>NC_072407.2:67047500-69547500 GCF_028858775.2 Pan troglodytes
CCGTGTTAGCCAGGATGGTCTTGATCTCCTGACCTCGTGATCCGCCCACCTCGGCCTCCCAAAGTGCTGGGATTACAGGCGTGAGCCACCGCACCCGGCCTGTCCCTTCTTTATTATCCCACCACAAAAAGAGAATTATGCACTTTGGAATGGCTTCCATCCTGCGTTCTTTGCCCCAGTGGCCCTGCATCCTTCCCTCCACAGGCCAGTACAGAATGACTCCCTCTTACCTGGAGGCCTGGAGCCTCGCCTGCCAGGGCGGGGCAGAGAGAAGCTGAAGGCGCGGTGATGGTGGCTGTGCGTGGGTGAGGGTGAGGGTGCAGACCCCTCCAGGCTCACACTCTGGGCCCTGCGCCGACACTCAACTGACAGGCGATCCTTGCACTGCTTGTGGCAGTTCACACCACAGGCTGGGGGAGGGCAAATGGAGAGCCAGCCAGGGCCATTGGTCAGAATACCCTCCATCCCATCCCGCAGGCTTGCGCCCCCCTACCAGGAACCTTTGTTCCTGAGCAGCTGCCCCACCAAAATAAGAGTCTCCTTCCAAAGTGTTCTCCTCCTCCTAATTGTCAGTCTATGCCTTCTCCCATGTTCTCTGTTCCTGGGCAGCTGCGTCATCAAAATAAATGGCCTCTTAAACGCCACTCCCTTCACATCAGTCATCTTGAGCCTCTGATTTTGTGGGGTTTTGGTTTTGGGGTTTTTTTTGTTGTTTTTTTTTTTTGAGACAGAGCCCTCTCTGTTGCCCAGGCTGGAGTGCAGTGGCGTGATCTCGGCTCACTGCAAACCCCGCCTCCTAGGTTCAAGCGATTCTCATGCCTCAGCCTCCCAAGTAGCTGGGATTACAGGTGGCTGCCACCACGCCCAGCTACTTTTTGTATTTTTAGTAGAGGCGGGGTTGCGCTATGTTGGTCAGGCTGGTCTTGAACTCCTGACCTCAGGTGATCTGCGCGCCTCGGCCTCCCAAAGTGCTGGGATTACAGGCTTGAGCCACCATGCCCGGCCATGCGCCTCTGATTTTAAGGTACTTCACTCCTTGGCAATTGCCCCACCAAAATAGTAACTCTCCCAAACAAACAAACAAACAAAAAAAAACACTGCCCAGCAGCCCTTCCAGTCATTCCATCTCACCTCGGCATTTGAGGCCCTGCTTGTAGATGCCCAGGATCTGCAATAGAGGAGGGGCCGTGGTGGGAGGAGGGATTTAGAGGTGATGACTCTACTTCTTCCTTCTTGAGGGTGAGACTAGGGCTTTAGAGCCCGCCTCAGGGCCCCGGGCAGAACCACAGGAGGAGAGGCAAATAGAATTAACCAGGTTTTCCTGGCTTGAGAAGGGCTCTGGCAGAGGCGGGGCCAGAAGGGAGGGCGGGGCCGGGGCTGGAGGGGCGTGGCTTGGGCCGTGAGCCGGGAAAGGGACTCTCACCAGGGTTTTGCAGTGGCGGCAGGCGACGGGGCGCAAGGAGTTGCTCTCCTGGAAGTTGTGTACGAAGCCCATGCGGCCCCCCAACACAGAGCTGGAGCGCAGGAAATAGGAAACCATCTCCTCCCTGCTGATGCAGCCATCCCTGTGGGGAGTTGGGGGGGCGCTTCAGCTCGGGCCCTCCCCAGAACCATCCACCGCTGGCCTAACCCATCCCACTGTTCCCAGTGTCCTCATGGAACTCCTGATTTTGGACTCCTGTTGCAGAGTAAAGAAAAGGCGGCACTGGACTAGGGGTCAGGCAGATGTGGGAAGTGCCGCTAACCAGTGTGTGGTCTTGGGCCAGTCCCTTTCCCTGGGTTCCTTCTCAGAACAGTGGCCTGTCCTGCCCACTTCACACTTCGTGTGCAAACTAAAATAACTGTGTACTTTCCATGGAACCATCAGCCTCGGGCTCCCGAAGTGTACTGTGTGCAACACCAGTCGGGAGCCCTGAGCAGGGAGAACTCTCTAATGAGTTCTGGGACCAGGAGAGATTGGGAGAAATCGCATCCCTCTCTCTCCTGCATCATCCTGCTGGAAAGACACCTGTAAATCCAGCGTTTCCCACATAACCCAGGGCTTTCCGCAGAAGCCCTTTTTCACCTATGAATACATTTTAGGGAAAGAATGAGCACGTGTTCTAGACACAGACCTCAGTTCAAATCGCAGCTCTACTTCCCTGCCTCTTGACCTGTAGCGGAGTAATCTCCCTGTCTCTCCGTTTCCTTATCTATAAATGGGTGTAATGATCATTCCTACATTTCATAGGATTTTGGTGAGGATTAAATTAGATGATGCATGTGAAGTTTTACAACAGTGTCTGCACAGATAGGAGGGTCCTCAGCCACCAAGTGCTATTCCCATCGGGACTGGCCCTCGCTTGAGACTCCCACCTGCTTATGAGGGGGCTCATAATGTGTGATCCAGGTGGTCCATCAAATCAAGGGAGCATTAGGATAACTGGCTATCTGAAAAAAATATAGGGCCGAGCACAGTGGCTTACGCCTGTAATCCCAGCACTTTGGGAGGCCAAGGCGGGTGGATCACGAGGTCAGGAGTTCAAGACCAGCCTGGCCAACATGGCAAAGCCCCGTCTCTACTAAAAATACAAAAAATTAGCCAGGCATAGTGGCAGGCACCTATAATCCCAGCTACTCGGGAGGCTAAGGCATGAGAATCACTTGAACCTGGGAGGTGGAGGTTGCAGCGAGCCAAGATCATGCCACTGCACTCCAGCCTGGGTGACACGGCAAGAGACCTGTCTCAAAAAGAAAAGAAAAGAAAAGAAAAAAATATAAGCCTACCTGGGAGGTGGAGGTTGCAGTGAGCTGAGATCACACCACTGCACTCCAGCCTGGGCAACAGAGCAAGACTCCGTCTCAAAAAAACAAACAAACAAACAAACAAAAAATACAAGCCTACATTCTTCATACTGTGCATGAAAACTAAATTATCACTGTTCTCACTGGATTTTTTGTAAACACTCATGCAAAAAATAAAATTATCTCAAAAGATATAAGACAGGGCGGGCAAGGTGGCTCATGCCTGTAATCCCAGCATTTTGGGAGACCAAGGCAGTCGGATGACTTGAGGTCAGGAGTTCGAGACCAGCCTGGCCAACATGGTAAAAACCTGTCTCTACTAAAAATACAAAAATTAGCCACGCATGGTCGCGGGCACGTATAATCCCAGCTACCCGGGAGGCTGAGGCACAAGAATTACTTGAACCTGGAAGGTGGAGGTTGCAGCGAGCCAAGATCATGCCACTGCACTCCAGCCTGGGTCACATGGCAAGAGACCCTGTCTCAAAAAAAAAAAAAAGAAAAGATATAAGATAATAATTTTATAATCTTGAGGGGCTGAGGGCCTTTCTACACAGAACACAAATCCAAGAAGCCAGAAAGGAAAAGACTGACATATTGAGCACACAAAAGTTTTTAAATTTTATATGGAAAAAGACAACATAAATGACAGACAGGGAGAAAATATTTGCAAACACATTCAACAGCAAAGGGTTAATATCCATTAACAGAGATTCTAAAAATCAATGAGAAAAAGACCAACAAACCCAGTAGAATAATGGACAAGGAATCAGAACAGGCAATTGACAGAAGAAATAAATGGCCAATAAACATATGAAAAGATACCCTACCCCCATTAGTATTAAAGAAATGCAAATTTAACCAAGATACCATTTGCCAATGAGACTGGCAAAATTGTGAAGCTTTTTATAGCATCCACTGTTGGCGAGGAAGTTGGGAAGCAGGCACTTGTACGCTGCTGATGGGGGTGCAAACTGGTACAACCTTGTCTGAGGTCAGTTTGGCAGTCTCTCTCCTAATTTAGAATGTGCATATCTTTTGATCCAATTATCCCACTTCTAGGAATTTCTCCTACAGAAATACTGGCCTGAGTGGATCAGTAAAAGGACGTTCATGGCAGCCTGGCATAGAATCATACTGAAAAACTGGAACAGTCTAACTGTCCATCAGCAGGAGGATGGTTAGGGAAATGATGGACTAACCGCACAGTGGAATACTCTGCAGCTGTTCTAACGAATGAGGTAGTTCTACATGAATCCACATGGAAAGATGTCTGTGATCAAGGGTTAAGTGGAAAACAAGCACAAAGATGAAAAAAAACAAAAAGCAAGGCATGAAATTCTGTCAAGATGGTGATTTTTAGGCCGGGTGCACAGTGGCTCATGCCTGTAATCCCAGCACTTTGGGAGGCCGAGGTGGGCAGATCACCTGAGGTGGGTAGATCACCTGAGGTGAGGTCAGGAGTTCAAGACCAACTTGGCCAACAAGGTAAAACTCCGTCTCTACTAAAAATACAAAAATTAGGCCAGGCATGGTGGCTCACGCCTGTAATCCCAGAACTTCGGGAGGCCGAGGCGGGCGGATCACCTGAGGTCAGAAGTTCAAGACCAGCCTGCGCAACATGGTGAAACCCCATCTCTACTAAAAATACAAAATTAGGCTGGGTGAGGTGGCTCATGCCTGTAATCCCAGCACTTTGGGAGGCGGAGGCTAGTGGATCACGAGGTCTGGAGATCGAGACCACGGTGAAACCCCGTCTCTACTAAAAATACAAAAAATTAGCCGGGCACGGTGGCGGGTGCTTGTAGTCCCAGCTACTCCAGAGGCTGAGGCAGGAGAATGGCATGAACCCGGGAAGCAGAGCTTGCAGTGAGCCGAGATCGCGCCACCGCACTCCAGTCTGGGTGACAGAGTGAGACTCTGTCTCAAAAAAAAAAAAAATACAAAATTAGCCAGGCATGGTGGCAGGCGCCTGTAATCCCAGCTACTCGGGAGGCTGAGACAGGAGAATCACTTGAACCCGGGAGGCGGAGGTTGCAGTGAGCCGAGATCACACCACTGTACTCCAGCCTGGGCAACAAAGAGCGAAACTCCGTCTCAAAAAAAAGAAAAAGAAAAAAAAATTAGCCGGGTCTGGTGGCCAGTGCCTGTAATCTCAGCTACTTGGGAGGCTGAGGCATGAGAATTACTTGAACCTGGGAGGCAGAGGTTGCAGTGAGCCAAGATCGCGCTATTGCACTCCAGCCTGAGCGACAGAGTGAGACTCTGTCTCAAAAAAAAGAGAGGGTGATTAAAAAAAAGAAAAAAGAAAAAAGAGAACCCACTACAAGTGCCTAGATGCTGCCTAAAGATATATCAATAATTGCTGTAAATGCATAGATAATTTTGTAAGAAAGAAATGGAAACACCCAAGTTCCAGAAACAAAGAGGGAGCTTTACAATGAAGTGGTGAGCTGGGCCTGGTTCTGGGAGCCGGTGCTGGTCTCCCTCCTGCCGAACCAGGTGCTAGGTTTTGATACCCAACCAGGGCTTCCCCCTCACCAACACACACACACACACACACACACACACACAGCCTGGGGCCTGCAGGAGGTAGAGGGTTAAGGCTGAGACCGCTGCATGAAGCTGAGGCCTCCATCGTCTCAAAGGGTCATTCTCACTGAAAAGGTGGTCTAGATAAAAATCCACCCACCAACCCAGGGAGAAAACATGGAACTCAACTACCTCTGCCTAAAATCTGGGAGAAGAAATAAAGCAGCTATGATAAAAGCCACAAGCAGAACTAGATTTATGCTCTAATCCTGTTTGTCCATGAAACAGACACCAAACAAACAAAATCTCTATCAATGTGCACCTGCCTGGGAAAAGAAGACTGGAAGAATCCACATACTGCCAAGCTTAATATTGTTAACAGTGTTTAATCATGGCAACTTCTACCAGTGGAAAAGGAAAGAGGGGACTTTCATTTCTTCCTCTTTTTTTCCCTTTTTTTTTTTTTTTGATGGGGGTGATCTCGCTCAGTCACCCAGGCTGAAGTGCAGTGGTGTGATCACAGCTCACTGCAGTCTCAACCTCCTGGGCTCAAGGGATCCTCCTGCCTCAGCCTCCTGAGTAGCTGGGACTACAGGCACGTGCCACCCATGCCCAAAAAAAATTTTTTTAGGCTAGGAGCAGTAGCTCATGCCTGTAATCCTAGCACTTTGGGGGGCCAAGGCAGGTGGATCACTTGAGGTCAAGAGTTTGAGACCAGCCTGGCCAACATGGTAAAACCCCATCTCTGCTAAAAATACAAAAATTAGCCAGGCACGGTGATGCATGCCTGTAATCCCAGCTACTCAGGAAGCTGAAGCAGGAGAATCACTTGAACCCAGGAAGTGGAGGTTGCAGCGAGCCGAGATTGTACCACTGCACTCCAGCCTGGGCAACAGAGTGAGACTCTGTCTCAAAAATAATAATAATAATTTTTGTAGAGACAGGGTCTTACTCTGTTGCCCAGGCTGGGCTCAAACTCCTGGCCTGAATTGATCCTGCCAACTCAGTCTCCCAAAGTGCTAGGATTACAGGCGTGAGGCACCGCACCTGGCCTCTCACTTCTTACTTTAAACATTTTGTTCACTATAAATTTATTTTACCACCTAGATTTTATTTTACCGTGGATTTTTGTAATGTGGAAATAAAAAACAACAGATTTTTGAAATACAGGTAACATTAAAAAATAAATCGACCTGAGATGGACTTTAAATTTTGAATGGAGTTTTTTCTGCTCAGCAAAAATAGGGCATGAATCTGGCTTCAGGGGGCATGTTTAACCTACTTCAGAGAACCAGCTGTTTTTCCAAATTGTCAGCATATGAACTGTTGATAAACAACTGGGTACTGCTAATTACAAACCTTTCTTATCTATTCATTAGAACAGACTATCCAGGAGCTCAAGTTGCCCACACTTCTTGACAGCTGTGAGCTCCACAAATAAAACAGCACTTTTGTAGCCACAGTCCCCAGGTCACAGTCTTTGCAAGACTCAGGTGGAGCCCCCCATCTGTCTGAATTTGTGAGATACCACTGCGCCTCCACAGCTGGCAGCCTCTCCTCCCCACAAAAGCAAGTGCCCTTTCCCATACTGGCAGCTTCCCAGGCCAAGATCATCTGGCTCAGTGACCTCATCTTGCACACAAGAAACTGAAGCCCAGGCAGAAGTGGGCTGAGTTGCCTTCCCTCTCCCCCAGGTCCCCAGCCCTCCTCACTGGTTCTGGTCGAGGTCCCCAAAGGCGCTGAGGTAAGGGAAGTTCCCACGGATGATCTGGAATTCTTCCTGTGAGATGTGGCCATCCCCATCGACGTCAAAGTTCCGGAACACAGACTGGGGCACGCAGAGGGACACGCAGAGCCAGAAGAGGGGAGAGTAAAGGGGACATCAGGTCCTGTCCCTTCCCACGTTCCCAGTCCATTTGATGAGGTGTGTCTCAGAGAGGTCTCTGACACCACCCCCGTTCCATACCTCCACCCCCACCCTACCCAGGGGCACCTCAGCCCCGTGCAGCTGGCCTGCCAGGCCCTGTGACTCCTGGGGGCTGAGTGCTGGGTCTTGAACAGGACACTCGTGCTGGCTTCCAGGGCAGTGCTCCGGCAAACTGGCCTCTCCCCACACACTGCTCAGGCTCCGCAGGAGCTCACCTCCACCATCTTCTCGATGTGCTCCACCACGAGGGCCTGATCCAGCTTGGGTTTGGCAGCCGAGGTCCACTCCTCCAGCACCGGGGGCCGGGGTGGTGGGGTGCAACTCGTGGGGCTGGTTGGCTATGGAAATGGTCGGGCCTGAGCTAGGGCCAGAGGCAGGGGGAGCCCAGAGCCCCGGGGAACAGAGAGGGGAATCCCTGGGAGAGGGAAGTCTGCCCAACACTACTGCCCTACCCCCAGGATGCCTCTGTCCTACAAGACGGATGGGTGAGGTGGCTGCTAAGAGCTCTTCCCGTCCTCACATCCTGGGATTCTCAGGAGGGAAGGGCAGAGTGGAGAGGAGGGAGTACCCCCTCACCGAGGACTTGGAGCGCGGCTCCCGCTGCAGGGACAGCTGGTACAGCTCATCCTCCGTCTGATACTGATCCAGAGACACCTGGGACACACAGATCTGATCACACCCACTGTGCCCTGCCCACGGCCACAGAGCCCAGGGCCAAAGGTCGACCTAGAGGCCACAGCTCAGCTCAGAGCTCGGGTCAGAAGCTAGACTCAGGACAAAGCCTGGCTTAGAACACAGCACAGCAACCCCCGCGTCATCCCAGCGCGCAGATCAAACCACAGCATGGCCCCAAACCTTGAACACAACATATTGCCAAGATGTCAGGGAAGAAGCCAGGTCGGAACCCAGCCAGAAGCTCTGATTTCAACCCTGATCCCCTCCAGAGCCCAGAAGCAGCTAAGAATCCGCTCCAAACCTTAACACTTAAGCCCCAGCCCAATGTCTAGAACCTTGTCTGGATCTAAACCAGAACCCAACTCCCACCCTAGACCCCAAGACCAAGTGTAAAGCCAAGCCCAGAACTTCACTCCGAGCCTAGGGCCATGCTTAGAAACCACCCCTGCCCACAGAATGCAGAGCTTGGCCCAGCCCTAGAACACAGCCCATTGCCAGAACTCAACCCGGGACCCAGGCCCAGTTCAAACTGCCCACAGTCCACATACCAGCCTGGAGATCAGACCTCAGTCCACAGCCCCAACCAGAGCCTGGACCCCTTCTCAGCATCCACTCCAAACCCCAGAGCCCACGCTAGATCTCAGTTTCTTGGCCAGAACCCAGAGCCCCAGGCCACGCCCACAGCCAGGACCTGGGGAAACTGTCAACCCCTGGTGCCCAGCTCCCCACCTCCCTGCCCCCTGCTCCTCACCGTGAGCAGGCTCAGCAGGTCGGGGTTGGCCTGTACTGGTGGCCGCAGGCTGGTCACCATGGCCAGCTCCTCCAGGATGCTAAAGAGCTGCTTCATCTTGGCCCCGTTGAGCCGGGTCCGGGCTGGGTCCAGCCAGTCAGGCAGTGCCAGCTGCAGGGCCACCAGGTCCTTGAGGTGCACACCCAGGATAGGGAAGCGGAAGCCCACACAGGCTGCCAGCCGACGCCGGTAGTTGCCATAGTTGCCTGTCGCCGTCACTAGTTCCGTGAGACCCTCCCAGAGCTGGGGACAAAGGACAGAGGAGTCATACCCCCACAACCATCCTCCCTACCTCAGCCCTGGAAATGTAGGAGGGGGTGAGGAGGAGTCAGGGTCAGGGACAGGTGAAAGAGTAAAAACCTCCCTTACTGTCCCCCACGACTGGCTCTCTCAGCCCCTGGGGATTGAATTCATTGCCATGAATTCAAGGCAATACTCACTGCCAAAAGCACCACACCTCTAAACCAGGCCTGGACGCAGGGAATCATCAACATTTAACAGGAGAAACAGAGGCTCAGGGAGGCAAGGCAGCACAGGACAATGACCTGGAAGAACATACTCAGCCACCCCGTCCAAACAGCAAAAACTGGAAAAACCAGCTGGGCGCGGTGGCTCACACTTGTAATCTCAGCACTTTGGGAGGCCACGGCAGATGGATCATGAGGTCAAGAGATGGAGACCATCTTGGCCAACATGGTGGAAATCTCATCTCTACTAAAAAAATACAAAAATTAGCCGGGTGTGGTGGTGCATGCCTGTAGTCCCAGCTACTCAGGAGGCTGAGGCAGGAGAATCACTTGAACCTGGGAGGCAGAGGTTGCAGTGAGCCAAATTAGCGCCACTGCACTCCAGCCTGGTGACAGAGCAAGACTCCATCTCAAAAAAAAAAAAAAAAGAAAAGAAAAAGAAAGAAAGAAAAGAAAAGGAAAAACCCCAACATTCAACAATAGAATCAATACATAAATTGGGGTAGGCTGGGGGCAGTGGCTCACACCTGTAATCCCAGCACTTTGGGAGGCTAAAGCGGGTGGATTGCCTGAGCTCAGGAGTTCAAGACCAGCCTCGGCAACATGGTGAAAGCCTGTCTCTACAAAAAATTAGCCAGACGTGGTGGTACGAGCCCATAATCCCAGCTACTCAGGAGGCTGAGGCACGAGAATCACGTAAACCCAGGAGACGGAAGTTGCAGTGACGAGATCTCGCCACCGCACTCCAGCCTGGATGACAGAGACAGACTCCATCTCAAAAAAATAAATAAATAAATGAATTGGGGTAGACGTACAATAAAATATTATATGGCAATGAAAATGAAAAAACAATTGCTCCACATGACAGAATGAAAAGACTCTCAGAACCATGTGGAATGAAAAAAGCAAGACATAAAATAACACAAACAACATTCCATTCATAGAAAGTTCAAAACAGACAACAAAAAGCCCCACATTGTTTTGGACCGCATACCTACGTGGTGAAGCTATAAAGAAAAGCAAGATCATCATTGCAAAAGTCGTGGGGAGGGAGTTATGCTCTAAAGTGCTGGGCGCTTGGGGGCCTGGCAGGGTTCTATTTCCCAACCCGGGCAGTAGTTACACAGTGTTTTCTTTACAATTTTTCTTTAAACTATTCATATGTTTTTATATACTTTTCTTTTTTTTTAGATGGAGTCTCACTCTGTCGCCCAGGCTGGAGTGAGGTGGCACGATCTTGGCTCACTGCAACCTCCGCCTCCTGAGTTCAAGTAATTCTCCTCCTGCCTCAGCCTCCCAAGTAGCTTGGATTCCAGGTGCGTGCCACCATGCCTGGCTAATTTTTGTATTTTAGTAGAGATGGGTTTCCACCATGTTGGCCAGGCTGGTCTCAAACTCCTGATGTCACGTGATCTGCCCACCTCAGCCTCCCAAAGTGCTGGGATTACAGGTGTGAGCTACTACGCCCAGTCTCATATGTTTTTATATACTTTTCTATATGTATGTTACTCAATACTTCAAAATACTTCAAAAATAATAAAAAATGAAGGAGAAAGAAAAGAAGAAACTACAAGTGGCAAGGCACAATGGCTCAAGCCATAATCTCAGCACTTTGGGAGGCCAAGGCAGGCGGATCACTTGAGCCCAGGAGTTCAAGACCAGTCTGGGCAACATGGCAAAACCCCATCTCTAAAAAAAAAAAAAAAAAAATTAATAACAATACAAAAATTAGGCATGGTGGCGTACACCTGTAGTCCCAGCTACTCAGGAGGCTGAGGTGGGAGGATCGATTGAGCTCAGGAGTTCAAGGCTGCAGTGAGCTTGTGATTGCACCACTGAACTCCAGTCTGGACAACAGAGAGAGACCCTGTCTTAAAAAAAAAAAAAAAAAAGTACTAGCTTTGGGGTCCATGACGACCTGTGAGCCCCCACTCTGCTGTTGCCATTGTGCAAACTGAGAAAAGCACTTAACCCCTCTGAGCCTCCATTTCCATATCTATCAAATGAGGACAGCTGTGCCCAGCCCCCAGTGCTGCTGGGAGGACCCAGTGAAGACAGACCTGGGAAGCACCGGCCCCTCCCCAGTCCCAGGCACCTTGATGGTCTCAGGGCTAACGTGGCTGTGGGTCTCCTTGAGGCGGGAGATGGAGCTGTGGCTCAGGCCCCCGACCACTGCCATCAGCGTGTTGAAGTTCTGCAGCTGTAGCAGCTTCTGGAAGGCAAATGGGGACGGAGAGGCAGGGAGTCACTGAGTGGGCCCAGAATTTGGCCCAGCTTATCTAGAGAGAAGGCAGTGGGTTAGGGGAAGGGAAGGGTTGGCCTGACTGGCATGTGGGGTGGTTGGGAGACACAGGGAGGGAGGGGCAGGCACCTCCGCCACGTGGACAAAGTGTGTGATGACCAGGGCCCGCTGCGGGGCTGTGGGTTTGCTGAGGATCATGAGCTGCACCCACTGCGAGACGCTGTTGAAGAGGGAGATGAACCGCTCCAGGACGGGGTTGTCCACAGTGCAGCCATGAGTCACGAAACTGTGATAGTCCTGAAACTGGGGGCATGAGGAGTGGCCTCAGCACCTTGCCGGCCTCTCCCCTCACTGATAGCCACTCCTCACCCTCCAGCTGACCTTCAGTGGTTACACTGAAACCCCTGATGCACCCTGTGACCCAGCCTACGCCAGGGACCCTGCCCCTCCTAGAACTCTCTTCCAGCCCACATTGGACCCCTGACCCCCCAGCCCTCGGGCCGCACCAGGATCTTGCAGAAGGAGCGATACTCCAAGTAGGTGAGATGCTCCGCCAGCTCCATGGGCTCCAGGTGGTCAAACAACAGGGACATCTTGCGCTTTTTCTGTCCCACAGGGTTCCGCTGAGTCACCTGCCGCTTCCACTTGTAGGTAGGGCTGGGGGGGCAGGGGTAATGAGCCCTTTGCTGGACATGCACATGCCTCGTGGCCCCCCACTCACACAGACACACCATTCACTCTTACTGAGAACCTACATAATGCGAGGCACTGTCCTAGGCACGAATGTTCCCAGTCCCAGCAACTCCTCCTCATCTCCCCCCACCCCGTCATGCACTCAACACACATTTATGAACAACGTACTCTGTGCCAGGCACTGTGCTAGGCGCTGGGAATACAGAGATGAGTAAGACACGGTTCCTGCCCTCGAGGAGCTCACAGTCTACTGAGGGAGACAGACACAGAAACACATGATCACAAAACAGCGTGACACATGTACAGAGGTCTTTGTACAGGAGTCTGTACAAAGTGCCATGGAGAACAGAGGTGGGAACGACAAATTCTACCCCGGAAGAGCCCCGAACCCTCAGAGCCCACGGAGACTTCATGCCTGAACTGAGTCTTGGTAACACGGAGGAGGCAGCAAGGGGGATGATATGAGCAGAGCACCATGATGGGAAAGGACTCGAGAGCTCAGCCGACGGGGAGCCGACCCAGCGCAGCTACAGGAGGAGGTGTGTGGGATGGGTGGTGGCAGTGGAAGATGAGGCAGGAACGCCAAGCTGCCCAGAGGAGGCATGTTGAAGGCAATAGGGAGCCATGGAAGGTTTTTAAGCGAGAGAGCAACATGACCCTCACTCATTCAGTTCAACAGACATTTATTAAGCACAGATGGTATAGGATACTGAGTGCCCCCCCAGCCCTCTGTGCTCCCCCCACGCACACGCTGTCTATGTCGATTAGGCTGCTGTGCCGCCGGTTCCCTTCTTGGTCTAGCAGAGCCTTCAGCTCCTTGATCTGCTCAGCCAACTCCGGGTTCAAGTCAAACTCCGCTGGGAAGGCGGAGATCCAGTACCTGGAGGAGCGGGGAGTCACCCAAGATAGCCCTTCCCCCACCATCACCCAGCAGGTTGCAAGGAGCTATTTGAGATTATAGTCACCTAAGCAAAAAGACCCTCAAACTATGGTTCCAGCTCTTTCCTTCGCCACTCCAAGTGTACATTAGACCCTTGAGACAACCACCCGCACTGCGCAGAAAAGAAAATTAAGGCCCAGACCCAGGAAGGGGTGAGCCTGTGGCAGCACTGCCCACCCGAACAAGCCAGGGTTCAAACCCACTCTCAGAAACAGCGCCCTGCCCCCTCCTCCAGGCCAGCCTGAAGCCAGAGAGAAGGGAGAAAGGGGAGGGGCTAGAGCCCCAGGGGAAAGACTCACCTGACCAGGTGGCACGTTTTCACCTGCAGGGAATTGGAGTTGTCCTTCCGGGATTGTTGGTAGGTGAAGGAGAGAGTTAAGGAGGCCGCTTAACTCTAGAAAGGGAGACCTGCGTGGAGGGAGGCTGGGGGCGGGGCCTGGTTCTAGGAGACACGTTCTAGGGATGGGGCCTGCGCTCTGCGGAGATGCTGGGGGTGAGGCCTGAGCTCTGGGAGGGGTTGGAGGTGGGGGTGGAGGACTAGGTGCTGAGGAAGGCTGAAAGCAAAGCCTGGGCTCTGGGAGAGAGAGATGCACGGGGCGCACCCAAGCCTGAAGCAGGGGCAGGCCCTAGACTCTAGGGAGAAGGAGGGCAAGGCCTCGGCTGGGGACAGAGCCTGGGGACAGGACCGAGTCGCTAGGAGCAAGGAGGGGGCAGAGCCTAGGCCCTAGTTGGAGGCTGGGACGACGCCTGAGCTCTGGGATAAGGAGTGGCCTATACTTAGGAGCGAGGCTCATTCTGCACCTGGGCTGGGCAGAGGGGCTGCGCATGGGCTCCGACGGCGGGGGCCTTGGCAAGGCCGGCGAAGGATATATGTGGAGCAGCTTGGCCGCCAGCTGAGAGGAGGGGATGTACCAGGGGTGCATCATGAGGAACATGCGAACCAGCTGCGGGTCCCGCACCTTCCCGGAGTCATCTGACTCCGAAGGGTCAAAGACAGGTGGCTGAGCTGGGTCCGCAGCTACCATGCCTCATCCTCACCCCGCAACCCGCCAGGTATCGGTCCTTCGGGTGCACGCTCGACCCCGCCCACCTCCTGCTTGCCCAGGACTCCGAGAGCAGGAGGCAAATTAGAGAGGAAAGGTGTGGTGGGCGAGAGATAGGCACGCCCTGAGGACTGGAGGAGGGGAGCGCCCGAGCCGCCCATCGTCCGGAGGGGAACCAGCTGGGGCGGAAGGAGCCTGGGTTCCCCGGGGTCAAGAATCCAGAGGTCATTTCCTGAGCGCTTGGGGGGAAGGGGCACCCCTTCACCAGATAAGCCGCCCCCCATTAGCCGGAAACAGCTCCCAGGCCGGAGATAGCGAGTTCCTCCGGATTCCCCGGGAGACAGATAATGCCCCTCAAGTGTCAGAGTCCGGGACCCGGCCCTCCCTTCGCCGCCGCTGGGGAAGGCTAGAGAAGGGAAACCTCATCTGTCTGAAGGGCGTGCATCTCTCTGCCCTGCGTTGCGGAGAAGGCTTTCGTTAAAGAGACTGCACGCTGCGGAGCAGGGTGGGTCCGGGTCAGGGCTGTGCCCTGGACTGTGCCTGGGAGGCAGGGACCCGGGCTCAGACTCGGGGCTAGGCTCAGGCTCCGTGTGCCGTCCCGAGCCACTCACCGAAGGCTTCGATGCACCCGCGGAGCAGCTCCTCCACCGTGCAGCCCTTGTCCAGGTCCAGGGTGCCTGCCATGGCCGCCGGCGCGGGGTGGGCTGGGCCCAGGCTGCGCTCCGGGAGCCTCCCACCGGGCTCGGACCGAACCCCTGTCCCGGGAGAGGCAGAGCGGGAGTCTGCGGAGGCGCGGGCGGGGGCGCGGCCCCGCGGGCAGAAACGGGGCGGGGCGGGCACGCCCCCTGCTGGGCAGGGGCGGAGTTGTCCCCCGCGGCCACTCCCGGGGTTAAACGGTCTGGCCCGGGATGGTGCAACCCGCCAGTTGGGAAACGGACCCGCAGAGAGGCTTCCGGCCCACCCTCGGAGTCGCGGGAAGGCCGAGGGGCTTCACGAGGATGGGGACGAACCAAGATCCCAGGACTGGCTGGCGCCCAGCCCCCCCGCAGGGCGCCTTCTCCTCGCGCCCTCTCCCCAGAGGCACCTGCAGCACCCCGCAGCTCGGCTCTGCGCCCCTCCCGCTTCCCTCCCTCCACAGCCTCCCTTCCCCCGCAGGGTTATTTTGGGAACCCAGAGCCTGAGGGGACCTCGGAGGAATTTCTCCCTGGTATGGGAGGGGGGAGGAGAGAACCCAGGCGTCCTGCCCGCCTCGCCCCCTCCCGGGAGCCCAGGAAGGCGAGGCGGGGCTGCGGCAGCCCCCAGAGGGCCTGCCCTAGGGGAGGCGGACTGGATGGGAGAGGAACATTCCTGGGGCGGGGGGAGCCCGCTGCGGCCAGGAGGCGTCAGCGGGAAGCCTGAGCCTGGGAACTGAGCGCTCCCAGGCCACCTCCGCAAAGGTCCCAGGGGTCCCGGCTCAGCTTGTCCACAGGCCCTCTTCCTCCCTATCCCCGGCTCCTGACCCTGGCCCCGGCCCCGCACAGGCGAACTGTGAGCGCGCACGTAGCAGGGTGTCCAGAGGGGGGCGCTCGCGCCAAGGGTGGCCGGTGGGTGCATGACACCATTAGCAACTCCGGTCACTGGCGGGGTCATACGCACCCTGGCAGGGGCAAACACTCCACACCCAAGTTATTCGTCGGAGGCCGGGGACCTAAGTGGAGGTGCAGGCGTCCGCACTTACACGCACCGGGCCACAGGCACCGGCCTCCCATCCTCCGTCTCTCACACACAATGGCACCCACACCCTGTGCACACCTGCACGAAGAAACCCTCAGGCACACATACCCAGCTCGTCCACCCCAGAATGCAAACCCGCGGACGAGGTCGCCTCCTGGACGTGCTGTTCACTTGAGCCAGGCCAGCCTTGAGTCCCGCGGCCACACAGGCGCTGACATCCTCACACGTGTGCACACACGCAAGGCAGTGCCTCTCCACGCATGTACACTCCCACACACATGCACACACCCCCATGGGTGCGCACGCCCATTCCGTCGCCCCCCTCCCATTTGCGGTGCAGGGCCCGCCCTGCGGCCCCAGCTCCCTGACTCCCCTCACTCCCAGATTTTGGCAGAGCCTTGCCCCACGGAAAGGTACCCCGGCCCTACACATACTCACTCCCCCAGGCTGGAGGACAGGGGAGCTCCTGTACGGAGTTCTCAGGCGGACTTTTCCTAAGAGCCACCCAGAGCCGTCCCCGCCTGGCTCTACCGCTTCCTCGTGTGACCTTGAGAATCACTTGGCCTCTGGGAGCCTCAATTTTCTCATCTGCCAAATGGGGGTACGCGGGGGAGGGCCCCGCTGGAAGGTGGCTGGTAAAAGCTGGGTGCACCGTGGAGGTCCTCCGCCCTCCGGGGATCCAGCGCGCCTTAGCTCTCGTGGCCGCTGCCCCCTCTCCCAGACCCGGGCCGCAGACTCCCCACCCGCTCGCCGCCCCCAGCCCGCCCGCGCCGCCCTGGGCGGGTGGGGGGGTCGCTGGGGGCCGCGCCCTCCTTCGCCTGGCGCCCCGCCCGCGCTCGCCCACTCACTCTTGGGACCTGCCGCAAGGAGCCCGCACCGGCCTGGCCGACCCCACCTCCGTGCGCTCCCGCCCGCCGGCCTCGCTGCGGCTGCGGCTCCCGCCCGCTCTCCACGCCGCGGCCCCGCTCCCCGCCGCCCCGCCCCCGCCCCCGCGCCAGGCCGCCCCCTCCCCCCTCCGCCCCTGCGCGGAGCTCCGCACCGCCGGCTGCGCCACCCCCACCGGGGGCTCCCTCTCGCCCCGCACGCGGCGGTCCCTGCGGCAGCTTAACCCCTCCCCTGCCGCGCCACCCGGGAGGCCAGGGCCGCGGGCGGGGGGCTGCGCCACTAGCTGCCCCGAGGGTGGGCGACCGGAGGCCCCGCCGCCCGGGACGCGGAGGGGGGACCGAAACGAAGAGCCCCTCCCCCAACCGCGGACGCCCCAGTGCCCCCCGCCCTGCCTGGGTGTCGGGCGGAGGAAGCCGGGAGGGGCAGGAAGCGGACTGCGGTGGGGAAGGGGCGCCCCGCCCAGCCCCCAGCTCGGGTTCCTGTTTTCGAGACAAACCGTTCCCATGGGGCTAACCCGGCCCGGGACCGGGCGTCTTCTTGCAGGCAGCGGGTGGCACAGGCCTAGTGGAGGTCGGGGGCGTGGGGACAGCTGGTCCTTGAGATAGTCTGGGGGATGGGCTAGGACAAGATGGGAATATTTTGGGGAGAGGGACCTGTGGGGAGCGAGGAATGAAATCGTGGCTACCTGGAGACGCGGCCTTGATGTCTGGGAATGGGGGCGGGGGGCCCAGTTCACACAGGAGGAACGGGGCCCCGGAAGCCTGGCTCCCCACAGGGTCTAATGGAAAGGGGCAGCCGCATGTGGCGGTGGGTTCTCCGCAGCTCGGAGACTGGAGACCTGGATGCCTGGCCAACAGGGAGGAACTTGGGAGGGGCAGCCGCAGGCGGTTGGGGTCCCCACTAGCCGGGCCTAGGAGAGCGGGTAACGGTTTCCGGCCATTTGGCTTCAGACACACTCACTGTGAAACCACCGACCCCAAACCTCCCTTCCGAGGCGTGCCCCTCCCAGCCTTGGGGCGGGGGATCCCGGACCGCCCCCGCACCTCAGTCTTGGTAATGTAAGACTTAGAAACAGGACCTTTCTGTTCCTCAGTTTCCCCATAATGAGGGCCTAGGCTAGGCGGTCTGCGAGTGTTCCCTGCCGTAACACTCCCCCGACTTTGGATCCAGTGTAGCCACCTGCTAAGAGACCCTTAAACGCCGCAGTAGGGCGGGGCTAAGGGCGGAGCCAAGAAGGCGCAGAGCATCCTCTGCTTCCTCCCCCTCCTGGGTCCTGCCCTCGACAGCGTGGATTCTCCGTGGTCCGGGAAGCCTCAGCCCAAGTCCCGGCTCCCAGTCCCGGTGGGCCCCACCCAGGCAGACGCCCCGCCCCCGGCCAGCGAGGCTGGCCGCTGACCTAGTATGGACACGGCACTGGGAAGAGAGGCGTGGAGGGTGACGCCAGGAAAGGGGCTGGAGAGGCCTAGGCCCCGCCCCCACGGGTCGCCCCCTCCACCTCCCACCACCGTCCCGCCGTGGGACGCACCTGCCGAGGGTGGAGGATAAGGGGGTGACTGCGCGGCTGCTGTTGAGCCCGCCAAGAGCTAAAAATACTTCCAAACAAAGAGGAGTAAGGAGGCTCCCAAGGAGAATGAATTTACTGGGGAGTGGGTGCAGTTGGTCAGACCCCATAAATAGGAGGGGACCGGGAGCCCGAGGACAGAAGGGGGCCCGTGTCCTTAGTCACGCTGGACACTGGGACATTGAGAGTGGGGAAAATGAGGGTTCCAGGAGGGGCTTAGAGATCTAACTCCAGTACCCCACCCTCTGCATGAGGTGCTGGGGCTGGCCCAAGAGAGTGTGACAGACTCAAGGGCTGGTTTGGGGTCTGGTCTGGAGGCTCAGATGGCCTCATCCGGGGCTGGCAGGCGCTGGCGGGAAGGCTCCACACCCCAGATCTCCCGGGCATACTGGGCAATGGTGCGGTCACTGGAGAACTTGCCAGAGGTGGCTATGTTCCGGATCACCATCCGCGTCCACTCTCTTGGGTTCTGCAGGTCAAAGGGAAGCTCTGGTTCACTCTGCTGGCAGGATCTCCACCTTCTGCCTCATCCCAACCAGGGCCACCAAAGCCCTGCCAACCCCTGGCCCAGGACTCCTCACCTTGTACAAGGCGCTGACTTTCTCCTGGCATTTAATGTAGTCTTCATAATCTGCGAAGACTTTAAACCTGGAGGGGAAAGGATAGGCATGTGCTGTTCCTTTACGGGGCTAGGATAAGTTCTATGAGGTCAAGGGCCAAGCCTGCCCTGTCCCAGTGGACAGCCGGGGACCTAGAGGGTCATGCTGCTTCCAAAGGCGCCTGGCTCCAACTACCAGGACCCGCGTCCGGCTTCCCCACCACACACCTGAGCCTCGATCCGCCCTGCGGCCCCACCTGAGTGATTCCCGGGCCAACCAGCTCACCGGTCATGGTGCATGAGCATATTGACAATGTCCTTGAACAGGTCGGGCTGTTTGGGGGAGAAGAAGCCACTGCTCAGCTGCTCAATGACCTGCCGAAGCTCAGGAATGCGATCGTAGTACTCCTGGGCATTGTACCTGCCAGGACAGAGCTGTGGTCAGCTCCCCGGAAAGGGGTTCCTGGCTCCTCTTCCAGAGAAAAGCTGAGAAGTCCCATGCCCCAGGGTCAAAACCCAGGCCCAGCCTGCTGCTCCCCAGGGCTGCCACATCGCCCCTGCAGGGCCTCCCTGCAACTCCCCTTCTCTGCTCAGCTTTTCATCCCTCCTTTGTGAATGAAGAAACTGAGGCCCGGAGGATACAGAAAGCTAAGTGTTAGAGCCAAGGCCCCCGAACAAGCTCTTTTCTCCCACACGCCACTGCTGTCTCTTAACCAGTTTGTTTGCTCCAAAACGGCTTTTCTCCTCCAGTAGCCCAAGTCCATATCCGGCCTTGCCCTGGGGCAGCAAGAGCAGCTAACAGGTACAACCCTTCAACTGGGCCAGGCATGGTGGCTCACGCCTGTAATCCCAGCACTTTGGGAGGCCGAGGTGGGCGGATCATCTGAGGAGGTCAGGAGTTCAAGACCAACCTGGCCAACATGGTGAAACCCAGTCTCTACAAAAATACAAAAAGTAGCCGCGCATGGTGTCGTGTGCCTGTAATCCCAGCTCCTCGGGAGGCTGAGGTGGAAGAATCACTTGAACCCGGGAGGCGGAGGTTGCAGTGAACCGAGATCATGCCATTGCACTCCAGCCTGGGCAACAGAGCAAGACTCCATCTCAAAAAAAAAAAAAAAAGATAACCCTTCAGCTGACCCTCAGCGCCCCCACCACGGCTCAAAGCGCTCCACAGGCCAGTCTCAAAACCTAACCCTTCCAACCAGAAACCAGCGCTCCCCACAAAATCTCTAATCCCTTGTGCAACTCTCTAGTCCCTCGTGCAACTCTCAGGCGACTCTCCCTGCATTATGGTGTCAACCCCCACAGTGGTCCCCCACCTGCCCCCTCCAGCACTGTCTCCATCCTGCAGCCAGAGGGTTCTTCCAGGCCTCGTTCTGAGCATGCGGGACCATGCTCACAACATCTCACAGCTCCCTCCTGCCCATGGGACAGCCAGCTTTCTAGTGAAGCCTCACAGGAGACACTCCTTTCAGTGTTTAATGCCAACTCTGGGAAGCTGTTGTGGGAGTGTAAACTGGGAGAAACTTTCTGGAAAGCAGTTTGGCAATCTGTATCAAGAGCCTTAAGAACTCATACTTTTTAACTCAGAAATATCACCCTTCTGATAATTATCTTAAGGAAATCATCAGATGTGGACGTAGACATTAAAAGGTTGCTCATCACAGTAATATTTAACAAACTGGAAATCAACCTTAGTGTCCAGCCACATGGAATTGATTAAATAAGTTGTGACATGCTCATAGGATGGAATGTTATACAAACATTTAAAATATTTTTGAAGACTAATAACATGGAAAATCTCTCTCCAATGCTAAGATATCAGGATTCAAGCAGGGCGCGGTGGCTCACGCCTGTAAACCCAGCACTTTGGGAGGCCGAGGCGGGCGAATCACGAGGTCAGGGGTTCGAGACCAGTCTGGCCAACATGATGAAACCCCATCTCTACAAAAATACAAAAATTACCTGGGCGTGATGGTGGGTGCCTGTAATCCCAGCTACTCGGGAGGCTGAGGTGAGAGAATCACTTGAACCTGGGAGGCGGAGGTTGCAGTGAGCCAAAATCATGCCATTGCACTCCAGCCTAGGTGACAGAGTGACTCTGTCTCAAAAAAATAAAAATAAATAGGCCAGGCGCAGTGGCTCACCCCTGTAAGCCCAGCACTTGGGAGGCCAAGGAGGGTGGATCACCTGAGGTCAGGAGATAGAGACCATCCTGGCCAAAATGATGAAACCCCGTCTCTACTACAAATACAAAAATTAGCTGGGCGTGGTGGTGGGTACCTGTAATCCCAGCTACTCAGGAGGCTGAGGCAGGAGAATCGCTTGTACCCGGGCGGTGGAGGTTGCGGTGAGCCAAGATCGTGCCATTGCACTCCAGCCTGGGCAACAACAGCAAAACTCCATCTCAAAAAAAATAAATAGGCCGGACATGGTGGCTCACGCCTGTAATCCCAGCACTTTGGGAGGCCGAGGCAGGCAGATCACGAGGTCAGCAGATCGAGACCATCCTGGCTAACATGGTGAAACCCCGTCTCTACTAAAAATGCAAAAAATTAGCCGGGCGTGGCAGCAGGTGCCTGTAGTCCCAGCTACTCAGGAGGTAGAGGCAGGAGAATGGTGTGAACCCGGGAGGCGGAGCTTGCAGTGAGCCAAGATCGCGCCACTGCACTCCAGCCTGGGTGACAGAGCGAGACTCCGTCTCAAAAAAAAAAATACATTAAAATAAAATAAAATAAAATTTTTTAATGTAATGCCAGGATAATGTCTTCTCTGAAGAACTGTTTCTGACCATAGGCCCCTTGTAACTACTGTGCCCATATTTCCCTTTTGCCCATGGCTTCCAGGGAGCAAGGATTTTTTTTTTTTTTTTTTTGAGGCAGAGTCTCACTCTATTACCCAGGCTGGAGCGCAGTGGCGCGATCTCAGCTCACTGCAAGCTCCGCCTCCTGGATTCACACCATTCTCCTGCCTCAGCCTCCTGATCAGCTGGGACTACAGGCGCCTGCCAACACGCCCGGCTAATTTTTTGTATTTTTAGTAGAGATGGGGTTTCACCGTGTTAGCCAGGATGGTCTCGATCTCTTGACCTTGTGATCCGCCCGCCTTGGCCTCCCAAAGTGCTGGGATTACAGGTGTGAGCCACCGCACCCGGCGTAGAGCAAGGATTTTTTTACTTCCATTTCCCAAACAATATTATCTCTTAGGGTTGATATAATATTCTCTTCCTTTTCCTTCAGTTCTATATTACTTCTTTCTTTTCCAATTTCATTAACCTTATTTGCTGTAAGCGCCCTCTAAAGTTTCCCAGAATCCTGCTGGCCATGACCAAGACCTTGCTGGGCCTGGACCAGTCTTTCCAGACGTGCCGCTTGCTCCCAGCACCACTCTCCAGCAGCCACACCTGGGTGTCTTTTGCCCGTGAACCCTGACCCCCATACCCTCTTTGGTCAAGCTTATCCACATCCTCCACCCGCATGCCAAAGATGAAGAAGTTTTCCTCTCCCGCCTCTTCTGCCATCTCCACATTGGCCCCGTCCATGGTGCCAATGGTCAGAGCCCCGTTGAGCATGAACTTCATGTTGCCGGTGCCTGAGGCTTCAGTGCCCGCAGTGGAGATCTGCTCAGAGAGGTCTGCAGCTGGGATCACTGTGGGGTGGCAGCAGGGGGACAAGTCAACTCAGGGAAGACCCTCACACCAGCTGGGGACTCTCAGATTAGGCTGGCCCCAGGCATAGCTGGACTCAGAGTCGCCCCACCCCAAACTCCCAGTCTTCACCAGCCAAGCCTCCCTCTCACACTGCACCCCCACTGCCCTCTACCTCTTGTTGATTCTTGACCATCTAGGTCCAACCTGGATTTCCCCACCTCTGTTGCAGATTTGAAGGTAATTTCACCCTGTACTGCCTGAAATTCCACCATTAGAGGGCATCCTCATGGGGTTTTTGCTTTGTTTTGTTTCCTCGTTTTTTGAGATGGAGTTTTGCTTTTGTTGCCCAGGCTGAAGTGCAATGGCGTGATCTCGGCTCACTGCAACCTCCGCCTCCCAGGTTCAAGTGATTCTCCTGCTTCAGCCTCCCAAGTAGCTGGGATTATAGGCACCTGCCATCACGCCCAGCTAATTTTTGTATTTTTAGTAGAGACGGGGTTTCACCATGTTGGCCAGGCTGGTCTCGAACTCCTGACCTCAGGCGATCCACCCACCTTGGCCTCCCAAAGTGCTGGGATTACAGGCATGGGCCACTGCGCCTGGCCTCCTCATGGTTTAAGCATTGCCCTCTCCAGATTCTTCTTTCAAGTACAAGTATCCCAGGAAGAGACGACTGATACCTCTTCCTGAGACTGAACTAGTCAGAGCCTCCCTAGGGTCCCTGTTGGCAGCACCCACCTTTCTCGGCCAGTGAGACTCGGTAGTTCTCCAGGAAGATGACACGGAGGCGGTCACCCACTGCCGGGTCATGGTTGACCACATCCCCAATGGCTGTGACGAGTCTGATGATCATCTTGGCCATGTGGTACCCAGGTGCAGCCTGAGGGGACAAAGTCTGGGGTCAGCTCTACTGCCTGGCCCCCCACCCCCTATCCTGCAACTCAGCTGGGCTGACCTCAACCTGGATATATCAAAGGACGGGAGCCCAGGGCTGGAGCCTGGCTTCTCACCTTCCCTCCAATCATCACAGTCCGAGGCACAAAAAACTTATTGGGCTCCCTCTTGATGCCTGTGGAGAAACGAGAGGGATCCAGTGGGCCTACCTTTCCCTCTGGGTAGTAGCTCCTGACAGAGGCTGGGCTGGGACACCATAGGCCTGACTCGAACAATCACTTGCTATGCTCTCTTAGCCTCAGTTTCCCCATCTGTGAAATGGGGATAATTCCATGTCCCAAGAGTAGTCCCAAGTCCAAAGGAGATGTTGGTTGGGCAATATGTACTATGCCGCAGGAACACGGGGGAGCACTGAGAGACAGGGTAGAGTGGCTGCCACTCACGGTTGTACAGGGTGATGACATGGAGGCAGTTGAGGAGCTGTCGTTTATATTCGTGAATCCGCTTCACCTGGATGTCGAAGAGTGAGTTGGGGTTGATGTGGACTTTGTATTCCCTCTCTAGGTAGGCAGCAAACTTCAACTTGTTTTCCTGGAGGCAGAGATGGGGAAGGGCTCACCAACAGGCCACAGCCTCAGGAAATCCTACAGTCCACACTCCATTCAGTCAGCCCCAGGAGGATGGCTACCAGGAGGCTCACTGGCTACTTCTGTCCACTCCTGTACCAGGGCAGACATTGCTAATCAATGTCAGCACTGTTCATGTGAGGTCAGATGATGCCTTCCCACCACAGACTCCAGGCAACTTCCACCAACGGCCTGGGCTGGCAGGAGAGATGAGCTCTATTTGCCACGCCTGACCCAGACATCTGGCCCCTCCAGCGCTCTCCACACAGCACAGCTGTCCCACATTGCAGCTCTCCCCACCTGCTTCACTTTGGCCACATCCCGAATGAAAGCTTCATCATCCACAAAGGAGAGCAGTTTGCGCAGCTGGTCCAGGTCGGAGATGAAGTCCTCCCCGATGCGCTATGGGAAGACGGCTCTCAGCCAAGCCCATCCCCATGTCCTCCCTCCTCCCAACACAGAAGGGGCCGTTTCCAGGTCAGCCAAGCCCCCTTCACCCAGCAGGCTGCTCTGGGGGCCCTCCCAGCCCCTCCTCCTCCAGCCGCCCAGATGGGGCACGGGGCATCCATGCACCTTCCTCCCCTCCCGTCCTTGAGCTCTGATGGCTGACCCCACCTGACCCCAGCAGGCCTTCCTGGCTTCCTGGCCTTTTCCTAACGCCAGCATGACCTTGCGCCTTCCCTACCAGATATCTGCCCCCTTCCAGGCTCACTTCAGATGTGACCCATGGATGACTCCCTCTGCTGTGTTCACCTCCACAGCCAGGGCCTCCATTAGCACACAGAGCACCCTCATGCAAATAAGATGGTGTCCCTCCTCCAGGCGGATGCGAGGCTTGGGGAACACAGTGCAGGAGGGATTTCAGCCTTCGGCTGGGAGCCCCGATGCAGTGAACCACCTACACGACCATATCCAGCTGATCCCTGCAGGGACCCATGTTGACTCTACTGGCCCTACGGTGGCCTCTCACCTCAGCAATGACCTCTGCCAGCCCGGGGTTACACAGAACCAGCCAGCGCCGAGGGGTGATGCCGTTGGTCTTATTCTGGAACTTATGAGGCTCCAGCTCATAGAAGTCTTTGAAGCTGCAGGATGAAGTTGGACGAGGGTCACCACTCACCCCTGTACAATGAAGGCCTCTGCCCTGGGGCCCCTACCCTGGTGTCTTGCTGAAAGGGGCCTGGGGCAGGGAATGCAGACCTGGGGAAGGTTGGGGGTACTGTGTGTAAGAGGAGGTCATCTCAGGACAGGGTGGCACTGGAAGGGGCTGCTGTGCTTGTAAGAATGACGCCACCTGTGAAAGGCGCCAGGGCCCAGAGACCAGAGAGTGGTCGGTGAAGGGCGGGGCTTCTGTGTGACAGAGGCGTGGAGTGGGTGGGGCCTAGAGAGGGGCGGGATCTGGAAAGCGGGGCTCACATGGTCTTCTTGAGGATCTCGGAGTGGATGCGCGCCACGCCGTTGACGGCGTGCGACCCCGCGATGCACAGGTGTGCCATGTTGATGCGCTTCACCGCGCCCTCCTCCACCAGCGACATGCGCCGCAGCCGGTCTACGTCCCCTGGGAATGCGGCCGCCACCCGCTGTGCCCAGAGAGCCCAGAGCTAGAACCAGACCCAGGAACCCCCATCCCCAGTCCCCAGCCCCACACCCCAGAGCTCTGCCCAGTGCCCCCACTGCCCCAGAGTCTCAGGGCCCTGGCTGGACGCCCTGACTCCCAGGCCCAGACTGGGTGTCCCCCCTCACCCCCACACCATCCCCCAAGCCTCCGGACTCACGTTGAGGAAGCGCTGGTTGATCTCGTAGATGATCTGGAGGTGCCGCGGCAGCAGCGTCTCCAAGAGGTGCACCGGCCAGCGCTCCAGGGCCTCGGGCAGCACCGTGTGGTTGGTGTAGGCACAGGTCTTCACTGTCACATCCCACGCCTGGCACACGGGGTGGGCAGTCAGGATGCTGACCTCAGCCCAGTGGGTCTCCTCACACACTACGCACCCCAGTGGGCCCCCCCACTGCAGTGCCAGGTTCCAGGACGGTCCCTCTGGCCTCAGGCTCCAATCCCTTCACTCCATTCATATCCTCCCATGCTCCCAAACTGGGAAGGGAACCCTGAGGCAGAGAGCATCAGATGGGGCAGAGGGGCCCTGAAGCCCACCTTGTCCCAGTCCATCCGTTCCAGGTCCACCAGGATCCTCATCAGCTCGGGGATGGCCAGGGAGGGGTGGGTGTCATTGAGCTGGATGGCCACCTGGGGTAGGGGGAGGGGTCAGTCTGGGCTCCAAACCACATTCCATGCTATGGTCACTGCCCTATGCCATTTGGAGGCCCCCAGAGAGCCCAGCACGGTTCTGTGACTGGGCTGTGGGCAGAGGCAGGCCGGTGCTCATGGGGGTGGGAGGAATGGGGGGAGTGGGGCGGGAGGAGGAGGGAAGCCCAGGTTCTGAGCCTGTGGATTGTGGATCCTGAACAACTGACCCTCCCACACTCCCAGTCTCCACTCCCTTATCTATTACATGGGTCAGGCAGGCCGAGGCTGGAGGGAGAGGCCTGGCACACACTGTCTGGTCACAGAGTCGCCCTCCACACGCATGGTACCTTATCTGGGAAGGCATCGAAGTTCGTGCGCACGGGATCACGGCAGCCGAACTTGGAAGACTTGAAGCGACGGATGATGTCCTGGAGGGTGGCAGCCACCACGAAATACTCCTGCTTCAGCCGCAGCTCCTTCCCTTCGAAGAACTGGGGACAGCATGAGGCAGCGTGAGTCAGGGCGGTGGGGGCATGGCCTAAAGCTGCGGTGGGTGTGGCCAGGAGGGACTCCCACCCATACCGGGACCCCTGAGCCCTGAGCCGGCCCCCTCTCTGGGACCCAGGGGCCTTTCCTCCACCAAGAACTAGTGGCGAGAGACAGTGTCAGGAAGAGGGGTACAAGAACCGAGTGTGTTGTGGGTGTCGCCAGGGAACAGCCCCTCCAAAGTGCCCTCGCTAACCCAGTTTCCTCAGGACTCAGGTGTCCTTGCACTCAAAAGACTTGAGGTGGGGGCACAGGATGCACAAGGCCAGCAATATGCCCTGGGTGTGACTAGGGCACCAGCAAGTGTCCTTCCCCAGCTCTCCCTGACCCCTGCTGCCAAGGACTCAGGCTTCCAGCCCCCAGCCCAGGGGGTGACGCACATTATCATTGGGGTACAGGACACGAGAGATGTTCTCCGCCAGGTTTCGGTCCAACACAGCCTGGATGTAGCCACCGACATTGACTGAGGGACGAAAGTGGGGACAGGGTAAGGCCTGCGCTGGGCGTGGCCGGCGGGCAAGCTGGGGTTGCTGGCTACCAGTGGATGAACTCACAGTCCTTGAGGTTGAAGTCATTGGGAGCCTTGGCAGACCAGAGGCGCATGGTGTTGACAACATTGTTGCGATAGCCAGGCACGGGCGTATCGTAAGGCATGGCCAGTACCACCTGTTGGGGGGCAATCCTGTCAGGAGCTGGCCAGCCCTGGCAATTGCCTCCCTCCCCTCAGGGCTGGGACTCAAGGCTTTATCCCTGCACTCTGCAGACCCAGGCTCTTGTCCTTGTCTAGCATCGATGAGCTGGGTAACCATGAGCAAACCCCATAGTCTCTCTGGACCGCATCTAGAGCAAAGACACCCTCAACACCTCCCCGACACCCATAAGCCCTGCCTGGGCAGACGGTGGTGAGGAAAATGGAAGGAGGCAGGTGATAAGCCCGGAACCCAGGAGGGGCTCTGTTGGCGACCACTCTGCAGCAATGGGGGCTGGGCTGGCCAGCCTGGCCTGAGCAAAAGCTAGAGGACACTGTGGACTCATGAGAGGGCTGGGGGAACCCAGGGCCAGGCTGAGGGGGTCACAGAGGTCAAGTCCATCCAAAGGTCTCATCTCTGGTTGACCACAGGGCTAACTCACGGTGACTAATTCTGCCCCGCCTTCCATAACTAGCAAACATCAATAATTGTCTGCTACCACGGTGCCAGGGGTACATTCACTCCTCCAAGCGAGCCCTTTTAAGGGGCATCGCCCTCCCTCCCCACATTCAGTCACCCTGATTGGTGCAGGGTGGGAGTTGACACAGAGAGAGGGAAGGGACCCATCCCTGAGCACAGAGCCAGGCTGGCAGCACCAGAGGGAGCCAGGTCTCCTGCCTTCCAGCCACAGCCACTTGTGCCAGTTGCCACGTGCACCTGGCATGGACTGCCAGCAGCCCCCACTGCATCTTAACCTGGAGGACAACAAACAAATGCTCAGTTCTGAAAGCCTAGTGGTTTATCTGCAGCCCATCTGGGGGCTGATGACCTGAAGCTTCAGCAGGAAGATTGCCTGAACTGGGATTTGTTTTTTGTTTGTTTGTTTTTGAGATGGGGCCTCACTCTGTTACCCAGGCTGGAGTGCAGTGGCACTATCTTGGCTCACTGTAACCTCCACCTCCCGGATTCAAGCGATTCTCTGGCTTCAGCCTCCTGAGTGGCTGGGATTACAGGCACATGCCACCATGCCCGGCTAATGTTTTTGTGTTTTTAGTAGAGACTGGGTTTCACCATATTGGTCAGGCTAGTCTTGAACTCCTGACCTCAGGTGATCCACCTGCCTTGGCCTCCCAAAGTGCTGAGATTACAGGTGTAAGCCACCACGCCCGGCCTAAACTGGGATTTGTACACCTGGTTTGGTTTTAAGGTTTTCAGTTTTTGGTCTTTTTGCTTTTTGAAACAGTCTCACTCTGTCACACAGGCTGGCTGGAGTGCAGTTGTACAATCATAGCTCACTGCAGCCTTTAAATCCTGGACTCAAGTGATCCTCCCACTGAAGCCTCAGAGTAGCTGGGACTACAGGCATGCACCAGCACCCTGGCTAATTTTTTAATTCTTTTTTTGAGACGAGGTCTGGCTCTGTCACCCAGGCTCCTGGGCTCAAGCAATTCTCCCACTTCGGCCACCCGAGTAGCTGGGACTACAGGCGCACACCATCACGCCTGGCTAATTTTTGTATTTTTTGTAGACGGGGTTTCGCCCTCTTGTCCAGGCTGGTCTCGAACTCCTGAGCTCAAGCAATCTGCTCACCTTGGCCTCCCAAAATGCTGGGATTACAGGTATGACCCACTGCCCCAGTCTATTTTTTTTATTTTTTGTAGAGACAGGGTCTCTCTCTGTTGCCCAGGCTGGTCTTGAAATCCTGAACTCAAGCCATACTGTCGCCTCGGCCTTCTAAAGTGCTGGGATTATGGGCATGAGCCACTGTGTCTAGATTTGGTTTGGTTTTAGGATCCCTCTAACTTGCTGTGTGATGAGTGAATTCCTTTCAGAAGGCCCCAGTTTTCTCCTGTCCCCCTTTCTGGGCTGCTGCTGTCGAGATGTTCAGGGCAGACTCAAGTCGCCAAGATGGTCCTTTGATAAATCTCATGGTGTGGAGTGGAGCCAGGTCATGGGGAGACACTGGGGGAGCAGGGCAGCCTCTCTCCCCTTCCAGACTCTGCACTTAGGCTGGCTCCCCTGTGTCCCTGTCTCCAGTCTCTCCTGGCTTCAGCTGTGTGACTTTGAGTAAGTCACTTATCCTCTCTGAGCCTCAGCATCCTCAGGTGTAAAATACACTGGGTCCTGCTTCCTCTCTGGGCTTCCTTCTCTTCCCTCCCCTTCTCTGGGCTCCCCTGACCCCCAGCTTCATCCTCACCTGTGTGTCCACCCACTTGGCACCCTGGCTGGTGTGCTCCACATGGCCGTAGAAGTGCACAGGTAGCGTGAACTCGGGCCGGGCCTTCTCCCAGGGGTTGCCGTAGCGAAGCCAGTCATCAGCCTCCTCCATCTGCACCCAAGGCAGGTCAGGGAGAAAGGCCAGCAGTATCAGTGCAGGCACTCACAGTGCACGGTGGGGCAGGGCGGGGGCCGTGGGCCGGTGTACCCTACACCAAGTATAAGTTAGGAGCTCTGAGGTGGGCCCCTGGTCTGCTGGGCTATCGAGTGGGACATGGACCACCTGTTTCAGGGGCACCAGCTGGCTTTGGGTCGGGGGGTGGGGAGCAGCAAGGATGCTTTCCACAGAGCTTGCGGGGCTGTTTCGGACCTTTCCAGAGATGATAAACAAGTGGGGGTCTTCCCCATCCTGACTAGACCCCACAAGGTTAGAGCCAAGGCTGCTCACCTGCCAGCCCCCGGAGATCTTCTGGTTAAAAATCCCAAACTCATAGCGAATCCCGTAGCCGTAGGCGGCCAGGCCCAGTGTTGCCATGGAGTCGAGAAAGCACGCTGGGGGTGTGCAGGGAGGTGGCTGTCAGGGACCCAGCAAGGAGGACCCCATCGGCCCACTCCACCCTCACGGCCCTGTCTTCTTACCTGCCAGCCGGCCCAGGCCCCCGTTGCCCAGCCCCGCATCCTCCTCAATTTCCTCCAGCTCCTCCATGTCCAGGCCCAGCTGGAGGGGTGAGGGTGACAGTGGTCAGGGTCAAGTGTCAGCAGTGGAATCCCCCAGTCCCCACGGCTTGCCCCACCCCACACACACCTGGTAGGTGGCCTCGTCACAGGCATTCTCTAAGGCCAGGTTCACCATGGTGTTCTGTAGCGTCCGTCCCATATAGAACTCTAAAGACAGGTAGTAGATCCTCTGCCCAGAGAGACGGATGGGCAGGGAATGGGGTCAGGGCCACACACCAACACTCAGCCAGGCCCAGCCACGCCTGGACCTCTGGCCCGCCTGCCCTGCTCAGCAGTCCCATCCCTGTCCCCAATTTGTTTCTCCCTGTCTCAGGCTTTGGGGCCCAACGGGTAAGGTTCTGGTCCCAGCATTCCTCTGACTTTGGACAAATCACTCTCTTTGGCCTCAGTCTCCTCATCTGGGAAATAGCGCTGGCCATACCCACTTCAGGGACTGAGGTACTCGGGAGAGTGGGCACCCCTTCCCCCTGCACACACGCCCCCGCACAGCCCAGCAGGATGCCAGGACATGCGGAAGCGCCTCCAAGAGCTCCCCAGGAGGGCAAGGCCAAGGCCCAGAGAAAAAAAAGTCATTTGCTCAAGGTCACACAGTGGCTAGAGACTGGGCTAGAGACTGTCACCTCCCATCCTTGCACTGTCCAGTTCCCCTTGGCCCTCAAGCCTCAATCCCAAGGAGACCCAGAGGCACCAGAAACTAGGATGCTGCCAGTGCCTGGTCTCCCGGTTTCCTGGGTCCCCTCCCGGGCCCTGTCTGCCCGCCCCTCCCCCACTCCCCACCGAGGCGTGTCAGGTTGCTGACATTTACCAGTGACCCCACCGGACACTTGATCTCTGCCGCCCCAGCTGCCCCAGCCCCGCCTGCTGCACAGGCACACCGCGCATACATGCAGCAACTGATGTGTCCTTCCACCTGGGCCCAGCCAGGCCACAGGCGCCGTCCTGCCCACCAGCACCCCCTCCAACCTTCTCCGAGTGGGCACTGACCCTTTGCAGCCAGCCCACCTGCTCTGAGCTCCCTGACCCCCACTCCTGCCCCAGGTTTCTCCCTCAGATTGTCCCAGCACCCCTTGTGCCTGGCACCCCTGGATTCTCCACCCCCAAGAACCTAGAGTGACGAGGGGCAGCCACTTAAGTCAAGATCGCCAGCTCCCCGGCAGCGCCTTCAGCCCATACCCCCACCCCAGGCTCCCCAGCAGCACCTTGGGGTCCTTCTCATAGTAGTGCTGCTGCGTGCGGATCCAGCGCCCCACGAGGTGGTCGCGCACGGTATGGGCCAGAGCAAAGTAGTAGTCTCGTGGGGTGGCCACATTGCGGTCCTTTACGAGTGTGAAATGCAGGTGCCGGTTGAAGTTCTTTTTCAGCTCAGTCACGTTCTCCACACCGGCCAGGCCACGCACACTGATTTGCTTTCTTTTCTCTTGGTCTGACAGGGGCCGGGACATGGCTGCAGGAGGGCGGGCCGGACTGGACTGACGGTGGAGGGGACGGCGGCCTCAGCACTGCCTCCAGCCAAGGAGTGGAGCTCCCCAGCCTCAAGGGGATTTAAAGCCTGGCTCTGGGCAGCACGCCCCGCCTCCCCTGCAATGGGAGGGTCTTGGCCTGGCAGCTCAGGGAGCTATTTTGAGGGCAAGGGGAGGAGAGGAGAGGGGAGGGAGAGGTGAGCTCCACTTGGGCCGCCAAGACTGGCCTGGCTTGTTCACAGGCCTGTGCTGACCCACTTCCTCCAGACCTTGCACATGGTCTTCTGTCCCTTGTCCCTGCCTTTTGGAGGGTTGGATACAAGAAGGAGCAGGCAGAGTGCTGGACTGGGGAGCTGTCTGTCGGTGGCTGAACCAGGATGGGAGGCCATGTGTTGTGGCAAAAGGAACCAGGACCCCCTGCAGGCTGTGGTGCAGGAGCCAAGTCAGTGTCCCCTGACGGAAGAGGTGCAACTAGCAGAGGCCACTGGATGTCTTTGAGAAAGGGGCCCACGACCCTGCATTGCAGGGGTGGTGTGAGGGAGGTTGTGTGAGGCAGGGCCACAGCCCTCACTCCACCCCCACCGAAGCTGAGCAGCTCTAGGCTCCCCCTGTTGCTGTCCCTCAAGGAGCCCTGAAGTGACCTTTTGGAGAGGGATGCTCAGGTTACTGGCCAGCATTGGCGGGAGGCCGCTAGCCTGCAGCACGGAGCCCTGGGAACTGTAGTCCTATAGGCCCTCGGCAGTGGGAGAAACTGAGGCATTCCCCACTCCATCATCATACTGGTTTAATGACAGTAAGTTCTCCCTGTGATTCCACTGCTTAGGAAGTGATTAGAGGCCTTCTCTCACTTCTTCCTGCCACCTGGGGCCACACTCTGAGCAGGGATTTTGTAAACCAGCTCTGTGACCTGGCCTATAAAATGGGTGCCTAATCTGTACCTCGAGGACCTCACCCCATTTGTGTGCATAGCCCCACAGCTTTGAGCCCTTCCCTGGAGGCTTTGGCTATCCTCCCATTCACTGCTGTGTTCTGGCCCCAGCACTGATTTGCTGTGTGACCTCAAGCTGGTTGCTTTACCTTTCTGAGCTTTGGATTCCTTCACCAAATTTAGACTCTCCAATGAGAAAAAAAAAATCCCTGCCTCTCAGCTGCTGCCTCCTCATCTTGTGAGGGCAGGCTTCGGATCCTGCTGTTCTTTAAGAGAAAGGAACCAGGACCTTGTGCTAGTTCAAAGGCTGTTTGGGCCTCCCGGGTGGTGGGCCGGTGGAGGGGAAGAGCTGGGTGTTCTGTTCTGAAGGCCAAGGAAGCAGGTCAAAAGCCTGGACAGCTGCAGGATACTATTGAGAGCCTGGTTCGGAGAAGGCCAAGCTGTTTCTGAGAACTTTTTTTTTTTTTTTTTTTTTTGAGATAGAGTTTCATTCTTGTCGCTCAGGCTAGAGTGCAATGGCATGATCTCAGCTCACTGCAACCTCCGCCTCCTGGGCTCAAGCAATTCTGCCTCAGCCTCCTGAGTAGCTGGGATTACAGGCACCCACCACCATGCCCAGCTAAGTTTTGTATTTTTAGTAGAGACGGGGTTTCACCATGTTGGACCAGGCTGGTCTGGAACTCCTGACCTGAGGTGATCCGCCCACCTTGGCCTCCCAAAGTGCTGGGATTACAGGCGTGAGCCACAGCGCCCGGCCTCCGATCACTTTCTGAGCCATGGCAGACCCAGCCCTGGAATCACCGGCTTAGTATGTGGGCCAAACTTCAAGTCCTACAGAGGTCTCCAGGCTCCCAAGCCCTGCTCTACCCCTGCCCCCAAAAGGCACGGGCACACTGTCTTCTGTGGTGCCTGCCACATTTCCAAGTAGAGAAAAAAGATCGGGAAAAAAACACCAAAATACACCTCCACAGACACGGGGATGCAAACAACTTTTCCTTACATTTTTCTGTTAATTTTCAATTTCTCTTAAGAAGTGTTTCATAAACCATTAAAAAACAATGCTGGCCGGGCGCGGTGGCTCACGCCTGTAATCCTAGCACTTTGAGGCCGAGGCGGGTGGATCACCTGAGGTCAGGAGTTCGAGACCAGCCTGATCAACATGGCGAAACCCCGTCTCTACTAAAAATACAAATATTAGCCAGGCATGGTGGCACATGCCTGTAATCCTAGCTACTCGGGAGGCTGAGGCAGGAGAATCACTTGAGCCCGGGAGGCAGAGGTTGCAGTGAGCCGAGATCACGCCACTGCACACCAGCCTGGGCGACACAGCGAGACTCTGTCTCAAAAACAAACAAAAAAACAATGCTGGCAGCTGTCTGGTCTCTGCCCCTTTCACAGTTTGCACCCCAGCCTCAGCTCCTGGGCCTCATCCCCATCCTCCACTAAGCACAGCTTGGACTCCAGCTTGGCCTGGCATCCAAGGTTCTTCACAGCCCGCACTTGTCCCTTGGAGGGTTGCTGTGAGTAGAGCTGAGACTTCTTGGCAGTCCACTGCCAGGCAGGCAGTAGCTTGTTAACCATGCCGTCACCTCACAGCCCAATCGTGGCAGCCTGCTTTGGCCACACACACCTTCTTTGCATTGACCCATTGACCCCTATTTCCTGCAAGACTTTACGTTCCTGCCACTGAGGACCCGATCCCCATAGACCATCCACATCTTACAGGCAGGGCAGGCCAAGTTCATTCCATCCTTTCCCAGCTACTCTCCCCTCTTGCACCCAGGGCGCTTGCTCTCAGGAACATTTTTACTGGGAAATTTTTAACTTTCTCCAACTACCTTTTCTGTGGCTTCTTTCCGTCTTTGTCATGCCATCACTCCCCACTGTTTCCAGGCTTTGTCCCGGGGTGACACTGCATGCCCCAGCCCAGCATGATCACACCTGGGCAGCACGATCTCATCTGTTTCCCTGCTTCCTCCGCCCCTCCTTGGTGTTGTGTGTGCAGGTTTAATGAACCCTGAAGCACTTTTACAACCTGAACTCACTCAAGGTTGTTTATGTCTAAGTTTCTAAGTAGAAACCCGGCCTCCTTCCTTGGACCAATCCTGGGTTTCTCCAGAGCCCTTGGCTGAACCTCAGTAACAGAGCCCTGAGGCTGACCTTTCCCCACTGGCATTCCTCTTGCCAGGCCTTGAGGGACGGGGACAGTGCTGCTACAGCAGCAGAAATGAACGTGAGAGGGGGTGGGGCAAGCACAGCCCTGTCACAATGTGATGGAGTAAATGGCTTGCTTTCCCACCCCAGGTGTCTTAAGACAGGTGGGCAGGCCTTTCTCTCTCCGATTCTGCCACAGAGGCAAGTGCTTGCCATGGTTCAGAGGACCAAGCCTTCCTGCTGTCTCTTCCATTTCAGGGCCTCTAGCACCTTGGAGACTGATGCCTTAGTCAGCCACTTCCTCTCCAAAACCTTAACAAAAGCTGACGGCAGGGAGCAGAAAGGGAGGGAGCACAGGAATGGAGCTGGCCTGGGGGAGAGAAGCGGAGGAGATAGCTAAGCTGTGGTTAAGTCATTTATTGATTTTATTTCTAAAACCCACATAGCGCCACTTTGCTGCTTCCAGAGCTTCAAAGAGCTAATTAACCACCCAATGAGCCCACCAGGGAAACCAAGCTTGTGGGAGAAGCAATGAGGTGAAGCCAAGGTCAAAGAGGGTAGCCAGGCCCCAGGCCCTGCCCCCATTCTGTCACTTAAGGACAAAGGCAAAAAAGATGTCCTCCTTTTGGTGAGCCGAAGTTTAGGGCTTGGCTGGGGAAACGCACTGAGCCTGCCTTGCTTCTGAGGGCTCCTCAAGCCTGGCAGACCCATAGCAAAGCACAGGCCTCTCTGGTCGGGGACCAGACACCCCAGTAAAACAGCAGTAGCCAGCCCTAGCTCACAGCTGGAAAGCAGCCCAGGCCAGTTGCTGGCCCCAGCAGCCAGGCGCTGGGGGAGCCTACTGTCCCTCAGCCGCCCTGAAGGAAGGAGAGGCAGGTGGAACCAGGGCAGCTCTAAGGCACCTCTGCCCAGGAGAGGACCTCACTACCTGGTGGAGACTCCACATGGATTTTTCTGGAACCCTAACAGTAACTACCCACTCACCGCCCAAGACATGGAAAAAAAGCAGAAGACCCTTTGAAAAGTGCTTGCAAAGCACAAGATGGGGCACTTTATCCTGTCCCCCCCACCCCCGCCAAAGCCTAAAGCGCTGGCAGGCTGCAAGTCACCAGCAGAGAAGGAAAAAAGCCACTTGGCGGTTTTAATTTTAGCTGCTCTGTGCCTGACAGGCAGGATTAGTTGGCTTGACCTTTAGTGTTGATGCCTCCCCAGGCCCAGGGCCTTAGGTGGCAGCTTCCAGGCACAAATCACCACTGGAGCTCATCAAACGTGGAGGTCTGAGCCCCAGGAAAAAGCCTTCAAAGGACAGAGACTAGAAAGATGAGCAGTGAACAAGGAGGGGCAAAACTGGTTCTCAGCGATGTTAACTAGTCACCAAAGGGGAGACTGTGGAGCCACCCACACACTGAGCTCCCACCACCAAAGCCACACACAGGAGGCAGGTGGTGGGCTTCCCTAATTAACCACCCAGTCTCACCCCCCGGGACCTGGTGCTGAACGAAAGTTAAGGCACCTTTGGTGCTGCTGCTGCTGCTGGTGGTAGAGGAAGTTTATGTGAAAAGAAAAACTGGGCGGGGCAGGCATTAAAAAGAAAATAAAGAAGCAGACCCAGAAAACCACACTGCTCTTTTATTCAATGGAACATCCCCGCTTTAGCGCAGTGTTGAATCTAACACCGAAAAAAGCCCAGAGAAATTTCTGCAGATAAACCAGTGAAGAGAACGCGCAGTATACATTATTGTCAACAGAATCACTCCATGGAGAGAGAAGCGGGAGGAAAAAGGAAGGAGAATGAACAAGGGGCTCAAACCCCTACACACTGCAAAACATTCAGACATTTGGGATTAAAATAAAACATAAAAGGAAGCCTTCCAGGAAGGAGAGGACCAAATGGAATCTGAGGCAGCTCAGGTGATCAAGGAGCACAGGAAGAACTCCAGGCTGGCAGGCGAGCCCGAGGGAGCTCAGGCTGCCCACCCACTGCTGGCAGGAGCGCCAGGACGGATGGGAATCCCGGAACCTGGAGATGAACCTACCCTCGGCAACTTTACAAGACTCCCTTGACAAGGGTGGCAGAGATTAAAAAACCCCACGCTTTAAACAAACATCTTTGGGGGTGGCTATGGCACCTTGAAAAACCCACAACCAGCTTGACATGAATAGCCAAAGCCCTTGCCCAAAACCATTTGCTCCCCTCTCCTTGGTAAGGGAAGGAGAACTGGAGAGAAGGGAAAGGAATCTAATTGCAGCAGAAGACCGGGGAGAGCATCTCCTTGGACGGAGTCTGAAGAAAGGAAAAGATAAAGAAGTAACAAAGGAAAAAGAAAAAAATTAATAAAAATTTCACGATATGGAGCCAGCGTGTTCCGATTCCGTCCACAAAAATAACTCAGGCTGCTTTGCCGAACCATCCTGTCCACCAGGGGCGTTGCTGAGGCTGTCTGCCTGGAAGGGTCACCAATGGGCGCGGAAAGTCCTCACTCTCATGGCTCGGGCCATCGCCGCCGCGGGGAGGGATCCTGGCGGCCCGGTTTGGGGAGAGGCAAAGGGAGTTGGGTGAGGAGAGAAAGAAGACAAAGAAGACACTCGATGCTACGGGGCGCCAGGAGAGCCCAAGCTGGCGCCCCTACTACCACCTGCCCGTTCCCAAGCGAATCCTCAGTCGCTTGGCCCAGCCCAGTGCGTGCACACACACACATGCGTGCACACACAATCACATGCGTGCGTCCCAATGTCTGGCTCCATATGGTGAGGTTCGGCGTGTTTAAACGAGACCAATTCTCTCTATATATAATATATATTTTCTTAAAAAACAAGTCTAGTTCTGTGGTGGAGGCGGTGGGGGAGCTGGAGGCATCCCGAAGGGCGGCATGCCCGCCACCCCCATGCCCATCATGGTGACAAAGTTAGAAGGGTCCATGGGAGGCGGAGGAGGAGGGGGCGGGGCATACATCATGCCGGCGGAACCAGGCGGTGGAGGCGGCGGAGGGGGAGGGGCCCCAGGCGGCAGAGGCGGCTGGACCCCGGGGGGCAGGGGCACCATAGTGGGGTTGCCTTGCATCTGAGGGGCTCCTGGAGAAGCTGCGGCAGCCGCCTGCTGCTGTTGCCATGGCGGGATGGACCCTGTGCCAGCGCTCGTGGTGGTAGTCGTCGTATCTGGGGTGGTAAAGAAGCCCAAGGTCACACGCGCGGGGGCACACCGCGGCTGTCTGCGGCTGCTGCCTTGGGATGGGGGCGAGGGGCGCCTGCTCCTTGCTTGGCATGCGGTACGGTGGTGGGGGGCGGGTGGGCGGGGCTGGTGATGGGGAGTGGAGGGGTGGGCAGGACTACCCTGGGGTCAGCCTCGAGGTCTCTGGGCTTAACAGAGTAAGCCCTTTGTCACCAATGCCCCTGGAAGGGCTGAGGGGAAGGTACCAGACACAAGAACAGCTCTGATGTCCCTCCGCCCAGCCGCCGCCACCACCGAACGGCACATTCAACCTCAAGGCCACAGCTGCTGTCTCCCCACTGCCCAGTCCCACCTCTGCAGTCTCTCACCCCAATCGCAGCCCTTGCCAGAGCAAGCATGCACCATCCCACTCGACCCATATGCACCAGGCTCAGTCCAGCCAGCCGCTCACTCAGCCTGCGAGGGTCTGGACTTCTGGCCCCCTACCTACAATAGCAGGCTCCCCTCCAGGCCCCCACGAACCTCTCCCCAGACACAACCACACCAAACATCAGCTCTCCTCTTCAAGATGCCCCTCCACCCCCTGGACCAGGAGGCCCTTTCTGTTTACAACCCCAGCAGAGCCCAGGGGCTCATCCCAAGACACCTGCCTGCTTGTGTGAGGCTCTATGGTTCCTGTCAGCCCCACCCCCATCCCACCCACCCCCACAAGCCCAAAATATTCTACTCACTTTGCTGCCATGGCAAGGGGGTACTGGAAGCCATACTGCTGCTGGGCGGAGGGGGTGGCGGAGGCTGCTGCTGCTGTTGTTGCCATGGGGGAAGAGGACCAGAGGGAGGGGGTGGGGGCTGCCCACTGGGAGGCGGCGGCGGCGGCGGCATCATGCCCATAGGTGGTGGCGGCATCATACCTGTGGACAGGTGGAGGCAAAGATGAGGCCTCAGGGAAAGGGGGGGACTTGGGCCAGAACCCCCACTCACCCAAGCCTAGGTGAAGACCCACAGCCAGCAGACAGCCATTACCTTTTCCTTGATGCAGGCGATAGACCCCAGAGCCCACAGGCGTACTTCCCAGGTACTGATCTTGATGGAAGGAAAGAGCAGGGACTTAGCAGGACATTGGAACTGGCCAGGGAAGCCACCCCTGTGATAACCTCAGTTGCTATCCTTACGCGAGTTCTGAAAACCATGCCTGTAAAAGGCAGGTCTGTGCTTACCCAACACAGAATCACTCCCTGAACCAGAATGGAGTCTTGCTCCTTCCAGAGCCATAACCCTGGCAAGCCAGGCAGACCCAGCACATTGCCCAGCCACTTGAGAGCTGCTTCTAGCCAACAGCGACCTGACGTAACCCCTTGCTTATCCCAAAGCCCCCAAGGTTTCTGGTCTGACACTTACTTACCCATTGGAGGAGGGCCATGGTGCCCAGGAGGGTGGGGGCCCTGGTTCATCGGTGGTGGTGGTGGCTGCATCCAAGGGGGTGGGGGTCCATTGGGGTTGTGCTGCATGGGATGTCCACCATGCCCACCTGTCAGGCTGGGTAATGGGTGTGGGAAGCTGTGGGGGCCACCTCCGGGCCCACCAGGACCACCTCCGTGCATGCCATGGTAGGGCCGACTCTCTGAAGGGCCAGAATTCATCCAGGGTGGGCGGCTCTGGGTGGTAGACATGAGAGACTACGTGAGAGCATTTCCTGCCAACGTCCCTGCCTGCGCCCCCTAGTGGCAACATTGTTCTTCGGGTTATGACACAGGACCAGAACACAAGAACAAGGTCTTCCCAAAGTGAGAAGTCCCCAAACTGGCCTGAGATCCCGGAAGAACAATGTTGCCATCCACATCCATTGTCTGCTCTACCCAAACCACGTGGCCATAGCTCCCAGTCTCTGCAGTAGAGAATGGGGAAGCCAGACCAAGAGAGCCAGCCCCCAGGCTCACCGGTGGAGGTGGGTTGTTGGCAGGAGCAGCAGGACGAGGTGCGCTGGCCAGGGGTGTGGTGGCAGGCCCAGAGGTGGAGCCCACAGATGCTGGGACAGGTGCTTCACCCAGTTCAGCCATGAGGGACAAATATTCTTTATCCATCCGTGCTTTATCCTGAGCTGACTGAGGATCACCAGGCCTGAAGTGGGGTGGGGGACACAAACAGAGAAAGGGGAAAAACTTGTTAAGAAGGAAGCTTTTATCCTGAGGAACCAACATATGGAAAGTTTTGAAGAATTCAATCACCAGATCATCACACATCTTTCTAACCCCTTACTGGGCATGGCTCTCAACAGTCTCATCAGATCTTCAGTTTCGTGCCCAGTTCTGCATCTGGGATCACCAGAGTAGAGGGGCCCTGGGCGAAGAGCACAGGAGACCCTGAGCACCGATGAAGCACAGGTTCTCTCAAGTCAATTTCATCAAACTTCATTCCCAGTTTGAGAAAAGGAAAATCTATGCAAGACTGGCACAACTGCCAGAACGAACTTCCTAAACAAAACCTTACATATTCGCCAGCCAGTCAGAAAGTGTTGATATCGAGTGCTGACTTGCAACTGGTCAGAAATCTGTAGAGATTGCTTAGTCTTCTTGAACCAATTCTGAACAGCAAAAGCAGTGAATTTCCTATTGAGTCCCAGTGAAAACATACCCAAAATGGAAACTTCCAGTTTTCTTGGGCTCAAGACAAACAAACAGGGGTATCTGTACAGCCTATTTCTAATCATCCTGGGCTTTAAATCACACCATTACAGACCACACTAACAGAAAGGATGTTTCTCTTGGTAAGATTAACAGCAACCAATGAATGTGCCAGAAAAGTTGTCCTGCACATCGCAGGCTACCAGGAAACCGCAAGAGCCAGCCCCTCACCTTTGGAATTTACAGTCTGAAGCAATGTGGCCAGCCCCTCCACACTTGGTACACACTGTGGTGTTGGTAATGCTGCGGGTCTCTGAGCTCTGCCAGGGTCTTAAGATCCTATTAAAGGAAAAAGAGGTCAATGCAAGGGAACAATCTCTACTTCCATAGGTTCTTCAGGTCTCTACACTCTCCTTTAAACTGATCACATACCTGTTATCGTCTTCCCGAAGGGTCCCATTTAAGCGAGCCAACTCCCGAAGCTGCATCTTCCGTAGATCATTCTGGTCCTCTGGGGTCTCGATACCCTGCTTCAGGATGTTTCTTATCTAGTGAAAATGCAATGGACAGTTAAGTGCTTAGGGCCTCCACCTAGGTTTCTGCCAGGAGGCTTCCTTTCTGGGCTCATCGCTCACCTGTTCCACTGCCTTTTTGACGTTCTCCATTGTATTGGCAGTAACCAGGGCATGAAGTGGCTCATCTTCTCCTGGCAACATCTGGCCATCTTTGCGCCCAACCTTCCCTTCTTTCACAGACCCTTTCCCCCGGATCATAATCTTGGCATTGCACTCCTTCTCTATGTTCTTCAGGGTGTTCCCTCTAGAGAGAGGCAGAAATGACTAAGTTTATACCTGACAAATTCACACTCAAGAGGGAAGAGAGGCTGGACCAATTTGGCATTGGTGGGAAACCACAAGCGCAGAGAATTGGATTTTCCCACCAAGAGCTCCATGAACTCTATATTATGGTCAGCCACAGTAAACCTGAGGATCTGACTTCTCCGCACTAGTGGGGAAGTTAAGACACCTTCTCACAGAAAGGCATTAATTCAGCCAAAATGAAATGTCCTACCAAAAACGGGAAAAGTAAGCCAACAGTACCCAAGTAGGCACAAAACGGACACATCTCGCAGGCTCTAAAGGAATTCTATATCCTATAGACCAGCAGTTACTCACCTGGGCCCGATGAGCAGCCCCACAAAGTTGATTTCTGGGTATTCATCTTGTGGAATCATGACTTTATCACTCACACGTGTTGCTGGAGGTCTAAGAAAGAAAAGCCTGTGTCACCGCACATTTCTGGAGAATGACACAGCCAGCGGCTTTTCTAAAACCAAATATTGGTACCAAGTGCTAATTATGGGTGACTTGAGGCAAGAGGTGAGTAGTACCAATACTGTCCCATCCCAGCAGGTCACCCATGATCTGCATGTGTCTTCATCCCAGATGACCGAGCCCCTCCGCTTACTTGTAATCTGCAGGTGGCTTGAAATCCGGATTGAGTGCAACCATCTCTGTGATGAGGTTGTGCCGCTCCTCTTCCAGCTTTTTGCGGGTGCGGAACTCTCGGGTGTTAAGCCGCTTCCCCTCGCTATTGTAGATGGGCTCAGGGGAAGGGGACCTGTGGGAAACAGACTCCCGTTTACTATTCTGCCCCGACTTCTCTCATTCCCACACGGACTATAACAAGTCTTTCCCAGCCCCTCTGCCTCTCAGACCCTAATACAACACTCTTCGGAGGAACCGACCATAACGTGTGCTACTCAAGATCGTGTGGAATGGGGAGATGGAAGCTGGCTTAACGTTAGGGGTCTGGGGTGTGTGAGAAAGGAAAAAAATAAAAGATTTTGCATCTAGAAGTGATGAGAGGAAAAAATGTCTATTCTTTGGGGAAAATCTTTGGACTGTAAGTGGCAAGGACAGTATCATCCCCTGGAGTCTTCTTGCCAAATATGGATTTTCTTCCATTTGAAAAAAAATTACATATCCCAACTTTATGAACCACAGAAACCCCAAGTTTAGGCAAAAGGTTAACTCTTGGAGAGCTCATGCCCTATGAGGAAAAGCTTCTGTACCCCTAACACATAGTATGTATGAGCTCTTTAACCCAATGCAACTGGGACTGAAGGCTACTGCAGCTACTTGGCCCCCACAATGGAGAGAGATGGTTCGCTTCGTCTTTGCTTTTCCTTCAATGGCCTGGCTGGCTGTGTCCAAGGCCCAGGAGACAACCTGTTTTCTGGCTGTTCGAGGTTGGGGAGTCTGGGTAGAGAAAAACGTTAAAGTGCTAAAGCAGCTTCTGCGAGAGGCTGCAAATGCAGATTTGGTCATACTTGTCTAGGGTCTGAACCTGCAAACAGCAAGGGGAAAACCTATGATTCTCCACCAGAGTTTACAAGTCCAGAAAGCAGATTTTCTCTCTCTCATTTTTTTAAGGAGTAAAATGCTGTTGCTACAAGTAAAAAAATATAATGATAAAATGGTCAGTTTACCACAGCTGGATTTTGCGGTAATAAAAAAGAGAGGTTACACTCCTAGAATTTTGAGTTAAGATTACAAAAAGGACCATAGCTTGATATTCTGAATGAAAATTTAGTAGCAGCTGCAAGAAGGGAAGAGACCATGTGGATCAGGTTATTAAAAAAACATACTGAAAGTAATCAAGACTCCTATACCCTTGGTTTAGTTGAGAGAACCTTGCCTAGTTGGAGAGCAAGGACTGAACTCGGCTGCTCCCACTGTCTTCAGCCTAAAGGGAACCATGTCACACCACGTTACACACACGATGGAATAAAAGGTCAGGTTTGTTCATGGCTAATGACGGCTAAATGACACCTCCGTTTCTAGCATTTGTATAAACTGTTAGCACAATCCATTAAGAGTGAACAAAAGCAAACATACCCCAGCTCATTAGACTACCATCTTATACATTTAAGTCTACAAGAAAAGTTTTAAACATGTTTTTACTGTGCAAGTTAAGCAGTATCAAAATAACAATAAAGTGGCTTAAGTGATATAACACCTTTTTAAGAAATTATCTTAATTAAGAAAACCCATGCATTTCCCTCCAACCTGGGCTCAAAAGCAAAACCAATCAGGCATTAGGGCCTCTTTCAAAACTGAATACAAGGGAGGAGAAACCCTGCTCTGGTTTTATTTCTAACATGCTTGACATTTCTAATTCCCACCCCACAGCTGTCTGGAATTAAGCATTCTTAGCTAGTTACAAAAACAAGTCTTACCAGCACCCAATTGGCCATGTGAAGGCCTCACAACAGTTTAACCTCCTCCCAAATTGCAGAAGTGAAAGGCAAAAGCTAGTATTCTAGAGGTTAGACTGGCCCGACTTCTTCACCTCCAATAGGCATCGGCTAGATCAACTAAATTCTAATCCCAGTTATCCAGGAAGCAAAGAAGGTTTGTTAAAAATTCAACCTTTGGAGGAATTGACTGGTGACCTGTAGACATATTATTAAAGGGAAAAAGGCCAAAAAGGCACTAAACAGTTGTGGTCTGTGACCTACAATGTAAATTAAAAAAAAAAAAAAAAAATCTTCAAAAAGAAACGAAACACAACACAACCCTACAACCAAAATCTATCTATAGGTAAAATATAGCAAATGTAGTAAGTCAAATTAAAGAGTCAATATGGAGAAACGAGGAAGTTAATGTTTCCTGGCAAAGGGCGGAAGAAAGATGCATGAGTGAGTGACTTCTAAAGCCATTACATCATCTTCCTGATTTAATAAGCTATTAACTGGGTAACAAAAACCAAAAACACTACTTTTTAAAGCAAAGTCTTTTCAACTATGCTGTATGTACTAAGAGAAAATTCAGTGAGAGGGAGAGACTTACTGCCCTTCTAATTAAATGACCAATTTTAGCTGTTCAATCAGCTAATAAAATTCCAGTTTAAAAAAGTTCATCTCCCCCACACAATTTATTTTTCTGAGGTGAGAGAAACTGCAAACTGAAATGACATGACCACAGCTGTTTGAGGCCCACGCTCCCTTTAAGGAAAAAAAAAAGTAATTTAGGGTTGGTTGCATGCCTTCCCAAAATAGGTGAGAATATTCTGGCCCCTCCCAACACCCCCAAGGCAATGGCCAAGGCTGAAAGTTAACTGGCAGTGAAGGAAGTTGGTTAGAAATCTCATCTGATTTTGAAACCATCTCAAAACCATGAGCAGGAAGACTGCAGCAATGAGCTGACCAGAGCTCCTGGCTTGCTCAAGTTCAGTGATGCTCAAAAATATTTTTAGTCCCTGCACCGTGTACCTGTGAGAAAAACTCTATGCCCTGGGCTTTTGGCCAAAGCAGGTACTGAAAAGGCAGGTTAACGGGCCACCTCACTGTCCCCTAAGGGTGTGTAAATCAGGTTAAGATCTACATGCTTACCAATTGGAAACCAGTTGTCCATTTTCCTGTAACTTTTTATTCTCCCAACATTTTTAAGTTTTATTCCAATTTTCTAACTGTTGACTGACCATACATATTTCTAATTAAACCTTAATCCCCAGAGTGGTCAGGGTACAGTCGTCATACTAGGATTTTATTGAACTGACACAATATGTTGCCACCAGTAAAACGTATTGAGAAAAAGGTAAAAGCGTTACTGTCAGCTGGTTAAAACTGTTTCCCAACCTGTCCTCAGGGTTAGGGGGGATGCCCAGGTCTCCTGTGCGCAGTTTACGAGTCAGGTCTTCTATCTGCAGTTGCACTGGAAGAAACCAGGTTAGGAAAGAAAAAAAAGGATGGAAAAAAGACAATGTTACCAATAAACATCTCAAATCTCAACAACAAGCATGAAGAACTCGGAGACTTTGAAAGGGACGACTGATCAGTGAACACATTGAAGCAAAAACCCCCAACCACCTATCGGCAGGAGTCCTTTTACATCTATAGGTTTTTTTCACTTCAAAATGGTTATCACTTAAGGAAGCAAACAGTTTGTTGGAAGAGGGGTTAGCAATAAAGACTGTTCACTAAGGCTAACATCCAAGCAATTATTAGGAGGTGTTTCACCTCTTCCTCCCCACCAAGGCTTGCTTACCATTGGTACCCAGAACCATAAACCGTGTTACGTCACCAATACCCGACTCCCATCAAATTACTTGAGGGCAAGAATTGAGTTTTTTCTTCATTAAATGTTAAACATAGCCCAAAATGAGACCCAATTAACATGGGACAAGGAAAAATACCAATTGAACAAAGATCACTTTCATTAATACATTTAAAATTCCTTAAATAAGACATTTAATAACAAAATTCAACACCTTATAGAAATTTGTACATACTCTTTCTGTACAACCAGACCTGTACTAGTAAGGGTCTCCCAATACCTGCAGCTTTTATTCAATTATATGAAATATTTATTCAAATATTAAATGACAAACCACATATCTTAATAAACCAGTAACCATAAAGTGCTAAGAATTTGTTTTCAGGCTCACTGTTCATATGGGGAGCAGGCATGTAGAAGAATGGAATGTGTGTTCAAGGACAATGTACTTGGCCCTCGGGCCTTGACCAATGAGGCTGTGCATGAAAAAGAGAGATGAGGGTTTCACAAAAGTTGCCAGTGACGCCAGGGAAATGTTACACAGCTGATTTTCCAAGATAATGGGAACTGCAGAGCCAGAGCAGCTTTCTTCAACATGCAGAATAACCACCTGTTCCTTACCTTCGCAGCATCTGAGAATTTTCAGCAGGCATCTCCAATAAGGGCAAATGTTACTAGGTTGGGTTAAAACTGAGCTGGCTCCAAGATAGGATTAATGCGTGTCTAACCAAAGATTCCTTCTAACTTTAAATACATCCACAGGGCTATACCACACCCACACACTGAAACCCCGAAGAAATGAAAACCCATTATTATCGAAAGAAGATACTGGCCGGGCACAGTGGCTCACACCTGTAATCCCAGTACTTTGGGAGGCCAAGGCAGGCAGATCATGAGGACAAGAGATGGAGACCATCCTGGCCAACATGGTGAAACCCCGTCTCTACTAAAAATACAAAAAAAATTAGCTGGGCATGGTGGCGTGCGCCTGTAGTCCCAGCTACTTGGGAGGCTGAGGTGGGAGAATCACTTGAACCCAGGAGACGCAGGTTGCAGTGAGCCGAGATCGCACCACTACACTCCAGCCTGGCGACACAGCAAGACTCAGTCTCTCAAAGAAAAAAAAAAAAAAAAAAAGATATTGAGGGCATCCTGGACAAAGCAGTATGTACCGTGGGAGACAGAAAAGTAGTAAGACACATGGTTCCCCCCCAAGCTCCTTTATGCCTAAAAAGTTCTGACTTTGCAGTTGAGTATTAAGCTCAACAACTCGAGGTGAAAGTCACCTTCACTGAGGGGAGAAGGTGAGTCTTCCTAGCTGACTATGGAGATGTGGGGCCTGATCTAAATAAAAAGGGTCATTCTCTTCTGTGGAGAACTACACCTCTCCTTTGATTCTATTTTGATTATAGCTATAAATAGCCCTTAGGGCCCAGTGAACTAACTAGCCCTCCACAGAAACAGAAATGGAGAGATATAAAGAATTTGTGCTCTTCCCATCTTCTAAGTATGCTTGTGTTCTTGGGATATCACTCCACTAGGGGCATTTCACAAGGATGTAAAGACCCAGACTAGTCTAATATGAGACACAACGGAATGGGTGGGAGTAGACAGGAACAGTAGGGGAAAGAACAAGTATTAGTAGTACTGTGAAAGGAGACAGACAATTCCAACGCCTCAAAATTCTCAGCAGTCTAAAAAACAGGAAATTAAGACCCTCAAAAGTAGTAACATGCTGGCCTTGAAGCTTTTTGGTTGTGAAGGCCACAGCCTCGTAGGCTTAGGTCTTTGCCCGAATTTCCTCCAAAGGGGATGTTTATTTGGTTAGTAGAAAATGTTTATAAAGTGAACTTTTTTGAGACAGCTGCACAGGTATATAAAGATAAAACTTGCATTAAAAACTTTTTTTTCCAAAAAAGCAATTTTGAGGTTAATTTCAATTCCACTGTGGATAGTCATACTTAATTCTCAAAACCTCCCAGCAGATAAAACCTTTTTATCCTAGCACTTCATTCCATATCCATGCAATATCCCTTTCCCAGCAGAGTTCTTTAAGAGTAAATACAAGAGCCTTCATTTTAAGACAGCTCTCCATAGACCAAACCAGAAAAGATGTTGAAGGGAAGGTTAAACTCTTAAATTCAAGAAAATAAAAAGGGGTAAATTGTAAACACACTTTCAGAACCACTTTTTGTCATTTTTTTTTCTTTCAGAAAGTACCTATAAAAAATAAAAGACCACATTTTAGGGGGAGAAATATAAAATTATGGTGAAAGGCCATGCTGTGAAAAGTACTTGGTTTCCAGTACCTGCGGTGTTCTCCACTGGGGCCTGTCCAGAGAGGCAGATGACACTCACCTCATCAACTGGCAATGAACAGCAGCTGAAAAGGGTGGCTGCTGGATTGGGGACTGTTCTTACTCCTAAGTGAAACCCTACCTTCCTGATACTCATGGAGAACACTGCAGTTACGAACAGACCAAAACAAGGAGCTGCAAATGCAGAACTCACTGGGCAAAAACTGACAGATGATACCAAAGTCGTGAAAGTATCTCATCTCAAAAAAGATAACTACAATCTCAAACTTTCAAAAAATGCAGATCTTGCTCAGAATAAATCGTAACAATCTCAAAGTGCATTTGGATGCAGAACGTATATTTACCTATATAAGCTCTTTCTTGTTCTCGAGTAAGTCCAGGGGGAATAACTGTAGGCATTCCCGGAATCACTGTCTTCTGTTCCATTGTGTCTTGGTTCCAGCGGCTCCTCTTCCGCTTCTTACTTGGGAAGTCTAAAGGCAGAGACAAAATCCATCCGATGTAAATATAAGTAGTTATCAACAGACAGCTAAGGGTATTTAAGGTACTACACAGAAACTCAGCAGACTGTGAAACTAAGAGCTTAACCTAAAACTTAAACATTAAAAAAACAGAAAACAAACCTCAGAGATCTAAAGCTTATGGCCACTACAAGGGTATGTGGTCCTTGGTCAGGCAAGTTAACATTTCACCTTCTTTTGTCTAGAGAAACTGTCAAATATATAAACGTGGTAATCTTAATGCATACGGCTGCAGAGGGTGTTAGATAGATACTACATCAACCATGAGTGCTCTGAAATCCCCAGGGGAGACAAGAATACACTGAAGAATCATAGATTTGTAAAGCAGTCCTGATGGGACTGGGGCTCCACCCACCTCCACTCCCCTCACCAGTCACTTTTGTACGAGAGGCCGGACCACAACTAAACCTAGTTACACCCTACCAAGTGGGAAAAGCCCAATTCTTCAACAAGATCACCTTTGTCTTCATAAGTTTAGCCAAGATCAGCATTCAGTTTTCCTGGCCAGTTGGACACTGAGGGTCTGAACTCTTAAAAGTATCTATCAAAAATTCAACAACCTATACAATAGCAGCCAAGTTCTCCTTTCCCCGTACACAGGCAAAAACTCCCTACATTTGCCACAAAAGAGTCCTTCTATTTCCCAAGGGGTACAGGATCAGAGGGAAAAGCTTTTTAAAACAAAGCGACAGGGCAGCGGATCACACTGAGATCTAAACATACTGAACGGAGATTTAAAAAAACAAACAAACTAAAGTTCTCTCCCCAAAAGAGACCAAGAAAGATCAGACCCAACCATCATCTGAAGCATGCCAACCTCTCCCGGATGAAAACCCTGCCTTGCTGTAGAAGCAGAGGAGCTATCCTTGGTACGGTTCCCATTCTGGTTCCTCAAGACCAGAAGGGAGTCGCTGCACGTCATCAGGTGAGGCTTTCACGCCCTGCTGGCATTCACAGCTAGCACCCCGTCCAGCGCTGAACACCCGCCACCCCTGTTCCCGACACCAGCGGACTGGACAGCAATAGGGGACCCCCAGTCTATACAGTTGCGCCGCACAGCCCGGCCACCTCACTGCGTCTGCGCACAGAGCGCCTCCCGCCCGCCCAGCCCTCCCCCCACAGCGCGCGTGCGCACTCGAGGCCCCAGAACCAGGCCGCGCGCGCCCTGGGGCGCCTCCGCCCGGGCCTCCCCGTGCGCGCACGCGCGCCCCTGCCGCGTGCAGCCGCCGTCGCCGCCGCCGCGCGCCCCTCAGGCGGCCGGGCCCGTCCGCGCGACGCCTCTCGCGCTCTCTCGGCCCGACTCACCTCCTCCGCCACCGGCCGGGCCCGGCTGCTGGTCCTTACGCGGCGGCTGGGGTGGCAGCGGCTGCGGCGGCGACACGCGCTGGTAGAGCGGCGGCGGAGGGAGCGGCTGCGGCGGCGGGTACGAGGCGCCGGGGGACGGTGGCGGTGGAGGCGGCGGCGGCTGCTGGGGAGGCGGAGGGGGCGGCGGCGGAGGCGGCGGAGGCAGCGCCGCGAAGGGGAAGGCCGCGGTCAGGGCCCCCATCGAGCCCACGGGCGGGGGCGGGGGCGGCGGCGGCCCGGGAGCCAGCAGCCCCGCCCCAGGCCCAGGTGCAGGCGGAGGGCCCGGCTCGAAGCCTCCTTTGGGCCCGGGGAGCGGGGGCAGCCCGGGGGGGCCCAGCTTACCCAACGGCGTGGCGTTCGCTCCGGTCGCCATGGCGCCACCGGGGACAGGCACCGGCACCTGCTTTTCCTCTGCGGCGGCTTCTCCTTCGCAAGCCTCCCGGGGGGAGGGGACCCGAATGCGCTGCCGGAGCGCGCGGAGCCCGTCCTCTCACGCGGCGGGCGGCGGCGGCGCGAGACGCACAAAGAGGGAGGAGAGAGGGCGCCGCGGGGGCGGGCCGGGGGCGGCGGGGCCGGGGCCTGGATTGGGCCGGGCCGAGGCGAAGGGTCGAAATCGGCGGCCTCCGATTGGCGGAGCCTCAGTCCTTCTTGATGCGCGCTGGGATTGGCCGAACCGTTAGGCCAGGCGAGGAAATGGCGGCGGAGTTCGGTGGGCTGGGAGGTGTCGCAGCGCGCACTTCATTTGTTACTGCGTGAACTGAGCTCCGAGTCCAGAAAGGAGGGGATGGGGTGGGGCGAACTCTATGACGGAGCGGCGGCGAGCTCTCTCATTGGCTGCGGTGGTGGACTCAATCAATCTCGCCTGCGTTGTAGTGTCGCGGGATTGGCTGTCGCTGGTTCCAGCCTTTTTTTACTCCCCTCCCCCAGGGGGCAGTTTCTCCGGGATTAAGCGAGAAGTCGCGGCGGAAAAGGCCCAGCCGGAACGAGATTTACGGCGGGGGAGTCCTGGAGCAGGAAGTGCGCATGCGTAGATGGAGCAAAACTGCCTCGCCACCCGTCTCCCTTCACCATCGACCCTTGGGTCCAGCAAGGAAGCCCTAAGTGACGTCAACCTTTGTTCCCATGGTAACGCAGAACCTTGGGGCGGGAGCAGGGGAGGGGCTGGCGCGCGCCGGAAAACCGGCTCAGTTGACGCTGCAGGTAAAAAGAGACTTCCTGTTTTTTTGAAAAAAAAAAAAAGTGACCCAAAAAGCTACGAATAGAGAAGACTTATCGAAGGATTTAAAACAGTATTTGAACTGATGCAACAACATATTAGATGAAAGGTAACAGAAGGTTGTCAGTTCAAAAATTACAAATACACACTTATATTGGAATCTCCACGGAGTTCAGAGGATTTAATTAAATGATCTTAAAATCGTATAAAACAATAACTACGGCCGGGCGCGGTGGCTCACGCCTGTAATCCCAGTACTTTGACAGGCCGAGGCGGGCGAATCACAAGGTCAGAAGGTCGAGACCAGCCTGACCAACATGGCGAAACCCCGTCTCTACGAAAAATACAAAAATTAGTTGGGCATAGTGGTGCACTCCTGCAATCCCAGCTTCCCAGGAGGATGAGGCAGGAGAATCGCTTGAACCCGGGAGGCGGAGGTTGCAGTGAGCCGAGATCGGGCCACTGCACTTCAGCCTGGGTGACAGAGCGAGATTGTCAAAAATAAAAATAAAAATAACTACTACAGTACTGGGAAAACTTTACAAGACGGAGCAGGAGCTTGCCTTTCCAGATGACAAACATAGTATATAAAACACAATAGGCCAGTGCCAAGGCACTGGGAGGCCAAGGCGGGGGGGATCACCTGAGGTCAGGAGTTCGAGACCAACCTGACCAACACGGTGAAACCCCCGTCTCTACTAAAAGTACAAAAATTAGCCGAGCATGGTGGCGGACGCCTATAATCCCAGCTTCTCAGGAGGCTGAGGCAGGAGAATTGCTTGAACCCAGGAGGCGGAGGTGTAGTGAGCTGAGATCGCACCACTGTACTCCAGCCTGGGCAACAGCATGAGACTCCGTCTCAAAAACAAAAAACCACAATAATAAAACAATATGATATTGTTGGTAGGAAAGACACATTAGTGCAACAGAATCCGGAAATACCACAAAGGTAGTATTTTATTTCAATCAGGAAAAGATGATTTCGTTGATAAATGGCGTAGAATCTTAAATTTAAACAACAAAACATTTAGAATATAATTTAGGAGACTATAAGGGTATTCTAGGGGTTGAGAACTGCAAAGACAGGAACCTCAAACTGTAAAAAGATATACTTGATTACCCCGAAAATTAACACTGATAAAAGTCAAGAGACAATGATAGATGAGGAAAAAATATTTGCCATACATGATAAAGAGCCAATACCTGTAATATACAAATACATCTTAAAAACTAATTAGAAAAAAGGCAAAAACAATAGAAAATGAGCAAAAAATAGGAATGGACATGTCTCAGAAGAACAAATCCAAATAGCCAAGAAATATGAAAGGGTGCACAACCCCTCTGCTGTGGTTTTTTAAAATAAATAGAAAAGATGTTGGAACCCCCACAACACTTGAAACCTGGAGAGAGAGGTGACTGTGATCTCAGCCATGTATGGTTATAATTTTTTCTGAGATAATAAATTAGACCTGCTTGTTTTTCTTGTTCTGTACAATTATTGGAGAGAATTAAACATGGGACAAAAACCTGCTGCCTTCTTAATGACCCTTCTTATAGATAACTTCCCTTTTGTTGTCCTGCTTTACTTAGACCAGATGACAGCAAACCCATGACTATTACACCCTCTGTAAAAAATGTTAAATGTATGCCTCCCAAAAAGAAACACTGCTTACAACCAAATTATTTATTATTATTATTTCAATTTGAGACAGAGTCTGGCTCTGTCGCCCAGGCTGGAGTGCAATGGCACAATCTCGGCTCACTGCACCCTCTGCCTCCCAGGTTCAAGCGATTCTCCCAGCTCAGCCTCCTGAGTAGCCAGGATTACAGCCACCTGCCATCATGCCCAGCTAATTGTTATATTTTTGTAGAGATGGAATTTCACCCATGTTGGCCAGGCTGGTCTTGAACTCCTGACCTCAGGTGATCTGCCCGCCTCGGCCTCCCAAAGTGCTGGGATTACAGGAGTGGGCCACTGCACTCGGCCTATAACCAAATTACTGTAAGTACGCACTGACCATATATGAAGAATGTAATCCTAAAACTCCTCTGCCTCTGTGTGTGTAAATGAAACCTTAACTTCTCTACTTCGAAACACTGACTCCATTCATTTGGAGTCGGTGTTTCCAGGTAGTCCACCCTCATGTTTTGTGCTTGAATAAACTATTGAAATTAGATTCTGACCCTTTTGATTACTTTAGGTGGACAGGTTTGAATGTGTCCCCCAAAGCTCATGTGTTAGAAACTTAATCTCCAGCCAGGCACGGTGGCTCCAACACTTTGGGAGGCCGAGGTGGGTGGATCACCTGAGGTCAGGAGTTCGAGACCAGCCTGGCCAACATGATTCTCCTGCCTCAGCCTCCCAAGTAGTTGGGATTACAGGTGCCGCCACTATGCCTGGCTAATTTTTTGTATTTTTAATAGAGACAGGGTTTCACCATGTTGGCCAGGCTGGTCTCGAACTCCTAACCTCAGGTGATCCACCCACCTTGGCCTCCCAAACTGCTGGGATTACAGGCGTGAGCCACTGCGCCCAGCCAGAAATCTCTATTCTTTATAAATTACCCAGACTGGGTGTGGTGGCTAATGCCTGTAATCCCAGCACTTTGAGGGTCTGAGGTGGGAGGATCTCTTGAGCTCAGAAGTTTGTGACCAGCCTGGGCAACATCTACTAAAAAAATAAAAAATAAAAAAAAATGCTGGTCATGGTGGTCCATGTCTATAGTCCCAGCTACACAAGAGGCTGAAGCAGGAGGATTACTTGAGCCCAGGAGATCAAGGCTGCAATGAGCTATGATCACGCCACTGCAATCCAGCCTGAGCAACAGAGCAAGACCCTGTCTCAAATAAATAAATTACCCAGTCTCAGGGATTCTGTTATAGCAGTACCACCTTAGACTGTGCTGAGTTTGTGCGACTGAGACTAGCTAATTTATTTACCAGTATTTAGACACTGCCTATAAGGGAAATACAAATTAAGGTGATAATGAGGAATCTCAAAATAAATGAAAATAGCAGAACATAAATGTGCTAACACCTACTATCGTTAATCTTTTAGAAAGCATTCTGTTGTCTATTAAAATTGTTCCCCCTTTCAAAAAATAAAAAAATATGCACCTGTACTCACAGTTACTTGTGAAGCTGAGGTGGGAGGATCCCTTGAGCCCAGGAGGTAGAGGCAGAAGTGAGCTGTGATTGGGCGACAGAGTGAGACTCTGTCTCAAAAGAAAGAAAACATAAACCCTTTCGATCCAATATCCCACTCCTGGGAATCTGCCCCCAAACAAGCCATGTGATTATATAATGTTTTCAAAGTCTTCTGCATTTACTGCAGCATTGTTTTGTAGTGGTAAAAATGGGCAAACAGAGTGAATTTCCATCAATATATGAACGACTGAATTGGAAAACCCATAACCTAGAATATTAGGCAGCTTTGAAAAGCTGTTAATTCATACTAACCGACCTAAAGTAACTACTGTTCTGTGTTAACAAAGAAATACATATGACATGGCTTTGTTTTTGCAACACAAACCCCATACAGATGTGTGCATGTTTGCATATGATTATCTGAGCATAACAAAGGCTACAGAAGGATACACAGCACATGCCCTATTGCAGAGTGAAATGGGCGGCTGGAAGTTGCCCAACACATCTTAAACATCCAACTTTTTTTTTTTTTTCTTATGAGATGGAGTCTTGCTCTGTCACCCAGACCAGAGTGCAGTGGCATGATCTTGGCTCACTGCAACCTCCTCCTCCTGGGTTCAAGCGATTCTCGTGACTCAGCCTCCAGAGTAGCTGGGATTACAGGCATGCGCCACCATGCTGGGCTAATTTTTGTATTTTTAGTAGAGACGGGGTTTCACCATGTTGGCCAGGCTGGTCTCAAACTCCTGATCTCAAGTGATTCGCCCGCCTCAGCCTCCCAAAGTGCTGGGATTACAGGCGTGAGCCACCAAACCCAGCCTAAAAATCCAACGTTAAAAAAAAAATGCTTCATATGCTTAACAAATGTATTACATGATTCCATTTTTGCAACATTATATAACTATAGGCATTGAGAAATGCACCAATGGCTGGGTGCAGTGGCTCACACTTGTAATCTCAGCACTTTGGGAAGGCAAGGCAGGAGGATTGCTTGAGGCCAGGAGTTCGAAACCAGCCTGGGCAACATAGGGAGAATGTCTCTACAGAAACAAAAATAATAATAATCAGCTGAGCGTGATGTGTGCCTGTAGTTCCAGCTACTTGGGAGGCTGAGGCAGGAGGATTGTTTGACCCCAAAGAGTTTGAGGCTGCAATAAGCTGTGATCACACCACTGCACTGAAGCCTGAGTGACAGAGGGAGACCCTGTCTCAAAAAAAAAAAAAAAAAAAAAAAAAGGCTGGGTGCGGTGGCTCACGCCTGTAATCCCAGCACTTTGGGAGGCCGAGGCAGGCAGATCATGAGGTCAGGAGATTGAGACCATCCTGGCTAACACGGTGAAACCCCATCTCTACTAAAAATACAAAAAAAAATAGCTGAGTGTGGTGGCAGGTGCCTGTAGTCCCAGCTACTCAGGAGGCTGAGGCAGGAGAATGGCGTGAACCCGGGAGGCAGAGCTTGCAGTGAGCTGAGATCGCGCCACTGTACTCCAGCCTGGGCAACAGAGCGAGACTCCGTCTCAAAAAATAAAAAATAAAAAATACATTGAGGTGGCTCACATCTGTAATCCCACCTACTTAGAAGGCTGAAGTGGGATCACTCAAGGCCAGGAATTCAAGACCAGCCTGGGCAACATGGGTAGACCTCTGTCTCTACAAAAAATAAAAAATTAGTTGGGTATGGTAGTGTGAGCCTGTAGTCTCAGCTTCTCATGAGGACTGAGGTGGGAGGATGGCTTGAGCCCCAGAGGCAGGGGTGGCAGTGAGTGGAGGTGACACCACTGCACTCCAGCCTGGGTGACAGAATGAGAACCCATCTCAAAAAACAAAAAAAGGCTGGGCACAGTAGCTCACACCTGTAATCGCAACACTTTTGGAGGCCAAGGCAGGCAGATCACTTGAGACCAGGAGTTCAAAACCAGCCTGTCCAACATGGAGAAACCCCATCTCTACTAAAAAGACAAAAATTAGCCGGGTGTACTGGTGCACACCTGAAGTCCTAGCTACTCAGGAGGCTGAGGCAGGAGAATCACCTGAACCCGTGAGGCAGAGGTTGCAGTGAGCCGAGATCGCATCACTGCACTCCAGTCAGGGCAACAGAGCAAGACTCCAATCTCAAAAGAAAAAGAAAAACAGAAAAAGATGCGGCCGGGCGCAGTGGCTCACACCTGTAATCCCAGCACTTTGGGAGGCCAAGGCAGGCAGATCACCTGAGGTCAGGAGTTCAAGACCAGTCTGCCCAACATGGCAAAACCCCATCTCTACTCAAAATACAAAAATTAGCCGGGCATGCCTGTAATCCCAGCTACTCAGGCGGCTGAGGCAGGAAAATCACTTGAACCCAGGAGGCGGAGGTTGTAGTGAGCCAAGATCAGGCCACTGCACTCCAGCCTAGGTGACAGAGTGAGACTCCGTCTCAAAAAAAAAAAAAAAAAATTAAATGACACTTAACTGTGACTCAGCCCTTCCACTCCAAAGTATTTACCCACAAGAAATGATAGAATATATCCAACAAAGACAGGTACATGAATGTTTATAGCAGCTTTATTTGTAATAGTTCACAACGGAACATGGTCCAAATGTCCATCAACAGGTGAACAGCTAAACAAACTGGTGCATCCAAACAATGGAATATTACTTGGCAATAAAAAGGAATAGAATATTAATGCATGCAACAGGGATGACTCGCAAATCCTTATGCTCAGCTAAGCAAGAAGCCAGACAAAACACAAGTACATACTGTGTGATTCTATTTACATACATTCTAGAAAGTGCCGATTAACCTGTAGTGACAGAAAGCAGCACAGTTGTTACTTGGGGATGGGAGGCAAGAAGCAGGAGGGTGGGCTTACCAAGGGCATGGGAAACTTTCCAGAGTGAAGGGGATGGTGATTATCTTGATTGTGGAAATAGCTTCACGGGTGTACACGTATGTCAAAAGTCATCACGTACACATTTTTATATGTAGCTTATTGTATGCCAATTATGCCTCAATAAAACTGTCTTTCAACAATACACACTAGAAGGCAGCAACTGCAAAGTGGCAATTCCAGAGTTCTGTGCAGGACACTGCAGTGATTCCGCCCCACTTGTTTTCACCATCTAGGGAAACGTCCTCTTCGTTTTTGGTCTTGTCTTTCAAGCGAGTTCTATTTTTTCGGTGATTACTTTTAAATATTTTTTTAAAATTTTTTTCCTTTTTTTTTTTCTTTTTCAGACAGGGTCTCACTCTGTCACCCAGGCTGGAGTGCAGTGGCAAATTCATAGCTCACTGCAGCCTTGAACTCCTAGGCTCAAGCAATCCTCCCACCTTAGCCTCCAGAGTAGCTGGGACTGCAGGCGAGTGCCACCATGTCCAGCTAATTTTTGTATCTTTTGTAGAGACAGGGTTTTGTCATGTTGACCAGGCTGGTCTAGAACTCCTGGGCTCAAGTGATCTGCCTGCCTCAGTTTCCCAAAGTGCTGGGATTACAGACATGAACCACCATGCCCAAACTAAAATTTTATGACATAATATTTGATACATACAAAAGGATGTGTGGCACCTTATGTGAGTTAGGAACTGAGTTATAACTTAAATACCCATGAACCTACCACCAAACCTGAGAGCTAAGATATTACCAATACCTTTAAAAATTCCTGGGCTCCTTCCTTATCCCATCCCACACTCCTCTCAGGGACGACCATCTCAGATTTTGTGCTTTTCCTTCCCTTGATTTTTTAATAGGGTTGTATCTTGGGCATGTATTGCTAAATAATAGATGGTTTCATTTTGTTTTTGAGCTTTATAATATGCTATCGTACTGTGCATAAAGTGCTGTTTTAATTTACCTCTAAAAGTCATCTATGTTATTGCATTATGTCTGTTACAGTATTTCTGATCCTCCTGACAGCCCTGCAGTTGGCTTTGGATATGGTAAACCTAAGGAAAGTAAAGCTCAGTGAGCTGGGGTGGCTCACCCAGTCCAAGGGCAGATTGCAGGGACTCCTCTTCACCACATCTTGTCCATTCCCTTACTCGTGAGGGTCTCCTGAGCACTGGTAGTGAGCAGGTGCTGGACATGCCACAGGGAACACGGCAGATCCTCCGCCGTCCCGAAGCACACATCATGGTGCTCCCCTTGACTTTCACCAGGATGACTCCGGGTATGGGCCAGTTACCTGAACATCCTGGGGGGGCCCACGTCCCTTCTACTTGTCCTCAAGAATGACTTAAAGAGTCTGGTCTGACCCTCCCACAGGTTTCTGCCCATGGAGGGGCAACTGGACAGCAGCTATCACCACGACATATGTAGCCACCGCTAACTCATTAATGCTGCTTCCAGGAACTTATCTTCTAGAAGTGCTTGAATATGTACAGAGGGGCACTAGCCTAATAATATTTATTGCAGCATTGTTTGTAATATAAAAGTAGTAAAAACAACTCAAATTTCCACCAATAGGGATCTCACTGCAGGTCATTAACATTTGTTATGGGAAACATACACAATGGAATACCACTAGCTGTAAAAAAAAATTTTTTTTTTTTAAAAGGGAGATCTTTAACGCAAAACTCTCCAGGATATATACATATCTTTTCAGGGTGCATGTGATAATTTAATACATTCATATTCTCCAGGATATATATATATTTTTTCTCTTTTTTTTTTTTTTTTTTTTTGAGACGGAGTCTTGCACTGTTGCCCAGGCTGGAGTGCAGTGGCATGTTCTAGGCTCACTGCAACCTCCGCCTCCCAGGTTCAAGCGATTCTCCTGCCTCAGCCTCCCGAGTAGCTGGGATTACAGGCACTCGCCACCATGCCCAGCTAATTTTTTGTATTTTTAGTAGAGACGGGGTTTCACCATGTTGGCCAGGCTGGTCTCGAACCCCTGACCTCGTGATTCGCCCGCCTCGGCCTCCCAAAGTGCTTGGATTACAGGTGTGAGCCACCACACCTGGCCCCCCAGGATATATTTTTAAAGGGCAAGGTCAGTACAGTATGTGGAATATGTTAATACGTATATAAAAAATCGCCAAGAATAAAATATACCAAATTGCTTAAATACGCAAAATACTTCTAGAAGGGTTCATAAGTAACTGAGACCAGGGTGGCTGGGGACGGGGTAAGAGGGAGACTCTTCATTATATCTCTGCTGTATTTAAAAAAATATGTACCATGGGCAAAGGTTACGCATTTAAAAATACATAAATAAAATTTAAAGTGTTAGTCTCTCAGTGCATATTCCCTGGTTTCTCGGCCTTTCTTTGCTCTTGGCCTGCCTTTGCTGGCAGCAAGCGTTTTATGGGAGGCCCCCACTTTGGCAGTTTACACTCTGCAGTCCAAACCCCGTTTCCAGACTGAATCTGAGGTCCGGGAAGATCCGCCACAAGGAGGCACTGTCTGCTGCTGGCCGGTTGGTGGACGGAAAGCCAGTCCTCCCCAGGGCGCCTTTGGTCAGGGCCTTTGCTGAGCAGGAGCTCACCTCCCTGTCCCCACTTACCCCACCCTGGTCCCAACATTCCTCCAAGAAATCTGGAAAATTGGAAGTTAGTTAGGAATTCACTTTGTATCCCTGTTACCACCGACCCCAATTTGGAAGGTGCCCCTCACCCTCCTTGGGGCTCACGGGAACATGGGTGTGAATGCCTGGTGTGAAGAGATGTGTTCCCTCCCCTGGGCTGGCTCCCCATTCCAGCCAAGAAACCCTCCCAGTCACTGGACAGAGTCACAACAGTTGAAACTCTGCTGGAGGGTGGCTGAGGGGACAGTGTGACACCGTGGGAACCACTGAGCCTACTCGCATGGCTGCCATCCACCTACCACGTCACTCCGCAAGTCTTTATTGCCACCCACCAGGTGCAAAGGTCTTCCTCCAACACCTGCCTTGAATGTAGGGGTGACCATGGGGCCTTTGCTCCAGCTGTTCCCCCCACCCTGCCCCCACCTTCCCAGCCCCCCAGCTGTGGGCCCTCAAGGCAGCTCCCATCCTGCCTCCTGGGCTGCAGCTGCCCAAAGGCTCTAGTCAAGAGCGGCTGATCAGTGCCTTGGGCAAAAGGGGATGCCCAGCCCTGGGGGCCCTGGCATTCAGAGCTGAGCAGACAGACCCTTGGAGAATGACAGCGTAAGCACAAGCTACAGGAGAATGGCCATGCCCTCAAGATGCAGGCTCCAGCAAGGAGGACGCCCTCCCTGGGGGCTGGTCTGTTTCTGGTAGTGACCCCAGGGCCTGGCACTGAGGCAGCCCTTGGGAGTCTGGTAGACGGACACAGGCTAGCCTTCCCATCCAATCTGATGACCGTGCTGTCATCTGATGTTCCTGGTCTAACACCTAGGCAGTAGGTGGAGGCAGGGGATACAGGTCACACAGGCTACCTCCATGGGCAGCAGCCTCCATGGGAATGGAGGGAACAGCCCTCTGGGGGCTCCTCCTGGGCCCTTCCAGGGGTCACCCAGTGAGATCCTACGTGGGGCAAGGGTGCCCTGGATGAGAGTCCCTTTGTTGAGGTCCCCCCATCTGCATGAGTCCTTGGGGTGCTAAACTACAGCAGAGCCCTCAAACTGCAAAGCTGAGGGTCAGTTCTGAGCAAGGATGCAGGGGAAGGCACAGTGCCCCTAGAAGGCTGCTGGGGGCCATGGCCTCCTGTCACCTCTACCTGGCTTCTCCAAAACCCTGGGGGCCCTGCCCTTCTGTGGTGCCCACAGAAATGTGTGTTGGAGGGAAGGAGGCGGGAGATGAGGTGGGTTCACTCCCCCTACCCAGAGGGACCAGAGGACTAAAACAAACCAGCTTTAATACCAATATAGTTCTCTCTTAAATACCGTGTTTCCCAGGACAAATGCAGGGGCAGGCTCTTGGCAGAAAGAGTAGAAAGGAAATGTGGAACAAAATGGAATGGATGGCCCAGGCCTAGGGTCCCTGCCTTGGGCACTAGGGACTGGGCTGCCTCGGGGATGGGGGAGTGACAGCAGCTCCCCCTGGTCCAGTTATTGCAGAGGCGTCGGGGGCTCCCCTCCCTCCCCAGGCCTGAAACATTTCTCAGGATTACTTCTGACCTTCAGCCCCAGCAGGGCCAGGGCCTGGGCTCCTCTGGTCTAGGATGGGCCCCTTTGCCCAAAAGGGCCTGCAGCTAAGGCATGGGGTGGGGTGGGGAGCCCCTGGACAGGCCCGCTGCTCTTAGTAGGTGCTCTGGTGGCCCGTGAGGATGTAGAGGTTGCTATGCGCCTCTGGGTTGTCAGTAGGAATGCTCTCCAGGATGATGTCTCTGGAGGAGAGAGGAGTAGGGGGCAGGGCGGGAGACACTTGGTACATCAGCCCCTTCTCTGGCCTCAGGGGCATCTGAAGGGGACACTAGGGTACCACCGCCTACCTGTGGGCCCCAAGCACTCGGAAGATCCTTGTTTCATCTGTGATCTCCTGGGTCACCTGGGAAGACAGGTGGGAAGCACTGAGGCCACTCCAGTAGGTCCTTTCCAAAGAGGTAGGGACCACAAGGCAGGGGACAGCAAGGTCCCTGGGCCCCACTCACCTCATTGGTATCCAGGCTTCGGCCTTGCATCCCATGGCTCCAGAAGGCCAGCACACTGTCCTGCAGGCACACTATGGGGGCCAGGCCACCATCAGCCCTGCACCCATCTTGGCACCCCCTCAGCCACGCCTGAGCCTGGGTCTGGGCCACAGGGGTCCTCACTGACCTCAGGTGACCAGGATGGCTCAGGAGAGGGGCTGGGGGATCTGCCTCCTCATCCTACCGCCAGCCCCAGGCCCCTGAGCAACGACGTGCTCCAGGCCAGGGAAAGGCCTGCACCCCACCTCTGGCTCACTCACCCACAGTCTCGATGGGGAAATCAAAGGTCAGCTCAGGTGCCAGTGTGGCCGTGGGCTCGCCCTGCATGTTGACAATCCTCACACAGCCTGCACAGGGAAGGAATTGGTGAGTGGGGACGGGGAGGCTCCCTTCTGGGAAGGCAGACCCACGTGGTCGCCTCACCTCCATACTCCCCTGCCCTAAGCCCTGCCCCCAGGGCACTCACGTTCAAAGCTGACTAGGATTGTGTCCCTGTCCACCTGGATCACCTGCTGGGCCGAGCCTGGGATCCCCTCTGCAGGCAGAGAAGAGAGACATGGCCTGGCTGAGCCACCAGTCCCCCAACCCCAAGAGGATACGGGGGCCAGGCTACAGACAGCCCTTGGCCATGAGGGCACGTCAGCCTCACAACAGCCCTGTGGGGCTGGGAAACCTCATCTCCCTCCAGGGCTGGGAACTGAGGCTCTGAGAGGATGAGTGACCCGTCCTAGGGCTCATGGGGAGTGGAGAAGGAGTCACGGGGAGCCACGGGAGGGCTCCAGGTTTAAGGGGACCAGGCCTCGTGACCCAGTCACTGTGTGACCTGGTACAAATCACTTTACCTCTCGGAGCCTCTGTTTCCTCATAACACAGACAAGATGGCACTGCCTTGAGAGGCTATCATGAGGACCAGGAATAAAATCCTGGGCTGGGCGCAGTGGCTCACACCTGTAATCCCAGCACTGTGGGAGGCCGAAGCGGGCGGATCACCTGAGATCAGGTGTTGGAGACCAGCCTGGCCAACATGGCGAAACCCCATTTCTACTAATAATACAAAAAGTAGCCGGACGTGGTGGCACATGCTTGTAATCCCAGCTACGCGGGAGGCTGAGGCAAGAGCATAGCTTGAACCCACGAGGCAGAGGTTGCAGTGAGCCGAGATCGTGCCGTTGCACTCCAGCCTGGGCGACAGAGCAAGACTCCGTCTCAAAAAATAAAAAAATAAATAAAGAATAAAATCTTGTGTGTGAGACCCCTGGCTCAGGGCCTGGCACCAGGTGCCTTAACTACGTGCGCCCTCCCTTCTCCCTTACCCATCACTGCTCATTATCACCCCAAGCTGCCACAACACCTGGAGTCCTGCTTCCTGGCTGAGAATGGGGCCTCTAGGCCCTGCCTTGCCAGATCTGCCTCTTCCCTGCAGCCCGGAGCAATGTTGACCAGTTTTTGTTTTTGTTTTTGTTTTTTGTTTTGAGATAGGGTCTCACTCTGTCACCCAGGCTGGAGTGCAGTGGCACGAACATGGCTCACAACTGCCTCTGTCTCCCAGGCTCAAGTGATCCTCCCACCTCAGCCCAAGTAGCTGGGACTACACACGTGCATCAACATGCCCAGCTAATTTTTTGTAGAGTCAGGGTCTCGCCATGTTGTCCAGGCTGGTCTCAAACTCATGAGCTCAAGCCCCTCTCTCTCCTTGGCCTCCCAAAATGCTGGGATTACAGGCGTGAGCCACTGTGCCCGGCCTGGCCAGGGTTTTCTTAGCTGCCAAGCCCTTCCGTCTAATGAACCCTTTTATGGAAGCCCAGGTGAAGCTTGTTGAAGGGAGGCTGTGGGCCCCAGACCCCACATGGCAGCCCTCAAGGTCTCTGTGGAGCCACTGGCTGTGGGGAGCCTAGTTTGGGAGCCTCGGCCCTCCCTGCCTCCCTCCCTCGGTCTCTCATGCACACATACACACCCCCAGCAGCCTGGCCCTTCTGCTCACCAGGTGGGATGAGGATGTCGGGCGTCAGGCCAGCCTCCAGGGGCAGGACATGGAACAGGACGCGGCAGCCGGGCCCCTCAGGCCCCTCGGCCCCCACACACACCTGCGGCAGCTCCTTCCCATCCAGCACCAGCGGCTCCAGCATCCCAGCTGGGCTGGGCAGAGGGCTGGAGAAGTTCTAGGGGGCAGCAGGGATGCTCAGGTCTCCATTTCTCCCCCCAGAGCTCTGAGGGTGCCCTGGGTCTTCCCCCACCGCCCCTCACCTTCAGCAGCAGAAACTTCTGCAGCGGCTCATACCACTGCAGCAGGAGCAGGCTGGTGGGCAGGGCGGCCAGCAGGAAGGTGGCACCCGTGTAGGGGTTCCGCACTGGCAGGGGAGCAGGCAGTGGGCACCGGGCTGGGCCTGCGCTGCCCCCCACCAGGCCCCGCCCCACCCCGCCCAGCCCATTTCTTACCCACACGACACTGCAAGCAGCCTTTGGTGTCAGGAATCTTGGTGGACAGAGCAAAGCGCCTGTAGGGGTGACAACCAGGGCCTGTGTCCGGGATGCCATCCATGGGCAAGGCCCCTGCAGAGCCCTATGAGGTGGGCACTATCAGCTTCCCTCTTTACAAGTAAGGGACTGAGACTCAGAGACACAAAGTAACCTGCCCCAAGAACAGCTGGGAAAGGTGGAGGATCTGAAGCCAGTCTCCCAGCCCTGAAGCCAGGAGGGAGTGTCTCCATCCAGGCCAGGGGTTTGGGTCTCAGGATTGCTTCTAGCTCTGTGTGACTCCAAGCAAGCCACTTAATCTCTCCATACCTCAGTTTCGTCATCTGTAGATTGGGGCTAATGGCGGGCCCCACCCCAGAGAGTCACAGTGAAGGCTTCATGAGTTAATACAGGGGAGGTGCTCTCGGCAGTGCTGGGAATCGTGTGTGCTCACAGAGGGCCAGCTCCTATCATCCCATATTAGGACTTTCCACCTATTTTGAGTCACTGAAAGTCCTTGTCAGGTAAAGGCAGGGTATAAAGAAAGAAATGATGCCAGGTGCAATGGCTCACGCCTGTAATCCCAGCACTCTGGGAGGTCGAGGTAGGCAGATCACCCGAGGTCGGGAGTTCGAGACCAGCCTGACCAACATAGAGAAACCCTGTCTCTACTAAAAATACAAAATTAGCCAGGCGTGGTGGCGCATGCCTGTAATCCCAGCTACTTGGGAGGCTGAGGCAGGAGAATTGCTTGAACCCAGGAGGCGGAGGTTGCAGTGAGCCGAGATTGTGCCATTGGACTCCAGCCCGGGCAATGAGAGTGAAACTCGGTCTCAAAAAAAAAGAAAAAGAAAAAAGGAATGAAGAAATGAGAGCATGGAGGGGTTGGGGAGGATGCAGGCTCCAGCCCCACCAGGTTGCACAGAGTGCGCACAGCCCATTTCACAGATGGGAAAACAGGCCCGGGGCAGTGAATGAACTTCAAAAGGCAAATGGCCTGCCCTCTGCTTTTCCAGCAGAGGCAACAGCCCTGTGGGGCCAGGGGGTGGCTTGCCTTGCTGTCGGGGTAGAAGTAGTGAGGGACAGTTATCAGAGGGGCCGTTGCCTTGGCCACTGAGTGTCCCCTAACCCTCCAGGGGACCCTCTCAGCCTGTTTCTTCCTCTGGGGAATGGGGCTTCCTGTCAGCAGCCCTGCCACCTCCACCCAGTGGCCCGTGTCCTGTTTGTACCTTCTGCCAGGACATGGAGGAAGCCAATGTCTGTCTCTCACTGTCCCTGGTCCTCATCCCTCCCTCTCCCCACATTCCTCCCACTCTCCTCCCCATCTGGTCTTTGGATGGGACAAAGGCATATATTTTGTATTTGTTTTTTCTCCAAACAACTCCAGTTCTCTGTTCTTTGCATTCAAAGTGCTCACTGTGCCTCTGCCATTTCCCGAACACAAGCTCAAAGCTGCCTGTGACCTGTTGGGGCTCTGATGGGCCTGTTTCCTGTAGGTCCTGCGCCAAAGCAGACTCACTTGGGGACTGAGCTCAGGAAGCCCCAAGGCCACCGGGCTCCAGATGTGGTCCTGGAGTGAGCACGTTGCAGGAAGGGGGCTCCCGAGCTCCCCAGCTGTTGCAGCCACTGGCCTGGCCTCCCCTACCCTCTGCACTCAGTCCACTGCTTCCCACACCACCCACCTGGTCATGACAATGTCGGGGGCCCATAGCCCAGGGCCCCTCCCTTCAGAGCCCAGCCCCACCAAGCCATGGACTGACGCAGGTCCCACTTGCACATCTAATAAGCATGTTCATGCAACAAAATTGAATTCAGCTCCCCCTGAAACTGCTCCACCTTCAGCTGATGACAGCTGCATTCTTCCTGACACCCAGGCCAAAAACCTTGGAGCCATCCTTGACTCCTCTTTCTCTTTCATCAGGAAATCCTACTGGCTCAACTTTCAAAAGAGAATCAGAATCTGACTGTTTTTCTCTTCTGTTTTTCTTTTTTTTTGAGACGGAGTCTTGCTCTGTTGCCCAGGCTGGAGTGCAATGGTGCGATCTCGGCTCATTGCAACCTCCGCCTCCCAGGTTCAAGCGATTCTCCTGCCTCAGCCTCCCGAGTAGCTGGGATTACAGGCGCCCGCCACCATGCCCGGCTAATTTTTGTATTTTTACTAGGGACGGGGTTTCGCCATGTTGACCAGGCTGGTCTCGAACTCCTGACTCAGTTGATCCACTCGCCAAAGCCTCCCAAAGTGCGGGATTACAGGCGTGAGCCACTGTGCCTGGCCCCCAGGCAAACTCTTACAGCTCCCCAGCTCACCAGGCTGCTCCGCCCCAACACATACTAACATATACTTGCTCTTCCCCCTGCCTGGAGTGCCATTCCCTACCTCATCTGCCTAGAAACCCTGACACACTTTCGAACCTCCCAAGCTTGCCCGGTCTCTGAGGCCTCTCCACACCTCCCAGCTCTCCCTCTAACTGGACCTCAGTACCGGCTGCTAACTGTCCACATTTCCCTTTTTCTTTTTTTTGAGACAAGGTCTTGCTCTGTTGCCCAGGCTTCAATGCAGTGGTATGATCGCGATCACAGTTCACTTCAACCTCAACCTCCTGGGTTCAAGCAATCCTCCCACCTCAGCCTCCTGAGTGGCTGAGACCACCAACACACAACGCCATGCCTACATCACCATGCTCAGCTAAGTTTTTGATTTTTTTTTTTTTTTTTGAGATGCAGTCTCACTCTGTTGCCCTGGCTGGAGTGCAGTGGTGCAATCTCCACTCACTGCAACCTCTGCCTCTAGGGTTCAAGTGATTCTTCTGCCTCAGCCTCCCGAGTAGCTGGGACTACAGGTGCGCACCACTACGCCCAGCTAATTTTTGTATTTTCAGTAGAGACGGGGTTTCACCATATTAGCCAGGCTGGTCGTAAACTCCTGACCTCATGATCCGCCAACCTCGGCCTCTCAAAGTGCTAGGATTATAGGCGTGAGCCACTGCGCCTGGCCCCATTTTTTGATTTTTTGGGGTTTTTTTCTTTCTTTTTTGAGACAGACTCTTGCTGTCGGCCAGGCTGGAGTGCAGTGGCATGATCCCGGCTCACTGCAACCTCTGCCTCTCAGGTTCAAGCGATTCTCCTGTCTCAGCCTCCCGAGTAGCTGGGACTACAGGCATGTGCCACCACGCCCGGCTAATTTTTTTGGTATTTTTAGTACAGACGGGGTTTCACTATGTTAGCCAGGATAGTCTCCATCTCCTGACCTCATGATCCATCCGCCTTGGCCTCCCAAAGTGCTGGGATTACAGGCGTGAGCCACCCCGCCCAGACTTTTTTGATTTTTTGTAGAGACAAGGTCTCCCTGTGTTTTCAGGCTGATTTCAAACACATGGCCTCACACAATCCTTCTGCCTCGGATTACAGGATTGGGATTACAGGCATGAACCACCACACCCAGCCCCGCTGTTTCTTGAAAGCAAGGACTCATGGGAATCCTTGAAAGCAAGGACTTGCCCATCTCCCCCATTTCTTGAAAGCGAGGACTCATGGGATTCTCCATGTCCTGAAGCCCAGCATAGGGGCCAATATAGCATAAGTGCTCAGTAAACGTTTGCTTAACTGTCAAGCCCCACATCCGAACAACCACAGCTCCTACAACTTGGAAAGCACTTTCACATCCACTGTCTCCTTCTTGCCTCCCAACAAGCCGGCGGGAGGGGGTGGGAAGGCCATCAATTGTATTGACAGAGGAGGAAACGGGCGCTCAGAGAGACAAAGTAACACGTCTAAGATTGCTGCAATCCCAGGAACTGGCAAGGCCATGTTCCAGCCCCTCCCTGCCCCTCTGCCTCCCGCTCCCTGCAAGCCCAAGATCCCTGACCTGGGGATGATGCGCTGGGTGAGGCGGTTGGTGGGGATGGAGAGGGGAACCTGTTGCTGTAGCCTCCGCTGCTCAAACAGGCCTGGGAGGTCATGGGCCCAGATGTGCGTGGATTTCCCTGCAGAAACAGGAAGAGGCCAGGCCTGGGGTGTTGGTGGGCAGGATGCTGAGGCGCTGGAGCCCCTGCGGGCCCTGCCTCCCTGCCCATCCCACCTTGTACCTGAGAGTGACAGCAGCACGTTGTTCACGCAGTAGAGCCAGGAGCAGCGATGTGAAATCAGCTGGAGGCCACAGAGGGACAGATGGTCAGCACCCCAGGCCCCCCCAAGGCCTCTGCCCCCCACAGCCAGCCGGGCCTCACCTTCTCCAGCGTATCCTCATGCAGTTCATGCAGGTTGAGTGTGTAGATGCCTTCCTCGGCCCCTACCACCAGGAACTGGTCTGCCAGTTTGGGCATGGGGTCAGAGGTCAGACATGGCCCCTGGCCCAAGCTGAGGGATTCCTTGGGCTCCCGCTTCCTCCCTGCCCCCACCTACCCCGAGTAACAGGGTGAATCCAGGTGACAGCAGCGTGGATCCGCAGGGGGCAGCCATTGAAGACCTTGGAGAAGCAGGCGCCCATCTGCAGAGGAGGCAAGGGGCTGGCGAGGGAGTGCAGGGGTGGTGGGTGGCAGGGCTGTGGGACTGCAGGGCTTGGGGCAAACACTTACATGCACCTTGGGAGTTGGGGGGAGCCCGTGGCAGGATGACCTCTGGGAGGGAGGAAAGGAGTCAGGGCTGATATGACAGCTGTAGCCGCCCGTCTCCCCACCCCCCTGTAGCACCCTCTTACCTCAGGATCCTCCCGCTGCTTCATGGTGGCCCAGGCCGTGGGCAGCAGTGGGGAGCTGTCGGGGCCTGAAGGAGGTGGGGGCAGGGTTCCTGCAGGCACAGGCGTGCTGTAATTTCCTGCTGCAGCCCCCACCCTGGGGCTGCCTCCTGGCCTCCCAAGCCTGAGACTCACCTGGGGGACTGGACAGAGGCTCCTCTGCTGGAGGGTCAGGGGGGAGTGGCCCTAGGAACGGGGCCCGCTTGATGGTTCCCATGGTATCGTCTGGGGAGTCCAGCTCCTGGTAGGAGGGGCAGGGCCCAGCCCGGCCGTTACCAGGTTGCCCTGTAACCACATCCCACTCCAATCGTACCCTCTGCAGTGGCCTGGATCCCAGCTCCAGCCTCCCTCTGTGTGGCACCTGGAATTCTGAGGCTGACCGAATAGTCAGACTCCTGTGGGAGGGAGATGAGGCGTGAGGCATGAGGTGTGACTGGCACCAAGGCCACCTGCCCCTTGCCCCTCCCCCAGGCCCACATCCCTCACCTTTCCTCCAGGGCCTCCTGGACCGACTGCAGCAGGCTCCTGGGCAGTGGGGAAAAGGGGTCAGAGGTCAGCCTTTCCTTTTTTTTTTTTTTTTTTTTGAGACGGAGTCTCGCTCTGTCACCCAGGCCGGAGTGCAGTGGCGCAATCGCGGCTCACTGCAAGCTCCGCCCCCCAAGTTCACGCCATTCTCCTGCCTCAGCCTCCCAAGTAGCTGGGACTACAGGCGCCCGCCACCGCACCCGGCTAATTTTTTGTATTTTTAGTACAGAGGGGGTTTCACCGTGTTAGCCAGGATGGTTTCGATCTCCTGCCCTTGTGATCCGCCCACCTCGGCCTCCCAAAGTGCTCAGATTACAGGCGTGAGCCACACCCGGCCTTTTTTTTTTTTTTTTTTAAGACAGAGTTTCATTCTTGTCACCCAGGCTGGAGTGCAATGGCAAGATCTCGGCTCACTGCAACCTCTGCCTCCCAGATTCTCCTACCTCAGCCTCCCGAGTAGCTGGGATTACAGGCGTGGGCCACCATGCCCAGCTAACTTTTGTTTGTTTATTTATTTATCTGAGATGGAGTCCCGCTCTGTTGCCCAGGCTGGAGTGCAGTGGTGCAGTCTCAGCTCACTGCAACCTCCGCCTCCCGAGTTCAAGCAATTCTCTTGTCTTAGCCTCCTGAGTAGCTGGGATTACAGGCGCCTGCCACCACACCGGCTAATTTTTTGTATTTTTACTAGAGACGGGCTTTCACCATGTTGGCCAGGCTGGTCTCAAACTCCTGACCTTGGGATCCACCCACCTCGGCCTCCCAAAGTGCTGGGATTATAGGCGTAAGCCACCGCAGCCAGCCTAATTTTTGTATTTTAAGTAGAGATGGGGTTTCACCATGTTGGCAAAGCTGGTTTCGAACTCCTGACCTCAGGTGATCCACCCACCTTAGCCTCCCAAAGTGCTGGGATTACAGGCATGAGCCACCCGCCCAGCCTAATTTTTGTATTTTAAGTAGAGATGGGGTTTCACCATGTTGGCAAAGCTGGTCTTGAACTCCTGACCTCAGGTGATCCACCCACCTCAGCCTCCTAAAGTGCTGGGATTACAGGCATGAGCCACCGTGCCCGGTCAGAGGTCAGCCTTTCTGCCGCCCCTGCCACCCCCTGCAGCTTCCCCATACCTCACTTACCCACTCAACTCTTCCTTTCCCAGTAGTGTCCACTCTTCCTCCCACTGGGAGAAACCAAGGTAGAGACCGGGGAAGAAGCAGAGACAGATGCAACGTGAGAGGGCGCTCAAGAGATTCAGGAAAGGAAAGACAGACAGACAGACGGGAAAGGTGAGATGGAAACACACAGAAGATGAGAGAGACAGACAGTGGGAGGCAGAGCTGAAGACTGTGAAAGAAAGGGCAACAGACAGCGAGGGAGGAAGAGACAGGCTGGGGGGTGAGGAGAGACCAGTGACAGAGCCGATGAGGGCAGAGACAGAGAGTCAGACCACTGGGGACACACAGGTGGGAAAACGAGGCTGAGCAGGGTAGGGTGAGGGCTCAGGCACATGACGGCCTCCTTTTGGGAAAGGCACGGTCTCTGTGCTACCTTCCAGACACCCACCTAAAAGAACTTGGCCCAGGAAGGAGCCCCTAACCCTCCAGGTCCCTGGGTAGGACAGGCTTGCTTGGACAGTCCAAGGCCCAAGGCCCGAGGCCACCCAGCTTCAAATCTCCCTTGATTTGAGCTGCTCGGCCTCCATCCGACCTCCCTGCCCCACCTCTGGGCACCACCTTCCCCTCAAGGCCTGCCCGCTCACCGGCTCATTCAGTGGGTCAGTTTCCTTCCTGCGTGGGGCGCCAAATTTCACCTGGTGAACTGGGGGGCCCAGAGTACAAGGGTGAAGGAGCTGGAGTCTCAGGATGGACCTCTACTCACACCAAATCCATGTGCACACAGGCCCCCCAAAATCTGCACACACACAGCCCCTGCTGCAGACTCACACTGGATCTCCGAGGGGGTCCTCTCGGCTGGGCCGTGCTGCCCCCGGGAGTGAATGGTGTCTGGAAACATGTCATAGGTCTAAGGAAAAACAGAAACAGTGTGGACACACCTGGCACGCGCCTCATGCCGGGGCTGCTCTAGGAGCTTCACACGCACCAGTGCGTTTTGCTTTCATGACAGCCCTCTGGGACTACTGTAAAATAAAATGGAACCCCACTTCACAGATGAGAGAACCCACACAGAGCGGTGCCAAAGATCACACAGAAAGCAAGAAAATGGCACAGTCGTGGTCATGGTCAGCTTGGACTCAAGGGCAGGGACCTATCAAGGGGGTGGTACAGGAAACAAAGTCAGCATGACAGAGACTCCTAATGGGAGGGCTCAGCTGAGGCCAGCTCCCTGAGCTGGAATGGTGCCAGTTAAAGGACCTCCACCAACATCACCCTTGGGCTCTTTCTAAGCAGACCAGCCCAAGACTCACTTTCCAGCCCCGCTCACCTACCTCCAGCTCACAGTCCTCAGGGGAGGGGGTCCCCAGATGAGGGTCACTGGCTTTGTCCAGCAGCTGTGTGAGGAGGGCCCGAGGGAGCTGCTGAGTCGTGAACGGGTGCTGGAAAGTGGGGGAGGGGGGTGATCAGGTTGGCCCCTGATCCAGGGCCCTGCTTTTGAGTACTGGGCCTCTCTCCCGGCCCCCTGCCTCCCACCTGCAGGAGCTTCTCTGCTGTCGGCCTCTTCTTAGGATTCTTGGTCAGGGCCAGTTTGAGAAAGTGGTGGAAATTCTGGGTCCTAGAAGGCACAAGAGCCCCCCAGCGCCAGATCCAGGTTAGCCCTCGTGCAGGGTGTCCTGCCAGCTGCCCTACCACCCCTACAGAGGCGTCTGCTGGGCCCACCCAAGAAGGAGCCAGCCGAGGCCAAGGGCCACTGGCCGAGCAACGCTGCCTTGCGACACAGCGGCTCCTCCACCAACCCTCTGCCCTTCTTTTCTGACCACGCTGGGTCTTCAACCCACAGAAGGACCAGGCCCCTGACTCAGATGGTCTGTAGTAGCCCAGAAAGGACAGGGCTCTTGGGGTTCCCCCCGGGAGTTGGCAGAGGCTGTTTGTCCACTATGGGGCTGACAGAAAAGGGGGTCCCGGCAGCAGGGTGTGGCCCTTACCAGCGAGTCTTATCTCTCAGTTTGGGCGGCTGGAAGCTGCTCTTCGACATGAGCATCAGGGCCCTGTGGAGGGCGCGAGGTCAGGGGCCACAGGCCGCAGATCAAGGGTCAGGTGAGGGGCAAGTGTTGGGCTGACCTCATGGGGTGCAGGTGGAACAGAGGGGGCTGCAGCTCGCCCAGCTCAATGGCAGTGATGCCCAGGGCCCAGACGTCACATAGCTCATTGTAGCCACCTTTGCGCTCCACAGCAGCCACCTCGGGAGCCATCCTAGAGGTGGAGTCACAGATGGGATGGCCGGGTGCCCCGCTCTGTGGCCCCTACCCCTCCGCCCCAGGCGCAGCCTCACCAGTAGGGAGTCCCAATGAAAGACCTCCTCTTGGCCACAGACGCTGTCAGCTCGCCTGACACCCCAAAGTCAGCTGTGGGGAGAAACAGCCACTCTCACCAGCCCTCTGGCTGCCACTCACCCTCCCACGCCCAGGGCTCTGGCTCGGCTGCACCTGGCAGGGCTCAGACGGGCAGGTGGCCCCGCTTGGTCACAGCTGCCGCAGGCCCTAGGCAAGGCCAGGTCCCTCTCCTGAGAGGAGTCAACCACCCTCTATCCCTGACGGAGTGCCTGGTCCCATGTCAACTCTGTGCAGACCCAACCTCCTCCATTTTCCAGCAGGGAGGGAGTACCGTTCCATCTTCTAAGCAGGGAAACTGAGACTCAAGTGGCAAAGTGACTTGCCCAGTGACACCCAACCCTTGAGTCCAGGGTAGCCAGGGAGGGTCCACAGAGCCCTCACCCTGATGGTGTCCCCAGGGTACTGACCCAGTTTGACATCTCCCTGGAGAGTGAGGAGAAGGTTGGCTCCCTGTGGGAATGGAGGAGAGACAATCCCATCTGGTGCCCCCGAGGGCCTCCTCCTCCCTCCCCAGGAGTGCCCCCAGCTAGGTGCCTACCTTGATGTCTCTGTGGATCTTCCCCTGAGAATGCAGGTGGTGGAGCCCCTGGGGACAAAGAGGAGTCCCTGAGAGCAGCCACCCAGCACTGTCCCACCTCCCCGAACCCCCTCTCAGGACTGGGGCCCCCCACTCAGGCTGCTTCTTCCTCCCCTCTCCCCAAACAGGAAGTGACTGAGCCAAGAGGGAAATGGACTGCTTCCGGCAACAGGGCTGGGGCCCCTTTTCCCCAGGACCTACAGCCCCTCGGGCCAGCCCCACCCGAGGCACTCCACCCGCCTCCCTGCTGGTCATCTGGGCTCCTGGCCCACAGCTTCTGGAGACCAGAGGTGTGGGCACCTCACAGGCCCAGCTACCTTCAGTGCCTCTCGGCAGACGTAGGCAATCTGCCGCTCCTCCAGGGGCCCAGTGGCTGAAAGGAAAAGGGAGAGGCTGGCTTGGGGGCCCGGGGGTCATGCCCACCCTCCCAGGCTACCGTGTGTGGGAAAAGCAGCAGGCACTGTTAAATGAAAGCGGTGTTGGCCACGTCCCCTCCCAGTTTAGTCTAGGATACTGAACCCAGAGATGGACAGTATTTCTCTCAAGGTCACACAGCCAGGCAGGAGTGGAGAGGAGCCCAAGTCCAGGGCCCAGAGTCCCCTCCGGTACCCCAGTGGGGTGGGGGTGGGGGAACGCTGGGGCCTGCTGGGGCCTGGAGCCCTGGCCTCACCATGGTAAATCTCCTGCAGGGAGCCCCCTCCGCAGAACTCCATGCAGATCCACAAGCGGTCATTCCTAGGGACAAAGAGCTGGGGTGGGCACAAAGCAGGTCACATGGGGGCTGCCTGGGGCCAGGAGGATAAGGCAGCCTCACCTGAGGTAGCTGCCAATGTAGGCCACCACATTGGGGTGGCGGCACTCACGCAGGATGGTGATTTCCTGCTGGAGGGAGCTGATGTCGTCCCCTGGGAAGCACAAAGCATCATGGGGAAGGCGCGCTGGGGTTGCCCTGACTCAGTGCCCCCATCTGCAAAATGGGCACAGAGTGCCTCCCTCCGGGCCAGGCAGGTGCAGGTGACAGCACCTCCCGGGGCACGCCTCTCAGGGGTCTCGGAAACGTCAACCCTCCGCCCGCACCCCGCGCCCGCGGGCGCTCTGCCCTTCCTCTGGCGCAGAGGCCCGACCCGGGCCCTCACCTGGGTCTAGCTTGACTATCTTCACGGCGGCCAGTTCGGACGTGACCGTGTCGCGGGCCTGCAGGGGCGGAGGGTGAAGCGGTGTGGGGCGGGGCCGGGGGCTAGATCCTGCCGCGGGGTGCGGGGCTGGCACCCTCCTCCCGGCTCTCCCGCCCGTCCCGTCGCACCTTGTAGACGTCGCCATAGGTCCCGGCCCCCACGCGCTGCAGCAGCTCGAAGCGGTCCCGCGGGTCCTGCAGCGACACATCCCGCAGCAGCGCCATGGCCCGGCGCCGGGCGGGCCGGCAGGCGGGCGGGCGCGAGCTGCGGAGCCGGCGCGGGGCGGCGCGGGGCGGGGCGGGCGCCCGTGGCTCTGAGGCCGCGGGGGCGGGGCTGAGGCCCGGGGGCGGGGCCGCGCCGGGGATGCCCCACCGCCAGTCCGGGAGGAGGCGCCCGCGGGACGGGCCCTCGGCGGCGCGGGGAAGCCCCGAGGCCGGGGCGGAGCCTACGTCCTTCCGCCGCCACTGTCGCTCGCGCTCCACAGGTAGGGAGCGCAAAGTCCCGGGAGCCAGAAGACAGAGGGAAGAGGGGGCGCTCCACTCCCCGCCCCATCCCCAATTTCCCAGATAAACATGGACTTGCGCTTTATATTTTTTTTAACAAAATGTATTCATCTTTCTTGGAACTGAAAAATAAATCTATGTACAAAACAGGAAGAGATCAGGCTCCTGTCACCCACTCCTAACCCTCTGCAGATTTCCTCCGGGATGCTCCGAGATGGGCTGGACCTCTGGGAGGTTCCCAGAGGGTCGGAAGGGAGGTCCTGCTCTCATCCGGGGCCAGTTTCGTCAGGAAGAGGGCGGGGCTCAGGATGCTCATAGGCTGGGGGCGGAGTTTTGTGTCCCAGACTCGGGATACGAAGGAGAGGAAACTAGGATTTCCAAATTCTGGAGCAGGACTGAAGTTATTTGGGGCAGGGAGCTTGGATTCGCAAGATATGGAATTCTGAAGTGCGGAAATATACTCCTAGGGGCTGAGTGGTCCTAGGCTCCCGGGCTGGAGGTGGGACCTGTGCTCCTTGGGTTAAGGGTGAAACCTCAGCTCCTACAAGCTGGGAGGAGCCCTGAGTAACGTTGGTCTGGCTCTAGGTGAGCGGTTCCGAGGAGGAGCTTGGGTGTCTAGGGGCTGGGCCTTTAAAGACTGGTAATTAGGACCCAGCGTGAGGTTTCCATTGCCGGCTGGGATTCTGGGAGAAGAGACCTATATTCTAACGACTGGGGCAGAGCCCTGGGTTCTGAACTGGAGAAAATCGTGGGTTTGATACAGACTGCAACTCGGGACCGGGAACCTAGGGTTTGGGTAGGGGTGAGGCCCGTCCCCTTTGGGCTGGGGGCAGAACATGGGCTCAGAGTTGGGGGACTAAGGGCGGAGCCTGGGTCCCCACAAGCGGTCCGAAGTCCCCAGTAGTTCAGAGGCCTTTGCGCTGCCGCTTGAGGAAAGACAGAGTGTAGTCACTAGGGGTGGACACTTTCTGCTTCTTCATCTGCACTTGCGACTGTGCCGTGAGTTGCAGCTTGATGGCGCTCGAGTTGATCTTGGTGGCCACCAGCAGCTCCTTCATGCCCTTCATCTTCTCACTCTGGAAAGTGAGCACTGGACCCTCCGGTGGTGGTGATGCTGCGGGCGCTGGCACCTGAGCCGTGCTGCCACCTTCAGGGCCTCGGGCTGTGCCAGCGACCGTCCCAGGAGGCTTCCGGGGGGGTCCTGACACTGCACCCTGGCCGGTGCCCAGGCCCTTGTCCAGTGCTGGCTTCTTGGGCGGCGGGGGCTCCTCTGGCTTGGACTCCCGCCGTGGGCCCCGCCGCCGGCCTTCCCGGGCGTCCTCGCCCCACGGCTCCTCGGCCTCGGCCGCCTCGGCCTCTCGGCTCACTATGCGCACCTTCTGCCGCACCTGGGCCAGTGGGGACAGCAAGGTGAGAGCAAGGTTGCCGGCCAGTGGCTGGAACCCCAGGATCCTGCTCTGGCCATCCCATCCCACCCAGGGGGTCTCAGTCCCATCGGCACCCAAGGGGATGGGCAGATGCTGCCCCTGGGCCAGAAAAGTCTGACAAGCCCGTGGCTGCTGTCACCACCTGTAGTGCCCAGACCTCTGTGCAGCTGTCCCTCACCTGTCCCTCAAAACGGCCTAGGGACTGCACAAGAAAGGTGGCCCAGCCCACGTGCAGCACAGGCGTGGGACTGCCCTCCTCCCATTTGCAGATGCCGTCGTAGAATCGCAGCAGGTGGGCGAAGCACTCAGGGTCCTGGAGGGCGGAACCTTGGCTCTGGATGCCCTGGACGAGGGGGAAGGGAGGGCACAGATCAGTCTCTTACTCACCCCTTAGCAGAGGGCACAGGCCAGGCCCCCCACCTAGGCAAAGACCCCTGGCTCCAGAAAAGGTAAGCATAGGTTGGGAACATTCTTAGAACCTCTTTCCTTTTATAAAGCCAATCCATAGCCAGGACGTACCATCCCTACCTCCACCCCTCAGCTGAGGGAGGGAGTCTGGCCATGAAACTGAAGGCACAGGGTAGAAACCTCTAAAATACCTTCAGTCCCGTCCAACGTGGGCCCAGGACCTCAGTTATAGCAAAAGGGAACATAGCTGTCTGCTCAGGGCCACCTTCCTCCTGCCATCCCTAATCCCGTACATGCAGCCCCCGTGGCCTGTGGAAGGGAGCCCTGTCCAGGTGGGAGGCTGGACACAGGCTGGAGCTCCAGCCTTTCACCTGGCTTTGCTCCCCCGGCCGCTCCTCGCCCGCCTCCAGCAAGCTGGCTGCCTCCTTCAGCAGGTTGGGGATGACATCATTGGCTACTTCAAAGAACTCCTTGTAGATCTCCTCGTCTTCCCGGCAGTAGTTGTAGCTGTGAGAGCAGTGGGGTCTCTGTAGGGTCTGAAGGGGTCTCACCATCGGGGGTAGCCCCAGGGACCTGGCGGGGGATGGAGCCCCCAGGGGCTGGGGGAGTAGGTGGGGTCCTCACTGCAAAATGATGCTGTCTGGGTCAGCCCAGAGCAAGAAAGCAAGAATGAGGAGGGGGCATGGGGCCGAGGGTGGAAGTCCCACTGCTGGATGATGGTGGTTAAACATTGGAGATTTGAGACTGTTCTGAGAAAAAAAAAATTAGGAGGAGAGGGGAGGGAGGGAAAGATGTGACACCTTAATCAGGGTCCCTACCTCCTGGGTAATGGTGGCCTTGCTGCCTAGGGACTGGATGGAAAGGGGATGGGGCGTGGGAGCCAGGCCTCAGTCCTGGACGAGGGTGGTTGGAAACTGATGGAGGGGAAGAAAGGACAGGCTGCAGGCCCTAGTAGGGGGATCCTCACTCCTGGATGACAGTGGCCGTGTCCGCCCAGGCCTGCAGGGCTTCCCGCACATTGCGGTTGCGACAGTGGTAGCCAGCCAGGTACATGTAGGGGTAGATGTGTTCATCCCGATAGTAGGTCTTGGCTGAGGCAATGCCCTGGATGGAGGTGAGGCAGAGGATCCTCAGGGAGGCAGCCCCAGCTGCCCTGCTGGCACAAATGCCCCACCAGGGCACACCCAGAAGGGGCCACAGGAAGATCCCAGGGAGTCCTCTCCATCTCCACTCCCGCCTCCACTCGCTGCCAGCCCTTCTACCTGGTCTCCTCCCTGGGTCTACAGGACTGCTGGCTGAGGCCTGGGGCAGACTGCAGGGATGGGGCCTGCCCTCCGAGCTCAGGGCCCTTCTCTTTCTCAGACACTCTTCTACACATCACCAAAGACTTCCAAGCCCAGCCCAATGGCCCTCCTCCCCACCTACACCCACCAAGTGAACACCCCCTCTTCAGTGCTCCTACCACATTTGACCTCTGTTATACTCCATGAAGGACAGTAAGCAGTGGCAGAAAAGGCAGGGCTGAGGGGACAAATGCAGCCCCTGCCACTCCCAGGCTGGGAAACCCTGGACACTCCTCAGACAGCCCTGACTGAACTGATTCTGCACACAGTTGACACAAAGTGAGACTGGATGGGCGATACCCCCCCAACACACAAAGTTCTCTTCTCATCTGCCCAGATGAGGGCCCCTGCCTCAGCCACTGTTAGGGTCTCCCTTCTGCACCCTCCTTAGATGCCCCCACCTTGTGGTAGAGGGTGAGTGGGTCTGGCCGGCCAGGGGTGGGCTCCAGCTCCTCCAGATCTGCCAGGTTCCCTAAGGCCATGGGGTACCTAGGAAAGGATCATAATTCAGGCTGCCACCCAGCCCCCCGGCCTCACCAGGCCCAGCCTGGCCACTTCCCTCTACTGACCTTTCCAGATGTCCCAGGTCATAGAGCAGCCAGAGCAGCTTCTAGGAGCCGAAGGAGAGAGTTATGAGCCACGGAACAGGGAGGAGAACGGGTCCTTAGCCTATCGGGCAGAGGTGGGGGTCAGAACCAACAGGGACCACCCACCATGTGGAAGGGCCAAAATTCTGGGACCAGCCCTTTAATGGAGTCAAAGCAATTTCACATCTCAATTCTACTCTCCCAAGAGCCCTGGGAAAGGCCAGGCCAGGAATTACTAACCCATTTTTCCAGCAGGGGAAGCTGAAGCTCAGGAAGGGAAAGTGCCCCTGCCCAGGGTCCCACAGCAAGTCAAGTCTGGCCTAGCCCAGTCCTGCCCCATTGGCTCAGCCCTCACCTGCTGCAGCTGCAGAAGCTCCAGCGAGTCGGTGTGCAGGTCAATGGAAGGGTTGATGGCACACACCATGAACGCCACCTCCATCTTGCGGTCACAGCGCATGTATGATCCTTTCAGGTACAGCCAGCTCTTGGGGGGGATAAGATCATTATGTCTCATGATGGCCCACCCTGTGCCTGCTTCAGGGAATGACAGCCAGGAAAAGGGGCTCTTCTGTCTTCCCTTCCTATGTGGGTGGTGATGGGAAGAAAGGGGTGTGGCCCAAGAAAATGGAGTCCCTTGGGTGGCTTGGGCTACTACAGTATGAAGGGGACAAGGCTGGGGGGAGGGAACAATACCCGCTCAGCCACACCAGCGTTGACTGTCTGGCCCCTGCGGTCCTCGTTGCCCTTGCCGTGCCAGGTGACCTCAGCTGTCTGCTCCCCATTGGGCCCAAACACTACCCAGGCATGATCCTCAGACAGGGCGAGGTGGACATCCCGGAGACCCAGGGCCTGGCAGGCCCCAACCACAGCAAAGGCCACACCGGAGCTGTCCAATTTGGTGCCTGTGGAAGGGGGAGGTAATGAAAGAGGGTCCTCTGTGCTTTAACATGGGGAAAGGGGGCCAGGTAGTGATGGGCCACACTCCCTCCCACTCCCTTTCCAAGCCTGTGACCCAACCTCAGATTCTCCTGCCCACTATCCCTCCATCCCTTCCCTCCCACGTGTTCAAAGACTCTCTCCCTGTTTACACCCTCTATGTCCAACAAGATACCTTTCTGGATATCCTGTAGCTGACCCAGCCTTTGGCCCTACCTCGTCTTTCTCTGCAACTCTATTATATATTCTATGGATTTAAGGATTCCATTTTACTGCACTTACTAGGTTAAAACAGGAATGGCAAAAACAGGACGCTGGCCAACACTCTCTGGCTATACACCCACCAACAAATAACCCTCATTTATCTCTGCACTCTTTTCCTGCTAAGCTGAGAAGCAGCCTCTGATTCCTTTTCAATATGGCACACCAGGATGGGATTGCCAGTCAACCGGGCTTGGTGCAAAGCTCTTTGCAAGCCCTGACTCTTAAGCCTTTTGAGGTCAAGCCCCTTCTCTGTCTCAAACATTTTTGACCAGGTGCGGTGGCTCACGCCTGTAATCCCAGCACTTTGGGAGGCCAAGGCGGGCGGATCACGAGGTCAGGAGATCGAGACCATCCTGGCTAACATGGTGAAACCTCGTCTCTACTAAAAATCCAAAAAAAAATTAGCCAGGCATGGTGGCAGGCTCCTGTAGTCCCAGCTACTCAGGAGGCTGAGGCAGGAGGCAGGAGAATGGCGTGAAAGCAGGAGGCAGAGCTTGCAGTGAGCCGAGATTGCACCACTGCACTCCAGCCTGGGCGACAGAGTGAGACGCCGTCTGAAAAAAAAAAAAAAAATTTCATAGGCCACCAGTTGCGGTGGCTCACACCTGTAATCCCAGCATTTGGGAGGCTGAAGCGGGCAGATCACTTGAGCCCAAGAGTTCAAGACCAGTCTGGGCCACATAGTGAGACACCATCTCTACAAAAAAAATACAAAAAATTAACCAGCACCACAGTGCATGCCTGTACTCTCAGCTACTCAGGAGGCTGAGGTTGGAGGATCTCTGAGCCCAGGGAGACTGAGGCCGCAGTGAGCCATGATCACACCACTGCACTCCAGCCTGGGGGACAGAGTGAGACCCTGTCTCAAAAAAAAAAAAAAAAATCTTCATAGCCATTATTTTGTTTAACTGCCTCAAATGCAGCCCAATTTCATCTTCTTGCCCCCTAAATCTGCTGCCGCCCTCTGTGTCTCATGCTTAGAACTCCTGTAGCTGTTCAGTGGCAAGGGCGGGGGTGCTGAGGGGGCAGAGGTGAGGTTGATGATTTGGAGCCAAATGATCAGGCTTCACTTCCAGCCCTGCCATGCCGTGTGTGACTTTGGCATATCATTTCCCCTCTCTGGGCTTCAGTTTCCCAACTGCAAAGAGGAAAATAACACCTGCCGAACCTCACAAGGCTTACAGTTCTTAAAAGGGTTCTGTAAACCATGGAGGGTTTTGAAGAAGTGGGTCATGGATAAGATTCCCACCTACTGGGCTCCAACCTGTGATGAAGCTGAAGAGGGACTGGATGTGGGCCCGATCCTTGAAGTAGGAGCGGCTGAGGCTGTTCCATATGACATCGGAGACCTTCTTCACCAGCTCACGGCTGGAGACACCCCCTTCTCGAGGATAGAGGGACAGGTCGACGGCGCCTCGGATCTGCGCGGTGAAGCGGGCATAGAGGGCGGCGATGATAGACAGGTCGGCCACGGGAAAGTAGGTGAGGCCGCCAGGCGGGTCGGGGGCGGGGCTGGGCTGGAAGGTGAGCTCGGGAACGTTGGTAGGGATGACGCGGTTGACAGCCAGAAAATGCTCCACGAAGCCCAGCACCAAGGAAAGGAGCACCAGGTCCGGCTCCTCTCGGCCCAGCTCGGCAGCAAACAGGCGCACCACGTCGTCGATGGAGCGCAGCGGGAACAGCGTCTTCTGGGCGGCCTTCAGCCCCATGGCGGCGGGCGGTGGGCGGCGGCCTGCAGGCAAGCCGGGGGAGGGAGGGTCGGGCAGGTTCGGCCGGGGAGACCCCTCCCAGGGTCCGCTAAGGTTCCACCCGCCCCGACACACGCACAGCTCCCCTGCTTCCCCACCCTCTTCAGCCTCTGCTCACCGGCTTCCCCTCTTTTGTCGGTGAGACCCCTCAGCCGAGACTGCAGAGCCTTTTTGTCCCCCACAATTCCGGGACGCCCGGTACCCGATGGGGTGCGCCCCAAGGACCCCAATGAGGAGCCCCAATGGCCGCCCCGCCCCCTCTCTACGACTGTGCCCCCGGGGCTGTAAAGTCTGTCCAGAAAGCGCACCCAGGTCAAGCCCCCAAACCCCAAGGAGAGTCCTGGCCCCGGTCCCCCTCGCCCACCTCCGCGCTTACATCCCACACTAGGCACCGCGGCGCACGCCGCCCGGAGCCTGCTGGGACATGAAGTCCCGCCCCTAGGGTCGCACTACCCGCCGGGAAGTGGAGTCTGGGCCCACCCCTGCCCCGCTGAGCCTGGAAATAGTGGCGGGCCGGGCCGCTGCGCTGTGGCTTCTGGGATCTCTAGGTCCGCGGCTCCGGGCGCCTCCTTCCCGAGGTACTCAGGGATTGGCCCTTCCCTTCAGGCCGACCAGGCAGGAAGCGTGTGCGCAGTGCCTTCTGGAAAATGTAGTCCGGGGGCATTACCTGCAGACTCGGGGTGGGAGGTCGCCGAGCTTCTGCCGGTTTTGCTGTCACGGGTCGGTCGGCAAGTTATGAGGAAAAAGATCAGGTTGCTTGATCCAGAAAAAATTAAAATAAAACAATATGAGAAAAACAGATACTTTTAAACACTGCCAGAGAGTAAATGTGTTCAGCCGCTTTAGCTGGGTATCAGTGTCTGTTAACATATAAAGATACCTACTCTGTGTGCAGCACTCGTTTCCCACTTCCGCCCGCGAGATACTCTAACACGTGCTAAGAGTAGCTTTTGTTTGTTTGTTTTGAGACACGGTCTTTCTCTTTCGCCCAGGCTGGAGTGCAGTGGCTCGATCTGGGCTCACTGCAGCCTCGACTTCACGGGCTCAAGCGATTCTCGTGCCTCAGCCTCCCGAGTAGCTGGGATCACAGGCGTGCGCCACCACTCCCGCCTAATTTTGTGTGTATGTGCATATACATAAATATATATACATATAACACACACACACACACATATATATATTTTTTTATTTTTATTTTTTATTTTTTTGCAGAGACAGGGATTCCCAGCTACTTGGGAGGCTGAGGCGCGGGGAATCCCTTGAACCTGGGAGGCGGAGGCTTCAGTGAGCCAGAATCTTGCCCCTGCACTCCAGCCTGGGCAACAGAGTGAGATTCCGTCTTAAAAAAAAGTCCCAAGTAGCTGGGATTACAGGCGTCCGCCACCACACCCAGAAAATTTTTTGTATTTTAAGTAGAGATGGGGTTTCACCATGTTGGCCAGACTGGTCTCGAACCCCTAACCTCAAGTGATCTGCCCGCCTCAGCCTCCCAAAAGTGCTAAAATTACAGGCGTGAACCACCTTACCCGGCCAAAGAGTAGTTATTTGTTTATTTGTTTTGAGACAGAGTCTCGCTCTGTCACTCAGGCTGGAGTGCAGTGGGGTGATCTCGGCTCACTGCAACCTCTGCCTCCCAGGTTCAAGTGATTCTTCTGCCTCAGCTTCCCAAGTAGCCGGGATTACAGGTGCCTGCCACCACACTTGGCTAATTTTTGTATTTTACTTAGTAGAGACAGGGGTGTCACCATGTTGGTCAGGCTGGTCTCGAACTCCTGACCTCAAGTGATCCTCCTACTCGGCCTCCAAAAGTGCTGGGATTACAGGTGTGAACCACTGTGCCTGGCCTGTATCAACAACGATTTGAAACTTTGAAATAATACTAAATTTCCACGGTCACTCATTTATTTGCTTATTCATTCAAAAAAAACAGATTTTTGGTACTTACCATGGGCCAAGTTCCAGACACTGGGTATATAGCAGTAAATAAAACAGATTAAATTCCTGCCCTACTTCACCTCTTCACCTCTCTGGATTTTCCTCAAAATTTATAACCCTCCTCTAATCATGAGAAAACATCTGGCAAAACAGAGTTGAGGGACATTCTACAAAATACCTGACCAGTATATCTCAATAGTGTCAAGTTCATGCCAGGCTCATGCCTGTAATTACAACACTTTGGGAAGCTGAAGCAGGAGGATTGCTTGAGGCCAGGAGTTCAAGACCAGCCCGGGCAACATAGGGAGACCCAGACTCTACAAAAACAAAAAATTGACCAGGTGTGGTGGTGCTCACCTGTAGTCCCAGCTACTCAGAAGGCTGAGGCAGGAGGATTATGTGAGCCCAGGAGGTCAAGACTGCAGTGAGCTGTCACGCCAGTGCACTCCAGCGTGGGCAACACAGTGAGACCCCGCCTCAGAAACAAAAAACAAAAGAAATCAAAAGAGCCAAGGTCATGAAAGATAAGGAAAGACCCACAAATCATTGCAGATGAGAGACCAAGGAGACAGAACAACTAAATGCAATGTGGTGTTCTGGATCAAATCCTGGAACAGAAAAAGGACATCAGTAGAAAAACTAGTAAACAGGGTAACCAGCCTTCCAAGCTGGCCCAGAACTGAGGCAACTCGGGAGTATGCGACTTTGAGTTTTATTTAATTTAATTAATTAATTAATTTATTTATTTTTGAGACAGAGTTGCTCTGTCGCCCAGGCTGGAGAGCAATGGCACGATCTTGGCTCACTGCAACCTCTGCCTCCCAGGTTTAAGTGATTCTCTTGTCTCAGCCTCCCGAGTAGCTGGGATTACAGGCACCCGCCACCACACACGGCTAGTTTTTGTATTTTTAGTAGAGATGGGGTTTCACCATGTTGGCCAGGCTGGTCTTGAACACCTGGCCTTAGGTGATCTACCTACCTCAGCCTTCCAGAAGTGGTGGCATTACAGGCTTTAGCCACTTTGTGTTTCAAAAACAGTCAAAGCTAAGCTCAGTGGCTCACACCTGTAATCCCAGGGCTTTGACATGCCAAGGCAGGAAGACTGCTTAAGGCCAAAAGTTCCAGACCAGCCTGAGCAACAAAGCAAGACCCTGCCTCTACAAAAAAAAAAAAAAAAAAAAAAAAAAAAATTATTTTAAATTAGCCAGGCACAGTGGCGTGCACCATGTAGTCCCAGCTACTCAGGAAGCTCAGGCAGGAGTTGGAGGCTGCAGTGAGCTGTGATCGCACCACTGCATTCCAGCCTGAGTAACACAGTGAGATCCTGTCCCTAAAAACAACAACAACAAAAACAAAAACCAGACTGGGCGCGGTGGCTCACGCCTGTAATCCCAGCACTTTGGGAGGCCGAGGTGGGCGGATCACTTGAGGTCAGGAGTTTGAGACCAGCCTGGCCAACATGGTGAAACCCCATGTCTACTAAAAAATACAAAAATTAGCTGGATGTGGTGGCAGGCACCTGTAATCCCAGTTATTCGGGAGGCTGAGGCAGGAGAATTGCTTGAACCTGGGAGGTGGAGGTTGCAGTGAACCGAGATTATGCCACTGCACTTCAGCCTAGGTGACAGAGCAAGAAAAAAAAAAGTATTTTAGCTGGGTGTGGTGGTGTGTGCCTGTAGTTCCAGCTACTCAGGAGGCTGAGGTGAGAGGATCGATTGAGCCTGAGAGGCAGAGTTTGCAGTGAGCCAACATCATGCCACTGCACACCAGGCTGGGTGACAAAGCAAGACCCTGTCTCAAAATAAATAATATTTAAGGTTTTTTTTTAAAGGCCACTGCCTGAATTGAGAGCAAAGTTATATTTAATGGAGTAGACAGACAGACAAGATGTACATGAAATAAATGTAATGTGTAATATATTAGGAAATAGTCATTGTTTTATTGTTTTATTTTTTAAATTTTTGTAGAGAGGGCTATCTTGCTATATTGCCCAGGCTAGTCTGGAGCTCCTGGCCTCAAGTGATCCTCCTGTCCCAGGCTCCCAAAGTGTTGGGATTACAGGCATGAGCCACCATGCCCAGCGTGAAAATAATCATTGATAAGAAAAAAAAGGTCCCCTGTCCCCTGTCCCCTCTCCCCTCTCCCCTCCCCCCTCCCCCCTCTCCCCTCTCCCCTCTTTCCACGGTCTCCCTCTGATGCCGAGCCGAAGCTGGACGGTACTGCTGCCATCTCAGCTCACTGCAACCTCCCTGCCCGATTCTCCTGCCTCAGCCTGCCGAGTGCCTGCGATTGCAGGCGCGCGCCGCCACGCCTGACTGGTTTTCGTATTTTTTTGGTGGAGACGGGGTTTCGCTGTGTTGGCCGGGCTGGTCTCCAGCTCCTAACCGTGAGTGATCCGCCAGCCTCGGCCTCCCGAGGCGCCGGGATTGCAGACGGAGTCTCGTTCACTGAGTGCTCAATGGCGCCCAGGCTGGAGTGCAGTGGCGTGATCTCGGCTCGCTACAACCACCTCCCAGCCGCCTGCCTTGGCCTCCCTAAGTGCCGAGATTGCAGCCTCTGCCTGGCAGCCACCCCGTCTGGGAAGTGAGGAGCGTCTCCGCCTGACCACCCATCGTCTGGGATGTGAGGAGCCCCTCTGCCTGGCTGCCCAGTCTGGAAAGTGAGGAGCGTCTCAGCCCGGCCGCCATCCCATCTAGGAAGTGAGGAGCGCCTCTTCCCGGCCGCCATCACATCTGGGAAGTGAGGAGCGTCTCTGCCCGGCCGCCCATTGTCTGAGATGTGGGGAGCACCTCTGCCCTGCCGCCCCGTCCGGGATGTGAGGAGCGTCTCTGCCTGGCCGCCCTGTCTGAGAAGTGAGGAGACCCTCTGCCTGGCAACCGCCCCGTCTGAGAAGTGAGGAGCCCCTCCGCCCGACAGCCACCCCGTCTGAGAAGTGAGGAGCGTCCTCCCTCCTCGTCCGGGAGGGAGGTGGGGGGGTCAGCCCCCCGCCCGGCCAGCCGCCCCGTCCGGGAGGTGAGGGGCGCCTCTGCCCGGCCGCCCCTACCGGGAAGTGAGGAGCCCCTCTGCCCGGCCAGCCGCCTCGTCCGGGAGGGAGGTGGGGGGGTCAGCCCCCCGCCCGGCCAGCCGCCCCGTCCGGGAGGCGAGGGGCGCCTCTGCCCGGCCGCCCCTACCGGGAAGTGAGGAGCCCCTCTGCCCGGCCAGCCGCCTCGTCCGGGACGGAGGTGGGGGGGGTCAGCCCCCCGCCCGGCCAGCCGCCCCGTCCGGGAGGTGAGGGGCGCCTCTGCCCGGCCGCCCCTACCGGGAAGTGAGGAGCCCCTCTGCCCGGCCAGCCGCCTCGTCCGGGACGGAGGTGGGGGGGGTCAGCCCCCCGCCCGGCCAGCCGCCCCGTCCGGGAGGTGAGGGGCGCCTCTGCCCGGCCGCCCCTACCGGGAAGTGAGGAGCCCCTCTGCCCGGCCAGCCGCCTCGTCCGGGACGGAGGTGGGGGGGGTCAGCCCCCCGCCCGGCCAGCCGCCCCGTCCGGGAGGTGAGGGGCGCCTCTGCCCGGCCGCCCCTACCGGGAAGTGAGGAGCCCCTCTGCCCGGCCAGCCGCCTCGTCCGGGACGGAGGTGGGGGGGGTCAGCCCCCCGCCCGGCCAGCCGCCCCGTCCGGGAGGTGAGGGGCGCCTCTGCCCGGCCGCCCCTACCGGGAAGTGAGGAGCCCCTCTGCCCGGCCAGCCGCCTCGTCCGGGACGGAGGTGGGGGGGGTCAGCCCCCCGCCCGGCCAGCCGCCCCGTCCGGGAGGTGAGGGGCGCCTCTGCCCGGCCGCCCCTACCGGGAAGTGAGGAGCCCCTCTGCCCGGCCAGCCGCCTCGTCCGGGACGGAGGTGGGGGGGGTCAGCCCCCCGCCCGGCCAGCCGCCCCGTCCGGGAGGTGAGGGGCGCCTCTGCCCGGCCGCCCCTACCGGGAAGTGAGGAGCCCCTCTGCCCGGCCAGCCGCCTCGTCCGGGACGGAGGTGGGGGGGGTCAGCCCCCCGCCCGGCCAGCCGCCCCGTCCGGGAGGTGAGGGGCGCCTCTGCCCGGCCGCCCCTACCGGGAAGTGAGGAGCCCCTCTGCCCGGCCAGCCGCCTCGTCCGGGACGGAGGTGGGGGGGTCAGCCCCCCGCCCGGCCAGCCGCCCCGTCCGGGAGGTGAGGGGCGCCTCTGCCCGGCCGCCCCTACCGGGAAGTGAGGAGCCCCTCTGCCCGGCCAGCCGCCTCCTCCGGGAGGGAGGTGGGGGGGTCAGCCCCCCGCCTGGCCAGCCGCCCCGTCCGGGAGGCGAGGGGTGCCTCTGCCCGGCCGCCCCTACTGGGAAGTGAGGAGCCCCTCTGCCCGGCCAGCCGCCCCGTCCGGGAGGGAGGTGGGGGGGTCAGCCCCCCGCCCGGCCAGCCGCCCCGTCCGGGAGGGAGGTGGGGGGATCAGCCCCCCGCCCGGCCAGCCGCCCTGTCCAGGATGTGAGGGGCGCCTCTGCCCAGCCGCCCCTACTGGGAAGTGAGGAGCCCCTCTGCCCGGCCAGCCGCTCTGTCCGGGAGGGAGGTGGGGGGGTCAGCCCCCCGCCCGTCCAGCCGCCCCGTCCGGGAGGGAGGTGGGGGGGTCAGCCCCCCGCCCGGCCAGCCGCCCCGTCCGGGAGGGAGGTGGGGGGATCAGCCCCCCACCCGGCCAGCTGCCCTGTCCGGGAGGTGAGGGGTGCCTCTGCCCGGCCGCCCCTACCGGGAAGTGAGGAGCCCCTCTGCCCGGCCAGCCGCCCCGTCCGGGAGGGAGGTGGGGGGGGTCAGCCCCCCGCCGGGCCAGCCGCCCTGTCGGGGAAGTGAGGGGCGCCTCTGCCCGGCCGCCCCTACTGGGAAGTGAGGAGCCCCTCTGCCCGGCCAGCCGCCCTGTCTGGGAGGGAGGTGGGGGGTCAGCACCCCGCCCGGCCAGCCGCCCTGTCCGGGAGGGAGGTGGGGGGATCAGCCCCCCGCCCGGCCAGCTGCCCTGTCCGGGAGGTGAGGGGTGCTTCTGCCCGGCCGCCCCTACTGGGAAGTGAGGAGCTCCTCTGCCCGGCCACCACCCCATCTGGGAGGTGTACTCAACAGCTCATTGAGAACGGGCCATGAAGACAATGGCGGTTTTGTGGAATAGAAAGGGGGGAAAGGTGGGGAAAAGATTGAGAAATCGGATGGTTGCCGTGTCTGTGTAGAAAGAGGTAGACATGGGAGACTTTTCATTTTGTTCTGTACTAAGAAAAATTCTTCTGCCTTGGGAAAAAAAAAAAAAAAAAAAAAAAAAAAAAAAAAAAAAAGCAAAGAAAAGGGATAGGAGTGCTGAGGAAGTGGCCAGGCGTGGTGGCTCATGCCTGTAATCCCAGCACTTTGGGAGGCTGAGGTGGGCGGATCACGAGGTCAGGAGTTTGAGACCAGACTGACCAACATGGCAAAACCCCGTCTCTACTAAAAATACAAAAATTAGCCAGGTGTGGTGGCACGTGCCTGTAATCCCAGCTATTCAGGAGGCTGAGGCAGGAGAATCACTTGAACCCGGGAAGTGGAGGTTGGAGTGAGCCAAGATCGCGCCACTGCACTCTAGCCTGGGTGACAGAGCGAGACTCTGTCTCAAATAAAAAAAATAAAAATAAAAAATAAAAGGCACTTTGGGAGCAAAAGTCTTGCAGGCTTGGGCTCAGGACCAATGGGAGGAAAGAAATTGGAGACAGTGATAATACAGAAGTCTTTTGGGATCTTTGCAGCAAAGGGAAGGAGGAAAATGAGAGCGCATTAAATAGCTAGAGAAGAGGGGGGTCAAATAGATTATTGCTGGTTAATAAGAGAATTGCGGGAGCGATGGCCTTGGACAGAGAGTGGGAATGCATTCTTGAGTGGCAGGTTTGGCCTTGGCTAGGAGCACAGGCAGTTTATTCGCAAGGACTGGAAAGAAGGCCTACTACCTGGGCATATGTGGTGGGTAATTAGATTTTCTCAGTGAAATAGGAAGCCCAGTGGGTTACCATCTTCTCTCCAGATGTCTACTGGGTTCCCCACCTTCACAATATTGCTCAAACGTCACCTCAAAAAGGCTGACACAGATCTGACCATTCTACTTCAAATCACACCCTCCACTCGAAATTCCTCTATCCATCCCTCAACCCTGCTTTACATTTTTTTTTTTTTCTTTTTGTTTTGTTTTTCTGAAACGGAGTCTCACCCTGTCGCACAGGCTGGAGAGCAGTGGCTCGACCTTGGCTCACCGCAACCTCTGCCTCCCAGGTTCAAGCAATTCTCCTGCCTCGGCCTCTTCAGGTGCACTTCAGGTGCACGCCACCACACCTGGCTAATTTTTGTGTTTTTTTGGAGAGATGGGGTTTTGCCATGTTGGCCAGGCTGGTCTCAAACTCCTGACCTCAGGTGATCCGCCCACTTCAGCCTCCCTAAGTGCTGGGATTACAGGCATGAGCCACCGCGGCCAGCCCACTCTACGTTTTTTGTTGTTGTTGTTTGTTTGTTTGTTTGTTTTGTTAGCATTAACACCTTCTAGACAGGGGCTCTGGAAGGAGGCACTGTTGACGCTTGAGGTCGGGTAATTCTGTGACTGGGGCTGTCCTGTGCATTGTAGGATGACGAGCAGCATCTGTGGTTTCTACCCACTGGATGCCACCAGTTCAGCTCCCGCAGTGGGGACAACTAAAGATGTCTCCAGATGTTGCCAAATGTCCCCTGGGATGCCAAAATAGCCCCAGCTTGAGAACCACTATTCTAACATATGATATGACCACTTTGTTTCTCTGTTTTGAGACAGGTCTCGCTCTGTTGCCCAGGCTGGTGTGCAGTAGTGAAACCATGGCTCACTGCAGCTTTGACCTCCTGGGCTCAAGGTGGTCCTTCCACTTCAGCCTCTGAAGTGCTGGGATTACAGGAATGAGTCACCATGCCTGGCCTGATTTATTTATTGTTTGTCCCCTACCACCAGAAGATAAGCTCTACAGGACAGGAAATGTGTCTGCCGTGTTCACTGATGTGTCCCCTGGGCCTAGAATAGTGTCTGGCACATAATAGGTGTTCAACAAATATTTGCTAAAGAATACACGCATGCATGCAAAGCAGTAGGGTTTTTGTTTGTTTTTATTTTTCTATTTTTTTATTTTTATTTTTATTTTTTTTTTGAGATGGAGTCTCCCTCTGTCTCCCAGGCTGCAGTGCAGTGGCACAATCTCAGCTCACTGCAACCTCCACCTCCCGGATTCATGTGATTCTCCTGCCTCAGCCTCCCGAGTATCTGGAATTACAGGTGCCCGCCACCATGCCCGGCTAATTTTTGTATTTTTAGTAGAGACAGGGCTTTGCCATGTTGGCCAGGGTGGTCTCAAACTCCTGACTTCAGGTGATCCATCTGCCTCGGCCTCCCAAAGTGTTGGGATTACAGGCATGAGCCATTGCACCTGGCCAAAGCAGTCATGATTAATGATTGACCTGGAATGTAGGCTGTGTGAGGAGGCATGTAAGGACAAGAGAAGGGTGACAGACAGCAAATGTGTAGTAATATCAATGGATTGCAGGTTTCTGTGGGGTCAACCGTCAATTCGAGTTGGGGTGCTAGAGTGGGCTGGAAAGAGAGTGGTGTTGGTTAGAGAGTAGGATGCTTGGCCAGGGGCAGTGGCTCACACCTGTAATCCCAGCACTTAACCGAGGCGGTTGAAAAATTAGCCGGGGGTGGTGGTGGGCGCCTGTAATCCCAGCTACTCGGGAAGCTGAGGCAGGAGAATCGCTTGAACCCGGGAGGCGGAGGTTGCAGTGAGCTGAGATCGTTCCACTGCACTCCAGCCTGGGTGACAGAACGAGACTCTGTCTCAAAAAAAAAAAAAAAAAAAAAAAAAAGAGAGAGAGAGAGAGTAGGATGCTTGAGATTGAAATTATGGGGAGGGGGTTGTCATTATTGGCAAAGAAAAGATCTAGGGCAGAGCTTTCAACAGAAATATAACATGAGCCACAATACGATTTTGGCATTTCTAGCAGCTACTTTTTTTTTTTTTTTTTTTGAGACACAGTCTCACTCTGTCGCCCAGGCTGGAGTGCATTGGCACAATCTTGGCTCACTACAACCTCCGCCTCCTGGGTTCAAGCAATTCTCCTGCCTCAGCCTCCTGAGTAGCTGGGATTATAGGTGTGTGCCACCATGCCCAGCTAATTTAAGTAGCTACATTTTTAAAAGTAAGAAGCCGGGCACAGTGGCTCATGCCTGTAATCCCAGCACTTTGGGAAGCTGAGGCAAGAGGATCGCTTGAGTCCTGGAGTTCAAGACCAGGCTGGGCAATATAGTGAAACCCTGTCTCTAACAACCCCAAAAGTTAGCCAAGTGCTCACACCTGTGGTCCCAATTACTCAGGTCAGGAGGCTGAGACTGGAGGACCACTTGAGCCCAGGAGCTGGAGGCTGCAGTGATGCAGTGAGCCATGATCACGCCACTGCACTGAAGCCTGGGCAACAGAGTGAGACCCTGTCTTCAAAAAGATAAAAATAAAAATAAAAGAAGACAGAGGTGGAATTAATTTTAATCCTATATCTTGTTTAACCCAATATATCCAAAAATGCGATTTCAATTTGTAATAAATATAAAAATTATTGGGGCAGGCGCAGTGGCTCATGCCTGTAATCCCAGCACTTTGGGAGGCCGAGGTGGGCGGATCACGAGGTCAGGAGATCGAGACCATCCTGGCTAGCATGGTGAAACCCCATCTCTACTAAAAATATAAAAAATTAGCTGGGTGTGGTGGTGGGCTCCTGTAGTCCCAGCTACTCAGGAGGCTGAGGCAGAAGAATTGCTTAAACCCGGGAGGTGGAGCTTGCAGTGAGCCGAGATCACGCCACTACACTCCAGCCTGGGCTACAGAGCCAGACTCCATCTAAAAAAAAAAAAATTATTGTCGGGCGCAGTGGCTCATGCCTGTAATCCCAACACTTTGGGAGGGTGAGGCTGGTGGATCACCTGAGGTCAGGAGTTCAAGACCAGCCTCACCAACATGGTGAAACCCCATCTCTACTAAAAATACAAAAAAATTAGCCAGGTATGGTGGCATGCGCCTGTAATCCCAGCTACTCGGGAGGCTGAGGCATGAGAATCGCTTGAACCCAGGAGGCGGAGGTTGCAGTGAGCCAAGATCATGCCACTGCACTCCAGCCTAGGTGACAGAGCCAGACCCCATCTCAAAATATATAAATAAATAAAATAATAAAAATTATTAATGATAATTTACAATTCTTTCACACAGACTGTTTGAAATCTAGTATGTGTTTTGCACTCACAGCATATCTCAATTCGGGAGAGATGCAGTGCTCCGTGGCCATGTGTGGCTGGGCTCCTGTATAGGACAGTGCGGCTCTCCAGGATGATTGTGGGAGTGAGTGGCTGAGGTAGGATAGATGACAAGATCCAGTGGGAAGAGGGCTTCAAGGAACTGGGAGGCCCAGCATAGATATCAACATGTCTAAGAATTAAGACAGAAGTAGGTTGGAGTGATGGCAAGCCAGGAACTAAAATGATCTAGAACTGGGCCGTCATGGGTTGGGAGATGTCAGAAACCAAGTGGGTGGTGTCAGCTGATAATTGGAGTTCAAACCTGAGTGTTTGAAAGGAGGAGGTGAAGTACTATCTTGGGCAGAAAAAAAATAAAAAGGAAAGCAAAAGAGGAGGGAGCAGAATGTCTATAAGTGATGAGGGATTATGGAGGATGCCTACCCCAACTCTTCCAGGCCCATCGCAGGAGGGGTGCAGGAAAGCCTGAGGGGGGTTGCGGGGGAGACAGGAGTGGTGGTGACCTCAGGAGTCCAAGGTTTCTGCTAGAGCAGGAGGGATAGGAACTGTCTGGAGAAGGTAGTGAAGACCAGGAGATTTTGCTAACGATGGACCATCACCCCCAGAGGGAACAGAGGACATCTGCCAGGAGCTGGGGAGGGGTGGAGATGGAGTCAGAAAAGGGGATGGCCGGAGTTGTCCCTGGAACGTCTGAGCCTCCTGTGGTGAAATGACACACAGCAATAAAGGGCAAGACCACTTCTGAGGGTCTTGAGGTTGGCTGGGGGTTGGGGGGCCCAGCTGTGAGTGTGAGGACAGGGGATGGAAGGGTCTGAAGCTCCAGTGGGATTTCTGCTGCTAAAGACAAGGAGGCCCTGGGAGGGTGGTCCCTCTGGACATCGCCAATATGGGTATGCATTGAACAAGCTAAGAGAAAGTCATCTCATGGGTGGAGGGGAGGGAGTCAAAGGGGAATTCGGCCCCTAATTTCTTTTCCAAAAAATTTTGTGTATTGTTGTAATTAAAATTAATTTAAAATAACACCAGCTAGGTATATTCTTTTTGTTTTGTTTTGTTTTTTGTTTTTTTTTGAGATAGAGTCTCACTCTGTTCACCAGGCTGGAGTGAAATGGCACGATCTCGGCTCACTGCAAGCTCCGCCTCCTGGGTTCAAGCGATTCTCCTGACTCAGCCTCCCGAGTAGCTGGGACTACAGGCACGCGCCACCATGCCCAGCTAATTTTTGTATTTTTAGTAGAGATTGGGTTTCACCATGTTGGCCAAAATGGTCTCAATTTCCTGACCTTGTGATCTGCCCGCCTTAGCCTCCCAAAGTGCTGGGATTACAGGCGTGAGCCACCGCACCCAGCTAGGTAATATTCTTGATTTAAAAAGTTTAATCTAGGGGGCAATGGAAAAATAAATAAATAAAAACAAAGTTTAATCTAGATCAGGTGCAATGGCCCACTCCTGTAGTCCCAGCACTTTTGGGAGGCCGAGGCTGGAGAGTCACTTGAGGTCAGGAGCTCAAGACCAACCTGGGCAACATAATAAGACCTTGTCTCTACAAAAAAAAAAAAAAAGAAAAAAATCCACCAGGCATGGGCCTGTAATCCCAGCTAGTTGGGAGGCTGAGGCAGGAGGATCACTTGAGCCCAGTAATTCAAGACTACAATGAACTATGATTGTACCACTGCACTCCAGCCTGGGTGACAGGGCCATGTTAGGCAACAGGGTCGTGCCATGTTGTGCAGGCTGATCTCAAATTCCTGGCCTTAAGTGATCCTCCCACCTTGGCCTCCCAAAGCGCTGAGATTACAGGCATGAGCTACGGTACCTTGCCAAATAACATTTTTGACACAACTGTACCACAAAGTAGGTGACTTAAACAACATAAATTAATTGTCGTGGCCAATTTTTTACTTTTTGTAGAGACAGAGTCTCGCTATATTGCCTAGGCTGGTCTCGAACTCTGGGCTCAAGCAATCCTCCTGCCTCAGCCTCTCAAAGTGTTGTGATTACAGGTGTGAGTCACTGTACCAGGCCTGGCTTCTTATTCTTAAGACATAATTGCTGAAATATTTAGATGTGAGATTCAAGATGTCTGCAACATACTTTCAATGGTTTAGCAAAATACATGCTATATAGATAGGAAGCAGAAGCAGCAAAATGTTTATTGGTGGATCTAGGGGAAGAGTATATGGATTTTTTTTTTTTTTTTTTTTTTTTTTGAGATGGAGTCTCACTCTATCGCCCAGGCTGGAGTGCAGTTGCACGATCTCGGCTCACTGCAGGCTCCACCTCCCAGATTCACGCCATTCCCCTGCCTCAGCCTCCCGAGTAGCTGGGACTACAGGTGCCCGCCACCACGCCCGGTTAATTTTTTGTATTTTTAGTAGAGACGGGGTTTCACTGTGTTAGCCAGGATGGTCTCCATCTCCTGACCTCATGATTCACCCGCCTTGGCCTCCCAAAGTGCTGGGATTACAGGCGTGAGCCACCGCACCCGGCCTTTTTTTTTTTTTTTTAAGATGGAGTCTCACTCTGTTGCCCAGACTGGAGTGCAGTAGTCGGATTTCAGCTCACTGCAACCTCCGCCTCCCAGGTTCAAGTGATTCCCCTGTCTCAGCCTCCCAAGTAGCTGGGATTACAGGCGCCCACCACCCGCCCTGGCTAATTTTTTTTTTTTTATATATTTTTAGTAGAGACAGGGTTTCACCATGCTGGCTAGGCTAGTCTTGAACTCCTGACCTCAGGTGATCCACCCATCTCAGCCTCCCAAAGTGCTAGGATTACAGGTGTAAGCCACCACGTCCGGCCTTTTTAAATTTTTATTTATTTATTTATTTAGAGATGGATTCTTGCTCTGTCGCCCAGGCTGGAGTGCAGTGGCACGATCTCAGCTCACTGCAGCCTCCACCTCCCTGGTTCAAGTGATTATCCTGCCTCAGCTTCCTGAGTAGCTGGGATTACAGGTGCGCACCACCATGCTCAGCTAGTTTTTGTATTTTTAGCAGAGATGAGGTTTCACAATGTTGGCCAGGCCGATGTTGAACTCCCAGCCTCAGGTGATCTGCCTGCCTCAGCCTCCCGAAGTGCTGGGATTACAGGCGTGAGCCAGTGCCTGGCCGGAGTTCATATTCTTTCCATCTTTCTGCAGGTTTGAAATTTAACATAGGCCGGGTGCGGTGGCTCACGCCTGTAATCCCAGCACTTTGGGAGGCCGAGGCGGGCGGATCACGAGGTCAGGATATCCAGACCATTCGGGCTAACACGGTGAAACCCCATCTCTACTAAAAATACAAAAAAATAGCCGGGCACGGTGGCAGGTGCCTGTAGTCCCAGCTACTTGGGAGGCTGAGGCAGTAGAATGGCATGAACCCAGGGGGCGGAGCTTGCAGTGAGCCGAGATCACGCCACTGCACTCCAGCCTGGGCAACAGAGTGAGACTCTGTCTCAAAAAAAAAAAAAAAAAAGAAAGTAAGTTAACATAAAATATTGGGAGAAAATTAATTTTTTAGAAGTGTAAAAATTTGTACATCTGAAAGTCTTTTGGCTGAATTATTGCTGGGCACTGGGAAGCAGCCGTTTCTCCAGTTTAGTGAGGGACAGCTCCAGGTCTCAGCTTGCCACAGGCCTGAGTATCTCCATACAGGGCTCTCTCTTTGAGTCTCTGCACCTCAGTAGGCCGAAGAATATTTCCTGAGTGGGCCGAAGTCCATATTTTCCACCATGATCTTACTCGTCTCACCAGAACCTCCCATGAGATAGTTTTTTTGTTTTGTTTTGTTTTTGTTGTTTGTTTGTTTGAGGCAGGGTCTTTCTCTGTTGCCCAGGCTGGAGTGCAGTGGTGCAAACATAGCTCACTGCAGCCTCAAACTCCTGGTCTCAAGAGATCCTCCCACCTCAGCCTCCCAAAGTGCTAAGATTATAGGTGTGAGCCACTTCAGCCAGCCTGTGATAAGTTTTATTTTATTTTATTTTGAGACAGAGTCTTGCTCTACCACCCAGGCTGGAGTGCAGTGGCGCGATCTCAGCTCACCACAACCTCTGCCTCCTGGGTTTAGGCCATTCTCCTGCCTCAGCCTCCTGAGTAGCTGGGATTACAGGTGCACACCACCACACCCGGCTAATTTCTGTATTTTTAGTAGAGACGGGGTTTCACCATGTTGGCCAGGCTAGTTTTGAACTCATCCGCCCACCTCGGCCTCCCAAAGTGCTGGGATTATAGGCGTGAGCCACCGTGCCAGCCCTGAGATAGGTTTTACGATCCCCATTTACAGATGCGGAAACTAAGGCCAGGTAACTTGCCTGTGGCTGCATAGCTAGACCAGAATCCAGGCTGCCTGACTCTCATGCCTGGGCCCCTAACCAGGCCCTAGAATTCCAGACACCCTCCAATCCCCATTCCCAACCACGTAGTGGCCCCGTCTCTTTTCAGTACTTTCCCCTAGCTTTAGGGCCTGCCATAAGCCTCAGAGCATAGCCATCGGCTGCCCCAGGTGTGCCCTGACGCTAGGGCACACTCCTTCCCCTCCTTCCCCATTCAGCCCAGCCTTGAGGCCTGGGTCCTGCTAAGTCTTGGACACCCCAGCCAAGAATAAGTGAAACCCCTCCCAGACCTTCCCCTGCTCCCTCTTCATCAGCCTCACCTGGGTGGGCAGCAGGGCACTGGATACCCATGGTGTGCCCTTCGGATCCACTTCCCCCTTCTCCACCCTGCTCTGTGCCAAGACTGCCCACTACAACCTACAGTTACTGAGTTCTTTTTTTTTCTTGAGACAGAGTTTCACTCTTGTTGCCCAGGCTGGAGTGCAATGGCGCGATCTCGGCTCACTGCAACCTCCGCCTCCTGGGTTCAAGCGACTCTCCTGCCTCAGCCTTCCAAGTAGCTGGGATTACAGGTGTCCGCCACGATGCCCGGCTAATTTTTGTATTTTTAGTAGAGATGGGGTTTCACCATGTTGGCCAGGCTGATGTCAAACTCCCGACCTCAGGTGATCCACCTGCCTAGGCCTCCCAAAGTACTGGGATTACAGGTGTGAGCCACCAAGCCAGGACTTTTTTTTTCCTTTTTTTTTGAGACAGAGTCTTGCTCTGTCACTCAGGCTGGAGTGCGGTGGCGCAATCCGCCCGCTTTGGCCTTCCAAAGTGCTGGGATTACAGGCTTGAGCCACCGTGCCCAGCCAGTTCACTGAATTCTTGGAGCCTCTGGCTGCTGGTTGAATTTGGACAAAGGGAGGCAGAAAATGGGAGGGAGTGAGGCGGAGGAATTTATTTCCTAGGCTGCCTTTCAGCTCAGCCATGGTCAAGTTTTACCAAAAGCTAGAGCTCCTGTCGGGTAGCACCACTGCCTCTTCCTGCCTGGGTGGCCTGGGGGTCCTAAGAGCTCCTCTCTGCTGCCCGGGCCCTGAGGCACTGCCATTCATTGGTGTGTTCCCTTAGCACTGTGCATGCTTCTGTAAACTGCCCTTCGTTAGTTAAGTCCCTTCATTTACCCCATTTGAATGTCACCTGATTCCTGAAAAGGCAGGGAAGACAATCTGGCCTTTAACTGTCTGTGACACCCCCACTGTTCCCTCCATTCCTAATCCCCCACCTTCTGAACCCCAAGAGGACAGATCCAGGCAAGGAGGCCAGCAGCTTACAAAGCTGTCTTTATTGGTTTCCTTTTCTTTTTCTTTTTTTTTTTTTTTTGAGACAGAGTCTCACTCTGTCACCCAGGCTGGAGTGCAGTGGCGTGATCTCGGCTCACTGCAAGCTCTGCCTCCCGGGTTCACGCCATTCTCCTGCCTCAGCCTCCCGAGTAGCAGGGACTACAGGCACCCGTCACCACGCCCGGCTAATTTTTTGTATTTTTAGTAGAGATGGGGTTTCACCGTGTTAGCCAGGATGGTCTCAATCTCCTGACCTCGGGATCTGCCCGCCTCGGCCTCCCAAAGTGCTGGGATTACAGGCGTGAGCCACCGCGCCCGGCATCTTTATTGGTTTCTTGCTGCCTCACAGAGCATCAGGGTCTGTCCCTCCTGGGAATGTGGCATTTGAGGAGATAAATACTTATTTTGCCCCCAACACTTCAGTGGGGGGAGGTTTAATAAAAATAGTAATATAATAACAATATAATGACTGTGATCAATAGTAAAATGCGCCCTAGTTTCCAATACACAACTGGTTGAAGATTCGAGAAAAACGACCCCCTTTCTGGGAAGGGCCGGAGTGTGCCCGGAGACCCTCCAGTGGCCCCCACTGGGTACCCATCTCCCACCAAAAAGCCCTTATAAATACCCTCCCCATCCTGTCCCTGTCCAGGATTCTCTTCCCTGATGGGAGGATTGGCTGACAGTGTCAGCCCCGCCCACTGCACCCCTCCCCAGAGAAAGGACCCTTTGTTCTCCAGACTCCCTCTCTCCTCCATCCCTCTTTTTGTCTCCCTCCTCTTCTTCATCGCTGCTCCTTCGTCCCTCTCCCCTCTTCCTCTGCACGGCTTCTACCTCCTTCCAATTCCTATGACCTCCTCCTCCACTTCCTTCCTTCTATCCTGTCTCTCACCTCCTTCGCCTACATCCTTTCCCTCCTTCTCTATCTTCCCTTCTTCTGGATCACAGCCTGTTTTTCTCACCCAGATGCTAAGCAGAGACGGGGACATGCCCCATCTTGGCCTCAGCTGGGAGTCAGACAGTCCACAGACAAGACCTCCAACCTGTTCCCAGAGACCCAGTCCCTCTCCATCCCTCATCCCAACTCTTACAAGCCTCTGGGGGCTTGGCACTGGAAATAAGAGCTTTGGCACAATCACCCCTGGACACCAGAACAAAAGGGGCCATTCTATTCCCAATGGCTTAGAAAGGCTGGGGCTGGGAACAGAGGGGCAAGGCAGGATGAGGGCTGGGAGTCAGGACCCCCAAGTCCTGGGAACCCAGGGAAGTCTCCCAGTCATTGCCCAGCCCGGGTCCTCCCTGAGTCCGAATTTCCATGTCCCGGACCAGCCGGAGTATGGCATTCCTCAAGCTCTTTCCTCCCTCATGTCCTTCTGCCCTGGGATTGGGGTGGGCCCTAACAGAGGGCATCAAGGAGAGCTCTCCAATTCAGGGGATAGGGGGAGGCTTCGGGGCCGTTCTGAGACCTGCAGGAGAAAGAAAAGGAAGTCAAGGGGTAGGATCAGGAAGAACTCTTTCCTCATAGGGCCGGTGGGTCCTGGAGGCCCCCTTAGGACCCATCACCCACTGTATCAGGGCCCCTGGAGGAAGCCAGATGTGAGGTGAGGAGTAGAGGTGGTAAAAGGGTCACCGGAAGAACCTGGAGAGCTCCTACTTAACTTTGAATGGACTCAAAGTCCTTTTTTTTTCTTTTTTTCTGAGACAGAGTCTTGCTCTGTCGCCTAGCCTGGAGTGCAATAATGGCATGATCTTGGCTCACTGCAACCTCTGCCTCCCAGGTTCAAGTGATTCTCCTGCCTCTGCCTCCCAGGTAGCTGGGATGACAGGCATGCACCACCAGGCCCAGCTAATTTTTGTATTTTTAGTAGAGACAGGGTTTCACCATGTTGGCCAGGCTGGTCTTGAACTCTTGACCTCAAGTGATCTGCCTGCCTCAGCCTCCCAAAGTGCTGCGATTACAGGGGTGAGCCACAGCGCCCAGCCTCAAAGTCCCTTTGTTCATTCACTCCACTCTTCCTTCAGTCGACCACATGCTTTACTCTGGGCAGAAGAATGAAGCCTGACCCCCACCACCAAGGAGCCCACAGTCAACGGAGGAGAACAGGCACCAGAAGAAACCCACGGCACAGCAGAAGCTGCAAGGAAGATGTGGAGGGAGCGGGGTGGCAAAGGTGGCACCAGCCCCAGGGAGGCAATGACTACCTGACCAAGCGGCCAGGAAGGCTCCTTTGAAGATGATCCTGGTGGGTCACCTGGAGGACAGTCTGATGTTGGTTAAGGTGAAGATAGAGAAAAGGCATTCAAAACAGAGGGTACTGCAGGGGCAAGAGCCTGCAGGTGTGGAAGAACATGGCAAGCCCCAGGGCTCCAAGTGGCCTGGTGTGACGGGAGTGGGTGGATGTGTGTGCTGTAGACGTGGCTGCAGGGGGAATGGGAACCTCCCTGGCTTCTCTTAGGTTTTCCCCTGCCCTCATTCAGAATGGACTGCTCCCTCCTCTGACCCCCCAACTCCCTGCTGTGGACTGGGCCTCTATTAAGAATCCCAAGAGTGGCCGGGCATGGTGGCTCACATCAGTAATCCCAACACTTTGGGAGGCCAAGGTGGGCGGATCACTTGAGGTCAGGAGCTCGAGACCAGCCTGGCCAACATAATGAAACCCCATCTCTACTTAAAATACAAGAATTAGCTGGGCATGGTGATGCATGCCTGTAATACCAGCGACTTGGGAGAGGCTGAGGTAGGAGACTCGCTCGAATGTGGGAGGTGGGGGTTGCACTGACCGAGATTGTGCCACTGCACTCCAGTCTGGGTGACAGAGTGAGACTCCGTCTGGAAAAAAAAAAAAAAAAAAAAAGAATCCCAAGAGCTCCCCTTCTGTGGCACCTTCCCCATGCCAGGTACTATGCTGAGCCCTTCGCAGGTATCATCAGCTCATGCAGGCCTCCCAGAAACCACATCATTTTACAGGTAAGACAAGATCAGGGAGGTTGGGCATTTTGCCCAGAGCCACACAGCTGGAACAGTCAGAGCCAAGATTCCCACCTAGGCTGGCCTGCATCCAGGATCCTGCTGGTGCCCACTGGTGGGGTGAGACAGGTAAGAATCTGCATCTCGTAGAATCGAGGGCAGGGATGGGCTCAGCTTGTTCCCTAGCCTAGGTCACTGTGCAAGGCCTAGCATAAAACGGAACTGCCTGACGTTTGAACAGGGGACGGACAAGCCTCCCGGACCCGCTCACCTGCATTAGGGAGGTTGCAGGGCTCAGAGATCCCTGGGGGCAGGACACAGACTCGCTGGACAGGGATGTCCAGGGTTTCCTCTTCACTGCTCCAGCAGCAGACGAGGAGACAAAAATACCAAGATCAGATTTCAGGGATCCAAAGGGGGTAGAAACTTGGGGTGGGGGGTGGCACACTGGAGGCTGAGGGGCTGCCCTTACTGGGGTCTGCGTCTCCACCGAGGCCTTCGCTGCCCATGGAGGCTGGGCGCCGCAACGCCTCGGAGAAGCTGTGGGGCCGCTGTGGGCCGGAGCCGCGGGCAACTCGGCCCTTCTCTTCGGGAGCCTGTTGGGTGACAGTGCGGAGGGGCTGGGACTAGCAGGCACAAGGAGGACAAGAGGCCCAAGGCACAACAGACCAGGACAACTGAACGCCACTGGGCCCCCAGCCTGGTTTTACTTAAGTCCCAGGTAGCAGAAGGGTGAGTCCCAGGCCTTAGGAGTAATTACAGCGGCCCGTGATTGGCTAGAGCTCACCACAGAGGCCGGTGATTGGCTCAGCCTCACCAGAGTGGCTTGTGATTGGCTCCAGAGGACTAACCGGGGACTTGTCCCTGGCGCCGGGCCGCCCGTTGGCAGGGCCCACGTGTACTAGGTGGTTGAAGTTGGTAGGCGGCGAGATGAGCTTGGAGCGCACAAAAGGGTCCTTCAGCATCTCCCTGTGGGCGGAGGTGTAGGTAGTGGGTGGCGAAGCTCCACCCTCCCTTCGACCCGTCCACAAGCGGAGGCGGCCCCGCCCAGCCTCAGCCCCCGCGTCGTGCACGCGCACCTGCGCTGCTGCTTCTGCTGCTCCTCCGACACGCGGAAAAAGAAGCGGCGCTTGCTCTTGGTGCGGAACAGCTGGCGCCGGCTGTTGTCGGTGAGGTCCGGGATGTCGAACTCGTCCTTCTCTGTGGGAGAAGTGGAGAGCTGGGCTGTGCTCACACGTTCCCGGGGCCCAGTCAGCTGGCATTCAGGGCCACACAGCCACACGTGCGCACTGGTGAACGCACACAGCCGTACACACGCACTCCCTCACCTGCCAGCTGGTTCCTGAGGTAGGTCAGGCGGACCTTCTCGGTGCCGTAGAGGAACAGGGAGCCCTCTGGATTGAGGGGCCGCACCTGAGGCAGCAGGCACAGCGGTCAGGCCACGCCTCCACCCCCGGCGCTACCCCAGGGCTCTGGCGGACCCTCACCTTCTTGAGCGGCACGGTCTGCACCCATTCTGCCCTCCTCACGTCAAACACATCGATGGAGTTCTCGCTGAACACTGTCAGGTAGGGGGCCGCATACCCTGCGGGCACGCCAGGCACCTCTGAGCTGTTTCCCCCTCTGTTCCACAGGGAACACCTTGTCCCCTGCCACAGCACAGTAACTACCATGCCCCACGCTAAGGTCCTTCCTCTGAAGACTCCCTGTCGCCCGGCCCAGCCTCCACATCAAATCAGAGATAACCCTGGACCACTCACCACATGCCTGGCTCAGTTCTAAACACGACATGCTTTTCCTCCCTTAATTTTCTAACAACTCTGAGCAAGTACTACTGTTATAATCCCTAATTTCCAGATGAGGGAATGGAACCCCTGGAGCCATGTGATGGTCAAGGTCAGGTCACTCAGCTGGTCCTGAGAGCTGCGATTTGGCCCTGGGCAGCTTGGGTGATATGCGGCACCCAACCTGCAGGCCCCACCCCAAAGAGCCATTGCTCACGAAGGACACTCTGCCCCTCTCTTCCAGCCCTTACCCATCATGCTAGTTACTTGTGCATGCACCAGACTGCCCCACTGCCTCATTCATTCATTCACTCTTCCACTCATTCCTCCAAACCCATCGGCCCTGGAGTGTGCCACCCTGGGCTGGGGGCTTGATGTGGATGAGGAAACCAGCCCCGGCCCATTCTGTGGAACCCCAGTGCACCAAGCCAGTCATGAAGTGGAGGCGATGAGAGCCGTGACACAGGTCTGGACGGAGAGATAGTGGGGCAAAGAGAAGGAAAGGACCAATGACGGGGAAGCAGGGCGGGGAGCACGAAGGCAATGGTGACCACAGCAATCGCAGCGGTCATCTTTGGAGCGCCTACCAGCTCCAGGCCCTGAGCTGACACTGGGGTGGTACCTAGTTAAGAGTTTGCCAGGTACAGGCCGGGGCCGGTGGCTCACACCTGTAATCCCAGCACTTTGGGAGGCTGTGCGGGAGGATTGCTTGAGTCCAGGAGTTTGAGACTCCCAGCCTGCGCAATATGGCGAAACCCCATCTCTGAAAAAATACAAAAATTAGGCCGGGTGCGTTGGCTAACGCCTGTAATCCCAGCACTTTGGGAGGCCAAGGCAGGTGGATCACGAGGTCAGGAGTTTGAGACCAGCCTGGCCAACATGGTGAAACCCCGTCTCCACTAAAAATACAAAAATTAGCTGGGTGTGGTGGCGTGCACCTGTAGTCCCAGCTACTAGGGAGGCTGAGGCAGGAGAATCACCTGAACTCGGGAAGCAGAGGTTGCAGTGAGCCGAGATCACACCACTGCACTCCAGCCTGGCGACAGAGTGAGACTCCTCTGTCTCAAACAAAACAAAACAAAAATTAGCCAGGTGTGATGGCACACACCTGTGCCCCCAGTTACTCGAGGGGGTGAGGTGGGAGGATCACTTGACCCCAGGAGGTGGAGGTGGCAGTGAGTCGAGATTGTGCCACTGTACTCCAGCCTGGTGACAGACAGAGACCCTGTCTCAAAAGAAAAAAAAAGTTTGCTAGATAGAAACAAAAGGAGAGCGGCTCAGGCAGGAGAGGAGCATGAGCTCAGCCATGGAAAAGGAAGGTCCCCTGCAAGCCACAGAGGGTGGGACAGGGTGTTGTTGGGCTGGAGGATGCAAACTGGCACCAAAGGCCTCCAATGCCAGGCTCATGAGTTGAGGCGGGACCCTGTCTTCACCCACCCACTGAAGGTGCCTGGCCCCCCTGCCAAGCCCTCAGCAGGCCTTACCCCAGCCCATGGGCGCTGCTGGCCACAACAGCTCTTGGCCACGAGACTTGCGGCCTGCGCCATCCACGTAGATGCCAGCAGTGGTGAAGAGTAGCAGGAACTCGCTGAGGCTAAGCTCCACGGCACCCAGTGCCTCACCCAGGCCCCCGCGGGATGGTGGCAGCTCCTCAGGCACCAAACCGGCCCCCAGCGCCAACGGCGCAGCCTCGTTGAGCAGCGGGTAGAGTGCAAAGCCACCGGCGGCGCCCACACATAGCCGGTCGCCCAGCAGCCCCAGGCTCTGCACAGTGGCAGGTGCCTGCAGCTCACGGATGCGGCGCTGCCAGGGCCCAGGGCCCGGGCCCAGCTGGTAGCAGAGCACCTGGCGCTTGACGGCTACACAGAGCACCGGGGTGCGGGCCTGCAGGATGCTTCCAGCTGCCAGCGCCTGGCAGCCTCGAGACTCGGGGATCTTGGCACCTGCTACCTCTATGTTCTCCAGCTCCGCCAGGGCAAAGAGACGCACGCTGGGGCCGCGGCCACACAGCACGACCAGCAGGCCTGCACTGGGGCTCAAGGTCAGCTGCTGCACGCGCCGGCACTCCCCCACCTGGAAGATGTCTGCAGGGTTGGCGAGGGGAGAGTGTCACTGGCAGGTGGTTGAAGAGTGACCCATCCCCATCCTCCTCTGCCCGCTGGGGCTGCCCCTGCCCACGCCCACCCTAGCCCAGCCTTGATAGGTACCGTTGCTGCGCAGATGGATGACAAAGAGCCCCTCCTCGGTGCCAAGCGCAAGTCGATCCTGGTCTGGTAGAGGGAGGCAGAGGGTCAGAGGTCAGCAGTCCCACTCAATGACACGGAGATTGGGCAGTCCACCTGCCCTGCTGTGCCTGTTTATCTTGAGGAAATGGGGGTGGCAATAATCCCGCATCCCTGCCTCACTGACCCTTCTCTCCCAGTCTGGACAGGCTCTTCCAGAGGGGTTGGGGTGAGGCCCATCATCTTGAGCTGTGGGATTTCGGGTAAGTCATGTCACCTCTCAGAGCCTTGGTTTCCTTATGTAAACTGGGGACAACGATGGTACTTCCTCACAGAGCAACTCTGAGGAAGCGAGGAAGTGATGCAGGGGAGGGTTCAGCAGAGCCCCTTGCTCAATAAATCCCCTCCCCTCTGGTCCCCGACTGCTCCAGGGACCCGCACAACCTCTCCTGTGGCTCCCGCCCTGAGAGCAGGGCCTGGCTCAGGGCCTCAGCTGCTGGGGAACGCCAAGGAGCTCTGTTTCATGCCTCTTTCCCAGCCTTAGTTACAGAAGAGCCCTGCTGAGCCCCAGGTTCAAGGCTGAGCACAAGTGAAGCTCTTCGCAGCTCCACCCAGGAGATGTTATGAGGCTCTGGGTGGTTCTACAGCAGCTCCCCCAGTCCCCCAGCTTGTAGTGAGACAGCCAGGACTGAACCTTCGTTTCTCTCTTTCTAAAGCCTTTGTTCCAGCTGGGCACGGTGGCCCATGCCTATAATCCCAGCACTTTGGGAGGCCAAGGTGGGTGGATCACCTGAGGTCAGGAGTTCGAGACCAGCCTGGCCAACATGCTGAAACCCCGTCTCTACTAAAAATACAAAAAGTAGCCAGGCGAGGTGGCGCATGCCTGCAATCCCAGCTACTCTGGAGGCTGAGACAGGAGAATCGCTTGAATCTGGGAGGCGGAGGTTGCAGTGAGCTGAGATTGCACTGCTGAGCTCCAGCCTGGGCGACCGAGCGAGACTCTGTCTCAAAAAAAGAAAAAGAAAAAAAAAAAAAAGCCTTTGTTCCTTCCACTTGCTTGAGATTCTTTTGGAAAAAGCAGAAACTGAGGCACAGCGAAATGGAGTGGGGATAAGCCAGGCCCCCTACCTGGGGGCCCAGCCATGCACACAGGAGGCTGGAGCACATACGTGGTGCAAGGCAGTCTGTGTCTCGTGGCTGCAGGGAATGGGCAGTAGCAGCGGCCCTTGGGACTATTCCTAGACACCAGCACTCCCGCAGGCCTGGACTGCTCCCTTCAGTCCCCTCCACCAGCTCACCGAGGATGGCAGCGCAGAGCGTGTGAGGCAGCAGCGGCAGCCCGTTGTCGTAAGCCTCCTTGAGTGTGTACACGGGCCGGGGTCTTGGCCGCACGTCCAGCAGCAGCCGCTGCAGCTCACCCAGCACCTGCAGCCAGCGTTCCCGCTCCCCCTCGCTCTCTGCCAGCAGCAGCACAGTGCACGTGGTGGGTGGCACTGCCAGCTGGGAGGTTGTCACCTGTGGGCAAGGACCCCAGCTGGAGGGCCGTGGACCAGAGCCATCTGTCCTCCCTCCCTTCCTGCCTCCAGCAGCCGCTGTGCCCCGGGGGCCTAGCGTGCACTGTCAGCAGCAGGGAGTAGGCCAGACAGGCAAACAGACAACTCCAGAGCCATGCGACCAGCGCCATAATGGGGCAAGGACGGGCCTAGTGGGAACACAGAGGGACCCAAACCGGGACCGGGAGGTGAAGGATGACTTCCCAGGAGACCAGACATTTCTGCTGAAGCCTGAGGGACGAGTAACTAACCAGGAGTAGTCAAGGTAGGTGAGGGGCTGGGCTCCAGTGCAGGGCCGGCAATTTCATGCAAAGACAGATGTGAAGGACTGAGAATGTGGTGCACACAGGCACAGGGCGCCTTCAGAACTGGAGAGAGCAAGGTGTGACCAGAGCAGAGACAGGTGCCAAGGGAGAGGGCTGGGAGGCCTGCAGGGTCAGAGCCTTGGGGCCTCAAGGGCTAGGTCAGGAGCACCCCGAGCCCCGCAGACGATGGGAAGCCACAGCAGATCCTAAACGAGGTGAGACCTGGCCAGGTGCTCACGTGGAAAGCGTGCTGTGGTTGTGGGCTGGCCCATGAGGGCAGTATGAAGTGGGGGGACAGTGGCCAGAGCTGGGACAGCATGGGGAGGTGGATGGTGGCTGCTCCATCTCATCCCAGGCACTCACCCTAAAGATGCGTGGCAGGTCCCTGGATTGGGCATGGATGACATCAGAGGCCAGGACGGGGGTAGCTGAGAACTGGGGGTCCCTGGGAGGTTCACAGAACAGGTCAGAAATCTCCCTGTCCCTGACTGCCCCCCTTACCACTAGTCCCTTGCCCCATGCCACTGCCCGGCACCTACCTCAGATCTAGGACCTGCAGGAGGGCCCTGCTGGGTGGGCTGAGCCTCGGGTCAGGGGCATCAAACAGCAGCAGGCGTGAGTCACTCAGGGCAGCAAACACGCGCTGCCAGCCCCGCCGGACACCTGAGGGCCGCGGCACCTGGCAGAAAGGCAAGCATGGGAGGGCTGCAGGGACCCTCAGCCCCCCATGCCCATCTTCCCCTCCCTCGGCCCCCACTCACCGACAGAAAGCCCTCATAGGCAGTGCCTGTGCCTGTTTCGGGGTGTACTCCCAGGGCTGTGCAGAGGAGGTCAGGGGGCACGGGGCAGGGTGGGGCCTGTGGGGCACAGGTTGTGTGACAAAAGTAGCCGCAGGCTGTGGGGAAAGTGGAGAAGGTGGATGAGGTGAGGCTGGGAGGGGACAGCCCCAAACCAGGACTGGGGCATGTCCAGAGCCAGCTTCCCTGAAGCCACGGTGGCACCCGAACTGTCCCCAGTTCCTCATTAAGTGAGAAAAGGAACAAAGCTGAGCAGGAGGAAATTTGACCAGCAGGTGCCAGTGACCCCGGGATGGGAGAAACAGCCTGGGTATGCCAGGGCCACACACCTGGGACCGTGGCTGGAGCATAGTGGGTGGGGACTCTCACCATCACAACCCAGGCCCTGGCGGCCCAGGCCCAGCATCAGCGAGGTGCAGCGGAGACACTTGGTCGGGGATGGGAAGCTCCGGGGGCGCAGCGTGTGTGAGCCGGGCTGGGGAGGGGGACAGCCATTACCCAAGGCCTCCCAGGGCCCCATGCCCCATCCCTGAGGGGTCAGGAAAGACAAGGGGCTGAGCCAGGCAACAGTGACCTCCGAGTCCCGGCCAATCTATGGCGGCAGGCAAGCTCATCGCCACCACCTCCACCCCAATTGTGCCTGCTGGCCACGATGCACGTGGAGTGTCCCCACAGTGCCCATTCAGCCTAGCAGAACTGCTTGGTGCCCCCACCCTGCTTGCCCCTCTGGGCACTGACCTTAGCAGGAAGACCTTCTGTAGAGGCTGTGTTGGCAGTGGGTGCTCTGGGGAACACAGCCTGCAGGAGGGCGGGGGAGCAGGTGAGACGGGCAAGGGCGGGCCCCAGGCCCCCTACGATGGACCCACCTGTCCTCACCCCCATGCGCAGGCTGCGTTGGCCCTCCGGCCTCAGATCTGGCTCTCCTCCATGCCTTGTGGCCTCTCCTGAGATGCCAGGGTCCTTGGCAGAATCCTTCTGGGGGTGGGAGAGAGAGGAGCAAAGTCAAGGTCCCTGTGCCTCTCCCAGGACTTCTCCCCAACAAGCCCCTTGGCCTGGTCCTTACCTCTGAGCTCCGGAAGGACAGGAAGGGAATCAGGGAGTTTGAGGGCTTGGTGTCTGCAAAGAAAGGGTGGGTCACTGGCCTGGGGTCCCTGGCCTGAGGAACTAGGGGCCAGGAGGGGCCTCAGTTCCCACCTCAGTAAAATGGGAAATGACCACAGGGTGGGGCAGGGCTGGGCACAGCAGGCACTCCAGAAGTGCTGGTCACAGATGATGGAGTAAGCGGCAGAGTCCAGGAACAGACTCCTGTCTCCACCACCCTGCCAGGCCATCGTGGAGCCCCCTTGGCAAGTGGGAGGCCGCGGGGGAGCCTGGCTCCGGGGCAAGCAGTTGGCAGCCACTCACCCACTGGCCCACGGGCCCGCAGCTCCTCCCGCAGCATGGCGAGCTCCTGTTGCAGGGCCTGGCTCTGCTTCTCGGCCTCCTGCAGACGGCTGGGGAGAACGGCAAGGGCTCGCCACTGGCCTCTGTGCGGGCCCTGGCCCCCAGTGCCTGCCCCTAGCCTCACCGCTCAGCCTGCAGCTGGGCCTCCTGCACCTGCGTCAGCCGTTCCTGCAGGCCCTGCTTGGCGCGGATCTCGGCCTCCAGCGCTGACTGCAGCTCCAGCCTGGCCGAGGCCTCCATCTTCTGCAGTCGCCGCGCCTTCCACTGGTGGTCCTGGTGGCCACGGAGCACCCATATAAGATGCTTTCTAGGCCTGGCTGCCTCAGGGACCCCCTGCTACCAGAGCATCCTGCTACCCATGCCACCCAGCCAGGCTCAAAGCTCCAGCTCAGCCAATGACCCACTGTGAGCTCAGGGAAATCACTATCTCTCATGAGCTTGGTGTCCCCACCTCCAGTAGTGACCTTCAGTAGCAGGGATGCTGAGCTCACGGAAGGTCAATGACTTGCCCAAGCCAGCCCCCAGGGGCATCTCTGGGGCTCACCAGTGGCCGGGCAGGGAGCGTCTGGGTGCCTACGTTCCTCAAGGACTCCAGCTCCTCTGCCATCTTGGTGGCCAGGGCCTGCAGGTAGCCTCTTGAGACCTTCTCATCGTTCACCCTGAATGGGAAGGGGCTCAGGGTCATGGGCTGGGCCCTCAGTCTCGCCTGCGTTCCCCACCCCGACCCACCCCTGGCACCCACCAGCTGAGGATGTCGGCGAGCTGGGCCTCCCAGTTGCTCTCCGTCTCCCGCCGCTCACCCTCCAGCCGCTGCTTGCTCTCCTGCTCCTGGGCCAGCTCTGCTTCTAGCTGGGGCCGGCCAGAGAAAAGGTCAGCCCCAGGCCCCAGCAGTCCTGGGACTGCCGTCTCCCTGTAGGTACCCCAGCACCCCGAGCCCCGTCCATGTCCACCCTGCTCACTGGCTGCAGCTTGCCCACCCCCCAACTGGCTCCCCATTGCCTTGTCCGTCTGTTGTACCCTCCGTCTGTCCCCCTGCTCACCCGCTCCTGCTCCCGGCTCAGCCTCCGGTTTTCCTCCTGCAGCTGGCACAGAGCCTCCTCCTTACCACTCGGCCTGGGGAGGAGAAGGCCAAGGCCGTGACTCACCGCCCAGGCCAGGCCCAGCCCCTCCCTGCCACCAGCTGCCTGGCTCACCTGTGGCTGTGGGCCTGCTCCAGCTGCTCTCGCAGGGCGGCCACCTCCTTCCTCAGTTGGGCCTCCTGAGGCCCACCCTCGGGGGGTCCCATCCCGTTGGTCTCAGAGGCTGTGTGGATGGTCTTGGGGACATGGAGGGGGTCAGGGCAGAGACCCAAGATGCCATGGCCCACCCACCTGGGACACAGGCCTGGCCCTGAGGCTCTGAGTGGGGTCAGGCTGGTGGGGAAGCACCTCTTGCCAAGGGGGAGGACTTGACTACCTTGGCCTGGGACGACTCCTCAAGGCGTTGCTCCCACTGTCCCTGCAGCTGCGTCACCTGCCGGCTCAGGGAGGACACCTGGGCCTCCAGCTGTGAGGGGTGCAGAGGCAGGCCACTGCCAACTCTGCCCTCGGCAGCCCCTCTGCCCACCTTACCATGGACTCCAGACTCTGCCAGCCACAGTGGACATGAGGAGGCATGGACTCCCAGACTGCCCCGTCCCAGCCACCATCCCCTGGCCTAGCCTCTGCCAGCTACAACCGGGGGGCAGCATCTCCCACCAAGCTCCCCATGCTCCCTCCAGGCACACTGGGGGCAGGGCCCAGGTGCTGTCCCTACCCACCCTGGTCACCCACCTCCCTCTGGGCAGCCCGGGCTTCCTCCAGCTGGGAGCTCAGGGCCCGGGTCTGGCTAGCTGTGGCCGCCTCTCTCTCCTGGGCCTCCTGTAGCCTCTGAAGCAGCTCCTCCTGCTGCCCCTGGGCCCTGCAGAGCTCCTGCTCCTGAGCCTGCAGCCCTGCCCGACCCTCGGCCAGCTCCTGAGGAGGCAGGGGAGGGAGCGGGGAAGGACAAGGCCCAGAGTCAGGCACGAACCGTCCATGGAGCCCAGGGCCACTCACCCACCTCACCCACCTCACCCAGCCCTCACCCACCTCACCCAGCCCTCACCCGGTGAAGTCGGTCAAGCTCCTGCCGTAGGTCACTGTCCTGACCTGGGCTACCAGCTGGGGGCCCATCCGTCTGGGACAATGAGGCCTTGTCCCTCAGCATCTCTGCCAGGAAGAGTCACTGAGACCTCGAGTGCTGGCGGCCCCAGCCTCTCAGCCCAGGAGCAAGTCTCCTTGGCCTGTTTCCCATACGCGGGCTCAGAGAGTATAAAATGCTCCCCCAGGATCATACAGCGTGTCCAGGGCAGGGCAGGACCCGAGCCCAGGTGGGACTCAGCCCCCGGGGGGGTGGGCGGAAGGGATACCTGGCAGCCTGTCCCACAGAGTCTGCACTTCCTTCCGTAGCTGCTCCAGCTCCCGATGGTCTGTGGGGGCGTGCAGGGCCTCTGGAGGGGAGGTGGTACCCACAGGTGAGTCCACTCCTCCACTCCCGCAGCAGCAGCCCCTAGGGCCAGCACACCCAGGCCCGGCCCAGCCGCTCCCAGTACCTTGGTGCTTCCTGCTCAGCTCCACCTTCTCCTGCTCCAGACACTGGAGCTTCCGCTCCAGGGCAGCCCAAGCCTCAGATCTGCTCTCAGGACTGTGACTGTAGGGGGACAGGGGCCATGTGTGTTGGTAGAAACCTCACCCCACAGAGTCTCCTCCATCCTCCTGGACCGAATCACTCATTAATTGTGAAACAGCCAAAACAGACCCTGCCCTCAGGAGACCCCAGACTGGTGCCATGGGTGGCAGCCCGGGGTAGCAGCTGCAGGGCACAGGCTTCGGGTCCAGGCCCAGGTTTAAGCCCTCATCCTGGCCCTTACAAGCTGTATCACCTCGAACCCAATGTATTTTACCCTCAGTTTCCCCAGGGGAAGATGGTGGTGACAAGGCCTCTCCCCAGGGCTGTCGAGGACAGGATGTGGTGACAGTGGCCCGGCTGGTCTAGAGGAGTGGGGATCTGACCCATTTCCTTCCACCTCAGAGCACACCGCACCAGGACCTCACTGCGGTCTCAGGCCAGCCCCTCGAATGGGAGTAGGTGGAGATCATCCCACCCATTTTGAGACAGAGTCGCTCTGTCACCCAGGCTGGAGTGCAGTGGCGCAATCTCAGCTCACTGCAACCTCCGCCTCCCACGTTCAAGCGATTCTCGCTGCCTCAGCCTCCCAAGTAGCTGGGATTACAGGCGCCCGCCACCACGCCCGGCTAATTTTTGTATTTTTAGTAGAGATGGGGTTTCACTATGTTGGCCAGGCTGGTCTCGAACTCCTGACCTCAGGCGATCCACCCGCCTCGACCTCCCTAAGTGCTGGGATTACAACCATGAGCCACCACGCCTGGTCCATCCCACCCATTTTACAGAGCCACAAAGTGAGGCCCGGGAGCAGTAGGGGCCTTCGAACCCTGCACCTCTGGCTCTAGGTGCAGCGCACCCTCGCCCTTCATGGAAGGCGCCATGAGAGCCATGTGCTGGCATGTGGCCCAGCGGGACCTGGGTGTGGCTTCACCAGGACCCCGAGGATGAGGGCTAGAGCACCTGCCACATGCAGATACTGGGGAGCCCTTCTGCCCTCCTTCCCAGGGCCCCAGTGGGCTACGCGCCCAGTGTCCTCCAGGTCAGGCAACCCCGAGCCTCCCACCAGGTGTGTGAGGACTAGCCTCACCTGCCTGAGGTGTAGGTGAAGCCCACGAATGGCAGGTGGTGGCCGGAGAAGGCCCCGTGGGAGGGCGGTGGCAGGGTCCCCTGCAGAGGGAGAGGGAAGGAGAGTCAGAGTCCACAGGCCAAGGCCCGAGGCCCGAGGCCCAGGAGCCCCCTGGGACCAGGTGCGACCACCTCCTGCACAGGTGGGAACTCAGGGGGGTAACACGGCCCAACCCAAACAAACCCCCAGCTCCCACAAGTCTCCTAGGAGCTGCTGGGAGTTTTCTTCCTTATATGGATTCTAGTTAATAGAATGATACCTGTGGTCAGAGGCCCTTCCCTTGACACAGCCCACCTCAGTGCAGGCAAGCATGGGGAGCCTGTGGGAGATGCTCCCCAACCCCAGTTTGGCTGGAAGAGGCTGGGCCAGCGGATGGTGGCTGGAACGGGTCAGTCTGGGAGTCCATAAATCATAAGCCCCGGTGTCTGAAGGCCTCACCCCCAGCCCACCCCAGGGGACTTCAGAGGGAGGGTTCCCCCCGCCAACAAGGGGGTAGGGCAGCTCCCCTCCTGCAGTGGCCTTTGCCACTCACTGGATGGTTGAGGGTGTCGTCATCCACATCAAAGTTGGAGGTGTCCATGGGCCCCCGCAGCTCAGGAATATAGGGGGCCGTGCTGCTCGCCAGCCGCTCCCAGTCCACGCCTTCGAAGAAAGGATGGTTCCGGAAGTCGTCCAGCCCACCACGGCCTAGCCGCTCTTCCTGGCGACACAGCAGCTGGCGGATCAGGTCTTGGGCGCTGGCTGGCACGTCAGGCACGTCCGGGGGGAACTGCAGGTGGTCCTGTGGGTCGGGGGAGGGGGCAGGCTGGGTCAAGTGTCCAGGAACCCAGCCTTACCTGCCGGTACTTCCAACCACACAGACTCAGGGGTCCCACTGCCCCCTCTGGAAGCCCAGAGCCTGGTGTCCAGACCTCGTGGTTCATGATCTTGCCGTAGGTTTCCACCAAGGACTCAGCATAGAAGGGCGTCTCCCCAAAGAGCAGCTCATAGGCGCAGACTCCAAGCGACCACCAGTCACACTGTGGGCCGTAGTGGCCCTTGCCCTCCTCCATGGCCTGCAGGATCTCAGGGGAGATATAGTCCGGCGTCCCTACTGCCACTGATGAATCCACCTGTGGGTGGTGGTGGTGAAGCCATGAGGACAGCTTTGGGCTTGGCTGGGACTGCTGGCCCCTCGCGATGGCCCTGTCACCCCTACTCTGCCAGGCTGGCCTGCTGCTGCCCACCTGGGGCCTGGGTCTCACCCACCTTCCCCGGGGGGCCTGATGCCTCTGCACTAGGCCTGGGGCCTCCCATTTTCCTGAGAGCTTGGCCCGCCTTGTATCCCCTGCTCCCACTCTGGGGCGGGGTCCTTACCATGCCGTTGGTGTTGAGACGCAGGCAGGAGCCGAAGTCAGCCAGGCGAATGTGACCGTTCACATCCAGCAGGACGTTGTCTGGCTTGACATCCCTGGGGGATGGCAGGCAGGGAGAGTGAGGCGTTTGACCTGTGTGTAAGTGGCCATTTAGGCACACGCCCAGGTGCACATGCACGGTGTGTGCCAGCACCAGCTCACACACATTCCTGTGTGTAGGTGCTCATGTGATGAGCAACGTGTGTGTGTGTAGATGATCCCACAGGCCAGAAGGAGGAAGATGGCTAGATTGTAGAAAGGATGTGTGGGGACAACCCTTGGAGGTGGCAGAGTGTGCTATGGGGGACGCAGGAGTCAGACTTCCCCAGTGCAGACCACAGCTTGCCACCCGAGAGCCGAGTCACCTTGAGACAGGTGTTTCCCTGTGCTAAGCTCTGACCCCCTCAGCTGCAGGCCGGACACAGCAGCAGCCCCTGCCACAGAGGGCTCTTTGGTATGATTCCAAGGAAGCACAGGGATGAGGCACCCAGAGAAGTGCCTGGCACATGGTGAGTGCTCAGCAGACATCAGCTGTCCCCAGCACAGCTGGCAGGGGTTGGGCAGGGCAGCGGGGTTGGGGCCCCACCTGTGGACATAACCCAGCTGGTGCAGCGAGTGGATGGCCAGCACCATCTCAGCCAGGTAGAACTGGGCCAGCTCGGGCGGGAGACGGTCCTCGAAGCGGCTCAGCAGCGTCAGGAGGTCTCCACCGGCATAGTAGTCCATCACAAGGTACTGGAGGTGGCGGACAAGAATCAGACCCGGGGGAAGGGTGCACCTGGCCACTTCACCGCGGTCCCGCAGGGCTCTGGGAAGGCAGGCCTGCATCTCCCAGCAGCTCTGGGCTGGCCAGTTCCCAGCCAGGGCTCAGGCAGGAGGCGCCAAGCCCAGGAACTGGTGGGAAGTGGGAGTCTCTTGGTCCCAAGAGGGGTCTCTCTTTGGGCCCAGTGCCCCTGGCCCCAAGGGCCCTCTCCTGTGTCCCTAGGATGTTCCCCTCCAGCCCCGCCACGTATCCTCACCAGGTACTCCTCGTCTTGGAAGGCATAGTGCAGAGTGGTCACCCAGCGGCTGTCCCCTTTCACAAGCACATCCCGCTCCTCCCGGAAACAGGCTGTCTGCAGCAGGTTTGGGGAAGTAAGGGGTGGGGTGGGATCAGAGCCCAGGATGCTCCCCTTGCCAGCTCAGGGGATGGAGAAAGATTCTGTGAGTCTGGGAGCTCAGATGGAGGTCATAGCTCTACTGTTCCCTGTCTGGCTGCGACTGAGCCCAAGCCCACGCTCTACGGCTCTGGGCCTCAGTGTGACCATATGGAAAATGGGAACGACTCTGCTTGCTTTCAAAAGGGTTTATTAGACCTGTAATCCCAGCACTTTGGGAGGCCAAGGCAGGCAGATCACTTGAGATCAAGAGTTGGAGACCAGCCTGGCCAATGTGGTGAAACCCCATCTCTACTAAAAATACAAGAAACTTAGCTGGGTGTCGTGGCACACGCCTGTAATCCCAGCTACTTGGGAGGCTGAGGCATGAGAATCCCTTGCACCCAAGAGGTGGAGGTTGCAGTGAGCCGAGATCACGCCACTGCACTCCAGCCTGGGTGACAGAGTGAGACTCTATCTTAAAAAAAAGAGTTTATTGTAGGCTGGGCACGGTGGTTCACGCCTGTAATCCCAGCACTTTGGGAGGCCGAGGCAGAAGGATCATCTGAGGTCAGGAGTTCGAGACCAGCCTGTCCAACATAGCAAAACCTCATCTCTACTAAAAATACAAAAATTAGCTGGGTGTGGTGGCAGGTGCCTGTAATCCCAGCTACTCGGGAGGCTGAGGCAGGAGAATTACTTGAACTGGGAGGCGGAGGTTGCAGTGAGCCAAGATAGCACCGTTGCACTCCAGCCTAGTTGACAGAGCAAGATTCCGTCTCAAAAAAAAAAAAAAAAAAAATTTTAAAAATTAAATAAAGGGTTTATTGTGAGAAAGATAACAAATCAGTGGCTGCTGAGGGTGGCACCCTTTGCCTGGTCTGCAGCCTTGCCCGCCCCCCCCGCGCCATAGGCCCTGGCAGCATACACCTCCCCCACACCCATTTGTAGGGTGCCCAAGGGCCCCCCAGACTCCACACTGACCTCAGCCCTCTTCAGCATCTCCCACTTGTGCAGCATTTTCATGGCAAAAATCTGCCCAGTGTCCCTCTGCCTCACCACGGTGACCTAAGGCCACAGGGAGGACCGGGGTGAGCCCAGCCCGGTGTGAACACCTCCCCCCACCTACCCCAGGCCCTTTGCTCACCTCCCCAAAGGCTCCTCGGCCGATCACCTTCAAGATCTCAAAGTCATCTCTCTGCAGACGCAGTTCTTTCACCTTTGATACGAAGGGGCTGGCTGAGGGGACACAGGGCGGGACTCAGAGTGCATGGAGGGAGGGCTCCATTCCCCCTCTCACCTTGGGCAAGCCAGGAGCTGCCGCTCCTGTGAGCCCAGGCAGGGATGACCTACCCAGGGACAGCCTCGGGCCAAGGGGTTGTGGCAGGAGCTGGTGCTCCTTTGGCCATGATCAGGAAGTGCGGAAGGTCAGAGGCCGGGCTCAGCTGACCGCCTGGTCCCTGGACCTCCCTGGCCCCCTGGCCCCAGACTCTAGGCAGCCTCCATCCCAGGGGCTGATGGGACTTGTAGTCCTGCCCAGTCTGCAGCCTGACTCTGCTTGGCTAGGTCACCCTGGGGACCATGGGGACACCATTCCTACCCCCACCTCACAGTTCTTGGCCCCCTCACAGGTTCAGGCCAGGCCTGTCTTAGGAAACTGGACAGGTGACATTCCTTATCCCCAGAGAGGCTTCTCTCCCATTCAGGAGCTGTGGGCCTGGGTCCGGGGACCCTGTAGGCATAGAGGTGCCTGGTTGGGGGTGAGGCCTGCAGCCCCTAGGGCAGGGAGGACAGGCTCTATGCTTCCCACGTGGGGCCCCTCAGGCTGGAGGCATGGATGCCAGTCTGCCAAGGTGCTGAGACTCACAAACAGGACAAAGATGCCTTTCCCTGGTGCTAGCACTAGCCCCTAAAGGCGTGAGTGCTCAGGATGCCTCCAGGCCTGACCGGCTCTCTCACTCCCAGCCCTGCCTCCCTGTCTGGACGAAGCTTTTGTCTGGTCAAGAACGTCCTCTTTCCTCACATCCCAGATACCTCCAGGAAGGGCAACTCCAGCCACTCCCAGGCACTTTCCAGGCCTGGATTAGCCCCAGGTTTTGGGAAGGAATTGGGTCTTAGGGAGGCAGGAGTGATCAGTCAGGATGGGGGGCAGCTGTGGTCTGGCGCCCTGCCTCAGTTTCCCCCTGCCAGGAGGTAAACTCCCTGCCAGCTGGGCGGGTCTGTGGGTGGGACAGAGAGCTGTTCCACAGGTTTATCAGGCAGAAGCCCGCAGCGGGGGCGGGGTGGAAACCTCATTACAGAAATTCATTGTCTCTTTCCCAGGTCTGTGTGTGGAGCTGGGGAGGAGCAGCCCCGGGCCTCCCCGTGGGAGTTGAAGCCAGCACCATAGGGACCCACCCGCCAGAAGAGGGCCGAAGCCCAGGCCCACAGGCAGGAGGATCCAGGCCCCTGGACAGGCTGCCTAATCCTCTGGCCTCCCACAGGGCATGGGGGCTCCGGGCAGGAGCAGGGACAAGTAGAGACAAGCAGGAGAGGAATGAGTCACGGCCCTTTGAGTTACCTTGGGAGATTGTCAACAGGGGTCCCAGGCAGAGGTGCTGGAGGCAGTCAGGGAGGAGCACACATGTGTGTGCAAACACACACACGTGTGTGGGTGTCATGGGGGGGTGACAACAACACAGGCAGACAGGCATAGCACGGAGGCATACCAGGGAGACAGGCACAGAGGCAGGGGCCTCTGACTGCCTCGCCCTGGATGGAAGGGTTGGGGCTAGGGGACAACTCCCTGGCACATCTGGGTGGCAGCCTCCCCCTCTACCCCAGGCCTTGTGCCTTCCCAGAGCTCAGGAGTGCCAGGAACGCTAGTTGCCCACTGGGCAAACACCTGCCTCACCCTGCCCTGGCCAGGCCCCCGTGCCTTTTCCCCATGGCCCGGCAGGGTGTGACCAGGGAACCCTCCAGCTGGCGCCAGTGCCCACAGTGGGTTCAGGGTCACCCCGGGCCAGCCACTCCCAATGACTCAGATGAGTCTACCAGGAAAGGTACAGACCCATCTCCAGCTAGGCCCCCCTCCCCGGCGCCGGCGCCACAGCCCCCAAGGAGCTTGGCCAGCAGCCTGCACAGGCCAAGGGTTGGAAATCGGTTCCTGAGTCCAGGCTGCAGTGGTCTTGTACGCAGGGAGCTGGGGGTGTGTGTGTTGGTGGGGGGAAGGTCTGCAAGTGTGCGATACCTACAGATCTGTGTGTTTTGCAGTGCCAATGCGGTCGGGGTGGTCTGCAGCGCTCCCTGGGTCTCTCCATGAGTTGTGTGTCTCAATGCATCCGAGAGGAAGGAGAAACAGAGCCCGTGTATCAGTGGGTGACATGCATGAGGGTCTGTGTGTGTCCTGCGTCAGGTGTGGCCTGTAAGCAAGGAAATCTGTACGGGACTCTAGGCGGTGCACTGGGTACATGCGTCTGCGGTCGATACCTGAGCACAAGTTGGTGTGTGTGTGCATGTGTCGGGGTCTGTGAGAGGGAAGGAGCGTGTGTGAGAATTGGAGTGAGGGTGAGGTGTGCAGGCGAGTGTGCGGGCCGCGGGGGTCCGGTGGTACGCGTCAGGGCCACTGCAGGGAGTCTGCGAGGGAAGCCCGTGGGGGTGCGGGTCCCTGCGGGAAAGTCTGCGGGTGCGGGGGTCTCGGCGCGATATCCCTAGGCCCGCCCCCGCTCCGTGCCGCCCCGCCACTCACCCCAGCTCAGGAACTGCGCCACGCTGCGCTCCCGCCGTAGGGGGCCGCTGCTGAGCTCGTGGTGCAGCGCCAGCAGCAGATCTAGGAGGCCGTCGAGCCCCGGGCAGCCGCCGGCCTCGCCCCGCGCCAGCTGCTCCAGCGCGCGCAGCCGCCGCTCCATGGCTGCGGCCGGAGCCTCGCTGCTCGGCTACAGTCTGGCCGCCCGCATGCCCGCCTGTCGGGCCGTCCGTCCGCCCAACCGTCTGAGGCTCTGTCCGCGCGTCCTCCCCCCCCTCTCCCGCCCTCCCCGCTGTCACCTTCCTCCGCCGCCGCCAGCGCGCCCTCACCTGGGCGCCGCGCCCCGCCCCCCGACGGACGGGCAGGTGCGCGCCGGCCAATGGGAGCCGCGGCTGGAGGTGAAGGTGGGGGCGGAGGCGCGCGGGGGCGGGCCCAACTCCCGGCCAGGAAGTGCGGGGGCGGGCCAGGGAGAACAACTGACTTCTGCGAGGGGCGCGGTGGGGTTCCGCGGGGTCGGAAAGACTCCCCAGGTCCCCGCGCGGCCCCAGACCCAGACTTACCTGGGCCCTCCCTGGGCCCTGACCCAGGAGGCGCGGAGCACTGCAACTTCTCTCGCCCCCTGGGTCGCAGCCGCCTTGCCCTTGGCTAAGAGAGAGGGGCTAGGGACGCCCGCGGCCCCGGAGCCGGATGGGAATTGTAGTTCGCTCTCTCCATGGTTTGCCCGCGCTTGGCACCCATCGCCCCCCCCGCCCCCGCCCAAAAAAAAGTTTCTGAATCTTACTTTGATTGTATCATTAGAGTTGATGTGGGAGACAGGAAGTTGGGGTAGGGATGGTCACGCCCATTTGGCAGATGGACACACTGAGGCTTGGGAAGGAGGAAGGCGAATTGAGGGGCTGAGGACAAGGTGGCTCTTAAGTTAGACCCTGGGGTGGAGGTGGAGCTGGGCTGGTACCAACACCACAGGCGTTTTAAGCTTCAGTAGGAGCAGGGCCTGAGGTCTGACCTGGAACGTGAAGGGCAAGGAGAGGTCTGAGATAGGCTGGAGGAGGTTGGGGAGGGGAGGGGCTGGCTCTGTCCAGTGGTATTTCTGATTTCTGTCCAGCTGTGTCCAGCTGGGATGGACCAGGCACCATGAGGAGAGATCAAAGGGTGGGACATACTGGTGGCTTCAGACAACACTTTTTTTTTTTTTTTTTGAGACAGGGTCTCTCTGTCACCCATGCTGGAGTGCAGTGACGCAATCATAACTCACTGCAGCCTTGACCTCTTAGGCTCCTGCCTCAGCCTCTTGAGTAGCTGGGATTACAGGCAGATGCCACCACACCCAGCTGATTTTTTATTTTACTTTTTGGAGTCAAGGGTTATTGTTATGTTGACCAGGCTGGTCTCGAACTCCTGGGCTCAGGTAATCCTCCCACCTTGGCCTCCCGGAGTTCTGGGATTACAGACATGGGCAACTACACCCGGCCTAGACAACACTTTCTTTTTTGAGACAGGGTCTCACTCTGTCCCCTAGGCTGGAGTGCAGTGGTGCAATCGTAGCTCACCACAGCCTCAACCTCCTGGGTTCAAGTGATCCTCCCACCTAGCTCACCACAGCCTCAACCTCCTGGGTTCAAGTGATCCTCCCACCTCAGCCTCCCGAATAGCTGAGACTACAGGCTCACACCACCAGGCCAGGCTGATGTTTTGTTTTTTGAGATGGAGTCTCACGCTGTCACCCAGGCCAGAGTGCAGTGGCACGATCTCGGCTCACTGCAACCTCTGCCTCCCAGGTTCAAGAGAGTCTCCTGCCTCAGCCTCCCAAGTAGCTGGGATTATAGGCATGTGCCACCACACCCAGCTAATTTTTGTATTTTTAGTAGAGATAGGGTTTTGCTATGTTGGCCAGGCTGATCTCGAACTCCTGACTTCAGGTGATCCTTCTGCCTCGGCCTCCCAAAGTGCTGGGATTACATGCGTGAGTCACTGGGCCCGGCCATGTTTGTATTTTTTATAGAGATGGGGTTTCGCCATGTTGCCTAGGCTGATCTCAAACTCCTGGACTCAAGCGATCTGCCTGCCTCAGCCTCCCAAAGCGCTGGGATTACAGGCTGTAGCCACTGGCCAACACATTATTTCATTAAAAGACCTGTTTAGGGGTTTGCCTCTCCTCTCGTACTGGGACCTCGGTGAGATGGGGGCAGGATCAGGTTGAGGGAGGAGGTGTTCCATGAATGTTTGAAGCAAACAGGGTGTTTCTCCCCACAAAGGGTTTTTCATGTGATTATTTGTTTATTTATTTATTTATTTTAAAGAGACAGGGTTGCACTATATTGCCACGTTGGCCAAGCTGGTCTGACCTCAGGTGATCCGCCCACCTCGGCCTCCCAAAGTGCTGGGATTACAGGCATGAGCCACCATACCCAGCCTTTTTTTGAGACAGGGTCTTGCTCTGTCACCCAGGCTGGAGTGCAGTGATGCAATCTTAGCTCACTGCAGCCTCAACATACTGGGCTCAAGTGATCCTCCCACCTCAGCCTCCTGAGTAGCTGGGACCGCAAGCCTGCACCACCACGCCTGGTTAATTTTTAATTTTTTTTTTAGAGCTGGGGTCTCTACATTGCCCGGGGCTGGTCTCAGACTCGCCCTGCCTCCCATGTGATCTCCCCAGAGGCCCGCCCTGTAGCTACGCAGGGCCCATGGGCTGAGAAATGTTTGGGGAAACAGAGTCTGGGTGTATTACCTAAATCAACCAGAATGGGATGGGGAGCCAGGATTCAAACCAAACTCTGGGGATCCCCTTCATTGTCTCTGGTCTCCTGGAAGGGAGAGGGGGCAGGAGTTCAGATCCCTCTCACCTGAGAGATTCTGAGCCCTCCTTATAGGGGCGGGGCAGGGGTGGAGCCCACAGGAGGTAGGAAGGGGCTTGCTCACTGAGGCCACACGGGGGCGCCAGAGACCAGAGGAGGGACAGGCGCTCCAGCCAGCATTAGGGAACCGGAGATAGGGAAGGGCTCCTGGGTGGGAAGATGGGCCTCTCCTCCGCTGCCCCTCGTGGACACCCCTGGTGAGGCCTCTGGGCCCTGCCTCAGTCCCTGTGTGACCTCAGGCAAGTCCCTTAACCTCTCTGGTAAGTTCTCAGAAAGGTTCATCCCCAGCCATCTGTCCATCCCCACACAGTATAGCTGAGTGGACACTGAGTCCCAGGGCTGAGGCCAGGGCTGCACGGGGCAGGGCTGGGACTGGCATTCGGCACCTCCCGCCTCTCACACGTGATTCTTTCTGGTCCTTTATTAGTTTTTGTCACATCTGTCTTGTAAGCCTCAATTTCCTTGTCTGTAAAAGGGGGTTGGGTCCGGGCATGGTGGCTCATGCCTGTAAGCCCAGCATTTTGGGAGGCCGAGGTGGGAGGATCACTTGAGCCCAGAAGTTCAAGATCAGCCTGGGTGACATAGTGAGACCTCATCTCTACAAACGAACTTAAAAATTAGCTGAGTGTGGTGGTGAGAGCCTGTAGTTCCAGCTACTCGGGAGGCCAAGGTGGGCGGATCACTTGAGCCCAGGAATTCAAGACCAGCCTGGTCAACATGGCAAAACCCTGTCTGTACTAAAAATACAAAAATTAGCCTGGAATGGTGACACACATCTGCAGTCCCAGCTACTCGGGAGGCTGAGAAAGGAGAATCACTTGAACCTGGGAGGCAGAGCTTGCAGTGAGCTGAGATTGTGCCACTGCACTCCAGCCTAGGTGACAGAGTGAGACCATGTCTCCAAAATAAATAAATAAATAAAAATAAAGGGGGAGGGTTGGGCCCCCTGCTCATTCCTTTGCAGCTCCAATGGAAGGAAGTCTGTAAAGGCTCAGTCTCTTTCTGAGCTTATTCCAGCCTTAGCAAGCAGCCAGGCCTCCAGCCCTGACTGCCCGAAGCAGCTCCAGGGCATGACACCATGTTGTCTCAGCAGATCTGTTTTCTGATCCTGTGGGGCCAGACCACTAGGGCCACAGCAGCCTTGACACGCTCGCCACAGAGCCCTGAGCATGGCACAGCCCAAGGCCCAGCTCACAGGGATGGGTGAGTCTTGACAGGAGACACCCCCGAGAGCCTCAGTCACACCCTGTCCAGGCAGTCAGGCCACCCTCTTTCCTTTCCTTCTCACCAGGGTACCTTCATTCAAATGCCTCCTCCATGGTCGACTACTCCCCAGGTGCAGGAGGGCTCAGCTACCCCCCGCAGCCTCTCACTCATCCCGCAAGCCCCTTGGTACTGAGGGACATCACTAGCTCTCTCACCCAGCTCTGTGGGGAGCACTCACGCTGATAACAGCTTGCAAGTGTAAGGGGCCTCTTGGAAACTTAAAGTGACTTTAGATCTATTATCTTCACAAGGGCCACGCTAGGAGAGAGTTATTACCCTCCTTTACAGACTAATGCATGGAAGCTGGGGAGGGAGGTGGTGCCAGCCTTGAGCTCCTTCCTTGAGTGCAGACTCGCCCTGCAGAGGGCAGGTGTGTGGGGGCAGGGAGAGGACCTGAGAACCCAGCATGAGGAAGTGGCAGGGAACCCTGTGTCTGCCCCCAAGGGCATAGCCCTCTGTGGCTGGGAGCCCAGACACAAGGCAGGTTGCCCAGGTCTAGGGCATCCTGGCCACATTGGAGGGCTGCTGAGCCCAGGGTTGGAGCGCCCCCTTCCTCAAAGTCCTGAGAATCAGCCTTCAGGGGAAGGCCTAGGATGAGAGTCTCCAGCCGTGGCCTCGGGAAGCAGCTCCCACCAGATGGTTCTTCAGGGCTGGCAGGAATGGCGGCCGCCCCCTGCCCTTAGCCACTCTGGAAATGTGCACATGGCATAGTGGCCCGCTCCTACCCAGGAGGTCAGGACATGAGAGGCTGGCCTTGGGTCCTGCAGCCCTGCCCGCTGCTGACCAGGCGTGGGGCCTTGGGTAGATCTCTTCCTCTCTCTCTGGACGCTGTCTTTTTGTGTATAATGGAGAACTGCACCTGTTCAGGTGTGAGGGACAAATGAGCTTCCCAGTATGGCCACCAATGGCCGTCCCAACCTTTCTCTGAAGGAGCACGGGCGGCAATGTGATTGGAGCCGGGGAGCTCCCTAAGCCCACCCTTGAGCCTCAGATGCCTGGCTCTTATTTGAAGGTGCGTCTGTTGGGATGGCTTTGGGAAGGAGCTGATGCAAATGCTAGGGGTGTGGACCCCCCAGTCCCCCAGCTAGTCCTGGCAGCCCCCTCCCCAACCCCATCTGCCCAGCACCAGGGGCGTGTCCTATGAAAAGTCCAAAGCTCCAAATGGGTGGACATATGGTGGTTTCATCATCCTGGTTTTTCTTCCAAAAACCTTCCCTGCACTGTTCCAACAAGCCATAGGGGCTCCCACGCTCTGCAGCGGCTGCAGCCCCATGTGGTTTTACAATTATCAATCCCTCTGGGTGCACAGGAAGCCAGGCCCGAGCCCCCTTGGCCACCACCTCTCTAGCCTACAGGCGCCACTGAGTCTGGGAGCTGCTTCAGGGAAGGGAGGGGCCGGCCTGTTTTGTTCTGGGTATTGGGTGAGGTGCCCTGCTCCCTGCACCCCACCCAACTAACCTCCTTGGGGTGCTTGGCAAAGGCCGCTCAAGGTGGGTGTCCTCGGGCTCTGCCTCTGTGGGCCACGTCTGTTCCTGAATTAAGGCTTGAGCAAACGGCCTCAGTGGGGGAAGAGATCTGGCTAGAGTGGCAGAGCTGGGAGTTGAACTCAGGGCGGTCTCCCCAAGGCTGCCCTCCACGGGCTGCCAGACCTGGTGCGCTTTTAACACAGGAGTGGTGGCTGGATGTTCTCACCTCCCAACTCTCACCACCTTGCTGGCCGTGGCCGGGCAAGTCCTATGACTAGCCCATTTGATTTATTTTATGTATTTATTTTTGAGACGGAGTCTTGCTCTGACGCCCAGGCTGCAGTGCAATGGTGCGATCTTGGCTCACTGCAACCTCTGCCTCCTGGGTTCAAGCGATTCTTGTGCCTTGGCCTCCCAAGTAGCTGGCATTATAGGCGAGAGCCACCACATCTGGCTAATTTTTGTATTTTTAGTAGAGACAGGGTTTCACCGTATTGGCCAGGCTGGTCTCAAACTCCTGACCTTATGTGATCCACTCTCCTCGGCCTCTCAAATTGCTGAGATTACAGATGTGAGCCACCGTACCCGGCCATTATTTATTTTTTACTGGTCTATTCTTCTAGAACACCCATTTGAGATAAGAACAGGGCACTGATTGGATTTGTGGTTAACTTGTTTTGTAAGGAGAAGAAATGTTTATTTAAAAAAAATTTTTTTTTAAATAGAGACAGTGTCTCACTGTGTTTCCCAGGCTGGAGTACAGTGATGCCATCATAGCTCACTGCAGCCTCAAACTCCCAGGCTCAAGTGAACCTTCCACCTCAGCCTATCAAGTAGCTGGGACTACCCACAGGCACCCATCACCACTCTTGGCTAATTTTTGTTTTGGTAGAGATGGTGTGGGGGCGGGGGGGGGGGGGTGCAGGTCTCACTATGTTGCCCAGGCTGGTCTTGAACTCCCGGCCTCACACGACCCCACCTCACCCCCAACCTTGGTCTCCCAAAGTGCTGGGATTATAGGTGTGAACCAAACCCAGCCAGAAATGTTTATTCTGAATGAGATCTTACAAGGAACTGCAACATAGAAAACAGCTGTGCATGGCCAGAGGCAGTGGGCGGGCCCTTTGCCTCTTGGGTCCTGGGCTGTGAGGTGCTGCGTGGGTGGGACCCACGACAGATTGCCCTGAAGGCCTCAGTCCAGGGGCTCTGGGAGCTGGGTGGCAATGCCCCTCCTTTGCCCCAGGCCAGCCTCTGAAGAGGAGGCTTCTTCCCCAGGGTCATGGCCAGCTATGGATCTAGGGAGGAGGCGAGGGCTGGGACTAGCCCTCTAGGTGGGCAGCCACATCTCTGACCACATCCTCTGGCCCTCCCTGAACCCCGGTCGCAGCCCAAAGATGACCCCCAACCTGTAGAACCGAAACCAGGGCTATGAACTCTGGGGCAGACACCTGCCCTCAGCCCCTTTCAAGCCTCAGATCAGCAGGCGCTTCCTGGGGCAGCCCCAGGGGGTTCACAGCCCCTCTGTGGCCACACAGAGCCCTGCAGGTGGAGTGCTCCGGGAAGGAGAGTGGGCGGCCAGGCAGCACTTCCCTTCCTCCTAGTTCAGGGGCACTGCTAAGTTCTGTGCCTTCTCTAATGTGCTCACAGCTTGAACAAAAATGCTCCACCTCCCTTGGGTGACCCCTGCCCCAAGCTTTCAGGACCCCAGGCTGGAGTGACAGCATTTAACCTTTAATGTGGGTCTCTCAGCCCTGAGTACAGCTGCAGTCTAAGGGTGGGGTTGGGGGGATCTACCGTTTTTTCCTCTTAGTGTGTGCTTTGGATTAGTAACCTGATGGAAAGCACGCTGGAGTTGGACGGCCTGGTTTGCATCTGCTTCTACCACCTTTGTTATTTCGGCAGTCCTCAGTCTCGGACTCTCCCTCTGTGAAATGGGGGAACGTGAACTTCCTCAGATCGTGACAGCGCAGCTCCACCTGGCACAGGGTGAACGCCCACAGGTGGCAGCTGAGTGACGCAGGGAGGGCCGGCCAGCCCTGCAGCAACTGAAGCATCCACTGGCACCTCAAGTGCTGGTCATAGGACCAGACACCACCGCACCAGCTAGGCTCGGAGCACACAACTGGGTCCCTGAAACCCTCAGGAACTTGTTTCTGTCCTGCCTTCTGCCAGAGGGGCTGGAGCAGCCTCTACCCATGGCACCTCAAGTCTGCACCCTTTTATGAAGGGTCACTAATCGGTCACCCTTCCCTCTGCTGGTATAAACAGTCCCCCATCTGTGACATCACCTGGGCCTGACTGGCCCCACCCTTAGTTGCATGTTTGTCACGGGCTATCTGCTTTGCCTTCAGAGGCCCGGCTTCCCTGTATTTAAACCGTCCTTGGGGCTAGCAAGGAGCCAGTCTGGCTCCAGAGCCCAGAAACCCTTGTTTACTTGATGCCACCCAGTGCCAAGGGCCCTGCAGGTGCCCACTCATCCGTCTGTGGCTGAGGGGTGCCAGCCTAGGCCTCAGCTATCAACATCCTCCCAACTGTTTCCCCCCTCCCCACCCCAAGTGAACTGCTCAGCTCCCACCTTGCTCAGGGAAGGCGGCATCACCCCAGAAACCCTTTTCCCTACAGGCCTGGCCCTCTTAGTAGGAGGGGGCAGCTACTGCCCAGCAGAGCAGGACTGGGCAGGGTTGGTCACCTTGCCCCGGCTGCCTTGCCACTCTGTCCATGCTGGCATCACCCCCTCAGACACCAGGGGAGGACGGCCCAGGACTGCTGCCCCTGGAAAAGACAAGGAAGCACCCGAAGCTTTCGCACAGTTCAGACTTTTTAATGCAAGGAGAAAGTCTTCACTTCTCTTCCCACAGGTGTGAACAAGCCACTGCAACTTCAACAGTGACTTCCCGGCAAGGACAGCGCCCGCATCCATCCTCACCTAATACTGTATGGAGTGACGGGCTAAGGAGAACAAGGCCAGTTCCTGCAGACTCCGAGCAGCGCTGGGGAGAAGCTCCCTGAGACCCCCGCGGGAAAGCCTGGTGGGAAGCCCAGCTGTGTGGTACCTGGTGCTCCACCTGCCTTGGTGCCATCACAGCCCGGACAGTGGCCACTGGCCTGCAAACGCGCCCGGGCCCTGGAGGCTGGGCTCAATGGCCCCAGGCAGAGGAGGGGGAGGCGGCCTGAACTGGCCCGGGCCACTGGGCCGCAAGGCTCTGGTTTCTTATTGCTCAACCTGGGGCCAGGGGCATTGTAAGGGCATCCAAGTGAGCTGCCCTCCTTTGCTAAACAGAGGAGGAAGGAAGGTAGGAAATGAAGGGGGATTACAGGAGAAGGGGCTGGGTTTTCCCCTGGTCCCCGCTGTCTGGACATGAGAGCCTAGCCAGAACCACGGGCTTCCTCTTACCAGCACCAAGCTGTCGTGAGGCCCCGCCACCGCCACCCACCACCCACCTCCCACTGTGGAGGGCGCGTCCCAAAGCTCCAGTTAAGTGAGAGGGTAGGGCAGGAGCTGGGATGACCACCCTTCCTCAGCCAGGAAACGCAACACTGGGGTCCAGGAACGGGGTGCTCCCCGGGTACCCACACCTAATGCCCCCTGGGCAGGGCTGCTCCTTGGCTGGAGGGTGGGAAGGGGAGACAAAAATCACAGCTTTTGAACAGTGGTTGGGAAGTTATTGGGAACTTTGGTCAAGTATGAAAGATATCACTTTACAGAACAGAAACTAGCTTATGTATTTTTCTGGAAGACATTCTCCTACTCCCCTGAACTCCCAAAAAAAGACCAAGGTGGCTGGGCCCTGCTTCTGTGACTGCTGAGCGGGGTGGCGCGTCGGAGCCGGTGGGGCGCGGGAGGAAAGGGCAGGGCCCGCGCACGGGGAGCCTGGGCCCGGGAGGGGAAGGCACAAGAACCCACTTCGCCCGAGAGCACGGAGGAGGCAGAGCCGGGTGAGGAAGGAAGGCACGGTCCCGTGAAGCAACCTCAGCTCAGAAGCACACGGAGGGTGCCTGGTGTTCCTGTCCATGCAGCCCCAGCCTAGCAGCTGCCAAAAGGGCGACCTGGCTCCCCCACGGTCGCAGTCGCTGCACTGTCCAGCTCCAGCCACAGCAAAGGCCGGGGGGCAGAGGCCGTGCACACAGGGCTGGCACACAGGGGAGGCGGCGACAAAGAACGCAGCCTCTAACGTTATATATTAAAATAGCCACAGTTCTTGTGCACACAATTCCATCCTCTCACCCCTGCCTCCCCCGCCAGGCCCAGGAACAGCCTTAAAAGAAAGATGGTGGTTTTCCTTTTCGAGAGGTGAGGAAACATCCGCTCAGTCTTTATGGACCTTGAGAAATGGTGAGCCTTCCCCTCCCCCCGTCTCTGCCTCCCGGCCGGGCGTGCAAATGGCAGGTGCCGGGCCGGGCACCATCACTCATGTCTGCGCTTGGAGGGCGGCACCAGGTGCGGGGGCAGGTCGGCGGGCAGCTCGTGGCCCTCCAGCTTGACCTTGATGAGGTGGTTGGCCAGAGCGAACTCCTCGTCGTCCAGCAGCCCGTCCTTGTCCACATCGGCCAGCTTCCAGATCTTCCCTAGCACGGTGTTGGGGAGCTTGGACTTCACCATCTCCTTCTTGGCGTTGGCGCCCGTGATCTTGCCGTTGACAGGGGACAGCGTGTAGAAGATCTCGTCGTAGGTGGGCTTGTCCTTGCCCACCACCCACTCCACGTCGTCAATGCCCTCACCGGCCCCCTCGCCGTAGCCGTGCCCGAACGGCCCGTTCATGGTGCCGTCAAAGGCGCCGCCCTTGACCACCTGGGAAGGCATCAGGGACTCCTCCTGCCGCACCATCACCATCAGCCGCGCGATGTCGTTGGCCAGCATGTCATCCACCGTGTCCAGCAGCTTGGGCTTCAGCGCCTGGAACTTGCTGAAGTCCTGGGTCTGCAGGAGTTCCTGTGGGCGGGGGAGGAAGGACAAGGGCTGGGAAGGGAGGCCCCTCCCAGACTCCAGGCCAAGTGGTTCCAGTCAGGGCTTCACAAGCAGAAAGTGCTGCTCCCCCACACTAGCAGGGGCAACTCGGCAAACCTGTCTGGCCCTTGGCTCTCTAACCTGTACACAGGAGGCACCTCCAGCTCTTTCCTTGCAGGGCTGCGGCAAGGATTCATGGACAGGGCACCAGAGCGCCTGGCATGGCCCTGCCCTCCCCCCACCACGCAGGGTGAGTCACCACATTCCCCTCTGCAGTGTCACCGCCTGGGTCAACTCTGAGTTGGGTGGGGTGCTGGTGATTAACCCAGCTGCTTCCGTTCAGGGAGGCCCTTCCCCATGGAGATGGGATTCCCTCCAAATCCAGTGCCCTGGGCCTTCCTTCTGCCCTGATGGCCACCAGCCTGCATGGGGCCTCGGGACAGCTGTACCTGCATCTTGCGGAGGCTCGGGAAGTCCCCAGGGGAGATCTGGTGCTCGCGCTCAATCTTCTGGTAGATCTCTCCCAGGTTGTTCACCAGCTCTTTCTTTTTGCTCTCTTTACCAAAGACATTGGGCATCTCCTTCTTGAGGGAGCTGATTATGTAGGCGTGAACCTGTGAGGACAGGGTGAGCATCAGGCGCTCTCTTGGCCCAGGCTGCCCCCGAGAGCAGAGCCTCCAAGGACACTCCAAGGATACTCCAAGGTGCTCGCTCAGGAACAGGGAAGCGGGAGGGATGGGTCAAGCTCAAGGCCGCTACCACCACCAGCTCACACAGTCCTAGGAGCAGACACAATCTGGCAAGAGCCACAGCTGTCCACTGCCACAGGACAGAGGACAGGACAGGAAAACGCACTTGAAACAGAAGACAACAGCCTTGGCCTTGCACGGATCATTGTGATGATTCAGGAAGAGTAAAACCCAGTCTGTCAACCCAAAGAAGGCAATTTGTCGTGCACCACTGGGCACATCACACACCCTCCGTTCAACCCTCACCACACACCCTCCACTCAACCCTCACCGCACATCACACACCCTCCACTCAACCCTCACCACACACCCTCTGTTCAACCCTCACCACACATCACACACCCTCCACTCAACCCTCACCGCACATCACACACCCTCCACTCAACCCTCACCGCACATCATACACCCTGCACTCAACCCTCACCACACATCACACACCCTTCACTCAACCCTCACCGCACATCACACACCCTCCACTCAACCCTCACCACACACCCTCCACTCAACCCTCACCGCACATCACACACCCTCCACTCAACCCTCACCGCACATCACACACCCTCCACTCAACCCTCACCGCACATCACACACCCTCCACTCAACCCTCACCGCACATCACACACCCTCCACTCAACCCTCACCGCGCATCACACACCCTCCACTCAACCCTCACCGCACATCACACACCCTCCACTCAACCCTCACCACACATCACACACCCTCCGTTCAACCCTCACCACGCATCACACACCCTCCGTTCAACCCTCACATCACACACCCTCCGTTCAACCCTCACCACACATCACACACCCTCCACTCAACCCTCACCGCGCATCACACACCCTCCACTCAACCCTCACCGCGCATCACACACCCTCCACTCAACCCTCACCGCGCATCACACACCCTCCGTTCAACCCTCACCACGCATCACACACCCTCCGTTCAACCCTCACCACGCATCACACACCCTCCGTTCAACCCTCACCACGCATCACACACCCTCCACTCAACCCTCACCACGCATCACACACCCTCCACTCAACCCTCACCACACACCCTCCACTCAACCCTCACCGCACATCACACACCCTCCACTCAACCCTCACCGTGCATCACACACCCTCCGTTCAACCCTCACTGCACATCACACACCCTCCGTTCAACCCTCACCACAGCCCTGCGGGGTGGGATTCTCCCAACCCGGCCCTAAGCAAGGCTGGGAAGGCTGCCTGGGGCGCTTGGCTCCCACATGGAGGAGCTGGGATTGGAACCCTGGGCTGCTGAAGGTGCCCCACAGCCCATGTTCTTCTGTTTCTCTGCAAGCCCCCTTCCCCCGAGCTGCCCCCTCCCACGCAGCAGAGCAGGGAGCAGGCTTCCTGCAGGGCCCACCAGCCTGCATGTCCAAATCCGTGCTGAGTGCCAATGGAGCCCACAGAACTCCAATGGGCCCGTGCCACGCTCCACTCCATCATCACAGCTCGGATGACGAAGGATTCGAAAAATCCCAAAAAGGCTTCTCCTGGCGGTTGCCAGCTTTATCCAAGCGTCAATACCTTGCTTAGGCATGTGCCTGTTCAGGGCGGCACCCCCTTCATTTCCCTGCGGCAAGCTGGGAACCTGGCAGCCCTCGAGAGTAGCCCAGCCCTCAGATCCCTCGGCCTTGCCAAGTCGTGTCCAGCCACGGAGGGCTGCGGCCAGCCAGCCTTGCTGCCCTTCTCCCCGGCTCCAGCCCATCCACCACCCCACTCAGCCTGAGCCTGTGCCCTGGGTGGGGGCCTGGCTGAGAACTGCCTGAGGGAGGCAGCCCCGTGCCATGTGGGTCTGGATCTAGAGTCTCCCCAGGGACACTGTGGCAGGCAGATCCCAGGCCGGTGGGAGTCATCACAGAGAGCACCACTCACTCCAGGAAAAGGAAGTGGCAGGTGTGAGGCAACACTGGAGGCCACAGGGTTTTCCAGGCGCGGTGACTCAGTGTGCCTGGGGCCTGGCAGTCACACACGGTCTCACAGACGACCAGGCAGGGGCTCATGCCTGCCCCTTGTCCTGTCTGTCCTCAAAGGTGGCTGAGCAAGGGAGCTCTCTCTGCCCTGCAAGGAGAGAGCCTCAGCTAGGGCCACACCCACACCCCTCAGCTCAGGACGTCCTTTGTCCTTTGAGGCCAGGGTCAGTCACCTGGGTTTTTGTATGGGTTCCTCTCTCAAAGCTGGCTCCACTCACAGGGAGGCTCCAGAAGGGAGAGATCTAGAAAAACATCCAGCCAGCGGGGCGCGGTGGCTCACGCCTGTAATCCCAGCATTTTGGGAGGCCGAGGCAGGCGGATCACCTAAAGTCAGGAGTTCGAGACTAGCCTGATCAACATGGTGAAACCCCGTCTCTACTAAAATATAAAAATTAGCTGGGTGTGGTGACGGGTGCCTGCAATCCCAGCTACTCAGGAGGCTGAGGCAGGAGAATGGCTTGAGCCTGGGAAGCGGAGGTTGCAATGAGCCGAGATTGCGCCACTGCACTCCAGCCTAGGTAACAGAGTGAAACTCCATCTCCAAAAAAATCAAAAAATAAAATAATAAAATTAAAAATAAGAAAAACACGCAGCCCTCTGTCCTCCAGAGCAGGCATCTGACCCACGCCCGTGCACACAGCTCACGGAGGTTCAGGCCAGAATAAGAATTCCTCATCTACAGGGTGAGGTGGGGCCCAGGGTACTTGGGGCACAATGGGAGGACAGTGGTGGCAAAGGATGAAGGGTCAGTTCTCACTGCTCAGACCAGGTAGCACCCACATGCCCTCTGACTGTCTGGCCTCCAGACAGAGTGGGTACGAGGGCCACTGTGCTCAACGCCTGCAGTCTCTATGCCTCTGAGCAGGCAAGGACATGGGCTCCCCAGGAAGTGCCCATCCTCAGTCCTCAGTTATATTCTGGAGATCAGGGGACTGTGACCCTGGCCACAGGCACATCTGTCACTGAAGCCTTCATGCCCACATGATGTCTACCCTGGTACCCCCTGCATGCCACGAGGTGGGGGCAAGCACCCTGCTCTGTTGAAGAACTGGGGACGTATCACCAAAGGGCCTGGCTTGGCAGGCAGGACAGTTCCCCAGCCACGCTGTGGCCTGGCCTGGCCTGGAGATGGGAGCTACGGCAAGGGCCTTTTTTTTTTTTTTTTTTTTTTTTAAATTAAATAGAGACAGGGTCTCACTAGGTTGCTCAGGCTGGTCTCTAACTCCTGGCCTTAAGGGATCCTCCTGCTTTGGCCTCCCAAAGTGCTGGGATTACAGGCGTGAGCCACCATGCCTGGCCAGAGCCTATTTTTTTTCTTTTTTTTTTTTTTTTGAGATAGAGTCTTGCTCTGCCACCTGGGATGGAGTGCAGTGGTGTGATCTCAGCTCACTGCAACCTCTCCCTCCTGGGTTCAAGTGATTCTCCTGTCTCAGCCTCCCAAGTAGCTGGGATTACAGGCACGCACCACCACGCCCGGCTAATTTTTGTATTTTTTTTAGTAGAGATGGGGTTTCGCCATGTTGGCCAGGCTGGTCTCGAACTCCTGACCTCAGGTGATGCGCCCACCCACCTTGGCCTCCCAAAGTGCTGGAATTACAGGATGAGCCACCATGCCTGGCTGGAGCCTATTTCTGAAACAACCGAGCCCTGTGCTAAGAGCCTGAAAGAATAGCTAGGTGCCCTGCTGATACAAATGTGGGCTTGGTCACTTCTCAGCTGTTCAGACAATCTGTGTCAAACACTCCTGTCCACGGGGTCAACCCCAACCACAGCCGGGACTGTCATTCATGGTGACTCGTCTAGGCTGGCTCACGATAGGGTGCTATCCAAAGTCAGACACGCCAAGGGCATGTGTTCTGTCATTCTGTGTTGGAAGGGCCCGCTGGTGGCATTAACCTTCGTTTCCTGGCCCCACCCACGCCGGCTCTCACTCAAGTACTTGGTCAGCCACTGAGATTCCAAACCCTTTGGCCATTCAGAGGCTGCTGATAGGTGCCACCAGGCCTGGGCTGCCAGGAGACATAAGGATGGTCTGCAAGGCCTGCTGAACTGACACTGCCTCAGCGTGACCTTGGCTTCCGTGCACAGTGCTCCCCGGGCTGCAGGCTGGCACCCTGTCTCCTCATGAGCTGCTTCCTGTCACAGCTTAAGCTTCAGCTCCTGCCAGGCCCCCCCAGCCCTTCTACTCCACTGGGACAGCCCCTAGCGCCAGCTCCCGCAGCAGCCTGTGCTCGCTCCGAGACGACACAAATAACTGATGTTTATTTTTTGTTTGCGTGCTCTGCTTTCCCCATGAAGGCTGAGGAGTGGACAGGGGCTGTGTGTCACTCCCCGCCAGTCCCCGGCATCCAGCACTGTGCTGAGTGCACTTCAGGCTCAGTAAACCCCAGAGGGGTAATCCCAGCACTCTGGGAGGCTGAGGTGGGCAGATCACCTGAGATCAGGAGTTTGAGACCAGGCTGGCCAACATGGTGAAACCCTGTCTCTAATAAAAATACAAAAATCAGCTGGGCATAGTGGTGCGTGCCTGTGATCCCAGCTACTCGGGAGGCTGAGGTAGGAGAATCATTTAAACCTGGGAGGTGGAGGTTGCTATGAGCCGAGATCATGCCACTGCACTCCAGCTTGGGCAACAGAGCGAGTCTCCGCTTCAAAAACAAAAACAAAAACAAAAAACCCTAGAGGGAAGCCAGCAAGCCTTAGAGCTCTATCCCCCAACACTCCATTTCTGAGGCTGCCTCCTTTGCTTCAGCGGTAACTTCCTGTGTGCTGTTTCTGTGTTGTAAGCATAGTCAAACCCTTCCTGAAAGTAGATGGGGTATAAACCACAAACAGAACAGGTTTAGAGGGAGGCCGGGTAGAGAATCTTAGTTAACAGCAGGCTGCACGCGGGTGCTGACCAAAGACTGGTTTCTATAGAGGGAAACAGCTCAGTGCAGGTCTGCCTGTGAAGTGAGCTGGGAAGGGTCTCGGGCAATCCTGGGGCCCTGAGTGCCAGTCTCAGAGCCCCATGGCCCTGCCTGGCAATAGGCTGCTCCCCTCACCCCAGGGTCTACCTTGGCCAGCCGTGCCCGCTTGATCAGGTCATTGAGCTTCCTGAGGGCAGCGTTTCGGGGCAGTGACTGGATGTCCTTGAAGAGGTCCTGCTCCTCGGCCTCAAAGAGCTTGCGGTTGTCGGGGATGAGGAGCGGGTGGGACCAGAAGGAGCCGATGTAGACCCTGACCACCTCAGGGGTGTTGATGATCTTGCCCAGGGACCACATGAGGGCCCCGTACACCCGCATCAGCTGCTGCGTCTCGATCTGGTCTGCCTTGTTCAGCACCACGCGGATCTTGTCCTCATGGTTCTTCAGAGCCTTGATCACTTCCGAGAACTCATCGGAGATGTCCAGCTTGTGGGCGTCGAAGAGCAGGATGATGCGGTCCACACGCTCCGCGAACCACTCCAGGACGGCTGCAAAGTCATAGCCTGGGGGGAAGAGAAGGGAGAGCTCAGGGGCGCCAAGGGACCTGCTGCTCTGATGGCTCTCATCTCCAACCTGGCCTGGTATTTCTCAGCCTGAGATAGTTTTTAAAATTCCTATAGGCCGGGCGTGGTGGCTCACGCCTGTAATCCCAACACTTTGGGAGGCCAAGGTGGGAGGATCACGAGGTCATGAGTTTGAGACCAGCCTGGCCAACATAGTGAAACCCTGTCTCCACTAAAAATACACAAATTAGCCGGGCAGGGTGGCGCAAGCCCTCAGGAGGCTGAAGCAGGAGAATCGCTTGAACCCAGCAGGCGGAGGTTGTGGTGAGCCAAGCCCATGCCACCGCACTCTAGCCTGGGTAAGAAGAGCAAAACTGTCGCAAAAAAAAAAAAAAAGAAAAGGCCAGGCACAGTGGCTTACACCTGTAATCCCGACACTTTGGGAGGCTGAGGTGGGTGGATCACAAGGTCAGGAGTTCAAGACCAGCCTGGCCAACATAGTGAAGCCCTGTCTCTACTAAAAATACAAAAATTAGCCCGGCATGGTGGTGGGCACCTGTAATCCCAGTTACTCAAGAGGCCGAGGCAGGAGAATTGCTTGAACCTGGGCGGCAGAGGTTGCAGTGAGCTGAGATTGCGCCACTGCACTCCAGCCTGGGCAACAGTGTGAGACTCCATCTCAAAAAAAAAAAAAAAAATAGCTGGGTGTGGTGGCACATGCCTGTAGTCCTAGCTACTCAGGAGGCTGATGCAGGAGAACTGCTTGAAACCAGGAGGCAGAGGTTGCAGTGAGCCGAGATCGTGCCACTGTAGTCCAGCCTGCGTGACACAGCGAGACTCCGTCTCAAAAAAAAAAAAAAAAAAAAAAAAAAATTCCTAGGTGTTCATCTAGACAGCACAGCACCCTGAGGGCAGGATTATCTCCCCTATTCCTGCCCCCACCATAACACTCCCCAACCCATGTAGCACTTGGCATAAACAGGTGCTAATGCAAAGGTTGTCCCACAGTGCAAGCTCTAAGGTGGGTCAGAGGAGGGCGAGAGTGAGGAGGAGACCCAGCACTGTGCTCGGCACAGCACAGAGGGTAGAACATAGACTCCAGTGTTGCCACCTGCCTGCTGTATGCCCTGGGACGGTAGTGACAAGAGGCGCCTGCAAAAGTAACTGCAGCTGCTACTTTTTCAGTGCTGATGTGCCAGGCTCCCCATTTTGCAGGAATCTCACTTATTTTCTGCAACAAGGGTTGGCAAACTACAGCTCAGGGATCAAACCTGGCCCACCACCTGTTTGTATAAATAAAGTTTTATTGAAACACAGCCATGCTCATTTGTATTATCCATGGCTTCTTTTGTCTAACACAGCAGAGTTCAGTCGTTGTGACAGAAACTATAAGGTCTGCAAAGCTGGAAGTATTAACTATCCCACCCTTACAGAAAAAGTTTGCTGACCTCTGCTCTACAAGAAGCCCAGGAAGTGCTACAAACCACTTCCCCTTCCTGGGTCTTAAACACTTCTCCAAAACAAAGTGGTTGGACTGGACAGACTCCAGCTTTAAGCTCCATATTCTTTTTAAAAAATTTTTATATTCATTTTTTTAGAGACAGGGTTTTGCTCTGTCACCCAGGCTGGAGTGCAGTGGCACAATCTTCGCTCACTGCAACCTTGAACTCCTGGGCTCAAGCCATCCCCCCCACCTTAGACTCCTGAGTAGCTGGGACTACAGGCGTGTGCCACCATGTCTGGCTAATTTTAAAATTTTTATTTTGTAGAGATGGGGGTCTCACTATGTTGTCTATGCTAAACTCCTGGGCTCAGAGATTCTCCCGCCTTGGCCTCCCAAAGTGCTGGGATGACAGGCCTGAGCCACCGCGCCTGGATTCTAAACTCTATTCTATATTGCTTCCCACCAACCCATTATGGCCCAATTAAGGCCCACCAATTAAAGTGAATTCTGTCGCCTGTGGCAGAGACTGCTAATTGAAATTCCTCCTAAAGGAAGGAACCAGATATAACTATCTAGTTTCAGCTGGATTCATGGCCTCCCAGCTTCAGACTGCATTTCCCAGCCTCCTTCAGCAGAATGAACAAGAAAAGGTGCATGAGCCCTCTGTTTTCTCCCTCCTGAGGACGGGGATGCTGATGTGATGGGAGGAGCTGGAGGAAGCACCTCGGGTTCAGAGATGAAAGCTGCATGTTCAGAATGGCCTTAGACTGTTGTTTTTCACATAAACTATCGGCTATCTGACTTAAGCCAATGATTTTTGGGTCTCTGTAACAGCGGTTTTGAATCCTATATGACAACTAGGCCTCTTCTAAATATTTCCACTTCAGCCTGGGCAACATAGCAAAATCCCGACTCTACAAAGGTGGTGCAGGCCTGTAGTCACAGCTACTTGGGAGACTAAGGCAGGAGGATAACCTGAGCCCAGGAGGTTGAGGCTGCAGTGAGCCGTGATCATGCCACTGCATTCCAGCCTGGGCGACAGAGCGACACCCTGTCTCAAAAACAAAACAAAAGAAATCCTCACCTCTTCCTCTGCCCCTAGAGTAAAACTTCTGTCCCTCCCGGTCTAGGAAGAGTAAGGAGTGACAGGCGGGCCATGTGGAAACAAAGGCCTAGAGTCCTTGGGGAGCTTGGGCCCCACCCCCGAGGGGCCACATCCTCTCTGCCTGATTCTGGGCAAGCCTCCATGTCCCTGGCTCAGTCTTCCCACAGGTCCCAGGCCACCCAAATGTAGGCCAGCCCTCTTCAGAAGCACCAAATACTTCCCAGAGAGCAGTCAGGCTCCGGAAAAGAGCAGGAGAAGCCACTCCTGCACACAACAGTCTGAGAGTCGCACAGCTTGGGCCCAAACCCGTCCTCAGCCCACCACCCGCTCCTGGCATCTCCATGAAAAACACCACCCTCTTGCCAAGCTGGGGATGGAGATGGGTGCTCTCTAGACTGAGGGGGCAGAAAAACAGCAGCGAGGTGGGAGGTCCAAGGACAAAGCGTTAAGGAAAAGCGGCAGCTGGACAGGGTCGCCCACGGTGATGGGAGGGCAGCCCTGCCGTCCCCCAGTGGGAGCTGCTGCTGACTCCTCCGCTACACGGGTTCCCCCTTGGTGGCATCCGCTGCTCCCACCCTGCAAAGCCCTCCAGGACAAAGGCAGGTCCACAGCCCAGGCTCCTGAGAGGCTGCCTCTACGCACAAGCGCGCCAAGATAAATGGCACCACAGGGTGTGCGGAGTCAAGCTCGCTCATGGGATAAACACTCCTGCCGCCCGCCCCGGCCCCAGGCCCAAGCGTGCTTGGCGCCATCTGTGAGCCCAAAGCCACAGGGGCGCGGAGCCCCTCCCCACACCTGGCGCTCCCAGAAGGAACTCGGGCCACTAACTAAGATGGCTCTGCACTCCACTCCCGCCCCCTGCCACTGACTCTGTGACCTGAAGTTCTTTTCCTAACTTCTCAGTTACTTTCTCCATCTGTGAAATTTAAATACCAATTCCTCGGCCGGGCTGCAGGGAGAAGGGCGTGTGGGAGCACTGGGCCTCCAGCCCAGGACCCGACAGGGACAGCCTCCTTGGCAGGCTGGGGCAGGGGAAGCCAGGGTTCTGTGGGAACAAGGGGCCAGCGGCCTGGACCCATCACCGGTCAAGGACTTTCATCCTTGAGCAAAGTCACCAAAACGTAAGGAAAATCCCAAATCCACAGCTTCAGCCACACAGCCTCGGCAGCCTCTCCACAGGTGATGTGCGGCCGTTCCCTGCCCCAGCTCAACAGGAAATAGGGCACTCTGACCAGAAGCAGCCCCGAGGGCCAAGCTTCTTAACAGGGTAGGAGTGCAGGGGAGCCGGGGTCCTGGCCTCCAGCCTGGGCGGGGAGGCCCGATCAGCCTTCCAGAGGCTCAGGTGGATGGTAGGAGACAGCAGAGCTGCCAGGTTCCCTGTGCCCAGAAGGTGTGGAAGGGCATCGTGCCAGGGCACCTCATGCCACCACAGGCTCCTGCTTCCAAAGTACAAGGCCCCGGGCACCCGGACTCCCTGCAGCTGGCTCTGAGCTCCACAGGAGAGGATGCCCAAAGAGTGAAGTCTCGGCAGAAAACCAGAAAGAGAGGCCAAGGGCAACATGAGGGAAACAGGGGCAGGGAGAGGCCGCCTCTGCCCCCAGGGGATGAGGCCACACTAGCTGAGCCTGCAGCGCCTGCCTGGGGCCCGCAGCCCACAGCCTTTTATGGCCAGCTCTGGGAACGCAGGTCAGTACTGAAAAGGCGATGACTCAAGGACTGAGGCTCCTCGCTCAGCAAAAAGGGGGCCCAGCTTCTCCCCTTGTCAAATCATTTGTCTTCAGCCCGCCACAAGCTGAAACTAGAATTCACACAGCTGGGGAGGCTGTGATGCCAAAACCGAGTTCTTGGGAATGAGGGCGCCCTGATGGGCTGTGCTCAGCCCATGTTAGCTTTGGCCTGGGAGTCAGGACGGCGCCTGGGGAGCTGAGGTCACCCTCCCAAACTCCACCCAGCAAGGCCCCACTCCCCCCTCCCCCTGGATGGCTGGGGGGCCCTGGGGAAAGAGAGAAAAAGGAGGGGAAGGAAGAAAGAAGAGTGAGCACTCCAAAACTCCCTGCCCCAGGTCCAGAAGCCCTGCCCCACCTGCTCTGAAACCCAGTTACTGGCCGTCATCTCAAGCTGGAGTCAACAGACGTAAGCCCATTTCTTTGCAGGTGACTAAAATTTCCTGTTTATTACAGAAAATGTGCTTTTGCTGTGAGGGAAACACAGTGACTGGCCAGCCACACCCACAGGTGACAAAAAGGGCCACAGCACTCAGGCCGGTGCCATGCAGGCAGTGACCACGTAACTGCACGCCCCACCAGGCCCACCGGCGCTCCTTAGCCCACCAGGCCCTCGCTGCCCTCAAAGGCACCTCACTCAGCCTTAAAGACGCCGGGTTTCAAGAGGTGCCAAAGGCTACACTGCACAGCGGTAGCACTGAGCCACTCTCTAGATCAGAGCTGGACGGCCGGTATCAAGTACAGAACAGGGCTTGCCAGCACCCCCGGCACTGCCCAAGGCAACAAGCCTTCAGGCTTTGGCACCCACCAAGGTAGGGGCCTTGCTGTTAGCTTGACTAGCTCAGGCCCCGGTGGGAGTGACAGAACTGACGCCGAGCAAAAGGACACAGAAAACATGGCCCAAGCGGGTGGGCTGGAGAGAAAGGCCCACCTGCAGAGGGAGTGGTTTTAGTGAGTAAAAGCCAGAGCCCCCTCTGATAAGGGATCATAAGCCACCAGGAAGCTCTGGCTCAGAAAATCCTGGGACCTAGAAGACATGATGCTAAGTGATGAAATAAGTCTGTCACCTTTTCCAAAGATGACACACACGCAGCCAACGAGCATATGAAAAAACTCTCAGCATCACTAATCATTAGAGAAATGCAAATCAAACCACAATGAGACAACATCTCATAACAGTCAGAATGGCTATTATTAAAAAGTCTAAAAATAACAGATGCTGGTGAGGTTGCAGAGAAAAGGGAACATTTATACGCTGCTGGTGGGAATGTAAACCAGTTCAGCCACTGTGAAAAGCAGCTTGGCAATTTCTGAAAGAATTTAAAACAGAACTACCATTCGACTCAGCAATCACATTACTGGGCATAAACCCTAAGGAAGAGAAATCATTCTGCCATAAGGATACATGCACACATATGTCCATTGCAGCACTATTCACGATAGCAAAGATGGAATCCACCTAAATACCCATCAACAGTAGACTGGATAAAGAAAACATGGTACATATACCACAGAGAATACTATCCACCCATAAAAAGGAACAAGATCATGACCTTTGCAGCAACATGGATGGAGCTGGAGACCATTATCCTCAGCAAACTAACACTGGAATAGAAAACCAAATACCGCATGTTCCACACCAAATACCGCATGTTCTCACTCATCCATGGGTGTGAAACATCGAGTACACATGGCAACAAAGAAGAGAACAACAGACACCAGGGCCTACTTGAGGGTGGAATGGGTGAGGACAGAAAAACTGCCTAGCAGGCTGGGCATGGTGGCTCACGCTTGTAATCACAGCACTCTGGGAGGCTGAGGCAGGAGGACTGCTTGAGTCCAGCCTGGGTAACATAGCGAGACCCCCCTCTACAAAAATTTAAAAAATTTGGGTGTGGTGGCATGCATCTGTATTCCCAGCTACTTGGGACACTGAGGTAAGAGGATTGTTTGGGCCCGGGAGGTTGAGGCTACAGTGAGCTGTGATTGTGCCACTGCACTCCCAGCCTGGGTGACAGAGTGAGACCCTGTCCCCAAAAAAAAAAAAAAGAAAAGAAAAACTACCTATCAGATACTACGCTTATTACCTGGGTGATGAAATAATCTGTACACCAAACCCCACCACACTCCATTTACCTGTATAACAAACCTGTACATGTACTCCTGAACCTAAAAGTTTATTTAAAACATCCTGTCACAAAAGGACAGATACGGCACTGTAGGATTCCACTGACAGGAGATACCAGGAGTAATCAAGTGCACAGAAAAGGAATATAGAATGGGGAGTGCAGGGGCTGCGGGGTGCAGGGAGCCAGGAGGGGAGCTGGTGTTGAACAGGAAGAGTGTCCATTTGGGAAGTGAAGAGCTCTGGAGCTGGATGGTGGTGACGGCTGAACAATGAAGAATGTGCTAAATGCCAGTGAAATGCACACCTACAAATAGTTAAAATCTACTTTTCTGGGGTCCATGACCAAAAAACGTGGTTAAAATGAGGCCGGGCACAGTGGCTCACACCTGTAATCCCAGTGCTTTGGGAGGCCAAGGCGGGCTGATCACCTGAGGTCAGGAGTTCGAGACCAGCCTGACCAACATGGTGAAACCCCATCTCCACTAAAAATACAAAAATTAGCCAGGTATGGTGCCACACGCCTGTAATCCCAGCTACCCAAGAGGCCGAGGCAGGAGAACTGCTGGAACTCGGGAGGCAGAGGCTGCAGTGAGCCGAGATCGCACCACTGCACTTCGGCCTGGGCAACAGAGCAAGACTCTGTCTCAAAAGAAAAAAAAAAAAAAAGGCTAAGCACGGCGGCTTATGCCAGCAATCCCAGCACTTTGGGAGGCCGAGGTGGGCGAATCACCTGAGGTCAAGAGTTCGAGACCAGCCTGGTCAACATGGTGAAACCCTGTCTCTACTAAAAATACAAAAATTAGCTGGGCGTGGTGGCAGGCGCCTGTAATCCCAGCTACTTGGGAGGCTGAGGCAGGAGAATTGCTTGAACCCAGAGGCGGAGGTTGCAGTGGGCCAAGATTGATCGTGCCACTGTACTCCAGCCTGGGCAATGAGAGGAAAACTCCATCTCCGCACCCCCACCTCCAAAAAAAAGATTAAAATGGTAAATATTATATGTTAGGTGTATTTTATCACAATTTTTAAAAAGTGAAAACGAAAAGTCCTGGGGCTGTGGGATGAAAGAACAGAGTGGCTCCGGGCAACCAGGCTGAGCCAGGCATGGCACCTCAGGGTAGCGTGCACGCAGGTGCCTCTCATGGCTACCCGCGTCCCACCCAGCCTCCTCCAGGCCACTGCGGCTCTGGGGCGCCCCTCTCCAGGCGCTGGCCTTACAGGGTCTGCCTTCCTGAGAACAGCCGGACCATGTTTCCCGCCAGCACAGAAGGGGAAGAGGGAGGTTCTCAGGCCTCCCCGCCCTACCCCAGCAGCCTCCAAAACACAGGTAGTTCCAGCCGCAGGGGGAAAAGCTGCTTTATACATTCCAAAGATTTCTAGAACATGAAACAATAGAGGGTTTGTCTCCAATCGACTTTTGTTTCCTGTCATTCAAGCTGCGTGGGCTTCAGTATTTCTCGCCCTAGCTCTCCATCACACAGGTTTCCAACGCGTGCTGGGCCTCGTTCCTGGGCTTGCTCAGGCTGAAGCTCCTCCGGAAGGGTTTTCCAGTGGAGCACAGAGGCGCCTCCGTTCCTCAGCATTTACCTGAGAGCAGCAGCAGCACACGCCCACACGAACCACGTACTTGACTCAAAACTGCCTCGGGTGGAACAACCCAAGCGCCCCAACAGGTGAATGGATGACAATGGATGGTGCATCCCTATGATGGGACAAGGACCCCCAACAAAGAGGAGCGGGCCACAGGGGCTCTCAAACACACAGATGCAGCTCAGAAGCATCCTGCTAAGTGAAGGTGGAAGCAAAAGGCTTCATCCTGTATGATTCCATTTAGGTGACATTCCGGAAAAGGCAAAAGTTAGAGACAAAGGTCAGTGGGCTGCCTGGGACCAGGAGTGACTATGAGGGGCACGGGAACTTTCAGGCGATGGGAATACTCTCTGTCATGGTGGCGGCAGCCCAGGAATGCTTTGTACAGCAGGGCGCCTGAGGAGGGTGGACTTCACTACACACAACGTAGACCCCAGCAAATCAGACAGAAGCAACAAAAGAGGGGCGGGAGGGGGCAGAGGAACTCTGGAATCAGGCCCACATTTCCATCCTGAACCTTCTACTCAACAACGAGCTGTGTGACCCAGCAGGTCTCTGACCTCTCAGAGCCTCGGTTCCCAGCTTCTCAGTCTGTAACACGAAGATAGTAGGTTTCCAGCTTGGAGGGCCGCGGGAGGATGGAGTGAGCCTGGCACACTGCGAGCAGGAGTAAATGTTTGCTCTTATTTACTCGCAGGATTTGTATTTTGGGCTTAAGAAGCTCAGATTCTGATGGGTGTGTAGGCAAGGACTTCAAATGCATGAAGAATGCCTCATCCCCCAAATATAAACGGAATGTTTGCAGGCGCTCAGCCAGCTGCTCCCCAGCCCACCGCCAGTGCGCAGCCTGGGGAACAGGTGCTGAGCGCGGGCAGCGCCTGGTACGCCTCCTCTGTGGCAGAGCCTGCACGCCCCCAGCAGAGGCTGAGGCCAAAAGCTGTCTTGGCATCCTGGCCTGCTGGGCCACAGAGGGAGACCACAGCCAGGTGGGGCGAGCAGAGGGTTTTGGGAGGCCTGGAGCTGGGAGCAAAGGAGGGCCTGGAACCCAACGGGAAACCCCGGCTGAGTCAGCACTTCCCCGAGGATACTCCCCAGGATGTTACTCAGATCACTGTCTGGAAAGCCCTGGGCTTTTCAATCTCTTGACTATGAACCAGCTGACACTTGAACACTTAACTGTGCACCAGGCACTAGGGCAAGAGCTTAACATGTAAATTCTGGTCATCTACAATAACTGGAGAGACTATGGTGTTTCCTGATGGACTGATGCAGCTCCCAGGGACTACAGCAACTCCCTAGAGCCACCCAGCTCCCCAAGTACTAACGTGGGACTTGAACTTTCTGATCTACTTGTGCTATGGATGCTGAATCCAAGAGGGACACAGCACCTGGCCTGGCTCATGGCCTTTGGGCCGCCCCTGGGAGCATTTGATGGTCTTCGGAGCACCCTGGTGAAACCTCAGCCTGGGGGTGCTGCTGGCAGCGGCATCTCCATCTCAGGAGGTGTCGGCAGGAAGTGGGGGCGGCCCACGGCGCAGGCCTGCCTCTGGGCCGGAGGGCTCAGGACACACAGGTGGGAGTGTGGGCAGGGAGGCCCCATCCAACCACTAAGGATCAGGACAGCTCCCAGGCTTAGAGGGAGCCTGCAGACCACCAGAGGGCAAACGAGAGCCCAGGCCACCAGGCTCCCTGGAGACCCCAAGGGGTCATTTATGGCTGGGAACAGGGAACACAATACCAGCACTGCTGTTCAAAGCCCCAGACCTCAGGTCCATTTCAGGACTGGAGTCTAACCTTGGGTGGGAGAGAAACAGAGGGTGGCCTCTGTGTGTCTCAGGAGGGCTGAGAAGGCCTCCACAGTAATGACCCAACAGGGGCAAAGGTCTGTCTGACCCAAGCTCCCGGCACTCCTTCACCCACAGCCTTCATGCCAAGGCACCCTTCTCAGCTCCGCCGCAGTAGGAGCACAGCCCCTACCTGGGTTCAAATCCTAGCGCCGACACTTGCTGGCCTGCCTGTCATCTTAGGCCAATTACTTAACTTTCCTAAGCCTCTGCTTCCTCCTCTGAAAGGCAGGAGCTTCCTCCTAGATGCAGCTGCTGTGATAACTCAATGGAACTCACTGATGTGGCAGTGGCCAGCAGAAAGTCAGACACAAAGCTGGCCAGGTCTCTGATCTGCTACTGCAAGTAGAAACAACACTACCCTGCTGATGCTGATACAGCTTTCATGGGGAGATTGAGACACAAAAACTCCCGCTTAGTTCACAGTTGCCTAGTGACCACAGTGGGGAACGAACGAACTGGCCGGGCTGCCCACAGAGGCCCCGCCGGGGGATGACTCGGCATGAGGCACTGCCGGGACCACGCAACTGGTCGGCAGCCCCTGGAGCCAAGGGCACCACCCCTGCCGGACCCAGCTGCCCTTTGGAATGCCCTTATCAGTCACACAGGCAGCACTCAAGAATGAACGCAGCCCCCAGAGGCCACCTTTCTCTGCTGACACAGGAGAATGGTATCTTTAAAGTCACTCAGATTAGCACACAGGCAAACGCAGCCCAAGAGACCCCAACCCGGCCCCCTTCTCGTCCCTGAGGCAGTCCTCAGGGGTCCCTGACAGAGCCTGGCTGCATCCTGACTGCTTTGGGCCTGCACCAGCCCACCTTATCTTTTCAGACCGTGTTTCCTGCACACATTAGGACCATGGGGAAAGGGGAAAAAAAGTCAGGAGGGGCCAGGCGGGGCCAGACGGGGTGGGAAATGGAAGTAAATGCAATTAGCAACCCCAATGTCCATCCATGGCCTCCACAAGGACATGTTTCCAGGGAACGGGCTGGCAGGCCAGGGGAGGCGTGTCGTGCTGGGGCCCTGGTGCGTGCTCTGCCGGCCCTATCTTTCCGAGAGGGAAACACCTGCTTTCCACGCCACCAGCAAAGGCAGTAGCAGGCGGCCAGCCCTGCCGGGAGCGCACTGCTCCACTCCAACCTCCTCCGCTGGACAGGCCACACGGGCCTTTCCATGACTGACGGGCGGGGCCTCCAGGAAACAGAAATCCACTCCTCCTGTGTACACCTAGCGGGGCTCATCCTGGAGTTTACACCCAGCACCTCCAAGAGGTACTGAGCAATGGTCTTTCTCCTGACAGTAAAACACCATCATTCAAACCCTAACCAGGTAACTTTTAGTAAAACACATCTAAACCAAGGCCTCTAGGGCTATGGAGGAAAAGAAATGGTCTAGTAAAATCGGTTTGATCTTCTGCTACTTCACAGCAGGAAACCCCTCCTCCAATCAGCGTGATGTGCTTCTCTTTCAGCCACCGGCTCCTTCCTGCCCATAATGGGTAGAGATGACCTTCTGTGGATATAGGGGAGCCTGGCCTCTCAGGGATGCAGAGGGGCCACACTTTGCACCTGGAGGGGAGAGGGAGGCCACACAGGCAGAGCATGGCAGCACACTGACAGCAGCCTCATGTCCTGCTGGCTTGTTCCTCCAACCTGTTGTCTGCACAGGCAACTCCAGGGCAGGGACCACAAGGCAACACCTATGTCCACCCCTTGCTCCCAATCAAAACGCCATGCTGTGTCTGCAGATCCACTGATATGGAGCATACACTTTGGTGCTTGTCCCAGAGACAGCCAGTGTAGACACCTCTGCCTGCCTCTTTCCTACCAGGGAAAGGAAGCAGAGGGAGTGGGAGGTGGGGAGGGAGCATCTCAGAGGGCAGGGGCCAAGGCAAGCAACACAAGACATACAACCCCAGCCGAGCATGATGGCCTGTGCCTGTGGGCCCAGCTACTCGGGAGACTAAGGTGGAAGGATCACTTGAGCCCAGGAGTTCAAGGCTGTGATGATGCTTTGAGAGGCCGAAGCGGGCAGATCACCTGAGGTCAGGAGTTCAAGACCAGCCTGGCCAACATGGCGAAACCCCGTATCTACTAAAAATATATAAATTAGCCAGGCGTGGTGGCATGCACCTGTAATCCCAGCTACTCAGGAGGCTAAGGTGGGAGGATCGCTTGAACCAGGGAGGAGGAGGTTGTAGTGAACCGAGATCATGCCATTGCACTCCAGCCTGGGCGACAGAGTGACACTCTGCCTCAAAAAAATAAAAGAGTAACTTAATCAGATTTTCTGACCTTGCTTTGGCAAATGACAGGGCTTTTGCTTATCCGGCATTTACTAAAACTAGGTTGGAACAACAATAGCAGTAAGAAATAAAAATACTAGCCCTCGCTTTTTTTTTTTTTTAGAAGGGGTCTCCAAATCTACTCCCTTAACTCCAGGGGGTGGGAGAATCTAACAGCTTAACTGGCAGCTCTGAAACCAGATGAGGGCCAGTGATTTCAGTACGCTCTGATGCAGTCCCACACGGGCAAGACCCGCAAGGCTGGAAGGAAAGAGAAGCAAGGTTTCTCAGCTCCAAGAACAGAGTCCCCATGCCCTCAGAGCCCTAGCAGAGAGACATGTGCACCCCAAATCCTAGCTGCCGGCTTTGACTGCAAGGCTCACCCAGCAAAGGCCAGTCCAGAGGGTAAGGGACACGGGAAGGATCTGCAAGTTAATCATCAACAAACTTGCTCACTTGTCCTCAACCCCTCTTTGAGTTTGATCTTATTTCATTTTCACATTTGGAGCTGTAGACTCCACTCCTCACCTGCCAGGTACCAGCCTACCCTCAAGCTCCTCCCAGAAAGCATCAGGCCCCAAAGCGCCCCACCCGTCTGTGAAAAAGGGGCAGTGACAGATGGAGGACCCAGTTCAGGCTCATCCTGAACCAGATCTTCAAAAGAGCTTGGCAGAATCTAGGCAGGAGTTTACACAATTGGAATGGGCACGGTGCACTACTGCATAGCAAGAAGGCCTCAGCCAGGGAGGCTGCTGTCAACCTCTAAGCAAATGTAAGCAAATTTCCACCAGCCCCTGTTTCATGAATTTCTACCAGCTTCTCCTTTTGCTTGGCTCTCTCTCAGTCCTGCTGGATGTGTGAGGAATGTATATGGCTTTGGGGGGCAAAGGCTGTTAAACACAGACTAAAGCTAATAAGCTCTGGGGACCAGGGGCTTGTTCAGAGTCAGCAATGCTTCCTGCACCCTCACAGCATGGCCCGATTCTGATCCTGTTGTTTCCAGCATGCCCCAGGGGTTCAAAAGCATGACAGCCACATAAGATTGGCTGTGGTTTCACCATGGCTGCTCCCATTGCCTAGGCCCAGGGAGCCAAGAAAGAAAGCAGCTCCCGCCCTCTCAGTGCACAGAGCACTGTGGAGATGGGAGGCTGATGTAAAATGGGTTCTTACTCGGACACTTTTTTTTTTTTTTCTGAGACGGAGTCTCGCTGTCGCCCAGCCTGCAGTGCAGTGGCGCGATCTCGGCTCACTGCAAGCTCCACCTCCTGGGTTCACGCTATTCTCCTGCCTCAGCCTCCTGAGTAGCTGGGACTACAGGCGCCCACCAACACGCCCAGCTAATTTTTTCTATTTTTTAGTAGAGATGGGGTTTCACCGTGTTAGCCAGGATGGTCTCAATCTCCTGACCTCGTGATCCGCCCACCTCGGCCTCCCAAAGTGCTGGGATTACAGGTGTGAGCCACCGTGCCCGGCCACATTTTTTTTTTTAGAAAGGCTGAGACTGGAAGAAATCTCGAGGGCAGCCAGGTGTGGCAGCTCACGCCTGTAATCCCAGCACTTTGGGAGGCCAAAGCGGGCAGATCATGAGGTCAGGAGTTCGAGACCAGCCTGGCCAATATAGTGAAACCCCATCTCTACGAAAAATACAAAAATTAGCCGGGCGTGGTGGCACATGCCCGTAGTCCCAGCTACTCAGGAGGCTGAGGCAGGAGAATCGCTTGAACCCAGGAGGCAGAGGTTGCAGTGAGCTGAGATCGCGCCACTGCACTCCAGCCTGGGTGACAGAGTAAGACTCCGTCAAAAAAAAAAAAAAAAAAAAAAGGAGAAATCTCAAGGGCAGCATCTGAACCAAGTTGCAGATCTTAGAGAGAAGGATGTGTGACAACACCAGCAGCCCGAGCTGTGGTCACAGCTGTTTACCTCTGCTGATCCGCTGCTTCTCTCCAGACAGGATCCCAGGGGTGTCGATGATGCTGATGCTGTCCAGGACGGGGTTGGGCAGCTGGGCACACATGAACCTACATGAGAGCAAGAGCCAGAAGAGAGGCGTCAAGACACAGTCATCACTGCTCCGGACACAACAAAGGGCTCTCTGTACTCCTTCGCTCCATCTCTGGCTTCCTCTCCAGCAGCGGGGAACTGACAGGTGGTTTTCTATCGTCTTAGTTTCCCGGGGTGGCCGGCAAATCGTATGGACTTTCTCAACTGGGAATGCAACCAGCAGGCTCAAACTGACCCAAATCAGCACTTCCTCACACACTTTTCCCCTAGAGTTTGAGAGGTCAACTTTCAAGCTGCTGACTTGTTAGTGAAAACTGTGCAAGCCTAGGTCACCATTCAGTTCGGAGGGGAAGCAGAAGGTCACGCTGGGGCGCTGAAATCCAATCTCAGAATCCTCCAGCACTTGGCTAAATCTCCACACTGAAGAGAGCTGGCCACTTCCTACTGCTGCTAGGGCCAGCCCTGCCCTTTCAACCAGCCGCTTGGGTGAGGGAATTGAAATGGACAGCCGGCAAAAGCTGGGGACCACACAGGCTGGTAGATGGTGGGACGGAGAAGCACAGACGCACCATTCTCTGAAAGTCCGAGCAGGCTGAGGAAGAACAAAGCCGTGGAGAGGCTGGCGACTTGTGGGCCAGGGCTCAGCCACGCATATCTGAGTTTCACACTAAGCTTAGAACAGCCCAGAAAGGCAAGGGGCAGTCTCAGTTGAGAGCAGGGATCCTTCACTGGACGCAGAAAAAGCTCCTTTGAAAAGTTCTCTGAAAGGCCAGGCGTGGTGGCTCACGCCTGTAATCCTAGTACTTTGGGAGGCCAAGGCAGGCAGATCACTTGAGGTCAGGAGTTCAGGACCAGCCTGGCCAACATGGTGAAACTCCATCTCTACCCAAAATAGAAAAATTAGCTGGGCATGGTGGCACGCGCCTGTAGTCCCAGCTACTCGGCAGGCTGAGGCAGGAGAATTGCTCGAACCCAGGAGGTGGAGCTTGCAGTGAGCCGAAATTGTGCGCCACTGCACTCCAGCCTGGGCAACAGAGCGAGACTCTGTCTCAAAAAAACAAACAAAAAACTTCTCTGAAAAAGGTAGTGAGAGCAAAGAAAAGACTGACCCATTATCTGTAGGACGCAGACTTGAAGCTGCCTTTCCAACAGACGGGAGGACTCTGAGCCGATCAGCTTCTCCCTTTGGCCCCATCCCCCAGTGACCAGGGGCCCACGGGCAGAGGGCAGCTGGCCAGGGCAAGGGGTGCTCTGCAAGGCAGTGGAGCAAGACCAGCTGACCTGCAGGGCGAGCAAAACGTGGGCCTCACTCTCACCAGTGCCAGTAGCAATGCATGAAGGCCAGTCCTGGCCTTCCTGCTGGGGACAGGAGGCGCTGGAGAGATGATTACAGAATAGAAGGATGGGAAGCAGAATTGGCTCTGGGAAATCACATACATAAAAATGCCTCATAAATGAGCCCAGAAAGTGAGTTAATATCTATAGGACCCAGAAACCAGTTGCTCTGCAGAGCCCAGGGTATATGGCAGAAAACAAGAAAGGGGAAGCAGCAAAGATGCCTCCGATTCCATCTCACCAAGGACGCACAGGTTTCATCTCGCACAAGTGGCAGTCCCAGTTATGCAATAAGTTTTTGCAAGACACTCTTAAGACACCCTGACTGCACCTTGCCTTGGTCTGCTCCAGCTGATTTTATTCTTAGAGCAGCCACATAGGGGGAGAAGGCCGGCAAGTCAAGTTCACGGCTCAATGAGTCTCTTCAAGACTCAGCTGGGAGAGGCTGTATCAGCCAGAGAAAAGCCTCCTTTGTTGCACCCTCCTCGCCGGGCTCACTCCCCACACTACACATCCTGGCACAGCTCTGGGCCTCAGCGTGGGCTGATAGGGCCCTTTCGGCAGGGCCATCAGTGATCAGGGATCCTCTGGAGATGAGGTGGCAGCAAGAAGGAAATAAACGTGTGCCACCTCTCAGATCCTGTGGCACCAATGTCATCAAAGCACCGGTCTCGGACAAAGCAATCTCGAATTGCTCTTTTTCGGGTAGAAGCAGCAGAAGGCAGTAACTGGCTGTGCAAAAGCCAGGCAGTCAGTGCTGGCTGACCTAATGGGTGACTTCCGCACATCAGCCAGACCCTCTGAGCCTCGGTTTCCTGAACCAGTCAGGTGGGGGCTGCCAAGATGATGTCTAAGATCCTTCCAGCTCTGAAACTCTAGGCTTCCAAATTCAGAAAACTGGTCCTGTGCCATGTCTCTCCTTTCAAAAAAGGTGTGCCCTCACAAGGAAAGTGAAGAGGACTCCGCCTCTTCAGGACCCTTAGCCCAAAGGGCTGCACTCAACCTGGCCTTGACAGACAAACATCAACAGCCGTAAAACAGGAGGGCGGGCTGAAATGCCTGGAAGTGAACAGACCCTGCTGAAGGTCAGCTCTGTGCCTGGAGTAGGCCTGGCCACCAGCTTGGCTCTAGGGCAAGCTGCCCTGCACGGCTGGATGGCGTCTGGAAAGGAATGTGACCATGCAGGGCGGGGACCTGGAAGGCAGGATTCAAAGATTCCTTCAGAGGCTCTTCGCTGGTGCAGAATTATGAAAGGCATGTGGAGTCCGTGAACGTGGGGTGGCAGGGAGGACAGGGTCTGTGAAGTACTCTGGTATGTCGCCTGGGGGTTGGGACGGGCATGTCTCGAGTTTCTTTGGAGAAAAGTGAGCTTGGGCATTGCACTCCTTGAGCGGCGGGAGCACTGTGTTTCATTCACAGCACTGAGACAGGCAGAGTCCTGGAGCTCACTCTCCTCGCGTGCAGAGGCCACTTAACTGGAAAAGTGAGGTCCAAGTGGGTGAAGGAACCTCAGATTCTGTCCCTCAGTGCACAGAAGAGCTTAGGGCCAGAATCTCATTGCAGGGCTCCCACTGCCACCACCTCATCCTGCTTCCTGAAACCCCTCAGGGCAGCACTGACCTCTTGAGAGCTGCCATTGGGAGAAGTGTTCGAACCTCAACTGTCCCCTGCCTCCAAGGGGCTGCCCCAAAGTCAGCAAGCCACAGCCGATCCTCCTCCTCCCACCTACACAAAACCACCGTCCCAGGGGAGGCAGAGCAGACCCACACCGCACCAGAGAAGGGAATGGCTAAAAGTTTCATTGTGTTTTGCTATTGACACTTAAGGAGACAGGGAGGGGAGGGTTGATTTCCGTGAATTAGGTGCATCCAGCCTGCGGGACGGAGGTGGAGACCAAGAAAAGGAGCGCAGGAATGGCTCAGCTTCCTACTGCGGCCCTGGTGCTGAGGGGAGTGGGGCTGGGATCTGCAGGAGGGCTTGGTGGTTACCCTGGAAGATTCTGGGGAGGACAGAAGCTGGGGGAGCCGACAACGCCCACTCTTAGACCCCCAGTGGGTTTTCTCTGGGAAGGGGCAGGGCCCTTGGACCAGGGAGTGGTCACTGAGGGTCTCACTGGGGCCTCGGAGACAAAGGACGGCGGGGCGACAGCCACGGGAGGGTCAGGCTCCGAGTGAGGGGTGTGCCCCGGCCGCGCCCCCCGCCCCCTGGAGTGATGGGTGGGTACCTGTTGAGGAAAGCGTTGCCAAACGCGTTGAGCTTGCGGAAGGGGCGCCGCGGGTCCACCACGAGCGCGTTGCCCGGCACCACGCCCTCAGTGGGGCCGTGCATGACGGCGATGAAGGAGTCGGTGGTGGGCTCGGGCCCGATGCGCATACCCGGGAAGTCCTGCTCGATTAGGTGTCGGATGAAGGTGGTCTTGCCCGTGCTGTACTGCCCCACGAGGAGCACCATAGGCTTGTTGTCGAAGTCAGCGTCCTCCAGCGCGGGCGAGTGGAACTCGTGGAAACGGTAGTGCTCCTCCAGGGGCAGCAGCTTCTGCGCGTACAGCTGCCGCAGCCCCTCAGCCACCGTCTGGAAGAGCTCCGGCTCCTTCTTGCGGCGGGCATCCTTGCTGACCCAGCTGAACATACTGCCGGACACGGGGCTGGCTGCTGCGGGGCAGAGCGGCGGCTGAGAGCGGGGCGAGGGTGCGGAGCCGAGGCGGGGCCGGCCGGGGCAGGGAATGGGGAGCGACCCACACTGCGCAGGCGCACAGCCCAGCCCGTCGAAGCGCCCTCTGCCGAGTGCTGCGCACCCCTCGCGGAGCGGCCTTTATAGGGTCGGTCCCTCAGTGGCGGCTAGCGCCGCCGCGGCGGGGGCAGGGCGGAATTGGGGGAGGTAGGGAGGGGCCCCTCCCAGCCCCGCCCCTCCGACTGGTGCCACGTCTTCCCCTACCCCGCCCCCATTGGCTGATTCCAAATCTCGCGAGGCTGTGGTCCGGGAGCCGTGGCAACCGCACCTGTTTTGCCCCGCCCCTCGTAGGGAGGCTCGCGAAAGTGCTGCGGTTAGGAAGGCGAGGAGCGGGCGTTCGGCGGAGACGGCCTCTGGGCCGCGCGCCTTCCGGCACCGTGGCCCCCCCACACCCCCGCGGGATGGCTCCACGAGACACCCAGTCAGGCACCCTGGTTCCCTGACTACGCGCCGCGCCCGCCGTTCGCCACGTGCGGTCCTCCAGCTGGCTCGGAATCCCCGGAAGCATCGGAGTACCCCCGGGCGGCGGCACCTCCTCCTCTCAGCCCAGCTTCCCAGACACACACTGTCTTTGTCCCCTCATCTTTTATCTGCTTTGGGAGAGGGAGAGACAGGAAAGTGGTAGCAGAGCAAGCTGAGGGAGTAGAGAATCCGGGGCGGGCTGGTGACTGGGGAAAGAAAAATGGGCAGCGAGAGGCCTGACCTCCCCTCAGGCCGACGGGGTGGGAATGGGAGAGGGACGCAAGCGAGGGAGGACATGGGTGACACCGGACGCGCGCGGGAGAAGAGAAGGTTTCCCCACAGAGGCTATAGCTGGGGCAGGGCAGAGAGGGCATGAGGAGGAAGTTGAGGCTCTCCGGCCACTTGCGTATTGGGAAGTGAAATCGGAAATTCCCTATGTGGGGAAGAGGGGAAGTGTGGGGGCAACAATGAAATCTTGTGGGAATTTAGGGGGAAGTTTAAAAACCCAAATACTTCCGCTTTCCTCTCGGGGTCACCACCATTTACCATCATTTACTGGGATCTGTGCCCTACCTCCCCTTACCAGTTCCTGGCTGTTCCATGGGGCTCACTCCCCCGCCATCCTCCCCGGCCACACACAGACCCCTTTGGCTGTCCAGGCTGGTGAGAATCTTCAGTGGGTGATGTCAGAGCTTTGGGGACTGATTGTTATGTAACCAGTATCAAGACACCAACCTGTGGTAGCAGGACCCTGGGGGCTCTTAAAGAGATCTGAATTGAACCTGCGACTTTGAAAGCCTCAGGTCCAACTTCCTCGCTTCTGGGAGATGTGGAAGCCTGGAGGGCTAGGGGCCTGTATCAGGGAATAACTTGGGCTGGTAGGCTAAGAGGAACAGGCAGGAACTCAAATCTGAGAACGGGGGATATCTCAGGGGAACTGAGTCTGGTGGAATCTAGAGAGGACACGATGGGAGGTTTGTTCGCCTACCGCTTGTAAGATCCCTTCCGAGGGAATAGATAGTTCCCTTGCCCTCCCCTCTTGCTCCCTAACCATTGGAGAGCAGATAAGTAATTCCAACACTGCCTGCAATCTTACGCCCCTTAGTGCTTTGATTTGATTCTTTTCATCATAGTAAAGCACACAAGCTACTGCCCCCGCCTTTTTTTTTTTTTTTTTTTTTTTTTTTTTGGTGTTATTCTCAAAAGAAGATACTGAGGCTCCTAGGCAGAGCTGTCACCAGAGGCTGCATGCCAATTGGTGACGAGGAGCCTCCGGCGGGCCCAGTCCAGACTTCCCGGGTCAGCCTTAGAAGCCACAGTGTTTGCCTCCTACTCAGCACTGTTAGGGATCCACCCCGGAGATGCAGTTTCTGGGTTGATCTAGGGAAGGGCCCAGGGCTGAGGATCCTGAATGAAGTAGTTGTTCAGTCGTCTCAATGAGGCTGCTCCAAACTGGCGCCCCGGCAGCATTCTCATTGACGCGCCATGGTTTTCAAATCTCCCCAGAGCCCTGTGTGCTGGGAAAACCCAGCCCTAGAAAACTGAAAACAACAAAATGTTCCTGGGTTATTTATAAACAAAATCCAGACCCTGTCGTTATGTATGGCCACTTGACTTTCTCCAAAGAGCTTAAAGGACTGAAAGAAGGGATCTCTGTCACCCTGGTGAGGCCCACGTGACCAGGAATTAGTTCCCCCAATTTCATGGAGTTGGCACCCAGCTTCCAGGCAGCTTCCTTATCTTGTCATGCCCCACACCGAAAATGTCCTAATTTTTTTTTCTTTTGTGTTTTCTGAGTAGGGCAGTTTGTTTGGTGGGAAAGTTGTATAAAATGTGAATGCACCATTTCACTTTTGGTTTCTCCGCTGTTTCACTTTCTGCCTGTCTGCCTGAGCCCATGGCAGATTGATGGAGGGTTCAAGTATTTTCCTTTTATCTCAGAAACTGTGCCATCCCCCACTCCCAGTGTTTTATTCTTCAGTTAATAAATCCATTCCCTGCAAACCCAGGGCCTTGAGGTACCCCCTAGCTCTCCTCAGAAACGCCCTCATCCAGCAGAAAGGGGCCTCACCTCCCCTCTAAGTGGTCTGCTTGGTCCTGTCATGGCCTGATCTAGGAAAACGTCTACAAGGTCCCTAGAGACAACTTAAAAAAAAAAAAGGCCAGGTGCAGTAGCTCATGTCTGTAATCCCAGCACTTTGGGAGGCCGATGCAAGCAGATCACCTGAGATCAAGACCACCCTGGCCAATATCACAAAACCCCGTCTCTACTAAAAATACAAAAATTAGCCAGGTATGGTGGCATGTGCCTGTAATCCCAGCTACTGAGGAGGCTGAGGCAAGAGAATCGCTTGAACCCGTGAGGTGGAGGTTGCAGTGAGCCAAGATCGCACCACTGCATTCTAACCTGGGCAACAGAAGGAGACTCCATCTCAAAAAAAAAAAAAAAAAAAAAAAAGAGAGGTGCCTTTTCCACTTGCGGTGCTGTGCAGTGAGGAGCTCTTATCTGTGCTCTTGGCTATGCCATCCAAGGGCCAGCTGCAGTCCGTGCAGTCCACTGCACACATGGCAGTGGCCTCATCAAGGTGAATGGGTGGCCCCTGGAGATGATGGAGCCGAGCGCTGCAATTCAAGCTGCTGGAACTAGTTCCTAGTTCTGCCTCTGGGCAAGGAGCAATTTGCTGACATGCACACGCATGTTTGTGTGAAGGGTGGTGGTCATGTGACCCAGATTTATGCTATCCATCAGTCCATCTCCAAAGCCTTAGTGGCCTATTACCGGAAATAAATGGATGAGGCTTCCAAAAGGACCAGAGGCATCCTCATCCAGCATGACTGGACCCTGTCAGTAGCTGACCCCCGTTGCTGCAAATCCAAAAACGTTGGAGGCCCTGGTACCTATACTTGCTACCAGAAATCGTACCGATAAGCCCATCACAGGGACCAGGATTCACCTATATAATAAACTATGTTTGAGAGGTTTTTTTTTATTTTGAGACAGAGTCTCACTCTGTGTCACCCAAGCTGGAGTGCAATGGTGCGATCTCAGCTCACTGCAACCTCCACCTCCTGGGTTCGAGTGATTATCCTGCCTTAGCCTCCCAAGTAGGTGGGATTACAGGCGCCTGCCACCATGCCTGGCTAATTTTTTGTATTTTTAGTAGAGACTACTAAAAATACATGTTGGTCAGGCTGGTCTCGAACCCCTGACCTCAAGTGATACACCCACCTCAGCCTCCCAAAATGCTGGGATTACAGGCATGAGCCACCGCGCCCAGCCGATTTTTTTTTTTAAGGAGTTTTTCTCCAAATATGGCAGAAAAATCGAGCTGAGAAAAACCAAAACACATAGGTTTCTCCCTGGGATGAGGAGTGGTTCATTCTTTCCACTGACAGAGTTTGCATATCAGCACAGATTTTTGTTCTCACAGTCATGAGATTTGGGCAACAAATCAGTTTTCCCGACACAAGGTGAGGAACTGAGGAGGACTGTTCTTTTGAATGCCGGGTCTCCCACACTGGCAAGAAGAGTGTCCTCTCCACACCATGAGGCCTTTCTCTTGCAGCAGCTGTGGCCCTTGGGTGATGGCTCTGGGGAGATTGCTGGGCCCCAGAGGGCTCTGAAGGCATCTGGCAGCCGGAACATGGCCCAATTTGGAGGTGACCGTGTCAGAATCTTAGCTGCTTTCAAATTCCAGTGAGAAAGAGCCTGAGGCCCGGGATGTCCAGTGACTGCTCGAAGTAGCCCAGACTGAAAGAGAATCTGGGCCTTCGGAGTCTTTTTTTTTTTTTTTTTTTTTTTTTTTGAGAGGGAGTCTCCCTCTGTTGCCCAGGCTGGAGTGCAGTGGCGTGATCTTGGCTCACTGCAACCTCCACCTCCCGGGTTCAAGTGATTCTCCTGCCTCAGCCTCCCGAGTAGCTGGGACTACAGGCATGTACCACCATGCCCGTTGGCTAATTTTTTCTATTTTTAGTAGAGATGGGGTTTCACCATGTTAGCCAGGATGGTCTTGATCTCCTGACCTTGTGATCTGCCTGCCTCGGCCTCCCAGAGTACTGGAATTACAGGTGTGAGCCACCACGCCCGGCCAGGGCCTTCTGAATCTTAACACTGCCCTTTCCACACTCCAGCCACTTGAAGTTGCAAGGACGGGCAGGTGGAAAAGCAGAGAAAGAGGGTTTCAAGAGCCTCTTCCCCAGATGCAGGCTGAAGTGAATCTCTGCCCTGAAGCTCACCAGCCCTTCCCTTTGCTGCTCTGCAGCCTGGGGGACAGGCTTACACATTTATCAGGATGATGTACACATATAACCGCACAGTGCTTTGCAGAGCTGAGACTTATAGGTCTCTGAGCACTTTCAGTAAAAGCTCTAGTTCACCTGCCAGTTTTCTGTGTGTGTGTCTCAGTCCCTGCAGCTTCTGGCCCTGCCTTGCTGGGGCTGATGAGGCTGGGGCTGATGAGGCTGGGGCTGCCGAGGCTGGGGCTGCCGCTGAGTGCAGGGTGCAGGGTTTACTCTAAACTTATTGGAGGGCCCAGGCCTTTGCCTGACTCCACAGGAAATGGCTTATTATTTGGCACATGAGCAATCGCCTTCTGTGGTGACAACATTAGGGGGTCCCTTGTAGGGTGCTGGGGTCCCCCTTGCCCTACACTAATGAAATGGAGAGTGTAACCCCATTGTCCCCCAGCCTCAGCAGCCTGAGAGTACAAGTGAGGTGCATGGTCTTAGCCTCCCTTGTATGAGTGCAGACTGCTGCCGTGCACACGGCCCCTCTGCATTTCCGGGGGCTCTGAAGTGTGTCTCGTGTGTGCAAGAATGAGCCTGCCCAAGTTCTGCTCTAGCTGCCTCTCCCTTGCCTTGGCCTTGCCCTGCTGTGGCCCTGAGCCTCACCATGGGCTCACAGGCTGGGGGGCTGGAGGGTAATTCTGTCCCCAACTCTGTGTCACACTCAGCCACCAGGGCACAGAGCCCAGCCCATCTTCAACAAGCCTAGCCCCTCACTCCCACACCTCAGGAGTCAAACATCGTGCCCAAGGCCACCCTCCTGTCCCCTCTGCTGGGCTAACACCTCCCTCCTCCATCCCCCCAAATTAAAGTGTCTTTGTAGGTCACTTGGGGTGGTACATGGTGGTCCCCCAGCCCGCCTGTCTGCCGACACTCAGTCTCCCTGCCCGTCCTGTGGCCCAGCCGCCACATTCCTCTGACCTGCAGCTTCTTTAGTGTGCCCTTAAGTACAGAACATGGTGACGCTCCATCTGCAAGGAGACTGGAGACCAGAACCCTCCCCTGAGGCCCACGTCTGCCCAGGCGCCATGCTTGCTCCTAGAGGTACATGTTGGGGTGTCCCCGAGGGCAGGAATATAGTGGGACCCTCTCAGAGGTGGGGTCAGGCCTCCGTCTCCTGCTCACCCAACCTGGTCCCCTGCCCCTTGGCTCCATGTCCTGTCCCAGAAACACCTCTCTTGCCCTTTGGTCATCATTAAGCAGAATTTCAGGATGTCTGCAAGATCCCCCACCCCTGGTGTACATATCCAGTGTAATGCTGGGAATGCGGATCTGGTGACTTACTCCATGACATGCGGTGTTAGATGGTGCAGTCCACTGTACAAAGGGAGATAATCCCAGTGGGCCCCCCCCGCTCACTGAGCCCTCTGAAAGCAGAGCTGTCTGGGCAGTGGCTTACACCTGTGATCCCAGCACTTTAGGAGACTGAGGGCGTGGGTCACTTGAGCCCAGGAGTTCAAGACTAGCCTGGGTAACATGGCAAAATCCCATCTCTACCCAAAATACAAAATATTAGCTGGGTGTGGTGGCATGCACCTGTAGTCCCGGCTACTCAGGAGGCTGAGGTGGGAGGATCACCTGAGCCAGGGAGGTTGAGGCTGCTTCGAGCCATGATTGTGCTACTGCACTCCAGCCTGGGGGACACCATGTGGAAAGGAATGTGGGTGACCTCTAGGAGCTGAGAGGGGCCCCAGCAGACCACCAGCAAGGAAACGGGGACCTCAGTCCTATGGATGCAAGGAACCAGATTCTGCCAGCAAGAATGAGCTTGGAGACAGATTCCTTCCCCAGCCTCCCGGTGATAGGGCAGCCTGGCTGCCACCTTCCTTCAGCATCTGACACTCTGAGAACAGAACTCAGTCATGCTGGGCCCAGACTTCCGACCTGCAGAACCAGGAGCTCATAAATGGGGGCGGTTCTAAACCACGAAGTTTATGGCACTTTGTTGTATAGCAGTAGAAGGTAGCTACTGCAATAGATTTGTCTTTTTGTCGATCCACGAGTCCCTTCACAGGCAACACCTGGCAGCCACTAGACATGGGACCAGAGAAGAAAATGGAAGGACCCAAAAGTGACCATGGAGTACCAATCACTGGGATAGATTTCAGAAGGGAATACAGCATCACCTGTCTACACACACACACATACACACACACACCCCACACAGTGATTCTCAGCTGGGTGTGATTTTGCTCCCCCGGGGACATTCTTGGTATGATTATTTTGGGGATTGTTGCTGGCATCTACTAGGCAGAGGACAAGGCTGCTGCTGACCATCCTACAACACACAGGGCACTCCCACAGCAGAGAATTACCCTGCCCGAAATGCCAATAGGGCAGAAGCTGAGGCATCCTGATGAGCGCGCACACGCACGCACGCACGTGGCTGGCCATTATTGAGAAGCAGTATAGCATAAAGGCCAAGTGCATGGGCTTTGGAGCAGACTGTTCAGGATCAAATCCTACAGACCATATGATCTTTAGCAAGGCACTCAAGAGATAACAAAAGCACCTGCCTCCTAGGATGACATGAGTTCATGTGCACAGAGTGCGTAGAACAAGTGAGTCAGCTTACTCAATGATTACAGCAAGTGTCTACGGGGTTATCCCTGCATCGTAGGAACTGGGGCAATTTTTATTTACTTTTCTATGTTGTCCAAATGTATATAATGGATGTACTTGACTTGTTTAATTGGGGGGAAACGGAGAGAAAAAGATGAGGAACACTCTACAAAACAACTGATCTAGACTCTTCAAAAATATCAAGGTCTTGAAAAACAAAGAAAGGCTGAGGATGGTTCTGGATTAAAGAAGACTGAGGAGAGCTGACACCAGATGTGAAGCGTGGTCCTGGCAGACTGGGACAATCAGAGACATTTGAAAGTGGACTGTACGTTAGATAATAGCATTGCATCACTGTCATCAGGCCTGAATTTGGTACTTGTCTTGTGGTTGCGTAAGAAATGTCATTTTTCTTAGGAGATACATGTTGAAATATTTAAGGGTAAAGGGCTAGGACTTATGTAACTTACTCTCCCGTGGTTCAGAAAATATGTGTGTGTGTATGTGTGTATGTGGGTGCCAGAGAGAGAGAGAAAAGGGAGCAAATATTATTGCAGGCCGGGTATGGTGGCTTATGCCTGTAATCCCAGCACTTTGGGAGGCCGAGGCGGGCAGATCACCTGAGGTCGGGAGTTCGAGAACACCCTGACCAACATGGAGAAACCCCGTCTCTACTAAAAATACAAAAATTAGCCAGATGTGGTGGCGCATGCCTGTAATCCCAGCTACTCGGGAGGCTGAGGCAGGAGAATCGCTTGAACCTGGGAGGCAGAGGTTGCAGTGAGCGCTATTGCACTCCAGCCTGGGCAATAAGAGAGAAACTCCATCTCAAAAAATATATATATGTATATATATATAAAAATATGTGTATATATATATAATTGCAAAGTGTTAACTGTCAATGAATCAAAATAAACGGTATATGGATGTTGTTCGTACTTTTCTTGCAACTTTTCTGAAGTTGTCATCATTGTCAAAAAGAAAAACAGAAAGACAGCCGGGCACAGTGGCTCACGCCTGTAATCTCAGAACTTTGAGAGGCCGAGGTGGGCAGATCCCCTGGGATTAGGAGCTCAAGACCAGCCTGGCCAACATGGTGAAACCCCATCTCTACTAAAATACAAAAATTAGCTGGGCATGGTGGTGGGTGCCTGTAATCCCCGCTACTCGGGAGGCTGAGGCGGGAGAATCGTTTGAACCCGGGAGGCAGAGCTTGCAGTGAGCTGAGATCAAGCCACTGCATTCCTGGGCAACAGAATGAGACTCCGTCTCAAAAAAAAAAAAAAAGAAAAACAAAATCAAAAAAAGGCCTGTACCCAGCTGTCCTTTATTAGGCACCATGTGGCCTGGTCCAGTGTTAGGTCCACCACTCCATGACCTGACAGCCCCTGCTGGAGAAGCACCCTGCAGTAGAATCTGTGCATTACAATACTCATTATAATCCCAACAGTGCTCATAATAACAGCGCTCATAATAACCCCAAGTGTTCTCTTCACTATACAGCAGTGAACAAGAGTGAAGAAGCTTCGGCTCCATCAACTGCATGAGACTCAGCCAGACACGGCACCGTGATTCCATTTACATTAATAACAAGAAAGCCAGACAAAATGCTCGCAGACTGTTTGGGAAAGTGTACGGGGTAGCAAATCCCAGAGAAAGGAGAGGAAGTGATTACCTTAACACTCAGAACTTTGCTGACCATGGGCGGGGGGGACCTGGAAGGGCATATGTGGGGGCTCTGCAGGTTGTTACATGGGGACTCATTGTGAATTCTGTGAATATACATTATACAGTGATGTTTTATACACACCACAGAGGGAAGAGCCCCACCAGGGCCACCTTGGGTAAGGCAGTGCGCGCCTGGGACCCGCAACTGTGTATAGGACGCTGGCACCTGGGCTGTGCCCTCGGCCCAGGACAGTGTCCTGGCCAGGCCAGGCGCAGTTCTAGGCGGCCCGGGGAAGGCGAACCCAGGGGCTGCTCCCCCAGGCCTTGGGAGCCGCGCGGTGGGGAGGGTTGGCCCCGCCCCGCTTGGGAGGGGTGCCCGGGGCGCCCCCTAGTGGTGGCCACCGGGAGTAAGCCTTGCAGAAGAGGAAGCTGTCCCCGCCCGCCCCGCGCCTCCGTCCCGTTTCTGCATCTTTGCCCCTGGCATTCCTTCCTCCTCCAGTGATCACGACCTGTTTCTGGGGTTCACCTCAGCAAACGCCGACCTCACACTCACCTCTCCCAGGGAGGCTTTACTCCTCCCCGCCTGGGCCTTCTCTCTCTGAGGCTGGCGTACGGTCAATCTGCACAACCTCTCAGGGCCTCTGTCAGCGTAGCGTTTCACACACGTGTGGTGTGGACGATGGGACAAAGACAATACTACTGAGGCCTCCCACCACCAGCTCTGTGCTGACCGCCCCACTGTGTCTAGGCTCCCTCCCTAAGCAACTTTGCTCATGCACAAGGTCAGTCCTTCTGTGTGCATTTATTAAGTGCCTCCTTTGAGTCTGAGGCTACAGGAAAAAAGTCAGTGGCCGCCACTCCTGGGGGCTTTCAGGCTGGTGGGGGAAATAGCCCGGTGTGGGTAATGGGGCATTATGGGGGCGCTAACATCCCAGCCACAGAGCATCCAGGGAGCCAGTGAGTGGGGTAATGGGGGGTGGGGCGGGGGGCCAGGCAGGTGTCCGCGAGGGAGTGACCCTTGGGCAGGTCTTGAGGAGTTCTGAGAGGGGTTGGAGGTGAGACCCAGGCCAGGGAAATGTGCATGGGCCCAGGGCCTGCTGGGTAAAGGACACAGGTCAGTGGGCTCAAGGAGCTGGGGGAGGGTGTTGGATCCGCCTTGCTCATGCGTTGGAACAGGTCTCCAATAGCCCTCGCAGGCCTTTGTGGGATCGCAGTGCTCTGCAGAGGCAGATGCAGGAGGACCCCCAGGGCAGGGTGGCTGCTGTCTGCACCCCTTTCACCCTATGCCAGTGCTCTGAGTCTGAGGCCTGACAGCCCCAAGAGGGTTAGAGTCCAGGGCCCTACCATCCAGCCCATGTATCCTGAACACCTACTATGCTGGTGGGTGGGGGAAGCAGCCAGGGAGGATGAGTAAGTCGTGGACCTTGCCCTCAAGGAGTCTGAAACTAGCACAGGATTAGATAAGCACACAGGGCTCCTTAACTCTGCAGGGAATGAGATAAGGGTTGCGGGAGAGGCCCACGAAGCCGGGGTGTGGGCAGAGAGGGGAGCAGCGCCTGCAGAGTCATGGGATGGTCTGCAGGGAGGGGTTGCTGAGCTGGGCCACGGCAGGGGCCAATCGGGGCCCAGGGATTCAGAGCAGCCAGGACAGTGTGAGCAGAGCTGCCTGTGGGAAGGGGAGAGAGACAGTGTCTTAGGGGCCAGATGTTTGTTGGCTGCCTACAGTCCCCAGGAGAAGGTCCAACTTGCTCTGTGACTTCAGCAAATGTGCACCCTCTCTGAGGCTGTGTCCTCCTGTCCCAAACAGGTTCATGATGGATGCCAGGAGGACCAGGTCCTGGATGTGCGTGCCCAGCAGACAGAAAGGGCTCAATAGCCAACGCCTGTTATTAAGCAATTTGACATTTATTCCTAGGTCTCTATTTCCCATTTTACAAATTTTATTTTGTAGTACCAGAAACCTTTTTATTCAAATGAAAAATTCTGACAGGGCACAGTGGCTCATGCCTGTAATCCCAGCAGTTTGGGGGGCTGAGGCAGGACTGCTTGAGGCCAGGAATTTGAGACCAGCCTGGGCAACATGGTGAAACCCCATCTCTATGAAAAATACAAAAATTAACCAGGCATGGTGGCACGTGCCTGTAGTCACAGCTATTTGGGAGGCTGAGATGGGAGGGCTGTGTGAGCCCTGGCAGGTGGAGGCTGCAGCGAGCTGTGATTGTACCACTGCACTCCAGCCTGGGTGACAAAGCGAGCAAGACCCTGTCTCAAAAAAAAAAAAAGGAAAATTTCCTCAGAACCCCGTTGTATAAGAAACAGGTGGGGCTGGGCGCAGTGGCTCACACCTATAATCCCAGCACTCTGGGAGGCCGAGGTGGGCAGATTATCTGAGGTCAGGAGTTCAAGACCAGCCTGGCCAACATGGTGAAACCCAGTCTCTACTAAAAACACAAAAATTAGCTGGGCATGGTGGTGCATGCCTGTAATCTCAGCTATTTGGGAGGCTGAGGCAGGAGAATCGCTTGAACCCAGGAGGCAGAGGTTGCAGTGAGCTGAGATTATGCCAGGAGGGGAGGCTTCCTCCTGGGAGGAAGCCTGTTGCATTCCAGCCTGGGCAACAGAGTAAGACTCTGTCTCAAAACAAACAAACAAACACCACAAAGAAATAGGTGGAAATGAGGCTGTTGTGGGAGGCGGGACAGGGGTGGGGTCAGCTGTCCTGTCCTGGGTTGGCTGCTCTTCCTCTACCAGCAGCCAGGGTCCTGGGCCCTCTTAGGAATCCTAGGGGCTGGAGAAGCTGCTCCACCAACCACAGGGCTGATGAGACTGGCAAAGGAGGGGAGAGTAGGAAGCAGATGGGGAGGCTGGCTCAGGGCCCCATCCTGGGTGGGGGGGCTCCAGCACAAACACTGGGCCTAGAGCACTCAGCCCCCCTTGGCCACACTGCATGTCGGTGGGTGCTTCCTCAGGGTGCAAGACAGAGGCTCAGGATTGGTTCAGCAAACATTTATTGGGCACGCGCCTGGGCTGGGAACTGAGCTCACAGATGGGGAGAGGAGCGAGACATAAGCAGAAACCAGCACCAGGGCTCCGAGAGGGCAGTGCTCTGCGGCAGCACTGTGTGGGGGTGCCCAGGTGGGGACTTAGAAGCTTCAAGAAGGCCTTCTGGAGGCAGCAAATGCTTGGACAGAGCTTGAAAGGGTTAGGAAGAGTGAGCCTGGCAAATAAGCTAGGAAGAGTATTGCAGCCCAAAGGAACAGCATGGGCAAAGCATAGAGGTGCCACAGGGCAGGCAGGGCAGGGGCAGGACTGAAGCTGTTCAGGCTCATCACAGGGAATGAGACAGAGGGAGGTGGGACCATGAGTGCTGCACTGGGGTCGCAGGATCTCTGCTGACTGCTGGACACCCCCGGCCCTCCCCTATCCCTGCAGGTCCTGGTGGCTGGCATTGAGGCGAACATACCTGTGACCTATGGAATTGGCAGCCAGAGGGGAGACGAGAGCACTGGCTGTCAATTCATAGGTCAGAGCCCTGTGCACTCGGTCTCGGCAGCCCACCGACAGCCCTCCACTACCCGCCACCATCTGGCCTGGGAGCGTCGCCACGGTAGTCCTGGCTGGTCTGCTGGCCAGCACCTGCCTCTCCTTCTTCGTGGGTACAGGCCCTCGCCCCAGATAACAGCAGCCCCACTGGAACCAGTGGGCACTTCCACATGGAGTTGCTGTTACAGGGGGCGGGAACCAATTGGAGACCGGGGCCCTGCCTGGCGTCCGCCTTCGGCAGGGCTCTGGAGAGTGTCCCATGCCCGCTCACCTGGGCTCCCCAGTCTTCGTGGCCCCAGGTCCATGCATGGTCTTTTCACCAAGGCTTCTTATCATCCGGGGCCCACACCTGGCGCCCCGTGTGCTGCCAGCACTCCTTCCTGGGCAAAGTCCAGGCTCAACCCCAAATCGGCCTCATAAAGCCGGGAGCGGCTCCGATTTACAACTCCTGGGCAGCCTTTGCCCGCTCTGATGACCCCACGCCCTCTGTCCCCAAGTTATTTTGTTTCCTTGTTTCTTTCCCAACCAGAGCTGGGCCTCAGTTTCAGGTTTGGCCACTGTCACCTCTGCCCTTTGCCCACCCTCCCTGCTGCAGCCATGGGGCAGAGGGACAGCAAGGGACAGCTGGCACTTGTCAGTCCCCAGGGACCTCCCAGTGCCTGATTTCATAAGGATGGCCTCGTATGGGAAGCTGAAGATGAGACTAAGAAGAAGTGTGGGGGGCTGTGTGGGGGAGGGCACAGAAAGAGGGATAGTGAGGCAGAGGGGCTGAGAGAGGAAGTGAAGAGTAAGGCCGAGGATGGCGGTGCACACCTGGCATCCCAGCACTTTGGGAGACCAAGGTGGGAGGATCTCTTGAGCCCAGGAGTGCAAGACCAGCCTGGGCAACACAGTGAGACCCCATCTCTACAAAAAATAAAAAATTAGCCTGGTGTGGTGATGCATGCCTGTGGTCCCAGCTACTCAAGAAGCTGAGGCGGGGGATCACTTGAGCCTGGGAGGTCGAGGCTCCAGTGAGCTGGGATTGTGCCACTGCACTCCAGCCTCAGTGACAAAGAAAGACCCTGTCTCAAATAAAAATAAGAGGAACAGGTAGAGAACTAGAAAGGAACAGAGAAAACAAACAGGGACAGTGGATGACGAGGTGTAGGAAGGGGGACGACAGGGAACTGGAAAAGATGTAGATACACAAACCTGCCGCAGAACATGAGGAACAGGCTGTGAGCAGTGGCTCGCCTGGAAGGACGCTTAGGACCTCAGTGGCCTGGAAGACAGCAGGGGCCTCGGAGCTGGGTGACCTTCAGCAAGTAGCATAACCTCTCTGAACCACTGTCCATATGTCAATCAGGACTTACGAGGCCACCCTGCACGCTGGGCTGGCCTGGTGGGAAGCATCCGCCCTGGGACCCTTGGGTCTCTCTCCGCTGTGGGGAGAGGAAGCAGCTGCTGGCCAGGGTCCCTGAATGAGCCCAGGGCTCTGTGAGGCAGAGCTTCCTCTTGCAAAGCGTGTTCTCGTCCCTCCCAGACAGGTTCCGGTGACAGGTGCCAGTCCTGCAGAGACCCAGCAGGCATTTTGGGAGACTCCAAAGCTTCTGGAGAGAAAGGGGAGCTTTTAGAGACTTGGGCCCTGCCCCCTTTGCCAGTGGTGGATACAGGCCTAGAGAGACAGAGGGGGCCGCCCAAGGTCACAGAGCAGGGCCCCAGGGCCTGTGCTGCCCCAACAACCTTCCCGAAGTGGCGTCCCCCCTTCTCAGGATGCAGTCAGGGTGGGATGGGGGATCCCTGGGCTGGAATCCTTCTGCCTGGGGGGACAGACCTGCGAAGGAAGACACCGTAGCTGGTGGCTGGCCCTCCACTCAGCCTGGTGGCCCTTCCCACAGAGGCCTGGGCAAGACCAGCCTCCTGCAGCGTGGTGTCCAAGTGCCCTGGCCTGGCAGAGGCAGCGCCCGATCAGGAATCCTGGCTCCACAGCTCTGAGCGCTGATGCTAAGGCCCCCTTATCCCACAGTGGAAACCAAGGCACAGAGAGGAAGGGGCTCATCCCGGCCACCCCATGGCTGTCCAGGTCCCTTTCTTCCTCAGGATTGGCCACCCTTCAGAGAGGTGCCTGGGTTCAGGAGCCTCCTAGGACAGGGAGGGCGGCAGGGGTCCTACCACTCAGGAAGCCTTACCTGAGTGCCGGGCTGGCCTTCGGGGCACAAGGAGGAAGTGGGGACACCCTGGGCCCAGGGCCTTTTGAGCCGTTGACCCAGCCCCTGGTGGTGGTTAATGATTATCCCACCACCGTCAATACTGATCACAAGTGCGGTTCGAAGGGCAGGAAGCCCTGGACTGTGCCCGGGCAGGGTGGGGCGGGTCCAGGAAGCATCAGGCTGGGCCCCATCTGCCTCTCCGGGTGGCATCAGCACCGAGTCTCCACAGCCCTGTCTCCTCCAGGGCCTCGCCCTCCTGATCTCTTACCAGCTTGCTGCCCCAGGTGTCCGTGGGCAGCCAGGACCCCAGGGTCCCTCGGGACAAAGCTTCTGCTCTGTTCCCAGTACCCAGATCTCCCCCACTCAGAAGGGGCCACAGAGCAGGGCTGGGGGACCTTTGCTAACCCCAGAGGCCTGCGGAACCTAGCAAGGTGAGGGTCCCCTGATTCCCAACCCGAGCCTCGGTTTCCCCATGGACCCACCCACCTCTGTGCAGCGCCACTGGGAAGCAGGGCAGGGAGGAGCACGATGGGAGTAGCTCACAAGAAACAAGATGTGTGGGGGGCAATGGGCGCTCCCTGGTCCTGTGTAAAGCTTTGTGCAGTGAGGGTTGGGATTCCGGCTGCAGCGCTGCTCCAGCACCCCTCCCCCCTCCAAGTGCTGGAGCTGGGACCCCAGAGCACAGTGGAAACCAAGGGGCCAAGGCCTGGGCCACCCCAAAAGCCCCCACTAGGGATGGTGAGAGCAACATCTAGAATGCCTCAGGCTCAGCCTTCCCCGAGTGGCCTCAAGTGACAACCAGGCAGGGTCAGCTGGGCTCCAAGGACCATCCCTCCCTCCCCTGGCAGCCCCACATAGCTCCTGCCACATCAGGAGTGGGGCTGGAGTGGCAGCCTCCTGGGAGGGGAAAGGCAGAGCCCAGAGCCAGGGGAAGGCGTGCAGGGCTGGGTGCCTCTGGGTCCGCCTGTGCCCTGATCTGCTGGGCAAGGCCAGGAGGCGTGGCGACCCCTGGTGGTGACATGGGAGGTGCTGGGTGCAGAGGTGGGATCTGGGGCGGAGCCAAGGTCAAGGCTGAGGCCAGGGTTCACAGGGACAGAGGATCTGAGAGGGGGGCTGGCGGTGGGCAGTTTATTCCACTTCATGCAGACACTGACCCACGCGCTCACGGAGCTTAAAAATAATACATCGAACCACACGGATATCATCCCCTCCTCCCCCCAGACACAGAAAGACACTTGGCTGAGTGGGATGGGGTCCGAGGGTCCAAAAGCCTCTGTCCTGGGAGAAGGCAGCAGTGTGGGCCCAGGTGGGGGGAGGGGCAGTGTCCTTTCTCCCCGGAGGAAAAGTGCAGAGCCAGGGCTAAGGCCCCAAGGCAGGGAGGCCCCCCTCTCACAGCAGATTGGCAACGGGCAGGCCGGGAAGGCGTCCTTCACAGTGGCCATCCCCTGAAGGGCCAGGCCGGGCCGGGCCCGTGGGCTGCAGCTCTTGGGAGGCTCAGGAGCACGGTGGGCAGCACCCTCTGGGTGCCGGGCACCCCAGGCTCAGTCTTGGGCACTGTCTGAGCGCCACTTGAGGGCGTGGTCCTTGTGGGCGTCGGGGACAATCTGGTTGCGCATGCCCCCGAGCAGGCTGGACGTGGCCTCCGTGGCCAGGATGAGCGGCTTCACCACAGTCGGGGGCAGCTGGCGGATCACGCCCCCAACGGCGCCCGTCAGCCCCTTCTGCTCATGGCCCCGCGATGCCACGTCACAGATGGTCTGAGCTGTATCCAAGATGCCCTGTGGAAGCCAGAGGTCAGGGCGGGGTCTGTGTGAGGAGATGGGCATGGGGGACTGGGGCAGGGCGGGGGCCTGGTCACCTCTCGCACTGTGTCGTAGGCCTTGGCCACACCCTCCCGCAGGTCGGCAGGCTGCTGGCCCCTGCGCAGCCTCCGCGCAGAGCGCTTGTCCTGCAGGGAGCGGGAGACGGGGGCTGCCGGGGACAGGATGTCATACACGGTCTCAGCTGTGGCCTGGGGGACATGGGAGCACTGGATGAGGACAGCTGGCTGGGGCACACGTCAGCCCCAGGCCCCCAGGACAGTCTGAGACCCCACCAGCCCTCAGCCTCCCTGCCTGTTACTGTGCTGGCCTAGGGGGTCCTGCTCAGCCTCACTCCCCACTTCCTCCCACTCTTCCTCCCCTTCCTAGGCACCTGCCACTCTGCTGAGGGAACCTAGGAAAGTCTTCTCAACCCAAACCTCTCTTCCTGCTGACCACCACATTCAGCAGGTTCCACATGGCTGCCGCAGCTGCACGCCTGAGACTGACCGCTCCTTGTCTGGCCCCCCAGACGCCCCTGCCAGACGGTCAGGGGCCCATCCTTCCTTCTGTCTGCCAGATCCTCTGCCCAGCATCTCACCTGGCATCACTCTTTCCCACCTGACTGAACACTCCCGGGGGCTCCCTGGTGCCCATGCATCCCTCCCACCTCCCCTGGAGCCCTGCCCTCTGTCCTGTTGGGGTCTGAGCTTGCAGGTTCCAGAATGCACCATGCACCTGCACTCACCCCTTAGCCGCCTAGGACCATCGATCCCCTACAGAATTCATCTGACAACTGCCTATGAGACTGGTTCCCCAGCTTCCCTGGGGTCCTTCTGGCCTAGCGAAGTGTATGGCCTGAATGAACCAGGGCAGCCTCTGCGCCTCAGATTCTTAGTCTGCAAACACAGCCATCCTCCACCCCCCTTTACAAGACATGCCATGAGCAGGAGACACAGTGGGCTCTGAAGGCCTGGGGGGCACTCCCGCTCCTGCATGGGAGCCCCTGTGGGCCTCGGGAGACCTGGCTTGGAGGTCCCAGGCAAGTCACTTAGCCTCTCCGTGGCTGTTTCTCTATAAAGTAGGGCTGTCATACCCAGACTGCCCACTCTCAGAGGAGCTTTGAGGACAGAACCAGGGAGCTGTGGTGCAGAGGGCTCCAGCTGCTCTGTCCTGCACAGCCCAGATACAGGGCACCCACTCACCTGGATAGCCTGTACCAACCGGTTGCTGAGTTCCAGGGCGGCAGAGGCTGTGGATGAGCCAAAGGAGGCAGCCCCTCGCTGCAGCCCCCGCATGAGGCGGCCATCCTTCCTGTACTGCTCAATGGGCAGCCACAGCAGGTCCCGGAACCCTTGGACTAGGGGGAAGGAGCGCTCAGAGACACCCGAGGCTGCCCTGCCCCCACCTCCTCCTCTTATTCCCAATGGCAGCTTCTAGGTCGCCCAAGGGTAAAAGCAGTTTCGAGGGCTTCCAAACCTAGACACTCACAGAGCTGGACAACCGAGTGCATGGGGCCCACGCCTCCCAGCAGGCCGGGCAGCTGGTTCTTGCGGATGTCCTGCAGCCACTCGTTGAGGGCATAGCCCAGCACCTTGTCCACACCCAGGAGCCTGGCAGGGCAGGGAGGTGAGGAGGCAGAAGGTGAGGCAGAGCCACACATGGAGGGATTGTGGGGCCAGGAGGACTCAGTACCCCTGTGGCAAGTACTGTGGGCACTCTGCCCTCCCTGTGGTCCCACCCAGTCATGTGCAGAGGGACTGTGTCCTTTTTTTTTTTTTTAGATGGAGTCTTGCTCCGTTGCCCAGGCTGGAGTGCAGTGGTGCGATCTTGGCTCACTGCAACCGCCTCCCGGGTTCAAGCAGTTCTCCTGCCTCAGCCTCCTGAGTAGCTGGGATTACAGGTGTATGCCACCACGCCTGGCTAATTTTTGTATTTTTAGTAGAGACGGGGTTTCACCATGTTGGTCAGGCTGGTCTCGAATGCCTGAATGTGTGAGCCATCATGCCCAGCCAACTGCGTCCTTTTTACAGAGGAGAAACTGAGGCCCTGAGAAGGGTGATGACTTGGCCAAGGCCACACAACCAGTCAGGACCAGAACAGAGGGAAGATCAGGGACCCTGGAGAGAGGCTGGGGTGCTGGGGACTCACCCGTGCCTGCAACAGAGCCGCTTTAGCTTCAGCTCGGAGCAGTTGAGTTGGGCCAGGCCGATGAGGAGGCCAGCGAAAGTGCCCTGGGAGAGGGAGGGGGTCCAGGTTTACCCGATGGGACTCAGGGAGCTAGCCAGCCCATGGGAGCCACTGGAGAGCGCCCTGGCTGCTAACAGTGCCTGGATGCAAGACCTGGCCCCCAGAGGGACTCAGCCACAGCTGACCCCACATGGCCACCCCATCCGACCGCCCCACTTACCACCTGGTCCATCGTGACGTGCTTGCCATGGTAATCCAGCCAGATGGGGACCTCAGACGTGAAGCGGAACTCTCTGGGTAGGGGAGCAGGAAGAGGGGGTTCTTTGCTCACTGGCCTGGCCCCCAGCAATCTGGCCCAGGGCCCCCCACCCGCAGTCCAGCAGCCTACCTGAAGTAGATGGGCTGCTGGTCAGGAGGGGAGGGGCTGTGTCCACCGCCTGGGGCCTCCTGCGAACCAGTGGTCTCTACGCCCTCGGCCTGCCCTTCCAGGGGGCTGCTGGGCTGGGCTCGAGTCTCGGGGCGAGCTAGGGGAGGGGAGGTCACAGACTGGGGATGGGGCCAGGGATGACTGGGAACCTGGGCTGTCCTGGGAGGCAGAAGGCCCAGACGCTCCCCTCCCTGGCCCAGCCTCTCACCCTCAGCGGAGGTCTCCCCTGGGACCACGGGGTTGATGCCGGCCACCAGACTAGTGAAGAAGTCCTTGAGGAAGAAGAGGGCATCCTGCAAGGGAGAGGTCCGGATGTGGATCAGACTCAGAGGCCTGGAGACAGTGGGGTCACCCTAGGCTCTGCCCTCACGTAGACCACTCACCTGGTCCACATTGAGCCGCAGGGGCATCAGCGAGACGCGGAGACAGCACTCAGGCCCACCCAGGTTGGTAGTGGGGGCCACATGCAGCGCTTTGATGGTGAGCTGGGAGCAGAGGGTGAGTTCTGGACACCTGCTGGGCCTCTGGGGCAGCAGCTCACCCAGCTGTTCCCTGACAGCTCACCCAGCCACCCTGCCTCTGAACACGCTGTTCCCTTCGATAACACAGCCCCTAGCTCTGCCCTTCTCCCAGGCTCACAAACAACCTGGGTGTTTGTGTGGGAATGCGTGTATGTGTGTGAATCCATGCATGCGTGAAGATGTGTCCCCGACGGTCTGGTGCCCTGCCCCAGGATGGATGGTGCAGGTCGCTCATACCATGTTAGAGTGGGCACGTCGCGGCATCCGCTCACTCGTGTGTAGGTACAGGAACTTGTTGATCTGGGAGGAGGCGAGCCGGTCTCGGACCTCCAGCTCCTGCACGATGAACACCTGACGGGACAGCGGTCGCTCCTCCAGCTCCTGGCTGGGGGCCGCAGGGCCTGTGGCTGGCTCCGCTGGGTACACCTCATGCTGGAAGCTTACCTGTGGGGTGGACAGAGGCCTGGCCAGGTAAGCAGGGCCCCAAGAGGGAGGGAAGGGCTGGCCCCAGACCCCTTCTCTATTCTTTTTTTGAGACAGTCTCACTCTGTCGCCCAGGTTGGAGTGCAGTGGCGTGATCTCGGCTCACTGCAACCTCTGCCTCTCGGGTTCAAGCGATTCTCCTGCCTCAGCTTCCCCAGTAGCTGGGATTGCAGGCATGTGCCACCACACCCAGCTAATTTTAGTAGAGACAGGGTTTCACAATGTTGGCCAGGCTGGTCTCGAACTCCTGGCCTCAAGTGATCTGCCTGCCTCGTCCTCCCAAAGTGCTGGGACTACAGGCGTGAGCCACCATGCCCGGCCCCAACCCCTTCTCTATTCTATGCCCAGCAGGGACCTGCCTCTCCCTCCAGACCTGACCCTGCTCTTGCTTCCCATGCCAGCTGCACTGGTCTCTGCCCCTCAAGGAGTCCAGGCCTGTTTTGCCTTCAGGACTTTGCTCTTGTAGCCCCTCTCCGTGGAGAGCCTTCCTTCCCCCTCTTCCTGCACACCCGCTGGCTGGCCATCAGGTCTCAGAGAGGCCCCTGGCCCCCTGCTCTGACACCCATCTCCCGCAGGTTCTTGCAGCACAGCCCACCAATCCGAGCAGCCTGAGGCCCCTCTGCCCTTTGCCTCTAGCGGCTCCTTGGGAAGCCCAGCACTGGCCTGGCTCACTCTCAGCAAGTGGGACCCCCCTGCCCCGGGCAATTTCCCAGGCCCAAACCTTGAACCCTCTGTACCACTCTCTGTATCTCACACACCCCATCCGCAGCTGAACCTGTGGCCAGCCCCCATCTAGGCTCTCCTGAACCTGCTCACTAGCCCTCCCTGATTGCTGCAGAGCCCCACCCCACAGAGGCCTCTCCTCAAAAGCCCTGAGGGGTTCGTCTCTTGTAAGACTCAAAAGGAACATTCTGGATCGCTGGTTATGCACAGGCTCTGCTGTTCCTGGAAATGCCAGGATGCTTCCAGCTTCCAGCTTTTTTTTTTTTTTGAAACAGAGTCTTACTCTGTTGCCCAGGCTGGAATGCAATAGGGCGATCTCAACTCACTGCAACCTCTGCCTCTTGGGCTCAAACAACTCTCCTGCCTCAGCCTCCTGAGTAGCTGGGACTATAGGCACACACCACTGCAAATGGTTAAATTTTTTTTTTTTTTGGTAGAAATGGGGTTTCGCCATGTTGCCCAGGCTGGTCTCAAACTCCTGAGCTCAGGTGATCTGCTCTCTTCGGCCTTCCAAAGTGCTGGGATTACAGGCATAAGCCACCATGCCTGGCCCCAATTTGCGGCTTTCACACTGTCCTCTCTGCCTGAAAACTCTTCCTGGCTCACATCCCCACTTGTTCAGGTCTTTGTTCAAATGGTGCCTTCAGAAGAGGACTTTCCAGACCCTCCCCAGCACACCTGTCTCCTCCACCCCTGCAGACTCTCCCCTGAGCGCTCTTCACCATCGGACACACTCGATACATCTTGGTCCCTGCCTGGCTTCCTCCACTACAAAGGCAGGGGTTTTCCTCTGCGTTAGTCATTGCTACACGTGACATCGAGAACAAGGCCCGTTGTTCTATGACACACACGTGTAGTAGGCACTCGCCACCCCACTCACCTTGCTCAGCTGGATCTCCATGAGGACATGGTGCTGCCGCCCGCTGCCCCCCTGCGTGCGCCATGAGTTCTGGGGCCGGTTGGGGCCAGAGCAGCGGGAAGGGGAGCTCCTGGGACCTGAGAGGCCAGTTCTTGCCCTGGGAAGAGGGACAGGGGCCAAGCTGACTCAGAGGAACCCCATTCCCTCCCCGTCCTCAGCGGGCCTTTTAGCCTGGGACAAGAGACCCCCGCTAGCCCCAGTCCTGGAAAGCAGGCGGGATAAGGAAGGATGAGGAAACTGAGGCCCACCTGGGGTGGATGGGGCTCAAGGTCTCCAGCTGCTGAAAGTCAGACCTGGACCAGCCTGAGCCCCAACCTTCACCAGCTGCCACCTGCACCCGCTCGTCCTCACCTGTGGCCGGGGTGGGGGCCAAAGTCTCGGCCCCCATAGAGGTGCCAGACGAGGGAGACCTCACGTAGCACCACCCGAGTGCTGGGCACTGGGAAATGGGCAGGTGCCCGCAGCAAGTCCGTGCTGCCGATCGGCCGTGAGAAGTAACCGTCCCGCACAACGATGGGGCCGGGATGCAGCTGTGTCACCACAGGCTCCCCATCTCGAGGCTGCAGGGAGGCCAGGTAGACGTGTGACACAGATGTTCGATCCAGCCCAGCTGCCCCCAGCCCCAGCTCCCTGGCCTCACTTCTTTTTCCTTTTTTTTTTTTTTATAGACAGGGTCGGGTCATGTTCGGTCACCCAGGCTGGAGTGCAGTGGCACAATCACAGTTCACTGCAACCTCTGCCTCCTAGGCTCAAGCGATCCTCCATTCTCAGCCTCCTGAGTAGCAGGGACTGCAGACATGTGCCACCATATCAGGCTAATTTTATTTTTTTTTTGTAGAGACGGGGTCTCACTATGTTGCTCAGGCTAATCTCTCATTGCTGGACTCAAGCAATTCTCCCACCTTGACCTCCCAAATTGCTGGGATTACAGGCGTGACCTACCATGCTTGGCCTCCTCCCTGTTTTTGATGAAAGATGACACTCCTGGGTTGCTATCACCCGAGTCTATGCCTGAGTGGTCTGTCCAACAGGAGCCTGGGAAGCCCAGGCTCCTGCCAGCCCTGCCTCCTAAGACCTGGGTGAGTTCAGACATTCCCACCGGCCCTTGCAGCCACATGGTTCTCCATCCCTCTTGCTAACTGCCCTCTCCTCTTCCTCCATCCCTTGAATTTCCCAGTCCCTCTGCCCAGAACACCAGGTCTCCTCTTCCTCTGGAAATCCCCCTACTCCATCAAAGCCCAGCATCAGGGCTGCCTCCCTAGGGTGGCACAGACCTAGCACCACCCCCCAGGTGATGGCAACCACCTCCTGCCTGCTTCTCTCACCACGGGAGCTCCAGATGGCCAGGCAACCACCCCTGAGTGTTCCGTCCCCACCCCAAACACACCTGCCTGGACGGCAAACTGGTCCACCCCTCCCACCACGCACCGGGATGCCCAGGCCGGGAGCATCAAGGATGCAGAACTCATCACTGTCCAGGGTGTCTCCATCGCCCTCCTCTTCCCTTTCATCTTCCTTCTCCTCTGAGCATGACCCTAAGCTGCCAGCAGGGCCCCCGACAGGTGGTGAAGGGGGTGGGGCCCCACTCCGTTCACCTGGGAATAGGTAGACGGAGATGGGCGACGCCTGAGGGAGGTGGCCACCTATAGGAGAGAGGCCAGTTTGGAGAGGCGCCCACAGTGGGTGCCTGACTGTGTCTGCTGTCCCCACAGCACCCCCACTTCACCTGAAGGCTGGGCCAGCTCCCGTAGGCTGCGCTCGGTGTCCAGGAGGGCGTCGGCCAGGTCACGCTGGTTGATGAGGGCCGTCTCCACTCGGGGACACGAGGGCAGAGAGGCAGGACTCTCCGAGAGCTGGGCCAGGCAGGGGAGGAGCAATGAGTGAGACAGGACAGGGCTCCCCCAACCCCAGGCCCGAGGGCCATGGCAGGGGAGGGGCCTGGCCGAGCTCTGGTAGCCTGTGTGGCCAGGCCTCACCTGTACCTTCTGGCCGGCGATCTCCGTGGGGCTGGGGGGCCGGGGTGGGGGGTGCAGATCGCCTGTGCTCATTACGTACTGGAGCAGGTTGACTAGCAGGGCACAGGAGTCGGCACAGCTGTGCACGTGTACCACGTTGTTGGAGCAGCGCAGCTCGAATAGTGGCTGGCTCTGCGGGGGTGGGGGGGAGCAGCTATGTGAACACAGGGGCCACTGCCTGCTGGCCCCACCCGCTCGCTGGGAGGGCACCGCAGTTCTGACCCTGCCACAGGCAGAACAGGGATGGTCTCTCCTGGAGTGGATGACCTGCCCAGTAACTCCACTGAACAGATGAGCAAACTGTTCACCCAGAGGGTGAAAGGGGCTTGGCCCAGGGCCATCCAAGGAAGCAGGAGTGTGCCCACCCACCCTACCCCACTCCCCGTGAAGGGCTCTGCATGCCTAGCGAGGCAGGGCAGGTTATCTCCATCTTACAGGAGATGAATCCGGGGACCTACAAAGGTGGCTGATTCCCAGGGCCTCGCTGGTGCCCTGGCTGCCGTGTCCTCTGGTGGCAGGGCTGAAACCCATTCATTCATTCAGCCAGCATCAAGGGACCCCCCCCACCAGGGCTGTACTATGGCCCTTTGCAGGAGGGGCGCTAACTGCAGCCCAGGAAGGGCAGGTATAAACTGTGTCCGGAGCCCGGGCACGTGAGGGAGCAGCAGCCCCTGAAGACTCCCTTGGCCCCTGCACCTGCTGTGGCTCCAGGAGCCAGAGTGACAGCCTCACTCACCAGTTTGCCCTCGGTGCTCCCTTTCCAGGTTTTAATCACAAGTTCCAAGAGGTCAACATCCAAAACACAGACATAATCTGCAGCAGAGGCGAGAGAAAGGTCCTGTGGCCCCCTTCCACCCGGCCCCGGCCCCAGCACCTGGGGGAAGGATCCGGTTGATCCAGGTGTAGTCCCTGCTGTGCGGGCTACGTGTGGGAGCTAAGGACCCGGCCAGCAGCTGCGGGGAGACACCTGGCTGCTCTGGGTGTGGCCGGGGCGGTGGTCCCTCAGAGGGGAGGGAGCCCAGTCCCGGCCCTGCCCACCTCGCCGCAGGTCCAGGGTCTCCACCTCACACTTGTCGGACAGGTACAAGGCGGAGTCATCGAGGATGAACCTGGGGGGGAACAGGGCTGAGAAGGGCCCGGGCACCGCTGCAGGTGGCAGCTCCACGGGAGCCGAGCAGAGGGGTCCCAAGCCCACAGGAGGTGGTATGGACAGGCCCCTCCAGCCTCAGCGTTCCTGCCTGCACAATGGGGAGAAGGCCCAGACAGCAGGCAGTGGGAGGCGGGCAGCACTTGCAGCTCTCAAAGTGCCTGCAGTTCCGACACCTCGATGGGGCCTCATGACAGTCCTGGGAAGGGGTGTCCATTTTTCTCCCTGCTGCATTTGTGGTTCTTCTAAAATAAGTCCTTATTTTTGGCTGGTGCGGTGGCTCACGCCTGTAATCCCAGCACTTGGAGAGGCTGAGGCAGGCGGATCACCTGATATCAGGAGTTTGAGACCAGCGTGGCCAACGTGGTGAAACCCCGTGTCTACTAAAAATACAAATATTAGCCGAGCATGGTGGCGGGTGCCTGTAATCCCAGCTACTTGGAAGGCTGAGGCAGGAGAATCTCTTGAACTAGGGAGGCAGGGGTTGCAGCGAGCCTAGATCACACCACTGCACTCTAGCCTGGGCGACAGAGTGAGACTCCATCTCAAAAAGAAATAATAATAAGGGCTGGGCATGGTGGCTCATGCCTATAATCCCAGCACTTTTGGAGGCCAAGGCAGGCGGATCACGAGGTCAGGAGTTCGAGACCAGCCTAACCAACAAGGTGAAACCCTGTCTCTACTAAAAATACAAAACTTAGCTGGGTGTGGTGGTGGGTGCCTGTTGTCCCAGCTACTTGGGAGGCTGAGGCAGGAGAATCGCTTGAACCCAGGAGGCAGAGGTTGCAGTCAGCTGAGATTGCACCACTGCACTCCAGCCTGCCGACAGAGCGAGACTCTGTCTCAAAATAAATAAATAAATAAATAAGTCTTTATTTTAAGGGTAACATAATGAAAACTCCTTTAAGATATTTTAGAATAAAGAAAATAAAAATCATTCATCATTCCTAATCCCTAATTCTGAGAAAACCACCACACACATCTCCTTCCAAACTTTCTCTGCAGCTGCACGCCGAGACATATATAAACACCCCTTCATAAACTGATTTTAAAACATACACAGTCCTGTATCCAATGTTATTTGAGTAAACACTGTACTGTGGCATCTTTCTATATTTTTTATTTTATCTATCTATCTATCTATCTATCTATCTATCTATCTATCTATCTATGTATTTATTTGAGACGGAGTCTCGCTCTGTCACCCAGGCTGGAGTGCAGTGGCGCAATCTTCGCTCACCGTAACCTCCGCCTCCCAGATTCAAGTGATTCTCCTGCCTCAGCCTCCCAAGTAGCTGGGACTACAGGCGCCTGCCACCACCCCCGGCTCATTTTTGTATTTTTAGTAGAGACGGGGTTTCACCATATTGGCCAGGCTGGTCTCGAACTCCTGACCTTGTGATCCGCCTGCCTCAGCCTCCCAAAGTGCTGGGATTACAGGTGTGAGCCACCGCACCCTCCATCTTCTTATATTTTGAAGGGATTCTTCAGCTTCACCTTAATCCCTGCATGGTTTTCTACCTACTAGGTGGGCCATGCTTATTTGCTCAGGTTGTGAGGGTTGTGATTTAACTGATACGTTTTGGCTGTTTTAACTTATACTCCGTAAGCATTAAATCCCACCTCTCTTATTTGCATATCCTAGGACAACCCTCAGACATGAGATTACAGGTCAGAGAGCACAAATGCTTACAAGGGTCTCATCAGGAGGCTCCAACTGCCCTCTAGAAAGGCGGAAACAATCCACATTCCTGAGAATGAGACTATCACCCGGGTGTACATTAAGACCGGGAGCACCAGAGGACACACAGCGGCAGGCAGCTTCGGCCCGGCGAGGGTGGGATGGCCCGGTGCGGGGCGGCCTGCATACCTGAGCAGGAAGGTGGAGGTGTCCATGATGATGTTGCTGGAGAGAGTGAAGGTCTCTGCGGTGATGAGGACACGCACTGGGAGGTAGAGTGGCCTGGGGGTGATACTCGGGCTGGGGCCGGCTCCTTACACCTGAGAGCCCATCCCCGTCCCCAGCCCCTGGCCCACCCAGCCTGGTACCTATAGTCCACAGAGCAGGAGAACAGGTGTGTGTGCAGGATGGTGATGACCGTCGGGGGCAGGTAGCCCAGCACAGGGTCATCCAGCACGTCTAGGAACTCCAACAACTTCAGAGGCCAGGGCAGGAGGAAGCAGTGAGGATCAGGTGGTGTCCTCCCTCCTCTAACCCCTCCCTGTCCTGGCCCCTGCCTGGCACCTCACCTTCTGCCCGCTAGCTGTCTGCCACACCCCTTGCCCAGGAGCTCCGGACAAGGTCAGCTGTGGCCCAGTCCATGTTCCTCCCACCGGCCTCCTCCCACCTAGAGACCTGCTTGCCCAAAACAGAAGTCCAGAGTCACTGGGCCATGTGGCTTCCCACCACCCACGCTCACCTGGGAATGCCAGCTCTGCTCGGGCAGGGCCATGTAGTGGCGCAAGGTGGCTTTGTGCAACCGCAGTGTCACCAGGAACTCCTGAGGGTGGGGGCGCAGTCAGGGCAGTGGGGAGGCCAGCCCCACCGTGCACTGGGGCCTCACCGCGCACTGGGGTCCCACCGCACACCGGGGCTGCAGCCCAGGCTAGCAGGAGGGGTAGATGGTAGGCAAGCCCATACCTTCACATTCTTGTGGGGGTCCAGGTGGATGCGCACAGCAGTGGACAACATGTGGGGTCCCCGGCCCTGGCCCTTGCGGCCCGAGGCTCCCCGCTCGGTCACCCCTTCCTCCGATGGGTAGATGGTTGGGGCCAGCTGAGCCGGGGGAGCGAAACTGGGAAGGTCCAGGTGACTGGGCAGCGGGTAGTCATCCACGGCCGCTGGGGAGGGGTCTCATGAGCCCCCTGCCAAGCCAACTGGCTACCCACTCCACCCAGGGCCCACATCCGTCCTGAAAGCCCTCCACCCCCAACCCTGGACCCCAGTGGTGACCTGCCCCCAGGCCTCACACCTCGGTGGTAGAGTGTTGCCTTTTCAGCTTCCAGACAGAAGTAGCCAAGTCCTGGCTGGCCACAGTACTGGGAGACGCTGAAGAGGGTACCGTGCTCCATGTCCAGCACCAGCTCCCCGTGCACAGCCTCCAGCCGCTTCCCACCCTCATCCTGCAGAAGGAGCACACGGCCTGGCTTCCCCAGCTGCACTCAGCAACCCTCAAGCCCTCTGGGGGTTGGCGGCTCCTGGAGCCCTGGCCTAAGGGGGTCAGCTCCAGTTTCCACCATGGACGCTGCTGGAGGCCCTGGATGGCACTTGCCTCTTCTGCCAGGAGAAAAATAATCTCTGCCGGGTCTGCCCGCTCAGAGTGGGAACGGTGGGTGCTCCATGCCCATCCCGACCCCTAGCATGGTGCTTTACATACAGCAGGGGGTCAGAAGGAGCTGATGGGCTGTGATAGGGTGGGCAGGCTGGCGTGGGTGGGCTGGCGCTGCCCACTCAGGCCTCCTGCTCTCCACATTCTTGACCTGGAGCTGCTCGCGCTGGTCTTGCTCTGCCGCCAATGGGAGCTCTGAAGTTTGGGGCCCGCCTGCCCGGGGCTGCACTTACCTTGGTCTCACAGAGGGCTGTGATCCGCCCCTTCAGCACTGTCACCAGTGTAGAGAAGGTGCTCTGCAAGTGAAGACTTGGGGCCTCAGGGGCAGCGGCCTGTGGGCCACCTGATGCCCCCACTGAGAAGAAGTGGGCATCCTCGTCATCCGAGTCCGAGTCTGGGGTGAGATCAAAGCAGTTGGCTGGGAAGGAGACCGCGAAGGGCTAGCCTGGCCCTTCCCAGACCTGGGGGTCCTCCCTCTAGCCCAGCGTTAGCACCTCTCATACCCAGCTTGAAGGCTGACTTGCACATCTTAAAGCTGTCGTGCCAGAAGCCTGAGGGGCCGGGGAAGCCCGAGGGCTGGGCGGCGGGGTCGGGGGTGGGAAGCAGATCTGCAGGCTCCCACATGAGCAGGTCGTTGTTGATCCTGAGATAGGCGGGTGGACAGCAGGTAAGGGAGGCCAGGCCCACCCAGTGTCCAGTCCCGCCCTGCTGGCCCCGCGTCTCCACCTGTTGTAGATGCTCTCGTAGACCTCCTTGCTGGGCAGAAAGATGTGGACACTGGGCAGGATCACTTCCAGGCTGCAGCGGGACAGTGCCAGGGTCCGGCTCTGGAACGTCCTCATCTCCTCAGGGTCTCCAGGGATCACCATCTGGACAGGGTGAGGTGGAAAGAGCAGGAGAGTCATCTTAGAGACGCTGGCTGGGGCCTGTCTCTGGTCTCAGTCCTGCCCTCCTGTCGTTCATCATTCATTCATAGGAGCCCTTCTCTACTGGGGATGCATGATAGCCGTACAGATACAGTGCTGATGGCACACCTGTGCTGTTCTAAGGGCTTCAGGTATGTTAACTTCTTTCATACTCACAACAGGCCTGTGACACAGGTCATGGTTAGGCTGGGCGCGGTGGCTCACGCCTGTAATCCTAGCACTTTGGGAGAGTGAGGAGGGCAGATCACTTGAGGTCAGGAGTTCGAGACCAGCCTGGCCAACACGGTGAAACCCTGTCTCTACTAAAAATACAAAATTAGGCCAGGTGCGGTGGCTCATGCCTATAATCCCAGCACTTTGGGAGGCTGAGGTGGGTGATCATTTGAGGTCAGGAGTTAGAGGCCAGTCTGGCCAACATGATGAAACCCCGTCTCTACTAAAAATATAAAAATTAGCCGGGCGTGGTGGCACGCGCCTGTAATCCCGGCTACTCAGGAGGCTGAGGCAGGAGAATCGCTTGAGCCTGGGAGGCGGAGGTTGCGGTGAGCCGAGATCATGCCACTGCACTCCAGCCTCGGCGACACAGCAAAACTCTATCTCAAAAAAAAAAGAAAAAAAAGAGAGAAAGACAGGTCATGGTGCCCATTTTCCAGGGGAAGAAACTCATCTATAGGTAACTCTTCAAGGTCAGATAACTCCCCAGGGTGATGACACAGTCACCAAGTGGCAGAGCCTGGCCCTTAACTGCCTCTCTAAGTGTACAGTGCTGATCCACCGGTCAGGTGGGGCAGGACCTGATCTTTCCAATCGAGGACCCATGCTCCCCAGGGGCCTGCCCTCACCAGTGCCGTTTCAGAAAGACTCTCTGACTGGAAAGAATGGAAGAGCCGAAATCCTCACTGGTGTTGGGTCAGCTCATGCCCACCCCAGGTGGTCGTGCTGCCCTGGCCCACAGCCACACAGGTGGCTCCTACGGCAGGAACCCGGGCGGTGGGCGGGAGGGGGTCCTGGGAAGAGGTGGGGCCAAGTCTCACCTCCTCTGTCTCATACATGGTCCTCTTAGAGGAGAAGGGCGAGGGCTCAGGTTCCCGCAGCTCACAGGGACTCTCCACTGACAGCTCCAGCTCCTCTCCCTTCTCCGGGGCCACCTCCCACTGTGTGCTGCTGGACTGGGGGTTCACAGTCACCACTACCCTGCCAGGGCACAGGCCTGTTACTGGCCTGCAGGGCCCCCGGCACCCAGTTCCAAGCTGGCCCCCTGCCACCCCCAGCAGAACCCTCCTCTCCTGGGCCCAGTCCAGAGCCCCTACTTACTGGGGCAGGAAGTACTTGCGCCCAGTGCTCTTGGGGTCCAGGGCTTTGGAGACACGCAGGCAAGGGACAGGTGGCTTCCCTCCATCTTCATAGATACCTGGAGGGGGATGGGGAATTAGGGGGTTCATCACTGCTGCCTTTTCCTATTTCTTCCCCAATGCCCAGGTCGGCTCAGAGCTGTGCCCCCGACTCCACACACCTTGGTGGGCAGAGAAAGCCAGAGACAAAGGGTCCACCCTACTTGTCGGCGAGGAGGCCGGGGACAGGCAGTGCTGGGACCCCAAGAGCTGGTAAAGGCCTGGGCCAGGGACTGCTTGGGTTGTGACTGGGCCCCTTCCATAGCCCCAAGCCCATCTCTCCCAGAAGCCAGGCCTCTTGCCCCAAGTTCTGTCACTCGGGGGCTCTCACCATGTAGGTCGGAGCAGGTGAGTTCCAGGTGGGTGGGGACTGGGGGACCAGGCCCACTGCTAAGCTCTGACCGGAACTGGGGCTCACTCAGCTCCAGCCGAAGCTGCTCAGCCCGCACGGCCTGGCCCGCCCAGGGGTCCCGCTCAGGCCGCAGGTCGGCAATGGGGAAGCGCAGCCGCAGCGTGGCCCGGGGTGCAGAGAGCCAAAATACCGTCTGCTGCTCCATCGCCGGCAGGGGCTCTGTCTGCAGGAGGATTGGGGGTCAGAGCCGCCGTCGGAGCCCCTCCCACTGTGACCAAGAGCCGAGGACCCAGGCCCTGCACCCACCCCCGGCCTGGCCCTGGCAGGGGCCTCTCACCAGCAGGCCAGCTGGAGGCTCAGCAGGTACGGTGGCCAGGCGCAGTAGGGCGGCCAGCCGGTCCAGGGCCCCCAGCTCCACGTCCGCCTGGAAGTTGGCCAGGTCCAGGGCCAGTTCTGAGTGGCAATGGCAGGCAACTGAGCGCCGGGGTCGGCTCTGAGGGCGAGGGCGTTCAGGTCAGTGAGGGCTGAGTGGTACTCAGGGGGTGGGACAGGAAGGCCCTCTCTGGTAGTGGGAGAAGAGCTGGGGCAGGGGCCACGAGAGCACTAAGGAGGCCTGTCCCACCTTTGCCCGACGCGCACAATGTGCTTGTTTACTTATAAAAGCCACCCGACATGCGCCACTCTTAGCAACAGAGGCCAGCCAGGGGGCCATATTGAGATAGGGCAAGGGCATGACCAGGCTCAGAGACTGGCATAGGAAGGGCCAGGCAGGTATTTGAGGGCCCCAGCATGGTGAGATGTGGAGCACAGGGGAAGAGGGACAGGGCTGGGCAGCAGAGGAGGCCCTGGCAGAGGCCAGGGTGGGGTCAACACGCCATGGGGACAGCCTGGTGGCCTGGAGCGGGTGGGTTACCTTAGGCACACGGCGCAGGATCTGTGTGTGGCGCAGATGGGCGCAGGGCCGAGCTGAGGCCTGGGAGCCCAGCGTACCAGGAAAGGTCAGGATCTGGGATGGGACCCGGGAGGCACACAGGGTCAGGCCTGGCCCCACAGCCACCCAAACCTCCAGACCCCGCCTCGTACACATTCTGCCTCTGCCCTCACCTCCGTGTACTCAGGCTCGGAGGTGCCCCGGGGCCACAGACACTCCAGCACCTCCAGCTGCCCGAAGTGCACTTCCATGCTGGTTGTCCGCCGGCCCCGACTGCCCGTCCGCAGCTCCCAGGACAGCTGCACGGCTGTGCCCGTTAGCCTGCGGGGAAGAGGACAGGCGTCAGAAGGTGCACTTAGGGGGCTCTGATGGTCTCTCCTCAGGCCCTGGCCTCGGGCTTATACCGAACATGGCTACAGGGACAGGCCCTCTGGAAGCGTGGTCGAAGGTGATGGAAGTCTCGGGAACCGAAGGGCCCATCCTTGGTGGCATCAAACTCGGTGAAAAAGTGCGTGGCGAGGTCAGGTGGTCCGGAAGATGGGGCAGACGTCTGAAGCAAGGTCAGGGTCACACCCCCCAAGGTCATCTTCAGCAGCGAGTCAGGGCGCATGGTGTCCAGGAGGGGGTTGGGGGCCATCTTGCCTAAGGGTACAGAGGCTTCAGCAGGGGCTCCCAACAGATTCCGGGTACCCCAGGTGGAGCAATAGTTCGCCACCAGGCTGGGGGTTGGGAGGCCAGGTCTGCCCCACCATGTGGCTCTGGGAGAAGGCTTGGTCAGGCAGGGGTGACACTGGTGCCTCCAGTAGGCCAGGCCCTCTGCCCAGGCTCAACTGAACCCTCCTCAGGGTGCTGGAAGGACAGGATGTGATAAAGCACCCAGCCTAGCACCCACAGACAATAAGCTCTCAATAAACATGAACTCAGATATACAGCCTGGCAAAGGCTGATCTCACCCTTCTCTTCCTATGGAAGAGGAAGCTGAGTCTCAGAGAGTTTAAGTGCTTGACTAAGATCAATGACTGAAAAACCTAGGCTCTGTCCACTCTATCACCAGCTCCCACCTTGTTTGGTCCCCAGGGAACCAAGTCACAGATGGTAGATATCCAGGCATCGCTGGGGATTTCCTGTGTGCCTCTGACATCCCACAGCACTAAGGCCTCTTCCAGTCCTTCCTGTCCCTGGAGTACCCCCAGGGTGCTCCAACTCACCAGCTGGGTGGGCCTGGGCAGAGAGCCGGCGGGAGGCCATGTCGCTGTGCACAGAGGAGGCCAGGTCTACATCGGAGAGGGAGAGCTCAGAGAGGGCTGAGGCCACACTGCTTGTGAGGCCAGCCATGGAGAAGAAGAGGTCTGTGGGTGAAGTGAGGAGTGTCAGGGACAGCCGACCCCAGCCCCTAGGCTCCTGCACCCACACTAGCTGCCCCTCCAACCATGGTCTGACCCCACACCCACCAGTGTTATCCAGGTTGAGAAGGGGGTTGGTAAGGGGGTCTGGACTGAGGGGCTCAGCCACTGCCCCTGCCTGCAGCTGCTGGTTCAGGTCCTGCTCAATCAGCCACAGGTCTTCAGCACCTAGCGGGCGGCTCTTGTTCAGCTTGTCAGCCAGGCCCTCGTGGTCTGCAGGGGAGGAGACTTCAGTCTGGGCTGGCTGGCCCTCCCAGCCACCCCACCCCCATGCCACCCAGGGGCCTCACCTGTAAGGCTCACGGCGCTGAGCAGTTCTTGAAGTTGCTGGAGCTGCCTTGGGGTCAGGAGCAGGTGCAGGGAGCCCAGCTGTCCCGCCACCTCCAACTGGGGGCCAAGGAGGCAGCCATGGAGCCTAGGCCCACCACCCAGCTCCTCTAAGAGCTACCACCCGCCTGCCCTCGCCCTGGGAAAGCAGGATGCTGGCTACCAAACTAAACTCTGTTACCAACTAGCTCTATGAACCAGGCCACAACTTGACCTCTCAGCCTCAGTTTCTTTTTTTCTTCTTTTTGAGATGGAGTTTCGCTCTTGTTGCCCAGGCTGCAGTGCAGTGGTGCAATCTTGGCTCACTGCAACCTCTGCCTCCTGGGTTCAAGCGATTCTCCCGCCTCAGCCTCCCAAGAAGCTGGGATTACAGGCATGTGCCACCACGCCTGGCTAATTTTGTATTTTTAGTAGAGACGGGGTTTCACCATGTTGGCCAGGCTGGTCTCGAACTCCTGACCTCAGATGATCCACCCACCTTGGCCTCCCAAAGTGCTGGGATTACAGGTGTGAACCCTGTGCCTGGCCTACAGCCTCAGTTTCTTTAGCTGCCAAGAAGGAAGTAAATCCCCCACTTGACATCCCCACTGTGGGCTGTAGATAATCAGCCTTGCTGAGGAGGAGGAGTCTTGAGATGGGGTACTCACCCCCTCCCCAGGGGCCTGGGGACCCACCTTGGGGCCAGGGAAGGCCTCATTTTGCTTCAACTTCACCATCAGCTCCATGTACCCTGAGCAGCTGCCGATCTGCAAGGGGGGCTCTGGAGGCTCTTCCTGGGAGGCGGGAGGATACAAGAGGGGAAGGTTGAGAAAATGGAGTCAGAGATGGTCAGAAAGGATGGGAGGGGCTCAGTGGGCTCAAGGGAGAGGAGACAGGGGCTGTGGGAATCAGAGCCTGCTCACCTGTGCCGGGAGCTCCTCGTAGTGCAGGCGGACCCCTGCCAGCTGCAGCAGCTTGTGCAGGAAGGCAGGCGGCTGATGCACGTCCACCGGCGGCGCCTGGCTTGGGTCCCGCACTGCCTCGTCACAGTACTCCAGTCTGGAGAGTGTAGGGTCAGCCCGTGCCCTGGCCACCCCAGGCCTGGAGCCCCTCTCTCCACACAGTGCTCTGTTCTAGGGGCACGGGGTCAGGGAGCCTAGCCTGCAGAGCTGCCCCATCACACCTAGGCCGTCCTGAATCACCATGTCCAGCCCGGAGGCTCAGGCCAGCCCTTGCTCCTCAGACCCTCAGCATCTAACTTGGTTCTTGGGGCCTCGGCCACTCTGGGCCTGTATCACCTGGCCTCTGGACACCAGTCCGGGCTCACGATGCAGCCCACCTCCCCAACCCTACCACCACCGAGGCCCATCCAGATCCACCCTGCCTCTTCCCAGGAACCTAGGCTGCGGGTGGGGACCATCCAGCAGCCCCCACTCCCCATCTTCACACCAGTCCACCCCAGATCGGCCTGCCCTTACCTCTGCACACGGACCTCGACGGCCACACCACGTTCCCCATCACCCGGAGAGTGCTCCACCCTCACGACAGTGTCCAGGAAGGTCACTTTGATCCTCCGAAGCACTGAGGAGTTGGGGAGGGGTCTCAGGTCAGGTGGAGCAGCAAAGGGGAGGCAGAATTTCCCATCTGGGCACCAGGGTGGCCGTGCCGTTGTCTGGAGCCCCTGTTCTGTGTGCCACTGAAGGGCAGGAGACAGGGCGGCCGGGAGGGGCCTGCTCACCAGTCTCAATGGTCTGGGCAAACATCTCCAGCCCCTCCAGGGGCTGTGGAGGCTCAGAGGGCTCCGGTAGCCCGTCCCGCAGACACTCCTGGGCCAGCTGCAGGCTTGTGGTCATGCATGAGGCCCAGCTCTGTGAGTCGGCAGCCCCTGGCGCTGTAGGGAGAAACAGGGTCTCAAGGCAGGCAGGCCCAGTCAGGTCCTGGACGCCCCGGCCCACTCTCCCCACTTGCCCGCCCCCAGCCTCGCCCTGCCCTCACCTGGACCCCGGCGGGGCTGCAAGGTGAGCTGGAGGCCGGACACGCGCACTGTGCAGTGGTCGGTGAGCAGAGCAGCCCAGGGCACGGCCACCTCGATGGAGCCCACGAAGCCTTCCACCAGCTCCAGCGGTGACTCCATCGACTCCAGCACCTCGTTCACAGACTGGGAGCAAGCAAGAGACAAAACCAGCTCAGGGAAACCCCAAATCCCACAGGCTGGCACAGCCTTATCTGGCTATAGTGCCTTGGAGAGCACCCTTGGCTTGCCCTGTCCCTCCACGTGTTATCTACAAGGTCCCACCTATGCTCATGCTGTCCCCTACTACAGGCCAGCCCCCCTACCCCGTCACCCAAAGGTGCCTAATCCTTCAAGCCAGAGCAGATGTTTCCCCTCACTACTTAATTCAAGATAATATTTACCGAGCACTTTCTACATGCTGACACTGAGACTAGATGGGTAAATAAAATGTCTTCATTCCCCAGCCAAGCTAGGCTCCAGCCAGGGGCTCAGAGCAACTAGGATGAAACTCAGAGGTGAGCAGGTGCTTGGGGGTGGTGAGGGGGCTGGTGGGGGGGCCGTGGGGAAGACGCCTAACCCAGCCTGGGCCGTCAGAGGAGGGGCAAGCTGAAGAATAAAGGGAGGGGGGATAGGCGCTGGTAGAAGGTGGTGTGTTGCAGGCACAGGACAACATGGGCACATGTATGGCAGAGTCCGGAATACCCATGTTCACCCTGGATAAGCAGAGTTCAAAGGGACAGTGTCCAAGAGAGGGGCTGACCTAATGCCAGATGGGACCCCCCCTCCACCAACCCCAAACACCTAGTGTAGCTGTGCCTCTCTGTGAGGCACAAGGCTGAGCCCCTGGCTAAAATGTCCACGCTGGAGTTGTACCCCTGCCAACCTGGAAGCTCCTGGAGGGCTGTACCCCACCTGCCTCCCCCGTGACCCCAGGTGCCACCCAGAAAGGGCCTCAGTAAACTGGTTGGATCCAAGAATAAAAAAGCACATGGCAGAGCAGATGGGAGTCCAAATTCCTCACCCAGAGACCCACAGCTCGGGAAACTGAGGCCTAGAGACAGGACTAATCTAGTCACCCAGTATACAACAGGGACTGAGACTGGGATGCGGGCCTCTCTCTCTTCATGCCACTTCAGAGGCCCCAGATACTCAGTTTCTTTGGGGGCCTTCAAGGCGGGGCCTGCAGGCTGAGCTGGGAGGGAGGAGAGGCTGGTTATCAAGAAAGCGTCTGCATTCCACCAGGGCCCTAGAGAAGCCAATTCAGTCCCCAACAAGAGGGCAGGGAACAGGAGTAGGGGCGTTTTCTGGAGCTGAAAGTAAAAAGGGGAAGCCTAGGGCTGGGTATGGTGGTTCATGCCTATAATCTCAGCACTTTGGGAGGCTGAGGTGGGAGGATCCCTTCAGGGGTTCAAGACTAGCCTGGGCAACATAGCGAAATCCTGTCTCTATAAAAATAAAAAAGGGGCAGCCTAGAGACGGCCTTAGAGGCTGAGGCTAAGGTTAGAGGTCAGAGAGGGCTTCCTACACCAGAATTCACAGACAGCAGGCCACTGGGGGGTGCCCCCAGTTCAGGGCCCACGGTTATCCTACCCCACATTTGCTCACCAGGGCCTGGCCTACCCCCAAAGCCTAGCTCTTCTGCCCAGATTAGCAGCCCCCTGAGTCCAGCCACAAAACTGAGAAGTCCCTGCCTCCATGCCCACCCCTGCTGTTCTGGACCTGGTGGATCGACCAGGACGCGCCTCTAATTGGTGGCTCCTTCAAAGCTCCCCAGGTCAGCTGAGCTGTGAGTCAGGGCTCCTCACCGTTCCCAGCCTCAAGCCTCTGACCTTACACCTCTTGGCCTCCCTAGCATCTCCCTTGGCCTCCTCCCGGCTTGAAGCCAGATCTCCCCACCTTTCCTCCAGGGCCTCCCTCCAGGCAGGGACACTGAGCCGGGGGGGTCGGTGGGAGATGTGGGTGGGGGCCATCCAGTCCCTCCCTAGACACCCACTTGGCCCATCCCACTCTCCCAAAAGCAGGAAGTAGGCAGCGACCCAGGCACACGAGGTGTTGATCAACACTGGTACTGACGCGGTTGTTGACATACACATCCGGTGGTTTGTTGATCCCACCTACGGGCTCAGGAGTCAGGGCACATGATCCACAGGTGTCCTCGCCAGGGCTCCGGACCCCTACCAGCTTCCCCCACCAGCTGCGCAGGCCCAGGTCTGTCACTGCCCTGGCCCAGCTCAGTTCCTACGCTCCCTCCCCAGCCCCTCCTCAGCCCGAGAGCCACCCTCCTTAACTCAGCCCCCAAACTCGACGAGTTTGTCTTGCATTCTCCAGACAGGTGATCTTGCCCTCTCCAGCCTCAGTTTCTCCTCCCGTGGAGACAGAAACCCCTTCCCGCTCAGTTTCTGGCTCTGGTAAGGAACTGAAGAGGCCAGCCGGGGTGCCTCTGACGCCTGGAGAGGGCAAGATTCCCCTGGCCTCTCTACGCCCGGTGCCTGATCCCCCAGCCCGATCCTGCCGCAGGGAGCCTCAGGTCGCTGCGCTCCCACCCTCCGCACCTTCCTGGACTCGGGCCTGGCTCCTCACCCAGATTTCCAGGTGGATGTCTCGCAGGGCAACGCTGCCCTTGTACAGATCGAGGCTGAGCTGGTCCAGGCTGAGGTGCTCTTGGAAGAAGTGACCTAAGTAGTGGTGCAGCAAGTAGCGGCAGACCCGCTCTTTCACACAGTTTGACCATGGCCACAGCCATCGTGACATCTCGGAGACCGCCGGGCCTGGGCCGCCTCCGCTTGCCGCCCGCCGGCGATCCCCGTCCGGCTCCGCTGTTCACTAGAGCCCCCGGCTCGCCCCGCCGCTTCTCTAGGCGCCAGGCCGCGCCCCCGGACGCCCAGCCACGCCCCCTACGCTCACTGTCATTGGCTATTGCAAAGGGCGAGGCCTACTGATTGGCTGCGCGGGGCGGAGCCTTCGGGCGCGAAAAAGGGACTGGGCTCTCTGCATGATATAGGGCTCTCAATCATGATTTACGCTTGCGTAAAGTACTGTGTGGGAGGACCTTTAACCTCCCCTCTACAGGCTCTGGGAAGGCTGTTGCTCCAGGTGCCGGCCCCTCAAAGGAATGCGCATGTGCTGATTCGTCCAACCACTTTAAGTGGTTGGGGAGGATTTAAAGGGACAGTGTCCCATCAAACTTCGTAGAAGCCTTCCCCAGAGGAGTAAACTCAGTGCGCGATCTTAAGCGCGCATCTGTGGAAAGAATTAAGTGAGTAAACATTCGCATTTTGCAAAATCCTTTACCATCCTTTATCTCATTGAGCCCTCTTAATAATCGCTCAAGGTAGGGATTATTGCCACCGCTTTACAGGTAAGAAAACAGATTAAGATACGAGAAAGACCCTGCCTCAAAAACAAACAAAAATAAATAAGGGCTCTGAATCCATCACCAAGGAAGGTCTTTTTTCCCCTCCTCACCCCGGAATGCTCAGAGGGAGATTAACTGACCCTCCCTTCTCTCTGCCGTCGGTCAGGCCTTAGGCACCTCTCTGAAATAATAATAGCTTTTCATATCTCTAGTCCTAAAATCAAAGAATGGATTCTGCCTCCTTTAAGCAGGGGGGCATTGTTTTTGTACAGCCTTTGAGCTAAGTATGGTTTTTATGTCTTTTAAATGGTTAGGGGAAAAATCAAAAGAAGAATGAACTTTTCATGGCATGTGAAAATCATATGAAATTCACATTCCAGTGTTTATACATAACGTTTTAGTGTCACACAGTCTTGCTCATTTGCTTAAGTTCTGCCCAGGGCTGCTTTCTTGCTACAAGAGCAGAATTCAGTACTTGAGACAGAGGCCTGCAAAGCCTAAAATATTTATTTTCTGGCCCTTCACAGAAAAAGTTTGCCAACCGCTGCTCTGTAGGGGGCGGCCACACAAAACCTCTTACATCATGGGCGACTTCAGGAACAGCCATAGGTAATTATGTTTCTTTTCTTTTCTTTTTGAGACAGACTCTCTCTGTCACCCAGGCTGGAGTGCAGTGGCACAATCTTGGCTCACTGCAACCTCTGCCTCCTGGGTTCAAATGATTCTGCTGCCTTGGCCTCCCGGAGTAGCTGGGATTACAGGCATGCACCACCGCACCCAGCTAATTACCGTGTTGGGCAGGCTGGTCTCGAACTCCTGACCTTAGGTGATCAGCCTGCCTTGGCCTCCCAAAGTGTTGGGATTACAGGCATGAGCCACCGCGCCCGGCCTATGTTTCTATTTTATTTATTTTTTTTGAGACAGAGTCTTGCTCTGTTGCCCAGGCTGGAGTGCAGTGGTGCAGTCTCCTCTCACGCAACCTCTGGCTCCTGGGTTCAAGGAATTCCTGAGTAGCTGGGATTACGGGTGTGAGCTACCCCACCTAGCCTGTGTTTCTATTTTAATCTTACTTGGGAGCTGGACTCTTACATTCTAATGCCAAAACTCAGCCTGAAGCAAGGGCAACCGCCCTGGCCCACAGGGCAGGGTCCTGTATTCCAGTCCCACCCATGGGTGGTTTCTTCTCCTCTTGTGACCCTCAGTTTTATCCTGTGTAACTGGGGTTGGGTTAGTAAGTGGAGATAGTTCATTACCTGGAAGGAACAGGCTCCATTCAGGGAGGCAGGCTGATAGGACAGCCATTCAGAAAGTGCTTATGGACCAGGCGCGGTGGCTCACGCCTGTAATCCCAGCACTTTGGGAGGCCAAGGCGGGTGGATCATGAGGTCAGGAAATCGAGACCACCCTGGCTAACACAGTGAAACCCCATCTCTACTAAAAAATATTTAAAAAATTAGCCGAGTGTGATGGCGGGCGCCTGTAGTCCCAGCTACTCGGGAGGCTGAGGCAGGAGAATGGTGTGAACCTGGGAGGCGGAGCTTGTGGTGAGCCAAGTTTGTGCCACTGCACTCCAGCCTGGCTGACAGAGCGAGATTCTGTCTCAAAAAAAAAAAAAAAAAAAAAAAAAAAAAAGAAACTGCTTGTGGAAGGAATCGAGAGCTCTGCCTTCTTCCATGGCAGGCTGGGGGCAGTACTGTGCTCACCAACTGATTATTACATTAATAATAATAGACCGGGTTGGGTTGCTCACTCCTGTAATCCCAGCACTTTGGGAGGCTGAGGCAGAAGGATCGCTTGAGCCCAGGAGTTTGAGACCAGCCTGGGCAACATAGCTGAATCCCTGTGTCTACAAAGAAAAAAAAAAAAGTTTCAAAAAATTAGCCGGGCGTGGTGGTGTGTGCCTTTGGTCATTTGAGCCCAGGAGTTTGAAGTTGCAGTGAAGCTATGAATGCACCACTGCACTCCGGCCTGGGTGACAGACGGAGATCTTGTCTAAAAAAAAAATTAATAGTAAATATAATTGCCACCATGAATTAAGCCTGTGTGATGTCCTAGGCCTTGGGCTTGTTACTTTACGTGCACGATCTCATCTGCTCTGCTGTTCACCATATGCTCATGAGGGAGGTTCTATTAATATCCCCATTCTTAAGGGAGAGGAGACCAAGGCTACTTGCCTAAATGCTGTGGAGCGAATGAATGAAAAAGCATTAAGATTCAGAAATCATAAAAAGAAAAAAGAGGCTTGGAACAGTGGCTTACATGTGTAATCCCAGCATTTTTGGGAGGCTGAGGTGGCCAGAGTCACTTGATCCCGGGGGGCAGAGGTTGCCGTGAGCTGAGATTGCACCACTGCACTCCAGCCTGGGTGACACAGCAAGACTCCATCTCAAAAACAAAAAAAGGAAAGAAAAAAGAAAAAACACCACTTCTCCTCCTTCCAAAGGTGGTGGGGATAGAAGGGGATATTCTCTTGGTCCAAGAAAAGTTGTCCTTTCTAGGCCCCTGGCGCCACTCTGGGAGTTTGCTCTCCTCCAGTGAGGGAGACCCCAGGGTCAGACTGCACTCACATCTGTCTGTTGTAACTGAACTGGTGGGCACATCCGTCTCTTAGGGGTTGGTGCCTGCGGGTCCATTCCTGAGCCCCAGTTCCCAGTGCCATGTGTGTGCCACAGCAGAAGATTAGACAGGACTGAGAGGACGCAAAGATACTTCCCCAGACAAGCTCCGTAGAAAACCAACTCCAGAGACAGTCATTCTCCAACCTAGCCTCGGAGTAGGAGCTAAAGGAGTGAGCAAAAAATCCTCGCACGGTAAAGGGGACGATATTCTCTTGGGAGGAAATGGGGTGTTGGGAACCCCATGGGGCATTCTGCAACGAAGTCCCAAGCCCCACTTTAGGTCCAGCAGTTATTTATTTTTTTTTTTTTGAGACGGAGTCTCGCTCTGTCTCCCAGCCTGGAGTGCAGTGGCGCGATCTCAGCTTGCTGCAGCTTCTGCCTCCTGGGTTCAAGTGATTCTCCTGCCGCAGCTTCCTGAGTAGCTGGAATTACAGGCGTGCACCACCACGCCTGGCTAATTTTTCTATTTTTAGTAGAGATGGGGTTTCACCGTGTTGGTCAGGTTGGTCTCGAAGTTTTGACCTCATGATCTGCCCGCCTCGGCCTCCCAAAGTGCTGGGATTACAGGTGTGAGCCACTGCGCCCAGCCTTTGGTCCAGCAGTTCTATATATATATATATATATATATATGTAATTTTTTTTTTTGAGCCAGTACCTCATTCTTGCTCAGGCTGGAGTACAGGGGCATGATCACATTTCACTGCAACCTCTGCCTCCCGGGCTCAAGCAATCCTCCCACCTCAGCCTCCCCGAGTAGCTGGGACTATAGGCTCATGCCACCATGCCCAGCTAATTTTTCTATTTTTTGTAGAGATGGAGTTTCACCATGTGGCCCAGGCTGGTCTTGAACTCTTGGGCTCAAGCAATCCACCTGCCTCTGCCTCCCAAAGTGCTGAGATTACAGGCATGAGCCCCTGCACCTGGCCTAGGTCCAGCAGTTCTAACAAATACACTGGCCCTGGGCACTGCATTTAGGGGCTTCTTCTACTGGACAACTGGATTCCAGTCAACTCAAGAGGTCAGGGGAAGTTTGGGGTCAGGATTCCTCCCCATAGAGAGAAAATGGGGAGGGCCAGGCTTTGCCCCGGCCGGGGGGCATCCTTCCCACCTTAGATTAGGTGAAAACTCATCAGGCAAACTGTGTGCTTCAGACCTCAGGGGCCCTGAAGGAGTATCTCCCTTCCCCCAGGGATGGCCCACCCTCTGGGGTGAGAAAGGGATCACAGAGGTGGTCCGGGGGCTGTGGCTTTTGACTCTGTCCTGGGTGGAGAGCTTGGGTTTTATCAGAGGGAAGGGCTTTCATGGAGGAAGAGAGGCCATCCCTCAAGGATGGATGGAGCTGGAGGGAGGAGATCCCAGGCAGCTGGCAGGGAACTGGGTGTCCAGGCCAGAGGAGCTCCTCCAGGTAGCTCAGGGGCAGCCAGGAGAACAGGGGGATCTGGAACACACCTGAAAAAGCAAACTTCATCTATAAATACATGGAACTTCATCTATAAATACAATACTGTTGGATTGTACAACTGAAATTGGTGACTTTTTTTTGTTTTGAACATACATCTGTCGTTGCATATAACACAACGTAAAGCATTTCGTTTAAATTGTGGTAAAAGCCACACATGGTGGCTCACACCTGTGGTCCCAGCACTTTGGGAGGCCAAGGCGAGAGGATCACTTGAGTTAGAGACCAGTCTGGGCAACATAGCAAAACCCTGTCTCTACAAAGAATACAAAAAATTAGCCAGGAGTGGTGGCATGCGCCTGAGGTCCCAGTTACTCGGGACTGAGGCTGAGGTGGGAGGATTGCTTGAGCCCGGGAGGCAGAGGTTGCAGTGAGCCAGGATCGCGCCACTGCAAAAATAAAAATAAAAATAAAAAATAAAGCCGGGTGCAATGGCTCACTTCTGTAATCCCAGCATTTAGGAGGCTGAGGCGAATGGATCGCTTGAGCTCAGGAGTTTGAGACCAGCCTGCGCAACATGGCGAAACCCTGTCTCTACCAAAAAAACAAAAATTAGCCTGGCATGATGGCGTGCATCTGTGGTTCCAGCTACTTGGGAGGCTGAGGCAGGAGGATTGCTTGGGCCTGGGAGGTGGAGGTTGCAGCAGTGAGCTGAGATGGTGCCACTGCACTCAAGCCTGGGTGACAGAGTGAGACTCTGTCTCAAAAAACAAACAAAAAAAAATGTTCAACCTTGCATCCTCCAAGTGACACTGTGCCTATTTTGAGACCCAGTTCAAATGCCACCACTTCAGAAGTCTTTTTTTTCAGCCGGGCACAGTGGCTCACGCCTGTAATCCCAGCACTTTGGGAGGCCGAGGTGGGCGGATCACGAGGTCAGGAGATCGAGACCATCCTGGCTAACACGGTGAAACCCCGTCTCTACTAAAAATACAAAAAAACTAGCTGGGCTTGGTGGTGGGCGCCTGAAGTCCCAGCTATTCAGGAGGCTGAGGCAGGAGAATGGTGTGAACCCAGGAGGCGGAGCTTGCAGTGAGCCAAGTTTGTGCCACTGCACTCCAGCCTGGGCAACAGAGCGAGACTCCATCTCAAAAAAAAAAAAAAAGTTTTTTTTTTCTTCCAAGAGTCTTATCCCTCTCCTCTACTCTTCAGTGCCCCATTTCTGAAATGGAACATCGCTGTTTTTTGTTTTGTTTTTGAGACAGGGTCTCTGTCACCCAGGCTGGAATGCGACAGCACAATCACAGCTTACTGCAGCCTCTAACTCCTAGGCTTATGTGATCTTCCCACCTCAGCCTCCCAAAGTATTGAGATTACAGGTATGAGCCATCACACCTGGCCTTAGCACTTCCTTTATATAAAACACCAGTCCTCTGTGGTCAGTCTAGCCTTGAGACCAGGGCACTGGTACCCAGGGGGCTTGTGGAGGTGGGCTGTAGCCAGCTGGGAGGTGGAAGCCTGGCTCCTGGCCCCAACTTTTGATGACACGCTGTGTGACACTGGGCAAGGCGCTTCTCCTCTCTTGGTCTCGGGGTCCTTGCCTGGCTGCAGAGGCTCTGTGGGCCTGCCCTCCCTCAGCTTGTTCAGGGATGCAGAAGAGCCTGGGAGGTGGGCAAGGAGGGAGATCATGGATTCCCACTGGACAGACAGGGACACCAAGGGCCGGATGGGCAAGGCCTGCCGGAGGTTCCTGAGCAAGCAGAGCACTTGCTGGGTCTCCAGGGCCGGAGTCCTGGACCCCAGCCTGGTGAACTGCGGCCCTCGGTGCAGGCCTCTGCCTTCTGTTGCTTTGGTAGGCGGGCACCTCTTGCGCACCCAGGCTTCCTCTGCAACCGGGAGGATGGCTGGGTGGTTCCGCTGGAGCACTGAGTGGTCACCAAGACCCAAAGCAAGATGGGGCAGACTCTGAAAAGGCCCCTAGTCCCCTCCCCGACCTCATTATCTGGTCTCATCACCCTTTCCTACTGCTCACCATGGACCAGCTGCTCATCCAGGCAACATTTCAGGGTGGAGATTTCACAGCAGTGTAGTGGGATGGAGTTCAGGGCTATAAAGAGTGTTGGGGTCCAGGATCCTAGGACGGGGGCCCAGGACTGCAGGCTGGGAACTTTTGGTTAGCATGCCAAACTCCTGGACTCCCACCTGTGCCTTGCATACCAGCAGCAGGATTTTGAGCAAGAGACACTGACCCACCCAGCACATCTTAGGGTCCAGGGGGGCTGAAAGGTCCATCCGGGAAGGCCAGGCTGCCTGGGATGAGGTGGCAGCTCAAGGAGAAAACCTCCTCCTCTCGGGCTTTGCCACTCCAGGACTGGCCCTTTAAACCGGAGACCATGATGTCACCATAGACAGCAAGGGACGGGAGGGGGACTGCAGGCCTGAGGATGGACTGCATCTCCCAGCAGGCTTGGGTGCACCACACCCCTCCCAGCAAGCACTGACTCATCGCAGACTTTTAACTAGTCCAGTGCTGGTTTCCAAGGGGTTTCTGAAGTGTCTGGTGGTTCTGGGGTAAGGGTGAGGTTCCTGGGGGGATGGCCTAGGGCATAGAAGGCCCAGGCCAAATCTGTGGGCCCGGCATAGCTTGCTGCGACTCCTTCCTGTCAGTGTCCTGGCATCACCCTACTTTCCTGGTGCAAACTCCTAAGCCCTCCTCTTTCCCTATGCAGCCTCCCTTCTAGAATCCAGGCTTCCCGCCCCCGGCTAGAGCCCATCCCACTCTGCTCTCTGGCTTCAAAAGCTTCGGCCTTCACCCCCGAGTCTGCCCTCAAGGGTGTCCCCTTTGGTCTGGCAGCTCACTTTAAACGGCGCGGGGACTACATCTCCCAGCGGCCCCGGGCCTTCCTGACGCAGCCCCCCCTTTCAGCCCGCGGGGAGGTGCGGGCCGGGTGGGGGGAGGTGACTTGATGTCATCCTGAGCAGCTGGGCGGCGGGTGCCGGTGCGCACGGAGCCGAGCCGGGGCTCCCGTTGCGCTGCACCGCGTTGGGTCGGAGTCCCAGGACTTCAGCGGAGATCCGCGCGCTGCGACGGCCGGTGCAGAGCCCGCCGAGCGCCCAGTCCCGGCCCGGGGCTGAGTTGGGGGCATGCTCTAGCCGCCCCCCCGGAGCCCGGGAGAGAACCCAGGAGCGCCGCCGCCCAGCCCCAGCGCCCCGAGCAGAACCGCTGCGAAGGGGCCCTGAACGGCCGTCGCCCTCCCTACGGGCAGCCCCCGGGGGTTGGCGACCGAAGTCTGGGTTTTCGAGAAGTGAGTGTCCCCCACCCCATGAGGTTTGGGGGGCCAGGAAGGAGGAGCTGAGGTGGGGGAGGGTGCCAGGTTCTAGGAGCGGGGTGGCATCGGGACAGCACCTCCAGTCTTGGGGTTGTCCCAAGTGGCCGGGTTTAGTGGAGCAGCGATGCGTTCCATTCTGAAAGGGGCAGGGATGACGATCGGGGCTCCATTCTGAGTCGGGGCTGGCTTGGGGGATAGGCCCTATTCTGGGAGGGGTTGTTTTGGAGGCTTTCTGTCTGAGAGAAGGGAGGGACATGTCCAGGATGGGAGGGGGCTGCACCCCTATTTTAGGGTCTGGGCAAGGATAGGAGGGAAAAGACCTGGGCACTCCACGCAGCCTCCCGGCTCTCCTGAGGAACTGATGGGCTTTCTCTGTCTCTTTCTTGCTGATCTTTCTGCCTGACTTCGTTTTCAAAAGAGCCAGGGTGGGAACCCTAACTGGACTCTTCGGGACCCCCAGGAAGGATCTGAGGCCTGAGCCATCCTCCTTTCTACCCTGTCTGCCCCCCAGGACTGGGCAGTTGCAGGAGGCCCTGGGGGGGGGGCCCAGGACTGTGGTTGTGCCCCCCCCCCCAACGGCCGGACAGGATGGGACCAAGTTAGTCTGTCCAGTCTCACCCAGCACCTCCCAGGCCCAGAGAGAACCCCCGGGGCTCTGAAAGCTTGCCCTGCCGCCTGACCGCCATGGAGACGAAGCTGCCCCCTGCAAGCACCCCCACTAGCCCCTCCTCCCCCGGGCTGTCGCCTGTGCCCCCACCCGACAAGGTGGACGGCTTCTCCCGCCGTTCCCTCCGCAGAGCCCGGCCCCGCCGCTCCCACAGCTCCTCTCAGTTCCGCTATCAGAGCAACCAGCAGGAGCTCACACCGCTGCCCCTGCTCAAAGGTGAGCTGGCTGCTGGCCACTGGGGGAACCGAACCCCCGAGGGGACCAGCAGGGCCATGGGGAGGGGTGGGAGGCAGCGGGCAGCTGCCAAGAGAGGGAGTTTGGATACCCCTCCAGGCTAGGTTCTCCGCCATCAGAACTGACCCCAGCCCTCCAGCCCTCTCTGCTGACGCATGGCCTGACTGGCCTGTCATCCTTGGAGGTGGGACATCCGAAGGTGGTGCCACCCTAGGGGCAGACCAAGGCCAAGGGTGGGGCCCATAGCCTGGGTTCCAGGGGGCCACTATCAGCCCAGCCAGCTGCCAGATCCCTGGAGCAGGCGCTTGGCAGGTTTCCCTGGGATCACCACATAGGTCCCTTCCCCAGCCTTGGGCCATAGGGCCAGACTGGCCAAGCCTGAGGACACCGTAGAGATCCTTGGCCCTGAACCCCTCCCCATTTCTGGCCCTTAGAACAGGGTGCCACCTGAGAGGGAGGCAGCAGCTGTTTGGGGCACCTGTGGAAAGCTGCTGCATCCAGGATTTGTGATCTTGCTTTAAAACTCAGGCCATCATACTCTCTGAGCCTGGATTAGGAGGAAGAAAAGCAACCCTCAACCCCCAGGAATGGAGGAAGGGACAGTAGTTGTTTGCTGTCTGCAAGGAGCAGGAGATGGCACAAGAGCATGGGGCCTGGGGGCAGCAGAGGCAGCCGTGGAGATTAGGAGGGTCTGCCCCCCCCACAGCTGGGGCAGCTGGGGGAGCTGGGGCCCAGGCCCAGGATGCCCTCTCCTCCCCAGATGTGCCGGCTTCCGAGCTGCACGAGCTGCTGAGCCGGAAGCTGGCCCAGTGTGGGGTGATGTTTGACTTCTTGGACTGTGTGGCCGACCTCAAGGGGAAGGAGGTGAAGCGGGCAGCCCTCAACGAGCTGGTGGAGTGTGTGGGGAGCACCCGGGGTGTCCTCATCGAGCCCGTCTACCCAGACATCATCCGCATGGTGAGCACCTGCCACCCAGGCTCCGAGGGCCGGCCGAGAGGGCGTGTGAGCCCCGTTTCCTGTCCACAGGACCCCTGCGTGGAGAATAACCCTGTACTCATCGGCTTGGCCTCAGTCCACGTCTTCCTTCCCCCCGACCTGCTGCTGCCCGACACCCACTGAATGCCTCCGGGCCTGCCCCACGTCCACACCTTTGCTTATGCTTGCCTGAGACCTGGAGTGCCCTGCCCCACACCCCATACCATCCATGGCCTGGCTCAGGTGCTGCCTCTACCAAGAAGCCGCTGTCAATAACCAAGCTGGAAATCTCCCTTTTCCTGCCCGTAGACCTCACAGCTTCTAGCCTTGTTCTCCCCACTGGATTGCACCTGCCTAGAAGGCAGGGATGTGTCCCATTCACCCCTGGGTTCCCAGCCCCTGGCCCAGGGCTTGCACAAACTAGGCGTTCAGGTGATGATTGCCCAAGGAATGAACTGCTTGCTGGGGCAGATGCTGAAATCAACCCATTAGAACTTTGAATGAGGGCCAGGAGCAGCAGCTCACATCTGTAATCCCAGCACTTTGGGCCAAGGCGAGAGGATCACTTGAGGCAAGGGGTTCAAGACCAGCCTGACAGTGAGACCGCATCACTACAAAAATTTAAAAATTTGCCAGGCATAGTGGTGTGCTACTGTAGTCCAGCTACTCAGAAGGCTGAGGTGGGAGGATCGCTTGAGCCTGCCTGGGAGGTTGAGGTTGCAGTGAGTCGAGATTGTACCACTGCGCTCCAGCTTGGGCAACAGAGCAAGACCCTGTCTTGGGAAAGAAAAAAAAAAAAAAAGCTTTGAATGAGAGACTCCCTGGCTTCTGTCTTCAAGGGCTTTTCCTTAATGAACCCCAACTCTGCCACTCAGATCTCAGTGAATATCTTCCGGACTCTGCCGCCCAGTGAGAACCCTGAATTTGACCCTGAAGAGGATGAGCCCAATCTTGAGCCTTCGTGGCCACACCTGCAGGTCTGAAGGGTTGGGGAAGACAGAGATCCAAGTTTCAGAAGAGATCCAAGGCATGGGGAGAGGGCCTCCTTAGCCCCTAGACAGTTGGATGAGGGCCATAGGGTGGAATGAGTGGGTGAGGCTGTTACTGAACTCACCTTTTTGTCTGTCCCCCTCCCCCAGCTGGTATATGAGTTTTTCCTGCGTTTCTTGGAGAGCCCAGACTTCCAGCCCTCCGTGGCCAAGAGATATGTGGATCAAAAGTTTGTCCTGATGGTGAAGTGGGGAGCCCAGGCTGGGTGGTACCACAAGGCAGGGGCAGGTTCTCTGAGGGGCCAGGGATAGGATGGAAGCAACCTGGGGTGGACCTTTCCCCTGACCCTGACCCTGACTCTGGTTCCCACAGCTCCTGGAGCTATTTGATAGCGAGGATCCCCGGGAGCGTGAGTACCTCAAGACCATCCTGCACCGGGTCTATGGCAAGTTCCTGGGTCTCCGGGCCTACATCCGCAAACAGTGCAACCACATCTTCCTCCGGTGAGTGGCTGCTGCCTGCCCAGCAGAGACCTGGGGAGGGTGAGAGGGCTGTTAGAAGACTGCGGCAAAGGCCATGTGCGGTGGCTCACACCTGTAATCCCAGCACTTTGGGAGGCCGAGGTGGGTGGATCACCTAAGGTGAGGAGTTTGAGACCAACCTGGCCAACATGGTGAAACCCCGTCTCTAATAAAAATACAAACATTAGCCAGGCATGGTGGTGGGCACCTGTAATCCCAGCTACTTGGGACGCTGAGACAAGAATTACTTGAACCCAGGAGGTGGAGTTTACAGTGAGCCGAGATCATGCCACTGCACTCCAGCCTGGGCAACAGGGGGAGACTGTGTCTCAAAAAAAAAAAAAAAGAAAACAAAACAAAAAAAAGAAGACTGCAGCAAAGGCTCCTGGGCTGCAGGGGCCCTTGTAGAACTTCTGTTTTCCAAGCCCTTTCTCAGTAACGTATTACATATTGATTATACAAAGCCTGTGAAGTTGACAGAGAATGGGTATTTATTTCCATTTTACAGATGAGAAAGTAGAGGCCAAGAGAGATGAAATGGTTTGCAGGGACTGGGTCAGTCCAGGGGCCTAGGAGCTAGATCATTTGACCCTTATCATGCCAGGCCATAAGGACCCAGAGAGAGATTCTTTCTGCAAACATGCAGTGAGCACCAGCACCCACTGGGCATCAAGGCTCACGTGGCCTTGTAGTTGAGACCATGGCTCTGAAGCTATATGGCCTACATTTGAGTTTGGTTCCAACGTTTGGGTGAACTTTGGCAAATTACTTAAACTCTCTCCTAGTTTGCTCGTCTTTAAAATGGGAATGCTGGCTGGGTGCAGTGGCTCATGCCTGTAATCCCAGCACTTTGGGAGTTGGAGGTGGGCAGATCACTTGAGATCAGGAGTTCAAGATCAGCCTGGCCAACGTGGTGAAACTCCGTCTCTACTAAAAATATAAAAATTAGCTGAGTGTGGTGGTAAACACCTGCAATCCCAGCTACTCAGGAGGCTGAGGCAGGAGAATCGCTTGAGCCTGGGAGGTGGAGGTTGCAGTGAGCCAAGATTGCGCCACTGCACTCCTGCCTGGGCGACAGAGCGAGATTCCATCTCAAAGATAAGATAAAAATGGGGATGCTGCTTGTACTAACTCAGGGACCATTATCGAGGTGACATGGGGCCTTGCCTGCAAAGCACTCAGCATAGCTCCTGGACTGAGGCCGGGACTCTGAAACATTAGTTGTTATTAGCTACAAAATGGGTGAGCCATGATCCCTGTCCTCCTGTTCCTTGGAGTTCATTAGATTCCCTGCCTATTAACATTGGGGTTGTTTTATTTAACCGCTGAGTCTTGATTTCTTCATCCATGTGATGGATTTCATAAGCCCCATCTCCCTGGATAATTCTGAGACTTACATGGTACGGAGTAGATGTGCTAAGTGTTTGTCATTCTCTTGGTTGACTGGCAAGAGAGCCTTGAGCTTGGGACTCAGTGGCAGAGGTGGCTGGGCTGAGAAGGGCATTTCAGTGTGGGGGGGGGGGGGGCGGGGATTTCAATGGGGCCTGGTTTGGGATGTTGGGAAGGGAGCGCAGCCTCTGGGTTGGGGGAGAGTTGGATGAGCATGCCGTGCAGGTGAGGGTGGGCAGGCAGGATGCCTAAGGGGGCACTGGGCCTACCCTGCTTGCTTTGAGCCCACCTGCGTTCTTCTCTTGCAGGTTCATCTATGAATTTGAGCACTTCAATGGTGTGGCTGAGCTGCTGGAGATCCTAGGAAGGTGATTCTCCCTGGGCCTCAGCTGGAGCTCAGGATTCTGGAAGGAGGGACTGGGGCCAGGTCACCTGAGCCCTCTTCCTCTCTTCTGCCTCCTCCTCAGCATCATCAATGGCTTTGCGCTGCCCCTGAAGACGGAGCACAAGCAGTTCCTGGTTCGCGTCCTGATCCCCCTGCACTCTGTCAAGTCGCTGTCTGTCTTCCATGCCCAGGTGAGGCCCAGGCCTGGCCCTGCTGCAGCAGGAGCTCCAGACAGTCAGGGCAGCCAGTGGGTCCTGGAGGTCAGATCCTCCAGGGATCCTATCTCACCTTCTTTGTCTTTATAATTCTGTTCCACCTACCTTAGAAAATTCCCACTGGCGCTTTAAGGCTAACCTCAGATATCAGCTCTGTGAAGCCAGGCTTTTCTTCTCTACCCTCCCTTAGCAGAATTACATTCTTCTCCGTCTATATTCCCAAATATTTGGATACACAAATCTATTATGGGAGATTTTGATACACAATTTTTTTTTTTTGAGACAAAACCGTACTCTGTTGCCTCGGCTGGAGAGCAGTGGTATGAACATGGCTCACTGAAGCCTCTACCTGCTGGGCTCAAGCAGTCCTCCCTTCTCAGCCTCCCGAGTAGCTGGGACCACAGATGTATGTGCCACATGCCTGGCTAATTAAAAAAAAAATTTTTTTTTTGTAGAGACAGTGTCTTGCTATGTTACCTAGGCTGGTCTCAAACTCCCAGGCTCAAGTGATTCTGCCGCCTCGGCCTCCCAAAGTGCTTGGATTACAGGCGTGAGCCACCACACTAGCCATATTATGGAACCTTTTGCAAAATTTATAAAGATGAGTTTGTTGACTGTCCCCACTCCCCGCGAGATCAGAGTTGTATTCCCAGCACACTGAGTGTGATGCCTGGTACATCCTAGGCAGGTGATAAATGCTTGGTGAATAAGAAAGTAACAGGCCGTGGGTGAGCAGTATTTGGCATTCTGTCCTGGGAAGCAAGTCCTTGGCGCCTGGTGCCTTCCTGACCCGTCTTCCTTCCCTCCACCTGTCACCCCCTGCAGCTGGCATACTGTGTGGTGCAGTTCCTGGAGAAGGATGCCACTCTGACAGAGCACGTGAGTACCTCTGGGGGCTAAGGCAGCCTCTCACCTCTGCAGGCGTGACTCCTTTCTGTCTCATCTCCCACAGGTGATCCGGGGGCTGCTCAAATACTGGCCAAAAACCTGCACCCAGAAGGAGGTATGAAGAAGGGCTTTGATGCCCGCCAGAGGGAGGCTGGGAGGGCTCGGCCTCTAGAAGGCAGTCAGGTGTGTGTATGTGTAGGGGGAGATGTGAGCTGCTGCCCCTCTGTCCCTACTCCCCTCCCCAACCCACCCAGGTGATGTTTCTGGGGGAGATGGAAGAGATTCTTGATGTCATCGAGCCCTCCCAGTTTGTGAAGATCCAGGAGCCCCTTTTTAAGCAGGTGGCTCGCTGTGTTTCCAGCCCCCATTTCCAGGTATGAGGCAGGACAGGCGGGGATGGGAGCAGGGCTGGCCTGGAAAGGTTGGGTAGCTGACCTAATAAAGCTCCCTTTCCCTCAGTTTCTCCTCCAATCCCGGGTCTGGTAATGGGGAGATGCTGGACTTAGGGTCAGGAGACCTAGGGTGAAGCCTCGGACCTGCCTTCCACTGGCTGAGGGGCCTTGAGCAAATCACTGCACCACTCTGATTCTGATTAAGCTTCCGCAGCTGTAAAATGGGCCAACAACCTTTTCACAGGGTGGGGATAAGGATGGAAGAGATTGTGAGTGTAAACATGTTTGGTAAACTGAAGTGTGATCCAGAATGTGATGGAGGACTGTTATCACTTTTCCCCTTTTGCTAGTGGCCTTAGATTTCATTAGACTCGCTTTGGGATGCAGCCAGGCTTCCCCGCACCAACCCAGCTAACTAACTCATGTTCTGCTGCAAGCATGTGCAGACTTCCTCCCGTTCTTATGGGCCATAACCCAGTGGAAGTCAAGTCTTCCTCACAGTGATTCTGGCACTTCGGTTCATTAAACACCTAAAAGTCTAGTATCTCATTTGATTCTTATAACATCCTGTTGAGATAGGTATTATTAGCCCATTTTACAGATGAGAAAACTGAGGCTGGGAGGTTAAATGCCTCTCCCAAGGTCACATGGCATAGTAGAGTCTGTAGTGGTTAGGATTCACCCCGCAGCATTGGATTCCGTATCTAGAACTCTTTTCCCTTCAACACTGTTGCTTCCTCCAGGGCTCAGATAAGCCCTGAAGGTGGGGTGTGTGAAGGTCAGGGGGCCTGGGTGTTGAGGTAGTGATGGACACCAGACCTTGCACACAGAGAGAAGCCACTGCCAGTTAATCACTCTGCCATCTTGTCTGCCCCAGGTTGCAGAGCGGGCTCTGTATTTCTGGAACAATGAGTATATCCTAAGCCTCATTGAGGACAACTGCCACACTGTGCTGCCTGCTGTGTTTGGGACCCTCTACCAAGTCTCCAAGGAGCACTGGAACCAGTGAGTGCCAGGCCATGACCTAACTCACAGAAACGGGGACCAGGGCCAGCCAGTCCAGACCCGACCCCAGGGTTACTCCTAGCTGGAGAGTATCAGAGAAAGCATCAAAAGATGGCCCAGGGGTGGTGAAAAGGACAGGAAAGTGGGCAGTGCTTGTGTTCAGGTGGAATGCTGTATGTGAAGGGCAGGGAAAGGGAGAGGTGGGCAAACCAAAGCTGTTTCATCTCCTCATCCCTCCTTGACACTGCCAAGAACCATCGTATCACTGATCTACAATGTGCTCAAGACCTTCATGGAGATGAATGGGAAGCTGTTTGATGAGCTCACAGCCTCCTACAAGCTGGAAAAGCAGCAGTGAGTGTTGGGGGCTGGGCGTGGGGGAAGGGAGAAGAGCAGGGAGGAATCAGACCCCCATGGCTGGAGGGAACCCGAGGACTACCCCAAACTCTGATCAGATGCTGCAAGACTGTCCATGCTCCTGCCATCCTATGCCTGACTGTCTGCCCCTGTATCCTCCCGTCATTCTTCGAGTAGCTCAGACTTGTTCTGACTCCCTGTAGCTTCCTACAGAAGCCAGAACCACTCAGGCCCCACCCGTCATCTTCTCCGTGACTGCAGGCTGGGATCTGTCTGTCCTCTGCTCTCTTCCCTCAGTAGAGGGTTTTTATGGAGTCACAGAACAAAAATGGTTCCATGCCTTCCCTTTGCCGGTGGGGTGGTAGTGAGGGAGTCTGGACTGTGAGGGAGTCTGGACTGTGGGGGGCCCCAGGAAAGGGAGCTGCCTCACCCTCTCTCCCCAGGGAGCAGCAGAAGGCCCAGGAGCGTCAGGAGTTATGGCAAGGTCTGGAGGAGCTGCGGCTACGCCGGCTACAGGGGACCCAGGGGACCAAGGAGGCCCCCCTCCAGCGGCTTACACCCCAGGTGGCCACCAGTGGGGGTCAGAGCTAGACAGCACCTCAGAAGGGGAAAAGCTAAACCCAGAGCTGTCAGTCCCTCTATCCCTTCTCCTGTCCAGGGGCCCAGAGAGAAACACACCTACCCCTGGCCTTGCCAGAGTGGCTTCTGAGGACTCCCTGCCCAGCCCAGCTTTCACTGGGGGGAGACGAGGAGAGGCAATGGTGGTCTTGGCAACAGAATGCTCAGCCCCTCGTGGCAGGACTTGACAAGGGCAAGCTTGACCAGGAAGCTGCCATCAGGGATCTTCCCCTGCCCCGCAAAGCTAGGCTCCAGCTGCAGGCGGGCTCCCACCCTCTGCTCCTGGCCTTGGGCAAGGGCACTCAGCGCCTCGCCTGCCCCTGCCTTGGCCAATGCGAGGTCCTTCCTTATCCCCACCATGGGGTCCATGGTCTATTTATTCTCGCCCAGCTCACCCTCTACACAGACACTGTCCTGGGTGCACACTCCTCCCTTCCCTCGCTGTGTACTTCCTTGTCCCCTTTTTATTTATTGGGCAGGGGGAGGGGGAGGGCACAGGCAAGAAGAGATTCACAGTGTCCTGGGGTAAGGGGGGGTTCACAGTAATCATGGTCTACTCCTCTTTCCCTGGCTGGGGGTAGACTTAATAAAGAGAGAAATTCAAGAACTGCTTGCTTTATTTAGGGGTAAGGGCAAAGAGGGAAGTAAAATGATGAAAGATTGGTTTAGAAGAGCCAGGCAGAGGCAGGGAAGAAGCAGAAACTCCCCTCTTCTCAGGTGACAGTCACAAAATCTTACAAAGGATCAAAGCTGGAACAACCCTCCCCTTATTTAAAAAAATTCCATAGCAAGTAACCATCAGGGCTGGAGCTCCTTCCAGTTTTTGAATCTTGAACACAGGTTTCCCCCACCAGAATGTCAAGCCCTGTGACCCAGGGGAGGAAGGAGGGGAGAGGATGGGCTAGTAGCGAGAGAGGCGACACATGTCACACTGGCAGGCCCTGGCCGTGAAGATCTCGAGCTCCTCCCTCCGGCTCCCCACACACTGCAGCTGTACTTTGACCTGCGGGAGAGGGGAGTCCGTGCTGCAGTCCCCTTTCTCAGGGCTGTCTAAGATCTCCATCTCCCTGGTCTTCCCGCGACCCCAGCGTCCATCCACCGGGCCCGGGCCCTCCTCACCTTCTTCAGGCCACTGATGGTGCAGCACTGAGAGACGGAGGTGATGTTGTGTCGGTAACCACTGGCCACCAGCACAGAGTACCGAGAAGGGAAGGCGCTGGACTCACAGTGGCCCACACAGGCCTGTGCCACGTGGGAGCCCTGGCAGGTGCCTTGGCGGTCACTTCGCACTGTCACATTGAAGGCTAGAAGGAGATAGGCAAGCAGTAGATGGCGCCTCTGCCAAGGTTTGCCTCGCCCCAGCTCCCGTTGCCTGTGCCTCAGTGTGGGGCCCTTTAGGGTGCTGCCTGCCCCACCGTCCACTCTGTCAGCTCTTTGCTCCCACCCAGAACCTCCACTCCTCCTAGCCCTCCGGTCCCAGAGGTACTCACGGTGCAAGTGGCAGCCTGGGATGACTGCCTCCTGGCCCCAGGCTTCAGTGACTGCCAGGACCAGCAGATAGAGGACCAGGGTTTGAGGGGACGCCATAGGCATCTGAAACACAGTGGGGAGATGTCTCTACGTGGGTGTGCAGGTGGGATGGCGAGTTCTTTAAATACTGCATTCCAGGTGAGTGAGCCAGGGCTGGCTGGTCTGACAGGTGAGGTGTGCCTGAATGGTGCTGCCTTTTCCCTGTATCTGCCTTTGTTGTGTGTGTGTGTGTGTATGGGTGTGAGTGTGAGCAGCTGTCTCTGGAAAGGACCTGTGTGTCAGCCCTCTGTGCAGTGATTCTCCCTTCCCTGGAATTTTCTTCGCCATCTGGAGCGCAAACATCTTCCTCCCTCCATCTGCCTCATCTTGGCCTGCAGGGCCCTCATCCACATTCCCAGACCCTCCCCAGAGCTCCTCCTGCCTCAGCGAGCTCACCACTTCCGAGGCCCAGGAACAGAGCGGCTTGCAGTTTTCCTGTGCCTCCTGCTGGTCTCCAGCTTGGTGCTGGCTCTCCAGGCTTTTATTTGCCAGCATTTTGGAGCCACGCCCTCTTGGAGATCGGCTTTCAAACCAGCCTCCCCTGCCTGAAGCCTCAGAGCGATCCCACCTGGGGGATCTTGCTCTTTGAGGTGCGGTCCTCGGAGAGCAGCTCCTGCTGCTTTCTGCTTCTTTCTGTCCAAAAAGCTACCCACAGTCCAGGCCTCGATAAGTCAGATGTGGAGAGAAGCCTAGGAGCTGGTGGAGTGTGCAGCGTGTGTGCAGCTGACGACACGGGTCAAGACTCTTGGCTGAGTTGTGGACACCTGGGTTCTCTTTGCTCTGTGACCTTGGACAGAACATTTCCCTGTTCAGGGCCTGATCACCCCTAACTTTATTATTATTTATTACTATTATTTTGAGAGGGTCTGGCTCTGTCACCTAGGCTGGAGTGTGGTGGTGTTATCTCGGCTTACTGCAACCTCCACCTCCCAGCCTCCCAGACTCAAGCCATCCTCCCCCTTAGCCTCCTGAGTAGCTGGGACCACAGGCACACCACTATGACCAGCTAACTTTTGTATTTTTTTGTAGAGACAGGATTTTGCCATGTTGCCCATGGTGGTCTTGAACTGCTAAGCTCAAGTGACCCGCCTGCCTAGGCCTCCCAAAGTGCTAGAATTACAGGCATGAGACACTGTGCCTGGCCACACCCCTAATTTTAAAACCACTAAACTCAGTCCTGCTTGCCTTTTTCTAACTGCAAAGGAAAGGGATTGGGGAAGGAGATTCTTAGGGACAAGGGAAATTATACCAGTGGAGGTCTCCTGAGATGTGCTTGGTGGCAGGGCCGGGGGTTTGGGGGTTGCTGTCTGTTTCAGAGCTGCATGGCCACGGTATCAGTGGATGATTCGCATCCTGTGCTACAGAGTAATGTTCTGAGCTGGAGTGCTCCCCTAGCCCTGGAATAACAGGGACCTGACTCCTGAAAGGGCCTGAAGTTATCAACCCCAGCAAAGCTGATCTATTTGTCCAACTCTGGTTTTATAGATGAGGCAACTAAGGCTCAAAGAAAGAAAGTTACTAAAAGTCACCCAGCTAGTTAATGTTAGGGCTGATTTCAAATTCAAATCTGCTGTCCATCCATGGTGCTAAACTACACTTGAGCAAAAATGTGGCAAGCTGGAGAAAGACCCCCAGGCAGCAGTGGCCAGAGGGGTTGGGGCAAGGTGGAGAGCCAAAGGAAGCCTGTGGTGATTCTGGGCAGCCCCCCTTCGGGGTCATTGCCTCACTGATCTGCTCAGAAAGAGCAGGGCCAGTCACAGACTGCTAGAGCTAGAAGGCACTTTATAACTCACCAAATCCTACCCCCTCATTTTCTGGATGAGAAAATAAGAGCTCAGCGGAAAACAACTTCCCAAAGCTTCACTGTAAGCTAGTCAGAGTCAGGGCGGGCACTCACAGCTCCAGATTTGGAGCTATGCTTCTTAGCAGCTTTGTAAAACAGGCCATGTTTGGGACAGTCGAGTAAAGGCTGTAAACACAATTTGAGAGGAAGTGATGTTACTAATGTCACTAATCCTTAAATTCCCACACCCTATGGTTTCCCCATCAGCCCCCATCCCCTCAAGACCTGGGTCCTCGTTTGCCAGGTCCTCCGCAGCAGTCCACCTCTTCTCTTCTCCCCACCAAGGGTGCAGGCAGCATAGCAACAGGACGCAGTGGGAACTCAGCAGTTCAGCCCCTACTCTCCCACTCTTGAGGGGCACCCTCTGGCATGTGACAGATGATGGCTTCTGTTTAAAGCATTTGGGTGACAAGGCTCATTACCTTATGAGGTAGCCCATTCTAATATTGGACATCTCTAACAGGTAAAAAGTGACTCCTTTGTTGTGAGCTAAAATGAGTTTCCCTACATTTCCATAGATCATTTTGGTTCTCCACGGCCACACGAGGCTAAAGTGTCTATTACAGATCAGTCCTTTAGTTGAAGGCAGCTCAGGTGGCCAGGCCTTCTCCAGGGGTGCCAACCTGGATTGACTTCCAGTTAATCTGATAAACGAATCTGCATTACTGTCAAACAGTTAAAGGGATAGAGAGGTGGGAAACATTTTGTCTATGGAGAGGCAACCATTTGGGGCCAAACTGGAACTGGGGAAGAGGTCTCTTGGGTGAGCAGGGCTCAGGACAGTGAGTCTTGAAAGACCCCATTCCCTAACCTCTGGCACAAACTCACCTACCCAAAGTGATCCTGTGAATAGTAACCAGGTAGACCTAGGGAAGTTTCATGCATTTTCTCTGTATCTTGAGGGAAGCATTTGTTCTCTTTTACTCTATTCCACTAAATTCAATCAATAACTCTTCATAAATAATTTATTGTCATTAGGATCCTAAGTGCCGAAGACAAAAGGCCTAAACCGGCCCTCAGGACATGAACATTTTAGAAAGTTCCATTCTTAATGTTTTAAATTGGGGGAAAAAAATCTATTATAAAGGGGCAAAGGACACGATAAAACCACAGAGGACTCAGCATGGGGACCTCATTCCCCACGACTGAAGTGTCATAAGAAAAGGATAGAGTTGGAAGAAGAATGGCTCGGGAGGAGTCACTACAAGAGATGATCCTCTTTCCAGCGCTGCATTTGGAAGGCTCAAGAGTGGCTGCTCTTCCTGAAGAAATATCGAAACGGGAAGAGAGAGCTGCAAGAATGAGAACAGAGTAGGCTGAGACTCTATGAGGTCTCCTTCCCTTCTCCCCATTTCCCATTAGTGCTTCACTAGCTAGGGCATTTTTGCTCTGGGGAACCATTGAATGGAAATTCAAGACTGAATAGCATTTGAAAAGGTACCCAAATTAGATTATACTCAGGAGGGGGAAATAAAGAAACAGAATTGCAATGGGATGGCAGAGAGAGAGAGAGACAGAGAGAGACATTTGCTAACTGTCCTTTGCAAACACAACCTAGATTCAGAGGGGAGAATGGAAATGTTTGGTAACCAAATCATCTGAATGGCTCAAGTAAACTAAGAATAGACTTTCTTCAAGTTAATGTTTTTGTTTGGTTGGTTTTTTTGAGACAGAGTCTTGCTCTGTTGCCCAGGCTGGAGTGCAATGGCACGATCTCAGCTCACTGCAACCTCTGCCTCCCAGGTTAAAGTGATTCTCCTGCCTCAGCACCCCCAGTAGCTGGGATTACAGAACGTGCCACCACATCCGGCTAATTTTATTTTATTTTATTTTTTTAATCTCGGCTCACTGCAACCTCTACCTCTCAGGTTCAAGAGATTCTCCTGCCTCAGCCTCACCTCCACCTCCCAGGTTCAAGCGATTCTCCTGCCTCAGCCTCCCTCCCAAGTAGCTGGTATTAGAGGCATGTGCCACCATGCCCGGCTAATTTTGTATTTTTAGTAGAGATGGGGCTTCACCATGTTGGCCAGGCTGGTCTTGAACTCCTGACCTCAAGTGATCCACCCGCCTTGGCCTCCCAAAGTGCTGGGATCATAGGCATGAGCCACCCGGCCTGGCCCAAGTTAATGTTTATGGAGCTTGGCTTTATCCTGGACACATCAGGGTGGAGGTGGGTTGCGTAAAAATAAGTAAAACACAGTCTTTATTAAATGCACAATTAGGGCTTTTGTTCTTAATCTCATTTCCATCATCTATCCTAGACATAAGTGAGAAGCCTCTGTAAGTAATCTGCTTTCTTTTCTATTCTAATTTCCCTGAAAGACTCAATGAGCCGCTCTGAGCTGGATCTCGAGTCTGATGCCGGACACAAGCTGTCTTACCTTAGAAACCCAAAGAAGCCGGTGGCTGCTCGCTCCTTAGGTGGAGGTGAGTTGTGCTGCAGGGGTGGGACAATTCGCCCTGGCAGGCTGTGCCCCCACTCAGAATCTGTAAGGAAAACAATCAGGCAGGAGCAAGATGTTTGTCCATAGGCCGTTTTCATGTGAGTAGAAGGCCAAACACCCAGTATGAGCCAGAGGCAGTCTCACGCCAAGAGTCCTTTAAAGCCAGATGAATTGTTTGTTCTGACCTTCCCAATTTCATCTCAGCTCAGTAAGATGCTATTCCGACCTCAGAGTATTTTCAGTCAAGCTCCTGGGATATTTACACAGCTCAAGTTCCAGCCATGCACTCCGGCTGGTATGTCTTCACATAAAATGACAAGTTGTTGAAGGACTCACTGGCCTACATCCCTGTTTCTGTGATAACTGCAGTCCACACTGAATCCTCATGCTGGGTAAAAGATCAGCAAGTAGGGAGGGCAATAGCTCGACATGCATTCCCAGCCCTTGCAAAGCATCCATTTGCAACTTCAATATTAACTCTAATGCCTCAAAGGGAAGAGATCATTCTCCAACAGTACAGAAAAGGGAAACACAACCCTCTCAACATTTCTATAAAGTTTATCACCTCACTCGGAAATGTTTTGAAATAGTGAGAGCATAACTTCACTATCAGAAGCAGAGGAAGGGCATGCCCTACCTCCCTTCACTCCTTCTGGGAGCTGGGGGGCTTCTATTACTCTAGGACAGGCCCCCAGACCAGAGGATGGCTAACAAGCACCTCCACAGGAGCAAGGCACATTACCCACTGAGGGTACCCAGACTCAGCTCTGTGCTGCTCTACATATCAGAGAACTACAAGGGAAAGGGTGATTATTAAAGGAGAATAAATGGAAATTTCCCAGGACCTACCTTGTTTCTGGACATCAGTGATATCAGAGGCCAGAGTCTCCTGCAATCCTTGTTGGGTTTTTCTTTCCCTATTCTGTTAAAAAGAAGACCAAGAAAAGCCTTAAACTTTCCTCCTACACTGCATGGCAATCTGAATGCTATTTGCTGGTGAACTGATTTCACATCAGCACTGGGGCCTGGCTTCTGACTGCCTAGACAGGTTCTATATTTCTTTCCATTTCTTTCCATAGGACTGTCCTTTTTTCTTTTCTTTCTTTTTTTTTTTTTTTTTTTTTGAGACTGAATCTCGCTCTGTCACCCAGGCTGGAGTGCAGTGGCGCCATCTCAGCTCACTGCAAGCTCTGCCTCTCCGGTTCACGCCATTCTCCTCCCTCAGCCTCCTGAGTAGCTGGGACTACAGGCGCCCGCCACCATACCCAGCTAATTTTTTGTATTTTTAGTAGAGACAGGGTTTCACCGTGTTAGCCAGGATGGTCTCGATCTCCTGACCTCATGATCTGCCTGCCTCGGCCTCCCAAAATGCTGGAATTATAGGCGTGAGCCACCGTGCCCAGCCAGGACTGTCCTTTTTTCATTTCAACATCCAAACTACTGTCCCTCTAAAACCATAAGATTTAAGAGCCAAGAATAAATCAAGCTGGGTTTAACTTATCATCCCATGTTACTGAGTACCTACTATTACCAAGGACAGAACATTGAGGTTTCAGAAATCAGGAGGACCTTAAATTTACCTTGGAGAAATGTATAATCTATGGAGCAAAATGGACATAAACTAAGTCAAGACAGTGTGATGGCTGGGCATGGTGACTCATGCCTGTAATCCCAGCAATTTGGGAGGCCAAGGCAGATGGATCATCCGAGGTCAGCAGTTCGAGACCAGCCTGGCCAACATGGTCAAACCCTGTCTCTACTAAAAATACAAAAAATCAGCCGGGCGTGGTGGCGGGCACCTGTAATCTCAGCTACTCAGGAGGCTGAGGCAGGAGAATCGCTTGAACCCAGGAGGCAGAGTGAGCCAAGGTCGCGCCATTGCATTCCAGCCTGGGGCGAGAGAATGAGACTCCATCTCGAAAAAAAGAAAAAGAAAAACAAAGAGTGTGATAAGACCACCCAACGAATCCATATAGAGTGCTGTGGTTGCTGAAAGGACGTTAATGGAGCAGGTGGTGTTAGTCAAGGAAGGCTTCACAGGGGAAGTGATATTTGAATGGAGCCTTGATGGATGAGTGGGATGTTGTCATAACGGGGGTGAGGAGATGGTCAGTCACAGCAGGGCATTCCAGACAGGGACATGATGTATGAGGGCACAGTGCCATTAAAGAATAAATAGGATCAGCATGGCTAGAGCCAGGCATGGTAGAAACATGACTGTGGCATTAGCAACACAATATAACACAATCTTATTATTTCTCCATGTGCTGCTGCTTTATAGAAATTTCTTTGTACTCTGAAGAGGACATTTTACAACCTGATTCCAGGCCCACAACATTTTCCAGTAAACACCCTGATAATCAGAAATATGGTTATTATATTTTCTTTGGGAATCTCTGCCACTGGCTACTACTCTCTTCACCCAGTCAGAACCTAGGGGCTTTACCCAGCAGTGTTGGAGCTCCTCAAGCTGTTTTGCTGGTGAAGAGTTCTTTTTTTTTCTTTTGGGTGTGCAGTTCTGTCAATTTTTTTCCCGTTTTTTAAAATTTATTTTTTATTTCAATAGTTTTTTGGGGAGTGAGTGGTGTCTGGTTACATGAATAAGTTTTTTTAATAGTGATTTCTGAGATTTTGGTGCACCCATCATCCAAGTAGTGTACACTATACCCAATGTGTAGTCTTTTATCCCTCACCCCCTTCCCACCCTTTCCCCCAAGTCCCCAAAGTCCATTGTATCATTCTTAAGCCTTTGCGTCCTCATAGCTTAGCTCCCATGGCGAAGAGTTCTACAGCAAGGGGCTGCAGACTATAAAGGTAGGTTCTGGGAGGCAGAGGCATGGCAAGTCTCTAGAAAAGCTAGGACTAGCCCCCATCCTAAGAATAAACTTCGGGTTAGAATGGCAGATATCTCTGAACTAAGCCTCTTCACAAACCGCTCAAATCCCAGACCACATGGGCAGCCACCGAAGTCATATTCCTATAAAAGCAACAGGAAACTCTGGGGAGGAAGAAGACCATTCTTACCTTTTCTATAGAGAGTGGAGATGGAATTTAGAGGGCCAAGCTCTGGTTTCTGGTTTGAGGGAATGATTCTTACAAATTTAATGAAACTATGGTTTGGGGCTTTAATTCTGCTGCATACATTAGCCCTAATGAAAGCATCTATTAAGGGTGGGAGGAGGAACAGGAGGGCAAAGGCCCTGGGACAGAGGTACAGCCTACCGCTGAACCAGGGAAGAGTCTCCTCACAAGACAGTGTAGCCTTTTTGTGATCTCCCAAAATCTTGAGAGATGTCTTCTCAAGAAAAAGTCATAAGAGAGAGAAAACATTATAGCTGGAATTCAGACTGAAGGTATCATCTGGGACCTCCATCAGAACATAACACTCTGAAAACCTGATGCAAGACTGTCCTCCGTATGTTCAGGACCAGATCTGTTTACAAGTGCAGTTCAAACAGATATAGCAAAACAACAACAACAACAAAATGCGACGTGCAGTTACTCTGTTTCATTTCTGGGCCATTCATCTGCTCCCTCCCATTTTTTATCCTTCCAAAGTCTGGATCTCTAGATCTGGGACCTGAAGTAACAAAGGCAAGGGGGTTTTCTCTTCCTTCCCATTGTCCCTAAACACTTCTTATGAAACAGAGGTACGTGTTATATTCTTCTAAGCTTTCGCCACACAGGCTCCCAATGTGTTCAGACATGCACATGCACAGTGACTGTGATCCTACACCCTAACTCCCTGCAAAGGGGGCAGAACATATTAAGCAATGGACCATAGGAGCAAATTCAATTTTTCCAGCTCAAGTGACTTACACTGAGAGTCACTGTGATCACCTTAATTTAGGAGAAATCATCTTCCTGGGAACAGGGTCCATGATGGTGAATGTCTTTAGGCCTTGAGTCAAAATCAATAAACATGTTCCTTTTACTAGAGTTTTTTCTAAAGCCAGAATCAGGTTGAAAAGGTAATTATGTTGAGTAAGAAGCTGTGGGTACTGTTCTTGAGGGAGATGATGTGTCAAACTAAGAATAGGAAGATACAAAGGGTAGAAAGCGAGGAAAATGTTCCTTTAATAGTAATTATCTTGGTTGTATAAAGTGTCTTTGTTCTCCAGAGCTTCAAGTACTCCTCATGTACTTTCTCATTTCTTTTTCTTACCCCCTAAAGGATGGGAGGCATAGAAGGGGTTGACTATCTGCCCAAAATCACTCAGTGGGCCAGCTGGCCACAGCACAACTGGGGCCCTGGACTCTGCCCCTGCACACAGAGGCAGAGGTATAAATCCCCAAGGATACACTCCTTCCCCAACTAAATTACAAGCTCCTAGAAAAAAGAAATCAGGGTTTACATGTGTTTGTGTGTGCCCCAGCACCCAACACAATGCCTTGTGAGCAGGAGACAGAACAATCCTTTAGAAATGAAAATAACTTCAGTTTTCTACTTAAAAATGTTTTAGAGAATTCCTGTGATCTTGAAGGTAGTCTCAAGGCTTTTCATGATACAGTCCATTCGGACTTCTCCAGTAACATTTCTCAGCACTGGACTTTAAGCTACTCTGGGAATCCTTCCCTCCTGGCCACTTTATGCTCCCTTTGTATCCTGTGCTTCCTTCTACCCCTGCACATGGCACATCTATCAGTAATTGTCTGCCTAGCTGTACACTGTTGGTGTATCCCTGGTACTTGGCACATAGTAGACACTCAATGAAAATTTGTTGAATGCATTCTGGGCAACATGGCAAAACCCCATCTCTACAAAAAATACAAAAATTAGCCAGGTGTGATGACACACGCCAGTAGTCCTAGCTACTCCAGAGGCTGAAATGAGAGGATCACTTGAGCTTGAGAGGTGGAGGTTGCAGTGAGCTGAGATTGCACCACTGCACTCCAGCCTGGGCAACAGAATGTGACCCTGTCTCAAAAATGAAAAAAAAATTTGTTGAATGAATGCACAAGTAAATGTTTACTCGATAACTGCTCATGTTATGAGTCCTGGGAAGGTGAAGAAAGTGAGTTGTTTGTGTTTGGATACTTAGGGTCACAGCAACTTTGGAGACATAGAGAAAAAAAGGAAGGATCTTTAAGGCATGGATACCAGCTAACAGCTATTTAAAGAGGGGAGGAAAAGAAAAAGGTCACTATTTTAGAGAATATATAGAAAAGAAGTCCTGAAATGGAGGAGGGGTATCAGATATATGAATATCTAAATGGGAAACATACCCCATAAATGAAATCTAATTCCATCAGGGGCCAGCCCTTCACTGCTCTAGAAGTTTTCTCTTACCAGTTATCAGTGCTGATACATGCCTAGCTCATTTGTTAAAACTAGATGTTCCGGCCGGGCTCGGTGGCTCACGCCTGTAATCCCAGCACTTTGGGAGGCCGAGGTGGGTGGATCACGAGGTCAGGAGATGGAGACCATCCTGGCTAACATGGTGAAACCCCGTCTCTACTAAAAAATACAAAAAATTAGCCAGGCGTGGTGGCACACGCCTGTAGTCCCAGCTACTCGGGAGGCTGAGGCAGAAGAATGGCGTGAACCCAGGAGGCAGAGCTTGCAGTGAGCCGAGATTGCACCACTGCACTCCAGCCTGGGCGACAGAGCGAGACTCTGTCTCAAAACAAACAAACAAACAAAAAAACAAAAACTAGATGTTCCTAGACTCAGACCCCAGTGTAGATGAAGGCAAAAAGTTTCCTAAAGGGAAAATTCTATACTGGATCCCACCTCAATTCTATACAGACATATTTTCTTATTTCAACTGCAGAGTACAGGTAGCTTTTTAAGCTGAGAAGAGAGGATTTCTTTTTTTTAAGATGGAGTCTCACTCTGTTGCCCAGGCTGGAGTGCAGTGGCACGAACTCAGCTCACTGCAACCTCCGCCTCCTGGGTTCAAGTGATTCTCCTGCCTCAGCCTCCCGAGTAGCTGGGATTACAGGTGCCCACCACCACACTTGGCTAATTTTTTGTATTTTTAGTAGAGACTGGGTCTCAACAGGTTGGCCAGCCTAGTCTTGAACTCCTGACTTCAGGTGATCCACCCGCCTCAGCCTCCCAAAATGCTGGGATTACAGGCATGAGCCACCGTACCAGGCAAAGAGAGGACTTTTTAACAAAAAAATTCATCGATGCGTGTATTATGCAGCCACTTTGGGATGCATTGTGGCAAGGGCATAATAGTTGAATGTTATTCTGCAGACAGTGAAACCCAAGAATGAGTTCAGTCAATTCAATCTGCACGAAAAACCAAGATGTGCTAGTAACCGGAATCCTGACTTGTAACAGAACAGGAATAGCTAATAGCCTCGAAGGCTCCATTTTAGTACTTACTCTCCTGGTTTCCACAGGGGGCTTCTTTTTGCTGGGGCCTTGGCTGGAAGTCCCTATCTTGGCCCTGAGGTGGGGAGAAAATATGCAGGAAATGTTACTGGCAGAGGCAATATCACTACATTCAAGCAACTGTGGCCCAAATGAATATTTCAGCAGGTTGGCTATTTTTATACTACTCCTGGCTGGCAGAATAAATTGGGTGGCCAAATTTTCTTTGGGTGCTGCTTTACTTCACAGCAGAATCCCAGTTTGAGACACTTAGGGATCTGGGGTTTGAGAAAGTGAAAATGTGATTGACAGCAGGTATCAGATTTTGAAATACTTGACTGTGCATCAAAACCCAGAGAAAGGGAAGATCTGAGACCTCATTTGCATGGAAAATTCAGTCGAATGGAACAAAGCAAAGCTTCATACCTCCAAGTACCCTCACATTCCACCTGGCTTGGAAAGGAGCTCCCTACCTCTTCACCTACATGTGCATCTGGAGAGCATGGGGTCAGCTTCCTAGTGGTCTACCTTATTTCTCCTGTATGTCTAGGGGTCCACAGAGTCCCAGGAAAAGGGTAGCTGTTCTCTGTGGGCCTAGGGTGGAAGCATCTTGGGCTAGGGAACAAACCACACCTTGGATTATTCCAGCAGCATTCTTATTAGCTTTCTAGGGTGCTAATAAGAATGACTGAATTGTCTTACTGACTCATTTTGTTCCTGATAGAGAATTGAAAGAAGAACATAAGTAGCCTCCACAATAAAAATATGTTAGGGATGTACTCAACATTCCCCCTAATATCACAGCACCCCACCCAATGATTGATACATACCCTCTTGCAAACATTTATATTTTAGTCTGGACTGCCTCTTAAGGTTCCAAAAGCTAACTTCTCACTGGGTAAAATAGAATTATATTTTATTTGTTCTTACTCCTTCAAGAGTTTCCCTATGTTTTTGTAAATATTCTGAGACTTCATAAGTCCTGTGCCTTCTGGTGATATTAACATAGTAAGTATTATTGAATGTGCTGAATTCAATTGTTTAGATCGGACTGTATTTCTTCTTAGCCTTCATCTTGAAAAGAAAAATCGTACTTTGCTGAAAAAGGGACTGTGTTCAAATTATATTGTAAATATTAACTTGCTCCCTTTCCTTAGTCCACCCACTGTAATAGGCAGATACTGATGAAGTCCTGCAAAAGAAAGTGACTCGCCCAAGGACAGGATCAACCAACAGTAATAGCTGGCAAAGCCTAACTAGGACGCAAGAGCGAGCCTCTCTCCCCACACCACTGACCTGTCCAGCCCTGGCCTGCTGGGGGAGCTGGGCTCGTCCATGTGTTTTCGTTTCCTCATCACAGCTCCTACTGCTTTCTTCTCAACTGGGACCTTCAGGAGGAAGCAGATGCCTGTGACTACTCCTTTCCAGAGTTGCTCACAGTTCATGAAGGCACAGTGAAGAAAACTCCCCATCCTTAAACTGCCAAAGGCAACTTTTAACACCAGCTTTGCAAGTAAGAATAGACATTCTGTTACAGACATGGTCTCAGAAATCTAGCCAAGGGGGAAAATATGGTCTTATGTTTACAATTCTGACTGGACCTGGGCAGCAACTGACGGCAAAGTAAGGGGAAGAGGCAAGAGCAGGACTTTTTGGAAAAAAGGTGGTGATAAAGGCAATTTTCATTTTGTACAGAGAAGGCAAACTTACCAACCCAAGAGGACTGTCACTTATTGGTTTCCCTACAATAGGAAATTTGAGTGTCATAATAGATTTAAGACTTTTTTTTTTTTTTTTTTTTTGGAGATTAAGTCTCTCTCTGTCACCCAGACTGGAGTGCAGTGGTGCGATCTCGGCTCACTGCAACCTCCGCCTCTTGAGTTCAAGCGATTCTCCTCCCTCAGCCTCCCGAGTAGCTGGGACTACAGGCACATGCCACCACACCTGGCTAATTTTTGTATTTTTAGTAGAGAGAGGGGTTTCACCACGTTGGCCAGGTTGGTCTCAAACTCCTGACCTCAGGTGATCCACCTGCCTTGGCCTCCCAAAGTGAGCCACCAGGCCTAGCCACGATGCTGTTTTACCTGGATTTCTGGCTACTATTTATTTCTTGGAACTGACCCCAGACAAAGACTCCTCATGTGCCCTTCTCCCTTCTACCTGGTACTATTTTCCCTAAAAATAGTGTCTTCAAACTCTCTTCCTCCCCTGTTTCAGAATGATTGTAATCTACAAGCTACAAAGGGTTTGAAAAGGGAGGGGACGATCCTTACTAAAAAAGAAAAAAAGTAGAACTTCAGCTACCTGTGACAAATGAAAAGGGGAGATATTTTGAGGCAAGGCCTTTGCACCCCTTTTCTTTTCTTTCTTTTTTGAGACAGAGCTAGCTCTGTTGCCCAGGCAGAAGTGCAGTGGTGTGATCTTGGCTCACCAGAACCTCTGCCTCCCAGGTTCAAGCAATTCTCCTCCCTCAGCCTCCAGAGTAGCTGGGACTACAGGCATGCACCACCACCATATCGGGCTACATCATATATATATATATATATATATATATATATTTTTTTTTTTTTTTTTTTTTTTTTCAGATGGCATCTTGCTCTGCCGCCCAGGCTGGAGTGCAGTGGCGTGATCTCAGCTCACTGCAGTCTCTGCCTCCCGGGTTCAAGCGATTCTTCTGCTTCAGCTTCCTGAGTAGCTGGGATTAGAGGCGCACACCACCACGCCTGGCTAAATTTATTTTTAGTAGAAATGGGGTTTCACCACGTTGGTCAGGCTGGTCTTGAACTCCTGGCCTCAAGTGATCCTCCTGCCTCGGCCTCCCAAAGTACTGGGATTACAGGCATAAGCCACCATGCCCAGCCTGCACCCCTTTTCAAATCAAAAGGGTAGGTGTTTACTTGTCCCTCAATCAACAAAAACACCCATGGCCTTCAGAGAATAAAAATTTGGGCTAGGCACAGTGGCTCATGCCTGTAATCCCAGTGTTTTGGGAGGCCGAGGTGGGAGGATCGCTTGAGCCCAGGAGTTTGAGACCCAACGGTGCAATATAGTCAGACCCCTGTCTCTACTAAAAAAAAAAAAAAAAAATTAGCCGGGGATGGTCGCACACACCTATAGTCCTAGCTACTTGGGAAGCTGAGGCAGGAGGATCACTTGAGCCCAGGAGTTAGAGGTTACAGTGAACTATGATCACACCACTGTACTCCAGCCTGGGTGACAGAGTGAGACCCTGTCTAAATAAAAATAAAATTGGGAGATACCTTTAAGATAGCTCTAAAGTGAAAATCATAGAATTCTCTCTAATGGAAGGGTTTATATAATAGTTATCTTTCATTCAGTGATTAAGTCAGGCTTTGTACTTTTCATCTACTACTATTTATTTAATCCTTTTAACAACTCAATGATATAGGTAGTAATATTATTCTTCACCATTTCACAAGGGAGGCACAGAAAGATTAATTTATCTAACTTCACAGCCATTAAGTGGCAGGACCACCAGTATTTGAACCGGTCAGTCTGGCCTGGAGCACATGATCCTGACCTGTGCACCATATGGCTGGAGCCCAATCTGGTAGCCCCTTTCGCGATACCTAGCTGGCACGGCTAAACAATTTTCTTCTCTGCCATCCACATTCACATCATTCCACTTACCAGGTGACAGGTTTTCATGGAACCATTTCATCTCCACATATAGAGTAAAAACAAATGGGTAGGGGATCAAGATAATTTCCCCATGTTTGAATTTCAGGTGGGAAACTCTCTCCCATTTGCTTTTATCTGGAAAATGGTGCTAAGGAGTAAGGAAAGATGCCAGTATGCATTCCTAAGTACTATTTTAGGGATGAGACTCTCTCTCCTTCCCCTGACCTACCCTCCAAACTGCCTATGGTTTTGCTACGTCCATTTGAGTCTAAAATGTGAGCTGTAGCTCATTTCCAGCCAGAAAAGAAAGGATAGGCTGGGCGCGGTGGCTCATGGCTGTAATCCCAGCACTTTGGGAGGCTGAGGCGAGTGGATCACCTGAGGTCAGGAGTTCAAGACCAGCCTGGCCAACATGGTGAAATAGCGCCTCTACTAAAAATACCAAAATTAGCCGGGTGTGGTGGCATGTGCCTGTAATCCCAGCTACTGGAGAGGCTGAGGCAAGAGAATCGCTTGAACCTGGGAGGCTGAGGTTGCAGTGAGCCAAGATCATGCCATTGCACTCCAGCCTGGGTGACAGAGCAAGACTCCATCTCAAAAAAAAAAAAAAAAAAAAAAAAGGATACAGGGAAATACAATGAAGTGTTCTGTAGCAAAGGGCTGAAGATTGTCCAAGTTTCCCAAGACCACGCGGACAGAATCCTGAAAAACATATTTGAAATGACTTTAACACTGTTGAGTCTCAGTCAGTCTTTGTTTATATTTGTCACTGCTACTCACATACCCTATACACTATCAAAACTGAACTATTTGCTGTTCCTTTAACACATGTTCTGATTCTCCATTTCTTTTTCTTTCTTTCTTTCTTTTTTTGAGAGAGTCGTGCTTTGTGGCCCAGGCTGAAGGGCAGTTGCATGATCTCTGCTCACTGCAATCTCTGCCTCCTGGGCTCAAGTGATCTTCCCACCTCAGCCTCCCCAGTAACTGGGACTACAGGCGTGCACCACCACACCCATCTAATTTTTTAATTTTTTGTAGAGATGTGGTTTCACCATGTTGCCCAGGATGGTCTTGAACTCCTGGGCTCAAGTGCTCTGCCCTCCTCGGTCTCCCGAAGTGCTGGGATTACAGGCATGAGCCACTGCACCCAGCCCGCTTCTCCATTTCTATGCTTTTGCATAGAAAGGGAATTTCTCTTCCTGAAATGCCCTTTCCACCCATCAGCACTTGTCCAAATCCGACCTATCCTTTCAGGCATAGTTCAAAAGGCATCTCCTCCAGAAATCTTTCCCTGATTTACCAAGTTATAATTGTTAGTATCAAACTTCACAGTAGTTAGCCTGGAGTCTTTACTACATTCCACATACAAATGTTTTATATTCCTTACTAGGAGATCTACTTGAAGTAGAATATACACCTGATTTATCTTAGTATCCCTTCTAGGGTGTCTACCATCATGAATAATGCATAACAAGTCCTCACTAAATGTACATTGAATGAATGAATAATACTGGTATTAACTGATATACAGTATTTTGCTGTTGTTTAAGTCAAACCTTTTTTTCACTCACTTTAAATTTTAATCAATTAGTCCCTAATTAAGCTATATGCTTATTAGTCTATACTAATTAATTTGGCATCATAAAGACTACTAAATTTCTATGGGGAAAAAAGTCTCAATTTCAATCCCAGCCTTGTCATTTCACCCTAAGCTTCAGTGTTCTCATGTTTGTGTTCAAAGAAGATAGAAACTGTGGCCAGCGCAGTGGCTCATGCCTGTCATCCCAGCACTCTGCGAGGCCAAGGCAGGTGGATTGCTTGAGCCCAGGAGTTCAAGACTGGCCTGGGCAACATGGCAATACTCCATCTCTACAAAAAATACAAAAATGAGTTGGGTATGGTGGCACACGCCAGTAGTCCCAGCTACTTGTGAGGCTGAGGTGGGAGGGTCACCTGAACCTGGGAGGTCGAGGCTGCAGTGAGCTATGATTGCATCACTGCCCTGTAGCCTAGGCAACAGAGCGAAACCTTGTCTCAAAAAAAAAAAAAAAAAGAAATTGTGTCTTGTTTATCTCTGTATTCTCCATAGTAGCACAGTGTCTAGCTTATAATTATACTGGCTAATATTTATTGAGTAATTACTATGGGAAGTGTTACTGTTTTTTGTTTTTTTGAGACAGAATCTCGTTGTGTCACCCAGGCTGGAGTGCAGTGGCACAATCTTGGCTCACTGCAACCACCACCTCCTGGGTTCAAGCAGTGCTGTGCCTCAACCTCCCAAGTAGCTAGGATTATAGGCACGCACCACCACGCCCAGCTAATTTTTTGTATTTTTAGTAGAGATGGGGTTTCGCCATGTTGTCCAGGCAGGTCTCAAATCCCTGAGCTCAGGCAATCTGCCCACCTTGGCCTCCCAAAGTGCTAGGATTACAGGCATGAGCGACCACGCCCGGCCTTTTTTTTTTTTTGAGATGAAGTTTTGTTCTTCTTGCCCAGGCTGGAGTCTGGAGTGCAATGGCTTGGTCTCCGCTCACTGCAACCTCTGCCTCCAGGGTTCAAGCGATTCTCCTGCCTCAGCCTCCCAAGTAGCTGGGATTACAGGTGCCTGCCACCACACCTGGCTAACTTTTGTATTTTTGGTAGAGATGGGGTTTCACTATGTTGGCCAGGCTGGTCACAAACTCCTGACCTCAGGTGATCCACCCGCCTTGACCTCCCAAAGTGCTGGGATTACAGGCGTGAGCCACAGAGCCCGGCTGTGTTTTTATACATATTAATTAATTTAACTCTCACAAAAACCCTGTGAGGCAATTCTGTTATTCCCATTTTACAGACGGGGAAACAGACAAAGAGAGGTGAAAAAATGTAGTCTAGGTTACATAACTAGAAATAGCAGGGCCAAGATCTGAACCAAGGCAGCAGGGTTCCAGAGCTCCTAGTCTTAACCCCTAGGCTAGCCTGCTTCTCAGTAAATGTTTTCTTTTTTTTTTTTTGAGATGGAGTCTCACTCTGTTGCCCAGGCTGGAGTGCAGTGGTGCGATCTCGGCTCACTGCAACCTCCGCCTCCCAGGTTCAAGCAATTCTCCTGCCTCAGCCTCCTGAGTAGCTTGGACTACAGGTACGTGCCACCACACCCAGCTAATTTTTGTATTTTTAGTAGAGATGGGGTTCCCCCATGTTGGCCAGTCTGGTCTTAAACTCCTGACCTCAGGTGATCCACCTGCCTCGGCCTCCCAAAGTGCTGGGATTAAAGGTGTGAGCCACAGCGCCCAGCCTCAGTAAGTGTTTTCTAAATGAAGAAAAGAGAATGATAACATCTGACCCCAAACTAGTGAGCATAAGAGAAAGATGCATATGCATATCAAATGCACCTTGGAAATATGACATATGTTGAATGTAAATACTCTCGAGCTACTAATTATTGAGCTACTGTGTGGCAGGCATTGCAGACATCTATTTCTAATCCTCAGTCTTGAAACAGGCCTTCTTTATTAACCTCATTTGACAGGTAAGGAAACAGACTCAGGGAGGGTAGGTACTTTGCCCGAAGTCAAACTGTGAATGGCAGAACACTTCTCATAGTAATTACTCAATAAATATTAGCTATTATAATTAGAAGCTGGACACTATCCTAGTATGGAGACTTCAAATCCAGGTTTGACTGGCTCTAAAGTCTGTGTTCCCTCCTCTCTGTTATGCTTCCGTGAGCTTTTCACTGCTCAGGTTAACTGAAGCAAAGTGAAATAAAGCCTGCTCTGCTCATAATTAAAATAGGTAGAATGGCCAGGTGCAGTGGCTCACACCTGTAATCCCAACACTTTGGGAGGCCGAGGCTGGTGGATCACGAGGTCAAGAGATCGAGACCATCCTGGCCAACATGATGAAACCCCGTCTCTACTAAAAATACAAAAATTAGCTGGGCGTGGTGGTGCACACCGGTAGTCCCAGCTACTTGGGAGGCTGAGGCAGGAGAATCGCTGGAACTTGGGAGATGGAGGTTGCAGTGAGCCGAAATCGTGCCACTGCACTCCAGCCTGGTGACAGAGTGAAACTCCATCTCAAAAAACAAACAAACAAAAAACCAGGTAGAACATTTTCTTGGTCCTATGTTAAAATAACTTATTCATAATGATATCCTTGAGGGTCCTGCAAGATCCTAATGTATCTTTTAACACTTAGCCAAAGAGGTACCTTCTTAAGGGTATGACTCAGTTTTGGTTTCACAGAGTTTTGTGTTTAAGTTTATTTAATTGCTTTGAAATGTGGAGGCATATGTCTTAAGAAATCACAATAGTCACAAATCACCGAATTGTGAAGTCAGAAGAGGAAAAGCTAGTTTAGACCTCTCATTTTCCAAATGAGGCAATTAAGATCCAAGTTGATATATGATTTGCCAACGGTCACACAGCTAAGTGGTGGCTATGCCAGGACTGGAATCCAGGGCCAACCCCCAGAACTCTAACTCCTTGTCCATTGCTTCCACCAATTTGTAAAGTTGATCACCTGCTCAGTCTTCTTCTGTAGGAAAACCTAAAGCTAGAGGAACCGGGTAGAAAGGAATGAAAATGAAGTCGGAGTAAGGCAATTGCAAATGTTGCCAATTTAAATGAAGACACAGCAACCTTGTCTGTGTATTTACAGTCGAGTTTCCTGAATGTCAAGTACCAGGCAGTGGTTGGGATGGTGAGGTTTCCCAGAACCCTGGAAGGAGGCAGTCCTCCGGAATCTTTCTCTATGCCAGCTGCAACAAAAGAGAGCTGCCCAAGGCTGGAAACTGGTGAAAACAAAAAGCTCTCAGCCTCAAAGGTGCTGACATTTCAACTAGGAAAACTGAGAAAGAATACAGGCTTTAAATTCCCATGGAAAAACATAAAGTTCCTTTGCAAAGGAGATGTAGCAGGAGGAAGCCAAGTTATCAAGTGGAGGTTGTGACTCAGTTTGTAGGAAATAATTAAAACCTGAATGTGGATGCATCCTTAGCTTAAAGAGTAACTTTTCCAGAAGTCGTATGCTTCTTTCCCTACCTCCAGCTCCTGGGTGATGACTTCCTTATTTTCTATCTCTTCTCCTCTAGAAGGTAAACAGACAAGAGACAAGTAAGACATGAAGGAAAGCTCTGGAGAGAGTAGACTCTACTAGGGCAAAAATAACACTTCCACTGAGCTAAAGAAACATGACATAAGTAAAACTGTGTATGCTGACCCAGTGCTCATGGGGAAGAAGTGATCACCTAGGTGGCGTGGTCTGAACATTGGTATAAAATGACTTCTCAACCTGCCAAGACCTGAAATTCCCACTGTGAAAGTTAATCATTGGTTAGAACAGTTGTACTTTAAGTGTGCTTTGGGGACCCTTTCAATGGGTCTTCAAGGGTAAAACTATTTTCATAATAATACTAAGGTATTATTTGCCTTTCTCACTGTGTTAATATTTGTAACCATGATTGCAAAAGCAATGGTGGGCAAAATTGCCAATGCCTTAAAACAAATCTAGCCAGTTGCACTAGGCTGTACTATCAGTCAAAGAAATCTTTACTGCTGCATAGGAAAAAAAAAAAAATCCAGTTTCACTGAATATCCTTGAGGAAGCAGAAAAAAAAAAAAGCAATCATTTTATAAAATCTCAATCTTTAACTACATGTCTCTTTAAATATTATGTGATAAAACACGAAGTATGCATAAAGCGCTTCTGCTGCATACCAAAATATGATAGTTATTTTAGGGAAACTCACTTGTGTGACTGTTTAAGCTGCAAACTGAACTGTCTGCTTTTCTTCATGGAATATTTTACTTGAATGATCAGCTAACAGACAGACTATGGTTGTTATTCATACTTGGAAGTTTGACAGACACTTTCTTAAAAATGAATAAAATAGGCATGTCAACTCAAGGAAAAGAACTGACAATACTTGTTGTCAACAATAAATTTTGGGCTTTCAAGTGAAAATTTAAATTTTGGAAAATTTCCGTCCACCATTTTGAGTTTGACAGTTTCCAAACAGGTCAACACTTTTAAGACTGTGGTGATATTAACAAATATTTTTCGATACTGTATAATGAAATGTATCAATATTTGGAGGATGTGCATAATTCAGTGAACCAAAATATTCCAAATGACCAGTGAAACACATCATGTTACAAAATCATCCTAGGTCAGGCCAGGCGCAGTGGCTCACGCCTGTTAATCCCGGCGCTTTGGGAGGCCAAGGCAGGTGGATCACCTGAGGTCAGGAGTTCGAGACCAGCCTGGCCAACGTGGTGAAACCCTGTCTCTACTAAAAATACAAAAAAGGCCCGGTGCGGTGGCTTACGCCTGTAATCCCAGCACTTTGGGAGGCCGAGGTGGGTGGATTACCCGAGGTCGGGAGTTTGAAACCAGCCTGATCAACATGGAGAAACCCCATCTCTACTAAAAATAAAAAATTAGCTGGGCATGGTGGTGCATGTCTGTAATCCTAGCTACTTGGGAGGCTGAGGCAGGAGAATTGCTTGAACCAGGAGGCAGAGGTTTTGGTGAGCTGAGATTGCACCATTGCACTCCAGCCCGGGCAACAAGAATGAAACTCCATCTCAAATAAATAAATAGATAAATAAAAATAAAAATACAAAAAATTAGCTGGACGTGGTGGCGGGCGCCTGTAATTCCAGTTACTTGGGAGGTTGCGGTAGGAGAATCACTTCAACCCGGGAGGTGGAGGTTGCAGTGAGCCAAGATCGCACCATTGCACTCCAGCCTGGGTGACAAGAGTGAAACGCGGTCTCAAAACAAAACAAAAACAAAAATCATCCTAGGTCAAACATTCATTCAAAGAACAACAAAGACCAGTGGATTTTAATGTAACAGAGTTCAAAAAGTTCATGACATAATTTCAGATTCCACATTGCAACTAATCTTAAAAATAACTACCATTAAAAAAAAAAACAAACCCAAACTACGATTTGTCCAGTTTTGTCACAGGGTCAAAGAATATCCACAATGATCTGAGAGGGCTACTAATATAGTCCTACCTTTCCAAACTACAAATACATATAAGCTGGGTTTTTTTTTTTTTTTTTTTTTGAGATGTTGTTTCGCTCTTGTTGCCCAGGCTGGAGTGCAATAGCGCAATCTCGGCTCACTGCAACCTCCGCCTCCCGGGTTCAAGCGATTCTCCTGCCTCAGCCTCCCAAGTAGCTGGGATTACATGCACCCGCCACCACGCCTCGCTAATTTTTGTATTTTTAGTAGAGATGGGGTTTCACCATGTTGGCCAGACTGGTCTCAAACTCCTCACCTCAGAAGATCCGCCTGCCTCGGCCTCCCAAAGTGCTGGGATTACAGGCGTGAGCCACCACCGTGCCTGGCCTGATTTTTTTTTTTCTCTCTTTTTGAAGTTGAGACAAGGTCTCACTCTGTTCCCCAGGCTGGAGTACAGTGGTGCAGTCATGGCTAGCTGCAGCCTCAACTCCCTGGGCCAACCGATTCCTCCTGCCTTAGCCTTCCAAGCAGCTGGGATCACAGGTGCAAACCACCATGTCCAGCTAATTTCTTTTATTTTTTGTAGAGATGGGGTCTCACTTTGTTGCCCAGGCTGATCTCAAACTCCTACGCTCAAGCAATCCTCCCACTTGAGCCTCCCAAAGTGCTGGGATTACAAGAGTGAGCCACTGCACCTAGCCAAAAGTTCCCTTCTATTTCTAGTTTGTTGTTTTGTTTTGCTTTTTTGAGACAGTCTCACTCTGTTGCACAGGCTGGAGTGCAGCGGCGCGATCTGCTCACTGCAGCCTCTGCCTCCCAGGTTGAACTGATTCTCCTGTCTCAGCCTCCCGAGTAGCTGGGACTACAGGTCTGCACCACCATGCTCAGCTAATTTTTGTATTTTTAGTAGAGACAGGGTTTCACCATGTTGACCAGGCTGCTCTTGAACTCCTGACTTCAGGTGATCTGCCTGACTTGGCCTCCCAAAGTGCTGGTATTACAGATGTGAGCCACTGAACCCAGCTGTTTTTTTTTTTTAATTGTTTTTATCATGAAAAGGTGAGATGCTGGGTTTGATCAAATGCAGTGCAGTGGCAAGATCTCGGCTTACTGCAACCTCCACCTCCCGGGTTCAAGCGATTCTCCTGCCTCAGCCTCCTGAATAGCTGGGATTACAGGCGTGAGCCATCTTGCCTGGCTCACTAAATATAACTTTAATAATACTGTATTTGTTGCATATATTATTCTTAAATTAATAAACACACTGCTTTAAATTTTTGCTGTGATTTTTTTTTTTTTTAAGACAGAGTTTCACACTGTTGCTTGGGCTGGAGTGCAGTGGGACCATCCCGGCTCACTGCAACCTCCGTCTCCCAAGTTCAAGCAATTTTCCTGCCTCAGCCTCCTGGTTAGCTGGGATCACAGGCGCCTGCCACTATGCTCAGCTATTTTTTTTTATTTTTGGTAGAGACAGGGTTTCACCATGTTGGCCAGGCTGGTCTCGAACTCCTGACCTCATGATTCACCCACCCCCCCCCCCCCCCCCGGCCTCGGCCTCCCAAAGTGCTGGGATTACAGGCGTGAGCCACTGTGCCTGGCCAAATTTTTGCTTTAATTTTTATGACAAATATTGACAGATTAATCAAAAGCTCTTTGGGGTCCTTAATAATTTTAAAGAGTGCAAGGTGGGTGCTGGTGGCTCATGCCTGGAATTCCAACACTTTGGAAAGCTAAAGAGGGAGGATCCCTTGGGCCCAGGAGTTTGAGACCAGCCTGAGCAACATAGTGAGACTTCATTTCTACAAAAAAAATTTTAAAATTAGCCTGGTGTGGTGGCACTATGCCTGTAGTCCTAGCTTCTCTGGAAGCTGAGGTGGGAGGATCCCTTGAGCCCAGCAGGTCAAGGCTGCAGTGACCACACCACTACATGTGAAACCCTGTCTTGGGAGAAAAAAAAAAAAAAGAAAGAAAAATTGCAAGGGAGTCGAGATGAAAATATATATATATATTTTGAGACAGAGTCTCACTCTGTGGCCCAGGCTGGAGTACAGTGGCACAATCTCAGCTCACTGCAACCTCCATCTCCCAGGTTCAAGCAATTCTCCTGCCTCAGCCTCCTACCACCATGCCTGGCTAATTTTTGTATTTTTAGTAGAGATAAGGTTTCATCATGTTGGCCAGGCTGGTCTTGAACTCCTGACCTCAAGTGATCCATCCACCTTGGCCTCCCAAAGTGCTGGGATTATAGGTGTGAGCCACTATGCCCAGCCCTGAGATGTAAAATTTTGAGAAACACTGCTTCAAAGATATGTTGTCCTAGGCTGGGTGTGGTGCCTCACACCTATAATCCCAACACTTGGGGAGGCAGAGGTGAGAGGACTGCTTGAGGACAGGGGTTTGAGACTAGCCTGGACAACATAGCGAGATCTGCTTCTCTTCAAAAAAAAAAAAAAAAAAAAGTTGTCCCTCATTTAGAAACTCATATGAATAATATATATACTGAATATAAAATTCCTGGGAAAGACAGTCCTGCAAGATGCTACTTTACCAGTTTCCTGAACTGGGTGAAGGTAAAGAAGAGGTGACCTGTGGGAATGCACTAGCACTAACTGGTGTTTGTATAGGCTACCCTCCTACCTTTGAAATTACCTGATACTCTTCCCATATCTGATTTTGAATTTATACACATTGGGTCCTGCATGAAGAAACCTCGTCTCTGGAAACGGGTAGGTAAAGGGTTTTAAACTCATTGCTCCCAAACGATAGCCTAAATAAAATAGAAAGAGAATTACTAAAAAGCTAACGATTGTTCCTTATTTACAGGAAAGGGAACCTGCCCAATCTGTAACATCTCTTCATGAGTAAAATGTCCAACACTAAGCACTACTGCCTACGTACCAGGATCATCACTTGGAACATTCTCCTACCTGCATGGGGAGAATACAGTGTGTCGGGATAATCTTTATGCTTGCAGTCAAAAGCCCAGAATTCAAGTTTGATCATTTATGACCTTATGCAAATCATTTCCCTTCAAGAAGACTAATGATACTAGTATCCGCCCTGATGACTCAGAGTCTTTGTTAGAATTAAATGTTTCTCCCAAGTATCTCTTGAATCTGTTCTTCTCTCCCATCCCCACTTCCACTGGAATCTCAGTGGATACAGAGAGGGCTCAAGTTAAATAATGACACAATCCAAAGGATACACCAATTACAAGCCAATTAGGAGGACGTTTGCTATCAATTTTAGATGAAATTAAGGTATTACTACAACTTCCTGCCACAACCAATGTAGCAAATAAGGATGTACACTCATGTTTTTGAGTGGCACCAAGGAATGGCTTATTTTCCAGATCTATCAATTACTCTTCCTTTCCCCCACTTGTGAGGCTTCCCTGTGTTCCAAGAGTGCCTACTATACCCCTAGCACTTACTGTTTTATTTCTCCTGTTCTAGAATCTCTGTCCACTTAAGGTTGTCTCTGTGGGGAGTTAAGGGGAGAGATGGAAAAAATAAAAATAAATAATTAGAGGAGATCCAGAGTTCCTAAGGATCAAAACTAGTTATATACATCAGTACAAGTATAAAAATTACATGGTATTGGTTTCAGAGGCAGCTGAGATGCAGTCGACAGAATGGGCCCAAAATAAAGAGAATCTGAGTTTGAATCTCAGTCCAATGTCCCTAATTTCTGAGCCTTAGTTTTCTTACTTACACAATAACAACTCTCAATAACAACTTTTGCCATGCCCTATTCTAAGTTTAATCTCACTTAATCCTCACAACAAGCCTATAAGTCTAAATTTGATAGGTGAGGAAACTGAGGCACTGAGGAATGAATTAAACTGCCCATAGCTATGAATGTTGGAATCTGAATTTAAACTAAGGCAATACAGATCCAGAATTGATATTCTTTAACCACTCTGCCAGTCTGCTTCCTGGGGTTGTAAGGAGGAAAAAACAAGATAATAAACATAAAATCACTTTTTAAGCAGTAAAATATCATATACACATAAAGGACTATTTTCATTATGCTTTTCTCCATATTATTCTGATGCCATTTCTACTCAGCAGGGAAAAATTTTCTATGGTAGAAACTCTTCCATGGTAGAGTCACAAGTTCTATGTGCCCGAAGAATGGAATTTCCCACAATTTCCAAAGTTCAAGTCTGGGGCTGCCAGTAAAGAGATACCCCAGTGTCTGATCTTGGCTGCCTGAGATTAGAATGACATGAGTGGAGCCAGAGCCCATGAGACTATTTAGACTAGAATTGCAGTCAAAAATGAAAAGAAATAGTTGTGCCAACTGCAAAGTCCCCGGAGGGGAAATACTGATCATATCCTGAGAAAAAACTGATGCCCCATACCAAAGGCATGGCAGGAACCCAGGCTAGTTTTGATGTTTTAGTGCCAGATGACTCTTCTCAGTAGGCGGTGAGCCCACCTGGTTAGACTTACATTGCTGCCACAGAAATTTAACTCTTAATTCTTCCAAGGATTCTTTTTTTGTTTTTGTGGTTTTTTTTTTTTTTTTTTTTGAGACAGGGTCTCACTCTGTCACCCAGGCTGGAGTGCAGTGGCATGATCTCGGCTCACTGCAACTTCTGCCTCCCAGGTTCAAGTGATCCTCCTGCCTCAGCCTCCCGAGTAGCAGGGACTACAAGCATACACCACCACGCCCAGCTAATTTTTGTATTTTTAGTGGAGACGGGCTTCACCATGTTGGCCAGACTGGTCTTGAAGTCCTGACCTCAGGTGATCTGCCTGCTTCGCCCTCCCAAAGTGCTGGGATTACAGGCATGACCCACTGCGCCCGGCAATTTTTTTTTTTTTTTTTTTTTTTTTTTGAGACGGAGTCTTGCTCTGTCTCCCAGGCTGGAGGGCAGTGGCGTAGTCTCGGCTCACTGCAAGCTCCGCCTCCCAGGTTCACGCCATTCTCCTGCCTCAGCCTCCAGAGTAGCTGGGACTACAGGCGCCCGCCACCACACCCGGCTAATTTTTTTGTATTTTTAATAGAGACGGGGTTTCACCGTGTTAGCCAGGATGGTCTCGATCTCCTGGCCTTGTGATCCGCCCGCCTCGGCCTCCCAAAGTGCTGGGATTACAGGCGTGAGCCACTGCGCCTGGCTCTTTTTCTTTTCTTTTCTTTTTTTTTTTTTTAAGAGACAGGGTCTTGCTCTGCCATCCAGGCTGGAGTACAGTGGTATACTCATAGCTCACTGCAGCGCCAAACTCCTAGGCTCAAGGGATCCTCCCACCTTAGCCTCCAGAGTAGCTAGGACTACAGATGCATACCACCATGCCCAGCTAATTTTTAAAATTTTTGGAGACAGGGTCTCACTATGTTGCCCAGGCTAGTCTTGAACTCCTGGCCTCAAGTGATCCTCCTGCCTCGGCCTCCCAAAGTGCTGCATTACAGGCATGAACCACTGCCATCTGGCCAGGGGATTCTACTAGGATGCAATAACTTGCCTCCCGCCCCACCCCTAACAGAGGGATGGGGCATCAGAGCAAAGGAAATGAAGGACATTTGCTGGAAATGACAGTCCGAAGAGGAAATTTCATGTGCTGTACCACAGCTGGCTGTCTGAAAGAAGAAAAAACAGCCCTCTTCTAGCTAGGGCCTGTTCCTGTTAATTGCTGGCTGCCCGATTCAGAAACAAACACCATACACTAATTACCTCATTTGAAAATAAAGATTAGACAGTGTATCCCAAACAACCACATAGGAGTAATGGTTCAAATATTTCACAGGGTTATTTTCCAACATTGAGTACTGTGGCCATGGTGATATTACGTCCCAGTAACTATTATTAAGTTGATGAGATCTTGCTTATGAAGGGTCAGACTCTCCACGCATTTTTAGGTGACCACAAATCATGGCTTTAAAACAAAGGAAGAAAACTTACAGGCAGTATGGGATAGTGCAAAAGACATAAGATATGGAATTGGAGGACCAAGGCTTGAGTCCTGCTTCTGCCTCTATTAGTCATTAGTCCCTGAGCAAGTCACTTAACTTCTTCATTTCCTAGTTTCTATGTCTACAAATGGGGATTCCAACGACCCCTGGAATGTGGGGATTAAATGAGATAACGCTGTAAGTAGCTACTTTGTAAATTCCAGAGTATTATATAAACGTTAGCACTTACGATAGATTTGAAGAGTTTCTCCCTAATGCTTCACTAGAAAAGCAAATTCAAGGCCAGGCATGGTAGCTCACGCCTGTAATCTCAGCACTTTAGGAGGCTCAGGTGGGCAGATCACCCGAGGTCAGGAGTTTGAGACCAGTCTGGCCAATGTGGCGAAACCCCGCCTCTACTAAAAATACAAAAATTGGCCGGGCGTGGTGGGGGACACCTGCAGTCCCAGCTACTCAGGAGGCTAAAACATGAAAATTGCTTGAACCCAGGTTGCGGAGGTTGCAAGTGAGCCAAGATTGTGCCACTGCACTCCAGCATGGGGGACAGAGTGAGAGTCCATCTCAAAAAAACAAACAAAAAAAAGCAAATTCAAGAGAGCACTACTTTCCAGGAAATCAATTCTTGAGACAGCACATACGTGCAAAACTGATTAGCTTTAATCTCAATGCAAAATCTGACAAATTCCAACCAAGAACTTTTCCTTGAAAATACCCAAGAATTAGATGTAAATGACACATAGGGACTGATGTTTGAAGGAAAATTATTTTTCAAGGTTTTGGTAATTTGCTTCACATAAACATCTGGGTCAGTGCATAGAACCTGAAGCAGGGCCAAATGCTATATGAGGATAATAATATTGACTACTGAGGCAGAAGGAGCTTATGATTTAGCACTCTGCTACTAAATATGTCTGGTGACAGCTGATAAAGTCTTTCACAGTGTTGAGAAATAAAAGAGCTTCCATAAGCACTTATTCAAAATACATTGACTGGGCCGGGCGCAGTGGCTCACGCCTGTAATCTCAGCACTTTGGGAGGCTGCAGCAGGTGGATCACCTGAGGTCGGGAGTTTGAGACCAGGCTGGCCAACATGGTGAAACCCCGTCTTTACAAAAAATACAAAAATTAGCTGGACATGGTGGTGGGCACCTGTAATCCCAGCTACTTGGGAGACTGAGGCAAGAGAATTGCTTGAACCCGGGGAGGTGGAGGCTGCGATGAACCAAGATTGCGCCACTGCACTCCAGTCTGGGCAACAGAGCAAGACCCCATCTCAAGACCATTAATGAGTGTGGGTAACAAAATATAATATGAAAATCTGATGCTATGAATCCAACACCTGTGTTTTAGAAATGAGATTGAGGACAGATGACTAGCTGCTCCTTCCACATTGTTTTTGAGACGGAGTCTCACTCTGTTGCCCAAGCTGGAGTGCAGTAGCACGATCTCAGCTCACTGCAACCTTTGCCTCCCAGGTTCAAGTGATTCTCCTGTCTCAGCCTCCCACGTAGCTGGGATTACAGGCATGCACCATCACACCTAAATTTTGTATTTTTTTTTAGTAGAGACAGGGTTTCACCATGTTGGCCAGCCTGGTCTTGAACTCCGGACCTCAGGTGATCTCCCTGCCTCAGCCTCCCAAAGTGCTGGGATTACAGGTGTGAGCCACCGCACCCAGCCTCCTTTCACTTTCAAAAGTCCTTGGCTGGTCTCAGAGGTCTGTCCACCTTTGCTGAAGTAGATTCAGCCTGTATGTCCAACTAGAGACTCATGAACGCCTATAGCTGGAAATGCCTTCCATTTTGGTGGGGGATGATAGGGAAGTGACTTCTCCAAAGAAGGAAATGACTTCCACAAAGTTACATAATCCAAGATTAGCCCCTCAAGATTGTTGACTTCTTTGGCACACACGTTTTTCATTACAACATATCACTCGGTCAGTCATTTTACCAAACTGTAACCCTGGTCACGCTCACCATTCTGCGTGACAAAGGCAATTCATTCTGGATACAAAAACATCAAAGCAAAATTTAATTTTTTTTTTTTTTTTGAGACAGAGTCTCGCTCTGTCACCCATGCTGCAGTATGATGTCGGCTCACCGTAACCTCTGCCTCCGAGGTTCAAGCAATTCTCATGCCTCGGTGTCTCGAGTAGCTTGTACTACAGGCACCCACCACCACACCTGGCTAATTTTTGTATTTTCTGTAGATATGGAGTTTCGCTATGTTGCCAGGCTGGTCTCAAACTCCTGAGCTCAAGAGATCCACCCACTTTGCCCTCCCAAAGTGCTGGCATTACAGGTGTGAGCCACTGCACCCGGCCTAATGTAAGCTTTTTGATTAAAGCTTCTTAGAATTATAATTTTGGACATAAAGGGTTACATCCACATTTGCTTGTCATAAAGCTCTATTATTCTCAGTTTTCTCACCTTGCATGGTGATTAGGATGATTAGTGAAATAATGCATGTATAATTGTTTTTTCTAGTACTTAGTACACAGATTACTGGATAAAGTCTTTTTTATAAGTGTTAAAATATGGAACAGGAAGAGACTAATGACATAAGACTACCCAGAATACTTCCATGTTTATTGACATCATTCTGTTTTCTCATAGGTTTCTTCCTGCCCTTTCTGGTAAGACACAACCTTTAAAATGCCACTTGTGCAGGAATGGATTTGCCCTTAGAACTGTGTCAAACTTAATTTTGTTTTGTTTGGTGGGAGTAGGAGGAATAACTAAACCTTGTTTGGGGGTAGGGGGGATAACTAAACCTAACAGAGAATTAGGAAGCTGTTCTGAAGTGAGATCAAAAGGCCTCAGTGGGTAACTCAATAAACCAGAAAGGAGTCTAAATTAACCTCTTAAGTTAACTTAGTTTCTCTTTGTTACTCTTTGCACTTAAGTTACTCTTAAGTTACTCTTTGCACAAAAATGCATCTTCCCCTTTCACCTTAACCATCCTAAGAGCTAATGAAAAACGACCTTTGGCCAATAGGTCCAGGATGTGCTCCTTATTCTGGAAATGCAATAGCGTCTCACCTCACCACCCTGTCCAGCATTTGTGGCTTGTTACATGAAAATTAACCTGTCCCTTAGAATTCACATCATGCGGCTGGGCACAGTGGCTCATGCCTATAATCCCAGCACTTTGGGAGGCCGAGGCGGGCTGATCACGAGGTCAAGAGATCGATACTATCCTGGCTAACACGGTGAAACCCCATCTCTACTAAAAATACAAAAAATTAGCCAGGCGTGGTGGCAGGCGCCTGTAGTCCCAGCTACTCAGGAGGCTGAGGCAGGAGAATGGCGTGAACCCGGGAGGCAGAGCTTGCAGTGAGCCGAGACTACGCCACTGCACTCCAGCCTGGGCAACAGAGCGAGACTCGGTCTCAAAAAAAAAAAAAAAAAAAGAATTCACATCATGCTGAATTCACTGCAGCACTCTAAAATATCCTACCAACCACAGGAACCCAAAAAGCACTTGGATGTAAAACTACAAGCAAGGAAGGACATTTTATTTTTTTTATTACACCATTGGGTGAGCTGCCCAGAAGCAGTACATGTAAGGAAGAAGATTAAAAATGAAAAAAAAAAAAAAAAAAGCAGCAGCAGCAGTAGTTTCAGAAGGGCAAATGATGGAGAGAATATCCTTAGCTGGAAAGAAAGAAAGCAATTTTAACAATTGATACAGCCAGGCACAGTGGCTCACCCCTGTAATCTTAGCACTCTGGGAGTCCAAGGCAGGAGGATCACCTGAGATCAGGAGTTCAAGACCAGCCTGGCCAACATGGTGAAACTCTGTCTCTACTAAAAATACAAAAATTAGCCAGGCATTGTGGTGGAAGCCTGTAGTCCCAGATACTCGGGAGGCTGAGGTAGGAGAACTGCTTGAACCCACGAGGCGGAGGTTGCAGTGAGCCAAGATTCTGCCACTGCAATCCGGCCTGGGCAACACAGAGTGAGACTCCATCTCAAAAAAAGAAAAGAAAAGAAAAAAGAAAAGGACTTTTTATATAAAGAGGGCAAATTTTACTAACCTTAATCCAATTCTGGTGAGATATTAAGGAGATAAGAATTGTACTCGTGGCCAGGCGTGCAGTAGCTCACGCCTTGTAATCCCAGCACTCTGGGAGGCCGAGGCAGGCGGATCACTTGAGGTCAGGAGTTCGAGACCAGCCTGACCAACATGGTGAAACCCAGTCCCTACTAAAAATACAAAAACTAGCTGGGCATGGTGGCGGGTGCCTGTAATTCCAGCTACTCAGGGGGCTGAGGCAGGAGAATCACTTGAACCCGGGAGATGGAGGTTATAGTGAGCTGAGAACACACCATTGCACTCCAGCCTGAGCGACAGAATGACTGTCTCAAAAAAAAAAAAAAAAAAAAGAAAGAAAGAAAAAGAAATGTACTTGCTAGGTTTATAGAAAGATATACTTGGCCAGGTGTTGTGGCTCATGCCTGTAATCCCACTTTCAGAGGCTGAGGCAGGACTACTTGAGCCCAGGAGTTCGAGACCAGCCCGGGCAACACAGTGAGCCCTCGTCTGTATCATATAAAAAAAAAGAAAAAGGCCAGGTGCTGTGGCTCATACCTGTAATCCCAGCACTTTGGGAGGCTGAGTCGGGCAGATCACTTGAGGTCAGGAGTTCGAGATGAACCTGGCCAACGTGGTGAAAGCCCGCCTCTACTAGAATATAAAAATTAACCGGGCGTGGTGGTGGCGCCTGTAATCCCAGCTACTCTGGAGGCTGAGGCAGGAGAATCACTTGAACTCAGGAAGCAGAGGGTGCAATGAGCCGAGATCATACCATTGCACTCCAGCCTAGGCAACAAGAGCGAAACTCTGTCTCAAAAAAGAAAAAGAAAAAAGAAAAAGAAAAGAAAAGGAAAAAGAAACAAAGTGCTGGTTTCCCCGTAACATGTCAGGGAAGCCCACTCTAAGTAAGTGACTAATTTCTAAAGGAAGAATATGAGCTAGTGAGGCACAAATGGAGAATGGATGGCGGGTCTGGGGTGGGTAGAGGAAATAGCAGGTACAAGAGTACTCAGTTGAGAAAAAGCATGGCACTTTCAAAAGAGAGAAGTACAGTAACCCAAACACAGTGGGCAAGAAAGACAATGCTACAAGGTGAGACTATACTGATAAGTGAGTCAGTCAGCACATATCTGAGACCCTACAGTGTATCAGGCACTGTTCTGGGCACTAATATGGTAAGTAACAAGAGAGACATGATCCCTCGTCTTTAAGGGCTTACATTTCAGGAGGTGTGGAGAGCAACATTCAACATATAAATATATAAACAAATATAAATTGAGGTACTCTAAATAGCATCAAGAAAATAATATGTGGTTTTATTTAGGATGACTAGAAGGCTGCTTTAGCTAGTATGGCCAGTGATGGCCTTTCAGAATAAATCACAACTGACTTGAGGCCTTCATGGAAAGGAGCAACGATCATGGGGAAAAGCATTCCAAGCAGAAAAATCAGCAAGCGCAGATGTCTGTGATGAGTTTAATGGACAGAAAGGTCAGTGTGGCTAGAACATTGAGAATGAAGAGAGAGAGGAGGGAGATGAAGCTGGAGTGTTAGGCAGGGACCAGATCGTGTAAGGCTTGTAGGCCACTGTAAAAAGGCCAGATTTTATGCCAAGGATTTTATAAAGGGGAGATAAATGATTTGTTATATGCTTTATAAATATCTAAATATCTATTTTAATTTTATTTTAGAGACAGGATTTCTCTCTGGCGCCCAGGCTGGAGTATAGCGACACAATCACAGCTCAGTGCAGCCTCAACCTCCCAGGCTCAAGCAATCCTCCCACCTCAGCCTCCCAAGTAGCTGGGACTACAGGTGCCCACCACTATACCCAGCTAATTTTTGCAGAGATGGGGTTTCACTATGTTGCCCATGCTGGTCTCGAACTCCTGAGCTCAAGTGATCTGCCCACCTCGGCTTCCCTAAATGCTGGGATTACAAGCATGAGCCACCAGGCCAGGCATGGTGGCTCACGCCTGTAATCCCAGCACTTTGGGAGGCTGAGGCGGGCGGATCATGAGGTCAGGAGATCGAGACCATCCTGTGAATGGTGAAACCCCATCTCTACTAAAAATAAAAAAAAATTAGCTGGGCGTGGTGGCGGGCGCCTGTAGTCCCAGCTACTCAGGAGGCTGAGGTGGGAGAATGGCACGAACCCAGGAGGTGGAGCTCGCAGTGAGCCGAGATCGCACCACTACACTCCAGCCTGGGCCACAGAGCGAGACTCTGTCTCAAAAAAAAAAAAACAAGCATGAGCCACCAAGCTTGGTCCAAAATATCTAAATATCTGGTGACTGAAAGGAAGATGAACTGTAAGGGGACAGGAGGAGAAGTAGGGAGACCAGTTAAGAAGCTTCTGTAGTCGTCCAGGAGAAAGATGCTGCTGATTTGGACTTGGGATTTTAGAAATTAATAAATAGATTTGAGATATACTTTAGACTAACTAACGGACTAGATGTGGGAATCAAGGATGGCTCTCAGATTTTCTGTCTTTGCAATTAGGTAGACAATGGTACATACTCTACTGAGATGGGGAATAATTCTAGGGAAAGAGATTTGGGGTGGGAGGGAGCAGTGAAAATTAGTAGTTATGTTTTAAGTCTAAGAGGCCTATGAGACATCCAAGTGGATATACCGAGGAGGCAGTCTCCTAGTGTGTAAGGGACAGAAATCAGAACGGAAATATACATTTGAGTCACCAGTGTTTAGATGGTATGTGAAACTACTGGAATAGATGATGAGATCATCCAGGAAGAAATTATAGAGAAGGGATGAGGGCCTTCCTTGTAAGCCAGGTTACGGATTGTGGAATCTGTTGTCAGAGCAATCAGAAGGCACTGAAGGGTATAATAAAAAAAAAAAAACGACATGACCAGATGGCTGTGACTTAAAAAAAAAAAAAAATCCCTCCTGGCTGCAATGTGGGAAACAACCCGGAACAAGAACAGATGAAAGGAGACCAGCTAGGAGCCTCCTACGGCTCAAGGCAGAAGCTGACAGTAGCCTGGTCTACAGTGATAAAAGTGAAGATGACGAAAGGTGGACTGATTTGGAAGATGGTACTCAGGAAGCTGAGGCAGGCAAGACTCTGCCTTTTTTTTTTTTTTTTGAGATGGAGTCTTGCTCTGTTGCCCAGGCTGGAGTGCAGCGGTGCGATCTTGGCTCACTGCAACCTCCGCCTCCCGGGTTCGAGCGATTCTCCTCCCTCAGTAATGACCTGGTGACTTGATAAGGTGAGGGAGAGCGATGACTCCTGGTTGCTTGAGCAACTAACTGAAGAGGTAAAAGCACCATTTTCTGAAAACAGGAGCCTTGGAAAGTAAATTTTTGAAGGCAAGGTGTTGAGTCTGTAACCTGGAGATGCTGAAGTTTGAGATGCCAATGAGATAGCCAAAGAGAGAGTCTAGATAAGACTGCTGGAAACTGGCTTCCTACCTGCAGATACATACATGAAGGAACTAGAGTTCAAAAAAGTGAAGGATGGGCCAGGCGCAGTGACACTTGCCTGTAATCCCAGCACTCTGGGAGGCCAAAGTGGGTGGATCACCTGAGGTCAGGAGTTCGAGACCAGCTTGGCCAACATGGTGAAACCCCATCTCTACTAAAAATACAAAAATTAGCCAGGTGCGGTGGCAGACACCTGTAATCCCAGCTACTTGACAGGCTGAGGCAGGAGCATCGCTTGAACCCAGGAGGCAGAGGTTGCAGTGAGCCCAAATCTCACCATTGCACTCCAACCTGGGGGACAAGAGCAAGACTCCGTCTTTTTTTTTTTTTTTTTTTTTGAGACGGAGTCTTGTTCTGTTGCCCAGGCTGGAGTGCAATGGTGCGATCTTGGCTCACTGCAACCTCCACCTCCTGGGTTCAAGTGATTCTCCTGCCTCAGCCTCCCGAGTAGCTGGGACTACAGGGGCCTGCCACCACACCCGGCTGATCTTTGTATTTTTAGTAGAGACGAGGTTTCACCATGTTGGCCAGGATAATCTCCATCTCCTGACCTCGTGATCCACCTGCCTCAGCCTCCCAAAGTGCTGGGATTACAGGCATGAGCCACCGTGCCTGGCCCACACTGTCATAAAAAAAAAAAAAAAAAGAAGAAGAAGAAAGAAAAAGAAAAGGATGTTCGGCAAAGTATACCTGCTGGCATCTTTCTGCCCACTTGCCCAGATGCCAAGATTCAATCAAGGCTCTGGGGAGTGGCACAAAGATCTCAGTGCCATGACTCATATTTACTTGCAAGGTGCAATCAGGCATTTGAAAGCCAGAAACTCATTCAAATCAAGACATGATGTGACAGGAAATGTTTCAGTGGAAAAAATCTTGTTTTCATGGCAACAGCTAGGCTGGGGTTGGAGGGTCGGTATAGACCAGAGGAGCACTTTAGTTCCTGGGGAAAGTCTGTGGTAAGAAGGTGGGGTGTGGCCGGGCAAAGCGGCTCACACCTGTAATCCCAGCACTTTGGGATGCCGAGGCAGGTGGATATCCTGAGATCAGGAGTTCGAGATCAGTCTGGCCAACATGGTGAAACCGTCTCTACTAAAAACACCAAAATTAGCCGGGTATGGTGGCGGGCACCTGCAATCCCAGCACTCTGGGAGGCAGAGGCGGGTGGATCACTTGAGGTCAGGAGTTCAAGACCAGCCTGGCCAACATGGTGAAACCCCATCTCTACCAAAAATACAAAAATTAGCCAGGAGTGGCGGCGCATGCCTGTAATCTCAGCTACTCAGGAGGCTGAGGCAGGAGAATCGCTTGAACCCAGGAGGCGGAGGTTGCAGTGAGTCAATATCGCCCCACTGAACTCCAGCCTGGGCGACAGAGCGAGACCCCGTCTCAAAAAAAAAAAAAAAAAAAAGGAGGGAGGAAGTTGCGGGGGGGCGGGGAAGGAGGAGAAGGAGGAGGAGGGTGAGGCGCTGGGTGTGGAGTGGGGAAAGGGCAGTCTCTGGAGTCGGCGGACGACAGCAGGGTCCCCGTACTGTGTGCCGGTCACTCGCCCGAGGGAGGGGACACAGGCCTGGAGCCCCCCGGTCTACCTCGCACGCTCCCGGCCTGCGACCCGCGCTCCGGTCCCGCGGCCTCCCCGTGGGAGCCCTGCAGTGGCACGGCCTGCACCCTGGGCGAGCTTGCTGTGTGTCCCGAGAGCCCGGCGCTGAGAAAGGGACCTCAGGGGGCAGGGGGGACTGCACTTCGGCGGCGGAGGGTGGAGCCCGGCCCGGAAACTTCCCTCAGAAATAAACAGAAACGCAAAGACAACTTCCCGAGGGCCCGGGCCGTCGTGTGCCGTTACCTCAGCCCCAGGTGGTTCCCAGGCTCGGCCAAGCTATGTCTCACACACTGACTAGGGGTCCTTCGGCCTCAGAAAAGTGGCCCCGGACGGAATACCCACTAAGAAGTGCTCTCTGAAAAAGGCGGGCGCCAACCTCGAACGAAGTCGTTTTGAGGGACTGGCTCGTCAGCTCCTAAGCGACTTCGGGGCTCGTGCCGTGCACCCACCAGGCCTTCTGCGCACGCGCAAGTGCGCTTCCCACCGCCCCTTCGGGCGCAGCTCCAAGGCCTGGCCGCGGTCTGCGCGTGCGCATTTCATTGTCGACACCGAGAGGACGCGCGCGGCCCCACCCACCGGACGCCTTGGCGCCTTCAGGTCCCTCCTGGATTTACCAGCCCATTGTTTATTTCGCGCCTGCTTTAGCGTGGTGTGGTCGGGAACTAGCGACTGCAGAGTCCTTACTGTGTGCTAGGCGTTATGCAGGGTACCTTCCTTTATTCCTCGGCGATATGCTCTGCAGCAGGCATTAATGCCCCAAATTTAGGATCTCTTGAGCTCAGGAGGCCGAGGCTGCAGTGAGCCGAGATCGCGCCACTGCACTCCAGCCGGGGCGACCAAGCGAGACCTGTTACACACACACACACACACACGCACTCGCACTCCCACTTTTTTTCCTTAAATCTTATTTTTAAAAATAGAGACAGGGCCGGGCGCGGTGTCTCATGCCTGTAATTCCAGCACTTTGGGAGGCCAAGGTGGGTGGATAACCTGAGGTCAGGAGTTTGAGACCAACCTGGCCAATGTGGTGAAACCCCATCTCTATTTTGTAAAAATACAAGCTTAGCCGGGCGCGGTGGCTCACTCCTGTAACCCCAGCACTTTGGGAGGCCGAGGCGGGCAGATCACGAGGTCAGGAGATCCAGACCATCCTGGCTAACACGGTGAAACCCCGTCTCTACTAAAAATAACAAAAAATACAAAAAACTAGCCGTGGTGGCGGGCGCCTGTAGTCCCAGCTACTTGGGAGGCTGAGGCAGGAGAATGGCGTGAACTCGGTAGGCGGAGCTTGCAGTGAGCCGAGTTTGCGAGATTGCGCCACTGGACTCTAGCCTGGGCGACAGAGCAAGACTCCGTCTCAAACAAAACAAAGCAAAAACAAGGTTAGCCAGGCACGGTGGGGCACACCTGTAATCCCTGCAACTCGGGAGGCTGAAGCACAAGAATCTCTTGAACCCGGGAGGCAGAGGTTGCAGTGAGCTGAGATCACACCATTGCACTCCAGCCTGGGCAACAAGAGCAAAACTCAGTCTCAAAAAAGAAAAAAAAATCGGGGGGAGTGGGGGGCTGGGCGCAGTGGCTCACATCTGTAATCCCAGCACTTTGAGAGGCCAAGGCAGGCAAATCACGAGGTCAGGAGTTCAAGACCAGCCTGGGCAACATGGTGAAACTACGTCTCTACTAAAAATACGAAAATTAGAGTTGGGCATGGTGGCCACGTGCCTGTAATCCCAGCTACTCTGGAGGCTGAGGCAGGAGAATTGCTTGAACCTGGGAGGCAGAGGTTGCAGTGAGCTGAGATCACTCCAGTGCACTCCAGCCTGGGCTACAGAGCGAGGCTCCATCTCAAAAAAAAAAAAAAGAAAGAAAGAAACTGCGAAGCAGTTTTCCAGAGTGGCTGTACCATTCTGCACTCCTGTCAGCAGAGTGTGAGAATTGCTCTGCATCCTTGCCAGCACTTGATATTTTCAGTTAAAATTTTTTTTGCCATCCTAATAGATGTGTAGTGGTATCTAGTTATAGATTTAATTTGCATTTCCCTAACGACTAATAACGTTGAGCACCTTTTTATGGGCCCTTGGGATTCTTGAGAATTAATAAACCTATACCCTAACTCAGAAACAATTTACAGTGCTAAAGAGACTCGTATGGATTCAGACTTAGCCTGCCATACTGGAACATTTCAACAGCAACGCTCGCAGATGACAACAGAATTGAAAGCACATATACCAGATCTGTCAAGCCAGCCAGCACATGGCAAAAGCCTGGCAACAAAAAATAGCATGCTGTGTGTGTGTCTGTCTCCAAGAAGTTCAGTGTTACTTAACTATAAGAAACAGGTGGCCGTGTGCGGTGGCTCACACCTGTAATCCCAGCACTTTGGGAGGCGGAGGCGGGCAGATCACCTGAGGTCAGGAGTTTGAGACCAGCCTGGCCAACATGGTGAGACCCTGTCTCTACTAAAACAAACAAAAAACACACCACAAAATCAGCCAGGCAAGGTGGCATGCACCTTAATCCCAGCTACTTGGAGGCTGAGGCAGGAGAATCACTTGAAATCAGGGGGTGGAGGTTGCAGTGAGCTGAGACTGCACCATTGCACTCCAGCCCGGGCAAAAAATGTGAAACTTCATCTCAAAAAAAAAAAAGAAAGAAAGAAAGAAAAGAAAAAGAAACAGGTGTGGAGTGGCAGGAGATATGGTTGAGGGGGGACACAGGGGCTAGACTACGAAGAAGCTTGTGCTGAGGTACTTGAATTTATCCCTACAGCAATGAGATGCTCTTAAAAGTTGGATTTTGGTCTCAGAAATATGTTCCTGAGGCCAGGCGTGATGGTTCACACCTGTAATCCCAACACGTTGGGAGACAGGAGGATCTCTTGAGGCCAGGAGTTCAAGACTAGCCTGGGCAACATAGTAAGACTCCATCTCCACAAAAAAATAAAAAAAATAGCCAGACACAGAAGTGCATGCCTGTATTCCCAGTTACTCAGGAGGCTGAGGGGGAGGATTGCTTGAGCCCAGGGGTTCAAGGCTGCAGTGAGCTGTGATCATGCCACTGCAGTCTGGCCTGGGGGGACAGATCGAGCCCCCCCGCAAAAAAAAAGTTCCTGGAACCTGGCTTCTTCATTTTCATTTTCATTTTCTGCCTGCTTATTCTTACTTATCCTTCAAGGCCCAGCCCAAATGCCACCTCCTCTGAGAAGCCCTCTGTAATCCCCCTAGCCAGAAGATCAGGTCCCTTTTTTTTTTTTTTTTTTTTTTTTTTTGCCTTTCCTTGTATTGACTGGCCAGTCTGCTTGGAGGGTGGGAACTGCAATTTACACCACTTTGGGCTTTTTTTTTTTTTGAGACGGAGTCTCCCTCTGTCGCCCAGGCTGGAGTGCAGCGGTGCGATCACGGCTCACTGCAAGCTCTGCCTCCCAGGTTCACGCCATTCTCCTGCCTCAGCCTCCTGAGTAGCTGGGACTACAGGCATCCACCACGACGCCTGGCTAATTTTTTGTATTTTTAGTAGAGACGGGGTTTCACCATGTTAGCCAGGATGGTCTCGATCTCCTGACCTCGTGATCTGCCCGCCTTGGCCTCCCGAAGTGGTGGGATTACAGGTGTGAGGCACCGTGCCCGGCCACTTTGGGCTTCTTATGTGGCTTGACAAGGGATCTAGCACATAGAAGGTGCTAACCCATGTTTGATGAATGTTGATGAATTTTCAAATGAAGGAAGTTTACTGGGCAATCCAGCTCTGGAGTCCTGTCAGATTACACCAGTATTAGTTCTCAAACTTGGGCATGCATCAGAACTACCTAGAGGGCTTGTAGATTGCTGGACCGAGCCCCCAAGTTTCTGATTTAGTAGATCTGGGGGTCTGAGAATTTGCCTTTTGAACAAGTAAGTTCCCAGGTGCTGCTGCTGCTGCTGCTGGTGGAAGAGACCATACTCAGATAAACTTTGGATGAAACATTCTTTACATGTGGCTGTGGGTATAGTTCAAGTGCTTCTGAGAATCAAGCTCTGGCGGGGACACTCTCAAGGGACCATGATTCCTGTGCTTTATCACAACCATCTGACCACCTGACCCTTCAAGGGATGTCCTTGGTCTTGACTACTGTCCCACTCCTTTGACTTGGAGGCAGGATTACTTTACCCTCTCCTGGTCCCTTTATTTATTTTAATTAATTTATTTATTTTTGAGACAGTGTCGTTCCAGTGTCGCCCAGTCTGGAGTGCAATGGCACGATCTCGGCTCACTGCACCCTCTGCCTCCTGGGTTCAAGCAACTCTCCTGCCTCAGCCTCCCAAGTAGCTGGGATTACAGGCACCCACCACCAGGCCTATCTAATTTTTTTTTGTATTTTTAGTAGAGATGGGGTTTTGCCATGTTGGCCAGGCTGGTCTTTAACTCCTGACCTTTGGTGATCCACCCACCTCGGCCTCCCAAAGTGCTGGGATTACAAGCGTGAGCCACTGTGCCTGGGCTATTTATTTATTTATTTGAGATGGAGTCTCGCTGTTGCCCAGGCTGGAGTGCAGTGGTACAATCTCGACTCACTGCAACCTCTGCCTCCTGGGTTCAAGCAGTTCTCCTGCCTCAGCCTCCCAAGTAGCTGGGATTACAAGTGTGCACCACCACACCCGGCTAATTTTTGTATTTTTAGTAGAGACGGGTGTTCACCATGTTGGCCAGGCTGGTCTGGAACTCCTGATCTCAGGTGATCCGCCTGCCTCGGCCTCCCAAAGTGCTGGGATTACAGGTGTGAGCTACCATGCCCAGCCCTCTCCTGGTCCCTTTCTCCCAGGGACTCCCAGAAAGGCTTCTCAGAGGGGCCCTGGTCACATTGTCACATTCTGTAACTGGCTTTCCTCCCCCTAAGCAGTTCAGTCTGAGAGCCCCAGAGAACAAAACAAATCCTGTCCTAGGAAGAAGCCTAGCACCTACTGAGGAAGAATTGAGTGCTGGGAATAGGGCCCCCATTAACAGCCAGCCCCTGAAGCTCTTAGGGAAATGCTCTGCAGACCCATGATCTCCCTGAGAGGGTCAGAACCAGGTCTTGTTCCTTAGAGAGCTGCTGCTGCTTCTTGGGCCTGTGCAGCTTCCCAGCCTCCAAGGCTGAGGGAAGGAGCCACTTAATCAACAGCTCCATTTCCTGCAGCACCTGGGGCTCCCCAACCCCTACCACCTCCCTTTGGGCTTCCCAGGTCAATTACCTGCCAGGCAATGGGCCTCAGCTCAGAAAATCTGACCAGCCAGAGACTGGTCTGACGGGGCCATGGGGAATTGAAATGACTTGACTCAGAGAGGCAACCCTGGGGGTAGGGACAGGGGGATCTGCCCCCACCCTTAGGGTAGTGTAATTCAGTCTTCAGTTTACCACTCCCTCTCTGTGTGTTGGGTGTCTGACTCACAGTAAGGCTGTGAAACCCATTGACCATCCAGGTATGAGCCTTGTGGAGATTGAGGAGGTGATGGGGTGGGATAGGTTTGCTCAAAGAGGCCTCCAAATCCTTCCAGGCTCAGCCCAGACCTTGAAGGCCTTTTTGCAGTTTTAGTAACACGAGCTGATTCCTGCGGTTGGTGGCTGTCACAGGACAGAAGCAGAGGACCCCAGGAAGGAGGTGAAACTTCCAAGAAGGAGGTGAACCACTAACCCGGGAGTCCCCTCCCCAACCACAGAGATCCCTCAGCAGAGCTCTCTTTGGCTATGTTTTGTGTTTGAATCTAACTCAAAAGACCGAGCTGTTAGAGGCTCAAGTGTTCCCAAGAATCATCCATGAAAACTGTTGTAGACACTGGGTCCAGGCCCACCCCAGGGAGTCAGACTCAGGAGTCTTGGCATGATTGAGAGATCTGTCCTAGGTTATTTTTACCCTGACTGGAATCTCTTCCCTGTCCGCCCCCTCACCAGATAAACAGAAGCCAAGACACAAGGAGGAAAGCTTGCAAGGGCCTGGGTACGCTGTCGGATGTAGTGGAGGCAGGACTGGCCTCTCTGGAGAGACTTCAGCATTCTCTGCTTTGAAAAACGGGGCTGTAAACCTTTTAAAATGGCATGCATTTCTGCAGGAACACACAGACACTTACAGTCCCCAAGGAATAGTCTCTCTCCTGCAGGATGGGAATGCCCGCAGAAGGCACTGAACCACTAATCCAAGAGGAAAGGTCTCAGATTCCTTCTTGCCTCAGGTCCCCCATATCAGACCTGAGGTTTTTCCTTCAACCCTCCCTGAGCACAGGCTCTGATCTGTCCATGGTTCTGATTTTTAATGGCTTTCACGTGGGGGCAAATCATGAGTTTTTTCATTCATTTGGAGTAGCTAACATTTACTGAACACTTACTATATGCCAGGGACTGTGAGCTACTCCTTACACGCAACCCCCTTTTTCCAAAGTAACCAGACATAATAGAAAAAAACCACAGGTCAGGCTGGGCGCGGTGGCTCACGCCTATAATCCCAGCACTTTGGGAGGCCGAGGCGGGCGGATCACGAGGTCAGGAGATCGAGACCGTCCTGGCTAACACGGTGAAACCCCGTCTCTACTAAAAATACAAAAAATTAGCCGGGCGTGGTGGCGGGCGCCAGTAGTCCCAGCTACTCGGGAGGCTGAGGCAGGAGAATGTCGTGAACCTGGGAGGCGGAGCTTGCAGTGAGCCGAGATCCCACCGCTATGCTCCAGCCTGGGCGACAGAGCCAGACCCTGTCTCAAAAAACAAAACAAAACAAAACAAAACAAAAACCCACCACAGATCATAAATGTGTAGCTCAGTGAATTTTCTTTTTCTTTTTTGAGACAGAGTCTCGCTCTGTCGCCCAGGCTGGTCTTGAACTCTTGGGCTTAAGCCATCCTCTCACCTGGCTTCCCAAAGTGTTGGGATTACAAGTGTGAGCCACCATGCCTGGCTGAACATATACTTTTCTATTATACCTATCGTATTAGTTCGTTTTCACACTGCTGACAAAGACATACCTGAAACTGGGAAGAAAAAGAGGTTTAATTGGACTTACAGTTCCACATGGCTGGGGAGGCCTCAGCATGGCGGGAGGCAAAAGACACTTCTTACATGACAGCAGCAAGAGAAAAATGAGGAAGACGCAAAAGAAGAAACCCCTGATAAACGCATCAGATCTCGTGAGACTTACTCACTGTCACGAGAATAGCACGGGAAAGATAGACCCCCATGATTGAATTACCTTTCCCTGGGTCCCTCCCACAACACGCGAGAATTCTGGGAGATACAATTCAAGTTGAGATTTGGGTGGGGACACAACCAAACCATATCACCTATCTACATTATACATTCATATATTTGTGTATATACACACACACATATATGTTGGGTGGACTGTAGGTGGGTACCTTTTTAAATCTCCATTTTCCAGATGAGAAAGCTCAGTCTTGAAGTTGAATGAGGAAATAATAGAGCTGAGATTTGAACCTAATCCTGTCTGGCCCTGGAGCCTAAGCTGTTTCACCACTAACCACTATGCTCCACTGCCTCCGAAAGCATAGGCTTTTTTTTTTTTTTTTTTTTTTTTTTGAGACAGAGTCTCGCTGTCGCCCAGGCTGGAGTGCAGTGGCACGATCTTGGCTCACTGCAGGCTCCATCCCCTGGGGTTCACGCCATTCTCCTGCCTCAGCCTCCTGAGTAGCTGGGACTACAGGCGCCTGCCACCACGCCCGGCTAATTTTTTTTGTATTTTTAGTAGAAACGGGGTTTCACCGTGTTAGCCAGGATGGTCTCGATCTCCTGACCTCGTGATCTGCCCACCTCGGCCTCCCAAAGTGCTGGGATTACAGGCGTGAGCCACCGCACCCGGCCAGCATAGGCTTTTTAAAACTACTCATTGGCCGGACACAGTGGCTCATGGCTGTAACCACAGAACTTTGGGAGGCCGAGATGGGAGAATCGTTTGAGGCCAGGAGCTCGAGACCAGCCTGGTCAACATAGCAAGACCTCATCTCTAACAAAAATTTTAAAAAGTAAAAAATTAAAAAATAAAAGTATTCATTATGTGTCTGCCAGGTGTGGTGACTCACGCCTGAAAATCTGGTACATTGGGAGGCCGAGAAGGGAGAATCACTTGAGCCTGGGAGGTCAAGGCTGCAGTGAGTTGTGTTTGTGCCATTACACTCCAGCCTGGGCCTCCCTGTCTCAGTAATAATAATAATCATAATCATTATGTGCCACACTGGTTGCTATCATTGAGGGAGGGAAGAGGGTAGCAAGACACAGTCACACAAAAAGGAAGATGACAGAAAAGCACAGGAAGGGCATGGAGAGGAAAGCAGGTCACTTTTTTTTTTTTTTTTTGAGATGGATTTTTGCTCTTGTTGCCCAGGCTGGAGTAAAATGGCATGGTCTTGGCTCACCACAACCTCTGCCTCCTGGGTTCAAGCGATTCTCCTGCCTCAACCTCCCGAGTAGCTGGGATTACAGGCATGCATCACCATGCCCGGCTAATTTTGTATTTTTAGTAGAGACGGGGTTTCTCCATGTTGGTCAGGCTGGTCTTGAACTCCCAACCTCAGATGATCTGCCCGCTTTGGCCCCTCAAAGTGCTGGGATTACAGGTATGAGCCAACGCGCTGGGCCTGCAGGTCACTTTTATCTTGGAAGATTACAGGAGGCTTCCTGGAGAAAGGAGCATTTGAAAAGGAAGGATGGGGCCAGGCGCGGTGGTTCACGCCTGTAATCCCAGCACTTTGGGAGGCCAAGGCGTGTGGATCACTAGGTCAGGAAATCGAGACCATCCTGGCTAACACGGTGAAACCCCGTCTCTACTAAAAATAGAAAAAATTAGCCGGGCGAGGTGGCGGGCGCCTGTAGTCCCAGCTACTCGGGAGGCTGAGGCAGGAGAATGGCGTGAACTCAGGGGGACGGAGCCTGCAGTGAGCCGAGATCGCGCCACTGCACTCCAGCCTGGGCGACAGCGAGACTCCATCTCAGAAAAAAAAAAAAGGAAGGATGGGGGCAAATTCTGGGCATGAAAGAGTGATAAGGGAAAGACTATCAGGCTGAGAGCTCTGGGCGCACAAGAAAACACAGGCTGCAAAGGCCCTCAGAGGTCATCTTGCCCATCTCTCATTGTCCACCAACCTACTGATGGCTTCCAAATTTATTTATCCAGTCCTGACATTTCCCAGACTCCAGACTCTTATTTAAACCAGTTGGATGTCAAATAGGTATCCCAAATTTAACATGGCCAAAACAGGGCTCCTGATCCCCACCACCAAACCCCAAACTGCCCCTCTTCCAGCCTTTCTTGGTTTTTGGCACCACCAACCATCAATTGCTCAGGTCCCAAATCTCAGTCATCCTTCCTTCCTCCCTTTCACCACACTCAATCCATGAGCATATCCCATCAGCTGTATCTGTAAAGCACACCCTGAATCCGACCACTTCTTTTCTGTCAGTTTTTAAGTTTTGTGAATACACAGTAGGCATGCATGAGATGTTCTGAATACAAGCATGCAAGGCACAATAATCACATCATGGAGAATGAGGTATCCACCCCTTAAGCATTTATCCTTGGTGTTACAAACAATACAATTACACTCTTTTAATTATTTCCAAGTGACAATTACATGATTATTGACTATAGTCACCCTATTAGATGCCATCAAATAGTAGGTCTTATTCATTCTTTCTACTTTTTTTTTGTATCTGTTAATCATCCCCACCTCCCCCCACCCACCCCCAATCCTCTTCCTAGCCTTTGGTAATCATCCTTCTACTCTCTATCTCCATTAGTTCAATTATTTTGAATTTTAGATCCCACAAATAAGTGAAAACATGTGATTTTTGTCTTTCTGTGCCTGACTTATTTCACTTAACATAATGATCTTCAGTTCCATCCATGTTGCAAACGACAGAATCTCATTCTTTTTATAGCTGAATAGTACTCCATTGTGTATATGTACCACATTTTCCTTATCCATTCTTCTGTTGATGGACACAGGTTGGTTCCGCATCTTGGCTATTGTGAACAGTGCTGCAACATGGGAGTGCAGATATTTCTTCGATATACTCATTTCCTTTCTTTTGGATCTATACCCAGCAGTGGGAGTGCTGGATCATATGGTAGCTCTATTTTTAGTTTTTTGGGGAACCGCCAAACTGTTCTCCATAGTGGTTGTACTAATTTACATTCCCACCAACAGTGTTCAAGGGTTCCCTTTCTTCCACATCCTCGCCAGCATTTGTTATTGACTGTTTTTGGGTATAAGCCATTTGAACTGGAGTGCGATGATATCTCATTGTAGTTTTCATTAGCATTACTCTGATGATTAATGATGTTAGCACCTTTTCATATGTCTGCCATTTGTATATCTTCTTTTGAGAAATGCCTACTGGAATCTTTTGCCTCCCCCCACCTTTTTTTTTGATTTTTTTTTTTTTTTTTTTTTTTGAGTTGAAGTCTTGCTCTGTCACCCAGGCTGGAGTGCACTGGCATGATCCGAGCTCACTGCAACCTCCACCTCCTGGGTTCATGCAATTCTCGTGCCTCAGCCTCCCGAATAGCTGGGATTATAGGCACATGCCTCTCAAAGTGCTGGGATTACAGGCACCTGCCACCACACCTGGCTAATTTTTGTATTTTTAGTAGAGACAGGATTTCACCATGTTGGCCAGACTGGTCTCAAATTCCTGACTTCAAGTGATCTGCCTGCATCAGCGTCCCAAAGTTCTGAGATTACAGGCGTGAGCCACTGTGCCCAGAATTGTTGCCCATTTTAAAATCAGATTATTAGGTTTCTTTCAAGAAAATAGGAAGAAAAATTTTTCAAAAAAGATTATTAGATCTTTTCCTACAGAGTTGTTTGAGCTCCTTATATATTCTGGTTATTAATCCCTTGTCAGATGGGCTGACCTCTTCTTACCACCTCACTGCTTCCATTCACACCCCTGAACAATCTGATCTTTTTTAAATGTCGGGCTCCCTGATTCATGGAAAAAAGGCAACGCCCTTGCAGTGGTCTGTATGATCTGGCCCTTGGTTACCTCTCTGACCTTATCCCTGACCAACTGACCATCTCTGACCCTCCTTCATTCCCTCCCTCCAGCCACACCAGCCCCCTGGCTCAAATGTTTCAGGCTCACACCTGCCCCCAGGCCTCGGCACTGGCTGTTTCCTCTGCCTGGAACTCGTCTCCACCTGGCTAATTCACTGCCTTCTTCAAGACCTTGCTCAAATGTCCTCTGCCTTTTTTTTTTTTTTTTTTTTTTGAGACGGAGTCTCACTCTGTCACCCAGGGTGGAGTGCAGTGGCGTGATCTCTGCTCACTGCAACCTCCACCTTCTGGATTCCAGAGATGCTTGTGCCTCAGCCTCCCAAGTAGTGGGGACTTCAGGCATGTGCCACCATGCCCTGCTAATTTTCTTTTTTCTTTTCTTTCTTTCTTTTTTTTTTTTTTGAGATGGAGTCTTGCTCTGTTGCCCAGGCTGGAGTGCAATAGCATGATCTCAGCTCACCGCAACCTCTGCCTCCTGGGTTCAAGCAATTCTCCTGCTTCAGCCTCCCAAGTAGCTGGGATTACAGGCATGTTCCACCATGCCCAGCTAATTTTTTTTGTATTTTTAGTAGAGATGGGGTTTCATGTTGGCCAGTCTGGTCTGGAACTCCTGACCTCAGGTGATCAGCCCACCTTGGCCTCCCAAAGTGCTGGGATTACAGGTGTGAGCCTCTGTGCCCAGCTGCTAATTTTCTTTTTGTGTGTGTGTATTCTTAGTAGAGAAGGAGTTTGAGTTTTGCCATGTTGGCCAGGCTGGTCTTGAACTCCTGGCCTCTAGTGATCTGACCACCTCAGCCTCCCAAAGTGCTTGGATTTGAAGCCACTACACCTGGCTTCAAATACTGTCTTCCTATTGAACTGACGTTGACCACCCTATTTTATTTTATTTTATTTTATTTTATTTTTTTGAGACTGAGTCTCGCTCTATCACCCAGGCTGGAGTGCACTGGTGCGATCTCGGCTTACTGCAACCTCCACCTCCCAGGTTCAAGTGATTCTTGTGCCTCTGCCTCCTGAGTAGCTGGGATCACAGGTGCCTGCCACCACACATGGCTAATTTTTCTATTTTTAGTAGAGACGGTGTTTTGCCATGTTGGCCAGGCTAGTCTCGAACTCTTGACCTCAAGTGATCCTCCCACCTCAGCCTCCCAAAGTGCTGGGATTACAGGCATGAGCCACCACGCCTGGGCGACCACCCTATTTTAAATTGTACCTTCTCCACCCTGACCCTCTCAATTCCTCTTTTCTTGTCTTACCCCTCTTGACCCAGCTTCCCTATTAAATATAAGCATTTTTGTCTGTTTTGTTCTCTTCTTTATCCCAAATGCCTAGGATAGTGTTTGAAAAGAGGAGCTGAATATATTTTAAATGAATTTAAAAATCAGAGGCTGGGCACGGTGGCTCACGCCTGTAATCCCAGCACTTTGGAAGGCTGAGGTGGCTGGATCAATTGAGGTCAGGAGTTCGAGACCAGCCTGGCCAACATGGTGAAACCCTGTCCCTAACAAAAATATAAAAAATTAGCTGTGCGTGGTGGCAGGCATCTGTAATCCCAGCTACTCAGGAGGCTGAGGCAGGAGAATCTCTTGAACCTGGGAGGCAGAGATTGCAGTGAGCCGATATTGTGCACTGCACTCCAGCCTGAGCAACAGAGCAAGACTCCGTCTCAAAAAAAAAAAAAAAATCAGTGTACATCTCTGTTTAAAATTCTCCCACTCACGGCTGGGTGTGGTGGCTCACACCTGTAATCCCAGCACTTTGGGAGGCCGAGGCGGGCAGATCACGAGGTCAGGAGATCGAGACCATCCTGGCTAACACGGTGAAACCCTGTCTCTACTAAAAATACAAAAAATTAGCTGTGCGTGGTGGCAGGCGCCTGTAGTCCCAGCTACTTGGGAGGCTGAGGCAGGAGAATGGCGTGAACCCGGGAGGCAGAGCTTGCAGTGAGCTGAGATCGCGCCACTGTACTCCAGCCTGGGCAACAGAGCGAGACTCCATCTCAAAAAAAAAAAAAATTCTCCCACTCACACAGGAAGAATCTCACATCCTTCTCTTGGCTTACACAATTTTTCTGGCCTCTTCTCAGACTTCATCTTTCCTTTTCTCTTCCCTGATTCTCCTCCTCCTTTCTTTTCTCTTCTTCTTCTTCTTTTTTTTTTTTTGAGACAGGTCTTGCTCTGTCACCCAGTGTGCAGGGGCATGATCATGGCTCACTGTAGCCTTGACTTCCTGGGCTCAAGCAATTTTCCCATCTCAGCCTCTCGAATAGCTGGGACTACAGGTGCATGCCACCACGCCCGGCTAATTCTTTGAATTTTTAGTAGAGACAAGGTCTTGCTTTGTTGCCCAGGCTGGTCTCAAACTGATGGGCTCAAGCCACCTCGGCCTCCCAAAGTGCCGGGATTAGAGGTGTGCACCACTGCGCCCAGCTGGCCTACTCCTTTCTGTTCCTCCAACATGTTTAGTGCTTTTTCTTTTTTTTTTGAGGCGGAGTCTCGCTCTGTTGCCCAGGCTGGAGTGCAGTGGCGCCATCTCGGCTCACTGCAAGCTCCACCTCCCGGGTTCACACCATTCTCCTGCCTCAGCCTCCTGAGCAGCTGGGACTACAGGCGCCTGCCACCACGCCCGGCTAATTTTTTGTATTTTTAGTAGAGACAGGGTTTCACCATGTTAGCCAGGATGGTCTCGATCTCCTGACCTCGTGATCCGCCCACCTTGGCCTCCCAAAGTGCTGGGATTATAGGCGTGAGCCACCGTGCCCAGCCTACGTTTAGCGCTTTTTCCAGACCCGGAGTTTTTACACATGGTATTGCCTCTGCGTGGCATGTTCTTTCCCTAGATCTTTGCATGGCTGACTCTCTCTTGTCATTCTCATCTTGTCAGGTCTCATCCTGAATGACACCTCCTGAGAGACCCTTCCCTTGAATTCTCTCTCTCTCTCTTTTTTTTTTTTTTTTTTTGAGGCAGGATCTCACTCTGTCACCCAGACTGGAGTGCAGTGGCTCGATCATGGCTCACTGCAGCCTCCACCTCCCTGGCTCAAGCAATCCTCCCACCTCAGCCACCCAAGTAACTTTTTTTTCCGCCCAAGATGGAGTGTTGCTCCATCGCCCAGGCTGGAGTGCAGTGGTGCGATCTCGGCTCACTGCAACCTCTGCCTCCTGGGTTCAAGCAATTCTCCTGCCTCAGCCTCCCAAGTACCTGGGATTATAGGCACCCGCCACAATGCCCAGCTAATTTTTGTATTTTTATTAGAGACGGGGTTTCACCATGTTGGCCAGGCTGCTCTTGAACTCCTGACCTCATGATCGCCTGCCTTGGCCTTCCAAAGTGCTGGGATTACAGGCGTGAGCCACCGCGCCTGGCCAAGCATTCTTTATTCAGCTTTTCAGTAGTCCATCACATGAGTGTACCAGCATTAATTGAATCACTCCCATCTATTTGTTTGAGGGCGGGGTAGAGTTTTACCTTCTTGGGTCATATCTATTAGCATGTGCTGCCCCTGAAGTGTGGGCCTGCAATGAGAATCCAGGAAGGTTGAAGGCTGGGTTGCCTGCAGCTAAGGGTTCCTGATTGTTGAACCAAGTCTATATAGTTTCCTAGCTATGTGACCTTGGACTTATTACTTACTACCTCTGGACCTCAGTTTCCCTTTCTCTCTCTTTCTTACAGCTCTAGCTCAAAGACAGTTTCCTCTTCTGAACAGTGGGGTTGAGAAGCATACATCACAGAGTTACTAGAGGCATCATTGAGTTAATCCAAGTAAAACAGCACAGAGCCTACTATACTTTAGGGTATACAGATACAGCACGACCATGCTGTCCTCATCCTCCACTGAGTCCTCGTGCCCAGAGTATGTTGAATCCTGTCCCAGACTCCAGCCCACCTCTAACCAACAGCACCTTCGCTTCCCTCCCACCTGTTTGCTTTCCCTGAATCGCTGGTGACCATGGCTCTGCTGCCATCCACAGCCCTGTGACTTCCCTTTGCTATGTGAACCTGGCACAATGGTTACTTGTATGTGTCCTCTTGGCTGGGCCACAGTGCCCAGATATGTGGTCAAACATTATTCTGAATGTTTCTGTGAATGTGTTTTTGGACGAGATCAACATTGAAGTTGGTGGGCTTTGAATAAAGCAGGTTGCCCTCCATAATGTAGGTGGGCCTCATCTAATCGACTGAAGGCCTGAATAGAACAAAAAGACTAACCTTTTCCAAGCTAGAGTAAGTTCTGCAGCTGGTGGCCTTTGGACTTGAACTGCAACAGCAGCACTTTCCTGGGGCTCCAGCCTGACAATTCACCCTGAAGAATTTGGACTTGCCAACCTCCATAATCACATGAGCCAATTTCTTAAAATAAGTCTCTCTTGGCAGGGCGTGGTGGCTCACGCCTGTAATCCCAGCACTTTGGGAGGACAAGGCGGGCAGATCCCTTGAGGTCAGGAGTTCGAGACCAGCCTGGCCAACATGGTGGAACCCCATCTCTACTAAAAATACAAAAATTAGCTGAGGCTGGGTGTGGTGGCTCATGCCTGTAATCCCAGCACTTTGGGAGGCTGAGGCAGGCGGATCACAATGTCAGGAGATCGAGACCATCCTGGCTAACATGGTGAAACCCTGTCTCTACTAAAAATACACACACACAAAAAAAAATTAGCCGGGCATGGTGGCAGCCGCCTGTAGTCCAGGAGACTGAGTCAGGAGAATGGCGTGAACCCGGGAGGCGGAGCTTGCAGTGAGCCGAGATTGCGCCACTGCACTGCAGCCTGGGCGACAGAGCGAGACTCTGTCTCAAAAAAAGGAAAAAATTAGCTGGGTGTGGTGGTGGGCACCTGTAATCCCCACTACTTGGGAGGCTGAGGCAGGAGAATCACTTGAACCCGGGAGGCGAAGGTTGCAGTGAGCCGAGATTGCACCATTGCACTCCAGCCTGGGTGACAAGAGTGAAACTCCATCTCAAAAAAAAAACAACATTAAAAAAAAAATCTCTCTGTCTGTCTTCACACACACACACACACACACACACACACACACACTATTGGTTCTATTTCTCTAGAGAACACTGACTAATACACCTGCGCAAGTCCGTCTCATCTCTGAGCCTCAGTTTCCTCATCTGTAGTATTGGAGGGAGATTAATTAGCTGGTTCATGAGGGGTTGCCCATCTCTATTATTCTCTCTTTTTTCAAAGACTCTGTAGGTTACAAAGAGAGGTTTAAGTAACTAGGCAAAGCAGAAAAGATTGCAAAACACTTTATTTCCATGACATATGTGCCAAGACTTGTGTTCTGTATCCAGGAGTGTGTTAGATACTAACATAGTGTTTCATTTACATGTGTGTGAAACCTGGGTGAAGAGCCAGGGTTTCTCTCCCCCACCCGCCTCAGAGTGCTTGTCCTGGAATCAGAGTGTAAAACCCCCTCTTGAAGCAGACACCAAAACTGAACTTCCACCGGGTCCTGGGCCCTGCTCTTCCTGCTGTCAGCCTAGGCCAAAGAGCAATGAGGGAACTGCTTAGGAGGGGTCTGAGGGTGATGGGGGCCTGGGGGCCACACAGGGGTGGGTGCTGTCAGGTACAAGCCCATCCCTGCCTGCAAATAACGTTGCACAGAGTCCTTCCTCATTCTTTCCTCTTCCTTTTTGTTTATGAGATGAATGGCTCTTCTGCTGTGGCTTTAGGGGCAGTGGGGAGGCAGGGAGCTATTTGGGAACAGCCTGGAAAGCTGACCCTGCAGAATCTCCCAGAAGCCTTGGTGTGGCTATGGGTACCCAGGCTGTAGAAATCCCAGATGGTCCTCTTCCAGGCCTCTCCCCAACTCCAGCTCACAGTTTCAGCTTCTTGGCACTGAAAACACTACTAGGGGAAGCAAGAGTCCACTTCAGGGCTTCTGCTTGGCCTCTACCCACCAGGGCTTGGACTCTGGACCTGCCCCAGCTAGGTTGGGGTTTCTGGGACTGCATGGCTCTGGCCCTGGAATCACGAAGCAGCGGGGAGAGCCCTTCTCTGCTCTGAGCATGCAAACCTTCTCACACCAGCCCACGGTTTCCAGGATTTCAGCCCCTAGGATGCCTGGGCCAGGACAGGAGAAGGAGGAGCAGAGGGTGGTGTTTCGAGCTCCAAGAAAGTCTTCGTGACCTTGGACTTGTCACTTGGCTTCCCTGAGCCTCAGTTTCCTTGTCTGAAAAAGTGGAGTGATAATCTCGATTTCTCAGGTCAACTGTGAGGTTGAAATAAGATATTGGTGGTGACAGGGCCTGTCACAGTGGGAGGCATCAGTGGTGGCTTCCTTTTCGACTGTGAAATCCTGGGCCAGCTGGTCAGCCACGCAGGGCAGCACCCAGTAGCGAGGGAGGAGAGGCCCGTGTGCTAAGGCTGCTTCCTGAGCCCAAAGAAGGGGCCAACCCAGCTCCGAAGACCAGGTTAGAAGTGGACTTGAGCAGAGGAGAGCAGAGGAAAGGCCAGGAGAGGGTGAGGGCTGGGATCCACAACCAGCCCTTGCCAAGTGGCTGCTGAGAGAGCAGGTTTGTGCTCCCTGCTCTGCAGACGTGCAAGCCCCAGGGCAGAGGAAGGGTTGTTGGGAGAGGACCCCAGCTTCCCTCTGGTGGGATGCTCCAGCTCGAGGGGCTGTGGAGGGGCAGTTTGGGCCGTGAGGCTGGGCTGGAGGGCACTGAGCTTAGAGGAAGACCCCTGCAGGCTGGAACCAGTGTGCGAGGCAAACAGGAGAGGGCTGGGGGACAGCTGGACAGGAGGTTCAGCAACCACAGCGGGGCCAAGGGACAGTGAGGGCAGGGGGGACTGGAGGAGGCTGAGAGAATCATGAGGCTGTGGACCTGGAGAGAGCGGCTGAGCTGGGGAACAGGAACCCGGGGTCTGGAACATCTCCAGCTGCTCCCGGCAGCCATGTTGTCCCTGTGGGCCAGGTCCCAGGAGCCCCTCAGCCTGGTCCCAGCAGCCCAGGAGCCCTGGAGCTGAGCAGGAGGCACAATCCATGGGGCACAGGCGCTCATGCACGTGCAGGGTCCGGCTCCACCACGCCAGCTCGGCCTGCAGGGCCTGGATCTCCTTCCGCAGGGCGAGGTTGTCTTTTTCCAGAGACTCGTGCTGCTGCAGACAAGCAGATGGGCGGGGAGGGGAACCTCAGCCAGTGTCAGGGGCCCCGCATGAGCCTTAGCCCCTTCCAGGGTCCTCAACTTCAGGAGAAAGATGCCACCACCATTGGAATAGCCAAGTGGGGTCTCTTGGCCACTCTCTGGCCAGCCCTTCATAACCACCTACCAAGTCTCCCCTGTCCCACCCTCTGAAGGGGGCTCAGATCCGCGCGCTCTCATCCCACCACTAGTGCCCTGAGCCGGTGCCATTTCTCACCTGGGATATCCACGGGCCTCCAACCCGTGTGTCCCCCAAACCACCTATTCTCTTGCCCACAGGAGCCATTCAGCAACCATGTCATTAATTGCAGGTTAAAGCCCTTTAGAGGCGCCCACCAAATTCCCTGTGGTAGAATTCCAGGCCTGTGTAGTGGCCGCAGCTCAGACCTCCGGTCTCCTCTCTCTCGCCTTCTTTCTTGCTCCCCTCCCTTCCTGACCCTCACATGAACTCTGCTTCCCGGCCACATTTCCTGTTTCCTCTGCCTGGACACCCTTCCGCCGCCCTTCTCTGTGCAAATCCCAACAGGGCCTTCCCGTGGCAACCTTGATGTCATTCTGTCCTAGATTGCTTATTGCCACTGCCCTTTTGAGGGCCCAGAACTCGCCCCTACGAGCACTGTGGGAGGATTCAGGGGATTGTTTTACAGGTTGACAGCATGAGTGTGTTCGATTCTGCATCCCTGAATCAGCATTTATTAAGTTCTGTTCTGCTGAACGCCGGTTCTGAGAACCCCTGAGACACAATCAATGTGCAGTTCTAAATAACCATTTATGATGACAGTAATGGTAAAAATGCAGAAAGAATTTTATATCCACATCTCACAGGGCTGAATAAATTGAACGACTTCCTTCAGTCCCCCCACCCCCTTTTCTGGACACTTTGAAAGAAGAAGTTGCAAAGATGTTTTGCATAAAAATGTGGTTTTGGCCCTGGACTCAAAGTTCTTTTTTTTGAGATGGAGTCTGGCTCTGTCGCCCAGGCTGGAGTGCAGTGGCTCGATCTCGGCTCACTGCAAGCTCAAGCTCCCAGGTTCACACCATTCTCCTGCCTCAGCCTCCTGAGTAGCTGGGACCACAGGCGCCCGCCACCACGCCTGGCTAATATTTTGTATTTTTAGTAGAGACGGGGTTTCACCATGTTAGCCAGGATGGTCTCGATCTTCTGACCTCGTGATCTGCCTGCCTCGGCCTCCCAAAGTTCTGGGATTACAGGCGTGAGCCACCGCGCCCGGCCCTGGACTCAGCCTGAAAGCCACCAGCCCCATTCCCACGCTGGTTTCTACATGTGGAATGATGAATTTTTTTTTTTTTTTTTTTGAGACAGAGTTTTGCTCTGTCGCCCAGGCTGGAGTGCAATGGCATAATCTCGGCTCACTGCAACCTCCGCCTCCCAGGTTCAAACGATTCTCCTGCCTCAGCCTCCCGAGTAGCTGGGACTACAGGTGTGCACAACCATGCCCAGCTAATTTTTGTATTTTTACTAGAGATGGGGTTTCACCATGTTGGTCAGGCTGGTCTCGAACTCCTGACCTCGTGATCCGCCAGCCTTGGCCTCCCAAAGTGCTGGGATTGTAGGCGTGAGCCAATGTGCCTGGCCGGAATGATGGACATTTCTAAAATGTATCATTAAGCCACCCTTCACCTAAATTCTCCAAAGGCTTCAACTCACCTCCAGGAACGGAGTCACTCACTCATTCATTTATTCATTCGTTTGCCACCTTCAGGAGGCTCAAGGAGTAACAATTTCAATTTCGTCCCTTCCCTCTTCTCTGCTTTAGTTTTCCCAACAGGATTTAACACCATCTGACATCCTGACCACTCTAGGGACTTTTTGTTTGTGGGTCTGGCTTCCCCAGGAGAATATGAGCCCTGTGGGTGGGGCTGGGGTGGGCGTTTGTCTACTGTGTCTACAGCTCTATATCCAGTGCTTAGAAATGTGCCTGGCACACGGGAGACGCTCAATAGGCATTTCCAGAAGGAAGGAATAAACGGATGCGTGGGTCTCCTAGGCACCATTCTGAGCACCAGTCCTCACTCTCACCTGGTCTACAGGGTGCTGCTCCCCACGCCTGTGCCAGCACTGTGTCATTTGTCCGCAATGCGTTTTCTTACCTTCATCCTCTGGGAAAACGCCCATTTGTCCTTAAGCTCAGGCTTCATCGCCTTTTTTTGTTGTTGTTGTTGTTGTTTTTGAGACAGAGTCTCTCTCTGTCTCCCAGGCTGAAGTGCAGTGGCACGACCTCAGCTCACTGCAACCTCCACCTCCCAGGTTCAAGCAATTCTCCTGCCTCAGCTACTGGGATTGGCTAATTAGCTACCACATCCCTGTAATCCCAGCTACTGGGGCTGCCTAATTAGCTACAATGCTTGGCTAATTTTTGTATTTTTAGTAGAGATGGGGTTTTACCACGTTGGCCAGGCTGGTCTCGAACTCCTGGCCAACAAGTAATCCACCCACCTCAGCCTCCCAAAGTGCTGGGATTATAGGCGTGAGCCACCGCGCCTGGCTCATCTCCTCTTTAGACCACTCAATGCCACTACCTATGTGCTATGGACTCTATTGTGTTCCCTACAAAATTTATGTGTTGAAGCCATAACCCCCGATGTGATTGCATTTAGAGATAAGGCTCTTAGAAGGTAATTTAGATTAAATGAGGTCCTAGGATACAGGATCGGGTTCTAATCTGATAGGATTGGTGGCCTTATAAGAAGAGGGAGGGAGGCTGGGAGCGGTGGCTGAAGCCTGTAATCCTAGCACTTTGGGAGGCCGAGGTAGGTGGATCAATTGAGTCCAGGAGTTCAAGACCAGCCTGGGCTACATGGAGAAACTCTGTCTCTACAAAAAATACAAAAGTTAGCCAAGTGTGATGGTGCATGCCTGTAGTCTCAGCTACTCGGGAGACTGAGGTGGAGAGGATCGCTTGAGCCTGGGAAGCTGAGGTTGCAGTGAGCCAGGATCGTGGACTGCACTCTAGCCTGGACAACAGAGTAAGACCCTCTCAAAAAAAAAAAGGAAGAGGCCAGGCATGGTGGCTCACGCCTGTAATCCCAGCACTTTGGGACATGGAGGTGGGAGGATTGCTTGAGCCCAGGAGTTCAAGACCAGCCTGGGCAACATAGCAAGACCCCCATCTCTATTAAAAAATAAAGAATATGAAGAAATAAAAAAGAAAGAATAAATAAATAATAAATGAATAAAAAATTAAAACAAAAAGGAGGGGGCCAGGTGCAGTGGTTCACGCCTGTAATCCCAGCACTTTGGGAGGCTGAGGCGGGCAGATCACTTAAAGCCAGGAGTTTGAGACCAGCCTGGCCAACATGGTGAAACTCCGTCTCTGCTAAAAATACAAAAATTAGGTGGGCGTAGTGGCGCATGCCTGTAATCCTAGCTACTCAGGAGGCTGAGGCAGGAGGATCACTTGAACCCAGGAGGCAGAGGTTGTAGTGAGCCAAGTGGCGCCACTGCACTCCAGTCTGGGCAACAGAGCGAGACTCTGTCTCAAAAATGACAACAACAACAAAAATCCCAAAAAGGAGAGGAAGGGAAAGAGATCACTCTGTCCTCTCACGTGCACTGAGAGGCCATGAGCACACAGCGAGAAGGCAGCCACTTACAAGTCAGGAAGAGCACCCTCATCTGGAACTGAATTGGCTGGCACCTTGATCTTGGACTTCCCAGCCTCCAAAACTGTGAGAAATAAATGTCTATTGTTTAAGCCACTGTTTATGGTATTTTCAGATGAGCATGAAGCTCAGTAAAGGAAGCAACTTGCAACTGGGACTGGAAACCCTGCCCATTTTAACCCTGAACCAGAGTTCTCACAGTATGGTCTTGGTCACCTCCTGAATTCTGACCCCCAGGTGATTAATCACAAATCACCGTGCAGGTCCCTGGGCCCACCTGGCCTCATAAGGTGGGACCTGGCAGAGGAAGAATAATCCACTTTTTTTTTTCTATAGACAGGGTCTCAATCTGTTGCCCAGGTTGGATGCAGTGGTGCAATCATGGCTCGCTGCAGCCTTGAACTTCTGGGCTCAAGCGATCCTCCTGCCTCAGTTTCCTGAGTAGCTGGGACTACAGGTGTGCACCATCACGCCCAGCTAACTATTTTTTAATTTTTGTAGAGACAGAGTCTCACTATATTGCCCAGGCTGGTCTTGAACTCCTGGGCTCAAACAATCCTCCAGCCTCAGCCTCCCAAAGTGCTAGGATTACAGGTGTGAGCCACTGTGCCCAGCCTGGAATCTGCATTTTAACCAGTGTCTCAGCTGGCCATTGTGTTGGGGTCTCCCTATTTGCCTCCACTTCCTGTCTTCCTTCCCCTAGACTGTGGACACCTTAGGACACGGCTGGGCTGAGGATGACCCTTTGTGTCCCTGGAGCCTGGTGTGTACCTGGCACATGGTTTGTACTCAACACCCAGAACTTTCCAAATGTCAGCCACAGGACCCTTTTCTCATCCCAAACTCAGGTGACCTAGAAAAATACAGGAGTTTGGGGGAGGTCTGCTCAAAGGTGGGATGGAGAAGAGGTGGCTGGGCCAGTAAGTGGAGCCAGAGACAAGGAAAGGGGTTAGGGGTTGTCCACACCTGGTGCAGGGCGTCTGCCTTGTCTGTGTGCTTCTGCCGGCTTCGCTGGGCGGCTGCCCGGTTCTTCTGCTTCTTCAGCTGCCTTTGTTGCTCCTTGGGGTCCTGTGGGGCATGAGGCAGAGGACTCAGGGGGCCCAGCCAGGCCTTGTGCCCTCCGTCCTGGCCCGCCATTTGTAAAGCCAAGTCTTTCCCCTTGAGTCAAGTTCCCAAGGGTCTTTTATCTCCCAGAAGCTCCCTTGGCACCCACACCCCCTATAGCAGGCACTGCACACCTTGTTGGAACGCCAGCCTCACCCCTGTGTCCTGCTCACCGCTCATGTGGAGGGTGGGAGGGCAAGCAGGGAAGATGGGAAGCCTGAGATTCAAACTCAGACAGAGCCAACTTCAAACCCCACATTCTTTTTTCCTTTTTTTTTTTTTTTTGAGACAGAGTCTCACTCTGTTGCCCAGGCTGGAGTAGTGCAGCGGCTCTATCTTGGCTCATTGCAAACTCTGACTCCGGGTTCAAGCAATTCTCCTGCCTCAGCCTCCCAAGTAGCTGGGACTACAGGCACCTGCCACCATTCCTGGCCAATTTTTGTATTTTTAGTAGAGATGGGGTTTCCTCATGTTGGCCAGGCTCATCTCAAACTGGTCTTGAACTCCTGACCTCAGGTGATTCACCAGCCTCAGCCTCCCAAAGTGCTGGGATTACAGGTGTGAGCCACCGCGCCCAAACGAGCCCCATATTCTTGAACCCAATCGCCCCATCCCTGCAATGGAAGCACCACAGCAGAGGGTTAAAGCCCATGCGGCAGGCAGCCCAGAGCCGGCGTGCCATAAAGCTCAGCTTCCATTCTTCTCATTGCCATGATTTCCACACCAAGGTGTGAACTTTCCTAACTGTGAGCTCCATGAGGGCAGATGTGGTTCTCTGTGCTCATGCCCAGCTCAAGCCCAAAGCAGATATTCACTTACTCAACAAACATGTATAAGCACCTACTATGTTCCAGGCAGTAAGCTAGAGGGACACGATAGCAAACAAAATACACACAAATCCCTGCCCTGAAATTGCTCACATTGTAGTGGGGTGGTAGCGAAGGATGAATGAATGAAGGGTTTATTCCGGTGGAAGAGTGGACTCAAAGGTTGTGACCACCTTGTACCCTGGGATCAATGAAACTTAGATAAAATATTTTACCCAAATATCCAGAGCTCTGCAAAGTCAGAGCAAGAGGGACTGTTGGAGAGCTCACAGCCCAGCCCCCGCCCCCAGTCTCTCTGGGGTATGTGTTTTGAGGGTAAGGACCTCAGGCAAGGCCCTGGCCGCCCTGGCTGCAGATTCTGAATGCTCCTAGGCTCCTGCCACAGCTCCATCCTGGCCATATGCTCCCTTGGGCCATGTCCACAGCGGGCTCACTGTAGACACTGGGGCACCAAGAAACTAAAGGCTGAGACAGGACCCACGGTGAGTGAAGGGGGCTCCTGTGAGATAAGCAGAGCCTCCAAGGGAAACCATGGCCCAGGGAATTTATTTATTATTTTACTTTACTTTATTTTATTTTATTTTATTTTATTTTATTTTATTTTATTTTATTTTATTTTATTTTATTTTGAGACAGAGTCTCTGTCGCCCAGGCTGGAGTGCAGTGGCGTGATCTTGGCTTACTGCGACGTCCGCCTCCCAGGTTCAAGTGATTCTCCTGCCTCAGCCTCCTGAGAAGCTGGGATTACAGGCATGCGCCTCCACCACGCCCAGCTAATTTTTCTATTTTTAATAGAGACGGGGTTTCACCATGTTGGCCAGGATGGTCTCAATCTCCTGACCTCAGGTGATCTGCCCGCCTCAGCCTCCCAAAGTGCTGGGATTACAGGTGTGAGCCACTGAGCCCGGCCTATTTTATTTTATAGAGACAGAGTCTCTCTCTGTCGCCCAGGCTGGAGTGCAGTGACATGAGCTCAGCTTACTGCAACCTCCATCTCCCGGGTTCAAGCAACTTTCCTGCCTCAGCCTCTCGAGTAGCTGAGACTACAGACGTGCCCTGCCACACCTGGCTAATTTTTGTATTTTTAGTAGAGATGGGGTTTCGCCATGTTGGCCAGGCTGATCTTGAACTCCTAACCTCATGTTATCTGCCGGCCTCAGACTCCCAAGGGGCTGGGATTACAGGCATGAGCCAGCCTGGGTTATTTGGAGAAGGAAGGAAAGGCTGCTGTGAGTGTAGTGAGGGGGGACCAGGTACGTTAGGAGAGAGCAAGTACACAGAGGCCAAGTTCTAAACCGAAGGCTGGATCTGCAATGTGAGAGCTGGAAACAACTCATTCCAATCCAATCCCGACTTCGGGGGAGGAAAGTGAGACCCAGAGAGGGGCATGCAGAGCCCTCTGTCACACTGCTCAGAGTATAGAGCTGGGACTAGGAGCTCCCGACTGCAGCCCTCACTGCCTGGGCACTGAGGACGGGATCCCAGCTCCCCTTCTCATCCCCGATCCCCAATCCCCTGTACTCACTGTCTGGGTCAGCAGCCCATTGCCCCCACAGAGGTGCATGGCTTAGGCGGGGGAGCAGAGTGGTCCCTCAGCAGCTGTGACTTCCCAGTGCCCTCTGGAGGCCTAAGGAAGTGGCAGCTCTTTAAATCCCCAGTGGCCACTCCGCCCCCAGAGGGCCAAGTTTCAGTTTCTCCTAAAGCCACCAGCTGCTCAGAATCCCTGGCTCAGGCTTGCTCACGTGGCTAGAATTTCCTAACATGAACTGGCCTTCCGGTTGGGCCCCTTCTCTGGAAAGAGGATGGTGGAGGGTGGAGAGGAGGGTAGACCAAAGGCCAGGTATGAGGAGGGTGTTCCAGGGGAGGGAGGACAGGCGGCCAGGGACTGAGATGAGAGAAGAAGCCAGTGGGGACCGATGCTCATGTGGGGTAGAGAGAGCCCTTGAGCTCTGGAATTGGGGGAACTCTGGATCACAGCACACATTGGAGCTGTCCAACTTTCAGAAAGTGACTCTCCTTCTCTGAGCCCTAGTTTTCTCATCTGTAAGGGTATGGGCTGGAGGATGGTACAACTACCCACTCCCAGGCTCATTGCAGGAACTAAGCCAGGTAATACAACCACCCCCAAACCTTCTGAGACCACTATGGAAGCATGTCTGCAAAATTAAGCAACGGCTGTTGGATAGAACAGATGGATACATTACTGTTTTCATACAACAGACCACGAAGCAGTGGAAAGATTGATGTCCAGTGGTTAGGAGCCCAGCTTCCAAGCTATGTGACTTGGGTTTGTAATTTCATCTGTGTTTGTTTCCAAATCTGTAAAGTGGGGATAAAAACAATTTTGTTAGGCCAGATGCAGTGGTTCATGCCTGTAATCCAAGTACTCTGGGAGGCCAAGGCAGGAGGATTACTTGAGCTCAGGAGTTTGAGACCAGCCTGGGCAACATAGCAAGACCTTATCTATATTAAAAATAAAAAAAATAACTGGGCATGGTGGCACACACCTGTATTCCCAGTTACTCAGGAGGCTGAGATGAGAGGATCACTTGAGCCCAGGAGTTCAAGGCTGCAGTGAGCTATAATCGTGCCACTGCACTCCAGCCTGGGCAATAGAGCAAGACCTTGTTTCAAAAAAAATTAATTAATTAAAAATTAAAAAATAAAGACCTAGCAAACTCTGAAGCCCCGGGCATACCTGCATGCTTGTTGTAACTCTAAGAGGGACACTTGGATGGGGCATCTGTTTGGGGGCCAGAGGGGCCAGTAATTCCTGTCCAAGAACAGCATGCATGCAGTATGTAGAGTCCTATGGTCTGGTGACTAGAGCATCTTGGAGTTGTACCTGAGACCTGAGGGCTCATGGCTGATGATGTGGTATCACAAGAATGGCAAATACAGATATGATCTTCTGATAGGTGATGGTGGCTGGAATGTTGTTTTAAAGAGTTCATGGACACCTCTGAGCTTAGTAAAAAAAGAGTACTGCAGTTGATTAGCAATGTCTGCCACACCATGATCGATTAGTGATGCCTGTTATGGGCAGAGGTGTGGAGAGTGCAGTCCCCTGCTATCCCTAGAACCAGGCATAAAACAAGTCTGGGTTTCAGAGACAAAAGACTTGACTCTCCGTCCTGGCACTCCACTCACCCAGTTTATCACCTGGAGCCTCAGTGTCTTCAAAGATATGCTGGTGATCACAAAGAAATGATACCTATTTGACAGTTGTTTTGAAGATGGGAAAGAATGAGATGAGAAGAAAGCTCTTGGGATATTGTAAAGTACTATGTGGCAAAGATTCCCCCTCCTGAAATTTGTGGTGTCATATTCTGGATTCTAAGATTATTAATGCAGGCTCCTAATTTAAAATGCCTGGGTGGGTGAGATTGGGCATAAGAGCTGGGCCTTGCCCTCCTAGCTTCTGAGGGGCCTGGGAGCAGAGGCGGAAGTGGGATGCCCCACGCAGTGAGGCCATCCCTGTTTCTCTGAATTATTGTTTCCTGGAAACCAGGAAGGCTGGGGCATCTTGCCTGAGGCAGGCACCTGAAGGGCTCATTAAGCCAGCCCATGAGCTCCCCTGGGAGGATCTGCAGGCACCTTGTGCATGATGTGACTACGAAGAAACACCCGTGTGTGCTTGTGTGTGTGTGTGTGTGGAGGGGCTAGGCCTGAGTGTCCCACTCCAGATCCCAGCCCCTGCCCCAGACCCCCAGTCTTTCTTCTCCAGACCCTGGCTTCTGGCAGAGGTGAGACAGCAGGTGTAGCTCTTCCCAGAACACCACAGCCCTGGGAGAAGACCAAAGAAGGCAGCGTTTATGGCTCCCTGAGGAGGCAGCTGGGAGAGGGAGTGGCAGGGAGGGAGGGAGGTAGGGTGGGTAATGTTTAACTAGGAATGGCTGTGGGAGACTTCTCCCAGGCTGGTGGGACCATCCAATATGACCTCGCCTTAGACGGTGTCTCAGTCAGCTCAGGCTGCTATAATGCAATACCAGAAACTGGGTGGCTTAATGACAGCCTTTTATTTCTCGCAGTTCTGAGGGCTGAGAAATCCAAGAGCAAGGTGCTGGTAGGTTTGGCTCCTGGCAAGGCCTCTTCCTGGCTGGAAGATGGTGGCACTCTTGCCGTATTCTCACATGGTCTCTCTGCCTTCTTATAAAGACACTCATCCCATTGTAGGGTCCCACCCTCACAACCTTATCTAAGCCTAATTACCTCCTGAAGGCCCCACCTCCAAATACCATCTTACCAAGGGTTGGCACTTCAGTGTGTGAGTTTGGGGGGGGAACACAAACTTTCAGTTCATAAAAGAGGGTGAGGAAACTAATGCCCAGAGGGGCAAGGTCACTCCACGGGAGGGGCAGAGCTGCAGGGAGAACACAACCTCTCTCTTCTAGGCCTCAGTCCTGCTCCACACTCTGCTTGGAAAGGCCTGGTCCATTAGTCCAGAGCCAGCAGCCCCAGTGGGTGGAGGGTTGGAGGCCTCCCAAATACCACAGCTACCAATGAGCTCCTACATGGCAGGACTGGTTCTTTGAAGGATCCCCAGTGCTTCAAACACTGCCTTCACGTAATAGATGCTCAATTAATGAATTAATTAATTAAAGTCCAGCAGGCAGCTTGCCACCCAGGAACCCCAAAACTTTCCTGAGGAAAGAAACTTTTCACTCATTCCCATAGGACCTGCCCTGGGTTCCTGGTGGGCTCCCCCCAACCAACTTCATCATTTCACCAATGAATAAACTGAATTATAGGGAAGAGAAAGTCACACCACTGTTTTGGGAGAAGCCAGAATGCCCTGAAGCCCTGTCCCTTTTTTTTTTTTTTTTTGAGACGGAGTCCCACTCTGTCACCCAGGCTAGAGTACAGTGGCACAATCTTGGCTCACTGCAACCTCTGTCTCCAGGGTTCCAGTGATTCACCTGCCTCAGCCTCCCAAGTAGCTGGAATTACAGGTGTGTGCCACCACATCCACCTAATTTTTTGTATTTTTAGTAGAGATGGGGTTTCACCATGTTGGCCAGGCTGATCTCGAACTCCTGACCTCAAGTGATCTGCCAGCCTCAGCCTCCCAAAGTGCTGGGATTACAGGCGTGAGCCATTGCACGCGGCCTGTTTTTTGTTTTTTGTTTTGAGACGGAGTCTTGCTCTGTCTCCCAGGCTGAAGTGCGGTGGTGCGATCTCGGCTCACTGCAACCTCTGCCTCCCAGGTTCAAGTGATTCTCCTGCCTCAGCCTCCCAAGTAGCTGGGATTACAGGTGCGTGCCACCATGCCCAGCTAATTTTTGCATTTTTAGTAGAGACGGGGTTTCACCACGTTGGCCTGGCTGGTCTCGACCTTAGGTGATCCGCCAGCCTCGGCCTCCCAAAGTGCTGGGATTATAGGCGTGAGCCACCGTGCCTGGCCAATGGGGATAATAATAGAAGGATTTAAGTAATTTATGTAAAGGGCTTAGAACAGTGCACAGCCCACAGTTAAGTCACATAAACATCTGTTAAACTTAACAAAGGCACTCAATACATATCTGATTAATTTTTATTCACGTAACAACAGGCTTGTGTTTCCCTCCCTCCCTCCCTCCTTTCTCTCTCTCTCTCTCTCTCTTTCTTTCTTTCTTTCTTTTGATGGAGTCTTGCTCTGTCCCCAGGCTAAAGTGCAGTGGTGGGATCTCAGCTCACTGCAATCTCTGCCTCCTGGGTTCAAGCGATTCTCCTGGCTCAGCCTCCTAAGTAGCTGGGACTATAGGCAGGCACCACCACGCCCAGCAAAATTTTTGTATTTTTAGCAGAGACGGGGTTTCGCCACGTTGGCCAGGCTAGTCTCCAACTCCTGGCCTCAAGTGATCCACCTGCCTCGGCCTCCCAAAGTGTGGGGATTACAGGCGTAAGCCACCGCACCCAGCCTTTTTTTTTTTTTTTTTTGAGACAGGATTTTGCTCTTGTCACCCAGGCTGGAGTACAGTGGCGCGATCTTGCCTCACTGCAAACTCCGCCTCCTGGGTTCAAGCAATTATCCTGCCTCAGCCTCCTGAGTAGCTGGGATTACAGATGTGCAACACCACGCCCAGCTAATTTTTGTATTTTTAGTAGAGACAGGGTTTCACCATGTTGGCCAGGCTGGTCTTGAACTCCTGACCTCATGATCCTCCTGCCTCAGCCTCCCAAAATGCTGGGATTACATGCATCAGCCACTGCACCCAGCCGTAAGTGAAGTATTCTCCATGCAGCTGCTCATGAAACCTTCACCAGGAGGCAGCGGATATCTGTGTTAGAGGAGTCTCTCTCCCTTATTAGATGATCTAAGTTAAGTTACTACCAAGTCTAGAGTGCACCAGCTTCAGACACGAGGCCCAAACGATGTCATCAGGAGTCAAACTCTTACTCTATTTGCTGTCCTCCAGGCTGGCTACATTCTCAGGCAGAGCCCGCTCATGGGAGTAGGATGGCCACCAGAAACACCAGCTTCACAGCAACCCAGGGCAGGCACATCCCCAGCCCCTCCCACTTTCCCAGTAGCTCCAACAAAAGTCCCAGGCCTGGCCTTCCTTGGTCTGGCTTGGGTCATGTGCCTATTCCTGACATCAATCACTGTGACCAGGTGAGATTGGCAAGGCCAGGGCCTCAAGCCCATCCTGGAGCCCAGGGTTGGGGTGAGCCCCATCTAAACCATAAGGACTAGGGGTGAAGAAGGGGCAGTTCCCCAGGGCATCGGGTTACTGTTGGCAAAAGAAGGGTGAGTAGATGCCAGCTGATCCCACAACCTCAGCTCAGCTTCCGACATGAGGAAGCTGCCACTCAGCAGCACGTCCCGGGCTCTGGTCACCTCCCCAGGTAGATGGACTCCAATTCCCCCGTGTCTCTGATACTAAGCCCGGCACTCTTCCTGTCCATTATTTCACACTGCTCAAGATGCGGAGGAAGGTCCCAGCAGTCAAGGACCCGTGGACAGGAAAGCAAGGGCTTGCCAAAGGATGATTCCAGACGTACTGAATGCTGGGCAGGGACAGGGGAAGCCACATCATGGAGACTCCCCAGGGCGTGGGGAGAGAAGAACAGACTTTTGCTTTCAGCACATTGTGCATACCACATTTCAGCGCTCATTAAAGATGGAGTCTGGGCGGGGCACGGTGGCTCACACCTGTAATCCCAGGACTTCGGGAGGCTGAGGTTGGCAAATTAAGAGTTCGAGACCAGCCTGGCCTACCTGGTGAAACCCTGTCTCTACTAAAAATACAAAAATTAGCCAGGCATGGTGGCACACACCTGTATTCCCAGCTACTCAGGAGGTTGAGGCAGGAGATTCGCTTGAACCTGGGAGGCGGAAGTTGCAGTGAGCCGAGATTGTGCCATTGCACTCCAGCCTGGACAACAGAGAGAGACTCTGTGTCAAAAAATAAAAATGAAAAAAGTTGGAGTCTGCAAATAGCTGGGCCTCCCAGGAACTAAGTGACTTCCCCTGGGCTCTATGGGGCTCTTCACTGCCCGGTCCTCGGTGCACCTTCCCACGCTCACTCCCCTCCCCAACCCCCAGTCCTGCTGGCCCTTTGCCACCTCCAATGCCTTGAGCTTCTGAGTCTCTGCCATTCCTTTAATGTACTTACACATCTTTCTGGGAAGCGGTCTGGAACTTCTGGAAATGGGAAGGCAGTCTAAATTATAAACAGCTGAGCTCTGAAGAGTCTGAGAGCATCCCAGGGCTTTGTTTGTTTGCAAATGGCAGTTGCAACCATAGCTCCTAGATTTTCCCAGGCGGTTCAAGCCCCAGAAAGACCAGGGTTCAAATCCTTGCTCTGTCTTGCTACTGTGTGAGCTTGGACAAGGCCCTTGGTTTCTCTGGGTTCTCATTGTCCTTGTCTGTAAAATGGTGATAATTCCCTCACTTCGCCAGGGCTGCCATCATGACTGAAACAAAGTATGGAAAGTGGTCACCAGTGACCTCAGAAAGGATAAGTCCCTCGCTCTTGTCCTAGTTACCCCTAAAGACGGGAGGGCCTCATGTGGAGGCTGGTGCCGGGAACTGGCCAGCCGAGCTCACGGAGCAAGGGACTGGAGGGCTGGCTGGGGTGCAGTGGGGTGGGAAATGAAGCCCAACCCAGACTAGCTAGCGACTCAACATGCAACAGACAAGGCAGTGCTGCCCTTGGCAGAACCAGCACCAAGGATAGCACCAAGGATAGCACCAAGAGTGCAGGAGAGCTTTTGCCATGCAAGTCAGCAGTCAGTCACAGCCAGAGGACTCCAGAGATTCTCCAGTTTCTTTGTTTTGCAACTGGGGAAACTGAGGCCTGGCAAGAAGAGGGGAACTGGCCAAGTACAAGGAGGCGGCAGAAACAGGCAGACCCAGGTTCTGCTGCAGCCTCCACGTGCTCTTCTCATCTTATTCCTCGCTGATCCAGAAAACATCTTGGGGCCTGGAGTGGAATAACGGGGGCACAGGACACCCTTAGACGGCAGGGAGCATTTGTACCTGTTGCTGGTCTGCAGGAGCAGGACTGATTCCCAGAGGCCCCAGACCAGGGTCCCAGGAGCTGGAAAGGGGGCCCCATCCAGAAGGAAGTCTGGGGATGGGGTCCTCTGGAGAACTGAGTTCACCTGCAGCTCACGTTCACCAAGCTTCGAGGTCTCAGACAGCCTTGTGCCCTCTCTGGACCTGTTTCCTCATGTGTAAAATGAAGGAACTTAACCAGGTGCCGTGGCTCACACCTATAATCCCAGCATTTTGGGAAGCCAAGGCAGGAGGATTACTTGAGCCCAGGAGTTCGAGACCAACCTGGGCAACACAGCAAGACCCCATCTCTACCAAACAAACAAACAAACAAACCCAAAAACGAAAACAAAAATTAGCTGGGCATGGTGGCATGAGCCTGTAGTACCAGCTACTCAGGAGGCTGAGGTGGGAGGATCACTTGAGCCTGGGAGGCAGAGGTTGCAGTGAACTGAGATCACATCACTGCACTCCAGCCTGGGCAACAGAGTGAGACCCTGTCTCAAAATAAATAAAATAAAATGAAGGAACTTGACAATGACTTCTCAGGGTCCTTCTTGCTGTGCTGGAGGCCGGGGCCTGCCTGTGCCTTTTGGGAGGCCTTTTTCTAAACAAGGGACTAGCAATGAACCGAGGCTGGTGCTGCAGACAGAGACCTGGGTACCTCCCCCAGCATTGCCATCTGCCGGAATTCCACTACAGGGCTCAGTCTTCCCTTCCCACCACCTGTCGGGAGGCAGTACCTATGAGATGCCCTTTTTTTTTTGAGACAGAGTCTCGCTCTGTTGCCCTGGCTGGAGTGCAGTGACACAATCTCAGCTCACTGTAACCTCTGTCTCCCGAGTTCAAGCAATTCTTCTGCCTCAGCCTCCCGAGTAGCTAGGATTACAGGTGACCAGCACCATGCCCTGCACCACACCCAGCTAGTTTTTGTATTTTTAGTAGAGATGGGGTTTCGCCATGTTGGTCAGGGTGGTCTCAAACTCCTGACCTCAGGTAATCCACCTGCCTCAGCTTCCCAAAGTGCTGGGATTACAGGCATGAGCCACCGTGCCCAGCCAAGATGCCTTTTTTGATTTGGGCCTGGTGTGGGAGTTGGCATCTGTGAGGATCTCAGAGAGTGGGAGCTGGGTCTGCCTCAGTTTGGGGGGCTGAGAAACCTGATGGTAAGAACAAGGCTGGTGAAGCCCTGCTGCTTCCTGTCCGTGTGAGCAGCTAGAAAGCAATTCACAAACCTCTATCCCTATTTCTATCACGCAGCAACTATTTCCTGAGCATGTCTTATGTGGCAGGCCCTGCTCTAGGTGCTGGGAGACATCTGTTTTTTAAAAAAAGATCCAAATCCTGCCCTTGTGAAATTTCCATCCTAGGGAGAAGCAGGGAGATGATAATTACCTTAAGTGAATTATCTAGTCTGGTGGGAGTCCACAGGTACCACGGGGAAATGAGAGCTAGGTAAGGGCCATGGGGAGTGTGGGGTAGGGGATTTCACATGTAAATAGCGGGGTCAGACTGAGCCTCGTTGAGATATTTGAACAAAAAAAAAATTGTTTCTGACATTGGACTTTTGAGCAAAGAATTAAAGACGAGAGAGCCGTGACAGTGAGGTACTGGCTGGGGTCGGGGGCAGAGTGGTGTAGTGGACTCCTGGGACTGGCAGGGTCCAGGGAGCAAGAGATTGGGGTGGAGGCCATGGGCCATTCACGCAGGGGCTCATAGGCCAGTGAGAACCTTGGGCTTTTACTCTGAAAGATACAGAGAGCACCAGAGAGCTCTGAGCAGAGGAGAACATGATCTGACGCATAGGTTAAAAGGGTCCCTGGTCGGGCTTGGTGGCTCACACCTGTAATCCCAGCACTTTGGGAGGCCGAGGCAGAAGGATCACTTGAGGTCAGCAGTTCGAGACCAGCCTGGCCAACATGATGAAAACCCACCTCTGTAAAAAATACAAAAATTAGCCGGACATAGTGGCGCATGCTTGGAAGGCTGAGGTGGGAGGATCACTTGAACCCAGGAGGTAGTGGCTGCAGTGAGCCGAGATTGCACCACTGAGCAAGACTCTGTCTCAAAATAAATAAATAGGCTGGGCATGGTAGCTCACACCTGTAATCCCAGCACTTTGGGAGGCAGATGTGGGCAGATCACCAGAGGTCAGGAGTTCGAGACCAGCCTGGCCAACATGGCGAAACCCTGTCTCTACTAAAAACACAAAAATTAGCTGGGTATGGTGGTGGATGCCTGTAATCCCAGCTACTCAGGAGGCTGAGGCAGAAGAATCGCTTGAACCCAGAAGGCAGAGGTTGCAGTGAGTCGAGATCACGCCACTGCACTCCAGCCTAGGTGACAGAGTGAGATTCCATCTCAAAATAATAATAATAATGATAACAAATAAAAATAAAAAATAAAAAGGTTGGCCGGGCGCAGTGGCTCATGCCTGTAATCCCAGCACTTTGGGAGGCCAAGGTAGGTGGATCACCTGAGGTCAGGAATTCGAGACCAGCCTGGCCAACATGATGAAACCCCATCTCTACTAAAAATACAAAAATTAGCCAGACATGGTGGCTCATGCCTGTAGTCCCAGCTACTCTGGAAGCTGCGGCACAAGAATCATTTGAACCCAGGAGGCGGAGGTTGCAGTGAGCCAAGATCACGTCACTGCACTCCAGCCTGGGTGACAGAGTAAGACTCTGTCTCAATAAATAAATAATTAATTAATTAAATAAAAAAGGGTCCCTGTGCCTTGGAGCAGGGGAGCAGGGAAGCCGGTCAGGAGGCTGCTGCAGCGATCCAGGTGAGTGTGGTGGGCGGGGTCTGTCATGCGGAGAGAAGAGTGGTACCTGCCTCTTAGGTTCCGGAGTGAGGGCACAGCAGGACACGGGCAACCAGGGGCAGCAGCTGCGCTCCTGCGTTCATTCACCAGGCCTGGCCCCATGGAGGCAAGAAGCATCTAGCACAGCTTTGCTCCTGAGGGGCCACAGGCAACAGGTGAGGTGTACGAGCACATGGCTGTTGGAAGATCTCAGATTTTCAAGTCCTTTCTACCTCCTAAGGTTCTGGAAAAGCTTGCAGATGTCATGTGCCTTTGTGTGGTGAATAACACCTCCTTTTGTCATCTGGAGTTGGAGAGGATGCCTCTGCTGCCTCCCACACAGACAGCTGGGCTAAGACCTGTAATGCAGATGCTTGAACACTCTGACTTGTCTTATGAGGCATGCAGCAGTGGCATGCAGGATGTACACACCCACTGAATCATCACTGACCAGCACTGAGGACCTGGCTGCCTTTGGATATGTAAAACCTACATAGGCTGAGTACAGCAGCTCACACCTGTAATCCCAGCACTTTGGGAGGCCGAGCTGGGTGGATCACTTGAACCCAGGAGTTCAAGACCAGCCTGGCCAACATGGTGAAACCCTATCTCTTCTAAAAATACAAAAATTAGCCAGGCATGGTGGTGCATGCCTGTAATCCCAGCTACTCGGGAGGCTGAGGCAGGAGAATCGCTTGAACCTGGTAGGTGGAGGTTGCGGTGAGCCAAGATTGCGCCACTGCACTCCAGCCTGGGTGACAGAGTGAGACTGTCTAGAAAAAAAAAAAAAAAAACCTACAGGAAGATTAGCAGTGGGAGGGCAGAACTATGGTCTGTATGCAGTTGCCATCTCTGTGCTTCCAGTTCTTTGCTTATTAATTAGTAGGACAAAACCTACACTTGGGTAAGCTGCCAGCACGTGCTTGCTGGTGCCTCTGTCACAGGCATGTGGTCCAAAAAATAAGACTGGCATCCTAGATTGTCTTATCAGAGAGGGAAAACAGGTTTTCTGTCTTCTCATTAAAACTGTAACTTTATTATAAACAATCTAATACAAACAATGTAGGTTAAAAGAATTAAATAGGCCGGACATGGTGGCTCACGCCTGTAATCCCAACGCTTTGGGAGGCCAAGGTGGGGAGATCACTTAAACCTAGGATTTTGAGGTTAGCCTGGGCAACAAGGTGACCCCAACCCTGCACTCCAGCACGGGCCTGGGGCCCTGGCCTTGCCAATCTCACCTGGTCACAGTGATTGATGTCAGGAATAGGCACATGACCCAAGCCAGACCAAGGAAGGACAGGCCTGGGAGTTTTGTTGGAGTTACTGGGAAAGTGACAGGGTCTGGGGATGTGCCCCCCTGGGGTGATACTAAGCTGGTGTTTCTGGTGGCCGTCCTACTCCCATGAGCGGGTTCTGCCTGAGAATGTAGCCAGCCCGGAGGACAGCAGATAGAGGAAGAGTCTGACTCCCAATGACATCGTTTGGGCCTCATGTCTGAAGCTGGTGCACTCTAGACTTGGTAGTAATTTAACTTAGATCATCTATAAGGGAAAGAGACTCCTCTAACACAGATATCTGCCGCCTCCCGGTGAAGGTTTCATGAGAAGCTGCATGAAGAATACTTCACTTGCTGCAACACTGCAGAAAAATAAGGCAAGTCCACAGAGGGCAACAAATGACAGTGAAGGGTTAAACAGGGAAAACTAAGAATCCAGAGAACCCAATTTCCCATCTCTTCGTGAGACTCCTTTATAAGTGTAAGAAATCTGGAGCAATTTACACCAGATATAAGTGCTGCTTCTCACACATGAACACAATCATAACTTGCTCCTTCTTTTTTTTAATTTTCTTTTGAGACAGTCTCATTCTGTCTCATACAGGCTGGAGTGCAGTGGCGCAATCTCGGCTCACTGCAACCTCCGCTGCCGCCCACCACCCCCAGGGTTCAAGTGATTCTCGTGCCTCAGCCTCCCAAGTAGCTGGGACTACAGGTGCGCGTGACCACACCTGGCCAATTTTTTGTATTTTTAGTAGAGACGAGGTTTTGCCATGTTGGCCAGGCTGGTCTCAAACTCTTGGCCTCAAGTGATCCACCCAGCTCGGCCTCCCAAAGCACTGGGATTACAGGCGTGAGCCACCGTGCCCAGCCTCATCATTATTTAAGAAAAAAAAAATTAAAAATAAAAAAAATAGCTGGGCATGGTGGCATGTGCCTGTGGTCCCAGCAACTTGGGATGGTGAGGTGGGAGGATCATGTGAGCCTGGGAGGACGAGGCTGCACTGAGCTGTGATCATGCCACTGCACTTCAGCCTGGATGACAGAACGAGACCCTGTCTCAAACACACACACACACACACACACACACACACACACACAGAAACTGTGTCTAGAGCAAACTTAAAAATAAATATTTAGATATATAAATAAATAAATAAATAAATAAATAAATAATTAAATAAAATACTTGGGTATACTCCTTGCTAATGCTTAATGGCCAGCAGTTCTAATTTAAGCAGAGTCTTCTCCCCCGGCCTTTTTTCCTTCTGGTTCCAGAATATAGAATTTTGTTACTTTTCTTATTATTATAAAGGTAATCCATGAAATATAATGGCTGATTAAAATGATTTACTTTTTAAAATTAAAACTATAATGCCAAATTTTCAGGCCCGGCACAGTGGGTCACGCCTGTAATCCCAGTACTTTGGGAGGTCAAGATGGGAGGATTGCTTGGGGCCCAGAGTTTGAGATCAGTCTGGGCAACACAGCAAAACCCAGTCTCTACAAAAAATACAAAAATTAGCTGCGTGTGGTGGCACAGAACTTTAGTCCCAGCTACTCAGATGGCTGAGATGGGAGGATCACCTGAGCCCAGGGAAATCAAGGCTGCAGTGAGCCGTGATTGTGCCACTTCACTTCAGCCTGGGTGATAGAGTGAGACCCTGTCTCAAAAATAATAATAATAATAATAATGTGAGACCCTGTCTTAAAAATAATAATAATGCCAAATTTTTCTTTCTAGACGTTGGGTAAACATGCCTTGTTAAAAGGCTGTAGATCTCTATCCTCAAGTTACAAGCCACTTATTCGGCCCTAAGAAGTTTCCCCTTCAAAAGCAGGTTTCACAGATGTCACGATTTGGGTATTTTAATTTCACGATTCTTGTGAAAAAAAAAAAATATATATATATATATTCATATTCATAGTTATATATAACTACAGCTCTATACATCTTCTTTCCTAGTTTTCTTCCAAAGGTATTTCCCAAAGATTTTATTTAAGAGTGCTCTTCTGCTCCTCTGCTTGAAAGTAAAAAAAAAAGAAAGAAAAAAAGCCAGGTGCATTGGCTCATGCCTGTAATCTCAGCACTTTGGGAGGCCGAGGTGGATGACTTGAGGTCAGGAGTTTGAGACCAGCCTGACAAACATGATGAAACCCCGTCTCTACTAAAAATACACAATTAGCCAGGTGTGGTGGTGCACACCTGTAATCCCAGTTACTTGGGAGGCTGAGGCAGGAGAATCGCTTGAACCTGGGAGATGGAGGTTGCAGTGAGCCGAGATTTTGCCATTGCACTCCAACCTGGGCAACAAGAGCAAAACTTCGTCTCAAAAAAAAAAAAAGAAAAAAAAAAGAGCTCTCCTCCTTTCCATGAGGCAAATGAAAACACAGCTCGTAATGAGGCCCCTTACTTGTCTTTAAACGCCTCTCCACCCAATTTCTAGCTACAGTCAGTTCTTCAAAAGTTAAACACAGGCCAAGTGGGGTGGCTCATGCCTGTAATCCCAGCACTTTGGAAGTCTGAGGTGAGAGGATCACCTAAGCACAGGAGTTCAAGACCAGCCCGGGTAACACAGCGAGACCCTCGTCTCTACAAAAAAATTTAAAAAATTAGCCGGGCTTGATGGCATGCACCTGTAGTCCCAGCTACTCAGGAGACTGACGTGGGAGGACTGCTTGAGGCTGCAGTGAGCCATGATTGTGCCACTGCACTCCAGCCTGGGTGACAGAGTGAGACCCAGTCTCTAAAATATGTTTATAAAGTTAAACATAGTTGGCCGGGCGCGGTGGCTCACACCTGTAATCCCAGCACTTTGGGAGTCCAAGGCTGGCGGATCACGAGGTCAGGAGATCGAGACCATCCTGGCTAACGCGGTGAAACCCCGTCTCTACTAAAAATACAAAAACTTAGCCAGGCGTAGTGGCGGGCATCTTTAGTCCCAGCTACTCGGGAGGCTGAGGCAGGAGAATGGTGTGAACCCGGGAGGCGGAGCTTGTAGTGAGCTGAGATCGTGCCACTGCACCCCAGCCTGGGCGACAGAGCAAGACTCTGTCTCAAAAAAAAAAAAAAAAAAGCTAAACATAGTTACTTCCTGAACTCCCCCTTTTTCACAGAGCTTGGATGTTGTTTATTTTTATTTTTTAAATTTCTATTCACTGAAATTCTACTATGTGGCCCCTGGGAACAACAGCATGGACAGGCAAGACTTTAAGCCAGACATTTGAACAAGTTCTTTCAATGCTACTGGTAGGAAATAAAACAATCCGAGGCTGGGTGCGGTGGCTCACACCTGTAATCCCAGCCCTTTGGGAGGCTGAGGAAGGCAAATCTCTTGAGGCCAGGAGTTTGTGACCAGCTGGCCAACATGGTGAAACCCTGTCTTTACTGAAAATATAAAAATTAGCCGCGCATGGTGGCTCATGCCTGTAATCCCAGCTACTCAGGAGGCTGAGGCAGGAGAATAGCTTGAACCTGGGAGGCAGAGGTTGCAGTGAGCCAGGATTGTGCCACTGCACTCCATCCTGGGTGACAGAGCCAGACTCTGTCTCAAAGAAAAAAAGAAAATATAGACACACCCAAGGTAATAATTTTATGTTCTCCCAAACTTCATTGCCCTGATTTTCAAACTTTTGTGACTGTGATTCACAGTGAGAAGTACACATATCTGTATAAATATCTAAAACAAATGTTTCACCAAACGCTACTTAGCTTTACTACGTGGGTAAAGGTAGTAATGTTTTCAGTTCTGTTCATTCTATTTCATTTTTGTTAATGCTACTAGGTTGAACCATTTGAAATACATCTGTGTATCAAAACTGTCAAATATGGGCAATTTCATACAGTTCAACCTATTTGTGACACTAATTTTACAATCCACTTCCTTAATGGAATGCATCTCATAGATTAAAAAACATTGCTAAGTGGGCATATTTCCAGTTTATGTTATTTTTAAAACTAAAAGAGGACTGAATTTTTGTTTTTGTTTTTCATTTAATATGGCGCGGACATCTTTCCACACTGGTATCTTACAGCTCCACCTCACTGTTTTCTGTTTCTTTGAGACAGGGTCTAACTCTGTCATGAAAGCTAGAGTGCAGTGGCATGATCACGGCTCACTACAGCCTTATCCTCCCTGGTTCCCACCTTGGCCTCCTAGGTAGCTGGAACTACAGATGTGCACCACTACACCTAATTTTTTTTTTTTTTTTGAAACAGACTATTTCGCCCAGGCTGGAGTGCAGTGGCACAATTTCAGCTCACTGCAACCTTCGCCCCCTGGGTTGAAGTGAGCATGTCTGGCTAATTTTTGTATTTTTTATAGAGATGGGAGTCTCCCTAAGTTGGCCAGGCTGGTCTTGAACTCCTGGGCTCAAGCAATCCACTCACCTCTGCCTTCCAAAGTGCTGGGATTAGACATGAGCCACTGCGCCTGGCCCACTTCACTGTTTTAAGGGCTTCATGAATTCACATGCACCTACCCCGGCTCAGGTAACCTGCCCTCACTGGAGGCACTTAGGTTTTTTCCAATTTCTTGCTGTTCCAAACCATGCCACAGTGAACTTCGTTGTTCCTGTGCAGTGCCAGAATGTCTGTGGTGCTGGCTCCTAGAAGCAGGATGGCAGGCTCCTACCTCTAGACATTTCTTTCTTTTTTTTTTTTTTTTTTGAGACGGAGTCTCACTCTGTCGCCCAGTCTGGAGTGCAGTGGCACAATCTCGGCTCACTGCAACCTCCGTCTCCTGGGTTCAAGCATTCTCTGCCTCAGCCTCCCGAATAGCTGGGATTACAGGTGCCGCCACCACGCCCAGCTAATTTTTTGTATTCTTAGTAGAGACGGGGTTTCACCATGTTGGCCAGGCTGGTCTTGAACTCCTGACCTCGTGATCCACCTGCCTCGGCCTCCCAAAGTGCTGGGTTTACAGGCGTGAGCCATGGCGCCCGGCCAGCATTTCCCATTTTGATCTTAGCTGCATTTCGAAGCCTCTGGGTAGGCGATATGCTCACTTTCTTCCTTTGTGTGTGTGTGATGGAGGGTAAATGGTGCTGACCGAAGGGTCCCACTCAGGCAGCCTATCTGTTCAGCCCTCCTCTGACCACAAGCCCCTTTCTGCAAGATGGGAAGCTCCAGCTTCTTCCAGACCTCTCTCTAGGCAAACTTCATGGAGGCATGAAGACATTGTGCTTTACCATTTACTAGACCTGAGTTTGAATCTCACCCATGCTCCTTAAACACTCTGGATTCCATTATCATAGCTACGAAAAGAATATAAACCTCTCAGGGTTGCAGGGAGGATGAAGCTGAACACGTGAAGTGCGTTGCAAACAGTTACACAGGAGTTAACTATTGTCCTCAGCTGGTGCTGACAGCTCTTTCCCAAGCATGAGAGAGGCTCTTCCGTGCTGCCTATTCACACTTACCTGCAGCAATAAGGCTGTCTCCTGAGTTTACAAAAGGGCTTGGTCCTTGACCTATTTCCTCACTTCTTCTGGACTTCTTGAGCGCTAAAGTAAAGAATGAAACTCTTGGACAAAGCCATTCATTCAACAACAAATATTTATTGAGCACCTACTACATGCCAGCCACTGTGCTAAGCACCTTCTGGGCCTCAGTTTTTCCATCTGCAAAAGTAGGAACTGTGCTTCTCAACAGGGAAACGCTGGGCCTCTGGGTGGGGGCAGCCTTTGGGGCGGGACTACAATTCCGTCATTGGAACCCAGGGACGCCCCGCATGTTTCCGAACGGCCTCCAGGGGACACCGCCGCCCTGAATTGAGAGCCACCAGAGCCGGGTAGGGGGAGGCCCAACTTTCCGCTCTGTCAGAGGATGATGCCGAGGGCCCAGATGAGCAGGATTTGGACTGTGTTGCTGGGAACGGGGGCCTACACTGGCCCCAGGATGAGTTCGTCCGTACCTGGGGGCCCTGGGTTCTGACTCTCAGGTCAGACGCAGCCAAGATGCAACTCAGGAACTTCAAGGTTTCCGCTCCGGCCAAGAGCCCCAGTCCGGCAGGGGAAAGGGTGGGGGAGTCGCCCTTGCTCCCCCAGCCTCAGCCCTCGGGAGGCGCAGAGTCAGGGCGGGAGGCAGCACAGAAACCCCCCGCGCCGCTAGAGGGACCCTCGCAGCAGCTGCGCGGGCGACCTCGCGGTCACGTGCGGCAAGGGCGGGACCAAACGAGCGTCCGGCCAATCGGCTATGCCGTCGGCGAGCGTGATAGCCAACAGGAACCGGGAGCGGGGTCCCGGGACTGGGAAGAAACGGCGGCCGGGAGGGGGCTCCGGGGACCATGGGGCTCCTGACCATTCTGAAGAAGATGAAGCAGAAAGAGCGGGAGCTGCGACTGCTCATGCTGTATCCTACCGGACGCCGGAGCCGCGAGGGTAGCGGGGTCCAGCCGGGTGGGCGGTGCCGGGCGCCCCCTGTCGGGAGCGGAACGCGGCGGCCGGCGCGTCCCAACTGCCCCTGGCGTCACCACGTGGGCCCCACCAATCGCCCCGGCGGGCCGGGAGGAGCCGCACCCCCGGACTGGGGCAGGGGCCAGCTCCGAGGCCGCAGAAGCGGTCCTGCAGGCGCAGCGGCGGGGCTGGGCGGCCCGAGTGTCAGGGGTGGTGGGTCCCGGAGATAACTCGGACGCCACCACCCGGCGGCCTGGCCCAAGCGTGGGGCCGCTGCCCTCCCGGCTCTGATCTCCTCCCCCGGGCCCGAGGGTTCCAGGCCCCGGCCCCGCCCTCGAGCTCCGAATCCCGGGGGCGTGCGGGGTGGCGGGTGGCGCGTGTGGGCTCCGCGGATCCTTTCGAGCGTGGATCCAACAGTCCGTCTCTTTGGTGTTACGCGGCCCGTGGTTGTCCCTGCGGCTGAGGATGTGTGTGTGTGGGCCCGAGTGTCCCGTGCGCCCTGTGCGCCTTCTGAGTCCAGTTAGGCGCCCGCACCTGTTCCCCCAGCTCTGTGCCAGGCTCCGCGGGGGAATGGCTGGGGAGATAACACGCTTACGTGCACATATAACTTAATAATCACATCATGACTGTTTTGTTTTTTGAGACAGGGTCTTGCTCTGTTGCCCTGGCTGGAGTGCAGTGGCACAGTCAAGGCTCACTGCAGCCTCCAGCTTCTAGGCTCAAGTGATCCTCCTGCCTCAGCCTCCCAAAACTGTAGGAATATAGGCATGAGCCACGGAGTCCGGCCCATGTCTGTTTTATTTTGTTTGAGACGCAGTTTCGCTCTTGTTGCCCAGGCTGGAGTGCAGTGGCACAATCTCAGCTCGCTGCAACCTCCGCCCCCCGAGTTCAAGCAATTCTCCTGCCTCAGCCTCCCAAGTAGCTGGGATTACAGGTGCCCGCCACCACGCCCGGCTATTTTTTTAAATATTGTTAGTAGAGACGGGGTTTCACCTTGTTGGTCAGGCTGTTCTCGAATTCTTGACCTCAAGTGATCCACCCGCCTTGGCCTCCCAAACTGTTGGGATTATGGGCGTGAGCCACTGCGTCGGGCCGCATGTCTGCTTTAAAGAGCTCTAAGAAAAGCATACAGTTCACTCATTTGATAAATATTGAGTGCCTAATATGTGCTAGACACTGTCCTAGTGCCCAGGGTAATAAAACAAAAAAATCTTACCTTCATGGAAATTCTGTAATGCGTGGGGGGGGGGGGGGGGGTTGCCCGCGGGTAGAAAGATGATAACACAGGAAGTAAGTAAAATATGTAATAGAGGCTGGGTGCGGTGGCACACACCTGTAACCCTAGCACTTTGAGAGGCTGAGGTGGGAGGCTCTCTTGAGCCCAGGTGTTTGAGACCAGCCTGGGCAACATAGTGAGACCCTGTCTCTATTTATACATATATATATTCTCCATACATACTATATATATATGGGCCATGCTTTGGACCATGCTTCTGGGGAACAGGGCCTTATACTGCTCCAGGATGAACTCCCACTACGTATATAGGTATGGAGAATAATGCAATTTAGGGTGGTCAAAGAAGGCCACTGTATGATGGCAGGGCGCAGTGGCTCATGCCTGTAATCCCAGCACTTTGAAAGGCCAGGGTGGATGGATCACCTGATGTCAGGAGTTTGAGACCAGTCTGGCCAACATGGTGAAATCCCGTCTCTACTGAAATTACAAAAATTAGCTGGATGTGGTGGTGGACACCTTTAATCCCAGCTACCTGGGAGGCTGAGGCAAGAGAATTGCCAGAACCCGGGAGGCGGAGACTGCAGTGAGCTGAGATCACGCCATTGCACTCCAGCCTGGGTGACAAGAGCGAAACTCTGTTAAAAAAAAAAAAAAAAAAAAAAGACAATTGAGTACATGAGGGAGGCGAGGGTTGAACCATATAGCAATTCGGGGGGGTGGGGGGACTTTAAAGCAAAGGGAACAGCAAGTCAGAGGCCCTGGGAGGACTAACTGGCGTGTTCAGAGGACTGGTGAGGAGGGCAGTATGGCTGGAGTGGGGAGGAGGAGCGTTGACTGGGAACCCCCTCACCTAGGGCCTTTTGGTTTTTGGTTTTCCCTTTCAGTGAGAAGTGCAGTGGAGAGAAGGAATTGCAGACCAGTTAGGCCACTGCAGTGACGCAGGCGAGATAGGATGGTGGCTTGGACCAGGATGGAAGTAGTGAGGTCATGGAAGTTTCTGGCCTGAGCAATTAGAAGGGTGAGGAACCATTTGCTGAGATGGAGAGGACTGGGGGAGGAGCAGGTTCAGGGTGGAGATGAGAACCCTGTGTGTGCCTGTGTGTGCCATGTGAGATGCCTCCGAGACAGCCCAGAAGTGTCAGGCAGGCAGCTGGATGCAGGCACTGAGGTCCAGTGTGTGGGAGGTACACATTTGGGTGTTATCAGGATAGAGATGGTATTTGAAGCTGTGATCCTGGATGAGGTCACCCAGGGATGAGCGTGGCCAGAGAAGAGACCCCGGTTGTACCAGGATGAAGTCAGGTGAGGAGCAGAACCAGGTAAGGGTGTGTCCCAGTGCCAAGGGCAGCGCATGTGCTGGGGAGGAGGGCGAGCCACTCCATCAGGTGCTGAGTGGGGAACAGAAGATGACTGAGCGCTGTCCCAGCACTAGAGGGCCACAGGGAGGTCTTTGGGGACTGACCTTGGTAAGGACAGTTTTGGCCACAGCAGCAGCAAAAGCCTGATGGGAGTGTGTTCTTGAAAGAGCAAGAAGGCAGAAATGGGGGTGAGCACAAACAACTATTTTGAGATTTCCTGTAAAAGGAAAGATATAAATGAATAACTAAATGGGGCAGAGAGATCAAGGGCTTTGTTTGCTCTTTTTTTTTTTTAATCAGACGGGGTCTCGCTGAGTCGCCCAGGCTGGAGTACAGTGGTGTGATCTCGGCTCATTGCAACCTCTGCCTGCCGGGTTCAAGCAATTCTCCTGTCTCAGCCTCCCGAGTAGCTGGGACTACAGGGGCCCGCCACCACGCCTGGCTAATTTTTGTAGTTTTAGTAGAGATGGGGTTTCACCTTGTTGGTCAGGCTGGTTTCGAACTCCTGACCTCAGGTGATCCACCCACCTTGGCCTCCCAAAGTGCTGGGATTACAGGTGTGAGCCACCGCGCCCGGCCTATTTGCTCTTTTTAAGGTGGGAGAAAGAACGGCAAGCTCATCAGCCAGTGGAGATGATCAAGAGGGGAAGGAAACATGGATGATGGCTTGGGGGCAGGGGGTCATCAGCGGCTAGGTTCCAGGGGCTAAGGCTGGGCCTCAGGGGAAATGCCCTCCTCACCCCTCTCCTGGGCCTAGGTCATTCGCCCCAGCTCTGATGAGCAGGGAAAGGTGGTCGAGTCCAGGACCCGCCCACCCCACCATGCCTAACTGAGCTGCAGTGTTGGGAAGATAGAGGAGGGTGGTTCCTTCCACAGGTAAGCACACCCATTAATTTGCACTGTGCAGTAGCAGGTCTGGAATATTCCAGAAACAAATGAGGGTGGCTGCCTCCAGATATTTGTTCTTACCTTAGTTCTTCAAAAAGCTTGCTCCTTGTATTTTGGGTCTCAGCTCCAGACACCTCAGAGAGGCCTTCCCCGGCACCTGAGCTGAAAAAGCCTCCTCCGATGGCCCTCTTGGAAAGCCTCTCTGTTGTGTTGATGGCGCTAGCCGGGATCTGGCAGGGCCTTCTTTTCTCATTTGTTTGTACTTTATTGACTGTCTTCCCGCTAGAGTGTAAGCTTCCTAAGGGCAGGGCTTTGTCCTCTAGCACCCAGAAGAGGGTCTGGCACATAGTAGGTGTTCAACAAATTAAGGAGCTTTTGGTCAGTAGAGATGATATTTATAATTTGATACTTTCATATTTATTGTGGGCCAATTATGGTCAGGCATGTGCTCAACTCAGTTTGATACATGGTGGGAAATAATGAGTCCCCTAAGGGGCTCTGCAACAATGTCACCACCTAGCAGAGAACAGGGACTTCTCCTTAACCTGCTGCGCCCCAGTGGCCTGGACAATGCTGGAAAGACAACCATCCTGAAGAAGTTCAATGGGGAGGACATCGACACCATCTCCCCAACGCTGGGCTTCAACATCAAGACCCTGGAGCACCGAGGGTGAGCAGAGGCCCCGTGGGAGGGCCAGCCCAGAGCAGGGCAGGGAAGGTGGGAGAGGGGCCCAGCTGACCCTCCTGTCACCCGCTCCTTGCCCAGATTCAAGCTGAACATCTGGGATGTGGGTGGCCAGAAGTCCCTGCGGTCCTACTGGCGGAACTACTTTGAGAGCACTGATGGCCTCATCTGGGTAGTGGACAGCGCGGACCGCCAGCGCATGCAGGACTGCCAGCGGGAGCTCCAGAGCCTGCTGGTGGAGGAGGTGGGCAGCTCCTACCCTTTGTGTACATGTATGGACGTGTGGCTGCCTTCTCAGCAGATGCCCAGAGGGGCCCGTGGCCCCAGAGGGAAACCAGAGGCAGGATCCCTTCCTTCTCTGGGCCCCCACCATGGGAGGCCCATGGTGCCAGAGGCAGGACACATGCTGTGGACTGAGATTGAGTTAACGTCCCTGTGGTGTTACTACATCACTACCCTGAGCATCAGTTTCTGTGCCTTGAAATGGTGATGATGACACCCACATCACTGGGCTTTAGGGAGGATGACCCAAGGCCAGTATGAAGCTTCGAGAGGCCATGGAGCCTGGCTCAAGAGTCTGACTCTTCGCTGTGTGACCTCAGCCGGGGGTGGTGGCACGCACCTATAGTCCTAGCTACTCTGGAGGCTCAGACAGGAGGATCAGTTGAGCCCAGGAGGTTGAGGCTGCAGTGAGCTGTGATCGTGCCACTGTACTCCAGCCTCCTGGGCGACAGAGCAAGACCCTGTCTCAAAAAAAAAAAAAAAAGGAAGGGGCCAGGCGCGGTGGCTCACGCCTGTAATCCCAGCACTTTGGGAGGCTGAAGCAGGCGGATCACGAGGTCAGGAGATCGAGACCATCCTGGCTAACACGGTGAAACCCCGTGTCTACTAAAAATACAAAAAATTAGCCAGGCATGGTGGCGGGCATCTGTAGTCCCAGCTACTCAGGAGGCTGAGGCAGGAAAATGGCGTGAACCTGGGAGGCGGAGCTTGCAGTGAGCCGAGATTGTGCCACTGCACTCCAGCCTGGGCAACAGAGTGAGACTCCATCTCAAAAAAAAAAAAAGAAGGACACTTGCAAAGATAGTACAGAGGTCAGAGGTCCCCCATATACCCTTTACCTTGCTTCCCCATCTTACCTAACCGTGGCCTGTCCAAACTAATAAATCAACACTGGTGAATTACTATTATCTTAATTACAGATTTTATTTGAATTTCACGTTTTTCCACTAATATACTTTTTGTGTTCCAATGTTTGATTCAGGCTACAAAATTGCATTTAGTTGAAAATGAGGACACTTGTGAGAGTGAAAGGGGGGATTCTGCAGGCAGAGTGGGGACTGTCCTGGGCACACCGCACACATCTCCTATGTGGGTGGAGCAGGTCAAATGAGATCAGGGCCGTCAAATGCTGGTCAAGGCAGGTCAAGGCCCAAGGGTTAGACCCGTCCACCCACATCTCTCCCAATCACAGACACATATGTGGAAACAACTAGAATCAGAGGTGGACAGTGAGGCCTGTTGGGAGTGGAACGGTTAAAGGGCTGTGTGAACCCAGAAGAAGGAGAGTTCACATCCTCTGTGCATGTCTGGTCATCAGATTGGAGCAGTCTAGAACCGCGGAGAGCTCAGGGATCATCTTATGCAACACCCCTCCCTGTTCATGGAAGAGGAAGCTGGAGCATGGGGACAGCGGTGTCCCCTGGGTGGTGGTTGGCTGGAACCAGAACCCTGGCCCAGGGCTGCTCCATCCATGTGGGCCAGCCTTGATGGCTACGTCCACAAACTCACTCCTGGGCCTCTCCCACCACCACGGGGCCTCACCTTGATCTTCCAGGTCGATCCTTCACCCCAGATGCTCTGGGCCATTAGAGGAGGGGTCAGGCTGTCCTCTGAGTCCCCACCCCACCCCTCTATCTTCTCTCCCCCAGCGCCTGGCTGGAGCAACCCTCCTCATCTTTGCTAATAAGCAGGACCTGCCTGGAGCACTGTCCTCTAACGCCATCCGCGAGGTGAGTCCAGGCCCCGGGACAGGCTCGCTGAGGGAAAGGGGCATACATTTATTTATTTTAAAAGCATTTATTAAAAATAACCAAAAAGACTGGGTGCAGTGGCTCACGCCTGTAATACCAGCACTTTGGGAGGCCAAGGCGAGTGGATCACCTGAGGTCAGGAGTTCGAGACCAGCCTGACCAACATGATGAAACCCCGTCTGTACTAAAAATACAAAAATTAGCTGGGTGCAGTGGCGTGCGCCTGTAATCCCAGCTACTCAGGAGGCTGAGACAGGAGAATCGCTTGAACCCAGGACGTGGAGGTTGCAGTGAGCCAAGATTGCACCATTGTACTCCAGCCTGTGGGAAAAGAGTGAGACTTCGTCTCAAAAAAAAAAAAAAAAAAAAAAAAGAAGTAAAATAATAATAAGAAAAGCATTTATTAGCCTAGCCCTGCTAGGTGGCAGGACCTGTGCGGGGCACTGGGGATCCAGTGATTAATAAGGCATGGGGTGGCCCACAGCCTGGGGAAGGCAGAGCTGCGCATGCGTTGTTCACAGGCTAACGGCAGCCAGCACAAGTCAGTGCTTTCAGTATGCTCTGCTCCTTGCATGGATTAACTCATTTCATTCTCACAACCACCTCATGAGGTGAGAACTATTATTTTACAGATGGTGAAGCAGGCTCACAGAGGTTAGGTAACTTGTCCCAGGTCACACAGCCACTAAATAGACAGGAAGCCTGTGTCTGACCCCAGAGCCCACATTTTAACCATGATTCTAGTGCTCAAGCACCACAGTGAGAAAGAGCAGGGTTAAAATCTTGGCTCTGCCACTTATGAGCTATGTTCCCCTAGGCAGGTTGCTTAACCTCTCTGAACTTTGGTTTCCTCCTTGGTGAAATGGTCGACACAATCCCTGGCTCATGAGGGCTTGAGGAGAATGAGTGAGAGAGGGTGTGTGGGGCTCCTAGCACGATGCCCGGATCCTGGTGGATGCTCAGGAGCCCATGCTGCATTTACATCACTAAGGGGCGGCACTGGCATGGTACTGGACAGAGAGCCCAGGTGCCCCTGGGGTCTGACAAACTCTCCCTGGGACCGGCGGGGCTTCCTGGATGGGATGACCTGGAGCAGGGCCTTGAGGAAGGCGTGGAGTTCCTCTGGGCTGGGGAGGGAAGGGGCTGACGGCAGGCAGGGTCTGCAGTCACTGGCCACCACCATCAGCACCTTTGTCCTCCCAGGCCCTGGAGCTGGACTCCATCCGCAGCCACCACTGGTGCATCCAGGGCTGCAGCGCCGTCACCGGGGAGAACCTGCTGCCGGGCATCGACTGGCTCCTGGATGACATTTCCAGCCGCATTTTCACAGCTGACTGAACCACTCCAGATGCCCCCCACCTAGCAGTCCAGGTCCCTCAACCTTCACCAAACACTACCCATGGGGGGTTGGGAGTCAGCCGGCCAAACTAACACTCCCCCTCCTCCACCCCAGCCTGCTGCTGCTACTGCTGCCCGCTGCTGCTCTGTGGCCACCCAGCTCCCATGGCGGGAGGGCTGTGCCCTGGCTGTCTCTCTGGCTCCTGACCTGGCCTTTGGCTACCATACCAAGAAGAGAGGGCTGGGCGGGGAGGAGCTGCTACTGCTGCTACCGAGGCTGTGGGCCTCATCCTTCACTCAGCTGTGAAATAAACCGCTCCTTGCCCCAATTCCTGGCTGAGTCATTTGTTGATTCAACAGCGTTAGAGACCACCTGGGACCCTCAATCTAGCAGGGGACAGAAAGGAATGGATCATTGGAGTCGATGGTGAACTGTGGCTATGTCAAAGGGATGCAGAAAAAGTTATAGAAGCATGGGACACGGTGCAACTGATTCAATCTGCAGGCTTCCTAAAGGAGGTCACATTAAAGCTGGGAGTAAAGCGCAAGTAGTTTTCTAGGTAGAGGAAGGGGAAGACAGTTCACCAGGGGAAATCCAACTCTCATAGGTATGAATTAGAAAAACAGACACAGCTGCAGACCAGGGCTCCAACTTTTTGCATGGAACATGGGCTGAAATTCAGCTCCCAATTCTCTGTTGCAGCCAGGAACCCATGTGCAGTGGACAACCTGAACAGCTGTACAAGGCCAGCACAGATTCAGGCAGAGGGGATCACAGGACAGGCATGAAGAGCAAGGGCTCCGGCTGGGCGCGGTGGCTCACCTGTAATCCCAGCACTTTGGGAGGCCAAGATGGGCGGATCATGAAGTCAGGAGATCAAGACCATCCTGGCTAACACGGTGAAACCCCGTCTCTACTAAAAATACAAAAAATTATCCGGGCGTGGTGGCGGGCGCCTGTAGTCCCAGCTACTTGGGAGGCTGAGGCAGGAGAATGGCGTGAACCCGGGAAGACGGAGCTGGCAGTGAGCCGAGATTGGGCCACTGCACTCCAGCCTGGGTGACAGAGCGAGACTCTGTCTCAAAAAAAAAAAAAGAGCAAGGGCTCTTGGGAAATGGGGAGGTGCATAGAGTCCTGTGTAGGAGGGAGTGCAGCCAGAGGGTGGGAGGGGGGCCACATCAGGCAGGGGTAGCTGAGGCCTTCCCTGAAGGCTACAGGAACTCAGAAGCAGTGCCAGGTTGGGAAAGGATAGGAAATGAGGCCACCCCAGGGGTCCAATCCAAGTGGCAAAACTGGCAGATGTTTTCATGGCACAGGGTCCTAGCAGCTGCTTACTCTGCAGGGTTCTGTGTGAAGGAGTGGCCTGTCCCTCCACACCTGTGGGTATATCTCGTCAGGTGGGACGAGAGACTGAGAAAAGAAATAGGACACAAAGTATAGAGAAAGAAAAGTGGGCCCAGGGGACCGGCGCTCAGCATACCAAGGACCCGCACTGGGACCGGTCTCTTAGTTTCTTCAGTTTTTATTGATTATTATTTTCACTATCTCAGCAAGAAGAATGTGGTAGGAGAGCAGGGTGATAATAGGGAGAAGGTCAGCAAAAAAAAACGTGAGCAAAAGAATCTGTGTCATAATTAAGTTCAAGGGGAGGTACTATGCCTGGATGTGCACGTAGGCCAGATTTATGTTTCTCTCCACCCAAACATCTCAGTGGAATAAAGAATAACAAGGCAGCATTGCTGCCAACATGTCTCGCCTCCCACCATAGGGCGGTTTTTCTCCTATCTCAGAATTGAACAAATGTACAATCTGACTTTATACCGAGACATTCAGTTCCCAGGTGCAGGCAGGAGATAGTGGCCTTCCTCTATCTCAACTGCAAGAGGCTTTCCTCTTTTACTAACCCACGTCAGCACAGACCCTTTACGGGTATCGGGCTGGGGGACGGTCAGGTCTTTCTCATCCCACGAGGCCATATTTCAGACTATCACATGGGGAGAAACCTTGGACAATATCCGGCTTTCCAGGACAGAGGTCCCTGCAGCTTTCCACAGTGCATTGTGCCCCTGGTTTATTGAGACTAGAGAATGGCGATGACTTTTCCCAAGCATACTGCCTGTAAACATTTTGTTAACAAGGCACGTCCTGCACAGCCCTAGATCCCTTAAACCTTGATTCCAAGGCCGGGCGTGGTGGCTCACGCCTGTAATCTCAGCACTTTGGGAGGCTGAGGCAGGCGAATCACGAGGTCAGGAGATTGAGACCATCCTGGCTAACACGGTGAAACCCTGTCTCTACTAAAAATACAAAAAATTAGCCAGGTGTGGTGGTGGGCGCCTATAGTCCCAGCTACTCGGGAGGCTGAGGCAGGAGAATGGCATGAACCCGGGAGGCGGAGCTTGCAGTGAGCCGAGATGGCGCCACTGCACTCCAGCCTGGGCGACAGAGCGAGACTCCATCTCAAAAAAAAAAAAAAAAAAAACACCTTCATTCCATACAACACATGTTTTTGTGAGCTCAAGGTTGGGGCAAAGGGGTTGGGGCAAAGTGGCTGGGGCAAAGTTACAGATTAACAGCATCTCAGGGCAAAGCAATTGTTCAGGGTACAGGTCAAGATGAAATTTCTTCTATCTTCCCTTCCTACATAGATACAGTAACAGTCTGATCTCTCTTTTCCCTACACTGTTCTAAGTACTACCCATTCCATTCAGCAATACAGTTAGGGACAGCCCTATGCAGTGCCGCCTATCAGGATCCTCTCTTATATGGGACACTAAGGGGTGGCACTGGCGTGGCACTGTACAGCGAGCTCAGGTGCCCCGGGGAACAGATAAGCTCTCCCAGGGGCCGGGGAGGCTTCCTGGATGGGCTGACCCTTGAGCAGGGAGGGAAGGGTCTGCGGTCACTGGCCACCACCAGCACCTTTGTTCTCCCAGGCCCTGCATCTGGACTCTCTGCAGCCACGACTGGTACGTCAAGGGCTGCAGCCCCACTGCTGGGGAGAACCCACTGCCTGGCATTGACTGGCTCCTGGATGACATTTCCTCCAGGAGGTTAAGTGCAATCTCTGCCTGCCGGGCTCAAGCAACTCTCCTGCCCCATTCTCCCGAGTAGCTGGGATTATAGGCACCCGACACCACACCTGGCTAATTTTTGTATTTTTAGTAGAGATGGGGTTTCACCATGTTGGCCAGGCTGGTCTTGAACTCCTGATATCAAGTAATCCGCCCGACTTGGCCTCCCAAAGTGCTGGGATTACAGGCATGAGCCACTGCACCTGGCCCCCAGCTAATTTTTAAATTTCTCATGAAATCAGGGGCAGCCTGTTGCCCAGGCTGGTCTCGAACTCCTGGCCTCAAGTGATCCTCCCGCCTTGGCCTCCCAAAGTGCTGGGATTACAGGCATGAGCCCCATGCCATGCTTTGCTTCTTTCTGAAGACCAAGGCACCGCACCTGTACACCTGAATTCCAGGAACAAGAGTGGCTATTCACAATGCTTCCTCTGCACTAAATACTATGTATTGTATTTAAGCCTACCAACTTCATGCTGCATTTCAACAGATTTTTGCTTCAATTCTAACACTGACTGGAGCAAAGGTCTCAAAACCCATGCCAGGTTTGGGAACACCAGTCTCCACGTGGCCTACACTGACAGTACCAATACCACCAATTTTGTGGACGTCTGGAGGGGCAGAACCAAGAGCTGGTAGGATGTGATCTAGAGCTTCCGAGCAGCGTGGTTCCACAGCATCGCCATCTTTACAGGTGACTTTCCATCCCTTGAGCCAAGGCATGTGAGCTCTTGGCTCCCGCCTGTTGTCACCACTCCAACCAGATATTGGCACAAATACTACTATGTTAGAGTTGTAGCCAATTTCTTAATGTAGGTGCTGATTTCCTTAATGATTTCCCCCATCTCTCCTTTTTTTTTTTTTTTTTTTTTGAAACGGAGTCTCACTCTGTCCTCTGTCTCCCAGGCTGGAGTGCACCTCCTGGTTTCAGGCAATTCTCTGCCTCAGCCTCCCAAGTAGCTGGGATTACAGGCACCCGCCACCATGCCCAGCTAATTTTTGTATTTTTAGTAGAGACGGGGTTTCACCATCTTGGTCAGGCTGGTCTTGAACTCCTGACTTCCTAATCCACCCACCTCTGCCTCCCAAACTGCTGGGATTACAGGCGTGAGCCACCACGCCCGGCCCCCATCTCTCCTCTTTAGGGTGGCTCATTGGGATCCATTTTGTTAACACCAACAATTAGTTTCACACCCAGCGTGTAAGCCAGAAGGGTGTGCTCACGCGTCTGCCCATTCTTGGAATTATCAGCTTCAAATTCATCAATACCAGCAGCAACAATCAGGACAGCACAATTAGCCTGAGATCAGGTTTTTGATAAAGTCTCTGCATCCTGGGCCATTGATGATGGTCACATAGTACTTGCTGGTCTCAATTGCCAGCAGGGAGGTATCAGTGGTGATACCACTCTCACGTTCAACTTTCAGCTTACCCAAGACCCAGGTATGCTTGAAGGAGCCCTTTCCCATCTCAGCAGCTTCCTCAAAATTGTCGATGGTTCTTTTGTGGATCCCACCACACTTGTAGATCAGATGGCCAGTAGTGCTGGACTTGCCCAAATCAGATGACGATGTTGAGCTGAGTCTTTTCCCTCCCCTGCTCCCTTTCTTTTGAGATGGAGTCTCACTCTGTTGCCCAGGCTGGAGTGCAGTGGTGTGATTGCAGCTCACTGCAGCCTCAACCTCCTGGGCTGAAGCCATCAGCCAGCTCAGCCCCTGGAGTAGCTGGAATTACAGGCGTGCGCCACCACGCCCAGCTAATTTTTGTATTTTTAGTAGAAACGGGGTTTCACCATGTTGGCCAGGCTGGTCTTGAACTCCTGACCTCAAGTGATCCACCTGCCTCCACTGCCCAAAATGCTGGGATTACAGGCATGAACCACCGCGCCAAACCCCCATTTTGGCTTTGATTTAACGGTGGTTTTCACGACACCTGTGTTCTGGCAGCAAACCCATCGCAAAAAAGCTCCACTGCCCTACACAGATTCTATTATAAACATCTCCATTCTACAGATGAGAAACTGAGGCTGAGTAGTTAAGGGGAACTCCTACAGCTAGTAAGAGTCGTGACTCAGAGCCCATGACACCATCCTGCTTCTCCAACGTTCTTTGCTTCCTCTACTTTCCAGAAAACATGAATTAGGGAATCCTGTGGAGGGAGACAGGGAAATAATTTGACGTTGTCCTGTACATACTGGACACAATAAGAGTTGGGTGGATGAATGAAAGCAGGGATTTAGGAAGCGGGGAGAAGTCGTTTGGAGGTCTGTGACAAGGGTTTACGCTTGGATAGGGTGGGCTTGATCACCCGGCAGAAATGAGACGAGTGATCACAGCCTTCCCAACCAATCTTTCCAGTGACCTGGGTTTACGCTTCACCACAGAGAAGGAACTTTTCAGACGCTCCCTTGGCCGCGCACCCGGGATCGAAACAGCGCTGTCACTTGCGACAAAATCCCTAGGCCAGAGGAAGAAGAGCGCAGGCCTGAGCGAGGCGGCGGCGGCGGAGGCTGGGCCGGAGGGGTGGGGACGGCGAGGAGGTGGAGGCCGGCGCTCCGCTCCGCTCCAGCTCGGTTTCATGTCCCGCCAGGCGAAGGATGACTTCCTGCGGCACTACACAGTGTCGGACCCCAGGACTCACCCCAAGGGCTACACCGAGTACAAAGTAACCGCGCAGGTGAGGTGGGGCCCAGCGCATACTTTACCCTTTTAACTAGAGGGGCGCCGAGTTTTACCTTAAGGAAAGGCGGTGCAGCCACTGCTCCCTTTTTAGACGACAGAAATGGGTTTCCCCTTTAAGGGGAGGTTGCAGTACGGGGCTTAGTTTACATCTTTAACCACCAGGGGGCGGGGTCCTGGGTGGGCGCTGTCTTTTTTCAAAGGGCGTTGACGGCCGTTCCCGGACAGGCAAGGCGTGTATGCCCACGCCCGGAGTGTAGTGTCTGGGCATCAGGCTGTGAATTTCTCTAAATTAACATGAAAACTCTGGTTTAATCCAAATATTAGTACTCCATTCTCGTAGAGTAAGTTTTGTTTATTGGTTTGTTTGATGTTACGTAAACTCCCTTTAACGAGTTAAACCATTTTTAATTTTTCAAAAAATAATACTGGTCAGTGGTTGAAAAAAATTCATGCAGTTCAGAAGGACTTAAGGAGTAAGTCGCCATATCAAGGTCACAGCAGGAGGATAGATAGGCTAGAGTTGATATATGAAGCGATAACAACATCATAAGCACAATTTATAGAGAGACATGGAGGAAACCATGACAATAATTAAAAATGAAACAGTAAAACAGGACACCTGTAGAATGATAACAAGAACTGGTAACAAGGAAGGTCCCCAGGGAGAGGAACTGTGTCACTGGGGACAGGAGTTGGGGGAAGACTTTTTACTGTAAATTTTTTGTACTTTTAGAATTTTCAACCAGGCGACTATTAAGCTGGTGCATTAGTTAACTCTAAAAGCAAAGCAGGCACATAAGGACACTTCCAAAGTGATCTAAGTGCAGAATCTTAGCTATTTAAAATATGCTTTCCCCAAATCGTTTATGTCTTTTCCATGCCTAAAAATAATGCAAATAAGGCCGGGCTCAGTGGCTCATGCCTGTAAATCCCAGCACTTTGGGAGGCTGAGGCAGCAGATTGCTTGAGATCAGGAGCTCAAGACGAGCCTGGGCAACATAGTGAGACCCCGGATCAATATTAAAATACACACACACACACAACTTTAAAAAAAAAAAAAAAGGCAAATAAATAGATTGTCCCTGGGAAGATAGACTGGAGGTGGGGCTGGGGTGGGGAGGATGTGGCAAGGAACTGTAACCTTTTATTATAAGTCTTCCCAGTAGCGGCCGGGCGCGGTGGCTCACGCCTGTAATCCCAGCACTTTGGGAGGCCGAGGCGGGCGGATCACGAGGTCAGGAGATCGAGACCATCCTGGCTACCATGGTGAAACCCCATCTCTACTAAAAATACAAAAACTTACGGGCGTGGCAGCGTGCACCTGTAGTCCCAGCTACTCGGGAGGCTGAGGTAGAAGAATGGAGTGAACCCGGGAGGTGGAGCTTGCAGTGAGCCGAGATTGTGCCACTGCACTCCAGCCTGGGAGACAGAGCGAGACTCCGTCTCAAAAATATAAATAAAGAAATAAAGAAATAAAGAAATAAAAATAAATCTTCCCAGTGGCTTTTTTGTGTTGTTGTTTTGTTTTTGAGACAGAGTCTCACTGTCGCCCAGACTGGAGTGAAGTGACTCGATCTCAGCTCACTGCAAACTTCCGTCGCCCGGGTTCAGATTCTCCCACCTCAACCTCCCAGGTAGCTGGGACTACAGGCACACGTCACCATGCCCAGCTAATATTCGTATTTTTTGGCAGAGATGGGGTTTCACCATGTTGGCCACAATGGTCTCTATCTCTTGACCTCATGATCCACCCGCCTTGGCCTCCCAAAGTGCTGGGATTACAGGTGTGAGCCACCACACCCGGCCTCCCATTGGCTTTTTAAACCAAGCAACATGCATTACTTTGATATATTTTTATACATATTATATAATATGATGTATTATATATAATAAATATAAAATATAAAGCACATAATATATAAATATATATGTATATATTTTTTGAGACGGAGTCTTGCTCTGTCGCCCAGGCTGGAGTACAGTGGCGTGATCTCAGCTCACTGTAGCCTCCACCTCCTGGGTTCATGCAGTTCTCCTGCTTCAGCCTCCTGAGTAGCTGGGATTATAGGCATGTGCCACCACACCCGGCTACTTTTTGTGTTTTTAGTAGAGACGGGATTTCACTGTGTTGGCCAGGCTGGTCTCGTACTCCTGACCTCAAGTTATCCTCCCACCTCGGCCTCCCCAAGTGCTGGAATTACAGGTGTGAGCCACCGCGCCTGGCCTATATTTTTATTTTATTTTATTTTATTTGCGACGGGGTCTTGCTCTGTCACCCATGCTGGTGTGCAGTGGCATGATTCACGTCTTACTGCAGCCTCAAGTTCCTGCATTCAATCCATCCTCTTGCCTCAGCCTCCTGAGTAGCTGGGACTACAAGCATGTACCACTACGCCTAGCTCAATTTTTACATTTTTTGTAGAGGCCGGGCGTGGTGGCTCACGCCTGTAATCCCAGCACTTTGGGAGGCCAAGGCAGGTGGATCATGAGGTCAAGAGATCGAGACCATTCTGGCCAACATGGTGAAACCCCGTCTCTACTAAAAGTACAAAACGTAGCTGGGCATGGTGGCGCTCACCTGTAGTCCCAGCTACTCGGGAGGCTGAGGCAGGAGAATTGCTTGAACCCGGGAGGCAGAGGTTGCAGTGAGTCGAGATCACACCACTGCACTCCAGCCTGGTGACAGAGTGAGACTCCATCTCAAAAAAAAATTTTTTTTTTTGTAGAGACAGAGTTTTGCCATGTTGCCCAGGCTGGTCTCAAACTCCTGGCCTCAAGCAATCCTCCCATTTTGGCCTTCCAAAGTGTTAGGATTACAGGCCACCATGACCCACCGTACCTGGCCTATAATTTTTTTTTTTTTTTTTTGAGATGGAGTCTCACTGTGTTGCCAGGCTGGAGTGCAGTGGCATGATCTCAGCTCACTGCAACCTCTGCCTCCCAGGTTCAAGTGATTCTCCTGCCTCAGCCTCCTGAGTAGCTGGGACTACAGGCACTTGCCACCACGCCTGGCTAATTTTTGTATTTTTAGTAGAGACAGGATTTCACCATGTTGGTTGGCCAGGCTGGTCTCGAACTCCTGACCTCAAGTGATTCTCCCACCTCGGCCTCCCAAAGTGCTGGGATTACAGGCATGAGACACCACACCTGGCCACTCAATGGCTTTTAAATAGTTTCTTTTACCAGAATATTTTAGGCAAGTCACTGTTGTCAAAAGTGAAGTCCAGGGTTTTAGTCCCAGCCATCTTTCTTACTTAGTGTGTGGTCTTCTATGGCCACACCTCTCAGAGCCTCCATTTCCTCATCTCTTAAGTGGGCATGTCAATTATGTCTGCCTCAGTGGGATCCAGGATAAGAAATAGATGTTTTTATTTATTTATTTAGTGTGTGAGAGACAAGGTCTCACTCTCTCCAGGCTGGAGTGCAGTGGTGCGATCTCAGCTCACTGCAACCTCTGCTTAACATGCTCAAGTGATCCTCCCACCTCAGCCTTCTAAGTAGCACACACTACAGGTGTGCCACGCCACCACACCCAGCTAATTTTTTGTATTTTTTGCAGATACTGGGTGTCACTATGTTGCCCAGGCTGGCCTCAAACTCCTGGACTTAAGTGATCTGCCCACCTGGGCCCCCTAAAGTGCTGGCATTACAGGTGTGAGCCACCGTGCCTGGCATAGGAGATGTTATTAAACTGTCAAGTACCCCAAACCATAGGACATTATTTTAAAATTATTATGAACATAACGATGAAAACTGAATCTTGTTTTCACCTCAGACCCAAGTCTGCCCTTCCAGGGACTTCACCTCCAGTGATGGTTTCTTCTGTGTCCAGGGCGCTGAAGCGCAGGATCTTCTCCCGCAGGGAAGGAGGTTCCTGAGGCAGAACCTCCCTTCTTTGGAGGCTTGGGGTTCTTTGGTTTCAGAAGGAGATGGAGGGACTTGGTCTGTTCAAGGAACTGGGATAAAAATTGGGCTGATGGCCGGGTGCTCACGCCTGTAATCCCAGCACTTTGGGAGGCTGAGGCGGGCGGATCACTTGCGGTCACGAGTTCCAGACCAGCTTGGCCAACATGGTGAAACCCCATCTCTACTAAAAATACAAACATTAGCAGGCGTGGTGGTGCATGTCTGTAGCTTCTTGGGAGGCTGAGGTAGGAAAATGGCTTGAACCCTGAAGGCAGAGGTGGCAGTGAGCCGAGAGAGTACCACTGCACTCCAGCCTGGGCGACAGAGCGAGACTCCATCTCAAAAAAAAAAAAGTTGGGCTGAGGTTGGAGCAGTCCAAATGGGCCTTTAGGGGTCCTCCTATTTGATAGATGGAGAAACTGAGGTACATAGTAGGAAAAGTTGCTAAAATTACACACGAAGGCTTAAAGCCAGGGTGCCTTGATGCCAGAGGCCAATGGCCAAAGGCTACTGCCCCGTGAGGGGGACTAGGAGGCACCTGGGGCATTACAGGGTGAGAGGGTGTCAGATGGCAGTCTCTGGTCTCAACCAGCTCTTGCCTTTCTTTCTCAGTTCATCTCAAAGAAGGACCCAGAGGATGTCAAAGAGGTGAGGCTCCTGGGAGGAAGAGGGACTGTTCTGCAGTTCCAGATCTGGAAACTGTCAAGGGGCAGCTGGTAACTCTGCTTGGACATCGGCCCTCCTTCCTCCCTGTCCCTGGGCGAGGGGCTGCTGCAGCTGCTTCCTGATCCTCACACCCCCCGGGGGCAGGCTGGGCATGGGGGCGGCTGCCTCCCACCATTGCTGGTTCTGGGCAAGTCTCATGTCCCTCGTAGGTGGTGGTCTGGAAGCGGTACAGCGACTTCCGCAAGCTGCATGGAGACCTGGCCTACACCCACCGCAACCTCTTCCGCCGCCTCGAGGAGTTCCCTGCTTTCCCCCGGGCCCAGGTGTTTGGTGAGTGTTAGATTGGGGCACTCGGGCCAAAGATGGAGGGAGCATTGGGCAAAAGGGGACCTCCGCCAGTGGGGGCTGGATAGAGAGGGCCTGAAACCCTGGGCAGAGTCATGTTTGGAAGGGCCCTTAGAGATGACCTCATTTGACAGATGGGGAAACTGAGGCTCAGAGTAGCCTAACCCTTACTGTGTATTTCACCTTTTAACATTCCTGTTGGGCTGGGCGTGTGGCTCACGCCTGTAATCCTAGCACTTTGGGAGGCCGAGGCAAAACTCCATCTCAAAGGAAAAAAAATCCTGTCTTTATCAGCTCCATTTTATTTTCCTTTTTCTTTTTTATTTTTGTTGACAGCCTCACTTTGTCACCCAGGCTGGAGTACAGTGCGCTGTCTTGGCTCACTGCAACCTCCACCAGGTTCAAGGGATTCTCTTGAATCAGTCTCCCCAGTAGCTGGGATAACAGGTGTGCACCACCACGCCTGGCTAATTTTTGTATTTTTAGTAGAGACAGAGTTTCATCATATTGGCCAGGCTGGTCTTGAACTCCTGACCTCAGCTGACCTGCCCGCCTCGGCTTCCCAAAGTGCTGGGATTACAGGCGTGAGACACTGCACCCGGCCCATCTCAATACTTAGTATATTGATTACATGTTGCAATGAGAATATTTGGGATATATTGGGTTAAATAAAATATTAAAATTAACTTGTGGCTAGGTGTGATGGCTCACACCTGTAATCCCAGCACTTTGGGAGGCCGAGGCAAGCGAATCACGAGATCAGGAGTTTGAGACCAGCCTGGCCAACGTGGTGAAACCCCGTCCCTACTAAAAATACAAATAATTAGCTGAGTGTAGTGGTGAGTGCTTGTAATCTCAGCTACTCAGGAAGCTGAGGCAGGAGAATCGCTTGAACCTGGGAGGCAGAGGTTGCAGTGAGCCAAGAGTGTGCCATTGCACTCCAGCCCAGGCGACAGAGTGAGACTCCGTCTCAAAAAAAAAAAAAATTGTTTCTTTTTTCCTTTTATTTAATGTAGCTGCTAGAAAATTTAAAATTGCATATGTAGCTCATATCTGTATTAGACAGTGCTGACCAGTTGCTTGGGTCTGCGTACTCATGTGAGATGTTCTTTTTTGTTATTGGTTTTTGTTTTTGTTTTTTGAGATAGAGTCTCACTCTGTCACCCAGGCTGGAGTCCAGTGGCATGATATCAGCTCACTGCAAACTCTGCCTCCCAGGTTTGAGCGATTCTCCTGCCTCAGCCTCCCAAATAGCCAAGTAGCCACCCAAGTAGTGTGCGCCACCACACCTAATTTTTTTTATTTTTAGTAGAGACAGGGTTTCACCATGTTGGCCAGGCTGGTCTCGAACTCCTAACCTCAAGTGATCCACCTGCCTCGGCCTCCCAAAACGCTGGGATTATAGGTGTGAGCCACCGCGCCTGGCCGAGATGTTCTTTTGAAGCAAGGTAAAGGATTGCTGCTGTCAGGTTATGCCAGGCCAGTGGGGAAGTACCACAGACTGGCCGCACAGTAACTGGACCAGAGTTAGCCTGCTCTGCAAAATACCTAGGACAGAGCAGTGAAACTGTGGCTCGCACCTGTAATCTCAGTGCTTTGGGAAGCCAAGGCAAGGTAATCACTTGAGCTCAGGAGTTCAAGACCAGCCTGGGCAACATGGTAAAACCCCATCTCTACAAAAAATACAAAAATTAGCCAGGCATGATGGTGTGCACCTATAGTCCTAGCTACCTGGGAGGCTGAGGCGGGAGGGCGGCTTGATCCCAGGAGGCAGAGGTTGCAGTGAGCTGAGATCGTGCCACTGCACACCAGCCTGGGTAACACAGCCAGTCCTTTTCTCAAAAAATAAACGGGGGCTCCTTGCTTTGTGACCTTGGGCAAGTCACTTTCCCTCTCTGAGCCTTACTTTTGTCATTAGATCAAAGCCATCAGAAATGCTTTTGTTTCTTGTTAACTGCCTAGCTCCCCCTGGGTAGGATATGATATTCACAAGGGCAGAGACTGGTTCCTCCCCTGTTCACCTTCTGAGTCTAGCATATAGTAGGTGCTCAGTAAACATCTGGCAAATGAATGAATAGGGAAATTGATCCTCCTGGAAGCCCCTACCTCACCCCAGGAGGAACCAGGGCAGATTGCTGGGAGAATGGGTAGGAGGGCAGTGAGTTGCTCAGAGCATCTCAGGCAGGACCAGGAAAAGTGGCCTTGGGGCAGAAGCCCCTGTGGGTCACCGCCACTCTCCCCTGTTCCTTGTCCTGGGGGCTGTAGGCCGGTTTGAAGCCTCAGTGATCGAGGAGCGGCGAAAGGGGGCAGAGGACCTGCTTCGCTTCACTGTGCACATACCTGCGCTCAACAACAGCCCCCAGCTCAAGGAGTTCTTCCGGGTATGTGCACCTTCCACCTTCCCAAAACTTGGGCCACTTACCCACCCACCAGATTGCACCCCATGACTCCCCATGTCTGATCTTTCTGTCCTGCAGGGTGGGGAGGTGACCCGACCCTTGGAGGTGTCCAGGGACCTGCACATCCTGCCACCCCCTCTGATCCCCACCCCGCCCCCTGATGACCCCCGGCTATCCCAACTGCTCCCTGCAGAAAGGAGGGGCCTCGAGGAATTGGAGGTGCCAGGTACATCGGGGTGGGAGGAGGGAACCAGGGCTGGAGGGTGCAGAGTGGGGAGGGCGGCCACACTCCCTCCTCAGTGATCTTACTGAGAAATGTGTGTGTGTCCCAGGTCTATCACTTAACTGGCTGAGGAACTTTGGGCAGGTCCTTTTCCTTCTCTGTGCTACAGTTTCTTAATCTGTAAAATGAGCACAAACCCTAATAACAGGCTTGTCTATGCCCATGGTTGCTGCAAGGGTTTAAGGAGAGAGTAATTCTATTTTGAAAGCTGAGAAATAAACGCAGGTATTCATGACCCCAATTATCTCTTCCTCAGTGGACCCCCCACCATCCAGCCCTGCCCAGGAGGCCCTGGATCTCCTCTTTAACTGTGAGAGCACCGAGGAGGCATCTGGTTCCCCTGCCCGAGGCCCCCTCACCGAGGCTGAGCTTGCCCTCTTCGACCCCTTCTCCAAGGAAGGTAATGAGCTGGGACAGCCGGGAAGGAGCCAGGGCAGGACGTCCTTGGGACAGGGAGGAGGGCAGAGCCCCACTAGCCTGCTCAGTGCCTGCGCAGATCAGGGAAAGACGTCTCCTCAGCAGTGCTGCCCTGTGGGCCAATAGCAGCTTCAATGAGAATTAGAAGCCCTGTGCCAGGGCACGTGGTGTGGTGTGCTGGATGCACCTGTGCAACAAGTAGCCACGAGGAAGGAAAGGAGGCACTTCCCATGTTGGGGCCATCTCACTGAGAAGGCTTTGGAAAGAGCCGGCTCACACTGCTCTGGGACATTTTAGTTCCTTCCCTGCAAGCTCGTGGTGGGATTTCCTGACTAGCCAGGGTCTGGCTGCAGATCCTGAAGGCAAGAGGCCTGCTGGTCAATGGGAGTGAGTTCTCAGCTCAAAGGGCAGCTGCAAAGGGAAATCCCTCTGGGGGCCTAGAGCCACTGGCATTTGGGGATGCTGGAGGTAGAAGGGCCCCCCCGATGGAGGTCAGGGTCCTGGGCACCTTCTTGCTGTGAGATCCTGGGACTCGACAGTCCCAAGCTCTGAGACACTGGAGTTTTTCATTCTAAAATTTGCCAACGCCTGGCACATTGGCTCACACCTGTAATCTCAACACTTTGGGAGGCTGAGGCAGGAAGATTGCTTGAGCCCAGGAATTCAAGACCAGCCTGGGCAATATAGCAAGAGTCCATGTCTGTTATTCTTTTTCTTTTTTTGAGACAGAGTCTCACTTTGTCGCCCAGTCTGGAGTACAGTGGCGCAATCTCTGCTCACTGCAACCTCCCAGGTCCAAGCGATTCTCCTGCCTCAGCCTCCTGAGTAGCTGCGACTACAGGCGCGCACCACGGTGCCTGCTAATTTTGTATTTTTAGTTGAGATGGGATTTTTCCATGTTGGTCAGGCTGGTCTCAAACTGCCGACCTCAGGTGGTGCGCCCGCCTCAGCCTCTGAAAGTGCTGGGATTACGGATGTGAGCCACCGCGCTTGGCCCTTTTTTTTTTTTTTGAGATCGAGTCTTGCTCTGGATTGCCCAGGCTGGAGTGCAGTGGCACGATCTCAGCTCACTCCCACCTCCGCCTCCCGGATTCAAGCGATTCTCCTGCCTCAGCCCCCTGAGTGGCTGGGACTACAGGCGCGCGCCACCATGCCTGGCTAATTTTTGTATTTTGAGTAGAGACAGGGTCGCACCATTTTGGTCAGGCTGGTCTCAAACTCCTGACCCTCAAGTGATCCACCTGCCTCCGCCTCCCAGAGTGCTGAGATTACGGGCGTGAGCCAAAATGCCCTGCCTCTTTCACTTTTCTTGTTCTGCCTCCTCCCGTTCCTGCTCCTGCCTCTCCAGGGTTGGGGAGTGGGAGGAAGGAATAGGAGGGAAAGGCAACGTTGGTGTCACAGGGCTGTTATGCCTGGCCTCTGGGTGGCAGGCATCCAAGTGCTCTGTCCTTGTGCCAGCTGAGTCCCTGCTGGGCAGCTAGCTGCCTGGGCAGGAGCTTTTCTATTTTTTTTCCTCTCCTTTTTAATTTTTTTATTTTTATTTATTTATTTTTTGAGACAGAGTCTGGCTCTGTCACCAGGCTAGAGGGCAGTGGTGCGATCACGGCTCACTGCAGCCTCCAACTCCTAGGCTTAAGCGATCCTCCCACCTCAGCCTCCCAAATAGCTGGGACAGGACCACAGGCATGCACCATCATGCCCAGCTAAGTTTTTAATTTTTTGTAGAGATGAGATCTCACTATGTTGCCCAGGCTGGTCTCAAGCTCCTGGACTCAAGTAGTCCTCCCACCTCAGCCTCCCAAAGTGCTGGATCATAGGCATGAGTGACTGTGTCCAGCCAGGATCTTTTCAAGACCCTTCACAGACAGCTCCAATGAGACATTCACTCAGCCCATGGGAAAAGTCCCCAAAGCCTGGAACTGCAGTGTGCTCAGACACTGCCTTATTTTCCTACCCTGCCATGGTGGGCACCTCCAACAAACCTCTCACCACCAGAATTCTTGAGGCAAGGAGTGGGCACCTGTGTCTCCCTTCTTCACAGCAAACTCCTTAACTCGAGTGTGCAGGTGTCCCAGGCACTCTTCTGCTCTCTGCTCCCTGAGCAATATATGGAGGGCTGTAGGCCCAGCCAGGAGGTGCCTTCTCCCTCCTGCAGGAGGCCCGGACTTCTCAGGGCTCTCATGGAACTCACAGGGATGGGGTTAGAGAGGCACCCACTTTTTCCCTCTCCAGGATGATAGGGTATCATGATGCTCCCTGCCCCCGCACCTTCCCCTCAGAGGCCTTTTCACCAAAGGTGCACCAGATTTCCAGTCGCCTCGTGTGTAAGCTGCAGGTAGGATGTCCGACCCCCTTTTAGCCAGTCCAGGGGGATATAATGAGCCTTTACCTGGGAAATATGAGGACACCTGTCACTCACTGTCTTTACATTTGGGGGCCTCAGCTGAAACTGCAAGGCTTCAGAAAACCCCTGAGATTCTCTAAGTCTCCTATTCTAAGATTATTCCAAGTCTTGGAGCATTTCTACCCTCAGCCTGGTGGTGGTGGCCTAGCATCCTTCAGGGAAACTTTCTGGAGGGGATTTTTGGATTTCTAGGTCAACTGGAGTCAAGAGGGAAATAGGACCAGTGACCCAGAGCTTACAAACTAGAGTGTGTACCTAAAGACATAATTAGGAAGGTAAGGCTGTTTTTACAGAAGCACGTGAACCCTATCGATCAAATAGCTCCTGGCTAGTTTTTGATCCACAGACGACTTCTGGATTGCTCTGGCATTGGTCCCCTCTACTGGGGACAGGCTGATACCCTGATGGACAAAAGAGGTCTTGGGGTTGGGCAGAGGGCCTGGGAAAGGAAGGGCCAGTCTGGTCCGAGTCCTCCCTTTCTAACTGCAGAAGGCGCAGCCCCCAGCCCCACCCATGTGGCTGAGCTGGCAACGATGGAGGTGGAGTCTGCAAGGCTGGACCAGGAACCCTGGGAGCCAGGAGGGCAGGAGGAGGAAGAGGACGGGGAAGGAGGGCCCACCCCTGCCTACCTAAGCCAGGCCACAGAGCTCATCACCCAGGCCTTGCGGGATGAGAAGGCAGGCGCTTACGCTGCTGCGCTCCAGGGCTATCGAGACGGCGTGCACATCTTGCTTCAGGGAGTCCCCAGTGAGTAGGGACTGAGGGTGGAGGGTCAGGCCTGGGTCCCAGGTGGGGCAGTGATGAAGGGAGCAAAAAAACAAGCAAATCACGGATCAGGAGCCCTTTTACTCCTCACTGACCAGCTGTGTAACCTGGGCAGATTTTTGTTTCTGTTTTTGTTGTTGTTGTTTTTGTTGTTGTTGTTTTTAACCTCTTGTGGCCTCAGTTTTCTTCTTTCTCTTTTTTTTTTTTTTTTTTTTTGAGACAGAGTCTTGCTCTTGTTGCAGGCTGGAGTGCACAATCTCGGCTCACTGCAACCTCTGCCCCCCAGGTTCAAGTGATTCTACTGCCTCAGCCTCCCGACTAGCTGGGATTACAGGCGCCCACCACCATGCCTGGCTAATTTTTGAATTTTTATTTTTTATTTATTTTTATTTATTTTTTTTATTTTTTGAGACAGAGTCTCGCTCTGTCGCCCAGGCTGGAGTGCAGTGGCACAATCTTGGCTCACTGCAACCTCCACCTCCCAGGTTCAAGCCATTCTCCTGCCTCAGCCTCCTGAGTAGCTGGGATTACAGGCACGTGCCACCACGCCCAGCGAATTTTTGTAGTTTTAGTAGAGATGGGCTTTCACCATGTTGGTCAGGCTGGTCTCGAACCCCTGACCTCGTGATCCACCCACCTCGGCCTCCCAAAGTGCTGGGATTACAGGCGTGAGCCACCGCGCCCGGCATGGGCTCAGTTTTCTTATTTGTAGACTGAGGAGAATGGATGCTGGGCCCCAGAGAGGAGGGAAAAGCACATGGTGATGCTCTGTGAATTGTAAAGGACCCGACCAGGGGTTCTGACCAGGCCAGTGGTGCCCAGGTGCCTCAGCTGAGCATTCTCTCTCCACAGGTGACCCGTTGCCTGCCCGCCAGGAAGGTGTGAAGAAGAAGGCAGCTGAGTACCTGAAGCGGGCAGAGGAGATCCTGCGCCTGCACCTGTCTCAACTCCCACCCTAACAGGGAGTGGGCCCTTCCCTGGGACTCTTGCTCCTGCACTGCCAGCCCCTTCTCCTCTCCCCAGGGCCTGGCCCTACCTCCTGGTCTTGTAATTACAGGAGCCATTTCTGTAGGTAACTGGACCAAGAATGAGAAAAATAATGAATTCTTAGCTCCCTGATTACACCTGCCACCTTGGAATCAAGGACTCACACTTCTGACCCTGCCTGTCTTTTGGGGGTTTTTTTTGAGTTGGAGTCTCGCTGTGTCGCCCAGACTGGAGTGCAGTGGTGTGATTGCGGCTCACTGCAACCTCCACCTCCCAGGTTCAAGCAATTCTCCTGTCTCAGCCTCCCCAGTAGCTGAGATTGCAGGCACATGCCACCACGCCCAGCTAATATTTTGTATTTTTAGTAGGGACGGGGTTACACCATGTTGGCCAGGCTGGTCTCGAACTCCTGACCTCAAGTGATCCACCCGCCTCAGTCTCCCAAAGTGCTGAGATTACAGGCATGAGTCACTACGCCCGGCCCATGTCTGTCTGTCTTGATGTGTGAGCAGCAGCTGTGGTCATTAAACCATTAGTTTACCCCTCTAGAACTGGGGTCTGCAAACTCCCACCTGCAGCCAAATCTGGCCCACCTCCTTTTTAATGTAAGGGCTGTGAGAGTGGTTTTTACTTTTTTTAATGATTAAAAAAATCAAAATAATATTCTGTGACAATGACAGGTGAAATTTATATGTGACAAGTGAAAATTATATGAAATTTAAGAGTCTATAAATAAAATTTGTTGGAACACAACCAGGCTAATTCATTTAGTATTGTGATAGCTGCTTTCGCGCTACACTGGCAGTTGAAACAGTTGCAGAGTTGAGTCTTTGCCGCCTGCAAATCCCAAAACATTTACAACCTGGCCCTTTGCAGAAAACATTTGCTGGCCCCTGAGCTAGAAAATAGGGAGCATAGTCTCCAGGGAAATGCAGGACAAGCCGATGGAGCCGGTTTATTGGGTGGAAGGGACGAAGGAGAGGAACCCAAAGCCCGGGTACCTGTCTCAGAGGCCCCAAAGCCAAATCCTGATTGCTCAGCGGGCTGGAAGGCGTGGCCTCAGCCCCGCCCCGCCCCGCCTCACCACAAAGCGGTTGGTTGCGGCAGGGACTACACCGGTGTATCATGGGAGCGGCCCGGGCTACACGTTAAAAACACTAAGGGGAGCGCGCGAAGCTCAACTTGGCGCTCGACGGGGGCCGTTAGCCGCCCCAGAGCGCGCGGAGCCGCAGAGGCGTAGCTGGACTACAACGCAGTGCATCTCGGGAGGCCAACTCGACTGGACCGGGTGAGAGGACAGAGGTGGCTCGATGGGCGGCCCGAAGGCCGGGGATCATGGCGGGCAGGCGGGCCCAGCCAGGTTCAGCCCCGCCCCGACCCGCCGCTCCCCACCCCCGGCCGGCCTCGCGTGCCTTCCCGCAGCACTGCTGTCCCCGGGATGCTGAGCGCCCACCGTCTCCCCGCAGCCCCCTCATGCCCGGCTGCGAGCTGCCCGTGGGCACCTGCCCGGACATGTGCCCGGCCGCCGAGCGCGCCCAGCGCGAAAGGGAGCACCGCCTGCACCGCTTGGAGGCGGTGCCGGGTTGCCGCCAGTACCCGCCCCGCGCCGATCCGCAGCGCGCGGTGAAGGAGTACAGCCGACCCGCCGCCGGCAAGCCCCGGCCCCCGCCCAGCCAGTTGCGTCCGCCCTCCGTGCTGCTGGCCACCGTGCGCTACCTGGCCGGTGAGGTGGCGGAGAGCGCCGACATCGCCCGCGCCGAGGTGGCCAGCTTCGTGGCAGACCGCTTGCGAGCTGTGCGCCTGGACCTGGCGCTGCAGGGAGCGGGCGACGCCGAGGCAGCGGTGGTGCTGGAGGCGGCGCTGGCCACGCTGCTGGCCGTAGTGGCGCGGCTCGGGCCCGACGCGGCGCGGGGACCCGCGGACCCGGTGCTGCTGCAGGCCCAGGTGCAGGAGGGCTTCGGCTCGCTGCGGCGCTGCTACGCGCGGGGCGCCGGGCCGCACCCCCGCCAACCCGCCTTCCAGGGTCTCTTTCTGCTCTATAACCTGGGTGAGTCGGGATCCTGGCGGCTGGGCAGAGCGTGGGGACAGGAGCCCACCATGACAGTGGAGGTAGGGAAAGGAAGGATTAGCTTTAACATCTCACCATTAGCCCCCTCCCAGGACAGCACAAGATCCACCGAGCCCCGACGTGGGACCTCGGGCCCACCTCTAGGTCTTAGTTGTCTCAGGAATAAAAGTGGAGGGGGCAAGGGTGGAAAGGGAGAGTTGGTCTAAATAGTGATTTTCAAACTTTTTTTTTTTTTTTTGAGTCTCGCTGTGTCGCCCAGGCTGGAGTGCAGTGGCGCGATCTCGGCTCACTGCAACCTCCGCCTCCCTGGGTCAAGCGATTCTTCTGCCTCAGCCTCCTGAGTAGCTGGGATCACAGGCGCGCGCCACCACACCCAGCTAATTTTTGTATTTAGTAGAGACGGGGGTTTCACCATGTTGGTCAGGCTGGTCTCGAACTCCTGACCTCGTGATCCGCCCACCTTGGCCTCACAAAGTGCTGGGATTACAGGCGTGAGCCACCGCGCCCGGCTGATTTTCAAACTCTTTTAACCTCCCCGCCCAGTCAGGGTTACCAAGCAAACAAGAACACATATGCCCACGAATATACCTGAGACAGAAGTTTAAGGCATTAGAGATACTTTCTATGGGCGATGCATTCCAATAAACTCTTATTATTTGTTTCTTTCTTTGTTTTTGAGACAGAGTCTAGCTCTGTCGCCCAGGCTGGAGTGCGGTGGCATGATCTTGCCTAACTGCAACCTCCGCCTCCCGGGTTCAGGCTATTCGCCTGCGTCAGCCTCCCAAAGAGCTGGGACTACAGGCTTGCGCCACCACGCCCGGCTAGTGTTTGGATATTTAGTAGAGACAGGCCAACACCATGTTGGCCATGCTGGTCTCGAACTCCTGACCTCAAAATGATAGCTCACCTCTGCCTCCCAAAGTGCTGGGATTACAGGCGTGAGTCACCGCACCCGGCCTGTTTGTGTTTTTTGAGACAGGGTCTCACTCTTGCCCAGGCTGGAGTACAGTGGCTTAATTATAGTTCACTGCAGCCTCAACCTCGTGGGCTCAAGGGATCCTTCTGCCTCAGCCTTCCAAGTAGCTGGGACCACAGATGTATGCAATCACACCCGGCTAACTTAAAAAAATTTTTTTTGTAGAGATGGGATCTCGCATGTTGCCACTCGAATTCCTGGGCTCAAGTGATCCTCCTGCCCCACCCTCCCAAGTAGCCGGGTGCGGCCATCATGCCCAGTGAATGGTTTATTTTTGTCCACACTGTTCCTCTGAAGAAGGCATGGTAATTATCCCTGGTCTAGTGGGGGAAGAAATCGAAGCCCAGGGTGGTGAGGTGACTTGCCTGTTGACACAGCACTGGTTAACAGTAGTAGTGGCAGGACCATGATTTTCTTTTCTTTTAATTTTTTAAAATTTATTTTTATATAGGGATTGGAGTCTTGCCATGTTGACCAGGTTGCTCTCAAACTCCTGGGCTAAAGTGATCCTACCGCGTTGGTCTCCCAAAGTGCTGGGATTACAGGCATGAGCCACTGTGCCCAAATAAGCTGTGTTCTGGCTGGGCCCTCTCTACTAAAAATGCAGAAATTAGCTGGGTGTGGTGGCGCATACCCGTAATCCCAGCTACTCAGGAGGCTGATGCAGGAGAATCGCCTGAACCTGGGAGGTAGTGGAGATTGCAGTGAGCCAAGAGCCACTATACTTCAGCCTGGGTGACAAAGCAAGTCTGTCTCAAAAAAAAAAAAAAAAAAAAAAAAGGCCCTGCCCTGTACAATTTTAACAAAATGCTGTTGACTTCACAACCTACTTATTGGTCAGAAGCCCCAGTTTACAAATGAGGGCCAAGGTTCCAGTGTCTGAGACTCTTCCAGAAGGGAAGCAGGGGCAGAGTCTCCTGAAGGAAGGGGCCTTCCCAGGTGGTCAGGGGAAAGTGGGGCAGAGTTGGCTTCCAAAACTGTGGGTACAGGGAAGCCAGGGTAGTGGGAAATCCAAGTCAGAAAACTTGGACTGGGGTCAGGCTCAACTACATACCCGCCCTAGGACACTCTCAGGCGAATCATTCAATTATCTGGGCCAGCTTCCCAAATCCGTAAACCCTGCCCACTTCAGTGTTGTAAGTAAGGATCTGGACTGCAGGAAGTCAAGAGCCAGAGGCCACTCATTCAAATATAGGTTGGGGAAGGAGCCAAAGGCTGGCCCTTAGAGGGGAGAGGGAAGTTGGGCTAGGCCTAGAGAAGGGGCGTGGTCGAGTAGAGAGGAAGGACAGGGTGTTGGGAGGGGAGATGAGCCTGATCCTGTAAGGACCAGGCGTCCTCATTCTGGCTTCCCGCTCTCACAGGCTCGGTGGAAGCCCTGCATGAGGTTCTACAGCTGCCTGCTGCCCTGCGCGCCTGCCCGCCCCTCCGCAAGGCCTTGGCGGTAGATGCTGCCTTCCGAGAGGGCAATGCTGCCCGCCTGTTCCGTCTGCTCCAGACCCTGCCCTACCTGCCAAGTTGCGCTGTGCAGTGCCATGTGGGCCATGCCCGCCGGGAAGCCCTGGCCCGCTTCGCTCGTGCCTTTAGCACCCCCAAGGGCCAGACCTTGCCTCTGGGCTTCATGGTCAACCTCCTGGCCCTGGATGGACTCAGGGAAGCACGGGACCTGTGCCAGGCCCACGGGCTGCCCTTGGACGGAGAGGAGAGAGTTGTGTTCCTGAGGGGTCGCTACGTGGAGGAAGGGCTACCGCCTGCCAGTACGTGCAAGGTGTTAGTGGAGAGCAAACTTCGAGGACGTACCCTGGAGGAGGTGGTCATGGCAGAGGAGGAAGATGAGGGCGCGGACAGACCTGGGTCCCCAGCCTGAGGAGGGAGCGTGAGCCTCCCAGAGCCCCAGGACTGGGCCAGAGCACTTAGGTTTCTTTTTCCATGGTTTCCAGATAATAAAAGGAACTTGTTTTGTTGGTACCAGTCACTAGATGTGATTTATTTGAGGGGCTGTTGTAGGGAGTTAGGATACACAGCATGCAGGGAGAGGAACGCAGACTAGGCAAGGCCTAAGGTACCCCAAGACTCACTTTCGCCACTGGTCCTTGGCCTTGATGACCTGAGTTGGCATCTGAGGTTGGCATGCATCCCATCTCCACCCACCCGCCACCAAGGGCAGTTGGTGGTTTTGCCATCCCATCCCTGTCCCCTGCTGCCCACCCTCTGCCACCTAAGCACCAGGATGAGGGTGAGTTGCATTAGGGCTTGCCACTCCCCTCAGGGACCTCAAGCTGTTGCCTGAGAAGCTTGAGAGGGTCCTGTGGTAGTGCCCCCTTCTGGCACCAAGGAAGACCAGGACATCTCAGGAAAGCAGGCAGGAGAGGGTTGGAGTAAAGGGAGGGCTGAAGAAAGAGGGCTGGGGTCAGAGGTCAGCCACAGGCCTCAGGGTGGCTGCCGCACCCTCCAGGGCTGTCACCACAATGCTGAGCTGTCTCTGGACCTCAGCCCAAGCTTCAGATCCAGAAGCTGTGTCCCTGGCCCTGGAGCAGGCATTGGATAGGCCCGGGAATGTGACTACGGAGCCCGTGCGAGGTGCCCAGAGCACATGGCTGACAAGAGAAATGGGACAGGATCAGGGTCAGTCAGTCAGGGGCCAGGAAAGAGAAGCCTGGGCCTAGAACTGGCTCAGCTCCTGTACGCAGCGAGGCAGAAAAGCACCCCTGTCCACTTGTCTCTGAAGGCCAGGGAGCTCTTACAGCAGTGGCGGTGGGGGGAGGAAATGTGGGTTCCAGTCCTAGCTCCCAGAGGGACCCTCAAGCAACTTTCCTCCCCTCCCTGAGCCTTACATTCCCATCTTCTTCAGTGGCTGGGTTGCACTCTAAAGGGCAGAGAAGCTGACCACCTCGTCTCAGGTGGGGAGCCATTGTCCGGCCCCACCTGGAGGCACCTCCCAGGACTCTGGGACAGACTCACCTGTAGTAGCGTTCCTCTGGGAAGGCTCTAGGGTTCAGAAAGGTCCGTTCCAAGAGCATCAACTGGTCATTGAGCATCCGGACCTGCAGGGGGCTGGTGGGGAGGCAGGAACTGCCAGTCACCCTGGAGCCAGCAGCCCAGCTACCAGCCTGGTATCCTGCCCTGGGTGCTGCCCTCCCAGCCCCTGCCCGCTGCCCTTGCTCACTCAGGGCTGCCCTTCTGCAGTGTTGATATGCGTTGGCCCAAGGCTGCAGCTTCTGCCTCAAACTTCTCCACTGCAGTCACCAGAGGCCCTGTGAGGAACAAGCAGTGGCTCAGTCCTGGGGGTGCAGGGCTCCCCATACCTCAGGGTCAGGGCTGTGCCTACCCAGGCTGATGCTGTGCTGCTCCAGCAGGGCCCCGAGATCTTGCTGGGCTGCCTGCAGGAAGCTGCGGAGTGTCTCACTGTAGTCACTGACTTTGAGGGGCAGGAAGAAGCTGTCACTGAGCCGGAGAATCACACTCCCCGCTGTCCGGGCCACAGCCTGATGGCTGCTGAAGCCTGCGGCAAGGTGACAAGGCCAGGGCTCAGTCTTCAGCCTCTCCTGTCCTGGTCTCAGGATGCCCCTTGTCTCCCTCCTCACCTGGGTCCAAAAACTTGTCCACATAGTCAAAGGTGTCAAAGGCTGTATGGTAGGTGGGGTAGATCCTGGCTGAAGTCTTGCTCTGGGGGAACAAAGCCCAGAGGTGACAGGCTTGGGATGGGAAGTGGGAGAAGGTGTACCTCCAGTGAGCTGCAAAATGTGGGCATTATCTCCACTGAATCTTGGCCATGTCTGTGAGGTGGCTTCTAGAATTCCCACAGAAAAGGAAACTGAAGCTCAGAGAGGTTAACCTGCTGATATCACATAGCTAATTAGTGGAAGAGCTGGGTCTGGTGCCAGTTTCCAGTTTCACAGAAAGGAGAAGAACCTGGGGCTTTGGGGTCAGATAGATTCAAATCCCAGCTCTACTACCAAGAATCGCTGTGGCTGTGAGGTGGAGAACATACTTTTTGGAGCATCAAACAGGGAGGTGCCAGCTGGGCACTCTGCACCCCTTGTCTTGTTTTTACCTTCATGCCAACGCTCACGCCAATGGTCTGAGTTAATCAATGCTGAGATTAACTTCCCCCCTCCCACCCCCGCCCCTACATTTTAAGATCTTTGGAAACAGAATGCTTCTCACAGGCAATGCCATCTTACAACTGGTTGGAAGCGGTGGTTTTTTTTTCCCTTCCTGAATATTGCATAACATAACGGCACATCTTATAATCAGTAGTATCTTACATTTGATAAAATAACATAGATGAGCATAAAGAGGTGCTTGAAAAGGTTAAACTTGGCAGAGGCCGGGCACCAAGGCTCACACCTGTAATCCCAGCACTTTAGGAGGCTGAGGCGGGAGGATGGTTTGAGCCCAGGAGTTCAAGACCAGCCTGGCAACAAAGCAGGACTCCGTCTATATAAAACGTGTGTGTGTATTTCTGTGTGTGTGTGTATTTTTTTAAGAAACTTGGCAGAGGTAGCAATGAGTAAAGGTGCAGGGTTCAGTCTGTATGAGAACAGCCACAAGGAGAGGAGGGGGCGCATGCAGCAAGGTACCGAGGCAGGGACGGAGGGGCGCCTGCTCACCCGGTCATACGTATAGGCGATGTCCATGGAGGAGATGCCCAGGAAGTGAATGAAGGGTGCATAGTCGCTGCCAGCACCCAGAGAACCCAAGCTGCGGGAAGGAAGGGGGCCGGGATAAAGAGCGCTGGGCCGGACCGCCTCGCTCCGGGCCCCCTTCTGTCCCTGGGCTTACCTGGGGACCAGGCCGTACACCGGGCTGCTGCGGTTGAAGTACCGGATCCAGTTGTCGTAGATGCTCAGGTCGCCAGGGCCTGGTGAGCGGATCTGGCCGGAAGGAGAATTTAGTCTCGGTGCGCGGCCCTCCCCAGCCCCAACAACAGGGCGGGTTCTCCACCGGTCTCCTGCCCACCCGTGGTCCAGTCCTTACGAGGCTTGCCCCAGCCTCAGTCCAGCCCCAGCAGATCTAGAGAGTACCACTCCCCAGCCCCGCCCACCCGTGCGGCCTCCGCCGCACGCGGCCCGCCCCAGCTAGTTCAGCCCCGCCCGGCCTGCCCCCTTCCACCTCTTTGGTTGCAGAGAAGACGACACTCTGGACAGGGGGCGTCCCCTGCACCCTAAGGGTAGCGTTGGCTGTGGGAGGAGGGGAGAAAGACTATTTGGGCCCCAGCCCCTTCTTTTACCCACCCAGTCGTCCCGCCGTCTCCTCCCCTTTCCTGCCCCACCACCCGCATACCAAACACCGAGATGTCCACGTTGATGTAGGCCACCGTGCGCTCCTGCAGCTTGTTGAAGAACTCCTGCGGGTGCGAGGGGCGACGTCAGCCCCGCGCCGTTCTGTCCTGGGAACCCCTTTCGATCCCCTACCCTGTAGGGCCACTCACTTCTGTGAATTCCGTGGAGCCAATGAGCCCAAACTCCTCAGCCCCCCAGCTCGCAAACACGATTGATCTGCGAGGACGCCAGGTGCCTGGGAATGGGGGATAGAGGGTTGGAGGACAGGGTCCTCCTGATCCTAGGGTGCCTTAGGAGAAAGGCTGCTGACGTGAGGAGGGGAGAGCGGGAAAAGGCGGGGCAGCTGGTGACAGGATGTCCTGGCACCCTGCAGCCAGGCCTTCCAGGAGGCTCCCGCACCAAACACTGACCCCAACTCCAAGCCCCCTGAAGGGTCGGGTGGTCCCTTCTACCAGAATGCCTACTGCCCCTCTCTCTCTGTGGGCATGCTCTGGGAAGACTTCCGACCCTCCACCCTCAACCCCCGCCTCCAGGCCAAACTCCATAGCCATCTTCACTTGGTGATAACACAGGAACATTTCCTGTTAGGGCATTATCCACGTGGAACCAATCCCTACAACAATGCCTTGAGGGAGATACTATTATTATTTCCGTTTCACAGTTGAAGAAGCTGAGAGAAGCTAAATGACTTTCCCAGGGTCACACGGCTGGTAGGCAGCAGAGCCAGTTTCAAATCCAGATATTTGGCTCCACACTGTGGGTATAGGGACTGGAGGTGGAAGCCAGGTTGCAGGATGCTCCGCCTCCCGGGTTCAGGCAGGAGAATCGCTTGAGCCTGGGAGGTAGAGGTTGCAGTGAGCTGAGATCGTGCCACTGCATCCAGCCTGAGGGAATGAGTCTCACTCTGTGGCCCAGGTTGGAGTGCAGTGGTGCGATCTCGGCTCCCCACACCCTCAACTTCCTGGGGTCCAGCGATCCTCTCACCTCAACCTCCCAAGTAGCTGGGACCACAGGCACACACCACCGCGCCTGGCCGATTACTGTATTTTTGGTAGAGATGGGGTTTCTCCATGTTGCCCAGGCCAGTCTTGAACTCCTGAGCTCAAGTGATCCACGCACTTCAGCCTCCCAAAGTGCTGAGATTACAGGTGTGAGCCACCGCAACCAGCAAATGAAGAATTTTTCAGTGTGATGTGATTACACACTTGCAATTATACATTTTTACAATTTTTTCTGCCAAAAATATATAATCTAAATCAAATGAGCCAAACCCAAATTGAGGGTTATTTGACAAAATAATAGGATAATAATAGCAGGATCATGAAAGACAAAGAACAGCTAAACAATTATTATAGACTAAAGGAAACTAGTAACCAGATCACTAGTGTGATCCTGGATTGGAGCTTGGGCCAAAAAATTATTTTGCTATCAAGGTCATCACTGGGCACAGTGGCTCACGCCTGTAATCCCAACACTTTGGGAGGCTGAGGCAAGGAGGATCACTTAAGCCCAAGAGTTCGAGACCAGCCTCAGTAACACAGCAAGACCTTGTCTCTACAAAAAGTAAAAAAGTATCAGGGCTTGGTGGCGCACACACCTGTAGTCCCAGCTAATCAGGAAGCTGAGGCAGGAGGATCGCTTGAGCCCAGGAGGTCGAGCAAGCAGTGAGCTGACTGCACCACTGCACTCCAGGCTGGGCAACAGAGTGAGACCCTGTCTCAAAAAATATTTTTTTCTTTTTTTTGAGACGGAGTCTCACTCTCATCAACCAGGCTGGAGTGCAGTGGCGCAATCAGCTCACTGCAACCTCTGCCCCCCAGGTTCAAGCGATTCTCCTGCCTCAGCCTCCCGAGTAGCTGGGATTACAGGCACCCACCACCACGCCCAGCTAATTTTTGTATTTTCAGTAGAGATGGGGTTTTACCACATTGGCCAGGCTGGTGTTGAACTCCTGACCTCAGGTGATCCACCCACCCCGGCCTTCCAAAGTGCTGGGATTACAGGCATGAGCCACCACGCCCAGCTGGAAGTATTTAAAAGTTGTGGGGGCTAGCGCGGTGACTCACGCCTGTAATCCCAGCACTTTGGGAGGCCGAGGCGGGCGGATCACGAGGTCAGGAGATTGAGACCATCCTGGCTAACACGGTGAAACCCCATCTCTACTAAAAATACAAAAAATTAGCCAGGCGTGGTGGCGGGTGCCTGTAGTCCCAGCTACTCGGGAGGCTGAGGCAGGAGAATGGCGCAAACCTAGGAGGCAGAGCTTGCAGTGAGCCGAGATGGCGCCACTGCACTCCAACCTGGGCGACAGAGCAAGACTCTGTCTAAATTAAAAAAAAAAAAAGTTGTGGAAAATTGGCTGGGCACATTGGCTCACACCTGTAATCCCAGCACTTTGGAAGGCCAGGGCGGGTGGATCACCTGAGGTCAGGAGTTCGACACCAGCCTGGCCAACACGGTAAAACCCCATCTCTACTGAAAATACAAAAATTAGCCAGGCGTGGTGGCGCATGCCTGTAATCCCAGCTACTCGGGAGGCTGAGGCAGGGGAATGGCTTGAACCTGGAGGGCAGAGGTTGCAGTGAGCCAGATTGCGCCACTGCACTCCAGCCTGGGTCACAGAGCAAGACTGTGTCTCAAAATAATAATAATAATAATACTTCAGACAAAAACATATATAGTTATATTATAAATAGCCAAGGCTTTTTTCCCCTATTTTTTGTAGAGACAGGGGTCTCGGTATGTTCCCCAGGCTGGTCTTAAACTCTTGGGCTCAAGCGATCCTCCTGCCTCTGCCTCCCAACGTGCTGGGATTATTGGCATGAGTCACCGTGCCTGGCCCATATATTATACAGAGATAGAAAGCAAACGTGATGAAACATTAATATTAGGAGTGTCTGTATAAGAGGCTTCTTTGTACTATTTTTACATCTCTGTAAGTCTGAAATTATTTCAACATACAACACTTTGACAAACAAAAAAATATGGGAATTTCTGCGCTACCCATAAGGGTAAAGTCAAAAGCCCAGCCTCTCTCCACAAGCTTGTCCATTCCCTCCACCCCTGGCTTCTGAGCTGATCTCAGCAACACCTGTGGTTTCACAGACTGTTTTGCTACCAACTCCCCAAGTCATCTCTCAAGTCTCTCTCTCCTTTCTTTCTTTCTTTCTTTTTTTTCTTTTTTTTTTTTTAGACAGGGTCCTTTTCTGTTGCCCAGGCTGGAGTGCAGTAGCGTGATCACGGCTTACTGCAGCCTCAACCTCCCAGGCTCAAGTGTTCCTCCCACACAGCCTCCGAAGTAGCTGGAACCACAGGCACATGCCACCATGCCTGGCTATTTTTTTTTGTTTATTTTTTGTAAAGACAAGGTCTCACAAGGTTGGTCTCGAACTCCTGGGCTCAAGCAATCCGCCCACCTCAGCCTCCGAAAGTGCAGGGATAACAGGCATGAACCACTGTGGCCAGACTTCAGGTCTCATTTCTGAACTGCGACATCATATCATACAAGCGGGGGGATGGAGTTTGACAGCAGTGGCGTGTTTGTGTGCAATTACAGTTGAGTGGGTATCGGTTCAAATGCCATGCTTAGCACTCTGGGATATTATATGTAAGGGAAGATGAAGAAGTTCTGGAGCCAATGGCAGTGATGGTTGCACAACTTTAGAAATGTACTTAATGCCACTGAATCAAATACTTACAAACGTAAAACTGGTCAATTTTGTTATGTATATTTTACCATGAATTTTTAAAACTAACGAAAGAGGGCCTGGCGTGGGAACTCAACGCCTGTGGATCACTTGAGTCCTGGAGTTCAAGACCAGCTTAGGCAACACAGCGAGACCCCATCTCTATAAAAATAAATAACTAAAACTAAAACAAGAAATTAATATGGGAAGACCCAGATTCACATCTTCCTTCTAGATCTGTCCTAGATCCGCCCAGTTATTTTTCTTAAATGGCACTAATGTCGAGTCGCTTAGACCACAGCCCTCGACTTGTCCTCCCTCTTGCCCCTGGAGCCAGCAGACCCGGGCCCAGCAGCCTGTCCCTGCCCCACTGCCCTCCATCCTGGTCCAAGCCCCACAGCATCTCCAGCCCTGGAATGACAAGCGTCTGCCTGGCCCCCCTATGTGGCGTGCCCTTCCCCTGCTCCCCGCTTTTTTTTTTAGAGGGGTCTTGCTCCATTCTCCAGGCTGGAGTGCAGTGGCGCGATCTCAGCTCACTGCAACCTCTGCCTCCCAGGTTCAAATGATTCTCCTGCCTCAGCCTCCCAAGTAGCAGGGACTATAGGTGCACACCACCATGCCCTGCTAATTTTTGTATTTTTAGTAGAGACGGGGTTTCACCATGTTGGCCAGGCTGGTCTCGAACTCCTGACCTCGTGATCTGCCTGCCTCGGCCTCCCAGAGTGCTGGGATTACAGGCGTGAGCCACTGTGCCTGGCCAGGAGCCGTTTAACATGAGGACTCTATCATGTCCCTCTCCTGCGTGAAATCCTTCACCGGCTTCCCACAACCCTTGGACTGAACTCCAAACTCCTCAGCCTGGCCTGGCCCTGCCTGCTCTGCCACCTCGCCCAGCCCTGCCCACCTCCTTTCCGGCTGCCACCTCCTTGCCCTCCTCTCCTTCCCTGAAGCACTGAAACGCTGAAGTGCTGCCTCCACTGAGAGACTTGTCCCAACCTGGCCTGCCACGTCAAAGGCACACAAGACATTAGAGACATCAGAGTTAACAATCGGCTGCCGTCCCTGACCCAGCTGAGCTAAAGTTCCCGGAGGGCAGAGCCTGGGCGCTGCCTGCTTCACAGCAGCATCGGGCCTCGCTCCATCCAGGCACACGGGAGGCACTTGGAAGCGGCACATGAATCAACCCACAGTCTATTCCCTGTACCACACTGGGCTGCTGCAGGCCAAGGCTGGTGTCATGCATGTCTGCCCCCAGGGCCCTCAGGCATGGCACAAGGAGCACTGCAGTGTGAGGGAGAGGAGGTGGAACAGGAAGGGGACCTCCGGGGGCGAAGGTCCCTGGTCCAGGGGAGGGGGCCGCCTCACCCTTCTTCAGCAGGGTCCCCAGGACACGGGAGAGCTCCAGGAGGATGGCGGTGCCACTGCTGGGGTCCACAGCCCCGTGCACCCAGCTGTCTCGGTGGTTCCCATACAGCACGTAGCGATCTGGCCAGAGGAAAAGGGGCAGAGAACCAGAGGAGAGGGAGAGGTGGGCAGGGGGAGCTGGGCTGGGTGGTGGCAAGGGCAGGGCTGGATGAGGACAGCGGCATCCAGAGCAGAGCAGGGGCCTGGGGTGCAGGCAGCAAGAGGAGGGCTCACCAGGCTCCACAGCCCCACGGATGATGCCCAGGACGTTGGAAGAGTTCCTCAGCTCCAGGCGGTTGTAGACGCTCACATTCACCTGGCTGGGGAGGGTGAAGGGTGTGAGAAGACTCTTGGCCTTGCCCACTGCCCCCCACCCAGTGCAGGAGACACTGAGGCCCGGAGCTGGAAAGTGACGTGGCAAGGTCATTCATTGGCCCCGAAGTACCAAGAGAGGCAGCAAGGCTGGAGCCAGGCTCTCCTGCCTACTCGCTGGGTAGGTACTTATTGGGTACTTAGTCCCTGACTAGGCTCTGGGCAATGATGGCGACAGATGTGGACCTGGTGCTCGTGGGGCCTCCCTCTCCTGAGTGAGACAGACCAGGAGGACAGGAACAGCTGGGTGAAGGGGCCTGGGAGGAGAGGGCACCTGGAGGCCAGTGGGTGCTGTAGGGAGGGAGGTTGGTGCAGGTTGGGAGTGGCAGGGGCCCTGATTTGGGAAGGAGCTTGGCATCTTCAAGAGAGGGAGTCGTGGGGTGCAGACGTCAAGATGAGGTGGGAGGGGCAGGGGAATCCCTGCAGGAAACAGCAGCAGCTGTTTCACAGGCTTCCCCAAAAACAAGACATATTTTGGGGTCAGGAGAGGGTCTGGGAGACAGAAGAAAGGGAAAAAGGTCAGGTTTTGAAGTGGAAAGAGGGAACATCATCACAAGGGAAGGGGAGAGGTGAGTTGGGGGAGAGGGCAACTGAGGGAGACCTGGTCTGGCTGCATCTCACCTGTCTGCTGGGAAGTCTCCGTCAGCCCGGAAGCCGGGACCCAACCTGTAGTGGCAGCCCAGTGCTCCCTGCCAGGTGGCTGGGGCCAAAGTTCCGTTGAGGTTACTGGGGAGGAGGAAGAGGCCCTTCAGGGTAAATGTGAGTGTGGGGCTTGAAGTCTGGAGGCCACTGGGGGCTGGGCAGGACACCCCAGGGCACAAACTCACCAGAGCAGGTCTCTTGCATCCTGGAAGCCAATGGGCTGTGTAGGAATTGGGGGAAATCCGGAGACATTGGCAAGGTCCACGCGGAAGGAAGAGGGGACGGCTGGAAGGTAGGGAGTCAGAGGGTCCCCAAAATACTCGTAGTAGGAGCCTCGCTCCACTCCTGAGGGGGGCAGGTACCAGGAGTTGGGAAAGGTTTCGTCGGGTGAGCTCAGCCCATCGTTGATGTCAGCAGGGTCTGTGTACACCAGCACCCCGGCTATCCCGTGCTTGGCAGCGTTCACAGCCTGCAGTGGGCAGAGGAGGCTGTGTGTAAGGGAGGGACCGGGACCAGATATGTCCTATTCCTCTTCCTCCTTCCTCGACTGTGGAAGCCAGGATAGACCAATCTTCCATGGGCAAGATGACGTTTGCACAAGTCATTTATGGCAGTGCCTCTTGCAACAGTAAAGGCCAGTTCGGCACAGCCAAGCCTGTGCCTATCAGTGGAGTCTGGTTGAATAACAGGGACATCCTACAGTGGAATACCATGAAGCTGCATAAAATAACACAGTTGTGTACTCATGTCCACAGCAGCATTATCCTCAACGGCCAAAAGGAGGAAATAGCCCAAGTGTCCATCAACAGATGAATGGCTAAACCAAATGTGGGCTGTAACATACAATGGAGGCCGGGTGTGGTGGCTCACGCCTGTAATCCCAACACTTTGGGAGGCTGAGGCAGGCAGATCACCTGAGGTGGGATCACCTGAGGTCAAGACCAGCAGGGAGATCACCTGAGGTCAAGACCAGCAGGTAGATCACCTGAGGTCAAGACCAGCCTGGCCAACATGGTGAAACCTTGTCTCTACTAAAAATACAAAAATTAGCCAGGTGTGGTGGTACACACCTGTAGTCCCAGCTATTTGGGAGGCTGAGGCACGAGAATCGCCTGAACCTGGGAGGTGGAGGTTGCAGTGAGCTGAGATCATGCCACTGCACTCCAGCCTAGGTGACAGAGCAAGACCCTGTCTCAAAAAAACCCCAACAAACAAACAAACAAAAAACAATGGAATATTATTCAGCCTAAAAAGAAATAAAGTTCTGATACATCAATGAGCCTTGAAGATGTTAAGTGAAATAAGCCAGACATAAAAAGACAAATATCTTATACTTTCACTTATGCGAGGTACCTAGAATAGGCAAATTTGTAGAGACAGAAAGTAGAATTGAGGTTACAGAAAATAGAATAGGGGCTGGGGCAGGGACCTGGGGAGTTATTGTTAAATAAAGTTTCTGTTTGAAATGATGAAAAGGTTCTGGAAATGGGTAGTGGTGATGGTTAATGAATAATCTGTGTATTTCTACACTGCTTGTTCCCCTTTCTTTTTCTTTTCCTTTTTTCCCTTTCTTTTCTTCCTTCCTTTCTCTCCACCTTCCTTCTTTCTTTCTCTTTTCCCAGCTCTTATTATGGACACCTTTTTTTTTTTTTTTTTTTTTTGAGATGAGGTCTTGCTCTTGTCCCCCAGGCTGGAGTGCAATGGCTTGATCTCAGCTCACTGCAACCTCTGCCTCCTGGGTTCAAGTGATTCTCCTGCCTCAACCTCTGAGTAGCTGGGATTACAGGTGCCTGCCACCATGAGCGGCTATTTTTTGTATTTTTAGTAGAGACAGGGTTTCACCATGTTGGCCAGGCTGGTCTCGAACTCCTGACCTCAGGTAATCCACCTGCCTTGGCCTCCGAAAGTGCTGGGATTACAGGCATGAGCCACCGCGCCCAGCCCACTTTTTAAAAAATTGTGGTAAAATACACATAACATAAACTTAGCATGTGGAGTATGCAGTTCAGTGGCATTCAGTACATCCATATTGTGCAACATCACCACCATTCATCTCTAGAACTCTTCATCTGACAAATCCGAAACTCGGTCCCCATTAAATACCAACTATCCCTTCCCCTCTCTCATTCTACTCTTTTTATATTAATTTTGTTTGTTTGTTTGTTTTTTGTTTTTAGAGATGGAGTCTCGCTCTGTCGCCCAGGCTGGAGTGCAGTGGCACAATCTTGGCTCACTTCAACCTCCACCTCCTGGGTTCAAGCAATTCTCCTGCCTCAGCCTCCTGAGTAGCTAGGACTACAGGTGCACGCTGCCACACCCAGCTAATTTTTTTTTTTTTGTATTTTAGTAGAGATGGGGTTTCACCGTGTTGCCCAGGCTGGTCTTGAACTCCTGAACTCAGGCAATCCGCCTGCCTTGGCCCCCCAAAGTGCTAGGATTACAAGCGTGAGCCACCACGCCCACGCCCAGTCTTTTTTTTTTTTTTTTTTTTTTTTAAATCAGAGTCTCGCTGTCTCCCAGGCTGGAGAGTGCAGTGGTGCAATCTCAGCTCACTACCATCTCTGCCTCCCAGGTTCAAGCAGTTCATCTGCCTGAGCCTCCCCAGTAGCTGGGATTACAGGCATGCACCACCATGCGTGGCTAATTTTGTATTTTGAGTAGAGATGGAGTTTCACCATGTTGGCCAGGCTGGCCTTGATCTCCTGACCTCAGGTGATCTGCCCACTTCGGCCTCCCAAAGTGCTGGGATTATAGGCGTGAGCCACAGCGCCCGGCCCCTAGTCAGAATTTTTGATGGAAAAGAAATGGCAGGGAGAGGGCCAACATGAGGGACTTAAGTTGAATATTCAAAACTATTTCACAGGAGGACTTAGACTTCTGGAATACCAAACCTGAAAATTGTACTCAACCCCTTTATTTCCTACAGCTCAGAGAGGGTCAGGGAGGCATCCGAGGCCACACAGCCCATTGGTGGGACAACCCGAAAACACCTTGCCTTTCCTGCCCCACCCTGGGGCTTGGTTCCCCACTCAACACTGCCTCTTCTCCTTCCCCTTCCCCTCACTTCCTCCAGTCCACTGCCCAGCCCCTTCCTCACCGAGGCCTCCTGCACTGGGGGGCTGCCACTCACCTTGGCCCCACGCCCTACACCCCCATAGCGAGTCAGGGCGATGGTGCCTTCAAGTTTGATGCCCTGAGTCTGTAGCTCCTTAAAGTCTTCTTCCGCGCCCCGGTTGGCATAGACGAGGAGGCCCTAGTCCCAAGAGGGGGTGATCCTTAGAGCTGGGCCCAGCGAAGTGTGGGTGGGGAAGGGGGGGTGGAAGTTTGCATGGCAGGAGGGAGAATTTAGATTCTGTTCCCCCACCTCACCCAGAGCTTGTAAGCTCCCCAAGAACAGTCACCCCTCGTTTCCTCCATGTCTGGGTGCCCTGTAACAGACCTGGCCTTGAGCAGAGCCACTAGTGTTTGTTGAATGACTGATGGAGGAAAGGAGCAGCGATGGAGTGTCCCGGTGAGTAAATTCGGGAGGGCGCGCTGTGCCCCAGTTGAGGCACGTTCCCTGGGTCAGGGTGGGGAGAACCCTGGGTGGAACCAAGGGAGCTGGGCCAGGGCAGTAGGGGGGGTTCTGGGCCCACCTGTGGGGTTCCAGAAGGAGCATAGGCAGCATAGGGTTGTACCACATCTGGCCCCCCTTGCTCCCCGGTCACGTTCTCCTCAGTCCGGTGGCAGGAGTGGATGATGCCCCCAGTGGGGCCCACTGTTGGAGGGGTGGCAGTATCATGGCTGGGCCCAGCAACTCCCCCCCCCCGGGCATTCCCAAGACTGGGCAGGACCTCACCGATGTCCACGACGTTGGGCTGCTCCTGGCTAGGGAAGGACAGCAGCACTTCGTACGTGGAGGCCTCGGCCGAGTCCAGGCCTGACTCTGGGTCCTTCCAGCGCTGCAGCAGCAGCTGCACCAGGTCCTCATCCCGAGGGCTGGAGGCCAGGTGTGGCTCCCTGGAGAGTTCTCTGCAGGGTGGGCAGAGGGAGGGGCAGGGCCAGCATCAGGGAGGGGGCCTCTGGCAAACGGAGGAGCAGATGGCCCCACCTCTCACCTGAGGTTCTCCCGGATCCTGTGGGCATCCAGCTGCTCCATGACGGTCTCCAGGATCTCCAGGTCCAGGTCCTGGGGGGCCGGTGAGTTGGCTTTTTTGGGGATGGCAAAGTGGCCAAGGATGATCCCCAGCCCCAAGAGGGCAGCAGCCCCCAGCCCCAGCCCCAACACCTTCGTCCACTGCATCCTGCGGACTCTTGGCCAGCTGGGGTAGGACTGGTCTATAGGTTATTCCCTATAGAGGGGGTGTCGTGCCTGGTTAAACATTACCCCATGGGTGGCACTGCCCTTTGACCCCCAGCTGGCAGGGAGAGTGAGGGAACATCCCGCAGTGAGAGCCAGGAGCCATCCACATCCACCACATCCTGCACCATTTGCCTGGAATGGCTCTCCAAGGGCAGCAAGGTCACCCAGGGACACTGAAGCCGAGAGGGAAGGGGCTCATCCAGGGTGTCCCAGGAAAACAGAGGCCAAGCCAGGGCTGGAACTCAGAGCTCCTGTGTTCACAGCAGGGCCGTGCCCACTGCCCACCCTCACTGCCTCTGCCTCCCTCCAAGGCAGCTGATCTACAGCATACCCAGCCCTGCCTGCCTGAGCAGATTTTGAGTTGAGATCCCCCTTCTTGCTGGACGTAAGCTGTGTGACCTTGGGCAATTCACTCAGCTTCTCTACACCTGTTTTCTTTTTTTTTTTTTCTAGACTGTGTCTTCCACTGACACCCAGGCTGGAGTCCAGTGGCGCGATTTCGGCTCACTGCAACCTCCACCTCCCGGGCTCAAGTGATTCGCCTGCATCGGCCTCCTGAGTAGCTGGGATTACGGGTGTGCACCACCATGTCCAGCTAATTTTAGTATTTTTAGTAGAGATGGGGTTTCACCATGTTGGCCAGGCTGGTCTCAAACTCCTGATCTCAGGTGATCACCCGCCTCAGCCTCCCAAAGTGCTGGGATGACAGGAGTGAGCCACCGTGCCGGCTATGGTGTCATTTTCATTAAAAAATATGGCATCTGTAGAAATAGCTAGTGCAGTGTCTGACATGTAGTGGGAGCTCATCAATTTTAACTACTCATCCCTCATCTGACCCCGGAAAATGTAAGGCCTAGAGCTAAAGGAAGAAGGAGGACCCAGAAGAACTCTCTGCGTCTATCCTGAAGGGAGCCCAGCGATACGAGGAATGGGAGTCCTGGGAAGGGAGGCTGTCCCAGAGGATGCAGCAAGGGAAGCCCATGCCTCCCTGGCGAGGTGACTTCCTATTCTATCCCCTGGCTCTGCCTGGACTCCGTCATCCACCCTCCTATTTATCCATCCACCCATCCCTCCATTCACTTATTCATTCCTTCCTTTATACATGCAAGCACTGTTCATTCTGTGCTATACTAGAGCCATGCAAGGCTGTGGGGAAGCAAAATCCAGCAGGCGAGGCAGACAGGCTTTGGGTTCAGCCATGTGGTAAGTGCCCTGTAGAGGGAGGATCACCATGCTCCCAGTGAAAGAGTGAGGAGTTCTGACTAGGAGGGAACATCTGAGGGGGTCCTCCAAGGCTGAAAAGGTGTTCCAGCATTTGCAAGGGCTGAGAGGGAAGTGAGACCCCAAGTATGCCATACACATACTGAGCCTCTTCCAGACCTCACGGAGAGCCAGGAGGGGCTGGGGGGGTCCCTAGGGACTTGAGCTGGGACTTCTCCCACCCTCCCATGGCCTATCCTGCCTTGACTCTGCCTCGCAGGTTGCAGCCCATGGATGGGCTCAAAGATGCCTGCAGAGCTTGGGGGCTGGATCAGGGCAGAGCGTGTGTGTGTGTGTGTGTGCACGTGCATGTGTGTGTGTGTGAGATTTCACAGACCCCTCTCAGAGCAGCCTCCTTCCTGCTCACAACCCCATTTTGCCGGCACCACCATCTCTTGTGCTGCTGGTGAGGAGGGTCAGCATGGGAGGACTAGGGGTGGCTGGGAAGGGATGTCATGTGATCAGTGACTTCAGGGAGGTGCACCAGGAAGCCACAGTTCTTGGCAACGTGATTATCGACGCCCAGAATATGACCTTGGATCTTATCAGAAGCCCATCGGTGCAGGGAGCATACACCTTCCTTATGAGGACACAGGACAGTCACCACCAGGTGGGGAGTGGGATGCCAAGGTCAGCTGATAAGTTGAGGGACTGAGGCAGCAACCCCATGGTCCTACCCCACCCACTCCTGGAAGGATTTAACCCCTCAATCATGTGAAGTCACAAACAGGACGCCTGGACAAAAGTGTGTGACATCTGAGTGATAACACCTGGGACTGTGGTTTGTGTTGGAGAGTGTGTAAACAGCTGTGTGTGTGACACCCAAGAGATCCACTCAGGCTGTTGGAATCCACTGGTGTCTACATGGCTGTAGGCACCAGACGTTAACTTGGTCAATTTTCTTTCCTCCATCTTTGCTGTGTGGGTGGTATGGCCCCTCCCAGAACATTCTGGATTGTGGGAGTTCCTAGAAATAACTTACGGTAGTTAGAGCACATGAACACCTTTCATTTTCCTGCCTTATTCTCCCAATGGCTCTGGGTCCAAGGGGTCTTCAATCCTCCAGGACCAGCAATGCACTGCTGCTGGCTCCCTCCCCACTCTCCACCTGCCCCACACACTCGCCTCCGTCCCACCCTCCTTCACCTCCCACGTGTACTCACCTTGCCCAGTTTGAGGCCCTGGAAGCCCTCTTAACCCCCAATCCTCTCTGCTTTGGTCACATCCACTGGGAAAACGCCATTCTGGTTACTTCTTACTCACTCTCTGCTTCTTCTGTGCCTGCACCCTTGCCCCTGGATGTGCCTGCAGAGTCACGTGGCCTCCCGGACGCCATGTTGTGAAGACACTCAAGCAGCCCTGTGGACAGGCCTCATGGTGAGGCGCTAAAGCCTCCTGCCAACATTCAGCACTAACTTGCCAGCCCTGTGAATAAACCAACTTGGAAATGGGTCCTCCAGCACCAGCCAAGCCGTCAGAATACAGCGGCCCCTGCTGGAATCTTGACTGCAGCCTCACGAGAGTCCCTCAGCCAGTACCACCCAACCAAGCCACTTTCAGATTCTTAACCTGTGGACACTGTGTGAGATAATACATGTTTATGGTTTTGGGCTACTAGGTTTTGGAGTGATTATAACCGAGCAAAATAGGCCAGGCGCGGTGGCTCACGCCTATAATCCCAGCACTTTGGGAGGCGGAGACGTGCGGATCACGAGGTGAGGAGATCGAGACCATCCTGGCTAACATGGTGAAAGCCCGTCTCTACTCAAAATACAAAAAAATTCGCCGGGCGTGGTGGCGGGCACCTGTAGTCCCAGCTACTCTGGAGGCTGAGGCAGGAGAATGGCGTGAACCTGGGAGGCAGAGCTTGCAGTGAGCCGAGATCGCGCCTCTGCACTCCAGCCTGGGTGACAGAGTGAGACTCCGTCTCAAGAGAAAAAAAAAAAAACAAAAAAAACCACAGCAAAATAGAGTACCAATACAAATGACTAAATATAGACCAGAAACCCGCAAGTATATGTCTCCAATGTAACCTATCCCCGAACTCTTGTATTTCCAGCTGCCTAATTTTTTTTTTTTTTTTTTTGAGACAGAGTTTCGCTTTTGTTGCCCAGGCTGGAGTGCAATGGCGCGATCTCGGCTCACCGCAACCTCTGCCTCCCAGGTTCAAGTGATTCTCCTGCCTCAGCCTCCTGAGTAGCTGGGATCACAGGCATGCGCCACCATGCCCAGCTAATTTTGTGTTTTTAGTAAATATAGGGTTTCTCCATGTTGGTCAGGCTGGTCTCGAACTCCGAACCTCAGGTGATCCGCCCGCCTCGGCCTCCCAAAGTGCTGGGATTACAGGCGTGAGCCACCATGCCCAGCCTGCAGTGGCCTCTTAACTGGCCTCTCTGATTGTATTCTTCTCCCCTCTAGTTTTTTTCTCTACATAGCAGTCAGACTCATCTTTGTGAAACCCAGGTCCGCCATGTCACAACCGTGCTCACAGCCCTCCAAGTCTCCCTTTACACTCAGAGTAACAGTCATGACAGTGGCCATAGAGCCCTTCATGTCTCAGACCTGGTCCCCTCCCTGTCCTCCTCACTCACGGCTCCTGTAGCTCTGGCCTGCTGCTGTCCCCTGAGCCTACCAGGCACACTCCTGACTCAGTGCCTTTGTGTTGGCAGCTCCCGCTCCCTAGAACCCTGCTCCCCAGCTGTCCACAGGGCTCCTTCCCTCAGGTCCTTTGTGTCTTTGCTCAAATGTCACTTCTCAATGAGCTCTTCCCTGACTACTCTATCTGAAATTGCATTCCTGGCTGGGTGCAGTGGCTCATACCTATAATCCCAACACTTTGGGAGGCTGAGGCAGGAAGATCACTTGAGTCCAGAAGTTCAAGACCAGCCTGGGCAACATAGTGAGAATCCATGTTTAAAAATACATAAATAAAATAAAATTGCATTCCTCCCCCTCCCTCAGGCTTCCTCTTCCTCTGTGGCTTCATTTTTCTCCATTGCATCTATCCTCATGTTACTTGTTCATTATTTCTTGCTGCCCCTCCCAGAGCGTAAGTTCTACCAGGGCAGGCATCTTTGTTTTATTCACTGCCGAAGCCCCAGAGTCCAGAGCAGTGCCCGGCACCTATGAGGCACTCAACAAGTATTTGTAGATTGGAGGCAAAGCTGACCTACGCCAGCACAGCAACTCAACACTCCTGCTCCAGCTGTCTTCTGTCCAAGGGGTGTTCAGAGCAATAAGAGATGTAAAAGGTGGGCACGAGACCCCTGGGAAGCAGACCCCCTCTGGGTAAGCCCCACCAGACTGCCAAGGCAGCCATGCATAGGACACCTGCGTAACAGGCGCAGGTGCCCTCACAAGATGGGGATGGGATCTAACAGACTTTCAGTGCTGGGTGTTCCCAAAGGATGACGTTGCAGGATGGAGGAAGGCCCTGCCAGGCTGCAGGGTCTGGCCACCCTCTTGGGCAGGAATACCAGGCCCTTTAGTGGGGAAGGGAGCCTGCTGGGAACACTAGTACTCAGAGCTGCTCCCACTGGGCCTGCAAAGCCAGTTTGGGGGCCGGGGTAGATCCACTGGAGATCAGATAACAGTCGCCAACACATGGAATGCACCAAGTCCACACTAAATCATTCATCCTCCGAGGTGGACACAATGGAACCCCATGTTACAGATGAAGATGTGTGTCCAGGCACTCAGTCAAGGTCACACCAGACAGCAAGGGGTGGAGCTGAGAGTGGAATGCAGCGCCTGCACATTCACGAAGCTATCCCACCTGCCATCACTAGGCAGGAGAGAGGCATCCCATTCTGCCCCTCACTAGAGAAATGGTGCCAGCCAGACAGAGGAGGCTGATTTGCTAACCCAAGCCCAGTGCCTTGATGACAGAGGCCCAGGAGGTGTGGGCACAGCTTGTGACTCACATGGTAGCCTCCTTTGACTGGGAGAAATGTGTGTGAATGAAAGGACCAGGTAACACCCTGGGGCCCACGCAGCTTTGCTGTGGGACCTTCCTTGACAGGAACCTCTGGGCTGGGCTGGGACTGCTTGGATGCAGTGTCAACAGGAGTGGCTGCAGAGACTGACCTCAGGACAGCCAGTGAAGGATCCCTGAGCTGCAGAACCATGGCCAGGATGCATTCGAATCTATAAGCACTTCTGTGGTTTGGAGCTGGTTGGGGAGGGGGCTCCGTAATAGACTCCATTTCCTGCAGCCAAGCAGTATTCATGTAACCTTATTCGAGCGCTGTCCCAGGCTGAGACATAATTAAATAAAAGCATAATTAGCCGGGTGCAGTGGCTCACACCTGTAATCCCAGCACTTTGGGAGGCCGAGGCAGGTGGATCACAAGGTCAGAAGATCGAGACCACCCTGGCTAACACGGTGAAACCCCGTCTCTACTAAAAATATAAAAAACTAGCCAGGCATGGTGGCGGGTGCCTGTAGTCCCAGCTACTCGGGAGGCTGAGGCAGGAGAATGCCATGAAGCCAGGAGGCAGAGGTTGCAGTGAGCTGAGATTGCGCCACTGCACTGTAGCGTGGACTACAGAACAAGACTCTGTCGCAAAAAAAAAAAAAAAAAAAAAGCATAATTAGTCTCTCTGTGTCCTTTTAAAGGAAACATCAAATGGGACCATGCTGATGACTGCACCTTATTGACAGAAGTCCTTAAATGGGTAATTGATTTAGCTGTTGATCCAACTATCATCAACCTCAGTACCCTATGATTCCCTTTGGGAAAATTGCAAGACAGCTGTTTGTACAGCAGGGCCCCTGGTCAAGGACAGGTCAGGAAGTAGGTGGTTGGGGAGGTCTGAGATCCCTACAGCCATCAGGTGAGGAGGGTAGAGTCTCAGAAGGGGTGGGCTGCTAAGTCAGAGATGTTAGTCTGGGAGCGGTAGCTAATGCCTGTAATCCCAGCATGTTGGCAGGCTGAGGCGGGAGGATTCTTTGAGCCCAAGAGTTTGAGACCAGCCTGAGTAATATAGCAAGACCCTGTCTCTATTTATAAAAATAAAATGTAAAAATATGAAGAAAAGAGATGTTAGCTCAGCTCAATTCAGCCTGAAGCTGGGGCAGAATCAAATAGTCACTAATCAAGCACTTCATCAGTTACTTTGCCCAGGCCTGATCCCTAGGAGTCTGGTGTAAGTGAAACCAGGCCTGGGGAGGAGCCACAAACCTGAATTTCCATCCTCTTGGCTGTTGTCTCCCTACAGTGAACATAAGGCAAAATGATCATCCCCAGCCCGTTCCGTGTCACATGAGGATTAACGAAGGAATTCGGCATGGTGGATCTTTTACCATCCATTAGACCTAGATGCTGTAAAGTTAGAGGTTACTTTACAGAAAACTGATTAAGATGCAAAATGATTTCTGCCCAGTGAATAATACAAGCCTTAGAGTTATGGGACTTTTTATTTTATTTTAAATTAAAAAAAAAATTTTTTTTTTGAGATAGTGTCTTGCTCTGTCGTCCAGGCTGGAGTACAGTGGTGCCACCTTGGTGCGCTGAAACCTCAGCCTCCCAGATTCAAGTGATTCTCGTGCCTCAGCCTCCCAAGTAGCTGGGATTACAGGCACGTGCCACCACACCTGGCTACTTTTTGTATTTTTAGTAGAGACCAGGTTTTTCCATGTTGGCCACACTGGTCTCAAACTCCTGACCTCAGGTGATCCGCCCACCTTGGGCTCCCAAAGTGCTGGGATTACAGGTGTGAGCCACTGTGACCGGCCCGGGTTATGGGATTTTAAAAATAAATGCCCTTTAGAATATTAACCAATTTTGTATGTAATTTAGCAATCTTCTATCAGGATTCCTTGCTTTCTCCCCCTTGACTATATACGTGTCAGTTTTTTGTATTCTTTTTTGCAACCCCATTGGTGGAGGGGGGTTGGGGGCTCCCAGGAGGCCCTGGGCCAGAGGGCTCCTGGGTTGGAGGTGAAACTCAAAATCGATATGTATCTCCAGGCCTGAGGGGTGTAGGATGCGGGCCCTTGGGGAGTTGCCACCACCTCTCTCTGCCCCCCAACCCCATGACTTACAAAGGGGAAGGGACTTTTCCAAGGTCACCAGATGGTTAGTGGCTCTTCCCCTATCCCTCCCCCGCCTACACCCCAGTATCCTTCTGCACTTTGGAGTTAGAGCAGGTACCCAGATCCTCCGGGGAGGGACTGCGGCCCCTTTCTGGCCTCACCCCAGTGCTTATCTTGGGAACATCGCCCTTGAGCTCTCATCTCCAGGCTGACAACAACCAGGCCTGGAACCTTCTGTGAGGGGTGGGGGGAGGGCAGGGCCATGTCGGGGAGGGGTAGATGCAGAATGGGTGAGCTGAGGGAGTGGGGGTGATGTCAGAGGGTGGCTGAGGGGCTGAGCTCAGTGTGGACGTGGTGACCTCCTGCTCCCCACCTGAGCCCAGGGCCCACAGACACTTGGTGAAGCTGAAGCTTAGCTTCCAAGTTTATTTCTGGGATCTAGGGAGGAGCTGGCTGAAGGAGCGGCCTCCCGAGGAGGTGTCCGACCTCTGGCCTGGGGCCCGGCCAGGCCTGACCCTGGTCTCTGTGGTCATGGGGCAGGTCAGGCAGCATGAAGAGGAGACCTGCCTTCCGGGGGTTTGGGTCACTGCAGGCAGAGACAGCTCGAGTGAGCAGCATGGGGCAGCCGCCTCTTCCCTCCCCGCCGCCATGGCTGCCCGCACACCTGAGCAGAGCCACCTCCAGCAGGGCCTGGCTTTCCTCCTGCAGGGCCTTCACTTCATCCTGGATGGCCTGGGCCTCCTCCTGGATGGCCTGGGCTCCCTCCTTCAGGCTCTTATACAATAAGGTGGGCTGGACAAAGGGTTGCAGGGCTCGAGGTGGGTAGCCAGCCGTGCAGGACAACCTGAGGCCCCTCTAGGAGAGCTGGGCTGGGAGGCAGGGAGGAGGCAAGACAAAGAAATGGGGTCCTGGCTCAGGGTCTTACCAGATTCTGCAGCTTCTCCCCCAGGGCCAGGTTGTGCACTTGGGTGGTGTTCAGTGACTCCTGAAGCCTAGGGTTGAAAAACAGACCCCTCCCACCTCAGCCAGGCTTTTGTTCCAGGCAGCACTCCCCACCCCTCCCACCTCCTGCATCAGCCACCTCGTCCTATAGCCACCTGGGACCAGTGTTTCACTAAGAGCCCAGTCTTCCTGTCCCGGCAAAACCACAGGTGGGATGGGAATTGTTCTCCCTGAGTGATTGGTAGCAGGGGACCGAGAGAGAGACTAATTATGCTTTTTGTCTTCCTTTGCAAGAGCAGGGCAGGCTGCTTCTGTGGGTGGGCTAGAAACCCTCTGAGGCTCCCCTTGGAAGGGGTGGGTGGTATAGGGCTAGCCGCTCCTTTGGGCTGTAGGCAGGGTTGCAACAGGATTCTCTGTGGCTCCAGGCCAGTGACAGGGCCAATGCTGGAACCAGCCCTGCCTAGGCGCTCCAGGTCAGCTGTGTATGAATGGGAGAGCTGATCACTCAGGTCTATGGCCTGGAAGCCTCCGTCATGCCCTGCCCCCACCTCAGGACCTTTGCTGACAGACGGGGCTCTGACCCCAGCATTACCTGAGAGGGGCGAGCGGCCATGGGATTGTGTGGACCCCAGCTCCAGAGCCCGACATCCAGAGAACAAGCCCCTCCCCCAGACTGAACGCTCCTCAAGTTCTTGGACAATTAAAGGTGGGGGTTCCTGAATGCCCATTCACCAGCCACGTGGGCCCTGACCTGAAAGCCAGGCCTGGCCTTGGTCGGGGGAAGCCCTGTCACCCTACCCGCTCCCATCTGCCCGCCCAGCTCACCTCATGCAGTCATTCTGCAACTGCCTGATCTCCTTTGAGGTCCGCTGGGGGCCCCAGTCTTCCTGATCTAAGAACTGGTACTCCTGGATCTCTGAGTCCCTGGAGCAAGTGGGTAGTGAAGGTCAGGCCGGAGGGTCTAGGGGATGAGGGAAGTGGGTGGGTGGTGTGGGGGTGCCCAGCCAAAGGCCCCGGCTTCAGCAGGCCTCTCTGGGCCTCCTCTCTGCACGGGCCAGGACTGAGTCCTAGCCCAGGTTTGAATGTTTCTGGGTGTGGGGTGGGGAGAAACACCATCCACCTCCCCCAGTTTTGTGCATGCCTGCATGTGCCTGCATGGGCACTCTCTCTCTCTCTCTCTCTCATGCAGCCTTACGATTCAGGGTCTTTTGGCTCAGTGGGCTCAGAGGTGTTCAGGAGTGTAAACAGGAACGTGACGGTGGGTTCCAGTTGTTCTGAGGAAGGTGGCTTTGCAGAGAAAGCGCCAAGGTGACTGGAGAGGGTCACGGCTGCTCGCCCAAGAGCCTGGGTCCTCCCACACCCCCCATCCTTGCCATCTCCCTGTCTTTCAGGGGCCCCATTGTCTGTATCCCCCACCCTGTAGGGAAAGCCTGGTAAGAGGTATGAATGGGACCTGTCCAGGAGGCCCTCCAGTGCTGAACTCCCCTGCACCCATTCCTCAGCCCTGAACCCAGGAGCTGGGCCTGGACGCCCTGACAGCTGGAAGCTGGGTGTGACGACGGGGGTTCAGGCCTCCATTCAGATACAGGAAGAATTTCTCCAGCTCTCCTGCCTCCCCTGCCCACTGCCTTGGGAGGCCCTGGGGTTTCCCATCACCTCCAAGTTCCGCTCCTCGGAAGCCTGAGGGCCCTTAGGTTCTTGCTCCTCAACAGGCTGCACCACTGGCTTGTTGGCCAGCTTGGAGTGGGCTCTTTGTCTGCCCCTAAGAGACTGAGAGAGACAGAAGCCTGCTAGTCACTCACATCTACCATCCCCGCTATGCCATTTCTAGCCTGGTCTGGTTTTTAGGGGGCGGCTTCCAGCCTGGCGAGCATCTATCACCAGCTCTGTCCAGCAAGCCAGACCCCCTCAAAGTGAAAGTTGCCAGATTTAGTAAATACAATATAGGCCCAGTGAAATCTGAATTTCAGCTGAAAATGGATACTTTTTCAGTATCTGTCTCACACAATGTTTGGGATATACTTACACTAAAAAACAATTCACTGTTCATTTGAAATTCAAATTTAACTAGGTGTCCTGTATTTTATCTGGCAGTCCTACCAAACTACATGCTAAAAATATTTTGAGGCTGAGTGCAGTGGCTCACGCCTGTAATCCCAGCACTTTTGGAGGCCAAGGCAGGAGGATCGCTTGAGCCCAGGAGTTAGAGACCAACCTGGGCAACACACCAAGACCCCATCTCTGCAAAAAATTAAAAAATTGGCTGGGCATCGTGGCGTGTGCCTGTAGTCTCAGCCACTTGGGAGGACGAGGTGGGAGAATCACTTGAGCCTGGAAGGTTGAGGCTACACTCAGGTGTGTTTGCATCACTGCACTCCAGCCTGGGCTTCAGAGCGAGACCCTCAAAAAAAAAAAAAAAAAAAAAAAAAGCTGAAGTTAATAGAATTGTGGCTATTTTTCACCCTGGTATTTTTCAGAATCTTGTGCATCTACTGGCCAAGTAACCACAGACATGGTCCTTCTTCACACTGAGTCCACCTGCGCCTCTAGATCCCCATGGACTTGTGGCAGGGGGCTTGTGGCCTGGGCTTGTGACTGTGTTATATTGTACCTTTCTAGGCAGCCTAAAATTACACAATTCCTGACCACGTGACATAAACCGACAGCTCTGCAGAGGGCCCCGTAACCCTGGAAAGTCCCAGAGCTCCAGTGTGGTATGGCTGCTGGAGAATAGGTAGCTCTGTCACCAGGAGAACCTGGCTGCGTATAACAAGATCCACAGAACGATGGAGAGTCATGCCTCTGAGAACCTCACTTTGGAAACGGCTTAAAGAAACAACTCCAAATAAAAGTAATTCACATGGACGACCACAGTAGCTGATTTACACCATGAAGAAAAACTGGAAGGGGCCTAAAAGGCCCAAATATAAGAAGTGGTAAGGAAACAAAGACTTCTTCACGTGGTAGGATACAATTCACTCATGCGCTTACTGGTCCCTGTAAACATTGCCTGTGGCATAGGCCTTGGGAACATATAGATGGACACAACCTGGTTCTGCGCAGAAGTTTCCGGAAGATGAGGGAGGCCTCAGGTTTGCAGCTGACCACAGTGCGGGGGGATGAGCCACACAGAGGTTTGTACAGCGAGCCCTGGCTGCAAGAGGAGGGAGCCATGCATTCTGCTTCGGAGCTCCAGAGAGACTGCACACAGGATGTGCCGCCAGGTCTCAAACAAGGACGCAGGGGAGACCAGAAGAGGGAATGGTGTAAGCAAGAGCCGTGGGGTCCTGCGAAGGGCCCAGGACAGGGCCTGGGCTGTAGCCCACAGGGGACGAGGAGGCATAGGGATCTTTGTGTGTCTGTTATGTGGGCTGTTTGGCCATAGTTCAGAGGGTGAGTGGAAGGCGTAGACACCGGGGCCAGGATGCCAAGGGCCCTGGAAGTGAAGAAGAGAGGCAAGCCACCAACTGCTGCATGTGACAAGTGTCTAAACTCTGTTAATCCTGGAGAAGGTGTGCATGAGACCCTGCCACACCACAAAAGTGGGTCTTAACGGTGGTATGGGCTGGGTACCAGTGTACCCACGTAGGGTTGCCAAATAAAACACAGAATGCCAGGTTAAATTGGGATCTCAGATAAACGATGAATTTTTTTTTTGAGACTTTATTTACTTTTGAGACAGGGTCTCACTTTGTCGCCCAGGCTGGAGTGCAGTGGCACCCTCATGGCTCACTGCAGCCTCGACTTCCCAGGCTCAGATGATTCTTCCACCTCAGCCTCCTGAGTAACTACAACTGCAGGCCCGGCACCACACCCAGCTAATTTGTGTATTTTTTGTAGAGACAGGGTTTCACCATGTTGCCCAGACTGGCCTCGAACTCCTGGGCTCAAGTGATTCTCCTGCCTCCTCCTCTCCCAAAGTGCTGGGATTACAGGCATAAGCCACTGAACCCAGGCAGGTCGAGAATTTCTTCTCCAAAATGCCTATCTAGAAGTGTTTTGGATTTCAGATTTCTTAGGATTTTGGAATATTAGCATTATCTGAAAATCCAGAATCCAAAATGCTACAGTAAATGTCAGGGCAGTGCTCACAGTTTGGGATTTTGGATTTTCTTTTTTTTTTTTTTTTTTTTTTTGAGACGGAGTCTCGCTCTGTTGCCCAGGCTGGAGTGCAGTGGTGCAATCTTGGCTCACTGCAAGCTCTGCCTCCCAGGTTCACGCCATTCTCCTGCCTCAGCCTCCCGAGTAGCTGGGACTACAGGTGCCCGCCACCACACCCGGCTAATTTTTTGTATTTTTTAGTAAAGACGGGGTTTCACCGTGTTAGCCAGGATGGTCTTGATCTCCTGACTTCATGATCTGCCCGCCTTGGCCTCCCAAAGTGCTGAGATTATAGGTGTGAGCCACCGTGCTCGGCCGGGATTTTGGATTTTCAACCCACATATGCATACCCCATATGTGGCATGGAACATACTTGTACTAGAAAACTATCTATTATTTCTCTGATTTGGAAAACGGTTATTCCTTTTTTTTTTTTTTCCTGGGGACAGTCTCGCTTTGTTGCCCAGGCTGGAGTGTAGTGGCGCGATCTCGGATCACTGCAACCTCTGCCTTCCGTGTTCAAGCAATTCTCCTGCCTCAGCCTCCTGAGTAGCTAATTTTTGTATTTTTAGTAGAGACGGGGTTTCACCATGTTGGTCAGGCTGGTCTCGAACCCCTGACCTGGTGATCCGCCTGCCTCGGCCTCCCAAAGTGCTGGGATTGCAGGCAAGGGCACTCTTACTCTTTAAAAATTGTGTTGTTTATCTAAGATTCAGGCTTAAGTGGGCATCTTGTATTTTTTGCTAAATCTAGCAACTCTAATACTATGGCCACATGTTGGTGCCCATCAGAGGACACTGGGAGGCATGAAAAGCTCCACGGTTACCAGTTGGTACGTGAGGAGGATGAGCAGATAGACAGACAGACAGGACTGGGGTCCTCTCAGGGTCCCACCAGCCAAGCACAGACAGATGCTTAATTCAGACTTGGACAGAAGATAGCTCAGGACCTGGATTTCAGTCCTGCTCTGCTGCTCATAGGTGGGGCAGCTGCAGGAAATCGGGCTCAGCCTCCTAGCCTGTGAAATGGGTATTCAACTCCACAAATATTGATTGAGCCCTAACTTTGTTAAAGGCCCTTCCCTGAATGTTGAGAAGGTACAAAAATGAATCTCCTCCTTTGAGGGGTTAATCACAGGCTGGGTAAAATGCTACTAGCCATCAGTGATGAGGAACTCTGCTGGCTGCTTTGCATATGACATCAACCTCCTGACCAACTCCGTTAGAGAGATGGAATTGGCCTCACTTTTCAGAAGAGAAAACCATGGCTCGAGAAGAGTCTCAGATGTGGGTGGATTGATCCCCAAGCAGGTGGCTGTCAGGGAGCCTGCCAACCTGTCAGCCACACTGTGGAGAGGGGAAGGCAGCCTGGTCTAGGCCCATGTGTTGGGAGAACCACCAGGCCTGAGCCAAAGCCTCATCTGAAAGGGTGGTGAGCTACCAGGCTGAGGACCCAGGCGAGGAGGGAGGGGTCCATAGGCTGTGTGGGGAACTGCCCTGTGGAGAGGGAGGGTGAAGTCCACTCTCCAAGAAATGGGGACAGGTGTGAGCCATGGGGCTGGCTTCAGACCTCACATGCACACTGGTGGGACTAGAATTTGTGCTGTGGGAGGCTCATGACTGAGGCAGGGTGCCAGGTGCCATCACTCCTGACTCCACCTGTGCCCCTCCTACCAGGCACTCAGAGGCTCTCTGAAGCCCCTGTCCCCAGCTCCCACTGGAGGGGCACACCTGCCCAGGCTGGTGGGAAACCACCACATCCACTTACTCCATGATGTGCCTGGACACTGGGGGGACAGAGACAAATACAACCTTGCCTCCAGCCTGAGCTGGAGTTTACACAGCTACTGTGTAAACGAGTGTGCAGAGCAGACAGAATGGAGCTTGAAGGTGCTATGATGGAGGTCTGTGTGGACTTCTGAGACTTAAAAAGGGAGGGAATGGTCAGTTCTACTTGAAAATTGTTCATTGAGCACTTACCATGCACCAAGTGCTTTACTTGTATTATTTCATTCTTTTTTTTTTTTTTTTTTTTGAGATGGAGTTTCTCTCTTTCACCCAGGCTGGAGTGAAGTGGCATGATCTTGGCTCACTGCAACCTCCACCTGCCAGGGTTCAAGTGATTCTCCTGCCTCAGCCTCCCGAGTAGCTGGGATTACAGGTGCCCGCCACCATGCCCAGCTAATTTTTGTATTTTTAGTAGAGACGAGGTTTCACCATCTTGGCCAGGCTGGTCTTGAACTCCTGACCTCAAGTGATCCAACCACCTCAGCCTCCCAAAGTGCTGGGATTACAGGTGTGAGCCACCGCGCCTGGCCGACTATCTCATTTTTAAACACTGTGGCATAGGTATTATTATTGTCCTCATTTTACTGTTAAGGAAACTGAGGCACATCAGAGTCTAATTATTATCATTTGCCTGGGATCACACAGCTAGAAGCTGGCAGAGCCAGGATTCAAACCCGGTTGGATTGCAGAACCTGTGCTCTTTGCTTTCACCAGGGTGGGGCAGGTGGGGAGGAAAGGCTGAGCAGGGGTGACGCGTGAGCCAGACTTAATGACACGGAGCTCCCCAGGTGACGCAGGAGTGGGGAAAGACACGAGAGGCAGAGAGCAAAGGTTCAGAGGCAGGGACCTCCAAGCAGCTCGCAGCCTGCGGTGGGTCTGTGGGCTGAAGCCTGGACACCAGCCTCGGCCCGGAGTCCTCATGAGCCCCACTAAGGTGTCAGGAGCCCCCTAGACCAGCCAGGGTTCTGGGGTGCAAACAGGAAACAATGTTGGCTGATTTGAGCAAAAAGGAGTTTATTGGGAGGATGCTGGGGAGTCATAGAACTCACGGGAAGAAGAGACTTCAAAGGGCAGGCACTGTAGGGCGCCGATTGCCAGAACTAGGACAGGGGAGGGCCTGCAGATGGACAAACACGCATTCCCCACACCAGACACTGCTGGACAGGCGGTGCCTTCATCCCTCCTCACACCCATCACTCAAGGTGGAGAATCTGATCAGTTTAGGTCCTGGTTGCCGGGATCAGGGAGAGCAAGCATCTGGGATATTCACTCCCACCGAGTGGCTGGGGTCCTGCAGACAGCACATGCCTGGAGGCTGAGACGCTACTGGGCAGCCAGGCACCAGCGACCATTCATTCCACTGCTGCACGGAGCATGGGAAGTCAGCAGAGGTTTCTGTTTTGGCTGGAGTGCAGTGGCACAATATCGGCTCACCGCAACTTCCACCTCCTGGGTTCAAGCCATTCTCCTGCCTCAGCCACCCAAGTAGCTGGGATTACAGGCACCCGCCACCACGCCCACCTAATTTTTCTATTGTTAGTAGAGATGGGGTTTCACCATGTTGGCCAGGCTGGTCTTGAACTCCTGACCTCAAGTGACCCACCAACCTTGGCCTCCCAAAATGCTGGGATTACAGGTGTGAGCCACCACGCCTGGCCCAATTTCCTCCTTTTTAAGGCTGAATAATATTCCACTGTATTGATAGGTCACACTTTATCCATTCAGCTGCTGGTAGACATTTGTGTTGTTTCCAGCTTTTTGGTTATTGTTGAATAATGCTGCTAGGAACATGGTGTAAAAATCTATTCCAATGCCTGCTTTCAACTTTCTCTGGTCTTATTACACTCAGATGTGAAATTGTATTAAAAGGTTTTAAAGGCCAGGCATGGTGACACGTGCCTGTAGTCTCAGCTACTTGGGCAGCTGAGGTGGAAGGATGGCTTGAGTCTGGGAAGTGGAGGTTGCAGTGAGCCCAGATCACAATACTGCATGCAGTCCAGCCTGGGCGACGGAGCCAGACCTTGTCTCAAAAAAAAAAAAAAAAAAAAAAATTGGCAGGGGTTTTGGCTGGGCATGGTGGCTCACACCTCACCTCTAATCCCAGCACTTTAGGAGGCCGAGGAGGGTGGATCACCTGAGGTTGGGAGTTCAAGACCAGTCTGACCAACATGGAGAAACCCCGTCTCTTACTAAAAATACAAAATTAGCTGGGCGTGGTGGCACATGCCTGTAATTCCAGCTACTCAGGAGGCTGAGGCAGGAGAATCGCTTGAACTCAGGAGGTGGAGGTTGTGGTGAGCCGAGATCGTGCCATTGCACTCCAGCCTGGGTGACAAGAGTGAAACTCCGTCTCAAAAAAAAAAAAAAAAAAAGGGTTTTAAGGAGGGGAGAAATAGGCCCGGCGTGCCAGCCACGGTGATTCACGCCTATAACCCCAGCACTTTGGGAGGCCGAGTTGGGCGGACCACCTGAGGTCAGGAATTAGAGACCAGCCTGGCCAACATAACGAAACCCCGTCTCTACTAAAAATAGAAAAATTAGCCGGGCGTGGTGATGGGCACCTGTAATCCTAGCTACTTGGGAGGCTGAGGCAGGAGAATCACTTGAACCCAGGAGGTGGAGGTTGCAGTCAGCCGAGATTGCACCACTGCACTATAGCCTGGGCAACAAAAGTGAAACTCCATCCCAAAAATAAAAATAAAAAATTAAGGAGGGGAGAAACAGGATCATATTGTGTGTTTTAGGAAATGTGTTCTAGCTGCAGTGCAGACAGTGTGGAGATACAGCAGCCCAAGGGAATGACCCACAGGAGGCTAGTGCAATTGTCTAGTGGCTGTGGGGTGGGGGGATGTTGAGGGGGATGGGGCTGGCCACATGGGGTGAAGGAAGAAGGAGCTGGTCCTGGGTTCCTGGCCCGTGTGACTGTGTCAGCTGGTGGCTCTGCTAATGGCACAGAGAACACAGGAGTAGGCAAGCTGCTGGATGAGCAGAGCTTCAGATGACTTCCTGCAAGGCAGTTCTAGATTCTGATTTGTAGCTCAGGACAGTTTTAGGTTGGAGATAAAGATGGACAAGTCTTGAGCAAGGAGGCAGTCCAGAGAGCGAGGCTACCCGGCAAGAGCAGGCAGGTGGGAAAGAGGGTCCAGGACTGAGGCCTGGTATCCAGACATTTCAGGAAAAGCCAAGAAAAAGGAGCTGGCAGTGCCACAGCCCCAAAGTGGGTGTCCTGGCAGAGGCCCGAGCTTAGTATGTTGGATATTAGGACATCACTGGTTACCTTTGTCTGAGCTGTTAAAGAGAGTGACGAGGGCATTGGGAATAAATTCAAAGTAAAGAGCAACTTGGAACGTTCCTTCAAGCTTAAAATGGTGGTAGCTAACGACAGATGCTGGTCGACTTTTGGTTGTCTTTTTTGTCTTTTGAAACAGGGTCTTTACTCTGTCGCCCAGACTGGAGTGCAATGGTGTCACCAGGGCTCACTGTAGCCCCGACCTCCCAGGCTCAGGTGATCCTCCCACCTCAGCCTCCTGAGTAGCTGGACTGCAGATATGTGCCACCACGCCCATTTATTTTACATTTTTTGTAGAGTCAGGATCTCCCTATGTTGCCCAGGCTGGTCTTGAACTCCTGAGCTCAAGTGATCCTCCTGCCTCAGCTTCCCAAAGTGCTAGGATTACAGGTGTCAGCCACTGTGCCCAGCCTGGTTGTCATTTTTTAACAACAAAGCAAATAAAAGCCATTTAGGACTTGGAAGAAAAAGAAGAGGAAGGTTTCAGAGACAAGATAATTGGATCAAAAACCAAAGTGGAAAGGCTAGCCTTGAAGAGGGGACCCATCTCCTCTGGGTGGGGGAAGGAGGTCAAAGCAGATTAAGTCTGTGGAGAACTTAATGGCTTTGATTTGTTTGGATGACTAGGAGGCAAGTACAAGTGTGGAGGATGGGATGGGAGGCTGGTCTGTGCCACCTGCCTGTAGGGTCCTAGCCTTACCTAAGGCCAAGTGGGAGAATTTCCAGGCATCAGCATCTTTGATCAGCTCCCCAGGGTCCCACAGCACCTGCTGCTACACAGCGTCCAGTCTGGACCATGGAGTGAGCAACTCGGGCTCCTTCAAAGGAGCCTGAAAGGGAATGGGGAACGAGGGCTGGACTCGGGAGGGTGTTTGCTTCCCAGGCATCTCCCGTGGGCACTGGGGGAGCTCTTAGCACTCTCACCCCAGACCCAACTTTCTTCCTCCTGGAAGAGGAGCAGACTGGGGACTGGACAGAAATAAACAAGACACGGGGCAGGACAGGCCAGGCGCAGTGGCTCACGCCTGTAATCCCAACACTTTGGGAGGCCGAGGAGGGCAGATCACTTGAGGTCAGAGTTCAAGACCAGCCTGGCCAACATGGTGAAACCTCATCTCTAATAAAAATATAAAAATTAGCCAGGCGTGGTGGTGGGCACCTGTAACCCCAGCTACTTGGGAGGCTGAGGCAGGAGAATCGCTTGAACCTGGGAGGCAGAGGTTGCAGTCAGCTGAGATCACGCCACTGGACTCCAGCCTGGGAGACAGAGCTAGACTCTGTCTCAAAGAAAAAAAAAAGTGTGTGGGGCACAGTGATCTACCATGGGGCGAATGGGGGGAAGCGGCGCTGGGAGCGCCCGGACAAAGGGACAACCCCAGTGATGCAGCCCACCGGAGGCCTGGCCTTACCTTCGGCTCTGCCTTTGACTCAATAAAAGAAACACAGTCCATGAACAGGCAGAAACTCTTTAATCAGGTTTTTTTTCCAACTCTAAAACAAAATCCCATTTTTTCCTTTAATTTAGTTCCTCAGGAACAGAGAAGTTTGCAATGATGATCTCAACTCTGCATCATCTGGTGACTCCTGATTCTGCAGGACTAAGACATTTCCCAAGAGTTCTGCTGCATCAGCCAGTGAGGACAAGAGTTCTTCAGTGCGGTTCAGCTCAAGGACACCTAGGCTTCCCCAGCAGGGTGCTTGCTTGCAGGTCTGACAAACCACAGAGCGTTGAGCAGATGGCCTGGGACTCCCAGACCTGGCAGAGGGTTTTATTAGGGCCCGCCTGGCCTGCACCGTTTCATCCAAGTACCCTGACCCAGCACTCATCTTCCCTGGCATTCTCTGTTATCCACCAGCTCCTCTGCACACCTCAGCGTCTACTTCCACGAACTTCTAAACATCAAAAGGTACAATGGCCAGGGGTGCGGCAGGAGAGTCGGGGGCAGGGCAGCCTTCAAATCCACACTATTGAATCCACAGGATGGAAAGAAGAGAAAGATGGGGAAATTCTCCAGAGATCATGAGATGCATCCAGGCAGTGTTCTCATGTGAGAGGATAGGGAGGCCAAAAACTAAAATTGCTATCAGCCCCCGCTGCTGTCTGGTACGCGAGGAAACTTTCCGAGGACTTTACAAGCATAGTTGCAAAATGCTAGTAGGACTGGGACTCTTCAACTTTTTCTTCTAGGGCCAAGTAGACTCGGTGTAACTTATTTTGTAAGAAATAGGTATGGGTGACAAGAGGGGCCACCTTCCACCCCTGCAGCCGAGTGGTAAGACTCCAGCGTGGGCCCTGTGCAAGGGATCAGCCCAGAGGCCATGAGCCACAGAAACTCACAGCACCTGGTGGCCACACCCTGAAATGCACCCTTTGCTCCAAGCAGCCAGCGCCCTATCAACCTGGCATTTACCAAACATCTCAACAGCAGACCAGAACTAGAAAACACAGCTTCTGTGTAGTACACACTTATGGTCTGAGACCCAACTAAGGCTCCCTACATCCTTCAAAACTCAGACTCCACAGGCTGAATGTCCAGCTTCTTCCTCCAAGACAGAATTGCCCTCAGCCCACGAATTCTCTCTGGGACTATTTACAGAATCAAAGGGGAAACCCACGGAACTGAAAACCTCTTTACACAGGTGGGTTCAGGAAGAAAGCCACCAACAGAAGGCAACTCAGGAGGGAGAGGCCGAGGCTGGCATAGCCCCTGGGCCTATTTCCAAGCAGCCACCCCTCCCAACAAGAGCAGAGGTGCCCCTCACCTCAACCCTCAGCCCTTTAACTTCTGGCTGGGCCACTGATTCTCCTCCCCAGTCTGTGGCCCATCTGGAAACTGGCTATGGTACTTTGGGGAGATAGGAAGGACAGGACGACAAGAGACAGGACACCAGTGAGTGGCTGTGCCAGGCGGCCCCATTTCCTAAAACCAAGATGGCTGCCCAAGCCCTCAAAGGCAGACAGGCCTCATGCGCAGCACCAGCACACACACAGGTAACAAGACCAGGGGAGGGGACCCTAAGTGTCCTCTCCACAGGGAGGTGGCTATGTACAGGACAGGAGGGAGAGTCTGGCCAGGTGCACCCCCCACTGCATCTCATTCAACCAGGAGATCAAACTGCTCAGCAGCTTCAAACTCGGCATTCATGGCCGCAGCCCACTCATCCAGCTCCGTTTTCTGAGGGAAGAGAAATGGGGAGCAGGTGAGTGAGAAGGGAACATGGTGGCTGGAGCATCTCACCCACACCCTGCAGGTGCTGCCTATCCCCCAAAAGAGCCAGAGCCCCAGCCCTGCACGTCTCCCGGAGCACACGGCAGAGAAAAACCCCTGCCTCTCACTCACCAAGATCTCTGGCATCTTCTTCTTCTTACGTTTCTGTTTCTCGGGTGGTGGGGAGATTCCAGGGAGAGTCATGTCTGGGGCCCAGGGCTTTGCACAAACCCTGGGGACCTCGGTGAATTTGGAGCACACCACTGGCGAGACTCCGGACAAGTCTTCTGCCCCCAGCAGCCCCTCGAAGCCAAAGCAGGACCGGCGGCCTGGGGTGGAGGTAGAGGCAGAGCCCAGGGTCTCCAGCCGGCTGTAGGAACGCCTGACTTTCTTAGACATTTCCAAGTCTCTGGTGTCCAGCTCTCCTTCCTTGGAGCTGGACTCGGCCTCAGGGTTCGGCACAGGAGTGCTGGTGGGGGTGGCAGGGACGCTGTGTGTCTTGAAAAGGTCCTCCTTAGTAAGCTCCCTGCCAGGGGGCTCGTTTTCTTTCTCCAAGAAAAAGGAAATCTGCACCAGGACAGAAGAGAGGATGCCCTCAATACTTAGCTGGACTGCTTACTTCCAGAAAAGCCCGAGAAGATTCAGGGTGGAAAGACCCACAGGACACACACTTTTTTTTTTTTTTTTTTTTGAGACGGAGTCTTGCTCTGTCACCCAGGCTGGAGTGCAGTGGCGTGGTCTCGGCTCACTGCAAGCTCCGCCTCCCAGGTTCACGCCATTCTCCTGCCTCAGCCTTCCGAGTAGCTGGGACTACAGGCGCACGCCACCATGCCCGGCTAATTTTTTGTAGTTTTAGTAGAGATGGGGTTTCACCGTGTTAGCCAGGAGGGTCTCGATTTCCTGACCTCGTGATCCGCCCGCCTCGGCCTCCCAATGTGCTGGGATTATAGGCGTGAGCCACCGTGCCCGGCCAACACACACTTTTTTTAAGGAAGGGACAAATCAGACCCTGAAAGAGACATGGGGAGAAGAAAACAACCCACCATTGCTTCCAAGGAGTCTGCTTTTGTGACACAAATGGACTTGCCCCCATCTGCTGGTGCTGTCGCTTGTTTCCAAAACGTGCCCAGCATCCAGCCTCTCCTCTGACCAACTCAAGCCCTCATTAGGTGTCTTCTAGACCAGCTCAGCAACGTTTTTTGTTTTGTTTCCAGATATACGGTCTCAACTCTGTTGCCCAGGCTGGAGTGCAGTGGCACGATCATGGCTCACTGAAGCCTCAGCCTCCAGGGCTCATGCAATCCTCCTACCTCAGCCTCTGAGTAGCCGGGACTACAGGCATGTGCCACTCTGTCTGGCTGATTTTTTTTTAGTTTCTTTGTAGAGTAGGGGAGGTCTCCCTATGTTGCCCAGGCTGGTCCCAGCGACCTTCTGATTTCTCTCCCCGTTTCCACCCTTGCCTGCTGTGGTCCATCTGCCACACAGCTGATGAGGATTGTCCTAAATGTCCACTCAGTCCATAAGTATTTATCAGTCACCTGTCCTGTGCCAGGCACTGGGAACACAGCAGGGAATAAAAGAGAAAACCCCTGCCCCATTCTAAGAGAAAAACAGGTAAGAAAATTCAGTATTATGTTAGCAGTATCAAGCACTACAGGAAAACAGAACAGGAGAGAGTGCTTGGGGCAGGTTAGAATTGCAAAAAGATAAAGGTCAATATATCCCTCACTGAGGTGACATTCAAGCTACAACTTGAAGGAGGTGTGGGAGTGACTCATGGCCAAGTGTTCTAGGCAGTGGGAACAGAAGGTGCAACAACCCTGAGGCCACAGCGTACTAGTCAGGGTCAAACAACAAGGAGGCCAGTGTGGCTGAAGTGAAGGCAAGAGGAAGAAACTGAAGATGAAGTTCAAGAGATAATGGGTGGCCAGATATGGTGGTTCACACCTATAATCCCAGCACTTTGGGAGGCTGAGGTGGGTGGATCACCTGAGGTCAGGAGTTTGAGACCAGCCTGGCCAACATAGTGAAACCCCATCTCTACTGAAAATACAAAAAAAATTAGCCAGGTGTGGTAGCAGGTGCCTGTAAGCCCAGCTACTTGGGAGGCTGAGGCAGGAGAATCGGTTGAACCTGGGAGGCGGAGGTTGCAGTGAGCCGAGATTGCGCCACTGCACTCCAGCCTGGGTGACAGTGCAAGACTCCATCTCAAAAAAAAAAAAAAAAAACCACAGGGAAGCTGAACAAATTGGTGGTCACCACTGACTACCACTTCCTCATTCTCTATAGCCAAGCAGTCACCCAGGTCCTGGCAACTTTATCCTGCTCGATGTACCATGAATCTCAGTCAATCAACAAGAATGAGTGGCTACTAGGAAAGGCAGAAGTCCCTACCCTCAAGGTGCCTATGTTCTTAGAGGGGGGAGAGAAAGACATCAAACATGCAAGAAAATACACTATAAGAACTGATAAGGACCAGGCACAGTGGCTCATGCCTGTAATCCCAACATTTTAGGAGGCCAAGGTGGGAGGATCACTTGAGCCCAGGAGTTCAAGACCGGCCTGGGCAACATAGTGAACCCTCATCTCTATAAAAAAAAATTAGAGAAAACATCAAAAAATTAGCCAGGCATGGTGGCATGCGACTATAGTCCCAGCTACTTGAGAGGCTGAGGAGGGAAGATCTGCAGTGAGCCGAAATCTCGGCACTGCACTCCAGCCTGGGTGGCAGAACAAGACCCTGTCTTTAGAACTGGTAAGGCCTAAGAGAATTACATAGAGAAATGTGACAGCAATAGGGTAAGGGTGGTCAGGGAAGGCCACTGGGGGGCAATTCCCTCTGAACCCAGTACTGTATATCATCCTGGCTTTAGCTCACGCCCTTGGCTTCAGCTCACGCCCTTGGCTTCATGCTTCAGAATTCCTGGACTTCACGTCATTCCACTGGTCTTGGAGCCCCAGGGTAGCCCTTCTCAAAACCATTCTCCCCACAGCCCCCAGAGGGGTCTTTCTTAAAACACTCAAACTTGACTCAGTCACTACCTTACCCAGAACTCTCCAAAGGCTGCCCACAGACCCAAGAATGATGCCCAAGCTATGAGTGTGGCTTTTGTGCCTCATCAGGATCTGCTCTGCCTTAGGGTGCTTCCTCCCCTGCTGAGGTCTGCTGCAGACACTAAACAAATTGCTATTCCCCGAACCTTGATTTTTCTTTAAATTCCCAATCTCTGCAAACATGGCTTCTTTGGCCTGGAACACCCCTACTGGTCTTTTTTTTTTTGAGATGGAGTCTCGCTTTGTCAACCAGGCTGGAGTGCAGGGGCGTGATCTCGGCCCACTGCAACCTCCGCCTCCTGGGTTTAAGCGATTCTCCTGCCTCAGCCTCCTGAGTAGCTGGGACTATAGGCACGTGCCACCATGCCTGGCTAATTTTGTATTTTTAGTAGAGACAGGGTTTCACCACGTTGGCCAGGCTGGTCTTAAACTCTTGACCACAAGTGATCTGCCCGCCTCAGCCTCCCAAAATGCTAGGATCACAAGCGTGAGCCACTGCACCTGGCCTCTACTTGTCTTTAAAGACTCAGTTCAAATGTTTCTTCTTCCACGAAACATTCCCTGAGCCACATGGTCTGGGTTAGCCACCATCATAGCATCTAGTATTCCTTATTGCAGTCCCAGTACACAACGTTGCTATCACTTGTCATTGGTCTTTCTCCCCAGTTGACTCTAAGCCCTATCAGCTCTTCAAAGGAGTTCACATTTCTCAGTCAGTATGTCTTCAGATTGTCTATTAATGAAACATCCTTTGATAATAACTTCTGCTAAAACTGTAAAAATGTCATACACATGACTTATCTCAGAACACCCATAAATGAAAGCTGAAGGCAGAATGGATTAGAAAGGCAGTACGTGGAGTTAAGACATAGCTCAGCTTTTAAAGGAAGTTCCAGGAAAATGGTAGAAATACACAAGGCATAAAAAGTTAAGTGTATTAAGTCTTCAGGGAGTAATCAAGACTGGCAATGCATGCAGGTGCCCACAGGCAAACTGTTTTTGCAGTACTGCAAAACAGCTCCCTGGGCAGATGTGAGCAGCCAATGTGTGCTGTCCAGCTCTAGAGTGACCCAGATTCTACTTAATTAAGTAGATGAAAGTGAACTCACCCTAGGGCTCCTGCGAGGTGATTGGACAGCTGGGACCTGCGGGGGACAATACCAATTGATCACATAGCTGGTCCCCAGTTTTGCCCGCCTAACCACCCACAACACTCTCTTTAGCCTTTACCTCTACAGCATGGGCCACGATCCTCTTTAAGACGATGGGCTTTCTGACTGCAGCCACACTGGGTGTCTGGAGAAGAGGGATGAACGTGAGCTCAACATTAGGTGAGGGGCCACAAGGGGAGGAAGTGAGAAATCTGGGGCTCACCTTCGGCCAGATTTCAGGGAGGATGCTCGGGAGTTCAGAGCCTGATTTCCGCTGGGACCTCCGCAGAGGCTTAGTAGGAGATGGGGCCCTTGGCCCTGGAAAGAGAAACAAGTTAAGTGGTAGAGGAGGACTCTAGACCTTAGAGTCCAGAGAACAGGTTCTAGAGACAGCGAGAAGATTCCCAAACAAGCCCTTTTAAGGGCGCCTCCTCCGGCGGCGGCAGCGGGAGGGAAGGGGCCATCTTTCACCGGACTGCGTCCCCCAAACGGCTCGACCTCACGTCTCCCGCGCGCCCTCCGCTCACCGGAGCGCTGAGCGGCTCCTCCGGACCGCGTTCGCCTCCCAGACATAACTAGGCTCCGTCTCGAGCTCCTCCAGCGCCGCCGCCCCGGGCGCGCGCCAACCGGGAAGGCCACTCGCTGCAAAAAACGTTCGAATTACCCGCCCTGCGGGAAAGGAAGCGGAAGTGACGTAGGGCTAGCGGTCTGCGGCCCTCGGAACCCCGAGTCTTTTCCACCCGTCTTCACCTCTGGCGGCAGCGGAGGCGTGGCCCAGGGGCGCGATGGCGTCATCAGCGCGCGCCGCACCCGGAAGAGACGTGGCAGCGAAGGGATAATCGGGGCGGCCGGGGCTGAAGGGAGCGGCGCAGGAGCCCTGGGGAGAGTGGTCCCTGCCCTTCCGCGCCTCGAGCCATCGCTACAGCCCTTCGGAACCAGTGCAGCGGCCGATCAGTAAACACAGAGACTGGGGTCTGTAGAGAAGGGGCGGGACTTGGAGGGGGTGGGGCTCAGGAGAGGTCTTGGGGGCGGGGCCGGTAGTATCGGGGAGCCTCTGATGGAGGGGCCTGGCCGGGGGCGGGATCCAGAAGGATTGAGGGGTCGCCGGAGGCGGGATTTATGCAGGGGGTGTTTCTCCGCATAAGGAGGGACAGTGGGCAGGAATCTGAGATCGGGGCGAATATGAGAGGTGTCTGGGGGAGTTAAGAGTGGAAACTGGGCTGGTGAGAGCGTAGTGGTGGCCACCAGAACCTGACTTCCTACCAACTCAGGCCCCTTTCCCAGGATCGATCATGGGGCTTTGTAAGTGCCCCAAGAGAAAGGTGACCAACCTGTTCTGCTTCGAACATCGGGTCAACGTCTGCGAGCACTGCCTGGTAGCCAATCACGCCAAGGTGGGGCCTTCAGGGGAGCGACTGAGCAGGGCACTGGGTGGGCAAGGCGGTATTGGCTTCCTCCAAATCCATGAGGGGCCCCGCGCTAGAATGTAAGCCCCACAAGGGCAAGGACTTGATTTATTTTGTTCACTGATATATCCCCCGCCCCCAAGAGAGAGTCTGGTGCACAGTATGTGCTCAATAAATATTTATTGATTGAACAAACGAAAGGATGAGTCTCCTCTGTGGCTAGAGAAAAAGAGACAGTCGGACCTTGGGGTGATAGGCCGAGCAGCCCCAGCACCAGTTGTGACATCTCTCTCCCACTCCAGTGCATCGTCCAGTCCTACCTGCAATGGCTCCAAGATAGCGACTACAACCCCAATTGCCGCCTGTGCAACATACCCCTGGCCAGCCGAGAGACGACCCGCCTTGTCTGCTATGGTGAGGCCTTGGCACCTCGGGGGGATCAGGCCAGCCTCAGGGGCCAGCTTGGTGACTGGTTTCCAGGCCCTCCTCAAGCAGCAGGACAGTGAGTCCCCCGAGTCTCAGAGCCCAGATTCTAGTCCTGTTAAAGTTCCTTACCTGCTGTGTAAGTTCAGGCAAGTTATTCTTCCTTTCTAGGCCTCACTGTCTTTCCTAAAAATTAAAGCTCCTAGTTCCTCTTTCCTAAAAATTAAGCCCTGCCAATCTGGAGGTTTCAGCGAGAACCAGTCAAGCTTACGGGTATGCTGGTGGCCATGACTATTAGCTAGCCAGACCGGCATGTTGCTTTCAGATATTCAGGATCCACCACTGATTCCAAGGCTAAACAGAGAGGAAGTGAGTTTCCCACATTAAAGTTAGCTAAAAGAAGTCAGCAGACATATGTGTCATGACTTTGACCTGAATCTGGGGTAAGAGCCTTAGCTCCAGTTTTTGAAGGAGCTCATGCAAGAGGCAGCTCCATATGTGTTTCTCCTTGTGAGTGCATGTGTGTACTTGCAGGCACTTAATGTACATTGTGTGTTTAAATGAGTGTTAGTGTGTTGATCTGTACTTGGGGTGAATGAATGGGTAAATGTATGTATGTGAACATATGAACACAGGTGTGTTGTGGGAGTGCAAGAGAATGCATGGTTGAGGGTGCCTGTTAGCAAACCTGTGAGTGTATAGATGTGTATGTGTGAGGGCTCCTGTACCCATAGTGTAGATATAGGGAATGCCACTTGTGTTTGATTATGTGCTAATAAGGACATGTACATTTGTGCCCAGGGATGTGTACATGTATATGTGTGCCTGTGTGTGTATCGAGGAACCTTTTCTGAAACTGTTCATTATTAGCCATTAGCCCAAAGAATATGATGAGTGCAGGCCCAGAGAGGACTCATTGAAAGGACTGAAAGGGGAGGTGGCGTTTTCTTCCTACCCAAACTTACCCCTGTGAGCTGGACAGCTTGGTAGCACCTGCCTGGACTTAGATGGTGGTAGCCAAGAAGACTGACATTTTAGGGAACAGGACGGGGAGGAGAAGGCTCTGGCACACACACACGTGTCCGTATGTCCTGCAATGGTCTGGGGACTATTGCTAGGCTAGGAGCCCTAAGTGTCTTCTTCCTCATGTCTCTTCTCCCCTGTCTCATGGGCCCTAAGATCTCTTTCACTGGGCCTGCCTCAATGAACGTGCTGCCCAGCTACCCCGAAACACGGCACCTGCCGGCTATCAGTGCCCCAGCTGCAATGGCCCCATCTTCCCCCCAACCAACCTGGCTGGCCCTGTGGCCTCCGCACTGAGAGAGAAGCTGGCCACAGTCAACTGGGCCCGGGCAGGACTGGGCCTCCCTCTGGTGAGAGTCCCTCATCTGTCTGACCATCTATCTGCCCTGGGCCCCACCTGAGTCAGATGGGTGGGTGGGGACAGTACTAGGCAGCCTGGTGACCCAGATTCCTTCCTCCAGATCGATGAGGTGGTGAGCCCAGAGCCCGAGCCCCTCAACACGTCTGACTTCTCTGACTGGTCTAGCTTTAATGGTAAGTGGTGGCTTCCACCGACTGTTTGGGCTTTAGCCTCCCTGCTCTGCTGACAGCTCCCTTGGTCTGCAGTCACATGCTCTACCCCTGAGCTCTATGCACTGCTTCTGCTGACGGCTCTCTTTCCACCCACAGCCAGCAGTACCCCTGGACCAGAGGAGGTAGACGGCGCCTCTGCTGCCCCAGCCTTCTACAGCCAGGCCCCCCGGCCCCCAGCTTCCCCAGGCCGGCCCGAGCAGCACACAGTGATCCACATGGGCAATCCTGAGCCCTTGACTCACGGTGAGCCTGGGAGTTATCCAGGCCGCAGAAGGATAGGAAGAGGGTGGAATGGTTTGTGTAGGGGGAGCTTGAGGATCCAGAGACCCACCTGGAGGAACCTTTCCTTAATCCAGGCACAGCCATTACCTCCTCACAATTCTGAGATGTTCTGTCAGACTGAGGAGAGCAGGTGATCCCCCTAGCCCTCCCCAAAGCGGCCAGTTTTCCTGAGTCTATTGATGCTAGTGGCTCCACCCTGTAGCCCCTAGGAAGGTGTATGATACGCGGGATGATGACCGGACACCAGGCCTCCATGGAGACTGTGACGATGACAAGTACCGACGTCGGCCGGCCTTGGGTTGGCTGGCCCAGCTGCTAAGGTACACAGGGTCAGGCAGGGCGGAATGCCAGGAAGGGGTGGAGAGGGAATGGGCGCCAGAGGTCCTGGAAGGGATGGTTTCATGACAAAAGGGGCTTGTTCTGGGGAGTAACAGTACCTGGTGCTGGGGCTGTGCAGAGAGGCCTTGGCTGTGCAGCAGAAGCTGTTTTGCTTCTCTCTGGGACTGTCTCTATGCCTCCTACACAGGAGGTTTGAACTCAGGCTCTTTGAGGCCCCTTCCCGATCTGACACCCCCTAATCTTTGTAATTCTCCCCGACGCCTGACACACTGTGGTTTCCAGAATACAGTCGTGCGCCTCAGCTGGTTTGAGCTGCACAATAACGCCCTATGGTGGCAGGTGCAGGAGTGATTATCCCTGAGGCACAGACGAGGAGATGGAGGCTCAGGAATGGGTGGTGACCAGGGCTTCTCTCCAGCCGCGGGGGCCACCAGGGACTGGGGCCTGACCTGATTTTCCCCTCATCCCCCCAGGAGCCGGGCTGGATCTCGGAAGCGGCCGCTGACCCTGCTCCAGCGGGCGGGGCTGCTGCTACTCTTGGGTCTGCTGGGCTTCCTGGCCCTCCTTGCCCTCATGTCTCGCCTAGGCCGGGCCGCAGCTGACAGCGATCCCAACCTGGACCCACTCATGAACCCTCACATCCGCGTGGGCCCCTCCTGAGCCCCCTTGCTTGTGGCTAGGCCAGCCTAGGACGTGGGTTCTGTGGAGGAGAGGCGGGGTAATGGGGAGGCTGAGGGCACCTCTTCACTGCCCCTCTCCCTCAAGCCTAAGACACTAAGACCCCAGACCCAAAGCCAAATCCACCAGAGTGGCTGCAGGCCAGGCCTGGAGTCCCCGTGGGTCAAGCATTTGTCTTGCCTTGCTTTCCTCCCGGGTCTCCAGCCTCCGACCCCTCACCCCATGAAGGAGCTGGCAGGTGGAAATAAACAACAACTTTATTAAAACACCCGAGGCAGCCTTTTGCTTCCCCCTCCTTAGCCCTGTTCCGACTCCCCAGGCCTCAGTGGTGCTCCTCCCGGTACTCGATGGCCAGAAACTCCAAGGACAGGCGGTTGAAGAACATGGCTCCGTTGAGCACTGGGCGGGGGACAGAGCCCCCCATGAGCCCCAGGACCCTTCCCTGGCTACTCCTTGCCACATCTCAGGGTTCCAAAGCTCCCCGCTCCCTCTTGCACCCTCCCCTTCCTGCCACTCACTCAGGATGGTCAGGGCGGAGAAGCAGACGTACTTGTTTTCTGTCATCTCAGCATAGAGTGACCCCATGGCGGCCCAGCAGATGCTGATCACCTGGGAGAACTGTAGGCCCATCCAGTGGGAGAGTGGCCCCCTCGCACAACAGTGGGGTTTCCATCAGCCCCTCGGGTCTCCCACAGCCAGCCCTTGCGTCCCTGCCCTGAGCCTACCATCAGGACGACCGTGTAGTGAAAGCTCATGTGGTCATAGTGGTAGGTGATGCAGAAGTTGTGCACGTCTCTGATGAAGATGCCCAGGTGTAAGAAGAAGAGCATCAGCGCAGCCGTGGTGAGCATCATGCCTTTTGGGAAGAAGAACGTGGCGATGCGGTCTTGCAGCCGCATCTTGCCCACAGTGTAGATGCAAGTCAGACTTGCAGAGTCTCTGGTTCTAAAGTGCCTGGTATGGAATAGCAGTGGGATTCTAGAACCAGGAGGACAGTGGAGGGGACAAGATTCTAGAACACAGGCTGATTCCAGCCAACACAGGAGTGCCTCACAGGTGGTAGGGGTGCTTTGAATTGTGAGATCAGTGGGGGCCCATGGCAATGGCGAAGGGGCAGCAGCCCTAGTTATCCCATACTCACTCTAGACGCTTTTATGCATGTCTCAAGTTTCCCAAAACGGAGGCAGTGTGAACACAGTCTACAGATGAAGAACTGGGGCTCAGAAAAGTTGAGGGGCGTGGTCTAGATTTACAACAAGTCTTAGGCAGATGAGAGATGAGGACCCAGCTGCATAGCTGGAAGGCATTCCCAGGTGAGGGGAGGCCTGTATTTGCTCTACCCTCTGGTGGAGAGGAATTACGAGAAGGGAAGGATCAACAGATTCTTCAGAGCTGTCCTGGGACCTTCCCCGTGCCCTTCCCAGGTGTGGCCCAGAAGGCACCTGGCTTTTCCATTCTCTCCCCAGATGTTCTTACAGGACCTGATGCTGGTCAGCTTTCTGCTCCGCCACCTTCAGGTGCTTGGAGCATTTTCACCTCTGTCAGTCTAAGAGTCCCATGAGACAGCTGGGGCTGGTGACATAAGTCCTATTTGACACTTGAGTCTGAGGCAGAGGGAGGATGGTCTTCCTCAAGCTGTTATAGCCAGTGAGGGAGAGAGTCAATACTGAAACGAAGATCCAATACTACCTGAGGCTGTGCTGAGTGAGCAGGGTCACATGCAAGCCAGGAGGAAGAAATCTCCTCCATGCATGTGAGAGATGAGAACTAGGCTGGGTGCGGTAGCTCACACCTGCAACCCGAGCACTTTCAGAGGCCCAGGTGGGAGGACTGTCTTGGGCCAGGAGTTCAAGACCAGCTTGGGAGACAGCAAGACCCCATCTCTCTCTTTTTTGAGATGGAGTTTCACTCTTGTTGCCCAGGCTGGAGTGCGATGGCGCGATCTCAGCTCACCGCAACCTCCACCTCCTGGATTCAAGCGATTCTCCTACCTCAGCCTCCCAAGTAGGATTACAGGCATGTGCCACCACGCACAGCTAATTTTGTATTTTTAGTAGAGACAGGGTTTCTCCATGTTGGTCAGGCTGGTCTTGAACTCCCAACCTCAGGTGATCCGCCTGCCTTGGCCTCCCAAAGTGCTGGGATTACAGGCGTGAGCCACCGCTCCTGGCCAGCAAGACCCCATCTCTAAAAAAAAAAAAAAAAAAATTTGCTGAGTGTGGTGGTGTGTGCCTTTAGTCCCAGCTACTCAGGAGGCTGAGATGGGAGGATTGCTGGACCCCAGGAGTCCCAGGCTGCAGTGAACTATGATCATGCCACTGTACTCCAAGCTGGGTGACAGAGAAAAAAAGAAAAGAAAAGAAAAAGGTGAGAACTCCAGGGCCGTCAACAAAATATGCCAATAAAACAGCCAGAAATGGTGTGGAGTGACATGAAAGCTCCCAGGGATTGAAGCAGGAGAAGAGGAGGGAGGAGGAGAGGACTTGATTTCGAACTCAGCCACCCCACTGCCTCCTGCCCAACTGTTTGCCCCAAAAGTTAGGTCCCAGGTCAGCCCAAGACCCACAGGCTGCCTCCCAGCAGTGGGATTAGAGCCTGCACCCACCATCTGTGCTTGCTGCCCAGTCTCCAGACAAGCACAATAGTTCTTCAGAGCCCCATCCTAACCACATGAAAGGGGTAATGCCCCAAGGCCCAGCTGTGGTCCCACTGTTGAAACAATTGTTTGGACCTCAGTCCTCATTTGAATACAAATGAACTTTTATACATTAAAGTTCCTAGCTTCTAATTTTATTTTATTTTTGAGACAGAGTCTCACTCTATCGCGCAGACTGGAGTGCAGTGGCATGATCTCGGCCCACTGCAACCTCCGCCTCCTGGGTTCAAGTGATTCTCATGCCTCAGTCTCCCAAGTAGCCAGGATTACAGGCGCCTGCCACCATACCCAGCTAATTTTTGTATTTTCAGTAGACACGGTATTTCACTATGTTGGCCAGGCTGCTCTTGAACTCCTGACCTCAGGTAATCCACTCTCTTTGGCCTCCCAAAGTACTGGGATTAGAGGTGTGAGCCACTGTGCCCACCCCTAGCTCCTAATTTTTAAAAATTATATACATGTAATATATGAATATGGGCCGGGCGCGGTGGCTCACACCTGTAATCCCAGCACTTTGGGAGGCTGAGGCGGGCAAATGACCTGAGGACGGGAGTTTGAGACCAGTCTGAACAACATGGAGAAACCCTGTCTCTACTAAAAATATAAAATTAAGCTGGGCGCAGTGGCTCACACCTGTAATCCCAGCACTTTGGGAGGCTGAGGCGGGCGGATCACGAGGTTGGGAGTTCGAGACCAGCCTGACCAACATGGTGAAACCCCGTCTCTACTAAAATACAAAAATTAGCTGGGTATGGTGGTGCATGCCTGTAATCCCAGCTACTTGGGAGGCTGAGGCAGGAGAATCACTTGAACCCAGGAGGCAGAGGTTACACTGAGCCAAGATCGAGCCACTGCACTCCAGCCTGGGTGACAGACCGAGACTCTGTCTCAAAAAAAACAAAAACAAAATTAGCTGGGCATGGAGGCGCATGCCTGTAATCCCAGCTACTCGGGAGGCTGAGGCAGGAGAATTGCTTGAACCTAGGAGGTGGAGGTTGCGGTGAGCCGAGATTGTGCCATTGCACTGCAGCCTGGGCAACAAGATCAAAACTCCATCTCAAGAAAAAAAAAAAAAAAAAAATATATATATATATATATATATATATATACACACACACACATATATGTATGTATGTATATATGAATATGTTCTTGTAAAATATTTGCATAATACACAAGCATGCAGAGGAAAATGTAACAGTCTCCCTGCTGCATCCCCACCACTGAAGTACCCCCTTCCCCAGTTTGGTGACTTGGCATCTTTTAGGTCCCTTCTTTATGTAACGGTAACTTCATACATCTAGATGTACATATACATGCATAAGTTTAAAGCATTTTTAAAAATCATATGTTTTGTCAAAGTGTACTTTTCAACAAGTTAAAACCTACGTCTAAATATAGAATGAACACGTAACAAAGATTTATTAGGCCGGGTGCGGTGGCTCATGCCTGTAATCCCAGCACTTTGGGAGGCTGAGCTCCCAAAGTGAGCCTGAGAGGATCACTTGAGCTCAGGAGTTTGAGACCAGCCTGGGCAACATAGTGAGACCTCCTCACTACTAAAAATTAAAAAAAAATAAAATTAGCTGGTTGTGGTGGCCCTTGCCTGTAGTACCCCCTACTTGGGAGGCTGAGGCGGGAGGGTCATTTGAGCCCAGGAATTCGAGCCCTGCTTGCATCTTTGCAGTCCGGCCTGGGGGCATAGTGAGACCTTGTCTCAAAAAAAAAAAAGATCTTTAACTCATCAGTGAGGGGATTTCCGCTTGGTAAGGTGGTAATGCACATGAGGAACTGGACAGGACGAGCATTTAAAGAGGAACGTTAGGCCAGATGCAGTGGCTCATGCCTGTAATCCTAGCACTTTGGGAGGCCGAGTTGGGCGGATCACCTGAGGTCAGGAGTTCGAGACCAGCCTGGCTAACATAGTGAAACCCTGTCTCTACTAAAAATACAAAAAAACTAGCTGGGCATGGTGGTGTGCACCTGTAATCTCAGCTACTCGGGAGGCTGAGGCAGGAGAATCACTTGAACCTAGGAGGCAGAGATTGCAGTGAGCTGAGATCGTGCCATTGTACTTCAGCCTGGGTGACAGAGCAAGTCTCAAATAAAATAAAATACAATAAAGAAGAATGTTAGCATATGATTACTCGGTTAGATGCAAAATGCAATGGATGTCCTACATGACAAAAATTATACCCTTTGAGGTTAGTTTTTCTACTGGATATACATGTCTTTCATCTCTCCTGGACAATATCTCCTTGTAATTTCAGTGTATTTACCTTACTAGTGAATAGCAAAATCAAACAACTGTGTATTCTTGTGGGTAAATAATCCTTGGGAGGGCTTCTGAAATGATGCCCCAGTGTGACAATGAGAGGACACACTACACTCTTGGACTTCCAATTTTTGGATTTTTCCTTTTTTTTTTTTTTTTTTTTTTTGAGATAGAGTTTTGCTCTTGTTGCCCAGGCTGGAGTGCAATGGCACAATCTCAGCTCACCGCAACCTCGGCCTCCCGGGTTCAAGCAATTCTCCTGCCTTAGCCTCCCGAGTAGCTGGGATTACAGGCATGCGCCACCAAGCCCAGCTAATCTTGTATTTTTAGTAGAGACGGGGTTTCTCCACGTTGGTCAGGCTGGTCTCGAACTCCCGACCTCAGATGATCCACCCACCTTGGCCTCCCAAAGTGCTGGGATTACAGGCGTGAGTCACTGCGCCCAGCCTAATTTTGTATTTTTAGTAGAGACTGGGTTTCTCCATGTTGGTCAGGCTGGTCTTGAACTCCCAACCTCAGGTGATATGCCCACCTTGGCCTTCCAAATTGCTGAGATTATAGGCGTAAGCCACCACGCCCTGCCTGGATGATTTTTCTTAACACTATTCTCCAACTTTTAAAAATGTTTATAGACTTCTTGGAGTAGACCTCAATCTATATACCCTTTTTCATTTTCTTAAGATTATAGCTTCATAGGCTGAAATCAAGTATTTTAAATGGTTTCTAGACATCCCATTGATTCAGAGGTCAGCAAACTTTTCCCGTAAAATAGTAAATATTTTAGGTTTGGAGGACCATGCAGTCTCTGTGGTAGCTACTCAACTCTGCTCTGTGTTTTTTTTGTTGTTGTTTGTTTGGGGTTTTTTTTGTTTTGTTTTGTTTTGAGATGGAGTTTTGCTCTTGTCACCCAGGCTGGAGTGCAATGGCATGATCTTGACTCACTGCAACCTCTGCCTCCTGGGTTCAAGCGATTCTCCTGCCTCAGCCTCCTAAGTAGCTGGGACTACAGGCGCCCGCCACCACGCCCGGCTAAGTTTTTGTATTTTTAGTAGAGATGGGGTTTCACCATGTTAGCCAGGCTGGTCTCGAACTCCTGACCTCGGGTAATCTGCCTGCTTTGGCCTCCCAAAGTGCTGGGATTACAGGCATGAGCCACTGTGCCTAGCCTCAACTAAGCAGCCATAGATCATATGTTAAAAAATGGGCGTGACTGTGTTCCAATAAGAGTTACGGAAAATGGGATATGAATTGCATATGATTTTCAGGTGTCATGAAATGTTATTTTTTTCCCAACCATTTACAAATGAGAAAACCATTCTAGCTCACAGACCATATGAAAACAGGTGGTGAGCTGTGTTTGGCCTGCAGGATCCCTGGCAAAGAACAAGTAAACCAGTGAGTTTTTCCATTCCAACCTTCCTCCAACAGCCCTTCATAAGTAATGTTTCAAGGGCCACTTTGATGAAGAAAGTCTTTTTCTCTTTTTCCTCCATTCCAACTCTGTGTCCTAATCTGAACTCCAGATCGTTCCCTGTCTTCATGAGCTCTTCACCTTTGTGCACAGCTGCACTTTTGTCCAAGTCAGAACCCTGGGAGAGCAGCTCAGGAAGCTGAGGTGGGAGGGGAGGTCAAGGTTGGAGTGAGCCAAAGATAGCACCACTGCACTCCAGCCTGGATGAAGAGCAAAACCCCATCTCAAAAAAAAAAAAAAAAAAAAAAAAAAAAAAAAAAGGAAAAGAGAACTCTGAGAGTTATCCTCCACATTTCCACCTAACCCTTCACTCAGCACATTCCATCAGTCACTTAAGCTCTGCTGAGTCTGTCCTTTTTTTTTCAATAATAGGGGGCGGGTCTCACTACGTTGTCCAGGCCAGTATTGACCTCCTGGGCTCAATCAATTCTCCCACCTCTGCCTTCCAAAGTGCTGGGATTACAGGCGTGAGCCACTGTGCCCGGCCTTAGGGGTTCTTAAATGTGAGTGTGTATCAGAACTACTTGGGAACTTTCTAAAAAGAAGCTAGATCTGAGAGAATCCCAGAGTCTTTTTTTTTTTTTTTCTTGCTTTGTTGCCCAGGCTGGAGTGCAGTGGCACCATCGCAGCTCAAGCAGTTCCCCCACCTCAGCCTCCCGAGTAGCTGGGAGCACAGGCGTGCGCCATCATCCTGGCTAATTTTTGTTTTGTTTTTTTTTGAGACAGAGTCTCGCTCTGTCATCCAGGCTGGAGTGCAGTGGCGAGATCTAGGCTCACTGCAACCTCTGCCTACCGGGTTCAAGCGATTCTTCTGCCTCAGTCTCCGAGTAGCTGGGACTACAGGCGCGCGCCACCACACCCGGCTAATTTTTGTATTTTTAGTAGAGACGGGTGTTTCACCATATTGGCCAGGCTGGTCTCCAACTCCTGACCTTGTGATCCGCGCCCCCACCCCCCCGGCCTCCCTAAGTGCTGGGATTACAGGCGTGTGCCACCGCGCCTGGCCTGTATTTTTTTTTTTTTATAGAGACGGAGTTTCGCCATTTTGCCCACGCTGGTCTCGAACTCCTGGGCTCAAGCGATCCACCCGCCTTGACCTCCCCAGTGCTGGGATTACGGGAGTGCCCGGCGCAGCTCAGCGCAGAGACTTACAATGCGCCACAGATAGTCCTGAAGGCAATTCTGATGCACGTCAGAGAACCAGGCCCTAAGAAGAACTGCGCTAGAGGCGTGGTACAGAATAGTGTACATGCATTTAATCCTCGTAGCCCCCCTGTGAAGTATGTACCCCAATTTTAGGAATGGGATAAACTGAGCCACTGCCAGTGGCAGGATCCCAGGAACACTCTACTCTGGCCTCACGTCCCGCATCCGTCCATTGCATCTGGGCACATATTCCGTGGGCCGCTTGCCTGCGAGAGTGCAGGTTGGGGAGCCACTACCCGTCCCCGTTCTGGGACAGCAGCAACCCCAGGCAGTTCCACAAAATGCTTCCACCCAGGAAACTGGGGGAATTCAGGGCTCTCCCGGAACCTTTGCACCCGGGGAAGACAGGTGCGGGGGAACTCTAGTCTCGAAGGACCTAGGGCTGCAGGGGGACGTTTCACCTAAAGGACTGCCTCGTTTCAACAACAACTTTATGGCTCCCGGAAGTGCCTCCTCCCCGTCCCCTTCCTTTCCAGCCTCACGCCCGTGGGCTGCAGTTGGAACGATGGCGGCGGCAGCTGCCGCCGGGCCTAGCCCGGGGTCTGGACCTGGGGACTCCCCAGAAGGGCCCGAGGGGGAGGCTCCGGAGCGTCGGCGGAAGGCGCACGGGATGCTGAAGCTTTACTACGGCCTCTCGGAAGGGGAGGCGGCGGGACGCCCCGCGGGGCCCGACCCCCTGGACCCGACTGATCTGAACGGGGCGCACTTCGACCCGGAAGTTTACCTAGACAAGGTGTGTGCGCGCGGGGAGTGGGGGGTGCGGGGAAGGGAACCAGGCCCCTGCTATATTGCTCCCCCAGATCATGCCTCCGACTTTTTGTAAGGTTCAGGGGAGCAGGTGTTCATAAGAGGACGAACCTCGGCCAGGGAGTACGAGCAGCTGAGGCGTCTGAGGGGATGTGAGTAGGACTGGACTGGCCTGAGGTGATGCGGCATCTGAGGTCTTCTGGGCTGATGTGATAGGCCCGGAATTGGGGGCGTGGCCCAAGCGTTGACAGGCGCGGGGCTGGGCTTAGGCCGAGCCCCAGGATTTCAAATGCTGACAAACACCAAACACGGTTGAACCTAGTAACCCCTGAGCTAGGCCACTTAGGGCCCCATGCCTGGGATTCCTGACAGCCGGCGGGGGTTTGCGGGGTGGGTGGGGATCAGAGATTTCTTGCCCTGAAAGCCTATCAGCTGCAGGCAAGGCTGGGGGACATGAATGCCTCCTGACCCGAACACTAACCACCCAACTTCTTCAGCTGCGTAGAGAGTGCCCTCTGGCCCAGTTGATGGACAGTGAGACGGACATGGTGCGGCAGATCCGGGCTCTAGACAGCGACATGCAGACCCTGGTCTATGAGAACTACAACAAGTTCATCTCAGCCACAGGTGATCCCCACGGGGACACACCCTCCAAAGTCTCACAGCCCCCATTCTCCCACCTGTGTTGGGAAAACCAGCAAGGGATTTAGAGGGGGGAGACTCAGATTCCAGTCTTGTCCTGACATTATTCCATTCTCACCTCCTTTCCTTTGAGCCTTCGTTGTCAGACTACTATAGAGATAATAGCTACTCTCAGAGGGTTGTCTTAAGTACCAAAGGAGAGAAAAGACAAAAGGAGATTAGTTGTTTATTTTTTAGAGACAATGTCTTGTTCTGTCTCCCAGGCTGGAGGGCAGTAGCATGATCATGGCTCACTGCAGCCTCGACATCCCAGGCTCATGTGATCCTTCTGGATCCTACCAAAGCACTGGGATTACGGGTGTGAGTCCCTGGCCCAGCCCAAAATGAAATTTTAAAATGAAATGTATTTATCTGAAGCACTTAAAAGGCCAGGCATGGTGGCTCATGCCTGTAATCCCAGCACTTTGGGAGGCTGAAGTGGGAGGATCACTTGAGCCTAAGAGTTTAAGATTGACCTGGGAAATATAGTGGGACTCCATCTCTACAAAAAAATAAAAAATAAAAATTAGCCGGACAAGATGGCGTATGCCTGTAGTCCCAGCTACTCAGGAGACTGAGGAGGGAGGATCACATGAGCCTGGGAGGTGGAGGCTGCAGTGAGCTGTGCTTGTACCACTTCACTTCAACTTGGGCAACAGAGCAAGACCCTGTCTCAAAAAAAAGAAAGTATCTGTCTGAAGAAGGATCCCTGACACTAGGCTGGGCACAGTGGCTCATGCCTGTAATCCCAGCACTTTGGGAGGCCGAGGCAGGTGGATCACCTGAGGTCGGGAGTTCGAGACCAGCCTGGCCAATATGGTGAAACCCCATCTCTACTGAAAATAAAAAAATTAGCTGGGTGTGGTGGCAGGCACCTGTAATCCCAGCTACTCAGGAGGCTGAGTGGGAGAATCACTTGAACCTGGGAGGTGGAGGCTGCAGTGAGCCAAGATCACGTCACTGCACTCCAGCCTAGGCAGCAGAGCAAGACTCTGTCTGAAAAAAAAAAATAATAAGAAGAAGAAGAATCCCTGACATCAAGGAAACCTCAGTAAGGTGTAGTTTCTCTTATTATTGATAGCTTTCTTTTCTGCTCCAGGGAAGAATAGGTGGTCTTGTCCCTCCCTTTCTTTCTCCCTTCCTTCCCTCCTTAACTAAGCAAAGAGAGAAGATGTATGATATTAAGGGACACAAAGATCATGTCGAGGCTTTTTTTTTCTTCTGTCCTCTTTATTCTCTAGTGCCAGACAGTGTTCCGCTGTTTTCCACACTAGCTTCTGTGCTGTTTTGAGGAGATGTACTACTCAGACTTTTGTAGTAATTGTACACCCACGTGTAGTAAGTCCAGTAGCCAGATCCAAAGGGTTTACCTGCAGCCTGTGGAATGTTCTGGGAGCATCTGTGGGGTTGCATTCTGATGTCTGTTACTCTGTGTCACAGTGGTGGGTGTGGTAACCTATACACATTGTTCTTTTATCTGATTTGAAGCAGATTCCATGAGTAGGCACCTTTCTGTTAGCTAATACCAGCATCAAAATGGCAAGAAATCATAGTTTCTGTGCTGGGATATTTCTCACAGGAATTTAATAAGATTACATTTTCCATTTGTTGGAATGTGTATAATAATATTTTGAGACTTAGCTCTTTTTGTACATCCCACAAAAGGAACAAACGTTTGGAAAAGTGTGAGGATAACCAGGAGCATTGATGTCTTAGAAGCTTAAGTGAGGGGCCGGGCATGGGGTTCTCACCCGTGATCCCAGCACTTTGGGAGGCTGAGGTGGGTGGATCCCTTGAGGCTAGGAGTTCAAGACCAGCCTGGCCAACGTGGTGAAACCCTGTCTCTACTAAAAATACAAAAATTAGCTGGGCAAGGTGGTGCATGCCTGTAGTCCAAGCTACTCGTGAGGCTGAGGCAGGAGAATTGCTTGAACCCAGGAGGTGGAGGTTGCGTGAGGAAGGTGTTTCAAGACATAGATTTGATAGACTTGGGCGAGACACTCAGGAAAGTAATGTAGCATGGAGTGTGTGTTGATTGGGCAAGAGAGAGAGAAAAATGAGAAAGGAACTAGGTCCTCAGGAAGGAGGGGGGTGGAACAGAGCAGGGATGGAGGCATCGGCCTCAGCAAAGGGCTGGGAGCTCATCTGTGGTAGCAGGAGGGGAAGCAGAATGTGGGCAGAGCCAGGCAGATAGTAGATGTGCAGTTTAACTAGAAACCTCCCAGAATGTATTAGGGATTTGGCTTTTATCCACAGAGAGCTAAAACAAATGAGTGATGTGCTCAGATTTCTGGTTTGAATAGATTCCTCCAGCTGCACTGGCAGGAATGGATGGGGCTGAGCACAGTGGCTCATGCCTGTAATCCCTGCACTTTGGAAGGCTGAGGTGGGAGGATCACTTGAGCCCAGGAGTTTGAGACCAGCCTGTGCAACATAGTGAGACCCGATATCTAGAAAAAAAAAAAATAGCTGGGTATGGTGGCACACACTTGTTAGAATAAACCCAGCTACTTGGGGAGGCTAAGGTGGGTGGATCACATGAGCCCAGGAGCTGGAGATTGCAGTGAGCTATAATCTCACCATTGCACTCTAGCCTGGGTGACAGAGCAAGACCTAGTCTCAAAAAAATAAAAATAAAAAAATAAAAAGGCCAGGTGCGGTGGCTTATGCCTATAATCTTAGCACTCTGAGAGGCCGAGACGGGTGGATCATCTGAGGTCAGGCATTTGAGACCAGGCTGGCCAACATGGTGAAACCCCATCTCTACTAAAAATACAACAAATTAGCCAGGTGTAGTGGCGGACACCTGTAATCCCAGCTACTTGGGAGGCTGAGGCAGGAGAATTGCTTGAACCCAGGAGGTGGAGGTTGCAGTGAGCTGAGATTGTGCCATTGCACTCCAGCCTGGGCAACAAGAGTGAAATTCCATCTCAAAAAAAAAAGGGGGAGGGGGGGCTGGGCGCGGTGGCTCACGCCTGTAATCCCAGCACTTTGGGAGGCCGAGGTGGGTGGATCACAAGGTCAGGAGATCAAGACCATCCTGGCTAACATGGTAAAACCTTGTCTCTACTAAAAATACAAAAAATTAGCTGGGCGTGGTGGCGGGCGCCTGTAGTCCCAGCTACCCGGGAGGCTGAGGCAGGAGAATGGTGTGAAACTGGGAGGTCGAGCTTGCAGTGAGCCGAGATCGGGCCACTGCACTCCAACCTGGGTGACAGAGCGAGACACTGTCTCAAAAAAAAAAAAAAAAAAAAAAGGAATGGGTTGGAGAGATGGCAGGAGCGAGGCCATCATATCAATAGTTGGGCCAGAGATTCTGAGATCTGACACCAAGATGGTAATGGTGAAATTGGACAGTGATAAGCAGACTGGGGTATGGACAGCTCTGGTATTGAGGAACTCTGGATGTAAAGAATGACCCCTGGCTTTCAGCTTAAGCACTGAATGGTGGATATAGCAGCAAACAAGACAACATTAAGCTGTCACAGAACATACATTCTAGAGAAAGAGATGGTTAATAAACAGACTCATGAAACAACCTTGCCGAGGCCCTGGGAAAGCTCTCCTGTGCAGGAAGAACGTTGCGAATGAAGCGAGCAGGGCTAGACCATAAACCAGGGGTTGTCAAACTTTTTTTCTGAAAAGGACCAAAAAGTATTTTAGGCTTTACGGACTATCTGGTCTCTTGCAGCTACTCGACTCTGCCATTGTAGCCTGAAAGCATCATAGCCAGTATGCAAATGAAAGAACATGGCTGTATTCCAGTAAGATTTCATTTACAAATGTGGGCGGTGAGGTTCTGGAGTGACATCAGCAAAAATGCTGGAGTAAATACATTAAATATTTTTATCCTCCATAAAAGCAATGAAAAAAATTAGGCTGGGGGCAGTGGCTCACACCTGTAATCCTAGCACTTTGGGAGGCCAAGGCGGTGGATCACCTGAGGTTAGGAGTTCAAGACCAGCCTGGCCAACAAGGTGAAAACCCATCTCTACTAAAAATACAAAAATTAGCCAGGCATGGTGGCGGGCACCTGTAGTCCCAGGTACTCAGGGAGGCTGAGGCAGGAGAATCACTTGAACCTGGGAAGCAGAGGTTACAGTGAGCCAAGATCGAACCACTATACTCCAGCCTGGGTGACAGAGGGAGACTCCATCTCAAAAACAAAAAATAAACAAAAAAATAGCCGGTTGTGGTGGCGGGCACCTGTAATCCCAGCTACTCGGGAGACTGAGGCAGGAGAGAATTGCTTGAACCCGGGAGGTGGAGATTGCAGTGAACCAAGATCACACCATTGTACTCCAGCCAGGATTACAGGTGCCTGCCACCATACCTGGCACGGTTCCAGGCATTTAAAGAAATTGCTGTTCAATTATTAGCTGACCACCAAGCTGGCCAAGTAAAGATTTTAGTGACTATATACAACAAAGAATACAAACTATAGCCAGGCGCGGTGGCTCATGCCTGTAATCCCAGCACTTTGGGAGGCCGAGTCGGGTGGATCACAAGGTCAGGAGATCGACCATCCTGGCTAACACAGTGAAACCCCGTCTCTACTAAAAATACAAAAAATTAGCCAGGTGTAGTGGCGGGCGCCTGTAGTCCCAGCTACTCGGGTGGCTGAGGCAGGAGAATGGCCTGAACCAGGGAGGCAGAGCTTGCAGTGAGCGGAAATCGCACTACTGCACTTCAGCCTGGACGACAGAACGAGACTCCGTCTCAAAAAAAAAAGAACACAAACTATATAGTATTTGCTCAGCAACTAATTAGTTCAGGCTTAGTAACTCAGAAAACTCAGTAAACAAATAAACAGCAACTACAACAAGCAGCAACAATGAACCCGAGGAGGGAAGATAATCTGATTTCCAGAGTTTCCATAATATATTATTTTTTATTTTATTTTATTTTATTTTATTTATTTTTTTTGAGATGCAGTCTTGCACTGTTGCCCGGGCTGGTGTGCAGTGGCATGATCTTGGCTCACTGCAACCTCCACCTCCCAGGTTCAAGCGATTTTCCTGCCTCAGCCTCCCAAGTAGCTAGGATTATAGGCACCCACCACCACGCCTGGCTAATTTTTTTTTTTTTTTTTTTTGTATTTTTAGTAGAGATGGGGTTTCACTATGTTGGCCAGGCTGGTCTCAAACTGCTGACCTTGTGATCCGCCTGCCTCAGCCTCCCAAAATGGTGGGATTACAGGTGTGAGCCACTGCACCCAGCCAATATATTTTATATGGTTAGTTTTGAACAAAAATTGATGAGACATGCAAAGAGACAAGAAAGCATGGTCCATTCACAGGAAAAATACCCCAGTAATCAATAGAATTGGGTTTACTACTCAAAGGCTTAAATCTATTATTTTAAGTATGTTCACAGAGCTAAAGGAAACGATGTCTAAAGAACTAAATGAGGCCAGGTGCAGTGGCTCATGCGTGTAATCCCAGCACTTTGAGAGGCTGAGGTGGGAGGACCGCTTGAGCCCAGGAGTTCAAGACCAGCCTGGGTAACATAATAAGACCCCCATCTCTACAAAAAATCTTTTTTTTTTTTTTTTTTTTTTTTTTTTTTTTGAGACAGGGTCTTGCTCTGTTGCCCAGGCACGATCTCTGCACACTTCAACATCTGCCTGCCGGGCTCAAGCGATTCTCCTGGCTCAGCCTCCCGAGTAGCTGGGACTATAGGCATGTGCTACCAGAACCAGCTAATTTTTGTATTTTTAGTAGAGATGGGATTTCACCATGTTTGGCCAGGCTGGTCTTGAACTCCTGACCTCAAGTGATCTGCCCACCTTAGCCTCCCAAAGTGCTGGTATTATAGGTGTGAGCCACTGCGCCTGGCCTCTACAAAAAAAAAAAAATCTTTAAAAATTAGCTTGTGTGGTGGCATGCACCTGTGGTCCTAGCTACCTAGGAGGCTGAGGTGGGAGGATTGCTTGCTTGAGTCCAGGAGGTTAGATTGCCGTGAGATGTGATCACGCCACTGGACTCCAGCCTGGGTGACAGAGTGAGACCCCATCTCAAAAAAAAAAAAAAAAAAGAAAGAAACTAAGAAAACAGTTCCATTTACGGTAATATCAAGAGTAAAATATTTAGGAATATATTTAATAAAAGAAGTAAAAGTATTTTCGGCATTTTGTATACTGAAAACTATAAAACATTACTGAAAGAAGTTAAAGGAGGCTGGGCGCGGTGGCTCACACCTGTAATCCCAGCACTTTGGGAGGCCGAGGCAGGTGGATCATGAGGTCAGGAGATCGAGAACATCCTGGCTAACATGGTGAAAACCAGTCTCTACTAAAAATACAAAAAATTAGCCAGGTGTCATGGTGGGCACCTGTAGTCCCAGCTACTCAGGAGGCTGAGGCAGGAGAATGGTGTGAACCCGGGAGGCAGAGCTTGCAATGAGCTGAGATCGCGCCACTGCACTCCAGCTCGGGCGACAGAGCAAGACTCCGTCTCAAAAAAAAAAAAAGTTAAAGGAGACCTAAATAAATGAAGACATTCCATGTTCATTGATCAGAGAACTTTATGTTTTAACTTACTGTTTAAGATGGCAGTACTTCCCAAATTGATTCAATGTCTTCCCTATCACTTTTCCAACTGACTTTTTTTTTTTTTTTTTTGCAGAAATTGACAAACAGCATAAAATTGTATGAGGAATTGCAGGAGACCCAGAATTTCCCAAATAACCTTGTAAAAGAAGAACAAAGTTGAAAGACTCACACTTCCAAGTTTTTTGTTTTTTGTTTTTTTTGGAGATGGAGTTTGTTCTCATTTTGTGGCCCGGGCTAGAATGCAGTGGCATGATCACAGTTCACTGTAATCTTGGCCTCCCAGGCTCATGATCCTCCCACCTCAGCCTCCTGAATAGCTGGGACCACAGGTGTGTGCCACCACACCTGACTAATTAAAAAAAATTTTGGGGGGCTAGGCGTGGTGGCTCATTCCTGTAATCCCAGCTCTTTGGGAGGCTGAGGTGGGTGGATCACTTGAGGTCAGGAGTTCGGGACCAGCCTTGCCAACATGGCGAAACCTCATCTCTACTAAAAATACAAAAATTAGCTGGGTGTGATGGCACACGCCTGTAATTCCAGCTACTTGGGAGGCTGAGGCATGAGAATCGCTTGAACCAGGGAGGCAGAGTTTGCAGTTAGCCGAGATCGTGCCACTGCACTCCATCCTGGGTGATGGAGTGAGACTCTGTCTCAAAAAAAAAAAAACCACAAAATTTGTAGAGACAGGATCTCCCTTTGTTGCCCGGGTTGGTCTTGAACTCCTGGGCTCAAGTGATCCTCCTGCTTTGGTTTCCCAAAGTGCTGGGATTATAGGTGTGAGCCACTGTACCTAGCCACACTTCCAAGCTTTAAAACTTAGTATAAATCTACAATAACTAAGGTGGTGTAATATTGGCATAGGATAGATATCCAGATCAACTGAATAGAATTTAGAGTCCAGAACAAACCCATGTATCTGTAGTCAACTGATTTTTTTTCCTGCAAGCTCATCCTTAAGGTCAACTGATTTTTAATAAGGATGCCAAGGTCATTGAATGGGGAGAATAATCTTTTCAACGCATGGTGGAGTGCTGGGACAACTGGATATCCCCAGGCAAAAGAATGAAGTTGAAGGCGGGGTACAGCGGCTCATGCTTGAAATCCCAGTGCTTTGGGAGGCCGAGGTGAGAGGATCACTTGAGTTCAGGGAGTTCAAGACCAGCCTGGGCAACATAGTGAATCCTCAATCTCTACAAACAATTTTTAAAAAAAGCCCTACTCGAGTGGCTGAGGTGGGGGGATTGCTTGAACCCAAGAGGTTAAGGCTGCAGCTGCATTACAGCCTGGGTGAGAGAGCAAAACTCTGTCCCAAGCAAACAAACCACAAAAACAAAAAAATAAGAGTGAAGTTGGATCCCTACCTCGCATCACATACAAAAATTAATTCAAAATGAATCATAGACCTACACATAAGAGCTAAAATTATAAAACTTTTTTTTTTTTTTTGAGTAGAGTTTTGCTCTTGTTGCCCAGGCTTAAGTGCAGTGGCACGATCTCTGCTCACCGCAACCTCCGCCTCCTGGGTTCAAGCAATTCTCCTGCCTTAGCCTCCCGAGTAGCTAGGATTACAGGCATGCACCACCATGCCCGGCTAATTTTGTATTTTTAGTAGAGACAGAGTTTCTCCATGTTGGTCAGGCTGGTCTCGAACTCCCGACCTCAAGTGATCCGCCCGCCTTGGCCTCCCAAAGTGCTGGGATTACAGACGTGAGCCACCGCGCCTGGCCTATACAACTCTTAGAAGAAAACATAGGTGTAAATTTTTATGACCTTGGATTATGCAGCAGTTTCTTAGGGATGACACCCAAAGTACAAATAACCAAAGATAAAAATAGATATATTGGACTTCATCAAAATGTAAATCTTGTGCTGTAAGGACCCTATCAAGAAAGTAAAAGGATCCTGGGCAACATGGCAAAACCTCATCTCTACGAAAAATACAAAAAATAGCCAGGGATGGTGGTGTACACCTGTAGTCCCAGCTACTTGGGAGACTGAGGTGGGAAGATTACTTGAGCCCAGGAGGTTGATGCTGCAGTGAACTGAGATTGTGCCACTGCACTCCAGCCTGAGTGGCAGAGTGAGACCGTATTTCAAAAAATAACAATAAAAAAAATAAGGCCAGGCCCGGTGGCTCATGCCTGTAATCCCAGCACTTCAGGAGCCTGAGGCAGGCAGATCACCTGAGGTCAGGAGTTCAAGACCAGCCTGGCCAATATGGTGAAACCCCATCTCTACTAAAAATACAAAAATTAGTCAGGCGTGGTGGCAGGCACCTGTAGTCCCAGCTACTCAGGAGGCTGAGGCAGGAGAATCGCTTGAACCCAGGAGGCGGAGGTTGCAGTGAGTCGAGATTGTGCCACTGCACTCCAGCCTGGGCAACAGAGCGAGACTCTGTCTCAAAAATAATAATAATAATAATAATTAATAATAAAAGGACAGCCCACAGAATGGGAGAAAATATTTGCAAGTTATCTAATAAAAATCTAATGTTCAGAACATATAAAGAACGTTTTTTAGCTCAGGGCTAAAAAGACAAATAACCCTAATTTAAAATGGGGAAAGGATTTGAATAGACACTTCTCCAGAGAAAACATACAAGTGGCCGAAAAGCACATATAAATATGCTCAGCATCATTAGGTCTTAGGGAAATGCAAATCCAAACCACAAAATGCTGCACCCAGTGTGGAAGACAGTTTGACCATTCTTCAAAACCACACACAAGGTTACCATATGATCGGCAATTTTACTCCTAGGAATATACCAAAGAGAATTGAAAACATGTTCACATAAAAACATGTACACAAGTGTTCATAGCAGTGTTTTTTTTTTTTATTTTTTTTTTTGAGATGGAGTCTAGCTCTGTCACCCAGGCTAGAGTGCAGTGGTGCCATCTTGGCTCACTGTAACCTCCGCCTCACCAGTTCAAGCGATTCTCCTGCCTCAGCCTCCTGAGTAGCTGGGATTATAGGTGTGCACCATCACACCCGCCTAATTTTTTTATTTTTATTTTTTGTATATTTACTAGAGACGGGATTCCACCTTGTTGGCCAGGCTGGTCTTGAACTCCTGACCTCAAGTGATCCGCTTGCCTCGGCTTCCCAAAGTACTGGGATTACAGGCAAGAGCCACCATGCCTGGCCAATAGCAGCACTTTTTATAATAGCCACAAGGTGGAAGCAATCCAAATGGCCATCAATTGATGAATGAATATAAACAAATATCCACACAGTGGAATATTATTCAGCCATAAAAATAGATATAACATACTGACACAGGCTACAACATAGATTAACCTTGGAAACATGCTAATGTTTCATATGCCTATGATTCCATTTCTGTTAAATGTATTCTGTAGCGAATAGACAAATCCATAGAGACAGAAACTAGATTAATGGTTGCCAAGTTCTAGGAGTGGGGGAATAAGGAATGACTGCCAAGGGTTACAGGGTTGCTTTAGGGGATGATGAAATGTTCTGGAATTACGTAGTGAGGTTGTTTGTACAACCTTGTGAATATATTAAACATATTAAAAACCACTGAATTGGTATGTCAATTATATCCCAATTAAAAAGAAAACCAGGCATTGAGCCAGATTTGGCCTGCAGGCTGTAGTTTGCCAACCTCTCACCTAGACATTGAGTTTCATTATGTAATAATGCATTTACTTGTGTCAAAATTAGAAAGATCTCAAACATTATACAGGGAAAAGCCTCTCCTAATTCTTTTCTCTAGGCAAAGACAAAGCAGTCTTTGACAGTACATTTCACTGAAAATTAACGGAGCCCAGGTGGGATTATGGCTCATGCCTATAATCCCAACACTTTGTGAGGCAGAGGCAGGCAGATTGCTTGAGCTCAGGAGTTCGAGACCATCCTGGCCAACAGGTTATACCCGTCTCTACAAAAAATACAAAAATTAGCTGGGTGTGGTGTTGTGTCCCTGTAGTCCGAGCTGCTCAGGAAGCTGAGGTGGAAGGCTTGTACCTGGGAGGCAGAGGTTGCAGTAAGCCAAGATTGTGTCACTGCACTCCAGCCTGGGTGACAGAGCCAGACCCTGTCTCAAAAAAAAAAAAAAAAAAAAAAAGAAAGAAAATTAACAGACATACAGAAAAGTGCACATAAGTGGACAGCTCCATGGATTTCACAAAGGGAGCACAGTCACATAATCAGCATCCAGGTCGGGAAACAGCATAACCAGCAAAGCCCCCTGAGCCTCCTACCAGTTACCACCCAGTCCCCTCCCAAGGTAGCCAACATCCTCGCATCCAGATGGCTTTCACTCTCCCTGGTTACAAACTGCTTTTCTTAACAAGCTTTTTTTTTTTTTTTTTTTTTTTGAGACAGAGTCTTGCTCTGTCATCCAGGCTAGAGTGCAGTGGCCCAATCTCGGCTCACTGCAACCTCTACCTCCGGGGTTCAAGTGATTCTCCTGTCTTAGGCTCCCAAGTACCTGGGATTACAGGCACCTGCCACCACACTTGGCTAATTATTGTATTTTCAGTAGAGACGGGATTTCACCATGTTGGTCAGGCTGGTGACCTCAGGTGATCCACCTGCCTTGGCCTCCCAAAGTGCTGGGGTTACAGGCGTGAGCCACTGTGCCCAGCCTGCTTTTCTTAACAAGCTTGAAATGCAAAGATAAACAGTGTAGTCTTTGTGACTGAATGGTGTGGATGCTTTCACTGTTGTTTTGGGATGTGGTACAACTTTTATCTCCAGTGTAATGGCTCCATGGCTGGGAAGGCAGCGACAATGACAGCACACAGCACTGTTGGGTTTTCTTTTACTCTATTTTCCTAACAACTTAGTGTTTGGATTTTACCCTTTAGAAGTTGGATTCAAGCTTCCTTCTTGAGGTAGCCCCTAAGTGTCATGGGCTCAAACACCCACTACCAAAAGAGTCTGCTCTTTTCATGGTAGCTTTTGGCAGACCTGGAAGGAGATTGTGTCACATGGCCTGTAAACAAAACCAGTAATTCACTGGGTGAAGACCAAATGCCTCATCAACTGCCAAGCCTCTGTCTGTCTCCCTTAGATCAGTAGCCCATGATCCCTTTACGAACCTCAGCCTCAGCTCTGCTTTTATTGTTTTTCACTGCATAGCGCTGCCTTTGCTATGTCCTTTAGTTCACCATCTATGAATTGGCAAGAAAAATTTTCCTGCCAGGCACAGTGGCTCACTCCTGTGCTCCCAGCACTTTGGGAGGCTGAAGTGGGAGCATTGCTTGAGCCCAGAAGTTTGAGACCAGCCTGGGCAACATAGAGAGACCCCATCTCTACACAAAATTTAAACAAAAATTAAAAAATTAGCCGGGTGTGATGGCGCTTGTGTGTAGTTCCAGCTACTTCAGAAGCTAAGGTAGGAGGATCACTTGAGCCCCAGAGTTCAAGGCTGCAGTAAGCTGTGTTTGCACCACTGCATGCCATCTTGGCTCACTGTAACCTCCGCCTCCCCAGTTAAGGTGATTCTCCTGCCTTAGCCTCCTGAGTAGCTGGGATTATAAGTGTGCATCACCATGCCTGTAGACAGAGCAAGACCCTATCTCAAGCAAAGAAACCCAAAATAATTATGATTTTCCCAAAAAAATGCAGGCAATGGTCCCTATGGTCCCAAAAGTAATATAGATGTTTCATATCATGTGATTTTATTCCGTAGTAACCTTCCTTTCTATGAAATCATCTCTAAGAGGGCTAAATGATCCTTTCTTGTGGACTGTGTTGTTAAAATGAAAAGTCCATTTTGCTGATACGTAATCTACCTTTCCATGTAATTTTTTAAAAAATCCTTTAATAGCTCTACAGATGTGAGCCCTGTAGATTCTTTGTCTCAGACAGTTCTTTCTCTTGTATTTTCTCTAATATTTTTTCCTGCATTTTTTGTTTCTGTTTGTTTCTTGTCAAATTGACATCAATGCTTTTCTCCTTACTCACCCTTCCAGCTGTCTCCCCAAGTGGGGTAGATTCCCAGTGTTGCTTGGAGAACATTCCTACAGTCCCAGAGCCACACACAGACCAGGTGTGGGCGTGTAAAGGCTCACAAGTGATTGCAGTTAGATATTTCCAGATTCTTCTTTGTAAATGCTGATCAGTTTGCATAACCACCAGCAAAGAAGAGAATACCTCTTTCAATCTTTGACAATCTGAGAAGTGAAAAGTGGTATCTCTTATTGTTTATAGTAACGTTTACAGGGTGTTTTTTTTTTGTTTTTGTTTTTTTAGGGCTTTCTATTTATTCAATTATTATTATTTGAGACAGAGTGTTGCTCTATTACCCAGGTTAGAGTGCAGTGGCACAATCTCGGCTCACTACAACTTGTGCCTCCAGGGTTCAAGCGATTCTCCTGCCTCAGCCTTCCCAGTAGCTAGGATTACAGGCACCTGCCACCACGCCCAACTACTTTTTGTATTTTTAGTAGAGACAGGGTTTTACCATGTTGGCCAGGCTGGTCTCAAACTCCTGACGTCAAGTGATCTGCCTGCCTCGGCCTCCCAAAGTGCTGGGATTACACGCATGAGCCACCGTGGCTGGCCTATTTATTTGATTATATCATCTGCAAATAGTGATACTTCTCCCTCCTTTCCAATTTGTGTATCTCCATAATACATCTCGTGACTCTAGCTGAGTTGGCTAATGCCCCAGAACAATGTAGATAACATTGGCAATCAAGGTTGTCCTTGCCATGTTTTGACTTTAATTGGAGTGCTTCTAGCACTGCCTCAGTAAACATGATACTGAGTTTTGGAGGTCAGGGAAATATTTAGCTGCTCATATGTTATTGAGAGTTTTTTAAAAATCAAGAATAGATGTTGAAATATCTCATCTATTAACATGGCAACTTATTATGAGATCCTCTAATTTTGAGTCATCCTGGCATTCATGAAACAAAAACCCTTTTGTGTTTATCAATTATTATTTTAATATGCTGCTGGATTTTGTTTGCTTATTTGTGCATCTCCATTTGTTTATTTAATTCATCCTTGCATCTCCATTCGTAAGAGATATGAATGTGTATATGTGAGGTATTTCTGTTATGTTTTCATAACAGTGTTCTGTTTGTTCCATCAAGTTTGTGTGAGAGCTGTTCTCGTTTCTCTGCTGGGGCAGTGTTTACACAGAGAATTGGAAGGCGCTGTCCATCAAGCCGCCGCAACACCCCTGGACATCTGGGCCAGATGCCTTTGTGTGGAGGGGAAAGGGGAGCAGGACCTTTCTTTCACAACATTCTCTAGTTTTTCTGTTTCTGATTTCTTGTTTTTTGCAATCCATTTTGGTAAATCCTATTTTTGTAGCAAATTATCCATTTCATCCATAGAATTCACCAAGCCCTTACCAATTTAGTGTTTTCTTGGTATTTTACCCATGCTGCAATTTCAGTTTTGATTTCCTTTTCTGACCTCATAATTGGTTAACAATGAGGTTTTTTCGGCTGGGCATGGTGGCTCCCGCCTGTAATCCCAGCACTTTGGGAGGCCGAGGCGGGTGGATCACTTGAGGTCAGAGACCAGTCTGGCCAACATGGTGAAACCCTCTCTACTAAAAGTACAAAAATTAGCCAGGCATGGTGGCACGTGCCTGTAATCCCAGCTACTCGGGGCTGAGGCAGGAGAATCGCTTGAACCCAGGAGGTGGAGGTTGCAGTGAGCTGAGATCGCGCCACTGCACTGCAGCCTGGGCGACAGAGGGAGACCCTGTCTCAAAAAAAAAAAAAAAAAGAATGAGGTTTTTTTCTTTGTGACCTACCATATGGAAAGGTTTGTATATATTTTATGGCATTGTTTGGGAAAAATGCAAACTGTGTGCTTCCTATGCTCTCACATCACCACAATCATGACCACAGAAGAGTTCTGTGACCAAATGTGTTGGGTTTCTTCCCCACACACCAAGCAGCAGACACCTGCTGGGTGTCCTCTGATTTAATTCCAACACTATTTACCCAGAGATAGCATCAGATTCCATGAGTTGAGGGCTGAGTCCCCAAGCCTGCCTCCCTTCAGGCACTAGTTCAGTCCCAAATCTGCCTCCCCACTTTCAGGCACTAGCTGCAGGTCGGGGCCTCAGGCCTCCAGAATTTCTGACCAACTGGCTCCAGGTAGGGGTTTCCATAACTCCCTCTTTGGGCTCAGTTTGCTGGAGCGGCTCACAGAGCTCAGGATAACACATTTACCAGTTTATTACAAAGGATGTTACAAAGGGTACAGATGAACAGGTGCATAGGGCGAGGTGTAGGAGAAGGAGCATGGAGTTTCCATGCCCTCCCCGGGCGTGCCACCCTCCAGGAGCCTCCAGAGCTGAGATCGCGCCACTGCACTCCAGCCTGGGTGACAGAGTGAGACTCTTTCTCAAACAAAACAAAACCAAAATATCTCCTGTTACAGATACACATTTCTGTCTTATCCTCTTCACCTTTCTTTATGAACATTGTTGGTATGTTCAATGGAATTAGGGAAATTAGTTGGGAAATGTTGGCAGTTGTTGGACAAGAGATGATAGTGGCTTAGAAAGAAAATGTTGCAGGTAGACCTTCCATGACTTGGTAATGGATTGATTACTAGGTATATTAATCCAGGTTCATACTGCTGTAAAGAACTGCCCGAGACTAGGTAACTTATAAAGGAAAGAGGTTTAATTGACTCACGGTTCACAGCATGGCTGGGGAGGCCTCAGGAAACTTACAATCATGGCAGAAGGTGAAAGAGAAGCAAGGCATCTTCTTCACAAGGCAGCAGGAAGGAGAAGTGTTAAGCGAAGCAGGGAGAGCCCCTTATAAAACCATCAGACCTCGCCGGGTGCGGTGGCTCATGCCTGTAATCCCAGCACTTTGGGAGGCCAAGGTGGGCGGATCATGAGGTCAGGAGATCAAGACCATCCTGGCTAACATGGTGAAACTCCATCTCTACTAAAAATACAAAAAATTAGCTGGGTGTGGTGGCAGGCACCTGTAGTCCCAGCTACTTGGGAGGCTGAGGCAGGAGAATGGTGTGAACCTGGGAAGTGGAGCTTGCAGTGAGCAGAGATCGCGCCACTGCACTCCAGTCTGGGCAACAGAGCGAGACTCAGTCTCAAAAAAAAAAAAAAAAATAGGTGGAATTGAATTGAGGCGGTCAGTGAACAGTCAGGAACATTGGAAGGCTCATCCATGTGGATGTGCACAAGGAGGTGACAGGAGGAGGAGAAGAGGAGGCAGTGATGGGGAACTGAGAGGAGTGTCAGAGGACAGTAGAGACAGCAAAGAGGAGGGTTGTGGCTTGATGGCATGGTCTTCCTAGAAGCCGGGGTTTTGAAGAGAGGAGATCTAGGCATGATTTAGAAGCATGAAGGGACCAGGCTCCCAGGCACCTGGTGTGTGAAAGGAAAAACAGCCTCCCTAGGCAGGATTCTATCAGGACCAAAGGGAAAGGGCCCTTCAGAGAAGACAGCCCATGTTCCGGAAAGCGTGTGAAAGGCTTTGGGAGGTCTGGAAAGGAGATGAGGGTCAACAAGAATGTATTGCCTCATCCGGGCAGTGCGCTGGACACGCAGATGCGCTTGGGAGCCAGCGGTCCCTGCCTTGGCTGCTTGTGGTCTGATGGAGCAGTTGAGGCACAGTGGTGGCAGCTGGCTAAGCACCTGCGGCCTGCTTCGGATCTGGACTAATTCTGAGGGCCGGCTCTCCTGGGCACCAGGGTTAGGGGGTTACGGGGAGTATGTGAGTAACGCCTGCTTTGGGAACATAAACCCCCTCCCCCGCCCCCATGTGCGCTGTGACCCATGCCCTCGCAGTCCTTTCTCTGGAATCATCCATGCGCCCCTGGAGCAAGCTGGGGCGTCTGTGAAGGGGTGGGTGAGAAGGAGCTGAGGTTGCGCCCGCCCTGCAGTCACCTGCTCTCCCCTTTTCCCCGCCCCTGCCCTCCTAGACACCATCCGGAAGATGAAGAACGATTTCCGGAAGATGGAGGATGAGATGGACCGGCTGGCCACCAACATGGCAGTGATCACCGACTTCAGCGCTCGCATCAGCGCCACGCTGCAGGACCGCCACGAGCGCATCACCAAGCTGGCAGGTGGGCGCTGCCGGGCAGGGCCTGCAGTGGGCCTTTCCTGGGGCTCTGGGGCTAACGTCACCCTCCGTCCCCCAGGGGTCCACGCGCTGCTGCGGAAGCTGCAGTTCCTCTTTGAGCTGCCCTCGCGCCTCACCAAGTGCGTGGAACTGGGCGCCTATGGGCAGGCGGTGCGCTACCAGGGCCGCGCGCAGGCCGTGCTGCAGCAGTACCAACACCTGCCCTCGTTCCGCGCCATCCAGGACGACTGCCAGGTCATCACGGCCCGCCTGGCCCAGCAGCTGCGGCAGCGCTTTAGGTGTGGCCCCTCTGCCCTGACCCCAGCGCTCCCGCCAGCCCCGAGCCCCATCTGTGCCCGGCTCCTGGGCCCTCCTGGAGCTGTCGCCCTGCCCTGTGTGTGCTTTGCTTTCCTGCTCCTGCCCCATCCACCGGCAGCCCCGGCCCTGCCCTTCACTACCTCTCCCTCGTGCAGGGAGGGCGGCTCAGGCGCCCCGGAGCAGGCAGAGTGCGTGGAGCTGCTGCTGGCCCTGGGCGAGCCTGCGGAGGAGCTGTGCGAGGAGTTCCTGGCGCACGCCCGCGGCCGGCTGGAGAAGGAGCTGAGAAGCCTGGAGGCCGAGCTGGGGCCCTCACCTCCGGCTCCCGACGTGTTAGAGTTCACCGACCATGGAGGCAGTGGCTTCGTGGGCGGCCTCTGCCAGGTGGCGGCGGCCTACCAGGAGCTGTTTGCGGCCCAGGGCCCAGCAGGTGCCGAGAAGCTGGCGGCCTTCGCCCGGGAGCTGGGCAGCCGCTATTTTGCGCTGGTGGAGCGGCGGCTGGCGCAGGAGCAGGGTGGTGGTGACAACTCACTGCTGGTGCGGGCGCTGGACCGCTTCCACCGGCGCTTGCGGGCTCCCGGGGCCCTGCTGGCCGCTGCCGGGCTCGCAGACGCTGCCACGGAGATCGTGGAACGAGTGGCCCGCGAGCGCCTGGGCCACCACCTGCAGGGTCTCCGGGCGGCCTTCCTGGGCTGCCTGACAGACGTCCGCCAGGCCCTGGCAGCACCTCGCGTGGCTGGGAAGGAGGGCCCTGGCCTGGCCGAGTTGCTGGCCAATGTGGCCAGCTCCATCCTGAGCCACATTAAGGCCTCTCTGGCAGCAGTGCACCTTTTCACCGCCAAAGAGGTGTCCTTCTCCAACAAGCCCTACTTCCGGGTACGCCTCCTCTTGGGTGTTCCTTGTTCAACCTGCTGGTTGACCCTCCAAAACCTTTTATACCAGTGCTTGGGAAACTGGGGAAACCAGGCACTCTGGGTGTGGTTTCAGGTTCTTATGCACGGTCTGGGGGGTGGGGAAGGCTCAGGGCATCTGCAGCTGGGCTGAGAAGCAGGGCATGGTGGGGTCCCCAGTGTTGGCTTTCTCTGCCCCCACTCAGGGAAGCTGCTCCGGGGTACTTAGAATGTAGGATGATGCTGTCCCTTGCAGAGGGGGCTGGGGCACTTAGAGCCCCAGCAGAGGGTCATTAACAGCCCTACCTGGAAGAGGGGACCTGCTGTGGACCTGGGCACCTTCTCTTGCAGGGTGAGTTCTGCAGTCAGGGTGTCCGTGAGGGCCTCATCGTGGGCTTCATCCACTCTATGTGCCAGACGGCTCAGAGCTTCTGCGACAGCCCTGGGGAGAAGGGGGGTGCCACACCACCTGCCCTGCTCCTGCTGCTCTCCCGCCTCTGCCTGGACTACGAGACGGCCACCATCTCCTACATCCTCACTCTCACTGATGAACAGTTTCTGGTGCAGGTGAAGCACTAGCTCCTAGCCGGGTGGGGAATGGTATTGCTGGGAATGCAGGTGGCTGGACAGTGCCCTCATGGCCAGACCGCAGACCAGCTGCCTGTGTGTACCGCAGCCTCCACCTTGCCCAATCTGTGCCCAGCTCCTGGTTGGCAGTGGCCCCTGAGCTGCCCCCGCCATACCCACTCCCTCTGTCCTCTGCCTCCTTGGCTCAGGATCAGTTCCCAGTGACGCCTGTGAGCACACTGTGTGCAGAGGCCAGGGAAACGGCGCGGCGGCTGCTGACCCACTACGTGAAGGTGCAGGGCCTGGTCATATCACAGATGCTGCGCAAGAGCGTGGAGACTCGCGACTGGCTCAGCACTCTGGAGCCTCGGAATGTGCGGGCCGTCATGAAGCGGGTGGTGGAGGATACCACCGCCATCGACGTGCAGGTGCTGCCCAGGCTGGCCGGGGTAGCCCTGACGCAGGCTGGGGGTACTGTCCCTTCAAGAGGGGCTGGGGCAGCAGAGGATCACTAGCAGTCCCTGCCTGGAGGAGGGGACATGTGTATCTGGGCTTCTCACGGGGCCAGTTCTGTAGCCAGGGCGTCCGTGAGGGAACCCCAGGGGAACAAGTCTCCAAGGATGAAGACCAAAGGGGCTGGGGAGTGCCTATGTCCACGGTCTTGTTCCTCCTCAGCCCAGGATTATGACATCTTCGCCCCTATTTTACCTGTGGAGAAGCAGAGGCTCAGGGTTACCCAGGAAGTCAGGGCAGGGTTGGTGCTGGTGCTGAAGATTAGACCTCAGACCAACTCTTGTATCCTGCCTTTGCCCCACTCCACTGGTTCTATAAATAGCGACCATGTACCTACTAAATAGCGGGCCCCGCGGTGATTACCCTGTGATCCTTGTGATGCTTGAGTAGCTGACTTAGGGCATCCTCAGCACCGATGGGCTGGTGGTTTCCCCTGACTCGGGGCTCCTTGCAGTACCTCTTTTTACCACCAGGTGGGGCTCCTGTACGAAGAGGGTGTTCGCAAGGCCCAGAGCAGCGACTCCAGCAAGAGGACCTTCTCCGTGTACAGCAGCTCTCGGCAGCAGGGCCGCTACGCCCCCAGCTATACCCCCAGGTCTGGCTGGTCAGGGGAGCCCCAGGGGGAAGGGACAAAAGAGGGCGAAGGTGCAGGGCGGGCTCTGATTCCTTGTCTTCCCCAATCCAGTGCCCCGATGGACACCAACCTCTTGAGCAATATCCAGAAGCTATTCTCTGAACGTATTGATGTGTTCAGCCCTGTGGAGTTCAACAAGGTCCGACTTCCAACGTGACTCAGACTTCCAGGGATCCCGGGGAGGGTTGGCTGGAGCAGCCCCACACCTGCCCAAGGAGCCCCAGGACTCTGTGACCAACTGGGGGTGACCCTGACCCTCCAGTCTCTGTCTCTAGGGCTGTTTTTAGGTAGTACAGAGTGCCCTGCCTCCAAATCCCACAGCCCTTGTCCCAGTCTTGGTGTGTGCCCAGCCTGAGTCTGGGTGCTGACCTGGGATTACTGTTTGCCCTTGTCCTTATCCCCACAGTAGTCTTGGGTCCTCCCCAGGGTTTTCTGTTCACCCATGGTCCCTGCCCCGCCTCACTCCAAGCTCAGGGATGCCTCTGATTGCTGGGCCCTACCTGTCCCCTGCCCTCCAGATGACGGCGCTAACATTGTATCCCTCCCCTCTTATCTGGCCCCGGAGACTTTCTGCCTCATCCCAGCTACTTCCATCGTATGTCTCCCGGGCCCCTGCTTGGAACTTGGGTGTCCCCCACACACACCTGCAGTCCCCAAGCTGCATCCCTGTGTCCCTGCCTGCAGGTGTCGGTGCTGACCGGCATCATCAAGATCAGCCTGAAGACGCTGCTGGAGTGTGTGCGGCTGCGCACCTTTGGGCGCTTCGGGCTGCAGCAGGTGCAAGTGGACTGCCACTTTCTGCAGCTCTACCTGTGGCGTTTTGTGGCCGACGAAGAACTCGTGCACTTGCTGCTGGACGAAGTGGTGGCCTCTGCTGCCCTGCGCTGCCCAGACCCTGTGCCCATGGAGCCCAGTGTGGTCGAGGTCATCTGCGAGCGCGGCTAGGCGCAGCCGCTGCCATGCACCTGTCTGTCCCTGCACCCCATGGCACCCAGGATCTGGTCTCGGTGGTCCTTCCCCGCAGGCAGGTGTCAGGACCGGCCTAATAAACATGTGTGGCCTCCTCCTCTCGCTTGCTGGGCGGGCCTTTCCGGGGGCGGGGTTTTGAAGCTGAGGCTTCTGAGGCGCCCGCGTCGGGTCCGCCCCCGAGCGCCGATTGGCTGGTGTGCTGGGCCCAGCATGGGCAGGGGGCGGTTCCACTTAAAAACCCTGGGACAAGAGCGGTCCTTGTCTGCGTTCCGTGTCCAGGCAGGTGCAGGCGCCGCGGGGCCGGATCCTCCGCGCGGCCGAGTCCATCTCCTGGGAAATGGGGCGGACAGTGTTTCCTTGACCGACTATTGTGAGCGCCCTCTCTCTCCGGCGGAGCGGAGACCATGGCCCCCACTCAGGGCCCCCGGGCCCCGCTGGAATTCGGAGGGCCCCTGGGTAATGGGGCAGAGAGAGGGGACCTGGGGCAAAGGCTAAGCGAAGGAGAGCTGGAGCGGGTGAACTAAGAGCGGGGGCGAGATCTGAGGATGGAAGGCTTTGGGGGTGTCGGAGGCAGAGGGACCCGGGGGTTTGCAGCGAAGGGTGTCTGGAGAGGGAGAGCTGAGGAGGGGCCGGTTCTGGGGGCTGCAGAACGGGGATTTATGGTGTCGACTGGGAGCAGGAGGAGGGTCTTCGAGGGGCCTGGGGGCGGGGGACTAAGATGGACGCCTGGGAAGGGAACTGGGAGGCAGCGGGGTGCCTGGGGGCCGAGGGCTGAGGACGGGGTGCGGAGGCGCACTCTGGGAATGCCGAGAGGGTCCCGCAGAGACGTCAGGGCGCCCGTGCGGGCCGGCGGGGAGCTGGGGGGCTAGGGGCGGACGCCCGACGTGATGGCCCTTCCCGCAGGCGCCGCGGCTCTGCTACTGCTGCTGCCCGCCACCATGTTCCACCTGCTCCTGGCGGCCCGTTCGGGCCCCGCGCGCCTGCTGGGTCCACCCGCGTCCCTGCCCGGGCTGGAGGCGCTGTGGAGCCCACGGGCGCTGCTGCTGTGGCTCGCCTGGCTCGGCCTGCAGGCGGCGCTCTACCTACTGCCGGCGCGCAAGGTGCGGGCCCCGCTCGCGGACGCTCGGGGGAGGGAAGCGAATGGGCTCGGCGAGGGAAAGGACGCCCTGGGCCTTATCAGAGCCCCCTTGGACCCGCAGGTGGCCGAGGGGCAGGAATTGAAGGACAAGAGTCGCCTGCGCTATCCTATTAACGGTGCCTAGGGGACGGGCCCTCGCGCTGGAGTTAAGCGGCCGGGGGTGGAGCTCCAGGCCTAGCGGGGAGGTCCACGGAGATTGGCCCCCACCCCAGGCTCCTTTGTGTGCCTCTGTTACGCCCAGGACAGACGCCGGGGGCTCTCCCTAAGCCCCTCGTCCCCACAGCCTTACCCCATTTACTGCTACTCCGTGCACCACAGCAGTGGCTGGGGTGATCCTCTGAAGGCCAGGGTGGCAGCCTAATGCTTGGGGCAGGGTCTGTGGCCCCCCTGAGTTTTGGGCTCTACGTGTGTTTGCGGGGTGGGGATGTGGAGGCGCGCAGCCCCAGGGCTCACTGTGCGCTGTGGTTCAGGCTTCCAGGCCCTGGTGCTGACAGCCCTGTTGGTGGGGCTGGGGATGTCAGCGGGGCTGCCTCTGGGGGCGCTCCCGGAAATGCTCCTGCCCTTGGCGTTTGTCGCCACCCTCACCGCTTTCATCTTCAGCCTCTTTCTCTACATGAAGGCGCAGGTAGCCCCAGTTTCGGCCCTGGCACCTGGGGGGAACTCAGGTGAGAGGTGTCCTGGGGTGGAGATGGAGGCAGATTGGGGCGTCTGCCTGTACATTCACTCTCCAATGTTCTCCAGGCAATCCGATTTACGACTTTTTTCTGGGACGAGAGCTCAACCCTCGTATCTGTTTCTTCGACTTCAAATATTTCTGTGAACTGCGACCCGGCCTCATCGGCTGGGTATGTTGGGCTTGACTGAGCTGGCCTCAGGCCAGGGGGAGGGTTAGGGTGGGTGAGCAGCGCTTGGGCAGGGCAGGGCCAAAACTGTGCAGATGCGAGTCATTAACCATTCATATTCCACAAACATTTGTTCAATCCACCTGTGCCTAGGTACTGGGAGACAAAAATAAAGTTAGAGGCAAAAAAACATCTTTGCTGCAGAGAGCCTACATTCTGGTGGGAAAGACAGAAAAAAAATAAGTAAAATATATACAGCATGTCAGGGATGACGTTAGGAGAGCACGTGCAATTCTCAACAGCAGTCAAGCACAGAATCTATTTCCAGGGAGTGACCGCATGCTGCTTGATGGTCAAGGCAGTGCAGAACCTGAAATTGATCGCTGGGGTTAGCAACCTACCCGTCACTAGTGGCCTTGACAACATTCCAACTGTGATCTCTGGTTCTGTGGCCAAGATTACCCAAAGAAACTCTTGGGCAAGGCCTCTCCTGTCGCCCTGGAAATTATCTTACCCGAGGCAGGAGTGCCAGGTGCCCACCCTGGATCTGGGTCCTGGCCTGATGACAGGCACATCTGAGGACACTTCCTCATCTTTGAAATGGGATAAAATTAAAGCTTTCTCCTAAGATTACTGGGAAGATTAGAAGAGGTAATCTTTATGATAGAACAGAGCTCAGTGTCAAATGCAGGCGCCCAGCACAGGCTTGCTTCGGCTAGCCACCACTGAGCACGTACCACTTGCCAGGGACGCTATGGAGGGCTTCAAACACGATGATGCCATTGAGTCATGACAGGCCCATGATTATCCCCATTTTTCACACAGGGGTGGGGGAAAGTAGGCTGTGGAGAGGGCAAGCAACCTGCCCAAGTGATGATGCTGAGATCTGAAAACAGGTCTGTTTGAGCACTGAAGCCTTAGCCCGAAAGGGCTTAGGACAGACAAGGCAAGAAGAAACAGGCTGCGGGCACCTCCCTGTCCACAGTCTCTGTCCTTGGGTCTAGGGCCTGGATCCACTTAAGAGCTGGAGTGTAACTGACAGTTGAGAAGGGCAGAGGCTGGCCACTGCTCTGCCCAAGGCTGCCACTTCTGTGGAGACTATTGCCTTGTTCCCTCTCCCCCAGGTCCTCATCAACCTGGCCCTGTTGATGAAGGAGGCAGAGCTTCAGGGCAGTCCCTCACTGGCCATGTGGCTGGTCAATGGCTTCCAGTTGCTCTACGTGGGTGATGCCCTCTGGCACGAGGTGAGGCTGGACTGGACGAGGGTGGGTGTCTGAGGGCTGCATAGGGACTAAGCCAGTGTGTCTGGGTCTTGTCCCTGCAGGAGGCCATCCTCACCACCATGGATATCACACATGACGGGTTTGGCTTCATGCTGGCGTTTGGGGACATAGCCTGGGTGCCCTTCACCTACAGTCTGCAGGCCCAGTTCCTGCTGCACCACCCGCAGCCCCTGGGGTTGCCCATGGCCTCTGTCATCTGCCTCATCAATGGTCAGTCAGGAAGGGGCAGCAGGCTGGGCTCATCTTCCCCCTATCCCTTTGATTCATGCTCTGTTTACACGCACCACCACATAGGTGCTAACCCCCAGGGTTCTCTAAAGCCAGGGCAGGGTCCTGGGGGTCCAGGCAGAGTCTGGGCTGCACACAAGTTGGGCAGATGTTTGGGGTCAGGCAGGAGGCTGCAACCCTTGACCTTGACCACCGGTTCACACTCTCTCACCAGCTATTGGTTACTACATCTTCCGTGGGGCGAATTCCCAGAAAAACACTTTCCGAAAGAATCCTTCTGACCCCAGAGTGGCTGGTGAGCTGGGTCTCTAGGGCCATGGGTGAGGTGGGGCAGCTGGGCTTCCTGGGAACTCTCCACCCTGCTGTCTTTCCCCAGGGCTTGAGACCATCTCTACAGCCACAGGGCGGAAACTGCTGGTGTCTGGGTGGTGGGGTATGGTCCGCCATCCCAACTATCTTGGAGACCTCATCATGGCTCTGGCTTGGTCCTTGCCCTGCGGTGAGTGGCCCATGTGGATATGGGTAGGGACATGTGAGGGGAAGAGGTGGCTCAGCGACCACAGGATGCCTACTTTGGGTATGCACCAGTGAGAGTAGTCAGAGAGCTGGGGGTGGACCCAGTGTGTGGCTGGGGCACACCTCTGTGCCAACCTAGTACCGTGTGCTTTGCTGCAGACCCTGGCGCTTTTGCTGCTGAGCCCCGATGCCCACATGAGCCATGAGGTGTGGAAACGTTTGTGAACTGCGGGGTGGAGGGGCCGGCAGGGTGGTCACAGAGCCTCCTTCTCTACAGGGGTGTCACACCTGCTGCCCTACTTCTACCTCCTCTACTTCACCGCGCTGCTGGTGCACCGTGAGGCCCGGGATGAGCGGCAGTGCCTGCAGAAGTACGGCCTGGCCTGGCAGGAGTACTGCCGGCGTGTGCCTTACCGCATCATGCCCTACATCTACTGAAGCGGCTCCACCACCCCAGGTGGGGGCATGTGCCCACTCATCCACCAGCACACCCAGGACCAGGAGCCTCGACACACTTGGGACTCAAGGGCTTGCACCCCACCCAGCCCTGAGGATGAACAACCTCAGAGAAGAGGTGGTTTAGAGCAAGGAAAAAAATGAAACCAGTGACCAAAATTGGAGATGCTCTTCCTCCTTTGGATAAACACTGGGAACCCTTGGTGCACTTCTCTCCCCTAGGACTGGCTGGGTCAGCACTGATCAGGGAGAAGCTGAGCAGTGGCTTGTGGGCCCAGGAATCTGGGGTCTGGTGGGACAATAGCTATCCCTCAGAAACAGGCAACAGGGCTGACCAGTCACAGCTTTATTAATGACCAGGGTAACCCGTTCAGCTAGGGAGCTCCTCAATGAGAGTTCTTGGGGCAGGTGGCACGGGGCCTCCCCAAAGCCGCTCCAGCTCCCCAGTGAGGGCGGCCACCTCCTCGGCTGCCACAGCATGGGCTTGGTGAGCCCTGGCGCAGTCTAGAGCCAGGGGTGTGAGGGCCGCCTCATTTTCGTTGGTCCAGGCCAGGAGGAACTGGCACTTTTTCCGGGCCCGGTAAAGATGATCTCGCTCTTCTCTAGCCACGGCCTGTTTCCGGGCACGGCCCAGGGTCTGTGCCAGGTCCCCCAGTGCTGCCAGCGTGTAGCCTTTCTGGTTGGTCGGGCCCTCGCCCAGCAGGATGCGGGCGACCTCGTGCATAGCCCCTCGTGTGCCCAGGGGCCCCGGCGGGTGCTCGCCTGCTTCCAGCACGTGGGCTGCCGCCTGCAGGGCTTCTTCCGCAGAGGCGAAGACTTGCTGGGCACCCAGGGCTCCGGAAACGCCGAGCAGTGTGGCACAGAAGTCAGAGAGCAGCGCGTCGTCACCGCCGTGATACAGGGCGAGAGTATGCGCGTAGGCGAACAGCACATTGGGCAGCTGGAAGCGCACGAGCGGCGAGACTGGGCCGCGGCTCAGGCTGACTATCGCGGGGATGCGGGTGGGTACGACGGGCGTGCAGGCCCCCGGGACATCTCCAAGAACCCGCTCGGCGGCCGCGGGCTCCGCGGCGGAGGCATCTTTCACAGAATCCGGCGGGGTCCTCGCAGAGGCGGGCTCCAGCTCCGCGGCGTCACTACCCGGGGCATTATCCAGCTCCTCCAGAAGCCGCGGTCCGGCTCCGCGGTTCCACCACCACGGCCGCCATGGAGGCAGCAGCCGCCCGGCCTCACCGCGGCTCAGCAGCCGCTCGAAGGCAGCTTTTTCGCCCGGCGCCAGCCGCTCCCAGAGTCCCGATAGGCCGCTGGGCGCCGGGCCGGAGCTGAGGCCTGCTTCCCCAGGCTCGTCCTCGGTCTCGCGTTGCTGACGCAGCCGGCGTAGGGCGCTTGCTAGGCGGCTGGGAGGAGCGCTGCGGCCGCGGAGCTCTCCCAACACCTGGTCACGGTAGAAGTTTTCTGCGCAGGTGCCATGCGTCCGGTAGCAGCGCAGCGAGCAGTAGGGCGCATTACAGCGAGGGCAGGTGTAACGCGCTGGCTGGACCTCCCCCGCCGGGCAGAAGCCACAGGGCCCGGCCGGCTCCATGGCAACTGGCACGGCGATCTACCTGCGAACGCACGCCGGTGGTAGTTCGAAACTTCCGGGGCTTCTTCGATTACTTCCGGTTCGCAGCGCGGCCGACGGCGCGCTGTGTTTTCGCAAAGCTTCCGAGGATTCTCGGCAATTTCCGCCCACGCCCGAAAGCCGAGCCCCACCCCTTTCCCTAGTAGGGCGAGAGCAGGCCCAGAAGCCGGGCGTCAGGTACGAGCCCCGCCCTGTGCGATGACGCAAGGAGCGAAAAAATGGGTCTGGCGAGCGCTTCGCCGGTGCCACGTCTCCCCCTAGTGGTCACACCAAAACGTGGCCCGATCATCTAAAGAGAAAACCCTCTCTTTTTAGCACTACAATGTGCTGTGGCATAAATCCATCTTTACTAGGCACCTACCCTGGGCCACTAATTGTGCCAAGCCTACGGGAGGCGATGCATCCCTGCGCTGGACACAGACAAATAAAATGCACTAGGGGACACAGACAAATAAAAGGACAGTTAGGGCCAGGTACGGTGGGTCACGCCGGTAATCCCAGCATTTTGGGAGGCCGAGGCGGGCAGATGACCTGAGGTCAGGAGTTTGAGACCAGCCTGACCAACATGGAGAAACCCCGTCTCTACTAAGAATACAAAATTAGCCGGGGGTGGGGGACGGGTGCTTGTAGTCCCAGCTACTCCTGAGGCTGAGGCAGGGGAATCGCTTGAACCCGGGAGGTGGAGGCTGCAGTTAGCCGAGATCGCGCCACCGCTCTCCAGCCTGCGAGCCTGGGCCACAGAGAGAAACTCCACCTCAAAAAGATAAATAGAAAGCAGCATTTAAGAAATATCTGAGCTCCTATTTGATTTTTTTCCTCCAAAACTGCCTCTTCTTTTCATTAAGTATCTTCTCATTAAATACCACTATTCATCCATCTTATTAAGTGCAGGCCCCATTCTAGGTGCCAAGAACACAATGCACATCAAAGGGAGCCGGGGGTCCCTGTTCTAATAGAGCTCACGCTTGTGGTGGAGTTGGGGGTGTGATGAACCAAACTGTGAGTGTTCTTTGCATCCCTGCTACTACTGGTGGTCTAAGCTTCCTGACCCCTCATGTGGATGACAACACATTAAGTGTTTTTCCTAACTTTCTTGCCAGCCCTCCAGAAAAACCTGCCAGAGAAATTAGATCACAAGTCAGATGAGATCCATCTGTTACTCAAAACCCTTCTGCGACTCTCCATTGCACTTGGACTCAAACCCAAACTCCTCTCCATGGCTGACAAGGCCTTGCAGGATCTGCCCCCAGCCCTAGACATCACCTCTTCCCCATCTTCACACAGTCCTCTAGGCTTGAAATATTCCCCTACCTGATCACTTGACTGGTTCATCTCAGGTCTCACTCACGTCATTTAAACAGGCCCTCTCGGCTGGGCACAGTGGCTGACGCCTGTAATCTCAGCACTTTGGGAGACCAAGGTGGGCGGATCACTTGAGCCCAGTTCAAGACCAGCCTGGGCAACATAGCAAAACCCTGTCTCTACAAAAAAGTACAAAAAATTAGCCAGGTGTGGCGGTGCATGCCTGTAGTCCTCAGCTACTTTGGAGGCTGAGTAGGATCACCTGGGCCCAGGAATTGGCGGCTGCAGTGAGCCATGATTGTGCAACTGCACTCCAGCCTGGATGACAGAGAGACCTTGTCTCAAAAAGAAAAAAGAAAAGGCCGGGCACTGTGGCTCATGGTTGTAATCCCAGTACTTTGGAAGGCCGAGGTGGGCGATCACGAGGTCAAGAGATCGAGACCATCCTTGCCAACATGGGGAAACCCCATGTCTACTAAAAATACAAAAATTAGCTGGGCGTGGTGGCACATGCCTGTAGTCCCAGCTACTCAGGGGGCTGAGGCAGGAGAATGGTGTGAACCCGGGAGGCTGAGGTTGCAGTGAGCTCGGATTGCGCCACTGCACTCCAGCCTGGCGACGGTGCGAGACTGTCTCAATAAAATAAAATAAAATAAAGAAAAAAGAAAAACAAAAAAAGAGGCCCTCTCTGGGATGCTATTGTATCTGTCCACATCCTCCCCCTTTCTAAACTGCTAGAAGGCAGAAAGCATGTCTTTAACACCACAGAGACAAAAATAGCCAAGATTCACACACTCACTGTAAGCCAGATGTTGATTTACATCCTTTAACCCTCACAGCAGCCCTGGAGATGGCAGAGATTAAATTAGTAGTTAGTTCAAAGGCCAGCCACCCAGTAAATGGAGTAGGAAGAAAAAGAAGGTCCAAACTCAGGCAGTCAAAGTCCACAGCCCAAGGGCTTTACCCTGTTGGATGCTATTTCTCAAGAACTGGCAGGTCCAGAAACTTTAGCTGAATAAGTAAGTGGGGTTCGGAAGTGCTGGGAGGCTCAGTTGCCAGAAGGGAACCCTGAATCAGCCCCAGAGGTAACCCAACTTTTGGGAACACTGAAACCTCACTATATCCAATCACAGATGTGATTAGGTTACCAAGTCCAGCCAGGCAGTCACAGAGGTACAAACGAGGCCATGCTCCCAACATAATATTTACTTCTAAAACCAAGGCAGACCAGATTCCTGCCCTGGACTCTAAGGCCACAGCTGGTACCAAGTTCAGGGAACGGCCAGGTTCACCTTCTATACAAACCTCTTCCCCCACCCATCCCTTCTATTGCTGCCTCCATAACAAACCTCTCACCACAGTGATTCCTGCTACCTTCTCTGTTTAGAAGATGAAAAAGAATGACCTGGGGGGATTGATCAAGTTACTTAGGATAGGGAATAACCCCAATTTTACATCTGAAGCCCCCCAGGATCTGTAGCTGTTTCTTCACAGGAAATTTCTCTTGTAGTTTACCATTTCTTCCCCCCATACCAAGGGCTTCTGCCTTTTCTGCCTCACTGTTCTCCTAGGGGACATACCACCAACCCGAGAAGCACACCTCTCCCTGAGGCCTTGCAAATAAAGATGAAACAATGCGATGACTGAACTAAGTGGCTTTTTTATTAGAGAAAGCCAGAATTACAAAAGACTTAAGAGTTGGCATTGGGGCCCTTCTTCTTGCCAAAGGTGGGCACAACGTTGACAAAGCGCCGGTTGTACTGCATCCGCCGCTTAGCCCGACCTGTCTTCTTCTTCTTCTTCTCCTGTTTGGCCACCTGGAGAAGGGAGGGTTAATCAGGTCCTGTTTCCTGTCTTCCACACCTAGCATCCCTTCCCTCAGGCTCATCTCCAGGGAGGGAGAAGGCAAACCGAGTAAGAGCCCAGGGACTTGGTTTAGCTGTGAAAGGAAAAAAAGTCCTAACACCATGACCACTAATACTCTCACTCACCTTAGGAGTCTGACCTCTCACTTTTCCAGCACGGGCCAGGGAACCATGGACTTTACCTGTAGTGGGAAAGGAAGGCACCAGCAGGTAAGAGCAAGAAGGTGCCACCCAGCAGAACCCCTCTTTTCTCAATTCAAGCCTTTAAAGAGAAGCTGGGCCCAATAGGTAATGAGAACAAAGTTGCAGATATTTGACCTTGAAATCTTAAGTTTCATTTCAGGATCTTCCAGCTTCTAATTTTATAGAGCACTTTGGGGGCCCTGGTCTGACCTAATTTTAGTGTGGAAGCTGATAACCAGACTAGGATCTCGTGATGTGACTGAAATACAACTACACTCTGGCTCAGTCTCCCATGGACGTCTGTGTTCAACATGAGGGATGTAAACAGGAAGAATCACTCTGAACTGAAGACAGTGAGAAGTACTCTATTACCATAGGTGTGACACTCAGCTGTCAGGACTATGCACCCCACACTCACTAGACGCTTACCGGTACTTCAAAGAACATTCCTCTCTCACTCACCTCCAAGCATGCGGCCTGCTACTTCCAGGGTAGTCAGGGCCTCCACCCCGCACTGGCCCAGAGTGGCCTCATCCTCCAGGGGCGCGCCTGCCAGAAGCACGACTTGATCTTCCGGGGCAATGCCCTCCAGTGAGGCTACATGAGCCTACAGGGAAAGATAAGGCTCGTAAGCGTTCCCTCGGGCCGCGAGAGTGAAGAGCACAAGAAAATGGAACCCAGGGCGCACCAAGCAGCCTTACCTTGATCTGGGCGACCGTTTCCTGGCCGGTCACCTCGAAGGTGTGTAGCTCCTGGGCGCGGACAAAGAGCTGCATATTGGCGACTGAGTAAAGAAAAGACGGCTTGTAAGAGAAGCCAAGAAATGCTCTGGGATAAAGGAGATTTGGGAGTGGAAAGCGGTCCAGAAACGATCGCGACGGGATGGAGGTGGTCGCGGCGGCTCACGTGGGGAAGGCCAGGCCTCCCAAGGAGTTCGGCTAGGGACTGGAGCAGGGCCACAGAGCAGGCCCCGTTCTTCGGTTCCCTCCGCGCCTTCTGACCCCGCAGCCAACCTGCTACAAGCCCTTCGGATCCAGCCAAGGCCCCATTCTTACCTGAACGGCGGTCCCAGCTACCGCGAAGATGGAGTCGAGAAAGAGGAAGAAGCGAGGCCGCGTCCGTACAGACCGCAGGCTGCGTGTCACGTCACTGCTGAGCGACCGCGCGGTTCCCTGCTATTTGTACCGCCCAAGGCAGTCCTAGCTCCGCCCCTTTACGCTCGCACCGACGAACCTGCCTGGGCAGGCAGCTCGCGCAGGAGGGGGCGGGACCAGACAGTTGCGCGCACAGAAGGCTGGCGTAGCAGGTAAAGATGGCAGCTACCATGTTCCGGGCTACGCTGCGGGGATGGAGAACCGGTGTCCAGCGGGGCTGCGGGCTACGGCTGTTGGTGAGAGCGCTGAGCGAGGAGCTGAGGGCATCGCGTGGGTGTGAGGCTCAGTGTTAATCATTGTTAACCCCGAAAACTAAGGCATTCCTACTTGGGGCCTTAGTTTTGCCGTTTTCGATCAGGAGAACTTGTCCCGAGTGTACATATAGAATCGAGAGGGAAAATGGTAGACTGGGGTGCTCTTTGGGAGCACTTCACACAGTGCCTGGCAGTGTCTATATAAGCCACAACGTTTCAGGTAAGGGGCGGGGTCCTAGCATATGAGTGTGCGTGGGGAATTATGATTGCCTTAATTCTTTTTTTTTTTTTTTTGAGACGGAGTCTCGCTCTGTCGCCCAGGCTGGAGGGCAGTGGCGCGATCTCGGCCCACTGCAAGCTCCGCCTCCCGGATTCACGCCATCCTCCTGCCTCAGCCTCCCTTGTAGCTGGGACTACAGGCTCCCGCCACCATGCCCGGCTAATTTTTTGTATTTTTAGTAGAGACGGGGTTTCACCTTGTTAGCCAGGATGGACTGGATCTTCTGACCTCGTGATCCGCCCGCCTCGGCCTCCCAAAGTGCTGGGATTACAGGCAAGAGCCGCCGAGCCCGGCTGATTGCCTTAATTCTTAAGGCAATCATAAGATTAAACATCACTATATGCCGTCACAGATGTGATTAGGTTAGCAAGGCCAGCCAGGCAATCATGGAGGTACAAACAAGGCCACGCTGCCAATATAATAATATCTATTTCTAAAACCGAGACAGAAAGTTAAGCCTTAAGTTTCCAAAGGCTTGATTGACTTTTCAGAAGTGAACATATACTCTTTTGAATCCCACAGAAATCCTGAGAGGCAGACCATTCAGAGTACCTGAGCCTCCTTTCCATCCCATCTGTACCCTGCACCATGGAAAACCAAAGACTGGTGCTATCTTATGTCAATCTAAATAACAGACTCTAAAAGAAAAGGATATTTATTCGGGAATGGGTATAGACTATGTGCTTATCAGGGAGGTAAAAGAAGACAAAGGTTTTTAACAGAAAAATGGGCCAGGCACGGTGGCTCACGCCTGTAATCCCAGCACTTTGGGAGGCCAAGGCGCGTAGGTCACCTGGAGTCAGGAGTTTGAGACAAGCCTGGCCAACATGGTGAAACCCGTCTCTACAAAAAATAGAAAAATTAGCCGGGTGTGATGGCGTGTGCCTGTAGTCCCAGCTACTTGGGAGGTTGAGGTAGGAGACTTGCTTGAACTTGGGAGGCGGAGGTTGCAGTGAGCCGAGATCACACCACTGCACTCCAGCCTAGGTGACAGAGTGAGACTCTATCTAAAAAAATAATAAAAATAAATAAAGGAAAGGAAAAATGAGTATTACATAATTGTTTTGAGATAGTTATCCTTGGCTACAAGGATGAATAACATGGGTGGTGCCAGTTCAAGATTGGACAGGCAGTTGTTGGACAGATGGCCTTGCAGGAATTTGTTTTGTTTTGTTTGAGAGAGTCTCGTCGCTCTGTCACCCAGGCTGGAGTGCAATGGTGCGATCTTAGCTCACTGCAACCTCCACCTCCTGGGTTCAAGCAATTCTCCTGCCTCAGCCTCCCAAGTAGCTGGGATTACAGGCATGCACCACCATGCCCGGCTAATTTTTGTATTTTCAGTAGAGACGGGGTTTCGCCATGTTGGCCAGGCTGGTGTTGAACTCCTGACCTTAGATGATCCTCCTGCCTCAGCCTCCAAAGTGCTGGGATTACAGGCGTGAGCCACCTTGCCCAGCCAGAAATATTTTTTTGTGTAAGGTTGAAGTGGCCTTTGTGCAAGGCTGTGGTTTTTGCAGTCTTTTGTGGTAGTTCTTGTTATTAAGTATTTGTGCCCAAGAACTCTCTCTTCGTGGCCCTCCCTAGCTCTATTTGTTGGGATTTTTAACCCAAGTGACTCACTCCATTTTGATTCTGATAGCTTTCACACCGTCGCCCAGCCTTTTATTTATGTCATTCTCTCTGCCTGTAATGTTTCCATTCTCTACTTACTGAAGTTATGCCATCCTGTGTTGGGTAGGCTAATGGAGAAATGGGATTTTTGTTTTGCTTCAGAGCCAGACCCAGGGCCCTCCAGATTACCCCAGGTTTGTGGAGTCTGTGGATGAATATCAGTTTGTGGAGCGCCTGTTACCGGCTACCAGGATCCCAGATCCCCCAAAGCATGAACATTATCCTACCCCTAGTGGCTGGCAGCCTCCCAGAGGTGAGCTGGGTGGTTAGGGATGATTTGAAAGCTTCACGGAGCATCACCTCCTCCCCAGAGGTTGGCCTCCCCCATGGGGCTCTGGACTCTCCAGTGGGTTCAGGACTCGTTTTGCAATCCCTCTGGGTTACATCTGTCTCATGCCCAAGGAAGAGCCGAGGAGTGGAGCCTTCTGTTGTTCACTGGTACTCATCCATCCACACTATTGAGATCAGGTCTTCCCCATATGGGGGAAAGTAAACAACAGAGAGAAAACCCAAGAGCTTGGACCTTCTTTCCCCCCAGCAGACTATGTACTGTAATTAAGAACACAGCTTGGAGTCAGGCAGTTCTGGGTTTGAATTTGGCTTTATTTACTGTTGACGTTATCTTGAATTAGTCACTTAGCTTGACCCAACCTGTTTTAGCAAAATGGAGATAATTTGCTCAGTACATAGAGCCCTTAGTGCAGAGCCCAGCATATGGTAGGTGCTCAGTGCTTGCAAATCCCAATCTCTTTGTTCCAGAGATTGATTTCGGCCTCCCTGACCCAGTGGAGGAGGGCAAGGGTTGGCCTAGAGGGGGACCCAAAGATCCAGGGAGGCATGTCCCTGATTTCATTTTTTCTTGAGCACCTACTTAGTGCCAGGCCTTGTGTGGGGCCTTAGGGTACCAGGGTGAACAATTTGGTCCTGACTCCAAGCTGAAGGAAAGAGGAGACCCCCTGACCTAAAGTCTGGAGGTGGCTTGGTCCAGCTGGGTGCACTGGCCCTCTGCAGACTGAGAGCAAGGGCCTTGGCTGAGGTGGGATGGCACGTAGGAAGAGTTGATTTAACAGTGTCTTTCCCTGTTGCAGACCCCCCACCCAACCTGCCTTACTTTGTACGACGTTCTCGGATGCACAACATCCCCGTCTACAAGGACATCACGCATAGCAACCGGCAGATGACTGTGATCCGGAAAGTGGAAGGGGACATCTGGGTAAGTGGGTGGGTGGGTCTGGGACTGGGCCTGACCCTTTCAGGGCTGAAGGGACAGGAGTCTTTTCAAGGGAAGGGACTCTTGGCCTGACCTGATTTGTCATCTTTCCCCAGGCCCTGCAGAAAGATGTGGAAGATTTTCTGAGCCCGCTGCTGGGGAAGACACCCGTCACCCAGGTCAATGAGGTGACAGGTACCCTACGGATCAAGGGCTACTTTGACCAGGAGCTTAAAGCCTGGCTCTTGGAGAAAGGCTTCTGAGGCCCAGCCGAGCAGCCTGCATGTCAGCATGCCCTGTGGATCAAGTCTAGGGGGCCTCAGGAGGAGGGAGGTGGGTGTTGGAGCCCCTGAGACAGGGGATACAGAAACTAGGGCTAAAGGACTTTGGGGTCAGGCCTTGCTTGCATAAAGGAGAAAACAACTCTATGTACATGCTGGGGGAGAGTGCCTAATGTGGGAGACCAAATAGGGATCACCAGGCTAATGGGGGGCGTCAGCAGCTTTCTCTCCCTCCTATCTTGGCCTGTTCTTTTTTGTTTTCTGAGACGGAGTCTCACTCTGTTGCCCAGGGTGGAGTGCAGTGGCATGATCTTGGCTCACTGCAACTTCCACCTCTGGGATCAAGGGATTCTCCTGCCTCAGCCTCTTGAGTAGCTGGGATTACAGGCGCCCACCACCACAGCCTGCTAATTTTTGTATTTTTAGTAGAGATGGGGTTTCACCATGTTGGCCAGGCTGGTCTCAAACTCCTGACTCGAAGTGATCCGCCCACCTTGGCCTCCCAAAGCGTTGGGATTATAGGCATGAGCCACGTGCCTGGTCCACCTTGGCCTGTTTTGTTTTTCTTTCCTTGGGCTCAGCAATTCAAATTCTAGTTGTTATTTGGTGGAAGCAGTAGCCCAACCCCAGTTTAGGGGAAGGTAGCACAGGGCAGAGCCACTGGGCACTTTGTTTCCTTGGCCCTCCAAAGCTCACTGTTGCAAATATCCCCAAGCCTTTGCTCTAGGCCAGATCTTGTTTGGTGCAGGTTATGGAGAACACAGATGACTCGGGCATGGGTCTTGGAGATCTTCTGTTCAAAGTACAGTGCTGGCACTGGGGCACAGAGTGCCCACGTTAGCCCCGGGCTCTGATAGAGAGGTAGGAGGCACGTTCTTGGTCACTGTTCCATTGCAGACCAGACTTGCTGGCCTGACCACAAGGGAGTGGCTGGGAACTCACAGCCAGCATAGGGACATCCCCCCGCAGCCTCCTGACCTGCAATCAAGGCTGGGGAGGGGTTTGCAGGCAGGAATATGCTGACCTTTCACCCTGCCATCCCATCCCAACCCCAGCTCACTAGCCTTCATATATGCCTTATACTTGGAGTCACAGGGGCCAAAGGCCTGAGACCCCACCCTACCCCCAAACTGGCTAAGACAGCTTTCAGTTCCTGACTCCCCAACTTGGTCTCTGCCCTGAAGCAGGGCACTGAACTCTGGGCTGCTTCTCTGTGTGTAAAATGGGCACATCTTCCTAATCTGTTAATGGTCAGTGGTGTCCCCAAGGATAGTGCTGGCTTCCATGGAAACCCTCACTCCTGGAGATTCCATTCCATTTTCAAGTGTACAGCCACAGCAAGGAGCCCGACACTGATTTGATCGATTCTGTGACACAAACCCCACCAATTGTTAATGCAAGTTTTTATTTGGCTGTATATACAATTTAAGCTATTAAAATTTGTACAATATTTACAAATTAAATAATCATCTGAAACTGTCTCCAACAACTCTTGTAACACAAAACCAAGGGGAAAAGACAGGGGCAGGCAGGTCCCAGCTCCTGTGGTCCCTCCTTGGCACAGAGCCTTTTCTAAACTGTAAAGACCAGGAGTCTGGCACTCCTGTTCCTCTTTCCCGGGATTAAGCATTCAACTTCAAAAGACAAAATTTAAGCCAAAAGACACTAGTAAGGAAGTAATTCCAATTCTAAACTTCAGAGGTTCTGCCAGTTGAGAAGTGGCCTTCCTTGGGCGCTGGGATTGCAGTGGTCAGGAGCAGGCGCACTGGCCCTTGCCTGGAGTGCGGCTGGGCAGTGGCTGCTGGGTGAGACAGGTCAGTCTCACTTGAGAAGCTGCAGGGGAAAGGGGCCTGGGGGGAGGGGCGGGGCAGGGTCCCTCAGTGCTGCCCGCCTGCACCCCCACTCCCAGGCATTCCTTTCCCTGAGTTGTGTGGTTGCCAGTAAGACGCAGAAATGCCACAGGGCATAGGGGGCACAGCCACCACCACAAGAGGCTTCTGGGGAGATCAGGGTAAGAAAAGGAAATGGGTACCAGTCTTAGGGGTGGGCCAGCGAGCAAGTTCATAGCTTGCCTCCAGCCCCTCTGGAGTCCACACTTGGGAACGGGAGCTAATACTGTTCGGCACTGCAGTGTGACTCCGCACATACAAGTAGGGCTTGGAGGGGCAGCCCCTTCTCCTGGAAAGGGGTGGGGGAAGAAGAGGGCTTCTCAGAGGCTAAACCTTCTGCCTTCATGGCCCCAGCAGAACACAGGGCTGAAGAGTTGGAGAGGAAGGCTGGAACTGACCCGAGATCCCCATGGCTGCCTGGGACTGGAGTCAAATGGGAACCCCAGCCTCTTTCCACTTGGCCTAGGGGATGCCGCCTCTTTCTCAGAGCTGGGGGTACTACTCCCTGGTGCAGACAGAGAGGGAGCTGGCACTTGGTGGCAGGACATGTTCCAGCGAGGGCTGCTCAAAAGAGCAGGGGCTGGGGCTGGGCTGGGGCAGTGTCAGTGGGCAACAGGAGACTCCAGCTTCTGCAGGCGGCGCCGGCGGAGCTCTGCTGCATCGGGCTCTCCATCCTCAGGCATCTCCTCTGTGCCCACTGACTCAGGAGCTGGGGACAGAGAGACTGGAAGTGGAACCTAGAGAAGTTCCCTGCTCCCCCGGCTGGAGGCCAATCACACCTACCTGGAGGCCTTTCCATTTCAGGGGCTGGTGGGGAGGCTCCTGGGGTTGGGGTCGTGGCCTCTGAGCTAGGGATGCTGGTGGAGGAGGCAGCAGCAACAACTGTAGTGGCAGTCTCCTCAGTGGAGTTGACTGAAGTGGCAGGCCGGGGGGGCCTGGGAAGAGAAGGGACGAGAGGCGGGCCTGGCCTTGGCATCCAAGGTTGGGCAGATTCTCCTGCCCTTGGTGAGCCTTGCAGAACAGAGTATAGAATGATGTGCCCTTGTGGCCCCAGTGCCTGGCAAACACAAGTGAACATGCTGAATGAACTCAGACAGGGTGACTGGACTCAAGGGCCAAATGATTCTATCCCTTAGCTGTAAGGTGCTTGCAGGCAGGGACTGTTGACCTGTTCACTCTTACCCTGCAGTCTCCACCCTGGGGAGTCAGGCACCTTATAGGGGACTCACTCAATAAGCCACAATGCTCAAGCCTTGGACTCAAGTTCCTCTCCAAGCCTGTGCTGTCACTGCTAGATGCCAGGCATTATGTACATGTCACTTTTTTAAAAGACAGCGTCTCGGCTCTGTCACCAAAGCTGGAATTTAGTGGCACAATCATAGCTCACTGCACCCTCAAATTCCTAGGCTCAAACAATCCTCCTGCCTCAGCCTTCCAAAGTGCTGATTATAGGTGTGTATCTGGCAGTACACATCACTTATGAATATGAATTAAGACCCCTTTATTCAACTAATGAGAGGTCAAAAATGAGTGATGGGACCAGCGCTTGAACTTGGGCCAGGATGGCTCCAAGTGACTTCCTATTATTCGCTCCCTCAGTTTGGGGGCAGCAATTGCCAATCTAAGTGTCACCACATCTCAGAAGAATATCATGTGATGAACTAAAGCACTGCAAATTCTGAATAATTTGACTTTAGAAAAATAAAAAGGAATAAGATCTAAAGTCAGCTCTCGAATAAACATCACTCCTACTTAGATCCAGACATGCTTTCTGGAGTGGGAAATAAAGGCACCAGGAGTTACCAAGAACTCCTGGAGACCCTTGGTGGACCTGTAGATAGGCAGCCTGAATTGGCAGGTGTCAAAGGCCAAGAACCACTGCTGGGGACCTCTTGGCAGCTCCACTCCTGACCCACCAAACCCACTCTGCTTCCCCTGTACAGACACACCCCAAGGAGGCCAGCACGGTGAGGTACTGGTTGATCTGCAGCATGGCGGCGTCCAGCAATGTGTGGATGTTACGCAGGCTCTGCAGCCGGGCCTCCAGGTGCTGCCGCTCATGGCCCTCCAGAGCTCGTAGCTCCTCTGGGGTCAGCCCAGCAAAGCCCGCAGGGGGCACGGGCATTGGGGGGAAGGCTGGAGAGAGAGAGGCTCAGTCTGGGCTGCTGGGGCCAGACACCAACCTCACCCCCAAGAAGAACCCAGAGAGTGGCCCAGCTTACCAAAGGGTGGAGGCAGGGGCATACCCATCCAGGGAGGAGGGAAGGGGAAACCAGGGGCAGGGCCAGCCTCTGGGGCAGAGCCAGAGCCTGGGCCAGATGCTGTGGCAGAAGCAGAAGCAGCAGCAGCACTGGTGCCAGCAGCTGTGGTTGTAGCTGCTCCACTGGGCCGAGAAAGGGCTGCTGAAGAGCAGGAACAAGAAGTCAGTGAGTGTTCCATCCCTGCCACCCCCTGGCTGTCACAGTACCCAAAGGCTCACCTGCACTGGTGGATGGAGGAGCCACAGCCTCTCCTGAGCTGGGGGGAGGCGGGACAGGTGGAAAGGGGCCCATGGGGGGCCACAGTGGGAACATGCCTGGAGGAAAAGGAGGCAGGAGGCCCTGGGGGACTGCACAGAGAAGACGGAGGTAAGGAAAGGGCCAAATGGACACAGACCCAACTCCCAGGCAGGGGGCCTGGCTATTGAGAGCTCTGTCCTATTCCCACAGGCCCTCAGCCCAGCACTGGTCACACTGACTGCAAGCATCTATTTCTCATCTTTTAATCCCTCCCTGGCCCAGACTGAGATTCTGGAGGGCAGGGACTCTCCAATTTCCCAGCATCTTCCACATCCAGCCCAGGGCAAGTATCCAGTGGTATGCCGGGTGGCCAGACAAGGGGATACTCACAGTTGGGGGGCTGAGGCAAGAGTGGTGGGGGGTGGGGGGCAGGGGGTGGCCCCTGATCCGCAGGCTCCGGGGGTGGTGGTGACTGCGCTGGCAGCGATGCACGAAGGACATCCATACGGCAGGTGGGGCAGGTCTGCTGCCGCTGGAACCAGGAGCGCAGGCAGCTGCGGGTCAAGGCCACGCAGAGGTCAGCAGGTCCCTAGGGGCCTGCCTTCTGGGGCCTGTGCCCTGCTGTGCAGGCTCCCCAGGGCCCCTCCCACCTGGTATGGAAAATGTGGTTGCAGGGCAGTCTCTTGGCACCAGTCACCATCTCTTCTCGACAGATGATGCAGACATTGTCCATTGCCTGGAGCTCCTCTGGGGTGGCATCTGGATACCTGGTTAGGATGACAGGGGCTGTATCAGGTCCAGAGCTAGAAGCAGAGGGACCCAGAACCGAGCTTGGGACAGCAGCCATGACAAGCCTACTTACAGGGTGTTCATGTTGCGGATAGCTCGGCGAGACATGATGGCATCTGTCACAGCTTTCTTGAACTGTCTGAAAGGACAGTCAGTGAAAGCAGGAGAAGGGACAGGATCAGGTCAGGAGGATCGGGGGACAGGGCCGGGCTCACCTCATGGCCAGGTACATGGGCCGGATGGCAAAGAGTGGGAAGGTGTGCACCTTGATCATGATGGTCATGAAGGCCATGTACAGCAGAACCTTGATGAAGCCTGAGGGGAGGGGATGCAGAAAGCAGCAGGTCACAGGGCCAGGAGGCAGAGTGGAGGATGCTGGTCCAGATCAGGAGAGGCCCAGGCCCCTCTCACCTGTAAACAGCTCTGTGTAGAGCATGTACACAGCCTTGTTGTCCCAGGGGTTCTCACTCTGGAGGTCCACGGAGTGCAGCACATACTTGATGAAGATGGTGAGCACCATCGTCATCAGGATGGCATACTGAAGGGAGAGGGGGACGAGGAGGATGTAAACACATAGCTCCCCCTTGCTGCACCCACATTGCTCCCCAAGGCCTCTGCACAGCAGGTGCAGTGGTACAATCACAGGCTCTAGACACACCCAGGGTCCTCCTAGCCCCTCCACTTACTAGCTGTGACTTTTGGCAACTCAGTGAACCTCAGTTTACTTATCTATAAAATGACATAATTAACTGTTCCTTTATAACAGTATTGTCTTGCTGAATAAGAGATGCAGGTCAGGAGCTCAGCACAGGGCCTGGTGTGAAATTCGCACTCAACAAATATGAGCTGTTGTCACTGAACACATTCTCTCTCTGCCAGGGACACGCCTCCAGTTGTCCATGGAACTAATCCTCTCCTGTCCATTACCAGCTAGCTCCGGCACGAGCCTCCAGGAACCCTCTCCTGAGCCCCAGGTTGGGGCTCCTCCTCTGTCCTAGCCTCTTTGTGCGTCTCCCCAGTCACCTAGGAGTGAGCGTGTGGAGGGCAGGAGCCATATCTGATCACTGCCCCTTGGTGGCCAGCACAGGTTGGCCACATAGCAGGTGCTGAGGAAGGGTCTGTTGGGTTATTCAAGGCACATGTGGGGTCACCTCGGGCTTGTCCTCTCAACCTCCCAAGCCAGTTTTACCTCAAAGCCAAACACCAGCTGCACAGAAGCCCCACGGGTCAGGATGCTGTGATAGGCGTGGCTGACGAAGAGGAAGTCCAGGATGCCCAGGAGGAACATAAGAGCTGTGGGGACCCCCACACATGCAGGGTGGGGGGGTCAGCCCAGGGCCCAACAGCTGTTTAATGCTCTAGGACAGCCCCACCCTCAAGCCCACCATGGCCCCAGCGATCTAGTCAGGTGGGCACACTCCACTGAACCTGGCCCTCTGGGAACTTCCTGGGGGAGGGGGAGTTGTTGGGGCTGCCCAGGCTGCAGGTGAGAAGGCACAGGGCTGAGGGCCCAGGCAGTTGAGAAGCCCTGGAGTGGAACAGCACAGAGACTATGCAAATTAACTTCCTAAATTATCTTTCCTGTACAGCTGTGGGGGGTAGCCTGTGCTCTGGAGTACAGGTCCACGGTTCACGTTCCAGTCCTCCCTTCCCCTCCCCTGAATCTCACTCACAGACAATGCGGCAGTGAAAGAGCCAGGAGATGTTGGGGCTGCGTTCCATCTGAGGCAGAGCACAGAAGAGGCCTGTCAGGAAGCCTGGGGCTCACCCCACACCCTCAACCTAGCCCTCCCTGCTCCTTAAGCCTGCCCGCTGGCTACTCCCTGGCTTCCACCTGCTCCAGAACTCCCTGCCTTGACTCACAAAGTCCACACGGTCCTCAGCCAGCCAGTGGAAACATTTGAGGAAGAGAAGAAGAGTGAAGAGTGCAACAAAGCGGGGGCTGAAGTCATCCCGAAAAACGGTGAAGGCCAGACAAGTCTCTGTGACGGCGTACCAGGAACGTTCCAGAAGGTGCTGGGGGCCAGGCAGGGAATAATGTGGATACCAAACATTCTTTCCCAGCACCCTGCCCTCACCTTTGGGGCAGCCGACATCTTACCTCCATCTCTGCTGCCCTCAGTTGCCCAAAGAACACCTTGCCCATCACCTTGCCCAGAAGGAAGACAAGGACAAAGGCCTGGATGTACAGGACCTAGGAGTGGGGAGAGGCTATGGTTTGAGGTCACTTTCTGCTTTCCTCTCCTTGGGACTCATCATGCAGGATCCTCCACATCCTCATCACAGTTTATTCAAAGTTAGGCAGCTGGCGGCTACTTCCCTACTTACCTGACCTCTAGCCCCGCCCCTTGCCCAGGCAGACTCCTCCTTCCCTCCCAGGGAGTTCCTCCCTCCCTGAGCCCTGAACTCACTGCCATGCTGGGGCTGGACTTGGTCAGGTACACCACAGTGGGGTAGAACTGGTGTTTGAGGTAGTAGGCGTGAGCCACCACAGCCCCGGTCAGCGCCAGGCTGGCCGCCATCATCACTGCCGTGCGGAACATTGCCCTGGCCCGGAGACCTGCATGGGGCAAGAAAATAACTTATGTGATGCTCATGCTGTGCAAAATAGCCCGGTGCCTGGCACAGCCTCAATTAATAGGAGAAAGTGGGGGGGAAAATCACATTTCGCCCTCGAAATCATCAGACAAAGAATAGCTTACGCTACCCCATTTTACAAATAAGACTCGAAGGGGTTAAGTGATCACACTGACGCAAGGCCTGGAACCTGGGTCAGTCTTGCTTCAAATCTAGGGCTCTTTCCACGCTGCCTGCCAAGCCGCCTCCTCTAGGGAGGCGATGAGGAAAAGCTGCAATGTTGGAGGAGGGGGAGCTGCACCGCTGACCCTCCGGTGGAGAAGATGGGGTGGGAGGCAACAGCAGAAATCTGCTCCAGGGGCGGGAATGCGCAGCCAGGGCTGAGAGCAGCCAAGGCACAGAGAGTAGCAGGCTGGGCAGGCGACAGCGCCGGTGACAGCTGTGTTAGGGTGGGCAGTTCGGACGCCCGCCCTGCGGGAGCGGGCGGGGAACGTCAGCCTGGAATCCTGGGGTCCCCCGACCCCCGGAGTAGTGTCAACTCAGAGCACCACAAAAACAGCGGGACGGGAGGAGCCGGGTCGCCCTCGCGGCCGCGCACCTGTGAGCACCAGGAGTTGCGGGCGTCGCAGGCAGGGCCCAGGCTTGAGCAGAGCGGCCGCACCGGCGTCTGAGGTCTCCAGCCAGCTGACAGGCCGAAAGCGTGCGGCGGGGCTGAGGGGCGCGCCGACTCCGGAGACCTCAAGGGGAAGGTTCGGGTCCCGACCCCAACCACAACTCGGGCCAGACTTCGCCCCACTCACCAGGAACCCAGCGCCGCGAGCCCGCTCAATCCGCGCGACTGCGGCTGCCCCTCCGGTTAACAACACTCCCCACCCCCTGCGAACCGGAACTTCGGGGGTCAGACACCTCACTTCCGGCGGCGCGGGGCGCGGCGTGGGTCGTACCAAGTGCGTCCTGCCCTGGCTCGCACTGCGCCCTACGTGGGCCCATAGCAATGGTGTCACCACCGTATCTGGGGCGCTGTCTACGGGGAAGGGCTGGGCAAGAGGTCCGAGAGGTGGTCGGAAGGTAATAAGGCAACAGGGGGGAGTCGGAGGTCCCCCTATTATTTATTAGTCACAGATGGTATGGCCCCTGCGCTGAGTGGCCTCCTCGGACTGGGGGACTCGGCCCCGCGAGCAGCTGGGAAGTGGAGCCGCTTGCGGGCTGTACCACCTGGAGCGGGGAGTAGGCCAGGGACAGACTATACAAGCCTAAGGGGAATGAAATGTTTTCTTAAACATTTAGGGAGAGTCACAACAGTTTGACAAATACGGTGCTCTCTGAGAGAACTGGATGCGGAAAACAAAAATTTGTCTTCTCCATGATCACCCCCACAAGTTGTGTGGGAGTGAGTTGGGTCCCGTGGCTGCCACTGATTGGTTGCGATAAGTTACGCGGCCCAATAAGAAAAAGAAAGTACCTTTGCTGTCCTATAGAAAGGGGAAAGCAGGTGAGTGGTTGTTAGGGGCGGACAGCTGCGTTGCCTAGGCCCTGGTCCCGCACCAGTTGGCTGAGAGTAGGGAAAGCTCAGTCCTTGGGCGAGTGATCCCTGGCTGGCCTCCGGGAACGTTTGCCGCGCCAGGACAGGGAGGGACAACCAGGTGTACCCGAGACTGGGAGATTAATTCCTGCTAATCTTGGGACGGAAGTGTTCTGTTTGTTCAAAGGAATTGACTTCAGCGTCGCAGGCCTGCCCGCATCTCAATGTCTGATTTTGCTGTCCATGTGTTGTTCAGCTCTGAGCCATAAGCAAGACCCCCACTGGTCCTGGGCTGCACTGTATTTTAGTTCGTGTCTGGGTCGCAGCCAACTAAGCCTGCTGATTAACAAAATGGAGCTAATGCATCCACTTTGTGCCTTGCGTTTTCCTCCGTCATCTCATTTAATCATCAATCACTAAGGTTTATGAGCTAGGGGGTGCTACCCCCTCCCCCGAAACGTGGGTAAATTGAAATTCAAAGGCTTACCAAAACCTGTCCTAGGATTGGCGCCAGGTCTGTCTGCCTCTAAATCTCTGTGCTGTTGGTCTCAGCCATCTTCCCTGCCACCTGTTGACTTGACAGTTTCAGCTTATAACCAGTCAGAGTTGGCTTCCCCGTAAGGCCACGTATAACTTTTTTTTCCCCTTTTCTTTTTATTTATTTATTTATTAATTTTTGCGACAGGGTCTTGCTCTGTCGCCCAGGCTGGAGTGCATTGGCGCCATCAGGGCTCATTGCAGCCTCGACCTCCCGGGCTCAAGCGATCCTCCCACTTCAGCCCCACAAGGTGTTGGGATTACAGGCGTGAGCCACAACACCTTGCCTATCTGTAACTTTCTAGTGACTGCATCCAATGGTTGGCTTTCAGCCCTTGCTTGACTCAACCTCTCTCCCCTTCTTGAAAGTCTCCTCCCTAAGCTTCTGTGATCCACATGCCTCTGCTCCTCTTTTCTCTCTGGCTATGCATGTGTCCTCTTCTCTTTACCTGATGTCCTTCTCTTTACTTTTCCTGCATGATTTCCTCTGCTCCAGTCCAGCCCCTGACCCAGGTGCTGATGATTTCCTTGTGTGGTCTCCAGCCGGGATCTATCCTGCTTTTAAAACAGTTCAGTGTCCCTAGACACTGTCTGCACCCCAGCTCCGGAAACGGGCATCATGCTCACTATCTGCCCCCACATCCAAACTGGTAATTAAGTCATTTATTAGTTAGTCTACAAATATGGATCAAGTGTCTCCTGTTCTAGGGACTTAGGATGTCAGTGAACAAAATATAGATCTCTACCTTTGTGGAGCTTATCCTAGTAGATGTGACAGCAAACCACAGACATAAGTGAAAAACCTAATACGCTGGAAGATGATCAGTGCTATAGGAAAAAAGTAGAACAGAATAAAGGGGATCAGGATGTGGTGGGGTACTTGAAGCTGGTTGCAGTATCAGCGAGGATAATCGGGGTAAGCTTCCTTGAGAAGGTGACATTTGAGTAAAGACTTAAAGGAAGTGAGGTTATGAGCCAAGTGGATGTCTGGGTAAAGAGTTACAGCTCAATAAAGGTGGAGCAGTGCTGCTTTGTTGAAGGAGATGAGTGTGGCTATAGTGGAACTAGTGAAGGGTGCGTAGGCAAGAGGCCAGGGCAAGATCGCATTGGCCATCACAGGGACCTTGGCTTTTCCTCTGAGTGACGTGAGAAGTCATTGGAGGGTGCTGAGCAGAGGTGTGACATGCTCTGACTTAGGTGTAATAAAGTCACTCCAGGCTGGGTGTGGTGGCTGACCCTGTAATCCCAGCACTTTGGGATGCCGAGGCGATTGGATCACGAGGTGAGGAGATCGAGACCATCGTGGCTAACACGGTGAAACCCCGTCTCTGATAAAAAAACACAAAAATTGGCCGAGCTTGGTGGCGGGCGCCTGTAGTCCCAGCTACTCCGGAGGCTGAGGCAGGAGAATGGCGTGAACCTGGAAGGCGGAGCTTGCAGTGAGCTGAGATCGTGCCACTGCACCCCAGCCTGGGCAACGGAGCGAGACTCAGTCTCAAAAAAAATTAAAAAAAAAAAAAGTCACTCCAGCTCCTGTGTTGGAATAATCTGTAGTGGGGAGGAAGGCAAGTGTGGGAGCAGGGAAACCAGTTAGGAGGCTCTTGCGGTGCAATAGGCAAGAGAGGACATCCTGTGGGTTCTACCTCCTGAGTGTCTCTAGAATTCATTCTTTCCTTGCCATTTTCACTGCCAGTGTCCTAGTCCAGACCATCATCATCTCATGCCTGGGAAAATGCAACAGTCCCCTTTCCTGTGCTTTCCTCCTCATCCGTTTTCCATAGAACGGCCAGAGAGATCTCCTGACACCTGAGCTCACGTCTTGCCTTCCCTCCCACACTCTGCCTTTCAGGCATAATGCCCGGTTGTGGGGTCTCAGGTGTACCATCCCTACCATGCCCCAGGCAGGCCCATCACCTTTTGCATATGTCTTTCCTTCTCCCGGAACGTCTTTCTCCTCAAATATCACAAAAAGCATTGCCTACTTCCTCAGGCTGGGGTGGAGTGCATGCCATCATGGCTGGCTAATTAAAAAGAATTTTTTTTGTAGCTACAAGGTCTTGCTATCAGGCCCAGGCTGCTTTTGAACTCCTGGGCTCAAGCGATCCTCCTGACTTGGCCTCCCAAAGTATCGGGATTACAGGCATGAGCCACCATGCCTCGACAAAAAGCAGTTGTACTTCTAAGTACTAACAATAAGCAATCAGAAATTGAAAATTTCAAAATACTATTTACATAGCTTCAAAAAATCAAATGTTTGGCCAGTCGCGGTGGCTCACGCCTGTAATCCCAGCACTTTGAGAGGCTGAGGCGGGCAGATCACTTGAGGTCAGGAGTTTGAGACCAGCCTGGCCAACACGGTGAAACCCCTTCTCTACTAAAAATACAAAAACTAGCCAGGCGTGGCTGGGCGTGGTGGCTCATGCCTGTAATCCCAGCACTTTGGGAGGCTGAGGCGGGCGGATCATGAGGTCAAGAGATCGAGACCATCCTTGCTAACACGGTGAAACCCCGTCTCTACTAAAAATACCAAAAAAATTAGCCGGGCATGGTGGCAGGCGCCTGTAGTCCCAGCTACTTGGGAGGCTGAGGCAGGAGAATGGCGTGAATCCAGGAGGCAGAGCTGGCAGTGAGCCGAGACTGCACCACTATACTCCAGCCTCAGTGACAGAGCGAGACTCCATCTCAAAAAACAAAACAAAACAAAACAAAAACAAAACAAAACAAAAAACTAGCCGGTCGTGGTGGCACGCGCCTGTAATCCCAGCTACTCCGGAGGCTGAGGCAGGAGAATCACTTGAAACCAGAAGACAGAGGTTGCAGCGAGCTGAGATTGCGCCACTGCACTCCAGCCTGGGTGAAAGAATGAAACTCCATCTCAAAAAAAAAAAGCAAATGTTTAATAATAAAATATAATCAAAGATGTGCAAGACCTGTACACTGAAAAGTATAAAACATTGCTGAAAGTAAAGATCCAATAAATGGAGAGATATACTATATCCATGGATCAGAGCACTCCATACTCCTATGATGTCAATTTCCCCCAAATTGATTTATAGGGTTAATGCCATTCCAATCAAAATCTCAGTAGGCACTTTTAAAAAATTGATGCTGATTCTAAAATATGTGAAAATTCAAAAGACCTATAATATCCAAGACAACCTTGCAAAGTATAAACAAAGTTGGAGAACTTATACTACCTGATTTTAAGACTTATTATAGGCTGGGCGTGGTGGCTCATGCCTATAATCCCAGCATTTTGGGAGGCTGATGTGGGCGGATCACCTGAGGTCAAGAGTTTGAGACCAGCCTGGCCAACATGGTAAAACCCTGTCTCTACTAAAAATACAAAAATTCGCTGGGCGTGTTGGTGCGCGCCTGTAATGCCAGCTACGCACCTCTAATCCTAGCTACGCGGGAGGGTGAGGCAGAAGAATCACTTGAACCCCGGGGGCAGAGGTTGCAGTGAGCCAAGATCCCACCATTGCACTCCAGCCTGGGTGATAAAATGAGACTCTGTCTCAAAAAAAAAAAAAAAAAAAAAGACTACTATAAAGCTACAGTGATTAAGACAGTGTGGTTTTTGGTGTAAAGATAGACATGTAGGTTAGTGAAACAGAATGCAGTCCGGAAATAGAATAACATTTATATTCATTTTCTTTTTTTTTTTTTGAGACGGAATCTCGCTCTGTCGCCTAGGCTGGAGTGCAGTGGAACCATCTCCGCTCACTGCAAGCTCCGCCTCCCGGGTTCTCGCCATTCTCCTGCCTCAGCCTCCCGAGTAGCTGGGACTACAGGCGCCCACCACCACGCCTGGCAAATTTTTTGTATTTTTAGTAGAGACGGGGTTTCACCGTATTAGCCAGGATGGTCTCGATCTCCTGACCTCATGATCCGCCTGCCTCGGCCTCCCAAAGTGCTGGAATTACAGGCGTGAGCTACTGCGCCCCGCAATATATTGATTTTCAATATAGGTAACAAGGCAATTCAATGGTGAAAGATGATTTTTCTTTCTTTCTTTTTTTTTTTTTGAGACAGAGTCTTGCTCTGTCACCCAGGCTGGAGTGCAGTGGTGTGATTTTGGCTCACTGAAACCTCCACCTCCTGGGGTTCAAGCATTTCTCCTGCCTCAGCCTCCCAAGTAGCTGGGATTACAGGCGCGCGTCACCACACCCGGCTAATTTTTGTATTTTTAGTAGAAACGGGGTTTCACCATGTTTGTCAGGCTGATCTCAAACTCCTGACCTCAGGTGATTCACCTGCCTCAGTCTCCCAAATTGCTGGGATTACAGGCATGAGCCACCATGCCCGGCCGAAAGATGATTTTTCAACAAACGTGCTGAAATAATTGGATATCCATATGAAAACAAAAAACCTCATTCCCTACCTTGCATTGTATACAACACTTAACTTGAAATGAACCGTAGGTCTAAATGTAAAACCTAAAACTGTAATATCTCTAGAAGAAAACAAAAAAATCTTAGTAATGTTGGGTTAGGCAAAAATGTCTTAAATAGGATACAAATAGCATAAACTATCAAAGAAACAAATTGATAAATTGGATTTAATCCTAACTAAACACTTTATCTGTTCAAATGACAGTTAAAGGGAGAAAAATTGGGAGAAAATATTTGCCAAGCGTATATCTGACAAAGGACTCATATTGCGAATACATATTCTTATAACTTACTAATAAAAAAATGAAAAGCTAATACAAAATGGGCCAACATTTTGAGCAGACATTTAATCAAAGATAGTCAGATGAGAATAATCCCATAAAATGTGCTCAACACCATCAATTATTAGATAAATTCATTGAAAGCAATGCCATACTATTAGTACTAGAATAGTTAAATTAAAAAGATGTCATACAAAGTGGTGGTAATGATGTGGAACACCTAGAATTATCTTAGATTGCAGGTGGGAATACAAAACGGTATAGCCATATTGAAAAAAGGTTCGGTAATTTCTTATAAAGTTAAGTATACATTTACCATATGACCCAGCAATTCCGTTCTTAAGTTACCCAAGATAAATGCAAATATATGTTCATAGAACTAGTGACAGAGAGCATCTCAAGTAGTTGCCAGGGACAGAGGCTGGGGGAGAGGACAGATTGCTCTATGGCACAAGCAAACTTTTTGGATAGTGGAAACATTCTCTATATCATGGTAGTGGTGGTAATTATCTGACTTATACATGTTTGTTAAAGCACACCAAATTGTGTAAGTGACTAATCTTATTGTATGTTAAAACTGGCAAATCTTATTATATTAACATACAATTATATCTCAGTTAAGTTGACATAAAAGTTGTTGAAAGCAAACTTACATTTTGACCTGGATTTTCCCCTTTCAGGAATCTATCTTGTTAAAGAGCTTGTACATGACCCCAAAGATTTTAAGTCCAAGGATGATTGCCACAGCATTGTTTGAAATAGTGAAACAAGACAATAGAACCACATATCCATTAGGGAGAGAATGGTTAGGTCTGTCTTTTAAATTTTTATTTGTTTGTTTGTTTACTGTATTTTTTGTAGAGTCAGAGTCTTGCCATGTTGCGCAGGCTGGTCTCCAACTCCTGAGCTCAAGCAATCCTCTCAGCCTTGGCAACATAGTGAGACCCCCCTCCTACAAAAAATAAATTATCCAGGTGTGGTGGCTGGTGGCTGTAGTCTCAGCTACTCAAGAGGCTGTGGTGGGAGGATTGCTCAAGCCCAGGAGTTCAAGGCTGCAGTGAGCTATGATCCTAAGATCATGCCACTGCACTCCAGCCAGAGTGACAGAGAGAGACCCTATCTCTAAAAGAAAGAAAAAGAAAAGAAAATGGTTAATAAGCACAAAAAAATATGTGAAACATCACTGGTCATTATGGAGATGTAAATCAAAACCATAGAGAGATGATTTCATACCCACTAAAATCATTGTGATAAAAAAAAGACCAACAATAACAAGTGTTGGCAAGATGTGGAGAAATTGGCACCCTTATGTGTTTCTGGTGGGAATGTAAAATAGTGTAAATGCTTTGGAAAACAGTTTGGCAGTTCTTCAGTAAATTAAACATAAAATTACCATATGACCCAGAAATTCTTCTTCTAGGTATATGTTCAAGAGAACTGAAAGCATCTGGTCATACAAACACTTGTACAAGAACATTCGTAGCAGCATTATTCATAATAGCCAAAAAGTACAAACAACCCAAATGTCCATGAATGGCTAAACAAAATGTAATGTACCCACACAATGGAGTATTATTTAGCCATAAACAGAAAGGAAGTACTGCTTCATGCTACAACATTGATGAACCTTGAAAACCCTGTGCTCAGTGAAAAAAGCATTCATATCACTGCACTTATGTTACATGTCCAGAATAGACAAGTCCATACAGACAGAAGTAGTTAGTGGTTGCCAAGGGCTGGTGGCATGAGGAATGGGGCCTGACTGCTAATTGGTATGGAGTTTATTATTTGAGGAGTGATAAAAATGTTCCTGAGGAGATAGTGGCTATGCTTGCACAATTTTGTGAGTATACTAAAAATGACCGAATTGTACACTTTATTTATTTTGAGACACAGTCTCGCTCTGTTGTGAAAGCTGGAGTGCAGTGGCGCGATCATGGCTCACTGCAGCCTGGAACTCCTGGGCTCAAGTGATCCTGCCACCTCAGCCTCCCAAGTGGCTGACATTACAGGCAAACGCCATCATGCCTGGCTAACTTTTTTTATTTTTAGTAGAGACAGAGTCTCACTCTGTTGCCCAGGGTGGTTTTGAACTCCTGACCTCAAGTGATCCTTCCGCCTCAACCTCCCAAAATGCTGGGATTCAAATGTGAGCCACCACACCTGGCTGAATTGTACACTTTAAAATAATGAATTGTGGTATGTTAATTACATCAATAAAATAGGTAAGGAAGTAACAAAGACAAAATAGAAATTAAGAAAATAGAGGACAGGCGCAATGGCTCACGCCTGTAATCCCAGCACTTTAGGAGCCTGAGGCAGGCGAATCATGAGATCAGGAGTTTGAGAAGAGCCTGGCCAACATGGTGAAACCCTGTCTCTACTAAAAATACAAAAAATTAGCTGGGCGTGGTGGGGGCCACCTGTAATCCCAGCTACTTGGAAGGCTGAGGCAGGAGAATCACTTGAATCTGGGAGGCAGAGGTTGCAGTGACCTGAGATTGCGCCATTGTACTCCAGCCCGGGCAACAATGCGAGACTCTGTCTAAAAAAAAAAAAAAAAGAAAAGAAAAAAGAAAATAGATAAAGCTAAAATAGAATACACAAAGTTGAAAGCTGGCTCTTTGAATAAACTAATAAGAATGACAAATCTCCAGAGAGACTGGTCAAGAAAATAAGGTTTGCACAAGCAGACAATATAATGAATGAAAACAGCAATAAACAGACACAGCAGAAATTTAAAAATAATGAGCATGCAGTAGGTGCAATTTTATGGCAATAAATTTGAAAATTTAGGAGAAATAGACAATTTCCTAGAAAATAAAAGATGCACTAAAACTGACCTAAGACACAACAGAAAACATGAATTGATAAGTATTTTTAAATTTTATTTTATTTTTGAGATGGAGTCTTGCTCTGCCGCCCAGGCTGGAGTACGGTGGCGTGACCTCGGCTCACTGTAACCTCCACCTCCTGGGTTCAAGCGATTCTCCTGCCTCAGCCTCCCAAGTAGCTGGGACTACAGGCGCCTGCCACCACGCACAGCTAATTTTTTGTATTTTTAGTAGAGACAGGGTTTCACCATGTTGGCCAGGATGGTCACCATGTTGGCCAGGATGGTCTCCATCTCTTGACCTCATGATCCACCGGCCTCGGCCTCCCAAAGTGCTGGGATTACAGGTGTGAGCCACCACGCCCAGGCTTTTTTTTTTTTTTTTTTTTGAGACAGTGTCTTGCTCTATCACCCAAGCTGCTGGAATGCAGTGGCATGATCAGGGCTCGCTGCAGCCTCAAACTCCTGGGTTCAAGTGATCTTCCCACCTCAGCCCTGCAGAGTAGCTGGGACTACAGGCATGCGCCACCGTGCCTGGCTAATTTTTGTATTTTTTGTAGATATGGGGTTTTGCCATGTTACCCTGGCTGGTCTCAAACTCCTTGGCTCACGCGATCCACCTGCCTTGGCCTTGCAAAGTGTTGAGATTACAGTCATGAGCTGCTGCGTTCGGCTTAAAAGTTTTTCAACATTTTTGACAACAACATCTGGATTCTCACATTCTCCCTCCATGAAAGAGATAATGAGGAACTATTCTCTCTCTTCCATGGTGGAACACTCCAGGTACTCCCAGCCTGGAAGGCCAGACCCTCCAACTTTCCCTGAATGACCCCCCCACCAAGAAGTGTGCATTGAATGTGGGACTGACCACACATGAGGTCAGTTTGTTGGTCTATCTAGACTGCCTTTGGACTTCCCTTGCCTCTGATCTCATTCCTTTAATTAACAAACATTTACTGAGGGCCTACTGTGTTCAGGCCCCAGGCCAGGTTCTGAGGACATTGTGGAGAACAAAATACATTCCCTGACCTCATGGAACTTTCAGTCTCATGGTAGAGAGATCCACAAGCTAATTGCAGGTTATTTGACTATCTGCTGAATGAATGCATTAGTGGAAGAATGAATGAGTAAAAGCTACATTGTCCAAATTCCTGTCCTGTCAGAATTGATGTTGACATTCTTTTTTTTTTTTTTTGAGATGATCACTTACTTTAACAACAGTACATATACCATGTTATCGCCATGAAATGTAAATTCAAGTTAGACAAGAAAATTTCACAAATGTAATAACATTCTATAGTTTATAAAAGTTTGGGTATACTGTCTGGCCAAACCAGCTTGCTCATAAGTCATTAATCAATTCCATTATAGGTAATTTGATTAGTTTAATGTTTGTAATTCTTATGGAAAAAATAAGCAATGCACACATTTAAAAAGTGTTCATTGGGCTGGGCACGGTAGCTCATGCCCGTAATCCCAGCACTTTGAGTGGCTGAGGCCAGCGGATCACGAGGTCAAGATCGAGACCATCCTGGCCAACATGGCGAAACCCCGTCTTTATTAAAAATATAAAAATTAGCCAAGCATGGTGGTGTGCACCTGTAGTCCCAGCTACTCAGGAGGCTGAGACAGGAGAAGTGCTTGAACCCGGGAGATGGAGGTTGCAGTGAGCTGAGATCACACCACTGCACTCCAGCCTGGTGACAGAGCGTGACTCCGTCTCAAAACAAATAAAATAAAAGGTGCTCATTTACCTTTGCATGAGTGCTTAAATACATATTTCTATCTCAAGATGACATTTAAAAATTATTCAGATATAACAGCAGCAAAAATATAATTCTGCAATTACAAAATAACTAAACTAGAATCCATAAGTTATTCTCGTGTTCACAACTGTGATTCTTTAATAAATACCACTACTATGCAGCTATAATGTAAGCTTTCTAGATTTGGTTTAAACACACACACATAGATACTGTCAGTTGTGGGAAGCTTTACAAGTTTTATTCCATGCACTTTTTAGACAGAGTTCTGAAAGAGCCAGCCAGTCCACAAGACAGGCAGAAAAAAAGTTAAATTAACTAGGGCAAATAGGACTCTTATATAACATCTGAAACATGTGAGATCCTGCAGCAAACTGGGAGTACTTCAGGGTTGGCTTGTTATCTCCTTTAGAACTTAAGTTCATCTTCACAATTGAAGAAGGTGGACATTTCAACACCATCTAGTGCATTTAGGTGACATGTTTCTTTTATGCTAACTTGATTTCCTTGAATGACCTAGTTAGTAAACTAGTCACTAGTAATTAAGTCACCAGGCAAATCAAGCCTGCAAGAAAGGGAGCCGATATTCAAAATGCTGTGTTACCATCTAAACCCACTCAAATAGTTTATTTTCCACAATAACACATAACTTCAATAATGAGATGTCTAACTAAAGCAAGCTCCTCCAACAAGACCAAGACAGCATCTCTTCTTCTAAGGCTTAGGTTTTGCCCAGAATTCTCGATACATGGAATAGCCCATACCAACAGTCATTGCTCCTACAACAAAGCCTTGGGCTGCCACACGCATGTGGATCAGATGAAGGGATATTTGCGTATTTCCCCTGCTCTTCAATTTGTATAATCCATATGTAACAAGTGCTGCAAAACCTGCTATTCCAACGGGTACCAATCGTGTCTCTTTAGCTTTACGAATAAGTTTGGATCCCTGAGCTTCATCATATGAAGAAAGGGAAACATCTGTGTCTGTTGATATAATGACTGCTTGAAGAATCTCCCGGCTGGGTGCAGTGGCTCATTCCTGTAATCCCAGCACTTTGGGAGGCTGAAGCGGGCAGATCACGAGGTCAGGAGATCGAGACCACCCTGGCCAACATGGTGAAACCCTGTCTCCACTAAAAATACAAAAATTAGCTGGGCATGGTGGTGCCAGCCTGTAGTCCCAGCTACTTGGCAGGCTGAAGCAGGAGAATAGCTTGAACCCAGGAGGTGGAGGTTGCAGTGAGCCGAGATTGCACCATTGCACTCCAGCCTGGGCGACAGAGCGAGACTCCATCTCAAAAAAAAAAAAAAAAAAAAGAAGAAGAAGAAAACCTCTCACACCTGATGTCAACATTCTTTTAGTTAACATTTAACATGTTTTTCTTGAGCGCCAAGTATGTGACAGATTTAGAGCAAGGGTTTTTACAGGGCATACAATGTAACACCCTGTCTTTCCCTGCCCAAGTTTAGTACCATCTGAAAAACAGACACATAGGATAGAGATAAAAATGTTACTTCTGTAACCAATAGAGTTGTTGAGAAAATGCCATTTGAAGTCCCTGTACCCGTCCCAGAGCTGCACAGACTTACCCACTCTGCTCCCAAAGGTTTCTCCTTCTTTTGATGTAGGGTAGGCAAGCCCCCAAATTGGGGCTTAGCCCGGGAGGGTTCTTGGCTTTGTCCAGGAAATAATTCCAGGGTGAGCCAGTGCTGTTAGACAGACACTTTTAGTGAAGTGGCAGTGCACAGCAGCAGCAGATGTACTGTTCCTTGCACACCAGGGCTACCCCGAGTAGCAGCTCAGAGGCAGTTCTGCAGTCATATTTATACCCACTTTTAATTATATGCAAATTAAGGAGCAGATTATGCAGAAATTTCTAAAAATAAGGTGGTAACTTCTGAGTCGTTTGGTCATTAACACAGAAAGAGGCAGTAACTTCCAGGTGTTACCATGGCAATGGTAAACTGACATGGCACACTGGTGGGTGTGTCTTATGGAAAGCTGCCTCCACCCCATCCCTGTTTTAGCAAGTCCTCAATTTGGTCTGGTGTCCCAGCCCCACCTCCAGAATTGAGACCTGCCTCCTACCTCACTTTGGGTCCCATACATAGTTGCTTCTAACAACTTCACCAAGAAAAGTCTCTTTTCTACTTCTTGGGAGGGGTGAGTGAGAGAAAGTGGAACAAGGCCACTTTTCTGCAGTGTTAGTTACTCCAGAAAAGGTCCACCATGTGGAAACAGATATAATGAGAAATAATCCTTAGTTTGTGTTAATCAAACCCGGTCAGTTATCCAACCAGTCAATTCCTCAATCCAAGCAGCATGAAACTGCACTCCTAGTTAGGTTTGTGGATTCTAAATGCTCATAAATTCCTTATCCCGTCCCTCATGGAAAGGTGGGGTTTACTTCTCCACCCCCTTAATTCTGGACTTGGCCTATGACTTGCTTTGAACCAGTAGAATATGGTGGAAATGAAGCTGTGCCCAATTCTGGGCTTACCCTTTAAGACAGAACTGGCAGCTTCTGTTTTCTTCTCTTGGAATTCAGCCACCATGCTGTGAGGAAGCCCAAGCAGTCCTGTGGGGAGGCCCATGTAGAGGAGAATCAAAGCTCCATTCTTAGCCTTTTGGGTAAGATCAAGTGTAGTATCTGTTCTTATCAGTTTAATATCTGATATGTCCTCTATTCGAGGACACAATCTATATTAAATAGATTTTTGGAACTAAGAGATGGAATAGGAGCTTGCCCCACCCACTCCACACATTTACCTAGCATTGCAGTACCTCCAGGAACAGTGTACCCCTAAAGGGAGATAAAGTTTAAAAATGAAAAAAATAGGGAATAAAAAGCTCTAGCCCTACCATCCAATTGGCTGGGGGAATTTAAATAAATAAATAAATAAATAAATAGCTCTAGCCAGCATCAATTTGCCAGCCATTGGAGTGCACCATCTTTGAAGGGTCCTCCAGTTCCAAGGATGGAGCTGGAGGCACAAGAAGAGCTGCCTCAACCAGGCCTTGCCCAAATTGCATAATGGTAAGAAAATAAATGATTGGTATTGTCATAAGCCTCTAGGTTTGAGAGTGGCTTGTTTCACAGCCCTAATCTAATTTGACTCCCTGTTCTCGGCCCCAGACCCAGGGCCTGCCACAGAATAAGAACTCAGGGAGTGTTGAAGAAGTGAGTCAACAAATGATTGGGCTGAGCGTGGTGGCTCACGCCTGTAATCCCAGCACTTTGGGAGGCCGAGGCAGGTGGATCATCTGAGTGAGGTCAGGAGTTCAAGACCAGCCTGGCCCACAGGATGAAACCCCATCTCTACTAGAAATATAAAAATTAGCCAGGTATGGTGATGCGCGCCTGTAATCCCAGCTACTCAGGAGGCTGAGGCAGAAGAATCACTTGAACTCAGGAAGTCGAGGTTGCAGTGAGCCAAGATAGCACCACTGCACTCCAGCCTGGCTGACAGAGTTAGACTCTGTCTCAAAAAAAAAAAAAAAAAAAAGATTGGATTGGCTAAGTGGATGATGGATGATTGAATGGTTGGATAAGTGAATTGTGTTAAGCCTGACAGGTCTAGAGTGATGAGCTGTGGCAGAATCAGGGGCTCAGAGTCCAGTAGCTTCAAGGAGGATGAGAAGCCATCTCTGCTGGAATTGTTATAAATAATTTCCTGGGAAGGGTCCCTGGCAGATCTACTTGGAGTGGCATTGTCACAGGCAGTGCATACTCAGCTGCTCAGGTGAGACACTAACTGCAAGCCCAGAATCTGGAAAGCTCCACAGTGCAGTGGGCCCAGCCTTACTATCCCTGCTGGAACCACACCAGCAGAAGGAGTGCCTGAGGGCTGCTACCTGTCTCCCTCGACTCCACTTAGTTCCAAATGTAAGTCTCACATGATTGAAACTGTGGAAGGAGGCTGGGTGCGGTTGCTCTCACCTATAATCCCTGCACTTTGGGAGGCCAAGGGGGCGGATCACCTGAAGTCGGGAGTTCAAGACCAGCCTGACCAACATGAAGAAACCCCATCTTTACTAAAAATAAAAAATTAGCCAGGCATGGTGGCACATGCCTGTAATCCCAGCTACTTGGGGGGCTGAGGCAGGAGGATCACTTGAACCCAGGAGACAGATATTGCAGTGAGCCGAGATCACACCACTGCACCTCAGCCTGGGGAGCAAGAGTGAAACTCAGTCTTTAAAAAAAAAAAAAAAAAAACCCAGAAGGAATATATGTAACTCAAGTTTTTTTTGTTTTTTTTTGTTTTTTTTTGTTTTTTTTTACCGTTCCAGCCTCTGTGGTCCAGGCAGCCAGCTGGGAGAAGGCTGAGACAGATGCTCAGTGACAAGTGTGAGCTTGCTAATCTGACAAAGGCCTTTCTAAGGGGGCATTTGGATTTCCGCATGATCTGCTTCCAGCCTGCCTCCTAACCCCACCAAATCCTCATCATGCACTTTGTTATTTATTTATTTTTGAGACGGAGTCTCACTCTTGTCGACCACGCTAGAGTGCAGTGGTGTGATCTCGACTTACTACAACTTCCGCCTCCTGGGTTTAAGCAATTCTCCTGCCTCAGCCTCCTGAGTAGCTGGGATTACAGGCACCTGCCACCATGCCCAGTTAATTTTTGTATTTTTAGTAGAGATGGGATTTCATATATTGGCCAGGCTGGTCTCGAACTCCTGACCTCAGGTGATCCATCCACCTCAGCCTCCCAAAGTCTGGGACTACAGGCATGAGCCACCTTGCCCGGCCCTCATCATGCACTTTGTATTGTGGTCAAACTTAACTTGTCTCATTCCCCAAACTCTGCTTGCCTCTTCAGCCTAGCTATCTTCACTTTTGCTCAAACCTATATAAAGTAGCATGCTTTTCCCTTTCTTCTTTGTCTGGAAAATTCTTAGTGCACACCCTTACACATTTCCAGCATCAGCCATGAACCTGAGTGAGTGTCTCCCCACCACATGGTGCCTACAGCATTTGTCCCTGTGTGAACACAGCCCCTATGACCCTGCATTATAATCACTTCTGTGTCTGACATCCTTCAGGGCAGGGCTGAGAATAATAAATGTTGGGCAGTTACAGTTTTAACCTTTATGTCAATCCTGAGTCAGGTACTATTATCATATCGGTTTCATAGATGAAGAAACTGAGGCTCAGAGAGATTAAGTAACTTGCCTGAGGTTTGCCCAACTAATAGGGAAAGACAAAGTCAAGATTTAAGCCCAGGTCGGGTGCGGTGCCTCACGCCTGTAATCCCAGCACTTTAAGAGGGCAAGGGTGGGGGGATCACCTGAGGTCGGGAGTTCAAGACCAGCCTGGGCAACATGGTGAAATCCCATCTCTACTAAAAATACAAAAATTAGCCAGGCATTGGGGGTGGGTGCCTGTAGTCCCAGCTACTCGGAAGACTGAGGCATGAGAATTGCTTGAATCCAGGAGACGGAGGTTGCAGTGAGCCAAGACTGTGCTACTGCACTCCAGCCTGGGTGACGGAGCGAGATTCCTTCTCAAAAAAAAAAAAAAAAAAAAAGACTTAAGCCCAGACAGGGTGGCCCCATGGCCCTTCTCTCAACCCCCGCGCTTTGTAACAGGTCCATTTTCTCATCCCCATGGCAACTGTCATTTTATTACTGAGAAAACAGATATTCTTGAGGTTACAGAAAGGAAGAAAAATAAGAAAAGAAAACAGATGTTCGAAGAGGCTAAGAAAGTCAGCCAGAGTCACCCTGCTGGCGTGTGGCCGGGAGGCACTCTATCTACTTCTCTGACACTGCGCTGCACCTCCAGTGAGGGCCTGTGGTGACTTCTTCCTCCTATCGAAGCAGTGTCTCGGGGCTGAGTCATTCCCAACAGTTTCTGTGCAAAGCCAGGGAACAGCCACCTCGGGCCCCTTGGCAGGCTGCCACCCTAGGCAGTTGTCTCGAGTCTGGGTGTCCTCGGAGGGCAGAGCAGGGGCAGGAGGCTGATGTCCCTTCCCTCTGCCAGGGCACGGGCAGCCGGGCAGTGAGGCCACATTAGGACTCAATTCAGGCTGGCCTGAGCATCTGAGAAAGGGAAGTAGGATAGAGGGGCAGGCTGGGGACAGATCCATGGGCAACATGGATCACCCAAGACTAGTACAAAGAAAGGGGCTGGGGCACTAAGGTACAGATTGGGCAATCAGCACACAGTATGTGCCAGGTGCAGGGCTGGGTGCCGGGATTCCAGGGTGAGCAAAAAGACACCTACCCTCATGAGACTCCTGCCCAGTGCAGGAAATTCAGGGCACATACCTTTTCTCCTACCGCTCACACCTGCTCCTCCTGCCTCCTCATTTTTCCTTCCAGCTAGAATGGGTGGAGTTTCCCTCTTCCCATTCATTCACTCTATTATTCACCCAAGTATTTATCCAGTGCCCACCTTGAACCAGGTCTTGTTCTAAGTGTCATGAATGTATTAGCAAATGAAATAGAAAAAAGTCCCTTCCCTTATGAAGCTTACAGAATACTAAAGACAAAAAATAAACCAGGAAGCACGTAGAGAAGTGTAGAGAAGTGATGACTTTGAGAAATCAAGAAGGAAGAGGAGTCGAGCAGAAGAGGAGGACCCAGAAGCTTTGAAAGGAAGAGAGAGGTTGGGCATGGTGGCTCATGCCTATGATTCTAGCACTTTGGGAGGCTGAGGCGGGAGGATCACTTGATCCCAGGAGTTTGAGACCAGCCTGGGCAACATAGTGAGACCCTGTCTGTATAAAAATAAAAAATAAAAAAGAAAGGAGGAGAAAGATGGCTGTTCCATTCTAGTAGGAGAGGAGGCAGAGAAAGTGTGTACAGGTGCAGATTCAGGTAAAATAGAGGAGAAGAAAAAGGGAAAGAGGCTGGGCGCAGTGGCTCACACCTGTAATCCCAGCATTTTGGGAGTCCAAGGGGGGTAGATTGCTTGAGCCCAGGAGTTCAAGACCAGCCTGGGCAACATGGCGAAACCCTGTCTCTACAAAAAATTAGCTGGGCTTGGTGGCACGCACCTGTGGTCCAAGTTATTCAGGAGGCTGAGGTGGGAGGATGGCTTGAGCCCAGGAGGCAGAGGTTGCAGTGAGCAGAGATCGAGCCACTGCACTAAACAGCCTCGGTGACAGTGAAACCCTGTCTCAAAGCAAAGAAAGAAAAAGAAAAAGGGAAAGAAGTCATGTTGGAGCTTTGCAGAGAGAGGAGAGGGTGTGATTAGTTACCTCAGAAAGTGGAAATGTGATTCTGAATGACATTTTTGTAAGAAAAAAAGTGGAAATGCGAAGTTTCTAGACATCTGCAGTGTGATTGCCAGGGAACATGAATGGCCAAGGAGTTTTGTAGCTGAGTTGAAAGTGAAACAATCCTCTGGCTGTCTGATTTCCTCTTATTCCAGTACAGGCACCAAGTAGGATGGTTCAACCAGGGCTTGAGTCTCCCAGGTGAGGTGGTTTTAGGAATGTCCATGCATTCTAGATGCTCCTCCTTTCTTTCTCTCTCTCTTTCTCTCTCTCTCTTTCTTTCTTTCTTTCTTTCTTTTTTAGACAGAGTCTCGCTCTGTCACCCAGGCTGGAGTACAGTGGCACGATCTCGGCTCACTGCAACCTCTGCCTCCCGGATTCAAGTGATTCTCCTGCCTCAGCCTCCTGAGTAGCTAGGATTACAGGTGCATGCCACCACGCCTGGCTGATTTTTGTATTTTTAGTAGAGATGGGGTTTCACCTTGTTGGTCAGGCTGGTCTTGAACTCCTGACCTCATGATCTGCCCGCCTTGGCCTCCCAAAGTGTTGGGATTACAGGTGTGAGCCACCGCGCCTGGCCTGATACTCCTCCTTTCAAGACATGGAACCTCGCTCCCCTCCCGCGAATGTAAACTGGACTTAGTGACTCACTTCTAAAGAATAGAATCAATGAAAGTGATGGTGAGAGACCTAGGAGAGCTGGCACAAACACACTTTGGCTTCCTGTCTGCACTGTCTCTTGGATCTCTTGCTCTGGGGAAGCCAGCTGCCATGTCATGAGACACTCAGCAGCCCTGTGGACAGGTTCACATGGTGAGGAACTGAGGCCCCCCGGCCAATAGCCATGTAAGTGAACCACCTGGGAAGGCGATCCTCCAGCCCCACACAAACCCTCAGAAGACGGTAGCCCTGGCCAGTATCTTGACTGCAAACCTCACGAGAGACTGTGAGGCAGAACCTCCAAGTTAATGCTCCCACATTCCTGATCTACAGAAACTGTGAGATAATAAATTTTTTTTTCATTTAAACCACAAAGTGTGGGGTAATTTTTATTTATTTAGGGCAAAGCTGACACATTCCAGATAAGGCTCCCAAACTCGAGATGCTGTCTCAACAACTGGCCCAAAGGACTTTCTGCGCAGCCACTGCCTCTCCTGCTGCTCCTTGCCTCAAGTCCCCTACTACGTGGTGTGATATGCACTTGTGGGGTCTAGTTCACTGCACATGGCAAGATGCACTCTCTGCAATCCTTGAGATTGTTCAATTTTCTCCTGTAATCTGTTAAGGGGGCAAATCAGATTCATCAGTTTTCTCGTCTCTAACCTTGCATTTTTAGAATAAATCCAGCTTTGGCACACTGCGTTCTCTTCCTATATATTACCAAATTCATTTTGCTAATAATTTGCTTAGGATTTTTCCATCTGTGTTTATGAGCCTGCAGTATTTCTTTCTCATGCAGTCTCCATTAGGTTTTCATGTCAAGAACACTACCCTTATGACATGTGGAGGGGAGGTCCTTCTTTTTTTCAATACTCTGGAAGAATTTATACAAGATAGAATTATTTGTTTTTTCAATGTTTGGTTAATCTTACTGGTGGAGCCATATAGGCCTGGAGTTTTCTTTGTGGTAAGACTTTGTCTACTTATTCAATTTGTTTAATGTTATAGGACTAATCAGGGTTTCTATTTCTATTTGTTTTAGTTTTGGTACACTATATTTTTCTGTAAGGTCTTGTTCATTTTTATATACATCTAAATATAAAAGGGCTCTTCAAAAAGCTCATGGAAAATGCATCTTATGAAAAAACAATGCAAGAATTTCAAAAATTTTTGGTGCCAAAATAAACTCATACTAACTTGTTATAACATGTCTGGGGCCGGGTGTGGTGGCTCATGCCTGTAATCCCAACAGTTTGAGAGGCCAAGGTGGAAGGATCACTTAAGCCCAGGAGTTCAAGACCAGCCTGGTGGACAAAGTGAGACCCTGTCTCTATTACAAATTTAAATTTTTTCTTTTTTCTTTTTGAGATGGAGTCTTGCTCTGTTGCCCAGGCTGGAGTGCAGTGGTGCGATCTCGGCTCACTGCAAGCTCCACCTCCTGGGTTCACACCATTCTCCTGCCTCAGCCTCCCAAGTAGCTGGGACTACAGGCGCCCACCACCACGTCTGGCTAATTTTTTATATTTTTAGTAGAGACAGGGTTTCACTGTGTTAGCCAGGATGGTCTCGATCTCCTGACCTCGTGATCTGCCTGCCTCAGCCTCCCAAAGTGCTGGGATTATAGGCGTGAGCCACCACGCCTGGCCAAAAAAATTTTTTTTTAATGTCTGGGTTAGGTGCAGTGGTTCATGCCTGTAATCCCAGCAGTTTGGGGGGCCAAGGTGGGTGGATCACCTGAGGTCTGGAGTTTGAGACCAGCCTGGCCAACATGGTGAAACCCTATCTCTACTAAAAATACAAAAATTAACCGGATATGGTGGCTCACGACTGTAATCCCAGCTACTCAGGAGGCTGAGGCAGAAGAATCACTTGAACATGGGAGGCAGAAGTTGTGAGCTGAGATTGTGCCATTGCATTCTAGCCTGGGCAACAAGGGTGAAACTCCGTCTTAAAAAAAAAGAAAGAAAGAAACTGTGGAAGGAATATCTGGAACTCATGCTTCTTTTTTTTAACCATTCCAGCCTCTGTCGTCCAGGCAGCCAGCTGGGAGGAGGCTGGGACAGATGCTCAGTGCCCAGCGTGGGCTTGCTAATCTGACAAAGGCCTTTCTAAGGGGACATTTGGATTTCTGTATGATCCGCTTCTAGCCTGCCCACTAACCCTGCCAAATGCTCATCATGCACTTTGTTATTTGGTTTTTGTTTTTTGAGTTGGAGTCTCACTCTTGTCGACCCAGGCTACAGTGAGTCGAGATTGCACTACTGCACTCCAGCCTGGGCAACAGAGTGAGACTCCATCTCAAAAAAAAAAAAGGGCTAGGCGTGGTGGCTCGTGCCTGTAATCCCAGCACTTTGGTAGGCCGAGGCGGGCAGATCATGATATCAAGAGATCAAGACCATCCTGGCCAACATGGTGAAACCCCGTCTCTACTAAAAATACAAAAATTAGCTGGGCATGGTGGCGCGCATCTGTAGTCTCAGCTACTCAGGAGGCTGAGGCAGGAGAATCGCTTGAACTTGTGAGGCGGAGGTTGCAGTGAGCCGAGATCACGCCATTGCACTCCAGCCTGGTGACAGAGCAAGACTCAGTCTCAAAAAAAAAAAAAAAAGAGAGAAATATAAAAAATAAAAAAAAATTTTAAATGTCTGAACAGGATCTAGTTTAAAACTAAAGACATCAGTTTTAAAATAGTCCCTATGAAAGGAACATGAATTATACTAAAATTGAAGCAAGAACAAAGATGAAATTTATGGTGAAGCATGGGTGGAAGGATGAAGAGATCACTGATGCTTTATGAAAAGTTTATGGAGACAATGCTACAAAGAAATCAACAGTTTACAAGTAGGCAACTTGTTTTAAGAAGGGATAAGATGATGTTGAAGATGAAGTGTGCGGCAACAGATCATTCACAACAATTTGTGAGGAAAAAATCTTACTGGTGCTCTAATTGAAGAGGACCAATGATTAGCAGAAATGATAGCCAACACTAAGCCACCTTAATTAGTTCAGCTTATACAATTCTGACTGACAAATTTAAGTGAAGCAAACTTTCCACTCAATGGATGCCAAAACCATTGCATTCAAATCAGTTGCCGGCAAGAGCAGAGCTTTGAATGGAAATTGTAAACAAGCGGGATCAAGATCCTGAAACATTTCTTTGAAGAATTGTAACAGATGAAACATGGCTTTCGCAGTAGGATCCTGAAGACAAGGCACAATTAAAGCAATGGCTACCAAGAGGTGGAAGTGATCCAGTCAACTCAAAGGCAGACCAGTCAAGTGCAAAGGTGATGGCATCAGTTTATGGGGATGCTCAAAACATTCTGCTTGTTGACTTTCTGGGTGGCCAAAGAATGACAACATCTCCTTATTATGAGAGTATTTGGAGTAGCCAAAGCTTTCTCAGAGAAACACCCAGGAAAACTTCACCAGAGAGTCCACCGTGACAATGCTCCTGATCATTCCTCTCACCAAATAAGGTAAATTTTGTGAGACTTTCAATAGGAAGTCATTAAGCATCTGCCTTATAGTCCAGATTTGGCTCCTTATGACTTATTTTTTTTTCTTTTTCTTTTTTCTTTTTTTTTGGAAACAGAGCCTTGCTCTGTCGCCCAGGCTGGAGTGCAGTGGCGTGATCTCGGCTCACTGCAACCTCCACCTCCTGGGTTCACGCCATTCTCCTGCCTCAGCCTCCCGAGTAGCTGGGATTACAGTCGTCTGCCACCACGCTTGGCTAATTTTTTGTATTTTTTAGTAGAGACAGGGTTTCACCATGTTAGCCATGATGGTCTCGGTCTCCTGACCTCGTGATCCGCCCGCCTTGGCCTCCTAAAGTGCTGGGATTACAGGCGTGAGCCACCGCTCCTGGCCTGGAAAAAAAAAATCTTTAAAGGGCACCTATTTTTCTTTTCTTTTTTTTTTTTTTTTTCTGAGATGGAGTCTCGCTCCATCCCGCATGCTGGAATGCCGTGGCACGATCTTGGCTCACTGCAACCTCTGCCTCCCCAGTTCAGGTGATTCTCCTTCCTTAGCCTCCTGAATAGCTGGGACTACAGGCACACGCCACCACACCCAGCTAATATTTTGCATTTTTAGTAGAGATGGGGTTTCACCATGTTGGCCAGGCTGGTCTTGAACTCCTGACCTCAAGTGATCCTCCCCCCCTTGGCCTTCCAAAGTGCCGGGATTACAGGTGTGACCCACCATGCCCAGCCGAGGGCACCCATTTTTCTTTAGTTAATATAAAAAAACTGTGTTGACATGGTTAAATTCCCAGGATCCTCATTTCTAAAGAGATGGACCCAATGATACCATTGCTCACAAAAGTGTCTTAATCTTGTTGGAGGTTATGTTGAGAATCAAAGTTTATTTTTTTTTAATTTTTATTTTATTTTTATTTATTTATTTATTTTTTTGAGACGGAGTCTCACTCTGTCACCCAGGCTGGAGTGCAGTGGCACCATCTCAGCTCACTGGAACCTCTGTCCTCTGAGTTCAAGCAATTCTCCTGCCTCAGCCTCCTGAGTAGCTGGGATTACAGGCGCCTGCCACTGTGCCCAGCTAATTTTTATATTTTTAGTATATAAAACTATATATATAGTTTTGGCCAGGCTGGTCTTGAGCTCCTGACCTTGTGATCCACCCGCCTCGGCTTCCCAAAGTGCTAGGATTACAGGCGTGAGCCACTGCGCCCGGCCTATATTTTTTTATTTTTATCTTTTAATTCAATTTTTCTACAAACTTTTTGAATACACAGGTTGAGTATCCCTCATCTGAAATGCTTGGGACCAGATATGTTTCAGATTTTTTTTTTGAATGCTTGCATATATAATGAGATTTCTTGGGAATGAACCCAAGTCTAAACACAAAATTCATTTATGTTTCATATACACCTTATACACATAGCCTGAAGGTAATTTTATATATGTCATGTCAGTGCTTAAAAAGTTTGGATTTTGGAGCAGTTTAGATTTTAGATTTTCAGATTAGGGGTGTTTGACTTGTATTAAATTAATATGTATTCCTTACATAAAATATAAATATAAAACTTGGCAGGCTGGGCGTGGTGGCTCACCCTTGTAATCCCAGCACTTTGGGAGGCTGAGGTGGGCGGATCATGAGGTCAGGAGATCCAGACCATCCTGGCTAACACAGTGAAACCCCATCTCTACTAAAAATAAAATACAAAAAATTTGCCGGGTGTCGTGGTGTGTGCCTGTAGTCCCAGCTACTTGGGAGGCTGAGGCAGGAGAATGGCGTGAACCCAGGAGGCGGAGCTTGCAGTGAGCCGAGATTGCACCACTGCACTCCAGCCTGGGCAACAGAGCGAGACTCCGTCTCAAAAGATAAAAAATTAAAAAAAATTAAAGTTGGCATAAAGTTGTTCATGATATACTCATATTTTTATTATCTAACATCTAAAAAGGAGTTATATATCCTTTTTCATTCTTGTTACTATTAATTTGTGCTTTCTCTTTTAAAAATTATTCTGAATCAATCTTGCCAGAGGTTTGTCAGTTTTATTGGTTTATCAAAGAACCAAATTTTGACTTTTCTAATTCCATTGTGTTTTCAATTTTGTTAATTTCTGTTCTCATCTTTATTATTTAATTCCTTCTACTTTCATTAGGTATATTTTGCCATTCTTTTTTTAAAAGATATTTATTTTGAAATAAGTTTAGGCTTAATAAAAAGTTGCAAAAACAGTGCAGAGAGTTCCTGTATAGTTCCCACCACACTTCTCTTAATGCTAACATCTTACACAACCATATGACAGTTATTGAAACCAGGAAATTGAGAATTGATATAATATTATTAGCTAACTTTACAGACCTTATTTATTTATTTATTTATTATTTTGAGGCAGAGTCCTTCTCTGTTGCCCAGTGCAGTGCGTGATCTCGGCTCACTGCAACCTCCGCCTCCTGGGTTCAAGGAATTCTCCTGTCTCAGCCTCCCAAGTTGCTGGGACTACAGGCACATGCCACCACACCCAGCTAATTTTTTTTGTATGTTTAGTAGAGATGGGGTTTCACCATATTGGTCAGGCTGGTCTTGAACTCCTGACCTCAGGTAATCCACCCGCCTCAGCCTCCCAAAGTGCTAGGATTACAGGCGTGAGCCACCGTGCCTGGCCCAGACCTTATTTTAATTGTGTCAGTGGTCCCACTAATGTCCTTTTCCTGGTCTAGATTCCAATCCAGGATTCTGGATTTTGTGTAATTGCTCTATTGGTCATTCATTCTTCTGTAACAATTACCCTAAAATGTAGCAGCTTCAAACAACAAACATTTCTTATCTCCTGGTTTCTGTGGATTAGGAATTTGGGAGCTGCTTAGCTGGGTCTGTCAGGGTCTCTGACTAGGTAGCAGTCATGAGGCCAGCCAGGCTGGGGTCATCTGAAGGCTTCACTAGGACTAGATCTGCTTTCAAGATGGTGCCCCAAGGCTGGGCGCAGTGGTTCACGCCTGAAATTCCAGAACTACTGGAGGCCTAAGTGGGCAGATCACTTGAGGCCAGGAGTTCGAGATCAGCCTGGCCAACATTGTGAAACCCTGTCTCTGCTAAAAATACAAAAGTTATCCAGGCATGGTGGTGCACACCTGTAATCCCAGCTACTGGGGAGGCTGAGGCAGGACAATTGCTTGCACCTGGGAGGTGGAGGTTACTGTGGGCTGAGATTGTGCCATTGCACTCCAGCCAGGGCAACAGAGACTCTGTCTCAAAAAAAAAAAAAAGCAAAATGGTGCCCCACACAGCAGCAGGAGCTTCAGTGTCTTGCCAGGCGGGCTTCTCCACAGTGTTGCCTAAATGGCCTTATGACAGGAAGCTGGCTTTTCCCAGAGAACGTAGCAGATTTCTCAGAGAAAGTAAGGAAGCTGCAAAGTTTTTGATGGCCTAGCCTCAGGAACCACACTGCAGCGTTTCCACCATATCCTATTGGTGTACAGGTCAACCCAATTACATGAATCCCAGGCTGATTCAGGGGCCACCTTGGAGGCTGTCTGCCACAGGCATCATGTCTCCTTAGTCTCTTCCACTCTGGGACAACTTCTCAGGTTTCTTTCTTTCTTTTTTCTGAGACAGGGTCTCACTCTGTTGCCCATCCTGGAGTGCAGTGGCCTGATCACAGCTCACTGCAGCCTCAACCTCCCTGGGCTCAGGCGATCCTCCTACCTCAGCCTCCCAAGTAACTAGGACTACAGGCACGTGCCACAACACTTGGCTAATTTTTTAATTTTTTATAGAGATGGGGTTTCACTATGTTGTCCAGGAGTCCAGGCTGGTCTCAAACTCCTGGGTTCAAGCGATCCGCCTGCCTCGCCCTCCCAAAATCCTGGGTTTGGAGGCGTGAGCCCCTGCACCTGGCCTCTGGTTTCTTCTTCTTCCACGAATTTGTCACTTTTGAAGAGTACCGGCCAATTAATTCGTGGAACATCCCTCAATTATTTTGTGTTTATGTGATGTTTGTAATGTTTAGTCTGAAGTTATTCATTTTCGACAAGAATACCAGAGCAGTGAATTGTGCCGTTCTCAGAGCCTCATAGTACATGGCACATGATGTTGACATGCCTTATAATACTGGTGATACTAACTTTGATCATGTGGTATCTCCCAGGCTTCTCCACTGTCAATTTACTCTTTTCCCCTTTATTTTAGTCTGTTTCTGCTGCTATAACAAAATACCCAAGGTTGGGTCATTTATAAACAATAGAAGCTTTTTTTTTTTTTTTTTTGAGATGGAGTTTTGCTCTTGTTGCCCAGGCTGGAGTGCAATGGCACAATCTCAGCTCACTGCAATCTCCACCTCCTGGGTTCAAGCGATTCTCCTGCCTCAGCCTCCCAAGTAGCTGGGATTACAGGCGTGTGCCACCACGCCTGGCTAATTTTTGTATTTTTAGTAGAGACAGGGTTTCACCACGTTGGCCAGTCTGCTCTCGAACTCCTGACCTCATAATCCGCCTGCCTCAGCCTCCCAAAGTGCTGGGATTACAGGCATGAGCCACTGCACCTGGCAGCAATAGAAACTTATTTGTCACAGTTCTGGAGGCTTGAGGTCCACGATCAAGGTGCTGGCATGTTTGGTTTCTGGTGGGGGCTGCTCTCTGCTTCTAAGATGGCACCTTGTTGCTGCATCCTCCAAAGGGGACAAACTCTGTGTCCTCACAAAGCAGAGGAACAGAAGGGCAAAAAAAGGGGCAGAACAATGCATGAAGCCTCTTTTATAAGAGGTTTATCCCATTAGCCATGCATGGTGGCACACGCCTGTGGTCCCAGCTACTTGGGAGGCTGAGGTAGGAGGATCTCTTGATCCCGGGATGGGGAGGTTGCAGTAAGCAGAGATTGCTCCACTTCACTCCAGCCTGGAAGACAGAGCAAGACCCTGTCTCAAAAAAAAAAAAAAAAAAAAAAAAGGCCCCATATCTTGATACTATCACATGGGCAATTAGTTTCAAAATGAATTTTGGAGGAGACAGAAACATAAACATTCAAACCATAGCACCCTTTGTGATTAGTAAACGTTGTGAGGTGCACCTTGAGTGTATGCAAATATCTTCTTTCGCATCATACTTTCACCCACTAATTTTAGCATCCACCAATGAATGATTGGGGCCTGCAACAATTATTACTGCGGTGTTTGTCTAGTGGTGATTTTCTATTTCCATTACTTCTCCTACATTTATTTAAATTCTACTGTGCAGAGGAGTTGTCACTTCTCTCTCAGTTATTTACATATATCAGTATAAACTCATGGATAGTTATTTTATCCTGTGGGTAATAATTTATTGCTATCATTACTTATTTTGTTGCTCAAATTATCCCAGATTTGGCCCTTGGGAGCTCCTTCAAGTTGACTCCTGTGTCCTTTTGAAGTATCTCCATGACTTTGTGAGAGTACTTCCTTACTTTCTGTCACTACATGATGTTCCAGACTCATATTATCTCTGCCCCAGCCCTGAAATGAACTATTTCTCCAAAGAGTCTAGATTCCTTTTATTACAGAATGGAATTTTTTTTTTTTTGACTGAATCTCTCTCTGTTGCCCAGGCTGGAGTGCAGTGGTGCAATCTCGGCTCACTGCAACCTCCGCCTCCCAGGTTCAAGCAATTCTCATGCCTCAGCTTCCCCAGTAGCTAGGATTACAGGCAAGCACCACCAAGCCTGGCTAATTTTTTGTTTGTTTGTTTGTTTTGAGACCGAGTTTCTTCGCTCTTGTTGCCCAGGCTGCAGTGCGATGGCGTGATCTCAGCTCACCGCAACCTCCGCCTCCCGGTTTCAAGTGATTCTCCTGCCTCAGCCTCCCGAGTAGCTGGGCTTACAGGCATGCGCCACCATGCCCGTCTAATCTTTGTATTTTTAGTAGAGATGGAGTTTTGCCATGTTGGCCAGGCTAGTCTCGAACTCCTGACCTCAGGTGATCCACCTGCCTCAGCTTTCTAAAATGCTAGGATTACAGGTGTGAGCCACTGTGCCCGGCCGGTAGGTAACTTCTTGAACATAATCCTTTCCTGAGATCATCAAAACTTCTCCAAATTTATTATTCAGTTTAGTTGCTTTCCACTCAGCCAGTCTCTGCTGTCTGTACATTTCAATGGCATGTTCATCCTCCTCATCAAATTTGTCTACATGATCCTCCAGCTCTTCCAAATTCATATCTTCATATGTTTTCACTCCACACAACAATAAGGATATGAATGAGAAGTTTCTCGAGTTTACAAAACAAGAGTTTTATCTGCCTGACGTCACCTGGTTCAGCCCTCAGGTAAACTCCTGGGCTGGATGTTATCAACAGTTCCCATATCATCCAAGGAGACACAGGATCAATCTTCCAGGGTGTTTGCTTTTTGTCTCTGGCCAGGACTACTGTCTTCTGAGGGCTTGTGTGGGGCTGGAGGATCCCCTTCCCAGGCGGCTCATTTACATGGCTGTTGGCTGTTGGAGTAACAGAAGGTATGAAGAGAGAGAGGAAGGCAGAGAAGTATTTGGAGAAATATGAAATAAAAATGAGAAAGCATACGAAAAGATGCTCAATGTCATATGACATTAGGGAATTGCAAATCAAAGCAACAGTGAGGTGCCACTGCACATCTATCAAAACAGTTAAAATGCAAAATACTGGCAACACCAAGTGCTGATGAGGATGTGGAGCAACAGCAACCTTCATTCATTGCTGGTGAAAATGCAAAATTTTACACTCACTTTGCAAGACGATTTGGCAGCTTCATACGACGTGAAATAGATTATCACCATATGATCCAGCAATTGCTAGATCGTAGATATTTACCCAATTGAGTTGAAAATTCGTAGATATTTATCTAATTGAGTTGAAAACTTATGTCTACCTCCAAACCCCTGCACAAATATGTATAATAGCTTTTTCATACTCTCCCCAAACAGGAAGCAACCAAAATGTCCTTCAATAGAAGAGTGGATGATAAAACTGTGGTATATCCGTACAATAGGATATTATTCAGTGGTGAAAATCATAAGTTATTTTGATGATTAATTTTATGTGTTTATTTGGCTGGGCCACAGTGCCCACATTTGTGGTCAAACATTATTCTGGATGCTGTGGTGATGGCGGTTTTGGATAAGAGTGACATTTAAATTGGTCAACTTTGAGTAAAGCAGATTGCCTTCCATAATGTTGGAGGATGCTGTTCAATCAGTTGAGGTTCTGAATAGAAGAAAAGACTGACCTCAGCCGGGCGCGGTGGCTCACGCCTGTAATCCCAGCACTTTGGGAGGCCAAGGCGGGCAGATCATGAGGTCAAGAGATTGAGACCACCCTGGCCAACATAGTGAAACCCCGTCTCTACTAAAAAAAAAAATACAAAAATTAGCGGGGCATGGTGGCGCGTACCTGTAATCCCAGCTACTCCGGAGGCTGAGGCAGGAGAACCGCTTGAACCTGGGAGTCGGAGCTTGCAGTGAGCTGAGATTGCGCCACTGCACTCCAGCCTGGCGAGAGAGCGAGACTCCGTCTCAAAAAAAAAAAAAAAAGAAAAGAAAAGAAAAGAAAAAAAGACCTCCTCCAAGCAAGAGAGAATTCTGCCAGCAGAGGCCTTTGAACTTGAACTGTAACACCAGCAGGGTCTTCAGTCTGACAGCCTTCACGTGTCCCTATTTTATTTATTTATTTTTTCTTTATTTGAGATGGAGCCTCACTCTGTCACCCAGGCTGGAGTGCAGTGGCATGATCTCTGTTCACTGCAGCCTCTGCCTCCTGGGTTCAAGAGATTCTCCTGCCTCAGCCTCCCAAGAAGCGGGGATTACAGGCGTGTGCCAACACACCCAGCTGATTTTTGTAATTTTTGTAGAGATGGGGTTTCACCGTGTTGTCCAGGCTCAAATGCCTGACCTCAAGTGCCTGCCTCAGCCTCCTAAAGTGCTGGAATTACAAGCGTGAGCCACCACGCCTGGCCTCCAATTTTAAACTTACTACAAAGCTACAATAATTAAGACTATGTGCTACTGGCATGATAGACAAATAGATGAATAGAATAGAATTGAGAGTCCAGAAATAAACCTATACATTTCTGGTTAACTGATTTTCTATAAGGGTGCCAAGACCTTTTAATGGGGAAAGAATAGTAGGACAACTGGATATCCACAGGCAAAAGAATGAAGTTAGCCACCTAGCTCACGCTATGCAAAAAACACAACCAAACCAATCTCACAATAGATCATAGACCTAAAATGTAAGAACTAAAACTATAAAACTCTTAGAATAATGTATTTATTTGTTTACTTATTTCCTCTTGTCACTTTTCTGTGAACATATTTGTAATGGCTGCTGTGAAGGCACTATGTGCTAAGTCCAATATCTGGGCCCGTTCAAAAGCGATGTCTATGGCTGCATTCTCTTTTCCTGTGGATGGACCAGACTTTCCTTTTTGTTTGCATGTCATAATTTTTGTTGAAAAAATGTACTTTTAGGCCGAGCGCGGTGGCACACGCCTGTAATCCCAGCACTTTGGGAGGCCGAGGCAGGCAGATCACCTGAGGTCAGGAGTTCGAGACCAGCCTGGTCAACATGGTGAAACCCCATTTCTAGTAAAAATACAAAAAAATTAGCCAGGTGTGGTGGCACATGCCCATAATCCAAGCTACTCAGGAGGCTGAGGCAGGAGAATCACTTGAACCTGGGAGGCGGAGGTTGCAGTGAGCTGAGATCGTGCCACCGCACTCTAGCCTGGGCAACAGAATGAGACACCCCTCTCAAAAAATAAATAAATAAATAAATAAACAAATAATATGTACTTTTATCCAGTTTCATCCATGTTGTTGAGAATGACAGAATTTTGTTCCTTTTATGGGTGAACAATATTCCATTGTGTATATATACCACATTTTCTTTACCCATTTATCAATTGATGGACACTTAGGTTGATCTCATATTTTGGCTATTGTGAATAGTACTGCAATAAATATGGGAGTGCATTTAAAAATATACTTAAATGAACCTAATGTTTTTATTACAATGTACTTTTTTGGTTTGTTTGTTTGTTTTTTGAGACAGAGTCTCTCTGTCGCCAGGCTACAGTGCTGTGGCATGATCTTGGCTCACTGCAACCTCTGCCTCCCGGGGTCAAGGGATTCTCCTGCCTCAGCCTCCCAAGTAGCTGGGATTACAGGCGTGCACCACCACGCCCAGCTAATTGTTGTATTTTTAGTAGAGACAGCGTTTCACTATATTGGCCAGGCTGGTCTCAAACTCCTGACCTTAGGTGATCTGCCCCCGCCTTGGCCTCTCAAAGTGCTGGGATTACAGGCGAGAGCCACCACTCCGGGCCAAAATGTACATTTTAGATACTACACTGTAGAAACTCTGGATGCCAGCCCTCTCTTAGGAGTCAATGTTGTTACTGTTTGGTTGGCCATTTCTTTTTTTGTTTAGTGACTTGACTGAATTAACTTTGTGAAGTGTATTTTCCTTGCAGTGTGTAGCCTGGAATGTCTGTTTTCTGATTTTTTTTCTTTTAAAAAAATCTAACAACTGGGCCTGGTGGCTCATGCTTGTAATCCCAGCATTTCTGGGGTTGAAGCAGGAGGATAGCTTGAGCCTAAGAGTTCAAGGTAGCAGAGAGCTATAATCATGCCATTGCACTCCAGCCTGGGTGATATAGCAATACCTTGTCTCAAAAAAAAAAAAAAATCTTTTAGCTTGGCTCTCTAGGGGTCACCCCCGGTCAGCCAGCACAACTCACTTATGGTCAAAATGACCACAAACCACTTATTGGTCAAAGTTTGTGCTTAAGTTCCAGATTTTTCTCTTTACTAGTAGATACGTGTGTGGCCTGCAGACTGGCTACTGCACTTCAGTGAGTTTATGTTTTTGCTCATGTTCAGTCAGAGAATATGCTTCCCCATTTGCTGTATGTGCCTTTAGGATAATTTACAGATTTGAAATGATTGGGTTCTTAAAATAAATTTTTCTGGCTGGGCGCGGGGTGGCTCACATCTGTAATCCCAGCACTTTAGGCCGAGGCAGGCGGATCACGAGGTCAGGAGTTCGAGACTAGCCTGGCCAGTATGGTGAAACCCTGTCTCTACTAAAAAAATAGAAAAATTAGCTGGATGTGGTGGCGCGTGCCTGTAATCCCAGCCACTCGGGAGGCTGAGGCAGGAGAATCACTTGAACCCACGAGTCGGATGTTGCAGTGAGCCGAGATCACGCCACCGCACTCCAGCCTGGCGACAGAGTGAGACTCCGTCTCAAAAGTAAATAAATAAATAAATTTTTCTAGTTAAATGGTTGTTTTGTTGGGGAATGAGTCTGCTGAGCTCCTTACACCACCATTTTGGAAATTGGTGGTGTATTTAAATTTTTTTAAATATCTTGTTCCTGTGGTTCCCTCCCCTTTGTCATATATTTGTTATATTTGTCTTTCTCCCTTTTTTCCCCCTGAAACAAGGTAACTAGTGGTTTGTCTTTTTTTTTTTTCCAAGACAGATTCTTGCTCTGTTGTCCAGGCTGGAGTGCAGTGTCCCGAACATGGCTCACTGCAACCTCTGCCTCTCAGGCTCAAGTGATCCACCATGCCCAGCTAGGTTTTTTTGGGGGGTGTGTGTGTGTGTGTGTTTTGTTTTGTTTTATAGAGACAGGATCTCTCTATGTTGCCTAGGCTGGTCTTGAACTTCTGGGCTCAAGCAATTCTCCCACCTTGGCATCTCAAAGTGCTGGGATTGCAGGTGTGAGCCACTGTGCCAGGCTGTGTTTGTCTTTGTTAATAATAATAATTTTCACTGGGCATGGTGGCTCACACCTGTAAAGCCAGCACTTTGGGAGGCCGAGGCAGGTGGATCACGAGGTCAACAGATCGAGACCATCCTGGCCAACATAGTGAAACCCCATCTCTACTAAAAATACAAAATATTAGCTGGGTGTGGTGGGGCCCACCTGTAGTCCCAGCTACTCGGGAGGCTGAGGCAGGAGGATCACTTGAATCCCGGAGGCTGATGTTGCAGTGAGCCGAGATTGCACCACTGCACTCCAGCCTGGCGACAGAGAGAGACTCCGTCTCAAAAATAATAATAATAATGATGTCTCATTTTATTACACTGTGCTCAGAGAATATTGTTTGTATATTTCTACTTTTTTTAAATGTACTGATGATTTCTTTGTGACCTAAGATATGATCATTTTTTGTAAATATTTTGTTTCTTTGGAAACGTGGTTTTTTTTTTTTTTTCCAGGGGAATTTTTCTTGGTTGGTGTGTGTTATTTTGTTTTCAGATTTTTAAAAATATCAGCTCCATACGGATCTATTCATCTTCTTTCTATTCGTTTTTGTGGTATTGGATGGTTTACAAGATTCCTAGCTCAATAGCACACTGTTAGGTCAATATAGCAAAGTTCAGATGGTTTAGAAGCTTTTTATTCGTTTGTTTCGGTGTGGGGGTGGGTAGGGTTTTGTGTTCTCCCAATGCTTGGTTCTCTTCGGACCCTCAATTTCTCCCTTCTGCATTTTCCCACTTCACTTACTCAATTGCCCACGGATGCTTCTGGCCCATTTTAGCCCTTTTTTTTTTTTTTTTTTTACCCCTCCCGCGGAATCAGTGGACTTTAACGACCTCCCCTTCCTATCGCACATACTTGTAAGCCCCTTCCCTGAGGTCTGAGCTCTGACTTCCCAGGACGTCTTCTTGGTATTTTCAGATTTTAGAATGTCGCAGGCTTTCTGATAGTTGCTCTCGACCAACCCCAGCCCGGATGGATACTCCTTTCTCCCCTCCTTCCCCAGCTTTTCTTGGCACAAAGCCTCGTGCCTGGGAGAGGCCGCAGCGCACGACGGCGTGCGGGGATATGGTCGCTTTCTTTTTATTTACGTTTATCTTGAAGTTTGGACCTTCTCTGCTTTCAAGTTATGCCGACGCTGTGGTTTTGGCAGCGTTTTATTTTTCCTTTCTTGTTGTCTGGGGCTGTGTGGACAGCAAAAGTTCGCGGATGGGGACCCAGGCAGCCCCTTGGGCCTCAGGACCCGGAAGTTCCCCTGGCTGGCTTGTGACTTTTTAAGATGGAGTTCAGTTCATCAGCGTGACAGCTTTTCTTATTTTCTAACACGCGCGTTTGAGGTCATAAATTCCTCTCTAAGAATTACTAGTTGTGTCCTCCAACTTTGACAGACAATATTTTCTTTCTTTCTTTTTCTTTTTCTTTTCTTTTCTTTTTTTTTTTTTTTTTTTTTTGAGACGGAGTCTTGCTCTGTTACCCAGGCTGGAGCAGTGGCGCGACCTCGGCTCACTGCAACCTCCGCCTCCCGGGTTCACGCCATTCTCCTGCCTCACCCACCTGAGTAGTTGGGACTACAGGCGCCCGCCACCACGCCCGGCTTTTTGTATTTTCAGTAGAAACGGGGTTTCACTATGTTGGCCAGACTGGTCGCTAACTCCTGACCTTGTGATCCGCCTGCTTCGGCCTCCCAAAGTGCTGGGATTATCGGCGTGAGCCACCTCGCCCGGGTACATTTGATTAATTTTTAGGAAGATGTTCTGTGCGTGCTTTCTTGCCTTTGTTGGGTGCAGTGCCAGCTTATTCGTCCACTAGGTCAAATTTCTTCATCATATTCTTCATATCTTTTACTGCTTTGCTAACTTTTTTGCCTTGCATGTGCCATCATATCTACAATTATGATTGTGATTTGTTTGTTTTTCCGTGTGGTTCTGTTGATTTTACACAGACACACACACACACACAGACACACACACATGCGGTTTCTTGCTTATTGACTTTATTTTTAGGAGTAAACAAATTACTATATATTTTTTTCTTTACCTGGATTCTGGTTAGGTAATTATACACATGTTTTTTTCTTCCTTCCTTCCCTCCCTCCCTTCTTTCTTTCTTCTCCTTCCTTTTTCCTTTTATTTTTCTCTTCCTGCCTCTTTCCTTTCCTTTATTTTCCCTCCCCTCCTTCCCCTCCTCTTCTTACCGACAGGATCTCCCTATGTTGCCCAGACCAGCACTACAGGTGCACACCACCACATCCGGCTGTATATTTTTAAAATCACTACATAAATTCTCTTTCTCCCTAGTTATGCTTTTTGTCCAAAGTTGTGTTTTTTTGTTTGTTTTTTGGTTTTTTTTTTTGAGACAAGGTCTCACTCTGTCACCCAGGCTGGAGTGCAGTGGTACAATCTTGGCTCACCACAACCTCTGCCTTCTAGGCTCAAGCGATCCTCCTGCCACAGCCTCCCAAGTAGCTGGGATTACAGGCATTCGCCACTACCACCCACCTAATTTTTGTATTTTTAGTAGAAATGGAATTTCACCATGTTGGCCAGGCTGGTCTTGGACTCCTGACCTCAAATGATCTACCTGCCTCGGCCTCCCAACGTGCTGGGATTACAGGCATAAGCCACTGCGCCCGGCCTAAAGTTGTTTTAATATATTAGTGTAGTTATCCCAGCTTTCTTTTAGTAATTGCATATTATTTTTTCTATCTTTATATTTTGAAATTTTTAATATTCTTATTTATTTATTTATTCATGTTTTAGAGACAGGGTCTTGCTGTGTCACCCAGGCTGGGTAGAATGGCATGATAATAGCTCACTGCAGCCTTGAACTCCTGGGCTCAAGTGATCCTCCCACCTCAGCCTCTTGAGTAGTTAGGACTGCAGGCACGTGCCACCATGCCAGGCTAGTTTATTTTTGGTAGAGATGGGGCCTTGATGTATTGCCCAGGTTAGTCTCTAACTCCTGAACTCAAATGATCCTCCTGTCTCGGCCTCCAAAAAGTGCTGAGATTATAGGCGTGAGCCAATGGACCTGGCCATATATATATTTTTTGAGCTGGTAGTATGTTATTATGTTTTATGTGTATTCTTTTATATCCTTTTACGTGTATCCTTTATAGCATGCAATATTAATATATGATTTTACAAATTATATATACATTTACACGAATATAAATTTTATAAATAGTGTATTAGTTAGCATAGAATAAATTTTGCTGTGATAATTGTAGCAGGCAGAATAATGGACTCCCAAAGATGGCTACATTTCACTTCCCAGACCTGAGAATATGTTATCTCACATGGCAAAAAAGACTTTGCAGATGGTTAAGGATCTTTTTTTGAGACCAAGTCTTGCTCTGTTGCCCAGACTGGAGTGCAATGGCACGATCTCAGCTCACTGCAACCTCCACCCCCAGGGCTCAAGCAATTCTCCTGCCTCAGCCTCCCGAGTAGTTAGGATTACAGGCATGCACCACCATGCCCCGCTAATTTTTGTATTTTTAGTAGAGGAGGGGTTTTGCCATGTTTACCAGGCTGGTCTTGAACTCCTGACCTCAGGTGATCTGCTCTCCTCTGCCTCCCACAATGCTGGGATTACAGGGGTAAGCCACCTCTCCCAGCCAAGTTAAGGATCTTGAGATGGGGAGATTATCTGGGCAGATTGAAGAGCCCAGTGAATCATGGGATTCTTAAAAGTGAAAGAGAAAGGCTGGGCATGGTGGCTCATGCCTGTAATCCCAGCATTCTGGGAGGCCAAGGCGGGTGGATCATGAGGTCAGGAGAACAAAACAAAACAAAAGAATTGCCAGGCATGGTGGCACATGCCTGTAGTCCCAGCTACTCGGGAGGCTGAGGCAGGAGAATTGCTTGAGCCCTGGAGGCGGAAGTTGCAGGGAGCCAGGATTGGGCCACTGCACTCCGGCCTGGGCAACACAGCGAGACTCCGTCTCAAAAAAAAAAAAAAAAAATTAAAAACAAATATTCTCCCCAGTGTGGGAGATCGGTGTCAGATCTCCAGGGGTGGCACTGAAGGAAATCAGCCTGAAGGCCCTCCCAAAGTTAAAGTGACTAGCCCACTCCCAGGCTTCTTTTTGGTACACCTTCCTGATCTCTAACCTTAATTACTGGGGGAAGAGGAGAACAGTTGAAAACACAGCTGGTCTAGGAGATTCATTCGGTTTCATGGAACACCTTCTCTGTGCAGGCAGTGTCCAGGAACAGCCGTAGACCACACAGCCAGGCTACCCAGCGTGTGGGCCCAGCAGCCAGGCTGGAACTCTATCTCCACTTACCAGCTGAGTGGCTGGCAGGAAGTTACTCAGCCTGTCGGTCAGCAACCCAAACTCTGTGTGTTAGTTGTTTGTTCGCTGATAAAATGAGGCTTCTCATCATTCTCATCAACTTCATGCGCTTGCTGTGAGGAACACGTGAGCTGATTCCATCACAGACTCCTCAGTAGGCAGCAGTAGGTGTTTAGTGAACGGGCTATGGAGGCTGCCCCACTCACTACTTCCTTTCTAGGGGAGGCCGACTTCAAATGCGTGCACACACACAAACAGGATGGCCTGATGCAGACCAGCTGGTCTAGAAAGGCCTTCGCGGCCTCAGGGAGCCTGGGAGGCGGCCTGGGGGAGACCATGAAAGGGCAGATACACCAGAGACCCAGAGATCAGAGAGAAAACAAAGGACCCAGAGATCCACAGACATCCAGACACCAGAGGCAACAAGCAACTGAGAGACTCAGAGGCCCACTGAGACCCAGGCAGCTTGTTCTGTGTTACGAGGGGAAAAATAAAATAAGAAACAAAAGAGAGACTCGGGGGGCCTCAGTGAAACCTAGAGACTCAAGGAGGCCAGGAGATTCAGAGACACCCATAGAGAGCCAGAGACCCTGCCCTAGCAAGGCACAATCAATGAAAAAAAACTCGCCCACCAGGCCCTCGCAGTCCGGGTCTCATATCCCGGCTCAGCACCTTGGCACTGCATTTGTCAAGAGGGGAACAGGGATCCTAGCTCCCTGCCCGTCCTATGGGGCCTTAGGCCCTGGGGTCCAGCTGGCCTGCCTTCACCCCTCTTGTAGTTGATGAAGCTTTGGAGAGGCTTTCAAACCTTGGGGAGCCACAGCTGGGTGCCGACTGGACTCACTGGCAGAGAGGCAGGCGGTGAAGGCCAAGCCCCGCCCCCCAGGAAGGCCCTGATTGGTGGACGGGCTGCTTTGGGCAGGGCCGCCCTCAGGCTATATAAGCGCACTCGCGGCGGCGTGGGTGTTATGCTCTGGGCCATTCCTGAGCTCGGGTAAGGCTCGCTGCAGGAGGAGGCTGGGTTGCTTGTGGGCGCCTAGATGGAGGGGCCCAGATTGGCCCCGGGGTGGTCGACCGCACGTTCTCCTCGGCCCCGTGGTTGGCTTCTCTCTCAGGGATGAGGGTGGGTTTAGGACAGGAGCTTGAAATGTTTGAAGTGGCCCCATCAACTTGCTCTAAATCCAGGTATTTCTCTAATTTCATTCCTCCCTGAGGGCCTCAGTTTCCCCTCGGTGTAAGGGATCAGTGGCCCTTTCAACTCTGCTTTGGTGAGGGGTCGGGGGTGGTTGTGAGTTGGGGCCTGGAGGAGCAGTTAAACTCTTTGGGTTTTTTTTTTTCTTTTTTTGGCCAGGCGCAGTGGCTCACGCCTGCAATCCCAGCACTTTGGGAGGTCAGGAGTGTGAGACCAGCCTGGCCAACACGGTGAAACCCTGTCTCTACCAAAAAAATACAAAAAAAATTAGCCGGGCGTGGTGGCATGGCGCATGCCTGTAATCCCAGCTACTCGGGAGGCTCAGGCTGGAGAATCACTTGAACCCGGGAGGCGGAGGTTGCAGTGAGCCGAGATCGCGCCACTGCACTCCAGTCTGGGCGACAGAGAGAGACTGTGTCTCAAAACAAACAAACAAACAAACAAAAACCAAAAAACCTCTTGGGGTTTTGGAGACCAAGGGCTTCACTTTTAACCGGCTGTTAGGCCTCAGCTTCAGTTTCCTCGTTTGAGGATGGGTCCGAGTTAAACTTACCTCCTTACCAGGATGGAATAAGATAAGGCCCTTAAGCACAGCCCCAGGCACTTAGGAAGCCCTCAGCGGTGCTTGTTGCTGCTGTTACTCTGGCCTGTCCTGGGGTGCCAGGAGGAGGGTGAGGGTGCCGCATCCTCACCTATAGCAACTCTTTGCTTCTTTTCTGGCCTCCCCACTCTTGTTGCATCCCGGCTGCCTTCTGTTCTGAGCCCCCAAGTCTCTGCACCCACCCCTCCACCGTCCTGGCCCCTGTCACCACCCTCTTGATTTGTGAGCGTCACGGGGGTACATGCTAAGTCCTGAGCCTCCTTTCTCTACAGGTCACCCTGCCCCATCTCCATCTCCTATGAGATGAGTGACTCCCAAGACTCCACCACTTCCCCTGTAGTTACCACCCAGGTAGATCTGGGGGGCTGCAGCCGGCAAGGTGGGGGCAATGGGTTCCTCCGTTTTCGCCAGCACCAGGAGGTCCAGGCCTTCCTCAGCCTTCTGGGTGAGTTTGGAGGGCTGGCATGGGAGGGGCCGTGAGGTCAAGTGTGAAAGCAGATGTGAAGTGTGGGGTCTCACCTGCCTGTACAGACATCTGAGGCCTCTGACCCTCTCCCTCTCAGGTATCCCAGCTTAGGCAGGTGGGAGGGGTGTCCTCTCAGAAACTGGTTTCAGGGCCAGGCACCGTGAGTCATACCTATAATCCCAACACTTTGGGAGGCTGAGATGGGAGTATCACTTCAGGCCAGGAGTTCAAGACCAGCCTGGTCAACATAGTGAGACTCCATTTCTATTTATATTAAGAAAGAGAGAGAGAAAGAGAAAAAGGGAGAATAAGAGAAAGAGAGAGAGGGTTCAGTGGTGGCTTGGGCTTTGGAGCTTCTGATGCCACTCTTCTCCATGGAGGCGGTGGTAACCTGCGTCCTGTCTTGTCTTCTCTACCCTCAGAGGACAGTTTTGTCCAGGAATTCCTCTCCAAAGACCCCTGCTTCCAGATTTCAGATAAGGTGAGGGAGTACAGCCTGGGGGTCTCTCGAGGGTCAGGTTGAGTTGGTGGGAATTGAGTGCCCTGGTCTGGTAGGGAGAGCCACTCACCTTCCATCCTTACCCCCTCATCTTTGCACACCACTTCCCACCATTTTACTGACTTTCTTTCCCTGCAGCAAAACCTCCCTGGGTGCAAATGAACCTGGGTGCAAGCCCCTCCTCCTCAGAGAATAACTAACCCCCCACCCCGATCTGTCTCTGCAGTATCTCCTGGCCATGGTGCTGGTCTACTTCCAGCGCGCCCACCTGAAGCTCAGCGAGTACACCCACAGCAGCCTGTTCTTGGCCCTGTGAGTGGTGGGGGCAGGCAGTGGAGGCATTTGCTGGAGGTGTCAGATGGGACAGGGCAGATGTGTGGCCTCTGCTCCCTGACCTTGTGCCTCTGTGGCTAGGTACCTTGCAAATGACATGGAGGAGGACCTGGAGGGCCCCAAATGTGAGATTTTTCCATGGGCCCTGGGAAAAGATTGGTGTTTACGAGTGGGGAAATTCCTGCACCAGAGGGATAAGCTTTGGGCACGGATGGGTTTCCGGGCTGTTGTGAGCCGCCAGTGCTGTGAGGAGGTGAGGCTGGGAGGCAACCTGGGGTGTGGGGAAGGCTGGGGTTCCCACCCCATTTACTGTCCACTCTGCTCCTTCCAGGTCATGGCAAAGGAGCCATTCCACTGGGCTTGGACTCGGGACCGGCGCCCCCACCATGGTGGGGTTCAGAGGGTCTGTCCACAAGTCCCTGTTCGCCTTCCCCGGGGCCCTGGCCTCTCGCCGCCCCACTGTTCCCCCTGTGGTTTGCCCCAGCACTGCAGCAGCCACCTGCTTAAGCCTGTGTCATCCAAGTGCCCTTCTCTGACCTCGGAATGTCATCGCCCTCCCTCCCAAAATTATCTCTCAAGGGTCAAAAACGCCTGGGGTGGGGACTTTCTCATCGTCTTGCCTGCCCAGATGCAACTGGAACCAGGCTCCTACTCCCTCCGCAGTGAGTGCAGGATGGGACAGGAGCTGGGGGCTGGTGTGGGAGCTTGGGAGGCAGGAGTGAGGACCAACAATATGAGAGAGAGGGCCATGGGCCTGGGATCGACGTGCTGCCCCTCCCGTGTGAGCTTGGCAGGTTTCTTCTCTGAGCCTCACTCTTTCCTCTCCCCAGTCTTCCCAAAGCCTCCGGCACGCCCTGGGCACTGAAGCTCTGCAGGGTGAAGAACAGCACGCCTGCTGGCCCACTGACTGACACACCATTGGCTGTGCTCCCACCCCTGCCCCTTCCTCCCAGCCTGCAGCTTGTGCCCACTCTGGTGCCAGTCCCCTCTAATAAATTCATGTCCACAGGACACCAACTGTGCTTAGGTCCTGGCCTGGTTCCTTGACCCAGGGTTGGGGTGGGGAGGGGGTATCTACCAGGGTTACAACATGTGAGCACAGGCTCTGTAACAGCTTGGCCCCTTCCCATTGGTGGCCAGTTATTCTGAGCCTCAGTTTCCTCTCTCTGCTATCCATGCCTATGGATGATGAGATCTACACAGTCTAGATGGGATTAAATGAGATGAGGTATCTGCAGCCCTTAGAAGAGGGCCAGGGAGCCGAACGTGGTGGCTCACACCTGTAATCCCAGCACTTTGGGAGGCTGAGCCGGGTGGATCACTTGAGGTCAGGAGTTCAAAAACAGCCTGGCCAACATGGTGAAACCCCTTTGCTACTAAAAATACAGAAACTAGCCAGGCATGGTGGCAGGTGCCTATAATCCCAGCTACTCGGGACGCCAAGGTGGAAGAATTGCTTGAACTGCGGAGGCGGAGGTTACAGCGAGTTGAGATCATGCCACTGCACTCCAGCCTGGACGACAGAGTGAGACTGTCTCAAAAAAAAAAAAAAAAAAAAAAAAAAAAAAGGCCAGGAACATATTGGGAAACAAAACTTGAATGGAAAACTTTATTTAGTTTAGAAATGCCTTCAGGGCCAGGTTTACTTAGGAATAAGACTTGATCCCTTCCTTGAGCTACAGTCAAATATAATATTGTAATTATAATAAACAACCCCCCTCCCCCAAGAGACATGAGGACTCAAAAGGGTTAATTTCTTTTTTTCTTTCTTTTTTTTTTTTTTCACATCACTCCTTTATTATACTGATCTGGAAAAAGATTTAGTACAGTTATGCTCAGATGAACACTGGACCCATGTGGCAGGGCCAAGCAAGTAGAACATGATTCAGAAATCAGTGAAAGACATACTTGGACAGGACCAAGAGGCATTTCACTGCCACGAAACAAGGCAGGAAGGGATTGTAATACCCACACCAGGAAGCACTCCTGCCCCTCAGAGGTCAAGGAGCTGATCCTATATTGGTATGAGGAATGGCTTATTTTCTGATGACCACATGTGGGACTATTTCAACCGCCACGAGAAACCCCAGAAGGGTTATTGTTTTGTATTATTTATATATACTATACTTTTTAAATTAAATGTAACACATAACTAAATTCAGGATTGATCCCAACCTTCTAGAGCCAGCTCCTCTGGGGTCAGGGAGGAAACAGTTGTCACATCACCATGCAGGTTACATTCATCTTCCACTGGAATGACTAGAGCCCTCAGGCAGTGGCCTGACTGCAGACGAACAGAGGACTGGCTCCTGGGGACAGACAGGCTCTGTTGCTTCTCCTCATTGGTCATGGCTTAGCATGGTTCCTCCCCACAAGTCCTTAGTAAACAAAGCAACTCGCAAAAACCCAAGTCACTACTTTTAAACTCTGTTGGATAAGGGGAGCTTTTCCACAGCTTGGACTGAGAACCTGTGCTCTAGAAGTGCTATTCTAACTAGATTGTATGAAGGGAGTGGGTGCAGGAGATAAAATGGCTAAAATGAAAATGGGAGTCACTGGTCCCCATCTGCAGCTACAACTCAAGATGTCTACAGATGTGGTCAGTGTGACATGTGCAGGTGGGAGGGGCAGAGGGACAAGACAGGCAGGGAGGGTGCTCCTGGGGACAGTATCCTCCCTGCTGGCCTTCACTTCTTGGCCTTGCCCTGGGCAGCCACAGCTTCCATGGCTTTGCGCACCATCTCTTCATCCCCCAGAAACTGCATGGGCTTGATAGGCTTCAAGTTCTTGTCCCATTCATAGACAATGGGAATACCAGTCGGCAGGTTCAGCTCCATGATAGCCTCTTCAGAGAGACCCTCCAGATGCTTGGCAATGCCCCGGAGGCTGTTGCCATGGGCTGCAATCAGTACACGTTTCCCCTCCTTGATCTGGGGAACTATTTCTTCATTGCAGAAGGTCAGAGCTCTGGCAAGTGTCCTTCAGACTCTCACAGGAGGGTAGCTGATCTTCTGTGAGGTCTGCATACCTGCGATCCTTACTGATGTTGCTGTAGAAAGGATGGTTGGGCTCCATTGGAGGTGGTGGGACATCATAGGAGTGCCTCCAGATCTTCACCTGGGCCTCACCATGCTTTGCAGCAACCTCCACCTCCCTGGTTCAAGCGATTCTCCTGCCTCAGCCTCCTGAGTAGCTGGGATTACAGATGTGCGTCACCACGCCCAGCTAATTTTTTTTTGTATTTTTAGTAGCAACGGGGTTTCATCATGTTGGTCAGGCTGATCTTGACCTCCTGACCTCGTGATCTGCCCGCCTCGGCCTCCCAAAGTGCTGGGATTACAGGCGTGAGCCACCGCGCCCAGCCATGAGGTGCCAGATTTTTATCTTTGCCAAACTGCTAAGTGGGAAACAGTCTCTTGGTGAAATTTTAATTCACATTTGCTTTTCAGTGAGCTCAACATCTTGTCATATGTTTAAGACCTATTTGTCTTCTTTTATTTGTGAACTTTTTTTTTTTGAGACAGGGTCTTGCTTTGTCATCCAGGCTGGAATACAGTGGTGCGATCACAGCTCACTGCAGCCTCGACCTCTGGGATAGCTGGGACTACAGGCCACCATGCCCAGCTAACTTTTTTTATTTTTGGTACAGATAGGGTCTCATCGTATTGTCCAGGCTGATCTCGAACTCCTAGGCTTAAGCGATCCACCCACTTTGGCCTCCCAAAGTGCTGGGATTTACTTTTATTTTATTCTTAGAGACAGCATCTTGCTCTGTTGCCCAGGCTGGAGGGAAGTGGCACAATCATAGCTCACTGCAGCCTCCAACTGCTGGGCTCAAGCCACCCTCCCCTCTCAGCCTCTGGAATAGCTGGGATGACAGGCATGCACCACCACACCTGGCTAATTTTCTAATTTTTTTATAGATGGGGTCTCATTATGTTGCCCAGGCTAGTCTCAAACTCCTAGCCTCAATCAATCCTCCTGTCTAGGCCTCCCAAAGTGTTAGGATTATAGGAATGAGCGACCACACCCAGAACATGATTTTTTATATATGTATATGGAGAAAAATACTCCTTTAAGATGTTAATTGTAAATGTTTTCTTCAGTCCATCATTTTGACATAACTGTATGGATTTTTAATGTAGTAAAAAATGCAATTTTATGACTTTTGGGTTTTGTGTCATAGTTAAAAAGACCGTTTCCACACTGAGATGATACAAAAAGTTTCTCCTTTAGCTCCTGGCTGTATTTTTTTTTTTTTTTTTTTGAGATGGAGTTTTGCTCTTGTTGCCCAGGCTGGAGTGCAATGGTGCGATCTCTACTCACCGCAACCTCCGCCTCCATCTCCTGGGTTCAAGCAATTCTTGTGCCTCAGTCTCCCAAGTAGCTGGGATTGCTGGTGTGTGCCACCATGCCCAGCTGATTTTTGTATTTTTAGTAGAGATAGGGTTTCACGATGTTGGCCAGGCTGGTCTTGAACACCTGACCTCAAGTGATCCACCCACCTCGGCCTCCCAAAGTGCTAGGATTACAGGCATGAGCCACCATGCCCAGCCAGCTTCTGGCTGTATTTTTGTTTTCATTTTTGTACGTTTAAATATTGAGGGTTAACATTTATTTTTTATTTTTATTTATTTATTTTTTTTGAGACGTTGTCTCACTCTGTCGCCCAGGCTGGAGTGCAGTGGCGCGATCTTGGCTCACTGCAAGCTCTGCCTCCTGGGTTCATGCCATTCTCCTGCCTCAGCCTCCCAAGTAGCTGGGACTACAGGCGCCCGCCACCACGCCCGGCTAATTCGTTTTGTATTTTTAGTAGAGATGGGGTTTCACCGTGTTAGCCAGGATGGTCTCGATCTCCTGACCTCGTGATCCACCTGCCTCGGCCTCCCAAAGTGCTGGGATTACAGGCATGAGCCACCGCGCCTGGCCTATTTTTTATTGTTTTTTTAGAGATGGAGTCTTGCTTTGTTGCCCAGGCTAGAGTGCAGCGGTGCAATCATAGCTCACTGAGGCCTTGAACCCCTAGGCTCAAGAGAGCCTCCCACCTCAGGCTCCCAAAATGCTGGGATTACAGGTAGTGTGAGATACCACACCAGACCTTGAGTTTTTATTTTTTAATTTTTTAAAAAATTTTTATTTATTTTTTTGAGACGGAGTCTCACTCTTTTGCTCAGGCTGGAGTGAAGTGGTGCAATCTCGGCTCACTGCAACCTCCGCGCCCCGGGTTCAAACAATTCTCCTACCTCAGCCTCCCGAGTAGCTGGGATTACAAACGCCTGCCACCCACCATGCCCAGCTATTTTTTTTTTTTTTTTTTTTTTTGTATTTTTAGTAGAGACGGGGTTTCACCATATTGGCCGGGCTGGTCGTGAACTCCTGACCTCAGGTGATCCATCTACCTTGGCCTCCCAAAGTGCTAGGATTACAGGTGTTAGCCACCACACCCAGCCTTTTTAAATGCTTTTTCATTAGGAACAACATATTCCAAACCTATAAATTGAGTTCATCTGTAATTTTTTCTAAGATACAAATTATGAATCCAACTTACTTTTTTTCCAGATTGCTCCCTTTTCTTCCTAATGTCTTTTATTAACTCATCTTTTCTCAACAGATTAGAAATGGTACTTGTATCATCTACTACATTCCTGCCTGTATTTGAATCTGTTTCTAAATTTCTCTGTCTTCTATTGATCTCTATGTGTCAGTAACCCTCTTTAATTATTACCTTTTAATGATAGATTTGTTGTGTTTTAATATCTGGTAGGATTAGTCTATACTGATTATGTCTTTTATTTTCAGAAGTTTCCTACTTGTTTAATTTGCCATATGACTTTTAAATCAGCTTTTCTAGTCCCTCCTTATCTCCCACCAGAAAACTCTTAAAATTTTTCATTGTGACACACTTAGAGATTAAGGAGAAGTGACATCTATATGAAGCATCTTCATATGCAGACCAAGATGTCAGCCCCCTTGCCTCTGCTTTTTGGTGGCTAGTGACTCCCAAATTTGTACCTCTATTTTGAGCACAAGGTCTGTTCCTCACCCCTAGGAATCTCCTCTTGGATAGGGGGATCCCAAAGATACCCCATACCCTGATCCCATACTGTCCCTCCAGCTTAGTGCATTCCCCCTTCTCTTTAATCTACTCAGGTGCTCAAGCCAGATCCAGGGTCTGAAGTTGTCTTTGGTCTCTCCTGGTGTCCAAGAGCCATATCTAACCAGTGACTAAGTTCTATTTTTTTTTTTTTTTTTTTGAGACGGAGTTTTGCTCTTGTCGCCCAGGCTGGAGTGCAATGGTGTGATCTTGGCTCACTGCAACCTCCACCTCCTGGGTTCAAGTGATTCTCCTACCTCAGCCTCCCTAGTAGCGGGGAGTACAGGAGCCCACCACCACGCCCAGCTAATTTTTGTATTTTTTAGTAGAGACAGGGTTTCGCCATATTGGCCAGGCTCGTCTCTCGAACTCCTGACCTTATGTTATCCGCCCACCTCAGTCTCCTAAAGTGCTGGGATTACAGGGGTGAGCCACTGCGCTGAGCCTGTGGTATATTTGTAATCACTGATGAACCAATATTGACACAATATTATTAATTCAAGTCCATAGTTTACATTAAATTTCACTCTTAGTGTTGTACATTCTGCAGGTTTGGATAAATGCATGTCATGCGTCCGTCATTACAGTATCATACAGAACAGTTTCGCTGTGCTAAAAATGCCCTGTGCTCCATCCCTCTCCTACCCCTCTGAATCCCTGGCAACTGCTGATCTTTTTACTATTGCTAGTTTTGCCTTTTCTAGAACGTCATATAGAGTTATTGGAATCATACAGTATGGCGGCTTTTTAATACCGGCCTCTTTTACTTAGCAATATGTGTTTAAGGTTATGCTATGTCTTTTTGTAACTTGATGGCTGATTTCTTTGTATCACTAAATTTTAAAGAAATTGCCAAACTGTCTTCCAAAGTGGTGGTGATCATTTTACCCTCTCTTGGTGTATGACAGCTCCAGTTCTTCTATATCCTTGACAACATGACAACACTTGGTATGGTCGATCTTAACTTTTAGCCATTCTAGTAGGTGTTCTTTTAGAAGCAGTCCTTCTAGTGACTTTAATTTGCATTTCCCTAAGAGTAATGCACTCAGTGTTTTTTAATGTGCCTATTTGCCATCCAGAGATCTTTTTGGATGAAGTGTCTGTTCAAATGTTTTGTCCATTTTTTGACAGGCGCGGTGGCTCACCCTGTAATCCCAGCACCTTGGGAGGTAGAGGCGTGCAGATCACTTGAGGTCAGGAGTTTGAGACCAGCTTGGCTAACATGGTGAAACCCTGTCTCTACTAAAAATACAAAAATTAGCCTGGTGTGGTGGCGGGCGCCTGTAATCCCAGCTACTGGGGAGGCTGAGGCAGGAGAATTGCTTGAACCCAGGAGGCGGAGGTTGCAGTGAGCCAGGATCGCGCCACTGCATTCCAACCTGGGGGACGGAGCGGGACTCCATCTCAAAAACAAAAACAAACACCAGAAAACAAACAAATGTTTTGTCCATTTTTATTGGATTTTTATTCAATTGTAAAAGTTCTTTATACAAGGCCTACATCAGATAGAATTTTTACAAATATTCGTCCTAGTCTATGGCTTATGTTTTCATTTTTAATAGTTTCGTGCATTTTGAGGAACAAAAGCGTTTTATTTTGATGAAGTTCAATTTATTGATTTCTTCTATCATTTACAGTTTTTGTGTCATATTTAAGAAATCTGGCCAGGTGCCAAAGCTCACACCTGTAATCCCAGCACTTTGGGAGGCTCAGGCAGGAGGACTGCTTGAGCCCAGGAGTTCATGACCAGCCTGAGTAACACAGCAGGACCCCATTTCTACAAAAAATTTAAAAATTAGCTGTGTGTCGTGGCACGTGCCTGTAGTCTCAGCTACTCAGGAGGCTGAGGTGAGAGGATCTCTTGAGCCCAAGAGTTTAAGGTTACAGTGAGCTGTGATCAGGGCACTGCACTCTTGCCTGGTCAATGAAAGCAAGACCCTGCCTTTAGAAAAGAAAAAAGAAATCTTTTCAAACCCAATATTGTTAAGATTGTCTCCATTTTTTTAAAAAAAATTTTATGGTTTGGCCATTTATATTTAGGTGTGTAATCCAGTTTGAGTTAAATTTTGATGGTGTATCCTAAATAGTTATCAAATCCATCTACTTCTGCCTGCCACCTCCCTAGTTTAAACCACCCTTCTCTGTCCCTGGACACCTGCGCAGAAAGCCTAGCAGCTGGTTCCACCCATCACTCACCAGGTTAGGGAGTTCAGGCAAGTCACACCCTCTCAGGCCTCAGTTTTCCTCTTTTGTTAACTGAGGGTGAAGGTGGGGTTAGATTAGATCAGCGGCTCTTAACTTTTGAGGGGTCGTGGGCCCTAGAGTCCTGGGAACGCTATGCAGTTTCCTCAGCAAAATGCTTGCATCCACAACCTGCAAGACTGCAGCAGCTGCTGGGCTGGGGCTGCGAGACCAGCGAAAAGCCCTGACTTGGGGGGGTCTCGGGAGTCTCTGCAGTCTCCCCACCCACACCCCCGGCCTCTGCGCCGAATCCTGGCCCCCCAACTTCTTGCAGCCCGTGAAGCAGGATCTCAGGGTCCTGGGGGTGGGGAGTGGGGGCTGCCGCCCTGCTCGCAGCCTCTGCCGCCCTCTCCTGGGTAAGGTGACACATGGGCGCTTCCAGGTGGGTGGGCTGAGAGCCTGGGGGAGAGGACAGGGATGTCCACCTCTCTAAGTTTCCAGGTTCAAGAAACCACAGAACTTTAGAGAAAGATGGGCTCCCACAATTAATTGCCCAACCCCATCCCATAGGCTGCACGCATGCGGAAAGTCGGGCCGAACGGGGCAGGGACTTACCCAAGGTCACGCAGCGAGCCCGGTCCCCCTGCGTTCCCCGGGGAGCGCTGAGCCGGGACGCGGCGGTGGGGTGGGGGCGGGGAGTGGCGCGGCCCTGCGGGGTGAGGCTGCCGTTTGCTGAGTGTCCGGCAGGGGTCTGCTCGCTGCCAGCCCGGCCCCTCCTCAGAGCAGCTGCCGCAGCCCGAGGTAATCTCGGCCCCGCGCCGGGGCTGGCTGGGAACGGCGGGAGCAGCTGCGGTCGCGCGGAGCGAGGGGAGCTGGGGACGGGGCGGGCCCGGGGCTGCGGGAGGCGGCGCCGCCGCCCGATCTCCCGGGAATGCCCGCCGGGGCGCGCGTGGGCTGCGGCCGTCCGGCCCTGCAACTCGAGCTGCTGCCCCTGGTTAAAAATACCCCCTGCCCGGCCCTCCCCCTCCGCTCCCCGCGGTGCCCTTCCGCCGCGCCCCAGCCCCCCCCATCCCCCCCTGCGCTGGCCCCTCCCCGGGGACTGCTCTGCCTTTTACTAATTTGTCCTCTCGCGGAATTGGCCCCCGGCCTGCGGAGGGAGGGGCGGGGAGACACCGTGAGTAAGAGATAGTCAGAGACCGTGCCGGAGAGATAAGGGAGAGCCGAGAGGAAGCGGGGTAGGAGCCCCAGGAGGAGGAGGAGGAGAAGGAGAGAGGGAGGGCGAAGGGCGGAGGGGCGGCGGGAGGAGGGCGGGGAGGAGCGCTCTTCCTGGTTGGGCCCTGCCCTGAGCTGCCACCGGGAAGCCAGCCTCAGGGACTGCAGCGACCCCCAAACACCCCTCCCCCAGGTAAGAAGCTGGGTAGCCGAGCCGGGATTCCTTGACCCTGGCCACTGCTCCTGGGCTGAGGGGCTGCCCCAGCACGGTCCCTTCTCGGGGGCCTCTGCGTTCCTGGAGCAGGGGTGGGGGCTGGCGGAGCGGCACAGCCTAGGCGCCTGTCCCAGCCTGGCTCACCGCTGTCCCCAGGGGCTGGGCTAGGGCCCACCAGCTCTGATATCGAGCCTGCTGCGGGGGCCTGAGGAGGGGGACCCCGACCGTCTGGGGTTTTCAGCCCACGGCAAGGGGCCGGTGCACCAGGAGCTTGGTTAGTTTGGGGAGGGGGTTGCAGGCCCGTGAACAGGATCAAAGAGGCCTTCCCTGCTGTGTCCCACCTGCCCAGTTCCTTGTGCTGTCTGGAGGCTCCGCCCTGCCCCACCTGACCTGCTGGCTCACTACAGAGCTGCAAGCCCCTGACAATGGGATCCGGGAAAGGAGAGGTGGCCGGCACGCCTGGGAACTGGGAAATCCCTTTCCTGGATTCACTGGGAGCACCGGGAGGTGGCTGAGAACCCTGCTTCTGTGAGGGGAGCAGTGAGGCAGGGAAACCCTAGGTTTGGGGATGGATAAGCAGGGGCAGGAGAGCAGAGCTTGCAGGCAGGAGCCCAGGTTCTAGTCTTGGGAAGGCCTGGGTTCTGAACAGGCCCGTCTGTCCGGCAGGATGTCGGAGGAGATCATCACGCCGGTGTACTGCACCGGGGTGTCAGCCCAAGTGCAGAAGCAGCGGGCCAGGGAGCTGGGCCTGGGCCGCCATGAGAATGCCATCAAGTACCTGGGCCAGGATTATGAGCAGCTGCGGGTGCGATGCCTGCAGAGTGGGACCCTCTTCCGTGATGAGGCCTTCCCCCCGGTGCCCCAGAGCCTGGGTTACAAGGACCTGGGTCCCAATTCCTCCAAGACCTATGGCATCAAGTGGAAGCGTCCCACGGTGAGAGGGGCCATCCTGGGTGGGACTCGGCTGAGCCAGATCCTGGATGAGGAGTAGGGATGGGACTTCATGTCCCTGGTGGGGAATGGGGTCTGGGGTGGCCTGGTGCCAATTTCTGGGAGGGGCTGGCCTTGGAACAGGACTCTGGGTCTCTCGTAGGAGCTGCTGTCAAACCCCCAGTTCATCGTGGATGGAGCTACCCGCACAGACATCTGCCAGGGAGCACTGGGTAGGCCCCCTGGGCGTCGGGTCCCGTGTATTTTTTCCACAGTAGTTCCCCATTCCCGCTCCTTCAGGCTCTGCCCCAACCCCTCCCTCTTGCAAGCCCAGGCAGGATCTGGCTATCAGCGCTGGGGCTGGTTTGCCCAGATTCCTGGGTCTTTTCTGCAAGCTGAGGGGAGTTAAGTGGCACCCTGGCCAAGGAACCCCAGATGCTCCCTAGCACCCGCTTCCCCCCGGGGCAGGTTGGTAGAGCAGGCTAATGTGCATCCCTCCTGCCCCAGGGGACTGCTGGCTCTTGGCGGCCATCGCCTCCCTCACTCTCAACGACACCCTCCTGCACCGAGTGGTTCCCCACGGCCAGAGCTTCCAGAATGGCTATGCCGGCATCTTCCATTTCCAGGTGAGGGCTCCCCTGGGGAGGAGGGGCAGCAGGCACTGGGGGCGATGCGGAAGGATGACCCACAATACCTGCAGTTAGGGCCACACCCTGTGGGGCCAGCCCTCCCTCTAGCAGGTATTTGACCTCTCAGTGCCATCTCGGGTCTGTCATGTGTGAAGTGACTGGGCTGGGCAGGTATTTCGGCTGGCAGTTTTCCTAGGTGGTTGTATGTATCAGGTGGAAAGTGCTTGAAAGAACAGAAAGACTTTTGTGTTATATCCTGTGGGACAAATTCCACTCCTCCCGGAGGTCGGTCTCAGTTGCCCCATCTGAGAAAGGAGTGTTCGCTGGGGAAAACAGATCAGCACGTGTGGCCTTCTCCACCTGTCAAGCCTCCTATCCCCCAACTCCTCCTGCGCTTTGGCAAGGTCTGACTGAACCCAGCAGAAAAGAAAGACTTGGGATTAAGTCTACGTAAACCAGCTTTTCCTGACGGTGTGCCCAGGGCCCATTTTTCAAGTCACACCAATCAATTCTCAATGAGCTGCCTTTGGGAGGGACATGCCCAGCAACCCTGGATGAGACTCTCCAGCCTTGGAGGCCCCAGCCCTGCCCGAAGGACTCTTGGGTGTTCCCTCCTTCTGCCTGGTTAGAGAGCCCCTTACCCTACTCTGTCCTTGCCCGCCTTGCGCGGGTGGAGATGGCCCTCGGAACCCAGGGTGCGGAACCTACAGTGCAGATCCACTTTGGCCCAGCGCCACACCCACCCGCTCTAGTCTGCAGGGGCGCGGTCTCGCCCCCTTCCCTCGCTCCTCCAATCCGCTCCTCCCTGGCCTCCGATTGGCCAGGTCAGTACCCGCCACCCACACTCTCTGCAACCTGGGCTCCTAGGGCCGCCTCCACCCCGCCCCACCCCCCGTTGTCCTGGCCCCGACCCCTCAGATGGTGCCTGGAGTCCTTGGTCGCTTCTGACCCCAGACGCCTTCGGCCCCGACCCTGCCCTGGGAAACGTGCCCGTTGTGGCATCTCAGAAACAAAGCCCGTGATTGTGAGAACCAGTCCTGCCCATCTTGTGGTTTTAGGATCTGGATGCCACATTTTCACTGCTCATCCAATGACACAGGCGCCCCTAACCCCCTTGAATAGGGAGGGAAGAGCCAGGGGGCCATGGCCTAAAAGGGGGCTAGTTCCGGAAAGCCCAGGCCCCAGAGCTTTTCCACCTCTCCGTGCCTGAGGAGGAACCCTGTTTGTTCAGTGACTCCCTAAAGGCTTTGCCTGTGCTCTTGTTTAAGTCTTCCATGAAGAAGGCACCGCTGCTCCTTTTTATGGATAGGGAAACTGAGGCTCAGAGGCGATAACTTTCCCAGGATCATGTAGCTAGTATGTCTCGAGCATACATGCACATATCAAGTATACACATGTCTATATGTGGTATGCATGTATTAGTATACAGCAAATACGCAGGTATCTAGTATACATTGTACAGGCAAAGGAAAGCATCCCCTTAGCCCTCTGAAGGTTCACTGAAAAATCAACTCACAAAAGGAGGTTAGTAGGAGAAATGGCATACAAATTGATTAGCCTGCAGCGTGGGGTCGGGAACCACAGAGTGTTCACCCCAGCCCCACAATGGGTACAGAAGCCTATATACCATCCTGAGGTTACAGGAAGAATGGGGGCTCGAACATGGCCAAAACCAGGTTCTGGTGGTAAATCAGGTTATAGTGGCAAGACAGACTATGGAAGGGGGAGAAAAGGGGGCCTGGGTAGCAAAGGCAGTCTTGTTATGTAGATGAAACCTCACAGGTAGCAGCCCTCAGAGGGAATAGATGGTAATTGTTTCATTCAGACCTTTAAAGGGTGTCAGGCTCTCATCTGACAAGGGAAGGCCTTAGAGAAAGCCTGGCTACATCAATGCAGATTTTCTCTACAGATGCAAATCTCCCCCACAAAAGACAGTATTACAGGGCTACTTCTGTTTGCAGACCCTCTGAACAGCTATCTCAAAATATGTTGAAGAAGTATATTTTAGGGGGAAATACTTTGATTTCCTTCAATACCTAGATACATGTATCTAGTATATCTGTAGCATACATGTATCTAGAGGTATACATGCATCTAGTATGTATCTAGTATATGTGATTTAGTATACATGCATCTGCTATATATCTGGTATACCTGACCTAGTATACATCTAGTATGTATCTAATTTACATGATTTAGTCTATGTGTATCTAGTATGTATCTGGGATGTAGAATCCTGCATCTAGGAAGGTAGGGGTAAGGATGAAGTTCAGGTCCGGGGGATTCCAAAGCAGGTACTCACCATGCCCCTCCCCCACAGCTGTGGCAATTTGGGGAGTGGGTGGACGTGGTCGTCGATGACCTGCTGCCCATCAAGGACGGGAAGCTAGTGTTCGTGCACTCTGCCGAAGGCAACGAGTTCTGGAGCGCCCTGCTTGAGAAGGCCTATGCCAAGTGAGTAGGGGCTGAGGGGACAACTCCAGCTTCCAGCTCCCCCTAGGGGTGGGGGCTCATGACTGTCTTCCCAGAGGGTCCTGCTTGATGCCAGATGCTGACCTGGAGCTGCCCACAGGGTAAATGGCAGCTACGAGGCCCTGTCAGGGGGCAGCACCTCAGAGGGCTTTGAGGACTTCACAGGCGGGGTCACCGAGTGGTACGAGTTGCGCAAGGCTCCCAGTGACCTCTACCAGATCATCCTCAAGGCGCTGGAGCGGGGCTCCCTGCTGGGCTGCTCCATAGACGTGAGTGCGCCCGGCCCCGATGCTTTGGTACCCTGGAACCCTGGTATCCTGACCTGTCACATTTTCTAAAATCCCCACCCAGGCTCCGCTCCAGACCCTGTCCTGCACTTAAGCTTCATCTCTGGATGCATACCCAGCCTCATCCATCACTTCCACCCCCCATGCCTGGTGTTGCTCCTGTCCTCACCTCCCCACTCCTCCCCCAAAACTTCACACCTCAGCTCTTTCCTGTGCTTGTTTTCCCGACCGTCTACCATGCTGTTTCCCTCATTCCTGTCATCTCGATCCATGCCATCCTCTGTCCAGTTCACCAGCCTCAGATTTCATCTCCTGGTCTCAGTCCCCACCCATCCCTAGCCTCAATCCCACACTCACTCCATTCCCACCCTTCCCTGCTCCTCTGTTCCCACACTCAACTCCGCTCCCCAGTCCTCAACGCCAGACTTGACCCCAGTATCACTGCCATCCACAGCTCTAACCCCAGCTCCCATTCCCATTTCTAACCTACTCTCCTGTCCTCACGTCCTTCTCCGTGAGGCCCACTGAGGGCCGTGTGGCTCTGGTGGGCTGTGCACGGCTGTGTGTGTGCACATGCATGTTTGCACAGGTTCTGATCAGCCCTGGCCAATAGCAGTGTCAGCGGGGTGCCTGGGCTCCCCTGTCCCAGTGGCAGCATTGGTGGGGTACCCAGGCTACCCCTCTCCAAAAGAGCAGCATCTATATGTGGGGGTATCTATAGGTGGGATCGGGGTCCCTGCTTGCTTCTCCTAGCAACTATTGTATGTGCAAGTGGGAATGTCCAAGACCCTGAGTGCTGGGGGCTCATCTGATAGGGCGGGGGACCTAGCCACTGACCACAGTGTGTGCCTCTTTCTGCAGATCTCCAGCGTTCTAGACATGGAGGCCATCACCTTCAAGAAGTTGGTGAAGGGCCACGCCTACTCTGTGACCGGGGCCAAGCAGGTACTGCCCTGGGTGGGGCCTTCCCTGCAGGGCGGTTCCTGCCCCCTGGCCTGTCCTTGCCTCTCTGGCACCTGACCAGGGCTGTGGAAGGTGCTGGCTCCTCCTTTCCCCTCCTGCAGCACCTTATCTCTCTTCTGGGGACACCCATCTGAGATGCCTATCATGTCCTGCCCTGACTGACTGTAGTTCATGTGTGCAGCTGCCTGCCTGGGCTGTGAATTCCAAGAGGACAGGCTTCATCTGGGTGCTGAGCAGGGCTTGGAGAGGATGAGGGTATGGGAGGCGGAGTGTTAAAGTGCGTGCATGGGCCAGGTGCACTGGCTCACACCTGTAATCCCAACACTTTGGGAGGCTGAGGTGGGCAGATCACCTGAGGTCAGGAGTTCGAGACCAGCCTGGCCAACATGGTGAAACTCTGTCTCTACTAAAAATACAAAAACTACCTGGGCGTGGTGGCAGGTGCCTGTAATTCCAGCTATTTGGGAGGCTGAGGCAAGAGAATTGAATTGCTTGAACCCAGGAGGCGGAGGTTGCAGTGAGCTGAGATCGCACCACTGCACTCCAGCCTGGGTGACAGAGCAAGACTCTGTCTCAAAAAAGAAAAAAAAAAAAGTGCCTGCTGGAAGCTAGCACTGACAGGAGCTCTGGCAAATAGGTGAACTACCGAGGCCAGATGGTGAGCCTGATCCGGATGCGGAACCCCTGGGGCGAGGTGGAGTGGACGGGAGCCTGGAGCGACAGGTGAGGGGCAGTGGGCACTGTCTGGAGTGCCTTGGGGAAACTGTTAGGTGCCCCGACATTTCTGCTCGGGGCTCTACCAGGCCAGGCTGGACTCAGGATTGAGCAGAGGGGCCCATCTTCGCGCGACTGGGTCTGGGGGACTGCTCTGACAAAGCTCAGGCCGTGTGGGCCCCTGTGCCCAGCCGTCGGGTGTGTGCAGGGCGTCAGACTGGCCCTGATGAGACCACCCCCTAGAAGCGGAACCTTGGCGCTTGACCTTGAGGAGGCCACCTGGGCTGGGCCGGGGGAAGACAGGCCAGGGTAGACAGGCCCCAGGGACAGAGGCCAGGCAGGTCAGTGCCCACCAGCCCTGGCAGAGCCCTGCTCCTCACAGCTCCTCAGAGTGGAACAACGTGGACCCATATGAACGGGACCAGCTACGGGTCAAGATGGAGGACGGGGAGTTCTGGTGAGCGCCCCCTCCCCTTCTACCCCACCTCTCCACCCCTACACATCAGCTCTGTGCCCTGACGGGCTGTGCCTCACCTGTGCACCTCCCACCTCAGGATGTCATTCCGAGACTTCATGCGGGAGTTCACCCGCCTGGAGATCTGCAACCTCACACCCGACGCCCTCAAGAGCCGGACCATCCGCAAATGGAACACCACACTCTACGAAGGCACCTGGCGGCGGGGGAGCACCGCGGGGGGCTGCCGGAACTACCCAGGTGCACAGGGGCGGGCTCTGGGTCTTGCTGCTTCCTGGCTTAGGGGCTCCAGAAGGCACGTCATCTCACTGAGCCTCCGTTTCCTCACTTGCAAGATATAGGCTGATCTCTTGAATTTGCTTTGAGGAGTAAAATATTAAATGTCCTCGTAAATTTTAAAGAGGCATGCTTGACTCACCGTCTTGGGGCCTGAGCCCAGGGTGCTCATGAGGGGCAAAGATCTTGTGGCCATCCAGCCACCTGCCTGTCACTCCTTTCCTGGGCCCTTCCCTCCTGCCTTCGCTTTTTTTTTTCTGAGACAGAGTCTCACTCTGTCGCCCAGGCTGGAGTGCAGTAGCGTGACCTTGGCTGACTACAACCTCCATCTCCCGGATTCAAGCAATTCTCCTGCCTTAGCCTCCCGAGTAGCTGGGATTACAGGCACCTACCATACCCAGCTAATTTTTGTATTTTTAGTAGAGGCAGGGTTTCTCCATGTTGGCCAGGCTGGTCTCGATCTCCTGACCTCAGGTGATCCGACCACCTTGGCCTCCCAAAGTGCTGGGATTACAGGCGTGCGCCACTGTGCCAGGTCCCTTCTTGCCTTCTCTTGCCACCTTTCCCTGGGCTTCTAGATCCATGTGGCTGATGCGGGCCACAGCCTGGCCTCTCAGTTCCTTGTCACTCTCACTGCAGCACGCTTTTTCTCTACCTTAGCTCAGCCCCCACCATGAGGGCACCAGAGCTGCCTTGTCTTGCAAACACCCGCTCTCTGACCTCCACCTTCGACTCTTTCCACTCCCTTAGTCTTCAACCCTTGGACCAAGCCAGTCCGTTGAACCCATCACTTGCGTACCATCCTGCCTCTCCCATCTTGCCTTCTCTCCTTACCTAGGTTAGAGCTATCATTTTAATCTTGTTCCTACAAACACTTTCAGTTCTCTGGCCCCTGTCTCCCATCATCTGGCACAAAACCCATCTCCACTGGCTTGGGAACCATTGAGTGTGGCAGGAGAGAAATCACATAACCGATGCCATATTTTCCCTGTAAATTCTTAGCCACAAATCTCAAATGAGCATTTTCCATAATCCCCAGCAATTCCACTACTGGTTAGTAACATTTCCACTCTCACCTCGATATCTCCCCACTGTTACTCTCACCTTCGGGCCTGGCCTTGCACTTCATTGAAAAGATAGACTTTATCCTGCAGGACACCTTGTGTTCCCACCTCCAAATCCCCCAGCCTTCTGCACCTGTGCCTGTGTCCTCATTGCCTCCCCACCTGCGACAGTGGCAGAACAGTCCCTGTTCATGGGGACCCCCACATCTGCTCCAGATCCCATTCTCCCTCACCTCCGAAAGCATTTGCTCCTTCATCTGTCACCTCTCTCTCCAGTGTCATTACGGAGAGTCCTCTGTCTTAACACAAAGCAACCCTCTCGACCCCACTTCCCTGTTCATTTCTCCGCCCTCCTTCAAAGCACAATTTATCAGGAATTACCATACTCCCTATTTCCTTTCTCACTTCTGCTTCATTGCTTAACCCTTCCCAGTCCAGCTTCATCCCTACCATGCTGCTAAAACCACCCTCTCAAAGGTCACTTAAGCTTTGGCCTTGCCAGATCCGCCGCTGCTCTATTCTCCTGTGCTGCATCCTCAGCACGGCTCCCTGCCCTCTGTTTTGAAGCGTTCTTCTCCCTTGTAGGGATCCAATTTCAGTCTTTCCCCAAATAGATAACCACCGTTCCCTGTACCATTTATTGAGAAATACATCATCTCGTCTCTCCCCAGCAGCACTAGCGCCCTCACGTAGTCCTGAGGTATGTGTTGGTCTGTTTCTGGACTCACCATTCTGTTCCTGGGTCTATCCCTCTGCCGATAACACATTGAATCCATTACTACAGATGTGTAAGTCCTGCTGTTGGACAGGGCAAATTCCTTCTTCAAGAGTCTCTTAGCTGTTTTTTTTGTTGTTGGTTTTTTTTTTTTTTTTTTTTTTTTTTTTGAGACGGAGTCTTGCTCTGTTTCCCAGGCTGGAGTGCAGTGGCGCGATCTCGGCTCACTGCAACCTCTGCCTCCTGGGTTCAGATGATGCTTCTGCCTCAGCCTCCTGAGTAGCTGTGATTACAGGTGCCCGCCACCACATCCAGCTAATGTTTGTATTTTTAGTAGAGACGGGGTTTCACCATGTTGGCCAGGCTGGTTTCAAACTCAAGTGATCCACCTGGCTTAGCCTCCCAAATTGCTGGGATTACAGGCATGAGCCACTGCATCTGTCTTGGCTGTTCTTGACCTCTGTTTTTCCAAATGAATTTTAGAATCAGTTTACCAAGTCTTTTGAAAAACCATTTTGAGATTTTAATTTGGAATTACATGAAACCTATAGACCAATTTGGGGAGACTTGACATTTTTATAATTTTAAGTCTTATCCAAGGATATGGTGTATCTCTTCATTTATTTTGGCCTTTAATGTCTTTCAATAGAATGTTGTATTTTTTACCATAAAGAATTTATACATCTCTTGAGATTTAATGCTAGGTACACTATAATTTTGTTTCTATTATAAATAGTATGTTCTTTAAAATTACATCTCCCAAGTGATCTTGTTGCTCATACGATAACATGCATTTGACCTTTTAGATGTAGTTTTTATATCCAGCAAATTTTTTAAAACTAATTAATCTTACTGATTCATCTGTATGTATTTTTGGCACGATCTTAGCTCACTGCAACTTCTGCTTCCCTGGTTCAAGTGATTCTCGTGCCTCAGCTTCCCGAGTAGCTGGGATTACAGGCGTGCGGCACCATGCCTGGCTAATTTTTGTATTTTTATTAGAGACAGGGTTTCACCATGTTGGCCAGGGTGGTCTCGAACTCCTGACCTCAGGTGATCTGCCTGCCTTGGCCTCCCAAAGTGCTGGGATTACAGTGAGCCACTGCGTCCAGCCCTTTTTGGTTTTCTAATTAGGAATATAGCATCTGCAAATAATGACAGATTGTTTCTTCTTTTCTAATTCTTACAACTTTTGTTACTTTTTCTTGTCTAATATGCTGCCTAGAACTGTAGAGCTTCCTGCTCTTGTTCCTCCCTTTTTTTTATTCTTATTTTTAGGAGCAACCCTATTAACTAAGCCTCACTCTTAAAGGGGAAGTTTTCACCACTAAATACCTTTCTAATCTAGGTTTTTTTGTGGATACCTTTTATCAGACTAATGAAGTTTAATATTGTTAAATACTTTGAATTGTCTATATTATGATGATAGTATGCTTTTTTCTTTTATTTATTAAAATGGTCCCAGGAATTTGTGAACAGCTTGGGCAATACAGTGAGACCTCATCTCTACAAAAAATTTAAAAAATTAGCCTGGTATGGTGGCACACACCTGTAGTCCCAGCCACTCAGGAGGCTGAGGAGGGAGGATCATTTGAGCCAGGGAGGTAGAGGCTACAGTGAGCCATGTTTGCGCCACTGCACTCCACCCTGGGCAACAGAACATGACCCCATTTAAAAAAAAAAAATGGTAAATTGCATTTGTTGCTTTTCTAACGTTAAATCAACTTTACATTCTTGAGATAAAAACAACATGGTCACGAGTGACGTTTGCCTGTTATTTTCCTTTCTTATACTAACCATACTGGTATCAGTGCTATGTTCTTCCTATACAGTGAGGTGGGAAGTATCCTCTCTTTTTCTGTTTCCTAAAAGAGTTTACCTAAGATGGGAGTGATTTGTTGCTTGAATGGTTGGTAGAACTTGTCTGTAAAGCTGTCAGGCTTGCTTTTTTCTTTGTATGAAGATTAATGATATTCAGTATTGAAAGTTAAAGGTTATAGAATTGTTCAGATTTTCTGTTTCTTGAGCCAATTTTGATGAGTTGTATTTTCTTTTGTTTTTTTCTTTTTCTTTTTCTTTCTTTTTTTTTTTAAGAGAGACAGGGTTTTTTAGAGACAGGTTACTCACTGCAACCTCGAACTCCTGAGCTCAAATCCTGCCGCAGCCTCCTGAGTAGCTGGGACTACACAGGTGTGAGCCTCTATGATTGGCTAATTTTTTATTTTTATAGAGATGGGGGTCTCACTATGTTGCCCAGGCTTATCTCGAATTCCTGGGCTCAAGTGATCCTCCCGCCTTGGCCTCCCAAAGTGCTGAGATTACAGGCATGAGCCACTGTGCCCAGCCCTGAGTTGTATTTTCTAATAATTTATTATTTGCATCTGTTTTCAAAGTTATTAGCACAAAGTTATCCTTAATATACTCTTTTTTTTTTTTGAGACAGAGTCTTGCTCTGTCGCCCAGGCTGGAGTGCAGTGGTGCCATCTCAGCTTACTGCAAGCTCCGCCTCCTGGGTTCACGCCATTCTCCTGCCTCAGCCTCCCGAGTAGCTGGGACTACAGGTGCCCACCACCACGCCTGGCTAATTTTTTTTTTTTTTGTATTTTTAGTAGAGATGGGGTTTCACCATGGTCTCGATCATCTGACCTTGTGATCCTCCTGCCTCGGCCTCCCAAAGTGCTGGGATTACAGGCGTGAGCCACTGCACCCAGCCCCCTCTTAATATACTCTTATGTCTTGTGTATAATAATGTCCCCTTTTTATGCATGGGATTGCTCATTTGCATTGTCTCTTTTGTCTTTATTAATCCTGCAAGAAGTTTGTCAATATAAATCTTTACAAATAAATGACTTTTGGCCAGCTGCACTCAGGAGATCGAGACCATCCTGGCCAACACAGTGAAACCCCGTCTCTACTAAAAATACAAAAAATTAGCCGGGCGTAGTGGCAGGTGCCTGTGGTCCCAGCTGCTCGGGAGGCTGAGGCAGGAGAATGGTGTGAACCTGGTAGACAGAGCTTGCAGTGAGCCGAGGTCGCGCCACTGCACTCCAGCCCGGGCAATAGAGCGAGACTCTGTCTCAAAAAAAAAAAGAAATGACTTTTGACTTTGTTGGTCCTTTGTATAGTATTTCTTTTTCTTTTATTATTTTTACTTACTTATTTATTTAGAGATGGGGTCTTGCTCTATTGCCCAGGCTGGAGTGCAGTGGCACAATCCTAGTCCTCTGTGATCCTAGATCACTGCAGCCTAAATTCCTGGCTCAGGTGATCCTCTCACTTCAGCCTCCCAAGTGGCTGGGATTATATGTGTGTGCCACAGTGCCTGGTAGTATTTTTTTCATATATCATTAATCTTTACTGTTTATTATCTCATTCCTTCTACTTTCTTTAGATTGATTTTTTTTTTTTTTGAGATAGTCTCACTCTGTCACCTCGGCTGGAGTGGTGCGATCTTGGCTCACTGCAACCTCCACCTCCTGGGTTTAAGCGATTCTCTTGCCTCAGCCTCCCAAGTAACTGGAATTACAGGCATGCGCCACCATGCCCAACTAATTTTTTTTTTTGTATTTTTAGTAGATACCAGGTTTCACCATGTTGGCCAGGCTGGTCTTGAATTCCTGACCTCAACTGATCCGCCCTGCTGTGGGCTCCCAAAGTGCTAGGATTATAGGCGTGAGCCACCACGCTCGGCCTGGATTGATTTTTTGACTTTATTTTATGACTTCTTAAATTAGATGCTTATTTCGTCAATTTAGATTTTTAAAATTTAAGCAACTAAAGTGATAAATTTCCTTTTAAGTACATCGTTAAGTTACACAATTTTGATACATAGTGTTTTTGAAAATCGTGAATGAGTATAATTCACACACCAGAAAATTTGCACTTTTAATGTGTGAAATTTAGTGGTTTTTAGTGTACCCACAGCGTTGTGTAAGCATTACCGTTATCCAGAGCATTTCTTCACCGCCCCCACCCCGAAAATCCTGTAATTATTGGCCGTCACTTTCTATCCCTTTCTCCCTAGCAACCATGAATCTACTTTTTGTCTCTATAAATTTACCTATTCTGGACTTTTTTGCCTTAGCATAATGTTTTCAAGCTTCATTTATGGTGTAGAAGTACTTCATCTCTTTTTTATGGCAGATTAATCTTCCATGATATGGATATACCACATTTTGCTGATTCATTCATCAGTTGATGGACATTTGTGTTATTTCCAGTTTTTGGCTATGTGGAGAATGTTCCTGTGAACATTCATGTGCATGCGTTTCAACATATGTTTTCAGTTCTCTGGGGCCTATAACTAGGAGTGAAATTGTTGGGCCATAGGGTAATTCCATGTTTAATTTTTTGAGGAACTGCCAATTGTTTTCCAAAGCAGCAGCACCATTTTATATCCCCACCAACAATATGTGAGGGTTCTGATTTCTCCACATCCTCTTCAACACTAGCTATTGCTCTTCTTTTTGATTATAGCCATCCTAGTGGGTGTGAAGTGGTATCACTGAAGTTTTTTGGGGTTTTTTTTTGTTTTTTTCTGAGTCCGGATCTTGCTCTATCACCTAGGCTGAAGTGCAGTGGCGCCATCTCAGCTCACTGCAACCTCTGCCTCCCAGGTTCAAGTGATTCTCCTGCCTCAGCCTCCCTTAGTCCCTAGCTGGGACTACAGGTGCACACTGCCACACCCAGCTAATTTTTGTATTTTTAGTAGAGACAGGGTTTCACCCTTCAGACCAGCCGTGTTGGTCAGGCTGGTCTCAAACTCCTGACCTCGTGATCTGCCCACGTCAGCCTCCCAAAGTGCTGGGATTACAGGTGTGAGCCACCATGCCCGGCCAATTTTCTGAATTTTTAAAATCATGAACTGATGTGCTTTTTGTGCATCAATTGAGATGATCGTTTTGAGGTTTTTTTCCCCTTCATTCTATTAATGTGGTATATTACATTGATCGACTTTCCTTTGTTGAACTACCCTTGCATTCCTGGGATAAATCCCACTTCATCATGGTGTATATTCCTTTTAATATACTGTTGGGTTGGGTTCATAGCTTTTTTGGGGAGGGGGTGGATTTTTGCATCTATATTCATAAGTGATATTGGTCTGTAATCTTCTTTTCTTGTGGTGTCTTTATCTGGCTTTAAGGTAATGCTGGCCTCCTGGGATGAGTTAGGAAGTGTCCCCTCATCTTCAGTTATTTAGAAGAGTTTGAGGACTGGTGTTAATTTGTCTTTAAATGTTTGGTGGAATTTCGAAGCCATCTGGTCCTGGACATTTCTTTGGTGAGAAGTTTTTTGTTGTTGTTGATTCAGTCTTTTTATTATTATAGGTCTATTTAGATTTTCTATTTTTCCTAGGTCAGTTTTGGTGCTTTGTTTCTTTCTAGGAATTTGTTCTTTTTGTCTATATTATCTAATTTATTATCATATAATTGTCTATAGTGTTTCCTTGTAATCTTTTTATTTTTGTTAGGCTGGTAGTGATGTCCCTCTTTAATTCCTGATTTTAGTAATTTGAGTCCTCTGTCTTTTCTCCTGTTTAGGCCAGGTAAAGAATTGTCAATTTTGTTGAGCTTTTCAAAGAACTATTGGTTTTATTGATTTTTCTTTATTGTTTATTCTCTATTTCATGTATTTGGACTTTAATCTTTATTATTTCTTTTCTTCTGCTTGCTTTGGGTTCAATTTGCCCATTTTCTTTTTTCTTAAATCCCAAGAACCAGTGAATGTTCATTTTCTAGTTTCTTTTTTTAATTTAATAAATCCATTTTTTATTTAATATATCATAGTGGGACATATTTTTGGGGTACATGTGATATTTTGATAATGTATACAATGTGTAATGATCAAATCAGGGTAATTGGGATCCATCGCCTCAAACATTTATCTTTTCTTTGTGTTGGAGACATTACAATTCTTCTAGCTATTTTGAAATATACAGTAAACTACTGTTAACTATAATTTCCCCTGCCTTACTGTCAAATACTAGAACTTATTCCTTCTATTTAACTGCCTTTTCTAGTTTCTTAAGGTGGAAGGTTAGGTTATTGATTTGATAGCTCTCTCTTTTAATATATGTACATTTTTCATGGCCATGCTATGTAATTTCTCATTACCATTATCATCTCTTTCCGATAAACTAGTTATTTTAGAAGAATGTTTTTTAAAACATAAAAAAATTTCTAACTTAATTTTCTCATAGTAAAAAAATGTGACCTACATAAGATCACAGCTTTGAAGTGAACAGAAGCTGGTGCTATGGCTCAGTGTATGATGAATTTTCATAAAGGTTCCTTCGTTCTTGAAAAGACTGGCTAACAAATTGTGACTGTAGGTGAAGCACTCCTAAATATTTTAAATATGATAATTAGCTTAACTCACACTGAGCCTATGAGGCAGGAACTATTATTATCCTTATCTTAGGGATAATAAAGAAACTGAGGCACAGAAGGATTTAAGCAACTTGATGAAGTCACTGATCTATGAAGTGGCACAGCTGGGATTTGAACCCAGGCAGAGGGATCCTGAAGTCTGTTCTCTCAGCCAGTACGCTATTCTCTGAGTACTAGGGGGATTGTTCTATAATTGTCCATTATATCAAACTTATTGTTTTGTCTGCTTAATCTATCAATTACTGAAAGAAAGAAAGATGATAAAAATCTTATAACATCCTAATGGCTTTGCCAATTTCTCTCTGTATTTCTATCAATTATTTTTCATTATATATTTTGAGCTATGATATTTGGTACATCACATTTAGAATTCTTATAAGCGCCTAGTGAATTAAACATTTTTTAAAATCTAGTGACCACCTTCATCTCTAATAATTATTTTTACTTTCAAGTCTATTTCAGCCAATGTTTCTATAGCTAATTCAGGGTTTTTTTTTGTTGAATTTTTAAAATATATCTTTTTATACTGTTTGATGTCCAATCTTTCTATAGCCCAATGTTTTGTTTTCTTGTAAACAGCACTAGCCAGCTTTTTAGTAATCCAGTTTGAAAAATTTTGTCCACGCTGGGCACAGTGGCTCACGCCTGTAATCCCAGAACTTTGGGAGGCCCAGGTGGACGGATCACCTGAGGTCAGGAGTTCGAGACCAGCCTGGCCAACATGGTGGAACCCCATCTCTACCAAAAATACAAAAATTAGCTGGGCAAGGTGGGTAGGTGCCTGTAATGCCAGCTACTAGGGAGACTGAGGCAGGAGAATCACTTGAACGTGGGAGGCGGAGGTTGCAGTGAGCCAAGATTGTGCCATTGCACTCCAGCCTGGGTGAAAAGAGCAAAACTCTATCTGAAAAACAAAAAAAAAGACAAAGGAATATTTTGTCCTTTGACTAGAGAGTTTAGTTCATTTACACTCACAGTGATTAATGCTGTATTTATTTCAGCTGACTTACTGTGTTTACTTATTTTCTGCTTGTCTTTCCTGTCATGCTGCCTTTTGTGTTGAGTTCCTGCTTTTCTCTCTACTAATTTTTTTCTCTCTACTAATTTTTTTCTCTGTGAGTTTGAAAGACATAAGAGTTTGCTTAATACATACTAAAGTTAGTTAATCAGTGTCTTTTTTTTTTCTCTGAGACAGGGTCTGGCTCTGTCACCCAGGCTGGAGTGTGGTGGCGTGATCTCAGCTCACTGCAACCTCTGCCTCCTGGGCTCAAGCCATCCTGCCACCTGAGCTTCCCGAGTAGCTGAGTGGTACTACAGGTGCACACCACCATGCCTGGCTAATTTTTGCACTTTTTTGGTAGAGATGGGGTTTTGCTCTGTTACCCAGGCTGGTCTCAAACTCCTAGCTCAAGCCATCCACCTGCCTCGGCCTCCCAAAGTGCTAGGATTACAGGCGTGAGCCACTGTGCCCAGCCCTAATCAATGACTTTACCCTCCTCGTGAACAATGCATAAACCTTAGAAATTCAGCTTGAATCACCCCTTTCCTTTGTATATTATGCTATGGTGGGCTAGTATTTTAATTCTAAAGTTTTTTTTTTTCCTGCCATAATTTAAACATCATCATGATTTGAGATAGCCCATGTTATTTGGATTACCCACAAATAACAGTATTTTTGTTCAGCATTCTCCGACCTTTCATCTGAGATCATTTTCCATCCACCCGAAACATATCCTTTTGTATTTCCTTTGTTTTGTTTTCTTTTTGAGCAGGCTTGATCTCCTGGTCTCAGGTGAGCCTCCCACCTCAGTGTCTCAAGTAGCTAGGACTACAGGCACATGCCACCATGCCCAGATAATTTCTTTGGGGAGGGTTGGGGGGCAGTTGACGGAGTCGCGCTCTGTCGCCCAGGCTGGAGTGCAGTGGCGCGATCTCCACTCACCGCAACCTCTGCCTCCCAAGTTCAAGCGATTCTTCTTCCTCAGCCTCCCAAGTAGCTGGGATTCTAGGTGTGCACCACCACATCCAGCTAATTTTTGTATTTTTAGTAGAGATGGGGTTTCACCATGTTGACCAGGCTAGTCTCGAACACCTGGCCTCAAGTGATCCACCCTCCTCAGCCTCCCAAAGTGCTGAGATTACAGGCATGAAGTACCACACCTGGCCCTTTTTGTATTTGTATTTTTATTTTTTAGCAAGGGTCTGTTGGTTATAAACTTTCTCAGTGTTTGTCTAAAATGCCTTTATAGTGTGCTTATTCTTGACAGTTCTCTGGATATAGAATTCTGGCTTGACATTATTTTCAGCCTCTCAAAGACACTATTAGTCCTGTTCTGCTTCCATCATTGCTGTGTGAGCCAGGAGTCTGTCTACCTTGCCTTCTGGAAAAAATCTTAATTTTTTTTTTTCTTTCATACTATACGATTCACCATGATGTGTGGAGGTATGGATTTCTTTTCATTCTGCCTTGAATGTATTGAACTTCCTGGCTATGAATTGATACCTTTCAACAATTCTAGAAAATTTGTAGTCATGATCTTTGAGAATATCACCTCCTTCCCACTCTCTGTATATTCTCATAAAATCTAAACTGGACCTTCTCACTCAATCCTCTGTTTCTCTTAACCTTGCTTTTAGATTTCCCATCTCTTAGTGTCTCTGGATTGCATTCTGGGTTGTTCCTTCAGCTCCTTTCTCAGTTCACTAATTTTCTTTTTTGCTCTGTCAAATCTGTTAGTTATTTCTTCCAAGAACTTAATTTCAATTTTAAAAATTTTATTTCTAGAAGATGTAATGGATCTTTTCAAATTTGTTCATTTTTGCTCAAATTTTCAAACTTTTCATCTATTTCTTTAAATATAGTAAGCATAGTCTTATATTCTGTGTCTGATAAGGTCAATATCTGAAGTCTTAGTGGTCAGTTTTTGTCCACTGTGGCTGCTGCTCAGTTATCACGCCTTGTTTGCTTGTGAGATCTCTGCCTTGTTTGGCCTAGAAGTTCTTTGTTTGGCCGTGAGAGAGTTCTTTGAGTCCTCAGATAAAGTTAAATCGCTCCGGGGTGTTTCTGCTAGTCACCTGGAATGCCACCAATCCAGAACACCTTTTTCGTTCTTTTTTATTTATTTACTTATTTTTTGAGACACAGTCTTGCTCCGGCTGGAGTGCAATGGCATAATCTCAGCTCACTTCAGCCTCGACTTCCCAGGCTCAAGGAATCCTTCCACCTCAGCCTTCCCAGTAGCTGGGACTACAGGCACACACCACCATGCCCAGCTAATTTTTGTAGAGATGGGGTTTTACCACCTCGCCCAGGCTAGTTTTGAGCTCCAGGACTCATGCGATCTGTCTGCTTCAGCCTCCCAAAGTGCTAGGATTACAGGCGTGAGTCTGAGTCACCACACCCAGCCTTGTTCTTTTTTTTTTTTTTTTTTTTTTTGGAGATGGACTCTCACTCTGTCGCCCAGGCTGGAGTGCAATGGTGTGATCTCGGCTCACTGCAACCTCTGCTCCCCAGGTTTAAGCAATTCTCTGCCTCAGCCTCCTGAGTAGCTGGGATTACAGGCATGTGCCACTATGTCTGACTAATTTTTTGTATTTTTAGTAGAGACAGGGTTTCACCATCTTGGCCAGGCTGGTCTTGAACTCCTGACCTCGTGATCCACCCACCTTGGTCTCCCAAAGTGCTGGGATTACAGGTGTGAGCCACCGTACCCGGCCGCCTTGTTCTTTTTTTGAGACAGTGTCTCATTCTGTCACCCAGGTTGGAGTGCAGTGGTGCAATCATAGCTCACTGCAGCCTCAGCCTTCTGGGCTCAAACTATCCTCCCAAGTAGCTGGGACTATGATAGAGACACACACCACACGCCCAGCTAACTTCTTATATTTTTTGTAGAGATGGGGTCTTGCTAGGTTGGCTAGGCTGGTGTTGAACTCCTGGGCTCAAGTGATCCTCCCACCTCAGCCTCCTGATTTACCTGGGACTACAGATCCATGCCACCATGCCTGGCTCATTTTTTTTTTTTTTTTTTTTTTTTTTTTTTGAGATGGAGTCTGGCTCTGTCGCCCAGGCTGGAGTGCAGTGGCACAATCTCAGCTCACTGCAAGCTCCGCCTCCCGGGTTCATGCCATTCTCCTGCCTCAGCCTCCCCAGTAGCTGGGACTACAGGCGCCCGCCACCACGCCCAGGTAATTTTTTGTATTTTTAGTAGAGACGGGGTTTCACCATGTTAGCCAGGATGGTCTTGATCTCCTGACCTAGTGATCCGCCCATCTTGGCCTCCCAAAGTGTGAGATTACAGGTGTGAGCCACCACGCCCGGCCGTCTGGCTCATTTTCTTACTTTTTGTAGTGATGGGGTCTCCCTATGTTGCCCAGGCTGGTCTTGAACTCCTGGGCTTAAGCAGTCCTCCCACCTCGGTCTCCCAAAACACTGGGATTACAGTCCATCAGCCACTGTGCCTGGTGCAGGACGCTTTTAAAACTAAATTATCTTCTTAAGGTTTCACAGGCAGTGTGAATTAAAACTGAAAGGTCATGTGAAGCCTGGCATGAGGTTATTTTTTCCTTCCCTCCAGGGAGGTTTAATTTTCTTTCTTTCTTTTTTTTTGTTTTTGAGACGGAGTCTCGCTCTGTCGCCCAGGCTTGAGTGCAGTGGCGCGATCTCGGCTCACTGCAAGCTCCGCCTCCCAGATTCACGCCATTCTCCTGCCTCAGCCTCCCGAGTAGCTGGGACTACAGGCACCTGCCACCACGCCTGGCTAATTTTTTTGTATTTTTAGTAGAGACGGGGTTTCACCGTGTTAGCCAGGATGGTCTCGATCTCCTGACCTCGTGATCCGCCCGTCTCGGCCTCCCAAAGTGCTGGGATTACAGGCGTGAGCCGCCGCGCCCGGCTTTTGTTTTGTTTTGTTTTGTTTTTTTTGAGACACGGTCTTGGTCTGTTGCCCAGGCTGGAGTGCAGTGGCACGATCTTGGCTCACTGCAACCTCCACCTCCCGGGTTCAAGCTATTTTCCTGCCTCATCCTCCCGAGTAAGTGGGACTACAGGTGCCCACCACCATGCCTGGCTAATTTCTGTATTTTTTCAGTAGAGAATGAGTTTTACCATGTTGGCCAGGCTGGTCTCAAACTCCTGACCTCAAATGATCCACCCGCCTCGGCCTCCCACAGTGCTGGGATTACAGGCGTGAGCCACTGCGCCCAGCCTAATTTTCTTTCATACTTCATTGCTGACATTCCTGACGGGGGTTCCAGTTTAATTGCAGGAACCTCCTGTTGGATTCTCTACCTCAGGTAGATGTTTATCATCTGCTTCTATACCCTGGGGTTCAGGGGTCTACAGAAGCCCTTTAGCATTATTTACCTTGCAGGGTTCCTACTTTCTATTTTTTAAAAATATCTTTATTGATATTTAATTCACATACCATACAAGTCACCTATTTAAAGTTGCAATTTAAATATACTATTAAATATACAATTTAAATGTACTGAAGTATATTACGATTTTATTTATTTATTTATTTATTTATTTGTTTGTTTATTGAGATGGAGTCTCGCTCTGTCACCCAGGCTGGAGTGCAGTGGCCAGATCTCGGCTCACTGCAACCTCTGTCTCCTGGGTTCACGCAATTCTCCTACCTCAGCCTTCCAGGTAGCTGGGATTACAGCACCTGCCACCATGGCCACCTAATTTTTGCATTTTTAGTACAGACGGGGTTTCACCACGTTGGCCAGGCTGGTCTCAAATTCCTGACCTTAGGTGATCCAGCTGCCTCAGCCTCCCAAAGAGCTGGGATTACAGGTGTGAGCCACTGCACCTGGCCATATATTACGATTTAAATATACTATTAAATATACAATTTAAATATACTATTTAAAGTACATTCACAGAGTTGTGCAACCATCACCACATCAATTTTAGAACATTTCATTATCCCAAAAACAAATGAGGTACTCCTTAGCCATGACTCCCCAGCCCTCCCAGCAGCCCTGGCAACCACAAATCTACTTCTTATCTCTATGGATTTGCCTATTGGGATATTTCATGTGAACAGGATCATATAATACATGGTCCTTTGTGGCTGGCCTTTTTCATTTAGCATAATGTTTGCAAGGTTCCTCCATGTTGTAGCATGGATCAGAATGTTGTTCCTCTTTGTTGCCAAATAATATCCCATTGTTTGGCTCTATATTTTGTATATTCACTCTTCAGTTGATGGATAATTGGGTAGTTTCATCCACTCAGCTATTATAAATAATGCAGCCATTAACATTCTCTCTCTCTCTTTTTTTTTTTTTTTGAAATGGAATCTTGCTCTCTTGCCCAGGCTGGAGTGCAGTGGCACGATCTCGGCTCACTGCTACCTCTGCCTCTGGGTTCAAGCGATTCTCCTACCTCAGCCTCCTGAGTAGCTGGGATTACAGGCATGTGCCACCACGCCCAGCTAGTTTTGTGGGTTGTTTGTTTTTGAAACTGAATCTTACTCTGTCGCCCAGGCTGGAGTGCTGTGGCACGATCTCAGCTCACTGCAACCTCCGCCTCCCAGGTTTAAGCGATTCTCCTGCCTCAGCCTCCCAAGTAGCTGGGACTACAGGCATGGGCCACCATGCCCAGCTAATTTTTGTATTTTTAGTAGAGGTGGAGTTTCACCATATTGGCCAGGCTGGTCTCAAAACTCCTGACCTCAAGTGATCCGTCTGCCTGGGCCTCCCAAAGCGCTGGGATTACAGGTGTGAGCCACCGTGCCCTGCCACACTCTTATGAACAAGGCTTTGCATGGACACATTTTCATTTCTCTTGGGTATAGAGCTTGGAGTGGAATTTCTGGGTCATATGAAGCTCTGTGTTTAACCTTTTGAGAAACTGCCAGAATGTTCTTCGGAGCAGCTGCAACATTTTACATTCCCACCAGCATCCTGTGAGGTTACCATCCCTCCACATCCTCACCCAAGTTGTTATTATCTTTATTATTATTATTATTATTATTATTATTGTCAATGGAGGGCAGGGGATGCAGTGGCTTATTAGTGCCTTTAAAAATAAGTTTTGCAGTTTACCGTTCTATCCCGCACTGGGTTGTTTTAGTCAAGAGGGTTCTTTAGGCAGCAAAATCACCCAACTGCCAGAAATGCAAGCCCCTGCCTTCCCTTGCTGGCTGGCTGTGGCCTCCTGTCGGACCCCTGCTTTTTCTCTTGCCTTCTTCTAAGCTGTTGTCCACGCAGCACTCGAGCCACCTTTTAGAGTCCTAATGCAGTCACATCCCTCCTCGCTGCAAGCTGTGGGAGGGTCCTTACCCTTTGCTTCAGTCCACACGCCCTAGTCCCTGGCCGGCTCCTGGGAGCTCTGCGGCCTCCCTGGGTCTCCGTGTTTCCTAGAGCCTCCGTAAGTGCTCCCTGTCCTCAGATGCGTGGGGCCCTTCCTCACCTCTGCTCTGGGGTGCCCTCCGCCTGGATTCTGCTTCTCAGCAGCTTCCCAGGGCAGCCCCTTCGGGTCTCAGCGCATAGGTCCCCTACTCTGATCTACTCCTGCTTGCTTTTTTTTTGCAGTTGCTCTGCTCGCTAACCTAACGGACTTGCTCAGACTTAAGCCTCTAGTTTCCAAATGCAGGCTGTGAGGGCATGGACCGAGCCTGGCCCAGCCTGCCCATCACCCTGCATGTTCCAGGTGCTCAATAATATTTGTTGAATGAATGAATGCGTGCACAGGGACGTGCTGAGGAGGCTTGGGGGCCACTTGGCTCTGCCCCGCCCTGCCTCTGATCCCCGCCTCCTCACCTGCCCTCAGCCACCTTCTGGGTGAACCCTCAGTTCAAGATCCGGCTGGATGAGACGGATGACCCGGACGACTACGGGGACCGCGAGTCAGGCTGCAGCTTCGTGCTCGCCCTTATGCAGAAGCACCGTCGCCGCGAGCGCCGCTTCGGCCGCGACATGGAGACTATTGGCTTCGCGGTCTACGAGGTCAGGAGGGTGGATCCCCGGTGGATCTCACTGAGCAGGCAGAGGACCTGGCGCCCCCGACCCGCAGTGCAGGCGGGCTTCCACCAGGGGGCGCCAGGGACCATGCCCTTCCCCACAAATTCCCCTCCACTCCCCCCACCATCCTGAGGGCTGGGAAATCTCAACCTCCAGGAGGCACCTGCTGAGGCCCTCTGGCCGTAAGAGAGGAAGGGGGTTGGCTCAGGGAAGGGAGATTCTGGGATTCACCTCACGCTTAGAGGGCGGCCTGCTGCTCTTGGAGGAGGGAGCTGGCTCAGCTGATGCCTGGGAGTACTGAGCCCTCCGTCTTGGAGGCTGTGAGCAGAAGCTGGCAGGGGAAAGATAGGGGATAGGGAGGGCCTGTCGGCCAAGGTGAGGCTGTGCCAGTCGCTCTGGGATTAGAACTCCTTGCTCTTGCCCTGTATCTGCCCTGCTTCACACACTGCCCTCAAGACAGGGAGAGAAACTTCTGGACCTCCCTGGTCGCAGTCTTGGCCCACACCCAAACCCCCTGGCAGCAGCCTGCGGTGGCCCTTTCCTGTCCCTGGGCTTTGGAACATTGCAGTTGGCCACCCGGGGGCTGGCCTGGAGCCTCTGACTCAGAATGGAGTCCTAGGGCAAGCATTCCCAGGACCAAGAGGACCCTGCCTGAGCCCTCCCTCCTGGGGCCCTGCTGTGGTGCAGGGACCAGATCTGGGTCCCCAGGGCCCTGCCTTCTGCCTCCTTATCCCATCAGTCCCGTCTAAGAACTCAAGACCTCTGCCCAGCATGCACTGTGACCCCGCCCTGGGACAAACACACATCTCTGACTTCCCCTGTCTCTCTATTGCAGGTCCCTCCGGAGGTAGGTGTGGCACCATGACCCACCTGCAGTCACACACCCCTGATGGTGCCAGAGGGGAGCAGCCCAGTGGCAAACCCACCCTGGCCTGGAGAGCTAAGAAGTCACCTTGTTTCACTGCCTGAAAAATGCTTCTCCCCACCTGTTCAGTGGGCAGAGCAAACATTGCTCTCCTGAGGGTCAGCACAGGTAGTCAGTGAGGGAGCTGGATTTGAGCCCTGGTCCTCAGAGCCCCTGTCTGACATGTACACACGAGGCTTTTCCTGCCTTGCCATCTATACCAAGTAAGTGCCAACTAGGGCGGTCCAGCAATGTCAGGAGCAGGGCATTAGACAGGCTGAGAGTTCTGTACCCTTGAGCAGTTGCTTAAGCTCCGAGCCTGTGTTTGTGTCTGTAAAATGGGTGTAACAGCAGAACAGCAAATGAGGTGCCGAGTACCCTGCAGTGCCTGACCTGGGGAAAGCTCCCAGTGATAATAATGACAGTGTTATTGAAACACATGCCTAATCTGCAATCCGGTGCTCCTCTCCTCTACCCTCTGCAGTGAGTAGGATTGTTACATTTTACAGATGAGGAAACTGAGGCAAAATGTCTTGTTAGGGTCACACAGGCTGTGAGTGAGCCATGCCCCAGCTCTCCAGCCCCTTGGCCAGGACAAGAAGCCTGGAGTCTGTGTCTGGGGGTGGCCCCTGAGGGTGGGCTGAGTGGGCAGCTGCAGCCCTGCTCCCTCCTCCCTCCCACCAGCTGGTGGGCCAGCCGGCCGTACACTTGAAGCGTGACTTCTTCCTGGCCAATGCGTCTCGGGCACGCTCAGAGCAGTTCATCAACCTGCGAGAGGTCAGCACCCGCTTCCGCCTGCCACCCGGGGAGTATGTGGTGGTGCCCTCCACCTTCGAGCCCAACAAGGAGGGCGACTTCGTGCTGCGCTTCTTCTCAGAGAAGAGTGCTGGGACTGCGTGAGTCATGGACTTGCCCCTGCCACTCTCCCCTCTCCCAGCCTCCCCCCTCAGGCCCTCTGCTGTCCCCCTCTGACTGGCTCCTTTCCTCCCCACTCTCTGCAGGGAGCTGGATGACCAGATCCAGGCCAATCTCCCCGATGAGGTGCGTGGTCCCACCCCACCAGGCCCCGTCCTCCTCTCTTCCTCACCCCTGGGTGTGTGATGGGGACCCAGGTGTCCTGTCCCCTGAGTTCCTGCTAACAGGGAAGATCCCCTCCTGGCGGAAGCCATAGGAGTAGTGCTAATCCCTCATCCGCCCAGCACTTTACAGTTTGCAGAGGACCTGTGATACTAATGGCACAGGCCCTGAGCTCTCACCCGGTGGCGGGTTTGTGCTGAGCACTTCACCTGTGTTACCTCATTTCCTCCCCACATCAACCCTGTCCGGGTCTTGTTACCATACCTCCTCTGAATGGGAAATTCAGGTTCACAGAGGTTAGGGAACTTGCCTGAGGCCATACAGTAGGGATCCAAACTCTTGCCTTTTTTTTTTTTTTTTTTTTTTTGAGAGAGTCTCACTCTGTCACCCAGGCTGGAGTGCAATGGCGTGATCTCGGCTCACTGCAGCCTCCGTCTCCTGGGTTCAGGTGATTCTCCTGCCTCAGCCTCCTGAGTAGCTGGGATTACAGGCACACGTTACCACACCTGGCTAATTTTTGTATTTTTAGTAGAGACGGGGTTTTGCCATTTTGGTCAGGCTGGTTTCGAACTCCTGACTTCAGGTGATCCACCCACCTTGGCCTCACAAAGTGCTAGGATTACAGGTGTGAGCCACCGCACCTGGCCCAAACTCTTGCCTTTTACTCAGAGCTGAACAGCATCCCCTTCATTTAGGTCACATGAGTGCTGGGTATGGGGTGGGGCAGGGCAGGGCAGGAACGAGATTCCCTTTTCAGATTAGAAAAGTGAGACTCAAGCCTGGCGCAGTGGCTCATGCCTGTAATCCTAGCACTTTGGGAGGTTGAGGCGGGCGGATAACCTGAGGTCGGGAGTTTGAGACCAGCCTGGCCAACATGGCAAAACCCCGTCTCTACTAAAAATACAAAAATTAGCCGGGCATGGTGGTGGGCACCTTTAATCCCAGCTACTCAGGAGGCTGAGGCAGGGAGAATGGCTTGAGCCCGGGAGGCGGAGGTTGCAGTGAGCTGAGATCCCGCCACTGTACTCCAGCCTGGGTGACAGAGTGAAACTCCATCTCAAAAAGAAAAGAAAAGTGAGGCTCAGAGAAGCGAAGTGACTTGTAGCAGATATGTGACCTCAGCCCTCCCTCCAGCTGCCTCCACACGGGCAGGGCCGGGGCCTCTCTTACCTGCTTTCTCCCCTTCTCGGTCCAGCAAGTGCTCTCAGAAGAGGAGATTGACGAGAACTTCAAGGCCCTCTTCAGGCAGCTGGCAGGGGAGGTAGGTTGGGGCATGGCAGGTTGGGAGGGGCCTGTGAGGGGCAGCCATCTCCTGGGGCAGGTGCCACCTCCTCTCTCTCCCCAGGACATGGAGATCAGCGTGAAGGAGTTGCGGACAATCCTCAATAGGATCATCAGCAAACGTGAGTCCCCGCGGGGCTGTCCCACCACCCCACCGTTTCTTCCACATCAGAATCCAGGCTCCTGCTCACACATTGAGCTGAACCCCATCCCTTGGTCTGCATGAGTCGGGGAATCCTCCAGTTTTTCTGAGCCCAGTTCCCTGCCATTTCCATCCCATACTCCTCCTCCTGACCTGCCATCCTGATAATCCCTGTGCTCGGGTGCTGTGCCTTTGTGGGATTAGCAGCGCAGCCTGGCCAGGCACAGTGGCTCACACCTGTAGTCCCAACACTCTGGGAGGCCGAGGCAGGAGTCGCTTCAGCCCAGGAGTTCAACACCAGCCTGGACGATATGGAGAGACCCTGTCTCTGCAAAAAAGTACAAAAATTAGCTGGGCGTGGTGGCATGCACCTATAGTCCCAGCTACTCAGGAGGCTGAGTTGGGAGGATGGCTTGAGACCAGGGAGGTTAAGGCTGCAGTGAGCTGTGATCACATCAGTGCACTCCAGCCTGGGCAACAGAGCAAGACCCTGTCTCAAAAAAAAAAGCAGGAGCAGCACCTTAGTGCCAAAGAAAAGTCTACCTTTCCTCCCAGAGCCTCCTGGGCCAGGCTGAGTGGCTTGGGGAACACCACGTGACTGGCTTCACTCCCCAGGGCAGACAACTGCTGGCCTCTCATCCCCTCCCCTCCCCTTTGCTGCCACTGACCTCCATCCACACGGTTTCCTTAAGCAGAGCTTTTCTCCTCCTCTTCTCTGCTAGTGAAGCACTGCTTACCCTCCTAGCCTGCAGCAAGCCCTGCCCTGCCCCATCTTTCTACCCAATTTCTCGCTCTTCTGTTTCACACTCATTTCTTTTTACTTTGGACTAATTGTGGCTGTTGGGACTTTGGCTTGATTGCTAAAATACTTTACTTGTACTTCCTGATGATACAAACAATCCTGCCCACTTCCTCTGCCAGATATTGCACCCACTCGTCAGGATTTGTGCGTCCTTGACTCTGCCCCACCCAGTGCTCCCAGCAGGGGCAGGTGCAGGAAGCTCACTAGGTGGAGATGTTGGAATTGGTTTTTCTTGCAGACAAAGACCTGCGGACCAAGGGCTTCAGCCTAGAGTCGTGCCGCAGCATGGTGAACCTCATGGATGTATCCTTCCGTTTGCTTTTGTCTCCGGAGTGGGGTTTTGGGTGGAGGTATCGGTGCTGGGAGAACTGTCCCAGGACAGCACAGAGAACAGGACAGAGCCATGCGGAGTGTGGACACACAGTGCCCCATGCTCAGATGTCTCCCTGGACGTCTTCCTGTTGGTTGGGAGGGAGAAACTGAGGCACAGACCTGTGTCAAGTGAAAGGTGGAGCAAGACCTGGGTCCCCATTGACCCTGAGGCTGGTGCTATTTCTGACCCCTCCCCAGCCCACTCCACTGCAGCCCAGCTCAGAGAACGAGGCAAGCCTGGCTGTGGGCTGACTGTACATGGCTTTTGCTGCTTCTCCTCACCCAGCCCCAAGTTGGCTTGCCGGCTCGGCGGCCATCTCCCCTTCTGCACAGTTGCCCACTCTCCCATGACTGGTCTAAGTGATGGAATTTCCTTCTTAACGGCCACCCAGCGTGATGGCAATGGGAAGCTGGGCCTGGTGGAGTTCAACATCCTGTGGAACCGCATCCGGAATTACCTGGTAGGTTGTCCCCACTCACCTCAGTCATGCAGGTGCGGGCCGGGCAGGTGGGAAGGGCCGGGTGACTCAGCCTGGCCCTCACCCTCTGCCGCCACCTCAGTCCATCTTCCGGAAGTTTGACCTGGACAAGTCGGGCAGCATGAGTGCCTACGAGATGCGGATGGCCATTGAGTCGGCAGGTGAGACTCCAAGGCTGACGGCACCTGTGGGGCCCAGGACAGGTAGCCCCACTGCTCCTATGCCCCAGGCCCTTGTCCCTGGGGTGCTAGTGGTGACATGGTAACAGCCATCTTGTCCTTTTCCCCACGGTTACTAGCACCCTGCCTAGCCCCAGCCCCCTCCTGGGGACCCAACCCCTCCCCCATCCTGTTGGGCAGGGGCTGCGCCTCCCTGACCTTCACTCACTCTCCTGGACCAGGCTTCAAGCTCAACAAGAAGCTGTACGAGCTCATCATCACCCGCTACTCGGAGCCCGACCTGGCGGTCGACTTTGACAATTTCGTTTGCTGCCTGGTGCGGCTAGAGACCATGTTCCGTGAGTGTCCCCAACTGCCTCCCACCCTCCAGCTCCGTCCCAAACGCGTCCCGCAGGAGCTGGGGGGAATGACAGATGGGTGAATTAGCAGATACAGGCCAGTGCTGTGGGTGTGTGCCAGAGAGGCCTGGGTCTGGGTTTGGGGGCCCTGGCTGAGTGCCAGGAGAGTCGGGGAGGGAGGGAGTTGACAGTGGCTTCTCAGGCAGCAGGAAGGGGTGAAGCTTCCCAGCTTCAAGGGGTGTCAGCTTGCGGTACTGTGGGGAGGTAGAGAGGGACCAGGCAGGAAGGGGGCCAGGCCTGGCCCTGCGTGAATATCCCACTGAGTTTTCAGCCCTGTATCACCTTTTCTTGAACACACAGGATTTTTCAAAACTCTGGACACAGATCTGGATGGAGTTGTGACCTTTGACTTGTTTAAGGTGGGAACCTCCCTGGGCCCATGGTTGGGGAAGAGTTCCAGGCGATCGAGTTTTCTTATCTGGCCAGTGTTCCCTGTCCTTTCCTGGAAATGAGCCTGGGCCTCAGAGCCAACCCTGAAGGCCGGGCCACCTGAATCCTGAAAGGCTGGGGTGGGGGTGTCTGGATTCTGGGAAAGGAGCAGGAGGGGAGGTCCAGGCCCTTGGAGGCCCCTATGGGAGCAGCACTCTGGTTTCCCAAGGGTGGAGGAGGTAAGAAAGTAACCCCTCCATGAAGTCCCTGAGGTGGCTCCTGAGCCGTGGAGTTGGGGGCTGGACCTGGGGTTTGGGTGGGGAAGAAGCCAGGGAGCCATTTCTGCGGCCCCAGCCGACCTGCCTGTTCTCCCGCAGTGGTTGCAGCTGACCATGTTTGCATGAGGCAGGGACTCGGTCCCCCTTGCCGTGCTCCCCTCCCTCCTCGTCTGCCAAGCCTCGCCTCCTACCACACCACACCAGGCCACCCCAGCTGCAAGTGCCTTCCTTGGAGCAGAGAGGCAGCCTCGTCCTCCTGTCCCCTCTCCTCCCAGCCACCATCGTTCATCTGCTCCGGGCAGAGCTGTGAGGCCCCTGCCTGCGCCAGCCATGGGCTCGGGATGGACTCCCTGGGCCCCACCCATTGCCAAGCCAGGAAGGCAGCTTTCGCTTGTTCCTGCCTCGGGACAGCCCCGGGTTTCCCCAGCATCCTGATGTGTCCCCTCTCCCCACTTCAGAGGCCACCCACTCAGCACCACCGGCCTGGCCTTGCCTGCAGACTATAAACTATAACCACTAGCTCGACACAGTCTGCAGTCCAGGCATGTGGAGCCGCCTCCCGGCTTGGGGAGGCCCCGGGGCTGGGAACGCCTGTGCCTTCCTGCGCCGAAGCCAACGCCCCCTCTGTCCTTCCCTGGCCCTGCTGCCGACCAGGAGCTGCCCAGCCTGTGGGCGGTCGGCCTTCCCTCCTGCGCTCCTTTTTTATATTAGTGATTTTAAAGGGGACTCTTCAGGGACTTGTGTACTGGTTATGGGGGTGCCAGAGGCACTAGGCTTGGGGTGGGGAGGTCCCGTGTTCCATATAGAGGAACCCCAAATAATAAAAGGCCCCACATCTGTCTGTGATGTGTTTCTCCCCAGCCTACTGCCTGGAGGGCACCTGCAGGCCCCGGCCCATGGGGGCAGCTCGTGGCCTCAGCTCACCCCTCCCCTCCAACCCCTCCATCTCCTTCCCCTTGACCTTGAAGCTTGAACCCCTACTGGAGTCCTGGGTATCTGGGCAAGACCACCCCTGGCCCTGGGAGGTTGGGAAGGAGGGGCCCTAGCTGCAGGGACAGGGCCACACAGCTGAGGTCCCACATGGCTCTGCTGATCCTACATGCCCTCCCCGCCACCCAGGAGGCCTGACCCCTACCTTTCTTGCACACTTCGGCCCGTTGAGGTGAGGCTCTGGCTGAAATTCAAACCTCTACTTAGCACACACCCGGCCCCCCAGGGAGCTCCCCAGGGCACAGAGCCGCCTTCAGGTCCCTCTGTGGGGAGCCCCTGTGACCCAGACACCTGCACTTACATAAGCCGCTCCAGGGCCTGCTGGGATCTGGGATTTTCTTACCAGAGATAAGAGTGGTTTGGGGGAAGGAAGAGGGGATGGGGCGAAGCTGCAAATGCAGAGCAGAGGCCGAGGTGGGGGAGGGTGGGGGTTGGCTGCTGTCAGCTGCTGTGGGCCCCAGCGTTGGGGCGGAGATGGAGGTGGAGGCCCCTGTGTGCCCCATGGGGAAGGCTGCCCGCACACTGCTATCTTGAGCTTGCGTTTTGCCCTTGTCACCTCCTCACTGGGAGTCCAGGTCCTGTTGGGCTCAGAGTCTTCAGCAGTGAGGGCAGTGGCTCAGCTCTTCCTGCAGCTTGGGCTGGTGTGTGAGGGGCTGGAGGGCGGGAGGGTCTGCAGGGCCCGCCATCTTGCTCAAACCCTTACTTGCTCTCTGGATTGGGTTTTATTTGATGTGGGGATGGGAACACCACATCTGGATGACCTGGGACCCTAACCTCTCATAAACTCTGAGTCACTGAGGTAGGGGTGGGAAGAGCAGGGCTTCTTCCTGACTGCCCTATTTGGGCTTTCTTGCTTTGTTTCTTTCCTTCCTTTCTTTCTGATGGAGTTTCTCTCTTGTTGCCCAGGCTGGAGTGCAGTAGCGTGATCTCGGCTCACTGTAACCTCCACCTCCCGGGTTCAAGCGAGTCTCCTGCCTCAGCCTCCCAAGCAGCTGGGATTACAGGTGCCCGCCACCATGCCTGGCTAACTTTTGTATTTTTAGTAGAGAGAGGGTTTCACCATGTTGGCCAGGCTGGTCTAGAACTCCTAACCTCAGGTGATCAGCCTGCCTTGGCCTCCCAAAGTGCCGGGATTACAGGCATGAGCCACTGCACCTGGCCTATTTGGGCATTTTAAAAGGGCTTTTTCCCAAGTGTCACCTGTGCAGCCAAGTCCCTGCTTTCTCGGGAAGTGGGGGAAAGGTAAGCAGCTGTAAACACTGCATCCCATTATTCTGAACTCTCAGCACTTAAGGCTCCAGCTGTGATTTGGAGCCTAGAGACAGGGACTGTGTCCCATGTGCCAAAGCCAGAATCGGGGCTCCCGAACATGCCTCGGTGTCCTCTGGAGGAAAGGGAAGGTGATGGTGCTCCATTCACTGCTGGGGTCCTGTCGGTGAGGGCAGTGGGCAGGGCGGCCAGACCTGCGGATATGGGTGGTAGGCTGTGACTCAGCCCTCGGGGTGAGAGATGGAGAGAGCTAGAGAAAGGGCATGGGGGAGGGGAGCCCTGCAGATGTGGGGACACCTGAACCCTCCTATGGGGTGTAACCTGAGCCCTCCGACACAGGGTGCACAGGATGTCTGCAGTCCTCACCCCTGGCCTGTTCCTCCCCCTCCCAGGGCCCCTCCCGGCCTCTGTACATAAAGCCGGGGGTACTGGGCCTCAGGTCAGGCCTATGGCCATGGCCTTCACAGACCTGCTGGATGCTCTGGGCGGCATGGGCCGCTTCCAGCTCATCCACATGGCCCTGCTGCTGCTGCCCTGCGGCCTGCTGGCCTGCCACAACTTCCTGCAGAACTTCACGGCCGCTGTCCCCCCCCACCACTGCCGGGGCCCTGCCAACAACACTGAGGCCTCCACCAACGACTCGGGGGCCTGGCTGAGGGCCACCATACCCCTGGACCAGCTTGGGGCCCCTGAGCCCTGCCGGCACTTCACCAAGCCTCAGTGGGCCCTGCTGAGCCCCAACTCCTCCATCCCGGGCGCGGCCACGGAGGGCTGCAAGGACGGCTGGGTCTATAACCGCAGTGTTTTCCCGTCCACCATCGTGATGGAGGTCAGAAGGGGCTGGTGCGTGGGGGGGCTGCTGCCGAGGCCCAGTCTGAAGTGCCCATGTCTTCCCTGCAGTGGGATCTGGTGTGTGAGGCCCGCACTCTCCGAGACCTGGCGCAGTCTGTCTACATGGCCGGGGTGCTGGTGGGGGCTGCCGTGTTTGGCAGCTTGGCAGACAGGTGAGCCCATGGGGATAAGGGCCCCAGGCACCCAGTGCGGGCCAGAAAGCCTAGGCCTCTGCATTCATTTTTCTTTGTTACAGTTGATTTGTGCATTTTAAACAGATAATACATATAGTACATTCACATGGTTTCAAATCCCGAAAGGCACAGAAGAGCCTGCCGGGGATCACCCCTTTCCTGCCTCTGCCCCTCCTTGCAGTAATCCCCAGAGGGCAGCCTGCTTTCTATGCCTTTTACCAGAGACATTTTATGATTCTATGCAGTCAAGCAAGTGGGTGTATATGTTCCATTCCCCCATTTTTCTTTTCCTGTTTTGTATTTGTTTTCTTCTTCATGTGCCCCCATTTTTTTCTTTGAGATGAGGTCTCACTATGTTGGCCAGGCTGGTCTCAAACTTCTACGGTCAAGCAGTTCTCCTGCCTCTGTCTCCCAAGTAGCTGAGGTGACAGGCCTGGTCATCCTTTTTTTGTGCAAATGCTGGCATACACCCCACGTGGTCCTGCACCCGGCTTTTTCTTAGCTTTGGAGGCCTCTCCTATTCCTTCAGAAAGAGCTGTCCCATTCCTCCTAGTCTTTACACTACATCCCACTGTATGAATGGGCCCTAACTTGTTCCCCGTTATTTTTTAGAGGTGAGGTCTCACTCTGTCACCCAGGCTGTAGGGCAGTGGTACAAACATAGCTCTCTGCAGCTTCGACCTTCTGGGCTCAAATGATCCTCCTGCTTCAGCCTCCCCAGTAGCTGGGACTACAGGCACGCACCACCACACCCAGCAAATAAAAAAAAAATTTATTTTTAGTAGAGATCGGGGGGTGGGCGGGGAGTGTCTCACTATGTTGCCCAGGCTGGTCTCGAACTCCTGGGCTCAAGCAATCCTCCTCCCTCTACCTCCTAAAGTGCTGGGATTACAGGTGTGAGCACTGCACCTAACTGACCCCTATTGACAGACGATGTGCAGCCAGCTCATGGCTCTGAAGTTGGCTCCTACGTCTCTCTCTCTGCACCTCTTTCCCCTTCCTCCTCTTCGCTCTCTCTCCCCTCTCCCTTCTCCTCTGCCCTTCTTCTCTCAGTTCAGGTTTGGGGGGCCCTCCCGGACTCCACCCCACACTCTGGAGTGTAGATGGCTCCCTGTGCCACACACCTCAGGCCCTCATCACACCGTGTCATGATACATCCTGGTCTTTCTACATGTGAGCTTGTGTCTTATCCAGAATGTCTTGTTTGTCACCAGCCCTCAACTCAGGCCTGTCACTTAGAGGTGATTAATGATCAATGAACATTGTGTCACAATGAATGAGTGAATGAAAGAATGCATGAAGAAATGAAGAAACGAGTGAGTGAGTGAGCAGGCGAGTGAGTGGGCGAGCGAGTGAGTGGGCAGATGAGTGAGTGAGTGGACTAGTGAGTGAGTGAGTGAGCCGGTGACTGAGCGAGTGAGCGGGTGAGTGACTGAGTGAGCGGGTGGGCGAGCGAGTGAGTGGGTGGGCGAGCGAGTGAGCGGGTGAGCGAGCGAGTGGGTGGATAAGCGGGTGAGTGGGCGAGTGAGCGGGTGAGCGAGTGAGTACGTGAGCGAGTGAGTGGGCAGATGAGTGAGTGGGTGAGTGAGTGGGAGAGTGAGTGGGCGGATGAGTGAGTGGGCGAGTGAGTGGGTGGGTGAGTGAGTGGGTGGGTGAGTGGGCGGATGAGTGAGTGGGCGAGTGAGTGAGTGGATGAGTGAGTGGGTGGGTGATGAGTGGGTGATCGAGCGAGTGAGCGAGTGAGTGAGTGGATGAGTGAGTGGGTGGGTGAGTGAGTGGGTGAGCGAGCGAGTGAGCGAGTGAGTCAGTGAGTGAGTGGATGAGTGAGTGAGTGGGTGGGTGAATGGATAAGTGAGTGGGTGGGTGGGTGGGTGAGTGGATGAGTGAGTGAGTGAGTGGGTGCGTGAGTGGGTGAGCGAGCGAGTGAGCGAGTCAGTGAGTGAGTGGATGAGTGGGTGGGTGGGTGAGTGAGTGGGTGGGTGGGTGGGTGAGTGAATGGGTGGGTGAGTGAGTGAGTGGGTGGGTGAGTGGGTGGGTGGGTGGGTGGGTGAATGAGTGGGTGGGTGGGTGGGTGAGTGAGTGGGTGAGTGGGTGGGTGGGTCGGTGGGTGAGTGAGTGAGTGGATGAGTGAGCGAGTGAGTCGGTGAGTGAGTGAGTGGGTGGGTGGGTGAGTAGGTGGGTGGGTGAGTGGGTGGGTGAGTGAGCGCGTGGGTGGGTGAGTGAGTGGGTGGGTGAGTGAGTGGGTGGGTGAGTGAGTGGGTGAGTGAGTGGGTGAGCGAGTGAGTCAGTGAGTGAGTGGATGAGTGAGTGGGTGGGTGAGTGGATGGGTGAGTGGGTGGGTGGGTGAGTGAGTGGGTGGGTGGGTAGGTGAGTGAGTGGGTGAGTGGGTGGGTGAGTGAGTGGGTGGGTGAGTGGGTGGGTGAGTGAGTGGGTGGGTGGGTAAGTGAGTGAGTGGGTGGGTGGGCGAGTGAGTGAGTGGGTGGGTGAGTGAGTGGGCGAGCAAGCGAGTGGGTCATGGAGTGTGTGGAGAAGAAAAGCTGCCTCTCTTCTTGGCCTGCTTCCCTGCTGGCCAAGTTGAGGCTGTGTGCTCTGGCCCTGGACCCTCATGTGCAAACAGGGCAGATCACCCTGCCATCCTGTCCTTGGGCCCCTCTGTGGCATGGCAACCCTCTGGTCCACATAATGACTCCACCCTGGCTCCTGCTCCCACACCAGGGACTGGCCAAGGGCTCACCCGCTGTGAGTTCTGGTTCGAGGCCTCCCTCCAGCCACAGCAGTGCTCAGGTGACCTCTCCCCACCTGCCACACACCCCTCTGGGGCTTTGCAGAATCCCTGCCTTTCCTCGAGCCTGGACTAAATCTCCTCGCCAGCTTCCTTCTACACTATGTCCCTCTGTCTGTGACCAACCTCTTCCACGAAGCCTGGGTCCCAGCAGTTTCAAGTTTCTGTTTTGGAGGGGTGGCTTTCGCGGGGTACCCCATCTTCCCCGGGACTGCCTTGATAATCCCCTGCTCGGGTGAAAGGGGCAGGTGTGGGCTGCCCATTTGTTCCTTGGGGGATGCTGCTGCTGCCTCCCAAAACCCTAATGCCTGTGCCCATTCTCTGGACTCAGGCTGGGCCGCAAGGGCCCCCTGGTCTGGTCCTACCTGCAGCTGGCAGCTTCGGGGGCCGCCACAGCGTATTTCAGCTCCTTCAGTGCCTACTGCGTCTTCCGGTTCCTGATGGGCATGACCTTCTCTGGCATCATCCTCAACTCCCTCTCCCTGGGTGAGTCCAGCCGAGGAGAGGCCAGGAAGGGCGGGGGCTCCTGAAAGAGCAGGGCGGGGGCGGGGGGACAGGGGGGTGGCAACGTCGAGGGTCATCGGACATTTTTCTCATGTTGTTTTGTTGGGATTCTCATCCAGCAACCTCAACTCAAAGCCTCCCGCCAGAGTTCTGGACTTGGGGGACCTGGGCTCCCGGGTAGTGGTGGCCCTGCTGGCTGTGGGTGGGGAGTCCCTGGATGGCCTTTCCCAGATCTGGGCTTTAGTGTACTCATCTGTAAATTGAGAGGGTTAGGTTTATTTTATTTGTGAATTAGCCAACAATAACCACTTACTAAGCACCTATTGTCTCCAGGCTTAGTGTGGGGACACAGAGGCCACTGGGACACAGGAGAGGAGTGAGCCATGATGGTCCCCAGGGCAGCAGCCAGCCCTGAAATTGTATGACTCTACAAAGGCTGGTGATTCCTCAGCTTCACGGTGGAGACCTGGCTCCTGGATGCCAGCTTGGAGTGTTGCGCCCCCAAGTGATAAGTGGCAGGCTCAGTCCTCACTCTAGGCTGGTTCTGGGCAGCCCCTGGGTGGTCCTAGGAGAAAGCATCACGGGGCAGAAGGAAGCCCACCCAGGACACAGGCCTGCCACCTACCTATGCTTCATTTTAACTACTTAGCTTGCTCCTGGGGACACCACTGGGCACGGAAACTGCTGCCACCATCAGCTGTGCAAAGACAGGATGGATCTTTTATATCAGGGGTCAGGAAGAAATCTTGGGACCAGAGAACCAGGACGCACCAGGCCAGCACACCTGACCTCCCCTCCCTCTCCCAGCACACAGCGGGATCTCAGCCAATCCCAGCCTACACAGCTCACTCTGCAGGGTGGGCATCCAGCCATGGCTTGAAACAGGTGTCTGAGGTCCACCTCGTGCTGGAATGGGCTTTAACACCTACACAGACACATACAGACACACACAGACACATACAGACACACACACACACACGCATCAGAGACTGCCCAGCCTCTTAACACTTCCTGAGGCTGGAGAGGCCGGGCACTGTCTGGGGACATCTCCGCCTGTAAAGACGACTTTGTAGAGATTCCATCGAGTGCCCTGGAGCTCCCACCACAGGCCATGCCCTGCCTCGGGTCACACCGCACAAGTGTGGTGACCCTCCATACATATATGCCTCCCCTCATGTTTGTTCCTGCGCACACTGTTCTGTATCTTGATTCTTTCACTTAACCAAGCTGTCACTGGTCCACTGCCTGATAGAGAGCCTCCTAGTGCCAGGAGAGGCTCTAGAGGTTGCAGTGAACACAGCCCTGCTCCTTGGAGTCCATGTTCTAGCGAGGCGAGATATCACCAGCACGCATAACGAATCGTATAGTATGTTCGAAGACAGTAAGTGCTACAGAGGAAAACCAAAGCCTGGAAAGGGGTAAGAATGGCCGGGTTGGCCAGGCGCAGTGGCTCATGCCTGTAATCTCAGCACTTTGGGAGGCCAAGGCGGGCAGATCGCCTGAGGTCAGGAGTTTGAGACCAGCCTGGCCAACATGGTGAAACCCTGTCTCTACTACAAATACAATTAGCCCGAGCGTGGTGGCGGGCGCCTGTAATCCCAGCTACTCGGGAGGCTGAGGCAAGAGAATTGCTTGACCCGGGAGGTGGAGGTTGCTGTGAGCCGAGATCGCACCACTGCACTCCAGCCTGGGTGATGGAGTGAGATTCTGCCTCAACAAAACAAACAAACAAAAAATCCCACAAAGAATGGCCAGGTTGGAGGGGAGGGGTCTGCAGTTTTAATTAGCGTGGTTTGGGAAAGACTCACTGAAAAGGGGTCATTTTGAGCAAAACTGGAAGGAGTTGAGGGAATGAGCCCTGCAGGTTTCTGGGGTAGAACATTCCAGGCAGAGGGAACTGCCAGGCAGAGGCCCTGCAGGGGAAAGTGTGCCCAGGGTGAAGAGCAAGGAGGGCCCTGTGGCTGAAGCAGAGTTGGGAGGTGGGCGATAGGTGAGGTCGGGGAGGGCAGTTCTGCAGGACCCTGTGTCCAGCGTTCTAGGACTTCGGCTTTGTCTCTGAATGAGACAAGAGCCACCAGAGGATTTTGACCAGGGAGAGACCTGATCTGATTTAGGATTTGAGATCTGATAAGATCTATCTGGCTGCCATGTGACACCAGGACGGAAGCAGGGAGGCCGGTTAAGGGGCTGCTGCTGTCATCAAGCAAGAGACCAGGTTGAACTGGGCCACGGTGGCAGCAGCAGAGGCAGTGAGGAGAGCTTAGATTCTGGCTTAATTCTGAAGGATTTGCTGAAGGACTGGACGCACAGGCTTCTTGCCCATTGGGAAGAAGCTTCCTCATTAATTTGTTACAGCTGCCTCGTAAGGGTGTGTCATCATTACTTAACCAGTCCCCTACAGATGGACATTCAGGTTGTTCCAAGTTTTGCTATTTATAAAAATTAGTATTTTCTGTCTTTGCATGGGGTTGAGCACCTCTGCCCATTTTCCTTTTAGCTTGTTGGCTGTTTTCTAATTGATTTGTGAAAACTCTTTCAGTATTAGGGAAATTAGTCTTTCTTTCTTCTTTCTTTCTTTTTTTATTTTTTGAGACAGAGTCTTTAGCTCTGTCGCCCAGGCTGGAGTGTAGTGGTCCAATTCATTTCAGCTCACTGCAACCTTCGCCTCCCAGGTTCAAGCGATTCTCGTGCCTCAGCCACTCGAGTAGCTGGGATTACAGGCACACACCACCATGCCCGGCTAATTTTTGTATTTTTAGTAGAGACGGGGTTTCGCCATGTTGTCCAGGCTTGTCTCAAACACCTGACTCAAGTGATCCGCCCGCCTCAGCCTCCCAACGTGCTGGGATTACAGGAGTGAGCCCCCGCGCCCAGCCCAAAATTAGTCCTTTATCTGCTAGTTAGGTTACTATATTTTTACATTTTTTGTTGACGTTATGGCTTGACTTACGGTGTTTTGTTTTGTTTTATTCCAATGCGGACATTTTTTATTTTTACGACTCCAAGTTTGTCAACCTCCCCGTTTATTGCCTCTGGGTTTTGTGACTTTCTTGGAAAAGCCTTTCCCTACTCTAAGATTATAAAATAATCTACCATGATTTCTTCTGGCATTGTTGTGGTTTTATTGTTTATTGAGTTCTTTGATCCACTTAGAATTTATCTGGAGTGCAGTAGGGACACCTTTGCCTGTGTCTCAGAGGGTCTCTGGAATGAGTTTAAGCGGTCAGAATCATAAGGGGGGGTGTGGTGAATTAACCACATGGGTAGCTGAATGCCACTGAATGTCACTGTTTTCTCCCCAGTTGTGGAGTGGATGCCCACACGGGGCCGGACTGTGGCGGGTATCTTGCTGGGGTATTCCTTCACCCTGGGCCAGCTCATCCTGGCTGGGGTAGCCTACCTGATTCGCCCCTGGCGTTGCCTGCAGTTTGCCATCTCTGCTCCTTTCCTGATCTTTTTCCTCTATTCTTGGTATGTCCTGAACAGAGTGGGGTGGGGGAGGGTGCACCTGTGTGGCCGAGTCTTCACCTGGCCCTGTGAGAGGTTGGGGTGTGCAGTGACCGGGGCTTGCTAGACTTGACAGGGGACACAAAGGATGGCAGGCGTTCATGGAGGCTGCAAGCTCTCAAGTCCTCACGAATGGCTACTGGGACGCTCTGGTAAAATCCCTTGCATTAGTGTGGGGCCCTGGAACATCCCAAGAGCTTTTGCCTTCATCAACTCCTTCGCATCCCTCAACACTTCATAAGTACTCTAAGTGCTTATAAAGTTATAAGAATATAACTGGGGCATATATAAGAGGGTAATGAAGCACAGCCCAGAGAGGGCCCATGACTCACACAAGGCCACACAGCTGGGGTCAGAACCAGATTCAAAACCGGGTCTGGGATAGGTGTGGTGGCTCACATCTGTAATCCCAGCACTTTGGGAGGCTGAGGTGGGCAGATCACTTGAGGTCAGGAGTTCGAGACCAGCCTGGCCAACATGGTGAAACCCCATCTCTACAAAAAAAATAATTAAATAAATAAAATAAAATTAGCCAGGCATGGTGGTGGGTGCTTGTAATCCCAGCTACTTGGGAGGCTGAGGTAGGCAAATCACTTGAATCTGGGAGGCAGAAGTTGCAGTGAGCCGAGATTGCTCCACTGTGCTCCAGCCTGGGCGACAGAGTGAGACTTGGTCCAAAAAAAAAAAAAAGGCCGCGGGTCTGTTGAAATCCTAAGTCCTCTGTAGTTTTGTGGGTTTTTTTGTTGTTTTTTTTTTTTGTTTTGAGATGGAGTCTCCCTCTGTTACCCAGGCTGGAGTGCAGTGGCACGATCTCGGCTCTGCAACCTCCACCTCCCAGGTTCAAGCGATTCTCCTGTCTCAGCCTCCTCCTGAGTAGCTGTGATTACAGGCACACACCACCATGCCCGGCTAGTTGTTTTGTATTTTTAGTAGAGATGGGGTTTCATTATGTTGGCCAGGCTGGTCTCAAACTCCTGACCTCAGGTGATCCACCCTCCTGGGCCTCCCAAAGTGCTGGGATTACAGGCGTGAGCCACCGTGCCTGGCCAAGTCCTCTGTAGTCTTTAAATACTGTTCAGTGAGTCTCTGTATGATGTACCGCAAAAAAAGGGAAGCTGGCATGGCCCCCAGACTTCCTGATGCTACAGACAGGAGGACAGGTCATCTTTTTTGGGTCTGAAAGAAGGTGGACAAGGGGGTATTGGGTTTGGGGAATAGAATGAGCTCTACCCAGCCCCAGATCCTTCTTCCTCCTCTTGGTCCCAGGTGGCTTCCAGAGTCATCCCGCTGGCTCCTCCTGCATGGCAAGTCCCAGTTAGCTGTACAGAATCTGCAGAAGGTGGCTGCAATGAACGGCAGGAAGGAGGAAGGGGAAAGGCTGACCAAGGAGGTAAGCGAGCTGGGAGGAAGGAAGGGTGGGAACAGTCTTCAGTCTTGCTGGCAACCTCCAGTTGTACTAGAATTTAGCAACTTCCCAGGACTCACGTGCCATCCAGGTGTAGACATTGGGAATAAACAGGACAGGCAGAGTTCTCATGTGCGAAAGATGTTGTTTAGGTATTGAATGATTGTGTGATTTAGGATAAATAATTTAACTGCTTTGCTCATCAGTCAATCTACCTTTGTAATTAGGAAATAACCCTATTAACCTTGACATCCAGTTGAAATTTTAATAAAATAATAAACTAAAATTATTAAAATAGCAACCACACAGTAAAATTACTGGGGAATCAATAACAAAAGCACCATTATAAATACCATTTATTATAAGATAGTTACCATTTATTATCAATAAGCGTCATTTCTCAAGCCCCATGCCGGGCACTAGGCTGAGAGCTTTATGTATGTAATCTCATTTCATGTCTCATTTTTGACAAAGAGGAAATTGAAGTGGGGACAGGACGGGTAACTTGCCTGAGAACACACAGTAGGAAGTGGCAGAACCACTTGGAACCCCTGCTCTTATCTGACTCAATCTCCGAGTCTATACCAGGCATGGGGTGGGAGGCCCTCCAGAACCGCAGAACCTCAGTAGTGTTGGAGTTTGTGTTGGAGCTTCTCAACACCCTGGAAACAGCCCCTCAAGTGCCATCAGTCCTTGGACGGAGCGGAGACAAGGGCCAGCCACCTCACCAAAGACCTCAACCCCAGCTCTCCTCCACACAGACGAAGGGGTTCCCAGCAGGGATGTGGGGTCCGAGCTCCCTCGCTTTCCCTGAGCAGACTCTTCTTACCTAGGTGGTGAGCTCCTACATCCAAAGCGAGTTTGCAAGTGTCCGCACCTCCAACTCAATCTTGGACCTCTTCCGAACCCCGGCCATCCGCAAGGTCACATGCTGTCTCATGGTGATTTGGTAGGTGACAGGCTCATGCCCAAGACTTTCACCTGAGGCAGGGGCATGCTCTCTGCCCCCACTGAAAAACTCTGTTCTGAAATACTCTTAATGCAATGAGCAGGTGAGCCGTGTGAACTCAATCTCTTCCCACACCCTTTTTCCAGCACTCGGCCTCTGCTGGATGCTGAGATGTGGTGACAGATGAGATATCATGCTAACCCAGGAACCCCACTTCTGGGCAGTGGGTCTCACCTGGGTGGGAGGACTATTGGAATCACCAAGGCAGCTTTTCCAGAATGTAATTTGTCCCATCCTGATATGCCCTTTGGGCTGGCTCTCTAGTGGATTCTGGGAAGTGTCGCACTCTGGAAAAAACACTTCTGGATCCAGGAGGGGATAGACAGGAAAATCGTAATTTTCATGCAGTGAGACAAGTATCCTAACAGCATTTCTGCTAGCTGGGGCTGCTGACAGCTTCAGGCAGGAGATAGCATTTAGACTGGTTTTAAAAGATGGTTAATTGGCTGGGTGCGGTGGCTCACGCCTGTAATCCCAGCACTTTGGGAGGCCGAGGTGGGCGGATCACGAGGTCAGGAGATTGAGACCATCCTGGCTAACATGGTGAAACCCCGTCTTTACCAAAAATACAAAAAATTAGCCGGGCATGGTGGCAGGCACCTGTAGTCCCAGCTACTCGGGAGGCTGAGGCAGGAGAATGGCGTCAACCCAGGAGGCGGAGCTTGCAGTGAGCCGAGATCATGCCATTGCACTCCAGCCTGGGCGACAGAGCAAGACTCTGTCTCAAAAAAAAAAAAAAAAAAAAAAAAAAAAGATGGTTAATCAAGTTTGCAAGGTGGGCAGGAAGGAATACCTAACAGGTTCACAGGCATGAAGATGTGAAATGGACAAAAATACAAAGGCAGCCCATATGCAGTAGCACCACCAGCTGGAAGCTGACAAATCCTAAGGGGAAGGGCTGATAAAAAACAACCGTGTTGATTGCATTCCACTGGATTTCCTGCACATTTAAATAATTGGTATTGATACTTATGAAGCAGGGAGTGCAGGCAATGAATTACTATCTCCTTCCTTCCTTCCTTCCTCTCTCTCTTTCTTTCCTTCTCTCCTTCCTTCCCCCCTCCCCTCCCCTCCCCTCTCCTCTCCTTTCTTTCCACGGAGTCTCCCTCTGTCTTCAGGCTGGAGTGCAATGGTGCGATCTCGGCTCACTGCAACCTCTGCCTCCCGGGCTCAGGTGATTCTTCTGCTTCAGTCTCCCAAGTAGCTAGGACTACAGGCACACGCCACCAAACCCAGCTAATTTTTGTATTTTTAGTAGAGACGGGAAACTATCTGTTTTCTGTAGCAGACTGGGGAGTCTCTTTTAGTAGATATCAGCTGGGCTCTGAGGCCAGACTATCCAAGTGACCTGAGCAAGTCAGGGAGCCCAGCCTCCTGGGGCCTCTTTCCTACTTCTGTAAGGTCCTTGTGAGGATCCAGAGTTAAGACATGAGGCCAGCCTGGGTGACTCATGTGTGTAATCCCAGCACTACGGGAAGCAGAGGCGGGAGGATTGTTTGAGCCCAGGAGTTCCAGACCAGCCTGGTCAACATAGGGAGACGCCCACTAGCCGGGGGTGGAGGGGTATACCTGTGGTTCCAGCTACTTGGGACGCTGAGGTGGGAGAATTGCTTGAGCCCAGGAGTTTGAGGCTGCAGTGCCCTGTGATTGCACCACTGCACTCCAGCCTAGCTGACAGAGCAAGATCTCATCTCAAAAAAACAAAAACAAAAACCAGTTAAAGCACATAAAGCACTTAAACCACAGGTTGCCCCCTGGGAAGCTCTGGGGTATAGAGTCTTTCCTCCGGTTTGGATTTGGGGCTGTGACCCCTGTGTACTGGGAAGATGGGACGGCCCCCAACTCTGGGAGGCTGTGAGGCCTTCTGTCCCCAACAGCGTGGCAGGCAGCGCAGTTCCGGCTCTGGGGAGCAAGGGGGCTCTTGCGAACCAGAGTCCAGGAATGGGCGTCTTCCTGCGGTAGCCCCCGCCGGCCTGGGCTTGCCCTTCGTCCACCTTCCTCTTTCCGCGAGGGAGAAACAGATCCTGAGTTCAAAATTCCAGAGCTGAAAGTCCTCTCTTGGATCCTTCTGGAAACAGTAAGCAAAAGCCCGTTTTTGTTGAGAAAGTGACTCGGCAGCCATCCGGAGCTCTCTGCCTGCAGGTGGGGCCATTCTCCCGTGGAGCCGACCCGACCCGCTCAAAGCTGCCCCGGGAACCGCAGGTTTGGTTCGCGCACGCCGGGACTTACCAACCGCACCCGGAAAATCGGGGCCATGTCCAAATGTTTCGCTTCGCTGCCGGCAGGGAGCCGCGCCGGGCTCGCTTCTGGGATCAACTGCACAGTCCTGGCTTTGGGGAGCGGGAGGCGGTGAGCCTGCCCGCCCCCCCACCCCTTCCTCACCAGTGTGTCTGGGGTGAGGTGGGGATGGGGAGTCCTGGGGTTCGAAAAAGGATGGGGGAGGAGAAAGAGGAAGTGTTAGGAACTGGTGAACTTTCACAAACTTCCACAAACCCTATTGTAAATGCCTTCAATTAACTGGGATTTTTTTCTTTACTGGTTGATTGATTTGATTAAGACAAGGTCTTGCTCGGGCACCCAGGCTGCAGTGCAGTGGCACAATCATAGCTCACTGCGGCCTCGACCTCCCAGGCTCAAACGATCCTCCCACCTCAGCCTCTGTAGTAGCTAGGACTACAGGTGCCTGCCACCAAGCCCGGGCTAATTTTTAAAAATAGAGATGGGGTGGGGTCTTGCAATGTCGCCCAGGCTGGTCTAGAACTCCTGGACTGAAGCGATCCTCCCCCTTGGTCTCCCAAAGGGCTGGAATAACAGGGTTGAGCCACCTTGTGGTTTTTTTCTAAATTCTGAGAAGCATGCATACTCATAGTTAAAAACATTTTTTCCCCAAACAATCCAGAAACAGGCAGCGTAGTTCATTGGTTAAGAAGCAGGACTCGAACGTACTCCTTCGGTTTGAATCTCAGCTCTGCCACTTACTGGCTTTGTGATCCTTGACAAGTTACTTAACCGCTCTGTGCCTCAGTTTCTCCATTTGTAACATGGGCATCATAATAGAACCTACCACATAAGGCTGTTGTGAAAATTAGTCTGTAAAGCAGGTAGAACAGTGCCTGAATATGAGTTGTTTTCTGTTATCAGGTACATAAGTGCATGTCCCTCTCAACCTACTCTCCCTTCCACCTCTGAACATCTCCCATCTCCCATTTCTGTCAGGCATGAATTTGTATCCTTGCAGCTCTTAGTACATACATGACACCCACATACTTACACACACACACACACACACACACGTTCTTATAGAAATGGATTTAATAGGGGCTGGGTGCGGTGGCTCATGCCTGTAATCCCAGCACTTTGGGAGGCCGAGGTGGGCGGATCACTTGAGTCAGGAGTTCGAGACCAGCCTGTCCAACATGGTGAAACTCCATCTCTACTGAAAATATAAAAATTAGCCAGGTGTGGTGGCACGCACCTGTAGTCCCAACTACTCAGGAGGCTGAGGCAGGCGAATCACTTGAACCCAGGAGACAGAGGCTGCAGTGAGCCAAGATCTCGCCACTGTACTCCAGCCTGGGCAACAGAGCGAGACAGAGTGTCTCAAGAGAAAAAAAAAAAAAAAAGGATTAATACTCTACCTCTTCTGCTTTTGTTTTTTTAATAACTTAATCACAGCTGTAAAAACTTTTACAACATTACATGTAACCAGCTTCTGGCATGTGATAGCTTTGCAATAAATATTTGATGAGTGAATGAACCAATGAGTGAATGAATGAATTTTAGAATATTGTGAGCCACAGAATTATAAGATGAAAAGGAATCTTAGAGAATGTCTGGTCCATTCTCCCTGCCACTGCCAATCTCGCCTGAGTGGCAATGCTGGCTGGTCGTGGTCCAGTCTCTCTGGGAAGACTCCGTTTCTAGAGCTCACATTCTCAGGAGCCTTTCCCCCTTCTTTCCTCCTAGGTGAGCAGACACGTTAACAAGCAAAAGAACTGAATGTAAAACTGGTGGTTTTTGACTGAGTGTCCCTCAAATTTCTCAATGGCCACTTTATTTTTTGTGAATGTTATAGTCTTATATTGCTTATAACAAATCACCATAATTTAGTGGCTTAAAATAACACCCATTTATGAGCTTACAATTCTGCAGGCCAGAAGTGCCAGCTGGGTTCTCTGCTCAGGCTCTTAGGAGGCTGAAACGAAGCCTCCTTTCTGGAGGCTCTGGGGAAGAATTCACAGCCAAGTTCATTTCAATTGTTGGTTCCATTTAACTGCTTGCAGCTGTAGGATTTATGTCTCCATTTCCTCACAGGCTGTTCATAAAAGCCACCTACATTCCTGGCTAAGTGGCCTCCTCCACCTCAAAGGAATATCTTCCTCATATCAAATCTCTCCCATGCTTTGAATCTCCAACTCCCAGTCTTTGACCTCTAGACCCAGATTTAAATCTCATGTTATTAGATCAGGCCCTCCCAGAAAAATCTCTGTTTTAAAGTTAAGTGATTTGGGACCTTAATTACATCTGCAAAATCCTTTCACAACACCTAGATTAGTGTTTGAATAACTGGGAGAAGGTTTGTGTACACCCGGGCCAGGAATTTGATGGACCATCTTGGAGTTCTTCTTCCCACATACAGGTTTATTTGTTTTTTTGTTTTTGTTTTTGTTTTTGTTTTTTCAAGGCAGAGTCTCGCTCTGTCACCCAGGCTGGAGTGCAGTAGTGCCATCTCAGCTCACCGCAACCTCTGTCTCCTGTGTTCAAGCAATTCTCCTGCCTCAGCCTCCTGAGTAGCTGGGACTACAGGTATGTGCCACCATGCCCAGCTAGTTTTTGTATTTTTAGTAGAGACGGGTTTTCTCTATGTGGGCCAGGCTGGTCTTGAACTCCTGACCTGAAGGGATCTGTCTGCCTCAGCCTTCCAAAATGCTGGGATTACAGGCATGAGCCACCGCACGTGGCCCACATTTACTTTTTATTGAAGTATAACACACATGCAAAAATGCACAAGGCTCAGCTTGACAAATTCTCACAAACTGTACACACCCATTAATCAACGCACTGGTCAAGAAACAGAACATGATCAGCCTCCAGAAACCCCGTCCCCCCATGTCTTCTTCAGTCATTACCCTCCCCTATGGGAATCACTATCCTTTTTTCTAATGCCACAGATTACATTAGCCTGTTTTTGGGCTTTATATAACTTGAGCTACATAGTTTTTGTAATTTATACCGTTTGTGAGATGCACTCATGTTGTCATATGTAATTTAGTTCGTTCTTTCTTCGTGTATAACAATCCATGGTACGAATATACTACTTGTGGTAGACAGAATAATGACCCCCAAAGATGTTTGAATCTTTATAGCTTTTCTGTAAATATATATTTATTACAAAATAAAAATTATTTTTAAAAAGCAAGGTATGCAGTAGAATAAGATACTTGCAGAAACCAATATCCAACAAAAAACCATATCCAGAAAATATATCTACGTCTATATATAATGTATATATATTACTAGAAATCAATAAGTAACATTCGTCCCCATCCTAATCCCTGGAATCTATAAATATGTTACCTTCTATGGCAAAAGGGACTTTGCAGATGTAACTAAGGATCTTGAAGGAGGATTACCCTGGATCATCTGAGTGGGCCCAGTACAATCACAAGGGTCCCTACAAGTGGAAGAAGAAGGTCAGAGTGAGAGAGAGACCTTTGGAGATGCTGTGTGCTGCTGGCTTTGAAGACAGAGGAAGGAGCCACAAGTCAAGGAATGCAGGCAGCCTCTAGAAGCTGGCAAAGGCAAGCAAACAGATTCTCCCATGGAGTCTTCAGAAGGAACACAGCCCTGCCCACACTCTGACATTAGCTCAGTAACACACGTTAGGCTTCTTACTTCCAGAAGTGTAAGATAATACATTTGTGTTGTTCTATGGCACTAAATTTGTGGTAATCTGTTACAGCAGCAATTGGAAACTAATACAGAAACTTTACCAATTTTTTTTTTTCTGAGATGGAGTCTCGCCCTGTTGCCCAGGCTGGAGTGCAGTGGCATGATCTCAGCTCACTGCAACCTCCTCCGCCTCCTGGGTTCAAGCAATTCTCTGCCTCAGCCTCCCGAGTAGCTGGGACTACAGGCGCGTGCCACCACGCCTGGCTAATTTTTTGTATTTTTAGTAGAGACAGGATGGTCTCAATCTCCTGACCTTGTGATCCGCAGATCTCGGCCTCCTAAAGTGCTGGGATTACAGTCGTGAGCCACCGCGCCCAGTCTACCTATTTTATTGCTGAAGAACATTGGGCTCTTCCCAGGTTGGGCTGTTACAAATACTGCTGCTATAAATATTCTTGTACATTTCTCTTGGTGAAAAAACACACTTGTCTGTCCTTCCTTCCTTCCTTCCATCCTTCCTTCCTTCCTTCCTTTCCTTCCTTCCTTTCCTTCCTTCCTTTCTTTCTTTCTTTCTCTCTTTCTTTCTTTCCTTAAATATGGAGACAGGATCTCACTATGTTGCCCAGGCTGGTCTCAAATTCCTAAGCTCAAGCAATCCTCCCACTTCAGCCTCCCAAAGTGCTGGGATTACAGATGTCAGCCACTGCACTGGGCCCACGCTTGCATTTCTGTCAGATACATACCTAGGATTGGAACTGCTGGATCATAAAGTATGGGTGTGGTTCTCTGTAATAGAAGCAAGCAGTTTTCCAAAGTGGTTATACCAATTCACACCCTCATTAGAAGCATATGAGTTCAACTTGTTCCACATCCCTAGTAACACTTGGTATTGTCTGTAATGTAATTTTAGCCATTATAGTGAGTGTGTAGTGATACTGTACTGTGATTTCCAATTTGCACTTCTCTGATGTCTAAGGAATGTAAAAATATTTGCATGAACTTATTGGTATTTTGGATGGCTTTTTTTAATGAAATGCTTATCCAAGACTTCTGCCAATGTTTCTACAGGGTTATCTTTTTTCTTATCGCCTTACATAAGAATTTTTTTTTTCTTGGCCAGGCGCAGTGGCTCATGCCTGTAATCCCAGCACTTTGGGAGGCTGAGATGGGCAGATAACTTGAGGTCAGGAGTTTGAGACCAGCCTGGTCGATGCAGTAAAACCCCATCTCTACTAAAAATACAAAATTAGCTGGGCGTGGTGGTGTGCGCCTGTAATCCCGGCAACTTGGAAAGCTGAGACAGGAGAATTGCTTGAACCTGGGAGGCAGAGGTTGCAGTGAGCTGAGATCGCGCCACTGCACTCCAGCCTGGGCAAAAAGAGTGAGACTCCTTCTCAAAAATATATATATACATTTTATATATATATACACACATTATATATATACATTATATATATACACACACACATATAAACATGTATATATTTTTTCTGGATAAAATTTATTTTCTGGATATTGGTTTTCTTAAATATATTCTGTTAGCTTACCTTCATAAAATTTTGGAATAAATGTATATTTATTCTTCTATAAATGTATAATTATAGAAAAGTTGCAAAGATAGTACAGAGAGTTCCTGTATCCACTTCACCCAGTTTCCCCTCATATTATCATCTTAAATTACATTAGTACATTTGTCAAAAGTAATAATTTAAGATTGGTAATTTACTATTAACTAAACTAGAGATTTATTTGGATTTCACCAGCTGGTATATCCCATTACATTTAGTTATTATGTCTTCTTGGTCTCCTTTGATCTGTGACTGTTTCTTAGTCTTTCCTTATTTGTCATGACCTTGACAGTTTTGAAAAGTATTGGTCAGGTATTTTGTAGAATGTCCCTCAATTTGAATTTTTTTTTTCTTTTTTACCCACGTTGGAGTGCAATGGCATGATCTTGGCTCACTGCAACCTCCGTGTCCCGGGTTCAAGGGATTCTCCTGCCTCAGCCTCCCAAGTAGCTGGGATTACAGGCATATGCCACCACACCTGGCTAATTTTTGCATTTTTAGTAGAGATGGGGTTTCACCATGTTGGTCAGGCTGGTTTTGAACTCCTGACCTCAGGTGATCCACTGGCCTGGCCTCCCAAAGTTCTGGGATTACAGGCATGAGCCACTGCACCTGGCCTCAATTTGGATTTGTCTGATGGTTCTCTCATGACTAAACTGGGATTGTGGATTTGGGAAAGGAGAACCATGGAGGTGATATGACCTTCTCATCATATCATATATCATATCATATCATATGAGGGCATATGTGATGTCAACATGACTGATTACTGGTGATTTTGAAGTTAATCCCTTGGTTAAGGTAGTGTCTACCAGGTTTCTCCACTGTAAAGTTAATAAATGTTCTCTTTCCATATTCTTGTTTTACTTTTCAATTTTAACCTATTTATTTATTTTGAGACCAGGTTATGAGACTGGCGAATTTTTGTACTTTTGGTAGAAATGGGGTTTCACCATGTTGCCAAGGCTAGTCTTGAACTCCTGGGCTGAAGCAATCCACCCACCTCAGCCTCCCAAAGTGCTGGGATTAAAAGTATGAGCCACCATGAGCAGCCTCTTTCCATATACTATTATTTGAAAGTGAGTCCAGTCCACACTCAAGGGGAGGGAAACTAAGTTTCATCTCCTGAAGGAATGGATTTTTTTTGTTTGTTTGTTTGTTTTGTTTTGTTTTGTTTTGTTTGAGATGGAGTCTCCCTCTATTGCCCAGGCTGGAGTGCAGTGGCGCGATCTCGGCTCGCTGCAACCTCCGCCTCCCAGGTTCAAGCAATTCTCTGCCTCAGCCTCCTGAGTAGCTGAGATTACAGGCGCCTGGCTAATTTTTGTATTTTTAGTAGAGACGGGGTTTCACCAACTTGGCCAGGCTGGTCTTGAACTCCTGACCTCATGATCCACCCGCCTTGGCCTCCCAAAGTGCTTCGATTACAGGCATGAGTCACCGCGCCCAGCCTAGGAGTGGAGTATTTACACACATTGTTTGGAGTTCTTCTCTAAGAAAGACTTATTTATGAAATCATTTATTTATATAGGCTCATGTGTAACCATGTAGTTTATACTTTGGGTTATAATTCAACAATGTTTTTCCTTTATTTAGTAGATACTACATTCTTTACCTTATTTCCCAAATTGCTCCAGCTTTGGCCATTGGGAGCTCTTCCACATTGGCTCCTGTGTCCTTTGACCTTCCTCCATCTTCTTCTCTTTTTATTTTTTAGCACTGCCTTAATTTCGGCGCTGAGGTGGGTACTGCAGAGAAAAGCAAACACTCCAGAACCCATGCATTGGATCCAGGAGTGGGTGGTGGAAAGGGATGTGGAGGGAGGTGTCTGAGCTCTAATACTAAAGACAGAGACTTAGGAGACCGGGAAGGGATGTTTATGGAAAGTCAGGGAATTTTACCTCCCCGAGGAGAGGAATCCTGTGTCATCCACCTTTGTGTCCCCTCCCCTGGGCTCACAACAGTGAACCATGGGGTGAACAAGGACCATTCCACTGCCTCTTCCAGGTTCTCCAACTCTGTGGCTTACTATGGCCTGGCCATGGACCTGCAGAAGTTTGGGCTCAGCCTATACCTGGTGCAGGCCCTGTTTGGAATCATCGACATCCCGGCCATGCTGGTGGCCACCGCCACCATGATTTACGTGGGCCGCCGGGCCACGGTGGCCTCCTTCCTCATCCTGGCCGGGCTCATGGTGATCGCCAACATGTTTGTGCCAGAAGGTGAGTCACCCACTTCTGCCCTTGCTGCACACCAAGAACTGGGAGCCTCTGGGGTCTGGTAGACAACAAATTTCACATGGCAGCAAGGCTGAAGGGTATGTCTCCAGATCTGAAAAGAAAGCAACTGTTAGGCTGGGCACGGTGGCTCACGCCTGTAATCCCAGCACTTTGGGAGGCCAAGGCGGGCAAATCACCTGAGGTTAGGAGTTCGAGACCAGCCTGGCCAACATGGTGAAACCCCATCTCTACAGAAAATACAAAAAAATTAGCTGGGCATGGTGGTGTGCACCTGTAATCCCAGCTACTTGGGAGGCTGAGGCAGAAGAATCACTTGAACCCAGGAGACGGAGGCTGCAGTGAGCCAAGATTGTGCCACTGTACTCCAGCCTGGGAGACAGAGTGAGACTCAAAGAAAAAAAAAAAAAAGAAAAAGAAAGCGACTGTTGATTACTAGAGTTTGTATTAAGCACTTAGTGCCCAGTGGCAATTAGTGGCAGGTGGAGGTCTTGAGCCTTGGCCCTCAGAGCTTCTACTGTGTGGCCAGGGAGGTTAGACAGGTGCACCTAAGCAGCTGGAGAGCACAGGGGCTGGCTCGGTGTGGCCAGCAGTGTGTGTGGCCCCCCGAAATCTGAGCAGGCAGCATGTCCAAGGGTTGAGAAGTTAGGATTCAAACCTCAGCTGGACTGGCCCTGGAACAGTGGTTTGCAAACCTGACTAAAATGACCTTCTCCTGGAGCGCTTTGAAAACTCCCAGGGCCCAGGTGCTCCATGCCAGTGCCCTGGGAATCTCAAGGAGTGGAACTCAACCCTCAGTATTTTACAAACTGTCCAGTGAGTCCAGCAAGACGCCAGGGTTGAATAGCAGCGACATAGAGCATGGGCCAAACCATGTGCCCATTGTGACTGCAGCCTTGGCCGTGGGCAGGTTGTCCAACTTCTCTGTGCCTTAGTTCTTCACCTGTAAAATGGATAAATGTTATTACTGGTGTCTTGACCTATTTCATTCCAATCTTTTTTCCTATTTATAGATTTGTATTCAGCATAGTTGAGATATTTTATATGTTTATACATACAAAAATATAAATAGGATACATACATATATATGTATATATGTGCATGTGTACATATATATATATATAGTGCCCTTATTTCATTATATGTTGAAACATACACATTCTTTTCCATGTTAGCACAAATGTTTCATGGACCTGATTTTTTTTTTTTTTGAGATGAAGTCTCATTTGTCGCCCAGGCTGGAGTGCTGTGGTGCTCACTGCAACCTCTGCCTCCTAGGTTCAAGTGATTCCCCTGCCTTAGCCTGCAGAGTAGCTGGGATTAGAGATGCGTGCCATCATGCCCGGCTAATTTTTGTATTTTTAGTACAGACGGGGTTTCATCATTTTGGCCAGGGTGGTCTCAAACTCGTGACCTCAAGTGATCTGCTCACCTTGGCCTCCTAAAGTGCTGGGATTACAGGCATGAGCCACTGTGCCTGGCCTCATGGACCTGATTTTTTATTACTATGTGATCTTTCCCTCCTTCCCTCCCTCCCTCCCTCCCTCCCTCCTTCCCTTCCTCCCTTCTGCCTTTCCTCCCTCCCTCCTTTTCTTCCTTCCTTTCTTTTTCTTTCTTTTCTTTCTTTTTTAAGACAGAGTCTCACTCTGTGGCTCAGGCTGGAGTACAGTGGCACAATCATGGCTCACTGCAGCCTCGACCTCCCAGGCTCAAGCAATCCTCCCACCTTAGCCTCCTGAGTAGCTGGGACTACCGGTGCATTCCACCACACCTGGCTAATTTTTTGTATTTTTTGTGTAGACACAGGGTTTTGCCATGTTGCCTAGTCTGGTCTCAAACTCCTGGGCTCAAGCGATCTGCCTGCCTTGGTCTCCCAAAGTGCTGGGGTTATAGACAAGAGCCACTGCACCCAGCCTAGATAATATTTCATCTAGATTGATGTTTCTAACTCTGGCCTCACAATAGAATCTCTTGGGGACCTTTAAAAAATACCCAAATTTGAGCCCATCCCCAGTAGGTCTTGCTAGAGTGGATATTGAGTAAGACCCAGGTGTGAGTGTTTTATAAAATCTCCCCACCTGATTCCAATGTGCAGCCAGTGCTGCCACCCAGCCAGAGAAGGCACCATCATTTCCTTGACTGCTGTCCTAATGTTGGATGTTTGAATAGGGGTTTTGCTACTTATAAACAACAGCGGGAGAAGCATATTGAAAATGAGGACAATGGGCCGGGCGCGGTGGCTCATGCCTGTAATCTCAGTACTTTGGGAAGCCAAGGCAGGTGGATCACCTGAGGTCAGGAGTTCGAGACCAGCCTGGACAACATGGTGAAACCCTGTCTCTACTAAAAATACAAAAATTAGCTGGGCGCGGTGGTGCACACCTATAATCCCAGCTACTCAGGAGGCTGAGGCAGGAGAATTGCTTGAACCTAGGAGGCAGAGATTGCAGTGAACCAAGATTGTGCCACTGCACTCCAGCCTCAGTGACAGAGAGACTCTGTCTCAAAAAAAAAAAAAGAAAGAAAGAAAATGAAGGCAATGGCAAACATTTAATGGGCACTTTGCACCCCTGGCATTGTGTCCAGCTTACGCCAACCCCGTGAAGCAGGTGCTGCTATTTTCCTCATTTTACAGATGAGGACAGGGAGGTGCAGAGTGGGTAAGAAACACTGACCTAGGTCAGCCAGTGGGGTGAGAGCTGCGATTTGAACCCAGGCCTGACTCTAAAGCACCTGCCTACCCAGCAGGACTTGGTGACAGATGCAAATAAAGGAGCAAGGAGGGAGAAGTCAGAGAAGGGCAGTCAGGGGACTCCTGGGTCCTAGGAACAGTTGGGAAGGGGAGGTGGTAGAAATCCTGGTTCTCCTCTGGGTTCTGAGTGGGCTCTGCCTCTTCCCCCACCTCGCCCTATCCCCTCCTGAGGCTCCACCCCTCTCCACTACACCCTGGGCCTCCCTCTCCTCCCCTCCTCCTCAGCTGCACCCTACTCCCCTGTCTAGGCATGCAGATCCTGCGCACAGCCCAGGCAGCGCTGGGCAAAGGCTGCCTGGCCAGCTCCTTCATCTGTGTGTACCTGTTTACCGGCGAGCTGTACCCCACGGAGATCAGGTGGGTGCATGGGGGGAGATGCTGCAGGTTGAGACCTGTTGGGCTCACCGAGGCAGGACCCCTGGTCCCTCCTGCCCTGTCCTCTGACACTCAGGGCGTGGCCCTCTTGGGCCCCTAGGGGTGCAGGTTGCTGCACTGACCCATCCACATCCACACACCTCCCACAGGCAGATGGGGATGGGCTTTGCCTCTGTCCACGCCCGCCTCGGGGGCCTGGCGGCGCCCCTGGTTACCACACTTGGGGAATACAGCACCATCCTGCCAACCGTGAGCTTTGGGGCCACCGCAATCCTGGCTGGGCTGGCCGTCTGCTTCCTGACCGAGACTCGCAACATGCCCCTGGTGGAGACCATCGCAGCCATGGAGAGGAGGTGAGGGGCCTCCAGCACCAAGAGGCCGAAAGTTACAGGAAATAACTGGGGGCAAATGGGGTGCCCTCCCCACTCCTGCGTATTGGAAACGTCCTGGCCGGATGCACCAGAGCTGTGAGATGCCTCCCCTACCTCCATCTACACTGGCTTAGCTTTCCCCAAGAACAGACCCAATCACGAAGGTAGAAAAGAATAAACCGTGAACCAGGAAACACGTGGGTTGGAAGTGAGACGTGGCAGAGAAGTGGGGAGAGGAGAGCGGGGGAAAGTGAAGCAAAGACAGCCTCCCATGGTTGCTGTGCAGGCTTCAAATTTGGTTCTGGGCTTCCTCACAACAGAAAGGGAGACCCCATTCATGGCTGCTCTTGGAAAGGAAAACGAATACCAGTCCCTCAGGAGAGTGAAGCTTTCCTTAGCATTTAGCACTAGGAGAGGTTTCTCTTCACTGCTTGGCCCCCCACCCCTCTTTTTTTTTTTTTTTTTTTAAGATCATCTTGGCTTCAAGTGTGGGTCTCATTAGAAAGGTCACTAAGGTGACAGCAATGTCCTGGACAATGTTTCTAAAACAAACTCAAGAGGGGACTTGATCTGGCTGCTTCTTGCAGCATTTCTCAGCAACAGTGGGCTCAGGGAAGACCCTTAGTTTGCGGGAATGGTGACAGGAACAGTAGCCGCGCCCATCTGTAACCCTCTCTGAAGGTCAGCTTGATCCCAAAGGTGGACCCATCTGTACCCAGTGGCCTGTATAGGTGCTGTGTTTGCAACCCTGAAATAACTCCCATAAACATTCCATCTCTAACCTGAGCCATGGGCCAAGGCTGCACTGCAAGAGATCAAGGATATATTCTTTGGCAAGTCCTATCATTTCTTTTCTTTTTTCTTTTTTTTTTTTGAGACGGAGTCTCACTCTGTCACCCAGGCTGGAGTGCGGTGGTGCGATCGTGACTCACTGCAACCTCCGCCTCCCGGGTTCAAGTGATTCTCCTGCCTCAGCCTCCCGAGTAGCAGGGATTACAGGCGCCCGCCACCATGCCCAGCTAATTTTTGTATTTTTAGTAGAGATGGGGTTTCACCATCTTGGCCAGGCTGGTCTTTAACTCCTGACCTTGTGATCCACCTGCCTCGGCCTCCCAAAGTGCTGGGATTACAGGCGTGAGCCACGGCGCCCAACCCAAGTCCTATCATTTCTGCCTCCAGAATAGACTTAAATCTGTCATTCTCTCTCCAGCCCTGTGTCCATGGCCCTATATCAAGCCACCATTGTCTCTTGTCTGGACATCTACGAGAGCCTCATATCTTCCCCTGTCCCTGTCCACTTTATTCCCTGCAGGCCAAGTGGGGGAGGACAGTCTTCATCTGGGTGCTGAGCAGGGCTTGGAGAGGATGAGGGTATGGGAGGCGGAGTGTTAAAGTGCATGTATGGGCCAGGTGCAGTGGCTCACACCTGTAATCCCAGCACTTTGGGAGACTGAGGTGGGTGGATCACCTAAGGTCAGGAGTTTGAGACCAGCCTGGCCAACATGGCGAAACCCTGTCTCCATTAAAAATACAAAATTAGCCAGGTGTGGTGGTGGGTGCCTGTAATCCCAGCTACTTAGGAGGCTGGGGCAGGAGAATCGTTTGAACCCGGGAGGTGGAGGTTGCAGTGAGCCGAGATCGCACCACTGCACTCCAGCCTGGGCGACAGAGCAAGACTCCATCTCAGTGGGGTTGGGGTGGGGGAGTGGGAAGATTAAGCCAATCGACTAAAATATTATAAATAGAAGAGTTAAAAAGCAAGGATAGAAACATTGATAAAACAGTATGAATGCTGGAAAAAATCCAAAAATGGAAACAGCTTAAAGTAGACAGGAGAAATGGGCAAGATATGAAACGATTAAAACAAGAGGATAACAGCCCAGGCGCGGTGGCTCACACCTGTAATCCCAGCACTTTGGGAGGCAGAGGCAGGTGGATCATGAGGTCAGGAGTTCGAGACCAACCTAGCCAACATAGTGAAACCCTGTCTCTACTAAAAATACAAAAATTAGCCAGGCATGGTGGCACGCCTGTAGTCCCAGCTACTCAGGAGGCTGAGGCAGGAGAATCGCTTGAACCCAGGAGGCAGAGGTTGCAGTGAGCCAAGATCGCACCACTGCACTCCAGCTTGGGCGACAGAGCAAGACTTTGTCTTAAAAAAAAAAAAAAAAGAGGATTAAAAAAACTAAGATAATTCTGTGGGAAAACAGTTATCAGTGTCCACAATACAAAAATAAAAATAAATGGAAGGAATTAGAACATAAATCATTTCAAAGACTAGAGGGTTCTTTTTTAAGGCGATAGGCCAGGCATGGTGGCTCATACCTGTAATCCCAGCACGTTGAGAGGTTGAGGCGGAAGGATTGCTTGAGCTCCGGAGTTCAAGACCAGCCTGGGCAACATAGCAAGACCCCCATTTCTACCCACCCCCCCATCAAAAAAGGCAAAATTGGATCTTGTCAAATGATAGAAAGCCAGTGGGGTAGCCTCGGGCTATTTGGGACTGAGGGGGCCTCAAAGTCCAGGCAAGCCCCCACCACCCTCAACCTCCCCTGACTTCTTCAAGAGCCAACCAGGGCAGGGCAGGAGTGGCTCAGAGCCCTAATCTTTGTCCCTCCCTGCCTCCTGGGGTGGGAGAAGAAGGGTGCTAATAGTGCCCAGTCCCTGGGGGTGTCTGCTGGCCCCTGTTCTCCAGCCAAGTGACCTCGGGCACGTGTCCACCCTCTAGGTCCTCATCTGTAAGACTCTTTGTTGAACTTCTTGACCCTGCAGCTCTCCCAAGTCTGTTTCCAGACAGGCCAGCCTCTGCCAGCTGCAAGACCCCAGGGATAGAGCAAGGAGGGAGCTGGAGGGACAATAGGAGGGTGGCCACCAGGGTGCCCAAGAGAATCTGGAGGAGGGGCCACTGCAGCATCCACCTCCCTTCTGGCTTCAGGAGGGTGGAGCTGCACCCTGTGCATATGGCACCATCCTCCCCATGACATGCACACCACCTGCCCCTCACCACTGCCTTCTGCCTTTTCATTTCTACAGGGTCAAAGAAGGCTCTTCCAAGAAACATGTAGAAGAGAAGAGTGAAGAAATTTCTCTTCAGCAGCTGAGAGCATCTCCCCTCAAAGAAACCATCTAAGCTGCCTGGAACCTGGTGCTTGCTAGCAGCACCTGAGCCAATGTCCAGACGGCCCCCTGGGGGCTTCTCCCGGGAGCCCCTGGGGACACTGGTGCTGAACTGGAGGAAAGGTCGCTGAAAACATCATGGCTCCTATAGACAGCCACCCACAAGCCAGGGCTGCTTGGAGGGAAACCCCACCAGAAACAGCCAATCTGTGTTACAAATGCATAGAAAGCCAGGAGAAGCCAGTCCCAGGGACCAAAGGAGAGACTGTTTTCCTTTCCCATCCCCAATCTGCCCCTTAAAATGTCTCTGTATTAGTCCATTCTTGCACTCCTATAAAGAACTACCTGAGACTGGGTCATTTACAAGGAAAAGAGGTTTAATTGACTCACAGTTCTGCAGATTGTACAGGAAGCATGGCTGGGAGGCCTCAGGAAACTTACAATCATTGCAGAAGGCAAAGAGGAAGCAAGCACGTCTTCACATGGCTGGCAGGAGAGAGAGAAAGTGAAGGGGAAGGTGCCGCACACTTTACAACAGCCAGATCTCGTGAGAACTCTTTATCACAGGACAGCACTAGGGGGGTGGTGCCAAACCATTAGAAACCATCCGCAGTATCCAAGCACCTCGCACTAGGCCCCACCTCCAACACCGGGGATTACAATTAAACATGAGATTTGGGTGGGGACACAGAGCCAAATCATATCACTGTTTATTCTTGTTCCACCTGAGAATGCTGTGTCTTTGCAGGGTTAGGGTGATATCTCTGCCAAAGGGTTGTCCCTGGAATAGCCCCACTTATCCTTGAGAAACGTGGAGAACTCATTCTATTCCACTCACCCGGAAAGAGTAAATAGTCTTCTGCCTTATAGGATTAAAGCTCTTTCCCCCGTGTGTGTGTGTCTTACCTCCTTGACAGGAAAATGTCTCCATAGCAGGCATTCTTGCCTACCTTTGTAGCTCCAGCAGCCCCTCATAGTGGCCTTGCAGAAGCTGCATGTTTAATAAATAGTTGATGAAGAAATGATCAAAACAGACTCCCGCAATAGATGGAGACCTTTGTGCGTTGTTTGCATTCCTAGCAATACCACTTTGCAGAACTGGGATATGGTTCTTTTCCCCAGAAGCCTTCTTCAGGTGTGTGCCACTATGATCAGCTATTTTTTTTTATTTCATAGCAATAGGGTCTTGCTTTGTTGCCCTGGCTGGCTTTGAACTCTTGGCCTAAAGCAATCCTCTGGCCTCAGCTTCCCCAAATGCTGGGATTACAGAGAGGAGAAGGCCTAGTTTGGCACAGCATCCCGCTGGCCTCAGATCTATTTCCAGCCCAGGTGTTGGCCGTGTATCCCTGACCTTAACCTTCACTGGAATTCAGATTAGATTTATAAGGGATTCGAATCTTGGCCCATTGGGTTGTCTTGGCCAAATTTTCTTGCCTGATCCCTTCTTCCTGGAGTTACCAGATAATCCAACAAGATCAATTCTCAGTCCCCTACAGCCCAAAGAAAGGCACAATATAGGGAAGAAACAAGACTATCACAGTCTGGGCAGGAAGCATGGCAGCTTGCCGTTTTGCCAAGATTAGTCTTCCAACAGCTTGGAGCAGAGGTGGAATGTGACTCCCCCAAGGACTTGTCCCAAGGCCCTGTTATTGATGCACTGAATCCTCAGCTCCTCCCCAGGGATTTAACCTCTTTTTGAACATGTCAGGGAACACCTGTGTGATCCGCTACATGAGCTTTTCCATTCGAGTTGTTCTCCACCCACAGCCCTCAGCAAATCAGTGATTTCAATAGGCAGAGGGCTGCTGTGCCTGGCCATGCTTTGAGATTCACCTTGGGGGTTACCTCTTCCAGGCAGCTTTCACTGACCACAACTGCCTGCCTCTGCGCGCTGCTCCACTCCCCCGCACCACCCCCATCCCCGCCACCCCAGCCTGCTGCCCCATGCCCTCTATTGCAATCTCCTTATTGCGCTTTCCCATTGTGTTGTGATGGGTCCATTTACATGCTGATCTCTCCAGTGGCTCCTCAAAGGCAAAATTAAATCATCTTTTCTTGACCCGGCCTGCACATGGCAGGTGCTCAGTTCATGTTGCCAGAGTGAATGACTTTTTTTTTTTTTTTTTTTTGAAATGAAGTCTCACTCTGTCGCCCAGGCTGGAGGTCAATGGCATGATCTCAGCTCACTGCAACCTCTGCCTGCTGGGTTGAAGCAATTCTCCTGTCTCAGCCTCCTGAGTAGCTAGGATTACAGACGTCCACCACCAAGCCCAGCTAATTTTTGTATTTTTAGTAGAGACGGGGTTTCACCATGTTGGTCAGACTGGTCTGGAGCTCCTGACCTCAGGTGATCCACCTGCCTCGGCCTCCCAAAGTGTTGAGATTACAGGCTTGAGCCACAGCACCTGGCCGTGAATGACTATTATTTTATTTATTTATTTTTGAGACAGGGTCTCACTACGTCACCCAGGGTAGAGTTGCAGTGGTATGATCTTGGCTCACTGCAACCTCAACTTCCCTGGCTCAAGCAATTATCCCGCCTCAGTCTCCCAAGTAGCTAGGACTACAGGTGTCTGCCACCATGCTTGGCTAATTTTTAAAGTTTTTGTAGAGACAGGGTCTTGCTCTTTTGTCCAGGCTGGTCTCAAACTCCTGGACTCAAGTAATCCTTTTGCCTTGGCCTCCCAAAGTGCTGGGATTACAGGCATGAGCCACCACACCCAGCCTTTATTTTTATTTTTGAAGAAAATTTAGAATAATGGTTCTCAATCTTGGAATCACCTGTGAGCTTTTTAAAAAAAATACCAGGCTGGGCGTGGTGGCTCACACCTGTAATCCCAGCACTTTGGGAGGCTAAGGCAGGCAGATAACGAGGTCAAAAAATTGAGACCATCCTGGCCAACATGGTGAAAACCTGTCTCTACCAAAAATACAAAAATTAGCTGGGCATGGTGGCACACACCTGTAGACCCAGCTACTCGGGAGGCTGAGGCAGGATAATCACTTGAACCCAGGAGGCAGAGGTTGCAGTGAGCCGAGATTGCTCTACTGCACTCCAGCAGCCTGGCGACAGAGTGAGACTCTGTCTCAAAAAACAAAAAACAAAAAAACCAGTGCTAGAACCCACTCCAATCCAGCAGATAAGGTTAATTATAACAAGACTGTGACCTCATAGTTAATGAGTTACTTACTATGGAGTTAGTAAGCTAATTTGATTTCCCTGCACACAGACAATACATACTTTTAAGTGAACAAACTAGATTTTCTTTCTTTTTCTTTTTCTTTCTTTCTTTCTTTTTTTTTTTTTTTTTTGAGACTGGGTTTCGCTCTTGTTGCCCAGGCTGGAGTGCAATGGTGTGATCTCGGCTCATCGCAACCTCTGCCTCCCAGATTCAAGCAATTCTCCTGCCTCAGCCTCCTGAGTAGCTGGGATTACAGGCATGTGCCACCACGTCCAGCTAATTTTTTATTTTTAGTAGAGATGGGGTTTCTCTACGCTGGTCAGGCTGGTCTCGAACTCCGGACCTCAAGTGATCCACCCGCCTTGGCCTCCCAAAGTGCCGGGATTACAGGCGTGAGCCACCACGCCTGGCCACAAACTAGATTTTCTTGAAGAAATATTCTGACCATGAAGTTTCCTATGACAAGTATAAATGATCTTGAGGTTACAGGTTTCAGGCCACGGAATCAAACCATAAAGGCTTTGACTACCGTTGTCCTTAGCCAAAAACACTGGCCAGGAACTATTAAATAAAAATGAGTGCCCAATGATGACATATAGACTGGGCTGTTTAAATAGGATTCCACATGCCTGGCACCTTTTATAATAATCTTTGTGGTAACTGGCAAATCACCTCCAGACTTCTTTTCTTTTCCATCTGGAAACACTGAATAGTCAGTACATTTTATTTCCAAAATCTGTGATAACAAGTTTAGGCACAGTGGCTCACGCCTGTAATCCCAGCACTTTGGGAGGCCAAGGTGGGAGGATCTCTTGAGACCAGGAGTTAGAGACCAGCCTAGGCAACATCAGAAGACTCCATCTCTGCTAAAAAAAATTTAGCTGGGCATGGTAGTGTGTGCCTGTAGTCCCTGCTACTTAGGAGCCCTAGGTGGGAGGATCACCTGAGCCCAGGGAGATTGAGGCTGCAGTGAGCTACGATGGTTCCAGGCTGGGTGACAGAGTGAGACTTTGTCTCAAAAAAAAAAAAAAAATATATATATATATATATATGTATATGTATATATGAATGACAACCTTCTTACTGAAATCTCTATACATTTCCAAGTATTATTAGGCCATGTGGCTATGTGGCTGCAAGGAGATGGCTCAAGGTCAAGGTGCCCGGAGGATTCAGGATACCAGTGATTGCCTGGGCCTGGTTCACAGGCAGATCAGCTAAATGAAAGACCGAAGGTGTCCTGGGCCATTGCTGCTGTGCAGCCCTCAAGGAAGTTGCTGACAACTGTGTGTGGAAAAGAGAACTGTGCTTAATCTGGGCTGTGGTGTTGCCCCAGAAAACAGCAGCCAGAATGCACCTTGTTACATCGTCACCCACCCATGACCACACTGGTCAGACCTGTGCAGCCAGGCAGCGGGTATGTTCAAAAGATGGACTTTTGCCTTTAAAGTTTAGCTCTAAATGCAGGTGTCTCCCCGGAGGAATGCCCCCCTCCAACTTAAATAATTGTTTGATTACGAGGTTGGGGAGGAGCAAGGAGGCCGAGACTGGCTGGATGAGACCAAACCACATAACTCACCCTTCTCCCTCTTCTGCTTTCTTTCCATGCCTACTCTGGGAAAACAGGCTACTGGACTTTCAAGTAGCAAAGAAGAGAGTGAGTGCTGAGGACGGGGAGTTCTAACCTCATGCTTCTTTTGCAGCCACTCTGGTTGCTGGATTTGGGCAATTATGGAGACCAATGATAATGATCATGAACATGAGGTGACAGCTCCCATTGTGGACCTGGCATGGCCCACAGTCAGGCAGCAGATGTTTTAGAATAGTACAAGGTGAAGCCGGGCGTGGTGGCTCACACCTGTCATCCCAGCACTTTGGGAGGCCGAGGTGGGCAGATCACCTGAGGTCAGGAGCTCAAGACCAGCCTGGCCAACATGGTGAAACCCCGTCTCTACTAAAAATACAAAAACTAGCCATGTATGGTGACACATACCTGTAGTCCCAGCTACTTGAGAGGCTGAGGTGGGAGGATCACCTGAGCCCAGGAAGGCCAAGGCTGCAGTGAGCTGTGATCCAGCCTGGTTGACAGAGCGAGACTACATCTCAAAAAAATAAATAAATGAGCTGGGCTCAGTGGCTCACATCTGTAATCCCAGCACTTTGGGAGGCCAAGGCAGGCAGATCACCTGAGGTTAGGAGTTCAAGACCAACCTAGCCAACATGGTGAAACCCCCATCTCTACTAAAAATACAAAAATTAGCTGGACATGGTGGCACACACCTGTAGTTCCAGCTACTCAGGAGGCTGAGGCAGGAGAATCACTTAAATCTGGGAGGCGGAGGTTGCAGTGAGCAGAGATTGTGCCACTGCACTCCAGCCTGGGTGACAGAGCAAGACTCTGTCTTAAATAAATAAATAAATAAATAAATAAATAAATAAATAAATAAAAGAAACTTCCCAACAGCTACTGGCTCCGCCAGGAAGGAACAGCCTGCACTTAACACAATGGTACAAGATTCACTTTCTGAGCTGGTTTGATTCCTTTTGTTTCATCCCATTATTTTTGGATGGTTTTGTGTGTTTTTCACAGACTGTTTGTTCGGAATGCACCAACACAAGTGGCCATGGACAATCACGTTGCCCTGGACTTCCTTGGAGTCAGCCGAGGTGGGGTATGTGTGGTGGCCAGCACCTCTTGCCTCACAATTTGCTTAATGGCATATTTTGGTGGCTTGGCTCTGGCTGGGACCCTGGCTGTGTAGGCCTGGTCAGCCTGCTGGCAGTCACAGTTAACGGCCACATTCATCTCATGTTCTCTAAAGAAAATAAAATAGTTGGTTGGGCGCAGTGGTTCACGCCTGTAATCCCAGCACTTTGGGAGGCTGAACCGGGCGGATCACCTGAGGTCAAGAGTTCGAGACCAGCCTGGCCAACATGGCGAAACCCCATCTCTACTAAAAATACAAAAATTAGCCAGGCATGGTGGCGTGCACCTGTAATCCCAGCTACCCGGGAGGCTGAGGCAGGAGAATTGCTGGAACCTGGGGGGCGGAGGCTGCAGTGAGCAGAGATTGTGCCACTGCACTGCAGCCTGGGTGACAGAGCAAGACTCCATCTCAAAAAATTAAAATAAAATAAATAAAATAAAATAAAATAAAATGTTTTGGGGCCAGGCATGGTGGCTGACACCTGTAATCTCAGCACTTTGGGAGGCTGAGGCCAGCAGATAGCTTGAGCTCAGGAGTTCGAGGCCAGCCTGGGCAACATGGTGAAACCCTGTCTCTAATTCAAAAAGAAAAAAATGATTTTGAGGCCAGGCAGTGGCTCACACTTGTAATCCCAGTGCTTTGGAAGGCAGAGGTGGGTGGATCACTTGAGTTCAGGGGTTCGAGACCAGCCTGAGCAATATGGTGAAACCATGTTTCTACAAAAAAATACAAAAAATTTTAAATAATTGTTTAATTATGGTATTGCTGGGTGCAGTGGCTCACGCTTGTAATCCCAGCACTTTGGGAGGCCAAGGCAGGCAGATCACTTGAGGTCAGCAGTTCGAGACCAGCCTGACCAATGTGGTGAAATCCCATCTCTACTAAAAAAACAAAAATTAGCTGGGCATGGTGGCGCACACCTGTAATCCCAGCTACTTGGGAGGCTGAGGCACAAGAATTGCTTGAAGCTGGGAGGCAGAGGTTGCAATGAGCTGAGATCATGCCACTGCACTCCAGCCTAGGCAACAGAGAAAGACCCTATCTCCAAAAAAAATTATATATATATATATGGTGGTGGCATGTGTCTGTAGTCCCAGCTACTTGAGAAGCTGAAGCAGGAGGATCACTTGAGCCCAGGAGGCAGAGTGCAAACAACTACAGTATCTGATGTGGCAGCTATACCTCTGAGAGTCCTTAGCTGGATACATGAAAGGCCAGAGACCAGCCAGGTGTGGGGGCTCACGCCTGTAATCCTAGCACTTTGGGAGGCCAAGGCAGGTGAATCACCTGAGGTCAGGAGTTCGAGATCAACCTGGACAACATGGTGAAACCCCGTCTCTACTAAAAATACAAAAATTAGCCGGATGTGGTGGTGCATGCCTGTAATCCCAGCTACTCGGGAGGCTGAGGCAGGAAAATCACTTGAACCTGGGAGGTGGAGGTTGCAGTGAGCCGAGATTGCACCACTGCACTCCACCCTGAACAACAGAGTGAGACTCCATCCCAAAAAAAGAAAGAGAGAGAGAGAGAGAGAGAGAGAGAGAGAGAGAGAGAGAAAGAAAGAAAAAGAAAGAAAGAAAGAAAGAAAGAAAGAAAGAAAGAAAGAAAGAAAGAAAGAAAGAAGAACGAACGAACGAACCGGCCAGAGACCAAAATACTTAGGCCAGGTGGCAAAGGCTTCAGCTGCAGCTCATCTGAGTCTTGGCATCAGATGATGCCTCTTGCGATCATCCAGAGGGTCAAAGGCCTATAGGAGTTACTACCAGGCCACCTCCCATTGGCTTCCCCGTCTCCCCCTGGAGGCTGTCATGAGACGGTTCTGCATCACCTCCAGGTTCTGTGAGATCTGAGGCTCTGCGCCCTGCCCTCCTCTGAATACAGCTGCAGAAGATAAAATTACTCAGCTGCATCTGGAACAGGCTCCTCAGCTACGGGGCATCGCCCAACTCCCCTTGCAGTCACAAGCCCCTTCTCTTTCAGGGTCTTCCTTTTTGGCGTAGAGGACAAAGACCGCAGGGGCTGGCACCTTACGCTTGTCCTCCTTTTCACTGTCTATGTAGAGAATAAACCCTAAATCTAAAAGTGGTTCATCGTGCCTTTACAGGTCAAATCAGTCAGGACTTGGCCTCTGCCTGGCCTCGTTGGATGTGAGCTTGACAGTGGCCTATTGCTCCACCTCTCATCTTAACTAAGGTTGAATCAGAGAATTTGGGATAGAATTTTTGGCTGTCACACAGGTCTAATAATGCCCCTGAGCTTGGGAGAGACAACTGATTTATGGAACCTCAATAAATATTGGTGACTGGCTTTGAAATTAAGACGCAGGGATTATATCTGGAAGGCTTCCATTTAAATAGGTCACATGAAAGGTTTAATCCCTGAAGGAATATATACATATATATTCCTTCTATATAGGAATCTATATAGAAGGATTCTATATAGGAATCTATATAGAAGGATTCTATATAGGAATCTATATAGAAGGATTCTATATAGGAATCTATATAGAAGGATTCTATATAGGAATCTACATAGGAATCTATCTATATATATGTGTGTATATATATAGATATATAGATATACATATATACACACATATATATATATATATAGAGAGAGAGAGAGACAGAGTTTTGCTCTTGTCACCCAGGCTGGAGTGCAATGACATGATCTCGGCTCACTGCAACCTCCGCCTCTCAGGTTCAAGCGATTCTCCTGCCTCCAACTCCTCAGTAGCTGGGATTACAGGCACCTGCCACCACACCCAGCTAATTTTTGTATTTTTAGTGGAGATGGGATTTCAACATGTTGGCTAGGCTGGTCTTGAACCCCTGACCTCAGATGATCCACCTGCCTCAGCTTCCCAAAGTGCTGGGATGACAGGTGTGAGCCACCGCGCCCGGCTGGAATATTTATATATTGAGGACACCTTGTTTCCTGATGGAGAGCCAACAAGATGTAAGTTACCAGTGTGCTGGACAAATACCCAGAAGCTCTTTCCCAACAATCCTCTAGAAGAATGAGGCCAGGGAGTACATTTCTTTGACCACAAGGGCGTGTGTGGAGAAGCCTCGGTGATCAGTAGCAGTGAGACAGTAGGATCGGGTTCTTGGAGTTGCTCCACAGCGGCGGCACAGGAAACTTCCAGATCATCCAGACTGCACTCACGCTATTCCCTGCGTGCCTGCTCACCTGCCACAACTTCCTGCAGAACTTCACAGCCATACCCCAGAACATCACTGCCGGACAGGTGATAACTGGACCAATAGATCTCCTGTCCGAGCCGTGTCAGGAATAGGGACCTGCTGGGGGTCTTCATTCTGCTGAGCAAGGACCCAAAGCCTGAGCAATGCTTGAGGGTCTCTGAGCCCCAGTGGCAGATCTTAAACCACAGCAGCTCCTCCTCTTTGGGCCTGGGCAGTGAGGCCTGTCTGGATATATGACCAGAGCACCGTGGCCTCCTCCAGCATCACTGAGCAGGGGCAAAGCTACAGCGGAGTGCTGAACCTTCAAATCACCTTTTAAACTTTCTTTTAATCAAGGTATAACCGGCCAGGCGCGGTGGCTCATGCCTGTAATCCCAGCACTTTGGGAGGCCGAGGTGGGCAGATCACCTGAGGTCGGGAGTTCGAGACCAGCCTGGCCAACATGGAGAAACCCCGTCTCTACTAAAAATACAAAATTAGCCGGGCATGGTGGCGCATGCCTGTAATCCCAGCTACTAGGGAGGCTAAGGCAGGAGAATCGCTTGAACCTGGGAGGCAGAGGTTGTGGTGAGCTGAGATTGCGCCACTGCACTCCAGCCTGGGCAACGAGAGTGAAACTCTGTCTCAAAAAAATATATATATATATATAAACTTTTCCATTAAATGTAAATTTAAGTACAGCTGGATAACTTTTATATTTTGTTTTGCCTATGTTTGAATTTCATATAAACAAAACCATATAGAATGTATTCCTTAGGCCGGGCACGGTGGCTGGGTGACAGGGTGAGACTCCGCCTCAAAAAAAAAAAAAGAATGTATTCTTTTTTTTTTTTTTAGACAGAGTCTTGCTCTGTCACCCAGGCTGGAGTGCAGTGGTGCCATCTCGGCTCACTGTAACCTCCACCTCTTGGGTTCAAGCGATTCTCCTGCTTCAGCCTCCTGAGTAGCTGTGATTACAGGCACCCGCCACCATGCCCAGCTAATTTTTGTATTTTTAGTAGACATGGGTTTTCGCCATGTTGGCCAGGCTGGTCTTGAACTCCTGACCTCAGGTGATCTGCCCGCCTCGGCCTCCCAAAGTGCTGGGATTACAGGCGTGAGCCACCGTGCCTGGCCCAAGCTTTGTTTTTTTAAATCTTGCCTCCCACTATGCAGAAAGCCTCAGTTTCAGATAACAGCACGGAGGGATTTTAGGAGGAAGAAAATTTGAATAACAACAATATTGATGTTGGCAAGGATGTGGAGAAAAGGAAACTCTTTTTTTTTTTTTTTTTTTTTGAGACAGAGTCTCCCTCTGTTGCCCAGGCTGGAGTGCAGTGGCGCGACCTTGGCTCACTGCAATCTCTGCCTCCTGGGTTCAAGTGATTCTCCTGCCTCAGCCTCCTGAGTAGCTGGGGTTACAGGCGCGTGCCACCACGCCGGCTAATTTTTGTATTTTTGGTAGAGATGGGGTTTTACCATGTTGGCCAGGCTGGTCTTGAACTCCTGACCTCAAGTGATCCACCAGCCTCAGATTCCCAAAGTGCAGGGATTACAGGTGTGAGCCATCATGCCAGGCCAAAACGGGAACTCTTATACACTATTGGGGGATTGTAAATTAGTACAACTTCTATGGAAGACAATACAAAGGTTTCTCAAAGAACTAAAAATAGAACTAACATGTGCTCCAGCAATCTCACTATTGAGTGTCTACCCAAAGCAATCATTACATCAAAAAGGTACCTGCACCAGTACATTTACCACAGCACTATTCACAAGAGCAAAGACATGGAATCAACCTAAGTGTCCATCAACAGATGATTGGATAAAGAAAATGTGGTACATATACACCATGGAATACTATTGGGTCATAAAAAAGAATGAAATCATGTATTTTGCAGTCACATGGATGGAACTGGAGGACATACATGGATGGAACTGGAGGACATTCATGGATGGAACTGGAGGACATTAAGTAAAACAAGTCAGACACAGAAAGACAAATACTGCACATTCTCAATTCTAAGAGGGAGCTAAATGATATGTACACATGGACGTAGAGTGTGGAATGGTAGAGAACTGAGACTCAGAAAGGTGAGTGGGGGTGAATGGGGGTAGGCGATCAGAGATTACTGAATGGATACAATGTGTGTTATTTAGGTGACGGATACCCTAAAAGTCCTGACTTCACCACTACACAATCTATGCATGTAACAAAATTACACTCACACCCCATAAATTTATACACATGAAATAAATAAATAGTGTAAAAGACAGTCCTGGAGAAACTCAGACCAGACCCTGAGGACCATGCTACACTGCCGCCACCTGGTGGCAATATACCTACAGTGTAGGGCGGTGCCTCCCAAAATTCCCAAATTCCCGACTTCTGGAGAGCATCAAAAATAAATAAAACATGTACTCACACTACTGAACTGTACACTTACAAACGGTTAAGATCATACATGTTATGTTATGTGTTTTTACCGCAATTAAAACACAGATGACTAGGCGTGGTGGCTCACGCCTGTAATCCCAGCACTTTAGGAGGCCGAGGCAGGTGAATCACCTGAGATCAGAGGTTCGAAACCAGCCTGGCCAACATGGTGAAACCCCGTTTCTACTAAAAATACAAAATTAGCCAGGCGTGGTGGTGCATGCCTGTAATCCCAGCTACTTGTGAGGTTGAGGCAGGAGAATTGCTTGAACCTCAGAGGCGGAGGTTGCAGTGAGCCAAGATCGCGCCACTGTACTCCAGCCTGGGCAATAAGAGCGAAACTCTGTCCCAAACAAACAAACAGACTAACTAACAAAATACAAACCACATAAATAACAGTGTAAAATAAATGAAATAAAAGTATAAAATAGGCTGGGCATGGTGGCTCACGCCTGTAATCCCAGCACTTTGAGGGGCTAAGGCAGGTGGATCACTTGAGCCCAGGAGCTCAAGACCAGCCCGGGCAACATGATGAAACCCCGTCTCTACAACAACAACAACAACAAAACACTGTAAAACCCCATCTCTACGAAACAAACAAACAAACCAAAACCAAAAATTAACCGGGTCATGGCGGTGTGTACCTGAAGTCCCAGCTACTTGGGAGGCTATGGTGGGACGATCACGTAAGCCCAGGGAGGTCGAGGCTGCAGTGAGTCATGATCAAGCCACTGCACTCCAGCTTGGGCAACAGAACAAGACTCTGCCTGAAACAAAACAAAACAAAACCTAAAACTCCTCTTTGGCATCCTTGGTGTGTGTGTGTAACTATATGCATAATATATATTATTATCTATATATGTTATATATTCTATAAAATCTTATATATGTCACATACTATACATACTTCTGCTATCTGACTCAATTCTCTCAAAGCCACCCTTCATCCTTTTGCAGTTTCCAAACATATAAATTATCAGAGTTAAAATCATGTTCCATCTGATTTCCACTCTGTGCTCACTCCAGGTGGGCCACTCTGTGTGTGCTAACAACAGTGTAAAACTGGACCCTGGCATTAACCTCTTCTACCATTTCACACTAATGTGAGATCCGTGAGGTCCCCATTTGCAATCGGAGTCCAGGAAATCAGCTACAGGAGCTGGTTGTAAATTTCACTCCATTGTTGCCTGTGTGCTCCCCACAACAGTTTCTGTAAACCTACCCAGATGCAATATAAAGGAACTAACTGGTCCACAGTTACTTTCTGTTACTTACAGCTTCGTGACCTCCAGCGAATCACCTCTCTTTTATTGTTGACAATAAAAGACAGTGAATCACCTGTCTTTTATTGTTGAGTTGTAAGAATTCTTGTTTTTGTTTTTGTTTTTTTGAGACGGAGTCTTGCTCTGTCACCCAGGCTGGAGTGCAGTGGCGCCATCTCGCCTCACTGCAAGCTCCGCCTCCCGGGTTCATGCCATTCTCCTGCCTCAGCCTCCCGAGTAGCTGGGACTACAGGCACCCGCCACCACACCCGGCTAATTTTTTGTATTTTTAGTAGAGACAGGGTGTCACCGTGTTAGCCAGGATGGTCTCGATCTCCTAACTTCGTGATCCGCCCGCCTCGGCCTCCCAAAGTGCTGGGATTACAGGCGTGAGCCACCGCACCCAGGCGAGTTGTAAGAATTCTTTATATGTTCTGGATACTAGACACTTCTCAAATATATGATTTGCAAATATTTTCTCCCATTCTGTGGATTGTCTTCTCACTTTCTTGATAGTAATCTTTGATGCACAAAACTTTTTAATACATTGTCTTTTAAAAGAAAGTAAATGTTTATTATGATTAAAGTGACACATTTTCTTTCTTTCTTTCCTTTTCTTTTCTTTCTTTCCTTTTTTTTTTTTTTTTTTTTTTTTTTTGAGATGGAGTCTTGCTGTGTCGCCCAGGCCAGAGTGCAATGGTGCAATCTTGGCTCACTGCAACCTCCACCTCCCAGGTTCAAGCGATTCTCCCCCAGCCTCAGCCTCCTGAGTAGCTGGGATTACAGGCGACTGCCACTGTGCCCGGCTAATTTTTGTATTTTTAGTAGAGACGAGATTTCACCATGTTGACAAGACTTGTCTCAAACTCCTGACCTCGTGATTTACCCACCTCGGCCTCCCAAAGTGCGGGGATTACAGGCATGAACCACCGCGCCTGGCCTGACACATTTTCTTACACCCATTAGTTAAAGGAGGAAATCATTCCCTTGCGGTGTTGGGTACAATTCAGCAGTCATTCCTAATAAACTCTCTAAGTAAAATAGAACTAGATAAAAAAACAACACCCTGACTATACTATGCATTCCTTTTTTTTTTTTTTTTTTTTTTTTTTTGAGACAGAGTTTCACTCTGTTGCCCAGGCTAGAGTGCAGTGGTATGATCTCAGCTCACTGCAACCTCCGCCTCCTGGGCTCAAGCAATTCTCCTGCCTCAGCCTCCCAAGTAGCTGAGACTACAGGTGCCTGCCACCATACCCTGCTAATTTTTGTATTTTTAGTAGAGACAGCGTTTCGCCATGTCGGCCAAGCTGCTCTTGAACTCCTGACCTCAGGAGATCTGCCCACCTTGGCCTCCCAAAGTGCTAGGATTACAGGTGTGAGCCATTCTTTTTTTTTTTTTTTGAGATGGAGTTTTCGCTCTTGCTGCCCAGGCTGGAGTCCAGTGGTGCAATCTCAGCTCACTGCAACCTCCGCCTCCCAGTTTCAAGCGATTCTCCTGCCTCAGCCTCTCAAGTAGCTGGGATTACAGGCGCCTGCCACCACGCCCGGCTAATTTTTTGTATTTTTTAGCAGAAACGGGGTTTCACCATGTTGGCCAGGCTGGTCTTGAACTGCTGACCTCGTGATCCACTCGCCTCAACCTCCCAAAGTGCAGATTATGCATTCTTAACACAACCCAATAACACCCATCACACCGAAGGAGGCCATGCTGAAGCCAGTGCCATCAGCAACAGGAAGAAGGCAAGGATGCCTACTGTGATTCAACAATGATTCCAAGGTTTGGTTCAATGCACCAAGACAGGAAAATAAAATGATTAGTATCAATATTTGAGAAGAAGGGAAAAATATTTTTTATTAGAAAATGTTATTATAATCTAGGAAATCTGAGACTCTCCTAAAACATTAATATTATTAACAGAATTTGGTCAAAGTGACTGGTTGCAAGAAATATGTCCAAGGCTGGGAGTTGTGGCTCACACCTGTAATCTCAGCACTTTGGGAGGCTGAGGCAAGTGGATTGTTTGCGGCTAGCAGTTCCAGATCCGTCTGGGCAACATGGTGAAACCCTGAATCTACAGAAAATTCAAAAATTAGCCGGGCATAGTGGCGTACACCTATAGTTCCAGCTACCTGGGAGGCTGAGGTGGAAGGCTTGAGTGACTGTAATCACACCACTGCACTCCAGCCTGGTCAACAGAGTGAGATCTTGTCTAAAAAAAAAAAAAAAAAAAAAAAAAAAAAATTTACAATCCAAAAGCCAGTAACTTTCCTTTAACTGGCAATGACAAAACAGAAAACAATACGGGAGAAACATTACATTCATAAAAGCAACAGAAGATATTGTGTCAATAAATTGAACAAAAACAGGGTCTATATGGGAAAAACTATAAAATTGGATTGATAGACAAAGACAAAAAGCCTAAAAAAATGAAGAGATATACCAGGATCCTGTTTGGAATGCTTAAAGTATTCATTTCTCCTAAATATATAAAAATATTTAAGTCCTTCCTATCAGAATGGAGGGGGATAGGATATACTGTATAAAATGACTTTAAAAGTTTAAAATGGTTTCCTAAAAACTAGGCCGGGCACAGTGACTCACACCTGTAATCCCAGCACTTTGGGAGGCCAAGGCAAGAGGATTGCTTGAGCTCAGGAGTTCCAGACAAGCCTGGGCAACACAGCAAGACCTTGTCTCTATTAAAAAAACAAAAATATTAGCCAGGTGTGCGTGGTGGTGTAATCCCAGCACTTTGGGAGGCCGAGACTGGTGGATCACCTGAGGTCAGGAGCTTGAGACCAGCCTGGCCAACATGGTGAAACCCCATCCCTACTAAAAATACAAAACTAGCTGGGTGTGGTGATGGGCGCTTGCAGTCCCAGCTACTCGGGAGGCTGAGGCATGAGAATCGCTTGAATCTGGGAGGCGGAGGTTGCAGTGAGCCGAGATCGCTCCACTGCACTCCAGCCTGGGCAACAGAATGAGACACTGTCTCAAAAACAAAAACAAAAACAAAAAAACAGCCAGGTGTGGTGGTGCGTGCCTGTAGTCCCCGCTACTTAGGAGACTGAGGTGGGGGGAATGGCTTGAACCCAGGAGACTGAGGCTGCAGGGAGCTTGATCACACCACTGCATTCCAGCCTGGGCAACAAAGTAAGATCCTGTCCCCCACCCAGAAAAATAGTAAAATGCTTCAACAGTTTTGGGAAGTTACTATAAAGCTACCTGGGGCAAACACTACTAAGTGCTTACCTAGTATTAACTCCTTTCTTAGTAACAAAATTTGTATATTGATGGGGTAGCAATGTGTTTCCTCAATAATATTACAATATAACTTTTAAACCTATAAGGAGGCTTTCCCAGCCTCCTTTAAAGGTATGGCTATGTGGCTAAAGTATAAGCAAAAGTGGTTGGGAAGGACTTCTAGAAAGACTCCTCTTCAAAAATGGATAGACAACGGTTTGCAAAAGTCATTTTTTTGTTTCTTTTTTCCCTTTTCATTTCATTTCTCTTTTCACTCTCTTTTCTTGCTTTATGTTTTTAAAATTTTATTTTTCCTTTCTTCTTCCTACTTTCTGCTACCTGGAATGGAATGTGAATCTGATGGCTGGAATTCCAGAAGCCATCTTGGACTATGAGGTGACTGTAAGGATGGAGATTAATTCGAGGACAGTGGAGCGGAACGATGGAGGCCTGATGAATGTGAAGCCACCACTTTAGCCCTGGGCTACCTATCTCTGAAATTATTTTATCTGACGAGAGAAATAAACTTCTATTTTGTCTCAGCTACTATTGTTTTAGGACTTGGCTATGTCACAGATCTAAAACCCACTTGATTTACTCCTGCAATCAAAATATTATATTGACACAGAAAAGACAACAAATAAATCAGTGGAATAAAACAGAAAATCCAGAAACAGATTCAAGTGTTTATGGGGACTTGATACATAAAAGATCACAATTCAAGTCAGTTGAAGAATGTTTTATTTACTAAGTATAACTGCTGACATGCTGGCTGTTTGTCAGGAATAAAACAAAGCTAAATCCTTCCTCACATCACAAATAAGATTAATTATAGGTGGATTAGCGAACTAAAGGCAAAACGTAACTAAAACTAATAAAACAAAACTTGGAAGAATATTTGCATAAGCTTATGTCGAGGAGACCTTATTAAACAAAGCAGGAAACCTAAAACCCATACAGGAAAAGAATTGCACAGTGTTGTGTGGTAGAAAAAAAACCCCACAAAGTTAAAAGACAGGTTGGGAAAAATATGTATGTAACACATTTGATATCCATTGGTTACTGCTGATGGTGGGAAACTGCAAACATTTTCCGTAAAGAGCCAGAGAGTAAATATTTGAGGCTTAAGGGTGTGAACCCCAAAAGAGGTTCATGATGGATCCGGAGTGGCTAACTAGGCCTAAATTCAAAATACAGCCAAGCAGCCATTGGCTGACTAGAGGTCACACATACTTCGGTTTTTGTTTGCTTTTTTTTTTTTTTTTTTTAGGCGGAGTCTCGCTCTGTTGCCCGGGCTGTAGTGCAGTGGCACAATCTCGACTTACTGCAAGCTCCGCCTCCCGGGTTCACGCCGTTCTCCTGCCTCAGCCTCCCAAGTAGCTGGGACTACAGGTGCTCGCCACCACGCTAGGCTAATTTCTTTTTTTTTTCTTTTTTTTTTTTTTTAGTAGAGACGGGGTTTCACCGTGTTAGCCAGGATGGACTTGATCTCCTGACCTCGTGATCCTCCCGCCTCGACCTCCCAAAGTGCTGGGATTACAGGCGTGAGCCACCGCACCCGGCCTTTGTTTGCTTTTTGAGACATGATCTTGCTCTGTCGCCCAGGCTGGAGTGCAGTGAGGCGATCATGACTCACTTCAGCCTCGACCTCCCGAACTCAAGCGCTCCTCCAGCCTCAGCCCCCAGAGTGGCTGAGATCACAAGAACCCGCCACCACCGCCCGCTAATTTTTTGTAGAGAAGGGGTTTCGCCACGTTGCCCAGGCCGATCTTGAACTCCTGGGCTCAAGTTAAGGGAGGAGACCACCCCTCATATTGTCTTACGCCCAATTTCTGCCTCCAAAGAAAGAAAAAGTAAAACTAAAAGGCAGAAATGAAATCCACAAGCAGACAGCCCGGCCTCACACCCTAGGCTTGGTAAAGATGGACCCCTGACCTAATCGGTTATGTTATCTATAGATTACAGACACTGTATAGAGAAGCACTGTGAAAATCCCTATCCTGTTTTGTTCTGATCTAATTACTGGTGCATGCAGCCCCCAGTCACGTACCCCCTGCTTGTTCAATTGATCACAACCCTCTCAGGCGCACCCCCTTAGAGTTGTGAGCCCTTAAAAGGGACAGGAATTGCTCATTCGGGGAGCTCGGCTGGTGAGACAGGAGTCTTGCCGATGACTCCAGCCGAATAAACCCCTTCCTTCTTTAACTCGGGTGTCTGAGGAGTTTTGTCTGTGGCTCGTCCTGCTACAAAGTGATCCGCCTGCCTCGGCCTCCCAAATGCTGGGATTACAGGCGTGAGCGACCGCACCTGGCCTGGGATGGACATTTTTAAGGTTCCTGATACATATTGCTAAATTGTTTTCTCGAAACGCTCTATACCATCCCACCAGCATTGTATGACGCCTACGGTTGAGATTTTTGGCTCAAAGAATTACGGTGTATTTCAAGGGGAGAACCCTCTTCTCATCTTACCCCTAAACTCTATCCTTGAGTGACCTACCTTCACTCCCAAGCCTCCAGTCACCCACTGGGAATCTCTACCTGGAAATCCCAGAGGCACTCAAACTTAACGTGTCCAAAACTAAATTATCCGTCACCGTCTCACCTCATATCCCCCCAAATGCCCCAGATTCAGAAAACATACCCATCACTGTGGCTGGCACCACGGTGATAAGCACGATAATAACCATGGCAACCAGATTCCCTACTGAAGCCATTCTTTTAGGATGAACCAAGGGCACAACAGGCAGAGATGACAAGGGGAATGGAGAAGGGGGTACAGTAAGTTTTAGTCGAAGGCACGCGCACGACAACGCCTGCGCACCACGGATCAGGGCAAAAGGGTGACAAACATGCGCCACTGAGCTTTATCGAGCAGCCGATGCCCAGAAAACAGGCATCCGCACACAGACTCAGTTTCCTTGTAGGCAACTCCCGGGCGTTGCGAGTCACAACCGGCATTCTCGCGCCGTGAGAAAGAACTGCGCAGCTGCTGACTGGCGGGCCGCCAGGCGCGTGCGTAGAGACGCCCACACGCCCGCTGATGCGCACGCGCCCTGGGCCGCGCGTGCGCGCATGGGGTTCCGGAATGAGCCGGGGAAAGCAAGGGGAAGGTTTGGGGTTGGTTCCCGGTTTTGCGCATGCGTGCACTGCACAAACCATTTGGCGGGTTTTTCCGGCCACTCTGTTCTGCCACCGTCACTGAGAAGCTCAGCGGTAGCTTTTGGGAAGCAGGACGTTCTCACCAGGAGAGCGTCCTCTCGAGATTTCTGCTCCCTCCATTCAGGGCGTTTGGGAGCCACCCCTTCATTTTTTAAAAAAAATATTTCTCTGTGACCGACGGCCGGGGCCTTCTGACGGTCTGAGGTCCTGCTTGGGTCAGTCACCTCCAGTCACGGTCCGCGGAGGGGGGAAGGATAAGAGGGCGAGGAGCTCATCGCTCGCCACCCCCGTGGGCTTCTTGGGCGCAGGTCGGAGCTGGGTGGGCCGGCTCCCCGGTCCCTGGCTTGGGCGACCATGTCCGCATCCGCCCAGCAGCTGGCGGAGGAGCTGCAGATCTTCGGCCTAGACTGCGAGGAGGCTCTAATTGAGAAATGTGAGTCCCGCACCCCTCCCGCCCTGCAGCCGTGCTCCACGCTCTCGCCCGAGTTCCTCGGCGCCTAGAACCGAAAGTGGAGCGCTTCCAATTTCCACTTCCCCTGGAGCGGAGTTCTCGGTGGCTGTGAGATGAAGAATCAAACTTGAGTTTTGAGATTTAGGATGTGGGGACTTTGAAATGCCCACCGGGTACCGCTTGGATGCCAAATCAAAAATAGGAATATGCAGCACGATTTTAAACCAACTCGAAGTTCCCGAAAGGCGGAATTGGGATGTGCTAGATCGAGACTAGGCACTGGTGGCACCTGAGTTTGGAAATTGTTGAAGCCCCGGTAACAAAGCAAGAGATGTGGGGGTTTTGAAATGTAGCTTTTTATTCTTGGCTCCTCCCTTTCCAGCCTACACCTTAAACCTCTGCTGATCCATCAGTTATTTTATCATAGCTGTTGGTGGTCTGTGCAAATATGAATCCCTTGAGGTAGGTTCCTAAAATTGAATTTGAGCTGTGGAAGGAGCTTTAGGGAGCTTTACAGATGGAGAAACAGACAAAGAAAGCTAATTGCCTGAGCTGTCTGTGAAGCCAGGTGTCCTGCCTTGGAGTCCCGTGCTGCATCATACGGGTCCATCGTGTTGGTCAAGCTGTAGAGCAGTGTAAGGAGTCATTTGAAGCAAAGCCTGGGAGATGTGGAAGTTCTAGAATCGGTATGAATGTGCACCTGCCTTAACCACTCAACACTTTGAACTTCTTATATACAAAAAGATAACGAAACGTTAATTTATGGTGAGAAATTCCTTTCAGAAACCAGAATACTTCAAGTCTTCATGCCCAGTGCCTTCTCTCTCTCTCTCTCTCTTTTTTTTTTTTTTTTTGACAGTCTTGTTTTATCACCCAGGCTGGAGTGCAGTGGTGCAATCTCGGCTCACTTCAGCCTCCGCCTCCCAGGTTCAAGCGATTCTCCTGCCTCAGCCTCCCAAGTAGCTGGGATTACAGGCGCCCGCCACCAGGCCCGACTAATTTTTTTTTGTACTTTTAGTAGAGAAGGGGTTTCACCATGTTGGCCAGACTGCTCTCGAACTCCTGACCTCAAGTGATCCACCCACCTTGGCCTCCCAAAGTGCTGGGATTACAGGCATAAGCCAGCAGGCTCGGTCCTTCTCTTTTTAAAAGAAGACTAGCCAGGCGTGGTGGCTCACGCCTGTAATCCCAGCATTTTGGGAGGCCAAGGCAGGTGGATAACCTGAAGTCGAGAATTTGAGACCAGCCTGACCAACATGGAGAAACCGTGTCTCTACTAAAAATACAAAATTAGTTGGGCGTGGTGGCGCATGCCTGTAATCCCAGCTACTCAGGAGGCTGAGGCGGAAGAATCGCTTGAACCTGAGAGGCAGAGGTTGTGGTGAGCCGAGATCACACCATTGCACTCTAGCCTGGGCAACAGGAGCGAGACTCTGTCTCAAAAAAAAAAAAAAAAGTCTTAAGTGGAAAACCTGATCATAGTCAGAAATGTATGTGGTAAGCATGAAATCAGCATGAGAGAAATTAGTTATGTGAACCAGATTTGTAAAGGCTTCAGGCCAAGATGCCAGTTGCTTTCATCTCATGGCAATGGCTTTGGAATTGTGGACTTTGGATCATCAGTAACTTCAGTGGCACCTTAATGTTTCCTGACAGTCAACCGTATTTCCCTTTTTTTTGTTGTTGTTGTTGTTGTTTGTTTTGTTTTTTGAGATGGAGTTTCTCATTGCCCAGGCTGGAGTGCAATGGTGCAATCTTGGCTCACTGCAACCTCTGCCTCCCGAGTTCAAGCGGTTCTCCTGCCTCAGCCTCCCGAGTAGCTGGGATTACAGGCTCCCGCCACCACGCCCAGCTAATTTTTTGTATTTTTAGTAGAGATGGGGTTTCGCCATGTTGGGCAGGCTGATCTCGAACCCCTGACCTCCAGTGATCCTCCCACCTCGGCCTCCCAAAGTGCTGGGATTATAGGTGTGAGCCACCACACCTGTTCTACTTTTTGTATTTTCAGTAGAGACAGGGTTTCACCATGTTGGCCAGGCTGGTCTTCAACTCCTGACCTCAGGTGATCCGCCCACCCTGGCCTCCCAAAGTGCTGGGATTACACTGCGCCAGGCCCCTGGTCTGTTTACTCTGAGTCTTCCAGATGATTGTTTTCCACCTTCTCCTGTAACATCCTTCTGTCCCACCCTCACTGTCAGCTGACAAACTTCTATTATTTGCTGAAAAAAATAGAAGCATTAGAAAACTTCGATCAGCTACCACCATTATGTCTCACTGACCCATATCTGTGGCATATACCTAGCCTTCTTTCCTATTATAATGAATAAGCTTTCCGTATTCCTAGCAAAATCCAAGCCCTCCACTTGAGTCCTAAACCCCATTCCTTCTGAGGCAATTAAGGACATCACTGGTAATTCTCCTGTCTTACATATTTTCTATTTTCCTTGCTACAAGATTTTTTTCCTACTAGTATAGAAATGTGCTTCCAATCTTGCCTTTAAAATACTCTGTTGACCCTACTTCCCACTCCAGTTCTCTCCTTCCCAATTACAGCAGACCTCAAAAGGGTCGGCCGGGTGCGGTGGCTCACGCCTGTAATCCGAGCACTTTGGGAGGCGGAGGAGGGTGGATCACAAGGTCAAGAGATGGAGACCATCCTGGCCAACGTAGTGAAACCCGGTCTCTACTTAAAATACAAAAATTAGCTGGGCATGGTGGCGCATGCCTGTAGTCCCAGCTACTTGGGAGGCTGAGACAGGAGAATCGCTTGAATCGGGGAGGTGGAGGTTGCAATGAGCCGAGATCGTGCCACTGCATTCCAGCCTGGCAACAGAGTGCAACTCTGTCTCCAAAAAAAAAAAAGGGGGGGGGGGGGCCTTGCCATCTTTAAATATTTCCTCCTTAAATCCATTTCAGTAAGTTCTTTTGTTGCCACCACTTCACCAAAGCTGCTCTACTCAAGGTCACCAGTGACCTTCACCTTGCTAAAACCAGTGATGAATTTTCAGTCCTCATCTTGAATTGAATTAGCACTGGCACTTGACACTGTTTGTCATTTTTTCTTTTTTTAAACACATTTTTCTTTTAGCTTCTTGGACACTACTAGTTTTTCTTTCTTTTTTTTCTGAGACAGGGTCTTGCTCTGTTGCCCAGGCTGGAGTATAATGGGCAAATCACAGCTCACTGCAGCCTCAACCTCCTTGGCTCAAGCAATCCTTCCACCTCAGCCCCCAAGTAGCTGTAACTACAGGCACATGCCACCAAGCCCACCTAATTTTTGTATTTTTTATAGAAACGGTTTCACCCTGTTGCCCAAGCTGGTCTCAAACTTCTGGGTTCAAACAGTCTGCCCACCTCAGCCTCACAAAGTACTGGATTACAGGCGTGAGCCACTGCACCCGGCTTACTCCTAGTTTTTCTTCAGCTTTGCTTGTGTCACCGCTTCTCAGGCTTTGCCGATTCATCCTCAGAGGCCCTAAGGCGCCCCAAGACTCAAGCCTGGGATCTTTTCTCCCTTCTAGATATGCTCACTCCCTTGGCGATCTCACCTGGGGTCTCATAGCTTTATATCCCATGTATTTACTGATGGTTCCCAAATTTATACCTCCGCCCACAACCCTTGCCTGAACTACAGGCTGGTTTGTTCAGCCTGCTGTCTCCAGTTGGATGTCTAAATGGCACCTCAAACTCTGCATGTCTAAAACTAAGCTCCTGGTATCTCCTCTCTCTCCTCAGAGTAGTTCCTCTGGCTCTTTTCCCCATCTCAGTTAATAGGGACGCCACTCTTCCTGTTGCATAGGCTAAAAATATCAGCATCATCCTTGACTTTCTTTTTCTCATACCTTACATTCAGTTAGCAGATCCCACTGGCTTCACTTCCAGCATGTAAAGTCCTATCCAGAGTCCAGCCATTTCTCGCCATCTCCACTGCCACCACTTTGATCCAAGCCACCATCATCTCTCACCTGGGCTTTTCCATGATTCTTTAATTGGTCCCCCTGATTCTGCCCTTATCCTCTTCTGTCTCCCCCCAGTGGTGAGCTTTGTAAGGACAAGGATGCTTCTGTTTTCTCATTGCCCAAAACAGTGCCTGGCACTAATAGATTCTGAATAAACATTGATGGAGTAAACCAGGATTATTTTTGCTTTTCTAGGTGAAACTTCGAGAAATGAACTAAGTTTTTACTTGTCCAATTTTCCTTTCTACAGTGGTAGAGCTTTGTGTTCAGTATGGACAGAATGAGGAGGGAATGGTAGGCGAGCTTATAGCCTTCTGCACCAGCACACATAAAGTTGGCCTTACCTCAGAGATCCTGAACTCTTTTGAGCATGAGGTAAGAACAAAATGAAAGCAAACTAATAATGTGATTCTCCATTTCTGCTCTACAGGGGAGGCATTGTGATATATTGAGAGGAGTGTGGGCTTTCGAGTCAGGCCTGGATTCCAGTCCCAGTGTGAGCTTGGACAAACTATGTCCCTGAGCCTCAGTTTCCTTTTCTGACATTGGGTCTAATAATCTGTATTTTTTATGATTGTTATAAGAATTAAATGGGGCTGGGCGCCGTGGCTCACGCCCGTAATCCCAGAACTTTGGGAGGCCGAGGCAGGCAGATCACAAGGTCAGGAGTTCAAGACCAGCCTGGCCAATGTGGTGAAACCCTGTCTCTACTAAAAATACAAAAATTAGTTGGGCATGGTGGCAGGCGCCTGTAATCCCAGGTACTCGGAAAGCTGAGGAAGGAGAATCGCTTGAACCGAGGAGGTGGAGGTTGCAGTGAGCTGAGATTGCGCCACTGCACTCCAGCCTGGGACAGAGCGAGACTCCGTCTCAAAAAAAAAAAGAAATGAGAATGGACATAAAGCACTTAAAACTATGCCCAGCAGGTGATAAGTCTTCACCAAATAATTGGTATTGTTAGGATTGTTATATGTTATAGACAGTCATGGGATGTCTGTGTTTTTAGTCTGTGTGTATCTTAATTCTTTGAGGAATGTTAGATCTTTGATTATATTTTGAATACCTTTTATTATCTCAAGGCTTTTGAAAACACCTCTGCTATTACTTGACTATGAAGTACTGTATTCACTATCTTTTCTTTTTCAGTTTCTGAGCAAAAGATTATCGAAAGCCAGGCATAGTACCTGCAAGGACAGTGGCCATGCAGGAGCTAGAGACATTGTTTCCATTCAAGAGCTGTATCCTTTTCTGCTGAAGGTCTTTGCACCAAGCTACATGTTGTATTTTATAATTTGTCTGTAGTCGCATGTGTAATTTAAAAACAAATAATAATAAGGCCGGGCACGGTGGCTCAGGCATGTAATCCCAGCACTTTTGGAGGCCAAGGCAAGCAGATCACTTGAGCCCAGGAATTTGTGACCAACCTGGGCAACATGGTGAAACCCTGTCTCTTTCAAAAGTACAAATTTTTTTTTTTTTTTTTTTTTTGAGTTGGAGTTTCGCTCTTTTTGCCCAGGCTGAAGTGCAATGGTGCAATCTCAGCTCACTGCAACCTCTGCCTCCCAATCTCAAGTGATTCTCCTGCCTCAGCCTCCTGAGTAGCTGGGATTACAGGTGCACACCACCACACCTGGATAATTTTGTATTTTTTTTGGTAGAGACAGGGTTTCACCATGTTGGCCAGCTGGTCTCGAACTCCTGACCTCAGGTGATCCGCCTGCCTAGGCCTCCCAAAGTCCTGGGATTACAGGCGTGAGTCACCGTGCCCGGCCAAAGTACAAATTAAAAAATAATAATAATAAGCTGGGTGTGGTGATGTACGCCTGTAGATCCAGCTAGTTGGTAGGCTGAGGTGAGAAAATCTCTTGAACCTGGGAGGTGGAAGTTGCAGTAAGCTGAGATCAGGCCACTGCACTCCATCCTGGACGACAGAGGAAACCCCATCTCAATAATAATAATTGTAAAAATTACCTAATATTGAGATTTCTTCTAGCAATCAGCCCTTGCCTCATATGAAAGTTTATTATTATTATTATTATTATTTTTTGAGATGGAGTCTCGCTGTGTCGCCCATGCTGGAGTGCAGTGGTGTGATCTCAGCTCACTGCAAGCTCCGTCTCCTGGGTTCATGCCATTCTCCTGCCTCAGCCTCCCGAGTAGCTGGGACTGCAGGCGCCCGGCTAGTTTTTTGTATTTTTTTTTAGTAGAGACGGGATTTCACTGTGTTAGCCAGGATGGTCTCTGTCTCCTGACCTCGTGATCCGCCCATCTCGGCCTCCCAAAGTGCTGGGATTACAGGCATGAGCTACCGTGCCCAGCCATTATTGTTTTTCTTAACCAGTGTTCTTAGAATTGAAGTGGAAGAAGAAGAGGAAATCCTCTTGAACTCTTACACCACACCTTCAAAGGTAAGTAAACAGTGTTTGGACATTGCATTTTACAAGTAACATTTTAAAATAGTTTCACAACATTTGAAGATCTGAGGGAAAAAATCAACCACTCTCATGCATTTCCTACTATATTTCCACTTATACATCTTCCTTTCTGATCATATGTCTAAATGTTTTACATAATGGCAGTCCTTATAAACATATAGTTATCCTGCTTTTCTCAGCACAACATAAAACATTTCTATAAACATAATTTCTCCATAATTGCCCTTTTTGAATAGTTTCATAGTTTTATACTATAATTGAATAATTCAGTTCTGTGTTGGATCCCAGTGTGAAAGGTCAAGTAGGGTAGTGGAAAAGCATTGCCTTCAAAGTCTGAGTCAGAAGACCTAGGTGACCTGGAGTGAGTTGTTTTATCTCTCTGAGACAGTTTCCTTATCCATAATATCAGGATTCATTCATTCAGTTATCCAGCAACAACTATGTGGCCAGGCGCAGTGGCTCATGCCTGTAATCCCAGCACTTTGGGAGGCTGAGGCAGGCGGATCACGAGGTCAGGAGATCGAGACCATCCTGGTTAACATGGTGAAATTCTGTCTCTACCATAAATACAAAAAAAAAAAAAAGAAATTAGCCGGGCGTGGTGGTGGGCGCCTATAGTCCCAGCTACTTGGGAGGCTGAGGCAGGAGAATGGCGGGAACCTGGGAGGCAGAGCTTGCAGTGAGCCGAGATCGCGCTACTGCACTCCAGCCTGGGCGACAGAGCGAGACTCCGTCTCAAAAAAAAAAAAAAAAACAACAACAACAACAACTATGTACTGCACTAGACATTGAGTAAACAATGGTGAATGAAACAGACATGGATGGGCTCTGCCCTCAAGAAGCTGACAGCCAGTGCACAATATCCCCCATCTTGGAGGGCTTGAAGAGGAAATAAATAGGTAAAGTATCAGGCCCTATGCAATGTATTCAGTAATGGTAACTATTCTTTATACTAACTAAATAAGTTTGTAGACATTCATAAACATGGAGTGAGCCTTAATTATTCAAAGTAAACTACATCATAAGAAAGAGGTAATTTACATTGCCCTATGCAATGTATTCAGTAATAGTAATTATTCTTTTTTGTTGTTGTTGTTGTTTTGAGATGGAGTTTTCCTCTTGTTGCCCAGGCTGGAGTGCAATGGCACGATCTTGGGTCACTGCAACCTCTGCCTCCCGGGTTCAAGCAATTCTGCCTCAGCCTCCCGAGTAGCTGGGATTACAGGCATGCGCCACTACGGCCAGCTGATTTTTGTATTTTTAGTAGAGACGGGGTTTCACCATGTCAGCCAGGCTGGTCTCGTACTCCTCACCTGCAGTGATCCACCCGCCTCGGCCTCCAAAGTGCTGGGATTACAGGTGTGAGCCACCGTGCCCAGCCCAGTAATTATTCTTTATACTAACTAAATAAATTTGTAGAAATTCATAAACATGGAGGGAGCCTTAATTATTCAAAGTAAATTACATCATAAGAAAGAAGGTAAGGGCTGGGTGCAGTGGCTCATGCCTGTAATCCCAGCACTCCGGGAGACCAAGGCAGGAGGATCAGTGACCAGAGATCATGCCGCTGCTCTACAGCCTGGGTGACAAAGTGAGACCCTGTCTCAAGAAGAAAGAAGGTAAATAGTTTAGATATGCCTGTGGAGAATAAGAGGGCCAAAAATGTGCCCCATGAAGTTGCTAACACAAAACCAGGTGCATATAATATTAAAAGAAATAATTAGGTGTTTGTTAGAGTTTCTTAAAATTGGAGAGACTATAACTCATTTGATTTTCCTCCTAAAGTGGTTTTCTGAGTCCATATCCCAGTGAAGGACACCTCCGTTCTTCCATTGGCTCAGGCCAAGAACCTTGGAGACCTCCTTAAATCCTTTTTCTCTCACACCCCACATCCAACTTAGCTACCAGTCCTGTCATCCCTCTCCAGGATATGGCCACCTCTCACCATTTCCACTGCCACCACCAGGTCCACAGCATCATTGTCTCCTGAATGATTGGGACAGCCTCCTAACTAGTCCATTGGCTTCTTTCTGCCATATCCACCTCTAACCACCTCTCCACCCAGCAGCCAGAGTGCTCCTTTCCAGCAAGAGGTCAGGTTTTCTTGCTCACATCTCTCCCACTGGCTTTTCGTCTTTCCTCCTGATATGCAAAGTTTGAACCAGCATGTGTGAAGTTCTGTAGGAGCTGGCCCCCTCCTCCTTCTGTCCTCTTTCCCTGCTCCCCTTTGCTCTCTGCTTCTGCCATGCCAAATATGGTTCATTTCCTATGTCTCCTTGTCAGGGAACAAGCCTGCCTAAAAGAACAAAGCCCTTCTTCTGTTTTATTTTCTTGCTTTATTTTTCTCCTTATTATTCTCTTGCTTTATTACCACCAAACATGTTATATACTTACTTTTTTGTTTTAGTCGGCCTTCCCTCCATTAGATGGAAGCTCCTTGAGAATAGAGACTTTGTTTTTACTTGCTGCCGTTTTCCCAGCACCCTGGCATGTTAATAGTTGTTGAAAGACCTCTGAATAAGGGAGTGTGGTTGGCTCTCTCAATTGCAATACCAATGGGACCACCACGGTTTTATCTGGTTAACAGCTTCACAGATCCAGAATTTTATGTAATTTGTCTGTGTATCCAGAATTGATCATATTCCGGAGTCTGACTCGTGGTAACCCAGCTGTTAGTAGACTGATGCGTAAGCCAGGTGCAAATTTGTTTACTTTACTATTGAAGTAGATACCCTTCCAATGACTGAAATCCCATATTTAGGATACCCCATTCCTGCTATGGAAATACTTAGGAGACTAAATTGTGAATCAAAGTTTGTGACTGTGAGGCCGAGTGCAGTGGCTCACACCTGTAATCCCAGCACTTCGGGAGGCTGAGGCAGGTGGATCACTTGAGGTCAGGAGTTCAAGACCAGCGAAACTCCATCTCTACTCAAAAAATTAGCTGGGCATGGTGGTGGTGCCTATAATCCCAGCCACTCAGGAGGCTGAGGCAGGAGAATCGCTTGAACCCGCGAGGCGGAAGTTGCAGTGAGCCAAGATCACACCACTGCCCTCCAGGCTGGATGACAGAACCAGACTCCGTCTGAAAAAAAAAAAAAAAAAAAAAGTTTGTGACTGTGAATTCCACGCTAAATGAGTTGGAGTGAAATGTTGAGCAAACAATATGTCCGGGCTAGAGATACGTAAAATGCTTAGAACAGTACTTATCACATGGAAATTGTTCAGTCACTGTTAGGCCATGCATCAATGGCAGCATGATAAAATAGTCAAAGTGTGGCCAGGCATGGTGGCTCACACCTGTAATCCCAGCACTTTGGGAGGCCGAGGTGGGAGGATCACTGGAGGTCAGGGGTTCGAGACCAGTCTGGCCACCATGGTGAACCCCCATCGCTACAAAAGTACAAAAATTAGCTAGGCATGATGGTGGGTGTCTGTAATCCGAGCTACTCGAGAGGCTGAGACGGAAGAAACACTTGAACCCAGGAGGCGGAGGTTGCAGTGAGCTGAGATCATGCCATTGCACTTCAGCCTGGGCGAGAAAGTGAGACTCCATCTCAAAAAAAAAAAAAAAAAGTGTGAATGTTGGCCTTTCCATACAAACAGTGCCAGGCTGAGGTTGCCTGACCCTTGTCAGGTCTTGGGAACAGGTGTCCCTCTGCTATAGAGGTAAATATGATATGTCAGTGATTTTAGCTTATCACTATTAAATATTTCACCTGTACAATTGACAGCTGTTCTTTTGCTTCCGTGTTCACCATAAATCTGCTGATGATTTGGCTGCCATGTCCCTAATGGAGAGAATGTGTTAGCCTGAGGACTTGACGTTCCCATACCCTTGGCAATTATATTTCTAGTAAATTAATAAACTGGCATCCTTGGTTATAATTTGATTTTCTCTGTGAGTGTGAGAATGTGCTTACCCTAGGATATGAAAATATGGTACCATTGGTGACTACATTTCTGATTAAAAATGATGAAACCGGCCACTGCGGTGGCTCACGCCTGTAATCCCAGCACTTTGGGAGGCTGAGATGGGTGGATCACCTGAGGTCAGGAGTTCAAGACCAGCCTGGCCAACATGGTGAAACCCTGTCTCTACTAAAAATACAAAAATATTAGCCGGGCGTGGCAGCGGGCGCCTGTAATCCCAGCTACTCGGGAGGCTGAGGCAGGAGAATTGCTTGAACAGAGGCGGAGGTTGCAGTGAGCTGAGATCGTGCCACTGCACTCCAGCCTGGGCAATCAGAGCAAAACTCCATCTCAAAAAAAAAAAAAGATGAAACTAGCCAGGCGCAGTGGCTTATGCCTGTAATCCTAGCACTTTGGGAGGCCAAGGTGGATGGATCACCTGAGGTCAGGAGTTCGAGACCAGCCTGGCCAAAATGGCAAAACCCCATCTCTACTAAAAATACAAAAATTATCCCAGCATGGTGGCACATGCCTGTAATCCCAGCTACTCAGGAGGCTGAGGCAGGAGAATTGCCTGAACCCAGGAGGCGGAGGTTACAGTGAGCTGAGATCATGCCACTGCACACTCCACCCTGGGCAACCCTCTGTCTCAAAAAACAAAAACAACAACAACAAAAAAACATGATGAAACTGGCATTAAGTGTTAATAATGAATCGTATGAGCTTGGTTAAAGGGAGCGCATCCTTGAGAACTGGTACTGGAGTTGGTGAACACTATTGGATTTCAGCCCTGAGGCTGAGGACTAGAACACCAGACTGTGCCTTGTTTACCAAAGTGCTGTCACCTTGCCGCGTCTTGCGAGACAGACTGTCATTCTCTTAAAATATCCCTGCCCCACAACACTGGCCGTGGAGTGTTGTAGCCCACTGTATATTAGGAGAATCTTTTGGAGGGATAGTTTGAGAAAATGTGTTAAAATTATAAAATCTTTTTTTTTTAATTATAAAAAAAAATAAAGGCAGGGTGTCACTATGTTGCTCAGGCTGGTCTTGAACTCCTGAGCTCAAGTGATCCTCCTGCCTCAGCCTCCCAAAATGCTAGGATTACAGGCACGAGCCACCATCCCTGGCCAAATTCATAATATCTTTTTCTATCCTTTGACCCAGTAATTCTCCCTAGGGGGAAAAAAAAAACTCTTCTGAAGAAATAATTCAAATTATGGGAAAAGCTGTATGCATGAAGATATGCATTTTAGCATTTTTTTAAATTTAAAATCTTAATTTGCCAAATCACTTTTCACCTGAGACTCAGCATTACTTGTAATCACTGAAAATTACAAGCAACCCATAATCCAGCAATAGAGAAGTAATTATGTAAATCATTGTAGGTCAGTTTAATTAAATAACACAGCTACTAAAAAGGATAAAGACCTGTAATCCCAGCACTTTGGGAGGCCGAGGCAGGTGGATCACCTGAGATCAGGAGTTCGAGACCAGCCTGACCAACATGGCGAAACTCACATCTCTACTAGAAATACAAAATTAGCTGGGCGTGGTGGTGCATGCCTGTAGTCCCAGCTACTCAAGAGGCTGAGGCCGGAGAATCACTTGAACACGGGAGGTGGAGTTGCAGTGAGCTGAGGTTGCAGTGAGCCGAGATCGCACATCGCACTCCAGCCTGGGCAACAAGAGCGAAGTGAAATTCCGTCTCGGAAAAAAAAAAAAGGGAAAAAGATTGGGTCAGGTGCAGTAGCTCATGGGTGTAATTCCAGCATTTTGGGAGGCCGAGGCAGGTGGATCACTTGAGGTCAGGAGTTTGAGACCAGCCTGGCCAACATGACAAAACCCCATCTCTACTAAAGATACAAAAATTAGCTGGATGTGGTGGTGGGCACCTGTAGTCCCAGCTACTCGAGAGGCTGAGGCAGCAGCATCACTTGAACCCAGGAGGCAGAGGTTGTAGTGAGCCGAGATCTTGCCACTGTGCCCCAGCCTGGGTGACAGTGACTCCATCTCAAAAAAAAAAAAAGATTAAAAATGTAACAGTGTGGGAAAATGTTGATAATTAATATAGAGTGAAAAAATTCAGCACATAAAATACTTAGGTTTATATTTAAACTAAGATTATGACTATAATTTGTATATTCTAATTTGTGTATTTGTAATCTTAATATACAAATTATAAGGCACCACGCCTGGCTTTTTTTTTTTCCTCCTCAGACGTGAGGTCTCGCCGTTGCCCAGGCTGGTCTTGAACTCCTGGGCTCAGGTGATCCTCCCACCTTGACCTACCAGAGTGCTGGGATTACAGGCATGAGCCACCACCCCTGGCCTAGAAAAATATTAAAATACTATTAAGGAATATTCAAAACTGGTTATTATATCAGGGTAGTAGAATAAGGGATTTTTTTTTTTAATCTATTTTCCATTGCAGCTGGTCTTGATGGTTTTGAATCTGTTCTCTGGCATTCTGTCCTGCAGTTGCCACCAGCTGACCACTCTGCAATATAACTTCTTAAACTTGCAGCCAGGAGGAGCCCTAGGGCAGGGAAAGCTGCAGACTAGCTGGCTTCCTGGCTGCTATCCAGGCAAGGATTTTGTTTTCTCTATTACAGTCGATTATCCTAGACTTTAGGGAGCAATAGGTCTCTGGACTGTAGGTTTCAGCCTCCGTTCTGGGCTTATCTTTGGATTCTTGTTGATGAGTCAAAAAAAAAAAAAAAAAAAAGGAGTGACCATCAGATGTTTGCTAACTCTTCAAGTATGAGCTCAACCTTGTTATCTGCCTGGAGTCATTTCCTTTGAAAATGTGTGGTAGACTTTGCCAAAGTAAGTAGTAATGTCCCATTCCTTCTCAGGAAAATGTGTACACATAGATCAAAACTATGCATTGTAAAACTCATATCTGTTTGAAAACATAGAGGTAGGGACAGAAAGTAAACATATGAAGGATTTGACAGGACACATTACCAGCCTGGTGGTCCTTTTTGGAAAATGTTTGCTTTCTCGTAATTGCCTTCAAAATAGGGACAGTGTCCTGAATGTTGGTTACAGTTGTTGAAGATTTCTTTTTGAGATTATGCTTGGATGATGGGGCCTTAAGAAGAGAACCCACCCAGTCCTATTTTGTGCCTTCGTTTGGACATGTTCTCCCTTTTCTTCCAAGGTACTATACACTTAATTAGTATTGGGTCTAGTAGGACTGAGATTTTGTTTTCCTTTTTTTTCCCTAGGGTTCTCAGAAGCGAGCTATCTCTACCCCAGAAACCCCCCTAACAAAAAGGAGTGTGTCAACTCGTAGCCCCCATCAGCTACTCTCACCGTCAAGTTTCTCTCCAAGGTATGGATCATAATTCATTCAAGTGCCATAAAGCTGGCCTCCCCTCCCCTTTCTCTGGCTATCTGAGGAAGGCTAACAGCAGAGTTATTAATTAACTATAGGTGGGCATGTACCTCTGCAGTGAATTGGCTTGAAAGCCTATTGCTCTCTGCCTTCCTTGCTCTCCTTTTCTTTGTGGAAAATTACTGTTTCTTACGGTAATTAAGGAAACTCACTTTCCACCCACTTTTCTAGGGCTCATTTCCTAGATCGGGAACTGATATCTTGTATTGAAAACAACCTGTCTATTCAGAAGTCTAAGAGTCTTAACAGGTCTTGTCAGTAGAGGCAAGTAGGTTTCCACCTGCTTCTGTTTGTGTTTTGTTGGGTTTCTTTTTCTTTCTTTTCATCTAAAGTTTTTTTTTTTTTTAAAGAAAAGCACATATCTTTGTTCATAATGTTTCATAACCTGTTTATTGTTTCCAAGTCAGGTTAGAACTAGTTTCTGAGAGTTTTCTTGTCACTGTGACTCTGCCCTGACTTAATTGGTATTTTGTCCCTCTGCCACCATTGCACATAAATCCACAAAGATCATATGTAATTTTTTGAAATCCGTAAATGACACGTCTCGTATTAGAGAATTCCATAGGCAAGTGCTCTGCTGAGTAGATGGGTTTTTAGGAGTTTCCACATCAAGATGAGGCTCCAGAGCAGTAGTATTAACCCTTCAGGGAAACACCAACTGCCAGGAGTCATTACCTCTACTTTGGATCACTTCTAGATGAACCAGAGCTTAAGATTGTTCAACTCTATCACTTTTTTTTTTTTTTTGAGATGGAGTCTCACTCTGTCACCCAGGCTGGAGTGCAGTGGCACCATCTTGGCTTACTGAAGCCTCTGCCTCCCGGTTCAAGCGATTCTCCTGCCTCAGCTTCCCGAGTAGCTGGGTCTACAGGCGCTCGCCACCATGCCTGGCTAATTTTTGTATTTTTAGTAGAGACGAGGTTTCGCCTGTTGGCCAGGCTGATCTTGCACTCCTGACCTCAGGTGATCCACCCGCCTTGGCCTCCCAAAGTGTAGGATGTCAAGCATGTGCCACTGCTCTCGGCCTTTTCAGCTCCATCACTTTAGAAAGGTGGTGATAGAAGCTCTGTAGTCATTCAAGGTGAGTGGTCATTGGATTTTTTTTTTCTTTTCTTTCTTTTTTTTTTTTTTTTAAGATAGGCTTTTACTCTGTTGCCCAGGCTGGAGTGCAGTGGCACAATCATAGCTCACTGTAGCCTTGGCCTTCCAGGCTCAGGTGATCCTCCTACCTCAGCCTCCTGAGTAGCTGGGACTACAGGTGTATGCTACCAAGCCCAGCTAATTTTTGTAATTTTTGTAGAGACGGGGTTTTACCATGTTGCTCAAGCTGGTCTCGAACTCCTGGCCTCAAGCAATCTGCCTGCCTTAGCCTCCCAAAGTACTGGGATTACAGGCATGAGCCAGCATGCCTGGCAGTAATTGGATTTTGAAGGACAGTTTTACTTTAGGGTAGTCTACTGCTGCTTTGGGGAGTTCTCAGGCTTTTTGGAAGAAAGCTTTCTAGACTTAAGAGCATCTTTGCAACCTGGTATGTAGGGATGGTTCTTATAGACGTGCCAGCACCATTGCAGGAGTTATATTCTCCAAATGTCAGTACAATGCTCTGAAACCTGTAGATCTGTTTACAACTGTCCTCATGTGAGCATCTTGCTGCATTAAAGGGCCTGCTGTAATGGATGGCTCATGGAGCTTCCCAGGGAAGAGCTTGGAGAAGCTGGCAAAATGCTGCCTAGTCATTTTTTAATGCACACTAATAAAGCTGACAGCAGAAACTGGTTTTGTAATGTATGAAAGTAACTTCTAAACTATTCACGTAGAGGTGGCACTGGACATTGAGATAATTAATTGAGCTCATTTTCTGTAGGCTGTGAAAAGAAAGAATGATGGCATTAATTGCGATGGTGCCCCACATAAAACTGGTTCCCGGAGAGTTTCAGTGCATTAAACAAAGCCTGTTTTAAATAGACCTCTCTGTACGGCGTGTTTACAACCAGAGGATTAGAAGACCTCACTGTCATCTAAGCAGATCAGCAATATCCATGTGTTCTTAGAGGTATAATTTACCAGTCAGGGAGTGGAAACGTGAGAACTTGGCAGTTGAGCCTAGAAAAATGGGAATGTTTGCACATCACCAGACTGTTAATTCATTACTTACCCACCTCCATAGACACTGGGGAAAGTTGATTAATTTTAATTTCATTTTATTGTTGTTTCTACCTTGAACCATATTGTGAGTTTTTATATATGCTCAGCAAGTTTTAGCTTATCCACAGTTGCAGGCTCAGATGATGTTCCAATAAATGCTAAAAATTCATGAGAAGAAAAAAATGGGACTTAAAGTTTGCCTTTTAATCAATTCAGAATCTGGGGATCTTTTTGCCTTGCTTAGTTTTAATGCCAAGAGAACGACAACTTTTTAAAATACGTTTCTGTCTCTAAACTTCTCTAAAAATGTTTGGTATTCCTCAGCCTGGTATTCCTCAGCCCTTCGTTCCTGAAATTCCTTAAAGGTCTGGGTATGTCCAACCCCATTAAACTGATTCAATTTATAAACTATGAGGCCACCTTCCTTTTCTCCAGTCCCCATTTCCAAAGGTAACCTCATTTTATTCTTCTCTCCCTTTAGATATGAACACGGTAATATTAACCTGTTTTGCTTCCAATTAGTGCTACTCCCTCCCAGAAATACAACTCACGAAGTAACCGAGGAGAAGTGGTTACCTCCTTCGGCTTAGCACAGGGAGTATCTTGGTCTGGGAGAGGAGGAGCTGGAAACATCAGCCTGAAGGTCTTGGGATGTCCAGAGGCACTAACTGGGAGCTACAAATCCATGTTTCAGAAGCTCCCAGACATTCGAGAAGGTGATTGTTTTTCCCTTTGAAATTCTGGTGGATATAAAACCACCTAGAAGGGTGTAGAGTAACAAAGCTTCAGCTAGGCTGGTAGAACAAGTTCCAAGGTTGCCTTTCAATGTATGAGTTGGTAGATGTCCTCATGGAAGCCCTAGTAATGGAGGGACACTGGCAATACTATCAGTGATTGCTCCAAGTCACTTCACTTTGCTAAAAAGCACATAACCATTCCCAGCAGCAAAAACTTGAACGATGTAAAGGAATTCAACTTAAAGATATTCATGGTTCCTTCGTTAGAAGCCTTCTTCAGGTTGGCCTTGACTTGCCTAAAACCTCAGTGAGGACTTGAGTAAAGGGCAGACTTGGAGATGGGGTGGGGTTCATGCTGATTCCCTGGAATTGTGCTATGGGGTCTCCTGTGGCCAGATGGAAGGCCAGATTCAGCAACCAAATATCGGAAAATTGGCAAAGGTTTTAGAAGGTTTAAACTGGCCAGATGTCCAGGCACCCTTCCTGCTTCTGTAAAATGACTGACTTTAATATTTTACAATGTGCTGTATTTTCTCTTCTTGGCAAGTGAAATGTCTTAAACATAATACTTTTTTTCCACTTCTGGGATTGTAGTTCTGACCTGTAAGATAGAAGAACTTGGCAGCGAACTCAAGGAACATTACAAGATTGAAGCTTTCACTCCTTTGCTAGCCCCAGCACAGGTAAGAGTTGTTCTAATAGTTCTCACTAATTAATATTACGTTTTTAAATCGATGACCAAGAGGCATCCTTCTTGCTTCCTTTTTCACTTCTTGTCTGTGTTCTAGTTTGAACATCTATCTTGGTTGAATTTGGGAAAATGGGCCCTTCTGAAGAAAGATTTGTAAGTGCTGTCTGGTTTTGTGGCCAGAGAGTGATTTTCTTCCCACTTGGATTAGAGTCTTGCACATAAGCAGAGACTGAAGGCCTTGTTTCCCTTGGTGGTGAGTCAGGTAGCTCCCCGGGGATTTCCCACAAATAGAAGCATTCACGTATCGAGATAAAAGGACAGCAGCGACAGTGGGGTTTTCAGAATCTTGTTCTCTGGACAATGACTCACAGTCTCTCCCCTGGTTTGGTCTCTTGTTATAGACAAACTGCTGCCAATAGTATCTTTATATCATAGTTTAATCGGGCATATATACCAGTGCTTTCTCTCTAGAATGTTTTCTAATCTAAGGGGAAATATATTCTAGAAGTTTCTTTAAAGTACCTTTGTCAATGTTTACATTCAAAGAATGATCAGTTGGGGAAGTGATGCAGAACTGTGTCATAGAAGGAAGTGTTAGAGGACTTGGAAGGAAGTAATTGAGGGAAGGCAGGGAGGCACAATCACTGGGAAAGATGAGACTTCCTCTGTTTTCTCCCAAGAGTGGGAACAGAACAGAGGAAGCCATGGGGACAGAGATTTTAGCTCAATTAATAAAGAACTTCCTGTTAAGAGGTTGTATGGTATGTGGCTAAGGATATGGCTCTAGAGCCAAATTTCGGGTTTCAAACCCAAGCTTCACCCACAGTTTGACCTTGACTAAATTATCTAGCCTTTCTGTTGCTTGTTTTCCTCATCTGTAAAATGGGTACAGTAATATCCACCCGATGGTTGTTGCAAGGATTAAATGAGTTAATACATATAAAATGCCTAAGAATACGTTTTAGAACAGTGCATGGTATTTAGTAAGCTCAAGAAATGTTAGCTATTATTAAGTAGTTATAGCTGCCCAAAGATGCAGTGGGCTGCCCTGGGGTGGTGAGGACAGGGTGGGGTAGGCATCCAGGGGCAAGTTCCCCTACACTAGAGATGCTCACACTTAGGCAGCCTCCTAGGAAGGCTCAAGTGCTGGGTGGATGGGTGGACAAGATGCCCTTTCAGAGTTCTTCCATCCTGAGAGTCAGTGATGACGCGGTAGTCACCTCAGGGTCAAAGCAATGCCCTGCCAAGAAATGTATTTGTTGTTTGCAGTTTGTTTTGGTATTCACCCTATCGACTTCAGATTTTGAGCTCCTGCTCCAAAGACTGTCATTCTTATGCTGTGACCTTCCTTTGGTAGGAGCCTGTCACTCTGCTGGGCCAGATTGGCTGTGATAGCAACGGGAAGCTGAACAACAAGTCAGTGATTCTCGAGGGAGACCGGGAACATTCCTCGGGTGCTCAAATTCCAGTGGATTTATCTGAGCTTAAGGAATATTCTCTGTTTCCTGGACAGGTGAGATTGGAGGAGTTCCACCAGAATGCAGGCGCACTCTTTACCCCTGTAGTGTAGGTGCTGTGCCATGCACAGCTGCTCCTCAGTTCCTGTCTCTGCTGCCATGGGGTGCGGCTGGAGCACATGCCCCAGAGCAGACACCACTGTTGGGATTCCTGTTTCCCCCATGCTCTGACCGAGGCTCTGGGACCTGACTGCCCAGCCTCAAATCCCAACTCCCCGCTCCATGAGGTGCATGACTGTGCACAAGGTACTTAACCATCTAAACTACAGTGTCTTCACTCACAAAATGGAAATAATAATTCTTACCTCATAGGATTGTTGTGAAAATTAGATCACTTATATAGAGCATAATTATTATTACTAATGCAACGCCCTTAATTCGTTTTCTGCAAAAATGCCCTAAGTTTATGATTACAGAATGAGAGTAGTTGGACAATGCTTTTAACTGCCTCAAAATAATGTATTCCAGACCTCATTGATCTCCACTGCTTAGCAATCCTGTTTGTTTTTGTCTTTCAGGTTGTAATTATGGAAGGAATCAACACCACTGGTAGGAAACTTGTTGCCACCAAACTCTACGAGGTACACAGCGGTACCCCCACTTGCCTCTTGGTTTGCTTCAGACAAAGTATGTCTGGAAGCTGTCTGTTCTAGAAACTGGTCCTTTTTAGGAGCCCATTTATTTGTTAGTCAGTTCTCCATCTGTAAGTGGGAACCCACCCCTAGGCCAGGGGTGAGCAAACCCTTTCTATAAAGGGCCAGACAGTAACTCTTTTAGACTTTGTAGCTATATGGTCTCTGTCACAATGACTCAATTCTGCCTTTGTCTACAAAAGCAGCCATAGAGGACTCTTAAACAGATGACTGTGGCTGTGTTCCAATAAAACTTTATTTAAATAGTGGGCTGCAGCCAAATTTGGCCCAGAGGCCGAAAGGTTACCTATCCCTGCTCTAGGCAACAATCCTCCAGAGATTTTCATAGAATGCCAGGAAAAGTAGCAAGAAACCATTCTCTCCCATCCTTGCCTAGAAGTACACTGATACTTTAGGCACCTGTTTTGCTCCCACTTGTTGCTGGGTGGGACAACAACTCAAATGACAATTGAGTAGTGACCTCCCATTACCTGGGTTTCTTTGCCCTCTGAGCAGTATAGAAAAATGGCAGGTCCCATCAGATCCAGGGAGCAAGACAGAGGCACATCCTTCCCCTGCCCTCTCGCTCCTCCCCACTGTCCTCCCATCACACACCTGCACCACCCCCAACCCGGTGCCCTCCCCTTTCCTTACCAAGGTGATGCCTGGCGCAAGACCTTACTTGAGCTTTTCCCCTGTTTTTAGGGTGTGCCACTTCCATTTTATCAGCCCACTGAAGAGGATGCAGGTGAGTTTCGGTTCAAATATTGTTTTGCCAACAATGAGGGTGGTAGACATGAGTCCAGGAGTGCAGTTTCCCGAGCCCAAGAAAGCTGCAGAAGCTGCTGAAGAGCAATGTGACCCAAGCAGTGAGGGTGCCACCATCATGAGTTCGTAGGTTTTTTGTCACAAGAACCCTGGTCTGAGCCCAGTGAGCGTTGGTCGTGCTGTCGCCTGAGTTCTGCCTACATGAAGCATGTTGTTTAAAGACTAATGTTTAACAGTTATTTTTGAAGGTTGCCTTGGAAAGGAAAAAGATGTACGATTTCAAAAAGAATTTATTTACATGCAGCGTGGGCAGATGCGGTGGCTCACACCTGTATTCCCAACACTTTGGGAGGCCAAGGTGGGAGGATCACCTGAGGCCAGGAGTTGGAAACTAGCCTGGGCAACATAGGGAGACCCTGTCTCTACTAAAAATTAAAAAAAAAATTAGCTGGGCTGGTGGTGCGTGCCTGTAGTCCTAGCTAATCAGAGGCTGAGACAGGAGGATTGCCTAAGCCCAGGAGTTCAAGGTTGCAGTGAGCTATGGTAACACCATTTTACTCCAGCCTGTGTGACAGAGCGAGACTCTGACTCTTAAAAAAAATTAAAATTAATTAATTTTTTGAAAGTATAATGTGGCATCCTGGATTGGATCCTTGAAGAGAACGGGAACATCAGTGGAACAACTAGCAACATCTGAATAAAGCCAGGAATTTACTTTTTTATTTTTCTGGCTCTAACACTCAACCTCGAGAATCCAGGAATTTAGTTAACGGCGATATACCAGCATTAATGCCTTAATTTTAACAAATGTTCATGGTTACCTAACATGTTAAGATTAGGGGCCACTGGTGAAAGACACACAGGAACTCTGTACTATCTTCGTAACTTCTCTACAATTCTAAATTTGTTCTAAAGTGAAAACTTAAAAATAACTTCCTTTTTTTTTTTTTGAGATGGAGTCTCGCTCTGCCCCCCAGGCTGGAGTGCAGTGGCAAGATCTTGGCTCACTGCAAGCTCCGCCTCCCAGGTTCAGGTGATTCTCCTGCCTCAGCCTCCTAAGTAGCTGGGATTACAGGCGTACACCACCACACCCGGCTAATTTTTGTATTTTTACAAAACCCCATAGTGATGGGGTTTCACCATGTTGGTCAGGCTGGTCTTGAACTCCTGACCTTGTGATCCGCCTGCCTTGGCCTCTCAAAGTGCTGGGATTGCAGGCATGAGCCACCATGCCCGGCCAAAAAGAATTTCTTTAAAACCCTAGTGTTATGTGGTAACTAATCTAGTTGTGGAAAGGCAAAAAGAAAGTTTGACAAACTTTGCTTCTAAATATTTCAACATAATTTCAGCACTTCACAGGGCTGAGGTGGGAAGATCACTTGAGCCCAGGAGTTTGAGACCAGCCTGGGCAATATGGCGAAAACCTGTCTCTACAAAAAAAAAAAAAAAAATTAGCTCGGCATGGTGGCATGTGCCTGTGGTCCCAGCTGCTCAGGAGGCTGAGGTGCGGGGATCACTTGAGCCTGGGAAGTCAAGGCTACAGTAAGCCGTGATCATGCCACTGCACTTCAGCATGGGTGACAGAGTAAGACACTAGATAGATAGATAGATAGATAGATAGATAGATAGATAGATAGATAGAATTTATTTATTTCAAGGTGGCCAGGTGTGATGGCTGACTTCTGTAACCCAGCACTTTGGGAGGCCAAGGTGAGAGAATTGCTTGAGCCCAGTTTAAGTTTAGCCTCCCGGCACATAGTGGGTCTGCATCTCTACAAAAAATAGAAACAAAAAAAATCAGCTTGGTGTGGTTGTGCACACCTGTATAGTCCCCACTACTTGCGAGGCTGAAGTAGGAGGATTGCTTGAGCCCAGGAAGTCAAGGCTGCAGTGAGCCATGATTGTGCCATTGCACTCCAGCCTGGGTGTCAGAGTGAGACCCTGTCTCAAAAAAATATATGTATGTATTTATGTATTTCAAGGCATTGTTTTTTTTCTTTTTCTTTTTCTTTTTTTTTAGACAGAGTTTCACTCGTTGCCCAGGTTGTAGTGCAAGGCGCCATCTCGGCTCACCGCAACCTCCACCTCCCGGGTTCAAGCGATTCTCCTGCCTTAGCCTCCCAAGTAGCTGGGATTACAGGCATGCACCTGTAATGCCTGGCTAATTTTCGTATTTTTAGTAGAGATGGGGTTTCTCCATGTTGGTCAGGCTGGTCTCAAACTCCCAACCTCAGGTGATCTGCCCGCCTCGGCCTCCCAAAATGCTGGGATTACAGGCATGAGTCACCACACCCAACCCTCAAGGCATTTTTGTAAGCACAGTGGAGCACTGTTAAGGATTAGCAACCAGATCACTGATACTAGCATGTCGTCAACACCCCATGCATGTAACAGTGGCCAGAGCCATTCTTGGAGATGACCTAGAATCAGGAGTGAAATTTAGGACCTTGTGATATTGCACATTTTATCAGAAAACACAAGTTTGGCCGGGCGTGGTGGCTCATGCTGGCGCAGGAGGATTGCTTGACCACAGGAGTTTGAGAGCAGCCTGGGCAACATGGTGAAACCTCATCTCTACAAAAAGTACAAAAATTAGGCCAGGCGCAGTGGTTCACCCCTGTAATCCCAGCACTTTGGGAGGCCGAGGTGGGCGGATCACACGGTCAGGAGATAGAGACCATTCTGGCCAACAAGCTGAAACCCCATCTCCACTAAAAAATACAAAAATTAGCTTGGCTTGGCAGCGTGTGCCTATAATCCCAGTTACTCAGGAGGCTGAGGCAGGAGAATCGCTTGAACCTGGGAGGTAGAAGTTGCAGTGAGCCGAGATCGCCAATGAACTCCAGCCTGGCGACAGAGCTAGACTCTGTCTCAAAAAAAAAAATTAGCTGGGTGTGGGCATGGTGGCATGTGCCTATAGTCCCAGCAACCTGGAAGGCTAAGGTGGGAGGATCACTCTCCTGAGTCCAGGAGTTCAAGGCTGCCATGAGCCATGAACATACCACTACTGCACTCCAGCCTAGGAGTCAGAGTGAGATCCTATCTCAAAAAAAAAAAAAAAAAAAAAGAAAAAGAAAAAAAAGAAAATACAAATTTATAGGGGCAAGGGTGGCATGCTGGTATTAGGTCAACTTCAGGTAATGAAATCAACCTGGCTGAGATACCAGGAGCCTGAGCTGTGTACCAGGGAAGCCTTTGGAAACAGTTTAACAGGTTGTTAATGAACTTTTGTACAAGGAATTAAATGAGGCACTCATGGAGATACAGAATAAGACATGGCCCTCGCCCTCCAGAGACTCACTGCTTACACTGGGGCTCACATCTCCTGTAGGCTTCTCAGAGCCAAACTTAACTTTGTCCCCTACCCCACCACCACATGAAACCTGCTCTTCGCCTTGAATGCTCTGTCAGTTCATGGTATTATTACCATGATAGACTGAATCATAGCCCCAGGAATCCCTGGAACCTGTGAATATTTTACCATTTGTGGTAAAGGAGACTTTGCCCGTGTGATTAAGTTAAGGCTGTTGAGATGGGGGATTAGCCTGGATTATCCAGGTGGGTCCACTATAATCACAAGGGTCCTTATAAGAGGAATGGCAAGAGAATCAGAGTCAGAGCTTAGAAATGTTAGGCTGCTGTGATTTGAGGAAGCCTAAAGAAAAATTTTATTTCAAAATAGAGAAATCTTAGGCTTCTGGCTTTGCCGCTGCAGGTGGGGCCATGAACCAGGGAATGCAGGTGGCCTCTGAAAGCTGGAAAAGGCAAGGAAATGGATTCTTCTCTAGAACCTCCAGACAGGAGGAACTCAGCCCTGCCCACACCTTCAGTTTAGGATTTTTGACCCCTGGAACTGTAATATAATAAATTCGTGGGCTTTTTTTTTTTCTTTTTTTTTTTGAGACAGTCTCACTGGAGTGCAGTGGGCATGATCACAGCTCACTGCAGCCTCAACCTCCCAGGCTCAAGCAATCCTCCCACTTCAAGTAACTAGAACTATAGGCTCAGGAGGTACGCACCACTCTGCCCAGCTAATTTTTGTATTTTTTGTAGAAACAGGGTTTCATTATGTTACCTAGGCTGGTCTCGACCTCCTGAGCTCAAGGGATCCTCCCGCCTTAGCCTCTCAAAGTGCTGGAATTACAGGCGTTGAGCCACCACACCCGGCCAAATTCGTGTTGTTTTAAGGCACTAAGTTTGTGATAACTTGTTATAGCAACAATAGGAAACTAACACAACAGCATGTTAAGAAGCCAGGGATCTTTGGATTTTGTTGTTGTAAGCCACAGAAACTGGCTCAGACTAACAAGAAAGCAGGAATTTGTTAGGGGAGATCCAGGTAGCTCACAGACTGGACACGTGGCTAGAAACCGAGGCTTGGAACCAAGATGAGAGCCCAGGAACTCTAGCATCCAGGTAGCAGGAATTCCCCAGCTGTCTCATCTGGGCACCTCGGCTGGAATAGGTTAGCTCTAATCTTTTTTCTCTCCTTGGATCGTTCACCTCAAGATTGCAGACCCTGGGAGGAGAGTGTGAATGGCCTTGTGCCATTCTGGGTCATGTGCCTGCCCTTGGCTAGAGGAAGACAGAGCACCCAATTTACAGCCCCATATAGACTGCCTTGTGGAGGGATGGACTGATTCTCCAAAAGGAAAGCAGCTGCTGTTAGGAAAAAGGCAAAGCGTGATGGGTGGCCCCTGCACCCCATCACCCTGGAGTCTCCCGTTCCAGTCTCCCATTCCCCGGCCTGTCTTTCTGGGCTCTTCAGTACCCCACATTCTCCAGCCACACTGGACGACCAGACATTTCCTAACACTGAGCATACTCAGGTCTCAATGCTATCCTGTACCCTGCCTTGCCCTTGATCCCCCAAAATTCTCAAACGTGTTAGCAAATTCCACCTTGGTAAATTCTTTCCTGACTGCCACTTTCCTCGAATCTTTCATGTGCACAGCTCATAAAGTTTCTACTGCGTGTTCTAGGTATTCGTGTACCTGCCTGTCTCTGTCTCTATCACCTAGTGGAGTGTTCTTGGAGGGTGGACATGAGGTCTTCCTTACCTTGGGTCCCCAGAGTTTCACACATAAAGGACTCAATGAGTTAAATCCTGTGGCATTTCCCATCATTGTCCTTTCTCCTCCCACCATTCTAATACTAGTCCTCTTCTAATCAAGACCTATAACCTCTGTCTTAGACTTTGAGCAAAGCATGGTCCTGGTTGCCTGTGGACCATACACCACGTCTGACAGCATCACGTATGACCCCCTGCTTGACCTGATTGCTGTCATCAACCATGACCGGCCAGATGTCTGCATCCTGGTAAGAGGCACCAGTGGGAAAGCTGAGGAGTCAGCCTTGGAAAATGGCTTTAATGAAGTTCTAAATTTTTAGGAAGCATGTCAGTCCCTCCTCCTTTTAGAAAATATCTTTTCATTCTTAATCTACATCTTTGGAGAGGTATATATATCTATGGGCCTTTGCTAGATTTAAAAGCCCAACTTTGGCCGGGCGCAGTGGCTCATGCCTGTAATCCTAACACTTTGGGAGGCCGAGATGTGTGGATCACTTGAGGGCAGGAGTTCTAAGCCAGCCTGGCCAACATGGTGAAACCCCGTCTCTACTAAAAATACAAAAAAATTAGCTGGGCGTGGTGGCAGGCACCTGTAATCCCAGCTACTTGGGAGGCTAAGGCAGGAGAATTGCTTGAACCTGGGAAGCAGAGGTTGCAGTGAGCTGAGATTGCACCACTGCCCTCCAGCCTGGGCAACAGAGTCAGACTCCATCTCAAAAAATAAAAATAAAAGCCCAACTTTTTTTTCCACCCTTTGTTGATTTTACAGTATTCTTACTTCTTTCTCATTACTCCAACTTCTGAACTAATCTCTTTTTAAAGCTCTAAATACTATTATTAGTATGGTGATCAATTTACCTTGCTAGATTTAGAAAGTCAGAAAACCCAGTGTGCATTTTTATTGTTCGTTTGTTTTTTGTGTTTTTTTTTTGGGACAGAGTTTCACTCTGTCACCTAGGCTGGAGTGCTGTGGTGCGATCTCGGCTCACTGTAGCCTCCACCTCCTGGGCTCAAGTGAGCCTCCCCTATCCTCCCTGAGTCTTCCGAATAGCTTGGACTACAGGCACACGCCACCATGCCCAACTAATTTTTGTATTTTTTTGTAGAGAGAGGGTTTCACCATATTGCCCAGGCTAGTCTTGAACTCCTGGGCTCAGGCAATCTGCCCACCTCAGCTTCCCAAAGTGCTAGGATTACAGATGTGAGCCCAGTGTTATAGTGGTTATGGGGCTCTGGGAGCCTCCCTCCATCTGGGGCACACGTGTTTCTGCCTGTGAAATTGGCTTGGCGCCCCCGCCAGCCCATCTGCTAACTGTCCCCAGGCTCTACAGGCAGCCTTGGAGGGACAGATGAGCCCTCCACAGAGAACTGCCAGAGGAGGTATCTGAAGTCATTCACAGACACAAGTGATTCTGATTTGTTCTTTTGGTGTCTTTGTTTCTCCCCTTGCAGTTTGGCCCTTTCCTGGATGCTAAGCATGAACAGGTGGAGGTGAGTGGGCTGGGGTGGGAAGGGGTCCTGGGTACTTGAATCCAGTCAGGCTCTCACTTTTCATTTTTTAGTGTTTATCCCACATCTGTAACAAACACATTAAGTCCTGTGGCTAATCAGAAAATCATTTTAGCAGAGCACTTTATTAATAAAGATCTGGAATCCAAGGGCCTCCTTTCACCAGAATACAAGGCTGTCTGGAAGCTGGGGGAGGGACATATAAGTCCTAATGTTCCTTTGTTTGTGATGCCTGCTGCTAAGGCACAAGAGCACTAGCACAAATGCAGGTGTCTGGCAGTCACGGGCTGCCCTGTGAAAGAACCTGTCCTGGCCAATACCCCAAGCTTATAACTCATCTTGCTGTCCTTTGCATAAAACACGAATGGTCCTTCCTGGGACATCTCCATGGCTGAGGTCTGGGACCTCCAATCCTTTGTCTCACGATACTTTACCTTCCATGGAAAATATTTCAAAGTACTCTTTCTTTTAGTCTCTCTCAGATTGCATTCAAGAGGGTTAATTCCCACATCTCCTATCCTCCCTTCGACTAGACTTAGCTCCTTAAGACAAAGACCATGTCTTTTTCATCTTTGCGTCTCCTTCAGCTCCTAGCCCAACAGCTGACATCTATGGGTCACCTAACAATGTTAAACAAGTGAATAAACACCAAACATCTGCCGTCTAAATCTGTCTCCTTTCCTTTCTTGCAGAATTGTCTACTGACAAGTCCATTTGAAGACATTTTCAAGCAGTGTCTACGAACAATTATTGAAGGCACAAGAAGGTCAGATTTCAAAATACTGGACAGAACCTTAAGCTTCTTAGGTTTCTCCAGAGCTTCCCATTAAGAAACTGAAACTGCTTAAAAGTCGTGGCAGGGCCAGGCTCAGTGGATCACACCTGTAATCCCAGCACTTTGGGAGGCCGAGGTGGGCACATCACCTGAGGTCAGGAGTTTGAGACCAGCCTGGCCAATATGGTAAAACTCTGTCTGTACTAAAAATACAGAATTAGCCAGGCGTGGCGGTGGGCACCTGTAATCCCAGCTACTTGGGAGGCTGAGGCAGGAGAATCACTTGAACCTGGGAGGCAGAGGTTGCAGTGAGCCAAGATCGTGCCGTTGCACTCCAGCCTAGGCAAAAAGAGCGCAACTCCATCTCAAAAAAAAAAAAAAAAAGCCGGGCGTGGTGGCTCACGCACTTTGGGAGGCCAAAGCAGGCGGATCACCTGAGGTCAGGAGTTCAAGACCAGCCTGATCAACATGGTGAAACCCTATCTCTACTAAAATTACAAAATTAGCTGGGCGTGGTGGCACATGCCTGTAATCCCAACTACTGCGGAGGCTGAGGCAGGAGAATCTCTTGAACCCAGGAGGCAGATGTTGCAGTGAGCCGAGACCACACCATTGCACTCCAGCCTGGGCAACAAGAACAAAACTCCTTTTCCAAAAAAAAATCATGGCAGTTCCTATTCTTTCCTTCCTTTTGAACTACCGAGATCAGCTAGAACCCTTGAACTTCAAGTGCAAGTTAAGGGGCATCTCTGTAAAACACAAAGATAAACATACTTGAAAGGACAAGGCTGCATCGGCTCTCACTCTTTGGTTGCTCTTTCTCTTCTATACTTAGTTCCTTTTCTCACTCCCTTTTGTATAAACTAATATTCCACGGGAATCTTCCCAGGATGGTTTTGAGAAGTGTTTGATGACTTACGCAGTGAAATCCTGTGAGACCCCAAACATCTTGTTGTGTAAGTGATTGTATTGGGTAAGCCCAAGTTCCTCCCAAGTCAGTGCTTCCCCAGGGTTCGTGGGAAGCCGCCAGTGGCTACAGCTGGTGGTGATAGAAACTCTCAGTGAGGGTGGGGCCTTGAATCCTTGCCATAGACCAAACGGAAGGAACTGTGAGACGTTACAGCAGTGATGAGAGAGCTGTGCAGTTCTCATTTGAGAGGAAAGTCACTGTTCCAGGAAGAGGCTAAAGCCGGAAGTGGAAAGTTATTCAGAAATCTGACATCCTCCATTCCTGTCCCTTTTCCCCAGTGCCAGGGTTTGAAAGAAGTTGGTATAGGTGGTAGATCTCCTCACAAGATCTGCATGCTTGTAGCTGAGCTAATAAAATACAAATATTCCTGAGGCTAAGCATTTAAAAACGAGTCTGTCACAAAGGTGGTTTTTAAAATAAGATGTCTAACCTTCTGCCTTTTAGCCATGAGAACTGATCCCAGAATCAATAAGTTGTAACACTACCTTCTTGTACCAGCAGTGTGGGCCAGGATGGTAGATGTCACAGCTGGAATAAAGAACATCCCCCAACTCACCCCAGAATCAGAGACTTGGGTTGTGCCAGTGACAACCATGGCTGGTTCTGCCCTTTCCTCCCCTGCCTCCCTCAGATGAAGGTGATGCAGGTGCCTTCCCTCTTCCCCAGATTTGCTGTGATCCTGGTCAAGTTCATCAGGCCTGGAGAGTGGTTGGAACTCCTCAGGAGATAGACCCCCAAAACACAGGAGCAGGGCTGTGTTCTCCTTTTGTCAGCCCTTGGGGATAGGCAGGGACTGTGTCGTAGTGCCCTAACACTGGCTGGGTGCTTTCAGTTTGAGGTCGGGTTCTGTTTTTGGTTCCTTACCCCATGTGGTATTGACAGCAGTGATAGAAATAAAGCACAGATGAGGCATTGTCACACTGGGGATGAGAGCCCAGCACCACCAGGCACTTTCATCTATGGCCAGTGTGTGCCACAGGGCAGGGGGAGCTGCCCCACCCTTCTAGAAACAGTATATAAACAGTTCTTGGGCAGAGAATTTCTTTGTATTCCTGAGAGGTCAGAAATGCAGAGCATTAAGCTGAGTCATCATTAGTAAAAGTCAGAGCCAGGCTAAGCACAGGGGCTCACGCCTATAATCCCAGCACTTTAGGAGACTGAGGCGGGCAGATCACTTGAGGTCAGGAATTCAAGACCAACCTGGCCAACACGGCGAAACCCCATCTCTACTAAAAATACAAAAATTAGCCAGATGTGGTGGTGGGTGCTTGTAGTCTCAGCTACTCGGGAGGCTGAGGCAGAATTGCTTGAACCCAGGAGGTAGAGGTTGCAATGAGCCGAGATCGCACCACTGCACTCCAGCCTGGGCGACACAGCAAGACTCCATCTCAAAAAAAGAAAAAGAAAAAGAGCCAGTGAGAAAGCACCTCAGAGAAAGCGAGCAGAGCCCGCGGTTCTCGTCCTGTTTGCGGGAGCAGCTGGAGGACCCTCCCGCTGTGACGTACGAGGTTGTGCAATGCTGAGCATAGTTGGGATGTTTTTCTGATCCCTCCTTCTATAGCCGCTTTCTAACCATGAGCAGGAAGGCTATTTCCTCCTTAACTATTGCCCTTCCAAAGCCTACACTGAAACAGGGCAATTTTGTCCCTTGAGAGCAGCCAGCTGCACCTCAGTCCTTTGTGTTTATCACAGACGTCAAGCCCTTGAGATGTGGAGCACAGATTGTCCCATTCAAGTTACCCTGTGGCCTGTTTGCCAGACCCTGGCACCCAAATGGTGGACTGGATCACCCTAGTGAGCCTCTCAGTGTCAAAGGGACAGTAATGAATATGCAAACACCTTTGGTCTCAGGATTCTGATTTTCTGTTATAGACATCTCAGTTCACACTCTGAGAGGACACCACAAACAGTGATAAGGGTGACAGCTGTCACCAGCACCTTTTCACATGTGAAAGTGTATGTATGCCTGAGAAGTCCACATGTTTTAAGCAAGAGACGGAGATGGAAGTGAGAGCTATTGGTGGATTTTCAACATGCCCGCAAAGTAATACCTTATGCCTATTTGATTTATAAACGGCCCCTCTGCCAAGGTCATCTAAGGGAACCAAGGAAACGGGGCTTTCTTTCTCTTTTGTGTGGCTGGGAAAAATAAATAGTTGGCCCCCAGAGTTACAACTTTCTTCTTCACTTGTATGTTGTAACCCTAGAGATTCTCCTGCTCCATCAAAGGAAACATCTGCTGTCATCTGTGCTTTTACTGTTGCTGTTAAATATTTCTTTCATTTTTGCATGACAGCCTGCTGAGAAATAGAAACTCAGGGCATTATTTCCATGTGTGAGAGGGGAGGGATGCGATGGCTCAGGGAGGGGCCGCTTGGGCTTTTCTGCCTCCCACTGGAAATGTCTGTGTCTCGGTTGTCCAGTAATTATGGCCCAGTGTTCAGTCAGTCAGAGGGTTTCAGCTGGATCTTCTAAATACGAAGCCAGGCCAGGTGTGGTGGCTCACACATGTAATCCCAACACTTTGGGAGGCCAAGGTCGGTGGATCACTTGAGGCCAGGAGTTTGAGACCAGCTTGGCCAACATGGTGAAACCCTATCTGTACTAAAAATACAAAAATTAGCTGGGTGTGGTGGTGTGCACCTGTAGTTGTAGCTACTCGGGAGGCTGAGACACAAGTATCACTTGAATCCAGGAGATGAGGTTGCAGTGAGCCCACATCATGCCACTGCACTCCGGCCTGGGCGACAGAGTGAGGCTCTGTCTCAAAAAAAAAAAGCAGTCTCAGGGTCTTTTTAGTATGCCTGCCTTCTCCCTAGGAAAAATGCCCCAGCTCCATGCACCCTACCAAGGTGTGGCAGGGACACTGTTTAATGCCTGCAGGCTACACCTGCTTAGAAGGTGTAATGAGTCCAAGCTGTGGTTTAAACTCTGGCTCTGAGGCTGTGATTCTTTATTCACATCCTTGTCTTTCTAGACTTTCTAGATCTCCGTTTCTTTGCCCCTTTTTCTGCCAAAAAATAGTCTCCATCCTCTCAGTAGAAAGCCACACAGAGCAACAAGAAAGTGTCCCAGGCAATCGAAGCCTGTCCAGATGGATGGGTGTGAAGTAGAACAAACTGTCCTTTACTCCCAGTGTCCCATGGGAAACAGCGTCTCTGTTCATAACAGAGTGCAGTTCTGAGCTGCCTCCCTGGGGGTGGGATCTGCCTCCAGCCTGAGGCATCCCGCCTGTTGCGCAGCTGTTCTAACTCAACTGCACTCACTTTTCTCACTTTTCTGTTTGTTCTTTTGCCATACTAGCTCCGGCTCCCACCTTGTCTTTGTCCCGTCATTGAGAGATGTGCACCATGAGCCTGTGTACCCCCAGCCGCCTTTCAGCTACTCCGATCTGTCTCGAGAGGACAAAAAGGTAGCAGCACCCACTCCTTGACCAGCAGGCAGCCAGAATCCAGCATGCCTCTGCCACTAGCTCTGGCCCTGAAGGGGAGGGTGGAGAGGCCTCTTTAGGGTGTGCGTACAGCCTGAATCTTAAACTCCTTTTTTTAAACAGGCAAATGTGTCCAAAAGCTTGATGTATGTTGGTTTGGTCCCCCTTTCCGTGGTCTCCCCAGCCCTGAGACAACCCCCACTTTCATGGGAAGATGTTTCTAGCTTTGGCATACAAATGTTTGTTCCAATCCGTTCTCATTTTAGCAAGTACAGTTTGTGTCCGAGCCCTGCAGCCTCTCCATAAACGGAGTGATCTTCGGCTTGACGTCCACAGATCTGCTTTTCCACCTGGGGGCCGAGGAGATCAGTAGGTAAGAAGTGTGTTCCAGGCCCCAAGCAGGATGACTGGCTTTCTGGTCCCAGCCCTTTCTGCAGCCAAGAAAATCAAGGGGCTGCTTGACGGTCTTGACCAGAGAGAGCTGAAAGCAGCAAGCTGTGCCAGACCCTCTAGCCATCTGAGTTACTCTGTACCCAAGGGGAGGGGTTGGATGCATTAGTTTCTGTTACCACTTCTCTAAACTGCGTTTGAGACCCCAAAGAACCACGTCCATTCTGTCTTTGCACTTAAAGGCATCAAAATTCATCTACATTTTCTTTTCTGCTCCCCTTTTTTTCATTTCCCAAATTTGTGACCTGAAAACAAATGTGGACATCCTGTTTGTGGAGGATAAACTGGGAATTTTCTCTGAAGGATTTTCTTCACTACCAGTACAACATCCAGCTCTGCAGAGAATCAGGCCCTGACAAATTTGTTGAGTTGAAGTTGGGCAGCTCCATTCTGCCGTCATCCTTGATGGGAAGGGGCGTGTGAAGCGACTCGCGTGTGAAGCGAGACGGGTGCGGCTCCTTGGCTGAGGTTTGAGATTCAGGTCAGCCTGGCTACACACCCGCCTCATGATGGTGCCAACTTTGCATCCTCTTGCACAGTACAGTGCTGGCTAATGGCCTTCCTTGATCTTGATTATGAGGGATTCCTGTGCTTTCCCTTCTCAACCTGGTGTCCTGCGTCCCTCCTCATGTGGGGACAGACTGAGCTCCTTGTGGGTGGGTCTTTAAACTTCCCCAGAGGCATCCTCCTCTTGTTGCTGTGCCTTGGCCATTTACCTTCTCTCTGGTTTATTAAATTCTCCAGTCCTCCCTGAAGAGAAATGGGCTGAAAAACAGGGTTCTGTGTTCATGCTTTCTTTTCTTTCCCAGTTCTTCCGGAACTTCAGACAGATTCAGCCGAATACTCAAGCACATCTTGACCCAGAGGAGGTGAGCTTGCCGCTGGGACCCCCGACTGTGGAGAGAGTGCCTTGGGGTCATGGAGCTATGACAAGCATGACTGTAAGAGCCTTCACCAGGTTACCAGCAGGGAACTTTACCCTGTGATGACAAGCCTGCATTCTGCCCCACACACACAGAGAAAAAGTCAGTCTGTGGACGCCAGCAGCACGAAAGCCAGTACCTAGGGGGACGCTGTCTGAGAAGGGGGCCCCCCGGTCAGCTAGTGCTGACAATTTCTCTCTGTCTCTGTAGCTACTACCCACTCTACCCGCCCCAGGAAGACATGGCCATTGACTATGAGTCGTTCTATGTTTACGCACAGCTGCCTGTCACCCCAGATGTCCTCATCATCCCGTCAGAGCTGAGGTACTTTGTGAAGGTAGGTTTGAACTCTGCTTTTTCCCAGAAACACCAGAACCCAGTCTTTGACTTTCCCTTCTAGACCACCCGGCACTCACCCCTCATGGGTCTGCTGATGGGGATGGGGCCTCTAGCACCCTGCCCTGTGGCCTTGTTTCTTTGGGGAGGTGGTGGGACCAGAAAACAAACAACTCTGTCAGTAAAATGCTTGAGTAAACAGTGTCCTCTCCTCCCTCCCCAAGAGAACGAGAGCCCAGGTGACTAGGAAGGCCCTCAAATGAGGGCTTTCACCAGGCCACATAGAGGTGACCTGGGGAAGATTTCATATGTACACTTGCCTGTCCTCTGCCTCCCAAATTCTGATATGACCTCCAAGTGGGCTCAGCTGGGAATACCTTGAAGAAGCTATTGGGTCATTTTGATCTCTCCCACCCTTTAGCCCTGCCTGCCTTGGAGTTAGGTCCCTTACAAGGAATCTGCCTAGACCAGTCCTCCTCTTGCCAAACAAGAGTTAGTTCAATCTCAAGAGGTTAAAAAAAAGTTTTTCACATGAGAAAGCAGTAAACAGCTAGATCAGGTTTGTCTCCAAGTTTAGGAGTTGATTGTCATTCTGCCAAGTCACCTCATTCTTCTGTTTGAAAGACTTAAAAGGAATTCAAAGCTTTCTAGTGACAAGTTAACATATGTGACTGAGGCCGGGCGCAGTGGTTGACAATTGTAATCCCAGCACTTTGGGAGGCCGAGGTGGGTGGATCACCTGAGGTCAGGAGTCTGAGACCAGCCTGGCCAACATGGTAAAACCCCATCTCTACTAAAAATACAAAAATTAGCCAGGCATGGTGGTGTGGGTGCCTGTAATCCAAGCTACCTGGGAGCCTGAGGCAGGAGAATCGCTGGAACCTGGGAGGTGGAGGCTGCAGTGAGCTGAGATCTCACCACTGCACTCCAGCCTGGGCAACAGAGCGAGACTCCATCTCAAAAAAAAAAAAAAAAGTGACTGAAAATGTGTCTGGTGGTTTGGTTGCCTTCGTTTCCATTTTCTAAAACCCTCTTTGGGGTCCAGCCATCTGATGGCACTTCTTTTTCACATTGGTTCCCAGTTAGTTGAGGCTCTCCAAACCTGTCACCTCTCCTCTCCTCCCCAGGATGTCCTCGGCTGTGTCTGTGTGAACCCTGGGCGCCTTACCAAAGGGCAAGTGGGAGGCACCTTCGCCCGACTCTACCTTAGGAGGCCGGCAGCGGACGGGGCAGAGAGGCAGAGCCCATGCGTTGCTGTGCAGGTCGTCAGGATCTGAGGCTTCTGTCCTCTGCTGTTCTCTGCTGTGTGGGCCCTTAAAGTCTTAGCCAAGAGCCAAGACATAGCCCTGTGACAAGGTGAACAGTTGGGTGGGAAAGGAGAGAGGAGCCAGCCAGGGAGGGGCAGCTGCAGTGACCAGGCCCAGCAGGGAGGACTTGTGCAGCCGGGCCTGCCTGTGAGTGGTGCCTCTCCTGGAAGGAAGCTCTTGCTTCTCAGTCCATGCTCCATGTCCAGAAGTAAGCCAGCTGTGGATCCCGCCCACTCAGAAAAGGCGAGAAAGCTTTGTGATTTTCTACATGAATCAAACACAGAAACAACTTTTGGAGAAATTAAATTCTGAGTGTGACTTCTGAGTTTGACCTTTCTTCTATTTTCTTTTATTTATTTATTTTGTTTTTAGACGGAGTCTCGATCTGTCGCCCAGGCTGGAGTGCAGTGGTGAGATCTCGGCTCACTGCAAGCTCTGCCGCCCGGGTTCATGCCATTCTCCTGCCTCAGCCTCCTGAGTAGCTGGGACTACAGGCGCCCACCACCACGCCTGGCTAATTTTTTGTATTTTTAGTGGAGACGGGGTTTCACCATGTTAGCCAGGATGGTCTCGATCTGCTGACCTTGTGATCTGTCCGCCTCAGCCTCCCAAAGTGCTGGGATTACAGGCGTGAGCCACCGCGCCCAGCCCCTTTCTTCTATTTTCTTTATCCTGGTAGTAGACAAAGAATGTTGCCTATTTGACCTATGTCCAGAGAAGGCAGAGTGTCAGTCACACTGGGTTTCTGTCCAGCCCCAGTCCTGTCCAGTGGGTAACTCTCAGCCCCACTCCTCATCCCCGAAAGGCCCCAGCGACCTCTATGCTGCAGAGGTGCACTGGGTGGGCCCTAGAGCTGGGCTGCAGAGCAAGCAACTGGCCGCATGCCTGGGCCTCCCTGCGCAGTTCCTCACATGCATGCTGTGGTCCCAGCCTGACCTCTCCATCTGGAGGGGGCCGCCTTGCTGGGCTGTTCCAAAGCTGGAGTCCTGGTGGCAGCTGCTTTGCCAAGTCGCGCAGTAGCCAGGGCTTGCCTGCAGCCCAGAACACTCAGACAGGGTCAGGCCTTCCAGGGTTCACAGCACGTCCCATGCCCCTATGTCCTGGCATCTGGGGAAAAGCTGTCACGGCCAGACGTGGAGTGGCTTCCTGCCCTAAGCTGGCAGGCTGTCCTGCCTCACATGCCAGAGCCAAGACCGGCAAACCCCAGCTGTCAGGGCAGGGAAGTGGGCAAGGGGGCAGCAAGCTGCTGGTGTCTATGCCTTGACTCTGAGATAAATAGATGACCTAACAGTGGCCAACTCTTGCCTCTCACCTTTCTGACGGTGAAATGGGATCGAGCCCCAGACCTGACCAGGGTACAGTAAAAGGTCTTCCTTTAAACACAAGGAGCAGCTGTTTTATTTCATTAGTTTTATAGGCACCTCCTCTGAGGCCAAGAATTAGAAACTCATCCCTGCGTGGGGAGTGGATTTTTCCGTTCTCCCCCAGCTCCTCCACACATGAAGCAGCCAGCTGTATTCCACGGGGGCACCATGACTTGTCAGCCTCCGGATGTGGAATTTTGGGAGCCCAGGCAATGGTTGCCTGGATACCAGTCGTGTGACTGTTGGAAATGATCTGGGAGGGCCGGGAGGGCTGGAGCAGGCATTTAAGAGTCAGACAAAGAGAAAGCGGGATGCGAACACCAGAGCAGACAGGTCTGGCAGGCGCGCCTCTGCCACCAGACAGTTCCTTTTTGCTCTTGTCAGGAAGGTGCCAAGTGACTGCTGGCTGACCGTCCCTAGACCCCACTTCAGCTGTGTCACCAGTTTCCCCAGGCATCTGTCATCCCAGGCATTCTCAAGCAGGCTCTGGGGGCGTGTCAGTGACGGAGGGTGGAGGGTGCCCAGGAGGTCAGGCCCGTCTGCCTCAGCCCCCTTTGGTGGCCTCTCCCTGATCTGGTCATGGCCCCTGCCCTTGAGACACCAACTAGACGGCCCTGAAGAAATAGTCCCGAGCTCTTGCCAGGATTTGCCTCCCATGCCCATGCCCCCACCCTGCCTCTGCCCTGGCAGAAGGAGCCGCCCTCCCTTACCCGCCTCGTGGCTTCCCTTTAGGGTTCCAGTCTCTGAGAGGGAGAGGGAGAGCTGCTGAGGGAACAGAAGCCACTCCTAGTTGCTGTTCCTGGGAACCCAAGTGGGTGCCAAGAATGCAGCGAGGGAATTAGGGCCTCGAGGGGCACCCAAGGTTGGGGGCCGGCAGGGCCATGGCGCGGATCCTCCATCCAGCTCTGCCTTCTGCAGCCACTGGGGCTTGGGGTTTCCTTTCCTTTGACCTCGGGGCACCCGGCCCAGCTCAACCTGGCCTTGCTGCTTCACTACTGCTGGGAGTAGCCATCTGCGCTGATTTCTCACTCCACCAACCCCACCCCGACGGAGTCTCACTCTGTCGTCCGGGCTGGAGTGCAGTGGCGCGATCTCGGCTCACTGCAACCTCCACCTCCCGGGTTCAAGCGATCCTCCTGCCTCAACCTCCTGAGTAGCTGAGATTACAGGCGCCTGCCACCACGCCCAGCTAATTTTTGTATTTTCAGTAGAGACGGGGTTTCGCCATCTTGGCCAGACTGGTCTCAAACTCCTGACCTCAAGTGATCCACCCGCCTCAGCATCCTAGAGTGCTGGGATTATAGGCGTGAGCCACCATGCCCATTTTAAAGTGTACGATTCAGTGGTTTTTAGTATGTTCATGGTGTTGTGCAGGCCTCGCCACCATCTAATTCCAGAGTATTTTCATCACCCCAAAGGAAACCCTGCACCCATTAGCAGTCTAATCCCATCCCTTGGCAATCATTAATCTAATTTCTTTTCTGTAGATTTGTCTATTTTGGGCATTTTGTATAAATGGAATCATACAATACATCCTCTTTTTTTTGAGACAGAGTTTTGCTCTTGTCACCCAGGCTGGAGTGCAGTAGCGCAATCTTGGCTCACTGCAACCTCTGCCTCCCGGGTTCGATGGATTATCCTGCCTCAGCCTCCTGAGTAGCTGGGATTACAGGTGCCTGCCACCATACCTGGCTGATTTTTATATTTTTAGTAAAGACAGGGTTTTGCCATATTGGCCAGGCTGGTCTCAAACTCCTGACCTCAAGGTTCAGCCTCCTGAGTAGCTGAGATTACAGGTGTGTCTCAAACTCCTGACCTCAGGTGATCCACTCGCCTCGGCCTCCCAAAGTGTTGGGATTACAGGCATGAGACACCGTGCCTGGCCCATGCTCTTTTCTGTCAGGTTTTGTTTGTTTGTTTGTTTGTTTGTTTCTGAGACAGAGTCTCACTCTGTCACTCAGGCTGGAGTGCAGTGGCACGATCTCTGCTCACTGTAACCTCCACCTTCCGGGTTCAAACGATTCTCCTGCCTCAGCCTCCTGTGTAGCTGGGATTACAGGCACCCGCCACTGTGCCAACTGATTTTTGTATTTTTAGTAGAGACAGGGTTTCACCATGTTGCCCAGGCTGGTCTCGAACCACTGACCTCAAGTGATCCACCCACCTCGGCTTCCCAGAGTGTTGGGATTACAGGCGTAAGCCACTGCGCCCGGCCTGTCAGGTTTGTTTCACTTAGCATGATGTTTTCAAGGTTTGTCCCTGCAGCAGCATGTATCAGTCCGCCATTCTTTTTTATGGCTAAGATCCCACTGTATGGCTATACGGTATTTTATCAGTGCATCCACTGTCGGGTTTTTCCCCTTGTGGACTATTATGAATAGTGGACGCTTGTGTGCAAGCTTTGTGTGAACACCTGGTTTCAGTTCTCTTGGGTATGTTCCTAGGAATGGGGAGGGGCTTTAGATTTACGAAGGAAGACAAGGCAAAGAGAGGGAGGGAGGAGGGACAGAGGGCGAGAGAGGGGTAAAAGAAAAGAGGGAAAGGGAAGGGAGGCAGTGATGGGCCCGGAATGGTGCTTCAGAGCCAGATTGTGAAGTCTTGCTAAGGCATTTGGACTTGATTCTTTCTGCCCCAGAGAATCTTGGAAGGGTTTGCCTCCCACCCCCTGTGCCTCACCCTGACCACCCAACAAGGACCAACTTAAGAGGAGTCCCAGGTGCAGCCCCAGTACCTGGTAGCACGTAGCAAAGGGGTGGTTTGAGGGGAGAGGGGCTCAGGGGAGGGGCCTGGGTCTGTTGGGGCAGGTCGGGAGGAAGAGGGGCACCAAGTGGGCCATTGGAATACTGGAAGCAGCACTCCAGTGAGACATGGGCGTTGGAGGGGTAGATGTGGGAGTCACTGCAGTCAAAAGCCACAGAACTGGGTGCTGCGAGGGTGGCCGAGAGATGGATGGGCAACATCCGCACCATGGAGAGGACTCTGGCCAGCACTTGCACTTAGCATCACTGATCAACAAGGCAAAGGGTGGGACTGGCCTGGGGGCAGGGGAGGGAAGAGGGATGGCAGCAGAGAGGTGCTGGGATTTCTGGCTAAAGAGACCAGAAGACACCCATGGTTGTTCATGGCAAGACTCCCAGCTGCATTCAGGCATTTGGGACCTTCTGTCACTGTCCTTGGTCATTCTGGGTCTTCAGTCCCCAAGCGACCATGCCTACTGCTGCTTTCTTGGGTCAGCCCTGGAAATGCCCGGGGGCCTAGGGGCTGGCCTGCCCTCAGACCCAGCTGGACTGCCGCCGGCTCTGAATTCCTCCATCCTGCCCCGCCTCTTCCCGGGCCTCTAGGCTCCTCCCCACCCAGAGCCTGCCTGACAGCTGAGGCCCTGCAGCTGCCCAGGCCAAGGGGCCCCTGGGAGGTCTCAGGGACAGCTGCTGCCCATAACCCTGCTGACCCTGGCCCCTGCACACTGCTCCCTGAGATCCCAGGCTTCTGCCCAGCAGCCAGCAGGACCCTACCAAGCCCCATCTTCTCTGCTCACTCCCATCGCTCCCAGATCTTCCCAGGGGCTGAAGCATTTTGGGCTGAGCATTTTCGTGCTGAGTCAGCAGGCCCCACCCAAAGAGTGAGAAAAGCTGCTGGGTAGAGGCACCCCTAGCCCCGCTCCTGCTTCAGAGGAAGTGCCTTTCAGGGGTGGATGAGGGGTACACCTGCCTCCGTCAGGCAGGCTTGGCCCTGTTCAACAGGGTGGGGACCCTGCCCTCCCACCACCTGCCTCCCACCACAGAACAGGGCACAAGGGTGACACAAGGGGAAAAGGGAGAAGGCACCATCACTCCTGATTCCCAGCGAATAGGGGGAAAAAGCATACTCACTCCTGATTCCTGGCAGCTTCTTTCCTTGAAGGTCCACTTTCCTCCTGAGGACTCGAGGCCCCTTCAAATTGCCCCTTAGAATGTTTCTAGTAATAGTAGTTGCCTCTGGGGACGGGTGTCCAAGGGCTAGGGGTCAGGAGTAGGAGGGCTCGGAGAACGATTTGTCATGTCCACACTCATCCTGTTTGAATTTTTTTTTTTATTTTTTTGGAGACAGAGTCTCACTCTGTCGCCCAGTCTAAGTGCTGTGGTGCCATCACAGCTCGCTGCAGCCTCAACCTCCCAGGCTCAAGTGATCCTCTCGCATCCGCCTCCTGAGTAGCTGGGACCACAGGTGTGTGCCACCACACCCAGCTAATTTTTGAGTTTTTGATAGAGACAGTTTCGCCATGTTGCCCAGGCCAGTTCAAGCAATCCTCCTGCCTGAGCCTCCCAAATTGTTGGGACTACAGGCATGAACCACCACACCCAGCTGTGTTTGAAATTTTTTACCATGTGTCTGGATTACTTTAAAAGAAGGTGGGGGCCAGGCGCGGTGGCTGACGCCTGTAATCCCAGCACTTTGGGAGGCCGAGGCGGGTGGATCATGAGGTCAGGAGATCAAGACCATCCTGGCTAACACGGTGAAACCCCGTCTCTACTAAAAACACAAAAAATTGGCCGGGCATGGTGGCAGGCACCTGTAGTCCCAGATACTCAGGAGGCTGAGTCAGGAGAATGGCGTGAACCCGGGAGGCGGAGCTTGCAGTAAGCGGAGATCGCACCACTGCACTCCAGCCTGGGCAACGGAGCGAGACTCTCTTCCAAAAAAAAAAACGAAGAAGGTGGGGATGGGCACAGTGGCTCATGCTTATAATCCCAGCAATTTGGGAAGGCTGAGGCAGGAAGATCACTTGAGCCCAGGCAGTGGAGATTGCAGTGAGCTGACATTGTGCCACTGCGCTCCAGCCTGGGCGATAGAGCAAGACTCAGTCTCAAAAAAAAAGAGGGGGTAGGGTGGTGGGAATAGACATATACAAATGTTTATATGTCGATCCAGCTTTCTGTAAGCACTCCACACCCCACAGCTGTTGTAGCATCCACCTCCTTGGGAGGCAGGCTCTCAGAATCCCTGCTCCCTGAGGGCAGGGAGTGTCATGTTCACTGTTGTCTCACTGGTCCCTAGACAGTGCTTGGCACATAGTAGGCCCACAAAGAAACTCCTGCAGAAGCAGTGCCCTCCTATGACATGCCTCCTCTCCACCTTCCAGAAGCAGGCAGCTTGGAAAGAAAAGAGGTGGGAGGCCCGCCTGCAGGGACAGCACAACACCTGCTAAGGGCCCTGCAGGTTGGGGGTCTCTTCTCGGCAGCGGGATGCAGAAATGAATGAGCGGACAGAATCTGTGCTGCCACCCAGAGCTGCCACTCCAGCACAGAAACCTGTTAACAGTGGACACTGCAGAGCATCAGATGGAGTCAAGTGTGTCAGATGGAGAAAACCAGAGCAGGCCAAGGGCAGAGGTGCCTGGAGTTGTGGTGGGTGCTGCACAGAGGAGGGGTCACCAGCTCCCAACTTTTATTTCCTAAACATGTGTCTCCCATACACCCTCTTCTTGCTATCCCCGGCATCCTACCATCCACCCATCCGTCCACCCATCCATTTACCTAACCATCCATTCTTCCATCCATCCATCCATCCATCCATCCATCCGTCCATCCATTCATCTACCCACCCACCCATCTATCTATCCATCCACGTAACCATCCATCCTTTCTTCCATCCATCCATCCTTCCATCCACCCACCCACCCACTCGTCCATCCATCCATCGACTTAACCATCCATCCATTCATCCATCCACTCATCGACCCACCCGTCCACCCACCCATGAACTTAACCATCCATCCTTTCATCCATCCATCAACCCACCCATCAACCCACCCATCCACCCACCCACCCATCCATCCACTCATCCATATTCACTGGGTGCCTACCACATGGCACACACTCTGGGGGACTGGCTATGATCCAATGGAAAATGGACATGAACCACATGACAACGGCACGGAGAGGTCCATGGTCCAGAGTTTCCCACGGTATCACAAGGTGACCCAACATCAATGGGGGTCCAGAAAGCTTCCCTGAGGGGAGACATCACAGCTGAGAGCCACAGGAGGCATGGGGGTGGCCAGGTGAGGTGGAGGGAGCAAATCGCAGGGCTCATGGAGAGCATGTGCAGGGACCTAGCCCTGGAGGCTGGGCACCGCCGACAGCTGACAGGCACATGTTCAGGGCAGCAGGCATGGAGCACTGGCTGGAGGCTGAAGAGGCTAGCAGGGGCCCTGCTGCAGGTTTGTGGCCATGGCAGCACACGAACAGGGCACGTGGCAGTCAGAGTGGTGTTTTTGTCTATCACCATGTGGTGTGGAGAATAGGCAGGCAGCACATCATCCTGGCCCCCAAAACCCTTGCGGGCTCCATTCTCCCCCCACCCCAACCCTGTCACCCAAGTTATAAGCCTGGACTGGGCCTGACTCCCCTTTCTTCCTCCATGGCCCTCCATGGGGGCTAACCTATCACCTAATCTCAGCCTTTCAACTTCATCATCTCCATCTCCAGCTCTCACACCACTCTTCAGGACCAAATTTTCTCTCCCTTCTACGCTAACTGTCCCCAGAAGTGGCCTCTGCCTCTAGTCTGGCCTCCCTCCAGGCTCCCCTCTCCAAAGCTGCCCGGCACCACCTCTGCAGAAATTCTGCAGTTCATTCACCAAAAAGAAACACATGTGGCTCTTAAGCAAATGAAAAGGTGACCAGCCTCACGCATCGTAAGAGAAACGCAAACTCTAACTACACCCAAATTCCTTTGTTTTGTTTAGTTTTTGCCTTTCAGATGGACAAAAATCAAAATAGGTGGAAACCAGGGGCTGGTGAGCCTGAGGAGAAACAGCCCTGTTGACTGTGTGGGGGCCTGGTACCTGGCACAGTCTCCGAGAAGGACAAGCTGACAGAGCTGACAAAATGACCACTGCAAGCTGGGCACGGTGGTGCGTGCCTGTAGTCCCAGCCACGCAGGAGGCCAAGGCGGGAGGATGGCTTAAGCCCAGGAGGTCGAGGCTGCAGTCAGCTATGATGACACCATTGTACATTGTACTCCAGCCTGGGTGACAGAGCAGGACCCTGTCTCTAAAATAACAATAATAAGACACCACTGCATGTATCTTTTGCCCCCCAGTCCTCCCAAGTCCCTTCTGGGAATGTATTCCGCAGCAGCGCTCGTGCATGTGTGAAAGGGCTTTTGTACAGATGACTCACTGCGGCACTGCCTGTCTTGAGAAAGGGCTGGAAGCAACCTGAAGGTCCCTCTGCCAAGAAGTGCATCTGTAAATTACCATACATCCTTGTGCTGGAATACCGTGCAGCTGTGAAAATGAGGACACACTCTATGTATTGATGTAGAGTGGTCTCCAAAATATAACGTTAACTGGAAAACGCAAGGTGTCAAACAGCATGAACAGCAGAGGCTCAATGAAAGGGCTTCTCACAGTCCCGAGCAGGACGGCCCTCCGCCAGCTACCACCAGGGCCTGCAGTACTTTGGAACTCTACTTGTCTAAATATTGACATTTGTGTTAAAAAAAAAAAAAAAAAAAAATGAGAGGGGCCCTGCTCGTTCATCCAAGAATATCCCTAGAAGTGTTTACAAGAAACTGATAACACCAGTTGGCTATAGCAGAATGGAGAACTGTCCCTGGGGGATAGGGATGAGACTTCTTGCCTCTTAGGACTTCAGAATTTCTTTTTCTTTCTTTCTTTTTTTTTTTCTTTTTGAGACGGAGTTTCACTCTGTCGCTCAGGCACCCAGTACAGTGGTGTGATCTTGGCTCACCACAACCTTCGCCTCCCAGGTTCAAGCGACTCTCCTGCCTCAGCCTCCTGAGTAGCTGGGATTACAGGCACCCACCACCATGCCTGGCTAATTTCTGTATTTTTAGGAGAGACGGGGTTTTGCCATGTGGGCCAGGCTGATCTCGAACTCCCGACCTCAGGTGATCCGCACCCCACCCCCTACCTTGGCCTCCCAAACTGTTGGGATTACAGGTGTGAGCCACCATATCCAGCCAACTTCTGAATTTTGAATCACATGAAAGCATTACCTCAGCCATGCGCTTTGGCTCACCCTTATAACCCCAGCACTTTGGGAGGCCGAGGCAGATGAATTGCTTGAGCCCAGGAGTTCAAGACCAGCCTGGACAACATGGCGAAACCCCGTCTCTACAAAAAATACAAAAATTAGCAAATGGCATGTGCCTGTGGTCACAGCTACTCAGGAGGATTGCTTGGGCCCAGGAAGTTGAGGCTGCAGTGAGCAGTGATCACGCCGCTGCATTCCAGCGATAGAGCAAGACCCTATCTCAAAGAAAGAAAAAGAAAAGAAAGAGCATTACCTAATCAAAAAGTAATTATTATTATTATTTTATTATTTTGAGACAGAGTCTCACTCTGTCGCCTAGGCTGGAGTGCAGTGGCACAATCTTGGCTCTCTGCAACCTCCGCCTCCCAGGCTCAAGAGATTCTCCTGCCTCAGCCTCCCGAGTAGCTGGGACTACAGGCACGTGCCACCACGCTTCGCTAATTTTTGTATTTTTAGTAGAGATGGGTTTTCACCATGTTCCCCGGGCTGGTCTCGAACTCCTAACCTCAGCTGATCCACCCGCCTTGGCCTCCCAAAGTGCTGGGATTACAGGCGTGAGCCACCACACCCGGCCTCAAAAAGTAATTTAAATGAAAGAAAATGCAGTTCTGATGGTGTTGTACCTCTACACACAGATCATCGTTGCCTTTCCCACAGCACTCGGCAACTCTCATGAGTGATCACCTGCCTTTAGCTATTCTGCAATGGGCCCTTCATTCTCAGTGGCAAGTGACAGACCCAACCCTAACTGTATTAAGCCAAAACTGGAATTTGTTGGCTCGTAGAATAGAAACTGCTTCAGGCATGACTGGATCCAGGAGCACAGGCAATGTCATTGAGATTCATTCTCTTGGTGCTGTTTTCTTCTATGTTGGCCTTATTCTTAGGCAGGCTCCCCCCTTAGGGTGGCAGAGCTGGCCACCAGCAGCTCTGGGCTGGCATCTTGACATTTGTGACCCTAACAGTCCCAGCAAGTTCCTGGGCTGATGCTCTCTGATGTCATATGCCAGAGCCATTCCCATGACTCAGACTGGCTAGGCACAGGACTCAAACCCACTTTTAGAGCTTGAGGGTTGGGGGCCAGTCACACTGGAGACTAGAAAACTGAGGGACAGTCACCAGAGTGAGAGATGGATGCTGGGCAGGGAAAACAGTGCTTACCCACTACCCTCTTGGCCTGTCCCCTCTCCTATGCCATGGGCAACTGGACCTCTCTTGTTTTCTGCTCATACCATGACTTTACTTGCAATCCTCCTGGCCTTTGCCTTGCCAGGCCTCTGCCTGCTTCCCCTGGAATGTCCTTCCCTTTCTGTGCCTGGCAAACTCCTATTCATCCATTTATGCCCTGTTCACATATCACCTTCTCCTTGAAGCCCTTCTCACTCTCCCATCTGCTTTCCCACCCGTAGCAGACGGATCTCATGGCTGTTCTCTTTGGTTTTTCATTCAATTCCCAGTCATTGGCTGAACCCCTCCGTGCTGGCCCGGGAGGGATAAAGGGCAGAATCAATTATTTGTTTCTCACGCAGGTTATCTGTTCCCTGAGGGCTGGGTCCAGCTTTGGCCACTTGTGTCTTCTCTAGTCCAGCATAGCCCTAGGCACAAGAGAGATGCAAGCCTAGGTTTTCAGAATGAGGAATGACAGGATACCTGGAAGGCACAGAAAGTGTGGAAGACAGCCTCTGCTGACTCCAGAATTTACTCCCTACGACAAAATGACAGCCTTGGGGCTGGGACACTCCCAGGGGGCTCTGGGAGGAAGTGCTTGGGCTGGTCCCTGCTAGGACAAGGCTGTCACCACTTTGGAAACCCCCATAGCCCTGGGCCTGAGGCCAAAATCCAGATGCGAAGGGAAGTGCCCCCAGCAAGGCCCTGCCACCCAACTCCCAAGGAGGGGTCCCAGGCAGAGGCAGCAGCTGGAGCCAACTCCGAGGGTGACCTCTCATCTCAAATCCCAGCCTCCAGTGGGTCACAGTTCTCTGAAGTGGGGTGAAGAGCGAGGAGGGCAGGGCTGGAGTTGGCAGGAGTCCAGGGGAGGAAGGAAGCAAGAAACAAGGAAAAAATCCAACCCAGGTCTGGGGTTGGCTCAGGCCACAAGGCCCTGCAGGCTGAGCTCAGGCTGGGACGTTGGAAGCTTCCGGAGGGTGCACCTTCTCAGCTCCCTGCCACCCTGCATCCCAGCAGAGGGACTGGGGCACCTCCAGAGACCCCTGTCACTTCTTAGCACCTCCCCTAGATGCACCCCCAAGATGCGCCTCCCCTAGATGCCACCCTTCCCTGTGACTCTGCTCCCAGACCCCAAGTCCCTGTCATCTCACCTGCCCCCCAGGGTCCTGGGTTCCGGGTTTCGTGGCCATGGAGAGCTGGCTTCAGCCTCTCTGGGGGTAGGAGGGAGCTTCCCTGCTGGTCCCTCCAATCTGGCCAGTGTTGCCGGAGGGGGCTTCCAACTCCATCCCCCAGGTCCCATGGGGGTGCTATGGCCGCTGGTGATGGCAATTTCCAGGAAGGAGAGGCTGGGAGGGGAAGGAAGGGCTGAGTCAGTCCCTGTGTAGTGATCACAATCGGGGAGGCGGCTGTGGGGTTGGTTGGGGAGCCTATTGGGCCCATCTCAGGACAAGGGAGAGGCTCCAGGCTGAGGAGACAGAAGCCAAATACCCTGCTCTGGGTGTTTCTCCATCGTGGCCTGCTCTGCCCCTCCCAAATGCCCCTTTTTTTTTTTTTTTTTTTTTAATTTTTATTTTCTTAGACGGAGTCGCGCACTGTCGCCCAAGCTGGAGGGCAGTGGTGTGATCTCAGCTCACTGCAAGCTCCGCCTCCTGGGTTCAGGCCATTCTCCTGCCTCAGCCTTCCAAGTAGCTGGGACTACAGGCACCTGCCACCACGCCAGGCTAATTTTTTGTATTTTTAGTAGAGACGGGGTTTCACCGTGTTAGCCAGGATGGTCTCGATCTCCTCACCTCGTGATCAGCCTGCCTCAGCCTCCCAAGGTGCTGGGATTATAGGCGTGAGCCACCGTGCCCGGCCTTTTTTTTTTTTTTGAGACAGAGTCTTGCTGTGTCACCCAGGCTAGAGTGCAGTGGTACAGTCTTGGTCACTGCAACCCCTGCCTCCCAGGCTCAAGCAATTCTTCTGCCTCAGTCTCCCAAGTAGCTGGGACTACAGGCGTGTGCCACCACGCCTGGCTAATTTTTGTATTTTTAGTAGAGACGGGGTTTCACCATGTTGACCAGGCTGGTCTCGAACTCCTGACCTCAGTTGATCCGCCCACCTCAGCCTCCCAAGTGCTGGGATGACAGGTGTGAGCCACCACATCCAGCCCCAGATGCCCTTTTGGATCCTGCCCCTGAGGTAGCAGGGTGTCCAGGAGCCCTTCTGTCCAGGACAGTCCAGGCCCTGGCTGAGGCATGAGACCCTAGGGTCCAGGCTGGGGGATGCTGCGCTTGGCCTGAGTGTCTTGGGTCAAAATGGAGGCCACGCTTCCCCGTGGCTCAGGCTATTCCAGCCTCCCTACCCACACCCCAGGCCCCTACATATAGCCTGAGAACTTGCACAAAAAAGCCAAGTTTAGTAAATGAAATCCTGTTTTATACATGGCCTTATGAATGGCAGGGCTCCCATGGCGATGCTGGGTGTGCACACAAAGATCCTGTCCATTCAGCAGAACCTCCTCAGGGATCCCCTGGGCCCCAGCCAAGTGACAACCGCATCTGTGAATGGGGAGAAGGAAGCGCCCTCCCTGCATGCTTGCACAGCGCAGAACCCAGGGCCAGGCGCCGATCACTCCTGCGATGTGGACTTGGTCGGGCCCCCTGCTCTGAATGACAGCAGGAGTGGATTGAGCGGCAAGGGGACTGGCACTGGGCGGAACACGTCACATCCAGGTGGGTTGAAAACAGTCCCCAGAGTGCAGATAGCATTTCTAGTCCTGGTTGGAAGGCTCAGGGAGGAAAGCAGGAGCTTGGACCAGGTTTGCGGGCTCTGCTGCTCTCTATCCCTACCCGAGGGACCCCTAATCACCCACCCCCCACAGAACTTCTTCAAAGAGCTCCGGGGTTGGTCCCCAGCTGTGTGTGGCCTTGGGTGAGAGGCTTTGTTTCTCCATCTTCCATCCCTGTAACTCTGTTTTGTCCCCAACTCTGAATGGAGTGCCTGACCCTTCCCTGACCCCTACCCCCCAATGGAGGACTCTCAGCAGATGGGCAGGGGATGAGGGCTTGGCCTGAGCCTCATTCCCGCAGGCTTAGGTGGCTTCATCATTACAGCCATTCCGATCAAGCAGCACAGCCAGCTGGCCAGGCCCCAAAGCTCTTGTCTAATGTTTCCGTGAAACAATGCCACCTGAGGGGCTGTGTATTCCCATGAACAAAATACATGCATGTCCATCCCTTATCTGGTTTGGGACTTGCCTGACCTGATGCTACTACCCCATATTATAGGCAAGGAGACTCTGGAAGGGAAAGTCCTTTGCCTGTGGCCACAGAGCAAAGCAGCAGCAGAGACAGCTCAGAATCTGACTGATGGCTCAGAGGCCGGGGCTCAAGGCACTCAGCTGCCCCTCCTCTCTGAGAGCTGTGTCCTGGGGATGGGCAGGAATGATGCCTGTGGGGTTAGAAGCCTGAGAGGAGAAGCAGGGGCCAGAGCCCACATGCCTTGCCACTTCTAGGCTCAGCAAATCACTGTCGGTGCCCTGAACTTTAGTTCCCATCTGTAAAATGGGGATCGTGATTCAGGCTCTGGCCACGTCACTAGGCACCCCCAGGAGGATGTAAAGAATTCAGGAACACGAAGCAATGGGTAAAGGGCACAGGGCGGCCTGGCAAAGTCCCATGGCAAGAATGGGGAGAGGCACACCCTTTACTCACCCCCACCACAGCTTGGCCCAGGGCCATCATCGCCACTTACTCAATGGTCCAGGCCTGTTTTCCTCCCAGCTGCCAGGCCATTCCTGGCAGAATCCACCTGACCAATACTCCCTGCAGAGTTGAGGGCACACTCAAGATTAAAACCTGAACCTCCTTGGATTCGTTTTCTATCACTGCTACAACAAATTATCATGGAATAGGTGGCTTAAAACAACAGAAATTCGTGATCTTACAGTTCTATAGGTTAGAAGGTCAACATGGGGCTGAGTGAGGTGGCTCATGCCTGTAATCCCAGCACTTTGGGAGGCCAAGGTGGGTGGATCACTTGAGGTCAGGAGTTTGAGAGCAGCCTGGCCAACATGGTGAAACCCTATCTATACTAAAAATACAAAAATTAGCCAGGCATGGTGGCGGGCATCTGTAACCCCAGCTACTCGGGAGGCTGAGGCGGGAGAATCGCTTGAACCTAGGAGATGGAGGTTGCAGTGAGCCGAGGTTGCACCACTGCACTCCAGCCTGGGCAATAGAGCAAGACTCTATCTCAAAAAAAAAAAAAAAAAAAGGCCAATGTGTGAGTCTCACTGAGCTAAGATCAAGGTGAGGAGGTGAGGGCAGGGCTGTGTTCCTTCTGGAGCCTCTAGGGTAGATAGGGTAGAACCTGTTTCCTTGTATTTTCCAGCTTCTGAAGCAGTTCCTTGGTTTGGGGCCTCTGCCTCCATCTTCAAAGGCAGCAACACATCATTTCTCTGGCCCTTCAGTCATCACATCTCTCTCTTTTTTTTTTGAGACGGAGTCTCGCTGTGTCACTGCAGCTAGAGTGCAATGGCACAATCTCGACTCACTGCAACCTCTGTCTCCCAGGTTCATGCGATTTTCCTGCCTCAGCCCCCCAAGTAGCTGGGACTACAGGCACGTGTCACCACACCCGGCTAATTTTTTGTATTTTTAGTAGAGACGGGGTTTCACCGTGTTAGCCAGGATGGTCTCGAACTCCTGACCTTGTGATCCACCCATCTCAGCCTCCCAAAGTGCTGGGATTACAGGCGTGAGTCGTGAGCCACCACGCCCGGCCTATCACATCTCTTTCTCTGTCTCCTGCTTCTACTTTTAAAAACCCTTGTTATTACACTGGCCCACCCAGATACTTCAGCATAAGCTCTCTATTTTAAAGTCAGCTGATTTGCAACCATAATTTCATTGGCAATTTTCTTTCTTTTCTTTTTTTTTTTTTTTGAGACGGAGTCTCGCTCTGTCGCCCAGGCTGGAGTGCAGTGGTGCGATCTCGGCTCACTACAAGCTCCGCCTCCCAGGTTCATGCCATTCTCCTGCCTCAGCCTCCTGAGTAGCTGGGACTACAGGCGCCCGAGTAGCTGGGACTGCAGGTGCCTGCCACCATGCTCGGCTAATTTTTTTTTTTTTTTTTGTATTTTTAGTAGAGACGGGATTTCACCATATTAGCCAGGATGGTCTCGATCTCCTGACCTCGTGATCCACCTGCCTTGACCTCCCAAAGTGCTGGGATTACAGGCGTGAGCCACGGCGCCTGGCCCTCATTGGCAATTTTCATTTCCATTTCCCATGTAACAAAACATATTCATAGATTACACAGGTTCGGATGTGGGCTTTTTTTCTTTTCTTTTTTTTTTTATTACATGGGTTTTTGCTCTATTGCCCAGGCTGGAGTGCAGTGGCGTGATCACAGCTCACTGCAGCCTTAACCTCCCAGGTTCAAGCAATTCTCCCACCTAAGCCTCCAGAGTACCTGGGACTACAGGCTTGAGCCACCATGTCCGGCTAATTTATTTGTTGTAGAAACAGGGTCTCACTATGTTGCTCAGGCTGGTGTCAGTGACAAACTCCTGGACCCAAGCAATCCTCCCACCTTGGCCTCCCAAAGTGCTGGGATTATAGGCATGAGCCACAGCACCTGGCTAGATGTGAACATATTTAGGGGGGCTGTTATTTTACCTACCATGATCCCCTTCTTCCCATCCGGACCTCCCAGCTTGTCTGGCATCTTCCCCCACCCCCAGCATCCTGCCTCCCCCACTGAGGTCTTCCCGGCTCTGCCTCCCTAAAAGCCCTTCCCACACTGACAGCATTGAAGCCAACCATCCTGGTCACACTGAGCTGGCATAGCTGTCATCCTCTAGAAAGTGAGGTCTGTCCACCCCGTCACTACCCACCACTTCCTCTGCCCCACTCTTCTTAGCACTTACCCACCTGGAAGGGTATCATGATGTACCTGGGAACTTGGATTTCCCCCATTTCCCTTCTCTGGGCTGCAGGTCCCAATCCAGAGGCTGAATCCCCAGGGACAAGAACAGCGCTAGGCACTTGGTAGATACTCAACAAATCTCTCTTGAGTCACTGAGAGGTGCAGTTTCCTTCAGTCTGTCTCCAGCACCCTGTGCGGTGCCTGCCCTTCAAAACATGTTTCTGGGCCGGGCGCGGTGGCTCACGCCTGTAATTTCAGCACTTCGGGAGGCCGAGGCGGGCAGATCACTTGAGGTCGGGAATTCGAGACCAGCCTGGCCAACATGGAGAAACTCCGTCTTTACTAAGAATACAAAAATTAGCCGGGTGTGCTGGCACATGCCTGTAATCCCAGCTACTCGGGAGGCTGAGGCAGGAGAATCTCTTGAACCCAGGAGACGGAGGTTGCGGTGAGCCGCACGCCATTGTACTCCAGTCTGGGCAACAAGAGCGAAACTCTGTCTCAAAAAAAAAAAAAAAGTTTCTGGCCCTGTAGGAATAACTGACTGACTGACTGAAAGAATGAATGGACCAGGAACTAGTCTGAGTATGAGCCCCACCTTCACTCTGGAAGCCTGACAGCAAAGACGGGGGTCCAGGCCACGCGGCCTCTGCCTTCCCATACTCTCTTTTCTAGTGGGAGGTAAACTGATCAACTAGCTTGTAAGTTTGTAGTATTCTAACGTAGGCGCTTCCAAGGAAGTCGCTGAATATACTTGTGCCGGCGCTTCCCCGACGCAGCCCTGCAGGGAAGGATCCGGTCCAAGGTCTCTCTGCGGTTTCTGAAGAATTCGGTCTTCCCGGAGCCTCTCCCCCGGCTCTTCTAGAACCGAAGGTTTTAGTTCCCATGGGCACAGCCGGAGTCCCCGGAGGCCGCCTGCGCCACCCGGCCCTCAGCCGCCAGAACCAGGACAGGACTCCAGGGCGCGCGCGACCGCTGGACCCGGGAGCGGAACCTCCCACGCCGGGAGCCCCGGGCGGTGCCCGGAGTGGGGCGGGGCCTGGGCGGGGATGGGGAGGGGCTTGGCTGGCGCGGCCCCGGCATTGGCTCCGCGGGCCGGGGCGGGGCTGCGGGGTCCGCGGTGCACTCTAAGTTCACCGCCGGTCGGGTCCGGCCGCCGCGCTGTCCAGCTCCTGAGACCTTGCTGTCCGCCGGTCCGCCGTCTGCGCGCCTCACGGTGAGTTCGGGCTGGGATTTTCGCAGCTTCGCGGGGGTCCCCCGAGAGGCCCATCTCTGTGGCGCCCCGCCCCAGCTCGCGCCCTGGCTCTGCCTCTCACCTCACTCAGTTCCTTTCGAGGGCTCCTAGGGCTCCATGGGGCTTCCCGCCCGCATCTGGGTTCCCGCAGCCTCGCCCGTGCCCGCCACGGTCCGTGGGGGCGCAACGCATCGCGACCCCGAATTCCCCGTTCTGCCCTCCATTTTGTATCCGGGCCCCCGCCCCCCTCCCGAGACCCAGGGGTGCCCCGCCGCCCAGCATCCCCACCGGGGCTGGGGGCCGTATTTTTAGCCGATGGTGAGTTGTTCTCCTATCTTTAGCTGCGGCCGCGAATGTCCTGAAACGGATCCGGGCTGGGCTGGGCTCCGCCCGGGTAGGAGTGGGGAGGGGTCGGCGCAGGAACCCGAGCCGGAGCTAAGGAGCCGGACCCGTGGGAGGGGCGGGGGCCCGCACGTCCGAGCTCTGGCCCTGCGCCGAGCGGACACTAGGACATCGCCCAGGCCGGAAAGCACAGGGGGGAGGCTCCTCCCAGAGCTTGGAGACTAGGGCAGGGTCCCCAATCGCGCCCTTTTTCCCGATTGTGGGACCAGAAACCCCGAAGCAAAAATATCTCGCAGGTAATCCCCATCTGGTACTTGAACGCGCAGCTCTTTGGGGACCGCCTGCCTGGAGCCCGGGGGGAGGGGCGCTGGAGACCCCGGTGCGCTCTCGGAGTCCTCCGGGACACGAGGCGATCAAGGGAGCACGCGCGCCACCTGGCGGCCGCGGAGCCGGGCACCTCTCCGGAGGCACCGGGACCCCGGGAGACCCAGCGGCCGCTAGAGGGTCTCTGCATCCGCGAGGTCTAGGAGGGCGGGAGGAGGTGGACGCCTGGGGTCAGGAGCCCTTCATTTTTGGTATTGTTCAAAGCACTGGCCCCGGAGAATCGAAGTGCTTGAGGAAGGAAGGCCTTGTAGATATTTGCTGAATGAATGATAGAACCTACAGTGACCCGCTGAACCCCGCTATTGTACATTGGCGCTCTCACCTGCAATATTGCAGTGGGATCTCCAGTGGCCCTTTAGTGGTGGCTTCGTTGTCAGCCCATTTTATAGATGGGAAAGGTGAGACCCAGAGAGGAGAGGCGTCTTGCTGAAGGTTACTGAGGAAGTCCCAGGTGGAGCTGGATTTAAGGACAGTCTCCAATCACAGAGAGCTAGGATGCTCCTATCTGCTCCCCGACTGCTGCAGGGAGCTCCCCTCCCAGCTCCCCACAGCCCTGTCCTGATGGAGACCTCATTCTCATATCTCTGGACACATGAAAGTTGGGCAGACGGGGGCAGCCAAAGGTCAGGATGTAGATGGAGGAGGTCTGGGAAGCCACTGTTCCCAGCCTAGCTGTGAGCCCGTTTCTCTCCCGCTCCCCAACCATATTATGGAAGTAGGCGTGGCCCACTGCATGGGAACCACATGGACCAGGCTGGGTACCCACTCTTCCACTTCCTAACTGGATGATGTCGCCAATGTTACTTAACATCTCTGAGGTTCAGCTTCGACTTCTGTAAAGGGCCGTAATGACCCCACCATGCCGTGACTGGGAGCATTAAGATGAGAAACTGTGCGTGGCAAGCTGGATCCTAGGGTCTTGCAGTTGCCAAATCTAAATTCCTGGGGCGTGAGGGTTGTAATTCCCAGCTCTCCCCTGGGCCGCTGATGCTGGCCTCACCCTCGATTCTCCCCACATCTGGAATTGGGTGTGTACATCTGGCTGTGAGTGAGACAGCTGTCAGGGACGCCCAATTTGTTGTGGAAACACTCAGGCTGTCTTGGCGCCGCCGTGTGATGGGGTTGGGGGTGCGGGGAGGACCTGGCCCAGGCTCTGGGTACATCCCACCAGTCAGCCCCACGCTCCATGAGTGAAAAGGAAGACAAGCCCCCCCCAGGACTTCTCTCCTGACGAGCGACAAATTGCATGTTTGTCAGCATGGCCCCCAGGCCTGGCATGGTTGACACAGGATGAATGCGTGACGGGATTCCAAGACCTCAGGGTGCCCATGCGTCCCCACCCTTCCCCCAGCTCCTTGCAAGCTGAGCTGGATTTCCACCACGGGAGAGTCATTCCTTTGTTTCCTGTTAAGCTCCAGGTGCTCTGGGAGGGGTAAGATGTCCGGCCTCTGTGGCTCAGTACGACTGACCCGGGTGTCCGGTCCTGGGGTGGGGTTTCCTGAGCAAGGGCCTCAGCTGGTGGGGGGAGGGGGGCAGTTGGACTCTGCTTCTCCTGCATCCTCCTTCCTCCTTCCTGCTCCCGCTTCCCAACCCCCTCACCCCCACCCTCACCCTGCCCAGAATGAAAACTGAGGCAACGAACTGGCAAGAGCCACCTTTGGTGAGCCCCTGGCTGGGCCTGGGGAGGGAGTGGTACAGGAGGGTGGGCTCATCTGGCTTGAATTCCCATGCTGCCCTTACTCACTGGGTGACCTTGGACAAGTTTCTCTCTTTGCCTTTTATGCTGAGTCTACATCTGGGCTCATGTGTACTGGACCAATCAGGTCCCATGTGCATCCCCCACCCTCAAGCAGAGGGAGTGCTTGCTTCATTTCTTTTTTCTGTTAAATCAGTATGACACCCCTTCGTAGCTATTTATTTTTACACATTAAAAATAGCTTAATTTTTTTCTGACTACATAAATATTATGTGCATATAAATAATACATTGCTTATTAGTAAGAATTTGAATTCATAGAGGTCTGAACAAGAAAGGAAACATCAACCTGAAATTCTACCACTTTGAGAAAACCACTGTTCTATCTTTTCATATTTATATATATTACACACATTTATCATGTCATAGTCATGGGACCAAAATATTATGGGTTATTTTTATTGATGACTCCTTTCCTCCCATATCAGTGACCCCACCCCCCATCCCTGCTGTGTACCCTAGTCAAGGTAGCCCATATGACAACCTAGGGCTGGCCTTCTAGATTTTTCTCTGTGTTTTAAATTTTTTTTAAATTTTTTTTTTTTTTTGAGGCGGAGTCTCACTCTGTCACCCAGGCTGGAGTGCAGTGGCACGATCTAGGCCCACTGCAACCTCTGCCTCCTGGGTTCAAGCAATTCTTCTGCCTCAGCCTCCCGAGTAGCTGGTATTACAGACTTGTGCCACCACACCTGGCAAATTTTTTTTTGAGACGGAGACTCTCTCTGTCGCCCAGGCTGGAGTGCAGTGGCGCGATCTAGGCCCACTGCAACCTCTGCCTCCCGGGTTTAAGCAATTCTTCTGCCTCAGCCTCCCGAGTAGCTGGTATTACAGACCTGCGCCACCACACCTGGCAAATTTTTTTTTTTTTTTTTTTTTTTTTTTGAGATGGAGACTCTCTCTGTCCCCCAGGCTGGAGTGCAGTGGTGCGATCTCAGCTCACTGCAAGCTCTGCCTCCCGGGTTCACGCCATTCTCCTGCCTCAGCCTTCTGAGTAGCTGGGACTACAGGCGCCAGCCACCATGCCCGGCTAATTTTTTGTATTTTTAGTAGAGACGGGGTTTCACCGTGTTAGCCAGGATGGTCTCGATCTCCTGACCTCATGATCCGCCCGCCTCGGCCTCCTAAAGTGCTGGGATTACAGGCGTGAGCCACCGCGCCCGGCCTAACACCTGGCTAATTTTTGTATATTTAGTAGAGATGGGGTCTCCACATGTTGGCCAGGCTGGTCTCGAACTCCTGATCTCAGGTGATCCGCCCGCCTCGGCCTCCCAAAGTGCTTACAGAAGTGAGCCACTGCGCCTGACTTTTTTTTTTTTTTTTTTTTTTGTATAGGACAGAATTCTACACAGACCTGTACCCATGCAGTTACACAACATGCATATATGTCAGAGCAGGGAGGCAGGTAGGTAGTCAATGCTTTCAATAAATGGATGATCTATATTATGTTTTTGCATTTTGCTTCTCTCTCTCTGCAATGCCCTGTGGGAATCCTCCAAAATTTTTCACCTGTAGGTTCACCTCAGGTTCAATTTTGAATTTTGACACCTCTGATTTTTTTTTTTTTTTTGACGGAGTCTTCCTCTGTAGCCGAAGCTGGAGTGTGGTGGGGCGATCTCGGCCCACTGTAACCTCCACCTCCGGGGTTCAAGCGATTCTCCTGCCTCAGCCTCCCAAATAGCTGGGACCACAGGCATGAACCACCACGCCTGGCTAATTTTTTGTACTTTTAGTAGAGACGGGGTTTCACCATGTTAGCTAGGATGGTCTCGATCTCCTGACCTCGTGATCCACCTGCCTCAGCCTCCCAAAGTGCTGCGATTACAGGCGTGAGCCACTGCACCCAGCCCCAACACCTCTGATTTTTAAATAGGGTTGATAATAGGGTGGTTGTGTTGATTAATTGAGATGTGTCTGCAAAGAGCGCAGAAGAATTTCAGGTACAGAGCAGAGGCCCTCTCAACTAAAAAATATATGTACTCCCCACTCCACCTTCTCTTTAGATGCCAGGGTAGGGAGGAAGGCCAGAAAGTATCCTAGACTCAGCCCCTACCCATAAGGAACTCTTAATAGGCAGAGGAGAAAACACGACCCCACCTCCAGGTGGGACATGATTGGGTCAAATGGGAAGTGCCAGCCACCCACCACCCTTGGCCAAACACCTGCTGTGCTCCAGGTCCCCGCCAGGCTTGGGCAGGAGAGACAGTGGTCACAAAGCTCTCTGTCCTTGGTCAAGTAGGGAGTCAAGGCCATTTGTGAGGCCCCCCACAATCTGGCACTTACATTGTGGGGCACAGGTGATGTGCAATGGAGGTGGGGGGTATGGCATGAGTACCTGGATAAGGGTGATGAGACCTACTTTGCCGGGGACCCAGGGCAAGAGAATAGAGCAGGACTTTCTGTGCGACTTTGGACCTGTCATTCAGGTTCCCACCTCAGTTTCCCACCTGTAAGGGGAGGAGCTTGGCCCTGGTGGTGAGTCTCTAAGATGCAGTAGGTCTTAGAGTGAAGACATGCTTCTCCCAGTACAATTCCCTGCAAGGGGAGTGCCCCACCCCCTCAGGATCCCATGGCTACCACAAGAGGCCCAGAAACAAGATAGATGTTTCTGGCCAGGCACGGTGGCTCACACCTGTGATCCCAGCATTTTGGGAGGCCGAGGCGGGCAGATCATTTGAGGTCAGGAGTTCAAGACCAGCCTGGCTAACATGGTGAAACCCTGTCTCTACTAAAAAAAAAAAAGCAAAAATTAGCCAGGCATGGTGACACGTGCCTGTAGTCCCAGCTACTCAGGAGGCTGAGGCAGAAGAATTGCTTGAACCTGGGAGGCGGAGGCTGCAGTGAGCTGAGATTGCACCACTGCACTCCAGCCTGGGTGACACAGTGAGACTCCATCTTAAAAATAAAAAAGACGTTTGCATCTGACCTTGGTCCCGCTGTCTCTGACAGGTGTGCACCCTTTGTGTTTCAGCTCCTCAGCCCTGGACCAGGGACAAGTAACCCTCGGTGACAAGACCAAAGTGCACTGCTGCCCACACAGTTCCTACCTTTCTGGCTTCAATTCTTCAGAAGAGTTTGCCGTCCTTTGGGGAGAACGTGATTTTCATTATCTCAGCCCACTGACTTCATTGATCTCTAATCTTTTTTAATTCCTTGGGCCAACTTTGTTCGTGCCCCCACACTGTAGCCAGAAGCCCGTTGGCGAGCTCTGGCACCTGCAAACCACCCCGTGGAACGAGTGTTTCCTCTGGCTGAGGGTTGGAGAGGAGGTGTGGTCTCAGCAGGCGGCCCGTAGCCTCACAGCCAGGCCTGGTGGTGAGGTCACCATGTCCACCAAGGTGCCCATCTATCTGAAGCGTGGCAGTCGCAAGGGCAAGAAGGAGAAGCTTCGGGACCTGCTGTCCTCGGACATGATCAGCCCACCGCTGGGGGACTTCCGCCACACCATTCATATCGGCAGTGGCGGCGGCAGTGACATGTTTGGCGACATCTCCTTCCTGCAGGGCAAGTTCCACCTGCTGCCAGGGACCATGGTGGAGGGGCCTGAAGAAGATGGCACCTTCGACCTCCCCTTCCAGTTCACCCGCACCGCCACCGTGTGTGGGAGGGAGCTCCCGGACGGCCCATCCCCTCTGCTCAAGAACGCCATCTCCCTCCCGGTTATCGGTGGACCCCAGGCTCTCACCCTGCCCACAGCCCAGGCTCCACCCAAGCCCCCTCGCCTGCACCTGGAGACCCCTCAGCCTTCCCCACAGGAGGGAGGGAGTGTGGACATCTGGAGGATTCCAGAGACTGGCTCCCCCCACAGTGGGCTGACCCCGGAGTCAGGGGCCGAGGAGCCCTTCCTGTCCAATGCCAGCTCCCTGCTGTCCCTGCACGTGGACCTGGGGCCTTCCATCCTGGATGATGTCCTGCAGATCATGGATCAGGACCTGGACAGCATGCAGATCCCCACATAGGACACGAGGCTGCCTAGGCTGGGGTCCCAGGTGGGGCCCAGCCAGGAGGTGGGGTGTGGACCCGGCCCTGGCGGCGGAGTCAGGGTCCCAAGATCCCACCTGTGTGGTCGCTGGCCAGTGATTCTCCTTCTGAGCCGTGTTTCCCCTCTCCCTCCCTCTCCGCGTGGGCAGGGCAGGCCCCATCGCTTTCCTCTGATAACCACATGGACACGTCCTGAAGTCAGCCCAGGCGCCCTGAGCATCTTGGGGCACCTGGACCCCATCACAATACTCCTTCTTCCTTCAGGTCCCTGGGTGAAGGCTTTGCTGAAACCGACCCCCCTTTTCACGTCCCTTCTGCCTCTGCCCCGTTGGATGCCCTGACTGGGGGCAGGGGAAGAGACAGGGCACAGCTGGCCACAGGGCTTAGCCACTGGGCAGGCTGTTCCGGGCCTTTGGCTTTGCATCCTGGACGGGGAGTGTCCTGTCAGGGACCAGATGTGTCCTGCCTCATCCTTAGCTCCAATCCCTTCCCCACGTGACCGGGGATTCTGGTTGCAATAAAACATGCTGCTGCTGGTGGCGGAGCTCCCTGTCCCTTTGCCCCAGGTTTCCTCCCGGAGGCAGACAGTCTCCCAGAGCTGAGGGCTTGCCTCTGGAGACCCCAGCCCCAGAGGGCTTTGTGGAGGACAGGCCTTGCCCTCAAGAACGTCGTACCTGACGCTGAGCCTGTCGTGAGAATGCAACAGGAGCAAACCAAGTGTTGCTGTGACATTGATTCAGATGTTTGGCAAGAGGTGGCTGAGCACTTGGGTGGGCTTGGCACTGTGCCAAGCCTGGGGCCAATCCCTGCCCAGTCAGCTGGGGTCTGGTGGGGGACACCCAAGAATAAAAGAATAACCACAAAGTATGCAAGGGACCAACAGCTTCTCCAGCTTAAGAGCACCGAGGGAGCATGCAGGAGGGATGCTTGGAGCTGGGAGGGTCTAACAGTGCTGCTTCAAGATTCATTCCATCCACGGCTGTTTACTGAGCATCTCCAGTACACAAGGCACGGCTCCGGGTGCTGGGGATACAAGGCAGATGCCATCCCTGCTCTCTAAGAGTTTAAATTCTAGTTGGAAGGGGGATATTAAATTGGTAAACAAATAAGAGATGATTTCCAGCAGTGGTAAAGGCTACGAAGAAAACAACGTGATCAGGAATGCCTAGCAGGGAGGTCAGAGAGTGTCAGGGCTCATTAATGTGATCAGATGTGATTCTGAGCCAAATCGGAGCTACCAGCCAGATAACTCATATGTAAGCACAGGCACTGAGGAACCAGACTGAAGACAGAGCAGACACCACACAGCAAAAGAGCGTGGACCTCCGAGTTGCACCTGGCCTGAGACTCAGTTTCCCCATCTCTAAAATGGAGCAGGCCAGGCATGGTGGCTCACACCTGTAACCCCAGCACTTTGGGAGGCCAAGGTGGGTGGATCATGAGGTCAGGAGATCGAGACCATCCTGGCCAACATGGTGAAACCCCGTCTCTACTAAAAATACAAAAATTAGCTGGGCATGGTGGCACGTGCCTGTAATCCTAGCTACTAGGGAAGCTGAGGCAGGAGAATCACTTGAACCCGGAAGCTGGAGGTTGCGGTGAGCCGAGATTGCGCCACTCCACTCCAGCCTTGGTGACAGAGTGAGACTCTATCTCAAAAAAAAAAAAGAGCCACTGATAGCTACCTCACAGGGTTATTGAGAAAACTAGGGATAACATTTATACTAGCCACAGGGAAGGGTTTTTTGTTGTTGTTGTTGTTTTGTTTTGTTTTTTTCTTTTGAGACGGAGTCTCACTCTGTTGCTCAGGCTGGAGTACAATGGCACAGTCTCAGCTAACTAACCTCTGCCTCCCGGGTTCAAGCTACTCTCCTGCCTCAGCCTTCCAGGTAGCTTGGATTACAGGTGCATGCCACCATGCCTGGCTAATTTTTTGTTTTGTTGTCTATTTGTTTGTTTTTTTGTGTGTGACAGAGTCTCACTCTGTCACCTGGGCTAGAGTGCAGTGGCACAATCTCGGCTCACTGCAACCTCCGCTTCCCAGATTCAAGCAATTCTTCTGCCTCAGCCTCTCGAGTAGCTGGGATTACAGATGCCTGCCACTGCTCCCAGCTAATTTTGTGTATTTTTAGTAGAGACGGGGTTTCACCATGTTGGCCAGGCTGGTCTCGAACTTCTGACCCCAGTTGATCCGCCCGCCTCAGCCTCCCAAAGTGCTGGTATTACAGGCATGAGCCACCATGCCCGTCCAGGAAAGGTGTTACAAATGGTTGCAGTGTGTGATGAAGGAAAGAACTGGGGCTCGGGAAGGGCGGGACTGTGAAGCTGGAACACAGGCTGGCGGCAGCAGGGAAGAGTTTCGCTGGCCAGGCTGACGCTGAGGCGATGGGGTGCTGCTGAAGGACGTGAAAGCAGAAGAGATAGGTGGTCAGATCTAGACCTGAGGAACGACATCACCCACGCCAGGTCGGGGATGGAGGTAGCCATGGCAGGCATGAGCAGGAGGACTGGACCCAGGTGAGGATGGTGCATACAGAGAGGAGGGGAGTGGCCTAAGGTGGGGCCCGGTGGCCCCTTCTTCCATCCTCAGCCAGTTCTTTTCTACCTGTGTGACCTTGGAATCCCAGACACCCACCACTCCCCCAGCCTTTCACAAACATTACACAGTGTGTGTGTGTGTGTGTGTGTGTGTGTGTGTGTGTGTGTGTGTGAATGCATTTTTTTCTTATTATTTCTGGACATTTTATTTATTTATTTATTTATTTCGAGACGGAGTCTTGCTCTGTCGCCCAGGCTAGAGTGCAGTGGCACGATCTCAGCTCACTACAACCTCCGCCTCCCGGGTTCAAGCGATTCTCCTGCCTCAGCCTCCCGAGTAGCTGGGATTACAGGTGCCTGCCACCATGCCCGGCTAATTATTTTTGTTTTTGTTTTGAGATGGAGTCTTGCTCTGGTGCCAGGCTGGAGTGCAGTGGCACGATCTCAGCTCACTGCAATCTCCGCCTCCCGGGTTTAAGCGATTCCCCTGCCTCAGCCTCCCGAGTAGTTGAGACTACAGGCATGCACCACCACGTCCAGTTAATTTTTTGTATTTTAGTAGAGACGGGGTTTCACCATCTTGGCCATGTTGTGATCCTCCTGCCTTGGCCTCCCAAAGTGCTGGGATTACAGGTGTGAGCCACCGCACCCGGTGCCCAGCTAATTTTTGTAGGCCAATTTTTGTATTTTTAGTAGAGACAGGATTTTGTCTTGTTGGTCTCGAACTCCTGACCTCAGGCGATCTGCCCACCTTGGCCTCCCAAAGTGCTGGGATTATGGACGTGAGCCACTGTGCCCGGCCTTATTTTATTATTATTATTTTTTTGATATGGAGTCTGGCTCTGTCGCCCAGGCTGGAGTACAGTGGCACGATCTCGGCTCACTGCAACCTCCACCTCCTGGGTTCAAGAGATTCTCCTCCCTCAGCCTCCCGAGTAGCTGGGATTGCAGGCACATGCCACCGTGCTCGGCTAATTTTTGTATTTTTGGTATAGATGGGTTTTCACCGTGTTAGCCAGGATGGTCTCGATTTCCTGATCTGATCCACCTGCCTCGGCCTCCCAAAGTGCTGGGATTACAGGCGTGAGCCATCGTGCCCAGCCTTTTCTTTTTATTTTTTGTAGAGATGAGGTTTTGCCATGTTGCCCTAGCTGGTCTCAAACTCCTGGGCTCAAGTGATCCCCCCGCCTCGGCCTCCCAAAATGCTGGAATTACAGGTATGAGCCACTGCACTCAGCCCGCATTTTTTTTTATTGTGGTAAAATATATATAATATAAAATTTACCATTTTAAGTATACATTTCAGTGGCATTAACTACATTTACGTTATTTTGCAACAATCACCACCATCCATCTCCAGAATTGTTTTCATGTTTCCAAACGGAAGCTGTGTCTCCATCAAACATTAGCTCCCATTCTCCCCACCCCCTAGTCCCTGCAACCACCATGCTACTTTCTGTCTCTATAAATCTGACTACTCTAAGTACCTCATTGTTAGCATCATGTCCTCAAGGTTCATCCATGTTGTAACGTATGTCCCAATGGCCTTCCTTTTTAAGGCTGAATAATATTCCATTGTATACATGTATATACTACACTTTGTGTATCCATTTGTTCGTCCATGGACACTCAGGCTGGATGTACCGTTTAGCTATGGTGAATAGTGCTGCTATAAACAAGGGTGCACAAATATCTGTTCAAGACCTTGCTTTCAGTTCGTTTGGGTAAATACCCAGAAGTGGAATGGCCGGATCACATTTTTAATTTTTTGAGGAACTGCCATATTGTTTTCCATTGTGTCTATACCAATTTACATTCCCACCAAACTTTATGTTTTTGTTTCCCTTTTTTTTCTTTTTTTGAGACAGAGTTTCGCTCTTGTTGCCCAGGCTGGAGCGCTATGGTGCAATCTCCACTCACTGCAACCTCCGCCTCCTGGGTTCAAGCGATTCTTCTGCCTCAGCCTCCCCAGTAGTTGGGATTACAGGTAACTGCCACCATGCCTGGCTAATTTTTTACATTTTTAGTAGAGACAGGGTTTCATGATGTTGGCCAGGCTGGTCTTGAACTCCTGACCTCAGGTGATCCATCCATCTTGGCCTCCCAAAGTGCTGGGATTACAGGCATGAGCCACCACTCCCAGCTAACTTTTTGTTTTTCACTTGAATTTTTTGTCATCACATGGAGACTGGAGATTTGATATACTATCAGGAATGGGATTTAAACCCAGGTCTGTGGGACCCCACAGCCTGTATTTGACTGCATCTCTCTGTCCCTACAGGGGTTCAGCTTCAGGCCCTGGTAACGTTTGTGAAGACAGAGGGTCGGGGAACTGAAGGGCCAGCACCTTCTTACCTGTGGGGCCGCTCAGCACTTGAGTGGTTTATCTCCTGCTCTCTGGGGAGGGGAAGACAAGAAAAAAGGACACCATCCTTAGAGCTTCACCCAGTGGAAGGCAGCAACTCACCCTGGACCTGAGCTGAGGCCAGAGTAGCCATGGAAGGAGGAGATTCTTGTCCTGGGTCCCCAAAGTGCTCTCAACTCACCCTGCATCAGGCACCAGCCACAGGGCCCTGGGAAACCACTCGGGGCTGGTCTGCCCTGTTGGGGTGGAGAAAGGGAACTAGGCAACAGAACTGAAGCACTGGATTAGCAGCTCAGGATACCGCCTTCAAACAAGGTAGCTGGCCGAGCGTGGTGGCTCATGCCTGTAATCTGAGCACTTTGGGAGGTCGAGGCGGGTGGATCACCTGAGGCCAGGAGTTCGAGACCAGCCTGGCTAACATGGTGAAACCCCCTCTCTACTAAAAATACAAAAATCAGCCAGGTGTGGTGGTGCGTGCCTGTAATCCCAGCTACTTGGGAGGCTGAAGCAGGAGAATCACTTGAACCTGGGAGGTGGAGGTTGCAGTAAGCCAAGATCACACCACTGCACTCCAGCCTGGGTGACAAGAGCGAGACTCCGTCTCAAAAAAAAAAACAAAAAAACCCAAACCCTCCCTTCCGCCCAAAAAAAACAAAGTAGCTAAGGTAGAGAGAAGGACCTTCCCACTTCGGCTTATCTAGACACTATACTGCACAAACACACCTACAAAGGAATTCCCCAAAATAGGCAGAGAAGTTGTTGGACAATCAACAAAATGACAAATGCCCCTGCGGTGCACTGTTTTACATGCCCAACAGTCATCTATATCCTATTCTCTGTCTTCAAAAAACAGCAACAACATATCTGGCCTATGTAGTATAGTGACTCTATCCCTCTTTCTGTCAAAAATACATTCACTCGGCCGGGCACGGTGGCTCACGCCTGTAATTCCAGCACTTTGGGAGGCCGAGGTGGGTGGATCACCTGAGGTCAGGTCAGGAATTCAAGACCAGCCTGGCCAAGATGGTGAAACCCCGTGTCTATTAAAAATACAAAAATTAGCCGGGCGTGGTGGTGGGTGCCTGTAATCCCAGCCACTCAGGAGGCTGAGGCAGGAGAATCGCTTGGACCTGGGATGCAGAGGTTGCAGTGAGCAGAGATCATGCCACTGCACTCCAGTCCAGGCAATAGAGCAAGACTCCGTCTCAAAAAAAAAAAAAAAAAAATTCACTCTCTCCGAAGGGAGACAAGTCAAAGTCTTGCTAATTATCATATCCACTCCCAAGTCTAGCATTTCTGGATGATGTCCATTCCTCCTGCAATTCCCTTATCATCCATCTCAACATTTTGCAACCTATGAACTGTATCGTAAAGTTAATTACTACCAATACACCCTACGTACAGGAGCAGAGGGAAATAAAGAATGAAGAATTAAAATCTATTAAAGGCCAGGAGAATGGCTCACACCTGTAATCCCAACACTTTGGGAGGCCACGGCGGGTGGATCACCTGAGATCAGGAGTTTGAGACTGGCCTGGCCAACGTGGTGAAACCCCGTCCCTACTAATAATACAAAAATTAGCCAGGCGTGGTGGCACGTGCCTGTGATCCCAGCTACTCGGGAAGCTGAGGCAGGAGAATCTGGGAGGCAGAGGTTGCAGTGAGCTCAGATCATGCTATTGCACTCTAGCCTGGACAACAAGAGCAAAACTCCTTCTCAAAAAAAAAAATCTATTAAAAATATACTAACTGAGTGCAGTGGCTCACGCCTGTAATTCTAACACTCTGGAAGGCCGAGGCAAGCAGACTGCTTGAGTTTAGGAGTTCGAGACAGCCTGGGCAACATAGCAAGACCCCACCTCTACTAAAAATACAAAAAAAAAAAAAATAGCTGAGCATGGGTGTGCAACAGTGGTCCCAGCTTCTCTGGAGGCTGAGGTGGCAAGGATCCCAGGAGGCAGAGGTTGCAGTGAGCCAAGATTGCACCACTGCACTCCAGCCTGGATAACAGAGCAAGACTCTGTTATCAAAAAAACACAATTTTCTTTTTTTAATTCAGCTGGGTGTTGTGGTACATGTATGTAGCTTCAGCTGCTTGGGAGGCTGAGATGGAAGGATCGCTTGAGCTCAGGAGGTCGAGTCTGCAGTGAGCCAAGATCGCACCACTGCATTCCGGACTGGGCAACAGAGAGAGACCACAGCAAGAAGAGCAATAATATATGGAGAAGCTACAGGCCAGGCGCAGTGGCTCACACCTGTAATATCAGCACTTTGGGAGGCCGAGGTGGGCGGATCACCTGAGATCAGGAGTTCGAGACCAACCTGACCAACACAGCAAAACCCCATCTCTACTAAAAATACAAAAATTAGCTGGGCGTGGTGGTGGGCACCTGTAATCCCAGCTACTCGGGAGGCTGAAGCAGGAGAATCGCTTGAACCTGGGAGGCAGAGGTTTCAGTGAGCCGAGATCGCGCCACTGCACTCCAGCCTGGGCGACAGAGCAAGACTCCATCTCAAAAAACAAACAACAACAACAACAAAAAGAAATAATTTGAGGCCTAGGATTACAGTACATTCCTTCAGGAAGGATGTTACTTGGTACCAAATATGCTTGCTTTTGTCAGGTAACTGGGAACATTTCAAAAATGGGTCCATCTTGGGCCAGGAGGGGTGGCTCACGCCTGTAATCCCAGCATTTTGGGAGGCCAAGGCAGGTGGATCATGAGGTCAGGAGTTCGAGACCATCCTGGCTAACATGGTGAAACCCCGTCTCTACTAAAAATATAAAAAATTAGCTGGGCATGGTTGCTCGTGCCTGTAGTCTCAGCTACTCAGGAGGCTGAGGCAGGAGAATTGCTTGAACCTGGGAGGCAGAGGCTTCAGTGAGCCGAGATCGTGCCACTGCACTCAGCCTGTGCGACAGAGACTCTGTCTCAGAAAAAAAAAAAAAGAAAAAAAAAATGGGTCCACCTTAATCCAAGTTCAAGGCTGAGCTTTCCTCTCCCCCTTTCCTGGACCAAACAGATAATAGGATTCTGAACTATAAGTCCATGGAAATTGATTTGTATCTTACAGCACATACGTGTCAGTAGTGGGGTATCTGACTTCCTACTTTGAGCAAGCTCTGGGTTTTTATTTTCGTCCCTCCCCACAAAGACTGCCAAACAACAGTTTAACTTCATGGTTATATCTTCCAGATCAGTAAATGCCTCCAGGACAAAAACTGCTTCAAAAGCTGAACTTACCTCTCTGGGTTTTAGCTTCCTCAATGTTGGCACAATAATTCTTCACTGTACTATTAGCTTTTCAATGCTTTTAAGATTTTTTTTTCACTTCCTCTTCTTTTTTTAATTTGTCTTCAGAGGGAAGGTTGGAATCAAGTATCTAATCAGGAGCCTATCTCCCCTTACCTACCCGAATAAAATATTAAGAAGAGCCATCCCAGGGGAGTTCCTTGGATTTTTCTCCCTGCCCCCACTGGGTAATAGCAATCTTAAGCTTTACAATTGGAATTGATCGCCCCAGCCAACAGTGGGACCCGCTTTTTATTTTCTTGCCTAGTGGCATGTGGAGTGAAATATGGCCTACTGACGATCTGATCGTGATTTAGAGAAACTTACTGCGCCCCCTGGTGGAAGCATTATTCCCTTGGGTCTTAAAAGCTCTAAATCAGCCAGAGCGCAGAGTTGAGATTCCAAGAATGCGCATGTAAAATTCCTACTCCGTGATTCCTGTCTGTCAGAGAAACACTACATATACTGTTTTCTATATACAGAGAGTACCTGTTGTTCGGCGACGTAACATGTCTTTCTTTCTTTCTTTTTTTTTTTTTTTTGAGACAGGGTCTTGCTCTGTCACCCAGGCTGGAGTACAGTGGAGCCATCTTGGCTCACTGCAAACTCCACCTCCTGGGTTCAAGCGATTCTCATGCCTTAGCCTCCCAAGTAGATGGGATTACAGGCACCACCACCACGCCCGGCTAACTTTTGTATTTTTTGTAGAAACTGGGTTTCACCATGTTGGCCTGGCTTGTCTCGAACTCCTGGCCTCAAGTGATCTGCCAGCCTCAGCCTCCCAAAGTGCTGGGATTACAGGCGTGAGACACCACGCCCAGCCCGTAACAGCATTATGTGTAATAGCTCCAAACTGGAAATAACCCAAATGCCCATCAGCAGTAATATGGATTAAACAGCAATGTAAGAACTATTACCACAAAAGGACATGAATGAATCTCAGCCAGGCATGGTGGTTTGCGCCTGTAATCCCAACACTTCAGGAGGCCAGAACGCAAGGAATGCTCAAGGCCAGCCTGGGCAACATAGTGAGACCCTGTCTCTATAAAAAAAAAATCAAAAATTAGCTGGGCATGGTGGCGTGTGCCTATAGTCCCAGAGAGGCTGAGGTGGGAGGATTGCTTGAGTCAGGGAGGTAGAGGTTGCAGTGAGCCAAGATTGCGCCACTGAGATTTTTTTTTTTTTTTTGAGACACTGTCTTTTTTTTTTTTGAGACGGAGTTTTGCTCTATTGTCCAGGCTGGAGTGCAACGGCACGATCTCAGCTCACCACAACCTCCGCCTCCTGGGTTCAAGCAATGCTCCTGCCTCAGCCTCCCAAGTAGCTGAGATTACAGGCGCACACCACCACGCCCAGCTAATTTTTTTGTATTTTTAGTAGAGACAGGGTTTCACCATGTTGGTTAGGCTGGTCTCGAACTCCTGACCTCATGATCCACCTGCCTCGGCCTACCAAAGTGCTAGGATTACAGGCATGAGCCACCATGCCTGGCTGACGCTGTCTTAAAAAAAAAAAAAGAAAAAAAAGATTAGTCAGGGTGTAGTGGTGCGCCTGTAGTCTCAGCTACTCGAGAAGCTGAGGTGGGAGAATTACTTAAGCCTGGGAGGTCGAAGCTGCAATGAGCCATGATTACACCACTGCACTCAGCCTGGATGACAAAGTAAGACCCTGCCTTAAAAAAAAAAAAAATCTCAAAAATGTAATACTGTAGACAAAGCACTGTGGGGGCTGAAAAAAAAAGGAAAAAATTAATATTGAACAAAAGAAGCCAAATTCAAAATAGGACATATTGTATGATTCCATTGACATACAGTTACACAGACACACTAATCTTTAGGGCTAGAAGCATGAGATGGCTACTGAGGTGCTAGTGATGTCTTTTTCTTCATCTGGGTAGTGGTTACACAGGTTTGTCTATTTTGTAAAGATCAATCAAGCTACAATTATTTTGCATGGTATACCTGCATCAAACCATCTCGTGTACCCATAAATATATACACCTACTATGTACCCACAAAAATTAAAAAATTGAAAAAAATTAGTCAAGCTATGAACCCAGAAGGCGGAGGTTGCAGTGAGCCGAGATCACGCCATTGCACTCCAGCCTGGGCAACAAGAGGGAAACTCCATCTCGAAAAAAAAAAAAAAAAAATTAGTCAAGCTACATAAGATCTATGTGCTTCTCTTTATGTATATTTCAATTAAAAGTTTGAATTTAAAAATAGTACTAATAATAAATAGGCTAGTTGCATATAATTGGAAAGGCAGCTTATGAACCCAGCATCAATAGCTTTCAGTTCTTTTAGGATTGTTTAAAAAAAGGTTACATCAGCTGGCCGGGCGTGGTAGCTCATGCCTGTAATCCCAGCACTTGAAAGCCTAGGCGGGCGGAACACATGAGGTCAGGAGTTCGAGACCAACCTGGCCAACATGGTAAAACTCTGTCTCTACAAAAAATACAAAAATTAGCTGGGGGCACCTGTAATCCCAGCTACTCGGAAAGCTGAGGCAGGAGAATCACTTGAACCCAGGAGGTGGAGGTTGCAGTGAGCTGAGATAGTGCCACTGCACTCTAGCCTGGGCTGGAAGAAAGAATTTGTTAAGGAGCGACAAGAGCAAAATTCCGTCTCAAAATAAATAAATAAATAAATATAAACAAATAATGTTGTTACGAACATTCTTGTACAGCTTTATTTTTTTTTTTTTTTTTGAGACGGAGTCTCGCTCTGTCACCCAGGCTGGAGTGCAGTGGCGCGATCTTGGCTCACTGCAAACTCCACCTCCCAGGTTCACGCCATTCTCCCACCTCAGCCTCTCCAGTAGCTGGGATTACAGGCGTCCGCCACCATGCCCGGCTAATTTTGTTTTTGTATTTTTAGTAGAGATGGGGTTTCACCATGTTAGCCAGGATGGTCTCGATCTCCTGACCTCGTGATCCACCCACCGTGGCCTCCCAAAGTGCTGGTATTACAAGCGTGAACCAATGCTCCTGGCCTGTTTTTTTTTTTTTTTTTTTAAGAGACAGGATCTTGCTATGTTGCCCAGGCTGGTCTTGAACCCCTGGGCTCAAGTGATTCTCCCACCTCACCCTCTCAAGTAGCTGGGATTACAGGCATGAGGCATTGCACTCAGCTTCTTGTACAGCTTTCTTGTGTGTATATCCAGGAGTGGACTTTGCTGGGTCATAGGGTATGTGTATTTTCAGCTTTAGTGATTATATTTATATATATATACATATGTATATATATACATATGTATATATGTGTATATATGTATGTATATATATACATATGTATATATGTGTATATATGTATGTATATATGTGTATATATGTATATATGTGTATATATGTATATATGTGTATATATGTATATATGTGTATATACATATGTGTGTATATATATGTGTGTGTGTGTGTATATATATATATATATATTTTTTTTTTTTCTTGAGATGGAGCCTCGCTCTGTTGCCCAGGCTGGAGTGCAGTGATGTGGCTCCAGTGGCTCACTGGAGTCTCAAACTCCTGGGCTCAAGTGATCCTCCCACCTCAGCCTCCCTAGTAGCTGGGATTACAGGCATGCACCACCATGCCCAGCTAATCTTTTTTTTTTTTCTTTTTTTCCTTTATTTATTTATTTATTTATTTTTTGAGAAGGAGTCTCGCTCTGTCGCCCAGGCTGGAGTGCAGTGGCGCGATCTCGGCTCACTGCAAACTCCGCCTCCCGGGTTCACGCCATTCTCCTGCCTCAGCCTCCCCAGTAGCAGGGACTACAGGCGCCCGCCACCACACCCGGCTAATTTTTTGTATTTTTAGTAGAGACGGGGTTTCACCGTGTTAGCCAGGATGGTCTCCATGTCCTGACCTCGTGATCCGCCCGCCTCGGCCTCCCAAAGTGCTGGGATTACAGGCGTGAGCCACCGCGCCCGGCCCCGGCTCCTGCTCCTCTAAATATTAGAGGCAAGCCTCGAACCGGAGCTCCGGGATGCATGCCAATCTCCGGTTGCGCCTGCGCGTCGGGCTCCCGTGGGGTCCACGCATTTCCTACCCGGCCGCCGCGAACAGGCGTAAAGCTCTTTCTTCAGTGCTCGCTCTAGTGCGCGCGCCCGGACGGCGCCTGCGCAGAGGGCAAGGAACCTGGTACCCCGGTGCGGTCCCGGCGCCTGCGCGCTGCGGACTGTGGGGGCCTCTCGGCCCGAGGCAGAGGAGCAGGGAAGATGGCGGCTGTGGTGGAGAATGTAGTGAAACTGTGAGTGGTCGTTTCTTTCTCTCCTAGGGCGGCAGGTTTTGTAAAGGGCCTGGGAGTAGGGGGCGGTGGGGAAAGGGACTAGGCGGAGAGAGGGACATCCCCGGGAAGGCCATGTTGCGACTCCTGGTGGGGAGGGCAACAGGAGACTCCGGAGAAGACGTTGCGCTTCTTTGGAAACTTGTGGAGGCCCTGATGGGGGCACACTGGAGCCCCGACGGGCGGCATCCCTGCGGGGCTGTGTGGCCTCAGCGTTCCTCGGGGCTGACGGTTTCCAGAGCATGGCGCCCTGCCTGCACGCGAGACTCACCGTCCCGGTCCTCTCCCGAGACGCCTCAGTCCGGAGGAGCGGGGCCGAGGCCCGGGCGGCCCTACGGCTGGCCCGCCGCCCACCCCGCCCCGTCCCGTCCCGTCCCGTCCGCTGCAGCGACAGGCTCGGCGGCCCCTGCGGAGTGCACTGCGGGGCTGGCTGTTTCAGTTCCAGGCAGCCCCGTGATGTTTGGGAGGATCTTGGGTGGCAGGTACCTAAGACTACAAATATTCTTGGGAAGAATTTGTCGAGGAGCGGATCCAGAAGGGAAGGAACTTCAGGGGAGTGGGCCTTGGCCCCGTCCAGTAGCAGCCATCAAAAACCTGCAACTGGACCGAAGCCGTTCAGGACAGCTTAGCCTAAAGGGGCATCTAGGTGGGCATTCTTCCTATTATACGATACCATTGTGCTGGTCAGATTTCAAGCACAGTTAAAGTTAATAGCTGTTGGGGCCATGGACGCTGGCCTATGAACTGCTTCCTGTGAGTTAAAGATGCTTTGGGACTTGATTTATTCCTACAGAAGAATCAGAATGAGTTTTAGATTGCGTTAATGCACGGTGGGCGAATAGAGCTTCTTTTAATGGGTATGTTGGGCTTGGTGCAAGGGTGGGAAAATTGAGTGGTGTCTAGCTGTCCAGTCAGGGTTTTTGCATTTTGACTGGATGACGAGGTAAAGGTTCGGTAACTTCTAAGGGACTCACAGCTTCTCATCTGTCTTTGTCGTGGCCTGAGCCCCACTTTTCCTAAGAGCCTTTTTAAAGAGTAAGTTGCTTCTCCCTCCTGCCTGAAGCCTTTTCTTTGAGAATGCTTTCCCACTTCCATTAAGCTAAGTGCCTTTCCTCCTCTTGTGGTTTTTTTTTTTTTTTAAGTTGCTTTCTGCTCTATTCTGCTGTCTCTTTCAGCCACCCCTCCTCCCAACACTATTGTCTTTCTCTCTGATCTGCCCACTCCAGTTTCCCCAGCTCTTTCTTCAGGCTGACATTTTTCTCAATTTAGAAATGACACTGTTGATCTACCATTTATCCAGTTATCCTTCCTGACTCAGATGTTCTTTCTTTGTTTCCCTGCGTCTTTGTTGACTTCCCTCATCCCATTGTAAGGGGATGTTTTACACAGGTTTCTCCAAAAATAAAAAGAAAGATTCTCATTGTACTGGGGGAGTATCAGACTTGCCTAGGTTTTGAGAGTTAAACGTAGTGAGGTTCTTCGTGTTGGAAGATTTTCCTCAGAGAAATAGGGTTGCCAGTGCTTTCAAGTTGTGTCATAAGTGAGGGGTTGCCCATTTAAACAGAGCGTGACATCTTGTTTCTCTTTGAAAAACTGTGGAGATTGTGAGCATCACCAGCCACTGATTCCTGAATGCCAGTAATGAGAAACCAACTCTCTCCTCCTCATTTCTAGCTGCACAGGGCCTCAGATCACAATTAATACGTACTCCCGCAGAATTATCCCTTTAAGAAGGGGCTTCCATTCTTCCAGTTCATTTGGAGATATGGCACTTCTCTTGATTATAGTGTGCCTAGTCTTCTGACAGCTGATGTTATACATTGAGTACATTCAGGTCAGGACCACTAGCTCATCTTTTCTTTTTTTTTTTATTTTTTTAGACAGAGTCTCACTGTTGTCGGCCCAGGCTGGAATGCAGTGGCACGATCTTGGCTCACTGCAACCTCCGCCTCCCAGGTTCCAGCAGGTCTCCTGCTTCAGCCTCCCGGGTAGCTGAGATTACAGGTGCCCACCACCACACCTGGCTAATTTTTGTGTTTTTAGTAGAGATGGGGTTTCACCATGTTGGCCAGGCTGGTCTTGAACTCCTGACCTCAGGAGTTCACCCGCCTCGGCCTCCCAAAGTGCTGGGATTATAGGCGTGAGCCACCACGCCCGGCCCCTCATCTTGTATGACTTGCATCTTGTCCTGGGAAAAGAATTTTCTTATTTGTAAATTTCTATCCCTTCCGAATGTGATGTCAGAAATGAAAGTCTTGGCTGGGTGCAGTGGCTTACGCCTATAATCCCAACACTTTGGGAGGTTGAGGCAGGCAGATCGCTTGAGGTCAGGAGTTCGAGACCAGCCTGGCCAACATGGTGAAACCTCATCTCTACTAAAACTATAAAAATTAGTTAGGTGTGGTGGCGCACACCTGTAGTCCCAGCTACTTGAGAGGCTGAGGCACAAGAATCGCCTGAACCCAGGAGGCAGAGGTTGAAGTGAGCTGATATCACACCACTGCCCTCCAGCCTGAGTGACACTTTTAAGACTCTTTCTTAAAAAAAAGAAAGAGGCTGTTGGGCGCGGTGGCTCATGCCTGTAATCCCAGCACTTTGGGAGTCCGAGGCGGGCAGATCACAAGGTCAGGAGATTGATACCATCCTGGCCAACATGGCGAAACCCCACTCTACCAAAAATACAAAAATTAGCTGGGCATGGTGGCGTGTGTTTGTAATCCCAGCTACTCAGGATGCTGAGGGAAGGGAATCACTTGAATCCAGGAGGCAGAGGTTGCAGTGAGCCAAGATCGCACCACTGCACTCCAGCCTGGCAACAGAGCAAGACTCCATCTCAAAAAAAAAAAAAAAAAAAAAAAGAAGCCGGGCACGGTGGCTCATGCCTGTAATCCCAGCACTTTGGGAGGCTGAGGCGGGCGGATCACAAGGTCAGGAGTTTGAGACCAGCCTGGCCAAGGTGGTGAAACCCGTCTCTAGTAAAAATACAAAAATTAGCTGGGCATGGTGGCGTGCACCTGTAGTCCCAGCTACTCAGGAGGCTGAGGCAGAAGAATCGCTTGAACCCAGGAGAGATCACACCACTGCACTCCAGCCCAGGCGACAGAGCGAGACTCCGTCTCAAAAAAAGAGAGAAAGTCTTTAAGCGTTCTTACTAGGAAAGTAAAATAATAGTATAGCTGTAGCTGCTGATTGGTTTTGAAACTTTCTAGGCAAAATCTAGAGGCAGGGCCCGGTGGCTTACGCCTGTAATCCCAGAACTTTGGGAGGCCGAGGTGGGCGGATCATGAGGTCAGGAGTTCGAGACCAGCTTGGCCAACATGGTGAAACCCTGTCTCTACTAAGAATACAAAAATTAGCTGGGCGTGGTGGCGCATGCCACTCGGGAGCCTGAGGCAAGAGAATCGTTGGAATCCGGGAGGCAGAAGCTGCAGTAGGCAGAAGCTGCAGTGAGCCGAGATTGCACCACTGCATTCCAACCTGGGCGGCAAAGCAAGACCCTATCTCAAAAAAAAAAAAAATATATATATATATATATATATATATATATATATATATATGTGGAGAACAATGTTAATGTTAACTTGACATTTCTTGGTATCGGAGCCTTAAGTTTTTGTTATTGCTTTTTTTTGTTTTAAGAGACAGAGCCTCCCTCTGTCCCCCAGGCTGAAGTGCAGTGGTATAACCTTGGTTTACTGCACCCTCAACTTCCTAGGCTCAAATGATTCCCCTACCTCATCCGCCCCAGGGGCTACGTGGAACCACAGGCATGCATCACCAAGCCTAGCTGATGGTTTTTTTGTTTGTTTGTTTTGTTTTTTTTAATGTTATTTTTTTTGAGACAGAGTTTCGCTCTTGTTGCCCAGGCTGGAGTGCAATGGCGCGATCTCAGCTCACCGCAACCTCCGCCTCCCAGGTTCAAGCAATTCTTCTGCCTCAGCCTCCCCCGTAGCTGGGATTATGGGCATGTACCACCACGCCCGGCTAATTTTGTATTTTTAGTAGAGACAGGGTTTCTCCATGTTGAGGCTGGTCTCGAACTCCTGACCTCAGGTGATCCGTCCACCTCAGTCTCCCAAAGTGCTGGGATTACAGGCGTGAGCCACTGCGCCAGGCCTTTTTTATTTTTATTTTTTAACGTTTTGTAGAGATGGGATCTCACTATGTTGCCCAAGCTGGTCTCTAACTCTTGGTCTCAAGAGATCCACCAGCCTTGGCCTCCCAAAGTGCTGGGATTATAAGCATGAGCTACTGTGCCCGGCCTCCCTTAAGTTCTTAAGAGCTCACTGTCATGCTGTCTTGTTCTCTCTTCATGAGATTCTCCCCCCACACTTCAGTGTTTCATTCCCAGCCCTTTTACCCCCAAGACTGTTTGCCTGCCTTACGTAGCTCACAAGAGCCCTGACAGAACATCTCTCATTCCCCTCAAAACTGTTTCCAGCCTCCTTGCTCTGACTTTGCAGCACTCGCCAGCCTGGCCCTGCCTTCCATTTGACTTCCAGTGTCCGTATCAATTCCCATCAGCAGAAACAAAGGAGCTGCCGCACTCAACCTTGTTTATCCAATTTTATTCTGTGTGGTGAAGACGTGGCTGCCTCCTAAAGGCGAGCCCACAGAGGCAAGGCTGCCTTCTCCATTCTGCTCTCCAACGTGAGATTCGTGCCTACCTCAGATTACAGTCATTACAGCTCATTGAATCACGCCAGGCTATATTTGTGGCATTGCCGTCTCTGTGTGTGGTATGTGTCTTTTTTACTTGCTGGGCACATGCTAAGTTATGCAGTGGTCTATTGTGGCTGCTCACTGAAGGACCCTGTCACATTCTAGAGCAGGGTTTGTTGGTGTAGCCCGAGTTACGGACAGAAACCACAGAGACTTAATCTGTTTGCTGTCTCATCCCCAGGCTGTTTCTTGTAAAATGCTGATATGTCAAAGCTCATTTGGTCCAACCTCCTCAATCTATAGAAGAGTAACCAAGGTCCACCTGGGCTGACTGAATGTCCATGTTCATGTGGTGACTTGCAGGCAAGCCAGGTCTTTTTACTCTCAAGTCAAGTCTGACTGTATCTCAGACATCGTCATGAGTATTAGGGATACTATGAGAAATAAATCAATTCTGCCCTTGGTTTAAGATTGATTGACGCCAGGTACTGTGACACATGCCTCTATTCCCAGATACTTGGGAGGCTAAGGCAGGAGGATCACTTGAGCCAGGAGTTTGTGTCCAGCTTGGGCAACATAGTGAGACCTTGTCTCTTAAAAAAAACAAAAACACAAGATTGATTGAATATAAGATCGAGTTTGTTAACCTCCATTACCAAAGTCCTTGTTAAACCCTGCAAGATGAGAACAAGATAGGTTCTATATACACGCTTCTTAGAACCAGATAACTCCTGGCACTGTGCAGTTTTCCACTTAAAGGTTTACCCTTGATTCAGATTTCAAATTGAGTCTTTTGAGACCAAGAAGATTTTTTCCTATATAATTTTATTTTGTGAGAATGGAGAAGAACCCTAAGATGGGCCTTAGAGCAAACAAGTTTCTTATGAGTGATGGTGCTCAATAAAAGCTTCAAGGAACTTCAGGTACTTGTAGACATTTTCCATAAATGTAAAATTAATTAGTTGATTAAAAACCTAGTTCAAAATTCAAAAGATATAAAAAGGCATATGGAAGGAAGTGGCCTAGTCACCCACTTTTTCTCCCCGCTGACCTGCAGTTTCTTTTCCATTTTGTTACATAAATGATAGTTTTATTTGACACTTCTCAGCAGTGTACCTTGCTTTGCTTTTTGTCCCTAGTTAACTTGAAATTGTTTAATATCAGTATGTGAAGAGCTTCCTTCTTATGGCTAAGTAGAATTTGATTGTATGGATTTACCATAGTTTGCTAAATACATTTTAATAAGTCCCCTAGACTTTGAACTCTTTCCCTCTGGAGCAGACCTTGGGGCAAGGATGTGGGAGCATGTAGTTTATTTGGGAGGTGATTGTAGGAAAGAGGGAATAAGTAGGAACTTAGGAGGGACTGTCATCTGCTTCTTAGCCTCATAAGGGTTAAGAGAAATAGCATCTTAACTAGCACAGGGCTGGGCTTGTGAGACATGTGGAGTGAACATTCTTTCACCTCTTTGGGGGTTAAACTTAAGTCTGATTAGACATATGATGAAATCATGTGTTCCTGATGGTAATTTATTTGTAAAGTAATTCCTCATGATGGCCTAGAAAAGGGGCTTCGTGTCCCATGAGGCAGAAGTGGAGGCAAATAGAACGGAAGAGACAGCCTCCCAGTCCCTTGAGCCTTCTAGAGAAGCAGATGGCAGGGGAGAGGAATAGCTCAGCACCCTATGCCCCCTGCTCCAACATACACGCCTGATTTCTATCTTCCCTGCAGCCTTGGGGAGCAGTACTACAAAGATGCCATGGAGCAGTGCCACAATTACAATGCTCGCCTCTGTGCTGAGCGCAGCGTGCGCCTGCCTTTCTTGGACTCACAGACCGGAGTAGCCCAGAGCAATTGTTACATCTGGATGGAAAAGCGACACCGGGGTCCAGGTGAGGGTCCAGACTTGGGAGAAGGGGACTCAGGAGCATAAGGAGGAAGAAGCCTCCTCATCTTAGGTGATGAGACAGTTGATAGGGTTTTCCCTACTGCCTTCCACCTATGGATGAATATGGTCTTCCTGTGATTAGAAACCCAGGGAGGATGAAGCAGATGTTTGATAGCAGCATCTTTGTTTTCTGCCCTGCTGAGGCCATTGTGTGTCTGGAGAACTATGTGTTAGCCAAGGCCCCGAAGCTTATATATCTATTTTTCTTTTCCACAGACTATTCCACCTAACCCCCTAGGCCCTCACTGTCAGAATTTCTCCCTTGCTCTAGAACTCAAAGGGGGGCCTACTTAATTAGAAAGTGTTTGGTATTATTTTCTAATACTGGGTTAGGGCCTGACTTCTATCTTTCTTCCTGCCACAGGATTGGCCTCCGGACAGCTGTACTCCTACCCTGCCCGGCGCTGGCGGAAAAAGCGGCGAGCCCATCCCCCTGAGGATCCACGACTTTCCTTCCCATCTATTAAGCCAGGTAAGGCACATACTTCCTGAGCAGAGGCGTGGCCTGCTGCATGGTGAGAGCCTGCTAATCACTGTGATATACCAGGCCCAGTACTAGATCCCAAATATACTCAAATGAATATGATGTGATTCTTTCCTTTAAGGACCTCAGTCTAGAAGGGGAGACAGGTAAACAGATAAGTTATGGTGCCAAGTGAACTAGGGTGTCTTAATTCCTGGGCGTGCAGAGAACAAAAGATAGTGACAGACCTTTGGTAAGCCCCAGCATTATGTGGACTTACAGCAGTCTGCTTTCAGCCCTTCTGAGCCTTGCTTTATCCTGACCTTGCTTGCAGACACAGACCAGACCCTGAAGAAGGAGGGGCTGATCTCTCAGGATGGCAGTAGTTTAGAGGCTCTGTTGCGCACTGACCCCCTGGAGAAGCGAGGTGCCCCGGATCCCCGAGTTGATGATGACAGCCTGGGCGAGTTTCCTGTGACCAACAGTCGAGCACGAAAGGTACAGGATTATCCCTGTGGCTAAGGGAGCTTTGATGGAAATCAGCCTCCTCTTCACTGGGGGCCACCTAGTTTCTAGAACTGAAACAGAAGCTGGAGTCCAGGAAGCAGGCCCCTGCAGTTCTGTTCTTACTTCAGTCCCTGATTATTGTCAGGTACTGACTGGCTTCTCTGTTGCTTCTAACTATAGACTCTCATTCATTCACTTTTATCACAGAAGGTTATTATTATACACATATATAATTTTCATTAAAAAAATTAAAATAGGCCAGGTGCAGTGGCTCATGCCTGTAATCCCAGCACTTTGGGAGGCCAAGGCAGGAGGATTGCTCAAGTCCAGGAGTTCGAGACCAGCCTGGGCAACAAAGTGAGACCCCATCTCTACAAAAAATAATAATAAAAAAAAATAGCCAGGCATAGCGGCATGCGCCTGTTGTCCCAGCTACTAGGGAAGCCGAGGTGGGAGAATCACTTGAGCCTATGAGTTCGAGACTGCAATGAGTCATGATCATGCCACTGCACTCCAGCCTGGGCAACAAAAAAAAAAATTAAAACCAGAAGGTGCAAGAGTAGTACAATGAAATACCACATACTCTTTACCTAGATTTATCAATTCCACATTTTGCCACATTTGCCTTATCTGTCTTTGCTAAACTATTTGAGAGGAAACTTCAAAAACTTTTCAGTCTAGGCAACATAGCAGGACCTTGTCTCTACTAAAAATAAAAATAAAAAATTAGCTGGGCATGGTGGCACACGCCTGCAGTCCCAGCTACTCAGGAGGCTGAGGTGGGAGGATTGCTTGAGCCCAGGAGATTGAAGCTGTAGCTCTGCTTATGCCTCTGCACTCCAGCCTGGGTAACAGAGGGAGACCCTGTCTGGGAAGGGAGGGAAACAAACTTTTATCCCTAAGTGCTTTACTCTTTTATCACAAAAGTTTGTGTCACAGTTTTTTGGTCCCTGAGGTTACACAGTGAAGCACACTTATTCTCTGCCAACAGAGAAGATAAGAATACATGTAAAAATAACAGCTATAAATATGCCAGCATTGGGTTAGTGCCTTTTCATGCCCTTTCTCCTTTAGTCTGTACAACCTTATGGGGTAGGTCCTGTGTTCCCCATTTCACACAGAGGCTGAAACAAAGCAGTTTAAAAACTTCCCATGGGTCGGGCACGGTAGCTCACGCCTGTAATCCCAGCACTTTGGGAGGCCGAGGCAGGCGGATCTCAAGGTCAGGAGATCGAGACCATCCTGGCTAACATGGTGAAACCCCGTCTCTCCTAAAAATACAAAAAAATTAGCCAGGCGTGGTGGCGGGCACCTGCAGTCCCAGCTACTCAGGCGCAAACCCGGGAGGCAGAGCTTGCAGTGAGCCGAGATTGCGCCACTGCACTCCAGCCTAGGTGACAGAACGAGACTCCATCTCAAAAAAAAAAAAAAAAAAAACTTCCCATGGCCGGCCACGGTGGCTCACGCCTGTAATCCCAGCACTTTGGGAGGCCGAGGCAGTTGGATCACCTGAGGTCGGGAGTTCGAGACCAGCCTGACCAACATGAAGAAACCCCATCTCTACTAAAAATCCAAAATTAATCAGGTGTGGTGGCGCATGCCTGTAATTCCAGCTACTTGGGAGGCTGAGGCAGGAGGATCGCTTGAACCCAGGAGACGGAGGTTGCGGTAAGCCAGTATTGCGCCATTGCACTCCAGCCTGGGCAACAAGAGCGAAACTCTGTCTCAAAAAAAAAAAAAAAAAAAAAACTTCCCACAAGGTCACACAAATAAGCAACAACATTTTAATTTAAACTAGGAGGCAAGTGTCAGGACAGAACCACCAATAATGTGCTCCCAGGGTGGCCAATCAGAGGCAGGAGAGGGCATGGCTGCTTGTGGCATCAGGGCAACCTTTTGGAAGCATGCTATTTGATTTGGCCATGTGGCATGGTGGGGAAAGCATTTCAGGCTAAGGAAATAACGTGAAGCACAGGGGAAAGATATCCCAAAGTATGGAAGGGAGCAGGAGCAGGATTATAGCATGCTTGAAAGGCGTTGGTGAGGAATGAGGCTGGTGTGGGTGGGACCACGTCACAGAGGAGGTTCTGGGTGGCCTTGGCCAGTCTCATCATAGGGGAGCTTTTGGATGCACATATTTCTACCCATGCTAACCCTCCTGTCCACTCAGCGGATCCTAGAACCAGATGACTTCCTGGATGACCTCGATGATGAAGACTATGAAGAAGATACTCCCAAGCGTCGGGGAAAGGGGAAATCCAAGGTGAGGGGCCAGCGTGCTGCCTGCATCTTGGGACAGGGTGGCCTAGGGAATTCCTTATTTTATTTCAAGTGAGATTAGCAGCCACTTCCAAAAGAGTCTAACTCCTCAGGCCCAGCTACCAAAATAAGGGTGTCTCTTTGCTCTTCTTGGCAGGGTAAGGGTGTGGGCAGTGCCCGTAAGAAGCTGGATGCTTCCATCCTGGAGGACCGGGATAAGCCCTATGCCTGTGACAGTGAGTGCCTCACAAGTGGGTGGGTAGACCTTGCCTTGGACCCAGCTCCTGCTCAGGATATGAGAGGAGGGAGGGTTGTGTTTTTGCCCAGAGTATTAAAACAAACCTGGGCTCTTGTCCTGCCTGCTGACTGCTTCCGTCTGAGACCCCTGGGAGGCCTGGGTCCCTGCTATATGACGGGTGGGACCTGCATGCTCTGGGAAAGATTTCTGCCATCCTCTGGGGTGGGGTTGCTTGTGGAGGCCACAGCAGGCAGGGTTGGCCTCTCAACAGATGGCCTGCAGGTCTCCTGGCCTCAGTTAAGCCAGGGCCCCAGGGGTCTGACACTGAGTTTTTCAACGTCTGTTCTCTTTTTCTTTCTGTCTGCCTTGCCCCACTTCTGTCCCTCTACCCTGGGAGCACCATCGCCGCTGGGGTTTCTCTCTCGTTTGCTCCACTTTCCTGCTGCTGCTGCTCCTGTCTCAAGTGTATCAAGGCCTTCTTCTCATGACTTTTCTTTCTGTCTTTCAGATAGTTTCAAACAAAAGCATACCTCGAAAGCGCCCCAGAGAGGTAGCTCTCTCAACTTTTCAGACTTGTGGTTTTCCTTTCCCTTTTTCCCTCTTCCCTTGTTCCTCCTGCCTTTCTCATTTCCTGGGATGCTAGCTTTAAAATCTCTGGAATGGCATGGGGGTAGGAGCAGTGGAATTTCTGCTGTGCTCTACTCCTCAAAGTCCTGGAGGCTGCCTTTACCACTGCTTGTCTCCCACAAACCTGCTCCTAGAGCTGCTCGGCCCAGTGCATGGGGTGGCTTCAGAAGCATTATCAGGAGCCCATTACAATCAGACCCTTCCGCTCCCTTCCCAGACCAGGCACCTGGTGGTCAGCTCATGTTCCCCACTGCCCCACCACCTCCTCCTGCCATCCTCTCTCCCCACTCCTTTCCTGCTGGCCCCCTTGCCCTTCTTGGTGTTACTTCTCAAGATGACAAAATGCCTCATGGGGATCTGCTTTCCTTGCTGATTGGCAGGCCTGGACAGGGCAATTACGTGGGAGTGTGCTTGAATTTCTTTGGGGACCAACTGCCCAACTGGCTTCATTGATAGGCTATCCCCAAGAAACCCATCCCCTGCTTGTTTACCCACATTCAGGGGAGATGGGCTCCATGGTGTGTGTGGGGTAGCATGAGCCTCCCACATTTACTGAGGGGTAAAAAAGTTTGGAGTCTTATCCACTTTTCCCCCTTCCTGCCACCCCAAAGATATAGGAATATCCTTCCCTTTCCTGACCTGGAGCGTCCCAGACTGTTAGTATATCCCAGAGCAACTAACTGGTGATGGGGCAAGGGCTAAGCCCCCCAAAAGTCAACATGGAAGAGCAGTGGTGACCATGGGGTTGGAGTTCAGGAGGGAAAAGAGCCCCAAAAGCTAGAGAGCCCCACGGCCTGATGCTCCTGGCTGAGGGGAAGTGGCCGTCACTCAAGGCCTGTCCCAGAGTGGAGCTGCTAGGGGAAGGGATGGTTGCCCTCTGCCTCAGGTGGAGCCCCCACAGCTTGCAGGGATGGGGACATGGCACTCTTGTATCCTAACACCTTTCTCTGCAATCTTCTTCCCACTCAGTTTGTGGAAAACGTTACAAGAACCGACCAGGCCTCAGTTACCACTATGCCCACTCCCACTTGGCTGAGGAGGAGGGTGAGGACAAGGAAGACTCTCAACCACCCACTCCTGTTTCCCAGAGGTCTGAGGAGCAGAAATGTAAGCTGAGGTGTCAGAAGTGGTGGGCAAGCAGAAGTTGGCCTGGTTATGAAAACCACTCCTTGCATGGGTGTTGAGTGGCTCAGGGACCCCCATGGGTGTCATCAAAACTCTTTCTCTCTGTAGCCAAAAAGGGTCCTGATGGATTGGCCTTGCCCAACAACTACTGTGACTTCTGCCTGGGGGACTCAAAGATTAACAAGAAGACGGGACAACCCGAGGAGCTGGTGTCCTGTTCTGACTGTGGCCGCTCAGGTACTGCCTCCCGTGAAGGCTGCTGCTTTGCCCAGTCCCCAAGGGGCTCTTGGCTTGCTGGCCTCTAGGGCTGTCATAACCAGCCCACCTCGCTTTTCCTAACCAAGAGAAGATGTAGCCACAGGCAGGAGCTCCTCTCTTCCCCCCGCGTTTCCGACTGTCTGTCTCACTCACCTCCCCCACTACAGGGCATCCATCTTGCCTCCAGTTTACCCCCGTGATGATGGCGGCAGTGAAGACATACCGCTGGCAGTGCATCGAGTGCAAATGTTGCAACATCTGCGGCACCTCCGAGAATGACGTGTGTATCCCGCCCCCTCCTCAGCATGGCTCCTTCTGGGCTTTTACTGCTGTTTGCACAGTTCCCTCTAAAGTGAGCTTTCTTTTAAAAAGGGAGCAGGATCCCTCCCACATGCCACACGCCCCTCCCTAGCATCTCAGTCAGAACTCTGATTTGTTGCCAGATATATATTGAGTGCTGATTTTATGTCAGACACTGTTCTAGTCACTAAAGATGCTAAAGACAAACAAGGTCCCTGCCTCATGAGATTTACATTCTTACAGGAACAACAATAAGCAAGGATGTAAATGAGATTTGTATAATGTGCCATGAAAAAAACGAAATCAGTACTGTGGCAGAGAATAATTGCATAAGTGATCTATTTTGATGGTCAGGTATGGCTCTTCTGGGAGGGTGATGCTGGTGTTGAAATTTTGGTGATACCAAGGAGCCAGTCAAGATTTGGAGGTAGAGGAATCCCAGGAAAGGAGCAGCCAGCGCCAAGGCCATATGTTGGACAAGCCAGATGACAGGGCATGGGAGAGTATGGCGGGCAATGAGATGAGAGAGGCAAGCACTGCCAGATCTCTGGGGCCTCGGGTTTTATTCTAGGTACAACAGGACACTGTTGAAGGGTTTTAATCGGGAAGTGACATGGTTATTTATGTATTTATTTATTTACTTTTTTTTTTTTTTGAGATGGAGTCTTGCTCTGTCGCCCAGGCTGGAGTACAGTGGCACAATCTCGGCTCACTGCAACCTCTGCCTCCTGGGTTCAAGCGATTCTCCTGCCTCAGCCTCCCAAGTAGCTGGGATTACAGACACGTGCCACCACACCCAGCTAATTTTGTATTTTTAGTAGAGATGGGGTTTCTCCATGTTTGCCAGGCTGGTATCGAACTCCTGACCTCCGGTGATCCGCCTGCCTCAGCCTCCCAAAGTGCTGGGATTATAGGTGTGAGCCACTGCACCCAGCTATTTATTTATTCTTTATGTATTTATTTATTTATTTTGAGACAGAGTCTCTCTGTCACCTAGGCTGGAGTGCAGTGACGCGATCTTAGCTCACTAAAACCTCTCCCTTCAGGCTCAAGCAGTACAATCCTCCCACCTCAGCCTCCCGGGTAGCTGGGACCACAGATGCACACCACCATGTCTGGCTACTTTTTTATATTTTTGGTAGAGACAGGGTCTTGCCATATTGCTGAGCTGGTCTCAAACTCCTGAGCTCAAGCAGTCCTCCCACCTTGGCCTCTCAAAGTGCTGGGATTACAGGCATGAACCCACCATGTCTGGCCTTGTCTTATATTTTATTTTATATTTATTTATTTATTTCAAGATGGAGTTTTACTCTTGTCACCCAGGCTGGAGTACAATGGCGCAATCTCGGCTCACTGCAACCTCTGCCTCCCAGGTTCAAGCAATTCTCCTGTCTCAGCCTCCCAGGTAGCTGGGATTACAGGCGCCCGCCACCACGCCTGGGTAATTTTCAGTAGAGACAGGGTTTCACCATGTTGGCCAAGCTAGTTTTGAACTCCTGACCTCAGGTGATCCACCTGCCTCAGCCTCCCAAAATGCTGGTATTACAGGTGTGAGCCACCGTGCTTGGCCCTTGTCTTCTATTTTAAAAAGATGACTTTGGGTGCTGTGTGGAGGGTAGACTGTAGGGACAAGGATGGAGGCTCATGCCTGTAATCCTAACACTTGAGAGGCTGAGGCGGGAGGATCACTTGAGCCCAGGAATTCAAGACCAGCCTGAGCAACATAGGGAGATCCTGTCTCCACAAAAAAAATAAAAACTTAGCCAGGTGTGGTGGCACACACGTTAGTCCCAGCTACTTGGCAGACTGAGGTGGGAGGATTGCTTGAACCCAGGAGTTTGAGGCTGCAGTGAGCCATGATCACACCACTGCACTCTAGCCTGGGCAACAAAGCAAGACCTTGTCTCAAAAAGAAATAGTCACTGGGCATGGCGTCTCACACCTGTAATCCAAGCACTTTGGGAGGCTGAGGTGGGAGGATTGCTTGAGCCTGGGAATTCAGGACCAGCCTGGGCAACGTAAGGAGATCTTGTCTCTCCAAAAACATTGAAAAATTAGCTAGGTGTGGTGGTGTGTGCCTATAGTCCCAGCTACTTGAGAGGCTGAGGTAGGAGGATCACTTGGGCCCAGGAGGTCAAGGCTGCAGTGAGCCGTGATTGCACCACTGCACTCCAGCCTGAGTGACAGCAATACCCTGTCTCAAAAAAATATACCATAGAGTTTGGGCTTTAGGAAAAAAAAAAAAAAAAGTGGAGGTGATTTGATCAATTAGGAGCTCTGAAAGGACCCAAGTGAGAGATGACAGTGACTGGATCTGCGGTGGAGAGGGGCAGCATGGTTTCCCACATAAGATTCTCACATCTGTTCTTACCTGCTACCTACCCCTCTTGGAAATAGCAGTGTCCTGTAGTGGCCTGAGGCACATCAGTTATTCAGTCCCCATCCTCTTCCCTCTTGCCTACTTCAGGACCAGTTGCTCTTCTGTGATGACTGCGATCGTGGCTACCACATGTACTGTCTCACCCCGTCCATGTCTGAGCCCCCTGAAGGTAAGTTACCCAGATCTTTTACTCAGAACAATTACTTTATTAGTTACTTGGAAAATACTGAGTTCTATGTTCTTTATGTTATCACTTATATATTCTTCCAAATTAGGGAGTAAAGCACCTTGCCTTGGCTCAGTTTAGAATGCCTTCCTAACATTTCAACTTAAAGGGTTTAGTGTTTGCACATTATCAGCTACATTTACAACAGAAAATCAACAGCCCGGAAGAAAGCAGATGCTGAGCCGAGATCGGTCACCCAGAAGGAATGATTTATTTTCTTCCAACCAGTCCAGAAAACTCAAGTGGTAGATTATCTGATGTGAAGCTTCTGCAGTCAACTCTTGAAATTTGATAGATTTGAGCATTTATTTCCTATCCCTTCCCCTTCTGAACTGGGAAGGGACTTGACTTTGGAGCCTGAATGGGTCAGTCTGCTTCTCCCATAACTTACTGTAATAATGGTCCAAGTTTATTAAAGCTATTCACTGAAACCAGTCGTGGCACCAAGAATTGGTTGCATCTCCACAAGTCCCTTCCAGCTGGATTTCTGTACATAAACACCTCCTGTACAGAAATTGAGTAGCAGCTGGGCGCGGTGGCTCAAGCCTGTAATCCCAGCACTTTGGGAGGCCGAGGCGGGCACATCACGAGGTCAGGAGATTGAGACCATCCTGGCTAACACGGTGAAACCCCGTCTCTACTAAAAATACAAAAAAATTAGCCGGGTGTGGTGGCGGGCGCCTGTAGTCCCAGCTACTCAGGAGGCTGAGGCAGGAGAATGGCGTGAACCCGGGAAGCGGAGCTTGCAGTGAACCGAGATCACGCCACTGCACTCCAGCCTGGGCAACAGAGCGAGACTCCATCTCAAAGAAAAAAAAAAAAAGCCAACAGAAATTCAGTAGCTTACTCAGAACACAAATGCCCAGGAGCTGTTACTGTGCACAATGGATGTGGGCCAGCATTACAGGCAAGAGAAAGTGTTTCATTGTGTGATGTAAGCTGACTTGTAACATATCGGTCAAACTGCTGTCACCCCTCTAGAGAATGAGGCCACTGACAACGTCTAAGAGTCCTTTAACATATCGGTCAAACTGCTGTCACCCCTCTAGAGAATGAGGCCCCTGACAATGTCTAAGAGTCCTTTAGCAGCTGTAGGGGAGTACTCAGCTTCTGTCAGGCCCAGTTTATGAATCTGCTTTGGGGAGAAGTCGCATGTTTATGTTTTGTTTTGTTTTGTTTTGTTTTTTTAAACCATCAAACAGATGATCTATGTTACAGAATGGCTTTCCTATTAAAGTTCTGTGGGACATCAAGGTAGTGGAGAGCTGCAGGCCCGAGTGTCCTTACTGTAGTGTTAAGGCAGCTGAGGGGCAACCCCTAGAAGTATCAGATGTTCTAGGTCAGGGTCAGCAAGCTACAAGCTAAAACCTATGGACCACATCCAGCCACAGCCAGCTTAAATAGCTTGCAAGCTATTTTCTTTTCTTTTCTTTTCTCTTTTCTTTTTCTTTGTCTTTTTTTTTTTTTTTCTTTTTGAGACAGTGTCTTGTTCTGTTGCCCATGTTGGAGTGGAGTGGCATGATCTCAGCTCACTGCAACCTCCGCTTCCCCGGGCTCAGGTAATCTGGTAATCCTCCCACCTCAGCCTCCTGAGTACCTGGGACTACAGGCATGCCACCACACCTGGCTAATTTTTGTATTTTTAGTAGAGACAGGGTTTTGCCATGGTGCCCAGGCTGGTCTCGAACTCCTGGGCTCAAGTGATCCACCCACCTCAGCTTCCCAAAGTGCTGGGATTACAGGTGTGAACCACTGCGTCTAGCCTGAAGAAAATCCCCTTAAAAATGTAAAAACTGGCTGTGCACTGTGGCTCGCGTCTGTAATCCCAGCACTTTGGGATCTCTTGAGCCCAGGGGTTCAAGACCAGCCTGGGCAGCATGGCAAAACCCCATCTTTACTAAAAATACAGAAATTAGCTGGGCGTGGTGCTGTGTGCTTGTAATCTCAGCTACTATAGAGGCTGAGGCAAGAGAATTGCTTGAATCTGGGAGGCAGAGGTTAGAGTAAGCTGAGATCACACTGCTGCACTCCAGCCTGAGCAACAGAGCGGAAACTCTTGTCTCAGAAAAAAAAAAATGGAGTTAAAAAAAAAATGCATGAGACTGTATGTGGCTCACACACCCTAAAATATTTAACATTCTGGCTCTTTACAGAAAAGTTTGCCAACCGTATTGACCTTTGGGTTAGAAAGGACTTACATTTTTGAGTCACCTATTTCTGAAGAGCTGATAAAAGCTGTGGATCCTTTCCCCTAGAATAATGTCCAAATGCGCATAGGTATAATTTTGCTTATCATTTCAAGGCATTAAGGACTAATTTTATTCAAAAAAAATTAGAAGAATTCAGCCATAGTCAATATTAATAAACAAGGAATGACCCAATTGTTTTTCATATAAGGGACAATTATTTTGTGTTTTTTAGTGAAACTACACAAGTCTTAAAACTGAGGTGCTTGACAAACTTCTGTCTTCCCAGGCCCTCTTCCTACTCCCAAAACTTCTGATTTAATAGGGCCAAGAGGGCCTGGGCATCAGTATTCTGAAGTCCTCTAGATGATTATTTCTTTCATCTCCATAGAGGAGGATATTTCACAATATTTGAAGACTTAGAGGTTTATCCCAGCTCAGGAAACCATGGAACTTTCCTGCTGCAGAGCATCCCTCGTCCTACCTGTAGCTGATCCTGCTATAGAGATGGGGTATCAAGAGCAGAGGAATTGCAAGCAGGTGGGGATTGTGTGGGACCCATCCTGACCCCATTTTGCCTCTCTGCAGGAAGTTGGAGCTGCCACCTGTGTCTGGACCTGTTGAAAGAGAAAGCTTCCATCTACCAGAACCAGAACTCCTCTTGATGTGGCCACCCACCTGCTCCCCGACATATCTAAGGCTGTTTCTCTCCTCCACTTCATATTTCATACCCATCTTTCCCTTCTTCCCCCTCTCCTTCACAAGTCCAGAGAACCTTGGGGTGGTTGTGCCAGCCTGCCTTTGGCAGCTGCAAGCTGAGGTGGCAGCTCTGACCACCTCTGGCCCCAGGCCCTCAGGGAGAAAGGTGCAACACACTGCCCCTAGGCGTGCGTGTGGCCCAGTTTCTCTCTGCTCTCCATTAAGTGCATTCACTCTGCTTGCCTTGGGCCCAGGCCCTGGTGATCACAGGGTTCAAACAGTGTCCTCCTAGAAAGAGTGGGAGAGCAGCTCACTTCTCTGTGTTCTGCCTCCCCTCTGGTCTCCAGAGTTTTCCTGTCCTCTAGAGGCAAGCCAGGCCGGGGAGCTGGGAGCGAGCAAGCTGAGGCCACGTCCACAAGGAGCTTTTCATGCCCCTGTGCCGCATAGCCTCACCTCTTTCCTCCAGAGTGGCTCTCTGCGGCCCTGTGTTCCTGCTACAGAGGGTTCTTTTCTGGAGTCAGGATGTTCTCGGTCACCCTCCTGGTTCTGCCCTGTCCCACTCCACCCCACCCCAGGGGGAACAGTAGCTTCACCTTGTTATTCCCATTGATCTCCTGGCTCTTATGGGCAGTCTCCAGTGACTGAAGCATTCCCCACCCTTGGAATTTCTCATCTTCTGCCTCCCTTCCTACTCCTTTTGGTTTTGTGGGGAGAGGGGAAGGATCAGGGGGCCAGGCCAGCAGCTCGGGGGCCACAGGGAGATGGATAATGTGCCTGTTTTTTAACACGACAAAAAAGCCTACCTCCAAAATCCCCTTTTTGTTCTTCCTGGACCTGGGCATTCAGCCTCCTGCTCTTAACTGAATTGGGAGCCTCTGCCACCTGCCCCGTGTATCCTGGCTCTCAGCTCATGGGGAAGCCACATAGACATCCCTTTCTTCCCTTGCACGCTCGCTAGCAGCTGGTAAGGTCTTCACACCCTGATTCCTCAAGTTTTCTGCTTAGTGGCACTGACATTAAGTAGTGGGGGGACAGTCCATGCCAGGACACCCTGGAGTAGCCTTCCCCCTTGGCCGCGGGCAGGCCCTAACTCACTGTCGCTTTGGAGTTGAGGTGTCTTTTTTTTTTCTTTCTTTAGTTCCTGTATTCTAAACATTAGTAAAAATAAATGTTTTTACACAGAGCCCTCTGCTGGATGGTTTATCTCCTGCCTCTCTCCATTAAGAAGGCCATTTCATCCTAAGATTTCCATGATGGTGGTTTTTTTATTTTTAATGTTTTGAAATACAGCTTTTTTCCCCCCAAATTAAAATTTTTTTGTGGAACCCCAATATGTAAAGCGAATATAAAATTGGTTATTTTGTTTTGTTACATAAATTCAAGTTTATAACAATTCTTTGTTATAAAGAACAATGAAGCTGTTTTGATCAATACAAAATTTGGGTTAAAATCAACTTTAACATCTATTTTTGTGTTTCAGTTGATTTGGAGAATTCTCCTAGTCTTGGATACATAGATGGAAGTGATGACAGGTTTATAACAGTTGACCTTGCAATCTCAGACATTTAAAACAGGACCAGAAGTTTATATAAATATAATTAATAAGCAAACTAATGACATCACCATGGGACACACACAAAAGTTCTTGCAGGAGCAGGGTCTGTGTGGCTTCAGTTGCCTGCAGCGCTCCCAGGCCAGAGCAAGTGCTCTAGGATCTGAACTGCCCGCAGTGCAGCCCTGCAGCCTTTCCCAGGGCACGTTGATGTGCACACAGTTTCCCGGAAGGCATAGTGAACATGTGGAGAGCTTACGTGGCAGCGCGTATGTCTTCAGTGTGTGTTTTAGAAGTCCAACTGTTGTTTTTATGTTTTTAAAGGAAAGATTTGAATCAAGCAGTTATGGGCCCCCTGAAGTATCCTTTTTTCTAGAACATTCTGAAAGTCATCCTTGCCTATGGGAAGCCTAGGCCGGCCTGCACTGTTATGTTCAATAAATAAGCAGGGTGCTCTGGGCTGGGGATTGTGTGAGGAGCAGAGCGCAGCCCGTCCTCATGCTTTTCCACTGAAGTAGGCCAGGCGGAGAGGGAGTACAGCAGTGGATGCGCTTTGGCAGCTGAGTAGTCCGAGAGCCAGAAAAGAAATGTGGAAAATAAGAACGCTGTAGCAGGCCTAGGTGAGGAAATTTAGGAAGGGTTTGCGGGAGGTAGGATTTGAGATGGGTCTTGGAGAGTTGGACAGTGTCAGCCGGTAGGACGGGGGTGCGGACGGAAGCCTGTGAGGAAGGCAGAGGATGCGGAGCTGTGAGCGGAGGGAGCAGCGAGGCTGGAGAGCAGCTGGGCTGCGGGTCAAGACGTCTGCGTTTAATTCGGGACTGAAGGTTAGCAGGGAAGGGAACGATGCCAGATCTTGAGTTTAAGAACTTGAATCTTGTACCAAATCTAATAAAATACTCGTCCTAAATCATTACTGGCCCAAGGATGCAGTGTTTCCGTGGCCGACAGACTCGAGCCAGCGCTGTCCATGGTAACCAGCTTTTGTGTGGCTTAAAGCTTGCGTCCATTTTCTCCTTTCATCGTTTTCCCAAAACAATTCCGTGAGGGCTGTTAGCCCTGCTTGGTAGACGAAGAAGCCGATGCGGCCTAGGGTCACAGCCAGGGAGGCTTTGGGACGCCAAGTCAGCTCGGCGGTCACCACACCACCTACAGGGCTCGTCGGGCCCTCGGGGTCGGCGGCTGCTGGAGGCGCCCAGGGGAGTCCTGCTGGTTCCTGGCTCCGCCTCCCGCCCCTCCGCGCTAGAAGCCCCGCCCCCAGAGGGGCTCGACGAACCGCCACTTCCGCAACGTCCAATGAAACTTAGCCAGGGGAGGGACGGGGCGCCACTGAGGACCAATCTGCTTGGGGTGGGGCGGGGCTGCAGCGGGTGGGTGCAGAGGGGCCGCACCGCGGACTTCGCAGCCGGGAGAGAGCCCGGCGCGGGCGGCGCGCACGGGACTCTGCTGTGCGCGCGCCCGCCCGCCCGCCGTCTGCGCAGGCCCTCGGTCCGCTCTGCCCTCGGGGTCGTGGCGCCCATCCCTCCCCTGTTCTGCTGTCGCCGCCCGGACAGGGGCTCGGGAGCCGGGCTGGGGGCAGGGGCTGGAGCCGCGGGACCAGCGCCTGAGGTGGGTGCGGAGCGGGAGGCCGGGCGGGCGGGCGCCTGGGGCCGCCCCGCCGACATACTCCGGGTCGAGGGGGAGTGACCGGCCAGGGCACGGAGTCCGGCTGCCGGCCTGCCTGGGTCCGGGCGTTCGTTCCCGCGCCCTGGGACCCTCCCAGGCCACCACCCTCCCCGCGGGGACACCCCGCCCCTCCGCTGCCCGCAGCCTCCTCAGGCCTCCCGCCCTTTGTCGCTCGTGCACCCGCGCCCTCGGCCCTGCCCTCTCGCTCCCCTCAGGACTGACCGTCGCCTAGCCTCCCTCTCAGGACCCGGCACCAAATTAGCCTCGCTCCTTCAGACACCCTCTGTCCCCTTTGTCGTCTGTACACCTGTCACCTCAACTCTGTGTGCATCCACCCACCTCCCGCCCCTCAGCGGCGTCATCTGAATCCAGCCCAAGCCGCCTCCCAGTCCCTCCCGGGGGCTCCTCCCCCGCAGCCCCGTAGCCCCACACCTGCCCCCTCGGCCCCAGTCCCAGGCCCTCGCCTGTCCGTACGCCTTTGTTATCTCTGCAGCTGTCCCCTGCACTTTTCATCCTTCTTCCCGAGTGAGGCCAGACCCCAGCCCAGACTCGCCTGTCCTTCTGAGTGGAGAGACGCCCCCTCCCCAGCTCTGCCCTGGCATCCTGGGGACGGGGCCAGCCGGCTTCCACTCGGCCTAGCCACTTCCTCTTTCGGCGGGTCCAGTCTCACCCGGTGCCTGCGCAAGTCCTCATCTAATCTCTTTTCCCTCCTGCGCTCCTTTCCTAGCTCTTCCGGCCTCAGATTACTCTACCCGCTCAATCTTTCCTCCCCGCACAGGTGCCCCAGAGAGGCCATGGAGCTGAGCAGCAAGAAGAAGCTTCACGCCCTGTCCCTGGCCGAGAAGATCCAGGTGCTGGAACTCCTGGATGAGTCCAAGATGTCCCAGTCGGAGGTGGCCCGGCGCTTCCAGGTTTCCCAGCCCCAGATCTCGCGCATCTGCAAGAATAAGGAGAAGCTGCTGGCGGACTGGTGCAGCGGCACAGCCAACCGAGAGCGCAAGCGCAAGCGGGAGTCCAAGTACAGCGGGATCGACGAGGCTCTGCTCTGCTGGTACCACATTGCCCGGGCCAAGGCCTGGGACGTGACGGGGCCCATGCTGCTCCACAAAGCCAAGGAGCTGGCCGATATCATGGGCCAGGACTTCGTGCCCAGCATCGGCTGGCTGGTCCGCTGGAAACGCCGAAACAACGTCGGCTTTGGGGCCCGCCATGTTCTTGCGCCTTCATTCCCCCCTGAGCCACCTCCCCCGGGGCTCACATCCCAGGCTCAGCTGCCTCTTTCCCTAAAAGACTTCTCTCCAGAGGACGTGTTTGGCTGTGCTGAATTGCCCTTGCTGTATCGGGCAGTGCCCGGCAGCTTTGGTGCATGTGATCAAATACAGGTGCTGCTGTGTGCCAACAGCAGGGGCACCGAGAAGCGGCGTGTACTGCTGGGTGGGCTCCAGGCTGCCCCGAGATGCTTCTTTGGGATCCGCAGTGAGGCTCTGCCTGCCTCCTACCACCCGGACCTGGGCATCCCCTGGTTAGAGTGGTTGGCACAGTTTGACCGGGACATGGGACAGCAGGGCCGACAGGTGGCTTTGCTGCTGGCTGCCCGAGTGGTGGAGGAGCTGGCAGGCCTGCCTGGGCTCTACCACGTGAAGCTCTTGCCTCTGGCCGCCTCTAGCACCACGCCTCCCCTGCCCAGCTCAGTGGTCCGGGCCTTTAAGGCCCATTACCGACACCGGCTGTTGGGCAAACTGGCTGCCATCCAAAGCGAGAGGGATGGCACCTCGCTGGCCGAGGCCGGGGCAGGCATCACCGTGCTGGACGCCCTGCACGTGGCGTCTGCCGCCTGGGCCAAGGTGCCTCCTCAGCTCATTTTCAGCAGCTTCATTCAAGAAGGGCTGGCTCCCGGCAAAACGCCCCCGTCCTCGCACAAAGCCTCTGAGATGCCACCAGTCCCCGGCGGGCTGAGCCTGGAGGAGTTTTCCCGCTTTGTGGACCTGGAGGGTGAGGAGCCAAGGTCTGGAGTATGTAAGGAGGAGACAGGCACTGAAGACGAGAAGGGGGACAGAGAGGGTGCCTTTGAGTCCCTGCCCACCAAAGCTGATGCCCTCCGGGCCCTGGGCACCTTGAGGAGGTGGTTTGAATGCAACAGCACTTCTCCTGAGCTATTTGAAAAATTCTACGACTGTGAGGAGGAGGTGGAGCGGCTTTGCTGCCTATGAAGGCGCCTTCACTGCTTGCCAGAGCCCCTTCCTCTCTTGTTTCCCATGGAAACGTCCTCTTCAGAAGGCAGATCGGGCTGTCTCTTTCCTGTGGAAATAGAACTGTCGTAAAGGTGTAGAAGGGAGAGAAGTTGGGACACCAAGTCTGAGCTTGGAGTGGCAGTCGTCCAAACCCCAGGAAGAGAGCTCTAAAGATGGGGCTTCGGGGGTAGGAATCCAGGATGCTTAGTTTCTAAACCCTGCTTGAAAGTTCTAGAGCCTTTGAAAGGGAGTTAGTCTAGAGGCAGCCACTTAGGTGGAATTTGGGCTTTTTGGACAGACTGCTTCCTTGAACTTTGTGTTAAAAACAGTTCTGCTTCTGAAAATAAAGTTTTTAATCAGAAAAGAGGCCAGGGTGTTATTTTCATGGGAGAAGCGTAAACATTTTCCATTCAGATTTGGAAAATTAATTGCTGATGGTCGCTGCGGTGCAGCTGTCTGTCCATGACCAGTAGGGATCCTCCTTTTCCGGATATTCAGCAGCAAGGACTCTCAGGGCATGGGCACTGCTTGTGGGCTACCCTCCTGAGAGGGAAGCTCCAGGACAGACAGATCCCAGCTACTGCCCCAGATAAGCTGCAGCTCCAATAGTTTCGCTCTCAGATTGTGTGTGTTTGGGGTTGGGCAGGCTACGGACATGTCAGGGAAACAGAAAGGAGCCGGAATTGGAATGGAATAGTCATTCATTCATTCTTTTTTTTTTTTCATTTGCTCATTTCACAACATCACTTCAGCAAGGCCTCCTATGTGAACAAGGTTGCAAAGATGATGTCTCTTCTGGACAGAACCTTGCAGCCAATGACAGTGGAGTGTGATTAAGGCTGTGATAACGGCTGTGCAAAGTGCCTGGCCCCATAGAGCTAGGGAGACTCCAGGGGGAGGTGAGCTTTGAGCTGCAGTTTGAAGGGCGTCCCAGGCCAAGGGACAGCGTGTGCAGAGTCTGATTGGAGTGAAGGAGCACAGTGTGCTGGGGGCGGGGGCAGGCAGTTCTGCCAGAGCATAGCATACTTGCGGAGGTAGGGGCAGAGTACAAGGAGAGACCTGGAGAGTAGGAAGGGCCTTTAGCCAACCAGGCTTAGGGGTAGGACACCATCAGAGGGTTTTAGGTAGGCAGGAACAAGTCATTCTTGGGGTTCTAGAATAACGGAGTCTGTGTAGGGTATGTCAAAGATGTGAAACCTAGAGGCAGAGAGCCTCTGACTGATCCAGGTGAGAGAAGGTGAAGCGTGAGCCAGATCCTGGGAGTAGGATGTAAAGAAAATGGTTTACCAGCAGGGCGCGGTGGCTCACGCCTGTAATCCCAGCACTTTGGGAGGCCGAGGTGGGTGGATGACCTGAGGTCAAGAGTTTATAAGACCTGCCTGGCCAACATGGTGAAACCCCATTTCTACTAAAAATATAAAAACTAGCCAGGCGTGGTGGCACATGCCTGTAATTCCAGCTTCTCAGGAGGCTGAGGCAGGAGAATCGCTTGAACCCGGGAGGTGGAGGTTGCAGTGAGCCAGGATGGTGCCACTGCACTCCAGCTTGGGCAACAAGAGTGAAACTCACTCAAAAAAAAAAAGAAAAGAAAAGAAAATGGTTTTACCTGGAAAGGATATGGGCTTTGGACGCAGATAGACTCTAGCTGGTAAAAATACAAACTGCAGGCCGGGCACAGTGGCTCATGCCTGTAATCCCAGCACTTTGGGAGGCCGAGACTGGTGGATCACTTTAGGTCAGGAGTTCAAGAGCAGCCTGGCCAACATGATGAAACTCTGTCTCTACTAAAAATACAAAAATTAACCAGGCGTGGTGGCACACACCTGTAATCCCAGCTACTTGGAAGACTGAGGCAGTAGAATCGCTTGAACCCACGAGGCGGAGGTTGCAGTGAGCGGAGATCGCACCACTGCACTCCAGCCTGGGTGACAGAATGAGACTCCGTCTCAAAAATAAAAAAATAAAATAAAAATACTGGCTGGGCACGGTGGCTCACGCCTGTAATCCCAGCATTTTGAGAGGCTGAGGCGGGTGGATCACCTGAGGTCAGGAGTTCAAGACCAGCCTGGCCAACATAGTGAAACCCCGTCTCTATCAAAAATACAAAAACTAGCCAGGTGTGGTGGCGAGCGCCTGTAGTCCCAGCTACTCAGGAGGCTAAGGCAGGAGAATCGCTTGAACTGGGAGGTGGAGGTTGCACTGAGCCAAGATCGCGCCACTGCACTCCAGCCTGGGCGACAGAGCGAGACTCCCTCTTGAAAAAAGAATAAATAAAATAAAAATACAGGCTCCAGGCCAAAATCCTAAGGGTGACCTTTCAGGCTTCACCATTGGCAGTCACAAGACTTTTGCCTGGCAGTCCTCATGGAGGGAAGCTGCTCTCTCACCCCAGCTTGGTGCATCGCCTGTGCATTGCAGGTTTCCGGAGAGAGTTGCAGTCAAGGACTCCAGGCCCCCAGACTGCCCTGTTCCTAAGCTCACCTGCATTCCTAGCTGGGCACCTCCATTTGGGGACCTGGGCTGAGGCAGTTTCCAACAGCCTTTACCAAGACCTCCTTACTGGGAGCAATGACTGAGATCCTTTCTCCGCTTCGACTCAATACCTCTCATTCCATCCTTTCTCCGCTTTGACGCAGTACCTCTCATTCCATCCTTTCTCCGCTTTGACTCAGTACCTCTCATTTCAGCCCTTCTCCCCTGCCTCCCTACAGCCCACTTCAGGTCAGGTCTGTAAAAAGGCAGGAGCTTTTATTCTTTTTATTCTGAAACTCCTTGACGGTGAGACTGTTCCTGTCTGACCCTTGTCTCGTGCTGCTCTGTAAAATGGAACGCTGGGGAGCTGGGGCCTGTTTTTGCCCCTTGCATGTAGGTTTTAGTGAATGAAAAGAAGCTTTTGTGTTACTTTCAGCTTGCTTCGTTGTCCTAATTGACCAACTCCACACCTGGCAGCTCGAACTAACAACTCCCTTTCAAACACTTATGAAGCCACCTGCGGGCCTATCATTTTCTAGGCTGAGATCCTAAATCATTTAGCCTTTCCTCACAGAAGTCTATTTTTTCTACCCTGAATTCATATAAATTGTTCTTTTCTGAAACCTTTCCAGTTCTGACGTATCTCATTTTATTTTATTTTATTATTTTATTTTATTTTATTATTTTTGAGATGGAGTCTCCTTCTGTCGCCTAGGCTGGAGTGCAGTGGCATGATCTTGGCTCACTACAACCTCCGCCTCTCGGGTTCAAGTGATTCTCCTGCCTTAGCCTCCTGAGTAGTTGGGATTACAGGTGTCTGCCACCATGCCCAGCTAATTTTTGTATTTTTAGTAGAGACAGGGTTTCACCATGTTGGTCAGGTTGGTCTCAAACTTCTGACCTCAGGTGACCCGCCTGCCTCGGCCTCCCAAAGTGCTGGGATTACCCAGGCGTGAGCTACTGCGCCCGGCCTATTTATTGTTTGTTTGTTTTGAAATGGAGTTTTGCTTTTGTTGCCTAAGCTGGAGTGCAATGGCACGATCTTGGCTCATCACAACCTCTACCTCCTGGGTTCAAGCAATTCTCCTGCCTCAGCCTCCCGAGTAGCTGGAATTACAGGCACCCGCCACCACGCCGGAATAATTTTGTATTTTTAGTGGAGACGGGGTTTCTCCATGTTGGTCAGACTGATCTCAAACTCCCGACCTCAGGTGATCCGCCCGCCTTGGCCTTCCAAAGTGCTGGGAATTACAAGCGTTAGCCACTGCGCCCAGCCCATATCTCTTTTTATTTTATTTTATTTATTTATTTTTTGAGACGGAGTTTTGCTCTTGTTGCCCAGGCTGGAGTGCAGTGGCGCGATCTTGGCTCACTGTAACCTCTGCCCCCAAATTCCAGCGATTCTCCTGCCTCAGCCTCCAGAGTATCTGGATTACAGGCACGCGCCACCACGCCCAGCAAATTTTGTATTTTTAGTAGAGATGGCGTTTCTCCATGTTGGTCAGGCTGGTCTCAAACTCCTGACCTCAGGTGATCCACCCACCTCGGCCTCCCAAGTGCTGGGATTACAGGCGTGAGCCACTGCGCCTGGCCCTATATCTCTTTTTAAATGTTGAAATCAAAATTACAGGCTGGGCGTGGTGGCTCACACCTGTAATCCCAACACTTTGGGAGGCCGAGGCGGGTGGATCACCTGAGGTCAGGAGTTCGAGACCAGCCTGACCAACATGGAGAAAACCCCGTCTCTACTGAAAATACAAAATTAGCCAGGCGTGGTGGCGCATGCCTATAATCCCAGCTACTCAGGAGGCTGAGGCAGGAGAATCACTTGAACCCGAGAGGTGGTGGTTGTGGTGAGTCGAGATCACGCCATTGCACTCCAGCCTAGGCAACAAGAGCAAAACTCCATTTAAAAAAATTAAAAAATACACAATCTCTACAGGTCTTACCAAAGCAACAGAGAGCAGATAGATTAGCTCTCTGTCCTCAGGTGTCCCACTCCTGTCAGAGTAGCCGAACATAACACAATGCTGTACAGCTGGCCTCTTCCCGGAGCTTTTTAAAAAGAGCCATAATTAATCTCTCCTTCCTTGAATCGCTATCATATGGCAGACATTTCCCAATTGCAGGTAACTTCATCTGCTCGTGCAAGCAGTATTCCCGAATGCTTAGCTTGTGGCTCAGGCCCTATTCTGGGACCTTAAAGTCAATGGTGAACAAGACAGAGAGGATCCCGTCTGTCAGGGCCCTTACTTTTTTTGTTGTTGTTTGTTTTTTGTCTTGTTTTGTTTTGCTGTGTTTTTTCAGACAGAGTTTTGCTCTCGTTGTCCAGGCTGGAGTGCAGTGGCGCCATCTCAGCTCACCACAACCTCCGCCTCCCAGGTTCAAGTGATTTTCCTGCCTCAGCCTCCTGAGTAGCTGGGATTGCAGGCGTGCGCCACCACGCCTGGCTAGTTTTGTATTTTCAGTAGAGACAGAGTTTCTCCAATGTTGATCAGGCTGGTCTCGAACTCCCAACCTCAGGCGATCAGCCTGAGTCGGCCTTCCAAAGTGCTGGGATTACAGGCGTGAGCCACCATGCCCAGCCAAGGCCCTTACTTTTTAGAAGAGGGAGAGCAAGAGCAGACATTAAACCCACGAGCACAGTCATTTCAGACAGCGAAAGGTGTCAAGATGAAAATAAAATAATGATGTCAGAGAGAGTGACAGGGTGCGTAGTCAGGAAAATGACCTGTGAGCTGCGTTGTGAATTTCTCTGCAAAGGGAACTGTGGGTACCAATCCAGGTGGTTAGAAACAGCTTCACAAGGTTAAGAAACAGAAAGCAGTGCCTGTGGCCGCAAGTGAGGGAGGCCAAGGAGGGGAGGAGGTCAGAGAGGTGGACAGGGGCCTTTCACCAGGGAGTGTTTAGGTTGCATTCTAAGCAAAATAGGAAGTTGGTTTGCCTTTTTTTTTTTTTTTTTTTTTTTTTTTTTTTTTTTTTTTTTTTTTTTGCAGGGTGGGTTGGGGCTGTGTGGTTTAGATAAAGGAGGAACAAGATTTTTTTTTTGTTTTGTTTTTTGTTTGAGACGAAGTCTCACTCTGTCTCCAGGGCTGGAGTGTAGCGGCGCAATCTCAGCTCACTGCAACTTCTGCCTCCCGGGTTCAAGTGATTCTCCTGCCTCAGCCTCCTGAGTAGCTGGGATTACAAGTGCCCGCCACTAAGCTATTTTGTGTGTGTGTGTATTTTTAGTAGAGACAGGGTTTCACCATGTTGGTCAGGCTGGTCTCAAACTCCTGACCTCATGATTCGTCCATCTGGGGCTCCAAAAGTGCTGGGATTACAGGCGTGAGCGATCGCGCCCAGCCGCAAGATATGTTTCATGTGTGTGTTTTTGGTTTTTTGTTTTTTCTTTAGAGACAGAGTCTCACTTGGGTGCCCAGGCTGGAGTACAGTGGCACAATCATGGCCCACTGCCACCTCAAATTCCTGAGCTCAAGCAACCCTCACTTCTCAGTCTCCTGAGTGGCTGGGACTACAAATATACAAGTGTGCGCCACCATACCTGGCTAATTAAAAAAATTTTTTTTTGGTAGAGAGGGTGTCTCTCCATCTTGGCCAGGCTGGTCTCAAACTCCTGGTCTCAAGCAATCCCTCAGCCTCCCAAAGTGCTGGGATTACAGGTGTGAGCCATTGCGCCCAGCCTATGTTTTTGTTTTGTTTTGTTTTGTTTTGTTTTTGAGACGGAGTTTCACTCTGCCACCCAGGGTGGAGTGTAGTGGCCTGATCTCGGCTCACTGCAACCTCCGCCTCCCTGGTTCAAGCGATTATCTTGCCTCAGCCTCCTGAGTAGCTGGGATTACAGGCACACGCCACCTAGCCTGGCTAATTTTTTGTATTTTTAGTAGAGACGGGGTTTCATCATGTTGGCCAGGCTGGTCTCGAACTCCTGACCTCAGGTGATCCACCTGCCTCACCTCCCAAAGTGCTGGGATTACAGGCGTGAGCCACCACACCTGGCCTATGTTTTATGTTTTTAAAAAGTCTCATTCTAGTTGCTGCGTGAAGAACAGATCGGGAGATGGGGAGCAAATGTGGAAATTCAGGACCAAGTAAGTTAGGAAGCTCCCACAGTTGCTTGGACATCCTAAGAGGTGGGATAGAAAGGAAAGAGAGGCAGCAAAGGCAGCATCTACTATTCCCAACAGACCTCATCTTTTATCAAGGCCAGGCAATCCTATCCAATTATGCAAGTGTTGCCACATGCAGAGCAAGGCAGGGGAGGGAAGGACAAAGACATTATGTGTTATTTCAGTGTATTTCCAAGCCTCTAATGAACACCCTCTATGTTCAGATGGCACCTAAGGCTCCCAGGCAACAAAGATAAGGAAGACACAGTCCTGTTCCTAAACTGCCCTCAAACTAGAGAGAGAAATAGAAAATTACCTGTAATATACGTCAGAGAACAAGACAGACAGGATCGCTCCTCTTAAGGCCCTTTAAACAAATCAATATTTCTAAAGTGCTTACTACTGGCCAGGCACTGTTTTATTTATTTATTTGTTTACTTATTTATTTTATTATTATTATGTTTTTAGATGGTGTTTTCCCTCTTGTTGCCCAGGCTGGAGCGCAATGGCGCGATCTTGGCTCACTGCAACCTCTGCCTCCCAGGTTCAAGTGATTCTCCTGCCTCAGCCTCTCTAGTACCTGGGATTACAGGTGCACACCACTACGCCCAGCTAATTTAGTAGAGACGGTATTTGACCATGTTAGCCAGGCTGGTCTCAAACTCCTGACCTCACATGATCCACCAGCCTCGGCCTCCCAAAGTGCTGGGATTACAGGCATGAGCCACCATGCCTGTCTTTTTTTTTTTTTTTTTGAGACAGAGTCTCACTCTGTCTCCCAGGCTGGAGTGCAATGATGCGATCTCGGCTCACTGAAACCTCTGCTTCCCAGGTTCAAGCAATTCTCCTGCCTCAGCCTCCTGAACAACTGGGATTATAGCTGCCCACCACCACGCCCAGCTAATTTTTGTATTTTTAGTGGAAACAGGGTTTCACCATGTTGGCCAGGCTGGTCTCAAACTCCTGACCTCAGGTGATCCACCTGCCTCCGCCTCCCAGAGTGCTGGGATTACAGGCATGAGCCACAACGCCTGACCCAGTCCCTTTAAATATATACCCAGAAATGGAATGGCTGGATCATATGGTAGTTCTATGTTGCATTTTTTGAGGAAATTCTACGCTGTTTTCTGTAACAACTGAACCAAGTACGTCCCTACCAACAGCCTGCAAGGGTTCCTTTTTCTCCACACCTTCACCAACACTCGTTATCTTTTTTTTTTTTTTTCTTTTTTTTTGAGACAGAGTCTCGCCCTGTCGCCCAGGCTGGAGTGCAGTGGTGCGATCTCAGCTCACTGCAAGCTCCACCTCCCAGGTTCACGCCATTCTCCTGCCTCAGCCCCCCGAGGAGCTGGGACTACGGGCGCCCGCCACCGCACCTGGCTAATTTTTTGTATTTTTAGTAGAGATGGGGTTTCACTGTGTTAGCCAGGATGGTCTCGATCTCCTGCCCTCGTGATCCGCCCGCCTCGGCCTCCCAAAGTGCTGGGATTACAGGTGTGAGCCATCGCGCCCGGCCGCTGATTTTTTTTTTTTTTTTTTTGTATTTTTAGGAGAGACGGGGTTTCACCGTGTTAACCAGGATGGTCTTGATCTCCTCACCTTGTGATCTGCCTGCCTCAGCCTCCCAAAGTGCTGGGATTACAGGCTTGAGCCACCACGCCCGGCCTATCTTTTCTTTTCTAGGCCGATGGAAGGTGATATTGTGGTTCTGATTTCCATTTCTCTGATGATTGGTGATGTTGCACACTTTTTTGTAAACTTGTTGGCCATTTGTATGTCTTCTTTCAAAAAATATCTGTGTAGTTCCTTTGCCTTTTTTTTTTTTTTTTTTTTGAGACAGTTTTGCTTTTGTTGCCCAAGCTGTAGTGCAATGGTGATCTCAGCTCACCGAAACCTCCACCTCCTGGGTTTAAGTGATTCTTCTGCCTCAGCCTCCCGTGTAGCTGGGATTACAGGTACGTGCCACCATGCCCAGCTAATTTTTTGTATTTTTCGTAGAAATGGGGTTTCACCATATTAGCCAGGCTGGTCTTGAACTCCTGACCTCAGGTGATCTGCCTACCTCGGCCTCCCAAAGTGCTGGGATTACAGGCATGAGCCACCTGGCCACCCATTTTTAAATTGAGTGATTTGGTTTTTGCTATTGAGTTGTGTGAGGGAATTTTTTATTAGTTGGACTTAATCTCTGGAAAACCCGAAGATCCTGATTTAGAATGCGTCCTGTTTGAAAAATGTGTAGTTGCCGGGCGCGGTGGCTCATGCCTGCAATCCCAGCACTTTGGGAGGCTGAGGCAGGTGGATTACCTGAGGTCAGGAGTTCAAGACCAGCCTGAGCAACATGGTGAAACCCTGTCTTTACTAAAAAATACAAAAATTAGCCAGGCATGGTGGCGGGCACCTGTAATCCCAGCCACTCGGGAGGCTGAGGCAGGAGAATTGCTTGAACCTGGGAGGCAGAGTTTGCAGTGAGCCAAGATCGCACCATTGCACTCCAGCCTGGGTGACAGAGCAAGACTCCTTCTTGGAAAAAAAAAAAGAAAAGAAAAAGAAAAATGTGTAGTTACTCCCACGAGACACAAGGGGACACTACTAGCATGATACATTCGTTTCCTAGAGGCCGACATCCCAGACCTGAAGGGAGTACAGGGAGCAGGCACGTGGTTCTGAATTCATGGGTCCAAGTATTCCTAAGTTTTTTCCACCACAAAGGAAAGGGGCAGGGTTTGTTTATCAATTCCCTTAACTGGTGGGTGGAGGTTTTCTGGTCTACCTTTCACTGCATGGGTAGCCCCTTCCAGGATCCATAGGAATCTACTATGAGCCTTGGTTTCAGCTGCCCCACCATATGTGGACTCAAGGTCTAATTTGTTCCCCGTGGTTCCTTAATCTCCAAGGTCATGGAGTTATCAGCATTTGGCCCAGGGGCTGCCCCAGTTCCAACACCCTGATTTACACCCTTTCTTGTTTTGAAGGGATCCTTGGGAAGTTCCCTTACTTTTTGCAAAGTTAGCAATGGTTTTAAAACTATGTTTGTTTGTTTGTTTATTGAGACAGGGTCTCCTTCTGTCGCCCAGGCTGGAGAGCAGTGGCAAGACCATGGCTCACTGCAGTCTCAAACTCCTGGCCTTAAGCAATCTTCCTGCCTCTGCAGCGGGATAATTAAGGAATCAGAGAGACCCAGGGGTTGAAGAGGATTTATTTAATTATTTAGGTGCACCGACCCAGTCGGATTAACATCCAAAGGACTGAGCCCCGAGCAAGGAGTCCGGTTACCTTTTAAGCATTTAGTGGGATGGGGGGAGATTTGTGCAGGGGGAAGCATATTACAGAAACGAGAAACAAAGACAGTTATTTAAGACATGCATTACATTATTTCTAACTTTTCAAGGAACAGCATGTTTTATGACCTGAGATTATCTGTTTAGTGACCTTGCAGCTGCACAGCTAGAGAAACAGAGTTCACAATGCCTGGGAAAGGGAGAGATAAGGCTCACTAGCCACAGAAAAACAGGCAGTCAATTTTTTTTTTTTTTTTTTTTTTTTGAGGTGGAGTCTTGCTCTGTGGCCCAGGCTGGAGTGCGGTGGCGCGATCTCGGCTCACTGCAAGCTCTGCCTCCCGGGTTCACGCCATTCTCCTGCCTCAGCCTCCCGAGTAGCTGGGACTACAGGTGCCCGCCACCATGCCCGGCTAATTTTTTGTATTTTTAGTAGAGACAGGGTTTCACCGTGTTAGCCAGGATGGTCTTGATCTCCTGACCTTGTGATCTGCCTGCCTTGGCCTCCCAAAGTGCTGGGATTACAGGCTTGAGCCACCACGCCCGGTCTACCAGCTAGAGTTTTGACAAGAGCTAACACAGGGGTCTCTGCTTCCCAGACCTCATAGTTTAGAGGAGAGACAGATATAACCCAAGGGTTACACAAATGAGAGTGTGTCATTATAGAATGATGAAGGGGGACAATATGAGAACATGGGCCAGTGGTTCTCAAGGCGTTGCTCTCAGCAGCAGCAGCAGCAGCATCTGGGCAACATAGTAAGACCCTATCTCTAACATAATGGAAGGCAAATCTTGGACCCGCCCCAAGCCTACTGAACCAGAAACTCGAGGGTGGGACCCAGCAATTTGTAGTTTCACAAACTCCCCAGGTGATTCCAAACAACAGGCATAAGTCAAAGGAATGTGATCAAGGTTTCCATAAGGAAGTGTGGCTGAACTGAGAGCTGAAGGCTGGGTGGGAGGCACACAGGCAGGCAGAGGGCATGTGCGGCTGGGCACAGTGTCTCATGCCTGTAATCTCAGCACTGTGGGAGGCCGAGGCAAGACGATCACTTAAGCCCAGGAGTTCAAAAACAGCCTGGGCAACATAATGAGACCCCATTTTTACAAAAAAAAAAAAATTAAAAATTAGGCTGGATGCAGTGGCTCATGCCTGTAATTCCAGCACTTTGGGAGGCCGAGGCAGGCAGATCACCTGAGGTCAGGAGTTTCAGACCATCCTGGCCAACATGGTGAAACCCTGTCTCTACTAAAAATACAAAAAATTAGCCAGGCTCGGTGGTGGGCACCTGTAATCCCAGCTATTGAGGAGGCTGAGACAGGAGAATTGCTTGAACCAGGGAGGTGGGTTACATGAGCCGAGATCAAGCCACTGCACTCCAGCCTGGGCGACGAGCAAAACTCTCAAAAATAAATAAATAAATAAATAAAATTAGGCTGGGCATAGTGGCTCATGCCTGTAATCCCAGCACTTTGAGAGGCCGAGGTGGGCGGATCACCTGAGGTCAGGAGTTTGAGACCAGCCTGACCAACATGGAGAAATCCCGTCTCTACTAAAAATACAAAATGAGCCGGGTATGGTGGCACATATCTGTAATCCCAGCTACTCGGGAGGTGAGACAGGAGAATCACTTGAACCCGGGAGGTGGAAGTTGCGGTGAGCCAAGATCACACCATTGCATTCCAGCCTGGGCAACGAGAGTAAAACTCTGTCTCCAAAAAAATAAATAAATAAATAAAATATAAATAAAAATTAGCTGGGCAAGGTGGCACACACTTGTAATCCCAGCTACTTGGGAGGCTAAGGTGGGAGGATACTTGAGCCTGAGAGGTTGGGGCTGCAGTGGGCTTTGATCCTGCCACTGCACTACAGCCTGGGCAACAGAGCGAGACTGTCTCAAAAACAAAAAAGAAGGGCATGTGCAAACGTCTTGTGGTGGGAGGGAGCCTGATGTGCTTACGGAACCAAGAGAAGGTGCACGCCTGCAAGCCTTGCAGGCTGCGGGAGGGAGCTTGCCCTGGTTCTGCAGAGGACTGGGAAGCCACTGAGGAGCAGGGAGACTTGGGGAGAATTGTACTGCCAAAAGTTAAAGTACGTGGGCCAGGCGCGGTGGCTCACGCCTGTAATCCCAGCACTTTGGGAGGCCGAGGTGGGCAGATCATGAGATCAGGAGTTCAAGACTAGCCTGGCCAAGATGGTGAAACCCCATCTCTACTAAAAATACAAAAAATTAGCCGGGCGTGGTGGCGGGTGCCTGTAATCCCAGCTACTCGGGAGGCTGAGGCAGAGAATTGCTTAAACCCAGGAAGCGGAGGTTGCAGTGACCCGAGATCTTGCCACTGCACTCCAGCCTGGGCGATCAGCAAGACTCTGTCTCAAAAAAAAAAAAAAGTTAAAGTACATGTTCAGATCTGAGACAGGACCAGGGCTGTGCTGTTAGGATTGGTAAAGAGGGAGTCGAGGCCAGATGCGGTAGCTCATGCCTGTAACCCCAGCACTTTGGGAGGCTGAGACAGGAGGATCACTTGAGCCCAGGAATTGGAGACCAGCCTGGGCAGCATAGTGAGACCCCCATCTCTAAAAAATTGGGAAGGAGTAGAAATCTTTCAAAGGGTTAAGAGGAGTTAGAGACTCTTTTGGCATGGCGGGGGGGAAGAGGGAGAGCTCCTCTGAGGCATCGGCCTGGGCTGGGAGCTGAGGGCAGCAGGGCGGGCTGGGGAACTTGAGGTGCCTTTGGGACATCCAAGGATGTGTGACCAGAGACAGCAGTGTGGGCCTGGCACTCAGGAGCCTGAGCAGGCTGGAGACACCAGTTAAGTCACATTCACAGCATGGACCCCCTTGGCTCAGCTGTTTCCTGAGTCTGGTCAAAGTTATTTAAGCCAGAGTCATCTCGTGGTTGTGTCATTTCCCCCTTTCCCTGCGCATGTAGCTTTCCCCAGGCTGGAGTGTGCTGGGGAAAGCCACAGGGAGTGTCACTATACACATAAGTTAGTCTCCTGGAATTTCTTCAGCTGTGGTCATTGCTAAAAAAAGAAGTATGACGCTGGACAACAGGAGTCCAATGGGACTTTATTTAACATGTTTGCTCAAGTTATCAGCTCTTTGCAAGTGACTGACAGACACCATCTCCTTTGTAACCTCAAAGCAGGTTCACAGACTATCTCCTGGTTCTTAGGGATTTCTTCTGTCGAAAAGAGTTCTCAAAAATAACAGCAACCTGAGATACCATCTGTTAAATCCTTAAGCAATTTCGCATGCCTTATGAGACCCTGCTGATTAAAAACATCTAGTTTTGTTTTCTTTTTTTTGAGACGAAATCTCGCTCTGTCATCCAGCCTGGAGTGCAATGGCGCGATTTTGGCTCACTGCAACCTCCGCCTCTCTGGTTCGGGTGATTCTCCTGCCTCAGCCTCCCAAGTAACTGTGACTACAGGTGCGTGCCACCATGCCCGGCTAATTTTTTGTATTTTTAGTAGAGACGGCGTTTCACTGTGTTAGCCAGGATGGTCTCGATCTCCTGACCTCGTGATCTGCCCACCTTGGCCTCCCAAAGTGCTGAGATTACAGGCATGAGCCACCAAGCCCGGCTAAATTTTGTGTTTTTTGAGATGGAGTCTCTCTCTGTCACCTGGTCTGGAGTGCAGTGGGGCAATCTCAGCTCACTTCAACCTCCACCACCCGGGTTCAAGAGATTCTCCTGCCTCAGCCTCCTTAGTAGTTGGGATTACAGGCATGTGCCACCACGCCTGGCTAATTTTTGTGTTTTTAGTAGAGATGGGGTTTCACCATATTGGCCAGGCTGGTCTCGAACTCCTGACTTCAGGTGATCTGCCCACCTTGGCATCCCAAAGTGCTAGGATTACAGATGAGAGCCACCATGCCTAGCCAACATCTAGATTTTTAGAATCTCTCTGGCCCCTTCCTGCCCCATCTTTGTCTTTCTGCCCTCCCCTCCAATAGTGGCATCTCCTCCTGGGGCCGCTGTGCAGGAGTGAGTTATTTGCTCACTAATCACACCATACTAAACCCTAAACTCACTCCAGGACTGTTCTCCCAGCCCAGTGGGTAGCCTTTGCCACGGATTGGTGGAAGGAACTTGGGCCTGGAACTCCCTGGTCCCACCTGAGTCTGGCCACTCTCTCTGGCTGTAAAGGTGGAGTTTAGAGGACGGGCACTCCAGGCTCTTTAGGAGACTCCTCTAGATAGAACCAGAGAGGGAGAATGGGAGCCCATTTAACTAAAGCCAAAAAAAATAGATTTTTTTCATTTTACTCCCTTGCTAACTGTTTTGTTGTTGCTGTTTTGAGTTTAGGAGCAGAGGTTTAATAGGCAAAGGGAAAAGGAGAACAGCTCTCTCTCAGACAGAGGGGCACCCAAATGGGAATTCCCGCTAACTGGTAATTTGATGAGAAATAGCAAACAACAGAGGACCACTCTGACCTGCCCTCCTGCCTACTTCCTGCACTGTTTATAGGAGCCCACCTCCTCCTCCTCATGCGTCCTGTTTGCTTCCTTCCAGCCACGGGCTGCCCAGTGGTGTTCTGACACCTGCTGTACCATCGCTGCAATGTCCAGCCTGGAATCCCTGGCGCTGCGGTGGTGCTGGATGGGCTCAGAGATGGTCCGATCAGAAGGGATCACAGAGGGAAGCTGGGGGTGGTGGCTCACGCCTGTTAATCTCAGCACTTTGGGAGGCTGAGGCGGGTGGATCACTTGAGGTCAGGAGTTCCAGACCAGGCTGGCCAACATGGCAAAACCCCGTCTCTACTAAAAATACAAAAAAATTAGCCGGGCATGGTGGCATGCACCTGTAGTCCCAGGCAGGAGGATCACTTGAACCCAGGAAGCAGAAGTTGCAGTGAGCCGAGATCGTGCCACCGCACCCCAGCCTGGGTGACAGAGCAACACACCATCTCAAAAGAAAAAAAAAAGGGATCACAGAGGAAACTGAGGCACAGGAAGGGCGGTGCCTGCCTCAAGGCACCTGGGAACCGGCCTCAGGTGGACCTTGTGTTTTCCATAGGAGGAGCAGAGACTGCTAGAAACTAGGAGTTCGAGTCTCTTCCACCATACACCTTTCTCAGCCCGAAAGGGCAGCACATTCCCACGATCAGGAGCCCCCAGAACACCGATTCTTAAACTTTAGCATGTGTAGAAATCCCTGGGAGAGCTTTTCACAACACAGATTCCTGCGCCCCATCTTCAGAGATTCTGATTTGGTAGGTCTGGGGTGGGGCCTGAGATGCTGCATATCTTTTTAAAAATTATTATCAGTATTATTATTTGAGACAGAGTCTTGCTCCATGACCCACGCTGGAGTACAGTGGCGCAATCAAGACTCACTGCAGCCTCAACCTCCCAGGTTCAAACAGTCCTCCCACCTCAGTCTCCCAAGCAGCTCTGTCTACAGGCACAGTGCCACCACACCTGGCTAATGTTTAAATTTTTGGTAGATACAAGGTCTCACTATGTTGCCCAGGCTGGTCTTGAACTCCTAGCCTCAAGTGGTCCTCCTGCCTCGGCCTCCTAAAGTGCTGGAATTACAGGTGTGAACCACTGTGTCTGGCCAGATGCTGCATTTCTAATAAGCTTTGCTCCATGGACCACACTTGGATTACCACTGACTTAGAAACTCACAGTACCTTACCCACTGAGTCAGGGTGAAGCTTGCTAAACTGTTGCAACAAGGGCCTAAACTGTTGCAACAAGGGCAGAGCCAGGTGCCTCACGCCTGTAATCCCAACGCTTTGGGAGGCCAAGGCGGGTGGATCACATAAGACCAGGAGTTCGAGGCCAGCCTGGCCAACACGGTGAAACCCTATCTCTACTAAAAATACAAAAAGTAGTTGCAGATGGCCTCCAGCCATCTGCAGCACATGATCTGGTGAAGGAGAGCTCTGATGAGCACGTGACGGAGTATGGTCCCGGTAGGTCTAGCCCAGGGTGGTGTGGGGGGAGTTGAACTTAGGTGACTCGCAGAAGACCCCCATGTGCCCAGGTGGAGCAGGGTAGCTAAGTAACTGGACACTGTGGCTGGAAGCTCAGAGGCATCTAAGCAAATTGTATGACTTACCCGCGGTGTGACCTAGGACAAGTTACATAATGTCTCTGAGCCGAGGCTGCCTCTCTATCAACTGTGATCATAACACTGTGATTGTTTCTACAGGGAGCCCCCAGTAAATGGCAGGAATTCAGGTCACCATGAGGTGGACTCACGTTGATCTCAGACCAGATAGGGACATTAGTGGGTACAAATGGCCCTTGATGCTCAATTTTGTTGTCAGTTAAAAGAACCCTCTCAGCCAGTTTTTAATTCCCACTAAGCAAGTGAGATGGGTAAAGAAAACAACAGTGGCTCACACCTGTAACTCCAGCTCTTTGGGAGGCCAAGGTGGGAGGGCTATCTGTGCTCAGGAGTTCCAGACGGCCTGGGCAACATAGTGAGACCTCCTCTCTACAAAAAAATTAAAAATTAGCCAGGTGCGGTGGCACATACCTGTAGTCCCAGCTACTCAGAAGACTAGGGTGGAAAGATCGCTTGAGTCCAGGAGTTCAAGGCCACAGTGAGCTATAATGGCACCACTGCACTCCAGCCTGGGCAACAGAGTGAGACTCTGTATCTAATAAAAGAAAAAATAGAGAAAAAGAAAAAGAAAACAAGCACCATTGGCTGGGAGTGGGCAAAGCAGACAGACCCCCAGCTCCCAGCATCCTCCACTGCAGGTGACCTCGAGAAGGGTCAGAGCAGGAAAATGGGGGCTGGGAGGTTCAACAGAAAGCTGTGTGGCAAGACCAGGGAAGCAGGTGTGGCAGCTGGCGTGAAGAGACAGGTCAGGAGTGCAGTGGCATCATTTAACGAGCATTTATTGCACACGTCTGTTCAAGCACCAGGCTCAGGCTGGAAACCATCCAAAGCGCAATCCCTGACCTCAGGCAGCTCACAGTCCAGTGGGGAAGCCGAGAAGCAAATTAATGACTCTGAAGAAGCGCAGGCAAGTGCTATGATCAAGGCATGTGTGTGGGTAGGGTGTCTGGGAACCCCAAAGTCAGCCTCAGGTGGGGAGGTAAGTCAAGGAAGGGTGAGGAGACTGGGCTCAGCCTGGGTCTCGGAGGAGAGCGGGGCCAGCCCGGGGATGGTAGAGTCAACCTGCCAGGCACTGTGCACTGCTGGCCAGGCCCGGCCAATGAGAGCACAACTTGTTCAGGGTCCAGGAAGCAACCCCAGGAGAACAAAGCCTCGTGGGGAGGGAGGAACCTGGAGGGTGGAAGGAGTTTGGGCTTTTCCTGAAGGTGATGAGAGCCACTGAAGGATTCTGGGGGAGGAGACATAGGGTTATCCTGGGTCATGGGGGAGAGAGCTTTGAAAGGCAGGCAGGTGGGAGGCCGCAGGGACTCTCAGAAGCGGAGTCTCAGAGCTCCTTAAGAGGTGAAGGCGGCCGGGCGCGGTGGCTCACGCCTGTAATCCCAGCACTTTGAGAGGCCGACGCGGGCGGATCACAAAGTCAGGAGATCAAGACCATCCTGGCTGACATGGTGAAACCCTGTCTCTACTAAAAATACAAAAAATTAGCTGGGTGTGGTGGCGGGCGCCTATAGTCCCAGCTACTTGGGAGGCTGAGGCAGGAGAGTTGCTTGAACCCGGAAGGTGGAAAGGCGGAGGTTGCAGTGAGCCGAGATCACGCCACTGCATTCCAGCCTGGGTGACAGAGAAAGACTCCATCTCAAAAAAAAAAAAAAAAAGAGGTGAAGGCACAGGACAGGAGCTGGGATGTCACCAGCACCACTTGCCAGCTCACTTGTGCCTCATGCTCCCTGTTTCACAGATGTGGGAGGCAAAGGAGTCAAGGCCAGCTACACAGGGAGGCTGCACAGGCCCCCTGGCTTCCGGCTCCCACAGGTGTCTGCCCAGCCCAGATCTGCGCGGGTGGGAGGCACCTTGGTTAGGAAGGGCTGAGCCTCTTGCACTGATTTGCAAGCTTTCAACCTGGCCTCCAATCTCAAACTGGCCTCCGGGCCGTGGGCCTGATGGGGAGCTGCTGGCATTGCCGCAGGGCTCATCCCCACCAGCGGAGGAGATATTCGTAGCTGAGGAAGGTGACAGCATTGACGGGAAAGGCGCGGGCACTGTTGATGGTGACCCCCCGGAAGAAGACCCCCAGTCCTTCCTGCCGGACGCTGCTCACCATGCAGTCCAGCATCCCCTGGTACACTCTGCGTCTCAGTCCATCCATCTGCATCCGGGACTTGATCACGTCTAAGGGCGTGGCTGCCACCCAGGAAGCAATGCCTGCAAAGCCTCCTGCCACCAGCACCGTGGCTGAGCCTGGGGCAGAGAGAGCCCAGAGCAGGGGTCAGACCCAGAACAGAGCATCCTCCCCAGACCCTAGTTTCCTTCCCCAGTCCCCGCTGGACCCTGCCTGCTACCCACACCTCTGTCCCCCATCCTCTCACGCCACTTTACTTACTGGGATTCTGGCCTTCTGGTGTGTACTGGCGACAGAGCCCTTCATAGGTGATGAAGTAGATCCCCACCGTGGGGGTGTCCCTCAGCGTCAGGGCCCAGGCTCCTCGGAACAGCCCCCGGGGCCCCTCCTCCCGGAAGATGGAGGCTGCACAGTGCACGGGCCCCTGGTACCGGGGTGGGGGGCTCCCTGGCTGGGCCCTTGGCTCTGTCTGGTTTTGTAGCCGGACTTTGATGAGGTCAAAAGGAGCCAGACAGTAGGCCTGTTGGTGATGAAACATGAGGGCCCCGGGTGGGGCTTTGGGCTGGGAACTGGCCCCTTATATTCACAAGAGGAAGGAGGCAGGCAGGGGGCCACATCTTCCAGTCCCTCAGGAACCCTGCCAGCACCCAGCCTCTCACGTGCATGTGTGGCTGGGATGGCCAGGATGTCTGCATGCGACCGGGACAGGCTACCTCCCTTGGCGTCAGGCCCAAGAGTGAGAGGCACTGCCCCCTCATGCAACAGTGACCAACTTGCCTGGCCTGCAGCAGGCACTCAGAACAAGCCTGGATTCTTTTTGCAGGAGCAGGTTGGTTTCTGGCCTCCCTAAAGCCGGCAGTGAGCATACCTGTACGGTGGGCAGGGCCAAGTGAAGGATTCAGCCTGTGACTGTGAAATAGCAAAGAAACCACCCTTTCCCAGGGTGAAGGAGGTCCCCTCGTGAGTGCTGTTCTCCTGCGCCCACCTCTCAGAGGCCCGGAGGGGCACAAGGCCAGCCCCTCCTGCCTCCAGAGAGGCAAGACTCCTTCCCATTAGCATCCCACCAAAGAGGCTTCTGAGTGTGGGAAGGTGGGTAATGGGGGGACTTGGCAGGTGCTAGGGCTCTTAGAATCGGCAGAAGCAGATGCTACACAGATTTGGGATGGAATTGGGGCTGGAGTCCTGGTGAGGGTCAGTGCTGGGGGGATGTAGAGGGCGATGGGGGCAATTAAGGTTTGGGTCAGAGATGCCACTAGGTCAAGATAGCTTTTGGAGTCCAGGTGAGAATCGGGGTCCATGTCAAGGCTAGCCTGTCTCTGAGGGATTTATCTGTTTTTTGCTTGTTTGTTTTGTGACAGGTACATGGGCTCAGTTCCTCAGCCCTGGAGATGGCTGATGGCAACGGGGGCTGGCGGTCGCCTCCGGTGGTGGGTGGTGGTACTTAGGGTGTGGCAGGCCAAGTCTTCGCTTGTTTACTTTGGCCCCAGGAGTAAGGGTCGTAGGTTAGGTACCATCCCTTGGGAGATGGGGCCTTGTGCCACCCTCCAGAGCGTGCTGGCAGGGCTGAGCTCAGGGCTTCAGGAGGTGTTCTGAGCCCTGAGCTCCTGGGGGCTGAGGACAGGGCTAGGCTGACACCAGGTGACAGACACCCCCACAGGGGTGGTGGAGTGTCAGATGCCATTTCAGAAGATCAGCTTCGGCGAAGACCAGGGCAACGTCTGTGCCCGTCAGAGGCTGTCAGTCCCTGCCTCTTCTTCCCACTCCACACTAAAACACATTTTTCCTTTAAGACTCTGTTAAACTAAAGCCACAGGTTTGACTGTAAACCCAGGCTCCATCAGCGGCCCTCACAGTCCCCACTTCTGCTTTCCAAAGAGCTGGAGGGGGCAGGGTGACTTAGAAGCCGGGCCTGGCCACTTAGCTTAGGGCTTCGGTTCTCTTCCTTGTGTTTGTGGGATGTGGCTCGCGGGGCTCAGGAAACCTATAGGTAGCGCCTCGCACAAGAAGGGGCAGAAGAAAAGCCGGGGCCTCCGGGGGTCTCATTAATCATTAATTCATTTGAAGGAGCAGCCTGACTTTGTCCTTTGTCCTTGCTCTCTGCCCCATGAAGTGTGACAAGGAACTGGGGGCAGCTGCCCAGGAGAGGGCGACCCTGGCTTGCGGCTGGGGTGTCAGTGGGTGCCGGGCGCACCCTCTCCCTGCTTATGCTCACAGGACCCATTCAGCACCGGCTCCCACTGGCAGCGGCTGGTCCCTCTTCCCTCCATCCGCCCCTCTAAAGCCCAAAGCCCAGATGACGGCAGTGCCTGAATGGTTAATGCCCTGCTGGGCTGGGCCTCAGGTGAGGCTCCCAGGTCATGGGCACCCAAGCACTGCAGGCAAAGTGTAGAGCCAGGCAGGGCCAGGGGAGTGTCAGGACCTCATCAGGACCCGGCCAGAGGGGCTGGGCTCACAGCTCTGCAGGGTGCTGGTGGTTCTCCAGGGTCAAAGGTCTCCTTGGGGAGTGGGCTCCCCACAGCTCTGAGGCTGGCAGACCCCTCTGGAGGGGGGCAAGCCCCATCAGCTGGAGCGAGTGGCCCAGGCTGCTTCTCCCAGCACCCTCTTGGCACTGCCCACCAGCTGTCTCTGCCTTTTGCCCCCTCTGTTCCCCACAGCCCTCCCCCAAAGGCCTGCAGCCTGGAAGGCCATAGCACAGGCCTCTTGTTCCCCTCCAAGAGGCCTGTGCCTCCACAGCTGTGGGTCGCCAGGGCAGGGTGGGAGAGGACAGATCGAGATGACCATCCCTATGACACCTGTGTGTGCCCACTCACTGCCCCCTCACCTGCAGGAACCCCCCGGTGCAGCCCGCTAGGAAGATGTGCGTGTAGCTGGGCGGCTGGGCCCGCCGCTCCTGGTGGGAGGTGGCCGTGAGCACCAGCAGGGTGTTGCTATAGACCCCAAACAGGACAGAGTTGACCACAGCTATGCTGGCAATGGGGAAGCTCATTCCCTTGAAGAAGCCCAGGAGCTGCAGAGAGACACAGTGGCAGCGGAGTAGGCACCGTGGGGCCTCCCCTTTGTCCTCTCCACCCCTGGCAAGGCAGCCTCTGGCTGGAAACTGCTCCCAAGTCCTGCCACAGGGAAGTGGGGACAGGCAGGGACGGGCTGAGGCTGTGCCTCTGGGGTGCTAAGCTACCACTCAGGCCCCCCAAGGATCCCAGACTTGGTCTTCTCTCCTCCAGGAGCAGAACCCTGCTGGAGAGGGAAGCTGGTACCAACAGCCCCAGATGCCTCCCCGAAAGGGGAAGGACCCCAAAGGAGTGGGCCACTCACGGACTCATGGCGGTAAATCTTGACCATGCAATCAACGATGCCCCGGTAGGTGGTCTGGGTCTGCAGCCTCACCTGGGTGGGAGGACAGAGCAGGTAGGGTGGCGGGATGGGCAGGTGGGCCAACCTTTCCCTCTGCCCCCTCAAGCGGGATGCCAACCAGCAGGAGAGGCAGGAAAGGCAAGATTAGCCAGGCCTGATCTCAGGGCACCCTGACATTTGGGTCAGGTGAGATCTTTCATTCCTCTGGCAGCTCTCCTAAACTCACCTTTACAGTGTCAAACGGGTGTCCCAGGACCAAGCCCAGAGCGCCTGTGGTGACAAGAGGGTGCTATGAGTGAGGGCCCTCGTGCCAGGCCCAGGAAGCAAGTCTGTGCCAAGAGGAAAGAGGGGTTCAGGCAGGAGGAAGGAGAGCAGGGCCATCTCAGACACATGCAGCCACCTTCCTGCCAAGCTCTAGAGACTCCAGCTGCCCCTGCCACCCCCTCCACACAGGCACTGGGCCAGGAAGGCACTGGGACAAGGGAGTAAGACCCCAGGCCCCACCTGAGGATGCACACCCAGGAGGGAAGAGCCAGCCAAAGACGTACGTGTCCTCGCTGGAGCCCATACCCGGGTATCCCACCACCTATGAGCCGCGGGACTCTGGGAGAATCACCCAGGTTCCCACCTCTCCGAGAGCTTTACTCTTGTTTCTTCAACTCATAATGTCGTCGCCGGGATCCAGAGCAGGCCCTGCTGCCAGCTGGCCACGCAGAACTGCAGGGCCCTGATGGGGGTCATGCCTGGGCACCTGCAGAGGAGCTTCTCCCCTCCCCTCCACCTGCCCACTGCCTAGCCCTGCCCTCCACAGCAGAGGCTGGTTCTGGAGTTTGGGGGAGGTCGCACCCCCAGGAGGCAGGTTCAGAACGTCCCTCTCTTTCTCCTAAGAGGAATGCCACCCAGAAGCTGGGCTGGGACCACAGCACAACAGGCCTCAGGGCCAGGGACTGCGGCCCACAGCCAGGTGGGGCAGAGGCCCAGAGGGGACTCAGGACAGCAGGTGAGGTCAAAGGTGAACTTCCTTTGTAAGCCCAACAGGGTGGGCCTGGAGAGCAGGGCTCAAGGTATAGGGTGCTCACCTGGCTCTCCCGCCCTCTGCAGGTGTCAGGCAGAGTGGCCTTGGAAGGCAGAGGCAGCACCCTCCCACCTGTGCCTTCCTCTCTTCTTCCCATCGGCCACTCCCCGGAGGACTGGGGACAGCTGGCTCTGGGGTGCTCCACGGAACCCAGACTTTTTTTTTTTGACACAGGGTCTTGCTGGTGTTGTCCAGGCTGGAGTGCAGTGGCATGATCATGGCTCATTGCAGCTTCAACCTCCTGAGCTTAAGGGCTCCTTCCACCTCAGCCTCTGGAGTAGTTGGGACCACAGGCGTGCGCCACCGCGCCTGGCTAATTTTTGTATTTTTAGTAGAGACGGGGTTTCACCATGTTGGCCAGGCTGGTCTCGAAATCTTGACCTCATGATCCACCTACCTCAGCCTCCCAAAGTGCTGGGCTTACAGGCATGAGCCACCGCGCCCAGCCTCTCATTTCTTATAGAGACAGGGTCTTCCTATGTTGCCCAGGCTGGTCTCAAACTCCTGGCCCCAAGTGATCCTCCTACCTCAGCCTCCCAAAGTGCTGGGATTACAGGTGTGAGTCACCATGCCCTGATTCTTTTTTTTTTTTTTTTTTTTTGTGGCAGGGTCTCATTCTGTCACCCAGGCTGGAGTGCAGTGGTGCAGTCATAGCTCACTGCAGCCTTGAACTCCTGAGCTCAAGCAATCCTCCTAAGTAGCTGGGACTACAGGTGTGAGCCACCATGCCCAGCTAATTATTTTGATTTTTTTGTAGAGACAGGGGCCTCCCTATGTTGCCCAGACTGGTCTCAAACTCCTGGGCTCAAGTGATCCTCCCGCCAGGCCGGAACTCAGACTTTGGTCTCTGCTCCTCCCATGTCACCCATCTTCCCCAGGAAGTGACCTACCATTGGGTGTGATGTGACAGAAGGAAGAAAAATGTCTCACCAGAGATCCAGCCAGCCACAAATTCCTCCACCGGCATTGTCTGGGCTTGCGGGAACTGGCGGCTCCAGCAGAGGAGACAGAGTTGAATTCCCCCCTCTCCCTCCCCTGGCCCACGCTGATAACCTCCCACTAATGTTTAACCCTGGCGGGAAGGTGAGAATTGGCCTGGTGCCCAGACCTCCGGCAACTGGCAGAGGAGAGCGAGCCAGTTCCGGTGACCCTGGCCACCTGGAGGAGTCGTGCAGAGTACAGTCTCACGGGCCAGGCGTGCCGGGACCACAGAGGCCCTGATCCCCGAGCCCGGCCAATGATCCTCGCTCTGAGGATGGCAACTGGGTTCCTGCCCCATGGTCGGGCCCCTCCAGGGCTGCCTTAGTCAGCAAGAGGCAAGCCCCTGCCTGCCCAGCCAGCCCAGCTCCACTCCCATTCATCTCCACCAAGGGGCACGGCCGCCCCCATGCCACAGAGAGAGGCCGGGTGCGGAGGGAGCGTGGCCACCAGGGGGTAGGCCCAGCCCGCAGTTGCCGCTGCGTGGCAGGGTGGGGAGGAGCCACTCCCAGGAGTGACTCACCAGGCCTGGCTGTTCTCTTCAGGGTTGTTTACGACTCCCCCGACTCCCCCGTGTGAGTCAGAAACACAGCCTTCCTCGGCCTCCTCCTTCCCAGGGGAAAGATAGGGGTTTTGATTATTTAAAGTGCGTGTTGATCTGCAATGGCACCATTCTGCTCAGTCAAAACCAAAACCCTTTCAAGGATCTGTGAGCCACAGGGTGCCGCCCATTCTCCTCTGACCTCACGTCCTGCCACCCACCCCCTTGCTTTCTCTGCTGCAGCCACCCGAGCCTCCAGACTCTTCTTCAGTCAGCCTTCTGTCTCCAGGCCTGTGGACTGGCTCTTCCCTATTCCTGGACACTCTTACCCTGGCACCCCTCCAGCTGGGGCTCAAATGTCACCACCTCGGTGAGGTCTGCCCTGCCTCCCCAGCTGGAGGCACTGCTGGCTCTTCCTCTCTTTCTCCATCACAGTTATCACCCCAACATACGATGGGAAGAACTTGTCTGTCTGGACAGGGATCTCTGGGTGTTCTGTGCACAGTGGGTGGCACGGGGTGGGCTCTCAATAAATCCTGAGTGACTGAATGAACGGAAATGTCAGCCAGCAGCATCAGCGGCAGCCTGGGGCTCCAGTTCCCTCTTCCCATCACCAAACGGCCCTGGGGAACATCAAGGCCCAGTGACACCTGCACCCTCCCCTCCAGATCTCCCCGCAGCTCCTAGTCTCCCATGGGGGACGCCCAAGGCCCAGTCCTTCTCTCCCTTCTCCTCTCACTGTGGCCAAGGCAGAACCCAGCCACCCCTGCTGCTTTCTCCCAGGTGGACAGATTCGGGAAACAGGACCTCCTACCTCCTGCCTCTGGAGCTGCCTGGGGCTCCTTGGGCCACCCCCAAAGATCATCCTAAAAGACCATCCCCAAAGACTGGCCTCTCGTGGTGGCTTGGGCTGCAGTCCTGGTTCTGCTTCTTATTCCTGAAACTGCCTTTGCAAAAACTATAACTGATACAGGCCGGGCGCAGTGGCTCACGCCTGTAATCCCAGCACTTTGGGAGGCCGAGGCGGAAGGACCACCTGAGGTCAGGAGTTCGAGACCAGCCTGACCAACATAGTGAAACCCCATCTCTACCAAAAATACAAAAATTAGCCGGGTGTGGTGACGGGCGCCTGTAGTCCCAGCTACTTGGGATGCTGAGGCAGGAGAATCGCTTGAATCCGAGAAGCAGCTGTTGCAGCGAGCCAAGATCATGCCACTATACTCCAGCCTGGGCAACAGAGCGAGACTCCGTCTCAAAAAAACAAACAAACAAACAAAAAAAAAACTCCTGTCTCTCGTACAGCCAGCTCTGCATGAATTAAACTCTCCTTATTGCAATTCCCGTCTTGACAAATTGGCTCTGTCTAGGCAGAGGGTAAGGTGAACCCAATGGGCGGTTACATTATCTCCCTCAGTGATGTTGAGCAACCTATTCTGTGGGCCTTGGGGTCTATTATTGTTTGCCAAAGTAGGACAGCAGTCGGGCTAATTGATGTCTAAGCCTCTCAGCTCTAAAGGCTGGAGGCCGCCTCCTCCCTCACTTCAGAATGGGTCTCATTCTCTTTTCCAATCTCACCGCCTCACCCCAGTTCGAGAAAGACCCTCATTCCCACTTCCCTACAGCCTTGCTGAAGGGAAGCCCACCTAAGCATGGCGTCATCTTGTGAATCTCTAGCTCACAACCTCCAAAATGTTCTTACTGTCTAACACGCCTGCCCCGTATCTGTCATCCTGGGGTTCAAGGCCTCCCCCATGGTGCCACCCACCTGCTATGCTCTCACACAGCGGGGGTCTTTCCTGGGGTCCTAACCATGCTCGTGCAGTTCCCACTACCTGGAATGCCTTTCCTTCCCCACCATCAGCCTCCCAGACTCTCTCCCAGTGCCCCTCCTTGACTAGACCCGGGTTCTAGCCTCCCCACCACCACCGCAGACACTCCCAGGTGTCAGTCTTTGACATAAAACAGAGATATGATACTCACCTCTTAGTGAGTTCTAAGGATTAAAGCCCTTTAAAAGGTGGCTGGCACGTAAATGGCAACTGCTAATACTTATTTCCACTCTCAGGATGCATGAGAATGACACAGGAAACAGGGGAAAGGGCCTGGCCCAGTGCCCCACACACAGCAAGTGAGCAGAGACTTTTCCTGCCTGTAGCATTTCATAGTTCTTAAGGCAATGCTGTCATCTTCTGTGGTTTTATTTATTTTTTTGGAGACAGAGTCTCACTGTTGTCCAGGCTGGAATACAGTGGCAGGATGGCGCTATCAGAGCTCACTGTGAGCTCACACTCCTGGGCTCCAGCGATCCTCCCACCTCAGGCTCCTGAATGGCTAGGACCACAGATGTGTGCCACCACACCTGGCTAATTTTTGGGTTTTTTACAGATGGCGTCTCACTATGTTCCCCAGGCTGGTCTTGAACTCCTGGCCTCAGGCGATCCTCCTGCCTCGGCCTCCCAAAATGCTGTGGTTTTAAATGTGCTGTTCTCCTGGGCTTCTTTCTCTTTCCCCTCTTCCTTAACTCACCAATTAAACCACAACAGACACTTTCTGAGGGCAGGGCCACATCTCCCCTCAGTCTCCATCCCCTGACCTAGCACAAGCCCCGCATCCAGTAAGCATTCAAAACAACACTGAACTCTTCTGCTCCCGCTTCACTCCAGCTGGGTCAAGAGGCCATGGAGATACAGTGTGTCCTGGTCTGAGGGTCCCAGAGCTGAGAACCAGGAAGGAGATGCCTGCCCCCACTGGACACCCTTCCCTGCAGCCCACATCTGAGCTTCCTCAAGTCCTTAAGTCACATTGGCAAGGCAGATGTGATGTCATGGGCTCAGCTGTGGGGCAGTGTGGATCATAGGAGGGCAGGCAGAGCTGGTTCACATACCGAAGAAGGCTGGACTGGGTCAGGAGCTAGAGCTGCTTTCCAATCCCAGGGAACCAGGGCAAAGTGAACCCACTGCCCTCTGTTCCTGATCACCAAGCCCACTGCTGTCACTTGGGACAACTTCTGGTTCCTCTGGCCCCAGAAGGTGCCCCATGGACTTATTTTTCTCCCTGAGTTCCACATCTCAGATGCACACACGTTGCATTACCAGGACATGTCAGTGACATGGCCCTGAGGGTAGGTGGTTTCACACCTGCCTCTTTGGGGCCCCAAGTCTCCTCCCAGCCTGGGAAAACCTCAAGGTCTCCCAGGCTGTTGTGTAAGATAGTAAGGGCTCATGTCACTGCTCCCTGGAAAAACAGAGTGTCTGTCCTGGTTTTCTGATATAGACATATATATATATAAATTTTTTTTTTTTTTTTTCAGACGGAGTCTCGCTGTCGCCCAGGCTAGAGTGCAGTGGTGTGATCTCGGCTCACTGCAGGCTCTGCCCCCTGGGGTTCACACCATTCTCCTGCCTCAGCCTTCCCGCGTAGCGGGGACTACAGGCGCCCGCCACCTCGCCCGGCTAATTTTTTGTATTTTTAGTAGAGACGGGGTTTCACCGTGTTAGCCAGGATGGTCTGGATCTCCTGACCTCGTGATCCGCCCGCCTCGGCCTCCCAAAGTGCTGGGATTACAGGCGTGAGCCACCGCGCCCGGCCGACATAGACATATATTAATAATCATTTAGAGAATAGGGATAGTCCTTGGGGGTCATTCAGTTCAACCACCTCATTTTACAGATGAGGAAAACTGAGGCCCAGAGGAGAAGGGACTTGTCCAGGATGAGTCTGGGCCAGGACTCATTCTCCTGACCACTGCCGAGAGCGCCATGGTACAGGCCGCTGCCAGCGCCGCATGGATCCCTGGCACGTGCCAGGAAGTGTCCATTTCACAGGCAGGGAACTAGCCCGAAGACCCAGCGTGGGCATGCCAACGCCCCTAGCCTGATTCTCGAATCTTCGCCAAACCCTCTTACAGGCCAACAGTCGGGGCCTTTGTGAAGGGAAACTCGCCCTGGGTCACTCTGGTGGTGGCGGGGCTGGTACGTGACGAGGCCACCCCACGGGCGTGATGAGACACGCGAGGCTGGCGTCCGGGCATGCGCGGGCCGCGCGGGGCGGCCCTGGGCTCCCATTGGCTCCCCCGGGCCGAAGGGGCGGGGCCTCAGGCGCCGCGCTTCCTCCCGCCGCGGCTTCCGCGTCGCTTCCCGGTCAGCTGCGTCCTTAGCGGGACCCCGAGTGCGGGCGGTGGCGGGCTTGGCGGCGGGGCAGGATTCCAGGCAGGAGCCTTGCCTCTCAGGTGGCGGGCTCTGCGACCCTGCGAGGTGAGAGCACAGCGACGTCTGGCCCGGGCCTCCGTCCCCGGCTGGGGGTGCGCCTTGCCCTGCCTGGGCATCCGGGTCGACCCCCGTTCTTGACCGTAGCAACCCGCACCCCTCCCACCAGCGCCCGGTCTGCACTCTTGGCCCCTCCAGGCAGCGCCGCTCAACCTTGCGGACCCAGCCTGGGATCCCTTACCGTACTCACCGAGAGCTTGAGGAGACCTCCAGCCCCCCATCCCTGGCTCCCGGTAACTGCTGTTCCTCTTTGCCTTTGCAGATGGACGGGACGGAAGGCAGTGCCGGGCAGCCCGGCCCCGCTGAGCGATCCCACCGAAGCAGCGTGTCCTCCGTGGGAGCCCGAGGTGGGTCCCGCCCGCATCTCCTCTTCCACACCCTCCTGGGACCCCAGCCCTGGAGAAGTAGCTCTGGCTTGTCTTCTTTTTCATTAAAGATAATTTATGTATCGACTAAGAAATAATAAGGTACATTCAGATGTGGAAAACTCACAGAAGTCAGAGGCTTTGTCACTAGTTTACTGGCCAGGTTGGGTCCTCGCTCTCATTTGTAAAATGAGCTTGTTTAACATAGCTGTGAAATTCAAATGAGATTATATGAATGAAAAGTGAAGGCTGATGTGGTTCACGCCTGTAATCCCAGAACTTTGGGAGGCCAAGGTGGGCAGACCACATGTGCCCAGGAGTTCGAGACCAGCCTGGGCAACATAGACAAAAAAGAAAGTGACACGTTCACTTTCTTTGTGTCATTTCTTTTTTTCTTTCTTTCCTTTCTTTCTTTCTTTGACAGAGTCTCCCTCTGTCGCCCAGGCTGGAGTGCAGTGGTGCGATCTCAGCTCACTGCAAGCCCCGCCTTCGGGGTTCACGCCATTCTCCTGCCTCAGCCTCCTGAGTAGCTGGGACTACAGGTGCCCGCCACCACGCCTGGCTAATTTTTTGTATTTTTAGTAGAGACGGGGTTTCATCGTGTTAGCCAGGATGGTCTCGATCTCCTGACCTCGTGATCTGCCTGCCTCAGCCTCTCAAAGTGCTGGGATTACAGGCGTGAGCCACCGCACCCGGCTGTGTCCTTTCTTTCTCCCAAACAACCTTTTGAAAGCAGGGATCAGGCTGGGCATAGTAGCTCACACCTGTAATCCCAGCACTTTGGGAGGCCGAGGCGGGCGGATCACTTGAAGTTGAGAGTTCCAAGAGCAGCCTGACCAACATGGAGAAACCCCTGTCTCTACTAAAAATGCAAATTAGCTGGGCGTGGTGGCACATGCCTGTAATCCCAGCTACTCAGGAGGCTGAGGCAGGAGAATGACTTGAACCTGAGAGGCGGAGGTTGCGGTGAGCTGAGCTCGCACCATTGCACTCCAGCCTGGGCAATGAGGGTGAAACTCCGTCTCAAAAAAAAAAAAAAAAAAAACAGGGATCATATCATGATCTTCATTTGATAGGGAGGAAACTGGGCCCTAGGGAGGTTAAGTCCCAGGCAGGCTGTGGAAGCTCTCCAGGTGATTACATACTGCAGCTTCTGGTGCCTCAGTTCTTGCCTGAGAAGTAGATCTGAACCTGAGCCTCCTCGAAGTGATTTTGTGATCTCTGAGAGTAGCTGCTGGAGCATAACAGACTGGGGGTCCAAGGAGCACCTTCTCTTGTGTAGATGAGAAACCGTGCCCTTCCCTTCCACACACTCTTGGAGGGAGGAGTATTAGCTCTACTTTTACAGATGAGGCAACTGACAACTTAAATTGACTCGCTGAAGTTGGCCAGCGACCAGGCAAGGATGGGAACCCGAGTATGTCGGCCCCAAACTCCAGTGTTCCTTCACCATGCCTGCAGTCTCAGGGATGGGGATTTGAATCTGGTTGCTCTTCCAGGTGTCTCCATTTGGCTCTGGAACCCACAAGTTGTCACAAGGGAACTCTCAGCTATTTGGGCTGTTCTTCCCTAGCCTGCTTCGTATTGACTCCTGAGGCTTAAAGAGTCCTCAGACTTAAAGAGTCCCAAGGAAGCTGAGACCTGGAACTTGCTTTAACCTGGGTGACCTAAAGAATCCTCTCTTGGCATCTTAGCCTCAGTCAGAGAGAGACTTGCCTAAGGACAGCAGCGGGTTACCAGCTCTCGCTCCTGCCAGCCAGCCAGACTAACTGCCATAGCCTCAGGATGGTTTCAGCCTCTCTATGCTGTGGTTTCAGCCTCTCTGTGCTGTAGTTTCACATCTGTGGCATGTTCTTGTTCAGGGCAGAAGAACAGCTGAATCCTTGGGGCAGCTATGGTGGTGAGGGGCAGGTTTGCAATGGCCAGGCTTAATTTGAATCTTGGGGGATTGCGGTGGGGCTGGTCTCTAGGCAGGAGTTACTGGGTTTCTGGGTGGTTTGAGGGTGTCAAGGAAGCACTAATAGATAGCACTCGTGATAGGGTCTTTTGGGGCTGCTGGGGCTCTGCCTCTGGCGAGGACTCTGTCTCAGGAGCGTAGCCCTGGTCACCCCTGAGGGGTGTAGGGTGGGGGCTCCAGCCCCAGTGGGTGGTAGAGGGTGCCTGGTTGGCCTGGCCTGGCTGTGCCAGGCAGAGGCCTCAGCTGAGCCTGCCTGGTCTCCATCACAGCGGCTGACGTGCTGGTATACCTAGCGGATGACACGGTGGTGCCCCTGGCTGTGGAGAACCTGCCCTCGCTCAGTGCCCATGAGCTGCACCGCGCTGTCCGCGAGGTCCTGCAGCTTCCAGACATCGCCCTGGATGTCTTCGCGCTCTGGCTGGTCTCCCCTCTGCTGGGTAAGGCTTGGCAGTGAGGAGCCCAGGCTGGAGGGTTGGAAGGGCACTGACCAGTACAGGAGGGAGGGGGCAGTGTTTGGAGCCGCTGGGGAGCCGCTGGCCACTGCCCATGGGGAAAGGTGGGACTTGGGTTTATCCTGAGCTGTCCACCTGTCTGAGCACCTAGAGCCCTGAGAAGGCCCCCGCTCCTGGCCCTGCTGTCTGTCTTTCTGCTGGTGGTGGAGGAGTGGACACGCCTGCCCCCCAGGTCGTGCTGGGACTGGGTGGTCCAGGAACAGTACCGCAGGAGGGAGGGAGGAAGGGGGCCTTGTCTGCCGAGCATAACCTTTGCCACAACCTGGGTGGTGTTTGGGAACCATGATTTCACCTTGTCCTCAGGCCTAGGCCAGTCTTGCAGATGGAAGTTGTAGTTAGGGTGGTGAGACCACTGTGTGGCAGGAGCAAGACAGACCCAGGCCTGAGTGGCTTCCCGGTCGGCCTCTTTGAACTGTTCCTGTTCCTTGGGGACAGGGAGGAGAAGGGACATGGCTCAGGAAGTAGGCCCCTCTGACCCTGAGGCTCTTAGTGAGGGTGGGAAGAGTAGAGACTTGACTTCTCTGGGAGGGGGGTCTTCAGCCTCCAGCCCTGCCTGGCTGGCCTCGTGACCACCCACATCCTGCCCTTTCAAGCTGAAATTGCAAGATGGAGGGACTTAAGGGCGGTGGCTCTCTAGACACTCAGCTCAGGGTCCCTCAGTGAACAGGGTCTCTGAGCCTGCTGGTTCGCACAGGAGGGGGCCAAGGGAGAGGCTGCCCCATGTTGTTTAGTAAATCGGTGCCATGGGCCGGGCGAGTTTTCTTAGCTTACACATTCCCTTCGTTATAGAGGAATGCAGGCAAGAAGAGGGTGACCAGTCCCATTGAGGGAGTGCGTAGGACAGCCTGGGTTAGGCCCAAGGGGCCCCCAGCAGTTATGTCTTCTCCTGAGGCTGCTGGTTGGGGGAGAGGGAACATTTGGCACCCCTGCTCCCCACCCTCATCCTTCTCTCCACCCCCTCCCCCCTGCCAGTAGAAGCTTCCTGCTCAGCTGCTGCTGGGAGGTGCTCGCCCACCCTCTTCCTGCTGCCCCGGCTCCTCGGCCACCTCATGCCCAGCCTGGTCACCTCTCTTTCACCTCCGGGCCTCGAGTCAGGACTGTGGGCCCCTTGGTTTGTGTCTGAAAGCTGGGGGTACAGTTCTGCATGGGTTGGCCCCTGCCTTACCTCGGGAAGCTCCCAGAGCCTGCTGGGCAGCCTGCCTCCTCCTCTCACCTCCTCCGTCTCCACTCCCTCCTCACCACATTCCGGCTCTCCCACGGCCGGAGGCCGTGAATGGGCTGCTTTGTTGCCCGGCCCACACAGGAGGATGGTGGCAGAAGACCCCAGCACAAAGTCAGCACCCACTCTGTTCCCAGGCTGGGTTCAGGGAGGCTGAAAAGCCACTTCAGCTGTGACTTGGGCCCCCCCAGAACCCTTTTCCCCCGACCCCTGTACCCCCTGATGGGGTGAACCGGTGACAGATGCCCCAGGGCCGTGAGTGCCCTGCAAGGGCAGGGAGGGGCGCCGTCTTCTGGAGCTGCCCTTCATGCCGGATGTTTTGGCAGGGCTTAGCCTTCTCAATGTCGTTGTCACTCTGCATGGAACAGGGCTCCAGGGCCCTTCCGTCCCTTTTGGATAACAGCCTCCAGGCAGGAAGGCCCCATCTGGAAGTGTCTGGGACTGCGGGAGTTCTGAAGACAGGAAGGAGTCTTTTGAGCTGCTGGGGCTTGGGGTTAAGGCTGGTCAGGGCTGGGCTGTAGGCAGCAGGAAGGACATCGTTGTCTCCAGGGTGTCCCTAGGCCCCATCTTGTCAGTTACTGTGCTTGTTCCACAAGGACGTGCAAAGCCTCTCTCAGGCCACGTGGTATTCTAGATGCTGGGAATACAGGAGGGAAGACCCTGGTGGAACTTAATTTAACTTAATTTTATTTATTTTTTATTTTTTTGAGACAGAGTCTCACTCTGTTGCCCAGGTTGGAGTGCAGTGGTGCAATCCCGGCTCACTGCAACCTCCGCCTCCTGGGTTCAAGCGATTCTTCTGCCTCAGCCTCCCGAGTAGCTGGGATTACAAGCAAGCGACACCACGCCTGGCTAATTTTTGTATTTTTAGTAGAGACGGGGTTTTCCCACGTTGAGCAGGCTGGTCTCGAGCTTCTGACCTCAAGTGATCCACCCGCCTCAGCCTCCCAAAGTGCTGGGATTACAGACATGAACCACCACGCCCGGCCACCATTGGAATTTTAGAGCCTAAAGGATGGTAAAGGGGGGTTTAGGAAGCAGAGCTCTGTTCCTGGTTTAGCCAGTAGCCCCATGTGGCCTCAGGCACTGTGCCTTCCCCAGCTTCAGTTTCCCTGCTGTAAAGTGGGTGATCTCCATGTCCTCCAGCCCTTTGAGTTCCCAGACAGAGAGAGCATGAGGACCCCATGAGGGGCTCAGTGGCCAAGTGAGGGGAGTTAATGGAGCCCTTTCTGGAGGGAGTGGGGAGGCGACTATTGGGGGTAAATGGTGTTTCCCTACTGGAGGTGGTGACAGATGGGTGGGGCCCAGGGTCTAGGTTGTAAAGGAGGGCTGTGGGGCCTCTGGGAAATCTGGACCAGAAATGTTGGGACGAGAAAGGGCTGCAGAGGCTGGATGCAGGGGTGGGTGGAAGGGCTGTGGGCAAGGGGGCCCGTGTGGAGCTGTGGCTGCTCTTCCAGGTGGAAGGCCCAGATGGCCCAAAGAGCAGAGACAAGGACCCCTGGCCTCAGGCCAGCAGGAGGGGCGATTGGCCATCAGTGGGGACTGCCTAAGGGTAGAGCAGGGAGATGTGGATCAGGCAGCGCTCGGGAAGCTTGGAGCAAGCGCTGGCTCCTGCACCCCGGTGACGGACATCCCCGTACATCTCTGGATGAACTTGGAAGTGGCCTCACACCTCTCAAAGGCAGAGAACCCGGTGGCCACTGTTTTTTGGTGGGCGCTGGTGTGTGAGCTGAAAGGCTTTGTCCCTCCTGGCCTGAGGCATTGAGTCCTGGGTCCAGAGCAGTGGTGGCGTGGGGCAGCCTGGAGTTTGAGGGGCTGGACTGCTGCACTTGGTCATTCTGCCAACCCCTGGCGAGGTCACTGCGCCCCAGGGATACAACGGTGGACAATTCTGCAGCCCCTGTGGGTGGCAGCAGCGAGGAATGTCAGGTAGTGATCAGCCTGTGAAGGCAAACAGATGTGGTGCCATTGGGATGATGGAAAATTTTGAGGAGGTGCTGCCTTAATTAGGGGTCCAGGGAAGGTGGCCCTTGAACTTAGACCTGAATCAGCCAGCCACGGGAGGATCTGGGGCAAAGGAGTCCAGGAAAAGAAGAACAGCAAGCGCAGAGGCCCTGGCACAAGCAAGCTGGGGATGATTTAAGGAGATTTAAGAAGGCCAAGGTGGCAGGAGCAGAGTGGGAGAGGCAGTGAGAGAGGAGATAAGGTGGGAGGGCCAGGCAGGAGCTGGGTTGCGTGTGGGCCACGGAGGTGCAGAGCTTGCAGGATGGAAGGTCAGCTGGAGCTCCTCAGAGGTGTCGGAGGTGGGCAGTGACGACGGGGAGTCCCAGGCTCTGCCAGTGGGGGGGCAAGGCAGCCCCTCGGGCCTCTGGGCCCCAGTTGTCAATTTCCAGTTCTGCTTCCTGATGGCACTGAGGGTTCCTTTGTGCCCCAGCACCTTCCATCGGCCAGTCTCCAGTTTCAGCTTGCCGTGGGGCTGCAGTGAACACTTAGTGGCTGGCTCTGCCTGGAGCCAGACCCCCGTCGCTTGCTGTGTGACTGTGGACAAGGAACTTGGCCTCTCTGAGGCTGATTTGCTCTATGGGTGAAATGGGGGATAGGGTTATTGCAGAGTAAATGGCTCTGGACCCTTGGCGCCTGCTCAGTTACTATTGGTTGCGACTGTCGTCATGCTGTGCGGTGTGATAGGTGGAAGGGCAGCCGCTGGACTGGCCGGAGGCTACATGGGCCACTCCCCATCTCGTCCTGCAGAGGTGCAGCTGAAACCCAAGCACCAGCCCTACAAGCTGGGACGCCAGTGGCCGGAGCTGCTGCTGCGCTTCACCAGTGCCCCGGACGATGACGTGGCCATGGGTCAGTGCTGCTGCCTGTCTGTCCTTGCCTCGGGACCACCTGAGTCTGCATCTCTGGCTCCCAGCCCAGCCAGGGCCCTGCCAGCAAGGAGCTGCCCTGGCTGAGGGGCAGGGCCTGCGTCTCCCCCAGGCTCCGTCAGCCACCCCTGGCAGGGGAGGAAGGGGTCCCTGAGTGAAGCCCCATTGGGGGATGGGCTGGGAGCCGCCGGGGCACGTTGGGATGAGCTGCACACTCCACCCTCTGCACGGCCCTCCGGTTTTCTCAGCCCTGGTGGGTGAGGTTGGTGGCCGGGGCCTGCGCCAATCGGGAGAGGGGAGGGCTAAGCAGAGTGGGGATGCCCGGCAGTGACCCAGCCTCTCTCCCCAGATGAGCCTTTCCTGCAGTTCCGAAGGAACGTGTTCTTCCCAAAGCGGCGGGAGCTCCAGGTGAGGCAGGAGCCCTGGTGGCCCCACCAGGCCTGGCCCCTTGTGCCCAGCCTCCCTGTCCCTAGACCCCTGGACATTCGCACCTTGCCCCAGCCCAACTGAGCAGCTCTCCCTGCCCCAGCCCAGCTGAGCGGCTGTCCCTGCCACACCCACCTGCAGATCCATGATGAGGAGGTCCTGCGGCTGCTCTATGAGGAGGCCAAGGGCAACGTGCTGGCTGCACGGTACCCGTGCGACGTGGAGGACTGCGAGGCTCTGGGCGCCCTGGTGTGCCGCGTGCAGCTTGGGCCCTACCAGCCCGGCCACCCGGCAGCCTGCGACCTGAGGTGAGGGCCTGTGTGACTTGAGGCGGGGGCGCTGGGTGGGGGAGTTTGTCCTTGGAATGAAACTTACAAGCAGTCTTCAGTCTCGCAAGGTGGGGGCAGGGTCCTGGAGTCAGGAGGCCTCAGCCCCGCAGGCTCACTCTGGCCCTGGGCAGTTGTTCCGCCCCTCAGCCTCCTTTTCCTCACCTGCCCTGGGCTGGAGCCTCAGGTGAAGTGAAGTCTGGGAGAAGAATCTGGAGCCCTGCCTCCTGCCGGCCAGGGTCAGAGGAGCTGGGCTTTTGGAGTCACAGCCAGGGACCACCCAGATACTGACCCTTTGTCACCAGTAACAGGCCAGCTTAGTTCCAGACTCCTGGGGTGTTCCCCAGGCGGTCGGCAAGCTGGCTGTCCACCTCCCAGCCCTCTCCAGGAGCCGAGTTCTCTGCTGTGTAAATTAGCAGGGCCTTGGGTGGCGAGGATTGAGTCTGCCCTGCCAAAGCCCAGGCCGGTCTCTGGTCTCCATGGAGGATTATCCCGAGGTTTAGAAATAATTCCAGTGAAGGGGCCGGACACGGTGGCCCAGGCCTGTAATCCCAACACTTTGGGAGGTCAAGGCAGGCAAATCGCTTAAGGTCAGGAGTATGAGACCAGCCTGGCCAACATGGTGAAACCCCATCTCTACTAAAAACACAATAAGTAGCCGGGTGTGGTGGCGCACACCTGTAATCCCAGCCGTTTGGGAGGCTGAGGCAGGAGAATCACTTGAACCTGGGAGGTGGAGGTTGCAGTGAGCCAAGGGCATGTCACTGCACTCCAGTCTGGGTGACAGAGTGAGACTCTGTCTAAAAAAAAAAAAAAAAAAAATGCCGGGTGCGGTGGCTCACGCCTGTAATCCCAACACTTTGGGAGGCCAAGGCGGGCAGATCACCTGAGCTCAGGAGTTCAAGACCAGCGTCAACGTGGAGAAACCCCGTCTCTACTAAAAATACAAAATTATCTGGGCAAGGTGGTGCATGCCTGTAATCCCAGCTACTCGGGAGGCTGAGGCAGGAGAATTGCTTGAACTTGGGAGATGGAGGTTGCAGTGAGCCGAGATCGAGCCATTGCACTCTAGCCTGGGCAACAAGAGTGAAACTCCGTCTCAAAAAAGAAAAAAAAGGACTGAGCGCTCCAACTGCAGCTTATCTGATGGCTGGTCCACAGCCCACAGAGTACCCGCTGCCTGAGGCGGGGAACCAACTGTGGGTATGCCAGGGCCTCTCCTGCTTCATGTGGGGCGGGGGAGATGCCCTTTCTTTTGTGAGCCTGTGCTAGTTGTAGGTTGGCGTTTTCACGTTTTTATCTGGCAGAACAAAGCATTGAGAGCATTAAAACCCCTGCACCAGTTTTGGTTATAAAAGTTCCACCAGTTCAGAAATCCCAACAGTCCTGACTTGGTGACACAGATGTTGCTCTGAAACCCTCCTGCTGCAGTCTGATTCTAGGCAGGTGGGGGCTCTTTGTTCGGCCTCCAGACCTTCCCTCAGCCTCTCACCTCTGCTGTGAGCTGCAGACCTGGGCCCATCTCCTGGGCCTCCTTCACTCGTCTGGCTGCCCTGTGTGTCTGTGTGCTTTCGCAGGTGGGGGTCAGGGACCTCTGCAGTGCCGGGCACACTGCGGGTGCTCAGGGTGGTGGGTTCCTTCCCTTCTGGGGGTGAAGAGGGGCCTGGTGACTCCCTGTGTCTTTCCCTTCGGCTCCTATGAGTTTCCTGGGTGGACACGTGGTAACCAACCAGGCAGGAGGCAGGAAGGGTTGGGTGACAGGACCAGGCCCCATGGGGGCCCTTGGTGCACATGGGGCTGCAGTGCAGAGGCTGCCGGCTCAGGCAGGACTGGTGGGAAGTGCAGGAAGGTGGGGCCCGGGTTCCTGTTCCTGGATGGAGATGCAGGCATCTGGAGCCGCAGGATGAGCCTTTGGCTTCAGACGGTGACCCCGGGTCAGACGGGCAGAGGGACAGCCCCAGGTGGGCCTCATAGGGAGCCCCATCACAATCCTTGGCCTGCACCTGGAGAGCTTGTCAAGTTTTAGGGCCGGGGGAGCTCACCTGGGACAGATGGGGGTGTCACCATCCCCACTCTGCAAAGGAAGCAGGCGCAGGACAGGAGGTGCCTCTCACCAGCTGTACAGCTGCTCTCGGCAGAAGCAGACAGGCTGGCCCTGGAGTCTGCCCTTCGGAGAGGGGCTGAGAACTGAACCCCCTCTGTCTGGTGCCTGGGTCTCCCCTCGTGGGCTCCTTACCCAGCCTCTGACGTGGAAGTAGATGTGTGTCTGCTTCCTCCAGGCAGCCTTGCTTCCCTCGCCCTCCCCCTTGAGCCTGGCACCTCTGGTTGGGCCGCTAGCACCTGTCTTCCTTCCTCCACAGGGAGAAGCTGGACTCCTTCCTCCCTGCCCACCTCTGTAAGCGGGGCCAGAGTCTCTTTGCTGCCCTCCGGGGCCGTGGGGCCAGGGCCGGGCCGGGCGAGCAGGGCCTGCTGAACGCCTACCGCCAGGTGCAGGAGGTCAGCAGCGATGGCGGGTGCGAGGCCGCCCTGGGCACCCACTACCGCGCCTATCTCCTCAAGTGCCACGAGCTGCCCTTTTATGGGTAAGAGCCACAGCCCCGCAGTCCCCCACCCCCTCCACAGGCTGTTCTTGGGCTTTGCTAGCACAGCTGCCAGTGAGCCCACCTCTGCTCCAGCTGAGCTGTGTCCCCATGAAGTGGTGTCTTGTCACGAGCACCTCAGGCCCCACCGTTCCAAGCTGGGCACCTGTCCTCCCCTTCCTCCTGTCAGGGGCTGGGACACCTTGGATGGGTCCTCTCCTTCTACCTGGCACAGTCACCTCGTCACTGGCCCAGCCGACCTCGCCTTCAGCCAGCTGTCTCTGTCACGCAATTGTTGTCTAACAAACATCTCTGTGCACCTACTGCACGCGCGCTCCCTGGGCACTGGAGGTCCCCCTGAGCCAGAGACACCGTGCCCCTGCCTGATGAAGCTGATGTTCTAGTGGAGAGAGACGAGAACACAGAGGTTTAGGAGAGCCTGTCATTGGGCACAGGCGGCAGCCAGAAGACCAGAGGATGGGGTGTGGCTTGGGCCTTGTGGTCAGAACAGGTGAGATGGTCAGATGCAGGACGTTCTGAGGGCAGAGTGACAGGATTTGCCAGATGGATGTGCAGTGGATGAAGCGAAGGAGAGGAGGCAGAGAGGACTGGCCTAAGCCCCTGGCAGATGGCGTTGTCCTCTGCTGAGCTGGGGGCGGCACTGTGGAGTGGTCAGGGAAAGTTTAGGAATTTGGTTTTTTGTTTTTGTTTTGAGACAGGGTCTTGCTCTGTCACTCAGGCTGGAGTGCAGTGGCACAGTCGTGGCTCACTGCAGGCTCGACCTCCTGGGCTCAAGCAAGCCTCCTGAGTCGCTGGGACCACAGGTGTGCAGCACCATGCCCGGGTAATTTTTTTTTTTTTTTTTTTTTTTTGAGATGGAGTATCGCTCTTGTTGCCAGGCTGGAGTGCAATGCCATGATCTCGGCTCACTGCAACCTCTGCCTCCCAGGTTCAAGCGATTTTCCTGCCTCAGCCTCCCAAGTAGCTGGGACTACAGGCATGCACCACCATGCACGGCTAATTTTTGTATTTTTAGTAGAGATAGGGTTTCACCATGTTGGCCAGGCTGATCTTGAACTCCTCACCTCAGGTGATCCGCCTGCCTCGGCCTCCCAAAGTGCTGGGAGCCACCATGCCTGGCCTAATTTTTGTATTTTTTGTAGAGACGGGGTTTTGCCTGTTGGCCAGGCTGGTCTGGAACCCTGGGGTCAAGTGATGCTCCCGCCTCAGCCTCCCACAGCACTGGGATCATAGGCATGAGCCACCGTGCCTGGCTGGGAGCTTGCTTTGGACATGTTGATTTTGAGATACTTGTTAGACGCCCCACTGGCGACTTCGCGTGGGCATCTGGTGTCTAGTGCAGTCTGAACTGGAGCTCGTATTTGGCGAATCCTATGCATATGGATGGCACCTGAAGCCTGGAGAGATGCTGGGAGGCAAGTGTGGGCCAGGTGAGAAGGGGCCCTGGGCCCCCCAGCAAGGCAGGAGGGCTCTACCTGCAGCAGCTCCTAGCGCATGCCCCGCTTGTCCTCCTGGCAGCTGGCAATGGATGTGGGCTCCAGCCTGGTGGGCGAGCGTGAGCAGGGATGGAGACAGTGAGTGTGACCAGCTGTCACAACTCTGCTGTAAAATGGGGTCAAGCAACGGGTCTTGTAGTGGTTTTGAGGGGGAGGTGACAGCCCATGTGTGCTGACCGGCAGGTGGCCCTCTCCTGGCTGCTTCGGTTTCCTCAGTGAAATCGGAGGGCTGGCCATCAGCTGAGCTTGGGGGACAGAAGTCTTCCAGAGGAGGCTGGAGCAGGACGGCCCCAGGAATTCAAGGTGGCCCGTGCTGGTCTCCAGCCCCATCCCATCGCGTGGAGAGAGCGGGGTTTAACTTGGGCTCTGGCTCAGTGGGTGGTGAGGGCAAGGGTGAGCCTGAGGGACAGGAGAAGGCAAGGCTGCAGGAGGGACAGGTGGCAGCTCTTCTCAATGTTTTTTTTTTTTTTTTTTTTTTTTTTGAGATGGAGTCTCGCTCTGTTGCCCAGGCTGGAGTGCAGTAGCACGATCTTGGCTCACTGCGAGCTCCGCCTCCCAGGTTCACGCCATTCTCCTGCCTCAGCCTCCGGAGTAGCTGGGATTATAGGTGCCCACCACCATGCCCGGCTAATTTTTTTTGTATTTTTAGTAGAGATGGGGTTTCACCCTGTTAGCCAGGATGGTCTCAATCTCCTGACCTCATGACCCGCCTGCCTCGGCCTCCCAAAGTGCTGAGATCACAGGCATGAGCCACCGCGCCCAGCCTCTTCTCAGTTTTGAGCCCTGGAGCCACTCCCCTCACCTCCTCGTGCTTCCCAGCAGGTCCCTGCTGCTGAAAGGTCTCCGCCTGGACAGTGGTCAGCAGGCTCTCCTGGCCACCTCCAGCAGCCCTGGCCCCCAGACCAAGTGCCAAACCCACATGACTGGCTTTGCTCCACACCTGGGGCCATGCGCTTCCCTCCGCCTGCAGTGCCCACCCTTCTCTGTGCCATCAGGCCCTTCTCCCTCCGGTCGCACACTGCCAGCTCAGATGCTGCCACCCCTACGAAGCCTCCCCTTCATCCCACCTCTGTTTCTCCCTTCCCTGGGGCGGGTTTCAGTCACCCAAACAGCAGAAGTTTCTCAGAACCCAGGTTGGGGCCTCGAGCAGCCTCCCTCAGCATTTCTGGTGCTGGCCGGAGGCTGACCCCAGTCCCCTCCCCAGGTGTGCCTTCTTCCACGGTGAGGTTGACAAGCCGGCCCAAGGCTTTTTGCACCGGGGTGGGCGCAAGCCAGTTTCTGTGGCCATCAGTCTGGAAGGCGTGCACGTCATCGACAGCAGAGAGAAGGTACTGCCCCCAGCTCCTCCAGGGTGGAGAGGATGGGAGGGGGCTCCTGACTCAGGTCTTCCTGGTTCCTCTGGGCCTGTGGGGGCCTGGGGGCAAGGTGGATGGACTGTCTGGGAGGCACCCTGCCTCCGTCGGATGTCCTCGTAGCCCCTGAGGGTGATCCTGGGTCCTCTTGCCCAACATGCTAGGCTGTGGGGTGGCCGGGGCAGGGGAGGCCGCAGCTGGGACTTCACTGCTGAGTGGAGGGAGGGCAGCAGGGCCCGCTGCTCTGCCTGGCTGATGGCTGGAGAACAGCCTGATGCTCCAGAAGACCCCGCGACGGGAGCCCTCTTGGGCTGACCGTGTCCTCTTCTTTCTGCGTTTGGTGGCCAGCCCTGGGTAGAGAGCCGCATCAGCAGCCAGCCCTGTGGGGCAGATTACCTGTCCCTGGGCAGAAATTTGCTCCTAAGCCAGCAGAAGAGTTTTGGCTGGCTTCTGGTTGTCCCGGAAGAGGGACCCCAGCCCCTGCTGCCATCTGTGTCCTGGGAGGCAGGGCCCAGCTCAGCCTCATGGTAGATGCCACCCCCGACCTCATAGAAGAGACTCCGCTTCCCCACCTGCCTCCTCCCCCACGTGCCTCCCCCGCTGTCAGGGGCTTGGCCTGCTGGTGGGACTGTTGTGGGAGAGGGGATCTCAGCTTCCCTGGACCACAGCCCCTGGCAGGCTCTGATGAAAGCTGAGGCTCTCTCCTTACAGAAACACATGAACAAATGTAGACTCAGCCTTGGAGAGGCACACACCCTGGCCAGGTGTCTGAGTGGGATGGGGTGGGGAGCAGACCTCTGCCCAGGGGTCAAGCCTGGCTCTGTGTCTCCTGCTGGCCAGCATGTCCTGCTGGGCCTGCGCTTCCAGGAGCTGTCGTGGGACCACACCTCCCCCGAGGAGGAGGAGCCCATCTTGTGGCTGGAGTTCGACGGGGACAGCGAGGGCACACCTGTCAACAAGCTCCTCAAGATCTACTCCAAGCAGGTAGTGCGGGTGGTGCCTGCACACGGGTGGGGAGGCTGGGCCCAGGTGCCCTGGGTCCCAGACAATTAGAGGCACCAGGCTGGCGGGCAAGGAGGTGAGAAGCTGCCTTGGGCCTGAGGATGAAAGCGGCCTGGGCACAAGGGGTGCCTTGAGTCCTGCTGACCCGGAGCTGCCCTGGGAGGTCAGGAGGCCTGGTCTGCAGACTCCACGCCGGTGGTGGTGGCAGCTGTGGGGTTCGGGCAGCTGTTTGTTGAGGGCTTGTTGAGTGCTTTGAGACCAGCCTGCGCCCTCCCCTCCTGTCCCCAAGACCAGTGCTGTTGTGACCCTATTCACAGTCACCTGCGGTGGGCGTGGAAGCGTTGGGCCTCTCCAAGCCTGTGTTTGATTTTCCCCTTCATTCATCGTGTTTTACTCAGCACCGAGCACCTCCTCCACCCCAGCCTCCCTCCCCAGCCTCCCTCCCCTGCCTCCCTCCCCAGCCTCCCTCCCCTGCCTCCCTCCCCAGCCTCCCTCCCCTGCCCCTCCCTCTCCCACTTGGGTCACATCAGAGGCCCCTCCCTCCCACAGGGCCCTTTCAGGACTGTTCCCACCCCTTCCTCCTTTCATCTCGGGTCTCTCTGGATCCTTCATTCCACACCTCTCCGGCTTCCTTTTGGTGCCCTTCACCCCTCCCTTTGCAGCCAGACCCCACCCCTGCGCCTCCCATGCTGGGGGCTTCTTCTAGCCCCATCGGCCTCTGCTTTGCCACAGGAGGGCCCCCTCCCCCTTCTCAGCTTAACTACATGCTCCTGGAAGCTTCTTTCCGCCCCCACCAGCCACCTCCTCCCCCAGCTTCCCCTGCTGCTCCCCATTTTCCTGGCCCCCCTCGAGGGCACTCCTCTCCCTGCCTCATGGCTTTGAACTCCAAGATATTCTCACCTTTATGTTCAAAGTTCACAATTTTCTTTTTTTTTTTTTTTTTGAGACGGAGACTGGTTTATGCTTTTTGTTTCCTAAGAAATTTTGCCTAACCCAAGACCACAAAGATTTTCTCATGTTTTCTTGTAGAAGTTGTATAAATTTAAGCCTCCCAGCCATCCCAAAGTCGATATTTTACATCAGGTGTGATATACAGGTCAATGTTCATGTTCGTGTTTACAGATTCTCAATTGTTTCGGTGTCGTTTGTTGAAAAGACATTGAATTGGCCGGGCATGGTGGATCACGCCTGTAATCCCAGCACTTTGGGAAGCCAAAGTGGGCGGATCTCTTTAGGCTCGGAGCTCAAGACCAGCCTGGCCAACAAGGTGAAACCCCCATCTCTACTAAAAATACAAAAAATTGGCCGGGTGTGGTGGCACACGCCCGTAATCCCAGCTACTACTTGGGAGACTGAGGCACGAGAATCACTTGAACTGGGGAGGCAGAGATTGTGGTAAGCCGAGATGGTGCCACTGCACTCCAGCCTAGGCAACAGAGTGAGACTCTGTCTCAAAAAAAAAAAAAGACATTGAATTGCCCTGACATCTTTGTTGAAAATCAATTGGCTGTACATGTGTGGGTCTGTTTCTGGATTCCCTCTTCTAAACCACTGATATATGTGTGTCTTTCACTGATAATCACACTATATATTGATTTTTGAACCTTTATAATAAGTCTTGAAATCAGGTAGTCTGATGTCCAGAACTTTGTTCTTTTTAAAATGGTTTCCATAGAAGTTTTAGAATCAGCTTGTTGATTTGTAGCATGCTCCCCTATCCACCCCCCAAAAAAAGGCTACCTAGGATTTTTATTGAGATTGCATTGATTACTTCGGAGGTCATTGACCTCTTAAGTCTTCCAGTCCATTTATTTCTGTATCTCCATTTATTTGTCTCTGATTTCTTTCATTAACATTTTATAGTTTTCAGCATACAAAGCTTCTGCATCTTTTGTTAGATTTATCCGTTTCTTTTTTTTTTTTCTTTTGGTGCTACTGTAAATGGCACTGTTTTTAATTTCAATTTCCAATTGATCATTTCCTTATATAGAAATATAATTGTTTTTGTTTTTTTTGAAACACTCTTGCTCTGTCACCGAGGCTGGTGTGCGGTGGCGCAATCATAGCTCACTGCATCCTTGACCTCTGGGCTCAAGCTATCATCCCTAGCCACAGGTGTGCACCACCATGCCAGGCTAACTTTATTTTATTATATTTGTAGAGACAAGGTCTCACTATGTTGCCCAGGCTAATCTTGAACTCCTGGGCTCAAGTGATTCTCCCACCTTGGCCTCCCAAAGTGCTGGGATTACAGGCATGAGCCCCTGTGTCTGCCTTTTTTCTTTTTTTCTTTTTTTTTTTTTTTTTTGAGACAGAGTCTCACTCTGTCGCCCAGGCTGGAGTGCAATGGCGCGATTTCAGCTCACTGCAACCTCCGCCTCCTAGGTTAAAGCGATTCTCTCACCTCAGCCTCCTGAGTAGCTGGGATTACAGGAGCCTGCCACCACGCCCAGCTAATTTTTGTATTTTTAGTAGAGATGGGTTTTCACCATGTTGGCCAGGCTGGTCTCAAACTCCTGACCTCAGGTGATCCACCCGCCTCGGCCTCCCAAAGTGCTGGGATTACAGGCATGAGCCACGGCACCTGGCCTGGCCTGGGACTTTCTATGTGGACAGTCATGTGGTCTGTGAGTTGGGACAGCTGGGTCTCACTCTCCAATCTGTGTGCCTCTTGCTTGCCTTGCCTGACAGTGCTTCTGACCCCCAGTGTAGGATGGATAGGTGTGCGCAGGCGTCCCTGACGCACCTGGCCTGAGAGAGAACGTTGTCTTTCACTGAATAAGTGGGATTTCGCTGTGGGTTCTTCAGAGATGCGCTTCATCAGGTTGAGGAAGTTCCTTTCTGACCCTGGCTTGCTGAGTTTTATCTTGGACAGATGTTCAGCAGAGCTTCCTCTTTCGGCTGCATTTGAACAGCAGGCTTCCTGAGCCTCAGAGGCATGTTGCTGTGCAGGAGTTTTTGTTCTAGGAAACTTAGTAGGCTTCCCTGTTATGGTTGCACTCAGGACTCTGTCCCCACCGGCTGCCGTCCCCTCGCCAGCCCACTGCCCTTTGGCTGGTGGAGTCCACTTGGTGAGGAGAGGAGTGTGGGTGGACTGAGCTGAGGGCAGGGAGCGTGGAGAGCCCACCAGGCCTCTGCTCTTCCTTCTGGGCCAAGCAGCAGTGCCCACCCGCCCAGCCCAGAGGGATTGTAGCTGCCCTGTGGAGAGGCAGGAGCCAGGCCAGTCTCCGCAGGGTCACTCCCAGCGTCTGACCCAGCCCCACCAGTCAGGAGCACAGGTGGCCATTCCTGTCTACTTGGCCTCACCTTATCCCAGGCCTGCAGCAGTGCTTGGCACGTGGGAGGCACTCAGGAAATACCTGTGTCCTAAGGGGTACCACCCTCTTAACACCCTCTGCGACTCCCTCAAACCCCTGAAGGCCCTGTCCTTGGTGCCCAGCTGTGCCCGCTGGCACCCGGCTGCTGCATCTTTTCTGTCAGTGTGCCTCATGCTTCACACCTGTTGAGTAGGAGTCACTTTTGAAGAACGTGCTGGCAGGGAGCCGCCCGCCCCTGCCCTGGTGACATCGCGCCCCTTCCTCCTGGCTGCAGGTTTTCCTCCCAGCCAGCACCACCCGCCTCCCCGCCCCGCTTCCCCACTCTTCGTCCTCTCTGCAGCAGCCGGCTCCCTACCCCCTCCCTCCCCACCTGCTTCTGCCCATGGAGTCAGCCTTCCTGGGCTGTGCCTTCTGACCAGAATGTTCTTTCTTTCCCACCTGAACTCCCAGATCTGGAGATCCCTCCTCATCCACCAGGACTCACCTTCACAGTCACCCAAGTGGGACACCTCCCCTGCCTCCCTGCTCCCTCCCTCCTGAGTGATGTGTGTCCCCTTCCCCGCTTCCCCAACCAGAGAGCAGAGCTCATTTCAGGCTCAGCAACAGGCATGGAAGGGGGGCCTGGCCAGGCCTCACACTGCCCCCTCCTCCCCAGGCCGAACTGATGAGCAGTCTCATTGAGTACTGCATCGAACTGAGCCAGGCGGCGGAGCCCGCAGGCCCCCAGGACAGTGCGACTGGCTCGCCCTCGGACCCCAGCTCCTCACCGGCTCCTGTTCAGCGCCCCAAGCTGCGGAGGCAGGGCAGTGTGGTGTCCAGCCGGATCCAGCATCTCTCCACCATCGACTACGTGGAGGACGGTGAGCAGCCCTTCTGTGCATGTGCACACACAAACACGCATGCGCGTGCACACACCGGGGGGAGTTCCTGAGGACAGGGCATTGCAGAGCAGCTCCAGACCCAGTGTGAGCTGGCCTCCATCTCAGGACACAGCTGTGAGCAGGCCGAGCCCGGGCCTTGGCCATAGTGCCTTTCCTGTCCCTTCTCACTGCTGCGTCACAGACGTTCTGCAGCATTGTCCAGGATGTGATCCGGGAAACGACTCAACATTTGTTACTGAAGTGTTGGGTAGGTGGGGCGCGGTGGCTCATGCCTGTAATCCCAGCACTTTGGGAGGCCAAGGCAGGAGGATCACCTGAGGTCAGGAGTTCAAGAACAGGCTGGCCAACATGGTGAAACCCTGTCTCTACTAAAAATACAAAAAAAGTAGCGAGGTGTATGGCAGGCGCCTGTAATCCCAGCTACTCGGGAGGCTGAGGCAGGAAAAACGCTTGAACCCGGCAGGCAGAGGTTGCAGTGAGCCGAGATTGCATCATTGCACTCCAGCCTGGGAGACAGAGCAAGACTCCGTCTCAAAAATAAATAAATAAATAAATAAATAAATAAATAAAGCGTTGGGTAAATCACTGCTGTGACCACATCTTGGGGTGTTCAGTGCAGCTGGTAAAAATACAGTACCCAGGCCGGGTGCAGTGTCTCACACCTGTAATCCCAGTACTTTGGGAGACCAAGACAAAGAGGATCACTTGAGCCCAGGAGCTCAAGACCAGCCTGGACAACAGAGTGAGACCCTGTCTCTACAAAATAAACTTAGCTGAGCACGGTGGTATATGCCTGTAGTCTCACCTTCTTGGGAGGCTGATGAGGTAGGAGTATCTCTGAGCCCAGGAGTTGGAGGTTTGCAGTGAGCTACGATTGTACCACTGCACTCCAGCCTGGGTGACAACAATGAGACCCTATATATATATATATATTTTTTTTTAAATTAATTAATTAGTTAATTATTTTTGAGACGGAGTCTCACTCTGTCGCCCAGGCTGGAGTGCAGTGGCATGATCTCAGCTCACTGCCACCTCCGCCTCCCCAGTTCTAGTGATTCTCCTGCCTCAACCTCCCGAGTAGCTGGGACTACAGGTGTGTGCCACCACACCCGGCTAATTTTTTTTTTTTTTTTTTTTGAGACAGAGTCTCACTCTGTCGCCCAGGCTGGAGTGCAGTGGGCGCGATCTTGGCTCACTGCAAGCTCCACCTCCTGGGTTCACGCCATTCTCCTGCCTCAGCCTCCTGAGTAGCTGGAACTACAGGCGCCCACCACCATGCCCGGCTACTTTTTTGTATTTGTAGTAGAGACGGGGTTTCACCGTGTTAGCCAGGATGGTCTCGATCTCCTGACCTTGTGGTCCATCCGCCTTGGCCTCCCAAAGTGCTGGGATTACAGGTGTGAGCCACTGCACCTGGCCCTAATTTTTTGTGTTTTTAGTAGAGATGGGGTTTCACCGTGTTAGCCAGGATGGTCTCAATTTCCTGTCCTCGTGATCCACCTGCCTTGGCCTCCCAAAGTGCTGGGATTACAGGCGTGAAACACCACACCAAGCCCGAGACCCTGTTTTTAAAAAGGAATACCCTGGCCGGGTGCAGTGGCTCACGCCTGTAATCCTAGCACATTGGGAGGCCAAGGCGGGTGGATCACCTGAGGTCGGGAGTTCAAGACCAGTCTGACCAACATGGAGAAAACTCTTCTCTACTAAAAATACAAAATTAGCTGGATGTGGTGGTGGTCGCCTGTAGTCCCAGCTACTTGGGAGGCTGAAAGCAGGAGAATCGCTTGAACCCAGGAGGCGGAGGTTGCAGTGAGCCAAGATCACGCCACTGCACTCCAGCCTGGGCAACAAGAACGAAACTCCGTCTCAAATAAATAAATAAATAAATAAATAATAAAAAGGAATACCCTAAATGCATCTTGTGTCAGATCCTGGAAGAGAGGACATTTGTGGAAAAACTATTGAAGTCCAAAAGAATTTTAGTTAACAGATACCGTGTCAGTGTTCATTCCTTAGCTCTGATGTGGTGACAGAACATGCTGTCATTGGGAGAAGTTGTGGCGGTATTCTGGAACTCTCTACACCTTTACAGCTTTCCTAGAAATCTAGAATTATTCCATGATAAAAAGTTTTTTAATGCAGTAACAAAGATCTACATTTATTTATTTATTTATTTATTTATTTATTTTGAGACAGAGTCTCGCTCTGTCACCCAGGCTGGAGTGCAATGGTGTGATCTTGGCTCACTGCAACCTCCGCACCCTGGGTTCAAGTGATTCTCCTGCCTCAGCCTCCCGAGTAGCTGGGATTACAGGGGTGAGCTACCACGCCCAACTAAGTTTTGTATATTTAGTAGACACGGGGTTTCACCATGTTGGCCAGGCTGGTCTCAAACTCCTGACCTCAAGTGATCTGCTCACCTTGGACTACCAAAGTGCTGGGATTACAGTGTGAGCCACCGCACCCGGCCAGAGATCTACATTTTACATGGCAAGATGTTCACAAAATAATATTCAGTAAAAAGAAATGGCCAGGCGTGGTGGCTCACGCCTGTAATCCCAGCACTTTGGGAGGCCAAGGTGGGCAGATCACAAGGTCAGGAGATCGAGACCATCCTGGCTAACACGGTGAAACCCTGTCTCTACTAAAAAAGAAAAAAAATACAAAAAATTTAGCTGGGCTGGTGGCAGGCACCTGTAGTTCTAGCTACTCAGGAGGCTGAGGCAGGAGAATGGTATGAACCTGGGAGGTGGAGCTTGCAGTGAGCCGAGATCGCGCCACTGCACTCCAGCCTGGGCGACAGAGCGAGACTCCACCTCAAAAAAAAAAAAAAGAAAGCAATGGTAGGCCAGGTGCGGTGGCTCACACCTGTAATCCCAGCACTTTGGGAGGCCGAGGCAGGCAGATCACGAGGTCAGGAGATCGAGACCATCCTGGCTAACACGGTGAAACCCTGTCTCTACTAAAAATACAAAAAGAAAAAAAATTAGCCAGACGTGGTGGTGGGTGCCTGTAGTCCCAGCTACTCGGGAGAATGGCGTGAACCTGGGAGGCGGAGCTTGCAGTGAGCGGAGATCGCGCCACTGCACTCCAGCCTGGGCGACAGAGCGAGACTCTGTCTCAAAAAAAAAAAAAAAAAGGAAATGAGTAACAGGACAGCATGTGTGCAGCCATGCGCATGAGGAGGGCGGGCCCAGCTGTGGCCGTCAGCGGCTGTAGCTTTGACTTTTTCTTTGTACTTCTTGGAGCACGTAAATCTGTTACAATGAACATGTCATTTTTATAGTCTTGTAATTTTTAGAATAATTGTTTTTTCTTTTTTTTTTTTTTGGAGACGGAGTTTCACTCTTGTTGTCCAGGCTGGAGTGAAATGGTGCGATATCGGCTCACCGCAACCTCCACCTCCCTGGTTCAAGCGATTCTCCTGCCTCAGGCTCCCAAGTATCTGGGATTACAGGCTTGCACCACCACGCCCAGCTAATTTTGTATTTTTAGTAGAGACGGAGTTTCTTCATGTTGGTCAGGCTGGTCTCCAACTCCCGACCTCAGGTGATCCGCCCGCCTTGGCCTCCCAAAGTGCTGGGATTACAGTCGTGAGCCACTGCGCCCAGCCCTAGAATAAGTTTTATAATCAGAAAAAGCAAACTTTTTCTACAATGTAATTTGGACCACTGTGTGGCATTCCTTGGCATGGTTTTTGCACGCTCATTTTGACCCAGTCCTCTGCTTGTGGGCATTACAGTTTTCAGCGTTCAGCTCTTCTAAACAGCACACCTACAGCAAAGTCCTTCCTTAGAATCTGAAATGTTTCCTCAGGATACTTTCCTAGAAATGGCCTTGCTAATGTAAAAGTGTGCAGATTTTTTTTTTTTTAAATAGGATTTCACTCTAGTGCCTAGACTGTAGTGCAGTGGCCTAGTCAAGGCTCACTGCAGCCTCAACCTCCCGTGCTCAAGCAGTCCTTCTGCAGTCTCCTGAGTAGGTGGGACTAAGGTCATGAGCCACCACTCCTGGCTAATTTTTAAATTCTTTGTCAAGGCAGCGTCTCACTATGTTGCCCAGACTGGTCTCAAAACTCCTGGGATCAAATGATCCTCCCACCTCAGCCTCCCAAAGTGCTGGGATTACAGATGTGAGCACCGTGCCTGGCCGATACGCTGATTTTGAAGAGGCTTTTCATACCTGCCACCTTCCAGAGAAGTTGTGCCCAGGTGTACCCTCCCCAGCAGAGAAGATGGTGTCTGCCTCCCATGCCCTCACCCACAATGGGTGTAATCATTCCGAGCCAAAGGGAACTTGTCTGGGCTGGTGTTTGAACACAATGAGATTGGAAATTTTTTTTTTTTTTTGAGAAAGTCTCGCTCTGTTGCCCAGGCTGGAGTGCAATGGCATGATCTCGGCTCACTGCAACCTCTGCCTCCCGGGTTCAAGTGATTCTCCCTGCCTCAGCCTCGCAAGTAGCTGGGATTGCAGGTGCCCACCACCATGCCCGATTAATTTTTGTATCTTTAGTAGAGACAGGGTTTCGCCATGTTGGCCAGGCTGGTCTCAAACTCCTGACCTCAGGTGATCTGTCCGCCTCAGCCTCCTGAAGTGCTAGGATTACAGGAATAAGCCACCGTGCCCAGCCGATTGCAAATTTTTACGTGCTTGATCATATTTAGATTTCCTTCCTGAATTACTGATGATTTCTTTTGCTCATTTTTCTTCTGTTGCTTGACTTTTTAAAATTAACAATCTGGCCAGGTGAGATGGCTGTAATCCCAACACTTTGGGAGGCCGAGGCAAGCAGATTGCTTGAGTCCAGGAGTCCAAGACCAGCCTGTGCAACATAGCAAGACCGCATCTCTATTTAAAAGATTAGCAGGGCATGGTGGCTCACGCCTGAAGTCCCAGCTAGTTGGGAGGCTGAGATGGGAGGATCACCTGAGCCCAGAGGGTTATGGCTTCAGTGAGTTAGGATCACAACACTGCAGTCCAGCCTGGGTGACAGAGTGAGACCCTGTCGCAAAAAAAAAAAAAAAAAAAAAAAAAAAAATTAACGTCTTGGCTAGGCTCACACCTGTAATCTCAGTACTTTGGGAGACAGAGGCAGGAGGCTCACCTGAGGCCAGGAGTTCGAGACCAGCCTGGGCAATCGAGCAAGACCCTGTCTCTACACAAACTAAAAAAACCTTAGCCATGGCTCACACCTGTAGTCCCAGCTATTGGGGATGCTGAAGTGGGAGGATCACCTAGGCTTAGGAGGTAAGGCTACAGTGAGCCGTGATTGTAACACTGCACTCCAGCCTGAGCAACACAGCTTGTCTCAAAAAAAAAACCACAAAGGCGGGTCATGGTGGCTCACACCTGTAATCCCAGCACTTTGGGAGGCCAAGGCAGGTGGATCACGAAGTCAGGAGTTTGAGAGTAGCCTGGCCAATGTGGTGAAACCTGTCTCTACCAAAAATACAAAAATTAGCCAGGCACAGTGGCCCACGCCTGTAATCCCAGCACTTTTGGAGGCCAAGGTGGGTGGATCACGAGGTCAAGAGATCGAGACCATCCTGGCCAGCATGGTGAAACCCCGTCTCTACTAAAAATACAAAAATTAGTGTGCGTGGTGGCGCACACCTGTAGTCCCAGCTACTCAGGAGGCTGAGGCAGGAGAATCGCTTGAACCCAGGAGGTGGAGGTTGCAGTGAGCCAAGATCGTGCCATTGCACTGCGGCCTGGGTGACAGAGCAAGACTCCATCTCAAAACAAAACAAAAGGCCGGGCGCAGTGGCTCACGCCTGTAATCCCAGCACTTTGGGAGGCCGAGGCAGGCAGATCACGAGGTCAGGAGATCGAGACCATCTTGGCTAACACGGTGAAACCCCGTCTCTACTAAAAATACAAAAAATTAGCTGGGCGCCGTGGCGGGTGCCTGTAGTCCCAGCTTCTCGGGAGGCTGAGGTAGGAGAATGGCGTGAACCTGGGAGGCGGAGCTTGCAGTGAGCCGAGATAGTGCCACTGCACTCCAGCCTGGGCGACAGAGCGAGACTCCGTCTCAAAACAAACAAACAAAAAACAAACCCAAAAAAACCCAAAAACTAACATCTTACAGCAATATGGTACTTTTGTTTTAATTAATGACCCGGTATTGCCATTATTAGCCAAAGTGCCTACCTTAGTCAGATTTCCATAGTGTTTTCCAGACATCCCTCTGTGCCAGGATCCCACCAGGACCCCACACTGCATTTAGTTGTCACGTCTCCCCAGGCTTCTCTTGGCTATGAAGGACCCTCCTTGTTTGTGATGACCTTAGGTCGGCAGTGTTAGGGAGCGCTGCTCGGGGTATACTGTAGCATGCTGAGGGGAGCTGAGGCTCGGATGAGGGGAGCTCAGTCTGACCAGGCTCTGGAAGGAGCCGTCGCGCTGGAGCCAGAACCTGGCTTCCTGGGCCTGAGCCCCCTCACACAGGGACAGCGCCTCTGCTCAGTGTGCCCTCCCATTCCCTCGCAGGCAAGGGGATCAGGCGAGTGAAGCCGAAGCGCACCACATCCTTCTTCAGCCGGCAGCTGTCCTTGGGCCAGGGGAGCTACACCGTGGTGCAGCCCGGCGACAGCCTGGAGCAGGGCTGAGGACGCTGCACCCGGCAGGAGGAGGGCGACTGGGGGCCCTGGCCCGGCACTGTCCTCCTGAGGGGCAGGCGCCGGCTGCAACAGTCTCATGGGTCACCACGTGGGGAGGGCTGCCTCAGCAGGTTTCTCAGACCACGGAGAAGTGACTTTTGGGCCCGGGGCCATGCCCGGGCTGTGCAAAGCTGGCCAGGGCCTCCTGTAGGGCTCCTCTGCAGCCTGCCCTCCCTTCCCACCTTCCCCCGGACGCTGGGCCCTGCTGCTCTCTCAGGACCATCCGATCAAGCTGCAGCTGCCACCCTCACCTAGAAACATGCCTTTGTGCCCACCTCAAGATGGGCAGTGTCCCTGTTCTGAAGTGCCCAGTGGCAGCTCCAGTGGTAGAGGACCAAGGATTGAGGTTTGGGACCTGAAGCTCCAGTGTGTGCCTTTGGCCTCTTCCCTGGACTTGGGTGACCAGTCTCCGCCTTCCTCCTGCTAGTGCTCCACCCCCTGGACTTGGATGACCAGTTTCCCACCTTCCTCCTGCTGGTGCTCCATCCCCCAATACCAGGCTGGGCCACCACTCTGAGGAGGGTGGGAGGGGCCTCCCTGGATTGAACCGGGACAGAAACATAGTGAGGGCCCCCACCACACCTCCCTGGTTGAATCAGGAATGGAGGGAGCCAGGCAGGGCCCTACCTGGGGTCCTGTGCCCCTCGTTCTGGTCTCCTTTGCAGGCACGAGATACCAGAAAGAGCATGCCTTTCTGATAGCCTTTGGTGATGTCACTGCTGGGAGGTGGCTGTCCTGTGGACCACCTGGCCTCCAGACCCACACTCACAGTCTGTGAAAAACTGAAAATCCCCTGGTGGGCACTCCCTGGAGCCCAAGCAGCTCCCCTAGGGGACTGACCGGACCTGACCTCTCCTCCTGTGTCTGGGTCTTCAGGTTTTAGTTTGGTCTTTGTTCATCTGAGTTGTGCTGGGGCAACGCCAGGAAGTGCCCTGGGTAACCTCTGCTGTGCGCTCCTTCCCAGGTGGCGCCATGGATTCCTCTGGGGGCTGGCGCGTGCCCGGAAAAGCCTGGGCCACACGGGACACTCTCTTCTTTATCGAGGACACTTGGAAAGGTGACTGATATGGGTGCTTGGCTTCTCTGGTCCCAGCTTGCCCTCCGGGGAGCAGGGGCTCTGTCTCGTCCCAGATGAGCTGAGAGCCCCTGAAAGGAGGGCTTTCCCAGCCCTGGGACCCTCCGAGGTGGGTGTGCGGGTCTCACAGGTGCTTCCTGGGACTTCCTGTGGCTGCACAGGGCTTGGCTTTGTCTTCGTTCCCGGTGGAAAACCGTGGGAGAGGAAGCTTGGGCCTCTACTCCAAGTATCAGAGCCTGTTCACCCTCCTCCCTTTGGTAGCTTGTGAATGTGCCAGGTGTTTTGAGGTAGGCTTGCCTTCTGGCAGCATGGACTTTGTTAAAATAATAGGCGGAAAGAAGAGGCCTGGGAAGGGCCCCCAGTCTTTTGGAATGTCCTGGTCACAGGGTCATGTCAGCTGCCAGTTCTCGTCTCCCGTCCTGGAGTTGCTCGGTCTTGCGGAGCTGCCCGCCTGCCTGTTCTGGCGGCTCCAGCGCAGGCTGTCCCTGCTGCTTTGATTCCAGGTGATTTTATTTTTTTTATTTTTTTGAGACGGAGTCTCGCTCTGTTGCCCAGGCAGGAGTGCAGTGGCGCATCTTGGCTCACTGCAACCTCTGTCTCAAGCGATTCTCCTGCCTCAGCCTCCTGAGTAGCTGGGATTACAGGTGCGTGCCACCAGGCCCCGCTGATTTTTGTATTTTTAGTAGAGATAGGGTTTCACCATGTTGGTCAGGCTGGTCGTGAACTCCTGACCTCATGATCTGCCCACCTCAACCTCCCAAAGTGCTGGGATTATAGGCGTGAGCCACCGCCCCCAGCTGATTCCAGGCGAATTCTTCTCTGATGGGCGGGCGAGGGTGTGTTCGTGTGATGGGTTGGAGTGTGTGTGTCTGAGTACACAGATGATGTGTTTTCCCTTCAGCTTACGTTTTCTGAGCATCCATTGTGCCTTAACATTTTCTGCTTGTCCTTTGGGACAAAGCAGTATTTTACTCATTCTTTGAATGTTCTCATTCTTTTGTATCATGTGACTTATTAAAATCAGTTTCTAACAAACTCTGGGGCAGCTCATGATATGAAATAATGAGGGTGTGTCCATGACAGTCCAGGAGTTGATTACAGGCTGCATGTTTGGTTTTCATGAAACGTACGTCAAGGTGTGCAGCCCTCAGGCCGGCCAGGTTGATGCCCACGGAGCACCCGAGTGAAGCTGTCTCATCTTGGCGGCTTGTACTCCCAGCCCCACGTTGCCCAGGAGGGGCTCTGGGGTTCCTGTGGGGACCAAGGTGGGTAACTGTAGATGCTCATGCCCTTCCTGAGGGCACCTCATGCTCCAGGCCTAGCAGGAGGCCGTTTGTTTCCCACAGATTCTGCTGTCAACACCTACCTGGGAGGGAAGGGACAGTAGCAGACCCCTGGAGGACTCTGAGCCCTGCAGCAGCCACCCAGGACCTGGGCCTGCAGGATGAGCACCACTGGGGGATTGGGGTTCACAATGTTTCCAGAGATGGGAGGAGTAAGCCACCTGTCCCTGTGGCAGCGTAGTCCTGGGAACAGGGCCGTCTCCTTGAGTGTCCATGACAGTGAGTGGCACCTTGTCCTCTGTGTGATCATCTTTGCCTGGCAAGGCAGCACAATGCCATGACCATGGGCACCTGTGACCTTTCGTGGGAATAACAGTGCCCAGGCCAGGCGCAGTGGCTTGCTACTGTAATCCCAGCACTTTGGGAGGCCAAGGCGGGAGGGTCACTTGAGCCTAGCCTGGGCAACATGGCGAAACCCCATTGCTACAAAAACAAAAAAAATTAGCCAGGCATGGTGGCACAAGCCTGTCGTGCCCAGCTGCTTGGGAAGCTGAGACTAGAGGATCGCCTGGGCCCAGGAGGTCGAGGATACAGCGAGCTGTGTTCACACCACTCTGCACTCCAGCCTGGGCAACAGAGCAAGACCCTGTCTCGAAAAAAAAAAAAAAATCCGAAAAAACAACTCACTTCGGCCAGGTGCAGTGGCTTACGCCTATAAACCCAGCACTTTGGGAGGCCAAGGCGGGCGGATAACCTGAGGTTGGGAGTTTGAGACCAGCCTGACCAACGTGGAGAAGCCCTGTCTCTACTAAAAATACAATATTAGCTAGGCATGGTGGCGCATGCGTGTAATCCCAGCTACTAGGGAGGCTGAGGCAGGAGAATCGCTTGAACCCGGGAGGCGGAGGTCGCAGTGAGCCGAGATCGTGCCATTGCACTCCAGCCTGGGTGACAGAGCAAAACTCTGTCTCAAAAAAAAAAAAAAAAAAAAAAGTAAACTGATTGTCTCACAGTTCTGGGGGCTACGAGTCCAAAATCCGGGTTTCAGCTCAGCAGGGCCATGCTCCCTCTGCAACCCATAGGGGAGGCCTTCCTTGCCTGCTCCTAGCTTCTGGTGCCTTGCTGGCCGTTCGGGCATTCATTGGCTTGCGGCTGCACAGCCAGTCTCTGCCTATGTGGTCATCTGGCATCTTCCTTAGTGTCTGTGTCTTCACATGGCTGTGTTCTTACAAAGACACCAGTCAGATTAGACTAGGGGCCCACCCTACTCCACCATGACCTCATCTTAACTAATAACACCTGCAATGATCCTGTTCCCACATCATGTCACATTCTGATGCAGTGAGGGTTAGGACTTCGACATATCCTTTTGGGGGAACACGATTTAACCCTTACCACTACCCTACAGATGATTGTCTTGGACTTCTTTGGGGTTCTTTAATGCCGGAACAGCTGTTATTTTCAAATCCTAGCTACACTTGGGTTGCACGGGGCAGCAGGAGTGACTTTGCCACCTGCCAGCCTGGCACACACAGCCTGGCTCAGCCAGCACCTGGATCCAGAGGCCCGAAGACCTGAAGAGGCTCTGCCCAGACTGCCCCTGAGGACAGTGCAGTGGGACGAGGTCTTCACAGTCCCCAGACGCTCCCTAACTCTTCAGAATGCAGGAAGCAGAGGTGACCAGAACAGTCAACACATGCGATCCTACTGTCCCTTCTGAGGCTGGGGTTTCCAGGTCATTCTCCACTTACAGCAGCAGCTGGGGCATTCCTGCGAGCTTCCCAACCCGGGGCTAGCTGGACACAGGAGGCTCCAGCCACAACCAGAGCCCAGCAAGAGGCTTGCGCAGACCCACAGCTGAGGCTTCATGTGGCCAGCCCCCAAGCCAAGTGGCAGTGCATGGAGAGACCCACGGGAGGCCAGAGGTGCTGCTGGGACTCAGAAAAGCCACAGCGACCAAGGCGACCCAGGACGCTGTCATGCTCAGTCTGAAAAAACAGTGGTGCAAGGGGCACAGATAAAGCTGGGAAGGAGAGGGCTGGGGTGGATGTGCCAGGGGCCTCTGACACTTGTCAGGGAGCAGGAGTTCCAACTGCTCCCCGCACACAGGGTTGCAGGATTAGCAACGGAGTTACCCATGGAGACATCAGCTCAGAGTCCAGGCAGCTTTTCAGATGACACCGGGGATAAGAACATAAAGACCAGGAAAATGGGTCACTTTGCACACACATGATGCCCCAACAGATGTGCAGGCCACCACCCAACACAAAGACAGACAGACAATAGACTGGGAGGGGGAGCAGTGATCAAACAAGGCTTCCTGGAGGAGGGGGCCTGACAGGCTCAGTAGGATACAGGTGAATGCAGCAAAGAGAGAGGGCATGGGATGGAGCAGGGACAGTCAACCAAAGCCTGTGACTTTGAGCCTAAGGGACACTGACAGTGCTGACCCAAAGGAGGTGCAGGCCTCGGGACAGATTCTTATCGCTCATTCTTCTCCTTTGTGCAGAGGACTTTTAGAGCTACCTGGCATTTTTCTCCCTGTCCTAATCCACCCCACATTTCAAAGAAAGTAGGCAGACTACCCAACTTCACCCAGAATGGGGGTGCAGGGCTGGGCCTGGGTCTGAGGACTTCAGTTTTAAGCAGCAAGTCCAGTGCCGTGTGGTGGCCCGGCTCCTCTCGCCCCCACTGGGCGGACAGCGTGGGTGGGGCGGAGCCTACTCCCATCTGCAGGTTGCTGGTTCGGCTGCGGCCAGCAGGGGGCAGCTGAGCTCACCCTTTCCTCCTGCCGGGCTGCAGGGACAGTGACAGCAGCACCGCCCGCCCAGGCAACCTGGAACCAGGGTCGTGCCCCACGACAGAATCTCGGGGGCCTTGGGTCTGGCGCTGCGGGCTCACCCGCTCTCAGAGTGGGAGTCCTGGCTCCTGACTGCCCTGACCTTCTTCCTGCCACTGGGCCCATGATGGGGGTCCCCAACTTTCAAGAACACAGGGTAAGGGGTTTGTTTCCCTGGTGGTGGGCGGGGGCATTCCTCAGCTTTGTGATGGGTCCTGAGTTTTCCAAAGGTCAGGATCCATGTCCTGGAAACGGATTCTGCTGTAGATGTGTGCTTTTCTGTGAAATGACAGCTTAGTAAAAATACTTAAACTGGGGCTATTTGGAGACATCTAAGACGTGGAGTGAGCACAACCTGGCACTAGTCGCCTCCCTCCTGAGGCAGTTGACTGTCCAGCCTCTGCCCCTGGGCCCTTCCTCCTTCCCAGCTGCCCTGAGCCGTCTTCCAGCACCTCCTATCCCCGCCTCACACACTAAGTCTTCCTGCTATTTTTAACTATTTGACATAATTTGCAAAAGAGAGAATAATAGTCCCAGCTCTTCCCAAGGATGACTTTGTCCAGTGCCCATCTGACCTTGGCACTTTGTTGTGGGGGTGGCAGTGACCCTGACAAGTTCTCCCAGCCAGCGAGCGCACAGGCCTCCCATACAGTATTGTCAAGGTCAGCAGCCTCCCAGGCAGGGGGGTTCTACTCCCCGCAGAAGCCCTGGCACCATGGCCAACTTGCTCACAGAGGGCACTCAGTCAGACCAAGGTGGGTTGGGGCAGAAAAGGCTCCTTCAGAGATTCAAGGACACTCACAACTGGTGCTGTGATGGGGCCACCGGGACAAGCACAGTGCAGGCCATTCCCATCAGCAGGGACCCAAGAGGAAGTGGTAGGCTCTGGCAGTGGGGGCGGCTGGCGGTCCTGAAGACAGAGGGCTTTGCAAACCTAGTGGTGGAGGTAGTGGGATGTCAACACCTGGGCTCCCTGCTCAGAGGAGCTGGCGCCAGGATTCCCAGTGGGTGGGCTTGGGGAGGAGGCTGGAAAGGTTAGCACAGGCGAAAGTGTGGGGCCTAGGAAAGCTGGGCTCGCTTATTTGGCCAAGGAGGGTGGGGAGGGTTGGAGGAGGTCTAGGGGCCACTGGAGGTGCAGGGCAGCCCGGGGAGGCAGGGCTATGGGGCCCAGCCACGCATTCCACAGGCCTTCTCTCTGCGGGAACAGGAGTGAGGACACAGGCGCTCAGCGTGGCAGGGTGGGAACAGGAAGGTCTCGTGAGCGCTGTGACAGGATGGGGCTACAGGAGACAGAGGTAGCAGTGAGCTGGTGAAGAGGCAGGAGGAGGCAAGGAGGACAGGGTGTTCTAGGGTGCCAGCTCAGGCAAGGCTCCAAGGAGTGGGTGCGTGCTCAGGAGGACGGGGGACCAAGGCCTGGGGTAAGGGGCAGGTGCCCAGGCACTCTAGCATGGCAGGGAACAGGGGACAGTCCCAGGACATCCGGATGCAGGGGGCTGACACCGCAAAGTTCTTTCCTGTAAAGTACAGCCCGAGGCCTGGGGCTTGGCCCTGGGCAGAGGAAGCCCCCCTTAGATCTGCCTTGGCAATAGTGAGGAAAGGGCGTGCACAGACCCCACACAGCCCGAGGTGACGGGTCAAATGCAAGAGTGAGAAGCCCCCTCCTGAGGGTCCTCCCCTGCCTCGCCTTCCTGGTGGGCGGCCTGCTTTCCAGCACATGTGGTGGACCAGCCCACATTAGGTCAAAGTGTTAAAAATAGCCGGAGGGCTCAGTATGTCTGGGGGGGATGGGAGGTGCTGAGGGAGGGCCCAGGACAGTTGGGAAGGAGGAAGGGCCCGTGGGGCTGGGGTTGGGACAGTCGGCTCCTGTAGGTGCAGCAGCCCTGGGGCATGCTCACCTCACCTCACCTCAGCTTTGTAAACCAGGGCCATGGGAGTCCCCCCTCCCTCTGATGCCCTCTCCCTCAAATGCCTTTGCCAACGTGTGGCTGAGAGTGCGCCCCAGTTCCCCTTGGCCACCCCAGGCAGTCCCAGTCCACTGAGAGCAGCCGCTGTCCTTCTTCCCTCTGCTGCCTCCTGACCCGGGACCCCACAGAGCTGGGCCTGTCATCACATTTATGGGGCCGCAGCTGACCTGGGAACTCCCTTCCTCAGTCAGTCCACAAATATTTACCCAGAGCCTCAGGGTGTTCAGTGACCTTTACAAAACAAAGTGCAGAGTCACGTGCCAGGGCACAGCAATCCCGGGCAAAACAGACCGAAACCCCTCCCTCGAGGAGATCAAGTTGGGGCGGCGCTTTAGAGTTGTGGTCAGGAGGCTGGCTGAGTGGTGACCTTAGGGCAGAGGCCTGAAGGAGCAGTGGAAGTGGACTAGGCAGCAACTAGGTGAAGAGTGTTCCAGGAAACACTACACTGTCAGAATCAAGAGATGTTAGGGCCGAGAGGAGCCTCAAAATGGGGGAAGCAAGGCTGGGAGCGGTGGCCTACCCTGGTCACATGAGAGGTGGGGGCAGAGCAGGCCAGAGCCTCACAGGAAGAGGCCGGTTAGAGTTGGGGGTGGGGCCCAGCTTGTGTTTCCTGCACTGGCTGCGAGGCATGAAAGGCGGGCTCCCGGCCAGCACACAGTGACAGTGCAGTTTCCAGACCCAGGCCCTGAGCTGAGGGGCCTCAGGGCTCAGAAAGGGCCTAGGCCTCAGATCTCTGGTGAGCGGGGAGCCCAAAATGGCCCTGGAGGCCACAGCTCCAGAACTGGACCCGTGGAGAATGGAGGGCTGGGGCCCTGCACATTCTCAAGCAGTAGTAGCAACACTGTCATTGTCCTGCCCTTGGTATAAGCCTGAAGAACCACCCTTTCTTACCCGGCTTCTGCTCCCCTTTTCCAGGGGCTCCTGTGGGAAATCCCGGGTACTTCCTGGGACTGGTCTGTCTATATGTTTGGAAACCACAGAGCTGACCTGGCTTCAGAACAAGATGTGGGGGGGCCAGGCACCTGGGAGACCAGTGACCCTGATTGGCAATAGCCGCAAGAAAGGGCTTGGAGACAGGGGCCAGGCGCGGTGGCTACCCCTGTAATCCCAGCACTTTGGGAGGTCAAGGCAGGTGGATCACTTGAGGTCAGGAGTTGGAGACCAGCCTGGCCAATGTGGTAAAACCCCGTCTCTACTAAAAATACACACACACAAAAAAAATTAGCCAATGTGGTGGTGTAAGCCTATAGTCCCAGCTACTCAGGAGGCTGAGGCAGGAAAATCACTTGAACCCAGGAGGTGGAGGGTGCAGTGAGCAGAGATCACACCACTGCACTCCAGCCTGGGCAACAGAGTGAGACTCCATCAAAAAAAAAAGAAAGAAAGAAAGGGCTTGGAGACAGGGCCCTAACCCTGGAATCCAGATGTTGCCAAAGCAGCCCCCTCCTGTTCCTCTGTCTGCCTGGGAAGAAGCAGGAGGTGGCCACCCACACAGGCAGGGCGGGCCCTTCACCACCCAGCCCCACACCGGAATCCAAGGGCCTCTGTTTGCTGCTGTTTTCTGGAACAACTTGTTTTGATCTAGAGAAATCTGCTGACACCGGCCTTCCTGCTCTCACCCTCCAGCTGGGCAGAGGTATTTTTAGACTTATTTGTAGAGGAAGAGAGCAGAACCCAGGCCCGATGTGTACCCTCCTTACTGTGGGCACAGCTTTGGCCCCTTAAGGCAGGACAGAGATATCCATGTGGTTGTCTACCCTCAGCTCATCTCTCCTTAAATACATTCCTTTCCCGAGAAAAACGAGCTGTGTGGAACTTGGAGGCCAGCAAAGCTTCCACATAAGGACCCTCTGAAACAGTGCCCTTTTGTCCTTGAAAACCCAGGGTGGCAAAGGCAGCTCCAGATACAAGGGCACAAAGGAGACTTGGTTCCCTTTGTGACAGGGAAGCCTATGCTTTACAGAATCCTATGTTTTGTATGTCAGTAATTCTCTCTACTTAAAAAAAAAATCTATATATATATATATGTATTAGAAAGGGTCTCACTCTTGTTGGCCAGCCTGGAGTGCAGTGGCACAATCATAGCTCACTGCAGCCTCAAAATCCTAGGCTCAAGGGATCCTGCTGCCTCAGTCTCCCCAGTAGCTGAGACTACAGGCAGTCATGTGCACCTGGCTTTTTTTTTTTTCTTTCATTTTTTGTAGAGACAGGGTCTTGCTGTGTTTCCCAGGCTGGTCTCGAACTCCTGGCCTCTAGGCAATCCTCCCACCTTGGCCTTCAAAAGCGAATGGATCCCACTCTTTTTTGAAAAATAAAATCTACCATAGTTTGTTTCTGGGATTTGGGAATGATGTGTGTGAATTAGAGAGATTTTGAGACCTGAGATAGAGAAAAGCAAGTTAAGACATCAACTGGGGCCCAGAAACAGCACTACAGCAGGGACGACCCACCTCTCAGATGCCTGGTGAGATAAAGAAAGGTCTGGCTGACTCCACTGCCCAGTACTGTGAAGCAGCAGTGAAGACTCCTCCATTGGTTTCATAAGCTGCCCAGCTTTCTAGAACATTTTGACAGACAATTCCCTCTTTCCACACGGTTCTTTGAGGCCAAATCACCCCACCCCAACCCACCCCTGGAGATACAGTCAGGACGAGACTGATGGGGCAGATCCTGGAGGAGGCCGCACTGCCGGAATCTTCCCCTGGCAGAGAAACAGGGCTAAGCAGCCGCCAGGGAGCAAGCCTGGACTTGCCATATCACCACCTTCTGTGCTGAAGGTCAGATGACACACAGTCACCAGTTTTCCGAGAAGCACAGGGAGGGGTGCATGTCAGGCCCAGCCCTGTCTGCTGATGCCACCTCACAGACGCAGACGAAATGTCTTCACCAGCTTCCTCTCGGTTGCCAAGGGGGCCTGTTTTTAAGGGGTTGTTTTGTATGGGGTGTGGGTGTTAACCAGGGAGAGGTTCCTGGCAGGAGTTCCTGTCAGATGCCATTTTCCATTCTGGTTACTTGAACCGGGGTCCTTTTTTATCCTCTACCTCAGGGGCCAGAGCTTCCTCATCACCCTGCACCCCCTAGCAAGGGAGGTGCCCGCTACACGGTCCAAAGTCCTCTCCAGACATTCGGGCCCTGCCCGCCTTGCTGGAGGGCTCAGGAGTTCACCAGGTTTGCTTCCAGAAGAGCCAGGCTGGAGATGCCTGCTTGCAAATGCAGCAAATAAAAAATAAATAAATAAATAAAAATCACCTTTCTCCCCACCCCACCCAAATGTAAAATGAGCCGACAGCCTGTCCCTCGGCTATGTCAGATACTGCTTTCCGCACAATATCTTGGTTTTACATTATTTTGCAACGGCCTCTTCCCACTTCATCCATCCTGAACACACTTCTTGAATGTTCTACCCCGGCAGGGATGCGCATTCTCAGGAAACACGTCCCCTCGCCAGGCCCCTGGGAAGAGTCAAAACCACGATGCCTGCCCCTGAAGCGCCCGCGCGGCTCCACGGGGCTCCATGTTGTCACCCACTAGCTCCTGGACGCTATCAGCCCGCAGCAGGGTTTCCTGGCCAGAGAAACCGCCTGTTGGGGTGCGGAGCGTTCCACGTCCCCTCGCAGCACCCCGCTGGCCTTCTGGGCCGCCCCGCCCCCAACCCGCGACCGGGCGCTGACGTCATCGGCCGAGCCCGACTCGGAACCACCGCCCGAAAGTCACGCGCGCCTCCCGGCGGAACGCGCCCTCTGCAGAGATCCCTCCGCCGCCGCCTGGAATTTTCCAGATGTCCTGCCGGCCCTTCTTTCGGGCCTCGGCTGGGCGTGGTGACCTCAAGCGACCCCGGCGGCTCCCGTCGCCCACTCAAGAGGGCGCCCCCGCCCGCCACGCCCCCAGCCCGTCTGGGGGAAGCACGTCCCCCGCCCGACCTCAACAACATCCGGGAAGAAAAGGGGTCTTCTTCCTCATGGCATTTGCCTCCCAAATGTCACCTTGAGCGCTGTCCGCGATCCCAAAAAGCACTGTTAAAGAGAAGCGGGGATACACTGGGGTCCTTGCGTGGGGGCCGCCTGGGAGACCATGCACCGCCCGGGAGTCTCTCCGGGCAGGGTCGGGGAGGGACTTTTTTTCCGGTGGCCGTGGAGGAATCGTCCCGTTGAGCAATGACCCCGGTGACGCGGCTGAGGGCTATAAAAGCAAAAGTTGTGGCCGGTCCAGCAGGAGTTAGCGACAGGGAGGGATGCGCCCCTGGGTGTAGTTGTGGGGGAGGAAGTGGCTAGCTCAGGGCTTCAGGAGACAGACAGGGAGAGATGACTGAGTTAGATGAGACTAGGGGGCGGGCTGGGGGTGCGAGAAGGAAGCTTGGCAAGGAGACTAGGTCTAGGGGGACCACAGTGGGGCAGGCTGCATGGAAAATATCCGCAGGGGCCCCCAGGCAGAACAGCCACGCTCCAGGCCAGGCTGTCCCTACTGCCTGGTGGAGGGGAAACTTGACCTCTGGGAGGGCGCCGCTCTTGCATGGCTGAGCGAGCCCGGGTGCGCTGGTCTGTGTGGAAGGAGGAAGGCAGGGAGAGGTAGAAGGGGTGGAGGAGTCAGGAGGAATAGGCCGCAGCAGCCCTGGAAATGATCAGGAAGGCAGGCAGTGGGTGCAGGGCTGCAGGAGGGCCGGGAGGGCTAAGCTTCAACTTGTCCATGCCAGCAGCCCCTTTTTTTCCAGACCAAGGGCTGTGAACCCGCCTGGGGATGAGGCCTGGTCTTGTGGAACTGAACTTAGCTCGACGGGGCTGACCGCTCTGGCCCAGGGTGGTATGTAATTTTCGCTCGGCCTGGGACAGGGCCCAGGCCGGGCCCAGCCTGGTGGAGCGTCCAGGTCTGGGTGCGAAGCCAGGCCCCTGGGCGGAGGTGAGGGGTGGTCTGAGGAGTGATGTGGAGTTAAGGCGCCATCCTCACCGGTGACTGGTGCGGCACCTAGCATGTTTGACAGGCGGGGACTGCGAGGCACGCTGCTCGGGTGTTGGGGACAACATTGACCAACGCTTTATTTTCCAGGTGGCAGTGCTCCTTTTGGACTTTTCTCTAGGTTTGGCGCTAAACTCTTCTTGTGAGCTCACTCCACCCCTTCTTCCTCCCTTTAACTTATCCATTCACTTAAAACATTACCTGGTCATCTGGTAAGCCCGGGACAGTAGCCGAGTGGCTGTTGGAGTCGGTATTGTTGGTAATGGTGGAGGAAGAGAGGCCTTCCCGCTGAGGCTGGGGTGGGGCGGATCAGTGTTGCTTGCCTGCAGAGAGGGTGGGGAGTGAGTGTGCACCCTTGGGTGGGCCTGCAGCCATCCAGCTGAAAGTTACAAAAATGCTTCATGGACCGTGGTTTGTTACTATAGTGTTCCTCATGGCGAGCAGATGGAACCGGGAGACATGGAGCCCCTGGCCAGTGTGAGTCCTAGCAGTGCAGGAGGGGAGACCCTGGAGGAGAGAGCCCGCCTCAATTGATGCCTGCAGATTGAATTTCCAGAGGCTTAGGAGGAGGAAGTTCTCCAATGTTCTGTTTCCAGGCCTTGCTCAGGAAGCCCTGTATTCAGGAGGCTACCATTTAAAGTTTGCAGATGAGCTTATGGGGGGCAATCTTAAAAAGTCCACAGCAGATGCATCCGGCTCGAGGGGCCATCAGCTTTGAATAAATGCTTGTTCCAGAGCCCATGAATGCCAGCAGGCACCCCTCCTTTCCTGGGGTAAAGGTTTTCAGATGCCGCATCTTCTAAATTGAGCCTCCGGTCATACTAGTTTTGTGCTTGGAACCTTGCTTCAAGAAGATCCCTAAGCTGTAGAACATTTTAACGTTGATGCCACAACGCAGATTGATGCCTTGTAGACGGAGCTTGCAGATGGAGCCCCGTGACCTCTCACCTACCCACCTGTTTGCCTGCCTTCTTGTGCGTTGCTCGGAGAAGTTCTTAGCCTGATGAAATAACTTGGGGCGTTGAAGAGCTGTTTAATTTTAAATGCCTTAGACTGGGGATATATTAGAGGAAGCAGATTGTCAAATTAAGGGTGTCATTGTGTTGTGCTAAACTCTGGGAGGGTACAAGTTGGTCATTCCTAAATCTGTGTGTGAGAAATGGCAGGTCTAGTTTGGGCATTGTGATTGCACCGCAGATTACTAGGAGAAGGGAATGGTGGGTACACCGGTAGTGCTCTTTTGTTCTTGCTTCGTTTTTTTAAACTTGAACTTTACTTCGTTAGATTTCATAATACTTTCTTGGCATTCTAGTAAGAGGACCCCGAGGTGGGAGTTGTGGGGGACGGGAAGAAGGGGACAGCTTGGCACTGGTCCCGTGGGCCTTGCAGTGTGGGGGATGGGGGTATGCAGCTTGGCACTGGTACTGGGAGGGATGAGGGTGAAGAAGGGGAGAGGGTTGGTTAGAGATACAGTGTGGGTGGTGGGGGTGGTAGGAAATGCAGGTTGAAGGGAATTCTCTGGGGCTTTGGGGAATTTAGTGCGTGGGTGAGCCAAGAAAATACTAATTAATAATAGTAAGTTGTTAGTGTTGGTTAAGTTGTTGCTTGGAAGTGAGAAGTTGCTTAGAAACTTTCCAAAGTGCTTAGAACTTTAAGTGCAAACAGACAAACTAACAAACAAAAATTGTTTTGCTTTGCTACAAGGTGGGGAAGACTGAAGAAGTGTTAACTGAAAACAGATGACACAGAGTCACCAGTTTTCCGAGAACCAAAGGGAGGGGTGTGTGATGCCATCTCACAGGCAGGGGAAATGTCTTTACCAGCTTCCTCCTGGTGGCCAAGACAGCCTGTTTCAGAGGGTTGTTTTGTTTGGGGTGTGGGTGTTATCAAGTGAATTAGTCACTTGAAAGATGGGTGTCAGACTTGCATACGCAGCAGATCAGCATCCTTCGCTGCCCCTTAGCAACTTAGGTGGTTGATTTGAAACTGTGAAGGTGTGATTTTTTCAGGAGCTGGAAGTCTTAGAAAAGCCTTGTAAATGCCTATATTGTGGGCTTTTAACGTATTTAAGGGACCACTTAAGACGAGATTAGATGGGCTCTTCTGGATTTGTTCCTCATTTGTCACAGGTGTCTTGTAATTGAAAATCATGAGCGAAGTGAAATTGCATTGAATTTCAAGGGAATTTAGTATGTAAATCGTGCCTTAGAAACACATCTGTTGTCTTTTCTGTGTTTGGTCGATATTAATAATGGCAAAATTTTTGCCTATCTAGTATCTTCAAATTGTAGTCTTTGTAACAACCAAATAACCTTTTGTGGTCACTGTAAAATTAATATTTGGTAGCAGACAGAATCCATGTACCTTTGCTAAGGTTAGAATGAATAATTTATTGTATTTTTAATTTGAATGTTTGTGCTTTTTAAATGAGCCAAGACTAGAGGGGAAACTATCACCTAAAATCAGTTTGGAAAACAAGAGCTAAAAAGGGAAGGGGATGGGGATTGTGGGGAGAGAGTGGGCGAGGTGCCTTTACTACATGTGTGATCTGAAAACCCTGCTTGGTTCTGAGCTGCATCTATTGAATTGGTAAAGTAATACCAATGGCTTTTTATCATTTCCTTCTTCCCTTTAAATTTCACTTGAAATTTTAAAAATCATGGTTATTTTTATCGTTGGGATCTTTCTGTCTTCTGGGTTCCATTTTTTAAATGTTTAAAAATATGTTGACATGGTAGTTCAGTTCTTAATGACTTGGGGATGATGCAAACAATTACTGTCGTTGGGATTTAGAGTGTATTAGTCACGCATGTATGGGGAAGTAGTCTCGGGTATGCTGTTGTGAAATTGAAACTGTGAAAGTAGATGGTTGAAAGTACTGGTATGTTGCTCTGTATGGTAAGAACTAATTCTGTTACGTCATATACATAATTACTAATCACTTTTCTTCCCCTTTACAGCACAAATAAAGGTTTGAGTTCTAAACTCATTAGAATTGTTGTATTGCTATGTTACATTTCTCGACCCCTATCACATTGCCTTCATAACGACTTTGGATGTATCTTCATATTGTAGATTTAGGTCTAGATTTGCTAGCTCCAAGTAAGTAAGGCCATGTAGGAGAGCATGGTAACCACAGATAGAACTGGTATTATCCCAAGTGGTCTGCAGACTGCTGAGTGGGGATGGGATCTGCTCTCTGTTGAGAGTTGGTAATCATTGGTTTGAAATGTGATGAAACCACTCAAGCCAATGAAGGTGGGCGTGTAGGTGGGGAGTACTTTGCCATAATATTTTAAAACATTACCTGGTTGGAGTTCTAAGTGGTACTTATTTTTGTTTGGTTAGGGGAAAGCCTGAATAAAAACAGAAATGGACACATAATATGCATATTCCATAGTCTTTGGGAGGCTGGAATGTGCCTGGGATTTGGGTCTAAGTGTATGCGTAATTCTTACCTCACTAAAGAATTTGCCTTGTTTTTTTCCTTTTGGTGAGTGACTAAAACGTCTGGGCTTCCCTGTGTGCGTGCTACAGTAAGCAAGCAGAGGCTGTGCAAAGGTGTGAGCAGGATCACGTGGAATCTGGAGGATACATCTTGGCTTGCAAACTGCCTCTGTGTCCTGGGTGGGACTGTTCTGTCCTTGCACTGCTGTTCTGTGTTACCTCTTGGGGTGTAAGGTTTTGCTTACAGGAGACAAACTTTGGGCGTAGAATGGAAGCCACTGCCAGCCTCTGTGCTGAGAAGGAAGGTGCTTGTTTCAAAGGGAGCAGCAAGGGAGGCTTGTTCTACTCACCTGGGCCTGTTTGCCTGAGAAGGGGAGATAAGGGCTGAACTGGGACTAGCCAGGGGGACCAACACAAATGGTGGGGGATCATTGACCTGAAGGATTCTTTCCTTCCCATGAGCTGCGGGACTGGTTGCCATCCTTGCAACTGTGTCTTGTTTGCCTGTGCCGTTGTATCTTGGTGACCCCTCCACGTGTACACTACTGACAAACGGGTGGAGTGCTGGGGAGAAGTCACCGTGCCGCCCACCTAGTAAACCTTCTGTCTGTGCTCATGGCACCTCCAAGATGGGGCACTGCTGTGTGCAGAATCCAGGGTCCTCTTTCTGCTTGCAACTCCTTTCCCTGGATGCCCCAGAAACAATCCAGGCCTCCTTTCCTATCTTACCCCTTTGCTTTTTACCCCAGCACCTCTATAACCGCCTTCTCTTCTTTTCAGAACTCCTTGTTTCTCGTCCTGTTTTTTATGATTACAAAACTCTTGCTTCCACCCTGGAAGATAACTGCTATAGATGCCTGTATGTAAATGGTGCTGTCTCCAGCAACTGGCATGCTGAAGAAGAATTGATTCACGGGGTATAAATGTCGGGGATTGGAAGTGGGGATGAAATGGCGGAAGTGGGGATGAAATGGCACTTGTTGATACAGGAGCAGAGAGGTGAGGCCGACTGCTGAAGACAGCTCACCACCCTCCTTGCCTCCACTCCAATCCAGGGGCTGGGGCCACATTCTTTGCCTTCATTTATCCTCAGATCAGGTGAGATCGACAGGAGGTGTTGATGGCAGTGCCAGCAATTATTGCTAATCCGTTTGCATCCTTATGCATAGATCTGAATTCAGACTTTGTGAATTTCCAGAGGCGTGGGTAATATAATAGAATTCAGTGAGTGGGCATGGCTGATCTTGTGCAAATTAGAAGTTATGGGGCATAAGAATAGCAAAAGTTGAACTTGAGCTTCTTTTAAAAAGGAAAGTACCCTGAGAGCCAGTATTGGTTGAGGCTCTTCAGTATGCCCAGGTTGGCGGCACTGAGAACCGCAGGAACGGCCTGTTGTTACAAAAAGGAGATTGACTCAGCTGCCCTTGGTGCATCTTACTGACTATGACTGCTGAGAGATTCCAAGGACCCTTAATGCCAGGGCTAACCTCTCCATGTGCAGTGAGACCTCTGGAGGAAGTGTCATCCTCTGGCTTTGTGTGGTACTCATTATGGTGCAGTGCGGGCATGAAATGAAGACACCCAAATAGGCTTACAGATACTTACGATATGTTTTAAATGTTCGTATTTAACAAAAACATACTGACGCTGTTTGGAAATGGCAACAGGAAGATAGCAAAATGAATACTAACATTACGAAAAGATGAACAGGTACATGTTCCAAGGCAGGTGGCTGTGAACTTCCTCTGAGTGAAGGCATCCCCTCCAGCACCTTTCAGCCTGCTAGTTAGGACGACCTGCCGCCACCCTCCAGGACCTCCAGCCCTGCACTGCCTTTCCTCTCTTTTAAATAATTCTTCATTGAGTTCTAATATGTTAAAAAAAAAAAAGTTTACTGTAAAGTTTGCAAATAAGGAAATTTTTTATAAAAGTCCTCAGTAATCTTACCAGTAACAATTGTTATGGGCACATTTGCTTTTGGAGGATTTCTTTTGTATGCATGGGATAAGTACATTTTTAAACAAAAATGGGATTATGCCATAGATTCTATTTTGTGACTTTAATAAATAGTGAACACCTTTTTTAATGATGACGGGATGTTCCCTTGCATGGCTGTATCAATTTAAACAATCTTGTTTCAATGGACATACAGGGTATTTTCTAGTTTTTTTTCCTCTTAGAAAATAATACTTGTGATGACTTTCCTTGTAGCTCAGACTTTTTCACGTCTGTTGTTATCTCTTTGGGAATGCTGAATACATACATTTCGAGAAGGAAATGACTGTTAAACTCTTAAGACTTCAGGTTCATATTGCTAAACTGCCCAGCAGGGAGGGATTTTTTCAATTAGTGTTCTCACTGGTGAGGCAAACCTGATGCCTTCCCCTCTTCCTCAGAACCGGCTTTATCACATTGAAAACCTTTGCTCCTCCGACGGATTGAGTCAGCTTTCCCTGTGGATGTGAGCATTGCTTTGTCTGCTGGCGACTGAACATCTCTACCCTGTGTCAATTGGCCATTTGTGGTGTGTGTGTGTGTGTGTATGATTTTCTAATTCCTAGTCATTTTTCTATTGATTGTTTTGCAAAAGCCATTCACATCTTAAGGATATTGATAATCTTTTGTTATATTTGATGCAAATATTTTTTTCCAGTTTATAGGTTGCCTTTTAATTTTGTGTTTCAGGTAGATAAAAGTTACACGATTTTCTTAGGTTAGTTTATCACTGTGGTTTCTGAACTTGTTATGTGTAGATCTTTTCCACCCCAAGAGTACATAAATATTAATCCATACTTTCTTGTGGAACTTGTATGGTTTCGTTTTTTACATTTAAACCTTCTTCCCCGTGGTGTGGGTTGTGGAATCTGTGTTTGTGTGAGGAGGGGCATGGTGCTCTCAGAACCCACCTCCTGTGGCCAGAGAGCCCTGTCCTGTGAGGGTGGTTGTCACAGTGGCAGGGTTCAATTCAGAAGACCTTGAGGGCAGGCTGATGTTTCCTGAATGGGCCCCTGGTTGTTGCTTGTCCCTGACTCTCCATTTCCCCATCTGAGTGGATTTGGACCTAATAGGGCACTGGAGCTGGTTCGAATCCTGACTGGACTACTTGGCAACTTTATGCCTGGGAGCAAGTTACTTAACCTCCCCAAGCCTGTGTCTGTGAAATGCGGGTAAATGAATGTAGATGTTTGGCAGCAGCTACTCCTTGTTGAGCTCTCACAGTGAACTCTCCTGCCTCTGCCCTCCTTCCCCGCCTCCCCTGGTGCCTAGCGTCAGGTCTAGCCACTTCCTCCTGGGCCCCTCTCCCTTTTCTGTGGCTGGCTGCCTGCCCGCCTGGCGCTGGACCTTTCATGTAACGGGAATCAGCATGTATATTCTGGTCTGGTCTGTTTCTACACTTAATTTTGTTTCCAGTAGTATTTCCCTGTACCGGCAGAGTTCACAAACACATTTGAAGAGGCTTTTTCTCAGGATTCTTAACCTTCCCAAAGGAAGTCCCATGGATGGGTTTCTAGAAGTCTATAAATGCTCTGAAATTGTATTTTTCTGTGGAAAGCATAACTTTCATCTGCTTGTTCGTGCTCAAAAAAGATCATGAATGAATGATTGCATGATTTTATGCCATTGTGCTTATACTAAAGGATATGTAGCCCATCTCTTGAGTTGTTAAACTGTTTTGACTACTTTAAATCGTGCAGCTGTGAGCATCTCTGTAAATTTAGTGTACACGTGTATCCCCTGGAGTGGCATTGCCTCGGCAGTGAGCACTTACGGTTTTATAACTCTCTTCTCAATGACTCAAATGACTCCAGAAAGCTACGCTTCCTGTTGTGAGTATATGATATCCATTTCCCTACATAGCCACTAACATCAGGTTTTTACAATTTTATTTATTTCTTGCTACTTTAAGAAATTTTTGTGGTGAAATACATATAATAGAAGTTGACTATCTGAATCATTTTTAAGTATACATTCAGTAGTGTTAAGTATGTCGCCATTGTTGTACAACCAATCTCCAGAACTTTTTCATCTTGCAAAACAAACTCTGTACCCATTAAATAACATTAAACATTCCATTCCCTCCAGCCTCAGCAACCCCATTCTACTTTCTGTTTCTGCGAGTTTGACTATTCCAAGCACTTCATATCAGTTAAATCATGAAGTATTTGTCTGTCTGTGACTGGCTTACTTCTCTGAGCACAGTGTCCTCGAGATGCGTCTATGTTGTAGCATATGTCAGAATGTCCTTCCTTTTTAAAAGAGCCGAATAATATTCTTATTTTATATCTTTTTTTAATCCATTCATCCATTAGTGGACACTTGGGTTGCTTTTGGCTATTGTAAATAATGGTGCTATGTACAAATATCTATATTATTGTATTTACAAGTATAATGCTGTAATGTACACACATCTTTTTGAGATCCTGCCTTCAGTTCTTTTGAGTATATAGCCAGAAGCGGTATTACTAAATCTTACGGTATTTCTATTTTTAATTTATTGAGGAACCACGGTAGTTTTTCATAGCAACTGCACCATTTTACGTTCTCACCAAGAGTGCACAAGGGTTCCGAGGTTCCCACATCCTCCCCAACACTTGTTATTTTCTGCTTTTTTAAGATTGCAGCCATCATAGTGGGTGTGAGGTGACATTTCATTGTGGTTTTGATTTGCATTTCCCTAATGAGGAGTGATGCTGAGCATCTTTTCATATGCTTACTGGTCATTTGTATGTTGTCTTTGGAAAAATGTCTATTCAAGTCCTTTGACTATTTTAAAAATTGGGTTATTAGAGTTATCGTTGTTGTTGACTTGTAGGAGTTTCTTTCTATATTCTGGATATTAATCCCCTATCAGATATATGATTTGCAAATATCTTCTCTTATTCCATAAGGTTACTTTTTCACTTTGTTGATTGTGTTCTTTGATGTATAGAAGTTTTTAGTTTTGAAATAGTCTAATTTATCTGTTTTTACTTTTGTGGTCTGTGCTTTTGGTGTCATATCCAAGAAATCCTTGCCAAATCCAACGTTATAAGGTACTTTTAAGGTATTTTAGTTGTCTTAGTCTATATTTCTGTACTCACCTTTCTTTATCCACTCATCAGTTGATGGGCATATAGGTTGGTTCCATATCTTTGCAATTCTGAATTGTGCTGTGATCAGGTGTCTTTTTAGTATAATGATTTATTCTCCTTTGGGTAGATACCCAGTAGTGGGATTGCTGGATCGAATGGTTTTTATAATTTTCTATTTTACCACAGTTTCTCTCTGCATTTTTCCTCTTTGACCACTAACCATGTGAAATTCTCATATTGACCTTTATAATGATCATGAACTCTTAGTATCATTGGGAAGGCCACATTTGCCACTTATGATTGTAAACCTTATCCTCCATTTTTCCTGTTATTGTTGGTGCAAAAAGCACCTATTATACCAGGACTTTAAAAATCAGTCTGATAAGTCTTTGATAAGTCTAATAATAATAACTGATAAGTCCATTGAATTTGCTTCTGATTACTTTTTCTTTAGTAGCTAAACATCTATGTACTCCTATGGTTACAATGAACACTCCTCTCCATTTAAATTAATTATTTACATTGATGAAATACGGTCTTGGTTTTTTTGTTCCAGGTCAGTCAATATTAACTTCTTATAATTTTCTTTTTTTTCTTTGTGTGTGTGTGTGTGTGTGTGTGTGTGTGTGTATTTTTTTTTTTTTTAATTTCAATGGCTTTTGGGGTACAAATGGCTTTTGGTCATATAGATGAATTCTACAGTAGTGAAGTCTGAGATTTTACTGCACCGGTCACCCGAGTAGTGTACATTGTACCCAATATGTGGTTTTTTATACCTTGCCCCCCTCTTACCCTCCCCACTTTGAGTCTCTAGTGTCCATTATGTCACTCTGTATACCTTTTTGTACCCGTAAGTTAGCTCTCACTTATAAGTGAGAACACACAGTATTTGGTTTTCCATTCCTGAGTTGCTTCACTTAGAATAATATCCTCCAGCTCCATCCAAAATTGCTGCAAAAAAAAAAAAACCACAAACATTATTTTGTTCTTTTTTATTGCTAAGTCATATTCCATGGTGTAGAGATACCACATTTTATTTATCCACTCACTGGTTGATGGGTTGGTTCCACATCTTTGCAATTGTGACTCATACTGCCATCAAGTGTCTTTCTGGTATAATGACTTCTTTTCCTTTGGGTAGATACCCAGGAGTGGGATTGCTAGATCAAATGGTTCTTAACATTTTCTGTCTGGATCTATTTCTGGAAATTTTAGGCTCCAGTTTTTGTTGTTGTTGTTAATAAAATGCAATGGAATGTAATGATCATCACTTTTCATTATGCTTTAAAATCTGGTAAATGGAGGCTAGAACACTCCTGTAAGGCAAGAATATTCTCTCTCTGTTGGAACTCAAATACACAGAACTGGGTAAATCTCAATCTTAATCTTTGATTCAGGACACAACATGGCTCTCTTTTACTTGCTTTCTTTAATTGTTTTTTAATAATGTGGTAAGCATTTCTGAATCTCCTATCCAATACAAAAACTAGGACAATACAGACAGTAACTCCTATGGTTACAATGAACACTCCTCTCCATTTAAATTAATTATTTACACTGATGAAATTGAAATAGCAAAATTTTAATGACTAAATACTGTCTTTGATTTTGTGTTCCAGGTCTGTCAATATTAACTTCTTATAATTTTCTTTTTTTTCTTTATGTGTGTGTGTGTGTATATATATATATATATATAATTTCAATGGCTTTTGGGGTACAAATGGCTTTTGGTCATACAGATGAGTTCTACAGTAGTGAAGTCTGAGATTTTACTACACCTTCCACTTATGTGGTCCCACACCACCCGCCTCCCCTGCCGCCTCCTGCCACCCCCTAGGCCAAGGTAATAATCATCCTGAATCCTGGGTTTATCTCTCACTTGCTTTCTTTTCATATAATTTTGCAAAAGAATCTGATCTAAATGTGTTTTTCAGAGTATATATTTATATTTTAGTTGTTCTTAGAGAAAATTTATTATTTTGCATGTAATCTTATGGAACATTCTCATTTAATACCATGGTAAGATTCAGCCCTTGCCCAGGGGATAGTTCATTTAGTTTGTTTACTGGATAGAGCTCATCATGTGACTATACCTCAGTTAGTTTATCAGTTCTCCCATCCATGGTGACTAGGTTGCCTCTCAGCCTCTCAACAACACTGTTTCTCAGTGTCCTTGTAGAAGTGATATGTGGGTGTTTTCTCCTTACACAGAGTTGAAAGGTGATGACAACAACGTTGGCACTACCAATCCCCCACCCTCCAGAGGGGTAACCAGTGTTACCAGTTTGCTGTGTTTCCTGCTACACCTCGCCTTATTCACTTCCATTTGTATCTGAAAAACGTGTTGCATGGTTTCTTTTCTATAGAAGTGGTAAAATGCTATTGTATCCTGTACATTATTGATTACTTTTTTTCATTTAACAGTAGGGAGATGCCTGGGAGTACACAGAGAACTGCCCTCATTGTTTTCAACTTCTGCACTGTATGTCTGTGAGTTTAGCCATTCTGCTGTTAATGGAAATTTACAGTATTCTAATCTTTTGATATTACAAACAGTACTGTGCGATCGTCATACACAACCCCTTGTGCACAATGCATGAGTGTTTCTCAGGGTAAGTACCAAGAAGTGAAATTCCTGGGTCATAGAGCGTGAGTCCGACATTTTCCTCCATTCTGCCCTGTTGCCCTCCAGAGTGGGTGTCCAGCTTTGCATACCTAAGTATGAGAGTATCTGTTGTTCATATCCTCTACGACGCTCCATATATGAAACTTAAGTTTCTGCTAGTTGCCGTCTTTGATCTATCATGTATGCAGTGACCTACTAAGACTGTAATTGGTAAAGTAGATTCTTGTCATCTGTGTGTGAATTTAGCATTCATGGGCTTAATGCTGACAAGGCCCCCAGGGTCCAAGACATATAATCATGTATAATTTTGTCAAGGTATAATTTTTTAAATTGCTCTTGTCATGTGTCTGCTGGGGATGCCCAACCCAGTGCTCTGCACCCAGGTCACACTGTGGCTTTGTCCTCTGCTTATGCCTGCATTGCAGCAACTGTCCTGAAGAGACCAAAATTATGCAGATTTAGGTAAGTCCATGGCTAATGTTATTATATTATGTGCTATTGTAATGGATGGGGCTGTGGAGTGTATGAATTTATAAATCACTGGTCTTGTAATTAAAATTCAAACACTATAGAAAAAGGCCATGTAGAAGATAAAAGTTCCTTTATAATCCCGGACCCCTAAGATAACTACTAATGACAACTTCATTTATATTCCTTCAGACATTTTCTGGCTGTGGATGTACTAAAATGTATCCTATTATTCTCTGCCCTAAAATGGAATCATACAAGGTGTACTGTTATTTTTATGGCTCTATAACATGTCATATTGTACGTGTTGGTATGGTCATTTTAACCATTTTTCTAGTGATGGCTTTGAGGTTATTTGCAGTTTCCTAGCCATCTCAAAGTGTGCTGCGGGGATCTCTTTTGCATCCCTCTGGGTGCAGAGCTGAGGCACCCAGAGGCAGTGTCCAGAGGAGGCAGCATCTGTAGGTGTCTTCACCTGCTCTGGCTCTTGGCACATCTGGTTGGTGACACTGTTTTGTGAGATGGGTTGAAAGCACGTGCTGCCAAAATAGAATAATGTTGGTCCTCTCCTCATGTGCCGTGGAACTGGGGTAAAACTGCGTAGTGGCTGCAGCTGCCTGTCCATACCGGAATCGAGTATAACACGGTGCCTGGCTTAGCGCAAAACAGTAGTGGGTCCTGCAGGCCCCAGAGTCTAATTCCTGGTATTCTTTCCCCTACGCAGATTAAATAAACCAAAAACAAACTATTCTAGGAAAGCGTCTGTGACATTTGTAAAAAGTGGTATTTAATTATCTTTTATTCACTTGTCTGTTTAGTTTGTTGAAATCTTAAGTGGCATCCTGGTCTGGGAAGGAGTGCTGTCTGCGCCTGCCCTCCGCTGGGCACAGCGTGGCTGCTTCAGGGGCTAAGCACACACTTTCTGTCTTCTAAAGGGCCGCCACATGCCAGGAGCTCAGGTGTGAGCCCGGCTCTGGCTCTTACCTCATAGGGTCACTCATAGGGGCACAGGGAGCTGAACATTGTACACAGCGAGGCACCACCCGGCTCGGCATCTGCCCCGGTGGACTTCCTACCTCTAGAAGGAAATACCTGAGTTCCTCTGGCCTCAGCTCCTAGAGTGACTGGTGTGCTGTCCCTCTTACTCTTCTGTCAAGGTGACAACTGTGTGACCCATCATCTGTGTGTCAAAGCAAGGCCCTACCTGGGCCTCTGCTCCTGTGCTGACCCCAAAGGCAAATGCTTTGCTAGTTTCCTTCCAGTTAATTTCACCTATGAATAGATGTGTGAAAACTGTTCAAAGCCATACATGCACATGTTCGAACTTCAAACCCTGTGGGTGATTCAGTGGCATCTTTCTCTAACCCCCAGCCTCCCTTCCCACAGAGGCCACCGTCATGGCCAGTTGCTGCAGTTTCTTTCCAGAGAACCTGTGTATGTGTAAAGCTGTACAGGCGTGGGTACACCACACAGCCTGTCTTGCACTGTGGACTGTTGAGTTACTAGTACATCTAGGTAAGCACCGCATATCTGTATTCATGTCTGCCTTGGTCTTTTCAACATCTGTGTGGTAGCCGTGTTTGAATTATCCATTCCCTTTTTGGGGAACCATTAAGTTGTTTCAGCAATTTTTACTGTAGATAAGGCTATACCGCATATCTGTGTACATGGGTTTTTATGTACATGGGCAAGTATATCTGTGAGGGAAAAGTTTCCTCAGGAGGAATTCTGGGCACAGCATGTGTAAATTTCTAAATATGATGGACACCCCCAGCTTCCACCTCAAGGAGGTTGTTCCCATTGACATTTCCCCACACCTTCACCCAGGCTGTGCCCTTAAACTTGGTTATTCGTCAATGTGAGAAGTGGAAAATAGTATTTAATTGTAGTTTGGATTTGTATTTCTATTGGGTTGTATACTTACTGATTAATAATAAGAGCTCTTTACATATTAAGGAAATTAACCATTTTCAAATACATTCCTATTTCTCACTAATCTTTAAGTTTTATTGTAATATTTTGCTCTTTATATATATATACACACACACACACACACACACACACACACACACACACATATATATACTAATTTTCTTTTATGGTTCCTGGATTTTGTGAGTAGTTTGAAAAGGCTAATCCAGCTGAAGATTTTGTTGTTGTTGTTAAACCCCATGTTTTCTCCTAACTCTTTTTATTTTTATTTTGGAGGACTCTATCTGGACTTAATTTTAGCATAACAAGTGACAGGGTTAGTTAGCCTGTTGTCCTTACACCATTTTCTGGCTAATACAGCTATTAACTATTGATCTGTCTATTCACGTGCCAGTTCCTAATGGTTTTACATAGTGTAATCTGCACTTCAAAATAGCGAAGGGAAGCCCTACCTCATTATTCTACTTTTCCAGAATTCTCCTGGCTATTCCAGGCTGCATGTTTACCTTAACCTTCCCTGTGATGTCTTCATGCTGTTGTCTTCTTATGCAAGAATAAGGTACGTCTTTCCATCCACTCACGTCTGTTTAATTTGACTTTGCATTACACAGAAAGCTGGTCTTGGTCTGTCTACCTTGGCATCTAGTTGTCCTCACTGCCCCCTAGCCGACCCCACCCCATCTGACTGACTACCCCATCACAGAGTACTTTTATTTACGTTTTGCTCTGCCTAATGGTTACTTGATACTGTCACGCCGACAGTGTCCAGTTCAGTGGTCTTTGCAGTTGAAATGCTCCTGTACACACTGTCTTGTTAAAAATGCCAGTAAGTTCATACAAACCCAGCTTGCACCCAAGGTCACATTCAGAGAGCGTAGGGCTGGGATGGGTTGTTTTCCAAGCTTCTGCCACTGTGTGGCTAGCTCTTCCCACTGGGAAGTTCTGTGTACCCGGAATGTCGGAGTGGAGTCCTGTTCTAGTGTCCAGCACCTGACCCTGTGCCCAACCCCTCAACAGCCTATTCCTGCTGTCCACAGCCTGCTGGAACTTTTTACAAAATATGTTGCCATGCTGGACCCTGGGCACTGGACATAAGCCCCCTGGCAGCCTTTTTCATGTCACCCAAAGGGGTAATTGTCCTACTGGTGGTCTGTAAGATGAGTTAGGGTGACTTGCTAATAGACATTGTAAATCTTAATATTTATGTATGTATTTTATTATTACCGGTTTTCCATTTATGATGGTAATATTGTTTCTTCTAAGAATATTTATTTTTCCTTCTAAATATTGAGATAAAATTCATGCTTTTGAAATGTTCTATTCAGTGGCTTTTAGTATATTTGCTATGTTGTGCAACCATCGACACTATCCATTTCTAGAACTTTTTCGTCATCCCAAACAGACGCTCTGTATTCATAAAAAAATAACTTCCTACCTGTCTCTCCCCCTAGTCTTTGGTAACCTTTGTTATACTGGTAAACTTTGTTGTGCTCTCTGTCTGTGTGAATTTGCCTATTCTAGGGGCCTCATATAAGTGTAATCATACAGTATGTGTCTTTTTGGGTCTGTCTGATTTCACTTAGCGGGTTTTCAGGGTTCATTCATGTTGTAGCATATAACAGTACTGCATTCCTTTTTCTGGCTGAATAATATTCCACTGTATGGATAGACCCCATTTTGTTTATTCACACATCATTTGGACATTTGGATTATTTCTGGTTTTTGGCTATTATGAACAATGGTGCTATGAACAGTTGCGTACAAGTTTTTGTGTGAACATATGTTTTCAATTCTCTCATTATATACCTAGGAGTAGAATTACTGGGTCATATGGTAACTGTATATTTTTGAGGAACTGCCAAACTATTTTCCCACGTCCATGCACCATTTCACATTCCCACCAGTAAGTAAGAGGGTTCCAATTTCTGCGCATTCTTGCCAACACTAGTTATTATCTGACTTTCTGGTTATAATCATTCTAATGAGTGTGAAGTAGCCTCTGGTGTCATTTGGATTTGCATTTCTCTGATGAGTGATGCTATCAAGCACCTTTGCTGGTGCTGTTGGCCATATGTGTATGTTCCCTGGAGAAGTGTCTGTGCTGAGCCTTGGCCCACTTTTTAATTAGGCGTTTGTCTTTTTATTACTGAGTTGTAAGAGTTCTTTATATATTCTGGATTCTAGACCCTTATCAGATACATGGTTTGCAAATATTTTCTCCCATTCTGTGGGTTGTGTTTTCACTTTATCGATAATGTCCTTAGACATATAATAAATTTGTATTTTAAAAGTGACTTGATTTGGCTGTGCAAGGTGGCTCACGCTTGTAATCCCAGCACTTTGGGAGGCTGAGGTGGGTGGATCATATGAGGAGGCTAGGAGTTCGAGGTCAGCCTGGCCAGCATAGCAAAAACTTGTCTCTACTAAAAATACAAAAATTAGTCAGGCATGGTGGTGCACGTCTGTAATACCAGCTTCTCGGGAGGCTGAGGCACGAGGATCACTTGAACCCAGGAGGAGGAGGTTGCAGTGAGCTGAGATCATGCCAGGGCAACAGAATGAGACTTTGTTTAAAAAAAAAAAAAGTGACTTGATTTAAGGGAAAAAATGACTGGCTATATTCAGTCAGATATGGCAAAAAGTCTCAAGGTGTTAATGTGAATGATTAAGGTCTTGGGGGGGGTGTCCCCTATCAGACTACAGGTGTTTAGAGGCACAGAAAAAGGTGCAGTTGGGTTCTTAATGTGAAATGATGAGAAGCACAACTCCAGTGTGTCTCTTTGTGTAGAATGTCAGCAGACACCCCCTGCTAGATGTGCTGGATCATGGGAAAGCATTTCCATTTGTTACTAGATTGTTCAGAAGTTTTAATTTATGATGGGTGCGGTGGCTCATGCCTGTAGTCCCAGCACTGTGGGAGGCTGAGGCAGGAGGATCATCTGAGGCCAAGAGTTCAAGATCAGCCTGGGCAACATAGTGATACCCTATCTCTTAAAAAAGAAGAAGAAGTTTTTAAATTTGAAATAATAATAGGTACTGGATTTATGCAAATGTCTTTTCTGCGTCTTTTGAGATGAGTATCAGGTTTTTTTTTTCTTTTATCATCTGATGATGAACTTAATGTTTCCGTTTGTATTAATGGAATACTAAGTCCCTCTGTGATTTCTGAACCAAGCTATTCCTAGGCCTGAGTTTTATTTTGTTGACACAGAAATAAATTAGAAGGCCAAGCGTGGTGGCATGTGCCTGTAGTCCTAGTTGCTGAGGTAAGAGGATTGCTTGAGCCCAGGAGTTCAAGGCTGCAGCAAGCTTTGATTGCACCATTGCACTCCAGCCTTGGCGACAGACTAAGACGCTGTCTCAAAAAAAAAACAAAAACGACAAAAAAAAAAAAAAAAAAAAAAAACAGAAAAAATAAACTAAGGCAATGACAGTCCCTGGCAAATGCTGGGAGGGAGGCAGCAGTGGTCAGGGAAGGTAACCCTGAAGCAGGACTTGTAAAGCAAATAAGATTGGGAGGCCAAGGTGGGTGGATCACGAGGTCAGGAGATCGAGACCAGCCTGGCCAACATAGTGAAACCCCATCTTTACTAAAAATACAAAAAAATTAGCCAGGTATGGTGGTGGGTGCCTGTAGTCCCAGCTACTTGGGAGGCTGAGGCAGGAGAATCTCGAACCCAGGAGGTGGAGGTTACAGTCAGCTGAGACCGCACCATTGCACTCCAGCCTGGGTGACAGAGCAAGACTCCGTCTCAAAAAAAAAAAAAAAAAAAAAAAACCAAGAAGAAAAGGAATGAATTAGAACTTCTTCTGCTTGGACTTAAGGGCATCATCAGGCAGGTTTTGGGTAGGATAGCAGGGGAGGCAGAGACACAGTCGGGGTCAGTGGTCATGAGTGTGGCTTTGAGCCCAAAAACTTGGTTTCTGTTCCCTACTTTGCCACTTAGTAGTGCATGACTTTGGCCAAATTTCTTAAATTCATGAAGCAAGTTTCCGGGTGAATGAAATGGGGATAAAAATAGTGTTCAAACCTATCCGTTGGTTTGTGTGAAACTGAAATGAATAGTATCGTGCAGGTACTTGTGAGCAAGGGGAGCTGCTGTTTCCTGTCCCTTTATGATGGGAAATATCTAGACAAGTTCCCAACCCTCTGCACTGCAGGCTGCATGGCACGGAGGGTCTTGTAACACCAGCTGGGGCTGGCCTTCTTTTAGGAGCTTCAGTGGTTCTGAAAACTTTTATTTGTTTGTTTGTTTTAGTAGATGTGGGGTCTTTCTGTGTTGCCCGGACTGGTCTCAAACTTCTGGACTCAAGTGATCCTCCCCCGCTCAACCTCCCAAAGTGTTGGGATTACAGGTGTGAGCCACTGTGCCCAGCCTTGAAAACTTTTTCAGGTTCTTCCAGGGTTACTGGGCTATTAAATATTTCTATTTCATTATAAGTCAGTTTTTCAAAGTTATATTATCTTAATTACCTTTTTTATATGTATTAGTGTAGAGTAGCATTTTATATTTTGATATCCTCCTTATGCATAGTTTTTCACTTTTTATTCCTAGTTTTTCGTTTTTAATAAGACTTTCAAGAAATTTATTTTATTGGCCTTTTGAAAAAAGCAGCTTTAGATAAAGTAAGCAGTTCTGCTTTCATTTTATAATTTATTTCTACTTTTGTTTCATTAATCTTTTCCTCCGGCATGCCTTGGATTTTGTTGTGTTACTCTTTTTCTAGAGGCTCGCATTGTGTGTCTGGTTCACTTATGATCACGCTTGCCTACTTTTAAGAATGGAAGAGGGGAGGTGGAGGGTGGCTACGCAGTCGAGGGTGTGAGGCAGTCTTGCTCTAGCCCCACCATGCCCTCAGCCCGCTGTGGCCACGCTGGTTCCTCAATTGCTGGGGCGTGCAGTGTCTGTAAGGGAGGCTACTGATGCCATCCGAGGAAGATGTAAGGTTTCGTGTGGGCAGCGAGAGCCTAGCAGGCATGTGGGGTGCCCAGCAAAGGGAAACAGTGGACAGTTGTTGCCTCATTCCACAGAGTTTTGATTTTTTTTTTTTTTTAATGGTCACTCCATCAACATCCCCCATGGCCAGAGCCTGAGCTGGTCCCCAGAGACACAGGCATTCAGCTGACAGCCTCACCTTCACGCTGCTGCTGTTCTCATGGGGGACAGGCCTCAGGTGGCAATGCACAAATCATCAGTTAAGGGCAGTTGTGACAGTTACCAAGGAGTGTAGTCCCCCGCCCAGTGAAAACAGCCCTAACCAGGGGTGGGGACCTTTGGGCTCTGACCCGAAGGGTAGGAGAAGCTGGAAGGACAGCATTCCTGTCTGCGAAGGCAGGAGCAAAGCTGCCAGGCTATGAAGGAAACGGCTGGAGCCTGAAGTCGTGCAAGCTGGGGCTGGCAGGGACAGGGCCAACTTCCAGGCCTGGGGGCCACCATGAGGATTCAGGACGTGACCCCCAGGGCACATGAAGGCCTTCCATCTGTATTTAAGAAAAGACTTTATCAGACGAGTACGGTGGCTCACGCCTGTAATCTCAGCACTTTGGGAGGCTGAGGCGGGTGGATCACGAGGTCAGGAGTTCAAGACCAGCCTGGCCAATATGGTAAAACCCCATCTCTACTAAAACTACAAAAATTAGCCAGGCATGGTGGCGCACACCTGTAGTCCCAGCTACTCGGGAGGCTGAGGCAGAAGAATCACTTGAACCCGGGAGGTGGAGGTTACAGTGAGCCAAGATCGCGCCACTACACTCCAGCCTGGGTGACAGAGTGAGACTCCGTCTCAAAAAAAACCAAAAGACTTTATCTTATTTCCTATATGTTTGTGGTTTCAGTCCTGATGTATAATTTGACCCTAGTTAGAATGGTTATCTGAGGAAGTGGCCTGTACGATTTCTGCTTTTTTAAATGTGTGGCTCCCTTTCTTCATTGATTAACGTATGATTATTTTTATAAATGTTCCATGGCAGTGGGAAGGGATTCTCTGTCACATTCCACATCTGGATCAGTTCCTCCCCATTTTGTTGGTCAAATCCGGATCTGCCATATCCTGTGTAATGACAAGTGAGTTGCATTCTCACCGTCACTCCTGGGGTCTCTCCGCTTCCCCTGAGCTGGCTCAGCAGTCTGCTCCATGTGTTTTGATGCAGGGTGACCCATTGGTATTTCCGACACTAACGCCCCCGTCTGTGGACTGCTTGCTGCTTGGGCTTCACTGTGTCTGGTGTTGACAGTGCAAACCTAAAGGTGTGCACACACACTCCGCTGTCTTCTTGTTTGCACTGGACTTAAATATCTATGAGGGTTATTTTCAACTGCTGAATTTGGAATGATTTTTATATCTTTTCTGCTTTCTGCCCATGTACATGTGTTTATTTTACACTGTTGTGATTGGTAGTTACTATGTGGGGACACAATTACTTGGGCTGAAATAATCCACCTGTTCTGGTTGGGGTCCTCTGGGGCATTCCAGGGTGAGAGGTTGTCACTGCCACCTGGGCCATGTGGGCCGGCACCAGCATTTTGTGGTTACGAATTGTACAGTCACAAATATCTTTGGGCAAATCCCCTTCTATACCTCAAGGCAGCTTTTGGTTTGCAACCCCACTGGCCAGAGGGAAGGGCCAGTCACTTGGCTCTCTCACTGCCCTGCGCCCCAGATGGTTCTAGGGCTGCTGTTTTCCCTTGGCCCTGCCAACACCACTGTTTTTACTTCTGCTCATTGGCTGAGTGCAGTGGTTCCTGGAAGCCGGTGGCACGTTTCCCCGCATAGCTCGCTCATCCCACAGCACACACCCGAGGGTTCTGTTGCTAACACGCTGAATTAATTCTTTGCTCATCTTACAGAGTGTGTTTTGACTGCCCCCATTTCTGAGGCCTTGTAAGGCCAGAGCTTTGTTGCTTCATCGGCAGGTTGGGACTTAGATGGCCGTGAACGTTTCCTCTCTGCTGCTGCAGTAAGTAAGTGCCCGCACCATAGTGTGTTTGGGGGCTGAAGTTGAAGCGAGGCTGTGAGGGGAGATGGACGTGTGAGGAGGGATGATGGGGCTTGAGCAAAGTGGGGGAGGGGCAAAGGCAGTTGGCCCAACACATCAACACATTCCCCACCCCTTTGAGAGGTCTGAGGCCTGCAGACCTGGCTCGGAGCCCACCTGGTAGTCCTCAGACCGTGTGTGTGTGTGTGTGTGTGTGTGTAAAAGAGAGAAGTTGTGGAGAAATAGGGGGCTGATTCTGCTCAGATTCATCAGGACGAGTAGAAGGCACCCAGCTCTCACCCTGGCCTGACATGTGTGTCCCTGAGCAGGTTACAGCCCTCTCTGAGCCTCTGCTTCCCATCTGGACCCTGCTGGGCAGGGCTTCTGAGCTCCTTAGCACTAGCAGGAGGGGCTCCAGGGGCCCTCCCTCCATGGCAGCCAGGACAGGACTCTCAAATGAGGACAGCAGAGCTCGTGGGGGGCTCCCACGGACCCGCCGTGGGCCCAGGGGAGGCAGAGCCTGAGCCAACAGCAGTGGTGCTGTGGACCGTGGATCCTGAGGGTGGCCTGGGGCAAGTACCGGCTGAGGGTCCAGGTGGGCTTTGTGTACCTTTGGGTCCTGGGGCCCTGGTGACTTGGACCCGTCCTCCCCAGAACTTGGACTCCAGGTTAGAGTCAAGTGACAGGAGAAAGGCTGGTGGGGCCCTGTGCTTCCGACTTCATTTCGAGTGATGGCAGTTCCCAGGAAGGAATCCACAGCTGACGGTGGCTGACAGATCAGAGAACGGAAGGCAAGGCAGGCGGGCGTCTGCGTGACCTCAGGTGCTTGGGGCCCAGCAGACCCAGAGAACCATTTCCACTAGGCCAGGGTGCCGGAAGTGTCCACAGGTCTTAGATTCCCTGTTCAGATGAAAAGATTTGTGCCTTTAATGATAAAAGTGATCTGCATAGAGTCAAAAATTCAAGCCATGGTTATAAAATGCAAGTAAAATCCCTGCCCTCACCTATCCCACCCTGCTACACAGAGATGTCCTCTCAAGTTTCCTAGACTCACTCTGGAAATTTCTGTATACACACAGAAGCTTGTGCCTCTGCTCGTGAAGGCAGAGGGAGGGAGAGCTGAAGGACCAGCACCTTCTCACCTGTGGGCCCCCTCAGTGCTCGGTCCCAGAGCATGCAGGACTGTGCCTCGTGTTCAGTTTGCTGGTCTGACTTCATGCTCCTTGGGCGGGATATGCATGTGCCATGCTAGGAGACATGTGGATGTGAAGCTGGGGGACACTGTCCCCTGGCTATGCCTTTACAAGGGAAGTAAGGAAGGTAGGAGGTGAGCCTGGGAGGGAGGGAGGGAGGGAGGGAGGCGCGGAGCCGCCGCAGGTGTTTCTTTTACTGAGTGCAGCCCATGGCCGCACTCAGGTTTTGCTTTTCACCTTCCCATCTGTGAAAGAGTGAGCAGGAAAAAGCAAAAGGCGCTGGTGGTGGCACGTCCAGCACGGCTGGGCCGGGGTTCGAGTCCCCGCAGTGTTGCTGCTTCCTTCCAGCTCCCTCCTCCAGGCCTCTCCTCCCACCCCACCAGGGACATCTTGTCTCCTAGAGGGGTAGCATTGGGTGGGGCACCCCAGGCCTCTCCCAGAAGCCCTCCTGCCCTGCTATCCCCTCCCTCATCCTCTGGGGCCCTGGGAATACAGCAGGGGACGTGGGGCCACAGGCAGCTGATAACTTAGCCCCCTCAGCCACTCCTGTGGGAGGGGGAGGGGGACAGCTTGGCGGCTCTGCACCCAAAGCTGTGGGGCCTACCTGGAGTGTCCCCACCCCTCAGGGCATACTCCCCACTGCCCTCTTCTTCCCAGGATCAACTCACCGCTACCCTCCTCTCCACATCTGAGGACCAGCGTGGCTCTTCCAGGGAGGGCTTGGGGAGATGAGGTCCAAGGGGAGAGGCCAGAAATCCTGAGGCCTGGGCTGGAGATGGGTGGGCAGACAGGGCCCAACGAACCGGCCCTTGGGCAGGAAGGCCAACAGCTGGGACCACAAGGTGCCGGGTGGGACAGGGAAGTCAGCCTGTGCTCTCCAGGCACCTGGGACCCAGGAGATCCCCCCGGCTCAGCACCAGCAGAGGCAGCTGCTGTGATCCTGGGCAGGCAGTGTCCTCCTCCCTCAGTCTCTGCCCCCTCCCATCCCCAAGAGGGAGGCCAGGGGCTCACAGTCCATTTCATGGGCCATGATACTGATGTTGTCTGCAGTTGGGGCAGCTTGCCTGACCACAGGGCTCTCCAGGGAGCCCCTGCCAATCACTATAATAATCTCCTTTAACAAGTCAGGCCCCATAAGGAACAGCCAGAAGCAGGAGAGAGGTATGCAGAGCTGGCCTATGGAGGCTTGCCATCTCTTCTGACCCCACAGAGCCCACTCAGAATACCACGCCCTAGTGGGTCTTCCCAGCCCAAACTCAAGTCACAGGATGGCACAGGTCCTCTAGGGAGAGCTGGGCTCCCATGGGGTGGAGGGAGCCCCAAACCTCAACAAGGCTGAGGGGATGCAGTATGCAGGGCCAGGGAAGGGAGCCAGGAGACAGAGGGGCCGAAAGCCAGTCAGCTTTGGTGGAGAGAACCCTTCATGAGGAGCCCTGGCTTGGGCCTCCTGGTCAAGGAGTGTTTGCAGCAATCTGTAGTCCCTTAGCCCCTGGCAAGTTCTGGTGCCAGAAAATCCCCTCTGGAGCTGGTGTCTCTCTCATTCAAGGGGTGAGAAGAGGCAGCGTGAAGCCGAGGTCTTGGCCGGCCATGCCTGGGTGGTGAGGCCACAAGTCCACCCCTGCAACTGCAAGGGCAGCAGGGAGGAGCTGCAGGATCTGCTGTCCTTGGATGTGATCAGCCTGCCACTGGGGACCAACAGGCCTAGACTCATACATGAGCCAAGGCACAGAGCCCAGGACTGAAGACAGAGAGGAGCCACCACACGGCAAAAGAGCATGGACATCTGAGTGCCACCTAGCCTGTGTGAGACTCCGTTTCTCTATCTCTAAAATGGAGTCCACCAGGCGCAGTAGCTCATGCTTGTAGTCCCAGTTACTCAGGAGGCTGAGGTAGGAGGATCACATAAGCCCAAGAGGTTGAGGCTGCAGTGAGCTATGATTGCACCACTGCACTCCAGCCTGGGTGACAGAGTGAGACCGTGTCTCAAAAACAAAAACAAATAAATAAAATGGAGTCACTGATAGCTACCTCACAGGGTTGTTGAGAAAATTCGGGATAACATTTACTGCTTGCCACAGGGAAGGTATTAAAAAGTTACAGGTGGGCACGGTGGCTCATGCCTGTAATCCCAGCACTTTGGGAGGTCGAGGTGGGCGGATCACTTGAGGTCAGGAGTTAGAGACCAGCCTGGCCAACATGGTGAAACTCCGTCTCTACTAAAAATACAAAAATTAGCCAGGTGTGGTGGGGTGCGCCTGTAATCCCAGCTGCTACTCGGGAGGCTGAGGCACAAGAATCACTTGAACCCAGGAGGCGGAGGTTGAGATCGTACCACTGCACTCCAGCCTTGGTGACAGAGCGAGACTCTGTCTAAAAAATTATAAAAATTAAAAAATAAAAATGATTACAACATGTGACGAAGGAACTTGGGGCTCAGGAAGGGCAGAACTGTGAAGCTGGAACACAGGCTGGCATCAGTGGGAAGGGTTTTGCTGGCTAGGCTGATGCTGAGGTGATGAGGTGCTGCTGAAGGATGTGAGAGCAGGAGACAGGCAGTCAGATCTAGACCTGAGGAAGGACACCACCCAGACCAGGTAGGGGATGGAGGTGGCCATGGCAGGCATGAGTAGGAGGACTGGACCGAGGCAGGGAGAGTGGACAGAGAGGAGGGGAGTGGGCTAAGGTGGGGCTTGGGCCAATGCTGGCTCAGGTGGTCCCCTTCTTCCACCCTTAGCCAGTTCTTTTCCATCTGTGTGGCCTTTGAATCCTAGACCCCCACCTCTTCTTTGACCCCAGTCCCTGTGGCAAAAATTTCATAGCAGAAGCTGAGTTTGACCAGGAGACATTTTGCTTGGTCCAAACAGCTTTTTACAAATACATTTTTTTAACTTTTTTTTTTTCAAAGTCTCACTCTGTCACCCAGGCTGGAATGTAGTAGTGCGATCTCAGCTCGCTGCAGCCTAGACCTCCCAGGCTCAAGTGATCCTCCCACCTCAGCCTCCTGAGCAGCTGGGACTGCAAGAGCAAGGCACAACGCCTGGCTAATTTTTGTACTTTTTGTAGAAACGGGTCTCGTCACCTTGCCCAGGCTAGGCTTGAACACCTGAGCTCAAGCAATCTGCCCGCCTTGGCCTCCCAAAGTGCTGGGATTACAGGTGTGAGCTACTCCACCCAGCCTCCTCCTGTTTTTTAATTTTTAATTTTTGGTTTTTAGTGTCTTGTCCAAGACAGGATGTTTCTTGGAAACTATTCACAATAGTTTGACTGTTGTGAATAATGCAGCTATGAACATTTGGATACGAGCATTTGTTCAAAGTCCTTGTTTCAGTTCCTTCAAGTACATATATAGGAGTGGAATTGCTGGGTCAGATGGTAATTTTAAGATTAACTTTTTGAGGAACTGCCAAACTGTCTTCCACAGCAGCTGTATCATTTTATATGCCCACCAGCAATTTCTCCACATTCTGACCAACACTTGGAATTTTCTGTTTGTTCTTTTTTCTTTTGAGACAAAGTCTCGCTCTGTCACCCAGGCTGGAGTGCAGTGGCGCAATCTTGGCTCACTGCAAGCTCCGCCTCCCAGGTTCACGCCATTCTCCTGCCTCAGCCTCCCGAGTAGCTGGGACTACAGGCGCCCACCATCATGCCCGGCTAATTTTTTGTATTTTTAGTAGAGACGGGGTTTCACCATGTTAGTCAGGCTGGTCTCGATCTCCTGACCTCATGATCCGCCTGCCTCGGCCTCCCAAAGTGCTGGGATTACAGGCGTGAGCCACCGCGCCCGGCTGTTTGTTCTTTTTTTCTAACAGCATCCCAGGAGATATGAAGTGATATCTGCTTTTTTGTTTTTTTAACCTGAAATGTTTGTCTTCTCTTGGAGATTGAGGATTTCACTGTCTGAAGCTGGATTTGAAGCCACGTCTATAGGAATTGACTGCAACCTTCTGTCCCACAGTGGTTCAGCTTCAGGTCCTGGTAATGCTTGTGAAGGCAGAGGGAGGGAGAGCTGAAGGGCCAGCACCTTCTCACCTCCGGGCCCTCTCAGTTCTTGGGTGGTATCTTAGTCTGTCTTGTGCTGCTATAACAGAATACCTGATACTGAGGCCGGGCGCGGTGGCTCATGCCTGTAATCCCAGCACTTTGGGAGGCCGAGGCGGGTGGATCACAAGGTCAGGAGATCGAGACCATCCTGGCTAACACGGTGAAACCCCGTCTCTACTAAAAAATACAAAAATTAGCCGGGCGCAGTGGCGGGCGCCTGTAGTTCCAGCTACTCGGGAGGCTGAGGCAGGAGAATGGTGTGAACCCAGGAGGCGGAGCTTGCAGTGAGCCGAGATCCCGCCACTGCACTCCAGCCTGGGTGAAAGAGCGAGACTCTGTCTCAAACAAAAAAAACAATACCTGATACTGAAATTTAGGTCTCACAATTCTGGAGGCTGGGAAATCCAAAATCAAGGTACAGGCATCTGGGGAGGGCCTTCTTGTTGCATCCTCACATGGTGGAAGAGCAGAAGATGGCAAACCCACTCCCACAAGCTCTTTTATGTTTTGAGATGGAGTCTCACTCTGTCACCAGGCTGGAATGCAGTGGCACTATCTCAGCTCACTGCAGCTTCCGCCTCCCAAGTTCCGCCTCCCAAATTCTTCTGCCTCAGCCTTCCGAGTAGCCGGGACTACAGGCATGCACCACCATGCCCAGCTATTTTTGTATTTTTAGCAGAGACGGGGTTTCACCATGTTGGCCAGGATGGTCTCAATCTCTTGACCTCGTGATCTGCCCGCCTCAGCCTCCCGAAGTTCTGGGATAACAGGCATGAGCCACCATGCCCAGCCACAAGCTCTTTTTATAAGGGCCCCAATCCATTTGTGAAGGAGGAACCCTCATGACCCAATCCCCTCTCAGAGGCCCCCTTTCCAGTATGTCATCTTGGTGATTAGGTTTCAATGTGGCTTTTGGAGGGAACACCACATGCAAACCATAGCAGGTGGCTTGTCCCCTTCTGTCTGGGGAAGAGAAGAAAAAAGCACACCTTCCTTAGAGTTTCACCCATTGAAAAGCAGCACCTCACCCTGGACCTGAGCTGAGGCCGGAGTAGCCGTGGAAGGAGGATATTCTTGTCCTGGGTCCCCAAAGTGCTCTTAACTCACCCTGCATCAGGCACCAGCCACAGGGCCCTGGGAAACCACTCCAGGGTGCTTTGTCAGGGCAGAGAAAGGGGACCTGAAGTCAAAGAGACTTGTGGGGGTCACCCCATGACCCATCCCCTGCCCTGAGGCAGGACCTTGCTGCCAGAGACAGAATGGGGCCCCTCCATTCAAGGGGGGCTGTTCTCTGGGCATGCCATGTGGGGCATGGCCTCAGTCACATCTATAGAAGTGAGATCACAGGGACAAGGTGGCCTAGGAGGAAGGGGTGTGAGGCCCGCTCCCTCCCAGCACCACACTCACTGCCAGAGTCTAAATCTGCCTCCTGCTGGAGTAGGACTGAGATATATGCTCCCATCAGACAGAGGGACTGGTCACCCTATCTAGCCTGAACAGCTGAGCCCAGGGACCCCCATGAAGCAGGAAGGAACTGGACAAAGGAGCCAGCCAATCTCCTAATTGACAAAGGGGCCAATCCGTTGCCAGACTGCTCCTGGTGGGGCTCCACAGACAACAGCAGCCTTGCTGTTGACTCCGCCCCCATCTTCCCTCCTCCTGCTGACACCTCTTCAGGTTCCCACCCCCACCCTTCTTTTAGGGCAGGCCTGGTCTCAAAGATCTCCACCTACTATGCTCCAGGAGCCATGGTTTCAGCACCTCCCCCATTCAGAGGCCCCTGGGGGCCTGTCTATGGGAGACACTGTGATGCAGGCTGCTTGGCCACTTCAAAAGCCCTTCTCTAGGGATCAGGACATAGCTACCCTCAGCCAGCGCAGTCCACATCACCTCAATGATCTGAGTGATGGTATCAAACCCAGTACTGCACTGAGGAAGCCCTCCATGTTTTTCTGCAGGGCCAGAGAAAGGGGGGTCAATAGGGCCCAGCAGGGGCCTCATCCCTCCAGAGGACAAGAAGGGCAGCCCCTCCCGGGCCCTCACTCCCTCAGCCCAAAAGGGCAAAGACCAGAGTCTGACCCGCCCACCCACCTCCCAGATGTCTCCCCGTCTTCTCATCAAGGGGGGTGATGTTATACGCATCTGGGAGCCCCGCAGAAAGCAGCGCAGATTGGATGGAGGGCTCTGCAGAAGATAAGGATTATAAGCTAATTCTCCTGAGGCCTCAACCCCGCCAGCTGAGGAGCTGACTCCTCAAAGTCTGCAGAGGGTCAGTGTACCTAGCTGGCCAATCCACCTCAATGCTCCCAAAGTACACATGTCTCTTCTCAAGGTCTTTCCCCAACACCCCCCAACCACAAGCCCAGATGTGAAGGTAGTTTTTTTTGTTTTTCTTTTTTTTTTTGAGACGGAGTCTCGCTCTGTCACCCAGGCTGGAGTGCGGTGGCACGGTCTCAGCTCACTGCAACCTCCGCCTCCCAGGTTCACGACATTCTCCTACCTCAGCCTCCCAAGTAGCTGGGACTACAGGCGCCCACCACCACAACCGGCTAATTTTTTATATTTTTAGTAGAAAGGGGGTTTCACCATGTTAGCCAGGATGCTCTTGATCTTCTGACCTTCTGATCCGCCCGCCTCGGCCTCCCAAAGTGCTGGGATTACAGGCGTGAGCTACCGTGCCCAGCCAGCTTTTTCTATTTATTTATTTATTTATTGAGACAGAGTCTCACTCTGTCGCCCAGGCTGAAGTGCAATGGTGCGATCGCTGCTCAAGGCAACCTCCATCTCCCAGGTTCAAGCAATTCTCGCGCCTCAGCCTCCCGAGTTGCTGGGATTACAGGCACGTGCCACCACGCCCAAGCTAATTTTTGTATTTTTAGTAGAGACGGGGCTTCACCATGTTGGCCAGGCTGGTCTCAAACTCCTGACCTCAAGTGATCTGCCCACCTCAGCCTCCCAAAGTGCTGGGATTACAGGCATGAGCCACCGTGCCTGGCCAATTTTTTATTTTTTTAAATAGAGATGGAGTCTCACTACATGACCCAGGCTGATCTTGAGCTCCTGGGCTCAAGTGATCCTCCATCCTCAGCCTCCCAAAGTGCTGGGATTACAGGTGTGAGACACCCTCCCCAGCCTTTTTCTTTTTTTTTCATTATAGATTCAGGGGGTCCATGTGCAGGTTTGTTTTACGGATATATTGCATAATGCTGGGGTTTTGGCTTCTGGTGAACCCAGCACCCAAACAGTGAACATGGTACCCAATATGTAGTTTTTCAACCCTTGCCCCTCCCGCTCTGTTCCCACTCTTGGAGTCCGCAGTGTCTGTCGTTTCCATCTTTATGGCCATGTATACCTATTGTTTAGCTCCCACTTACTATATAAGTGAGAACATGTGGTATTTGTTTCTGCATTAACTCACTTAGGATAATGACCTCCAGCTGCATCCACTTGCTGCAAAGGACGTGATTTCATTCTTTATGGAAGAGCCCCACCCCTACACCCCATGGTCCGCTGCGTCCGACTGGTGGAAGCAGGATCTGTGGTGAGATACCTCAGCACAAGCATATGCAGGCCTGTGGTAGAGGCCGGAAGTAGGGCCCTTTGTCTCCAAGAATGGGCAGACTCTCAACAGGTGAAAGAAAAACAGTACTCCAGGTAGGGGCCAAGCAGAAGCAACAGGTCAAAGAAAGGCCTGGAAGTGGAAAAGCCCTGGGTTCAGTTTGCTAAGAGCCCAGGAGACTAGCTGGGTACAAGGCCGGAAGAAGGGTGGGGCTCTGATGCACCAGCTTCTCCAATCTTCCTGGCTCCAGGGAGGAGATGCATTTGAACAATTCTGAAAAACTTTTGGATCCCAAGTCTAACTCAACATTGTGATTTGCTTACTCCGTGTCACTCTTCTAGATGCTTTTGAAATATATTATCATGAGTAAGTTCTATTTCCATTCTCAGAAAAGAAAACTGATTCAAGATTGTGTAACTTGCTGCTTCTGGTTGGTGACATTAAAAAAAAAAAAAAGATTATGTAACTTGTTCAAAGTCATATGGATTACAAACTATAGCACAGGGACTTAATTTCAGTCTGGCTCCAAAATCTGAACTATTAACAATATTTAAAAGTGCTGGGTGGGTGCGGTGGCTCATGCCTGTAATCCCAACCCTTTGGAAGGCTGAGGTGGGTGAATCACTTGAGGTCAGGAGTTCGAGACCAGCCTGGCCAACATGGTGAAACCCATCTCTACTAAAAATTCAAAAATTAGCCGGGCGTGGTGGCATGCACCTGTAATTCCAGCTACTCAGGAGGTTGAGGCAGGAGAATCGCTTGAACCCAGGAAGCGGAGGTTGCAGTGAGCCAAGATCGTGCCACTGCACTCCAGCCTGGACCACAGAGTGAGACTCTGTCTCAAAAAAAAAAAAAAAAGTCTGTCTTGACCAGGCGCAGTGGTTCCTGCTTGTAATCCTGGCACTTTGGGAGGCCAAGGAGGTTGGATCGCTTGAATCTAGGAGTTGGAGACCAGCCTGGGCAACGTGGCAAAACCGCATCTCTACAAAAAATACACACACACACACTAGCCAGGAGTGGTGGCGCATGCCTATAGTCCCAACTACTTGGGAGGTTGAGGTGAGAGGATCGCTTGAGCCCAGGAGGCGGAGGTTGCAGTGAGCTGATATTGTGCCATTGCACTCCAGGCTGGGTTAAAAAGCCTCTCTGGGGCTGGGTGCGGTGGTTCATGCCTGTAATTCCAGCACTTTGGGAGGCCGAGGTGGGCGGATCACGAGGTCAGGAGTTTGAGACCAGCCTGGCTAACATGGCAAAAGCTTGTCTCCACTAAAAATACAAAAATTAGCCAGGCATAGTGGCGTGAGCCTGTAATCCCAGCGTCTCGGGAGGCTGAGGCAGGAGAATCACTGGAACCTGGGAGGCGGAGGTTGCAGTGAGCCAAGATCACACCACCACACTCCAGCCCAGAGTCTTGCTCTGGGCAACAGAGCAAGACTCCTGGGGGGCGTGGTGGGGAGCGTCTCTGGGACAGTGTTTTCCCAGCTTTCCCGTTTTGGCTTTCTGCAGACACACTCATCACTGTGTTATGTGACAGTCCATACATTTCTCGAAATCTTTCAAGTCAATAATTATTTTTACCCAGCATTACAGAATTGAAAAGTTAGGCTCAGAAAGGGCAAATTCTGATTTGGGCTTCAGACCTAGATTTTTTCCTACAATAAATGATGTAACTATTCTGCCTTAAGAATCTTCTAGCATTTCTCTTTCCAACACGACAGCCAGGGCTGGACTAGCCCCGAGAGTTGCAACGGAAGATGGGCTACAAAGCGGGATGTAATCCTAGGCCGCCCCAACATGCCCCGCATGAGCCGAACCGAACGGCTGGCTCCTTGTAGTTGGGGCCACCTACCTGGGACCTCCCCTTCCCTGTTTGCGACCTCTACACCCTGGCCACACTTGGAGCACCGCCGCACAGTCTGTGGGCGACCCCTCGCCACCTCTATTGCTCGGCACTCCAACCCTGTCTATGTTTAAGCACAGATGTCCAGAGAGCAGCCGCTCTCAACATCTACCGCATCCCACCGTCTAGCAGGAAGCCCGCTCTCTCTCCAACTCCGCGGGACCGACTAGAGCACAGTGAGGACCGTCCAGAGCGCCCCCTCGGAGAGCCCCAGGGCTTCCAGGACGGCGCCCGCGCATGCGCGGACGCCGACGGGCGTGGCGAGGGGCGTGGCTAGGAGGTGGGGCTGCTGACCTCAGTCTCCTCTGTCCTCAAGTCGCCTACATGCGCGCCCGGGAGCTGCACACTCTTGAAGTGACCGGCCTGGAGACGGTTGCCCAGAGCAAGGTAAAGATAATGATGTATCCCTGATCATCCTTACCCCAGCCACTACTTGCCTTTCCTCCTGTGGCTTCCCCAGACAACACTCTTGACTCTCCCTTTCCTTTGAAGGCCCATGTAGCATCCCTGGAGGGCCTCATCTCTGAAGATAAGGTCGTGCTTCTGGCAGGTTCTCCCTTACAGAATGAAGCCACCCTGGGTCAGTGTGGGGTGGAAGCCCTGACGACCCTGGAAGTGGTTGGCCGCAGGCTAGGAGGTGAGTGGGGCTACAGGGGCCCCAAACTGGTGTCCAGGGGCAATTCACGACACTTAGACTTACTTGGTTTGTCCTGCACGGTGTGTTACTTTTTTTTTTCTTTTTTCTTTAGTTCACAATGTCTAAAAGTCAGCTGATTTTGTGTTAAAATTCAGTGTCTGGCTTTGCTTCAAAAATTGGGAAGATCGGCCGGACGCGGTGGCTCACGCCTGTAATCCCAGCACTTTGGGAGGCCGAGGTGGGTGGATCACGAGGTCAGGAGATCGAGACCATCCTGGCTAACATGGTGAAACCCTGTCTCTACTAAAAATACAAAAAAAAAAAAAAAAAAAAAAATTAGCCGGGCGTGGTGGCGGGCGCCTATAGTCCCAGCTACTCCGGAGGCTGAGGCAGGAGAATGGCGTGAACCCAGGAGGCAGAGCTTGCAATGAGCCGAGATCGCACCACTGAACTGCAGCCTGGGCAACAGAGAGAGACTCCGTCTCAAAAAAAAAAAAAAAAAATGGGGGAGATCAGGTGACATTGGGCCTGTGTTCCCACATACCAGCAATCTGCCCTAGCTGAGTGGTGGCTGTCCCTTTGGAAGGCTCTACAGTTTGCCACCATCTCCACACCTCCCTCTTCCAGGGCCAGCCACCATTTATCATCAGGCTTGCGCTGTTGTTTCTCTTAAAGAAAAGTGAATTCTCTTTTTGTTCCTATGTCTCTATCAAAAGTGGGAAAATGAAAGATGGATTGATAGCGCCGCGTGTTTCAAGAGAAGTGGGAGCAAGCATATTTCTTTGTGGAAGTATAGTCCTATGTGTTTAATATGTAACCAAACTTTGTCTGTGTCAAAAGAATACAACTTAAGATGCCATTATGAAACAAACCATGGTGAGAATTTTGACTGGTTTACAGAAAAGATGTGTGATGAAAAACTCAATGAACTTAGAAAAGGACTAAACTTTCTACAGCATTAATCATCGAATACAAATAAAATAAGTGATGCTGCTGTGAAATGCAGTTACATAATAAGTGAAAAAATTGTCCGTGCTTCAAAACCTTTTACAGATGGTGAGTTTATAAAAGACTGTCTATTGAGTGCAGCGGAAATCATGTGTCCTGAACAGAAAGAAGCATTTGCAGACATAAGCCTAACCAGAAATACTGTTGCTCAGAGAGTAAAAGATATGGCTGAGAATTTACAGGATAAGTTGTGAGAAAAAGTGAGATCATTTGTGACATTTTCTATTGCAGTTGATGAGTGCACATATGTAAATAATACAAGTCAGTTAATTATGCTTATCCATGGTGTTGCTGAGAATTTTGATATCACTGAAGAACTTTTAGACATGGTACCTATGGCAGATCCAACCACTGAAAGTGACTTATTTTTGTATGTTGAAAAAAGTCGGCTGGGCACAGTGGCTCATGCCGGTAATCCCAGCATTTTGGGAGGCCGAGGCAGGTGGATCTCAAGGTCAGGAGATCAAGACCATCCTGGCTAACACGGTGAAACCCCGTCTCTACTAAAAAAAAAATACAAAAAAATTAGCCAGGCGTGGTGGCGGGCGCCTATAGTCTCAGCTACTCGGGAGGCTGAGGCAGGAGAATGGCATGAACCCAGGAGGCGGAGCTTGCAGTGAGCCGAGATCACGCCACTGCACTGGGCGACAGAGCAAGACTCTGTCTTGAAAAAAGAAAAAGAAAAAAAAAGTTTCAAAAAGTTTAATGTTGACTGGTCAAAATTAGTAAGTGTGACCACAGATGGTGCCCCTGCAATGGTCTGTGATAACACTGGACTTGTTGCAAAACTTAAATCCAAGTTCAAAATTTTTCAAAAAGATACAGAACTGAAATCCATTCACTGCATTAGTCACCAGAAATTGTTTTGTACTGGAAAGTTAAAACTAGCTGGGTGTGGTGGCTCACGCCTGTAATCCCACCACTTTGGGAGGCCGAGGCGGGCAGATCACCTGAGGTCAGGAGTTTAAGACCAGCCTGTACAACATGGTGAAACCCCATCTCTACTAAAAAATACAAAAATTAGCCAGGCTTTGTGGCGGGCGCCTGTAATCCCAGCTACTCGGGAGGCTGAGGCAGGGAGAATTGCTTGAACCTGGGAGGAGGAGGTTGCAATGAGCCGATATCACGCCACTGCACTCCAGCCTGGTCGAAAGAGCGAGACTCCCTCTCAAAAAAGAAAGAAAGAAAGAAACTCCGTGTCTATTAAAAATACAAAAATTAGCCAGGCGTGGTGGCATGCACCTGTAGTCCCAGCTACTCGAGAGGTTGAGGCAGGAGAATCACTTGAACCCAGGAGGCAGAGGTTGCAATGAGCCAAGATAGCGCCACTGCACTCCAGCCTGGGTGAAAGAGCGAGACTCTGTCTCAAAAAAAAAAAAAAAAAAAAAAAAAAAAAATTCCTCCCTATTCAAATTATTGTGTGTTTTTTTTCTTTGCTGATTGGACCCAGACTGATAATGGTCCTGTTTCTTATCTGTCCTGGGATTCCCCTGAAAGAAGATTTGGATTTGGGGCAACAAAGAGGACAGATGTTCACATACACAGGACTTTGCCTTTCCCTGGGTCAGCAAGGCACCTAATGGAGAACAAGTGTCCCTGGCCCAATAACAGGCATACAGGCTGTTACCATGTTAATTCACGTTGGTTTTTTTGGTTTTTTTTTTTTTTTTTTTTTTTTGAGACAGTCTCGCTCTGTCTCCAGGCTGGAATACAGTGGCGTGATCTCGACTTACTGCAACCTCCGACTCCCTGGTTCAAGCGATTCTCCTGCCTCAGCCTCCTGAGTAGCTGGGACTAGAGGCACGCACCACCATGCCCAGCTAATTTTTGTATTTTTAGTAGAGATGGGGTTCCACCATGCTGGCCAGGATGGTCTCGATCTCCTGACCTTGTGACCCGCCCACCTTGGGATCCCAAAGTGCTTGGAATTACAGGCGTGAGCCACTGCGCCCGGCTATGTTGATCTTAACTAATCACCATTGTGCCTCAATTTTTAGTTAATGATAGCAGAAAAAGGATGGGCCAATTCAACAAATATTTGTGGAGAATGTACCATGGGCAAGGCTCCTCTCTGAGGGCAAGTCATTTCTGTCACTTGTTTATTCCGTGACCTTGACCTGGTCATCTTGCCCTCTGAGTTTTGCCTTCATCCATAAAATGAGGCTAGTATCACATGTATTATCTATTGCTGCATAAAAGTTACCTCAAAGTGTAGTAGCTTAAACCAACAAATTTTTATTATATCTCTGGTTTCTGTAAGTCAAGAACCTGGGAGTAGTTTAGCTGGGAGGTTTCAGCTCAGGGTCTTATTTTTGTTTTGTTTTGCTTTCTTTGAGACAGAGTCTCGCTCTTGTTTCTCAGGCTGGAGTGCAATGGTGCAAACTTGGCTCACTGCAACCTCTGCCTCCCAGGTTCAAGTGATTCTCCCGCCTCAGCCTCCCGAGTAGCTGGGATTACAGGTGTGTGCCACCATGCCAGCTAATTTTTTGTATTTTTAGTAGAGACAGGGTTTCACAATATTGGCCAGCCTGGTCTCGAACTCCTGACCTCAGGTGATCCACCTGCCTCGGCCTCCCAAAGTGCTGGGATTACAGGCATGAGCCACCGTGTCTGGCCCAGGGTCTCTTAAGAGATTGCAATCATTTGAAAGCTTTGAGTTAACTTGTACGCAGCAATAGATAACTTACACATGTGGTCGTAGCCTCATCACTGGGGTTAGAGGATCCACATGAGAAAGAGCTCATTCACACAGCTGTTGGCAAAAGGCCTCAGCTCCTGGCAACATGGAAGCTGCCTTTCCCTGGAACAAGTGATCAGAGAAAGAGAGACAGCACACTGATCAGCACTGTATCTATATAACCTAGTCTTGGAAGCGATACATCAACACTTCTCTCATATTCTATTGGCCACTGTATTAACCATGTCTTTGATTTTCTTTATTCTGATGCTTTGACATCTGGAGCCTTGCTGACCCCACTGGAGGGACCACCTCTCCCAAGCTTCCAGTTCTTAGGGATAGAGAACAACTCACCTGAGAGTGTGCTTTTCAAATGCAAACCAACCAGTCCAGAGCGCGCATCCCCCCACCATCTCCTTTATCATGCTTTCCCACTTCAGGCTGCCGGTCACTACCCTAATCACCCCAGGGCGCGGTACCAGACTAAAGGGACAGCCCTTATGCCTCAGAGCCTGAAATTGACCAATCCTGAAACTAGCCAGTCCTAAAACTGTTATCCTGTCCTGCCCACCCCTTCCCTCAGAAACCACAAGAAAGGCTCTTGCAGGTCAAAGCGCAGTAGCTCATGCCTGTAATCCCAGCATTTTGGGAGGCTGAGGTGGGCAGATCACGAGGTCAGGAGACTGAGACCATACTGGCCAACATGGTGAAACCTTGTCTCTACTAAAATACAAAAACTTAGCTGGGCGTTGTGGCTCACACCTGTAGTCCCAGCTAATTGGGAGGCTGAGGCAGGGGAATTGCTTGAACCCGGGAGGCGGAGATTGCAGTGAGCCAAGATCGCGCCACTGCACTCCAGCCTGGGTGACAGTGCAAGACTGCATCTCAAAAAAAAAAAAGAAAAAAAGAAAGGTTCTTGCACAGCTCCCGTCTTCCCCTCTTTCCCCTCTGACTCTTGACGAACAGCCTCCTCCACCATGGAATGCATGCCCCTTCCTTTTGAGAAATGCAACAAGCTCTCCAGTGGTCATCTCCTGATCTGTTGGCCTTACTGGCCCTCAAATTTCCTATTCATGCATTACATATTTATTTATTTACTTTGAGACAGGGTCTCCCTCTGTCGCCCAGGCTGGAATGCAGTGGTGCCATCTAGGTTCACTGCAACCTCCACCTCCCGGGTTCAAGCATTTCTCCCACCTCAGCCTCCTGGGTAGCTGGGATTACAGGCGCACACCACCACACCCAGACCATTTCTGTGTTTTTAGTAGAAATGGGGTTTCGCCATGTTGGTGTTGGCCGGGCTGGTCTTGAACTCCTGACCTCAAGCGATCTTCCCACCTCAGCCTCCCAAAGTGCTGGGATTACAGGTGTGAGCCACCCATCATGCCTGGCCTATTCATGCATTACATTTTAGAACCATCACCAATCAACTCGGATACAGCGTGGGAGGGGACTACACAAGGATGTCAATACCAGGAGGTGGAGAATCACTGGAGCTAGAAGCTGCCCACCACACCACCTATTTCCCGTGGGAAAAATAAAATAAGATAAATATATGTAAAAGACCCTCCTAGTACAGTAATCCAAACATGCAGTTAAAAGAAGTCTGAGGCCAGGCGCGGTGGCTCACGCCTGTAATCCCACCACTTTGGGAGGCCAAGGCGGGCAGATCACCTGAGGTCAGGAGTTCAAGACCAGCCTGGTGAACATGGTGCAACCCTGTCTATACTAAAAATACAAAAATTATCTGGGCGTGATGGCAGCTGCCTGTAATCCCAGCACTTTGAGAGGCAGAGGCTGGTGGATCACTTAAGGTCAAGAGTTCGAGACCAGCCTGGCCAGCATCAAAATCCTGTCTGTACAAAAAATACCAAATAGCTACTAGGGAGGCTAAGGCATGAGAATTGCTTGAACCTAGGAGGCAGAGTTTGCAGTGAGCCAAGATCGCGCCACTGCACTCCAGCCTGGGCGACAGAGTGAGACTCTGCCAAAAAAAAAAAAAGTAATTTAGCAATGTGGCAAGTTGTAAGATCAATACAAAAATCAATATTATTTCTATATACTGTCAATGAAACACTGGAAATTGAAAATTTTAAAACATAATACAGCCAAATGTGGTGGCTCATGGCTATAATCCTGTACTTTGGGAGGCTGCTGTTGGAGGATTGCTTGAGGCTGGGAGTTCAAGCCCAGCCTGGGAAACATAGTGAGACCCTTGTCTCTACCAAAAAGAAAAAGAAAAAGAAAAAAATTATAATTCTGTCTCTCAGCAAAATCATAATTTTTTTTTTTAATTTGGCTAGGTTTGGTGGCGGGCATCTGTAGTCCCAGCTCCTGAGCTGAGGCTGAGGTAGGAGGATCGCTTGAGCCCAGGAGTTTGAGGCTGCAGTGAGCTATGATAATGCCACTGCACTCTTGCCTGGGGGACAAGACTGAGACCTTCTCTCTCTCTCAAAAAAAAAAAAAACAAAAAAAACCATATATATATATATATATATATATATATATATATAGCCACTTACAATATCATTTAAAAATGAAATACTTAGGAATGAATTTGAAAAGCAATTGACCTGTTCTCTGAAAATTACAAAGCATTACTGAGAGATTACCAGATAGAGATTTACCATCTCAATATTGAGCTGAGATATACCAAACTCAATATTGTTAATATGATGATTCTTCCAAAATAAACTATTCAATGCAATATCAGTCAAAATCCCAGTAGGCTTTTTAATACAAGTTAACAAGCTCATTCCAAAATTCTTGTGGTAATGCAAAGGACCTAGAATAGTCAAGACAATGTTGAAAATAATAAAGCTGGAAAAGTTAAACTACTTGACTTATATAACCAAGACTTAATATAAAATTACAGAAATTAGCCAGGTGTGGTGGCTCACGCCTGTAATCCCAGCACTTTAGGAGGCCGAGGTGGGCGGATCACCTGAGGTCAGGAGTTCAAGACCAGCCTGGCCAACATGGTGAAACCCCGTCTCTACTAAAAATACAAAAATTAGCCGGGCATGGTGGTTGGCACCTGTAATCCCAGCTACTCGGGAGACTGAAGCAGGAGAATCACTTGAACCCAGGAGGCGGAGGTTGCAGTGAGCTGAGATTGTGCCGTTGCACTCCAGCCTGGGGGACAAGAATGAGACTTCGTCTCAAAAAAAAAAAAAATTATCTGGGCATGGTGGTGGGCACCTGTAGTCTCAGCTACTTGGGAGGCTGAGGCAGGAGAATCGCTTGAATCCAGGAGGCAGAAATTGCACTGAGCCGAGATCATGCCATTGCACTCCAGCCTGGGCAACAAGAGTGAAACTCTGTCTGGAAAAAAAAAAAAAAAAAAATTACAGAAATTTGGGTGGGCATGGTGGCTCACGCCTGTAATCACGGCATTTCGAGAGGCCGAGGTGGGCAGATCACCTGAGGTCAGGAGTTAGAAACAGACCAGCTTGGCCAACATGGCGAAAGACCATCTGTACTAAAAATGCAAAAATTAGGCCAGGCACGGTGGCTCAGGCCTGTAATCCCAGCATTTTGGGAGGCCAAGGCGGGCGGATCATGAGGTCAAGAGATCGAGACCATACTGGCCAACATGATGAAACCCTGTCTCTACTAAAAATACAAAAAATTAGCTGGGCGTGGTGGCGCACACCTGTAGTCCCAGCTACTCGGGAGGCTGGGGCAGGAACATCACTTGAACCTGGGAGGTGAAGGCTGCAGTGAGCTGAGATCACGCCACTGCACTCCAGCCTGGCAACAGAGTGAGACTCTTGTCTCAAAAAAAAATAAAAATTAAAAAAAAATAAAAATGCAAAAATTAGTTGGGCATGGTGGCGAGCACCTGTAATCCCAGCTACTCAGGAGGCTGAGGTGGGAGAGTCGCTGGAACCCAGGAGGCAGAGGCTGCAGTGAGCCAAGATCACACCACTGCACTCCAGCCTAGGTGATAGAGTGAGACTCAGTCTCAAAAAAAATAAAATTACAGAAATTGGCTGGGCACGGTGGCTCATGCCTGTAATCCCAGCACTTTGGGAGGTCGAAGTGGGAAGATCACTTGAGGCCAGGAGTTTGAGACCAGTCTGGGCAACATAGCGACACCCAGTCTCTAAAATAAGTAAATAAATAAAATTACAGCAATCAAGATAGTGTGGTATTGGCACAAATTAGACAAAGGCCGAGGCAGGCGGATCACTCAAGACCAGCCTGGCCAACATGGTGAAACCCCGTCTCTACTAAAAATCCAAAAAAAAAATTAGCCAGGTGTGGTGGTGGGCACCCTGCAGTCCCAACTACTTGGGAGGCTGAGGCACGAGAATCACTTAAATTCAGGAGGCAGAGGTTGCAATGTGCTGAGATCACGCCACTGCACTCCAGCCTGGGTGACAGAGTAAGACTGAAAAAAAAAAAAAAAAAGAAAAAAAAACCCAAAAGAGAAATAAGCCATGTGGTGGCTCATGCCTGTAATCACAGCACTTTGGGAGGCTAAGGCGGGAGGATTGTTTCAGTCCAGGAATTTGAGACCTGCCTGGTCAACTAGTGAGACTCCATCTCTACAAAAAATAAAAGTTAGCTGGGTGTGGTGGCATGCACCTGTAGTCCCAGCTACCTGGGAACTTGGGAGGCTGAGGCAGGAGTATCACTTGAGCCCAAGAGTTTGAGGCTGCAGTGAGCCAAGATCACACCATTGCACTCCAGCCTGCATGACAAGGTAAGACCCTGTTTTGTTTTGTTTTGTTTTTAAAAAGATAGACAAATAGATTAACAGAACAAAACAGAAAGTCTACAAATATATCCATACATATATGATTAATTAATATTTGACAAAAGTCAAAGGCAATTTAGTGGACAAAGGACAGTGTTTTCTTTTTTTGAAATGGAGTTTCGCTCTTGTTGCCCAGGCTGGAGTGCAATGGTGCGATCTCAGCTCACAGCAAGCTCCACCTCCCGGATTCAAGTGATTCTCCTGCCTCAGCCTCCCTAGTAGTTGGGATTACAGCTGCCCGCCACCACACCCAGCTAATTTTTTCTATTTTTAGTAGAGACAGGGTCTCTCCATGTTGTTCAGGCTGGTCTCAAACTCCCGACCTCAGGTGATCTGCCCGCCTCGGGCAACAGAGCGAGACTCTGTCTCAAAAAAAAAAGTTTAGGCATGGTGGTGGCACACGTGTAGTCCCAGCTACTTGGAAGGCTGAGATGGGAGGATCACTTGAGCCTGGGAGGTGGAGGCTGCAGCAAGCTATGATTGTGACACTGCACTGCAGCCTGGACGACAGAGTGAGACCCTGTATCAAAAAAAGGAAAAGAGAAAGAACTTCTGTTCTTCAAAAAAAAACATTTTTAAGAGAATGAAGACGGCCAGGCGTGGTGGCTCACGCCTGTAATCCAGCACTTTGGGAGGCCAAGGTGGGTGGATCACGAGGTCAGGAGTTCAAGACCAGCCTGGCCAAGATGGTGAAACCCCGTTTCTCCTAAAAATACAAAAATTAGTCAGGCGCTGTGGCAGTCACCTGTAATCCCAGCTACTCAGGAGGCTGAGACAGGAGAATCGCTTGAACCCAGGCAGCAGAGGTTGCGGTGAGCCGAGATCATGCCACTGCACTCCAGTCTGGGCGATAGAGTGAGACTCTGTCTCAAAAAAAAAAAGAATGAAGACAAGCCACAGACTGAAGAAAATATTTGCAAATCAAATATCTGATCAAGAACTTGTGTCTATAATATATAAAGAACTCTCAAAGCTCTTTGTGAACTCACCATGGCTATATCTTGAGAATTTGTCACTTTGGACTGGGCACGGTGGCTCACGCCTGTAATCCCAGCACTTTGGGAGGCTGAGGAGGGCAGATCACGAGGTCAGGAGTTCAAGACCAGCCTGACCAACATGGTGAAACCCCATCTCTACTAAAAAATATTTAAAAATTAGCCAGGTGTCATGGCGTGTGCCTGTAATCCCAGCTATTCAGGAGGCTGAGGCAGAAGAATCGCTTGAACCCAGGAGGCGGAGGTTGCAGTGAGCCAAGATCGTGCCACTGCACTCCAGCCTGGGCGACAGATCGAGATTCCCTCTCAAAAAAAAAAAAAGAATTTATCACTTTGAGTGGAGCTACTAGCTTCTGGCAGTAGCTAGAATCAGAGCTCAGGAACTATGCCCTTCCTGAAGTTATGGAATCACTGATCCTAAAAGGTTTTTTTTTTTTCTCTCTCTCTCTCTTTTTTTTTTTTTTTTTTTTTTTTTGAGACGGAGTTTTGCTCTTGTTGCCCAGGCTGGAGTGCAATGGCGCGATCTCGGATCACCGCCACCTCCGCCTCCCGGGTTCAAGCAATTCTCCTGCCTCAGCCTCCTGAGTTGTCGGGATTACAGGCATGCGCCACCACGCCCGGCTAACTTTGTATTTTTAGTAGAGACAGGGTCTCTCCATGTTGTTCAGGCTGGTCTCAAACTCCCGACCTCAGGTGATCTGCCCGCCTCGGCCTCCCAGAGCACTGGGATTACAGGCATGGGCCACCATGCCCGGTGATCCTAAAAGTTTAAATAGGACTTGTCCTTCAGGGTCACAAGTGCTGTGCTCTGATCTCTGCCAGCAGAGGTGATGGGCTTAGCTTATATCCCAACTGTTCCTTCAAACCCTGGAGGATGTGTTGCCATCCCCATCAAAGACTCCTTTCTGTTCCAAGTGCTTTTTCATTTAGCTGGAGCGGTGGTAGCCAGGCCAGCAGTGGACTCTATACCAATACCTTCACTCCGGCCAAAGCCCGAGTCTGGGAGGAAATCTGGAGAAGGAACTGCTTCCAACCCTGATGCTCTGGGCCCTGTGAAATGACCTTGACCATCTCTCATAGGTAATAACTGCCTCTCACTGCAAGTCAACCCTGTACAACCAGCCAGATATTTGTGGACAACACTTCACAGCTCAAAACAAGGTGAACCTAACTCCTCAGCAAACCACAGATGCTCCTGAAAGTCTCCAAGGCCAGAAGAAAACCCCTAAACATATACCACACTGTGGCAACCGTAGCCTAGAAGGTAACGAATGAAGAACACAGCAAATATCTGAGAGTTGCTGCCTGAAGACACAGGACAATGACCTCAGAAGGGTGGGGATGGGCTGGAAAACCTCTGGTCTCTACCCTCCTTACAGCTGTGATTTGCTTCTCCCTAGGAAGGTCCTGCTTCCATGCTTCTCCCCATACCCCACTCACTTGAGTGTCTCACACGGGATGGTAACTAGATGTAACACTTACCAAGGGGTCATTATCACCTACTAAATACAAATAGATGTCTAGCTTGTCTGTCCACAGAGAGGTGAATGATGAGAGAATTCAATCTCCTGGAATCAAAAGAACTTTTTGGCATATATTCTACAAATTAAAAACTCAATGACCAGCCGGGCATGGTGACTCACGCCTGTAATCCTAGCACTTTGGGAGGCTGAGGCAGGCAGATTGCCTGAGCTCAAGAGTTCGAAGGCCAGGTGCGGTGGCTCACGCCTGTAATCCCAGCACTGTGGGAGGCCTAGACGGGTGGATCACCTGAGATCAGGAGTTTGAGACCAGCCTGACCAACACGGAGAAACCCTGTCTCTAGTAAAAATACAAAAATTAGCCAGGTGTGGTGATGCATGCCTGTAATCCCAGCTACTCTGGAGGCTGAGGCAGGAGAATCGCTTGAACCTGGGAGGTGGAGGTTGCGGTGAGCCGAGATCGTGCCACTGCACTCCAGCCTGGGCAACAAGAGCGAGACTCCATCTCAAAAAAAAAAAAAAAGTTCGAGACCACCCTGGGCAATATGGTGAAACACCGTATCCACTAAAATACAAAAAAATTAGCCAGGTGTGGTGGCGCATGCCTGTAATCCCAGCTACTCGGGAGGCTGGAGCAGGAGAATTGCTTGAACCCAGGAGGCGGAGGTTGCAGTGAGCTGAGATCGTGCCACTGCACTGCAGCCTGGGCAACAGAGTGAGACTCTGTCTCAAAAAAAAAAAAAAAAAAAAAAAAAAAAAAAACCTGGATGACTAAATGAGATATCACTGCACACCTATTTGAACAAATAAAATTAAAACAATGACAATACCAAATACTGGCAAGCAGGCAAAGAAACTAAATCTCTCATACTTTGTTTGTGGAAACATAAAATAGTTCCGCCACTCTGGAAAATAGTTCAGCAGTTTCTTAAAAACCTAGACATATAATAATAATAATTATTATTATTTTGAGACGGAGTCTCGCTCTGTTGCCTAGGCTTGAGTGCAATGGCGCCACCTCGGCTCACTGCAGCCTCTGACTCCTGGGTTCAAACAATTCTCCTGCCTCAGCCTCCTGAGTAGCTGGGATTACAGGTAATTACAGATAATTTTTTTGGTATTTTTAGTAGAGACAGGGTTCCACCATGTTGTCCAGGCTGGTCTCAAACTCCTGACCTCAGGTGATCCACCCTCCTCGCCCTCCCAAAGTGCTGGAATTACAGGCGTGAGCCATCATGCCCGGCCAACATATAATTATTATACAACCCAGCCACTGCACTCTTGGGCATTTATTCTAGAGAAACAAAAACTTATCCCCACTCAAAAGCATGTACGTGAATGTTCCTAGCAGTTTATTTTATAATGGTCAATATCTGGAAACAATCCAAATGTCCTTCCATGAGTTAATGGTTAAAATAATTGTGGTGCACCCATACCATGGAATACTGTTCAGCAATAAAATGGAATGAAATGACCTGAATGGATCTCAGGAGAATTATGCTGCATGAAAAACACCCATCTCAGGCCGGGTGTGGTGCTTGCAGTGAGCTGAGATAACGCCACTGCACTCCAGCCTGGGCAACAGAGAGAGACTCCATCTCAAAAAAAAAAAAAGAAAGAAAGAAAGAAAGAAAGAAAAACACCCATCTCAAAAGGTGACCTGCTCTATGATTCCATTTGTATACCTCATGAAATGATAAAAGTGTAGAAATAGAGAACAGATGAGTAGTTGTCAGGGGTTAAGGAGGAGATAGTATGATAGGATTATGGTGGTGATTACACAGATCTACGTGAGATAATTACATAATATTACACCCAGCCAACTACATTTTTTAAAAATCTTTTTTAGAGGCCGGGCGCAGTGGCTCACACTTGTAATCCCAGCACTCTGGAAGGCCAAGGCGGGCGGATCACCTGAGGTCAGAAGTTCATGACCAGCCTGGCCATGGTGAACAAGTACACATGCACTTGTAAAATTTAAATCTAAATAAGATTCCTCGGCCAGACACGGTGGCTCACGCCTGTAATCCCAGCACTTTGGGAGGCCGAGGAGGGCAGATCCCTTGAGGTCAGGAGTTCAAGACCAGCCTGGCCAACATGGTGAAACCCTGTCTCCACTAAAAATACAAAAATTAGCTGGACATGGTGGCAGGCACCTGTAATCTCAGCTACTTGGGAGGCTGAGGCAGGAGAATCGCTTGAACCCGAGAGGCAGAGGTTGCAGTGAGCCGAAATTGTGCCATTGCACTCCAGCCTGGGCAACAGAGCGAGACTCCGTTGTAAAAAAAAAAAAAAAAAAAAAAAAATCTAAATAAGATTTCTGGGATGTACCAATGCAAATTTCCTGGTTTTGAAAATATACTATAGTTATGTAAGATGTTCCCATTGGAGGAAACTGGGTAAAGGTTACCAGCCTCTCTATTATTTTTGGAACTTCCAGTGAATATGATAATTTCATTCCACGTTCACATTGAATGACAGCTCAAGCTCAGCTGACCTGAACCGGTTTCTCCTGCAGTGCCTGTCCACCTGCAGGCAGGGCCTCCTGATCACACCCACCTGTGGTCCACAGCACCCTCTGCAGCTCTCCCACCACTGGAAGCCTCCTGGTCCCTAGAGGGAGGCCAGCTTGAGGAAGCCCTGATTTCATAGACTCATCTTGCAGCCTCATCTCCTCCCCATGCCTTTATGAGCTGACAGTTTGAGGGGTTTTTTGTTTGGTTGGTTTTTGGTTTGGTTTTGTCTTGTTTTGTTTTGTTTTGAGATGGGGTCTCACCCAGGCCGCAGTGCAGTGGTGCTATCACAGCTCACTGTAGCCTTTACCTCCCAGGCTCAAGCAATCCCTCCTGCCTCAGCCTCCTGAGTAGCTGGGACCACAGACATGTGCCAGGATGTCTGACTAAAAAAAAAAATTTTTTTTTTCTGACAGAGTTTCACTCTTGTTGCCCAGGCTGGAGCACAATGGCATGATCTTGGCTCACTGCAACCTCTGCCTCCTGGGTTCAAGCGATTCTCCTGCCTCAGCCTCTGGAGACGCTGGAATTACAGGCGCCTGCCACCATGCCCAGCTAATTTTTGTTATTTTTAGTAGAGATGGGGTTTTGCAATGTTGGCCAGGCTGGTCTTGAACTCCTGACCTCAGGTAATCCAACCTCCTCGGCCTCCCAAAGTGCTAGGATTACAGGTGTGAGCCACCGCACCCGGCTGACTAAATTTTTTAAAAATATTTTTTAGAGGCCGGGCGTGGTGGCTCACGCCTGTAATCCCAGCACTTTTGGAGGCCGAGGTGGGTGGATCATGAGATCAGGAGATCGAGACCATTCTGGCCAACATGGTGAAACCCCATCTCTACTAAAAATATAAAAATTAGCTGGACGTGGTGGCACGTGCCTGTAATCCCAGCTACTTGGAAGGCTGAGGCAGGAGAATTGCTTGAACCAGAGAGTCTGAGGTTGCAGTGAGCCGAGATCACACCACTGCACTCCAGCCTGGCGACAGAGTGAGACTCTGTCTCAAAAAAATATATATATATATTTTTAGAGGCCGGGCGCAGTGGCTCACACCTGTAATCCCAGCACTCTGGAAGGCCGAGGCGGGCAAATCACCTGAGGTCAGAAGTTCATGACCAGCCTGGCCATGGTGAAACCCTGTCTCTACTAAAAACACAAAAAATTAGCCAGGTGTGGTGGTGCAGTGGTGCGCACCTGTAATCCCAGCTACTCGGGAGGCTGAGGCAGGAGAATCGCTTGAACCCGGGAGGCGGAGGTTGCAGCGAGCCGAGATTGCACCATTGCGCTCCAGCCTGAGCAACAAGAGTGAAACTCCGTCTCAAAAATGTGTGTGTGTGTGTGCATATATATATATATATATATATATATATATATATATATATTTCTTAGAGATGGGGTCTCCCTATGTTGCCTAGGCTGGTCTCTTAACTCCTGGACTCAAACGATCGATCCTCCCACCTCTGCTTCCCAAAGTGCTGAGATTAAAGGTGTGAGCCACTGTGCCTGGCAAATAAGCTGACATTTTGCTTGACACCTCCTGAGCCAAGGACACAGACACCCAAGGGAGAGATGTCCACAGGCTGCAGAGGTCCAGCTCCTGTGACCAGGCAGCAGCCTCAGTGGAAGAGCACATGTTCCTGGGCCCTACCACAGGCTGATGTGGAGAGTCCCTCTGATTGAAAATGCCCAACTCAGGCCACTCCTGCCCGGGGGTGACTCTGTCTTGCAATAAGATACAGGGCCAGAAGGATCCAGGAACACAGGAAGAGTTCGGCAGGGCTCAACAGGAAAACAGAAAAGAACTGAAAGCAGAGGCACCATGCAAACATGAGGCACACACGCAACAGGAGACAGAGCAAACTGCAGGAAAAAAGAAGGGCCCTGTTAGCCACACACCGGCCTGTGGGCTACAAGCCCTCCAGTTACAGAGCATGGGAAATAAGGCCAGGTCATGCCTGTCCTCACCTTTGAGTTAGGGCCGAGCTGGGCAGAGAATCTGATTGCCCTTCCCTCCCTCTTCAGTTCCTGCAGATCACTTGGTTCTTTTGTGTTTTTTGCTTTTTGTTTTTTTTTTTTTTAAGACGGAGTCTCACTCTGTTGCCCAGGCTGGACTGCACTGGCTCGATCTCAGCTCACTGCAATCTCTGCCTCCTGAGTTCAAGCGATTCTCCTGCCTCAGCCTCCCGAGAAGTTGGGATTACAAGTGTGTGCCACCATACTTGGCTAATTTTTGTATTTTTAGTAGAGACAGGGTTTCACCATGTTGGCCAGGCTGGTCTCAAATTCCTGACCCCAAGTGATCCACCCACCTCAGCCTCCCAAAGTGCTGGATTACAGGCATGAGCCACCGTACCTGGCTGGCTTTGGGTTCTTGAGGGGAAAAGAAAAAGCCCCATGGCAGACCGGACCTGACTGACGGGCAGGAAATCTCAATTCCAGACCTGCTTTCACCTCCTCACTGCCGGACCTGGAGCCAGGGCTGGCTGTCTCAGGGCCTCTGCCTACCATTGCCAGGAACTCTCTGTTGCCAGTCTGTATTTGGAGAGGCTGAAGGGATGAAGGTCCTACCTCACTCTGGAGCCCTCCCCACAGGGCCCCAGCTTGTACCTCGTGCACCAGCTCCTTAGGGGGCAGTGTGCACCCCTGGAAGGACTCCCAAGGTCTGGGACTTGTGACTCAGGACAGACCATTCCCTGCAGATCATTCATCTGCCAATTTAAGAAATTGGAGAGAGACGGAGGCCCGTCTGCCTCCCCTGCCAGCTCCTGCTGATTGCTGGTGGCTGCCTCCTGAGTTCTGGGGTCCCTCTCTTGACAGTGGTAAGAGTGCCAGGAACGGAGCGCGTTTGCTGCACACCATTTGCCATTGGTGCATCGAGCACACTCCCAGTTCCAGGATTATGGGAAGACCTTTTTGGGGTACAGACTTCCCCTCCCTGCAACAAAGAGGAGCTCTTCCATGGCCCCCACCCTGAGGGGCACAGGAGGTCCACGGCCTGGAAACTTCCTATTTCCTGGGGCTGGCCCAGGGCTTCTAGTCTGGCCTTCCATAAGGCATGGGCCAGGATGCTGACCCTGGGGGCCTCTCAGCTCAGCCCCACGTGCCCCTCTGTGGACTCTCAGTCTCACGTTTGTCAGGGTTCTGCCATTTAGAAATGATCAGCCCACCTCTAGACCAAGTGCCTGCCTGGAATGTCCTGTCCAACTTATCCACCAGCTCATCCTTCCGGGCCTAATTAAGGCCCCACTCCATCTCTGAAGCCACCCCATGCTCATGACTCTCCCTGACGCAGGTTCCCGACACACCGGGTGACTCAGCTGCAGTGTTTTTCACAGTCCGTGATGCGTCACAGCTATTTATAGGTGTGCTTAACTCCCTGTGAGGAAGCACTTCAACCCCTAAACGCAAGTTCCAGAAATATGCTCATAAAGATAAAGATAGAGAAAAGCTCTGGAAAAATACACAGTGCTGTTGCTTCAGGCAGAGTCCGTGTGTGTGTGTGTGTGTGTGTGTGTGTGCTTTCACTTTTTGCCTCATACATCTCATTGTTTATAAAATGTATCAATATTACAAAGTTGTAAACAAGGTTATTTAAAAACAACAAATTGGCTGGGCACGGTGGCTCACGCCTGTAATCACAGCACTTTGGGAGGCCGAGGCAGGCGGATCACCTGAGGTCAGGAGTTTGAGACCAACCTGGCCAACATAGTGAAACTCCGTCTCTACTAAAAATACAAAAAATTAGCCGGGCATGGTAGCAGGCGCCTGTAATCCCAGCTACTCGGGAGGCTGAGGCAGGAGAATCGCCTGAATCTGGGAGGCGGAGGTTGGAGTGAGTTGAGATCATGCCATTGCACTCCAGCTTAGGCAACAAGAGCGAAACTCTGTCTCAAAAAAAAAAAATTAATAAATTTCTACACAAAGTCTTGCACATTCCTTTAATTTATTCATAGGTATTTTATAGTTTGTGTTGCCATGTTAGCAGTTACAAAGTGGCTGGGCACAGTGGCTCACACCTGTAATCCCAGCACTTGGGGAGGCCGAGGCGGGTGGATCACAAGGTCAGCAGTTCGAGACCATCCTGGCCAACATGGTGAAATCCCATCTTTTCTAAAATACAAAAAATTAGCCGCATGTGGTGGTGCACACCTGTAGTCCCAGCTACTTAGGAGGCTGAGGCAGGGGAATTGCTTGAACCCAGGAGGCGGAGGTTGCAGTGAGCCGAGATTGCATCACTGCACTCCAGCATGGTGACAAAGCAAGACTGTTTCAAAAAACAAAAACCAAAAAAACAAAAAACAAAAAGAGTGAGGTCCCCCTGAGTCACATAGCAAGACCCCATCTCTACACAAAATATTTAAAAATTAGCCAGGCATGGTGGTTCGTGCCTGTGGTCTCAGTTACTTGGGAGGCTGAGGCAGAAGGATTGCTTGAGCTCAGGAGGTTGAGGCTTCAGTGAGCCAGGATGGTGTCACTGCATTCCAGCCTGGGAGAGACAGCGAGACCCTGTTTTTGTTGTTGTTTTTTTCTTTTTTAAAGAAAACAAACACCAAAACAATAAAAAGAGTGAGGTAGGTAGGACTCATGTCCCAAAATAGTTCTCCCTTTTTAGTTTTTTAATTTTTAATTTTTAAAGAAAGTTTCATTCTGTTGCCCAGGCTGGGGGGGGGTAGTGGCATAATCGTAGCTCACTGTAACCTGAAACTCCTGTGTTCAAGGGATCCTCCTGCCTCATGCTCCTGAGTAGCTAGGACTACAGGCCCACGTCACCATGCCCAGCTAATTTTTATTTTTATTTTTTGAGATGGAGTCTCACTCTGTCGCCCAGGCTGGAGTGCAATGGCGTGATCTCCACTCACTGCAACCTCCGTCTCCCAGGTTCAAGTGATTCTCCTGCCTCAGCTTCCCAAGTAGCTGGGATTACAGGCGCCTGCCACCACGCCTGGCTAATTTTTGTATTTTTAGTAGAGATGGGGTTTCACCATGTTGGCCAGGCTGGTCTTGAACTTCTGACCTCAGGCAATCTGCCTGCCTCGGCCTCCCAAAGTGCTGGGATTACAGGCGTGAGCCACCGCGCCCAGCCAATTTTTTTTAAATGTCTTGGCAAGATGGAGTCTCCCTATGCTGCCTAGGCTGTTCTTGAACCATTAAAATGATGTATTTCAATTATGTATATACTATTTATACATATATTAGGATATATCTACATGTGTGATATGAATATATATACACATTCACAAGCACATTATAAATGTTTGTATGTGTATATATACATACATAGTCATGTACTGAATAATGACGTGTCCATCAATGATGGACCACATATATGACAGTGGTCCCATATACTACCATTTTTTTTTTTGTTTTTTTGTTTTTGTGAGACAGGGTCTGGTTCTGTCACCTGGGGTGGAGTGGAATGGGGCATCTCTGCTCAGTGCAACCTCTGCCTCCCGAGCTCAAGCAATCCTCCCACCTCAGCCTCCCCATTAGCTGGGACCACAGGTGCATGCCACCACACCTGGCTAATTATTGTATTTTTAGTAGAGACAGGGTTTCGCCATGTTGGCCAGGCTAGTCTCAAACTCCTGACCTCAAGTGATCTGCCCACCTCGGCCTCCCAAAGTGCTGGGATTACAGGTGTGAGCCACTGTGACTGGCCAGTAGTCAACTTTACAACAGGCCTAGGATGGGAGGTGATTGTCCAACCAACTTTAACTTTACTGTTTGAATTTTAAAAGAAAATACCCATGTACTTGGGTATTATTTGTTTGTTTGTTTTTGAGACGGAGTATGCCTCTGTCACTCAGGCGAGAGTGCAGTGGTGTGATCTTGGCTCACTGCAAGATCTTTGCCTCCTGGGTTCAAGCGATTCTCCTTCCTCAGCCTCCCAAGTAGCTGGGATTACAGGCGCCCGCCACCACACCTGGCTAATTTTTGTATTTTTAGTGGAGACAGGGTTTCACTGTGTTGGCCGGGCTGGACTCGAACTCCTGACCTCAGGTGATCCACCCCCCCCCCCCAGCCTCCCAAAGTGCTAGGATTCCAGGTGTGAGTGACCACACCCAGCTGTACTTGGGTATTATTAAAAAAAATAATAAGTCACAGGATGGAGCCAGGAAGCCTGAGGCAGGTGAACCTATGAGGCAAATGTCACGTGCAACAAAGTGTAATTGGCTCTGGCAGCCAAAACCAATTGAACATCTTGGTGAGACAGTCTCCAAATGTGTCACAGGATATAATTTCCAAAGTTATAAACATGACTGTCTTTAATGTATGTACCAAAGGTTACTTCAGGTGTTAAGAAACTACTATAATGGTGGAAACACTAGTTCAAAAGGAACTGGAGAGACTGAAATACTCAGAGGCACTGAAAAAACAATGCTGGAATAAGATTGCTGAGTTACATCCAAAAGTACCTGCTGCGCTGCAGGGTAATAAGCCCATTATCTTGGGTCATCTTTTCTACCTGACAGAAGCTAGCTATATCTTATCAATCTACTCATCAGAGCCCAGCCTCATCAATGGTGAATAAGTCAGAGAGATGCCATGCCTAGAGAATCCCAAAGGTCATCCTATGGCCACCTTTTGGGACTGGTCTTCATTTTGCCTTTTCAAATTTTTTTTTTTTTTTTGAGATGGAGTCTCGCTCTGTTGCCCAGGCTGGAGTGCAGTGGTGCGATCTCAGCTCACTGCAAGCTCCGCCTCCCGGGTTCACACCATTCTCCTGCCTCAGCCTCCCGAATAGCTGGGACTACAGGCGCCCGCCACCATGCCCAGCTAATTTTTTTGTATTTTTAGTAGAGACGGGCTTTCACTGTTAGCCAGGATGGTCTCGATCTCCTTACCTTGTGATCCATCCGCCTCGGCCTCCCAAAGTGCTGGGATTACAGGCATGAGCCACCGCGCCCGGCCCACGCCCGGCTATTTTTTTTTTTTTTGTATTTTTAGTAGAGACGGGTTTCACCATGTTAGCCAGGATGGTCTCGATCTCCTGAGCTCGTGATCCGCCCGCCACAGCCTCCCAAAGTGCTGGGATTACAGGCGTGAGCCAACGCGCCCGGCCAATATGTTTCTCTTAATGGAGGAGTATCCGCAGGGCGCGGTGGCTCACGCCTGTAATCCCAGCACTTTGGGAGGCCAAGGCAGGTGGATCACGAGGTCAGGAGATCGAGATCCTGGCCAACATGGTGAAATCCCGTCTCTACTAAAAATACAAAAATTAGCTGGGCGTGGTGGCACATGCCTGTACTCCCAGCTACTTGGGAGGCTGAGGCAGGAGAATCGCTTGAACCCAGGAGGCGGAGGTTGCCGGGAGCCGAGATCGCGCCTCTGCACTCCAGCCTGGGCGACAGAGCAAGACTCCGTCTCAGAAAAACAAAAACAACAACAAGAAAAAGAGGTGTGTTATTTAACCTTTTCTTAGAAGCTTCTCTGCTGCCCCCAATCTTTCTCAGCAATCCTGAGCCTTGCTCCAGTTACTGGTTAGAGCTGGGCCAATAGTGGTCTGACCACACGTGGTGGCAGCATTCTGAGCTCTGAGGAGACAACCTGGGCTCTTGTCTTGAGGCCTAAACTGGGCCTGAGAGAGCAGGAACAAATCAGCCCTCTCCCTAAGCTCAGGGAGTCCACAGCGGGACCCTCACACCCAGTCTAAGGAGACCACTGGGCAGAGCTGAGATCTTAAGGACAAGCTGGAGTTCCCTCAGTTTTGGGAAAGGAGTTCTGGGGTGAGCGAGGAACATCAGGAGAAGCTGGAACAGAAAGGGGCAGCCAAGTCCTGAAGGGCCTGCTGTAACCCAAGAGAGAGGCCTGGCTTTATCCAGCAAGGCCAGGGTGCGGTCGGAGCAAAGGTTGTTTTATTAAAAGCTTCCTATGGCTGGAGCCCAGGAGTTCGAAGTTACAGTGAGCTATGATCACACTACTGCACTCCGGCCTGGGCAACAGAGCCAGACCCTGTGTTTAAAAAAACATCCTAAAAAGCCACAAAACTTCCTGAATGCAGACAATGTAGGGGTTCAAGGAGCTAGGGAGTACAGCGGAGACAGTGTTTGAACAGGCCCAGGCCTGGGCAGGTGGCTGCCTTGGATGCCCGAAGGGAAAAACAGAACAAAATCAGGAGGAATTGGAGCCTAAGTGAGGGAGCAGAGGATGAAGGGCGAGAAGGAGGCATGGGGCTGACAAAGCCGGGGTGGCAGCCCGTCCCACCCCACTCAGTGTGGGTTCCCGCGGTCTGTTCGGCGCAGCCACAGGGTCCTCCCACCACCCTCGCGGCCCTTCGCCAGCCCAGATACCGTTTTCCCGACTTTGGAACGGAGACCACAACACCCGCCCCGGAACTACTGAAGGCTCAAGTTAGGTCAACCCGGCAGGAAACCGGTTCCCAAATCCCAAGGCGGACCCAGGCCCGCGGTTCCCTCCCTCAAAGCTGGAACAGCGCGCAGTGGCCACCGCCGCCGGGTCTCCAGCCCCCAGGAGCGCGGCCTCCTCCCGGACTCTCTCCGATGCGGTCCTGCCCTGGGGACACGGCAGGAAGAAGGGACCTGGCTGGGGGAGGTGGCCCCGGCGCGGGGGCAGGGGAGGCAGCGCGGGACTCCCAGCGGCCCCTGCGCGGGTGCCCACCCGCCGTCACGTGACACGCCGGGCGCTGAGTCACCGGGAAGCATCTGGCTGGGCGGCCGGACTTGGCCAATCTGCGGGACCGTCTGGAGCGGAAGGGCGGTGGTAGCTGGCCCTGCTTCTCCCTCCCCAGGATCTCTGCACTGGCCTTACGAACTGGGGAGTCCAAGGGGTTCCAGGACGGGAAGGGGAGTTTGAGACCAGCCTGGGCAACCTGGCCAGACCCGGTCTCTATTAAAAATACGCAAAACACACACACCACACACCCCACCCCACACAGCCCACACACCCCACACGGCCAGCAGCCCTTTCTGTCACCGACTCCGTTCCCCTGGCCAGTGAGCTCTCCGTCCCCTTTTCCTCCCTTTTCGCACACGTGCCTTTCCTGCCTGCTCCCACCTGGTGCCTGAGGCGTCTCTGCGCCTCAGCACTGGCTGTTCGGTTTGCGCTACGGAGGGCAGTGTAGGTTTGAAAAGGAAAGTTTCATTATATAGAACACTACCAAGGCAGGGCGCGGTGGCTCACGCCTGTAATCCCAGCACTTTGGGAGACCGAGGCGGGTGGATCACTTGGGGACAGTAGTTCAAGACCAGCCTGGCCAACATGGTGAAACCCTGTCTCTACTAAAAATACAAAAATTAGCTGGGAGTGGTGACACGTGCCTGTAGTCCCAGCTACTTGGGAGGCTGAGGCAGGAGAATCGCTTGAACCCAGGAGGCAGAGGTTGCAGTGAGCCGAGATCCGGCCACTGCACTCCAGCCTGGGAGACAGAGTGAGGCAAGACTCCGTCTCAAAAATAATAATAATAATAATTAATAAAAAAATAAAAATAATTAAAAGAAAAAGAAAGCACTACAGAAGAGTGCAGAGGGGCGCCTCAGCTAGAGGACTTAGGGATTTTCCTTAGGGGCATTTATGGACCTTAAAGAGGGAGCTTAAGGGTAACTTGGACCACACTAGCCACATAGGTCATGATAAATGATTACATTTGTAGACATTTTGGTGCCTAATGCCAGTCAGCAAGGGTTATTGCACAATGAGTTTGGACAGGCATGCATTTGCAGAGATGTATAGAAATTCTAATTACTTGGAAATTTTGTTGGACCGGAGCTAGGAACCAAATGGTATAGGGAAGTCTCATTACTTCTGAATTCCTCAGATAAAGAGTTTTGCCTCTGCCTGGTCTGCTCGATGGCCACCAGGTGACCTTTGCTCTCCTCAGGGGCTGCTGTGGGTCCAGAGCTGGAAGGAGAATGGGCCGCATCCTTTCCTCCTTCCCTCCCCGCAGCAGCAGGGGCTCTGGCTGAGGGGGCGGGCTGAGCTCCCTCCGGGGTGATGCGAAGGGGGTCATGCCGAGGGGGTGACTCCCAGCTTGCACTGCGTCCCACAGTCGCGCCTCGCCTCGCCTCCCGGAGCCCGAGTCTTCCAGGGGCGCTGGCAGCTGCGTCAGCTCCCGCTGCCCGCCCCAAGCGTCCAGAGCTAGGAGGGAGTTACGGGGCGAGGCCCAGGGCTTTTCAGGGCCGGGGGTCGTGCGGCCAGGCGCGGGTGGACTAGGCCAGCGGCCACTGAGGGGCAGAGAGGTCTGGGGTTCTAAGTTTAGCCCACTCCGCGAATGTGGATTGCTTTGTTTGTATGTGATTCCCTTTCCAGGTGACTGTAGGTTACCCCCACACTGCCCTGGCATGGAAGGGATTTAGGCTGTCCTAGGCCTTCACCCTTCCCTAAGACGAGAATCCAGAGGAGGAGCCATTTAACAGCTCCCTGGCTTCTCTCACTTACAGGGAGCTCACTACTACTACTAAAAACATTTTGAAGTTAACACCCCCTTATGCCTGGCTCATTCATGCATTCAACAGATGTTTACTGAGCACAGACTGTGTGTTGGAGACTGGCCACTGGTTTACATAACGAGCTGTGATAAAACAAAGTCCCAAGCCTCTTGGTTGATGTTCTCAGGCTTTTTTGAGGTGTGAATCACTTCTCCCTGGAAGCCCTCCTAGCTATGCCACCCTGGCTTAAGACTGACTTTTGTGCTCTAGTGGCCCCTCAGGGATTCCCCACATCAGCACTGACTAAATGTCCACTTCCATGAGCTAGAGAAGGTGGCGCCTCTTATTTGGCCTGGAGCAGGGAGCTAGGGCTCCTGCAGCCTCCAGATCCCTTACTGGGCGTCAGCTCAAGGGTGGGAAGGCCGGGGGCCTGCACCCCCTGGGAAAGATGCGGGCATTTGTTTCAAGGCAGGTGGTGGTGGCTGAAGTCTGGAGGCAGGGAGAATGGCTGCGTATTTCAAACTTGTAAGCAAAGGACAGGGGACCTATTACTGGGAAATTTCCCACATGTGCCAGGGGGAAGGAACAACCCTCTCCCTGTGGAAGGTGGGGGGAGCGAGCTCACCTCCCAGAGAGACAATCTGTCACTCTGGCGCCTCTGCCCGCCCTTGTTCTTCCCTCCATCTGAAATCTTCCCCTCTTCTCAAAGCTGGTGTATTCTCATCCTTTAACTCTCCACTCAAATGTCACCTTCCTTGTCAACCCTTGTCAAAATTGGTCCCCTCCTCTGTTCCCTTTATTCCATCACCTATATTTTCTCAGAACATGTACAGTGCTCATTCACTAGGATTGTTACCCGAATCCTCTGCTAGAATGTAAGCTCCAGGAAGGTGGAATTCTTGCCTTTTTCCTGCCTTATTTTTACTAGCTGTACCTTGCATAAAGGGTGTTTGTTGAGTGAATGAAGTTCTGTCCTAGATCAAGTTAGGAATTGAAGCTAGAAGTCAGGAAAACTAGGTCTTTCTCTGCTACTAGTATTTTTTTTATTTTTCTTTTCTTTTTCATGTTTGTTTTTGGTTTTCGTTTGTTTGGTTTTTGTTTTGAGGTGGAGTCTCAATCTGTCACCCAGGCTGGAGTACAGTGGCGCCATCTTGGCTCACTGAAACCTCTGCCTCCTGGGTTCAAGCAATTCTCCTGCCTCAGCCTCCTGAGTGGTTGGGATTACAGGCATGCACCACCATGCCCGGCTAATTTTGTATTTTTAGTAGAGTCGGGGTTTCTCCATGTTTGTCAGGCTGGTCTCGAACTCCTGACCTCAGGTGATCTGCTCGCCTCTGCCTCCCAAAGTGCTGGGATTACAGGAGTGAGCCACCACACCCAGCCTCCCTTTAACTCTTTATATCAATCATTTACACAAAGAATTGGAGTCAGCTTGTCAACATACAATGAGATTGAGAGAGAGAGGTAAAAATCAAGCAGAGATGGCCAGGCACGGCGGCTCACACCTGTAATCCCAGCACTTTGGGAGACCGAAGTGGGCGGATCCTGACTTGAGGTCAGGAGTTCAAGAACAGCCTGGCCAACATGGCAAAATCCCATCTCTACTAAAAATACAAAAATTAGCCAGGCGAGGTGGCGTGCACCTGTAATCCCAGCTACTTGGGAGGCTGAGGCAGGAGAATCGCTTAAACCCAGGAGGCGGAGGTTGCAGTGAGCCGAGATCGTGCCACTGCACTCCAGCCTGGGCAACAGTGTGAGACTCTGTCTCAAAAAATAATAATAATAAAAATAAAAATAAGCCGGGCGTGGTGGCTCACACCTGTAATCCCAGCACTTTGGGAGGCTGAGGCAGGTGGATCACAAGGTCAGGAGATTGAGACCATCCTGGCTAACACGGTGAAACCCCATCTCTATTAAAAATACAAAAAAATTAGCCGGGAGTGGTGGCCGGTGCCTGTAGTCCCAGCTACTTGGGAGGCTGAGCTGGAGAATAGCGTGAACCCGGGAGGCGGAGCTTGCAGTGAGCTGAGATTGCGCCACCGCACTCCAGCCTGGGCGACAGAGCAAGATTCCGTCTCAAAAATAAATAAATAAATAAATATAAAATAAAATAAGAATCAAGCAGAGAAAATTCATGCATACCTAAAAGATAAGACCAAGGAAAAAGGCCAGAGTCCTGTACGACTGCCAGAGTTGTGCCTCAGTTATTGCTTTGAGCTTCTGTGAGCCAAAGAGAAAGGAAGAGGAACAAAGGTAGTTGCATGATTCTTCTTGCCTCTAGGGAAAAAGCATCCCAGTTCCTCAGAGAAAGGAAATTTTTTGCTGGCAGTTAATATCTAAGGAATTTCTCATACAGTTCTCCATATAGGGATGTGGTGGCTGATGAGAACAGACTGCAGCTTTCCTAACTAAGGGCATTGTTCACTGAGCATCCAAATCAGCAGCATCAGCAGAGAGTGGGATGCCAAGGAATGACTCAGCAAGGGCAGCTCTGCAAGGCTACAGAAGAGCTTTGTGGGGGCTCTGGCCAGACCCAGGGGCGATGGCTAAAACCAAAGAGGAATGGATGTACTGAATTCCCATCAGAGAAGTGTGGCTCCCGGCTTTCTGGTTTACATTTTTTTTAATCGAATGACTTCAGCATCATCTATAAAATATTCTTTAAAAAAAAAAAAAAAAGCCTGTAATCCCAGCACTTTGGGAGGCTGAGGCAGGTGGATCACCTGAGGTCAGGAGTTCCAGACCAGCCTGACCAACATGGAGAAAACCTGTCTCTACTAAAAATACAAAACTTAGCTGGGTGTGGTGGTGCATGCCTGTAATCCCAGCTACTTGGGAGGCTGAGGCAGGAGAATTGCTTGAACCCAGGAGGTAGAGGTTGTGGTGAGCTGAGATTGCACCACGGCACCCCAGCCTGGGCAACAAGAGCGAAACTCCATCTCAAAAAAAAAAAAAGAAAAAGAAAAAGCAGCCTGGGCAACATTGTAAAACCCCATTTCTACACAAAATACAAAAAAAAATTGCCAGGCTTGGTGGTGGCGTGCGCCTGTAGTCCCAAATATTTGAGAGGCTGTGGTAAGTGGGAGGATCGCTTCACCCTGGAAGGCTGAGGCTGCAGTGAGCCATGATTGTGCTACTACCCTCCAGCCTGAGTGACAGACCAAGACCCTGTCTCAAAAAAAAAAGAAAGGGGAACCCAGGTTGGATCAAGCCTCTAGATCTAATCACTTGTTTATAGGAAATGCAGAGGGAACAGAAGACTATGTCATACCACACCACAGGGATATGATGGGCAAAATCCAGAATGTGGAAAATTCCAAAGGCAAACCACCCAGATTCTTCAGCAAATAAATTTCAGGGGGAAAAAAGGTGGGGAGAGGAAACCTATAGAGTATGCTAGAGTCTTAAGAGACATGGAAATCCAGGGAAATGTGCAGATTCCACTTAGGTCCTGATTGAACAAACCAACTCTCAAAAAATATTGAGGCAAACTGTGTATTTGAAGATTAATACTAAAAAAAAGTTTTCTGTTTGTTTTGTTTTGTTTTGTTTTCAGGCAGTCCTTGAACCAGAATAGGTTCAGAGAGGCTCCCTGGTTAATTTTTTTAGGTGTGAAAATGCTAATAGGGTTTTGATTATATAAAAATTGTTTTGCAAATTGAAAAAATAATAAAAATAGGCCGGCTGCAGTGGCTGACGCCTGTAATCCCGGCACTTTGGGAGGCCAAGGCGGGTGGATCACGAGGTCAGGAGATCGAGACCATCCTGGCTAACACGGTGAAACCCCAGTCTCTACTAAAAAAAAAAAAAAAAAAAAGAAAGAAAAAAAAATTAGCCGGGCGTGATGGCGGGCGCCTGTAGTCCCAGCTACTCGTGAGGCTGGGACAGGAGAATGGCGTGAACACGGGAGGCGGAGCTTGCAGTGAGCCGACATCATGCCACTGCACTCCAGCCTGGAGGACAGAGCGAGACTCCTTCTCAAAAAAAGAAAAAAAAGAAAAGAAAAATAGTTATGGTTTGTTTCAAAATACTCCAGGTAATGGGGGTTACAAAGAAAGAAGAAACACTTTCTTCCACCCTCTTACTGCCTGGCCTGAGAGCTTACATATCATTTTCAAGATAGCAGTACATCGTGAAGATGTGAGGCAAAGGGAAAACGGTTTTAAGCTTCTGGGGGCTACAAAACCGTGGGATGGTAAATATATGGGGAAAACTAGTGGAAGATCACTCTGAATTTAGTAAGATTTGTTTGTGCAGTTTCATCTCAGTGCCGACTGTCCTTTTTTTTTTTTTTTTTTTTTTGAGACGGAGTCTTGCTCTCTCGCCCAGGCTGGAGTGCAGTGGCATGATCTCGGCTCACTGCAAGCTCCGCCTCCTGGGTTCACGCCATTCTCCTGCCTCAGCCTCCCGAGTAGCTGGGACTACAGGCACCCGCCACCACACCTGGCTAATTGTGTGTGTGTGTGTGTGTGTGCGTGTGTGTGTAGTAGAAACGGGGTTTCACTGTGTTAGCCAAGACGGTCTTGATCTCCTGGCCTCGTGATCTGCGCGCCTCGGCCTCCCAAAGTGCTGGGACTACAGGCGTGAGCCACAGTGCCTGGCCTGACTTTCTGTCTTCATGGCCATAAACCTTCCTGGAAGAGGATATTTATGGCAGTCCTCATTTCTAGGAGTTTTTGCTTGTAGTCAGATAAGGAAAGTTCCAGAAAGGCTCTCTCTGCATCTCTCCGATCTCAAATGCCTCAGTTCAGAATTATCCTTATACCAAAGTAGCATTTGGTGGGGCTGAGATATTCTGATCCCCTTCAAGGGATTGGGAGTTTAGATGGAAGGGAAGTGGCAGGAGTTAGTAACTGTTGGAGCTGGGTATGAATAACATGGGGATTCATTAAACGATTCTTTTTTTCTCTCTCTCTTTTTGAGACAGAGTTTTGCTCTTGTTGCCCAGGCTGGAGTGCAGTGGCACTATCTCGGCTCACCGCAACCTCCGCCTCCCGGGTTCAAGCGATTCTCCTACCTCAGCCTCCTGAGTAGCTGGGATTGCAAGCATGCGCCACCATGCCAGGCTAATTTAGTATTTTTAGTGGAGATGGGGTTTCTCCATGTTGGTCAGGCTGGTCTCGAACTCCCGACCTCAGGTGATCCACCCGCCTCAGCCTCCCAAAGTTCTGGGATTACAGGCGTGAGCCACCGCGCCTGGCCCTAAACTATTCTTTTTACTTTTTATTTTATTTTTTGAGAATTTTTTTGAGACGGAATCTTGCTCTGTCACCCAGGCTGGAGTGCAGTGGCGTGATCTTGGCTCACTGCAAACTCCGACTCCTGGGTTCAAGTGATTCTCCTGCCTCAGCCTCCCGAGTAGCTGGGATTACAGGCATGCACCACTATGCCTGGCTGATTTTTGCATTTTTAGTAGAGATGGGGTTTCACCATGTTGACCAGGTTAGCTCGAACTTCTGACCTCGTGATTCGACTGCCTCATCCTCCCAAAGTGCTGGGATTACAGATGTGAGCCACCACGCCTGGCCTTTACTTTTTTATGTTTGAAATTTTCCATAACAAAACATCTTTAAGTATTGGAAATACTGACAAACGGTGAGCCAACTTTTCCCAAATACAAAATTATAACAAAATTACCCTGCACTGTCACCACCGTTTCATAAGAAAAAAGTCTTTATAACATCAAAGATACAAGAAGGGCTTGTGAACCCAAAATATCTGAGACAGGTCTCAACCAATTTAGAAGGTTTATTTTGCCAGCCGGGCACGGTGGCTAACACCTGTAATCCCAGCACTTTGAGAGGCTGAGGAGGGTGGATCTTGAGGTCAGGAGTTTGAGACCAGCCTGCCCAACATAGTGAAACCCTGTCTCTACTAAAAATACAAAAAATTAGCTGGGCATGATGCTGGGCGCCTGTAATCCCAGCTACTTGGGAGACTGAGGCAGGAGAATCGCTTGAACCTGTGAGGTGGAGGTTGCAGTGAGGCGAGATCGTGCCACTGCACTCTAGCCCGGGCGACAGTGCAAGACTCCGTCTCAAAAAACAAAAAAAAAGAGAAAGTTTATTTTGCCAAGGTTAAGGACACACCCATGACACAGCCTCGGGAGGTAGATAAGAGACAAAGAGTGGCACTCTTTTCTTTTGAGTTTCTGATTAGCCTTTCACCTAATACGCAATTTACATTTGAGAGGAGGGCAGAGGAGTAGTCACTTTTGCTTTAGTCTGGTTTAGTGAAATCAGAGGTCAGGGGAAGCAATCCGATATGCATTAGTCTCACGTGAGCCTCGGAGGGATGATTTTGAGTTCTGTCTGTCCTTTGTCCACAAGGAATTTCCTCGTGGGCAAATTGTGAGGGAGGCATGTAGTTTTTTTTTATAAATCTTTGTAGCTATCTTATTTAGGGATAAAATTGGAAGCAGGTTTGCCTGACATAGTTCCCAGCTTGACTTTTCCCTTGGCTTAGTGATTTTGGGATTCCAAGATTTATTTTCCTTTCACAGGCTTAATCTCTGAATAAAGGACCCTCTTAAAGTGGGATGTAGTTAGTTTTCTGGAAAAGTCACAGCCGACGCTCCCAGGGACTGTTTCTGGTTCACGGGCCCTAGGTTCAAACAACCCTTCCCAAACCTTGTTTGTTTCAAAGGTTGAGATCAAAGCTAGTGGGTAGCCAGTGAGGCTGTGCTTGTTCACTCTGTGACTCGGACAAGCTGGCACCTGTCTTCTCTGGGCTGCTTTCTCTCAAAGACTGAGAGTGTTTAGTGCAGAAAGGCCCTCAGAGATCTGGGTTAACCTCTTATTTATTTATTTTTATTTTTTGTTTTGTTTTGTTGTTTTTGAGATGGAGTCTCACTCTGTCGCCCAGGCTGGAGTGCAATGGCACGATCTTGGCTCACTGCAACCTCTGCCTCCCGGGTTCAAGCGATTCTCCTGCCTCAGCCTCCCAAGTAGCTGGGATTACAGGCGTATGTCACCACACCCGGCTAATTTTTGTGTTTTGAGTAGAGACAGGGTTTCGCCATGTTGGCCAGGCTGGTCTCGAACTCCTGACCTCAGATGATCTGCCCACCTCGGCCTCCCAAAGTGTTGGGATTACAGGCGTGAGCTACCATGCCCAGCTGGTTAACTTCTTATTTTTACAGATGGGAGAACTGAGACAAAGAGAGGAAGAGTGACTTGCTGGAGGTAACAGGGTGCCACTTAATGGCACAGCCTAGGGTAGAACCCAGGGCTGCTGGTGCCTCGTCCAGGGTTTGCTCCACTCAACGTTTTACCTGCTATGAACTGACCCATGTTGTTTTCGTCATTCTAGTCAGTACCTAGAAAGACAGCTGTGTGGACTAGCTGCTGGACCACCAGGCTTTAAGTCTTGACATTGCTATTTACTGGCTGTGCAACCTTGAGCGTTTACTTAACTTCTCTGGGCCTCCATTTCCTCATCTGTAAAATGGGTAGGTGCTGTAATCATGACAGTTATCTTCTGTGAAAATTCAGTGAATGCATGTGCCGCAGTGCCTGCCATGTAGAAAGGACTCAGTGCAGCATAGCTGCATTTTCACCTCCTATATGGATGGTAAGTTCCACAGATTTATTATGGAAAGCAGGCTGGCCTTTAACTTAGGGTCATGGAATGTCAGAGCTGGAAGGGGCCTCTTGAGGTAACTAGAGAGGCGTCCTTTTACAGGAGAAAATGAGTCCCTGGGCGCCTGCGTGACCTGCTGAAGGTCCCAGGGGCTTTTGGTGACAGAACAGGAATCAAACTCCAAAGGGGTCCTCTGTCCTGGGGCTCTGGGCTTGTTGAACAAGTCAGCTGCCCCATCCTCCAATTTATAGAGCCATTAGCCCAAGGGAGTGTCAGTGTTGGTCAAGTAAAGACACGTGGAAGTGCACGGAGCTCTACAGTTTACTAACAGCATTTGCAAAGTTGGAGCCTTACTCCAGCCTAGAAGGTGGTGAGTGCTGGAATGAATATTCCATTTCACAGAAAGAAACCAAGGCCCCCAGGGATGAGTTGGTAACCAAAGCCATGGGTAGAGGCACAGAAATTCCTTGACTACTCTGGAAAATGAGGGAGTTCACCTTCAAGAGAAGAAAGTTAGGTCAGTGTAAAATGGCTGACAGCCTCTTCTGCCTTCAGAAAAGTACTTCAACTGCAAAGTCAACTACTAACTTCCAAGGAGGTCAGGAAGGAAAGCAGTTGCTATGGCAACATCTTTGGCAGCTATTTTCATCCTTCTCTGGTTCAGAACAGCTTCCAGCAGGTTCCTGTGGGAGGGATGGGGGAGAAAGGGAAAGGCTAGCTCCAGCCCAGCAACTGTCCTCAGCCAATCTCCCACCAGATTTCGGTGGCAAGAGGAAGGTGGCAGCCAATGAAGAGGCTCGGAGCTTGCATCATCCTCCTGACCAGGGTGGAATAACCAGGAGGCAGGCGCACGTGACCGTTTCCATGGTGACCTCCCTTAGCAACCCTGACTGGTCCTGTTTATGAACGCTGGAAAATTCCACCCAGCCTCTGTCCTGATTTTTTTACCTACTCTGCCTCCGCCTGCTCCAATGCAGGGGTGAAGTCACTGCCAACGTTTAACCCTTTCCCCACGTGGGCCTGGCTCCAGTCAGATCGAGGGTCTGGGAGGGCTGCAGGGATCTCTCAGTCGCCAATGGTTGCAGACAATCCACTAACCCACAGCTGTTACTTGCTGCACTGAACCCTGCCTGCGCTGAGTACCAAAAGCAGGAGGGAAGGTAGCCACATCTCTTGAGCCAGGCGCTGTCCTAAGCTCCTGACATCCCCACAGGCCTGAGAAAGGGGCACCACAAACAGGAACCAGGCTGAGACTGAGCCTGTGGACCCTGGTAGCAAGGGCGCCCTCTCTCTAAGAAGCCCTCTGTCATGCTACCGATGTTGCAGAACACCTGGGGTGGAGTAGGGAGTGCCAAAGCGCAGGGGATGAGTGCACAGCAGGGAGACTTCTATGGTCTGCAGGTGAGCTGAAGGCAGGCCCCTGAGGAGGTGGACATTTAGGCTGAATGGAGGACAGGGAGGTAGCAGGACCTGCTGTCTCCAGGACCCCCAAGTTTCTAGGCCAGAGCTGACGGCTGGTGGGTGCAGTCAGCCAGGCTCCAGGGAAGGCTGCTCCAGGCAGGGCTGAGTCTTCACGGTTCAGCTTTTAGAACTGGCCAGGTTGGAATTCTGGCTGGGGGCAGACAGGGAGGGCAAACCACAAACACTTCTGCCTGATCTGGCTGGGGAATCCACAGAGACCACCAGCTGGGACTGGGGTGAGCCTCTCAGAGCCCCTAGCACCAGCCCAAGGCTGCATGGGCTGACTGTGTGGGCGGATGCTGCCTAAGTCATGTGCAGAGCCGTCCTGAGCTGAGGCAGAACTATAAGAAGACATGAACTCTGTTTTCAAGACAGGTGACAATGACAAACAGCAATAAAAGCCACACACCATAGCTCAGGATAACAAAAGCTGAGATGCGTTTGGACAATGAGAAGAAAATAAAAATAAAAAAAACAGCTGATTCACCAAATGAAGGGCACAGTCCCAGGCGTGCTGGTGACGTCACTGGGCAGGGAAGGCTGCAGGAATCTGCAGCATGGACTGACTGTTCAGGTTCAAGGGGTCTTGACCTGGCTCCTGAAGTTAGGGGGCTCCCACTGCCAGGAGAGTGGCCAAGACTGTGGGGAGCAGTGGAGGGAAGTCAGTGCAAGTAGGGAAAGTAGGGATCTTGCTGCCACAAACAGTGGGGGTGGGGGTGGGGGTGGGGAGGGCAGGAACAGAGGAGGCTGGACTGCATGAGGTTTATGGCCTTGGCTCAGGGTGGGGCAGTAGGTGATAAAGAGCCCAGAGAGAGGAAAAGTGACCCTTTGTGACCTGGGCCCTGGTCTCTGTTGACATCTTGGGCCTCAGCTGCAGTCTTTGCTTGAGCAGAAGAGTCATGGAAATTTCCACCCAGATTCCTTTCCCAGCACTCAGTCCCCAGCTCCACATTCTTCTAGGCCCTGCTGGGCTGAGTTCCGCTTGTGAGGGCTGCAGGCTTGAAGAGGCCGAGGACAGCCTCCAGGTCACGGGGACAGCCACAGAAGGCCAGTGGAGTGGACGCATCAGAATTTCAGGCATGTGGGGCATTGAGCTGCCATGAAATACCAGAGCCATCCCCCGTGCCTGACAGGTCCCAGACGCCCCAGGGTCCCTGCTCCTGGGAGGGCAAAGAGGAGGAGTAACAGCCTCCTCCGTCACAGCAGTACTCGAGTCAGATCAGCTCATCACCAATGTGCCTCCCCCAGAGTAAGGGCAGCAGGGGTGGAAGAAGCCCAAGGGCACCTAAATATTGTGGGTTCAGCACTTCTGCTCTCCAGAAATGATCCAGGTCCACTGTTTTCTCAGGGGGAGTATTTTATATGTCTATCTCTAGAAGCTTCCAAGGGGAAAAAGTGACTTCAAGGGGAAAGAGGAGCTGGGAAGACCTTGGCAGCTCCTTCCCCTTGCCCGGCCTTCCTTTCCCTACTCTGGGCTCCAGGCTCCACCCCACCTCCTGTTAGGCCTTCCTGAACAGCAGCAGCAGCTGGGAATGCAAAATGACATCCCTATGATGTCCCTGCCCTTTGTCCAGGGTGAGAGGGACCCTCCCTCAGTGGAGTTGACACAGACCTGCCTCTCTCTCATGTCTGTACTGGGAGTGAGCCTGAGGCCTCCCTGCCAACCGGACTGGAAACTCTGGAATCCCCTTTGTCCCCTTTGATCCTCAGAGGAGCGAGGGAGCCCTGTTAACAAACACATAGTCATCCGAGAAAATGTACGCTGCCTTGGGACAGAGACTACTGATGGAGTGGTGATAAGTGGCGACTTTGGATACAGTGGCCAGAGGGGTCCTGTGCAAGGAGTGCCCTGTGGTCAGGGTGACGAGGAGTCTGCCTTCTGAAGAGCTGTAGAGGAGCATTCCCAGAAGACGAGCCAAAGACAGCAAAGACCAGGAATCTGGAAGGGCCGGGGCACTAAGAAACAGGAGGGAGGGGGCCCGCATTGCGGGCACAGGCAGCTTCAGGCCACTCTTTCACAGCCTTTCCTTTCTCTTGTCCCATGGCCACCCCCCCACTCCCAATCCAGGCCCCATGACCTCTGGCCTGGGCTATGGCACTGGGCCTCAGTGCCCTCCCCTCTGCTGCTTCTCCCAGCTCTGCCATCCTGCCCAGAGCAGCCAGACAATGCTTCCGGAAGCCAGGGCTTCTCCCAGCTCAGAAGCCATCCTTCTGCCCTAAGAGCCATGTCCATGGCCCTCTCCAGGTGTCCACGCCAGCCCAGACCTCACTGCAGTCTTCTCTTGCTTTCCTGCCAACAGCCGCACCCAGCACCCACCTGGCCAGTCATTTCCTCCTCCCCGCACAAGCCTTACCAATTTGGGGTGTGCAGGTGCAGGGCCTCTGTTTACCTATTCTGTCTGGGATATTCCCCACCCCCTGCCCCTCATAAAAGTCTATTAAATCCTACACATCCTTTTTGTTGTTGTTGTTGTTGTTGTTGAGATGGAGGCTCACTGTCGCCCAGGCTGGAGGGCAGTGGCGCAATCTCGGCTCATGGCAACCTCCGCCTCCCGGGTTCAAGCGATTCTCCTGCCTGCCTCAGCTTCCCGAGTAGCTGGGATTACAGGCGCCTACTACCATGCCCGGCTAATTTTTGTATTTTAGTAGAGACGAGGTTTCACCATGTTGGTCAGGCTGGTCTCGAATTCCTGACCTCAAATGACCTGCCCACCTCGGCCTCCCAAAGTGCTGGGGTTACAGGCGTGAGCCACCACGCCCAGCCTGGCTTCTGGAATTTTCTAGCCAGAACACAGTCTCTCCTGGGCCCTGTTCCTGTTGTATCACTTCCTGTACTAATCTGTTCCCCTCATGGCTAGACCGAATGCAGCCTGACCCCTTGGATAAGCTTCCAGGAGAAAGCCCACAGGATGGGCAGCCAGGGTGTGAGTGTCCCTACAGCTAACTCAGGGAGATGTCCGGGGCCCAGAGGCCATCTGCCTGCATCTCTAAAAAGTGCTGTGGGAATGTAACTTTTCTGAGTCTTAGATTCTTCAATTGTAGCATGAGGGGCTACTTAGCATTATGGATTTTCAGGATTGGAAGAAAAATCTCAAGTTTTCTTGACCAGCTTCTTCGCAATGCAGGGATACTGCGGAACCCTAGGAAGGTCACCCAGCTTCCAGAGGATACCTGCGGGAATGGGAACTTGCTACCTAGAGGTTTATTCCACTCAAACACTGGGTGGCTCTGATCCACTATTACCAGTTCAGGAGAAGGCCCTGTCATTCTGCGGGCTTCTGTTTTAATCCGGCACTGTTGAGAAACACACCCCGACAAAGTGCCTGAAACCTTGTGGCCGCTACCCCCTTGTCCCAGGAGATGTGTGTCTGTGGGATGTGGGCCACACTTGCATTGAGGAAGAATGAATATACGTGTGTGTGTGTGTGTGTGTGTGTGTGAGCATGCTCATGGAGGATGTTTAATCAGCCTCATGCTGGGTGTGCCAGGCCAATACAAACATCTGCCAGGGACCTGAAGCATGACTGAAAAGATCAGGGACACAAGAACGCGGCTGCGACTCCCTGAGAGCTTCATTGTTCCTTCAGGCCACTTGGGAAGGTTCACTCAGCAGGCGTCTCCCGCGGTGACTCATCATGGGGCAAGGACAGCAAGGGCTGAGCCGGGCTCACTACCCTGCACTGGGCAGGGGGCGGGTAGGAGGTAGAGGGGTGAATGCTCCATCAGAGCTGCATGGAAACCACAGGTGGCCTCCGGGTTTTCTCCCCTGTCTCTGTGGATGGCAGTTGGTTCAGAAGTTCTGAACAGACCTCCAGAGCAAAGCAGTTCCCAGTTTCCCACGCAGTACAGCTAGCTCAGTCCCATTCCACTCCATCCTGATGGGCATTCGAATTTACGTCAAGTCTAAATCCGTTCTGTTCCTGTGGAATGATCCGTTCCTGTGGAATGATCTGTTCCTGTGGGAGCTTTTCAGTATTCTGGTTGTGTGTGTGTGTGTGTGTTACAAATTCCAAAAAAGACACTATTCCAAGGTATTCATTGAGTCATTACTCAGTAGACACACATGGAGCTTCTACTGTGTGCCAGGCTCTAGTGATCTGGCAAATGACAGCTCTTTGCCTCAGTTTCCTCATCCGTCTAAGGGGAGAGCAACACCACCTCCCCCACAGGGCTGTTGTGAGGCACAGCACTCAATACACGTTACAGAAAATAAAGATGCACATGGAGGGGATAGACGGTTCTACAGACGCGGCCCCCAGGAAGGCATGGGGGACAGCCCGGTTGTGCCCCTCGATGTCAATCTGTCCTCCTACAGCCCACAGTGCTACAGCTGGGCTGCCACAGCCAGGCCTCTTGGAAGGATCCACCAATAGGCTTCAGGGCCCAGGGCCAAGTACATTACGCAGCAAATAGACCAAGGAAGGAACTAGGAGCCTGGAACTCTCAGGCAGGGGGTGGGGAATTGCTTTCTTAAGACACTTTCTCCTAAGAAAGAACAACAACAACAACAAAGACACTTTCTCCTTTATTCCCCTCCCCGAAAGAGAATTTATCTAACAAGGAATGCTTGCTAGAAGTAGAGGTGGGTACATTTAGAAGATGTTTTCTTGTTTCAGGAAGAGAGAATCTGTTTCCCCTACCCTCCTGCCCTGGTGATTCAAGGCTGCGATGGAAGAGGCCCCAGCTGCCTCTTCCGCATATCATTTTGGGAAGGTCAATGACACAGCCACTTCTAGTTTCTGTAACTCATTCTTGCTGGAATTGCCCTCAGCTCTCTGTGAAGTGACGGGCCTGTCTGCTGGGTTTCAAGGGATAATTTTACATGTTCTACAGGGTAAATTATTAGCTGTCCAAAACCCCCTAGAAAACAATGCTCTGTCTTCCATATCATAGAGCTCTGAGCTGCATCATCTCTGTAGGTTTTTTCCTGCTGTGGGGGCGGTCACAGTAGGTGAGGGAGCCTAAGTTTGTGCAGCAGCTACGGAAGGTCACATTGTTCCAGAAATCGGCTCTGGGAAGGTGGGCAGCCAGGGGACGGGATTGGGAACTGCAAATTCCTAAAATCTTTAGAAAACAAGAAAGTTTGGGCTGGGTGTGGTGGCTCATGCCTGTAATCCCAGCACTTTTGGAGGCAGAGACAGGCGGATCACTTAAGGTCAGGAGTTCCAGACCAGCCTAGCCAACATGGTAAAACCCTGTCTCTACTAAAAATACGAAAACTAGCCGGGCATGGTGGCAGGCACTTGCAATCCCAGCTACTTGGGAGGCTGAAGCAGGAGAATCACCTGAACCCAGAAGGCAGAGGTTACAGTAAGCTGAGATCCTGTCACTGCACTCTAGCCTGGGTGACAAGAGCAAAAAACTGTCTCAAGGAAAAAAAAAAAAAAACCAAGAAAGTTGTTTTCTTGGGACTGTCTTTGCCCTTCATTTCTGACCTGCATTTCTAGAGAGCTCTAGAAATGCAGAATTAAAGAAAAAATTACAGGATTAGATAAAATCAAAGGAGGCCTGGGAGGAATCCAGGTGCCATGAAGACTCAGCCATTGTGGCCTCTGGGCTCCAGGGCCGTAGATGAAGGATCTCTCAGAAGCTTGTCTCTTGACTAAGCCTGACTGGACTTGCTAATCAGGGAAGGGGTGGAGTGGATTCTGGCATTCTCTGGAGGTTTCTGGCCTGGCCTGAGTCAGGAGGATTAAGGTAGGGCCTTGCTGACTGTATGCTTGGAGGCTGGATGCAAAATTTTTGCCCTTTTCAGCACCCCGCCTTCTCGAAGGTACAGCCAGGAGGCCTAAGATCTTTCCTTTTTCTTTTTTTTTTGAGACAGTCTTGCTCTGTTGCCAGGCTGGAGTGCAGTGGCACCATCTCAGCTCACTGCAACCTCTGCCTCTCGGGTTCAAGCGATTCTCTTGCCTCAGTCTCCCGAGTAGCTGGGACTACAGGCGCCCTCCACCACACCCCAGCTAATTTTTGTATTTTTAGTAGAGATGGGGTTTCACCATGTTGGCCAGGGTGGTCTCGATCTCTTGACCTGGTGATCCGCCTGCCTCAGCCTCCCAAAGTGTTGGGATTACAGGCATGAGCCACCACGCCCGGCTCCAGCCTAAAGTCTTTCATGTCCTCTCCCCAACCCTTTGTTTACTATATTTTATAGAATCAGCATCATGGCTTCTTGCATGGAATCCTCTCATTTTACATATCTCAGTTGCTACTGGGAAGTTATTTGGGTTGGTGCCTGAGGTCACAGGGCTGTTTGTCAGTGGAGTAATTGCCAGAAACCAGAACCAAGGGCCTTCTATTTTTAGCCTGGGCTTTTTTGAGGGGAGCATGAGATGACTGGCTAAAACAAATTTGCCCTCTTGTATTTGTGTCCTTAGGCCCAAATGAAGTCTAGGTTTGAGACTAAAGTGAAAGGGAACAAACATGATATTAAAGGACTAGTGGAGGGGGCAGCTTCCATCAGACATTATGAAATTAAAAGGAGCACAGATGCAGTCCAGAGAAAAGGTGCTTGAAAAAATTCAGTGTTATGTTAAAAAGATCCTTAGTTCCAAGAGTGCTGAGAAGGCCACATAATCAAATATATTATTAATCTCCTCACTAAAGTACATGGCAATTTTAGGCTTTTTTTATTATTTCATTTTTTAGAGTTTTTTTTTTTTTTTTTTTTTTTTTTTTTTTTTTTTTTTTTTTTTTAGACGTTGTCTTGCTCTGTCGCCCAGGCTGGAGTGCAGTGACATGATCTCGGCTCACCACAACCGCTGCCTCCTGGGTTCAAGTGATTCTTGTGCCTTAGCCTCCTGAGTAGCTGGGATTACAGGCGCACGCCACCACACCTGGCTGATTTTTGCATTTTTAGTAGAGACGGGGTTTTACCAAGTTGGACAGGCTGGTCTGGAACTCCTGACCTCATGTGATCCAACCGCCTTGGCCCCTTTATGGGTTTTCACATTTGTGGATTCAAACAACTGTGAATCAAAAATATTTTTAAAGGCCGGGCATGGTGGGTCACACCTGTAATCCCAGCACTTTGGAAGGCCAAGGGAGGCAGATCATCTGAGGTCAGGAGTTCGAGACCAGCCTGACCAACATGATGAAACCCTGTCTCTACTAAAAATACAAAAAAAATTAGCCGGGCGTGGTGGTGCGTGCCTGTAATCCCAGCTACTCGGCAGGCTGAGGGAGGAGAATCGCTTGAACCTGGGAGGTGGAGCTTGCAGTGAGCCGAGATCGCGCCATTGCACTCCAGCCTGGGCTACAAGAGTGAAACTCCATCTCAAAAAAAAAAAAAAAAGGAAAAATTTTAAAAATTGAATCTGTATTTAACATATACAGACTTCGTTTCTTGTTATCACTCCCTCATTAATACAATATAAAAATTATTTACGTTGTATTAGGTGTTACAAGCAAACTAGAGATGATTTAAGGGATATGGGAGGATATCTGTAGGTTACATAAGGAACTTGAGCATCTTCAGATTTTAGTATCCGAGGAGAGGTTTTAGAACCAAGGCCCCATGGATACCAAGGGATGACTGTACAACATTCTGGCGGCTGGGCGAAGTGGCTCAAGCCTGTAATCCCAGCACTTTGGGAGGCCGAGGCGGGCGGATCACGAGGTCAGGAGATCGAGACCATCCTGGTTAACACGGTGAAACCCTGTCTCTGCTAAAACTACAAAAAATTAGTCGGGCGTGGTGGCGGGCGCCTGTAGTACCAGCTACTCGGGAGGCTGAGGCAAGTGAATTGCTTGAACCAGGGAGGCGGAGGTTACGGTGAGCCGAGATCCCGCCACTGCACTCCAGCCTGAGCGATAGAGTGAGACTTCGTCTCAAAAAAAAAAAAAAAAAGAAACATTCTGTAATCTGTCAAGGTAATGGAAATTAATGCAGTGACACTGACAATAATTTAAAGCATTTTAGGGCTCTTAACGTTCATCTCACTCGCTCTAGAGTGAAGGAGAGAGCAGAGAGTACAGAGCAGGTCCTAGGTCCTCCCCCAGATATAGAAAAACCGCAGTTGGAGAGACTGACAGAAGTGCTGGAGAGGAAGGGAGGCAGCAGGACGTGGAAAATCTGGGATTCAAGAACAGCTTCTGCTATTAATTAGCTGTGTGTCATTTCAGGCAAATCACAAAATCTCCAGGCCCCCAAATCCCCATTTGCGAAACGAGGTGACCTGCCTCAGTTTTCCTTCATCCAGCGATAAAATTCTACTAAAAAATTTCCAACCCCAGAGCAAGCATCAGGACTGTGCCTGAAGGGATCCGGCTGCATCTCAGTAATATTCCACTCTTACAGGCTTAAAAAAAAAAAAAAAGAAAAGAAAAGAAAAGAAGAACAGTTTCACCAGCGTCAATTGAGAACAGCTGCTTCAACAGGCCCTGCTTTATGTGGGCAGGTGGGGACAGGGAGTTGGCCCAGAAAACAGGACCCTCATTTCCTGGAGCCCCCAGGGCAGCTCCCCAACACCTTACACAACCTGCATCATTTACAGGAGCCAAAGGGGTTTTAGAAATCAACTTCATAGAGTTGCTGTATCATTGTGTTAGTTGCCATCCTAACCTATACAGCGTCACTAATCTCTCCCCTCGGAGTTGACTGCCTAAAAACAAGCCATGGATACAGGTTCTAAAGACCCGGGGGTGAGGGAGCGGAGAGGGTGGGTGTCACCACCCCGTCCAGCTCCAAGCTTTGTGTGCCCTGGAACTCTCCATTTTAGGTCATTGCTTCAGTTTCTTTTCTAAAAAATTAGGCTGCTGCAAGGTCAGCCTGAGACCACTTCTGCCCCGAGAATTCTAGACTAGTAAGACCTGGTGACATACAAACGACGAAGATATTTTACAATAACGCCATGGCCCTTGATAGCTACACGAGGGTTGTGTTCTGATTTTAAATTAATGGATGACGTCGAGACTATATGGAGGAAATGACAAAGGACAGGAGAGAGGTGGGAAAGGAAGACCTAGACCGAAAATGGAAGTTGGGCAGCAGCTCCACGAAAGAAAGACCAGCCCCCAAGTGCAGTGACAGCGCAGAGTAGCGACCGAGAAGTTCCCAGGCCAGCTGCCACCCCGCCCCCATGCCAATTCCCCAGAACAGGCACAGGCGTTAGGGCGGGGCGCGCGTGCGCAGTCACGCGCTGCGCCAACCGCCACAGCTCCGGGAAGGCGGCCAGGACCGGCTAGAGCCGGTTAGAACCAGTGGCGCCCGCCCACGAGCCAGCGCCTCACAAAGGGAGGGCGGCTCACGGCCCTCGCGTATCCCTGCGCGGCGCTCGCGAGCCGCCCCTCCCCCGGCCTTTGTCCCTGACGCAGCCCCACCGGTTGCGCAGTCCCTCCCCGCCCCCGCTCTCCCCTCCGCGGCCTGCAGCCCGAGACTTCTGTAAAGGACTGGGGCCCCGCAACTGGCCTCTCGTGCCTTCTTAAGCGCAGCGCCATTTTAGCAACGCGGAAGCCCGGCGCCGGGAAGCCTCAGCTCGCCTGAAGGCAGGTCCCCTCTGCTGCCTCCGGGAGCCCAGGTTTCCCAGAGTCCTTGGGACGCAGCGACGAGTTGTGCTGTTACCTTAGCCGTCTTTATAGGCTGGCCATTCCAGGTGGTGGTATTTAGATAAAACCACTCAAACCCTGCAGTTTGGTCTTGGGGTTTGGAGGAAAGCTTTTATTTTTCTTCCTGCTCCGGTTCAGAAGGTCTGAAGCTCAGACCTAACCAGGCATAACACAGAATCTGCAAAACAAAAACCCCTAAAAAAGCAGACCCAGAACAGTGTAAACACTTCAGGGTGTGTCCCTGACTGGCTGCCCAAGGTCCCTGTGTCTTCGGAGATAAAGCCATTCGCTTAGTTGGTCTACTTTAAAAGGCCACTTGAACTTGCTTTCCATGGCGATTTGCCTTGTGAGCACTTTCAGGAGAGCCTGGAAGCTGAAAAACGGTAGAAAGATTTCCGTGCGGGCCGTGGGGGGCTGGCGGCAACTGGGGACCGCAGATCAGAGTGGGCCACTGGCAGCCAACGGACCCCGGGGCTCAGGCGGGGAGCAGCTCTGTGGTGTGGGATTGAGGCGTTTTCCAAGAGTGGGTTTTCACGTTTCTAAGATTTCCCAAGCAGACAGCCCGTGCTGCTCCGATTTCTCGAACAAAAAAGCAAAACGTGTGGCTGTCTTTGGAGCAAGTCGCAGGACTGCAGGCAGTTGGGGGAGAAAGTCCGCCATTTTGCCACTTCTCAACCGTCCCTGCAAGGCTGGGGCTCAGTTGGGTAATGGAAAGTAAAGCCCTGAACTATCGCACCTTAATCTTCCTGCAAAAGGTGGTAAACTATACCTACTGTCCCTCAAGAGAACACAAAAAGTGCTTTAAGAGGTATTTTCAAAGTTCCGGGGGTTTTGTGAGGTGTTTGATGACCCGTTTAAAATATGATTTCCATGTTTCTTTTGTCTAAAGTTTGCAGCTCAAATCTTTCCACACGCTAGTAATTTAAGTATTTCTGCATGTGTAGTTTGCATTCAAGTTCCATAAGCTGTTAAGAAAAATCTAGAAAAGTAAAAGTAGAACCTATTTTTAACCGAAGAACTACTTTTTGCCTCCCTCACAAAGGCGGCGGAAGGTGATCGAATTCCGGTGATGCGAGTTGTTCTCCGTCTATAAATACGCCTCGCCCGAGCTGTGCGGCAGGCAGTGAGGCAGCCAGCGCAGGGGCTTCTGCTGAGGGCGCAGGCGGAGCTTGAGGAAACCGCAGATAAGTTTTTTTCTCTTTGAAAGATAGAGATTAATACAACTACTTAAAAAATATAGTCAATAGGTTACTAAGATATTGCTTAGCGTTAAGCTTTTAACGTAATTTTAATAGCTTAAGATTTTAAGAGAAAATATGAAGACTTAGAAGAGTAGCATGACGAAGGAAAAGATAAAAGATTTCTAAAACATGACGGAGGTTGAGATGAAGCTTCTTCATGGAGTAAAAAATGTATTTAAAAGAAAATTGAGAGAAAGGACTACAGAGCCCTGAATTAATACCAATAGAAGGGCAATGCTTTTAGATTAAAATGAAGGTGACTTAAACAGCTTAAAGTTTACTTTAAAAGTTGTAGGTGATTAAAATAATTTGAAGGCGATCTTTTAAAAAGAGATTAAACCGAAGGTGATTAAAAGACCTTGAAATCCATGACGCAGGGAGAATTGCGTCATTTAAAGCCTAGTTAACGCATTTAAACGCAGACGAAAATGGAAAGATTAGTTGGGAGTGGTAGGATGAAACGATTTGGAGAAGATAGAAGTTTGAAGTGGAAAACTGGAAGACAGAAGTACAGGAAGGCGGAGAAAAGAATAGAGAAGATAGGGAAATTAGAAGATAAAAACATACTTTTAGAAGAAAAAAGATAAATTTAAACCTGAAAAGTAGGAAGCAGAAGAAAAAAGACAAGCTAGGAAACAAAAAACTAAGGGCAAAATGTACAAACTTAGAAGAAAATTGGAAGATAGAAACAAGATAGAAAATGAAAATATTGTCAAGAGTTTCAGATAGAAAATGAAAAACAAGCTAAGACAAGTATTGGAGAAGTATAGAAGATAGAAAAATATAAAGCCAAAAATTGGATAAAATAGCACTGAAAAAGTGAGGAAATTATTGGTAACCAATTTATTTTAAAAGCCCATCAATTTAATTTCTGGTGGTGCAGAAGTTAGAAGGTAAAGCTTGAGAAGATGAGGGTGTTTACGTAGACCAGAACCAATTTAGAAGAATACTTGAAGCTAGAAGGGGAAGTTGGTTAAAAATCACATCAAAAAAGGACTGGTGTAATTTAAAAAAAAACTAAGGCAGAAGGCTTTTGGAAGAGTTAGAAGAATTTGGAAGGCCTTAAATATAGTAGCTTAGTTTGAAAAATGTGAAGGACTTTCGTAACGGAAGTAATTCAAGATCAAGAGTAATTACCAACTTAATGTTTTTGCATTGGACTTTGAGTTAAGATTATTTTTTAAATCCTGAGGACTAGCATTAATTGACAGCTGACCCAGGTGCTACACAGAAGTGGATTCAGTGAATCTAGGAAGACAGCAGCAGACAGGATTCCGGGAACCAGTGTTTGATGAAGCTAGGACTGAGGAGCAAGCGAGCAAGCAGCAGTTCGTGGTGAAGATAGGAAAAGAGTCCAGGAGCCAGTGCGATTTGGTGAAGGAAGCTAGGAAGAAGGAAGGAGCGCTAACGATTTGGTGGTGAAGCTAGGAAAAAGGATTCCAGAAAGGAGCGAGTGCGATTTGGTGATGAAGCTAGCAGGCGGCTTGGCTTGGCAACCACACGGAGGAGGCGAGCAGGCGTTGTGCGTAGATAGAGGATCCTAGACCAGCATGCCAGTGTGCCAAGGCCACAGGGAAAACGAGTGGTTGGTAAAAATCCGTGAGGTCGGCAATATGTTGTTTTTCTGGAACTTATGGTAACCTTTTATTTATTTTCTAATATAATGGGGGAGTTTCGTACTGAGGTGTAAAGGGATTTATATGGGGAACGTAGGCCGATTTCCGGGTGTTGTAGGTTTCTCTTTTTCAGGCTTATACTCATGAATCTTGTCTGAAGCTTTTGAGGGCAGACTGCCAAGTCCTGGAGAAATAGTAGATGGCAAGTTTGTGGGTTTTTTTTTTTTTTTTTTTTAACGAATTTGAGGAAAACCAAATGAATTTGATAGCCAAATTGAGACAATTTCAGCAAATCTGTAAGCAGTTTGTATGTTTAGTTGGGGTAAATGAAGTATTTCAGTTTTGTGAATAGATGACCTGTTTTTACTTCCTCACCCTGAATTCGTTTTGTAAATGTAGAGTTTGGATGTGTAACTGAGGCGGGGGGGAGTTTTCAGTATTTTTTTTTTGTGGGGGTGGGGGCAAAATATGTTTTCAGTTCTTTTTCCCTTAGGTCTGTCTAGAATCCTAAAGGCAAATGACTCAAGGTGTAACAGAAAACAAGAAAATCCAATATCAGGATAATCAGACCACCACAGGTTTACAGTTTATAGAAACTAGAGCAGTTCTCACGTTGAGGTCTGTGGAAGAGATGTCCATTGGAGAAATGGCTGGTAGTTACTCTTTTTTCCCCCCACCCCCTTAATCAGACTTTAAAAGTGCTTAACCCCTTAAACTTGTTATTTTTTACTTGAAGCATTTTGGGATGGTCTTAACAGGGAAGAGAGAGGGTGGGGGAGAAAATGTTTTTTTCTAAGATTTTCCACAGATGCTATAGTACTATTGACAAACTGGGTTAGAGAAGGAGTGTACCGCTGTGCTGTTGGCACGAACACCTTCAGGGACTGGAGCTGCTTTTATCCTTGGAAGAGTATTTCCAGTTGAAGCTGAAAAGTACAGCACAGTGCAGCTTTGGTTCATATTCAGTCATCTCAGGAGAACTTCAGAAGAGCTTGAGTAGGCCAAATGTTGAAGTTAAGTTTTCCAATAATGTGACTTCTTAAAAGTTTTATTAAAGGGGAGGGGCAAATATTGGCAATTAGTTGGCAGTGGCCTGTTACGGTTGGGATTGGTGGGGTGGGTTTAGGTAATTGTTTAGTTTATGATTGCAGATAAACTCATGCCAGAGAACTTAAAGTCTTAGAATGGAAAAAGTAAAGAAATATCAACTTCCAAGTTGGCAAGTAACTCCCAATGATTTAGTTTTTTTCCCCCCAGTTTGAATTGGGAAGCTGGGGGAAGTTAAATATGAGCCACTGGGTGTACCAGTGCATTAATTTGGGCAAGGAAAGTGTCATAATTTGATACTGTATCTGTTTTCCTTCAAAGTATAGAGCTTTTGGGGAAGGAAAGTATTGAACTGGGGGTTGGTCTGGCCTACTGGGCTGACATTAATTACAATTATGGGAAATGCAAAAGTTGTTTGGATATGGTAGTGTGTGGTTCTCTTTTGGAATTTTTTTCAGGTGATTTAATAATAATTTAAAACTACTATAGAAACTTCAGAGCAAAGGAAGTGGCTTAATGATCCTGAAGGGATTTCTTCTGATGGTAGCTTTTGTATTATCAAGTAAGATTCTATTTTCAGTTGTGTGTAAGCAAGTTTTTTTTTTAGCGTAGGAGAAATACTTTTCCATTGTTTAACTGCAAAACAAGATGTTAAGGTATGCTTCAAAAATTTTGTAAATTGTTTATTTTAAATTTATCTGTTTGTAAATTGTAACTGATTAAGAATTGTGATAGTTCAGCTTGAATGTCTCTTAGAGGGTGGGCTTTTGTTGATGAGGGAGGGGAAACTTTTTTTTTTTCCTATAGACTTTTTTCAGATAACATCTTCTGAGTCATAACCAGCCTGGCAGTATGATGGCCTAGATGCAGAGAAAACAGCTCCTTGGTGAATTGATAAGTAAAGGCAGAAAAGATTATATGTCATACCTCCATTGGGGAATAAGCATAACCCTGAGATTCTTACTACTGATGAGAACATTATCTGCATATGCCAAAAAATTTTAAGCAAATGAAAGCTACCAATTTAAAGTTACGGAATCTACCATTTTAAAGTTAATTGCTTGTCAAGCTATAACCACAAAAATAATGAATTGATGAGAAATACAATGAAGAGCCAATGTCCATCTCAAAATACTGCTTTTACAAAAGCAGAATAAAAGCGAAATGAAATGAAAATGTTATACTACATTAATCCTGGAATAAAAGAAGCCGAAATAAATGAGAGATGAGTTGGGATCAAGTGGATTGAGGAGGCTGTGCTGTGTGCCAATGTTTCGTTTGCCTCAGACAGGTATCTCTTCGTTATCAGAAGAGTTGCTTCATTTCATCTGGGAGCAGAAAACAGCAGGCAGCTGTTAACAGATAAGTTTAACTTGCATCTGCAGTATTGCATGTTAGGGATAAGTGCTTATTTTTAAGAGGTGTGGAGTTCTTAAATATCAACCATGGCACTTTCTCCTGACCCCTTCCCTAGGGGATTTCAGGATTGAGAAATTTTTCCATCGAGCCTCTTTAAAATTGTAGGACTTGTTCCTGTGGGCTTCAATGATGGGATAGTACACTTCACTCAGAGGCATTTGCATCTTTAAATAATTTCTTAAAAGCCTCTAAAGTGATCAGTGCCTTGATGCCAACTAAGGAAATTTGTTTAGCATTGAATCTCTGAAGGCTCTATGAAAGGAATAGCATGATGTGCTGTTAGAATCAGATGTTATTGCTAAAATTTACATGTTGTGTTGTGATGTAAATTGTGTAGAAAACCATTAAATCATTCAAAATAATAAACTATTTTTATTAGAGAATGTATACTTTTAGAAAGCTGTCTCCTTATTTAAATACAATACTGTTTGTCTGTAGTTTAGTGTTGGGGCAATCTTGGGGGGGATTCTTCTCTAATCTTTCAGAAACTTTGTCTGCGAACACTCTTTAATGGACCAGATCAGGATTTGAGCGGAAGAACGAATGTAACTTTAAGGCAGGAAAGACAAATTTTATTCTTCATAAAGTGATGAGCATATAATAATTCCAGGCACATGGCAATAGAGGCCCTCTAAATAAGGAATAAATAACCTCTTAGACAGGTGGGAGATTATGATCAGAGTAAAAGGTAATTACACATTTTATTTCCAGAAAGTCAGGGGTCTATAAATTGACAGTGATTAGAGTAATACTTTTTCACATTTCCAAAGTTTGCATGTTAACTTTAAATGCTTACAATCTTAGAGTGGTAGGCAATGTTTTACATTATTGACCTTATATAGGGAAGGGAGGGGGTGCCTGTGGGTTTTTAAAGAATTTTCCTTTGCAGAGGCATTTCATCCTTCATGAAGCTGTTCAGGATTTTGAATTGCATATGAGTGCTTGGCTCTTCCTTCTCTTCTCCTAGTGAGTGTATGAGACCTTGCAGTGAGTTTATCAGCATACTCAAAATTTTTTTCCTGGAATTTGGAGGGATGGGAGGAGGGGGTGGGGCTTACTTGTTGTAGCTTTTTTTTTTTTTTACAGACTTCACAGAGAATGCAGTTGTCTTGACTTCAGGTCTGTCTGTTCTGTTGGCAAGTAAATGCAGTACTGTTCTGATCCCGCTGCTATTAGAATGCATTGTGAAACGACTGGAGTATGATTAAAAGTTGTGTTCCCCAATGCTTGGAGTAGTGATTGTTGAAGGAAAAAATCCAGCTGAGTGATAAAGGCTGAGTGTTGAGGAAATTTCTGCAGTTTTAAGCAGTCGTATTTGTGATTGAAGCTGAGTACATTTTGCTGGTGTATTTTTAGGTAAAATGCTTTTTGTTCATTTCTGGTGCTGGGAGGGGACTGAAGCCTTTAGTCTTTTCCAGATGCAACCTTAAAATCAGTGACAAGAAACAAATTCCAAACAAGCAACAGTCTTCAAGAAATTAAACTGGCAAGTGGAAATGTTTAAACAGTTCAGTGATCTTTAGTGCATTGTTTTTGTGTGGGTTTCTCTCTCCCCTCCCTTGGTCTTAATTCTTACATGCAGGAACACTCAGCAGACACACGTATGCGAAGGGCCAGAGAAGCCAGACCCAGTAAGAAAAAATAGCCTATTTACTTTAAATAAACCAAACATTCCATTTTAAATGTGGGGATTGGGAACCACTAGTTCTTTCAGATGGTATTCTTCAGACTATAGAAGGAGCTTCCAGTTGAATTCACCAGTGGACAAAATGAGGAAAACAGGTGAACAAGCTTTTTCTGTATTTACATACAAAGTCAGATCAGTTATGGGACAATAGTATTGAATACCAGCTTTATGCTGGAGTAACTGGCATGTGAGCAAACTGTTGGCGTGGGGGTGGAGGGGTGAGGTGGGCGCTAAGCCTTTTTTTAAGATTTTTCAGGTACCCCTCACTAAAGGCACCGAAGGCTTAAAGTAGGACAACCATGGAGCCTTCCTGTGGCAAGAGAGACAACAAAGTGCTATTATCCTAAGGTCAAGAGAAGTGTCAGCCTCACCTGATTTTTATTAGTAATGAGGACTTGCCTCAACTCCCTCTTTGTGGAGTGAAGCATCCGAAGGAATGCTTTGAAGTACCCCTGGGCTTCTCTTAACATTTAAGCAAGCTGTTTTTATAGCAGCTCTTAATAATAAAGCCCAAATCTCAAGCGGTGCTTGAAGGGGAGGGAAAGGGGGAAAGCGGGCAACCACTTTTCCCTAGCTTTTCCAGAAGCCTGTTAAAAGCAAGGTCTCCCCACAAGCAACTTCTCTGCCACATCGCCACCCCGTGCCTTTTGATCTAGCACAGACCCTTCACCCCTCACCTCGATGCAGCCGGTAGCTTGGATCCTTGTGGGCATGATCCATAATCGGTTTCAAGGTAACGATGGTGCCGAGGTCTTTGGTGGGTTGAACTATGTTAGAAAAGGCCATTAATTTGCCTGCAAATTGTTAACAGAAGGATATTAAAACCACAGCTAAGTAGCTCTATATAACACTTATCCAGTGACTAAAACCAACTTAAACCAGTAAGTGGAGAAATAACATGTTCAAGAACTGTAATGCTGGGTGGGAACATGTAACTTGTAGACTGGAGAAGATAGGTATTTGAGTGGCTGAGAGGGCTTTTGGGTGGGAATGCAAAAATTCTCTGCTAAGACTTTTTCAGGTGAACATAACAGACTTGGCCAAGCTAGCATCTTAGCAGAAGCTGATCTCCAGTGCTCTTCAGTAGGGTCATGAAGGTTTTTCTTTTCCTGAGAAAACAACACGTTTTGTTTTCTCAGGTTTTGCTTTTTGGCCTTTTTCTAGCTTAAAAAAAAAAAAAGCAAAAGATGCTGGTGGTTGGCACTCCTGGTTTCCAGGACAGGGTTCAAATCCCTGCGGCGTCTTTGCTTTGACCACTAATCTGTCTTCAGGACTCTTTCTGTATTTCTCCTTTTCTCTGCAGGTGCTAGTTCTTGGAGTTTTGGGGAGGTGGGAGGTAACAGCACAATATCTTTGAACTATATACATCCTTGATGTATAATTTGTCAGGAGCTTGACTTGATTGTATATTCATATTTACACGAAAACCTAATGTAACTGCCTTGTCTTTTTCAGGTAATAGCCTGCAGCTGGTGTTTTGAGAAGCCCTACTGCTGAAAACTTAACAATTTTGTGTAATAAAAATGGAGAAGCTCTAAATTGTTGTGGTTCTTCTGTGAATAAAAAAATCTTGATTGGGGAAAAAAGATGGGTGTTCTGTGGGCTTGTTCTGTTAAATCTGTGGTCTATCAACACAGCTCCCATAATTACAGCATAATCTTCAAGTAGGGTACGGACTTTGGGGGATTGGTGCGAGGGTAGTGGGTGAGTGGCCTACTAAAAAGCCCAGTAACCCCCACAGGAAAATAGGGAACTTCTTTTTAAGTAGCCTCCTTTCCACTATTTAGTAATTGGCTGTGAGCTGGGCTGGGGGAGAAATGGGGTGGGGTGTGTGTGGGGGTGTGTGTGTGTGTGTGTGTGTGTCATTGGAAAGCTCTCTGTAAGTTTTTTGTTTTTTTGAGACAGTCTCACTTTGTTGCCCAGGCTGGAGTGTAGTGGCATGATCTCTGCAAACTGCAACCTCCACTTCTGGGGTCCAAGTGATTGTCCTGCTTCACCCTCCCTGTAGCTGGGACTACAGGTGCACACCACCACGTCTGGCTAATTTTTGTATTTTCAGTTAGAGACGTGGTTTTACCATGTTGGCCAGGCTGGTCTCAAACTCCTGACCTCGTGTGATCCACCCGCCTGGGCCTCCGAAAGTGCTGGGATTACAGGTGTGAGCCACCAAGCCTGGCCGATCCTTTTAAGTTTTTAAACCAGTTAAGCTCTTTGGTTCCCCTTCAGAGTCCCAAGATCCTGGGTCACTCAGGATCACATTTTCCTTTAATCAGTTGTCACTGGTCCCCTTTTGTCCCTTTGAACGTGCTGTGGGATTAGTAGCAGCATCTGGCTGTTGGAAGGACTGGCTGGGATCTCAGGTGAAATACCCTCCCTGGCCCTACTTACCCTTAAGATCTCCCTGAAAAGTCAGACCTTGCTTATTGGAGTTTGAGATGCATTCTAGTAAACCCAGACCTACCACAGAGAGGGACCCACATCTGAAGAATCTTCCAGCCTGGGGAACCTGTGACTGGCCACATCCTTAGCCTAATGGAGGGGCCTCAGAAGCAGAACTACCTTTTTTTTTTTTTTTTTTTTTTTTTAATGGTATTACATTTTGCAAATGGAGAGGTAGACTCTGATTGGGCCCCTTTTGACAACGCAGCAGAGCTGAGGTTTGAATCCTAGTCAACACTTCAACCCCTATGTTGCTGTTTCTTCAATGTCTAGAATGTTCTGATAGATGAAGCAATGGCCCGGCAGGTCAGCAGCACACCAACCCCCAACCTACCCAGCCTGTGTAGGCCTTGGCCACAGGAGCTTTCTCTTCCCTTGAAGTGATCTAATGGGGGATGGGGTATCTGTCTCGCTGGTTATGAAAGAAGCTGAGCTAGGTGCTCTCCTAAGTTGCTTAAGTGTCTCCTGAATTGATGCCCAGTCAGTTTCGTATGGAGAAAGGTCTCTGTTTTTCCAAAGCAGAAGGTTCTGTGGAAGCACAAATACTTTACTGGAGAGCAAAGGAGTACGAGTAGGAATTGGGGGCCACGCACAGTGGCTCACGCCTATAATCCCAGGACTTTGGGAGGCCGAGGTGGGCAGATCACCCGAGGTCAGGAGTTCGAGACCAGCCTGACCAACATGGAGAAACCCCATCTCTACTAAAAATACAAAATTAGCCGGGCGTGGTGGCGTATGTCTGTAACCCCAGCTACTCGAGAGGCTGAGGTAGGAGAATCGCTTGGACCCGGGAGGCGGAAGTTGCAGTGAGCTGAGATTGCGCCACTGCACTCCAGCCTGGGCAACAAGAGCGAAACTGTCTCAAAAAAAAAAAAAAAGAAGAAGAAAGGCTAGGCACGGTGGCTCAAGCCTGTAATCCCAGCACTTTGGGAGGCCGAGGCGGGCGGATCACGAGGTCAGGAGATTGAAACCATCCTGGCTAACACGGTGAAACCCCGTCTCTACTACACACACACACACACACACACACACACACACACACACACACACACACAATTTGCTGGGCGTGGTGGAGGGCGCCTGTAGTCCCAGCTACTCGTGAGGCTGAGGCAGGAGAATGGCGTGAACCTGGGAGGCGGAGCTTGCCGTGAGGTGAGATCGGGCCACTGCACTCCAGCCTGGGCGACAGAGCGAGACTCCGTCTTAAAAAAAAAAAAAAAAAAGAGTAGGAGCTGGGCATTCGCCAGGGGCTACGTAGTTCCTGGAGTTGAGGAAGTTCTCCAGGATTGAAAAATGTAAAGATCAGACACTGATCACAGCAACAGGAGGAGGCAGAAAAGTAGGCCGGAAGTCATTTCCACCCTCTGAGCACAAAATGGAGAGCATAAATTCCCCAAAAGCTCCTGTCCAAGTCAAGGGGACTGCGCTTTTTTTTTTTTTTTTTGAAACAGAGTCTCCCTCTGTCGCCAGGCTGGACTGCAGTAGTGTGATCTCGGCTCACTGCAACCTCCGCCTCCTGAGTTCAAATGATTCTCCTGCCTCAACCTTCCGACTAGCTGGAACTACAGGCGCGCCACCACGCCCAGCTAATTTTTGTATATTTAGTAGACGCGGGGTTTCACCATGTTGGCCAGGATGGTCTCGATCTCTTGACGTCGTGATCCTCCCGCCTCGGCCTCCCGAAGTGCTGAGATTACAAGGATGAGCCACCGCGCCCGGCCGACTGCTCTTAATAATATAAACAAGCCCTGGGCATTCCCCATATGTACTCCTCCAGTTGTACACAGGGACCTCAGTTTTTCTTTTTTTTTTTTTTCTTTTTTCTTTTCTTTTCTTTTTTTTTTTTTTTTTTTTTTTTTTGAGACGGAGTCTCGCTCTGTCGCCCAGGCTGGAGTGCAGTGGGGCAATCTCGGCTCACTGCAACCTCCACCTCCCAGTTCAAGCGATTCTCCTCCCTCTGCCTTCCGAGTAGCTGAGACTACAGGCACACGCCACAACGCCCAGCTAATTTTTGTATTTTTAGTAGAGACAGAGTTTCACCATGTTTGCCAGGCCAGTCTGGAACTCCCGACCTCAAGCGATCTGCCTGCCTTGGCCTCCCAAAGTGCTAAGATTACAGGTGTGAGCCACCGATCCCGGCCCACAGTTTTGGATTTCATCATCCTGATAATCCTGAGTTCAAGGGGCAGCTCCACCATTCCCCAACCCCTCTAAAACCTACCCTCTCAAGCCCCTCAGACCGAGGATCAGGGGCTGGTTGGTATGGACCTGTGTGAGATTTGGTTTGTTTTTGTTTTTGATACAGGGTCTCACTTTGTAGCTCAGGTTGGAATGCAGAGGCACAATCTAGGCTCGGCTCACTGCAACCTCTGCCTCTCAGGCTCAAGTGATCCTCCCATCTCAGCCCCGGGGTAGCTGGGATTATAGGAACACCTGCCACCACACCTGGCTAATTTTTTTTTTTTTTTTTTTTGAGAAGCAGTCTTGCTCTGTCACCCAGGCTGGAGTGCAATGGTGCAATCTCGGCTCACTGCCACCTCCACCTCCTGGGTTCAAGCAATTCTTCTGCCTCAGCCTCTGGAGTAGCTGAGGCTACAGTTGTGCGCCACCATACCTGGCTAATTTTTTTGTATTTTTAGTAGAGACAGGGTTTCACCCTATTGCCCAGGCTGGTCTCAAACTCCTGACCTCGTGATCCGCTGTTTTCGTTTTGTTTTGTGGGTTTTTTTTTTTTTTTTTTTTTGAGATGGAGTTTCATTCTTGTTCCACAGGCTGGAGTGCAATGGCGCGATCTCCGCTCACTGCAACCTCTGCCTCCCGGGTTCAAGCAATTCTCCTGCCTCAGCCTCCTGAGCAGCTGGGATTACAGGCATGCGCCACCATACCTGTCTAGTTTTGTATTTTTAGTAGAGATGGGGTCTCTCCATATTGGTCAGGCTGGTCTGGAACTCCCGACCTCAGGTGATCCACCCGCCTCAGCCTCCCAAAGTGCTGGGATTACAGGCTTGAGCCACCACTCCTGGCCTAATTTTTGCATTTTTATTTTATTTATTTATTTATTTATTTATTTTTGAGACGGCGTCTTGTTCTGTCGCCCAGGCTGGAGTGCAATGGCGCGATCTCAGCTCACTGCAACCTCTACCTCCCAGGTTCACGCTATTCTCCTGCCTCAGCCTCTTGAGTAGCTGGGATTACAGGCACTCACGACGGTGCCCAGCTAATTTTTGTATTTTTAGTAGAGACGGGGGTGTCCGCCATGTTGGCCAGGCTGGTTTCGAACTCCTGACCTCAGGTGATCCGCCTCCCTCGGCTTTCCAAAGTGCTGGGATTACAGACTTGAGCCACTGCACCTGGCCCGGGCCGAGTACTTCTGACTTCAGGAAATGGATGAAATTACCAGACTTAGGGGAAGGGAACAATGTGGGGAAGAGATCTGGGAGGGTTCTCATTCATGGGTTGTTGATTTGGAAGACCAGAATCCTGGCTCTGACAAAGCAGTGTTCTTTACGCCTCTGTTTTCCTATCTTTAATTGGGGACAGTGCTCTGTCAGTTTACTGTGACAAGCAAGAGTAGCCACAGTAGACCCACCTGGAAGCAACTAGAAATGACTTGGCTCTTGCTGCCATCTAGTGAACAAATTGGGCATTGCATGCGTTAGCTTTGGAATACATTGTAATACACTTGTTCAACAAACTTTTTTTTTTTTTTTTGAGACGGAGTCTCACTCTGTCACCCAGGCTGGAATGCAGCGGTGCCATCTTCACTCACTGCAACCTCCGCCTCCTGGGTTCAAGCAATTCTCCTGCCTCAGCCTCCTGAGTAGCTGGGATTACAGGCTCCCACCACCACGCCCGGCTAATTTTTGTATTTTTAGTAGAGACAGGGTTTCACCATGTTGGCCAGGCTGATCTCGAACTCCTGACCTCAGGTGATCCACCTGCCTCAGCCTACCAAAGTGCTGGGATTACAGGCGTGAGCCACTGCACCCGTCTCAACAAGCATTTTTATTGCTGAGTAATACTCCCTTGTGTGGATATACCATGAAATTATTTTTAAAAATATTGGCTGAGGGCTGGGCGCGGTGGCTCATGCCTGTAATCCCAGCACTTTGGGAGGCCGAGGAGGGTGGATCACCTGAGGTTAGGAGTTCGAGACCAGCCTAGTCAATATGGAGAAACCTCCTCGTCTCTACTAAAAATACAAAAATGTAACAAACCTCACATTCGACACATGTATCCCAGAACTTAAAGTTAAAAAAAAAATTATCTGAGTGTGATGGCACATGCCTGTAATCCCAGGTACTCGGGAGGCTGAGGCAGGAGAATTGCTTGAACCAGCAAGGCAGAGATTACAGTGAGCCGAGATCACGCCATTGCACTCCAGCCTGGCCAACAGTGAGACTCCATCTCAAAAAAAAAAAAAAAATTAAGGCCAGTCTCGGTGGCTCACGCCTGTAACCCCAGCACTTTGGGAGGCCAAAATGGACAGGACACTTGAAGTCAGGGGTTTGAGACCAGCCTGGCCAATGTGGTAAAACCTTGTTTCTACTAAAAATACAAAAAAATTAGCTGGGCGTGGTGGCACACATCTGTAATCCCAGCTATTCGGGAGGCTGAGACATGAGGATCACTTGAACCCAGGAGGTAGAGATCACGTCACTGCACTCCAGCCTGGGTACCAGAGTGAGACTCTGTTTCAAAAAAATAAAAATTAAGAGTGGCTGGGCATGGTGGCTCACGCCGGTAATCCAAGCACTTTGGAAGGCTGCAGAGGGTGGATCTCTTGAGGCCAAGAGTTTGAGACCAACATGGCCAACACAGCAAGACCAAAAATATACAAAAATTAGCCGGGCGTGGTGGCTGGCTCCTGTAATCCCAGCTATTTGGGAGGCTGAGGCATTGCTTGAACCCAGGAGGTGGAGGCTACATTAGGCCGAGATCGCACCACTGCACTCCAGCCTGGACAACAGGGGAGGAGGGGAGGGGAGGGGAGGAGGGGAGGGGAGGGGAGGGGAGGAGGGGAGGGGAGGGGAGGGGAGGGGAGGGGGGGAGGGGAGGGGAGGGGGGAGGGGAGGGGAGGGGAGGGGGGAGGGGAGGGGAGGGGAGAGGGGGGGAGGGGAGGGGAGGGGAGGAGGGGAGGGGAGGGGAGGGGAGGGGAGGGGGGGAGGGGAGGGGAGGGGAGGGGAGGAGGGGAGGGGAGGGGAGGAGAGGGGAGGAGGAGCGACAGAGAGAGAGAGAGAGAGAAAGGAGAGAGAGAAACAGAGAGAGGAAAGACAGAGAGGAGAGAGAGTAGAGAGAGACAGAGAGAGAGGAGAGAGACATAGGAGAGAGATAAAAGAGAGAGAGAGGAGAAAGAGAGACAGAGAGGAGAGAGACCAAGGAGAGAGACAGGAGAGAGACAGAGAGAGAGCAGAGAGAAAGGAGAGAGAGAGATGGAGAGAGAGAGGAGTGAGAGTAGAGAGACAGAGGAGAGAGACAGAGAGAGAGGAGAGAGAGAGACAGAGAGAGCAGAGAGACAGAAAGGAAAGAGAGAGAGACAGAGAGAGAGAGAGGAGAGAGAGAGAGAAGCTGGGGTAGGTTGGAGGGTAGTTAGGCCCTAGGACAGCAGATGAGTTAGGGGCTTGCCCCTGGGGAACAGATGGTGAGACTGATGATTCTGGCTGCAAGGTGGGGGATGATCACACTCAGTTCTAGCCACGTGCAGTTTGAGGAGGCTGGGCTGGGCGGGGGTCTGGGCCACGATGGGGGTGTAACTGATTTCTGAGTGGGAAATTCTGAGAGTCTTTGTTTGAAATATCTTTATTTTGCTCTCAGTTTTCATGACAGCTTAGCTGGGAATGGCATTTAGGTAGTGGTTGCCACTTGAAGATGTCTTTATGTTTAAAAAGTTATTGTTTTGTTTTGTTTTGTTTGAGACAGAGTCTGGCTGTGTTGCCCAGGCTGGAGTGCAGTGGCATGATCTTGGCTCACCACAACATCAGCCTCCCAGGTTCAAGCGATTCTCCTGCCTCAGCCTCCTGAGTAGCTGGGATTACAGGCACCTGCCACCACGCACAGCTCATTTTTGTATTATTAGTAGAGATGAGGTTTCGCCGTGTTGGCCAGGCTGGTCTCAAACTCCTGACCTCATGTGATCTGCCTGCCTCAGCCTCCCAAAGTGCTGGGATTACAGGTGTGAGCCACCTCACCCGGCCAGTTTTGTTTTGTTTTGAGACAGGATCTGGAATGGCTTGCTCTGTTGCCCAGGCTGGAATGCAGTACCGTAATCATAGCTCACTGCAGCCTGAACTACTGGACTCGAGCAATACACCTGCCTCGGCCTCCCAAGGAAATGGGACTTTAGGCATGCACCACCACAACTAGCTGATTTTTAATTTTTTTTTTTTTTTTTTTTTTTTTTTTTAGAGATAGGATCTCACCGTATTGCCCAGGCTGGTCCTGAACTCCTGGGCTCAAGCCATTCTCCTGCCTTGGCCCTCCAAAGTGCCGGGGTTATAGGCATAAGCCGCTGCACCTGGCCTGAACTTCTTTTCTTAGATTTATTCCTAGTAATTTATTCTTTCTTTATGTTATTAAAAATGGAGCCAGACGTGGTGGCTCACCTAAGTAAAACTTCACAGATGACATAATCTTGTATACAGAAAATCCTATGGAGTCTTTGAAAGCTATTAAAATTAATGAGTTCAGCAAGGTTGTAGGATACAAGATCAACATACAAAAATCACTATAGCAGCGAACAATCTGAAAACATTCTTTTTTTTTTTTTTTTTTTTTTTACCTGACGACTCACTCTGTAGCCCATACTGGAGTGCAATGGCACGATCTCGACTCACTGCAACCTCGCCTCCCAGGTTCAAGTGATTCTCCTGCCTCAGCTTCCCGAGTAGCTGGGATTACAGGCACATGCCACCATGCCTGGCTAATTTTTTTTTTTTTTATTAAGTAGAGGTGGGGTTTCTCCATGTTGGCTGCTCTTGAACTCCTGACCTCACGTGTTCTGCCCACTTTGGCTTCCCAAAGTGCTGGGATTACAGGTGTGAGCCACTGTGCCTGGCCGGGTTCAGGTGACCTTCACGCCTCAGTTCAGACTACAGGAATGTGCCACCATGCCTGGCTGGTTTCTTTTTTCTTTTTACCGTGAAAGACTGGTGGATTGGCCCGGGCCCGGTGGCTCATGCCTGTAATCCCAGCACTTTGGGAGGCCAAGGCCAGCAGATTACCTGAGGTCAGGAGTTCAAGACCAGCCTGGCCAACATGGCGAATCCCCGTCTATACTAAAAATACAAAAATTAGCTGGGTATGGTGGTGAATGCCTGTAATCCCAGCTGCTCGGGAGGCTGAGGCAGGAGAATCGCTTGAACCTGGGAGGTGAAGGTTGCAGTGAGCTGAGATCGCGCTACTGCACTCCAGCCTGGGTGACAAGGTGAGACTCTGTCTGAAAAAAAAAGGAAAGACTGGTGGATTTTGTTAATTGCTTTTTCTGCTTCTATTGAGATGATCAGGTATTTTTTTGTTTTGCTTTTTATTCTATTAATAGTATGTATTACATTAATTAATTTTCAGATGTTAAACCAACCTTGTATTCCTAGGATAAATCCTATTTAATCATGATATAGAATTTTCCTTTTTTTTTTTTTTTTTTTTAAGACAGAGTTTTGCTCTTGTTGCCCAGGCTGGAGTACAATGGAGCGATCTCAGCTCACCGCAACCTCCGCCTCCCAGGTTCAAGCAATTCTCCTGCCTCAGCCTTCCCGAGTAGCTGGGATTACAGGCATGTGCCACCATGCCCGGCTAATTTTGTATTTTTAATAGAGACGGGGTTTCTCCATGTTGGTCAGGCTGGTCTTGAACTCCCAACCTCAGGTGATCTGCCTGCCTTGGCCTCCCAAAGTGCTAAGATTACAGGCATGAGCCACCGCACCCAGCCTTTTTTTTTTTTTTTTTTTTTTTTTTAACACAGATTCCTGCTCTGTTGCCTAGACTAGAGTGCAGTGCTGCAATCATGGCTCATGTCTCACGGCTCACTGCAACCTCAACCTCCTGGGTGGGCTCAAGCAATCCTCCTGCCTTAGCCTCCTGAGTAGCTGGGACTTCAAGCATGTGCCACCATGCTGGGCTAATTTTTTTCGTAGAGACTGAGTCTTGCTATGTTGTCCAGGCTGACCTCAAACTCCTGGCCTCAAGCAAGCTAACCACCTCAGCCTCCCAAGTGCTGGGACTATAGGTGTGAGCCACTGCACCGGCTAGAATTCTCCTGACTCAGCCTCCTGAGTAGCTGGGATTACAGGCACGCCTGGCTAATTTTTTTTTTTTTTTTTTTTTGTATTTTTAGTAGAGACAGGGTTTCACCGTGTTAGCCAGGATGGTCTGGATCTCCAGACCTTGTGATCCACCTGCCTTGGCCTCCCAAAGTGATGGGATTACAGGTGTGAGCCACCGCGCCTGGCCTGCTCTGTAGTTTCTTGTGATGTCTTTATCTGGTTTTGTTATCAGGGTACTATTGATACCAGCCTAATAGAATGAGTTGGGAAATATTCCCTCTTCCTCTTCCATTTTTCGGAAGTGTTTGTGAAGAACTGGTATTAATTCTTTAAATGTTTGGTAGAAGTTAGTAGTGAAGAAGTTACTAGTCATCTGAGCCTAGACTTTTCTTTGTAAGTAGGTTTTTAATTTTTTTTTGAGACAGAGTCTCACTCTGTCGCCCAGGCTGGAGTGCAGTGGCATGATTTCGGCTCATTGCAACCTCCACCTACAGGGTTCAAGCTATTCTCTTGCCTCAGCCTCCCAAGCAGCTGGGATTATAGGTGTGTGCCACCATGCCTGGCTAATTTTGTATTTTTAGTAGAGAAGGGGTTTCATCATGATGGCCAGGCTGATCTCAAACTTTTGACCTCATGTGATCCGCCCGCCTTGGCCTCCCCAACTGCTGGGATTACAGGTGTGAGCCACTGCACCTGGCCCATATTCACAGGTTCTGAGAGTTAGGACATGGACATCTTTGAGGGGCTAGTATTCTGCCGACCACAATAGGCCAGAACCCTGAACAGTTTACTTTTTAGGCATCATATTTGCTAAAAACAAAACAAACAAAAAAACCAAACCAAACAAAGAAGTAAAAATCAAAACAAACAAAAAACACAGAGCCATTTTTTGGAAAGACAATAATAGGAAGTCAAAATAATGTTAATTTTGGAGTTATTATTGTTTATTTTATTTTATTTTATTTTTGAGATGGAGTCTCCCTCTGTCCCAGGCTGGAGTGCAGTGGCGTGATCTCGGCTCACTGCAACCTCCGCCTCCCGGGTTCAAGCGATTCTCCTGCCTCAGCCTCCAGAGTAGCTGGAATTACAGGCGCATGCCACCACGCCCGGCTAATTTTTGTATTTTTAGTAGAGACGGGCTTTCAGTACGTTGGCCAGGCTGGTCTCGAACTCCTGACCTCGTGATCCACCCACCTCGGCCTTCCAAAGTGGTGGGATTACAGGCGTGAGCCACCCCGCCTGGCAGCTTGAAGTTATTCTTACATGCTTTTGCAGATGTTAAAACGTTTGCTTTTTAAAATTCTCAACATTTAGATCTAGGACAGAGCACAATTTAAATACTTTCTAAAATTAAATTTGGCTGTTACATAAGATTCAGCATTGTTTACAGCAGCTTTTCTGTTTCATGCGTTATAATATAAGATAAAGTAGAAAGAACACCAAAGGTTTTCCTATGGTAAGTCATCAACAAACTAAATGTGGGCCATTAGCAAGTAGCTCTTGATATCTTACAGTGGGCTGAACAACAAATACTTTCTCTTGAAGAATTTGGATCCCTGTTAGCTAAGCTTAAAGTTCCCACTATTTTATTTTATTATTTTATTTATTTATTTATTTTTGAGACGAAGTCTCACTCTTGTCCCCCAGGCTGGAGTGCAATGGCGCAATCTTGGCTCACTGCAACCTCCGCCTCCCAGGTTCAAGCAATTCTCCCTCAGCCTCCTGAGTAGCTGGGATTACAGGCATGTGCCACCACGCCAGGCTAATTTTTTTTTTTTTTTTTGAGACAGAGTCTCGCTCTGTTGCCCAGGCTGGAGTGCAGTGGTGCGATCTTGGCTCACTGCAAGCTCCGCCTCCCGGGTTCACGCCATTCTTCTGCCTCAGCCTCTGGAGTAGCTGGGACTACAGTCGCCTGCCACCACGCCCGGCTAATTTTTTTTGTATTTTTAGTAGAGGCGGGGTTTCATTGTGTTAGCCAGGATGGTCTCGATCTCCTGACCTCGTGATCCGCCCGCCTCGGCCTCCCAAAGTGCTGGGATTACAGGCGTGAGCCACTGCGCCTGGCCACGCCTGGCTAATTTTTGTATTTTTAGTAGAGACGGGGTTTCACCATGTTGGCCAGGCTGGTCTTGAACTCCTGACCTCAGGTGAGCCATCCGCCTCGGCCTCCCAAAGTGCTGGGATTACAGGCGTGAGCTACCGTGCCCATCCAAGTGCCCACTTTTTTTTTGAGATGGAGTCTCGCTCTGTCGTCCAGGCTGGAGTGCAGTGGTGCGATCTCAGCTCACTGCAACCTCCACCTCCCAGGTTCAAGCGATTCTCCTGCCTCAGCCTTCCCAGTAGCTGGGATTACAGGTGCCCACCACCACGCCTGGCTAATTTTTGTGTTTTTAGTAGAGACGGGGTTTCAACATATGTGTAGGGTCCAGCCCTACGGGGCTTAGCATGTGTTCTCCCCCTGCGTGGAGACTAGAGATTGTAATAAATAAAGACACAAGACAAAGAGATAAAGAGAAAACAGCTGGGCCCCAGGGACCACTACCATCAAGACGCGGAGACCGGTAGTGGCCCCAAATGGCTGGGCTCGCTGATATTTGTTGTATACAAGACAAGGGGGCAGGGTAAGGAGGGTGAATCTTCTAAGTGACTGACAAGGTGAAGCAGGTCAGGTGATTACAGGATAGGGGGCCCTTCCCTTTTAGGTAGCCGAAGCAGAGAGAGAAGGCAGCATACGTCAGAGTTTTCTTCTCTGCTCTTACAAGAAAGATCAATGACTTTAAGACTTTCACTATTTCTTCTACCGCTATCTACTACGAATTTCAAAGACGAACCAGGAGTACGGGAGGAGCATGAAAGTGGACAAGGAGCGTGAGCATTGAAGCACAGCACCACAGGGAGGGGTTTAGGCTTCTGGATGACTGCGGGCAGGCCTGGATAATATCCAGCCTTCCACAAGAAGCTGGTGGAGCAGAGTGTCCCCTGACTCCTCCAAGGAAAGGAGACTCCCTTTCGCGGTCTGCTAAGCAACAGGTGCCTTCCCAGACACTGGCGTTACCGCTTGACCAAAGAGCCCTCAAGAGGCCCTTATGCGGGCGTGACAGAAGGCTCACCTCTTGCCTTCTAGATCACTTCTCACAATGTCCCTTCAACACCTGACCCTATACCCGCCGGTTATTCCTAGGTTATATTAGTAATGCAACAAAGAGTAATATTAAAAGCTAATGATTAATAATGCTTATAACAATGATTGATAATTGTTCATGACCATCTCTATATCTAATTTGTATTATGACTATTCTTATTCTAACTATTTTCTTTATTATACTGAAACAGTTTGTGCCTTCAATCTCTTGCCTCCGCACCTAGGTAATCCTCCGCCCACACATATGTGGGGGAAAGGAAGCGAGATCAGACTGTTACTGTGTCTATGCAGAAAAAAAGAAGACATAAGAAACTCCATTTTGATCTGTACTAAGAAAAATTCTTCTGCTTTGAGATGCTGTTAACCTGTAACTTTAGTTCCAACCCTGTGCTCACAGAAACATGCGCTGTATTGAATCAAGGTTTAAGGGATTTAGGGCTGTGCAGGATGTGCCTTGTTAACTATATGTTTGCAGGCAGTATGCTTGGTAAAAGTCATCGCCATTCTCCATTCTCTATTAACCAGGGACACGATGCACTGTGCAAAGCCACAGGGACCTCTGCCCGAGAAAGCCTGGGTATTGTCTCCCCGACTGAGACAGCCTGATATGGCCTTGTGGGAAGGGAAAGACCTTACCATCCCCGAGCCCGACACCCGTAAAGGGTCTGTGCTGAGAATTAGTAAAAGAGGAAGATCTCTTTGCGGTTGAGATAAGAGGAAGGCCTCTGTTTCCCGTATGTCCCTGGGAATGGAATGTCTTGGTGTAAAGCCCACCAGTCATTCTATTCTGAGATAGGAGAAAACTGCCCTATGGCTGGAGGCGAGATATGCTAGCGGTGATACTGCTCTGTTACTCTTTGCTACACTGAGGTGTTTGGGTAAAGAGAAACATAAATCCAGCCTACGTGCACATCTGGGCACAGTACCTTCCCTTGAACTTATTTATGACGCAGATTCCTTTACTCACATGTTTTCCTGCTGACCTTCTTCCCACCATCACCCTGTTCTGCCGCAGTCCCCTTGCAGAGATAGTGAAAATAGTAATCAGTAAATACTGAGGGAACTGAGAGACCAGCGCCGGTGCAGGTCCTCGTATACTGAGTGTGCCGGTCCCCTGGGCCCACTGTTCTTTCTCTATACTTTGTGTCTTATTTCTTTTCTCAGTCTCTCGTCTCCACCTGACGAGAAATACCCACAGGTGTGGAGGGGCAGGCCCCCTTCAAACATGTTGGTCAGGCTGACCTGGAACTCCTGACCTCAGGTGATCCTCCAGCCTCGGCCTCCCAAAGTGCTGAGATTACAAGCGTGAACCACTGTGCCTGGCCCTCACCCCAGTTTATAGATGGGGGACCTAACGCACCCAAAGGGAACTGTGTGAGTTCTCACATCCAATGAGGGGCTGAACCGTGATTGAAACCCAGCAACGTCTCACTGTGGCATCTCTGCCCTTGAGTTATCTCCCAAAGGCATCCCAACCAGACTTTTCATAACCGGTCCCAGAATCTCACCAGTGCTCCATAGCTGTGGTTGAGGCACTGTCCCCAAGCCTGGGTCCTGAGACCCTACCAGCAGAGGAACCACTGCCTGTCCAGCCCCTCCTACACAGCTCAGGGGCTGGATCCCCACCAGTGTGATGTGCTGATTGAGCTAACACCACTCCATGGCTGTCTACACAGGCACTGAGAGATGCAATCCGTTGGCTTGAGAGCCGGGCAGCTGAGCCCAGGAGAGCAGGGTCCCCTCCCAGCCCTTTGGCCTCTTCCAGACTTGCCCAGTTGCTCCTTCTCCCTCCCTCCTTTCCTGGGGTCACTTCTTCTTCCCTCCTCAGTCTCTCCTTCCTCCATTCCCTGGGTGCCCGCCCCTGCCCCGGGGTTCTGGACCTCCATGGAACCTTGGATTCACTCTCTGCCTCTCACCCACGCTCTTTCTCTGGGGCGTCTCCTCGTGCTTTTCTCATGGTCACTTCACCAGGACCGACTCCTCCCCGGAGCCTGGAGGCACCCACTTGCTGGTGGGAGAGAGTGTCTGGCGTGGGGCCAGTCTCCCTCTTTGGGTCTCTGCCTCACTCCTCACTGCACCCTCTCATGCCTGTCAGTCTTTCTACCTCTCCCCCTTTTTGCCTCGGTTTCCCCATCCGTCTGTCCCTTCTTAAGCTCTCATCCTTACAGTACGCTAGACGGCAGGCTCTATTATCCTTTAGGATTTAGGCCTCTTTAGATAAAAGGGCTCACAGGCTTGGAGGGTTTTAAGTGACTTACCCGGCGGCGGAGTACTGATCTGAGTACCGCCCGCCGCCCCGGACTGCCCCGCCCCTCCCTAGCCCCCCATCCCCGCCCCTCCCTAGCTCCCCCATCCCCGCCCCTCTCCCGCCCCTCCCTTGTCCCCGCCCCTTCCCGCCCCAACTCAGGTTCTGCCCCACCCCGCCCCAATTCACGTACTGCTCCGCCCCGACGTAGGCCCCGCCCTGCCCCCGGGCCCCGCCCCCGTCAGACGCAGGCCCCGCCCCCTCTCCGCCCCGCCCCGGCTCGGGCGGCCGGAGGACCCGGAGCTAAGGCGCCCGAGCCCGCGGCGGCGGTGGGGACGATGTGGTTCTTTGCCCGGGACCCGGTCCGGGACTTTCCGTTCGAGCTCATCCCGGAGCCCCCAGAGGGCGGCCTGCCCGGGCCCTGGGCCCTGCACCGCGGCCGCAAGAAGGTGAGTGCGGCCGAGCTCCGTAGGCCGCGGTCGACCTGGGCCTTGCCTATTCCGCGCCGCCGGCCCCGTCGCGTCGCGCCCGGCCTGACGTGGCGGCGGAACCAAGGGGTAGCAGGCCGGGGAGGGGGCGGGCAGTGCCTACGTGGCGGGCGGAGGGACCGCGGGACCGACAGGCGGACAGGGCCGGGGTCACGTGGGCCCGGCGAAGTGTCCCTAAGGCTGACCTGGAGAGAGACCTGGCTGCGGGCCCTTGTCTTCCGGCCACACAACAGCTCTGGGACCATCTCAGGCCCCGCTGCCCTCCCCTAGGCCACAGGCAGCCCCGTGTCCATCTTCGTCTATGATGTGAAGCCTGGCGCGGAAGAGCAGACCCAGGTGGCCAAAGCTGCCTTCAAGCGCTTCAAAACTCTACGGCACCCCAACATCCTGGCTTACATCGATGGACTGGAGGTACCTGCTGCCTTGCCTGCCCGTCTCTGCCCCTCACGATGTCCTGGTTACCCACTCCTGTCTCCCCTCCTGCCCTGTTTCCACCCTATGTGCCCCAGCACCCCCAGATTTGGTTTCCTCTTCCCCATCTCTCCCAACTTCAAGTCGCTTATCTCTCCTTCCTCTCTGCCCCTCCGTCCTTGATAACCCTGTGTCCCCTTCCCCAGACAGAAAAATGCCTCCACGTCGTGACAGAGGCTGTGACCCCGTTGGGAATATACCTCAAGGCGAGAGTGGAGGCTGGTGGCCTGAAGGAGCTGGAGATCTCCTGGGGGCTACACCAGATCGTGGTGAGGTGGGGGGCAGTGGTGATGAGAGCAGGGATGGGGGCTTGCAGGTGCTGGGGCGTGATGGCTCCTTTTGCCCCCAGAAAGCCCTCAGCTTCCTGGTCAACGACTGCAGCCTCATCCACAACAATGTCTGCATGGCCGCCGTGTTCGTGGACCGAGCTGGCGAGTGGAAGCTTGGGGGCCTGGACTACATGTATTCAGCCCAGGGCAACGGTGGGGGACCTCCCCGCAAGGGGATCCCCGAGCTTGAGCAGTATGACCCCCCGGAGTTGGCTGACAGCAGTGGCAGAGTGGTCAGAGAGAAGTGGTGGGTGACTGGGGGCAGCGCGCCCCAACCTGCCCTGTCCTGGAGGCCCCTGCAGCCTCAGGACTCCTAGACTAGTTGGCACTCCCCTGTTCCCTGCTGCCTGGCTGGGGAGGGAATCAGTGTCCCAGGAGTGAGGGACACTCCTCTGCCCCCAGGGTCCTCAGGGCGGTAGGGCAGGACGGACACAGCATTCGGGGTTGGGTGATTCTGAACTTGAAAGCTCTGTGACCTGGACAGATGTGCCTAGTTCTCTGAGCCTTGGTTTTTTTAATCTGTTAAGTGAGGCTAATGAAACCTGCCTCTTGGGACTGATGGCTCAGCTGAGGGACATAGCCAGGCCCTGGCATGCAGTGGGTGCCTGGTGCCCAAGGCAGGCTGGAGGCCTGTGCAGGTGGTTGGTGGGGCCCTAAGAGCTCTGGGTCACTGCCACAGGTCAGCAGACATGTGGCGCTTGGGCTGCCTCATTTGGGAAGTCTTCAATGGGCCCCTACCTCGGGCAGCAGCCCTACGCAACCCTGGGAAGGTAAGTTTCTTGCCCCTGGCTCTTTGCCCTGCCTCAGCCCCTCTGCCAGCTGGCTACCCCTGCCCTGACACTGACCCCTCCCCTACAGATCCCCAAAACGCTGGTGCCCCATTACTGTGAGCTGGTGGGAGCAAACCCCAAGGTGCGTCCCAACCCAGCCCGCTTCCTGCAGAACTGCCAGGCACCTGGTGGCTTCATGAGCAACCGCTTTGTAGAAACCAACCTCTTCCTGGAGGAGATTCAGGTGAGCCCCCAACCCACCCTGGGCTTCGACCCTACCTTTTTCATTCTGCCCCTACCCTGCTTTTCAGGGTACCTCACAATTGACCCTCAGGAGACAAGCATGGACTGTGGAGTTAGGCCAATCCGGGTTCAAACCCAGGCTCCAGCTCATACTCACTCTGTGACTTCCCTTGGCTGAAGTTCAGTCCCAATAATAGTACAGGTTGAGCATCCCTAATCCGAAAATGCATGATCTACTCCAAAACTGGAAACTTTTTGACCACCAACATTACAATCCAAGGAAATGCCCATTAGAGCATTTTGCATTTCAGATTTTTTTGGATTACAGATGTTAAATTGGAGCCAGGCGCGGTGGCTCATGCCTGTAATCCCAGCACTTTGGGAGGCTGAGGTGGGTGGATCACCTGAGGTCAGGAATTCTACACCAGCCTGACCAACATGGAGAAACCCCATCTCTACTAAAAATACAAAAAATCAGCTAGGCGGGCACCTGTAATCCCAGCTACTCCAGAGGCTGAGGTAGGAGAATCACTTGAACCCAGGAGACGGAGGTTGCAGTGAGCCGAGATCGTGCCACTGCACTCTAGCCCGGGCGACAGTGTGAGACTTCGTCTCCAAAAAAAAAAAAAAAAAAAAAAAAAGATGTTGAATTGGTATAATGCACATATTCCAAAATCCAAAAACATCTGAAATCTGAAACACTTCTGGTCCCAAACATTTTGGACAAGGGAGACTCAACCTGTACCTACTTCAAAGGGACCCAGTGAGGAGTCAGAATTGAAAATGTGTGGTATAGTGTTCTGTGCCCAGCAGGCATTTAGGGCCAGCTCTGGTTACTCCAGTCACTCCACGTGTACATTCTGGCTCTGGTCCCCAGGGGTGTAACACCCTGTACTGGCTGCAGGGGGGTGGGCAGCACGGTGTGGAGGAAGGTGAGGCGGACCTAGATCACTGTCCTCAAGAATCTAGCAAAAAGTAAACAGACCAGATCCCCACCCTTGGGAACTCTTGCTGGGGAAGAGACAGAAAACATAAAAACCATAAATAAGAGCCAGGTGCAGTGGCTCACGCCTGTAATCCCAGCACTTTGGGAGGCTGAGGCGGGTGGATCACCTGAGGTCGGGAGTTCGATACCAGCTGACGACATGGAGAAACCCCATCTCTACTAAAAGTACAAAAATTAGCCGGGCGTGGTGGTACATGCCTGTAATCCCAGCTACTCAGGAAGGCTGGGGCAGGAAAATCGCTTGAACCTGGGAGGTGGAGGTTGCAGTGAGCCAAGATTGTGCCATTGCATTCTAGCCTGGGCAACAAGAGCAAATCTCCGTCTCAAAACAAACAAACAAAAGAACACCATAAATAAGAAAACCAGCCAGTGCGGTGGCTCCCGCCTGTAAACCCAGCACTTTGGGAGGCCGGGGCTGGTGGATTATTTGAGGTCAGGAGTTTGAGACCAGCCTGACCAACATGGAGAAACCCCGTCTCTACTAAAAATACAAAAAACTAGCCAGGCATGGTGGCGCATACCTGTAATCCCAGCTACTCCAGAGGCTGAGGCGGGAGAATAGCTTGAATCTGGGAGGCAGGAGGTTGCAGTGAGCCGAGATCGCACCATTGCACTCCAGCCTGGGCAACAAGAGCAAAACTCAGTCTTAAAAAAAAAGAAAAGAAAAATCCAGTGCAGGAAGGAAAGTACTGGAGTGGGTATTCAGGGATGGGCTCTCTGAAGTGTGACATTGGAGCTGGGGCCTGAAGGACATGACTGTGGGAGCCAGAGGGATGGTACCTGGAGTAAGAGTTCCAGGCAGAGGCGACAGCACGTGGAGAGATACTGAGGAGGGAGCCCTCTGCTTTGCCTCTGAACCTTGGTTTCCACATATGTATAGTGAGGAGCATCTGGGTGCACTGGCCTGCAGGGTTGCTGTAGGGAGGAGGGAGGGAGGCTCTGCTCTATGCAATGCCCGGCCCCAGCCGTGTGTGGGGAAGACAGCGGGGGCTGAGAATCAGAATCAGGAGCAGGGGAGGAGAGTGGCAGACACTCCACAGACCCTGACCCAGCAGAGGTCATGGAATCTTGACTCAGATGCTGTGGGGCGGGGAGGGCCTTTGGAGGGTGGAAACCTGGAAGGAGAAGCTGCTGGAAACGCTGAGACCCCGTTGCCTCCTGGGCAGTGTCGGGGCAGCAGGAACTTTGTTACGTGGAGTTCTCCTTGTACGGCTGGCTCTGCCAAGCTACCCTTCTCCTTAAAGTGTACCCCATAGGAAATAGGGTTTCGGGAGCCTCCAGGAGAACATGGGAGGGCAGTGCCCAGGGGCCCCTCTTCCCATTGTTAGGTGGAGTGGTGGGGAGAACCCAGCTGCTACTCTCTTGATGTATGACCTTGGATGTGATTTAGCCTCTCTGGGCCTTGGCCCCGCTGAACCATGTGATCAGAGCACCAAGCCGGCCTCCCACGCTGGTCTGAGCTGCTCAAGGGCCATCTAGGTCCTTCTTGTCCCAAGCCAGAGGTCGCCTCTCCCAGGCCAAGCCGCGGCTATGGGGGTGATGGTACAACAGAGAGCACAGGGACTTTGGAACACAACACTGGGTCATGACCCCTGCCTGGCCACTCTTGGCTGCTGACCTTGACCCTCTGTCTCCTCCTTTGTGAATGGGGGGAGTGACAGCATCTTTTGAAGGGTACAGCACAGGAGAGGTGCCAAACCAGTGAGTCAGACCCTCCTCTGACTGCTTCTTAGCTGTGTGACTTTGGACAAGCTCCTTTCCCTCTCTGTGCCTCAGCTTCCTTGTTGGTAAAATGTGGATTACATTAGCACCTACCTGGTAAAGTTGTGAAGAGGACTGAGATAATCTGTGTAAAGGTTTTAGCACATAATCTGTGCTCCAGAAATATGAATTGGGGGTATTATGGCCTCAAAGGGGGGTTAGGAGGACTAAAGGAGACCGTTGAGCTTACAGGCTGGTCCATTTTGGCTCAGTGGGAGGATGAGGTCTGGGAGTAAAGTGTACCTAATCCTTGCCTTCCCACGGCCTACCAGGAACTTCCTGCCCAATCCAGCCAGGGCAGGGGAACCAAGTAAGCCCCTTCACCTCTTTGATCTTCAGTTTCCTCCTCTGTGCTCACATCCTGGGTGGCGAGCAGTAGAGGCAACACCGATAAAGGGCCTGATGCCCTTAGTGATGCCTCTGCTGCCCCTAGTGGCTGCTCTCCCAGCAACAGGTCAGGTAGCCGCAATGGCAGCAACAGTCCCTAACCCACCGAGCATCTGCCGTGTGCCAGCCTGTTCTGCAGCTTTTATGTGCATTTTCTGGTTGAATCCCAGAACTATCCCGTAGATGGTAGAGCTGTTATCCCATTTTACATGGCAGGTAAGTGGGACAGTTGGGCTTTGAACCCAGGCAGCCAGGCTCCAGAGCCCATAAGGCCCATAAGCATCACTTCTCCTTGTCTTCACCCATGGCTGGGTTTGGGCTGCAACCAGGCTGATCTCTTCCCCGGGTCCCGTCCTCACTCCCCCAGATCAAAGAGCCAGCCGAGAAGCAAAAATTCTTCCAGGAGCTGAGCAAGAGCCTGGACGCATTCCCTGAGGATTTCTGTCGGCACAAGGTGCTGCCCCAGCTGCTGACCGCCTTCGAGTTCGGCAATGCTGGGGCCGTTGTCCTCACGCCCCTCTTCAAGGTGAGTGGAACTGTGGGGTCCAGAAGGCTGGCTGGGTGCACAGGAACTGCCAAAGAGAAGGCCCTGGGGTAGGGCAGGCTGTTTAGGGCAGACCCAAGCCCATATGAGCAGGAGCTTCCTGCCAGTGTCTATAAACAGGTACCTGACCAGCTGTCCCCTGGGGAGGAGAGACTCTGCCGCTAAAATCCTTTTTTCCACAAACCTCTGGCTTCACAACCCTCAGCCCTTCCTCCATTTCTCCGGGTCTGACCTGTGCACCTTGGTTCCCAGGGCCCAGGGGATTACCTACTCACCACCCCACTTTGCCATCCTCCCTCCTGACTGCTTAGCACTCAGCTCACCTGACTTCTGGGGGCTGGATCTTCCACCCTTTCCTCAGACCCCAGCCCGCCTTTTTATGGGCACCTGGCATTCCCTGCCCTCCTCACCTTGGGGAGAACCCTTTCATCTGAAAGACTTGCCAGGAGGGGAGAAGACAACAAGCAAGTCCTGTATAGCTGAGAACCCCCAGAAATTGCAGGCAGAATTTCTGCATATGGCATAAAAGTACCTGTTTGTAGGGAGGGGCCCAGAGCTTTCATCAGCCTCCTGAAAGAGGCCTTGGCCCAGAAAGGTTAAGGGCAAGGCTGAGATGGAATATGGGTAGAGGAGCTACTGAGGAAATGCCTGCCCCCCCACTCCGCCATCACTTCATTCCCACCCTGGGATATCAGCCCCAGGAATTTAGATGAGCCCAGCAAAGTCAGCCCATTCCTGTGAGCAGCTGAACCCATCTTCCTGCCCTTTCAGGTGGGCAAGTTCCTGAGCGCTGAGGAGTATCAGCAGAAGATCATCCCTGTGGTGGTCAAGATGTTCTCATCCACTGACCGGGCCATGCGCATCCGCCTCCTGCAGCAGGTGAGGCCTCTGTACCAGACTCTGTGGTGGTCCACCCAGACCCCACCCTGGTGGCTGGGGAGGCACCTGCCCTGGCTGCACAGGGACCCCAGAAACCCCACCCCTGAACATACACACAACTGAGGGACCCACTGAGGCCAGGCTCTCAGAAAGTTGGCCACATACAGGGCTCCTTGGCAGTTTTGGGAATGGCCAGCTTGCCCAGGCTGCAGCGCTCTAATGCCCCCTCCTCTCCTGGCTCAGTCACTCTGGCCCTCTAGAGTGGGGATACAGTCTTTCTCCTGCAACCCCAGGGCAGCTGGGAGCATCAGACAGGATGGATGGGATCTAGGAAGTACCAGTGGCTCCCAGTGCCATTCCCTCTGTGACCACCAAACACACCAGTCCTCCTTGTGGCACTGTGGGCAGGTGGGGAGGAGCAGGGCAGGGGTGATACCCTCGTTTATAGAAGAGGCTCAGGCTGGGCGCAGTGGCTCATGCCTGTAATCCCAGCACTTTGGGAGGGCCGAGGCAGGCAGATCACCTGAGGTCAGGAGTTTAAGACCAGCCTGGCCAACTTGGCGGTTTCCGTCTCTACTAAAAATACAAAAATTAGCCAGGTGCGGTGGTGGGTGCCTGTAATCCCAGCTGCTCAGGAGGCTGAGGCAGGAGAATTGCTTGAACCTGGGAGGCAGAGGTTTCAGTGAGCTGAGATCGCGCCACTGCACTCCAGCCTCGGCGACAGAGCAAGACTCTGTCTCAGAAAAAAAAAAAAAAAAAAAAAATAGAAGAGGCTCTGAGAGGGTGGCCAGATGAGCCGGACTATGAGCCAGGCCTTCCTAGCGCCCTCCTGGCCTTTCCTCACTCCTCCACCTGGGCCTGAGGCCAAACACCTGGGTGGTGGCTCAGGAGGTTGACCTGGCTGGCCAGTGCCTGCTGGGTGGAAAAGCTAAGCCAGGAGCGGTTCCATGGCTATGGGGATAGAGTGGGAAGGGCTGACCATGTTGACACATCCCAACCTGGGCCACAGATGGAGCAGTTCATCCAGTACCTTGACGAGCCAACGGTCAACACCCAGATCTTCCCCCACGTCGTACATGGCTTCCTGGACACCAACCCTGCCATCCGGGAGCAGACGGTCAAGGTGGGTGTGGCCAGGCCCAGAGTGGCTACCCCTGGTTTTCCAAGGCTTGGAGGGGCTCACCCTAGACACAGAGGCCTTGGCTTTGGCCCATGGGTCCAAGCAGACACTGTCCTTGCTGTGTGGGTTCAGGCCGTGGGTGCAGCTCGGCAGCTGGCGGGGGAGCACGTCCTCCATTCAGCAGACAACGAGCATCTGCCTGTTCCTGGCCCAAGCCCCATGCTGGGAGGCAGCATGCATGAGGTGCCCAGCCCCCTGCACTCATGGAGCTTCCTTTCCAGGGCACAGAGGGTGGGCTTGCCAGACAATACAACAGAATTAGAAAATATGTATTGTTGGCTGGTCGCGGTGGCTCACGCCCGTAATCCCTGCACTTTGGGAGGCTGAGGCAAGCGGATCACCTGAGGTCAGGAGTTCGAGACCAGCCTGACCAACATGGCGAAGCCCTGTCTCTACTAAAAAATACAAAACCATCTGGGGATGGTGGCGCATGCCTGTAATCCCAGCTACTCGGGAGGCTGAGGCAGGAGACTCAATTGAACCTGGGAGGCAGAGGTTGCAGTGAGCCGAGATCATGCCGTTGCACTCCAGCCTGGGCAACAAGAGGGAAACTCTGTTTCAAAAAAAGAAAGAAAATATGCATTGTTGGAAAGTGTGGGGAGAAGAGTTTGTGGTTTTAAAAACAGTGGTCAGGGGCTGGGCGCAGTGGCTCACGCCTGTGATCCCAGCACTTTGGTAGGCCGAGGTGGGAGGATCGCTTGAGCCCAGGAGTTGGAGACCAGCCTGGTCATCATGGCCAAACCCCATCTCTACAAAAAAATACAAAAGTTAGGCGCGTATGGTGATGCACGCCTATAGTCCCAGCTACTCGGGAGGCTGAGGCAGGTAGGTAGCTTGAGCCCAGGAGGTTGAGGCTGCATTGAGCTGTGATCGTGACACTGCATTCCAGCCTGGGCAACAGAGTGAGACCTCATCTCAAAATTTAAGAAATTATTTTAGGCCGGGCGTGGTGGCCCATGCCTGTAATCCCAGCACTTTGGGAGGCCGAGGCGGGTGGATCACCTGAGGGGATGGGAGTTTGAGACCAGCCTGGCCAACATGGTAAAACATGGTAAAACCCCATCTCTACTAAAAATACAAAAAATGGCTGGGCCCGGTTGCTCACACCTGTAATCCCAGACTTTGGGAGGCTGAGGTGGGCGGATCACAAGGGCAGGAGATCAAGACCATCCTGGCTAACATGGTGAAACCCCGTCTCTACTAAAAGTACAAAAACAATCTAGCCGGGCATGGTGGTGGGCGCCTGTGGTCCCAGCTACTTGGGAGGCTGAGGCAGGAGAATGGTGTGAACCTCGGAGATGGAGCTTGCAGTGAGCCGAGATCGCGCCACTGCACTCCAGCCTGGGCAACAGAGCAAGACTCCGTCTCAAAAAAATAAAATAAAATAAAAATACAAAAAATTAGCTGGGCATGGTGGTGGGCGCCTGTAATCCCAGCCACTCAGGAGGCTGAGGCAGGAGAATTGCTTGAACCCAGGAGGCAGAGGTTGCAGTGAGTAGAGATCACACCACTGCACTCCAGCCTGGGTGACAGAGTGAGACTATCTCAGAAACAAAAAAGATACGGAGACGAGAGTGGCTCTGAGGCTTGTGGCCTGAGCAACTGGAAGGTTAGGAGTTGCTATTTACTGAGATGACACAAGCATGTTGGGCCCCATCGTGGCTGTTTCTGTTAGGCAGCTGGATGGAGATGTCGAGTTGGCCACTGGTTATGCATGTGTGAAATTTAGGGAAGTCTGGGCTAGGGGTATGTGCCTGGGGGTTGTCAGCTCACAAGATGGCATTGAAAGCCATGAAATGGCTGAGATCACCTAGGGCAAGAGTGTTAGATAGAAAAGAGCCCTCTAGATTGGCTCCGGGTGTGTGAACGTTAGAATCTCAGCAAAAGGAGCAGCCAGCCAGGTCAGAGGAGAACCAGGAGGGGCTGGTGTCCTGGAAGACCAGAGACCAAAGTTTCAGGGAGGGAAAACTCAGGGGTGTCAGAACTGCTGAGGGTCAAGTTTGGTGAGGATGGAGAACTGGCTGTTGAAATTAGTACCAGGGAGGGCATCAGTGACCTCACCCTGAGCCAGTTTGGCAGAGTGTGGGGCTGTTTGTGTGAGTCTAGGTGGAGTGCCATCAGGAGAGCAGAGCAGAGGAAATGGGAGACAGGAGTGCAGATGGACTTTGGAGGTTTTGCTGTAAAGGGGGACAGAAATGGGGTCCCTTTCTTCAACATGCTGGACAGGGCCAGGCCCAGGCTGGGAGGTGGCCTTGCAGGCTTTGATGGGTGTGCTCTGGGATGAGGGCTGCCAGGAGGCTGTTCCTGCACAAGGCCCTTTGCCCGCCACAGCCCACAGTTCCCACTCATTTCTGCCCCACAGTCCATGCTGCTCCTGGCCCCAAAGCTGAACGAGGCCAACCTCAATGTGGAGCTGATGAAGCACTTTGCACGGCTACAGGCCAAGGATGAACAGGGCCCCATCCGCTGCAACACCACAGTCTGCCTGGGCAAAATCGGCTCCTACCTCAGTGCTAGCGTGAGTGTCCTGCACAACTGCTGGAGCCCGGTCCCTGTCGCAGGACCACAGCCTCCTCCAGGGCCAGGAGTCTTGTGTGTGGGGGCCTTCATTCTCCCAGAGACTTAGACCCTGCATGCTGTTGGCCCCATATCTGGGTTCCCAGAGGAGGAGTGAGTTGGCTGAAGTCACACAGCCAGGAGGGATCTGGGATCTGAATCCAGGCGTGCTTGGCCCCATGGCCTGTGTGCATCCCTTCAGCCAGGGTTTGTAAGTTCAGTTGCTTGCCGTGCCCAGACAGTTAACAGGAATGAACGGTCAGCTGGGCAGGGAGGAAGGGAGCCTGTGTCTGAGCCCTGGGGACAGCTGCTGTTGTGGTCCCATGCCCTGAGGCAGTGTGGAGCCCAGTGATTTGGGAAGAGAAGCCCAGGTCCAGAGTTTTAGGTCAACTCTCCCCATTTAAGTGATTCATTCACATTTTTCAGATTCTGGGGACCTATGGGTGGTCCCATTCTGGGAAGTAAGGGCTGGTGGTTCTGGGTCCCAACATTGACCCTACACTCAGGAGCCCTCTTTCCTGCCCCATCGTAGACCAGACACAGGGTCCTTACCTCTGCCTTCAGCCGAGCCACTAAGGACCCATTTGCAGCGTCCCGGGTTGCGGGTGTCCTGGGCTTTGCTGCCACCCACAACCTCTACTCAATGAACGACTGTGCCCAGAAGATCCTGCCTGTGCTCTGCGGTCTCACTGTAGATCCTGAGAAATCTGTGCGAGACCAGGTGAGGCACAGCTGGGCCTGGGCCCTGGGCTGGGGCTGTAGGGGATGTCAGGCCCTAGCTGGCCTGGTAGGTTCTTGGGAACCCCAGAGACCCCAGCTCTGCCTCTTGTTACCCCACAGGCCTTCAAGGCCATTCGGAGCTTCCTGTCCAAATTGGAGTCTGTGTCGGAGGACCCGACCCAGCTGGAGGAAGTGGGTGAGTGGCCTACACTCGTGTTCCCTCTTTCCCTGCCATGTCCTTGACTGTGACCTGTTTGTGTCCCACCCCCACTGGAGTTTCTGAAAGGTCCTAGTGAGCAGACTTGACTCAGCTCCCCCTTCACAGATGGGAGAAATCAGGCCTGGAGAAAGGAGGGGCGGCTGCAGGGCACTGTCAGTTCCTGCTGTCCTGTCACCCATGGGTGCCTGACGTGCCCATACCCACCTCTCTCTCATGCCACTGCCCAGAGAAGGATGTCCATGCAGCCTCCAGCCCTGGCATGGGAGGAGCTGCAGCCAGCTGGGCAGGCTGGGCCGTGACCGGGGTCTCCTCACTCACCTCCAAGCTGATCCGTTCGCACCCAACCACTGCCCCCACAGAAACCAACATTCCTCAAAGACCCACGCCTGAAGGTGAGTGTCCTGGCCTGGCTCCATCAGTGGCTGAGAGGGCTGAGAGCTGCAGGCACCCAGGAACTCTTACTGTCTGACTCCCCCGGGGATGGTGCGGGGGATATAGGAGCTGGGTAGGCTCCAGTCACCCTGTGGGCTTCCTTGGTGCCCCTTCCCCCCAGTAGCCCCCTTCCCCTAGCAGCCTCTGCCCTGTCCCAAGACCCCCCTGAAAGCTCAGTGAGCCTCTGCTCCCCAGGAGTTCCTGCCCCGGCCCCCACCCCTGTTCCTGCCACCCCTACAACCTCAGGCCACTGGGAGACGCAGGAGGAGGACAAGGACACAGCAGAGGACAGCAGCGCTGCTGACAGATGGGACGACGAAGACTGGGGCAGCCTGGAGGTGTGTGGGGCTGAGGGAGCCTCCCCAGGGGACCCCAGCTCAAATCCACAGGCTGCCATTCAGGGAGCTTCTGTGGGGCCTGGCTGGAGTTGGCCTGTCCTCATCAGCACAGCATCCCTGGCACGTAGGCCTCATGGAGTGGCCATTGTAGGCCAGAGCCAGCAGCAGGCCCCATTCAACCCCAGCGGCCCCAGGGAGCAGGCTGGGCAGATGGTGCCTGGGGCATTCCCTGAACTTCCTCACTCTTACCCACACCGTCCCCCTTCCCCCTCCTCCAGTGCCCACCCAGCCATGGGGGTCAGCAAGGAGAGGCCACTCCTGGGTCTAGAACCAGACCAGTTCTGCTTGGGGGATGGGCTCAGGTTGGGCTGAGGGAGGACTGGGGCTGTCCTCAGAATGGGGCAGAGCTGGGGGCCCAATTTCCCCATCTGGCTGACAGCAGCAGTTTCTGGCTCTCAAGGCTGTTGGAAGGGGCATCTAGATCTCATTCCCCAGCCTTAAAGAGGGGTGAGGGCAGGCCAGGGTCAGCGTCCATTTAATAGATGGGAAACAGGGCCTGAGGAGCAAATGAGGAGGAAGGCAAAAGACAATGGTGGGGCCCGTGGCTGGGATGATGCTGGGGCGGGCTCACTTGCCCTTTAGCATGGGGTAGGAGTCAGTGGTCCCTTCCCACACTGCAGCAGGAGGCCGAGTCTGTGCTGGCCCAGCAGGACGACTGGAGCACCGGGGGCCAAGTGAGCCGTGCTAGTCAGGTGAGCTGGGTCTGGCGGGGAGGTGTGTGTATGGGGCTCTTTCCTCCTTGGGCCCAGGGCTACTTCCCCCTCCCGCTTTTCTACAGGTCAGCAACTCCGACCACAAATCCTCCAAATCCCCAGAGTCCGACTGGAGCAGCTGGGAAGCTGAGGGCTCCTGGGAACAGGGCTGGCAGGAGCCAAGCTCCCAGGAGCCACCTCCTGACGGTACACGGCTGGCCAGCGAGTATAACTGGGGTGGCCCAGAGTCCAGCGACAAGGGCGACCCCTTCGCTACCCTGTCTGCACGTCCCAGCACCCAGGTACCCAGCACAGGTCTGGCGAGAGGGTAGAGATGGTGGACCTCAGCCAGAAGTGGGTCCCACTGCAGCCCACACTTCTCTTTACAGCCGAGGCCGGACTCTTGGGGTGAGGACAACTGGGAGGGCCTCGAGACTGACAGTCGTAAGTGCTTCCCCTGGGTGGGCTGAAGACTAGGGCTCCCCGACTAGCCCGCCCCTACAGGCCCCCGGCAGGCACTGGCTGGAGAGCTGAGACCGGGGCTCCCCTTCCTGACGCCAGGACAGGTCAAGGCTGAGCTGGCCCGGAAGAAGCGCGAGGAGCGGCGGCGGGAGATGGAGGCCAAACGCGCCGAGAGGAAGGTGGCCAAGGGCCCCATGAAGCTGGGAGCCCGGAAGCTGGACTGAACCGTGGCGGTGGCCCTTCCTGGCTGCGGAGAGCCCGCCCCGCAGATGTATTTATTGTACAAACCATGTGAGCCCGGCCGGCCCGGCCAGGCCATCTCACGTGTACATAATCAGAGCCACAATAAATTCTATTTCACACCCCTTGTGCCGGGCTCAGTCTAGCCCCTGGGAGGCGGCTGGGGTCTGGCGCCGCCCTGCGCAGCCCGCGCCCACGTCAGACGTGAACATCAATTTGCTTCGAAAGCCAAGGGTAAAGAGGCACGATCTGATTTATCAGTTTCTAGGAAACACCCTCTGGGAGGAAGGCAAGCAGCGCCCGCCGGAGACCTTACAACCGCCCGCTAACCGGGGAGGGGGGCCGGTAGGGGCGCCTCGGGTCTCAAGGCGCCGGGAGGGTCTGCGGGCCCCGAAGGTCCCTGGGTCCGAGCCACAAGTCGGGGCAGAAGTGAGGCCGAGCTCGCGGAAATCCCTCAGTGATCACCGAGGTCTGGGCCGAGGGCGGCGTCAGCGGCGGCGCTGGGGAACGCAGGCCCCGTGCGGGCGGCTGCGCGCGAAGCCAGCTTTGCAGACGCAGCGGAAGGAGCCGCTGGTGTTCACGCAGCGCTCGCTCTTGCACAGCAGCCCGCGCTGGTTCAGCTCTCGGCACTCGTCGATATCTGAAGGTGAGGGCGACGGGTGCGGCTTCGCTGAGCCTCCAGGCGGCTCCTCACCACCGGCCCCGCCCCTGCCCCCACCCCCGAAGCCCGGCTCACCCACGCAGCGGGCGCGGGAGGCGTCGAGCTGGAAGCCGCCAGGACACTCGCACACGGCGCCGCCCGGCCGCGGCACGCAGCGGCCACTCACGCAGCGACACTCGTCTGAATCCTCCTCTGAACTGTCCTCATCTGCGTGGCCCGGAACAATATGGACTTCAACACTGAGCCCCGGCCAAAGGCTACCAACCCCGCCACCGCCCGACCCGGCAGCACTCACCTCTTGGGGGCTTCCCCAACAGCAGGGGGCTCGTGTCCCAGAAGGAATTGCTCTCGCTCTGCGATGTCGGGCAATGGGACCCTGGGAGGAGCAGAACTGGTCAGCGACGTCCGGGTCCCCGGGCCCTGGCCCCCATCCTCGCTCCCGGCCAACTCCTCCCCGACTGCCTTACCCGCGCCGCGCGGCGGGCACGGTCGGCATTGGGCGCCCCAGCCGCGGCCCTGGCGGCAGCAGCAGTCGTCGAAGGTGAGGGCAGGCCCGGCCAGGGGGCCAGCGCACATGCCGTCCTCTCCGCGCTGGCTCCAGCACACGTCGCGCCGCTCCGGGGCACGCTCTGCGGAAGACACCTGGCATCAGGGGAGGGGCCCAAGGCAGGAACCGCCCGCCTCCGCCCCCGCCCCACCCCACCTGCGCGGGGGCCACGTGACGGACAGGGCCCCGGGGTCGGCCAAGGCCAACCCTCGCCCTCACCGGCCGGGCTCTCGGGGAGCTGGCAATCGCGGCCGGAGGGCCCGGGCACCCAGGGCGGGCGACACTCGCAGCGGTAGGAGCCCGGCAGGTTGACGCAGCGGCCAGGGCGGCAGGCTGCCGGGTCCTGGCACTCGTCCACGTCTACGAACAGCGAGGGGGTGGGTGGGGGCCGTCACACCTCGGCCCGGGCCCCGCCCCTCCCGCGTACCCCACTCCCCGGCCCGGGCCTCACCCATCTCTTCCGGGCTCAGGCACTGGCGCTGCGCGGGACTGTACTCGGCAGGGGGCGTGCAGGCACAGCGGTAGCCGCCGCGCGTGTTCTCACACACTCCGTTCCGGCAGTTGGACTCGTCCAGGCACTCGTCCACGTCTGCAGGGAGGAAAAGCGTGGGTAGCAGGGGCAGGCCCGGGATGGGCGCGGTGGCGCGTGTCTCCCTGCCGCTTCCCCACGGCCGCCGGGGGGCGGAGCTCACCCACGCATTCCAGCAGGTTCCCGTCGTAGTAGAAGCCCTGCTTGCAGTAGCACTCGTAGCCAGGCTGCGTGTTCACGCACTTGCCCTCCTTGCAAATCTCCGACCCGAACAACATGCACTCGTCGATGTCTGCGGGGTGACAAACACTGGCCGCTCCGGTCCCGCAGCTGCAGCCCGGAGGCGTGGGCTGGGCGCACCACCGGAGCGAAGCCATGCCCGGGCGGGGCCTACAGGAGGGGCGGGGCCTACAGGGCGGGGCCTGCGAGGAAGGTGCGGGCGGGGCTTACCCGGCGCGGGCAGCTGACCCAGCGAGCCCCGGCGGGATCCGGGCGAGCCCAACCCGGGGTGAGAGGGCGCGGGGCGGGCGGAGCCGCAGGTCGCTTACCACGGTGGGCTGGGATGCCGTAGTTGACGATATTGTTGTCCTGGGTGTAGCCCTTTCCGTCTGGGCAGAGGCTGTGGAACTCGGCTGCAGGGGCAGGGCGGCCGTGGGGAGGGAAGAGGCAGGATTGAGCGCGCGCGTGGGCTTAGGGCTGCAGCCCGCCGCCTGTTTCCCAACTGCCAGGGGGCGCCATTTCCCACATTTGGCTTCCAGATGAAGAAACTGAAGATCTGGGAAGGGCCCTGCCCGGCTCCTGACCTGAGCTGTAGACTGGGCAGGGGTAGATTTCGCAGTGGTCGCCCCAGCCGGCCCCCAGAGAGCAGCAGCACTCCTGCTGGGTCACGTTGGTGGCCAATACGCTGTCGCAGAACACTGTGTCATCGAAGTTCAGGTAGCACTCCTTCTTGTGGTGGGGCTGCTCCACCTCTGAGGGGCGGACGGCAGCTCAGGGTCGTGCACAGACCCCCCTTGGCCCTGTCCACCCTGCCCACCCACCACAGGTCTTTCCCCCCACATTCCCTGGCTCCCCTTAGCCTCCTCCTGAGAGTTGGCTCTGTTCTCAACGTGGTGTTCTGGGCCCTTCATGGTCTGGCCCCACCAGACTCCCCCAGCCAAAAGGGATTTCTTCCGGTTCCCCAAATTTAGGAGGGTGGGGCCAGGACACATCTCTGAATCCTAGCTGCAGCTCAGGGGAGTTGTCCAGTCCGAGGGAGGAGCTGGGAGGACACTCACCCTCACAACCGTGCTGGTCCTGGGTGGGAGTGAAGCCCTCATCGCAGACACACACATAGGAGCCCTGAAGGTTCTTGCAGGCCCCATGGGGAAGGCACAGGCTCGGGTCCTGGCTGCACTCATCTATGTCTGCGGGGCAAGAGTAGCGCAGCTGGAAACCCAGCCCCTCTTTCCCTGGGGCTGCACCTCAAGGGCCTCACACAAGTTCAGAACCTGAATTTCCACTTTGGTTTCAAAGTATGTACAGCAGGAAGTATGCTGTGTCTGTGCATGTGTCTGAATGTGCATGTGGACATTAGCTGCTGTCCTTCATAACACCTTCAGTGGCTCCCACTAACCTTACAAAACCTAAAAGTATCAGAAGCCCAAATGGAAAGGCCTCAAATTGCATTTGAGGCCTTTCAAATTGAGCTTCCAATACCTTTAGGTCTCATCACGCCTTACTCTAGACCACCCTCCACTCCCCAACTCTGTGCTCAGGGCACCCTCCCCTCCTCTGTAAACACAACTAGCTCCTTCCAGATCTCTATGCTTTGCAATTACTGCTCTTTGGTCCTGGAATGACTTCTCGTGCCTTGCCTTTCCCATGCCTAGGGAACTCCTACTTACGTTTCAGTCCAGTTCAACATTCACCTCCCCATTGCAATTAATCATTAGTCTATACCTTTCTTGGCACCCAGGACCCTGAACTGTCAGAATCAGTTTACATGTCGGCCTCCCCTAGCTGGGAGCCCTGGGTGATTGCTGATTACCTAGTACAAAGCACAGAACCTGGAAAATAGTAGGTGCTCAATAAACTTTTTCTTTCTTTTTTTTTTTTTGAGATGGAATCTCACTCTCTGCCCACGCTGGAGTACAGTGGCGTGATCTCGGCTCACTGCAACCTCCGCTTCCCATCTTCAAATGATTCTTCTGCCTCAGCCTCCCGAGTAGCTGGGACTACAGGCGTGCGCCATCACGCCTGGCTAATTTTTGTATTTTTAGTAGAGATGGGGTTTCACCATATTGGCCAGGCTGGTCTTGAACTCCTAACCTCATGATCCGCCCGCCTCAGCCTCCCAAAGTGCTGGGATTACAGGCGTGAGCCACCGCCCCCAGCCTGAGCCACTGCACTCAGCCTAAACTTTTGTTGGATGAATGCATGTGTATGGGTGAGTTGATGGGGAAGACCAATACATTAATATCTGTAAAGAGCTTAACAGAGTGCCTGGCACATAATAAGCACCACGATAGCACTAACTGTCATGTTTACTGTGATCATTGTTATTCTAGGTGAAAGACTGGAAGGCTGAGCAGATGGATGGGTGGGTGAGTGGAAGGATGAATGGAAGGATGGATGGATAGAAGGAAGGAAGGATGGATGGATGGATGGATGGATGGATGAAGGATGGAAGGATGGATGGTTGGATGGTGGGTGGATGGGTGGGTGGGTAGGTGGATGGATGGATGGATGGATGGAGAAAGGCCACAGTGTGTCTAGGGAATTACTGCTCCCTGCCACATCCCTCAGGAACCCTCAGCCAGTCCCCCATACCTTGGCATTTCCTGCCACCCACCAGCCGATGCCCCTGGGGGCAAAGACATCTGTAGGAGCCATTGGTATTGATGCAGTCACCCCCAATGCAGGCTGCAGGGAAGTCACACTCATCAATGTCTGTAGGGGATGGAAGGGGTGGAGAATCTCAGGGGCTGATCACCAACCCCAGCCTGAGGCAGCCAAAGCTTTCTCCCAGAGCCCTGGGTCAGTCCCACGCCCCTATGCCCCAACTGAGATCTGGATTAGGACTGGACCCTGGGGGGTGGGGGTCCTGGGGTAGGGAGGGACAGGTCAGCACCCCAGCTCTAAGATCCCTCACCCTCGCAGTGGCTCCGGTCCCTGGACAGATGGTAGCCAGAGAGGCACTGACACTGGAAAGATCCTGGCGTGTTGCTGCAGATGCCATTGTCACACACGTCCCCAGCCTCACACTCGTCCACATCTGCAGGGCACAGGGGATGTCAGAGGACCAGACTGGGTGGTCTTGGGTTTCTACTACTGTTTTCTCACTTCTGCGCATGGCCTGGAGCACCAGAGCTGAGGCCAGCAGCACTCAGAAGCACAGGCCTCACCCTGCTTCTGGGTGGCACACAGTGCCCTGACGACCAGGTCAGGTGCTGCCAGGGTCCCTAGGCCAGGTCTGATGCTAAAGAGCCTTCCCAGCCTCCCCCGCCCTCTCTCCCTGCCCCAGCCGCTTTCACTGCTGCTCCCACCCTTCCCTCACCTGCCATGGCTCCCTTTTTCCTCTGGGGATAAACTCCCTATCCTTGTTCTTCCCACTTTCTTCTGCTCATGCAGTAAAGGAACTTGACCCTCCCCCGGGACACACTTTCCTGAGGCCTCTCTGGTGGAGCCAGTTGTTGCCCACATCCCAGACCCCTCCAAGCCTGAGCTCAGCCTCTGAGGTGCCGCCGGCCTCCTGCAGCCTCAGTCCTCCTGTGGCTGTCAGCACCCACCTTCCTCATTCCTCCTGCTCTGTTTTTCTCTCCATCCTGGGAGTTTCGAACATCCGCGTGGACAACCAGGTCAGCCTCTGACCTCACATTCCTGGATCTCTCAGCTTCCGTGACCTTCCCCTCACTCTCAGGGTCCCAAGGGGATTTTCATCACTCAGATCTGCTCCACCCTGGGGCCCTCAGAGGCTGCCTTCTTTCCACTGTTCTCAAGTCCTCACCTCCACCTTCTCTCTCACAGGGCTTGGTGGCCTCCCTCTCAGTCCTCCGAGCTTGCCTGACACCCCCAGACTCTGATAGTTCCCAGCTGGAGCCCAGGGCTTATCATCCCTAGGACTCCCATCCCTGATCCATAAACACCTCTCCTTCCTCCTCACTGTCTGGCAATGCCCAGTCTCTGGTCAGAGCTGTGGCCTGTGGATCCTGGGTGCGGAGTGGGACTGGAGCAGCCACCAAGCTGAGCATGCTGGAACATACCCACAGGCTTCAGCCTCAGTCCAGCAGAGCCTCGTGTGGCTGGCACCTCCCTCTCTGACTCCTCTAAAGCTTTGACTTCCATAAAGCCCCTAGGCAGCCCCATGCCCTGGGATACTTCCAAACCGCCACTGTTCTCCTGAGTCCCCTACTCAACCCAGGCCCTTCACTGTGTATTGAGAGAATTAAAGGTAATCCCCCTTAACCCACTGAACATCGTTATCTACATCCATTCCCCTCCTGCTCCTGTTACAGCAAGAGATGTCCCTTCCGCTGGCTCTCCTCCCTCCTCTCCTGACCCTGCTGCCCTCGTCTCCTGGTCCACTCTCCTGGCATCACCTCCTCAGCCTATACCAAAGCCCCACTTTGGAAGAGCAAGAGTCCCCAGGTCTTGTTCTTTTTCACTTTCTGCCCACATATCTCTGGCCTCTGTCCCTATCATATCCCAAAAGCTACCCTGCCAAGGCTACTAGGGACCTTCTTGCCAAGGAAGGCATCACTAGGATTTCCAGGTAGGATTAGGGGGCAGACCCCTAAGTCTTGTCCTAAGACTTATTGTCTCACCAGTTATTATTTTACAAGAACCTCTCTACTGCACTTGGCTCATCCTCCTCCTTCCCTGGAAATATGTCCTCCCCAGCTTCCCAGATGGTGCCCCTCAGGCGCCCCTGCCATCCCTCCCCCACCATCTCCTCCAACGCCTTCCCCAGCCTGCCCCTGAACTGTCAGTGTCCACAAGGCTCTGCTAGATGCTCTGCTTACCCAACCCACCTTGGGTTGGCTAAGCAGGCCCACCCAAGACTCCATAGCTCCCCCGGTCCATGGTCCATCATTCCAGGTGGGTATGCTGGCATCTCCTGCTGAGAGGCTCACAGGCACAATCCATTCAATTTGTCCAATGTGGAGCTCAGCATTTTCCCTCCCAAACATGCCCACGCATGAGGACCCATTCCCAGTGAGCAGCACCACCCCCTCACTCACCCAAACTGGAAACGGGGAGGGGTCGTTATCACCCTCGCTTTCACTTGACATCCAGTTAAAAAACCCAGGAGGTCTAATAGTTCTCCAATATCATCGTCTCATGGCCATCCTGAGCCCACCACTCATCCTGTCCACCACTGTCTCCGCCCTAAGTCTCTGCAACAGACCTCCCTCCACAATCAGCAGCAGGGAACGTTCTAAAACAAATGGCAAATCTTGTCACTCTTACACTTAAAATGCTTCAGGTGCCCTCTAACACCTTCTGGGTGAAGCACAACCTCCCAGGCAGGAATTAGGGGGCCCTCCAAGGGATGGGGACCTATCCCTCCCCGGCCAGCCTCAGCCCCCATAGCCTGATCATTCCTTACAGTTCCCCAACACCCCATCCTCTGTCTCACCTCTGATCTGCCAGTGCCAGCCCCTGTGTCTGCCATGCTGTTCCTCTCCTCCTTTCTTGCCCAATTCCTAGTGATTCTTTAAGATGACCCAGGCCTCCTTCCTCCCATCCCGCTGTGTCTCCAGGAAGCAGCCCAGCTCCATCCAGGCCCAGCACTGCATGCTACAGTCTGTCTTTCCTTCTCCAGTTTTCAATGAGTCCCAGCCCCCAGCCCCGCCTCTTGGCGTATAATAAACAGGAGTGCAGGGGGGAGTACTATCATCTGCCCTCATTCTTTGATATCTTTTTTCCTTCAAATTTAAGTAACATGCTTTGCAAACGCAGCTTCGAGCTCTACCCCCTGAGACCCTTCCTACGTGGAAATTCTAGTGGTGCCTTCCTTGGCAAGGTTCGTTGAGAAAATGAGTGAGCAGAGTCACCTGGGGATGAATGAGCCACCTTCCACCCACTGTTTACAGACAGCGTGACCCGCTCCCCGGCTTCAGCGCGTAGGAGGCGGCGGAGGCCCGGGGCGGGGGTGCTGGCGCTCACCCAAGCAACTGCGGCCGTCGGGCGCCGGCGCGTAGCCCTGGGCACAGGTGCAGCGGAAGGAGCCCGGGAGGTTCTCGCACCAGCCAGGCGAGCAGGGGCTGCCCTCGGCGCACTCGTTCACGTCTGCGGCGGAAAGACCTAGCCTCAGACTCTGCCCCACCGGAAGGCGGACCGCGCACCTCGCGGGGGTGTGGGTCTCTTCCCTGGAACGCGGGGTTGAGAGGGCAGCCTCTACTCCCGGAAGGCCCCGCCCCCAGACGCCAATCACCACCGCTACCCCGCCCCGCCCCCAGCGGAGCCAGACTGGGGAAGGCACCCGACGGCCCCACCCACTCGGCTCCGGGCCCCGCCCTCACCGCGACAGGCCCCGCCCCCCTGGCTGCGGTAGCCAGGCTGACAGGCGATGCACTTGAAGCTCCCGGGCTTGTTCTCGCATTTGCCATCCGGGCAAGAGCTTGGGTCCCGGCACTCGTCGATGTCTGCACGGGAGGGAGAAGGAAGAGGACCCATCTGGGGACAACGCGGGTGGCCCGGCTCCCAGCGTCCACAGCAGGGACTTCCTCCCACACAGATCAACGAGGCTCCCGGACCCCAACCTCTGAGAGGCCCAGAGCCGAGCATACAGGCCGGGTGCGGTGGCACACGGCTGTAATCCCAGCACTTTGGGAGGCCGAGGCGGGTGGATCACCTGAGGTCAGGAGTTCGAGACCAGCCTTGCCAACATGGCGAAACCCCGTCTCTACTAAAAATACAAAAATTAGGCGTGGTGGCAGGCGCCTGTAATCCCAGCTACTCGGGAGGCTGAGGCAGGAGAATCGCTTGAACCCGGGAGGCGGAGGTTGCAGTGAGCCAAGATCTCACCACCGCACTCCAGCCTGGGCGACAGAGTGAGACTCCGTCTCGGGAAAAAAAAAAAAAAAATGCAGGCACCCCAGCCCCACCCCAGGTGGAGAGACAACTAAGGAGCCCCTTCTTTGGTCTGAATGGGGTCCCCTCACCTTCGCACACAGGAGGCCGGGAGGCTTTGAGCCGGTAGCCGGGGTAGCAGTTGCACTTGTAGTGACCAGGAAAGTTGATGCAGAAGCCGCCGTCGCCGCACAGGTGCGGCTTGGCGCATTCGTTCAGGTCTGTGCGGGAGGAAGGGGCCACGAAGGGGGTGTAGGAGGCGGCGGGCAAGGGGAGGGATTACACGGCGGTCTGGAGGAGAGCCCGTCCCACCCAGGGCCGCCTCCGCCCTGGCGGCGCTCACCCACGCACGAGCGCCCCCCGGCGCCCACGTGCAGGCGGTAGCCGCGGTTGCAGTGGCAATTGTAGGAGCCGCCGGTGTTCATGCAGATGCCCCTCCCCGGGCCACAGGGCTCTGCCTCGCACTCGTTCACATCTGAGAAGAACGGGTAGGCCGAGAAAAGTCAAAGGAAGCGTCGTTATCTTGGGTCCCCCCCCACCCACCTGCACGCCCGCTGCCTGCCCTGCGCTCACCCACGCAGTAGCGGTGCTGGGGATGTGACCGGTAGCCGGGGTTGCAGTGGCAGGAGTAGTCAGGGGGGCCCGGCACGCACTCTCCGTGGCCACAGATGTTCTGGTTCAGTCGGCACTCATCAGTCTCTGCGGGCATGGCCAGGTCAAGCGGCGGAGCAGGGAGCGCTCACCTTCTGCCATATCCCCAGGGCAGACCTCAACACCCCAGTCACACCATGACCTCAGGTTCCTGTACGCCCATACTCCAACTCCAGGATGTCCTATTTCTCTCTTTTAGATAACCCCAATATCAAGACCCCAGAAAGCTCCAAACTAGGACTCCAGGCCCCTGACAGCCGTATCACCCCACACCCAGGCCCGGATACTTCCATTCCCGGTTCACTCCAAGACCCTGACCCCACTCACCTCAAACCAAACCACATCCCCTCAGGGCCCCTCAGTCGTCCCAGTACTCCCACCCAAGGGACTAAAACTCCTTTCTCCCCAGTCGCCTCAATACCTTAAACTCTATAGCCTCGGTCACACCAGTGTCCTCTAGCCCAGTGACTCCATAAGCCCTTGCCCCAGGGACCCGACCCCCTATTCCAGAAGGGTTGATTACCCCCTCCCAAGACTAGCAGGAGCTGGTTTCCTGGGAATCCTAACTAGTGCCAAAGCTGTGCACAGGCAGTCAGATCCAGGAACCACCCCCCTCACTCTCTTTGACACCAAGCCCAGGACTCCCTGCCTCCAGCCTCTCCCTCCTTTGGATCCTCACTGCTCACCAGTTTCATTTCCCACACCCCTTCCCCCTCACTCCTGCCATGCAGCCTGGGCCATAACAGTGAACTCTGCTCTGCCCCAAACTCACCTGGCCAGTGGGCTTTGCAGGCTGTTCTCTTTGCCTGGAGTACCTCTCCTTAGGCTTCCTTAACAGCCCCTCCTTTGAGGGGCCTTGTCCACATTCCCAAAGCCCCCAAGAACAGCCATCTCCCACCTGAGCCCTAACCCCAGGAGCTCATGGAGGATCAGGGTTTCAGCTGGGTTGGCAGTTCCCTTGTGCTTTTGAAGCCCACACAGGCATGGGCTTGAACACGGCTCAGCTGTGTGACCTGGGGCAGGTTACTGAACCTCTTTGAGGCTCAGCTTTCTCATCTGGAAAACGAGGCTAACAACGCTCACTTTGCAGAGTATGAGAAGGTTAAATGGTATTTAGAACGTAAAACTCTTCAGACAGTACCTGGCACAGAGGGACTGCTCAGTCTGAGCTAGCAATTATGATGCTCAAAATCCTGCAGACACTGCCCATAGCCTCTGGCATTAAACTCAAGCCTCCTTGACAAGGCTCAGTGCACTGGACTTCCCCTGGTTCAGAGACACTGGCCTGTGTGTGGGTTCTCCCTCCTCCACCAGTGTTTCATGCTTCCATGCCTTTGCCCAACTTAACTTCCCTTGTGATATCCTTTTCCCAACCTGAATGCCCCTCCCTTCCTCATGTCTCTGGCATTTCTAACCATCTTTCTTTTTTTTTGAGATGGGGTCTCACTCTGTCCCCAGGCCGGAGTGCAGTGGCACGATCTCGGCTCACTGCAACCTCTATCTCCCAGGTTCAAGTGATTCTCCTGAGTAGCTGGGACTACAGGCATGCACCACCACGCCCAGCTAATCTTTTTTTTGTGTGTGTATTTTTAGTAGAGACTGGGTTTCACTATGTTGGCCAGGATGGTCTCAATCTCTTGACCTCGTGATCCACCCACCTCAGCCTCCCAAAGTGCTGAGATTATAGCTGTGAGCCACTGCACCCTGCCACAGTTTCCCAGTTTTCACAGGAAAACTCCCCAGGCCGGAAAAAAAAAAAAAAAAGAGCATGGTGGCGCACACCTGTAATCCTGGCACTTTGGGAGGCCAAGGCTGGAAGATCACTTGAGCCCAGGAGGTCAAGGCTGTAGTGAGCCATGATCCTGCCACTGACTCCAGCCTAGGTCACAAGGTGAGACCCTGTCTCAAAAAACAAACTAAACAAATAAAAAGAAAGAAAGGAACCCAAATATTTCTTGAGCACCTACTATGTGCCAGGCACTGTTGAGGTGCTGGGGATACTGCATGAACAAAAACAGACAAAAATTTCCTGTCCTTGCAGAGCAGACAGGCAACAAGCCGATCAATAAGCAGAATCTCCTATGTCTTATAAATGCTATGAAAAACTAAATCAGGGCCAGGCGTGGTGGCTCACACCTGTAATCCCAGCACTTTGGGAGGCCAAGGCGGGCGGATCACAAGGTCAGGAGATCAAGACCATCCTGACTAACATGGTGAAACCCCGTGTCTACTAAAAATACACAAAAAAATTAGCCGGGTGTGGTGGTGGGCGCCTGTAGTCCCAGCTACTCAGGAGGCTGAGGCAGGAGAATGGCGTGAACCCGGGAGGTGGAGCTTGCAGTGAGCCGAGATCGCGCCACTGCACTCCAGCCTGGGCGACAGAGCGAGACTCCGTCTCAATCTCAAAAAATAAAAAATAAAAATAAAAATAAAAAAAATCAGAGTAGAAGGAAGGAGTTCTGAGGGTTGTGATAATAAGTAGGGTGGCAATGATAGAAGGCTTTCTGAACAGATTTTGAAAGATGGTTATGGGCTGGGAACAGTGGTTCATGCCTGTAATCCCAGCACTTTGGAAGGCCGACACGGGCGCATCACGAGGTCAAGAGATCGAGACCACCCTGGCCAACATGGTGAAACCCCGTCTCTACTAAAAAAAAAAAATTAGCTGGACGTGGTGGCGCATGCCTGTAATCCCAGTTACTCGGGAGGCTGAGGCAGGAGAATCGCTTGAACCCGGGAGGCGGAGGCTGCGGTGAGCCGAGATTGCGCCACTGCACTCCCGCCTGGCGACAGAGCAAGACTCCGTCTCAAAAAAAACAAAAAACAAAAAAAAACTGGGAAACCTGCTAGACAAATTCTAAAAGACCTGTAACACTAATAAGTATTTGTTGAATGAATGAAATCCCTCAGAATGGGCTAACCACCATGCTACCTGGATCGTTTAGGGCAGTGGGATCTCTGGTGCTCACCAGGCTTCCCCAGTGCTCAGCCCTGGATACACGCTAGCCTATTAGCGCTAGGGAATGCCTGGGGGCGGGAGGGAGGAGAGAAAACTAAACTGGGGGCGTGGCCTAGGCAGGGGAGGCTTTGCTGGGCGGGCCTTACCTGTGACCTGAGTGGGAGCGATCTCTACGGCGCTGCGGGAAGGAGGCAAGTCCGGCAGGAACCAGCGCATGGTCGGGGGCGAGGGACGGGAGATCAGCTCTGCGGGCGGCAGTGCACTCTGGTCAGAGACGATATTGACTGAAGCCTCCCTTTCCACTTCAGTCTTGGCCCGGCGCCCCACCCCAGCTTGACTGTCCCCGAGTACTTAAACTGTGAACTCCCCGCCCACCCAGTGATTTAGCCCTTGAGGACTCATCCCTAAAGTGCCCAGCTCACCTGGGTAGGGCCGGGCAGGAGTCGTGGTGGCAGTTGGGTGGCTCTGCTGCACTGACCTCTCCTCACTCACCGGCTGCGGGTGACAGCAGCATGAGCCCTCCTGTCCCTCGCCTGCCCACCCCTCCCATCTGGGTTCTCATACTCACTGAGTCCGTGGTCACCCCTAAAAGGGAAGAAGATGGGGCCATGAAGTGTTGGGGCGGGAGAAGGGAGTCAGATCTGGGATCAGCAGCTGAGTATTTGCAGTTAGGGTCTCTGGGAGTTCAACAATCATGTCTCCAGGTCAAGGGTCAGGGGTTAGATTCTGGGGTTAGGGTGTGTTTGCATAGTAGTCACATGATGAGGTTGAATGGCCTTGGGTTACAGGTCAGGCTGTAGAAGGCTTAGGAGGTTATAGCTCAGGGTCAAATATCTGGGTCAGGGGTCAGAGGGTCAGGTGGGAGGTCAGTGGATGGGTCAGGGATAAGGAATTGGGGGTTAGACTGTGAGGTCAGATCTGTGGATCATGGGTCAAGGGGTCAGGCCTAGGGGCTTGGCATGGGTCAGGGATCAGAAGGGGTCAGGCTAGACCTCTCTCTTCCTCTGTGTCCTCAGGTGGTGGAGCCTGGCTAGGGCTCTCCGGAAGCTGCTGGGGCTTGGGTGGCCCGTCAGGGTGCAGGAAAAGGGAAAAGTCACTCTCGCCCTGAATGGTGAGCGTCTGGTGGGAGGTGAGAATGTGGTATCCCTTCCCAGCTGGGCAGATCTCCTTGAACGCAGCTGCAGTCAAGACAGCAGACACAAAAGTGAGCATTTCCTGGACAGGTGCATGGACCTATGAACCCCTACCCCCGGGTAACCCTGACTCACCGGTGCCATCTGTTGGGCAGCGCTGACACCGCGCGCCCCAGGCCTTGCCGACACTGCAGCAGCAGAGCTGGCGGGTCAGGCGGGTGGTCAGTGGGTGCTGGCACTGGTGCTCAGGGCTCACCAGGCGGAAACACAGGCTCTTCTCCTCCGGTTTGTCTGCTGCAGGGGCCAGTGGGGGGCATGGGCACCTGAGCCTGCACATTGCCCACGTCCCTCTGCCCAGCTGCTGCAGATCTTGCCTCTCCGGCCCAGACAACCCTTGATCCCCCATGTGGTCTCTGACCCCATATGACCCTGAACTCATGTGACCACTGACCCCATTGACTCCCGATTCTAGCTATCCTGGACTTCACCACTCCTACTCATCAAGCCTATGTTCTGCATGACTCTGACTCTATGTAATCCCTGACCCCAAGTGACTGCTAATGGCAGATCTCATGTGACCCCGGACCCTGCTGATCCCTGATCCTATTGGCTCTGGGCCTTGTTCCTCCTGCAGTCAACCCTTAACCCCACTCTGATCTCTTGCGATCTCTGATCCTTGCTCCCACCCATGCCTTGTGACCTCCCAGGAACCTGAGCCCCAGGTCTCACCAATGCACTGTGTACGGGAGGGGCCTAAACTATGGCCAGGTGGGCAGACACAGCGATAGGAGCCAGGGTTGTTGAGGCAGTCACCATGGCGACACACGCCCGGCATTGCGCACTCGTTGATGTCTGTGGTAAGTGGAAGTTTGGCCCCTCTGGTCTGGGGCCATGGGGTGACAGCAGGCTGCTCCAAGAACCTCAGGGTCTTGCCCCAGCCCCACCTCCTCTCTCGCCCACCTTGGGACCCTCCCCACCCCCAGTGATGGCTGGCCTGCCCCTCCAGCCCACAGAATCTCCTAGCTGGCCATACCCTGGCAGTGGGTGCTGTTGAGCCTCTTGTAGCCCTGGGGACAGTCAGCGCCCACTTCCCCACGTACAGGCCCTGGCTTCTGCACTCCTGTGTCTGCAGAGAGAGGATAGCTTGGCAGGGGAGGGTGAGGAGGGAACTGGGGAGGGGCAGAGCCGATGTGACCTGGGGACTCCCACTGCAGGGACGGGTGGGGTGGATGGGGAGGGGCCACCAGATAGGGAACGCCCCCTGAGCCCAAGCACTCACACTGCAGCTGGGGACACTTGTGGCACTTGCTCTGGCCCCAGGCAGTGCCGATGCTACCGCAGCAGTCTTCCTGCTTGGTGAGGCCGGGGAGGGGGTTGCTGCCACACTAGGGGAAGGAGGGGGAGGTGGGGTCACAGAGCACCCCGCCCCGCTGCCGCCTGTTAGGGTTGGGCCTTTTCCTCTTCCCCCGCCCCTCAGTTTTCTGCTATCCGAGTGAGTTGGGGCAGAGCAACCCTGAGAGAAGGAAAGGCCGATCCCGACTGTGGATTCACTCACGGGCTGCTTGGGCAGAGTGTCCTGGAAGCAGCGGCCCAGGGGCTTCTGGGTGGGCGGCCGGGGGTGCGAGGGCTTGGGGTGCGGCAGCAGGTGCTGGGAGGGGGCTGCGCCCTCGGCGTTCGAGCTCTCAATGCGGTGCACCTGGACCGAGGCCTCGGGCGGGTGATGGACGCGCACATTCACCACGGGGGGCGGGGCCTGCACTGGGGGCGGGCGCAGTGGCCTCAGGGCTGCCCGCACCGCGCCGCGGGTCACCGCGCTGAGCTCCTCCAGGGCTGAACCTGCCCTGCCCTGGCCACCCTAGTGCCCACCCACTGGCGACCTTCCCGGGTTTGCCAGTTGCCTGGTACCTTCTGCTGAGATCTGTCCCGGGCCTAGGGGCACCAGGAAGGCTGCGTGCTGGGCAGGAGGCCCCTCCCCGGGCCCAGGAGGGTCAGCGATCACCTGGACGGCGTAGATGGCGTGCTTGCTGGCCACAGAGTCGCCCTCCGGAGCCAGGGGCGGCAGCGCCCCTGTGGACAGGGCCCCCGCCCTGCTCAGGCCGGGGCCTGAGGCGCCGGTACCCCCACCGGCTCCTCCTGCGGGCACCTGGCAGAAGCGCCCAGTGAAGTCCGGGGGACACAGGCACTGGTTTCGCGAGGAGCACTGGCCGCCATTCATGCAGGGGAGAGGGCACACCACTGGGGAGAAGAGTGGGGTCAGGCCCTCACCCACATCCTGTCTCTTTCCCCTCCTCCCTACTTCCTTGCCACCCACTGGCTCTGTCCTCTTGGGAAGCCAGGTTTTGAGATACATCCTACATAGGGAAACTGCCCTCTCTAGGTTCCCCAACATCCTTACACCCATGTTGGGTTCTGGAGTCTCAAGTCCAGGATTTAAATCCTCACTAAGCCATGTGCCAGCTGTGCGACCCTGAGCAACTCACGTCCCCTCCCTGTGCCCCAGCGTCCTCATCTGTAGAGATGTGTGGGTTAGATGAGGTAAGGGCTGTACAAATGCTTACCCCAGGGCCTGGTACACAAAGGGTGCTTAATAAGTGGTAGCAAATAATTATGGTGATCTGGCTTTCCCCTTGGGCCTTCCAAAGGTATTGGCTCCGTCCCTGGCGCCTCCTCCTCTTCTCCCATAAACCCTTCCCTCCTTCAGGCCTCAGTCCTCTCTGCCTGCTCTCCACCCTCTCCCTCTTCACCATCCTGGGGCGCCCACCTCACCACTGCCAAAGATGTCCACATCTCAAGACACAGACACAGCCCCCAGCCTTTCCAGGGCTCTCTCAGGCACCTCTGCCCAGGACATACTGTCAGAAGTCAGCATCCTGCCTCCCCACCTCCTCTTCACCTGGCCACCAGGCATCCACAGCTGAGCCCCCACGGCTCCGTCCCTCCTGCTTTCCCCTGCCCAGTTACAGCCTCTAATGTCCCATGAACCTGCCTCCCCTCCTCCCTAGGGCCACTGCTCCTGCCCTGGCCCAGGCCTGGCCACCCAGACCCCTCCTTGGCTTCCAGCCTCTCCTGCTGGTCCACAATCTCAGTGTCCCAGAGAAACTTGCCTCAGGCAGAAGCTCACTCCATGGACCAGAACCTTTTCAGCCCATCCCCCTCTGCTCCTTCCCTATGCACTGCACACCCCAGGACCCATCTCCCTCTTGCAAATGTGCCTGCCTCCTGCCTCCTGGCCTCATCCATGCCCTTCCCTCCACAACAGGGCCCCAGGTCCCCCCCTCTCTACATATGCAGATCTCATCCTTCCTAGCTCAGTGTCTCCACCAGGAGGGAGGCTTTCCTCCTATCCGGCCCCCCTGAGCTCCCTCTCCTGCCTTACCACCCACTGGCCAGCTCTGCCTGACACCTGCTTGGCTATGTTCTTGTCTGTCTGCCTCCTTATAGAGGGTGTTCTGGAAGGCAGGGCCAGGCTGGCCTCAGCTCTGGGTCCCACAGGGGGTTCGGGGGAATGAATGAAAGAATGACTGAGGGAGAGGATGGGACCTCTGTCTGTTTCTGTCCCATACTCACCTTCAACCTGTGCTACTACCAGCCTTGGGGCTCTGACTTATCCCAAAGCCCCAGCCCTTCTCCTGCCCATCCCATGGCTGCCCTCACTTCCCAGGGCAGGAGGGCAGGAGGGCAGGAGGGCGGGGGTGCTGCTCTCCTGGATGCCAGAAGGGCCTCACAGGGACAGCCCATATCCATGGCCCTCAGGGTCAGGCTAAGCACATCCCAGCCCAGCCCATCCTGCCTGGCCTCTTGGGGCCAGGCCTCACAGAGCAGAGGGGTGTGTCCTGGGCGGGGGGAGGTAGGATTCTCTTTTTCCTGTCTCCCAGTGAGTCACTCATAGCGGTGAGAGTGACCTCCCAATGACACCCGCCCACTGTGGCCTGGGCACCGAGCCTGGGGGATGTGGGCAGCACAGATGGAGACAGCAGCCTAGGCAGGATGGCCAGGGAGCCTGGGAGATGGACACACGTACACTCACACCCACAGTCCTCTTGTCACACACACACAGAGACTCATCCTGACACCAACACAGGTTCACATAAACATTCCCATACATTTGGCCGGGCGCAGTGGCTCACACCTGTAATCCCAGCACTTTGGGAGGCCGAGGCAGGTAGATCACTCGAGATCAGGAGTTTGAGACCAGGCTGACCAACATGGTGAAACTCCATCTCTACTAAATACAAAAAAATTGGCCAGGCGTGGTGGCGCATGCCTGTAATCCCAGCTACTTGGGAGGCTGAGGCAGGAGAATCACTTGAACCCAGAAGGCGGAGGTTGCAGTGAGCTGAGATTGCGCCATTGCACTCCAACCTGGGTAACAAGAGCAAAACTCCATCTCAAAAACACAAAAACAAAAACATTCCCACATACTCTCTAACAGCGACTAGAGACACACACCCAAGACAACACAAAGACGGGTACTTCACAGTATGCCACGCCATGCCCATGGCATGACCCCAGACACAGGGGCAATATGCGCACAGACACACGCACGCATACCCCATCTCATGACAAATGTGAGCCACATGAGTGGGGTTCCTTAGCTCTGTGAGTGGGCGAGTGAATATAGGAATGTGTAAGAGGGGCTGTTTTGCTGGTGCCATCCTGGGCCTGGCCTAATTACCCTGTCCAGGAGGGTAATTACTGCTGGGACACCTCCCCGAGCCTGGCCCACGGGGCCTAGCAGGAGGATGACTGAGCCCCAGGCCTGGCCCTTTAAAGAGAGATGCTGGGGAGGGGGTGGACTCCAAGCTGAACTGGGGAGGGTGTAGGGGCTTGGGGGAGGATGAGGGGGGCCCTGAGGGCCTCTGAGGCAGGATGTTAGGAGCTTATGGGGAGGCATTGGAAAAGGAGAGGCTGAGAACCCCGAACTAGTCCCTACCTTCAGGCCTGCACCCTACTTTTAGGCCTCAACACCCTCCCTACTCAGACCTTGCCAGCAGCCGGCTCCCATCCCCAGCCCTGACCTTAGCTCCTCCTCCCAGGGAATGCAGGTGTCTACTCTGGCAGGCCCTACTTTAGACATTTTGTAAAGACTTTTCTTGTTTCTTCCAGCAAGTCTGCTTCTTGGGGGAATATTTAGCCCTTCTCTGAGGCTTCCTGTCCCCGGCTCACATTCCTCAAAAACCCTGTGTGCTCCTGCTCAGAACTCAGCACCTTCTGGGAAGCCAGTGTCATCCAGGACCTCTGCATTTCCCCACCCCTTAGGCCCCAACCCTAACGCAAAGCTTCAAAGTCCAGGCCTCCATGCAGCCCTCCAGCTCTGGCCCCCAGAGTTCCAGCCTCCCAAGTTCCCTGAGGCCCCTGGTCCCCCAGGCCCTCGGATCTCTGCCCTTTATACCCTCAGCCCCCAGTCTCTAAGGCCAAGACCCCACTAGCTCTCCCACCGGGCCTGGTGCCTGTCCTTCCCCTGCCCCCAGCCGTGCCCCCGGCCCTCACCCACGCGGAAGCCGGAGCCCGTGAGCGTGTCTGTGCTGTGGCCGTTCTCTCCGATGAGCGTCATGTTGGAGCCCTGCTGACAACTGTCCCGACACTGGCCCTTGAGACAGGTCCGCTTGCAGATCACCGGCGCAAAGACCACCTTGAAGCGCTCGCGGGCCAGCGCCCCGCCCCCGCCTGCGCCCCGCTCGCCCGCCGGCCCCCCCTCGACCCTGCCGCCCAGGCCCAGCAGCAGCAGCGCCAGCAGCCCCGCCGCCCCCGCCCCGCGCATCTCAGGGGCCAGGCCGCCAGCAGCCCCTCGGGGCCCGGGCATCCGGGGCCGCAGGACCCGGGGGAGGGGGGGCGCGCCCGGGCGGGGCGAGGGGCCCGCGCCCGAAGGGAGTAGAGGGCCGGGAGCCCCGGGAGAGGGTAGGGGGCAGCGAGGGAGGGCAGCGGGGGAAGCGGGCGGGAGGGGACCGCGGGGGCCCGGCGGGAGGCGCGGAGATGCAGACTGGACAGCGGGGAGCGCAGAAACTTCCCAGCCCCAGGACGAAGCCCAGACCAGGCCCCGAACTCAGGCAGGAGCGAGGAGGCCGGAGCAAGTTGAGGCGGAGAGGAGGAGCGAGGGAGAGGAAGGCCAGGCGGCCGGCCCGCTCCGCGCCTCCCCCAGGCCGGGCTCCTCTCCCGCGGCCGCGGGGAGGCAGGGAGCGCGCGGGGAGGGCGCAGGGAGAAGTGAGCAGTTGTTTTCCCTGGCTGGAGCGCGGCGCGGCGGCGGCGAGGGGGGCTGGGACGCTGGCCCCGGGCCAGGGACACAGTTTTTTTTTTTTTGTTTCTTTAAAGCGTCGTCTCTGCCGCCTGGAGAAGCGAGGGTGTGCAGGCTGGCGGAGGCTGGGGGGTGGGGGGTGGCGCGGGGACAGTCCCCACCCCAGATGCCCGCCCCCGCCGGAACCCGCGGCCGCGCTGGGCCCTTTCCAGAGGGCCCTCACCTGGGACCGTCGGGCCGGCCGCGGATTCCTCCGGGCGGGGCGGGGCGGGGCGGGGAGGCCTGCGTAGAGCGAGATACCGAGGCTGAGGGAGAGAGGTGGCCCTGCCGGGTCACACTGACGATGGAGGCCGGGTGGAGCCGGAGCCCAGGCCTTCCAGCTCTTTCCCAGCCTCCCTTGCAAACGCGGGGGTCTCAGGGCCCCAAAGTAACTTCTCGTTAGTGCTGGTCCAATCCCCTCTGAGGAAAGGGCTAAAGGGTGGGGACAGCCTTTGGCCAGGGCTCACGGAGGTCCCAGGAGGAAGTCTGTGGGGTCCAGAAGAGGAGCAGAAAGAACAAAGCTAGAACCCAGCTTCCCTGCCAGCCCCCTCGGAATGGCTTCCTGGTGCCCACCCTGCCACCTCCCCCCTTTCCTTTCGTCTGGCCGTGCTGGCGGGGCTGGCTCTGGGCCTCAGACACTCTGGAATCGCCAAGGTCTGAGCTCAGGGCCTGGCCCCCTTCCCAGGCTAACAGCCGGGAGGAGGGGGGCGCTGTTCGAGGGCCCAGGGGCTGGAGAGGGGCACAGCAGAGCCCCAGGGCAGGGGCTGGCAGCGGCTGGGGGTGGGGGTCTTCAGGTTGGCCATGGCTGGAGAGGAGCATAGTTCCAGACCAGGCTTGTCCACTGGTCTGGAAGGAAAGGCTGCAACGTGCGGGGGCCCAGGCCTTACTGTGGGGCCTGCCAGGAGACCCCAGGGTTCCGTCTCTGACTCACAGAACTCAGCAGGAGGTGGGGACGGCTAGGGCACATCCAGGAAAAGCGCTGCCAAGTCAGGGCGGCACCAGACCCTCTCCCGGACAGCACCCGGGGCAGCAGTCTAATTGGGGAGAGGAGGTTCAGGGACTCACTTTCAGGCACACCTGTCCAAGGAACTCTGTTTTTACTTTGAGCGTAAGTTGATGTGGGTAGCTTTAGGGGGACGCTTAGTAAGTCCCCCTTACTAAGCGGTGCAGGGCTGGGAGGGACAATCACATGTCCCCAGGGATCCCTGCTGCCGGAATCCAGGATGGGGTGTGAGGGGCAAGCCCCTGCTTCTTGGGGCCCTGGTCCACACGGAGGCAGGGAATAATGCTAGGTGCTGACCACCTGCCAGGCACAGGGCTGAGCATTGTATACTCATTTTTTCCTAACACTCATCTGAACCTGTCCTGACTCTGCCTAGAGCTGGCTGTGGCTCACCATGGAGCACAGCACAGTCAAACAGTCCAGGGTTGGATTCTTACTGTCTCTAAGCCCCAGTTTCCTTGCTTGCGAGATGGGTATCTATTCACTCAACATCTATGTTCAACTACTGGTAATAAAAAATAAAAAATTAAAAAATAAATGTAAAAAATTCACTCAACAAACTGAGACTCCACCACGTCCTAAGCTCTTGGCCACAAATAGAACCAGTCCTGCCTTCCTGGAGCTGCTGTACTAGGGGAGCTGGATATGTGCCAGATCAATTCACACAGAACTGTGGCTACAACAGAGGCTGGTACGGTGACAGAGAAGGGCAGGGAAGCAGGACAGGAGAGGGCTGGGACCTGGGAGACAAAGAGAGTCTTCCACTGGAAGCTGGAAGATGAGTACGAGTGAGTCACACCTGTGGGCATCTGACCTCAGGGGAGGCTGCAGGGGGAGGCTATCCAGAGAACTGAGGGAAGGCCAGTGGAACAACAGGGTGTGGTGGAGAGGGAGAGCCGAAGGTGTAGTGGTGGTGGGAGGGGCCAGCCATGGTGAGGAATTTGCTTTTATTCTCATTGCAGTGGGACTGTGTCAGGGCAAGAGCGGGCACTCTGCCTTCATCCCAGGAGAGAGATCTCACTTGGCCCTGGGAGAGATGTATTTGGGAAGGGAGATGTAAAGACTGGGTGAAGTAGGGGTGCTGGAGAGGTAGGTGGCATGAATGGCCCCCAGATTCCTGGCCTGATCTCTGGATGGGCGAAGAAGAGGGGAGGCAGAGGAGCTGGAAACATGGGGCAGGGTCCACAGCTCTGTTCTGGTCCTGCGAGTTTGAGATGCTTGTGAGTCATCCAAGTGGAGGTGCCCGAACCCGGGAGTCTGCAGCTCAGACAGGATGTCTGGCCTGGAGACAGAGGCTTGGGGTTATACAGGGGGCATCTACGACAGCGGGAAAGGGTGGGCTTACTATGGAGAGAAGAGAGCCCAGGGTGCCCAGGGAGATCACTGTTCCCGGGTCAGGGAGAGGAGGCGGAGTCAGGCAGGGAGAGGAGGCGGAGTCAGGCGAAAGACCAGAAAGAGCAGCTGGAGGGAGCAGAGAGGAAAACCAGGAGTGTGGTGGGGAAGAGCCAGGAGGACGGTGTGGCCCTCGGTGTCTAAAGCTGCTGCCAGTATAATGGGGGGATGACAGCCCTTCTTCAGGGGCTGATGAGGGGACTCAGTGAGAAGGATCAATGAAAGTGTCCAGCCCAGTAATGATGCCCAACTCAAATGATATCCAACCAAATTCCTTCAGCTCTCAGGGCCTCCGCAGGAAATAGCTGAAACCACTGGGGCTAGCAACAGAGGGACATCACTCCAGTGCACATTGCTCCACTGGCATAACCAGGGAGGGTGCCTGAGAGGTGTGGCCTGAAGCAGAGCAGCAGCCCCTGGCCCTCTGCAGCCTGCAGGGAGGGCGCTGGGGGAACAATTATCACCCTAATCTCTTCCTAGCCACGGGTCTCCAGCTGGGCCAACTGTGGGCTGAACCCAGAAGAAAGCCTGTGGGCTGAGGGGCCTGGGGGTACAGCAGGTGGAGCTTAGCTTTCCAGCTCAGCAGGGAGGTCAGGAATGCAGAAGGGGTCTGCAGGGCAAGCTGACAAAGCCCAACACACATGGTCTCTTTGGCCTGAACATCTTTTCTAACCTCATCACTACATGTGGCACCTCATTTGCCTAGAATCTGCCAGCACACTTTTTTTTTTTGAGACAGGGTCTCACTCTGTGCCAGGGCTGGAGTGCAGTGACATGATCTTGGCTCACTGCAGCCTCAACATCCCTTAAGCAGCCTCGAGGGATCCTCCCACCTAAACCCCCCCCTCCCACCGCCGCCTCAGTAGGTGGAACCATAGGTGCACAACCATGCTTCGCTAACTTTAGGATTTTTGGGGTTTTTTTGGATTCTTTTGGAGACAAGCTCTTGCTCTGCTGGAGTGCAGTGGTACGATCTCGGCTCCACTCTGCAACCTTCATCTCCCGGGTTCAAGCGATTCTCATACCTCAGCATCCCCAATCAGCTGGGACTACACGCTCATGCCACCACATCTGGCTAAATTCTTTTGTATTTTTAGTGGAGATGGGGTTTCACTATGTTGGCCAGACTGGACTCAAACTCCTGACCTCAAGTGAGCCACCTGCCTTGGCCTCCCAAAGTGCTGGGATTACAGGCGTGAGCTACCACGCCCAGCTGCCGGCACACTTTTATTCCTCCATGATGTACATTCTCCTGTAAGTCCAAGGAGACCATGATCTTCCTGATTACTTCAGATCATTCCTGGCAATAACAGGTCTTCCCACTGCTACTCTGCATCATCTGGTCCCTCCTCCTCCTGGTGCCGGAGTCACCTTTCAAAACCTAATTCCACCATGACTCTCCTCCTTAAAATACCTCCAGTGATTTCCCTTGCTCACCCGAGCCTGCCAGATCCACTGTGCCTCAGAGTGGCTGAGCTCATTCCTCTGTCTGGGGATGCTCTTCTGCCAACTTCATGGTCCTCATGTCAGGGTTCCTGCAGATGCTTTTCTCTAAAACAGCCATCCCTTGGCCAGGTGTGGTGGCTCACGCCTGTAATCCCAGCACTTTGGGAGGCCTAGATGGGCAGATCAGTTGAGGTCAGGAGTTTGAGACCAGCCTGGCGAACATGGTGAAAACCTATCTCTATTAAAAATACAAAAATTAGCTGGGCTTGGTGGCGGGCGCCTGTAATCCCAGCTACTTGGGAGGCTGAGGCAGGAGAATCACTTGAACCCGGGAAGCGGAGGCTGCAGTGAGCTGAGATCACACCACTGCACTCCTGCCTCAGTGACAGAGCAAGACTGTGTCTCAAACATAAATAAAATAAAAATTTAAAAATTTAAAAAAATGAAATAGCCATCCCTAGCCCTCTGGGTCATATCACCTGTGTTTTTCCCTGGTATTCCACAAAATCTGAAGCATTCTTTGTGGATTTGTTGACTTGCTTATTGTCCAGCTTACCACCCTCTCAGGGAGGGACAACCTTGTCTCCAGATCCCAGAACAAGGCTTGGCACAGATAGGGTGCCGAAGTTTGTTGATTGACTGCACAGAGAGGCCACAAGAGTGCCTGCCATCTACCATGCACTTTACACTGTGGGGTCACGTCATCCTCCCAGTGACCCTGCAAAGGGAAAACCAAGACTCTGAAAGATGAAATGGCTAGACTCAGCTGGGCGCGGTGGCTCATGCATGTAATTGCAGCACTTTGGGAGGCCGAGGCAGGCGAATCACGAGGTCAGAAGATAGAGACTATCCTGGCTAATACGGTGAAACCCCATCTCTACTAAAAAAAAAAAAAATACAAAAAAATTAGCCGGGCATGTTGGCGGGCGCCTGTAGTCCCAGCTACTCGGGAGGCTGAGGCAGGAGAATGGCATGAACCCGGGAGGCGGAGCTTGCAGTGAGCCGAGATAGCGCCACTGCACTCCAGCCTCGGTGACAGACCGAGACTCTGTCTCAAAAAACAAAAACAAACCAACCAACCAACTGGACTCAGGTCACCTGGTGATTGAATCCAAGCCTGCCTGATCCAGAACCTATATATACAATGATCCTGGGGAGAGGAATGAGAGGTGTCTTGAAGGCATAAGGAGCCCTGACATTTGTTCACAAATGTCCTGAAGATAGGTGGGTAGGACCCTGAGGGCAATGAGGGGCTTTGCTGGAATGGGACAAGGAGGAGGAATAGGACCCAGGCCCAGGGAATGTTCGGGCTAGTCAAATGTTCTTGAGGTTCTTGGGTTCTTGAAGCCCAGAGAAGATATGGGACTTGACGAAGGTTACACAGCCAGCCATCAGCAGAGCCAGAACCTGAACTCAGGGCTCCTGATGCCATGTTAAGGGATTGGCTGGACAGGGTGACAGCAGCTGCATGATGAAAGTTCTGTCTCAGGAGGCAGCATTGCAGTGGTTGTTTTCTAGCATTAGATCATACTGGCTGTGTCATGCACCAGCTAAGTGAATTGGGAAAATTCTTCAACTTCTCTATGCCTCAGTCCTCAACCCCCTACCCTTCCTTTTTTTTAGAGACAGTCTCTGTATATTGCTCTGTCAATATAGAGTCAAATTCTTGGCCTCAAGTGATCCTTCCCGCTCAGCCTCCTGAGTAGCTGTGATTACAGGCACACGACCCTGCACCTGGCTTTCCTCATTTTTAAACAGGGAATGAGGCCAGTCTCAGTGACTCATGCCTGTAATCTCAGCACTTTGGTAGACCGAGGCGAGCAGATTGCTTGAGGCCAGGAGTTCGAGACCGGCCTGGCCAACATGGCGAAACCCTGTCTCTGCTAAAAATACAAAACATTAGCTGGGTGTGGTGGCGCACACCTGTATTCCAGCTGCTTGGGAGGCTGAGGCACAAGAATCGCTTGAACCCAGGAGGCAGAGGCTGCAGTGAGCCGAGATGGCGCCACTGCACTCCAGCCTGGGGGGTGACAGAGTGGGACTCTGTCTCAAAAAAAAAAAAAAAAAAAAAAAAAGGCCGGGCACGGTGGCTCACGCCTGTAATCCGAGCATTTTGGGAGGCTGAGGCGGATGGATCACAAGGTCAGGAGATTGAGACCATCCTGGCCAACATGGTGAAACCCCATCTCTACTAAAAATGCAAAAATTAGCCAGACGTGGTGGTGCGCGTCTTAGTCCTCAGGAGGATGAGGCAGGAGAATTGCTTGAACCCAGGAAGCAGAGGTTGCAGTGAGCCGAGATTGCGCCACTGCACTCCAGCCTGGCAACAGAGGAAGACCCCGTCCCCCCTACCAAAAAAAAAAAAAAAAAAAAAATTAACAGGGAAGTCCGGGTGTGGTAGCTCACACCTGTAATCCCAGCACTTTGGGAGGCCGAGGTGGGTGGATCACTTGAGGTCAGGAGTTCGAGACTAGCCTGGCCAACATGGTGAAACTCCATCTGCCAAAAATACAAAAATTGGCTGGATGTGGTGGTACACGCCTGTAATCCCAGCTACTCAGGAGGTAGAGGTTGCAGTGAACCGAGATCGTGCCACTGCACTCCAGCCTGGGCGACAGAATGAGACTCTGTCTCAAAAATAAAAATAAAAATAAGCAGGGAATCAGTGGGCTGATATTTATGAAGCCCTTAGCAGATGCCTGCCAAATAGTAAGCACTCAGGATATGTGAGACCTTTTCATCATTGTCTGGATCTGCAAGCCAAGATGGGCAGGGTGGTGAGAGACGGGCTGCTGGTGGAGAGCCACCGTGCCACGAGGGCTGACTGTGTGTCAGAGGCTGTGCCGCCTCCATGTGTTGTCCCTCTGAGTTCTGAATGTCTTTGGGAAGCTTCTGGGCTCTGAAGAAAGAAATGGCTCTTGGCGAGGGGGTGGGTGGGTAGAAGGGAAGGGGGTCACACTCATCAGTTTTTTTTTTTTTTTGAGACAGAGTCTCACTCTGTTGCCAGGCTGGAGTGCAGTGGCACAATCTCAGCTCACTGCAGCCTCCACTTCCTGGGTTCAATCGATTCTTGTGTCACGGCTTCCTGAGTAGCTGGGATTATAGGCAGCCACCACCACCACTCCCAACTAATTTTTGTATTTTTAGTAGAGATGAGGTTTCATCATGTTGGTCAGGCTGATCTTGAACTCCTGGCCTCAGGTGATCTGCCCGCCTCGGCCTCCCAAAGTGTGGGATTACAGGCATGAACCACTGCGCCCGGCCTTGCTCATCAGCTTTAAAGATGAGGGATGGAAGTGATGAAGGCCTGGAGGGGACAAGGTTGCCCTAAAGCATTTCTCTCCAAAGACACTTTACTGAAAGTGGCTATTAAACCCCTTTAATGTGCCACTTACTGTGGGTAGTAAAACGATGGACACTGAGAGTTGGGATTGGAAATGAGATGAAACTACCTTCACGCTTGATAAATCAGGGGGCCCTTCTGCCCTGCCACTCTTCCCCGCCTTTTGAGCACGGGAGAAATCTACTGGTAAGAGCTCAGGCTCAAGAGGTGCACTGGCTGCCAGCCGGGAGCCCCAGCCCTGCCACTCCCAACTGGGTGACTGTGGATACATCTCTCACTACTCCAGGCCTCAGCCTCCTCATTTGCAAATTGGGAATGATGATAAGACCTAGCTGCCAGTGTTGTCCTAAGGAATAAGCGAAATACTTCATAAAGAGCTCTTAACACAGTGCCTGGCCCAAAGAAAACACACACACCAAGTTGAGTGTGATTATTTTTATTGTTGTATCATCCAGCCACTTCCTGTTTCACAGAAATGTCAAGGTGATTCACATTGCAGTGAAAACCAAAAAAAAAAAAAAAAAAAGAATAGCTGACCCCTTTTCAGTGCCTATGTGAAAATACAAATGATAAGTTACGTTTTTCAGAGGCACAGCAACATGGCATAGGCCACTTGTTGCCATGTGAACCATCCCCACCAAATCAGCCAGCCCAGGGGGAGCTGTAATTGAGCTGTGCATGACTGAGCTGCTGTGGGGTGCTCTATCACCCAGAAAAGAGCCTAACTACAGCCATGTCATCAGTGCCACAAGGAGGGACCAATTTGGACTGGCTCACATGAAACTGTGATTCCCTTCCCTCCCCCTCCCCCTCCTCCTTTCCCTCCTTTCTCTTCCCTGACTCCATGCTCTGTTGCCCAGGCTGGAGTGCAGTGGCAGGATCTCCACTCACTGCAACCTCCGCCTCCCAGTTCAAGCAATTCCCGTCTCAGCCTCATGAGTAGCTGGAACTACAGGCTCGCACCACCATGCCCAGCTAGTTTTTGTATTTTTAGTAGAGACGGGGTTTCACTATGTTGGCCAGCTGGTCTCGAACTCCTGACCTCAAGTGATCTGCCAGTCTTGACCTCTCAAAGTGCTGGGATTAAAGTTGTGAGCCACCATGCCTGGCTGAAGGTGTGATATATTGTCGGCAAGGGAAGGGTGTGAAAGAGCCCAAGCCCATTGCTCCACAGACACTGGCCTGTCCACTGTGACTGCTGCAAATAGGTTTTACCACCAACACCTGTGAGCACCTTCTATGTCAAGGACTGTGAAGCATCTGAGATCTTACCCACTTGCAAGCTACCAAGGTAGCCCGTCAGGTTCAAGAATGCTGGCAGAATACAGGAGAGTCCTGGGTCAGAGACAAAGGACTTGATCGCTGTGCAGCAAACAGCATGAGCACCAGCATATTTCCGTTAGTTCCTTTTGACCCTAAGTCCCATGGGGGTGATGCTGATGGGCTCAGGCAAGTGTGGGCACACACAGTGAATTACATTGTGGGAGAGGATCCTAAGCTTAGGAAACTCAAAGCCAGTAAGCATGGCTGTCCTTTGCTCTGGAGGGAGACACTATCTCCATCTTCCATAGCTGTTCCCTAGATAAACATCTTTGAAACTGGCGCGGTGGCTCAGGCCTGTAATCCTACCACTTTGGGAGGCTGAGGCGGGCAGATCACCTGAAGTCGGGAGCTTGAGACTAGTCTGGCCAACATGGTGAAACACCGTCTCTACTAGAAATAAAAATTTAAAAAATTGGCTGGGCGCGGTGGCTCATTCCTATAATCCCAGCACTTTGGGAGGCCGAGATGGGCGGATCACGAGGTCAGGAGATCGAGACCATCGTGGCTAACACAGTGAAATCCTGTCTCTACTAAAAATGCAAAAAAAATTAATCGGGCATGGTGGCAGGCGCCTGTAGTCCCAGCTACTTGGGAGGCTGAGGCAGGAGAATGGCGTGAATCCAGGAGGCAGAGCTTGCAGTGAGCCGAGATCGCACCATTGCACTCCAGCCTGGGCAACAGAGCAAGATTCCGTCTCAAAAAAAAAAAAAAAAAATTAGCCAGCTGTGGTGGCGCATGCCTGTAATCCCACTCCAGTGGGTGAGGCACAAGAATCGCTTGAACCTGGAAGGTGGAGGTGGCAGTGAGCCGAGAATTGCGCCACTTCACTCCAGGTTGGGTGACAGAGACTCCATCTCAAAAAACAAACAAGCAACAAATAGGCATAAGTGGCCCCATTTTTATTTTGAGTCAGGGTCTCGCTCTGTCACCCAGGTTGCAATGCAGAAGCCTGATCATGGCCCACTGCAGCCTGGATCTCCTGGGCTGGGAGCAATCCTCCCACTCAGCCTCCTGAGTAGCTGGGACTACAAGTGCATGCTACTGCACCAGCTAATTTAAAAAATACATATATTTTTTAGAGATGGGTTCTTACTATGCTGTCCAGGCTGGTCTCAAGCAATCCTCCTGCATGTCCTCCCAGAGTGCTGAGATTATAGGTGTGAGCCACCGCACCTGGTCTACTGGCCCTGTTTTACAGATGAGAAATTGAAGTCCACAGCGATGAAGTAAACTACTCCAGGTGATACAGTAAATAGATCCAGGATCAAACCCAGGCCTGCCTCATTCCAGTTCTGCGTCTTGTCCACCCTACAGTGGAACTTAAGATGGTGAGAGGCCCTGAGAGGAGAAAAGGGACAAGAGTCCTCTTGAGCAGTGGGAGAAAAGGGATGCAGGAAGGATGGGAGATGTGTGTGCATCTCTCTATGTGTTGTCTGGATTTGGGGGGTCAAGGACCAGATTTATAGGACCTTGGAGACCATAACAAGGACTTTGGATTTTTGTCTAAGTGTGATGGGAGATGCCAAATGGCTTTTTTTTTTTTTTTAGATAGAGTCTCACTCTGTTGCCCAGGCTGGAGTGCAGTGGTGTGATCTCGGCTCACTGCAACTTCTGCCTCCCGGTTCAAGCAATTCTCCTGGTTCAGCCTCCCTAGTAGCTGGGATTACGGGCGCCCGCCACCACATCTGGCTAATTTTTGTATTTTTAGTAGAGAAGGGGTTTCACTATGTTGGCCAGGCTGGTCTTGAACTCCTGATCTCAAGACATCTGCCCGCCTCGGCCTCCCAATGTGCTGGGGTTACAGGCGTGAGCCACAGTATCGGGCAGCCAGATGGTTTTTAGTACAAGAACGACACTGTATTTTAAAATAATTATTCAGTTTCCTGCTTATGTGGGGATATATAAGGTTGTCATGAGGAGTAAATTGGAGAGATTAAGTGAGAGGACTCATGTAAGGCTCTTTGTAGGTGCGAGGCAGAATAGACAGTTGAGTGGATATTGGCCATGATGGTGACATAGTCGGCGCACTGAGGAATTCAGGGTAGGGCTGGGAGCTGGAGACGGTAATAACCTGGGGGTCTGTGCATACAGGCTGGAGTCCAAGACATGGTTCAGAGACAGTTCCTCTAGTCAGCCTAAGGCTAGGTGCTGTGGCTCTTCGCTGTAATCCCAGCATTTTGGGAGGCTGAGGTGTGAGGATCACTTGAGTCCAGGAGTTGGAGACCAGCCTGGGCAACATGACGAAACCCCATCTCTACAAAAAATACAAACCAAACCAAACAAACACACAAAAAACGGTGGCTCTATTCAGCCTGATAGAAACGACTTGTGGTACAGGCCCTAAGTTAGGTACGCTGCTGCCCAAGAGCCTGACTGGTAGATGGAGATGTGAAAGGGACACAGGGCTCTCCAGGTAAGCAGGAGGCAGCAAGAATGACAGTTCCAGGGGTTCTAAGTGGAAGGAAGAGGGGGCCAGGAGGAAGGGACTTCAGGTCAGATTGAGGGGGCATGTGCCATCCGAAAGAGGAGAATGTCGATGTAACTGTGAAAGTCCAAGTCCTAGCTGCTTTTCCACTGCCCTGGTGTACAACCTCAGGCCCTGCAGACTGCACATCTGAGGACCCCTGCCTGCCCTGTCTGGCTTCTCTGAATCTAATATGGGAGAAGATGCGTTTGAAAAAGAACACGGAAGAGGGAGAGAGAAAAAAAGCACCAAGGTCCATGTTCAGAGAGCCCTGGTAATTTTAACTTGCAACTCACCCAAGAAGAGCCTAATGGTCGCAAGAGTATGTAGGAAGGCCCCAACCCGACCCGGCCCAGCACGCAGCACCCAAGGGCGGCTGGAAGCGCAATGCGCGTGCCCAGTACAGCGCTATTCAGTCTGCAGGCTTTTTGAGGATTTCAACTTCAAAGAACGGTCGGCTTCGGGGCGAACTTTGCTTCAGTCCCAGGCCTCGGGAGGCAGCGAGGAAACAGACTGGGACACCGAGCATGCAGAAGGGGAGTGGTCTTGAAATACGCGGAAAGCGAGAATGCACCCCTCCTGGCCAGCCTTGCCGGGCGAAGTGAGAAGTACTGAGGCCTGAGAAGGCTCCACGCGTGCGCAAAGGGCCGCTCGCTGTGATTACTGGGGTGGCGATGGTTGTGATGACGCCGCTGCCCCGCCTGCGCCGGAAGGGAAACCCCAGGGGAGGCGGAGGCCAGCGGGGATTTCTGAAGCCAAGTGGTCCCCTTCATCCACGACGGACAGGAAGGGCGACCCCCTGAGGCCACTTCCAGGTCTTGCGACCAGAGGAGAGTTACCAAGGAGACGCTCCTCCCGAGGCCTCGCGCGTCGGAAGCTTCTGTCCCCTGGATTCCGGTTGACGGACGCGTCCCCCGAGCAGGTTCTCGGTAGCAGCCGACACGCCCCACTCCGGGCACAGCGAGGTCTGAGGACCACGCTAAGGCATCACGTCCGCCCTGATCCGCGGCCGCTATGGAACGGGCGGAGCCGCAGCGGAGGGCGCTCCGCTTTGACGTCACTTCCTGTGAGCCCGGCGGTGACAACGGCAACATGGCCTTGAACGGAGCTGGTGAGGACCTGGGCGGCAGGGGTTTGTGGCTGTGAGGTACGGGAGGCAGCCCGCTCCGGCAAGACCCCCAGTCCCTATGCCTCTCTTCCCCAGAAGTCGACGACTTCTCCTGGGAGCCCCCGACTGAGGCGGAGACGAAGGTGCTGCAGGCGCGACGGGAGCGGCAAGATCGCATCTCCCGGCTCATGGGCGACTATCTGCTGCGCGGTTACCGCATGCTGGGCGAGACGTGTGCGGACTGCGGGGTGAGGCGAGACTCGGGCGAGTGACCGGGGATGGGTCCGCGGGCCAGGCCACTCAGCCCTTCCCCGGCCCTCCCCTCTGGACCCCATTGCCGGCGTCTCATTCCGGCCCCGTGTGCTTTTTGGTCCGTAGACGATCCTCCTCCAAGACAAACAGCGGAAAATCTACTGCGTGGCTTGTCAGGAACTCGACTCAGACGTGGATAAAGATAATCCCGGTAAGAGTAAAAAATAATCCGGGAGAGGGGCCGGATATGCTTAGGGGGGAAGCGTGGTTAAGTGGTGATAGAGGCCCGAGAACAGTAGGGCTGAGAGGTGACAGTGGAGTCTCTGGGTGGGGTAGAAGTAAAATTATTTCTCCTTTAGGCTCTAAAGAGGACCCTTAACTCAATAAGAGCACCAAGCACCTCCTGTGTGCCAGCCACTGCGCGAGAGTCTGAGTTCAACCAGGCCCAGTACTGATGGAGAATTGAAGCTAGGGCATAAATGTGATACAAAGTAGAAAGTGGATGAGTTGCCTTATAGAGGGACAGGGAAAACACCTCAAGCACAGAAAGAGCAGAGCAGAAAAGGAGATGGCTCAGGGCTGAGGTGGGCCAGGCATCCTGACCATTCCACCCACTTTCTCCTCTTTTTAGCTCTGAATGCCCAGGCTGCCCTCTCCCAAGCTCGGGAGCACCAGCTGGCCTCAGCCTCAGAGCTCCCCCTGGGCTCTCGACCTGCGCCCCAGCCCCCAGTACCTCGTCCGGAGCACTGTGAGGGAGCTGCAGCAGGACTCAAGGCAGCCCAGGGGCCACCTGCTCCTGCTGTGCCTCCAAATACAGATGTCATGGCCTGCACACAGACAGCCCTCTTGCAGAAGCTGACCTGGGCCTCTGCTGAACTGGGCTCTAGCACCTCCCTGGAGACTAGCATCCAGCTGTGTGGCCTTATCCGCGCATGTGCGGAGGCCCTGCGCAGCCTGCAGCAGCTACAGCACTAAGAGAAGCCCCTGAGAAAAACCCTCTAGAAAAACAGCTGTTCCTCTGTGTGGTTTGTTCTTTTCCTGGTTCCAAGTGTGCATGCCAGCCCCAGCTCCACTCACCTTTTTCCAGCTTTTGGCCTCTTCACCTCTCCACTCTCTGCTCTCCTTGACGCCCTGAGATGAGTTGAGCTTGTTTCTTCTCAGTTTCCCCAGTCAGGATGAGGGAGTAGGTAGAGGACTATGTGATGCCCCTTTTCTAAGGAAGAAGCCATAGCCTTTTCAAAGGTAGCAGTCAGAGGGGTGGACCCTAGCCTTGTCTCTGGCAGCACCTCTGCAGCCTCTTCCGCCATCTGGTGTCCATTCCCCACCTGGAAGTGAGGTTTTGTGTTCCGATCCCCTTGATAGATTCCCCTCCTTCCCCTGAGCATCCTGACCCTATCAGCCTATCCCATCTCATGCCCACCCCAGGTACTCAGACACCGACAGGAGTTTGTGGTGACCCCAGCGTCAGGTGGCACGTTAGGCACCAAGTGTGGACTTGCCAGTCTCCTGACTCCACTGTTAGATCATTTTCCTTGGGAGGGTAATGGGCAGAACACTGTGTGGGGGCGGGGCGGGGCGCGGCGGGGAGACGGGGTAGCAAAAAGAACCGTGAAGAAACCACGCCTGCCCCCTTCAGCCTTTTCCCCCCTCCGCCGCATTTTTCCATCTCCCCTTGAGTGAGTGGATGTCCCGTTGCCTTTTCTCAGCTTTGCGCGACGTGGTCCCACAACCGTTGCCTTTTTAAGAGAGGCCCGGCCCATCCAGAGGGGGTGGGGCAGAGGCGGAGTCTGAGGAGCTGGGGAAGGAACAAAGCGAGGCCTGCGGGCGGCGGCTGGGCTCCGGCGGGGCCGCGGGGTGCGGGGCCTGCGGGCGGCGGCCCGGGCGGAGCGTTGGAGGGAAGGAGGTGGCATCGCCGTCCGCGCCGGCCCCGGCCATGAACGGGCTGCCCTCGGCAGAGGCGCCGGGCGGGGCGGGCTGCGCTTTGGCCGGGCTCCCACCGCTGCCGCGCGGCCTCAGCGGCCTCCTTAATGCGAGCGGGGGCTCGTGGCGGGAGCTGGAGCGCGTCTACAGCCAGCGCAGCCGCATCCACGACGAACTGAGCCGCGCCGCCCGCGCCCCGGACGGGCCCCGCCACGCCGCAGGCGCCGCCAACGCGGGACCCGCAGCCGGCCCGCGTCGTCCTGTCAACCTCGACTCAGCTCTGGCCGCGCTGCGCAAGGAGATGGTGAGTGGGTGGGCGCCGGGCCAGCTGGGCGGGGGGCTGACGCGGAACGCAGGGGACTGGGACAGGCGGCCTGGGTCTCAGAGGACTTGCAGGCACCAGTTGGGTTGCAAGGGTTATGGTAACAATAATTAGTGATAGTTACCAATTATGGCAGTAGTTACCATATATTTTCAAATGTTTTGCTGACGTTACTTCATTTCATCCGGCTAAATGGATAACCCCATTTTTTGGGTGAGGGTCATGACTAAAGTTGCATAGCTTGCAGGTGGTGCCCGATGTCCACAAAAACTTCGTTTAGGAAGGTGCGGGGAAGATGGGCTGGGGCCCACTATTCCAGGGGGCGGGGCGGGGCTGGGGTGGCCTGGACCCCAACTCCAGCCCACCCTCAGTTGTCTGCAGGTGGGGCTGCGGCAGTTGGACATGTCCCTGTTGTGCCAGCTGTGGGGCCTGTACGAGTCAATCCAGGACTACAAACACCTGTGCCAAGACCTGAGCTTCTGCCAGGACCTGTCATCCTCCCTCCATTCGGACAGCTCCTACCCACCGGATGCGGGCCTGTCTGACGACGACGAGCCTCCCGATGCCAGCCTGCCTCCTGACCCGCCACCCCTTACGGTGCCCCAGACGCACAATGCCCGTGACCAGTGGCTGCAGGATGCCTTCCACATCAGCCTCTGAAGAGCTGGGGGGCAGGGGGCATGCACCCATGCAAAAGGCTCAGAAACTCCCCCTCCGGCAAGCCCTCAGACTGCGGAGCCTGCGCCTTCCCCCCTACCGCCTCACCTCACAGGAGGGCCAGGCATGTATTCCTCAGAGGCGAAACTGCCAAACCCTTTCTCCTGTCTTGGGTTGGCTGGCACTGGGGTGGGCACCTAGGGTACAGCCTCTGCTCATGGCACTGGGCCTCCAGTTCTTCCACATGTGTGCACCCCCAGCTTGGCCAACCCTCAGCCTTGCGGTGGGGCCTGAAGCATCTTCCCTTCCGCTTGGCGTCTCTGGGATTGGGATGAGTGCCTGGCTCCCATCTCCTCCTCACCTTTTGTTGCTATCGGCAGCTGCTGGCTCAGGGGCATCCCACCTCCGGGCTCTGGGTTCCTCTGCCCTGGAAGGGCTCCAGGACCCGTCCCAATAACCACCCACGGCCAGGAGGGCCAAGGCCCCGTGCTGGATATTTAAATTTAGGGGCCGGTCTCCAGGGCGCGTAGATAAATAAATACACTCAGCGTCGTTGTGCTCTGCCTGGCTGGCTCTGGGGCGGGAAGACCGCGGTGTTTGTGGCAGGTGCGGCCCCGCGCTCTGCCAGCAGGTGGCGCCCGAGACACCCTCCCCCCCGCCCCGCGCCGAGTGAAGGCCCGGCAGTCCCGCCGGGGCGGGGCTGGGGGCGCTGCCTGCTGGTCGAGCCTGGCTCAGCCGCCGGGTGACTGCGGTCGAGTCACTTCCCCTCTCTCGCCCGCGACCTCCGAGTACCCCGCTCCCTCCTCCCAGTTCGCTTCGGGCTTTCCCTGCCTGCCGGGAAGGAAGGAGAAGGAGCCGCCCACCTTGAGGAGGGAAACTTTCCACCCCGCGCGGGGCGGGGTTGAGGCGGCGCAGGAAATGGGTGGCCGGAGTCGGCGGAGCAAGGGGCCCCGGCGGGGGCGGGGGAGGCGCCTCCGGGAACGGCCTGGGACCTCACGCCCCGCGGGTGGGAGGGAGGGGTGGCAGAGGCCGAGGGGAGTGAAGTCGCGGCACCTCGGGCCTTCCCGGAGGCCAGGCATGAGACTCCGCGGCGGTGAAGTTTGATTGGGGTTCCAGGGACCCGTATTCCCCGCTCAGTCTGTGAAGACCGCCGGCTCTCCCCACAGCACTAGCGGTCTTTACAGTTATCTGTGGAAGGTTTCTTAGGAAACCGGGGACCCACACCGCTGGGACTGAGAACCAAACCCAGTTGTCAAGCCCACCGGAAGAAGCCAGCACGTTCGGAGACAGTGGGTACTCAGCCCCCTACACGCGCACACGACACCTCACAACCTCCTGAAAAGAGGTGAAGCCGCACACCGAGGTGTGCGGACGAACAGCACATCCCCGCGCCCTGCTGCAGCCATTTGCCTCCTGGAGATGCAGCCCAGATGGCAGTCCTGGCACTCAGACATCCCGTTAAACCAAGTAGCAGTCACGCACCGGGCTCCTGTCCATTTACACACCTTGCAGAGCAGCGGGAAGGAACAAACTGACCTGTTGCCCCAGGGCAGCTGACACCTGCAGAGGCTCATTACCATGCAGGGCGGGTGGGTAGGCGATAAGGGCTCTAATCTAGGGGTTCACAGCTGCTAACGCTCCAGGCAGGCTTTCCTGGGGAGGGAGAGTAAACATACACAAAAATGACACGTTTTCCCCATCCATTATAGCGCATCCCATTTAATAAGGAGGCATGGCAAAATCAGCCAGGCTTTCCGATAAATGCCTTCTGAGGTTCATCCTCTCAGGGATTCCCTAAAAGGCGGAACTACAATTATCCCCATTTAATAGACGTTGAAACTGAGGCTCAGAGTGTTAGCGCTTTGCCCAAGGTCACACTTGGTTGGAGGTCAGTTATGATTCTCCAGCTACTTGTTGGGGTTTGGGATTATCTTCCCACTTGACAGCAGAGTCAGGTTCTGAGGTTGGACCACCGAGGTTACTGACGCCTTCCTGCTCTGGTTAAGACGTGGGTGGCTGCACCTTGGAGTTGAGAGCTGGTCCTCGTCCACATTCACAGTATGACTCTGAGCAAGTCCCTTCCCCTTTCTGGGTCTCAGTTTTCCCAGTCGGTGAAAGGGGGCCAGTAGTACGTACCTCCCAGGGCTGCGGGCAGGAAGGAAGGCGGCCGGGCAGCGCTCTCTAGGGTGGCACCAAGTTGCTGGTTGCCCTCTCTCCACGCAGCCTCTGCGCGCACCGAGCGGGCACTGCGGTCGGGCGACACCCCTTCCACGCCCCCCTCCCCCGCCCCCGCTCCCGCTCCCGGGTCGCGGCGCGAGGCCCCGGAAGCCGGGTCGCCCCGCCCCCGCGCTCCTGCCCCGGCCCCCGCCCCGCGCCGCAGCCCCGCCCGCCTTCCGACGGGGGTGCGGCTCCAGGAAACGGCGCGCTCCCAGCTCCGCGCTCGGCCACCCGACGCGCCCCAGGCGACCCCGCAGACTCAGCCAGACCACCCTGCGGGCCCCAGCGGCGGCAGCGGAGAGCGCGGTCCCGGGTCGGAGCCTGGGACACCTCCGCACGGACGGGGCGGGCGGCGCGGACAGGCCATGGGGACCCGGGCCGGGCCAGCGGTGGCGGGCCAGCGGGAGCCCCGGGCCTGAGAAGTGGGCGGCGGGGCGGCGGGGGCCATGACCTCGGTGTGGAAGCGCCTGCAGCGCGTGGGCAAGCGGGCGGCCAAGTTCCAGTTCGTGGCCTGTTACCACGAGCTGGTGTTGGAGTGCACCAAGAAATGGTGAGTGGGAGGGAGGCGGGGGGGCTCCCCCGAACTTGCTGGGACCTCATCCGGCCCTTTAAGCCTGAGAGGACTCTGCCCCCCAGCCCAATGACCAAATGGGCCCCCACCCCAGCTTGGGCCCTGGTTCCGTTCCCAGGCTCGGAGATTCAGAAGTGCCCTTGCAATTTGTGAGACCCCTGGAGTTGGGGGCGTGGGCAGCTTTCCCTGCGCGGGGGTCAGGACTTTCAGGCCTGAGGTTCTGCCTGTGTCCACTCCTTCCTCAGCTGCGGTCAGGGCTGGGGGAGGGAGGCCGCATGTCTTGTGCCAGAAAGGTGGTTCAGGGTGGCATTGGAAAAGGGATCAAGTTTTGAGGTCTGCAGGTGGCTAGGGCTGGGGCAGGAGCCTCCCTGACCTTACTTAGTCCAGCTAAGAACAGAGATGTTGCCCCCTCCTCCCCTGCCATCTTGTTGAGCCAGAAGAACCCCTCCAACTCCCGCCTCTTCAGCCAGAGTGCTGGGAGGCTGGAAACATCTCCACAATGTCCTTAAAAGGGGAAACTGAGTGCTGGGAGGATTGAGGAGGGAGGCGGGGAGCAGCTTAAAGGGGCCTGACGACCTAGGAGGTTGTGGGTCCGGGAGGAGAGGGTTGCGGAGGGCAAGGTGGCAGGGTGAGGGGTGATTCACGAGAGGGTGCAGGCCCCAGCCCGGACTACCAACAGGTTCAGGGGCATCTCGTTCACATGCCGCCACCCATAGCTGCCCAGGCCCCTGCGTCACACCCTAAATATACGTGCTTGCTGGTGTCAGCTTCCCTTGGCTGGATTAGGGCACAGCTGTGGGGGCCTCACCCGCCAGGCGGGGCTAAATTTAGGCTCCCCAGGGGAAGGGCTGGGGCAGGAAGGGACCATGGGGTCCAGGGGGAGGGGAGTAAGCAGGAGGCTGGGGTCCCTTGGGCAGCTGCCATATCCTTGGCCTTGCCCACACTGGGCCTGCTAGAGGGCCATTCACATCTTTCAGCAGAGCCTGGGAGAGCTTGGGGGCTGGCACTTGAACTCTGGCCTCTGGCTCCTGCTCCAGCATCCTGCGGGAGGCCAGGAAAACACTGGGCACAGCAGGCTGAGGGTGCCGGCAGTGTCAACGCAGCTGAGTCACAGGCAGCTGTGGGTAGGGCCTCCTGGGCTGCTTAGCCTGGAGCCCAGGCCGGGAAGCTGCCCCTGCCCAGGTTGCAGCTTCCCAGGAGGGCGTGCCCAGCCTGAGTCAGGCTGCCCAGCCAAGCCCTGCCCTCCCTAGGCACCCCCTGTCCGCTTCCCCTTTCTGGGAAGGCCCCTTAGTTACCCTTGCTCTGCCATCGCTGGCAATTTGGGCTTGGGGAAGGGAACTTGGCTCTGGGCTGGAGGGCTCTAGGCTCAACCGTGTAAACTTGTTTGGCTCCAAACCTCTGTGGGCCTCAGCATCCTCAGGGTTAACAGAGAGGCACTTATCCTGGCTTGGCCTCAGACGAACAGTGAGCTGGGCAAACCCCAGCATCACGAGAGGGTGCAGGCATGGGGCTGGGTACAGGCAAGGCCAGTTTACGTGCTGCCCTCGGCCGGATCGTCCCCTCAAGCATCACCCCTCCTGGGCAGCAGTTGAACATTCTAACCCCAAGGGGCCCTCTGCCCCCAGGCCCAGCCATGAGTCCGCTCAGTGCCTGGGAATGGGCTCTGCGCAGCCATCTCTGTCCTCTGGCTTTGCCTCTGCCTCTCCTCCATGTCTGACCTGGCATATGCTGTTCAGCTTAGATGTCACCCCCTGGAAGTCTTTTCTGATTGCCCTCCAGGCTCCACTGTCATCATCTTGCCGAAAGCTGATCCTCCTTGGGACCCCTGCGCCCAGCAAAGGGCTGGACATGGTGGGCGAGGGATGGCGGTGTTGGTTAATGACAGGCTGACCCTCTGCTGCTTCTCCGGCCTCACCCGCAACTCTTTGCCCCTCTCTCTGATGTCACCCTCCAGCCGCAGACCCTTGGACTTGCCATTCCCTCTTTCTCCAGATCCTCACACAGCCCATCCCCCTGCCACTCATCTCTGCCCAGACACCCAACCTCAAGGAGACCCCCAAGGGGTTTCCTCACATCACCCTGGAGTTCGCTTGTTAATTTATTTTCCTTCTTGACTGGTAGTCTGCCCCCACCTCCATTGTCCTCACCGGAAAGGTCTTGTCTCTCTTTTGCCCTCCTCTGTCCCCAAAACTGGGCTGGGTTTATGGTGGGTGCTCCACAAACATCTTTGTGCGAAGGGACTTCTTTTATCCCTCGTCTTTGTCTCTCCCTGTGTTGGAGTCTGCGTGTGTGCACGATGCTCACATGTGCATCTGTGTCTGGCATCTCTTGCCAGGTCCTTGTGTTTCTGTGTGTCTTGGTCTCTGTATGTGCCTGTCCCTTTCTCTCTTGCTGTCTTTCCTCATAGTCCCTGCCTGCCCACACTCTCTGGGCCTTTGCCCTTCTGCTCTGGCCCCACCCTACCTTAGCAGCTCCACCCTGCACCCTGTGGCCCCAGATAAGGGGCTGCCCAGGCCCTCTCCTGGAGGAGGGGGAGGTGGGCAAAAGGAAGACCCTGAGGGAGCTGGGGGAGGAGGAAGAGGAGATGGGGAGGCAGGTGAGCCTGACCAAGCAGCCTGCTCCCTTTCTCCCTCCCCTTCCCCCTCCCCCAGGCAGCCAGATAAGCTGGTGGTGGTATGGACCCGTCGGAACCGACGCATCTGCTCCAAGGTGGGGAAGGATGGCAACTGGGGATCCAGGTTAGGGATGGGGGCCGGTGGGAGGCTGATGGGGGCTGATGGGGGAGTGGAGTGAGGTTCAAGCACAGATCAGAATCCACAGAGGGGAGGGGAAGATGGTGTCAAGGTTGGTGATAGGGGGTGCAGGTGGGAGGGAAGAGTTAAGATGGGGGGAGGACTCAGATTGTCCCTTGTAGGCCCACAGCTGGCAGCCGGGCATCCAGAACCCATACCGGGGCACCGTGGTGTGGATGGTACCTGAGAATGTGGACATCTCTGTGACCCTCTACAGGGTGAGTCTCTAGCCCTCCAGCATGGATGGCAATTGCAACACAGGCAGTTGCAACAATTGCAACACAGGTCTCCTGGTAGGTTGTTCATCCAGATAGAAGAGGATGCGGGGGGTGAGGCCAAGAATTAGGGGGGCCTGCTCAGCATCACTGGCCCAGGAGGTCTCCTTGGAGGAGGCAGCATTTACCCAACACATGCAGCATGAGAGGCAGCTGGGACCAGAACTTGGGGTGCATCCCAGGAGGAGGTAGCAACCACCGCGTGCACCTGTAATCCCAGCTACTCGGGAGGCTGAGGCACGAGAATTGCTTGAACCTGGGAGGCAGAGGTTGCAGTGAGCCAAGATCGCACCCCTGCACTCCAGCCTCGACGACAGAGGAAGACTCCATCTCAAAAAAAAAAAAAAAGCCACCACTACCAAGCACCTCCTGAGCCAGACAAGCTCTGCTCCCTTTGCTGCTGCCCCAGCAGCCCTGTACTCACCAGCACCCTTCTTCCCAGGACCCCCACGTGGACCAGTATGAGGCCAAAGAGTGGACATTTATTATTGAAAATGTGAGTGTCTGGAGTGGGCTCAGGTCTGGAATCTTGGGGACCCTGGGACAGCACTGATGCCCCTTCTCCTGGTCTCTCCCCTGGCCCACAGGAGTCTAAGGGGCAGCGGAAGGTGCTGGCCACGGCCGAGGTGGACCTGGCCCGCCATGCAGGGCCCGTGCCTGTCCAAGTCCCACTGAGGCTGCGGCTGAAGCCGAAGTCAGTGAAGGTGGTGCAGGCTGAGCTGAGCCTCACTCTTTCCGGGGTGCTGCTGCGGGAGGGCCGTGCCACGTGAGTGCCTACCTGCCCTCCTTGATCCTGGCCTGTGACCTCTGACCCCACCCTCACCTTTAACCTCTGCCTCCCAGGGACGATGACATGCAGAGTCTCGCAAGCCTCATGAGTGTGAAGCCTAGTGATGTGGGCAACTTGGATGACTTTGCTGAGAGTGATGAAGATGAGGCTCATGGCCCAGGAGCCCCGGAGGCCTGGGCTCGAGTCCCCCAGCCAGGTGGGCTCACAGCCTGCTGTGGATCGAGACTGCCAAGACCTGGGGAGGGAGGGTTACCCGGGCCACCAGCCACTTGCTGTGCCCGCCCTGTGATGGGAACTCATTACTGCCCAGGCAGTCCCAACCAACCCAGCAGCCTCAATTGTCCCAACCTGGCTGCTGGTCCCACGATAGCCTTGGTCTTCAGCTGAGTCCTGGAGGATGGGTTCCCAATGTCTCGCTGGGCTCCTGGGTCCTCTCCTCATCCCTTTGTGGTGCTTGCCAGGCCCGTACCTGACCCAGGACAGCTGGGTCAGAAGCCCGGCTCCTGATCCCTTACCACCAGCCCTCCTGGGCCAGCTGGGGCTTCCTCATCCCTCCCTGCTGCTTGTCCAGGCTTTTTCTCTGTCCACTGTTGAGGTTCTCTCTCTCTTTCTCTCCACATCTGTGGGCCTGTCTCTTCTCGCAGGCCGGGGCGGTGCCCTGAGGCCAGGGCGTTTCCCAGGTAGGACCTGCACTGTAGTTGGGGGAGGGGGTCAGGCCTGTGGGGCCCTGCCCTGGGCTGACTCTGCCCTTCTCCCCTCTCCTACCATTCCCAGATCCCTCTCGAGAGCTGAAGACGCTTTGTGAGGAGGAGGAGGAAGGCCAAGGACGACCCCAGCAGGCAGGTGAGACCCAGGCTGGGGTTGGGGGTGGAGACTGGACCCTAGGTCACTGGGCCCAGGCCACAGTGTCCCCCTCTTTCTTCTCAGTTGCCAGCCCTTCTAATGCTGAGGATACCAGCCCAGCCCCTGTGAGTGCTCCTGCACCCCCAGCCAGAACCTCCCGAGGCCAGGGGTCAGAACGAGCTAATGAAGCGGGGGGCCAGGTAGGCCCTGAGGCCCCAAGGCCCCCGGAAACCTCACCAGAGATGAGGTGAGCTTTGGAACCAGCCGCACCCCCCATTGCCCCCTGATAGGAGCTGCAGTCCTCACCCCCACCAACCTGCCTCCAGGGCCCCAACAGTCTGAAGGGTGGCAGATGGTGCTGAGAGTTGGGGCCAAAGCAGCCCCCCAACTCCCCCTCCTGCTCTCTTCTCAGGTCTTCAAGGCAGCCAGGCCAGGACACGGCCCCCACCCCAGCCCCTCGGCTCCAGAAAGGCTCTGATGCCCTCCGGCCCCCAGTCCCCCAGGGGGAAGATGAGGTCCCCAAAGCCTCAGGGGCTCCTCCAGCAGGATTGGGCTCTGCTAGGGAGACCCAGGCCCAGGCATTCCCTCAGGAAGGGACAGAAGCCCATGGAGCTAGGCTGGGCCCGAGCATTGAGGATAAAGGTTCTGGAGACCCTTTTGGAAGGCAGAGACTCAAGGCTGAAGAGATGGACACTGAGGACAGGCCAGAGGCCAGTGGGGTGGACACTGAGCCCAGGTCAGGAGGCAGAGAGGCAAACACTAAGAGGTCAGGAGTCAGAGCTGGGGAGGCTGAAGAGAGTTCAGCAGTTTGTCAAGTGGATGCTGAGCAGAGGTCAAAGGTGAGACATGTGGACACTAAGGGACCAGAGGCGACAGGGGTGATGCCTGAGGCAAGATGCAGGGGGACCCCTGAGGCTCCTCCAAGGGGCTCTCAGGGGAGGCTGGGAGTCAGGACCAGGGATGAGGCTCCCTCAGGCCTGAGCCTGCCCCCAGCGGAGCCTGCAGGGCACTCTGGGCAACTTGGTGACCTCGAGGGGGCCAGGGCTGCTGCAGGCCAGGAGAGAGAGGGTGCAGAAGTGAGGGGCGGAGCACCTGGTATTGAGGGGACAGGCCTGGAGCAGGGCCCTTCTGTTGGAGCAATAAGCACCAGGCCCCAGGTGAGCAGCTGGCAAGGGGCCCTGTTATCAACTGCCCAGGGGGCAATATCCAGGGGTCTGGGAGGCTGGAAGGCAGAAGCTGGGGGTTCAGGGGTCCTGGAAACAGAGACTGAGGTGGTAGGGTTGGAGGTGCTGGGAACCCAGGAGAAAGAAGTTGAGGGGTCAGGGTTCCCAGAGACTAGGATACTAGAAATTGAGATATTGGGGGCCTTGGAGAAAGAAGCAGCAAGATCAAGGGTCCTGGAGTCAGAGGTTGCTGGGACAGCACAGTGTGAGGGACTGGAGACCCAGGAAACAGAGGTGGGGGTCATAGAGACCCCAGGGACAGAGATTGAGGTATTGGGGACCCAGAAAACAGAAGCTGGGGGTTCAGGAGTTTTGCAGACAAGAACTACGATAGCAGAGACTGAGGTACTGGTGACCCAGGAGATATCTGGGGATTTAGGGCCACTGAAGATAGAAGATACAATACAGTCTGAGATGCTGGGGACCCAGGAGACAGAGGTGGAAGCTTCTAGGGTACCAGAGTCAGAGGCTGAGGGGACAGAGGCTAAAATATTAGGGACCCAGGAGATAACAGCTAGGGATTCAGGGGTCCCAGAGATAGAAGCAGAGATAGCAGAGTCTGACATATTGGTAGCCCAGGAGATAGAGGTGGGACTTTTGGGGGTTCTGGGAATAGAGACTGGGGCAGCAGAAGGTGCGATATTGGGGACCCAAGAGATAGCATCTAGGGATTCAGGGGTCCCAGGGTTAGAAGCTGATACAACAGGGATCCAGGTGAAAGAGGTTGGGGGTTCAGAGGTTCCAGAGATAGAGACTGGGACAGCAGAAACTGAGATATTGGGGACCCAAGAGATAGCATCTAGGAGTTCAGGGGTCCCAGGGCTAGAATCTGAGGTAGCTGGGGCCCAGGAGACAGAGGTGGGGGGTTCAGGGATCTCAGGGCCCAAGGCTGGAATGGCAGAGGCCCGAGTACTGATGACCCGAAAGACAGAAATTATAGTTCCAGAGGCTGAGAAGGAACAGGCTCAGACTTCGGGGGTCCAGGAAGCAGAGACTAGAGTTGGGAGTGCTCTCAAATATGAGGCTTTAAGGGCCCCAGTCACTCAGCCAAGAGTTTTAGGATCCCAGGAAGCAAAAGCAGAGATTTCAGGAGTACAAGGGTCAGAGACTCAAGTTCTGAGAGTCCAGGAGGCAGAGGCTGGGGTTTGGGGGATGTCAGAGGGCAAATCTGGGGCTTGGGGGGCCCAGGAAGCAGAGATGAAGGTTTTAGAGTCTCCAGAGAACAAATCTGGTACTTTTAAGGCCCAGGAAGCGGAGGCTGGGGTCTTGGGAAATGAGAAGGGGAAAGAAGCTGAGGGAAGCCTCACAGAGGCCAGCCTGCCTGAAGCACAGGTGGCCAGTGGGGCAGGGGCTGGGGCGCCCAGGGCCTCTTCCCCAGAGAAGGCTGAAGAGGACAGGAGGCTGCCGGGCAGCCAGGTAGGGATGGGGGCCGCCGAGGGCCCAGTCTGCTGCTTCCCACTAACCTGGGGCTGAGCGAACGGCGGCTCTGCATGGACCCACCTGGTGGAATGGGATCGGGTGGGGTGGGGGGCTCAGCTTGAAGGAGCCCCCTCATCCCCTCCTCTCTCAGGATGCCCTGGCTCTCTTACCCCATCTTCCCTGGGCCGCATGGAGCTAGACACCTCTAAGCTGATTTTCTGGGCTGACTTTGAGGTGTGGCTGCTGGTGACCTCTGATCTTGTCTGGGGGCCACTGACCTTTTAGGTGACCTTGGCAGATAACCCTGGATCTGGAAACCCTTTTACCTGGCCCCAAGGCTCTAGCCAGTGGTCTCTGGTGACCCCTGCAAGCTCAGAGATGGGGCTGTTGTGTGCCAGGCATGAGCTTCCCCAAGAGGCAGAGGGCACACATCCCATTTATACATTCCCTAAGCCCACCCCTGTGTCCTCAGGCACCACCTGCCCTGGTCAGCTCCAGCCAGTCCCTGCTGGAGTGGTGCCAGGAAGTCACCGCTGGCTACCGTGGCGTCCGCATCACCAACTTCACCACATCCTGGCGCAACGGCTTGGCCTTCTGTGCCATCCTGCACCGATTCTACCCAGACAAGATGTGAGCTGCCAGAGGGGTGGGAACGAATGGGGGAGCCATCAGGGAGGGCAGTGTGGACCCAGCCTCTGACCAGCACACTCTCTGCAGTGACTATGCCTCGCTAGACCCACTCAACATCAAGCAGAACAACAAGCAGGTGAGATGGGGTGGGGGGCTGCCTGGAGGGAAGGAGGGTCTGGAGAGCCAGGCTCTCAGTGTCAGATTTGGAGAAAGTGGACTGCCGGGCCCAGCAGTGGCTTCTGGAAGTTCTGCCACCTTTTACCCCTTTGGTCATTAAATTTTTTGTTTTCCTTATTTTCGTTTGTTTGTTTTAAAGCGTTTTTCCTCCCTTAGATGGTTTTTCCAAAACCACCCTTTGGTAACGGGGTGGACGGTGTGCCGTTGCTAAGCAACGCGAGGGCGGGCCCTGTTGCTGGATTTCCCTCGCTAGGAGGGGGCGGTGTTGCTAGGCAAAACCCGGGGTGCCAATCCCGGGGACCCCCTCCGTGGGGCGGCACCGCAGCGTTGCCGGGTGGCGCGGGCCACCGCCGCCGCTGACCCCGAGTGCACCCTTCCCCTAGGCCTTCGATGGCTTCGCGGCTCTGGGAGTGTCGCGGCTGCTGGAGCCCGCGGACATGGTGCTACTGTCGGTGCCCGACAAGCTCATCGTCATGACGTACCTGTGCCAGATCCGCGCCTTCTGCACCGGGCAGGAGCTGCAGCTGGTACAACTGGAGGGCGGCGGCGGCGCTGGCACGTACCGCGTGGGCAGCGCCCAGCCCAGCCCGCCCGACGACCTGGACGCCGGAGGCCTGGCGCAGCGGCTGCGCGGTCACGGGGCCGAGGGGCCCCAGGAGCCCAAGGAGGCCGCAGACCGCGCGGACGGGGCGGCCCCGGGGGTGGCCTCCAGGAACGCGGACGCGGGCCGCGCCTCCAAGGACGGCGGGACCAAGGCCCCCCGAGAGTCGCGACCCGCGGAGGTCCCGGCCGAGGGGCTGGTGAACGGGGCGGGGGCACCGGGCGGCGGCGGCGTGAGGCTGCGACGGCCCTCGGTCAACGGGGAGCCCGGGCCGGTGCCCCCGCCCCGCGCGCACTGCTCCTTCTCCCACGTGCGCGACGCCGACCTGCTCAAGAAGAGGCGCTCGCGGCTGCGGAACAGCAGCTCGTTCTCGGTGGACGATCCGGACGCGGGAGCCGCGGGAGCTGCGGCTGCAGTGAGTGTCAAGGCTCCTTCTTTCTTCCCCCGCCGCAGCGCGGGGTCCCGGGAAGATGGGCAGAGAACGGGCGAGCCCCCAGGGGCCCCAAGGACAGAGCTGGCGCGAGGGTGACGGTTTCAGAGTGGCGGGGCTCGGCTGGACCCAGGAGGGGCTATCTGATCAGAGGGACCCTGGTGCTGTGGAAGAGTCCTCTGGTGTGGTAGTGAGCTCCCCGTTAGGGGACGCATTTGAGCCAAGGCCCACCAGGCAGGGTCCCCAGCTTTGCGGCCAGCCTGGGATAAGTGCTGAGGGTTTTTAGTGCTTGGCACTTGGTGTGGGGAATCAGGCTGCAGAAGTTCCCGGAGCATCCACGTTCCTGGCACTCTGCCCAGTGCTTGGTAGGCTGGAAGGTGGGTTTGGGCATTTCTTTCCCTGCAGGTGGCTCATCGTTAACCAGCAGCCACCCTGCCCCATGAGCTGGGTGCAGACTATCTGTACTCAAGGGGGATTCTCCAGGGCCTCCCAGCCCCAGGACTCTGGCGTACATCTTTAACCCCAGATGCTGGAGACCAGTCTCCTCTTTTCTTACAATGGAAGGTTGGAGATGTGAGATCGTGAGGGCCCGTGTCCCTGCTGTCATCCCCTATGGGTTGTAGGTCATCTCCTAGAGTGTCGTGTCACTGTGCTGAAGGGGACATGGTCCCAGAAAGAGCAGGGATTTGCTCAGTGACCCACAGCTGCTGGAGTCCAGGACACGGGCTTTCCAGCTGGAGTCCCAGCACTGCCCCATCCTGCCTGTCAACCAAGGGGCAGCTCTGTCAGGCTGCTGCAAACCTTCAGCTGTCCAGGAATGACCCCTGCATTTGAAGGAAAGGAGTGAATTCATTGGGAAAGTCTTTCTGGAAGAAGCCACCATTTGAGCTAGGTTGATAAGATGACCAGGTTTTTCCCAGGTGAAAAATGAGTGGGGTTCTCAAATGGTGGGAACTGCATTAGCAAAAATGTGGCAGCAGGAAAGTTCAGGCCTCGTTTAGGGAACTGCCAGCCATCTCCCGGAAGGTCCATAAGTGGCAATGAGGCCAGGCTGAGAGCAGGAGTCCTGGGTGTAGGGTCAGAGGCACAAGCATTGAGCCTGTGAGTGAGAGACAGAGGGCATGGGTGACACCCACCTGTAGAAGATGTGATACGCAGGAGTCAAGAGGACAAGGCCAGCTTTGGCCCATCTGTTGGCCTCATTAATGTGTGTCAGTGGCTCTTTAAATCTTAAAGGTGAGGTGCCCCCTCTGGGCCCAAGTTCCAGCATCTGGTCTTTCCAAGTCAGGCCTTCCCCCAGCTCTTGTCTCACAGGAGATATCTGACCCATGGGGCTGGAGGGGACTCCTCATTGGCCACCCCCATCCCTCATGCCCATTGTGTGCAGTGGGAGGTGGTCTGGCCTGGCCCGGCCCTTGGGAGCTCCCAAAGTCCTGGTCTTCCTGGAGGAGGGGCCAGGCATGAGGGTATTGAAAGAGGAATTTGAGGCTGGGCACCGTGGCTCATACCTGTAATCCCAGCACTTTGGGAGGCAGAGGTGGGCAGATCACGAGGTCAGGAGATCAAGACCATCCTGGCCAACATGGTGAAACCCCGTCTCTAGTAAAATACAAAAAATTAGCCGGGCATGGTGGTACAGGCCTGTAGTCCCAGCTACTCAGGAGGCTGAGGCAGGGGAATTGTTTGAACCCCGGAGGCGGAGGTCTCAGTGAGCCGAGATTGTGCCACTGCACTCCAGCCTGGCGACAGAGCAAGACTCCGTCTCAAAAAAAAAAAAAAAAGAGGAATTTGAGTTAGACATGAGGAAGCACTGGAATTCCCACGAGGCCTGGCATGCGGAAGCTCTGCGCTGCTGAGGCTGGATTTCTCCACTCTCCTGCCTCTGCCTGTCCCGTCAGCTCAGCACTCTTTATGTGCCTGGCCTGCCCATGGACTCTTAGGGTGTGTATGAAAGCATTTTGCAAGGTGGCATTGAGGCCCCCTGCAAGTTGCTGTCAAAAAAGGGGAGATGTGTGTTTCCCTAGATTCCTTTCTAGAAGCCCTGCAGCATCCAGGTCACACAGGGCTGGGCTTTCTCCCATTTTACATACAAGGACACAAACAGAGGCCCCAAGGGTGTGACTGGCCCCGAGGCACACAGCAAGTTGGTGGCCAAGCTTGGGAACAAACTGCTGGGTTAGACAACCCTGGGCCCTAGACCAGACCCTTTAGGAGCCTCATCTCTGACCCTCAGTTTCCTCATCTGTAAAGTGGGGAGGGTCGTGGTCCCTGCCTTACAGGGCTGTTGGGAGGATTCAGTGAGTCAGTGCACATAAAGTGCTTTAAGTGCCCGGCACAGAAACACTTGGTAGATATTAGCTGCTGTTATTAGTCAGTGTACCCTGACTGTATTTTTTGGGCCCAGCTCTGTATAAGGGGGAGACATGGGAAACCAGCAGCTGTGACGGGGTGAGTGGGGGTTGGAGCTGTGATGGGGGAGGCCATGGGAGCAGCATCTGCCCAGCCTGGGGATCAGAGGAGGCTTCTGGAGACATGGAAGTCAGGGAGGGAGGCGGGAAGAGTGTGGGGGCCCCGGCAGGGGGGTCTCTGGAGGAAGTAGGGCTGGGCTGGGTCGTGGAGGTCACGTTGGTACCAGGCAGCCCAAGATGGAGGCTGACTCCAGGCTGAGAAAGCTATTTTGGGAACTGAAAGTCGGCCACTGTGGCCAGGGGGCGGTGTCTAGGCGTGGCTCAGGGTGGTAGGAACATTGAGGCTGGGGCTGCCTGAGGCTTTGGCATGAGGCTGGGGGGCTGAGGAGAGATGTGAAACAGTTACACCGGGGGTGAAGGTGTCAGAGAGGCCTCTCAGTTTCAGCTTGAGTCAGCAGGCAGGCCATGGTGGTGGCTGGTGGGGAAGTCACCACTGCCCCAGGCCAGAGAGGATGGCCTCTGAGCCAGGGATGTCCAGGGCTGCCTCTGAGAGAGGTACAGGTGGGAGTGGACACGGGCAGGTCAACCACTGTCCCTGCCCCATGACCCTGACACAGGTCAGATGACCCAGATGTGGGGGGCCAGGGCAGGAGCAGTTGAGGGGCCAGGCTATCAGCTGAGTCGAAAGTTGGGGACCCCCAGGGCTGACAGTCCCAACAAGTCACTAGGGGCGGGCAGGTACATGGGGTCAGCCCTGCCCTTCCAGGCTAAAATTCAAAGATCCAGCCAGCCTGGCTTGTCCTGTGTGTGTGAGCATGCAGCAGCCGCTCCTGGGTGTGGGAACTGAAAAGGCAGCAGGGCACCCCCTTTTGGCCAGGAGGTGGAGGTGCTGGCTCAGGAGGGTCCAGGTCTGGGGAGCCCTGAGGACAGAAGGGGAGGGAGCCTGGTGGGGCCTCTGCAGGAGGCAGGGCTGGGCTGGGTCACACGGATGGGGCCATGTGGGGCAGTGCAATGGTCACTGCATGGGGCCCTGGCCATGACGGAGAAGCCAGCACTAGGTGACAGAAGTCAGAGGTGGCCTGAGGGAATTCCATGGAGGAGTAGTTGAGGCCGGGCGTGGTGGCTCACACCTGTAATCCCAGCACTTTGGGAGGCCAAAGTGAGCAGATCACCTGAGGTCAGGAGTTCGAGACCAGCCTGGCCAACATGGTGAAACCCCGTCTCTACTAAAAATACAAAAATTAGCTGGGCGTGGTGGCGGGTGGCTACTTGGGAGGCTGAGGCAGGAGAATCACCTGAACCAGGAGGTGGAGGTTGGAGTGAGCCATGATCCTGCCACTGCACTCCAGCCAGGGCGACAGAGCGAATCTCCATCTCAAAAAAAGAGAGTAGGGAGGAAAGGCCTGGGCTGGGCCCTTCACAGGCTCTCATCCTGTGAGGCCGGAGCTCAGCCCAGCCCCAGGAGGGGAATTGGGAGGCTCGGAGCCTGGGCGTGGATGGGCCCAGGGCCACAGGGCCACAGGGCCAGGAAGGATGAAGGCTGTGGCCTTTGCTTGAGGAGGCATTTCCCTTGGAAGGAGGTGGGCCCCGGGGGTTCTGTGCATGCAGGACTAGAGGAGGGGCAGGGGCGGGCAGGAGCTGGGATCAAGGACCCCTCCTCCCCTCTGTATGAGTGGCTCTGGCTGGCCCCAGGCCCAGGCTGGTGGGAAACCCCTCCCAGCCCTCACTGGCCCCTTCTTCCACAGGAAGGCCAGGCCCCTGACCCCAGCCCTGCCCCGGGCCCACCCACAGCTGCAGACTCTCAACAGCCCCCTGGTGAGTAGCAGGAGTGGTGACCATCTCAGTTCAGGCTGCTCACAAAGCCTGGACTGGGGACTTCCTGGGGGTGGGTGGTGGTTAGGGGGTGCCTTATCATCATCTCTGTCTGCAGGTGGGAGTTCCCCCTCGGAGGAACCACCCCCAAGCCCAGGGGAGGAGGCTGGGCTGGTAAGGAGGGCTAAGTGGGAGGAGCTGATGGGTGAGCACCACCTATTCAGGGCCTGGGCTGAGTCCACCCTGTTCTCTGCCTTTTCCACCCCCAGCAACGGTTCCAGGACACAAGTCAGTATGTGTGTGCAGAGCTGCAGGCCCTGGAACAGGAGCAGAGGCAGATAGATGGGCGGGCAGCTGAGGTGGAGACGCAGCTGAGGAGCCTCATGGAGTCAGGTGGGGCATACATCTGGGGATCCCTTCCCCAACACATGCCACTAGGTCTGTCCAGCCCTGCAGCTGTTCCTGACCTTGGGAGGAGCTGGGAGGAGGCACAGCTGGCGTCAGCGTTCCCATTTTACAGCCAGGCATGCTGAGGCCCTGAAGTGGCTTCCTCGAGGCACACAGTTCTGGCTTCTGGGATGTCACAAGGGAGCAAACCCCCTCCCCCAACCCCCAGCTGCCCTACCCTGACACTAGGGGCAGGGGGCAGGCCTGGTGACTGTCCCTGTCCAATGCAGGTGCCAACAGGCTGCAGGAGGAGGTGCTGATCCAGGAGTGGTTCACCCTGGTCAACAAGAAGAACGCTCTCATCCGGAGGCAGGACCAGCTGCAGCTGCTGTGAGTGCTGGCCCCGGGCCAGGAGAGCAGAGGGACTCTTAGCTACTTTGGTTAGAGTTCTTCACTACTTTCTTCTTCCTACAGAGATCTTTTTGACAAACGATTCCTCTTCCATCTTACTGTTTTTGTCCTAAACAAATTGCTGTTTAAAGTGTAAAACTGGCCAGGCACGGTGTCTCATGCCTGTAATCCCAGCACTTGGGGAGGCCGAGGCAGGTGGATCACCTGAGGTCAGGAGTTCAAGACCAGCCAACATGGTGAAACCCCATCTCTACTAAAAATACAAAAATTAGCCAAGTATGGTGGCACGCGCCTGTAATCCCAGCAACTTGGAAGGCTGAGGCAGGAGAATCGCTTGAACCTGGGAGGCAGAGGTTGCAGTGAGCTGAGATCAGACCATTACACTCTAGTCTGGGCAAAAGAGTGAGACTCTGTCTCAAAAAATAAAAATTAAAACAAAAATTAAGGGTAAAACTCTTAAATTAGAACTATTTTTACTAATAAGAAAACCGGCCGGGCGCGGTGGCTCACGCCTGTAATCCCAGCACTTTGGGAGGCCGAGGCGGGCAGATCACAAGGTCAGGAGATTGAGACCATCTGGTTAACACAGTGAAACCCCGTCTCTACTAAAAATACAAAACATTAGCCAGGCGTGGTGGCGGGCGCCTGTAGTTCCAGCTTCTGGGAAGGCTGAGGCAGGAGAATCGCTTGAACCCTCCCGGGGTTGAGAGATTGCAGTGAGCCGAGATCGTGCCACTGCACTTCAGCCTTTACAGTAAGGAAAACAGAAGCCCAGAGAGATCTGATCTGGTTCCCATGTGGGGTCCGAAGCCACTCTGCGGCCATTGCCTTTGTCATCCTGCAGGGTGGAGACAGCTTTGCCTCCCTTTTGCGTTTGGGATCATTTTTCAGAATAACTGTAGCCAGTGCTTCCTGTTTATGAGTACTGTTCATCCAAATAATCCTTCGGGGGTCCTTCTGGGGGGGTGTGTGGGAGGAGCAACACAAACACCCAGCAATTGGAGAAAACAGAAGAAAAGCGATAATGTGGTCTGGAGACGAGAGGATAGCTCTGTGGTCAGCCCTGCCCTCGGGAACTGCTGGGGAGGTGGGATGGGGTCAGGGAGTGGCCAGAGCCCTGGGCACTCTCTCCCTACGCCCCTTTTCCTGAACTGCCACCCCCCCGCCACCTTCCAGCATGGAGGAGCAGGACTTGGAGCGAAGGTTCGAGCTGCTGAGCCGCGAGCTGCGGGCCATGCTGGCCATCGAAGGTGGGACATGGGCTCAGGGGCCGGGAGGCAAGACAGAGCCAGGGTGGAGGCGGCACAGCCCTGGGCCCGCGCCTCCTGACGCTTAGCCGCTTCGACCCTCAGACTGGCAGAAAACGTCCGCTCAGCAGCACCGAGAGCAGCTCCTACTGGAGGAGCTGGTGTCGCTGGTGAACCAGCGCGATGAGCTAGTCCGGGACCTGGACCACAAGGAGCGGATGTGAGTGGCGCTGGGCGGCGCTGGGAGTTGGGAGGGTCCGGGACTTGCTCCCGCAGAGGGCTGGGTGTGGACCCCGCCCAACGGAGCGCTGACTCGAACCCGTTCTCCCCAGCGCCCTGGAGGAGGACGAGCGCCTGGAGCGCGGCCTGGAACAGCGGCGCCGCAAGCTGAGCCGGCAGTTGAGCCGGCGGGAGCGCTGCGTGCTGAGCTGAGGCCGCCAGCCCGGGTGGCCCATAACTTCTCGCGTCCCCGGCGTCCGCCGCCGCCCCGGGCCTGCGCTGCGGACGACCCGGCCGTCCCGGAGGCCGCGCGCGTGTCCGCTAGGGGCCGCCGGCGCCCTTCCCCGTACAGGGCAGGGCGGATCCCCGACCCCACGGGCGGGGCGGCCGCCGTATTTATTTGTCACCGAGGGTGTGTGCGCGCTCGCGGCGGGTGCGGGGTCCTCCCCGACGGCACGGCCGGGCCGGCGGCCTCGGGGAGAGGGATGCCTGGGCACTACCGCCCCGCGCTGGCTTGCCCTCCTGTTCTCCAGAGCAATAAAGTTGGACGAGACTACCCCAGCGCCGGCCTTTTCTCCGCTCCACCTGGGCTCTCAATAGGCGGAGGGGAGTGCGCCGAGGCTGAGGCGGGCGGCTCTGCCATCCTAAGCCGGAAGGTGCGGTTTCGAGGTTCCCAGGGCCAGCGGAGGCTGGACCTCGGCCTTCCCGGGATGGTGGCCGGTGGCTCAGGGAAGTCCCATTCGAAATAGTTGAAAACAGCCGAAGTCGTTGCTCATTTTATGATTAACAGTATTCCCTGAGGCCTCCCGCCCACCCCCACCGCGGCCCCATCTCCAGATTCTTCCCCAGCCACTCCTGGCTGCTTCCTCCTCAGGTGCCGCCACCTTACGGAGCTGAACTCGGTCACCTGACGCTTCAGCAAGCAGGGGCTTGTCCTGAAGCTGGGGCCGCGGGCGGCAGGGTGCTCAGAGCCAGTTCATCCTGCCCTAGGATGCCACCTTGGTCCTCAGCAGTCACAGGACCACTGGGTCTGAAGAACTTCCCCATGGCACGGACCTGCGGCAGCTCAGAGAAGGTCTCCACTGCCAGCAGCATGGCCAAGAGTCCTAGAAGCAAGTAACCTGGGGAGGAGAAGGTGCTGGGGCAGCGCCTGGGTTCTGGTGATGCTCCCCGCCCACCTCCCAGCGCAGTGACTTGCCCTGGCAGCTGGCACCACTCACCCCCTTCTCAACGCTGCCACCAGAGCTCTTCGACTACCCCTCCCACACCGTGCCCTGGAGTGGGGTCCCTCCACCTGCAAGGCCCAGCCCCCCAGTGATTTATGGGAGTCCTAGTCCAGGCTCCTCTTCCCCCTTCCCCCACACGCTGTTAGGTGGCTGGACTTACCAAGAAGTGTGAGCTGGCCCAGGTGGTAAATCACGGGGTGCAGGCTGCGGCCGCGGCCGGGCAGCAGGTCCTCCAGGCCAATGGTGCTGAGCGAGCTGAAGCAGAAGTAGACGGCCCCCAGCAGGCTGCAGTCGCCCCGAAGGCCCCACAGCACCAGCCCTGGCAGCAGCACAAAGCTGCTGGCCACCAGCAGTCCCAGTGCAACTGCCTGCAGCAGCGCAGGCCTGGCCGGTGACAGCTGCCAGTGGACCGCTACCCAGGCACGTGGGCGGCTGAGCACAGGCAGCAGGCAATGGCGCAGGGTGGCCACGAGAGCTAAGGAGGCTGGCAGCCCCAGGGCTGCATAGACCATGCAGAAGGCCTTTCCGCCTGGCGATAGTGGGGCCATGTGGCCATAACCTGGAGAAGAGAGAGTCAGTGGACAGTGAGAGCTCTGAGTGCCATGTCTGCTGGGGTCCCTGCCTACCCCAATACTGCCTTCCGCAGAAGGCTGCCCTCTGGTGGCCTTGAACGGGCCAGGCCCAGGTTGTAGCTGGCTCTGCTCCTCTTCGTCAGGGGATCCCTTACCCTCTCTAGGCCATTCTTTTCTTTTTTGGAAAATGAAAGGATGAAAGAAGACAGTTCCTCAGGCCTTTTGTAGCTGGGACAATTCTGAGAACTGCGCTGCCCTTAACAGATACTCCCGATTCCACAGCTGGTGGAATATCATCCACTCTTTCCCCAAATGTGTGTCATGTCCTGTGTGCCAGGCTTTGTACTGGGATCTGAATCAGCCCAGGCCCTGCCCCTTCTGGTGGGGGAGTCGGGCAGGCAAATCATGAAGGGCTGCAAAGAGGCAGCATGGGCGAGAGAGGGCATGTGCCAGGCGGGGAGGGGTGGGAGCGCGGGGTGTGCTGGGAGAACAGGATCAGCTAATACAGAGCTGCAAACGCACATGCCTACCGGAGCCAGACGGGAGACAAACAGGAGTGGTGGGGACAGGGGTACACTGGAGAGTGTGAGCTGTATCCAAAGGGCAGGCCCCATTCTGCTCCAGTCAGGATGTTGCCTTGCAGGGATTCTGGCTCAGTGTGAGTGGGTTTCCTGATTTTCCAAAAGAAGTTGGAAATATGGGCTGGGCACAGTGGCTCACACCTGTAATCCCAACACTTTGGGAGGCTGAGGCAGGTGGATCACTTGAGGTCAGGAGTTTGAGACCAGCCTGGCCAACATGGCAAAACCCCGTCTCTACTAAAAACACAAAAATTAGCCGGGCATGGTGGTGCATGCCTGTAGTCCCAGCTACTCAGGAGGCTGAGGCAGGAGAATTGCTAGAACCCGGGAGGTGGAGGTTGCAGTGAGCCAAGATCGCACCACCGCACCCCAGCCTGGGTGACAGGGTCAGACACCGTTTCAAAAAAAAAAAAAAGTTGGAAATACAAATTCCAATTCAAAAAATACTGAGACACTTTGTGGGGCAAAAAATATGAAAACCCAGGGCTGTGGGTCTCATTGCTACTTTTCCCTGGGCCTGTGCCCACGCGATTTCTCTGCAGGACTCCCTCATCCCTGTCTGTGCCCTCCTGATCCACAAGCATCTCATGCCGACTTCCTCCCCTATCTTCCCTCACTCCCCCACCCGAGGCCATGGTCCTGATCTGTCCTTCCCAGGTTCATTCTATTTGCTTCCATCCAAGAATCCATCCCACTGTATTGTATCCCCTATCTGGCCACAGGCTGTGGCATCTGGGCAGCTCTCCTGGGTCTCAAAGGGTGCCTGGGGTGGGACTGGGGAGGCCACACCCTTCCTGGCAGTTGAAGTGGAGGCACCAGTTGGGGTGTGTTGGTGGGGAGCCCCAGCTGTGATGTCAGGCCTCACAGGGCCTGGGCTCCATCTGGCTCTCTGGGGCTGAAGGAAGGGCTGCATGAACCCCAAAGCCCCCAGGGAGCCATGGCCTCTTGGAGCCGCGCCCCCCGACTTGGCTGCCTGGCTCTCTTACCTGTGGTGGTGAGGATGCTGGCAGCGAAGAGCAGGGCTGAGGGAAGGTCCCAGGTCCTGCCCTCTGAGCTGTTGCCCAGGGTGGAGACCCCATGGGCCTGGGTGGCCAGGGCAGTGCCCAGCAGCTCTTCCAGAGCTCCGGGTGGCAGGCAGGCCCTATGCTCTGCCTGGAAGGCTGCCAGCTCTGCCCTGAGCTCAGCCTGAAGCCTGCATGCAGGAGGCCCCTCCAGGGCCTGGAACACCACAGCCCCAAGCCCCAGGGCCAGCAAGTGGGCCACAACCAGGAGCCCGTATCGGGACCAGGGCCTTAGACCCCCCATGGCAGGCCGCTGGGGTGCTGTGGGAACTGGCGGCTCCACCTCAGGCACCTGGGAGGGGCTGGGCAGGGCGGGGCCAAGAGGAGGTGCTGTGTGGGTGGCTGGGACCCGGCTGGGATGGCTGGGGTGGCTGGGGTGTGAACAGGAGGGAGGTGAGCTGCATCACCCTTCCCAGGTCCTGGAGGCAAGACATTTGCCCATTTCACAGCAGCTGGGATGGTGGGGATGGGTGGAGGAAGGCGGCTGCGGTGAGGGGAGGAGGCGGAGGAAGCTGAAGCCTAGAGAGGACCTCACACTTATTCAAGGTCCTCCTTGCTCAGGCACCCATACCGCATTCATTCATTCATTCATTCATTCATTCATTCAAGTGCTTAGGGAAGAGGACAGGCACAGGTCCTTTCCTTCCTGGTGTTTACACAAGAAACCTCTTAGCAAAGAAACATGGCAACCTCACATTGTCATGAGTTCCATGAAGGAAACACCCTGGGTGATGGGAGAGCTCTGCGGGGAGCGGGGGGGTTATCTCACTGGGAAAGCTCTGCTAAGGAGGTGATATTTCAGCTGGGGAGTAAGAGGCCAGTGAAGGTAGGAATGAGCTTGGGGTGTGAGAGGAACAGAGGGCTGGCTGTGGCGGGGGACAGTTGGGGGTGAAGGGGGGATAAGGACACAGGCCCTTGAGGACAAATGTGGTCCAGGGAGACCTACGCTGGGCTACTGTAGGCGTCATGGATGGAGTGATTTTGGCCTGGGCGGTGTGGTAGGAGAGGAATGGTGGCAGCTGGGAAGGATCAGGTGGGGGTGGGAGGTGGGGAGAGGACTCCAGGGTGCCCAGAGCACCCGGGCAGATGATACCCTTGCGCCCGATTGCCAGTTCTTCCTGAGAACGCTTTGTGCCTGCCCTCCTGACTCCCTGCCCCTGAACTGCAGACACAGAGTCTGGGCTGCCATGGGGCACCTGGGAGAGGGGAAGGGGGAGCCTGGGTTCCAACTCCTCTAACGTCAGAGGGGCTGAAGACAGAGGCCAAGGAAGGGACCCTGCCCTAGGGTATGGTGTGGGAGTGCCAGAGCCCCCATGGCAGTGTGAAGAGAATGGACAGAGGCCGAGGGAGGGACCCTGCCCTAGGGTATGGTGTGGGAGTGCCAGAGCCCCCATGGCAGTGTGAAGAGAACTATCAGGGGTGCCAGATGCCATGGCAAGTCACCATACTGGGAGGTGGGTGGAACTTACTACTCTTTTTTTTTTAGATGGAGTCTCGCTCTGTCGCCCAGGCTGGAGTGCAGTGGTGCAATCTCGGCTCACTCAACCTTCGCCGCCCGGGTTCAAGCTATTCTCCTGCCTCAGCCTCCTGAGTAGCTGGGGCTACAGGCACCTGCCACCACGCCTGGTTAATTTTTGTTTGTTTTTTTTTTTCCAGTAGAGACGGGGTTTCACCATATTGGCCAGGCTGGTCTCAAAATCCTGACCTTGTGATCTGTCCGTCTCGGCCTCCCAAACTGCTGGGATTACAGGCGTGAGCCACCATGCCCGGCCTACGGGTTTTTTTTTTTTTTTTTTTTTTTTTTTTGAGACGGAGTCTTGCTCTGTTGCCCAGGCTGGAGTGCAGTGGCGTGATTTTGGCTCACTGCAACCTCCACCTTCCAGGTTCAAGCAATTCTCCTGCCTCAGCCTCCAGAGTAGCTGGGACTACAGGCATGCACCACCACACCTGGCTAATTTTTGTATTTTTAGTAGAGATGGGGTTTCACCATGTGGCCAGGTTGGTCTTGAACTCCTGACCTCATGTGATCCGCCGGCCTCGGCCTCCCAAAGTGCTGTGATGACAGGAGTGAGCCACTGCACCTGGCCGAGAAGAGCCTTGAATGACTGACCAAGGCTGGTGGATTTGGTCCCAGGAGAGGCATGCAGTACAAGGCATCCAACTGCCTATTGTTGGGGCATCAGGACACCAGGGTTGTATGATAGGTTGGGTCACCTGGTTACCTCCAAGAAAGGTGACAGGCTACATGTGGGGAGACAGCTTTTGAGTTTATTTGGCTTCTGGCTTCATTGGATCCCGAGGCTAAGACTCCAACCCTGGCTGGGGCAGCAGGAAGGCACCCAGAGAGCCCTGGCCCCAGATGACCCCCAGGGCAGGAGGTCCATGCTCTAAGCCCTAGGGCAGGGGCCGCAGTAGCAGGACTTGGTCAAAAGTGCTGGTGACAGCTGAGGCCGGCCCCTCTTCCCTGCACCTCCCCTCCTCCCTGCATCACCCCAGCAGGCAATTCCCTGAGACAGGCTCTGGTCCTCCCAACCAGCTGGGTACAGTGTCGGGCCCCAGTAGGGCAGGTGAGCTGGGGGGACCTACAGGTTTCAGGTGTGGGGGCGCAGGTCCCCCTTCCAGTGTGAAGGCTTCCTGTGCAGTGTAGTGTTCCTGACCCCCAAAGGGGGGGGTGGGGTCCCTGGGGAAACTGAGGCAGCTGCAGAGGCTGACCCAGCTCCTGTTCCAGTGTATGCTGTGACTCCTCCTAAGGCAGCTGGAGCTCGGGGGAGTGGCCTGGCCCACTCAAGGCCCCGCCTCCGGCACCCATGGGGCCTGGGCACCCATGTCTTTGGTCTGTGCCCTGCAGTCCTGGGGGCCCCCCCGGAAGGGGTTGGCAGGTGGGGAGTCCCAGAAGGGGTCTGAGTCCGGGAACAAGGTCCAGGGTGCCCGGCGGGGTGCAGGCTGTGGTGATGGCAGGGGAGAAGGCCGTGGCCCAGCTGACACAAAGCTCCAGGGATCAATGCGGCTGCGAAGGGGCGAGGGCCGAGGTCGGCTGATGAGGCCCAGGGGTGGTGAACGTGGGGTGCCTGGGGTGCCAGGAGCAGAGCGTGATGTCCCCGGTGGGGGTGAGACAGTGCCTCCTGTGAGGATATAGGAGGGGCACAGGGTCAGGCAACCCCCAACTGCTGAGGTCCCCAAGACACTGTCCTGCTCTGGGCCTCAGTTTTCCCATCTGCACAGTGACCTACTTGACTCAACTTCCACTGCCCTTCCTGCTCCGCGGTGCCTCTGTTTTTTGTAATAGTTAGGAGTGAGGCCTCTGCAGCAGGCTGGCCTGGATGTGGATCCCGGCCCTGCCACTTACTAGCTGTGGGAGCTGTGGGTCCCTTAATCTCTGTGCCTTAAATTTCCTCACCTAAAAATGGGCATCTAGGAGCGCTTAGTTCTCTGGTTGTTATGACTAAATGAGACCATCTCGGGAAAGCCTTGCAAACAGTACTTGGCACAAGTAAGGAGCCAGGAGTTTGCTACGATTATGATTACATGTATGCTGTGTCGCCCAGGCTGGAGTCCAGTGTCATGATCACCGCTCACTGCAGCCTCAACCTTTCAAGGCTCACGTGATCCTCCCAGAGTGCTGGGATCACAGGCGTGCACCACTGCCTGGCCCGATTACTTCTGTTATTTCACAGCAGGCATTGCCCCCACCTGCCTGGACCACCTGATAGCTGAACTTAGAACTCTGCTCCCTACATGCGTCTTCAGTACCCCGAGTGCCTGGTTCAGGGTCCAGCTGATGACTGTGGTCTCGGCCTTGCCTCCTTGCATGTCCCCACCAGCCACTCCTCCCTCCCTGGGAACCCCCGTCTCCCATATGTGAAGCAGGCCGGCTTCAGGCCACTCACCGCGGGGCTCCTCCTCACGTCGGGGGCTCTTGGCTGACCGCTGGCCCGCAGGGATACCCAAGTCCAGCAACAGGGGTGCAGGAGTGGGCGGGGAGTCGGGCGTCTTGAGCGAGAAGCGGATGAGCGGGGAAGGGGGCGGCTCGGTCGGGCAGGGCGCGGGCGTTGGCGTCGGGGGTGTTGTCGGGGACTCCCCGCGCTCGCGTCCTGGGCCTCCCGGCGGCTGCAGGTCGCGGCCAAGGCCCAGCGAGGCGAGCAGGGCGGTGCCGCGCAGCAGCGCCCGCTGGATCAGCTTGGGCGTCCCAGAGCTGCTACCGCGCTCTGCGGGGACAGGCCTCTTGGGCTCCTCGGGCTCCAGGCTAGGCCGCGGGGGGTTACCTGCGGGCAGAGGCGGCACAGGTGAGGGTGTGGCTGGTGCATATTCCGGGTGAGGGCCCAAGACCTCTCCGTGGTCTTGGAACAAGGACTGAGTTCTGCCCTCTACTAGCATCTTCCCTTGTCCCACAGGTCCCATGGCCTCCCCATCACATACCCACATTCTGGCCTTTCACAAGATGGGCACTGGGAGGGGAGGGCAGTGCAGGTGGAGGAAGCGGCAGCAAAGCCCAATGGCAGCCAGCGACCCCAGACCCGAAAGATGGATGGGCAATCCCAGTGGAGGCAGGCTGGGGCCAGGTCACGGTGGGCCTCCGTGGCCTGCCAGGGGCAACATCCAGGCCCAGGGGCATGGCAGGTCCCACTGACTGGGACCGGCGCCCTGTGCTCTGTGCCCACCAGCTTCCTGGCTTGGCAGCCCTGCCCCTTCTGCCCACCCACCCCCGCTCCAGCTGTAGCTTATAAGATGCACACAGTCAACTCTAAGGTACATGGCAGCCCTGAGGGCATAAATCCCTGTCTCTATTCTAGAAAGGAGGAAAATGAGGTTCAGAGGGGTCAGTACCTTGCCCAAGGTCACAGCTAATTTACAGAGTATGTATTTGTGCCAGGCCTGAGCTGAATGGCATAGGGGCATTATGTTGTCTGATCCTCATGCCCCAGGGGTTCCAGGCTCAGAGAGTTTGAGGGCTTGTGTGGAGCTGTACAGCCAGTGAAAGGTGGAGCCGACCTCACCCCAGGCAAGGGCTGGCCTCACCCCAGGCAAGGGCAGTAGAACCTTTGCTCTCCACCATTTCCCAGCCAGACTCTGCCCCAGATTTCAAGACACTAGTGTCCTACCTTCCAGTCTAGGGTTGGCCTGACTCCATTCTAGACCACTTGGGCAGGGATGGGGAACCCCTCATTAAGGACAAGGGACTCTAGGATGGGCTCTCACAAGCCCTGATTTTGTCAGATCCCTCCTTGGCTCTAGAAACTGCTGTGGCTCTCCACTGTCACTAGGAGAAAGTCTGGCCTCCTTGGCTGGTCCTCTGAAGCCCTCCCTGGCCTTGTCCCTCTGCCTTTCCCCTCCTGCCTGGAGTGCAGCAGCGGGTTGGATGTCGGGAGGAAGAAATACAAGGCTGGGAAAAATGAGCTTCTACTATGAACCAGGACTCAGCTCACAGTCCCTTCTGTCAGCCCCAACCCTTACTCAGACTCTCTGCCTCTTACCTCACCCAACTCCCACCCCGGCCACTGCCACTGAAGGGACAAGGGCATCCTTCTAAAATGCAAACCTGTTAAAGACAGGTCTCTGCTTAAAAACTACCCATCACTTCCAGCTTCATTCACTCATTCATTCAATCAACATCTACTGACCCATGTGCCTTGGCCCCTGTCCGCAGCCCCAGTCCTGAGACTCCTCGGCTCTCAACTCTTCTCGGAGTTCAGCCAGGTTGCCTTTTCCTTGGGTATGGTGAGCTGCATGCCTGCGCACACACTATTCACTCTGGGTGGCTGACCTTTCCCACCTTGGCTTTCAGTGACCTCTTATGCACCATCCAAGACCAACTGGGATGTCACTTCCTCTGTGAAGCCCTCCCAGAATCTCCCTGAACCTACACAGTTATTGCTCACGTTATGCCTCATACAGGTGCTACTGGACTTGTTTATGAGTCTGCCTCCTTCATCATATGAGGTCAGGGCAGTGTTTAACATGTTAATGCCTGGCTCTTAAAATGCAAATCCCTGGGCCAGGCGCGGTGGCTCACATGTGCAATCCCAGCACTTTGGGAGGCCCAGGTGGGATGATCATGAGGTCAGGAGATCGAGACCATCCTGGCTAACACGGTGAAACCCTGTCCCTACTAAAAATACAAAAAATTAGCCAGGCGTGGTGGTGGGCGCCTGTAGTCCCAGGTACTCAAGAGGCTGAGGCAGGAGAATGGCATGAACCCAGGAGGCGGAGCTTGCAGTGAGCCAAAATCACACCACTGCACTCCAGCCTGGGCAACAGAGCGAGACTCCGTCTCGAAGAAAAAAAAAAAGCAAATTCTTGTTTGATGAAGAATCCATTTTTATAATCCTTGCACCAACCACGAGGTTATCATTATCACCCCCACTTCGCAGGTGAAGAACTGATCATTTACAGTGAGTTTAAACAGAAGAGGGGAAATCATGTTTAAAAAAAAGAAAGAGTTGGCCGGGTGCGGTGGCTCACACCTGTAATCCCAGCACTTTGGGAGGCCAAGGTGGGCGGATCACGAGGTCAAGAAATCGAGACCATCCTGGCCAACATGGTGAAACCCTGTCTCTACTAAAAAATACAAAAATTAGCAGGGCATGGTGGCACACACCTGTAGTCTCAGCTACTTGGGAGGCTGAGGCAGGAGAATCGCTTGAACCCAGGAGGCGGAGGTTACAGTGAGCCGAGATCCCGCCACTGCGCTCCAGCCTGGGTGACAGAGTGAGACTCCATCTCAAAAAAAAAAAAAAAAAGCAAGAGAGGCTGGGAGTGATGGCTCAAGCCTATAATCCCAGCACTTTGGGAGGCCAAGTAGGGCAGATCACTTGAGGTCAGGAGTGCGAGACTAGCCTGGCCAACATGGTCAAACCCTGTCTCTACTAAATACAAAAATTAGGCCGGGCATGGTGGTTCACGCTTGTAATCCCAGCACTTTGGGAAGCTGAAGCAGGTGGCTCACTTGAGGTCAGGAGTTCGGGACCAGCCTGGTCAACATGGTGAAACCTCATCTCTACTACAAATACAAAAATTAGCCGGGCATTGTGGCACATGCCTGTAATCCCTGCTACTTGGGAGGCTGAGGCAGGAGAATCACTTGAACCTGGGAGGTGGAGGTTGTAGTGAGCCGAGATTGCACCACTGCCCTCCAGCCTGGGCAATAGAATGACACTTCATCTCAAAAAAAAAAAAAATTAGCTGGGCATGGTGACACATGCCTGTAATCCCAGCTACTGGGGAGGCTGAGGGAGAATTGCTTGAATGTGGGAGGTGGAGGCTGAAGTGAGCTGAGGTCACACCACTGCACTCCAGCCTGGGTGACAGAACAAGACTCCTTCTCAAAAAAAAAAAAAAAGAAAAAGAAAATAGCAAGAGCAAGCCGGGTGTGGTGGCTCACACCTGTAATGCCAGCACTTTGGGAGGCTGGGGTGGGTGGACTACTTAAGCCCAGCCCAGCCTAGGTAACATGGCAAAACCCCATCTCTACAAAAAATATAAAAATTAGCCAAGCATGGCATGCACCTGTAGTCCCTGCTACTCAGGAAGCTGAGGTGGGAGGATCACTTGAGCCTGGGAGGCAGAGTTTGCAGTGAGCCATGATCGTGCCATTGCAGTCCAGCCTGGGTAACAGAATGAGACTCTATCTTTAAAAAAATAAAAGACAGAAATGAGACAAAGGGAAGAGAAGATAGGGTCCAGCAGACAAAATGAGAGTGAACAGAAGTTCCTGCAGTCAATGGCCTGAGAAACTGAGGTTCTGAAGGGTAAGGGACTTGGTCAACATAATCCAGCTAGGATTTGAATCTGCCTCTAAGCTTCCTGGCAGCAAGAGTTAGCAACTCTGTTGTTTAGGAGAAAGCTGCGTGACTCTTCTTGACCCAAAGATAGATAGATAGAGGCGAAACTGCTTCCGTGAGGTCTCACAGGGAGGACATAGCCACGTAGTTATTGGCTCTAAGGCAACAAGCTTCACAGGGCAGTTGCTATCAGCGTAGCTGAGTGCACCCTGCCAATGTGCCACTCCTTGCAGCCAGCTCTCCAGGGACCAGAACAGCCCACTGGGGACAGGGTGAGGGTGTGTGTGACTCTCCAGTGGTGTGGCTTATGCTGGGGACCATCTCACAGGGTCTGGGACCTCTGTGAAGCCCCATTATTTGATTCTTAGCTGGGTTTCTGGGGGTGGCTGTGAGGTCAATGTCATGTACTTTCATGGACCCAGATGATGCGTGGAGTGTGGGATTGGGCTAGGGGAACCAGATGCTCAGCCAGCCACTGAGCTGGGCAGCTGACATCCTTTCGGGGCAAGTGGCAATCCATTTCTTCATCAGCCAGGAAGGGCATTGGTGTTGAGGCCGACATACTTATCAAGAACAGTAACTACCATGGTTTCCAGTGCTTTCATGAAACCTCAGACATGTGGCCTTCTGGCCACACATCTGCAATTTCATATTGTGGGAGCATTCACTGTATCCCTGGGGGCTGCGGCTCTCTCAGTTTGCTGGGGCTGGACCAAGAAAGAAGGCATTTCAGATTTCTATGGGCACAGATGTCTACAGAAGTTATGATGCCATGAAATACTTCGAGGAGATGAGGAAGGCTGCTATCTCTCAGAATGCAAAGTGATTTTGGAATATGAAGAATTTCTATGGGTTGAATTACTTAGAAGTTTGTCACTGACCTGAACTATTCATGAATATATGGGCTAATAAGTAGTTTCTCTTCATAAATAATTAACAAATTCTTTGGATAAAAAAACATGGGGCAAGCTTGAGAACGATGGGGCCCAGGCCCCTTGTGCCCCTGCTTCTGGGAGCTCAGGGCCAGAGAGTTCTGTGGAACAGTCAGGACCTGCTTCAGCCTACACACCTGGGTTGACAGGCTCTCAAGTTCTCCTTTGGCCCATCTGGCCTGGTACAATTTAGAGCAAGTGAATTCAAGAAGCCTCCTTGGCCTTCCAGCTCTCAGTTCAGTCCCTGCAGGACAGATGCTGGGGGCAGTGCAGCTGCTGGAGTAGCAAATGGCGGGGCGGATGGAGGCCCAGGGCTCTGCCTCTGTGGTCAGACAGGCAAGAGCAGATCAAATCCCTGCTCTACTGGTTGCCTTACATCAAACCACTTAATCTCTCTGTGCCTCAGTTTTCTCTGTTGTAAAATGCAGGCCAATACTACTACTCCCCTCACAGAACTGCTTGGCACATAGAAGAGAACCAACAAAGGTTAGCTGTTGTTACAACTATCAAGTGTAGCTCAGGGAATGGTAGAGGCGATGGGCTGGGTGGGATGGGAGGAGTGAGTTTAAACGGCTTGCTGAACAGGACTCTTCTGAGAGCAGCTAAGCGGGTCCTACATTCTGGCTGTGAGCAGCAGGTGTGGGGGCTCTGAGGATGGTCCCTAGGTTGGCACAGGGACCCACAGGCAAGGGAGGCCATAACTCTCTGGCCTCAGTCAGAGCTGGGCAGTGTTGAGCTGAGTGAGCCCTCCTCCCTGCAATGCTGGAGCCCTGCCTTCTGCCTGACCCTCTGGCTTCCTAAGCAGTCTATACGTGAGAAGCCCTTTCTTCAAGTGAAAGCTTCTGAGCTCACTACGAGAGCATTGGAGCTGAAGCCTCTCTGGGTTCAAATCCTCAGCTGGGGGTTTGAGGTAGGTTACTTCACCTCTCAGAGCCTCAGTTTCCTTATCTGCAAAATGGGGTAATAGTAGCCCCTCTTCATCAATGCTTAGAGGGAATGCCTGGCACAGTAGGGCAGTTACCGTCGTGGAGAACAGAAAGGCCCCGAGCTATCCTGGATGTGGTGAGAATGGGTCCTGGATCCTGCCTGCTCGGCCTTCTCATTCTCTTCTTCACCTACAGGCTCCCAGAAGGGGCTCTGAGAAGCACAGTGTGGCTGACACTTGTTTGGCTCCACCCCACACAGGCTGATTCCTTCCCCCATCTGGGTCCAGCTTCCCTTGGGTACCAAATGCCAGGTGGGCTTCCTGTCTTTCTTTTCTCCCTGGAGCCTGCTAAAGGCACAGGGGCTGCCATGGGGCCAGGGAAGAGGCTTCTTGCAGGCCAGGTCTGAACAAGGGGATGAGACTTTGGGCCCCGAGCCGAGGCCTGGGCTGTATGCTGCTTGGTCGTGGGCCTGCAGGTCAGACCTGGGTTCCAGGATCGGCTCTGTCTTGTCTCAGCCTTGGTTTCCTAGTCTCTAGAATGAGAGCAACCAGGGCAGGACTCCTGCTTTGCCTACTAGCCTATTGTGGCCTCCCCAAGGTGCCCACGGAAGGAGCTCAGCCAGATCCTGCCGGGGGAGGAAGGCCACTCACCATTGAGTGCTGGGGGTGTGGAAGGAGATCCTAAGGGGGATGAGTCATCTGAATCCAGGTACCATGTGGCTTCGTCCATGCGGGACCTTCTCCTGGTGATGGGAGGGCAAGGAGGGGTGCTTTAGGAATTTCAGGACTTGGGGAAAGCAGATGATGCTGGGTCTGGGGGGCACTCAGGTACTCACCTCCCATTCTGGGCTTCCCCAGGCTTGGGGGAACTAGGACCCCAAGCCCAGCATGCTCGCCGCTCTCCATTGCTTGAGTCCTCCAGACGTCGGGGGGACTGGCGGCCCCATGCCTGGCCTGGCTCTGCAGGCTCCACTGCAGGGGAAACCGATTAAATCGGAGATAATCTTTATTCTCCCTCCATCATCACAGTCAGGCTTCAGGGATAACCTTTAGAGTATGGGGAGCAGGCTGGGCCCTGTACCATTCCCAGGGTGAGCTTTGGGCAAGATAGATGGGTTTGGGTCTTGGGGCCAACAGTGGGGTGGGGCATCTCATCTAGCCCTTCAGCTGAAGTTTGCTGCTTAGTAATTAGTACAGACACTGACACCAACTGCCTGAGTTTGATTCTGGCTCTTCCACTTATTAACTGTGTAACAAGTTACTTTTTTCACTTTTCTCATCCATAAAACTTAAATTAACAATAAAAATAACTACCAAATAGAATTATTGCAAGAAATTAATATTAGCAAAGCATTTAGAAAATTAGTAGTACATAGTGTCATACAATTATTTGACTAAAAAAAATAAGTAAAATTAATGCTGCTTGGGGAGTTCAGAGGTAACAGGCTAGACCTAAGGCAGGGAGCCTGGGGGCGGGGAGGAAGAGGGGATAGTGAGTGGGCTCCGCCTCCAAGAATAAGGTCTGACAGACAATAAGGAGCTGGGGGGCGGAGAGGGGCATGAGAGGTGAAGTTTCTTACACTGGATGGCTCGGAACCGGGGGAAGGTGGGCGAATCCCCAGGCCCGACCTCGAAGACGTTTCTCCTCCGGTCAAGGCCGGGTGAGGCCTGCACGGTGATGCGGTGCTTGAAGTCTGGGATTTGGGTTGGGGGGAGCAGGGTTCAGGTTTGTGATGAAGTAGAGCCAGGACCCCAACCTGCAGGGGCCCAAGGCCAGCTCCCAGGCCACATAGGGAGCGGCACGGTGGCTGTGAGACTGTGACCAGCCTCACTGCTTTCTTGAGCCCTTGGGTCTGGATAAGGAAAGCTACTCGTCTGAGTCGGAGATGCCCTGGCGCCGGCCGGCCCCGCCCCCTAGACCTTCCCAGAACTTTCGTGAACCCCACCCCTTCCCGATCCCAGCCACTCCCAGACCGACATGCAAATACTTCCGCCAGAACCCGCCCACAGACAGAAAAAAACCACTCCCGGCTCCACCCCTCCCAGCCTTCATCTCACGGGCCCACCCACAACACCCTAAACCAATCCCAGCGCGGTGAGTACACAGGCCTGGCTCCACCCCCACTCCCGCAGCCAATGGCGGGGGACGCCCCGGGGCCCGCCCCTCACCGAGTGGCATGCTGATACGCTCGCCGCCGTCGCGCGCCCGGAGCTTGCTGCGCTTGAATGTCCCGCGGCGGCGGCGCACGTGCGGTCGCTCGCGGTCCACCTGCTGCAGCAGCAGCGTCAGCTCGCGCTCGAACACCTCTAGCTCCCACTGGGCCAGCAGGTGCTCGCGCCGCCGCAGCTGCTCCGCCTGTGACCGCTGCTCGCGCGCCGCTCGCGTCAGCTCCTCCTCGCGGCTCAGTAGTTCCTGCGCCCGAGACAGCGAAGGTGGAGAGGTCAGCCTGGCACCGATCCCGGCAGCGCCCGCCCCGACTCTGCCCCAGGGAGATCGGGGAGACACTCCTTCCAACGCTGGGTCCCTTGATTCCTCGCACCTTTTCCTTGGCTCGCAGCTCGTCGAAGAGACCCTGGATCTCGCGCTTCCAGCCTTCCTGCATGGAATGGAAGGAGTCCCGCGGCATTTCCCGTAGGACCTGTGCCTCCAGCGCCTCCAACTGCTGCAGGATGGAGGCGAAGTCGGGCCTGCGGTGGGGGTCCTGCGCCCAGCAGTCTAGGGGCACGGCGTGCAGCGGGGACAGAATAAGAAGGGGTCCGTGGGTGGATGTGTCCTGGGCCAGGGAGCTCTGTACCTCACCTGCCCTCCCTGTCCTCTTACCGGCCATAAGCTGTGCGAAGGGCTCGGGGCAGGTGGATGGGATGGGCAGTGTGAGCTTGTTAACAGCTACGCCATAGGCCACAGCAAGGCAGTCAATGCCACGGTATGGCACCTCCCCGGTCAGCAGTTCCCACAGCAGCACCCCAAAACTGTGGGCGAGACAACAGGTCTGTCTTCCCTTTTCTCTCCCAACCCCCACCCCCTTACTGCCACTTCACCCAAAAGCAACTAGGAGCCAAGTGGTTTGGGTCCCTGTCCCTGGACTTGGCCCAGCCCTAGATTTAGGCAGCCACCTCTGCCCTCTGCAGCCCCGTAGCAGCCCGTCCAGCCCCACCGAGGGCCGCACCTCCAGACGTCACTGCCCTTAGAGAAGGTAGAGGCCTTGATAACCTCAGGAGCCATCCAGGCGTAGGTGCCCGCGGCACTCATTTGTGTGGTTTTGTGCCACTCTCGGGCCAGGCCAAAGTCGGTGATCTTCAGGGTCTTGTGCTCCATGTCGTCACCCTCAATGGGCTGCAGCAGCAAAACTAGAGAAGAGGGGCCAGATTGTGGATGCTCCAGGATCAGGTGGTGGGGACAGGGTAAGAGCTGGGAGCAAACTCATCTGACGGACATCCTGGCTGGGTCCTGGGGGCACAGAGGTGACTTGGTCTAGATCTTGAGGACCTACTTGAGGTCAGATATTTCTTTTCTTTTCCTTTTTTTTTTCTTTCTTAAGATAGAGTTTTGCTCTTGTTGCCCAGGCTGGAGTGCAATGGCGTGATCTTGGCTCACTGCAACCTCCACCTCCTGGGTTCAAGCGATTGTCCTGCCCCAGCCTCCCGAGTAGTGGGATTATGGGCATGTGCCACCACGCCTGACTAATTTTGTATTTTTAGTAGAGACAGGGTTTCTCCATGTTGGTCAGGCTGGTCTCGAACTCCCAACCTCAGGTGATCTGCCCGCCTCGGCCTCCCAAAGTGCTGGGATTACAGGCCACTGCACCTGGCTGAGGCCAAACATTTCACACTCAACCCCAGCACTCAAAACCATTTATGAGCTAAATAATATTTTTCATGTTTCACAGATGAGGAAACCAAGCAGGGAAATGACTTGGCAGAGGTCATACAACAAATACAGCAGAGATTACAACCTGGTCTGTGTGGCTCTGAAACCAGTGTTCTAGCTTTTCCCTAATACTACACTGAAGCAAAACTGGCAAGGTGGCAGCTCTGGGCATTTATGGCTTTGATTTCAAGAGAGATCTGTGAGTCTCCTGTCATTTTGTTGAGGCAGGAGCGTGAATCAGAACCCCCCTTGGAGTGGGGAGCAAGAGGGAAGCTCTTGGTGAGAAAAGAAGCCCAGCAGGTACCACAGGCCCCTAGTGCCCACATCACACTGTGGCAAGTGCAGCCACTCCCAAAGCAAAGACTCCAAAAGATACCTACCAATGCAGCTGGAAGGGAAGAGAAAGGGTGGGGTCCAAGAAAGTGATGGTTCTTGGCCACAAAGGAGGAGCTTGGGGTAAATGTAGGCGTGGATGGTCAGACTTGGCAGGGGCTCATGGCTTTAACCCAAAAGGGGCCACCGTACTTGGTACAAAGAGGAGAAGCAGCAACTTGCATATCTCTCACCAGGACAGGAATGGCTCAAATGAGAGAAGTTTTCGAGGAATAGAAAGAGGACAAAGTCATAGAGTCATGAAGGGTCTGAAGGGCCCCTCTACTTTTCAGGTTACAGCCAACTGCACTGTGGAAGAGAAGCAATATCAAGTCAACCATGTTTCTGGACCCATGTCAGGGCACACCTCTCAGCTCTCCTGCCCTGTGTGACACGGCTGTCATGGGGGCAGCATAGGGCACAGGGGGTGGGGCAGATGGGAAGGGCACCTAATACAGCCTGGTGAGTCAGGGAAGACTTCCCAGAGGAGGTGGCAGAACCAGGGTGCTCATTTTTCAGGGCTTAAAGCAACAAGCCCTGATCCTGCTGCTGGCCAGGCCACCTGGGCCTTGAGGAGGCATCTGGCACTGCTGCCAGCTGTCCCCGCTGCCAGCTGTCCCCGCTGCCCCACCATCCTCAGCCTCCACAGCCCCTGGCTGCTTGGCTCTGTTTCTGTGTCCTCCACCTTCAGCCATTTCGGCGCTGGTGCTTCTCAGAGCATGACCTCTCCTCAACCTCTGCCCACTGCCCCTGGCTGACTCAGCCTCTTCCAGGTACCAGCTCCCTCTCCCCACTGGCATCTTCCACATTTGCAACTCCAGGCCAGACAAATTGGTTCAGCAGCTCTACCTGATGTCCAGGTGCCCTCCATGACCACCTTTACTATCCCGGCATGCCCAGTAGATTTTCCTGCAATTTTTCCTAATCCAGAGAATGGTCTCAAAATCTACCCACTCCTCTGAGCCAGACCTTGGAGCTGAGTCCTGAACACTTCATCAAGCTGAGGATGACAACAAAACCCTCCTCAGATGGCTGTCACGAGCATGAAACAAGACCACACTTTTAAAGTTTTTGCATGGGGGCTGCCACCTGGCAGAAGCATCCTAAAGGCCAGTTGTCCTAAAGCACTTATCGTATCTCTGCCCTCCTCTCCCTCTTCTGTCACTCCTTACTGCCAACTTCAAAACAGCCTCTGGTCTGGCTGCTGGAGGCTGGGGACCTGAGCGTTTAGCAAGCCCCCGACGACAAGCTCATTCCAAAGGGGAAACACAGCAGGCTGGGGCAGTGGGTGGAGTGGAAATGGGCACCTCCCCTGGTGCCAGGGCCCACCTTCCCCTTTGAAGACCAACACTTGCTGCTTCTTGGCCTGTCTCTAGCCACTTGTGGCACCCCAGACTGGCAAAGTGCTGTTCCAGTATCTCAGGCCGGGTGGCCACTCTCCACCTTTTTCAGGTGGGGAATCTGAGGCCCAGAGAGGGGCAACAACTCACCCAAAGTTTCAGGACTTCTTTGTACTTGTGGTCTTTCTGCTACCTCCCCGCTCCTGGCTCTGCCAGCTGCTAAGCCCCATCCTCTGCTTTCTCTCCAAGCTCCTCTCTGTGCTTTCAACTGTCCCAACTCGAACTGCTGTTCTGGTGTCTGATGTAGATCCCAGGCATGGGAGGTCAGGGGTCACCCAGAGGAGAATGGGCCAGAGACCCCGAAACTGGGGGAAGCTCTCAGTGCCCCTTTAGGGCTCCCTGGCCTCTGACAGGCACCTGGCCACCAGCTCCCTCCCTGGGCTGGCCTCTGTGGGGCTTGGGAGTGGCCTGGGCAGCTCACGCCTCTTCCGCTTCCCTCCCGTGGTCCCTACTTCTCCTTTCTGGGAGGCCTGGGCCAGGTCTCCCACTTGGGAGGGGGAGTCCTTTTGGGGAGAACTGGGGGAGGTCAGGCCCAGGCCGGGCTGGCTGGTCAGTCCTGTGACTCGTGGGCCTGGAGAATTCCCCCTCCTCTCCCCGCCAGGCTTCCTCACAAGGCCCCCATTGTCCAGGAAAATCATGCCATTGTTTCCTGCCTGTGCCCCCCCCAGCCCAGGGACTCCCCCCACCCCAATCCTGCAGACAGCAACTTGGGCCTAGGACTGGGGTCTCTGAGGTTAAATGCCAGGCTCAGGGAGGCTGAGGGCACCTTGCCTGCCCTTTACCACCACCTCCCAGACTCTGAGAGGGAAGCAGGGGAACTAGAGGGGAGTAGGGGAGCAGTTCCAGGCTCCTTCCTCCCGCAAGTCCTCCACCCCCAGCTCTTTCCTCCCCTGCAGGCAGCTGGGCTAGGGAGGGAGCAGGGGCTGGAGCAGGGACAGGAAGCCGGCTCAGGGGCAGCAGGAAACGCAGGAAGCAGTGGGGAGGGTGGGGAGCAGGGGCCTGGGCTATTGTTCCATTTTTTCTGGAAAGAAAACGGAGGAAAAACAGAAGATGGGAGTCCCCTCCCCCTGTGCCTTCGGGGAATCCCCCTCAGATTGGGGCAGGTAGTGGGGGTCCCTAGATAGTTAGAGCCCAGGGTTGAGGCTGAGAGGTGGGAACCGCACCCTACCAGGGATGAGAAGAGTGGGTAGGATGGTTGGCAGGCCTCCCCTGGCTCCCCCAGTCCTGGCAAGAACTTGGATATCTGGGGCTCAGCACTCTGTTTCCTGCAAGCCCCTTGTCCATGGTCAGCCCAGGCCAGGAGGCTCAAAATATCCACGCTGACCCCCCTCTAAGAATGTCTCATGCTTTTCCAGTGACCCCACTGAGCCTGGCCCCTCCTGCATTTCCTACTGCTGCTCTCCAGCCTGCACTCTGGGCTCTAGGAGGCCCCTGCTCCTGGTCCCTGCTGTGTGCTGGGTCCTGCTTCCATGCCTTCTCTCTCTAAATGCTGCGTGCACCAGGAAACCCTCTGAAGCTGTCACTCACTTCTCTTGGGCCATGATGGGCAGCGTGTCGGGGGCTTGAAATGATGGGAGATGGAGTCTCCCTTAGCCCAGCACTCCCATCCCAAGCACTGATTTCAGGCTAGGCCCTCTTGGCGATCCAGCCCTCAAATGTCCATCTCCATGGCTGAGGACCCGCTGTGGGTTGGGGATCACAGGTCGGGCTTGCCCAAGCTGTTGAGCTGTTTCACTCTCCCTTTTTACAGATTCTGAAATTGAGGCTCCGAGTTGGAGTAACCAGCTAGAGGTCATGAAGCCAGGGAGGGCTAGGCCAGAATTCCAGCCCTGGCCTTAGCCTTGACTGCCAAGGAGGGCTTCCCTCTCTGAGATATCTGTTCTGGAGGAGCTGCCCATGACGACGGGAGGGGAGGACAGAGCACCAACTCCACGAACATGAATTTAGGGGAGGAGAAGATGAGGAGCACGAGCTTCCAGAGGACTTCCTTGAGGTGGGAGCCATGGCTGGGCAGGATGCTTATGGCCCACCTGAGAGATACCAATTTCTTAACTTGTCCAAACCGCAGCTGCAGGCTGGGGTCAAGGACTTCTGAAGCTGGCGCAGGAAGACTCTGCTGGGTGCCTGGGGCTCTGTTTGGGGGCTAGCTTGAGCCCATGGGCACCCCTGGTCAGCTGGGACCCCCTAGGGTGGGAGCTCCTACCTGCAGTAGACCCTAAGCTAGGCTCAGTGGAAGGTTGGGAGCAGGTGTGTACCAGAGCCATGCCACCCCCAACCATGCCCCCAGAAACTCACTGTTGTTGGACTTGAGATCACGGTGGATGACGGGCACCAGGGCCTCGCAGTGCAGGTAGTGCATCCCACGGGCAATCTGCACAGCCCAGTTGACCAGCACATGGGGAGGCACGCGCCGCCCAGCCAGAGCTCGGCTGAGGGGCCCACCGGCTGCATACTCCATCACCAGGCACAGGTTGGGCTCCTCCAGGCACACAGCCTTGAGGGCAATGATGTTGGGGTGTGCCAGCATGGCGAAGAGCCGGGCCTCCTGGCGAACGCTCTCGGCTGTCACACTGATGTCCTCATCGGGGTCCTGGCGAGCTGCCTTCACAGCCACCAGCTCACCTCGCCAGCTGCCCCTGTACACCTTGCCAAAGCCTCCAATGCCGATCACCTCCTCCAGCCGCAGCTCCTGGAAGCTGGCCACCTCGCAGGGGGGCGGGCCGCCACCCCGAGACACATAGTTGGACGGGAAGATGCCCACCTGGCCACCCACCTGGCCCGCCCACCAGCCCTCGTCTCCTGAGATGGCTGCGTCCCGGGACAGCACCTCCACACGGTCACCCTTCCTCAGGGCCAGCTCATCCTGCCCACTGGGCTCGTAGTCGAACAGGGCTGTCCACACCGGGTTGGCATAACCCGCTGCCTTTGGAGACCCCTCAGGCTGGCCTCCTCCACCGCCCCCACCACCCCCGCTGCCACTGCCATTCCATGACCCTAGAGGGCTCTTGAGGAAGAGGCTCTTCAAGGGCTCCATGGCCGGGAGCCGGCGTTGGGATGTGTGGAGGACCTTCTCTGGGTGCCCGTGGTCCCCACCCCCGCTGGCTGCCGAGGCCCTAGTCCCGGAACCTGGGCATCCGGGCCCTGGCCCTCAGCCCCAGACCCACGCCTCTCTGGGGAGCCAGGAGTGTTGTCTCCCGGCCCCCCGCATCTCGGGCTTCTGGAGGAGGGCACCCAGGGCAGTGTGGTCAGGCCGGGGGGGTGGGGCCCCGGGGCCTCCGGCGCCTCACCATGGCTAGCTTGGAGGGACCCGAGCTTCCCTCGGTTCTGGAGCAGTCCTGGGAGCCTGGCTCCGGCACCCGCCAAGTGTAAGGTGGGGCCTTCAGGGGCAGCGCCTCAACTCCGGTTGGGTCTTTTTGCGCAGGGGGTGGAGGGAGCGTCCGCAGTTGGGCCGAGACTGCCTGTTCCTGGCCCCGTCTCCTTTGGCCCCGACGGCTCCGACCCCGCTCCCTTCTTCCTCCTCCCTTTGTACTTTGGCCCCGGGGGCGGGAGGCAGAGGTGGAGGGTGGAGTTTCACTTTTTTCCGCTCTTCTCCCTCCTGCAGGAAACAGCATCAGATGACGCGGGCGGCCTGCACCGCTCCCCTCCCAGAGGCTCCAGGCGGGGAGTTCCCGGGTAGGCGGGCCAGGAGAGGCAGAGAGGGAAAGGGCAGAACCAGATCCCCCATCACAGCAGGCTTTTGAGATCTAGAAAGAAAAGCCCCCAGCTGCGTGCTCTGCTGCCTAGGGTGGAGGTTGGTCTCTGCTAAGGATGGGCCATCTCTGCCCTCTGCATCCGCATCGGCGTCAGCAAAACGGGGTTACAGAACCACACTTGGGAAGGGGGTGAACCCGAGTCTGGTCTTGGCTGCGAAGTTGTGGGACTGTGCGATCCATCGATTCTGAGCCTCATTATTTTCTTTCTTTTTTTTTCTTTTTTCTTCTTTTGAGACGGAGTCTTGCTCTGTCGCCCAGGCTGGTATGCAATGGCGCAGTCTAAGCTCACTGCAACCTCCGCCTCCCGGGTTCAAGAGATTCTCCTGCCTCAGCCTCCCGAGTAGCTGGGACTACCGGCGCGTGGCACCACGGCCGGCTAATTTTTGTATTTTTAGTGGAGACGGGTTTCACCATGTTGGCCATGCTGGTCTCAAACCCCTGACCTCGTGATCCTCCCGCCTCGGCCTCCCAAAGTGTTGGGATTACAGGCGTGAGCCACCGCGCCCGGCCATTCTTTTCATATATGAGTACGAGAAAGCTCTGCCTCGTAGAGCTAGTAGGATGGGGTGGGGAAGACTGGAGGACAGACGGAACTGGCTGCACCTCAAGCTCTTGGAGTGGATTGCCTAAGGCTCTCCTCTTCTCCTCACCTGGGAAACAATCCGCTTCTTCATATCCCTTCCCCATTGGCAGAAACCTGAGACTTGTCCAGAACTTTGCCCAGGATTGGATTCAGAATAGCTGAGTCGCCCTCACAACTTCTGGATAGGGCTGCCCCAATTGCTTTGAGCCTGTCACTTTAAAGACGACGCTATCCTATTTCGACTATTCCTGCCTGTTACGGAAGGTTGTTCTCTACACCCTAGGTCTGAGCTCTGACCCGGAAGTAGACGCCGATGGGAGCGAAATCGGTCGTGACGTAGAGGTCCAGCATTAAAGGAGGCGGGCCGAGAGGGGCGTGCTTCGGTAGTGCAGAACTCTCGCTGCTACTAGGGGAGTCCACGCCTCCACCTTTTCCCCGCCTCCTGTAACTCATTGGAAGAGCTGTGCGCCAATTACATTGCCGTTACCCAATGGCTACTCAACTGTCTCTTTGGTTCCGCCCAGTCGTCTACCCTGGGTTGGCAACGCCTGGGTCTACGCATGCGCCCAAACGCTTTTACGCTCGAACTTGTTTTAGTCCTGGACTCTGCGCACGCCCAAAGGGCACCCCTCGCGTCCTACCGTGCCATCACTTTTCTGCGCTTGCGCATTCATGCCGTCAAGTTTTCCTTTTCCGGGTCCCAATTGGAACCGTTGGGCGCATGCGCCACTGCAGGCTGGCGGTTCGCGGCTCCTTCTTCCGGCCTCCTCCTTAGGCCGGCACCAGCAGAAGCCGGGCGAGCGCGGAGCCCCAAGCAAGTGACCTGCGACCCCGAAAGTGGACCCCAGATCCTGGGGTTCTCCCTGGTCCGGAGACTAGGGAGCTGTCGCCTGCACCCCGGGAGCACCCACCCCACGCCCACCTCTGGATGCCGCCGACGGGTACCCGGCCCGTGCCCCGCGCCTGCCTGCCGGCTCGGCCCCTCGGAGCAATTCTGGGCCAGGAGTGGGGACCCGGACCCCGCCCCTGATGCAGCCCCACCCCCGCGTCCGGGCCTTGCACCGCTGACTGTCCCGGCCGGCCCCGCCCCCTGCTCTCATCCTCGCGCGGCCGAGCCCCCCTCCCCCGCTGGGGGAGGCCATGGCGTGAGCGTGAGGCCGGGCCCCGGGGCCCTCAGGCGCCAGACGGGGCATGGGCCGGGGGCCGCCCCCATGAGGGTCCCGGGAGGGGGGCGCGGGCAGCAGCGGCGGGGCCATGGGGTCGCAGGTGTTGCAGATCCTGCGCCAGGGGGTGTGGGCTTCGCTCACCGGCGGTTGGTTCTTCGACCCGCACCAGAGCACCTTCTCCAACTGCTTCCACCTCTATGTCTGGATCTTCCTGCTCATCTTTCCCTTCTTACTGTACATGGTGAGACGCCACGGCCACCTGTAACTCCAGCCGGGAGAGGGAGGGCAGCCTGGCAGGGATTCGGGGCAGTGCCCTGGGCTCTGGGACGTGGAGAGAGAGGAATCACTGCAGAGTTTGGGTCTGTGTGGAAGAGGGGCCAAAGTCTTCCTTTTTTGGATCGAGTGACCTTGAACCCTACACTTAATCTCATCCAGCTAAGCAGAATACAGAGCTCTTTGTCGAGGTCTGTGTACTGGTTGTGTGGAGAGGTGATGAAATTTTCTTGTGAGTCTGTGAATCCCAGCTATGATGTTGATGGCAGGTACATCCTGTGGGGGCGAGGCTTTGTGAAAAGGGACTTGGCTTACTTTCATCTTCAGGTCCTGCCTCCCAGCTTGATGGTGGCCGGCGTGTACTGCCTCGTGGTGGCTGTCATCTTTGCTACTATCAAGACTGTCAATTATCGGCTTCATGCCATGTTTGACCAGGGCGAGATCGTGGAGAAGCGCAGCTCTACCATGGGGGAGCTGGAGGAAGAGCCTGCCCAGGGGGACAGCAATCCACCCAGGTGGGTGGGGTAGGGGCTGTGCTGGGGATTGAGGGTTTTTGGTGCCTGGGCCGGAACCTTGCAGGGTGGAGTAGGGGCTTAGGGAACATTGGCTCTCTGAGTGATTGTGAACACTTGTCCTGTGTTAGCCCTGGAATTGTAAAGTGATTTCTGAAGAAGAAGCAGTGACAAAGATGGGAGGAAGTAGCATACACAGAGGAGAGGTTAGCTCAAAGCTGCTGCTCTTTTTCACCGCCAGGGACCCCGGAGTGGAGATGACAGTGTTCCGGAAAGTCAGTTCCACACCCCCGGTGCGCTGCAGCTCCCAGCACTCTGTGTTTGGCTTCAACCAGGTCTCGGTGAGTGGGCCTGGACCTCAGCTTGTCCTCCTGTCCCTCTGCGAGCCAGTCCCTACTGTGGGTGCATCCTGAGCCTACTTCTTGCCTTGTTTGTTCCTTCATGGCTCTCTCTGTCTACTCAGGAGCTGCTGCCCCGAATGGAGGACTCTGGGCCCCTTAGAGGTAGGTGGCTGCTCTTCAGGGTTGGAGCATAGTGCTGTGGAACAGGGGCTGGCGTGCTGTGCCAGGGGGTCCTGCTGACACCTCTGGGGCCATGGTTGCAGACATCAAGGAGCTGGTGCGGGAGCAGGGCAGCAACAATGTGATCGTGACTTCTGCCGACCGAGAGATGCTGAAGCTCAGCTCGCAGGAGAAACTGAGTGCGTGGGCCTTATGGGGCCGAGGCTTGTGGGCTAGACCAGCTGTTTCGTTGTTGAATCCCCTCAACTTTGGCTCCATCCTGGGTCTCCTCTGTATTCCTCTGTGGGACCTCCCCAGTGTGCTGCTGTGGCTGGGCTCTCAGGGAAAGTACAGGGCATAAGACCTCCCTTAACCACTAGTTTCTTTTGCAGAAAACCCTTTTTTCATTTTCTGTCTCCCTTTATTTTGGCAGTTGGAGACCTTCCCCAGACGCCTCCAGGGGCTGTCCCAGACCCCTCTCTTCCCAGTACAGACTCTTCAGAGCCTTCTCCCCTGGCTGGAGATGGAGCGCCCTGGAGTGGGAGCAGCATGGCTGACACTCCCATGAGCCCCCTGCTGAAGGGGAGCCTCAGCCAGGAGCTGAGCAAGAGCTTCCTGACCCTGACCCGGCCTGACCGGGCCCTGGTGAGGACCAGCAGTCGACGGGAACAACGCAGGGGGGCAGGTGGCTATCAGCCCCTTGACCGGCGGGGCTCAGGGGAGCCCACGCCCCAGAAAGCCGGCTCCTCAGACTCCTGCTTCAGCGGCACTGACAGGGAGACATTGAGCAGCTTCAAGAGTGAGAAGACCAACTCCACCCATCTGGACAGCCCCCCAGGGGGGCCAGCCCCTGAGGGCAGCGACACAGACCCACCCTCTGAGGCTGAGCTGCCTGCCTCACCAGATGCCGGGGTCCCCTCAGATGACACGCTGCGTTCCTTTGACACGGTCATTGGAGCAGGGACGCCACCGGGCCTGGCTGAGCCGCTCCTGGTCGTGCGGCCCAAGGACTTGGCCCTGCTACGGCCTAGCAAACGGCAGCCACCCCTGCGAAGACACTCTCCACCTGGCCGTGCCCCTCGACGGCCCCTGCTTGAAGGTGGGGGCTTCTTTGAGGATGAAGACACCAGTGAGGGCAGTGAACTGAGCCCGGCTTCCAGTCTCCGATCGCAGCGCCGCTACAGTACTGACAGCTCCTCTTCTACTTCCTGCTACTCCCCTGAGAGCTCCCGGGGTGCAGCAGGGGGACCCCGAAAGCGGAGGGCCCCCCATGGGGCTGAGGAGGGAACTGCTGTGCCCCCCAAGCGGCCATATGGGACCCAGCGGACGCCTAGTACTGCTAGCGCTAAAACACATGCCCGTGTGCTGAGCATGGATGGGGCTGGGGGTGATGTTCTGAGGCCCCCACTGGCTGGCTGCAAGGCAGAGCTGGAGGCCCAGGTTGGGGTGGAGCAGGCTGCTAGTGAGCCTGTTGTGCTGCCTGCTGAGGCGCGAAGGGGACCCGCTGCCAACCAGCCCGGCTGGCGGGGGGAGCTGCAGGAGGAAGGTGCTGTGGGGGGAGGTGAGTGCTTGCTCTAGAGGCAGGGGCTGGGGGACGTGAGCTACGGGCTTGGGGTTGGGCAAAGGGCAGGTAAGAATGGACCTGGTCAGTGTCAGCTCAGCCTCGGTCGTAGGCAGCAGATGGACGTGGGCCTGGTGGTGATTGACATTGTCTGCCAAACCTCTTAGACATGGGGCTCAGCCACCTGGCTCCACATCCTTGATTAGCACCTGAGTCTCTGTCCCCTGAGGACTCTCATCATCCACACTCATCCTCCCACCACCAGTGGGGTGGGGCAGGGCCGATCAGTGTCATCCTTGTTTGCAAGTAAGGAAACTGAGCATGGGGCTGTGTGACCTGGCTGGGCCTCAGAGCCGGGGCGTGGTTGTACTAGGCCTTTAGCTCCCTGGCGGAACACCGTCCCCAGCCTTACTCCCCCAGCCTTGTCTGAGCATCTGTCACTTACACTTGGGGGCCTCTCTCTGGGCAGCGGCCGAGGAGACTGGCAGGCGGGACTGCTCAAGCAGTGTGAGGCGGACCCAGGCCATTCGGAGACGCCACAATGCAGGCAGCAACCCCACCCCTCCAGCCTCTGTCATGGGCTCGCCGCCCAGGTGAGCACCTTGCCAGCTGGGCCGAGGGGCACCGGGGGCTGGGGAGGGCCCGCAAGCTCTAGCTGGCGCTGACCTGGGTCTGACCCTCTCCAGCAGCCTGCAGGAGGCTCAGCGGGGCCGGGCTGCCTCCCACTCCCGGGCGCTGACGCTGCCCTCTGCGCTGCATTTCGCCTCTTCACTGTTGCTCACCCGGGCCGGTGCCAATGTGCATGAGGCCTGCACCTTTGATGACACCTCTGAGGGTGCTGTGCACTATTTCTACGATGAGAGCGGTGAGCCTTTCCCAAGCCCGGCGGCCCGGTGCCTCCCTGCCTTCCCCCAACAGCCTGAGTCCTCCCAGCAGTGGTGCTCGCTCGGCCCTGTGGCAGGTACACTGCTAATGCTGCCAGACATCATCCTTGCAGCCTCTTTGAGGCACGGTGTTTGTGTCATCTTTTGCTCTGCTGTTGAGGAAACAGAGGCTCAGCTTACAGTACAGGGGAGATCTAAAGCTAGGACAGGTGACTGCCGCGCCCAGGCTCTTGACCTGTAGGCCCTTTCCTCTCCAGAGGCTGGGCTGCCCTCTCAGAGGACACAGCACAAGGTTCTGCCTCATTTGATGGGTCTGGTGCCCACGTGAGCCGGGCCTTGGTGCTCCTGTCTCTGCCACGCTGCCTCATCTCCCATACCCTGCCCCAGGTGTGCGGCGTTCCTACACCTTTGGCCTGGCTGGAGGCGGCTACGAGAACCCTGTAGGGCAGCAAGGGGAGCAGACAGCTAATGGAGCCTGGTGAGTTCCCAAGCCTGGCCTCCCAAGCCATTGTCTTGGTGGCCTGCATCTCTGGGAAGTTCCCTGAGCCTGGAGTTTGCTCTCTTCCTGCTGGGCTTGGGCAGGGGCAGCTCAGATCTGCAGGGAGAGGATGGGGAGCAGCAAAGGACAGACCTCCTGGGGTCCCTGGCTCCATGGCACTCCGGGCAGGAAGTTTCTAGGAAGCCCAGGGCACAGCCTCGACACTCGGGCCAGGGTCTGGGAGGGAGGCACTTCTGCCACCTGACCCCAGCACTTGTCCCTTGGGCCCTGGTTGGTCTCGGCACAGACAGCCCTACCTGCCTGGCCTTGGCCTCGGCCTCGACCCCACCCAGCCCCAGGGCTCGCCCGTGGGGGGATCCTGATGGCTGCTGTTCTCACAGGGACCGACACTCGCATTCCTCCAGCTTCCACTCGGCTGATGTCCCTGAGGCTACAGGCGGCCTGAACCTGCTGCAGCCGAGGCCTGTGGTTCTGCAGGGCATGCAGGTGCGCCGGGTGCCCCTGGAGATCCCGGAGGTGAGGAGCAGCCGGGGAAGGGCCGTGCTAGTGGGGTGTGACGGGGCGGGCAGATCACTGAGTCCGGCCTGCATAGAGAGCTTGCCCAGGCGCCCCAGGAGGGACGGGCAGTGCTGAGTGAGCGCTCCAGGGGCCCTACTGTGTCTGTCCTGATCTTTGATGTTGGCAGAGACTCTGGGTCTGAATGGCTGGAGAAGTCATTTATTTGCTTACTACGAATTCCTTTGGAGTACATTCCTAACTCTGGAGGGGCCCACAGTGAACAGGGGCCATGGGTGTTAATGATGATACTTGCGGAAGTGGCAGTGTTCTGTTGGCAAGCAGGGACCCTGTGGTGACTGTGCTGCCCTGCATACACTGTGCATGTGTGGCTGCTGGGGTGCTCTCTGTTAACGCTTCCTGTCTCAGTATACTCATTACCAGTGCTCTGTCACTCTTAAGAATATCACAGTTTGGACAGTAAATTTATATACTTAATCTATTAACACCAGAAGCACTAAAAATGCGTGAAACGCCATCTCAGAGCTTAAAGAATGATCATAAAAGGGTACCCGGCACCTGAACCTCAAGGCCACAGATAGGTTGGGCAGCCCCCAGAAGCTCCCACCTGCCTGCTTCTGGTTCATTTCTTCCTTGTAACCATGTGGGGTGGAAGCGTGGCCGGCGGCCGCCTCCAGAGGGAAGGGTTGCGTGCCTCTGGCTCGCCATTTTATCCTTGGAGCCCAGGGCAGGGCCGGGCCCATAGCTGGGGCCCCACAAGTGCTTGTTGAGTGAAGGATACAACAAACGAGAGGTCAAGTCATGTGCCCAGGGCCTCAGGGCTGGCATTGGCACCTAGGCCTGTCCTCAAGGCTGAGCCCTGCATGCACGCTCGGATGGGGTAGTCAGAGTGACAGTGACAGGCCCTGTCTGGGAGGAGGGTAGCATTTGTGCCAGGTCCCAAAGGACAAGTGGACTTCCTTGAGCTTCAGAAGAGGTGGGAGAGTTTGCCTGACTGGGGAAGACAGGCGTGGGAGCGGGTGACTCTAGGCAGCCCCTGCAGCCACTGGGCGACGTCCTGGGAACCTGGAGAGAGGAGGAGCCCTTTCGGATGAAGGGTTCTGGTGGGGTCCAGGGCCGCTAGACAGGGGCCTTTATGTGCTGATGGAAATGGTCAACCAGACCGGTGTGCTGAAGGGGGGTAACAGTAGACCGTGTGGGGGGGTGGCGGGGCTGACGGCCGCGGCTGTGGGGACTGCAGTTTGACCTGCTGGACCAGGACTCCCTGCACGAATCCCAGGAGCAGACACTGATGGAAGAAGCGCCACCCCGGGCCCAGCATAGTTACAAGTACTGGCTTCTCCCTGGCCGCTGGACCTCTGTGCGCTATGAGCGGCTTGCCCTGCTGGCTCTGCTGGACCGGTGAGTGTCCCGCGGCCTTGGCCCCCAATTCTTGGAAAGCCCCTGGACCTTGGCTCCCCAGACTCTGTGCCTGTGGAGGCAGTCATGGCAGCAGAGAGCCTGACTCGGGGGAAGCTGAGGGCCTGTCGTTGGCTGGAGTCTGCAGTGGTGGTTTCTATGGTTCATTTGTGGTGTAAAGGGGTGGCCAAGTGGGTGGTGCTGTATTAAATCTGTTTGTTCCAAAGTCCTGCTGAAAAAAACTTTTTTTGAGACGGAGTCTCTCTCTGTCATCCAGGCTGGAGTGCAGTGGCGTGATCTCGGCCCACTGCAAGCTCCGCCTCCCAGGTTCACGCCATTCTCCTGCCTCAGCCTCCTGAGTAGCTGGGACTACAGGTGCCCGCCACCACACCTGGCTAATTTTTGTATTTTTTTTTTTTTTTAGTAGAGATGGGGTTTCACAGTGTTAGCCAAGATGGTCTTGATCTCCTGACCTTGTGATCTGCCCGCCTCGGCCTCCCAAAGTGCTGGGATTACAGGCGTGAGCTACCGCGCCTGGCCATCCTATTCACTTTTTTTTTATTAGCTTCTGTTGATTTGAAAATCGAGTGCTGTAACCTAGAAAAGCTCACAGACCAGTTATCTCACCTTTCCCATTTCTCAGAGGGGACACCGAGTCCCAGAAAATCCAATAGAGAAGTCAGATGACTTCTACCCAGTGTAGAGAACTTGGGCCTAGAGCCCATGTGGCTTCCCGTCCATCTGGGTTTCTCTAGGCACAGGGACTGGGTGCTGGTCCTGTGTGCATAGCGTGGCACGCCCAAGGCAGCATGCACGATGTAGCCATGTGCAGTTAACTCAGTCTCAGCTGGGGATGGATGAATCCCGGGAGTAATGGCACCCTGAGCTCTCAGCCCTCAATGTCCAGAGCAGGCAAAGATTGGGAAGGAGAGAGCAATACAATGGTCGCTGGAGCAGGTGCTGCCGGGCCGCGTCTTCGCAAAGTTATAGGTGTTCACATCTTCAGAGGACAAGGGTCTGGCATGGGCACGGTCCCAGAGCTGGGCCTTTAGGGCAAGATCCATCTTCCCCACTGCCCCACTGGAAGGTGAGGCAGGACGGGCACGCCCTGACTAGGCTGTCCCTGCAGGACGCGGGGAGTGCTGGAGAACATCTTCGGCGTGGGCCTGAGCAGCCTTGTGGCCTTCCTGGGCTACCTGCTGCTGCTCAAGGGCTTCTTCACTGACATCTGGGTCTTCCAGTTCTGCCTGGTCATCGCCTCCTGCCAGTACTCCTTGCTGAAGGTCAGGCCGGGCTCTCTCTGTTTCCTTCCCCACCCGACTTTTCCCAAAATTGCCCTTCCCACAACTCCAGTTTTAAGGAGTATAAGCTGAAAGGTAGATAATTTGTCTAAGGTTCCCTAGAGCTGGCCAGCTCTTTTATAAGCAAGAAAACTGAGGCTCAGGACAGTTCGGGGGCCTGACCTGGTCACTCATAACTGCCTAGTGGTGGAGCTGAACAGGTCCGGGGCCTCTGACCATCCCGTGGGCATCGGCTCTAGTTGCCAACGTAGCCCTGTCTCTTCCAGAGTGTGCAGCCTGATGCGGCGTCCCCCATGCACGTGAGTACCCATGGAGCAGCGCCTCTGGCCAGGAGGCCCCGGGAGGGGCTGAGACCAGGTGGGGAGGAGGGTAGGGCATGGAGGGCTGGGGCTCCCTCACCACCCCCATCGCCCCGACCTGGCCAGGCTCTCCAGCTTGGACCCAGGGCCAGGCCTGGGGCCCTTGAGTGTGTGCATGTGTCAGAGGTGTGGCCAGTCGGGGAGACCCAGCTCCTCATGGGCTGACCCCTCAGGGCCACAACTGGGTGATCGCGTACAGCCGTCCTGTCTACTTCTGCATCTGCTGTCTGCTCATCTGGCTGCTGGACGCCCTGGGCTCAGCTCAGCCCTTCCCACCTGTCTCCCTCTACGGCCTCACGCTCTTCTCTGCCTCCTTCTTCTTCTGTGCCCGAGACGTGGCCACTGGTGAGGCTGGGGCAGGGATGAGGTGGCCCAGGAGAGTGAGTCCCCGAGGGTGGGCCGCGGAAAGCCAGCAGGCTGACCAGGCCTTCGTGTCCCCTCCCTGCCAGTGTTCACCCTGTGCTTCCCCTTCGTCTTCCTCCTGGGCCTCCTGCCCCAGGTCAACACCTGCCTCATGTACCTGCTGGAGCAAATAGATATGCACGGCTTCGGGGGCACAGGTATGATGCCCACAGGTGGCTCAGGGATGGGGCCCGTGTGGAGGCCCAGGAGGGCCCTCGGATTGGGTCCTTGGCTCCACCCTTGCGGAACCTTCTCCTGCGTCTGTACTGCAGACTCAAGGTTTCTGCCTTCTCCCCTCTCCTTCCCTCCCCAGGCAAGTGGTTTATATCTGAGAATCTTGGAAGCTCTGAAGGCCGCTTGGGGCTTGGGGCAGCAGAGAACAATGGGCTGGGGGTGCCTTTCCAGGGAGGCCAGCCTCTGGGAGTTGAGGGGAAGCGCGGCTAGGGTTGAGGTGGGGTACCTGCAGGTGAGAGCTGGGCTGTACTTCTCCCTTCCACACAGCTGCCACCAGCCCGCTCACGGCAGTCTTCAGCCTCTCCCGCAGCCTGCTGGCTGCTGCCCTGCTCTACGGCTTCTGCCTTGGGGCCATCAAGGTAGGGGTGGCTTGCGAGGTGGGGGCATGCTGCAGTGCGTAAGGGTGGTTGGGGCGGGGCTGTGAACTGGGCTCAGCAGTGGCTTCTCACACGGGGGCAGCCCGGGCCCCATGCTTACCTCACCTCCCCTGACCAGCATGGATTCTCTCCGCAGACTCCGTGGCCAGAGCAGCACGTCCCTGTCCTCTTCTCAGTCTTCTGTGGCCTCCTGGTGGCGCTGTCCTACCACCTGAGCCGGCAGAGCAGCGACCCCACCGTGCTCTGGTGGGTGTGCTCCGGGTCGTGTGTTTGTGTCTGCCCAGTAGGGGTTTGTGGTCTGTGCATGTGCCCGTGACTGGGGCTGGGGGGAAGGAGGGGCGGCCTCCTCCTGACTCTTCCTCACCCCCAGGTCTCTGATCCGGAGCAAGCTGTTCCCTGAGCTGGAGGAGCGCAGCTTGGAGACAGCCCGGGCCGAGCCCCCGGACCCCTTGCCGGACAAGATGCGCCAGTCGGTGGTGAGGGGGTGGGGGGTGGGGGTCTGTGGGGAGGTGGTGACAGGTCCTGGGGGTCCTGGGAGGGGCATGTCCAGCTTGGGCTGCTGGACAGCTGAGTGTCTCTCCTGGCCGGGCAGCTGAATGTCTCTCCTGGCCCTGCAGCGTGAGGTCTTGCACTCCGACCTGGTGATGTGTGTGGTGATCGCCGTGCTCACCTTCGCCATCAGCGCCAGCACCGTCTTTATTGCCCTGAAGGTTTGTGTGGCATGGGCCGCTGCTGCCTCTCGCTGTCTTGGCGGGAGCCTGCTCAATCTGAGCGCCGTGGGCAGCCCCTCCCCGGCCTGTGCCAGGTGGCCCTCTGTGGTCCCTTGGCCTGCTCCCATCAGCTGAGCCTCTGGCCTCTCCCTCCTGCAGTCGGTGCTGGGTTTCGTGTTGTACGCACTGGCTGGGGCCGTGGGCTTCTTCACACATTACCTGCTGCCACAACTCCGCAAACAGCTGCCCTGGTTCTGCCTGTCACAGCCCGTGCTGAAGCCGCTGGAGTACAGCCAGTATGAAGTGCGCGGTGAGTGCCCACCCCTGATGGCCAGGCCTGGGCAGTGGTTCGGGCTGCAGCCTGGCTGGTGGGAGCTGTGGTCCTCTCGGCTTAGGAGTGCCAGCAGGGGGCACTCGCCGCCCACACTACCCTTTCTGCACCCTCCCTGCCCTCTGTGTCAGTGTTGCCCGGCTGCGCTCTCCACCGACTCTTCTCCTCGTGCCCTGCTGTGCCCTTCCCTTGCCTGTGTTGCCCTGGTCCTGCCCTCCTTCCTGTCTGTGAGAAGACGGAAGAATTAGAACCCCAGGGCCCTGAAGGGATCTCTTGTCCAGAATTAAACACTGATCACCAGTGGACCAGAGCTGCCTGGAGCACATCTTCACTGGGCTGCATAATGGTTTTTAAAAAATCCTGGAGCCTGTATTTTAGCATCTTGATTTGAGATATGAAGATCCATGTTTCTTGAGTTTTTCTTAAACGACAGAAGATTTTGCTTCCCAGACTAGCATCCCTCTGTGGCTACAACCAGCCTGAACCGAGGGGTCTGCCCTTTAGAAGGGCCCAGCTCACGGGCTCACTGTGCACTCAGGCCCTAGCCAGCCTGCTGTACGTAGGTGTTTGCGATTTCATCATTGGCCTTGTTTTAACAGACAGCAGAGCAGAGCACCTGCCATAAAGCAAGCCTCGATGTGCTAAGTGGCATGTGGAGCCCTTGCCCTGCTGGGGCTCGCTGCTCCCATTTGAGCTGCCACAGATCAGCCCCTCCCCCCAGGGTCTCCGAGGAGTCAGGACCGCACAGCCTGCCCTCCTAGGGAAGGACTTCCTCAGGGAAGGCAGGCATGTGGAAGCCAGGTGCTGAGTCCTGGCCTCTCCACACAGGTGCCGCCCAGGTGATGTGGTTTGAGAAGCTGTATGCTGGCCTGCAGTGCGTAGAGAAGTACCTCATCTACCCCGCCGTGGTGCTCAACGCCCTCACGGTGGACGCCCACACAGTCGTCAGCCACCCGGACAAGTACTGCTTCTAGTGAGGACCACCCCACCCTCAACGATCCCATCATCCGCTTTCCCTTTTGATCCATGGGGAAACTGAGGCCTAGAGAGGGAATGAGTCATGTCTAAGGTTGTTTAGCAAGCTAAAGCAGGACCCCAGCTCCTGACACGCCATCCCAGGAAGTGGTTGCTTCTTCAAAGGCAAATGTGTTCCCACCACTCCCTTTGGAAGAGCAGAGACTAAGAGTCACGGGCCCAAAAGAGCAGGGACCAGCCCAGCAGAGCAGAGGCCAGGGGTTGCTCTCCGGCCAGAGTAGGTGAGGGATGGGACACCTATACCCACTGCCCCGGTCCCCTACCAAGCACCCGATGCCTGCCCCTTGCCCACAGCTGCCGGGCGCTGCTGATGACCGTGGCTGGGCTGAAGCTGCTGCGCTCAGCCTTCTGCTGCCCCCCACAGCAGTACCTGACGTTGGCCTTCACCGTCCTGCTCTTCCACTTTGACTACCCGCGCCTCTCCCAGGGCTTTCTGCTTGACTACTTCCTCATGTCCCTGCTTTGCAGCAAGGTGAGTTGGTGGCTGTGGCCCAGACCCCAGGCTGTCCAATGGGAGCAGAGCCAACTTCTGCCTGGGTGGGAAGAGAATTTCCTGAGGGCCTGTGGCCACCGCTCTGTATCAACCCCGTGGGCCTTTGCAGCAGCCTCTTAAGGAAGGGGTTACTTCCACCCTCTACAGAGAGGAAGCTGAGGCTGAAGGAGGTTGAGGGACTTGCCTCAGGCTTCCAGAGAATTGGTGGTCAGCCAGGATTTGAACCCAGGCCTGTCTGACCCCACGACCACCTCCTCAGAAATGGTTAGGGTAATCAGGACCTGGCCTTATCCTCTGGACGCAGACCTCTGAGTTCTGCGTTCTTTTGCCACCCTGGATCCAGAGCAGTCCGAGCTGAGTTTCAGAAGCCCCTACTGCCTGGGCGTGTATAGGTGCTCTGCCGGCTGTGGCATTGCCACGGCTTGGGGGGCTCTTTGAACTAAGGAACCATGCTCCTACACTCTACTGGAGGCCAGCAGTGGTACCTGGAACCCCAGGCAGGCCTGAGCCTTTTTCTTCCTCACGTGGGCATTCTGTTCTTGTTTTCTGGCCTGGCCCAGGATGGCGGTCATCCACACTGCGTACCCTCTGAGGGCAGGGCCTGTGGCTGTCCTCAATTTTCAGTACTATAGTCTAGCTTCAGCCTCACCAGTGACCTAGTGGCGTGACCTGAGGAAGTCATTTATCTTCTCTGTCTTCACTGAACCTCAACTTTCCCATCTGTGAAAAGGGGCCAGCAATAGGAATAAGAAGCTCACAGGGTACTTGTGTGAACTAAATGGCCACCGCCCCCTTTGAGCTCAGGCAGGGGTTGCTAATGGCATCAGGTGCCTTGAGCCATGTCCAGAGCACAAGGGCTGGCAGTGACCTTGAGTTTGGCCCCCGTGGGCCAAGCCAGTGCGATGACCCAAGCCTCTGAATGGGGCCTGGCATCCGGGGGCTTCCATGAGTGACCCTGCATGTCTTTTTTCTTCTCCCTCTTGGCCCTGCCAGCTGTGGGACTTGCTGTACAAGCTGCGTTTCGTGCTGACCTACATCGCGCCCTGGCAGATCACCTGGGGCTCGGCTTTCCACGCTTTTGCCCAGCCGTTTGCCGTGCCACGTATCCAGCCTGTGTTTGGGTGGGGGTGTGCAGGGAGGGCTGTGGCCTGGGGCAGTGGGGGGTGGTGGGGGGCTGGGAGGTCCTGTTGCCCGCCGCCTCCTTGACTGTGGCTCAGACTCGGCCATGCTGTTCGTCCAGGCCCTGCTCTCGGGGCTCTTCTCCACGCCTCTCAACCCACTGCTAGGCAGTGCCGTCTTCATCATGTCCTACGCTCGGCCCCTCAAGTTCTGGGAGCGCGACTACAAGTGAGTCTCACAGGAGGCGGGAGCATGCCCAGCAGGGCAGGAAGGGAGAGGTTTGGAGCCCAGGCTGGAGGCCACCCACAGAGGGGCCCACAGCAGATATGGGAGGGCTTGGTCACAGTGGGGACACATGAGGTGGCAGATCCGATGCAGGGAGAGCCTGCACCAGGCCAAGGCCTCAGGCTTACAGCTTGGGGATAGTGGGGTCTGGGGATGAGCTTAGCCTCCCAGCTTCTTGGCTGTGTGTCCTGTGTGAGTCCCTTCATGTACTTGAGCCTCAGTCTCCTCATCTGCCTGCATAACGGGGCTGTCCTGGATGGCGTTGACCTTGTGGCACAGGGAGAGCATGAGCAGGGTGCACCCTCTCTTCACCTTCTCGGCCAACCGCCTTGTTGCACTCTCTCTGAACAGCACTAAACGTGTGGATCATTCCAACACCCGCCTGGTCACACAGCTGGACCGGAACCCTGGTGTGTACCCAGCCATCCAAGGGGCTTTAGGGCAGGGCCTCCCTGGGGAGGGAGCCTCGCTAACTTGTCACTTTGTCCATTTGCCCGTCTGTTCTGGGTCTTAGGCGCTGATGACAACAACCTCAACTCCATCTTCTATGAGCACTTGACACGTTCGCTGCAGCACACACTGTGTGGGGACCTGGTGCTGGGCCGCTGGGGCAACTATGGCCCTGGTGACTGCTTCGTCCTGGCCTCCGACTACCTCAACGCCCTGGTGCACCTCATCGAGGTTGGCAATGGCCTCGTCACCTTCCAGCTGCGTGGCCTTGAGTTCCGGGGTGAGCCGCAGGACCAGGCTCGGGTGGGCAGGCACGGCTCGGGCCTGATGTGGAAGCTGTGTTCAATAGCACGTGCGAAGGAGGTCCAGTTCAGCTCTGTCCAGGCTGGCGGGTGGCCTTGGGCAAGGCACTCCTCCTCCCTGGGCCTGCGTTTCCCAGTCTGAGCAATGAGGTGGCAGGGTCTCTTGGCCAAGCCCTGTGCCTGCTCCAACTTTAGGTCCCAGTGACTCTACAGGTCACTGCAGTGAGGGCCTGGGCCTGGAGGTCTGAGTTCTCACACCCAGCCTGCTCTGTGGTCTCAGGCTTGGCCCATGGGTTGGGCGCCATGAGTGAGCCAGCTCCTTCCTCTCAGGAAGACGTGTGTGTTGGATGCCCGAGAGTGCAGAGGGGCCAGACCGTGTCCCTGCTCCCTCCCGCCCTGCCCTTGGATGCTGGGAGTTGGGAGGAGAAAGGCAGGCGCTCTTTCGTGAATCTTGGCATCCAATAAGGTTGACTCCCCTGGCGTCCAGGGGGGTGAATGGCAGCAGGCCTCTGATGCCATGTTCGTCACTCTCCCAGGACAGGGCAGGTAGGGATTGTCCTAGCAGCCCCTGACTGCACACCCCTCCTGCACAGGCACTTACTGCCAGCAGCGCGAGGTGGAGGCCATCACCGAGGGTGTGGAGGAGGACGAGGGCTGTTGCTGCTGTGAACCTGGCCACCTGCCACGGGTCCTGTCCTTCAATGCTGCCTTTGGGCAGCGCTGGCTGGCTTGGGAGGTAACAGCCAGCAAGTACGTGCTGGAGGGCTATAGCATTAGTGACAATAATGCTGCCTCCATGCTGCAGGTTTTCGACCTCCGCAAGATCCTCATCACCTACTATGTCAAGGTACGGTGGGCAGGTGTGGCCGGGCAGCAGGGCCCTTGCGGGTGAGCGCTCGCTGACCAGAGGCCCCAGTACCCCCTTTCTGGGTTGTTGGGAGCCTGTTTTGTCCAAGGGAAGCTGAGGCCTCAGAGAGTTTAAGTGTCCCCTGAGGTGCCACTGCCAGACCTCAGGTTGCAGGGGCCTCTGTGCCCATATGGCTCTGATAGGTGCCTAGGCAAGGAAGGCTTGCTTTGGGCAGTGAGTATGGGGCAGGTGGGCAGTTGCAGAGGCCAGCCTTTGAAACCACCAGCCCCTGCCCCCAGCTCACCCAGCACAGAGCAGTGGTAGAGCTAACAGTTGTCACGTTAACGATCATCATGGGAGCAGCTGCTTGAGCAGTAACATTTACCACGGGTGGGCGCTATGCTGGGCATCTCTCCTGAGCTGGGTGGAGTCCCCCACCCTTCGAGAGGGGCCCTGCTATCTCACAGATGTGGAAGTTGGCTTGCAGAGGTTCCAGAATCTGAAGAAAATGGCCAAGCCAGGCCTTGAACCCAGGCTGGCCCTGAGCCACAGAGCTTTCCTGCCTTAGCCTGGGGGCTCTGAGCCAGGCCTGAGGATCTTGAGACCTCTTGGGGGTGGGAGGGGGTTGGTGAGGCAATGTGGGGTACATAAGGAGCCCTGGAATGGGGGTTCTGATCAGCCTGGAATGTTTCTTCCCTGTGTGCCTCAGCTTACCCCTTGAGAAGTGGGGGTTATTGCAGTTCTCTGAGATGGCAGAAATGTTGAGGCTTGGCCAGGCGTGGTGGCTCATGCCTGTAATCCCAGCACTTTGGGAGGCCGAGGCAGGTGGATCACTTGAGGTCAAGAGTTTGAGACTAGCCTGGCCAATGTGGCGAAACCCCATCTCTACTAAAAATACAAAATAATTAGCCGGGTGTGATGGCGGGCACCTGTAGTCCCAGCTACTTGGGACGCTGAGACAGGAGAATCGCTTGAACCTGGGAGGCAGAGGTTGCAGCGAGCTGAGATCGTGCTACTGCACTCCAGCCTGGGCAACAGAGCAAGACTGTCTCAAAAAAAAAAAGGAATTTTGAGGCTTGTGGTGCTCAGAATAAGGGTACTGGGAGTGGGGTGGCCTGCTGATCACAGTGCAGGCTCCCACGTGCCTTCTTAGGATCTACCCTGGCGCTCCCTATGTTGGGCTCGGTGGGTGGCCTACTGGGGCCCAGGTGAGCCTGCCACCTAGGTTCTCTCTGGAGTAGTTTCACGAGGCCCTGGCTGTCCTTCTCCAAAGGAAATCCTGTCCACACCACATATCAGAGGAGCTGTCATTTGTCATTCCTTCTGCCCTCCCAGCCACTCCTAGGCAAGGATTTGTGAGACCACCCCCCTTTCATCAAGAAGGAGGCTGTGTCTAGAGAGGGACATTCCCAGTCCCAGGTCACCGAGAGGTCATGGCCCGGTCCACCTTCCGGTCCCATCTTGAGAGAGGTGCCCTTGCCCAGGTTGCCCTGCTGTGCCTGCTAGGCTAGGGCCAGCAGGTTGAGATGCGCCTGGCCAGGTCTCTTGTCCCATGGGGAAGCTGACTGGCCACATCTAAGGCTGCCTCAAAGGCTGGGCAGAATTTGAGTCTGGAGGAAGTGCTTGGAGGACCTGGGGTGGCTCCGCTGAGGATGTGGACTGAGGGTGAAGCTTGGAAGGACAAGTCAGGGCTGCCAGGGGTGGGGCGGGGGGAGGCGGGTGTGCTGGGGAGCCTGGTGCATCTGGGGAAGTGTCCCAGCTGCAGGGATAGGTCCTTTCCAGCCTTCGAGGTTGGCCAGTCGAGGCGGAGCCCCTCCCGTTAGCTTTGCCCTTCCTGTGGGAGTTACTGGGCTCTCAGACCTGCTTCTGCAGCTGGGAAGGGCCACAAGAGCAGGAAAAGGCACCATGGCTTGAGGCTGCACGGAGTCTGGGCAGTGCTTCCTGGGAAGTACCTTGGGCAGAGCCCAGCTCGCAGTGAGCGCTCACAGGCGGAGCGGCTGCTGGTATTGCCCCCTGTCTTCATTTTCTTCCTGAGATGACCGTGAGTGTTGTCTCAGAGAAAAGGATGGCACTGGTGAAGGTTAACCAAGCACCTGATATGTGCCAGGCCAGCTCCTCTCCCTGTCCCTGAAGCTTTTCTTTTTTTTATTTTTTTTTGAAACAAGGTCTCATTCTGTCACCCAGGCTGGAGTGCAGTGGTGCCATCTGGGCTCACTGCAGTGTCCACCTCCCAGGTTCAAGTAATCCTCCTATCTCAGCCTCCCAGGTAGCTGGGACTACAGGCATGCACCACCATGCCTGGCTAATTTTTGTATTTTTTGTAGAGATGGGGTTTTGCCATATTGTCTAGGCTGGTCTTGAACTCCTGGGTTCAAGCGATCCTCCCACCTCCACCTCCCAAAGTTCTGGGATTACAGGTGTGAGCCACCCTGTCTGGCTGAAGCTTTTCTTTTCTGGGTCTTTTTAGCAGCTCTGGTGGTGCCTGGATTGTAGAGGCGAGCTATGGGCAAGAAAGTCAGTCTGGAGCGGGTCTGCCCTGGCAAAGGGCCTGCCCCATTAGCTCGATCTTAGGGTGGCACATGGAATCCCCATCACCTCACTGGCTGCCCTGCCGGCCTTAACCCGCCTGTGCATCCTGGCCATGCCAGCTACCTGTCTTCCAAAGCTCCTGTACTTTTGCCCAACAGGGCCTTTTAACAAGAGGTCCAGGAGCCCCCAGCTTTGGGTACCACATGTGCCCGTGGCTTTTTTCTGAGGCGAGGCCTGATGGCTGTCATGCTTCAGCTGCCTAAAGGGACCTGTGACCCAGGCGCTCTGAGGCAGGCCCACTACTTCAGCCTGCCCTTCCGGCCCCGAGATCTGGATCCCACAATGTCATGATGGGGGAGGTCCGGGGTTCAGGCGGCAGTTCAGTCTGTTCTGCCCCACTCGCTCCCCGCCCCCTGCCCATGTGACATCTGGATGCTCCCGCGCTCGGGGTTATGTTTGTGCAGGAACACCAGCTCCTGCTGCTACCTGGCCCACGGGCTGCACAGGCACTGAAGGTTCACCTGAGGGCCACACCATAGTGTTGGGGCCAGCCAGAGGCGGGTGGGGGACAGGGTTCAGGGCAGGTGGGGCCAGCTCCACCTTGATGACTTGGAAGCTGAGGTGGTAAATGTTGAGTGTGATGATCTTGTTCTCGTTGGGGGCTGCCATTTGTTTGAGCCTCAATTTCTCATACAAACGGGGCATATTCTAGGGCAGAGGCAGGCAGATGCTGCTTGTGAGTGCTAGCCCCAGCACAGGACTTCCTGCTCTGTAAGTGGGTGCTTCCTGGCGGCTTTGTCACTCCTCCCTGGCCTAGGGGAAGGAGCCAACTTGCCTGGTTGCTCTTGAGAGCTGAGATGGCTCTAGGAGCGGGGCATCCCAGAAAGCGGACTTCAGCTCAGTCTTGGGGAGGAGCCTCTGAACCTCCATGCTTTCTCCTCCAGTGGCCAGGGCCGGGACCCCGGCCTGACGCCTGCCCCTCCTCTCCCAGAGCATCATCTACTACGTGAGCCGCTCACCAAAGCTGGAGGTATGGCTCAGCCATGAGGGCATCACGGCAGCCCTGAGGCCTGTGCGGGCGCCCGGCTATGCCGACTCGGATCCCACCTTCTCGCTGAGCGTGGATGAGGACTATGACCTCCGCCTGTCTGGCCTCTCACTGCCCTCCTTTTGTGCTGTGCACCTCGAGTGGATCCAGTACTGCGCCTCCCGGCGCAGCCAGGTCAGGCTCCACTACCTGAGGCTGCCACCTGGGGCTGTGGGACCTGGGCTTCCCTGCTCCCCTTCTCCCCATTTGGTTTCCTCTCACTCTGAGCCTCCCTTAGCCTGAGCCCCAGCCCGCACTCCAAGGTCCCTGTCCCAGGTCTGAGCTGGGCTCTGGGATGGGGGTCCTTATGCCACAGCCCGTGGACCAGGATTGGAACTCCCCGCTGGTCACGCTGTGTTTTGGCCTGTGTGTGCTGGGCCGCCGGGCCCTGGGGACAGCCTCTCACAGCATGTCTGCAAGGTGAGTGCTCGGGTGTCCCGCGGGGCCTACTGCCGTCCCCACCCCACCTCTTCCACGAAGAGCACTGTGGTCTCTGGCCGCAGTGGCCACAGAAACTGCAGTGGCCCTTCCTGTTGGGGTACCTCTTCTCCCACGGGCAGGGCACTTCCTGGTCATGACCTTGCCTGCTCCTCAGTGCTCTGTGAGAGACATGGGCAGAGATTGGCCTCTTTGTCAAGATGGGGAAACTGAGGTTCAGCGTGAGGAAAGGCCTCTGCTTGGATCACTCTGAAGCCTTACCCCTGGGTCCTCGATACCCCTCTCTCCCCTCCCTGTTTTTCCTCCCACTTAGCCTGGAGCCCTTCCTCTACGGCCTGCACGCCCTGTTCAAGGGGGATTTTCGCATCACCTCCCCACGTGATGAGTGGGTCTTTGCCGACATGGACCTGCTTCACCGCGTTGTGGCGCCTGGGGTTCGCATGGCCCTCAAGCTTCACCAGGTTGGGGAGGGGTGTGCCCAGCAGCATGGGCAGGTGGGGGACGAAGCCTCTCTCCAGGGCAGGGGCCACTGACCCCTGTTCCCGTCTTCTCTACCAGGACCACTTCACGTCCCCAGATGAATATGAGGAGCCAGCAGCCCTATATGATGCCATTGCGGCCAACGAGGAGCGGCTGGTCATCTCACATGAGGGTGACCCAGCATGGCGCAGCGCCATCCTCAGCAACACGCCCTCCCTGCTGGCGCTGCGCCATGTCCTGGATGATGCCTCCGACGAGTACAAGATCATCATGCTCAACCGGCGCCACCTCAGCTTCCGAGTCATCAAGGTTGGGCCGGCCCCACCTGCCCTAAGCCCTGCCCCAAACCCCCTTGGGCCGGCCCCCTGACCCTGGCGTGTGGCTCTCAGGTGAACCGGGAGTGCGTGCGCGGCCTGTGGGCCGGGCAGCAGCAGGAGCTGGTGTTCCTGCGCAACCGCAACCCCGAGCGTGGCAGCATCCAGAACGCCAAGCAGGCGCTTCGCAACATGATCAACTCCTCCTGTGACCAGCCGCTTGGCTACCCCATCTACGTGTCGCCTCTCACCACCTCGCTGGCTGGCAGCCACCCCCAGCTACGGGCACTGTGGGGTGGCCCCATCAGCCTGGGTGCCATTGCCCGCTGGCTCCTGCGCAGCTGGGAGAGGTGAGGCCTCGGGAAGGGGTGACGTGTGGCGCGGGAGGAAGCTGAGGTGCAGTATGTCCCTCCTGGGTCTCAGAGGGAGGACGTGCTGGAGCCAGGGCTTGAATCCCGAGAGATGACCCCCTCCCAGAGCTGACCTGCCCCTCCTAGATGTCACCTTACCCCCAGAGCTGACAGTGGCCTTTAGTCATCAAGCACTGTTGACAACGCACCCTCAAAAGACTCTGCAAAGTAGGTGGCAGCTTCTTAGAGGGGAGGATCCTGGGGCTCAGAGGTGTTAGATGACTTGTCCTGGGGCTGAGGACTCATGCTTGTGAGGCCTCTGGCCTCAGCCGTGTCCCTCCTGATCCCTTTTCTACCTCTCCACCCCCAGGCTTCACAAGGGCTGTGGCGCCGGCTGCAATAGTGGCGGGAACGTGGATGATTCAGACTGTAGTGGGGGCGGTGGCCTGACCTCCCTCAGCAATAACCCCCCCGTGGCACACCCCACACCTGAGAACACGGCAGGTGAGCAGGCGAGGCTGGGCTGAACCCGTGAGTGAGGAGTGCAGCCCAGCTGAGGTCTCTGCTGTCTTATCTGTCTCCTACAGGCAATGGTGACCAACCCCTCCCACCAGGCCCTGGCTGGGGGCCGCGGTCCTCCCTGAGTGGCTCTGGTGATGGGCGGCCCCCACCTCTGCTGCAGTGGCCTCCCCCTCGGCTCCCTGGACCACCCCCTGCATCGCCTATCCCCACAGAGGGTCCCCGGACCTCACGGCCCCCTGGCCCGGGTCTCCTCAGTTCTGAGGGCCCCAGTGGGAAGTGGAGCCTGGGGGGCCGGAAGGGGCTGGGAGGATCTGACGGGGAGCCAGCCTCAGGGAGCCCCAAAGGAGGTACCCCCAAATCTCAGGTAAGGCACCTGTGGGAGGGTTGGGTCCCAGAAGGCTAAGGCCTGCTCACCCGCCAACCTCTCTCCCCTCCCCCAGGCGCCTCTAGACCTCAGCCTCAGCCTCAGCCCCGATGTCAGCACTGAGGCCTCACCCCCCAGAGCTTCCCAGGACATTCCTTGCTTGGACAGCAGTGCCCCTGAGAGTGGCACACCTATGGGTGCCCTGGGCGACTGGCCTGCCCCTATTGAGGAGCGTGAGAGCCCGGCAGCCCAGCCCCTGCTGGAACACCAGTACTGAGCTACCTGGCGCCCACTGGACCTCCTCCTAGGATTCAGTAACGGACCTGCTCTGCTGCCTCTCTGCTGGACCACAGAACTGAGTGGCTTTGGCCTACATGTCTGAACCCTGACCTTTGGCTGCCTTGGCCAGAGTGCCAAAACTGAGTGACCCAGACCTCTGACCTTGACCCCTGATCTCTCTCATCCCCAGTCCAGGGCCTGGGCTCCCCAGATGGAGGCAGTCAGCCTCCCAGCCAGGCCCTAAGAGCCAAACCATGGGCTGGTCCCACTTGGAGCCTGTGGCCAGGACCACTTCAGCCCCTGGGCCTGCACTGCCTGCAGGGGTGGCCCCCTTGGCCTGGACCTGGGGCCTGAATTGTGGGAAGGGTGGTTTCTTTCTTTCCTTTTTTTTTTTTTTTGTTTTTTTGGTTCTTTTTTTTTTTTTTTTTTTTTTTTTTGTGCTTCGGAGACATCAGAATTAATAACACTATTTTTGATTTTGGTTGGCAGTTTCTTTTTCTACCTGGGAATGGGTACATGATAGTACAGGCGGCCAAGTTGGGATGGACAAGCACGCAGAGGGGTGAAGGATGTGGGGCTGAAGTCTAGTAGAGATCAAGGGCAGACCAAGGTGGGGTTCAGGTAGAACTGGGTCCTCTTCACCGCATGGCTGCTCCCTTTTCAAGCCTTTATCTGAAGGATATTGTCTGCCATTTCCCACCTTATGGTCAGACTTCCAGGTCTGGTGGCTCCTACATTTATCAGGCTTGTTCTTGGCCAAAGCCTTTCTCTGGACCTCAGCTGCTCCAGGGCGTAAAGAGATGACACCTATCTAAGGTGTTTTTAGAATAAATGAGAGCGCGCTAGTGGAATGGTTGCCCAGGGCCCAGTGCTTAGCAAGTGCTCCATAAAATAGTGGCAGACTCTTGAGCACCTGCTGGCCGGGAGCTGGACGCTAGGTGGCCTCCGCTAGCCCTCCCGGTTGGTCTGGAAGGCAGGCACAAGTTTCTCAGGAGAGGAAATGGCCTTAGAATGAGCACTGCTCGGTGCTGACCTCCGCCAGGCCTGGAATCCCCGCTGCTGCGCTTCCCGCCGCAGACAGCTCCCGGCCGGCCCCGCCTCCCGGCATGGCCCCGCCCCCCAGCATGGCCCCGCCCCCAGGCGGAGCCGGCGCCGGGAGCGGTAGCGGGAGAGCGGCAGCGGGACCCCAGCGCGGGCGGCGGCGGCTGGGCGGGAGCCCCAGAGGTACTGGCGGGAGCAGGGGACGGGAGGCACTACTGTCGGGCCCGACAGGGGAGAGGTGGCCTAGCCGTGGGCCCGGGTGATGTGTATGGGAGTGGGGTCCTCGCCACGTTCGCCGCCAGCACCCTCCCAACTTCCCTCCGGGCTCCAGCTCAGTCCCGAGTCAATATGTCCAGCCCCCTGTCTCTGACCAGCCATTCCTACTCTCTCTGTGTGACGGCTTAGCCTGGCCAGCCAGCCGGTGAGTGGAAGCGGCGGCTCCTGACTCCTGGTGGCGGCACTGTGACCCCTTCCCCCTCAACACTGCAAGTGTGTGCGGGGCTCCCCCTTATTCTGAGGCTCCTCTTCTTCTTAGGCGGCCTCCACCCCAGTCCCTGGCCTGGCCTGGGAGGAAACATCTGTCGCGCCCCCTGGCAGCCGAAATGGGGTCATGACCTCCAGATGTGCTGGGAAGTGGCCAGCTCCTCCTCCTGGGGCAGCCAGGCCTTCCGGATCTGTGGGGGCGGGGCCGGCCCTTTCCCCCCACCCCTAGTGACACAGGCCTGGAGGAATGTCCTGGCCTCAGTGGACCCTGTGTGAAGCTTCAGGGTGGGGGGCAGAGCCCGAGAACACCCCTCAAGGCAGCGCCAGAGCCTGGCACTGGGCCACAGCAAGAGGCAGCGCACAGACTGGGTGCACACATGCACAGATCTCACTTCCAAGCGTGCAGAGCTCAGCCCACACGGAGCGGGGCTTGCACAGACCCCCTCCCTCATGCCCTCCTACTCCTTCACACACTATAGCCCAGGCCCGAGCGCTGAATGTGCCCAGAGCTTGGCTCATGGAGCCAGGGGCTACACCCGTCACACACACACATAGCTAGCGACACTCACCTCACTCTTCTCAGTCTCTCAGCAGCCTTGGGAGGGGACAGAAATAATTAAACCCAATTTTTTTCTTTGTTTTTTTTGAGACAGTCTCACTCTGTCCCGCAGGCTGGAGTTCAGTGGCGCAATCTCGGCTCACTGCAACCTCTGCCTCCCAGGTTTAAGCGATTCTCCTGCCTCAGCCTCCTGAGTAGCTGGGACTACAGGCGCGCACCACCACACCCGGCTAATTTTTATATTTTTAGTAGAGACAGGGTTTCACCATGTTAGCTAGGCTGGTCTTGAACTCCTGACCTCAGGTGATCCCCCCGCCTTGGCCTCCCAAAGTGGGGATTACAGGCCTCAGCCACCGCACCCGGCCAGTTAACCCCATTTTAGAGATGAGAAAACAGAGGCTCAAGGTCAGCATGGGAGTTTATTCAGGAGAAATCAAGGTAGAAGCACCTGGGCTGGGGAGCCGACTCTTGCTTGGTTCTGGAGGCCCCAGACGAAGGGTGTGTGGAGCCCCTCCTCCACCCCCCTCCGGCCCAGCCCCGCATGATGTTGCTGGATGCTGCATGAAGACCCACCATTAGATGCCTGTACCCCCAGTGGAGGTTCCCCAGCTCCCTGTCCTCACTGCCTACTCCATCCAGGGCTTGCCTGGGCGTGGCTTCCCTCAAGTTCTCACACCACCATTTGCACCTGCCTCTGGCGTCACGTTTCCGCACTTAGCAGGTCCCTGGGGCTTTGGGTGTCTCAATCTTGCATCCTGTGAGACCTTGAACCTCAACCCAACACCCACCCCCCAAAACCTACGCACACAGACAGCAGTGGGCAGGTGCAGCCCTGCTTAGGGCCTGGAGATGGGCAGACCCAGGCTCACATCCTAGCTCTGACACGGAATTGCTTCAGGCAAGAGCATCTCCTCTGGACCTCATCTGACCATCTGTCACATGGGGTTCAGACCTCCCTGTCTGCATCAGTGAGATCAGGTAGGCAGAGGTCCCTATGGGTCCCTGTCATTGTGACTCCTCTTGCCCCCAAGCCTGGGCACAGTAGCCTGCAAGAAGGTGAGTTGGCCTGTCCTTCAAGGCAGGGTGACTGGGGTCCCATGACAGCTGCTGTGACCCCAGCACCTTCCTCAGGATGTGGGGGCCTGGCAGAGGGCTGGGCCCACAGTTGGGGCTACTTCCTGTGCTGAAGGAAGTCCTCTTGCCATTCCTGCTGCCCTGCCGCTGCCCCCCTGGGAACCCATGTGTCCTTGTGGTATTGAGGCCTTGAGGTCCAGGGCACTGAGATCAGACCTCTCTGGGTGATCAGCTCTCCAGGGACCCTGAAGGAAGTGGGAGGGGCAGGGAGGAAGGTCTCTGGGGACAGGACGTCCTCCCTTTGTTAAGTGGGCAGGACCCAGACACCAGTGGCCCCTGGGTTTCCCGTCCCAGCCAATACAAGTCATCTGTGCAGTTGGGCTAGGTCCTGGTGGGACCCTTACTCTGGGCCCAGGCCAAAGCTAAGGTGTGTGGGTGGCGACTGGGGGACCCTGGCAGTCCCAGGGCTGCCCAGGCTCCAGGACCCTCAGGACCAAGACCCAACAGCCCAGCCTCTAGCCCTGCCCAGCTAAGCTGGGGAGGGGGCTGGAAACTTTAGCCCTAGGCAGACAAGGAAGTGGCCTGGAAAGCGGAAGCAGCTTTGATGGTCTCGGAGGGGGCCGGAAGCCAACACGGGTGGTGGAGGACCAGGCTGGGGGCCTGGGTTCCTGTTTTCTGCCCAGGCCCCTCTGAGCAGCCCCCTCCTCCTTCAGGGCAGGAACTGCTGCCACAACCTCAGGCTGGGCACCAAACACCCGTGCCCGCCAATGCGGCCCAGCCCCCGGAGAGTCAGGCCCACAGAGCATGCCCATGTGGGCCGGCGGTGTGGGGAGCCCTCGGCGGGGCATGGCCCCTGCGTCCACAGATGACCTCTTTGCCCGCAAGCTGCGCCAGCCAGCAAGGCCCCCGCTGACACTGCACACCTTCGAGCCGAGGCCAGTCCGGGGCCCGCTCCTGCGCAGCGGCAGCGATGCAGGCGAGGCCAGGCCCCCCACGCCAGCCAGCCCCCGTGCCCGTGCCCACAGCCACGAAGAGGCCAGCCGACCTGCAGCCACTTCCACCCGGCTCTTCACTGACCCGCTGGCACTGCTGGGGCTGCCAGCAGAGGAACCAGAGCCTGCCTTCCCACCAGTGCTTGAGCCTCGATGGTTTGCCCACTATGACGTGCAAAGCCTGCTCTTTGATTGGGCTCCGAGGTCTCAGGGGATGGGGAGCCACTCAGAGGCCAGCTCTGGGACCCTGGCTTCAGCCGAGGACCAGGCTGCCAGCTCGGACCTGCTGCATGGGGCACCTGGCTTTGTGTGTGAGCTTGGGGGTGAGGGTGAGCTAGGCCTGGGTGGACCAGCATCCCCACCTGTGCCCCCTGCACTGCCCAACGCGGCCGTGTCCATCCTGGAGGAGCCACAGAACCGAACCTCGGCCTACAGCCTGGAGCATGCAGACCTGGGTGCTGGCTACTACCGCAAATACTTCTATGGCAAAGGTGAGGAAAGGCAGTTCCAGGGAGTGGAGGAGGGGGGCTGAAGAAGAGGTCCCTGTCACCTGCAGTGCACACAGTAGGGCTCATGAACTGTCCATTTCCTGTAAAGTCCCTGGCCCTGGGAGGGCTCAAGAGCTGAGCTGGGGTCCTCCTGAACCTACTTTCAACCACCTTCTTAAGGCTAATCCCTGGCTCCTCACCCCGAGCCAGGGCTGGTCCCTCTGCCTCCGTATTGGTTCATCCTCCATCTGGTTCAACCTGCCAGGCTGGGGAGAGATTCCCTATGGGCTTTTCTGTGGGGTGAAAACTCAGGCCTCAAATCCCTGCATCCGTGAACCTTGTTCGCACCAGCACTGCGGAGAGAGGGCTCCAGGACATAGAAGGGAGAATGAGGGCGTGGTGGGTGGAGCCAAGGCAGGATTTAGGCCTGGGAGCTGGCCGCGTGGGTCTAGGTCTGGGTCTGGGTCCACCTCTGGGTCAGGGTTGAGATCAAGATATTGAGCTCGGGGCTACAGAGGGGCGGGACTTAGTCTAGGGTCAACACTTTGTGGTGAGATGAAGCCTAGGGCGGGGCTTAGTGATGCGCGTGGTCGAGCGGGGGCGGGGCTGCCAGAGGGCGGGACCCCTGGCAGAATCGTTTTCTTCGGCGCGGTCCCCCAGAACATCAGAACTTCTTCGGGATGGACGAGTCGCTGGGCCCGGTGGCAGTGAGCCTGCGGCGGGAGGAGAAGGAGGGCAGCGGAGGGGGCACCCTGCACAGCTACCGCGTCATCGTGCGGACCACGCAGGTGGGCCGGGATCGCGGGATCAGGACGTGGGTTGCCTCCCCGACACCTTGTATGCATCCTGAGTGCCCTTACACCCCTTCCTCAGCTCCGGACACTCCGTGGCACCATCTCGGAGGACGCGCTGCCGCCGGGGCCCCCACGGGGTCTGTCCCCAAGGAAACTTCTGGAGCACGTGGCGCCGCAGCTGAGCCCCAGCTGCCTGCGCCTGGGCTCAGCTTCACCCAAGGTACCACGGACGCTGCTCACACTGGATGAGCAAGTGGTGAGTGGCGGGCCGCGGAGCCCCCAGCCATACAGCTGGCCCCAGTCTGAACCCAGCCTGCCCAGCTCCCAAACCCCTAGCCTTGACCCTGATCCTGGGCTGGGTGGTGACCCCAGAAGAGCTGGCTTTTCAGAGACAGGGCATCAGAGGTCATCTGGAGCCTTTCGTCTCAAAGTGAGCTCTGTAGACCAGCAGTATCCACATCATGTAGAAATGCAGATTCTGGGGCCCCACCCCAGACCATCTGAATCAGAGTTTGCACTTTATTTATTTATTTATTTATTCATTTATTTATTTATTTATTTTGAGATGGAGTCTCGCTCTGTCACCCAGGCTGGAGTGCAATGGTGCAATCTCAGCTCACTGCAACCTCTGCCTTCCGGGTTCAAGAGATTCTCCTGCCTCAGCCTCCTGAGTAGCTGGGATTACAGGTGCATGCCACCACACCCAGCTAATTTTTGTATTTGTAGTAGAGATGGGGTTTTACCATGTTGGCCACGCTGGTTTTGAACTCCTGACCTTGTGATCTGCCCACCTCGGCCTCCCAAAGTGCTGGGATTACAGGCATGAGCCACTGCCCTTGGCCCAGAGTCTGCATTTTAAAAAGATATTTGCAGCCCTAGATGCCCTGGTCTGACTCACCCCACTGGTCCTGCAGTTCCCGCATCATTCCTGGCCAATTTCCCCCACAGCCCCTGCTGGGTTTCCTCTAACATGTGGTGCTCACAGCTTCCTGGAGCGGCTCCTTCCATCCCCCACTCCATGCTGAAAGCTGCCCATTAGCTGAGTCTTCTCCTCTGTATCATTCAACCCATCAGTCATTCAACAAACATTTCTTAGACCTTTTTGGTGCCAGGCCTCAGACTGGATGCTGGGGACAGGTCTAGACCAGGTGCTTTGCTTGAGTAGCTCACAGCTGGGTGGGAGAAAGAGACCCACAGAGAACTGCTGAAACACAGGAGCAGTACTGGAACACTGAAAGGGAATGTTGAGGGCTCCCTGGGCCACGACGGTAGTGATGAGAGCCCTTCCTTGGCCAGGGTTTTCCAGCATGGAGAACACAAAAGGGCTCAGGCCCGGATAAGCAGGTGTTTTCTGGTCAGAAGGAATAACTTGTGCAAAGGCTTGGAGAATGAGAGCATGGCACATTAGGCAGTCAGTTCAGCGTGGCTGGGGTTGGGATTGTGGGGAGGGGCGGGGGAGAAGCTTGCATTTGTTCCCGTGGACACTGGGGAGCCATGGAGGGATACGGTGCAGATCTGAGAGGGGCAGCTCTCTGGCTGCAGCATGGGGACTAGACTGTACGGGGCGGGGATGCCAGGCTGAAGGCTATTGCAGTTGCCCAGGCTAGACACAGTGGCAGCGATAGTGGAGGTGAAGAGGAGGTGACTGTCCAGGAAGGACTGGGTAGTCATGTGGCTGACTGGAAGGGGTGAAGTGCTAGGATTTCCCAGCTTCTTGGCCCCCAGGAGTGGTGCTTTAAGGAGGAGGAGCAGGATGGGGGAGTCACAGCAAGGTGAGACATTAGGCAGCCGGAGAAAAAGGCCCGGGGTTTGGTAGGCCGGTCTGAATGGGAGGCGGAGATGAGGGTGTCATCCTTGCTGCAGCCAGGGAGGGGGAGGAGCATGGGTGGAGAAGAGGCCCAGGCAGAAGAGGGCGGGGTTCCTGGGGCCCTAGGCAAGGTGAGTTTCCAGCTATCCCCAGTGCCACCTATGGCTGAGAGGGTACCAGGATGAGGCCACATCTGGGGGCCATATGGGGAGTGGGGGGTGCAGGGGGTTGGGAGGAATGAAATCGAAGTGGGGACTGTAAGTGCAGACAAGTTTAGTTGTAGAAAAGGGAGGTGACCGCTGGAGGGGAGCCTGTGCTGTTTGGAGGAGTTCAGAGCACCTTGAGCTGGGCATGGTTATCCAGTTATCCGCAGAGGGAAGAGCCGGGAAGAGGGCACAGAAATGGGAGCATGGGGGGCAGAGGTGGTGCCTGGCCTGCAGGGGCTGGGGTGGGGGTGCCTTGGATTCAGGGGTGCAGAGGACAGTCCAGCCTTGAGATAAGGAGGATGATAATGTGTATGTTTATTGGAAGGGTCCTTTCTGTGAATCACCTTCTCTACTGCCACATGGGAACCAGCCTCCTCCCATCCCTTCCTACCTGTGCCCTCCCAAGCACGAGGAGCACAACAGACTGTACTCACCTGACAGGCAAGGGCACAAGTGGCTCAGAGAGGGCTGGTGCTCAGCCCCAGGCCAGCGTCCCATCCATTCCCTAAGAGCTGGTGGGGTGGGGCTGCAGAGGACTGAGACCTATGCCTTCTGTCTCCCACCCACAGCTGAGCTTCCAACGCAAGGTGGGCATCCTGTACTGCCGGGCGGGCCAGGGCTCGGAGGAGGAGATGTACAACAACCAGGAGGCGGGACCGGCCTTCATGCAGTTTCTCACCTTGCTGGGCGATGTGGTGCGGCTCAAAGGCTTTGAGAGTTACCGGGCCCAGCTAGACACCAAAAGTGAGGCCCAGGGGCAGGAGGGGTGGGAGCAGATCTGTGCTGAAGGGGTGAGCACAAATTGCCTTGTCACTCCTTTGTCCGTACAATCCTGGGGCTGGGGACTGGAGAGTTCTTTGGGTGAGCTAAGGATCTGAGTCAGGGCTATGAGGGCCAAGCTATGGGCTGAAAAGAGGGTCTGGGACTGTCCCTCAAGGCCCAAGTACCCTACTGCCTGAGCTGGGGCTAAAGTGGTTTGGGGGCACTACCCCTCCACCAAACACATTCCAGCAGCTCAGCCTCGTGGAAGAGAGGTGCCCCTACCTCCCTGGTGGAAGGGGCCCCAGGACCCCTGGGAGGTGTTGTACTGAGCACCCCCTGCCTGCTTTTCACTTTCCCAGCATGCCACACATGCTTGGGCCTGGAGTGACACCTGTCCTCCTAGGACACCTGACCCTGCCCTCCCTCTGAGACCACTTCTCATTTCTGTCTTCATTCTATTTCAACTCTCCCATCCTGACCCCCCTTCACTCTGGCATGGGGCTGGAGCCTGTGGAGGGAGAGGAGGAGGGGCACCCAGGGCTGAGGCCCTTGAATCTCGCTGGCTGGGCATTGGCTGGTGGCATGACTGGTTGTCCACCTGCTGTTTGGGGCACAGAGGCTCCTGTGTACAGGCAGGAATGGCAAGTTCAAGCCACTTAGATTCCCCTTGTTTTCTCCTTCTGTGTCCCTAACTCCCTGGCCACAGCGGATTCCACAGGCACGCACTCCCTCTACACCACGTACCAGGACCACGAGATCATGTTCCACGTGTCCACGATGCTGCCTTACACCCCTAATAACCAGCAGCAGGTGTGAGGGGGACCAACGTGGGGGTGGGGCTTCCGGGAACCATGGAGGGCCCTGCATGGTCCATGACGTTTGAGCTTTGGCCGGAGCTCTGTTGGCCCCAACAGCCCGCCCCTCTGGTGGCCCCTTCCCAAAGACAAACACCCTAGGTCTTCACCAGGGGCAGTGGGGGAGCCATTGGTGCCTTGGCTTTCTCCTGCCTGAATGAGGAGGGGTTTGGGGCACAGAAGGCCTCATCACGAGCCCCTACTATCCAACCCCTAGCTCCTCCGGAAGCGCCACATTGGCAACGACATTGTGACCATCGTGTTCCAGGAGCCTGGCAGCAAGCCCTTCTGCCCCACCACCATCCGCTCGCACTTCCAGCACGTGTTCCTAGTGGTGCGGGCACACACACCCTGCACGCCACACACCACCTACAGGTGGGCACCGGAGTGGTCCCAGGTCTCCCGTGGGCATGGAGTCCTGCCGCCCCTCACTAACGCCTCCCTCCCCGCAGGGTGGCCGTGAGCCGCACCCAGGACACCCCTGCCTTCGGGCCAGCTCTGCCTGCTGGCGGAGGCCCCTTCGCAGCCAACGCCGACTTCCGGGCCTTCCTGCTGGCCAAAGCGCTGAATGGTGAGCAGGCGGCCGGCCACGCGCGCCAGTTCCACGCCATGGCCACGCGCACCCGCCAGCAGTACCTGCAAGACCTGGCCACCAACGAGGTGACCACTACGTCGCTGGACTCGGCTTCACGCTTCGGCCTGCCCTCCCTGGGTGGGAGGCGCCGGGCGGCCCCTCGGGGCCCAGGCGCCGAGCTGCAGGCAGCGGGCTCACTGGTGTGGGGAGTGCGCGCGGCGCCCGGGGCGCGGGTCGCCGCCGGGGCTCAGGCGAGCGGCCCCGAAGGCATCGAGGTGCCCTGCCTGCTGGGCATCTCGGCCGAGGCTCTGGTGCTGGTGGCGCCGCGCGACGGCCGCGTAGTGTTCAATTGCGCCTGTCGCGACGTGCTGGCCTGGACATTCTCCGAGCAGCAGCTGGACCTGTACCACGGCCGCGGGGAGGCGATCACGCTGCGCTTCGACGGGTCCCCCGGCCAAGCCGTGGGCGAGGTGGTGGCGCGCCTGCAGGTGAGCCGGAGTGGTAAACTGGGGCCCCTGCGCGCGGCGGGGCGGAGCCTGCTTTGGACCCCTCCCTCCCGCCGCCTTTGTCCCCTACTCCTGCGGAAGGGAAAGTCGAGGAGGGCAGAGCCAGCCCCGGGGCTTGGCAAGGCCGGAACTGGTGCCCTCGGGTAAGCGACTTCTGGTCTTCATCCCTCGGGCGGTGGCACACGCGGCCCTCGGGGACTGTGGAAAGTTCCGTGTGGCCTGGGACGCAGTCCAGGGGGCGGGCGCTGGGGCGGCCCCACCTCCCGGCAGCCCCGCCCACTCGTCCCGCCCCGTCCGCAGCTGGTGAGCCGTGGCTGCGAGACCCGCGAGCTGGCGCTGCCCCGCGACGGTCAAGGCCGTCTGGGCTTCGAGGTGGACGCCGAGGGCTTCGTCACGCACGTGGAGCGCTTCACATTCGCCGAGACGGCGGGGCTGCGGCCCGGGGCGCGCCTCCTGCGCGTGTGCGGCCAGACGCTGCCCAGCCTCCGGCCCGAGGCCGCTGCCCAGCTGCTGCGCTCGGCGCCCAAGGTCTGCGTCACCGTCCTGCCCCCCGACGAGAGCGGCCGGCCCCGCAGGTCAGGGTGCCGGGGACGCGGGGAGGTGGGAGGGCCGGCAGTTGGCCACCGCGCAGCCTGCGCCTCCCGGGTCGCCATCAGCAGTTTCAGGAACCCAGTGTGGATACCTTTCCTTCTGGAAAGAATCTCCCGTCTCTTAGCCCGTCTGAGCCTGTCTCTTCCTGTCTCTGTCTCTCTCTCTTTCTCTGTCCTTCCTTCCTCTCTCTCTCCTTTTTTTTTTTTTTTTTTTGAGACGAAGTTTCGCTCTTGTTGCCCGGGCTGGAGTGCAATGGCGTGATTTCGGCTTACTGCAACATCCGCCTCCCAGGTTCAAGCAGTTCTCCTGCCTCAGCCTCCCTTGTAGCTGGGATTACAGGCATGCACCACCACGGCCGGCTAATTTTTTCTATTTTTAGTAGAGATGGGGTTTCACCATGTTGGCCAGGCTGGTCTCGAACTCCGGACCTCAGGTGATCCACCTGCCTCGTCCTCCCAAAGTTCTGGGATTACAGGTGCGAGTCACCGCGCCCTGAACCTCTATCTTCATATGTAGAATGGGACCAGTTAAGCGCGTTGCTCCCACTGCTTAAAAGATCAAATAGCAGCCCCCACTATCTTTTTTTTTAAGTATTGGCACCCGCCCACCCAACACACACACTACACGCTATTGATAACTTCCTGTGCTAAAGCCAGGGGTAGGCAAACATTTTCTGTAAATGGCCAAATAATAAATATTTTAGGCTTTCTGGACCATCTGGTCTCTGCCGCAGCTACTCTGTCGTAGGTAAATGAATAAATAAATGTGCCTGTGTCTCGCTAAAACTTTATAGACACTGAAATTTGGATTTTACATGATTTTAACTTATCATGAAATATTCTTTTGATTTTTCCACTAGTTAAAAATGTAAAATCCGGACCGGGCGCGGTGGCTCATGCTTGTAATCCCAGCACTTTGGGAGGCTGAGGCGGGTGGCTCACCTGAGGTCAGGAGTTCGAGACCAGCCTGGCCAACATGCTGAAACCCGTCTCTAGTAAAAATACAAAAATTAGCCGGGTGTGATGGCAGGCACCTGTAATCCCAGCTACTTGGGAGGCTGAGGCAGGAAAATCACTTGAACTTGAACCCAGGAGGCGGAGGAGGTTGCCATGAGCTGTGATCGCGCCATTGCACTCCAGCCTGGGCAACAAGAGCAAAACTCCATCTCAAAAAAAAAAAAAAAAAAGTAAAATCCATGCTTAGCTCGCAGTACAGAAACTGGCACATCTGCTTTAGAAAAGAAAAGGAAAAGGCACAGGCTGGATTTGGCTACAGACAGTAGTTTTGGGATTTAAGCAATTTACACGTGTTATTTAAATCCTCACAGCACACTATGAGGTTCGTACTATTATCCCCATTTCACAGATGGAGAAATTGATGTTCAGAGTGATTTGCTTGGGATATACAGGGGCAGCAATGGAATTTGAACCATGGTCTGGAAAAATGGCCAGTAACCAGGCAGACATTTTTCACTGTTGTCAGGAAGCCGGGGAGCTCTCCTGCTCCTGGAAGTGAGCCTGGCGGGCTGGGGGTGGGGCTAGTGATGCAGGACGCTGGGGACTGGAGAAGTCCTGCCTGACCCTGTCCCACCCCACAGGAGTTTTTCGGAGCTGTACACGCTGTCGCTGCAGGAGCCTAGCCGGCGGGGGGCCCCAGATCCTGTGCAGGATGAGGTCCAGGGGGTGACCCTGCTGCCCACCACAAAGCAGCTGCTGCACCTGTGCCTGCAAGATGGTGGCAGTCCTCCAGGGCCTGGGGATCTGGCCGAGGAGAGGACTGAGTTCCTGCACAGCCAGAACTCGCTGTCACCACGCAGGTGCACACTCTTGGCCTTCCCTCTCCTCCAGGCCTCTGGGAAAGCGGCTTCCCTTTCTGAGCCACCCCTGCTCTCCCCAGCTCTCTGTCGGATGAGGCCCCAGTCCTGCCCAACACCACCCCGGACCTCCTCCTGGCCACCACAGCCAAGCCATCAGTACCCAGTGCTGACAGTGAGACACCCCTGACCCAGGTGAGCAGAAACCAGGCTCTGGAGCCCAACAGCACAGTGGTGACAGTGGGCATCACTGAATCTGTATCCACTTCTGTGGCACAGGACAGGCCAGGCAGTCCCAGTGGCTCTGAGGACAAGGGCAACCCGGCGCCGGAGCTGAGGGCCTCCTTTCTGCCACGTACCTTGTCTCTGCGGAACTCCATCAGCAGGAGTGAGTCTGAACCCAGGAGAGCAGGGGAGGGGTCGGGGGGTGCTCCTGGGCTTCCCTAGCTCAGCCTGCTCCTTGTGCCCACAGTCATGTCGGAGGCGGGCAGTGGGACCCTGGAGGACGAGTGGCAGGCCATCTCAGAGATTGCGTCCACTTGCAACACCATTCTGGAGTCGCTGTCCCGAGAGGGTGAGGCCACCAGGGTGCTGCGGTAAGCCTGGGCAGTGCTCTTGCCCCCTTTCTGACCTGCCCACCTGATCCCTTTGTCCCCACAGGACAGCCCATCCCAGAGAGTGGAGACCCTAAGGGAACTCCAAAATCTGATGCTGAGTAAGCTCCCCAACTCCCCACAGCCGCTTTACCTGCCCACATGACCCCCCCTTCGTGCCTGTCTGCTGGGGTGGAGCTCTGTCCTGGGCTCTGCTGCCACATATGCCTGGAAGACCAGCGGGGCCCCTCTCATTAGCTGGGGCTGGGAGTCAGCTGGTGCACTGCCCCCTGCGTTGGTCCTGCTGAGTCTTGACCCCCATGTCTTCAGGCCAGAGCCTGGGAACCTCTCAGAGAAGGTCTCTCACTTGGAGTCCATGCTCAGGAAGCTGCAGGAGGACCTGCAGAAGGTGAGGGGTGGGCTGAGCTTGGGGGGAGTCACAGGGCTGCCCCAGGAAAGGGGCTGGCGGCTCTGACTCCTGTCTCCCCGGCACCCCAGGAGAAGGCGGATAGGGCGGCCCTGGAGGAGGAGGTGCGGAGCCTGAGACACAACAACCGGCGGCTGCAGGCGGAGTCTGAGAGTGCAGCCACACGCCTGCTCCTGGCCTCCAAGCAGCTGGGCTCACCCACCGCCGACCTGGCCTGAGCCCCGACCTGGCCTGAGCCGTCTGGAACCACCTGGGCCCCTGAGGGCACTGTGGTCACACTGGGCCCTCCTCAGGAACTCTCCCTGTGCAGAGGCGTGTCTTAGCACTGCCCCCCTCCCTAGCCCCTTATTTGGTGGCGGAAGTGGCCTCCACCCCTTCCCTGTTTGTAAATATTCTGTGGAGAAAAGAGGACTTCAGGGAGTAAAAAAGCCACTGATGTCTGTGTCTGAACATGTGTCCGAGACAGGGCAGGGCAAGGGGTTTTGCCTCCAGAGGCCCCAGCCAAACTCCTCGGACCAGTCAGGACAGGCCCTGGGAACACTGGCTCAGAGATGGGCTGGCACTCACTGAGGGGTCCCTGAGGCCAGGCCACTGCTTGGCTTCTCTCCCATAACGTTTATTTGGTTCTGCAGGGAAGCAGGTGGCCACACCCCACAGCTACCCTGGCCATGCATCACAAGGCCCTGTGCCTCAGTGCAGGCCTCACTCTTCTCTCTGAAGCCACTGAGCCCCCAGGCCTTGTCCTCTCTCTACCCACCTGGCCACTTCTTGCAGGGCCCAATTCCAGAGGCGGTGGCATCTCCGCCTCAGTTGACTGGGGCTGTTTCTATGTCCTGGAGGAAACGGGCCCTTGACCCACTTCCCTCCTCACCAGCCTATGGTCCTCTCTGTTCCTCGCGAGGCCAGGCCTTTCCCCGAAGTGGCATCATCAAGTCCAAACTTGGGACTTTGTCTAAATCCTTTGGTTTCTGGACCTGAGGCCCAGATAGGGCAGACTTGCCCAGCATCTCATGCCTATTCCAGTCCCTTCCCTAGGCTGGCTGAAGCTCCATGGTGAGACCTAGGCCCTGGGTCTGTTAACTTAGGTGCTGGCAGGATGAGCTAGGCTCGGAGAAACAGAGCATCTGAGGATCAGGAAGGCTTCATGGAGGAGGTAATATGAGGGCTGAGTTTTGAAGGTTGGGTAGGAGTTCACCAGGCAGAGACGTCAGAGGTATCCTGGTAGGACCAGTCTGGCTGAGGCCTGCTGGACTAGAGCCAAGGCACACCCAGGAACCCAGCGTCAAAGAAGCCGGATCAGAAAGGGTTGTGAAGGTGCACTAGGGATCCTGGGTTAGCAGTTCCCAAGACTGCCACTTTTTCCTGGTTGTGGACTAGTGTGGAAGGCTGTGGTCACTGAGGGTGTGTCTGCAGAAAACTCGGATCTGGTCTTGTGGTTGATGTTTGAAGGGAGATTGATGGGGTGAGATCTGGATGTCAGAGCTCTTTGGCTGCAGGGAGGCGGCTGTAGCCGCAGTCCAGTGGGAGGTCTAGTGGTGACTTAAACTCAGTGATAGCGGTGACAGTGGGGAGAAGTGGGCAGATTTTCCAGGACCTCGTGGAAGGACTGGACGCAAGTTACTAAGGGAAGAGGCGGCATCTACGGTAGTGGCCAGGTTTCCGGCTGGAGCCCTTGGAAGGTGGCAGGGCCAGGGCTGACAAGGAAAAGGAGAGGCAGGCTGGGGATGGCTGAGGTCATTTGGAACAGGATGAGTTTGAGAGGCCCGAGGACGTCAGAGTGGAGATGTCCAGGGGCTGGTGCGCAGGGGAGAGAGATCTGGGTTGGATACGAGGACTTGGAGCTGCTGAGCCATGAGCATGATGGGGTCATTCACGAATGAGAGAAGAACCAGGAGAGGTCTTCGTGGGTCACGGGAGGTCGCGGGACCGAGAAAGCCAAGATGAGGGAGGCGCAGCCTGGGCTGCAGGGCCTTGGCTCCCTGGTTTCCCTCTGAGCCTCGGGTCGCGGACCTCCGGTCGGGGTCCCTGCGCAGCTCAGCCGTCGGCTTCCTCAGCGTTAGGAGCCTTCTCACCCCGCCCGCTTCCTCCCCGGCCCCGCCTCCCAGGCGCTCCCCGGCAGCTTCGCCTGGGTCCTGACCTAGCCACCGCGAGCCCGGGCTCCGCCCCTCGCGTGGGAGTTCCGCCGAGGCCCGCCCTCGCTCCAAGCCCCGCCCCTGGCCGCCCCCCCGGAGCCAGAGCCCCGGGGAAAACGCCACTTCCTCGACGGAGTTGGCCTGCCGTCTCGCCGGCGCCGCCCGTCGGAGCCTGCACCCAGGGCCTTTTCTGTTCCTAGGAGACTCGCTGAATTTTGGGACGCGTCCCGCTGACGATAACTCCTTTTCCCCTGCTATTGTCCTCCCGCGACGGTGCGAATCCCAAACGAAGACGCCATCGGCCTCGGCGGGGATTTTCCCCAGACGCTGGACCCGGCCTCCGGTTGCTGAGGGCTCCTTGTGCGCCTGCGCAGTCGAGAAGGGGGCCCACGCCGGCCAGCGCTTTTTGCTGCTGCGCTTGCGCTGGGGCAAAGCGGAAGTACGTCCAGCTGTAGCCCTTGTGGGCTGCCGCTGGGCCTTTGTTTTTGGCTTCCTGAGGCTGTGGATTGAAGATTTCACCGTTCCTCCCAGAACAGAGTATCAAAGCATCGGTGGGCCGGGTAGATCTTTACCTGGCACCACACATTCCCCAAGAGAAGCACACACTCCCTGGGCCACCCAAGGAATTTGGCCCCATCACATCTTTCGAACATCGTTTCTCTTACCTCTGACGCTGGCTAGTCCCTCTTTGAGATCCACTCTCAGCTGATCTAAGACCTGGAGCTAATGGGGCCTCTTGGAAGACTCCTGAAACTGCTCCATCCCCACAGCCAGCGGGCTCTACTAGGCTCTCAGTGTGCTAGGACTCTTGCCTTAGCTGCCCGTTTTCATCCACTGGACGGTAACTCGGGGTTTCCAAGGGCATTCTCAGACTGCAAGCTCTCAGAGGACAGTACACGCATTCACCCAGCTCTCTACCACCAATGTCTGGCCTGATGTGACTAGCAAAATGTGTGCTCAGTGTTTGCTGAAAAAAAGCGGATCTCTAGCCAGCTTGGCAACAGATTTATTAGTTCAGAGTAGAAAGAGCAAGAGTCCAAGTGCTTTGATTGTTCAGTAAAAACTATGCCTCCTGACTGGAGAGCTGCCAGCCTGCTCTCCCCCACTCTTAACAACTTACCCTACTATTAAGGCACTTGAGAAGAGGGAGAGCAGGGAAGTCCCAGACCAAACCCCTTCTGGATCCTGGAGAGCCAGTGCTGTTGCACTGGTTTCCTTCAGCCATGGTTGAGCAAGGAAAGAGCCGGCAGAGACCTCTGTAGGGCAGGAAGGCCAGCCCCTCAAACGCTGGTGTTAGGCACAGGGACAATGCCAGTGCCATACAGGGGCTGGTACCTGGGGCGTTATTTTGATTAAGCTGTAATGAATCCATGATGGAAGACACTTGATAAGGCTTTGTGGGCTCAAAGGCCTTACCTCCAGCCTGCTTCTGTCTCTAGGAGAGTACCAGAAGCTGGAGGATGGGGATGGGGGACCCCAGAGTTCCCTACAGAGAAGGGAGCTGACCATCAGGACAGGGGAAAAGTTTGAGTTTCCCCAGCTCCCCCCTTTCCAGAGAAGTTAATGCTTCTGCTTAAGCACCTCCAAAAAGAGAGAGAGATACAGATACTGACAATAAAAGAATAAAATATGCCTCCCCCCTCCAAGGAAGACATCCACAAAGTTGGGGGCAGTTGGAACACACCCCACCAGAATCCGTAAGTGCTTTTGGAGGGCTTCAATCCCCTGCAACCCAGTGCTCTGGGGAGGGCAGGCGTCACCCCCTTAGGAGCTGATCTGACTCAGCAGGGCTGAGAAGTCCATGTCCGCAATGGAGGAGAAGTCTTCATCTCCTGAAAGGAGGCCATTGGGGAGCCCCGGGGCCCCCAGTGGAGCAGGAGCTGGGTCGGGGGGCCTCTGGGCCCCTGTCACTAGGCGAGTTATAGCCTCAGGGTACTCCATCAGCATGGGCTCAGTTGTGTGGGGGGCCACAGGTATGCCCTGGTTCAGCAGCTGCTGAAACTCGGAGTTGTCGACGGATGCCAGGTCTGTGAACACAGCTGGGTCTGTGCTGTTGCCAAGCAAGGCCCCCAGGTCTTCATCATCAAACTGCAGCTGCAGCAGGGCCTCTGACAGCGTTCCTTCCCCAGCCTGGGTGGGCTTGGGGGCAGGTGGGGCCACAGCCTGAGGAGGGCCTGGGGCTAGGACTGGGACAGGGGCTGGGGCCTGGGCCAGAGCTGATACCATGGCTGGAGCAGGGGCAGGGGCTGGAGCCTGGGGCAGGACTTGGGGAGGGGCCGGGGCCAAGGCCGAGGCCTGGCTGATCTGCCCGGAAGGAAACACCATGGTGGGAAACTCATCATAGTTGATGGTGCTCAGGGATGACGTAAAGGGATAGGGCTGGGGTGCTGGAGGAGAGAGACAGAGAGGCAGGGGTCAGAGAAAGCCCTAGAGATCCACCCCGTCCTCTGTACCCCAGCCCCTCTTCATGGTGCTTAGGCTCAATCCCTCTCTAGGGAGTCACTGCCAACACCCTATCTCCTTCCTCTTACCCCATCTGACCCAGCCTGTAGGGTCCAGTTCTAGCCACACCTCCACCTTGGAGTCCTCCCTGACTACTCAAGCCCACGAAACTCTTCCAGCCTTTTAGAGGAAGGGACACTTGGAGAGATAAGCTGGACTCCTCAGTTTACAGCTGAAAAACTAAGTCCTGAGAGGCAATGAGCCCATGGAGCACCAAGTGAGCAGCGGCCTGAAGTGCAGAGCTTGTCAGTTTTTGAGCCTCACACTGGCACACACATCTTGCTAATTTAGAGGTGATTTTTGTTCCCCCAATTCAAGTGAGAGATGAGAGCAGAGATTCTGCATTTTTAACTTCTGATTCCCAAGATACCCAATATAGAATTTAAGTGGCACGGTGGTTCCCAGGCTTCAGTGTGCATTAGCATCCCAGGAAGTTGCTGGTTCCTGCGCCATCCTGTCAAAGCCTCTGATTCAGTAGGTCCGTAATGGGGCCCAAGAGTCTGCATCTCCACTGCTCCTCAGCTGAGCAGAGCTGAACCTGTCGTTCCAGTGGGACAAAAGGAAATCCTTACCTGGCTTGGGGACAGAAGCTGAGCTGCGGGAAGGCACAGCAATGCGTCGAGGTGGAGGCCGGGGGTCGGTGGGTCCTGTAGGGCAAGGGCTAGGTCAGTTCTCAGCCCCAGGGTGTCCCCTCCCTGCCCGCTGCCTTCCTCTCTGGCTTTCCCAGTCCCCATCTCACCGCTGAAAGGACTCTTCTTCATGATGCTCTTGAAGGTCTCATATGTCCTTTTACGTTTCTCCTCAATCCGGTGACGATCGTCTGGGAAAGTAAGGGGGAGAAGTGGGACTTGCTCTCCTCAGGTGGGCCCCCGACGCTCTCAAAGGTCCCTCAGGAGGAAGGCGAGGAGCCAGGCTTTCCCAAGACCCATTCTCCCAACCTTCTCTGCCAATGAGAAGGGATGTGTGACACTCAGCAGTTCTGAGAATCCCACAGCTTTTGGAGGCCTCTGTTGGCTGAATCTGCCCCTCTAAGACCACATGGTGAGGCCGAGTACAGGGGCCATGCTCTGGGCAAAGAGGAGCCCTGGGGGGCCCCAGCCTCCAGCTCACACCTTCCTGCACTGCTCACATGCTGGCTCATTGTCAGCCTCCACCCAGGCCTGGCGAGAATTTCTTGGCAGTCTGGGGCAGCTGAGGCACAACTGCCTTAAGACTTCAGCAGAGACTCTTATTCTTATCTCTAATGGTTTCATATTTTAGTCAGAGCTTTCAGAACTGTCTTTCTAATTACAGTGGTACTTCAGTAGCTCCAAAGCACTTCAATTCCATCAATTCAAAGACAACCTCATCATCCCTCAAAAACTAGGTTCTTTCTCCTGCATTCCCTGACCATCCATCTGCCATCTGCCCTGTCACCAAAGCTAGAAACCTTGGAATGATTATCTTCTTTTCTCTCACTCCCCACCAGTAACTTGACACATATTTATCAAGCACCGACTATGTGCCAGCCCCCCTTCTAGACACTGGGGATGTGGCCGTGAGTATGCACACAAGGTGTCTGCTCCCAAAAAGTTGGCATCCTAGTGAAAAAGTGAGAGGGACACAACCATATATACAAACCAGAAAATCTCTGCCAGGCGTGGTGGCTCACGCCTGTAATCCCAGCACTTTGGGAGGTCGAGGCGGGTGGATCACGAGGTCAGGAGATCGAGACCACCCTGGCCAACATGGTGAAAACCCCGTCTCTACTAAAAATACAAAAAATTAGCCGGATGTGGTGGCGGGCGCCTGTAGTCCCAGCTACTCGGGAGGCTGAGGCAGGGAGAATCACTTGAACCCGGGAGGTGGAGGTTGCAGTGAGCCGAGATTGCACCACTGCACTCCAGCCTGGGCGACAAGAGTGAGACTGTGTCTCAAACAAACAAACAAACAAACAAACAAAACCAAACCAGAAAATCTCAAGTGACGGTGGTCCAGGGACGATATGGTGATATAACAATACTGGAAGTGAGGTCAGGACAGTCTAAATGTAGAGGGAAGGACTAATTTAGAGGTCAGGGAAGGACTGGCATGAGCCACTTGCATTAAAACCTTGGGCATTCCAAGCAGAGGCAACAGCTAGACACAGGTCCTGAGGTGAGACTGAGCTTGGTCTATAAGACGCAAAACGGCTGCAGGGCTGAAGGGTAACTGAGGACAGTGGTGGAGATGTGATCTTGCTCTGCTATTCCTTCTGTAAGGTTTGTGCCGCATCTTCTCTTCCTGGACTACAGCAACATTTCCAGAATGGCCTCCCTGCTTTGAGTCTCTCTGTCTCTGATCTTCTACACGTGGCCTCCTGAGTCAACTTCCAAATCTGCTCCTGTCACCTCTCTGCTTAGAGGCCTTCAGCTTAACCAGGCCCTCCTATCTCTGAGCCTGCTCACTGCCCAACATCAGCTCAAACCACGAAGGTGGCCCTGAACAGGCCGTGCAGTTGCCAACACCCCTTCCCTTCCAGGTGCTGGGCCACCTGCCTGGAGAACACACTTCTGTGTCTTTCTCCAGCTTCAATGCCACCTTCTCCATGCAGCTGTCTCCAGCTCCCTGGAGGCCACCGTGCCCCCGTGCTTCTCTGCGCACACCTCCATTTCACATTTCATTCCGTGACTTAAGGATCTGTTTTGCACATTTGTCTTCCTCAAGTGACTGAGACTCTGAAGGGCAGGGAGCATGTCTTACTCATTTTTTGTATTCACAATACCTGGCACAGGCCCTGGTACCAAGTGGACACTCAAACCTCGACCAAAATGTGGCTGGGCTGTATGGTAGTGACAAGACAACCAGTGTGGCAAAAGGATCCTGAAGCCAGATGGCCTGGGTTCCAACGCTGACTCTGCTAGACTCTGCTACTTACTAGCCACGTGAACCCAGGCAAGTTGGACACTATCTCCTACTTCAAAAGGGTCATGAGATTAAAATCAGGTAATCCAGTGAAGTGCCTGGAATAGGGGCAGATGTGTAGTACTAGCTCAATGTCTGAGGTATCATTATTATTAAATGAGGCAAGAAATGGATTCCAGTTTCTTGGATCCCAAGCTCTGACTCCAGCTTCTGGCCCTCAACTACAGCCCCAGACATGCAGTCTTGGCCTCTCTCTCACGGCACAGAGCCCAGCTGCCCTGATGCTGCCACCCCAGCTGTGTACCTGTATCTGGCAGGTACTGGAATTCCATGGGCTCACTGAGCTCCCGGTCGGAAGGCCGCCGCAGCTGCATGGAGACACGCACAGGAGCCTGCAGGCTGGGGTCTGCGTAGGGAGGGGTCCGGAACACAATGGCCACTTGTCGGTGCACGTCAGCTTGCGAAAAGGAGCCTCGGGCCTCCCAGCCTGGTCCCGTGAAATACACCTCAATGTCCTCTGCAGGAGATGCGGTGGCAGTGTGGGTCAGTGTGTCTAACCCTCCATGGTCTCCCCCTCAACTTCTGATGCTTGTCTTCTGATACATCACCCTTCGGCCCACCTGAGGCCCCCGAGGCACAGGAGGAAGTATTCAAAGCCAGTTACCTGACACTCCACTTCTCTGCTCAGCTTCACCCCTTGCTCCCAAGAGCCCACCCCTGCCTCCTGATGTATACCTTTCTGCACCTTGTCACACAGTAGGAAGATCTCATCCCCACCGAGGCAGCTGCCAGAGTTTCGGTTCACTCGGCAGATCTTGAGCTCGGCAGTGTTGGGGGCACCTGAGGCAGTGAAAACAAGGGAGGATGACCTGAGCCACGAGAGGTCCCCAGGGTGGCCTGCAGGAGATGCAACTTCCCTGCCCAGCCCAGAGTCAAGGTTGCCCAGAGCTTGCCACCTACACCTTTGTAGCCAAAGTCAGACCTTCTTATTAGCTCCTCACCCCAACCGATTCAACAAGTATTTGCCTACTGTGCGCTCAACACTGATCTAAGCAAGAATACGACCACACACAAAACCCAAACCTCTCTGCTCTCCCGGAGCTTATAGTCCAGTGGGTGCCAATCTGATCACACTCTTTCTCCACCTGACCAAAGCGATCTTTAAGGCCAGTCCATACCCACCTTGGCAATGAGCCCTTCCCTCCTGACCCCCAGTTTATCCTGGTTTCCCATCCTTGGGGCTCCAGATTCGTTTTATTTCCATTCATCCTGCTGGTTACTTAATTAAAGACTGCAGCTGATCAGTCAGCCCAATTCATCTGTGGGCTTCCATCACTGAATCATCATTCTCGAACACTATCTTGTTCCTGGGAGTTCATTTCCTAGAGTCATTATCGCAGTTGTGGGCACACCACCTTCTCATCACACAATACTGAAAATGCCCATCTCCCATCAGACTCTCTGCTAGACTTCCTGCCAGGCCAGAGCTACACCTCAAGGACAGCTCTGGGTCTTCTTTGCCCTCTCTCCCCAGCCAACAAAGAGCTGGGCAGAGAAGAGGAGACAAATACGCAAGATGATTGAATGAAGCCAGAGCGCCTCTTGCAGGCCACACTCACCCCAACCCCCTTCCTCCTATTCAGGCCCACCCTCTCCCCTTCCTGCGTCTCCCTCGCTACTCACGATTGTCAAAGATGGGATGAGAAAGGACAGGCGGCAGGCGGAGGGGCCTGCCTGATGGTTCCCGCACTGTCACCTGGAAGCAGAGCCGCACAGCATTCAGGTCGTAGTCCCCACGCTGCTCTTCTATAGGAACTGCCAAGAAAACAGGCGATCAGGAGAGCAGGGGAAGTGGGGATATAGGTGCTATCAGTGGGGGCAGGGAGCTCTGCGCTGGGAGGGCCGCTGGTGCGTGTGTGAAACACAAGTCCTAGAGGAGGCAGAACCCAGCACTGACTCCACTGTGGCCTGAATGTCATGTCCCCTCCTGGGACTCAGTTTCCCAATGGTAAAGTGGGAGAGTACTGAATGGGCACCAAGATTCCAGCTTTACTGTGTCTTGGCCAGTGAGGGAGATGCAGGAAAGGCGGGCTGGGGAGGGTGACAGAGGGTGCGGGTGTGGCAGGCAGGTTTGCCCTCACCTTGGAAGGGGTTGTTGTTGGTCTGGATGCGCTGACTGATAGCCTGCTCCAGGTCCCGCTTCTTCACACACTGGATTCCCAGGTTCTGGAAACTGAGCACCCCCAGTCGTCTGTCCCACTGTCTCTCACAGAGCCCGGACCTTCCTGCCTTGCCCAGCCTGCTCCTTCCTACTCTGCCCACCCCTAGATCATCGCTCCATGCCTAACCCTCTCCAGTGGCTTCCTACTGTGCTGCAACGAACCCTGTCCCTTCACTCAGCTGACAAGCACCTCCGTGCCCCTGCCCCTGCCAGCCTCCCTGTGGGCTCCCTGCTTACAGCCACCGGGGCTCCTTTTCCACTCTCTAAACACAGGACACTCATTCCCACCTCAAGGCCTTTGCACTTGTTTGGTCGGCTTGGAATGTTCTTTTCCTACTTCTCTCCTCCTTCTCACCATTCAAGTCTTAGCTGAGGGAGGCCTTCCCTGACCTCCCAATCTAAAGTCATCACACACCAGCTCCCCTAACTCCCCCACCCCAGGTTATCCTTCTATCCTATGACCTCGTTTTATTTTCAGGACTGAAACTGTTACTCTGACAGCACCTTGTTTATTTATCTGTGTATTTATTTATTTTTAAGAGACACAGTATCGGGCCGGGTGCGGTGGCTCAAGCCTGTAATCCCAGCACTTTGGGAGGCCAAGACAGGCAGATCACAAGGTCAGGAGATTGAGACCATCCTGGCTAACACGGTGAAACCCTGTCTCTACTAAAAAATACAAAAAATTAGCCAGACGTGGTGGCAGGCACCTGTAGTCCCAGCTACTCGGGAAGCTGAGGCAGGAGAATGGCATGAACCCGGAAGGTGGAGGTTGCAGTGAGCTGAGATCGCGCCACTGCACTCCAGTCTGGGGACAGAGCAAGACTCTTGTCTTAAAAAAAAAAAAAAAAAAAAAAAGACAAGGTGTCGCCCTGCCACCCAAGTGCAGTGGTGCAATCATAGCTTGCCGCAGCAGTCACCTCCTGGGCTCAGGCGATCCTCCCACCTCAGCCTCCCTGGGACTATAGGCGCATGCCACCATACCCAGCTAATTTCTTATTTTTTGTAGACATGGGGTCTCACTATGTTGCCTTGGCTAGTCTTGAATTCCTAGGCTCAAGAGATCTTCCTGCCTTGGCCTCCCGAAGTGCTAGGATTATAAGCATGAGCCACTATGCCCGGCCTGTATATTTTTTTACAGCCTGTCTCTGTCAACTGCAATGCCAACTCCAGGGGAGAGTGCTGGTTCAATGGTTTTCTTCCTCAAACAAGAGACGTGACTCTGAGGGACTTGTCCTTCCAGCTACAGGGGTCAGGAATTCAGAAGTGATTAGGGACCCATCCGTATCCCCTGGAACTCATCTGCTAGAGTAAACGTACAAATAGATAATTTCAAGACAAAGGCAGTTTACTTGCAGAGCTGAGTCAGGGCAAGGAGTGAGGAATTCTGCCCTGTATCCAGAAAGGAGTAACACTGTAGCGGCTACTTCATAGCCCACCTCCTGTCCCCTCATGCTGGGCCTCCTAGCCTGCAGGGACCTCACCTGTGGATGCAGCGGTCCGGGCAGAGCTCAGCCTCATAGAAGCCATCCCGGCAGTCCTTTCCTACAAGCTCGTGGGGGTGAGGCCGGTGAGGAGGGTCCTTGGTGACCAGGGAGATGCGCACTGTCCCTGGTCCTGTGTAGCCATTGATCTGTCCAAAGTACAGAGGCCCAGACATCCAAACCTGACTCCCAAACACAGAGGGCTGGGGTTCCACAGTCCCTTCCCCGCACACCCTGGCGCAGTGCTGACCTTGATGGTGGGGTGGGTCTTGGTGGTATCTGTGCTCCTCTCGCCTGGGATGCTGCCCGCGGAGCGCCCCTCGCACTTGTAGCGGAAGCGCATGCCCCGCTGCTTGGGCTGCTCAATGATCTCCACATAGGGGCCAGAGGCCTGGGCTGGCTCTGCCAGGGGACACCGCAGCCCCATTAGGCGGCTGCCCCCACTGCCCTACCCCAGGGAGCACCTCCCCGACCGCCGCGGGGGCCACTTACCTGCCGGGAAGATGAGGGGGAACAGTTCTGAAAGGGGAGGGAGATCAGGGTCAGCACACACCCAATGCCCATTCTCACAAGGGGGAATCTGCTCTCCACGGAGAGGAGAAGCCAGGCTCCCTCCCAGGGGAACTGAGTCAGGACCTGCTCCCTAGAACCTGCGGTGAAACTAAGGGGTGGAGGAAAGGAACCAGAAACACCTGCTTCTTGAGGGAAAACGGGGTAAGGAATCCTTCTTCTCCCGAGGGAAGCTGAATCAGGGCCTGTTGTACTTTCTTAAGGAAAACTGAGGGGGAGGGCACGCCCCACCTCCCTCCAGAGAGGAAACTGAATCAGATGCGTTCTCCCCTAATAGGGAAACGAAGCCAGAGCTGCCCCCATGGACGGTGTGGAGGGAAACTGAGTCAAGGTTCCCTCTGCTCCCCCACCCAGGGAGGATGCTGAGTCAAGGGCCACCCCCTCCACCCAGAGGGGAAACTGAGTCAGACCCCTCCCCGCCTGCCCCGCCCCGCGCCACCATCCGGCAGGCCGACCGCTCCCTGCGCAGCGCCCGTCGGCGCAGGAAGGGGCGGAAAGCGGCGCGGGGGCTCCCGCCACAGCCGCGGCGGCCCCGGCGATGCCACCCCGCGGGGTCAGAGGGCGACCTCACCGTCCATGGCCGGGGTCCCGGGGGCGGGGCCGGGGTCGCAGCTGGGCCCGCGGCGTGCACTACAGACGAGCCATTCGCCAGAGGCGGAAATGCGCCGCGCGCGCCCGCCGTCGCGTCACTGCCCGGAATCCGGCCGCGCCTGCGCGCTGCCCCGCCGCCGCCCGGCGCAGGGGCCGGGAGCAAGTGCACGCCGCGCGGAGGACGAAGAGGCTGCACGCACAGCCGCTGCCGGGGGTCGGGGCCAAGTGCGCGCCTCGCCGAGGACGAAGAGGCTGGCGTGCCCGGTGGCTCGGCTAGCTCCCGGGTCCCGGCCCCGCCTGGAGGGTGGGTCCGCCGATTACTCACTTTGTTTTTAGGGGATTTCAGGGCCCCCTCCCGCCGATCGGCGGAGTTTGGTGATGTCACTCTGGGCCGGGTCTGGAGCAAAGCCAGGGCTACTGGGCTGCGGCCGCCCGCCCCGCGCAGGGAAAGGCCCGACCGGGACTTCTGCTCCGCAGAGGCCGGGTGGTTGAACTCCGCGCGGGTTTCCTAATCGCTAAAGGTGCCTTTCGGTGGTGGCTGTCTCAGAAGCACTTTAAAATGTTCTACCCACCCCAATCTAGATGCGGCTGTGGGGGAATGGGAGCGGCCGGACCTCCCAGCCTGACAGTGCATCAAGAGCTTTGCGGAGCCTACAGCCCGGATGGGACGACTGAGGCCCTCCCGCTGGCGAGCTGGCCGAGGGCTCGTCCCTCTCCAGCTAAAGCGCCAGCTTACGATACAGCCAAACTGCCGGCTCTCATCGGCTGTGGGAGCAGGAGGCCCCCAGGGGTAAATCCCGGAGCCTCGTCTCTGAAGCCTGGCGCTTGTGTCTCAGAGGGTGCGGGACCCACAGGGACACTTGAATCAGCAGGCTCACGACCCCCCACCCCCCTGCCCCCGCCTGTGTTTGCCCTGGACCTCCAGCTAGGGCTGACCACTAATTCTGTCATGTGACCCCACAGTGCAGGTAGCTCCCCCAAGACCAAGCCCAAGGCGCGTCCGTGTGGAGGCTGGGGCTGACGCACCCCCACCCCAGGCCTCATCCCCAAAGGAGGATGCTCCACTGCAGGGGGCGGAGTCTTCTCCAGATGGAGAAAGACTTTTTTATTTTCTCTGAATTCGTCTTAAATTAGGAAATCATGTGGGAATTGGAAAAGATTGGAAATTCTGACTTGTTTCCCAGGCTCTGAAGAAACAGGAAGAGAAAAGTGAAAATAGAGTTAGCACCCCACCCACTCATTTCAGTTTCTCCAGTGGCTGGCCCTGATTAGAAAAGTGTTTACTTTTGGCAGGGGGCGAGGGAGGCCGACTTCAGTTGACAGAATGGATTAATTAAAATCTTTGGTTAATGATATACAATTATCATTGAACCTTGCATGGATCCTCTTCTTAAAATTCATGTATATTTATAACTTTTAAATTAATACGATAAACACCCATGTACCCATTGCAAAACTCAAGGGGCCACCACCGTCCAGAATTCTGTATTGTATTGTATTGTATTGTATTGTATTGTATTTATTTATTTTTTGAGACACGGTCTGTCTCTGTCGCCCAGGCTGGAGTGCAGTGGCACAATCTCGGCTCACTGCAGCCTCTACCTCCTGGGCTCAAGCAATCCTCCCACTTCAGCCTCTTGCATAGCTGGGACTACGGGAGCACACCACCATGCCCGGCTAAGTTTTTGTATTTTTTGTAAAGAAGTGGTTTAACCTTGTTGTCCAGGCTAGTCTTGAACTCCTGAGCTCAACTTTCCTCCCCCCTTGGCCTCACAAAGTGCTGGGATTACAGGCGTGAGCCACCACGCTGGGCCAGAATTCTGTATTTTTAAAATTAATTAATTAATTTATTTATTGTAAATAGAGATGGGTCTCACTGTGTTGCCCAGGCTGGTCTCAAACTCCTGGGCTCAAGCGATCCTCCCACCTCAGCCTCCCAAAGTGGGATTACAGGCATGAGCCACCACGCCTGGCCCAGAATTCTGTATTTTAAAGAAAAAAAAAGTTATATCTGCATGCCTACACAATATATCTTTTGGTTTTCCTTAGTTTTGAACTTTTTTTTTTTTTTTTTTTGAGACAAAGTCTCACTCTGTCGCGCAGGCTGGAATGCAGTGGCATTCTGCTTACTGCAACCTCCACCTCCTAGGTTCAAGCGATTCTCCTGCCTCAGCCTCCTGAGTAGCTGGGATTAAAGGGGCCAACCACCACGCCCAGCTAATTTTTGTATTTTTTTAGTAGAGACAGGGTTTCACCATGTTGGCCAGGCTGGTCTCGAACTCCTGACCTCAGGTGATTCGCCAGCCTCTGCCTCCCAAAGTGCTGAGATTACAGGTGTGAGCCACCGCACCCGGCCAGTTTTGAACTTTTATGAAGAGGGCATCATATGATTTGTTGTCCTTTGTTACTTGCTTTTTTCACTCAACCTGTTACTATGATTCATGTTTCACAGTTAATTCACTTTTTCACTGCTGTATACTATTTTGTTGTGTAAATATACCACAGTTTGTTTATTCATCCTGAAGATAGGCATTTTTATTTTTATTTTTTTGAGATGGAGTTTCTCTCTTGTGGCCCAGGCTGGAGTGCAATAGCACCATCTCGGCTCACTGCAACCTCTGCCTCCCAGGTTCAAGTGATTCTCCTGCCTCAGCCTCCTGAGTAGCTAGGATTACAGGTATGCATCACCATGCCCGGCTAATTTTGTATTTTTTTTTCTTTTGAGACAGAGTTTCGCTCTTGTTGTGTGCAATGGCACAATCTCGGCTCACAGCAACCTCTGCCTCCCGGGTTCAAGTGATTCTCCTGCCTCAGCCACCTGAGTAGCTGGGATTACAGGTGCCTGCCACCATGCCTGGCTAACTTTTTGTATTTTTAGTAGAGACGGGGTTTCACCATGTTGGCCAGGCTGGTCTCAAACTCCTGACCTTAGGTGATCCACCCGCCTCAGCCTCTGAAAATGTTGGGATTACAGGCATGAACTACTGCATCCAACTAATTTTGTACTTTTAGTAGAGACAGGGTTTCACCATGTTGGCCAGGGTGGTCTCTAACTCCTGACCTCAGGTGATCTGCCCATCTCGGCCTCCTAAAGTGTTACTACAGGCGTGAGCCACCGTGCCCAGCCATGGGCATTTGGACTTCTAATTTTTTGCTGCCATAAGCTTTAGAGCACTGAGCTAATATGTAAAAACAGCAATCATGTAGTTTTTAAAACTTAGTCTGGGGTTAAAGAAGTATGTAAACAACTATGTTTTCTTAAAGATTTACAGGAGCATTGTGACTGGACCAAGGACAAAGAAGTTCCCAACCTCCTCGGACCCTCGCTGCTGCCCAGATGTCTGCCATGGGGTACTTCTTGACCACACCCTCCTTCTCTTCCCTGCCCTTAACATAGAAAGAGCCTAAGATTGTACTGACTTAAAATGGTACTTTAGAACGCTAGTACACCATCCTCTCAGTCTTGCTGGCTTTCAGAATAAATCAGTAAACCTACTTTTTCTCCCACCAACGCCCCTATCAGTTGGGATCCTCTTACCTTGGCCTCCCAGGTAGGGACTATAAGCACTCACCACCACACCCAGCTAATTAAAAAGACAACAATTTTTTGAGGCAGGGTCTCACTCTGTCGCCATGCTGGAATGCTGTGGCATGACTCGTTGCTCACTGCAGCCTCAAACTCCTGGGCTCAAGCAATCCTCCCACCTTAGCCTCCCAAGTAGCTAGGACTAACAGCGTGCACCACCACACTCAGCTAATTTCTTTTTTTTAATTTTTAGTAGACACAAGATCTTGCTATGTTGCCAAGGCTGGTCTCGAACCTCTGAGCTTAGGCGATCCTTCTGTCTCAGCCTCCCAAAGTGTTAGGATTACAGGCATGAACTACCAAACCCGGCTGAGTTTTTTAAAATCTTAATGAATGCATGGATTTAAATATATTAGCTGTGTTTTAATCAAATATAGTTATTGAAATTCAAATTATTCGTCTTTGGTTAGGGAGAACTTCTTCAAGTTGGTTGTTCTTCAGTCCTTTTGACACAATTCCAATATATGAGTCTTGGTGGCTCATACCTGTAATCCCAGCACTTTGGAAGGCTGAATGGGGAAGACTGATTGAGGCCAGGAGTTTAAGACCAGCCTGGTCAACATGGCAAGATCCCTATGTCTATTAAAAAAATAATTTTAAAAAAGCAATTACAGTAGCCTGTGATAGCTTCTTTGCTGTCTGGTATGAAAAGATATTTCTTTTCTTTTTTCTTTTTTTTTTTGAGATGGAGTTTCGCTCTTACTGCCCAGGCTGGAGTGCAATGGTGCAATCTCGGCTCACTGCAACCTCTGCCTCCCGGGTGCAAGCAATTCTCCTGCCTCAGCCTCCCAAGTAGCTGGGATTACGGGAGTGTGCCACCACGCCCAGCTAATTTTTGTATTTTTAGTAGAGATGGGGTTTCCATATTGGTCAGGTTGGTCTCGAACTCCTGACCTCAGGTGATCCACCTGCCTTGGCCTCCCACAGTGCTGGGATTACAGGCATGAGCCACAGCGCCTGGCCTGAAAAGATATTTCTAGACTCATCTAGTAAATTTTCTGCCCCAGATCTGGAATCAGACAGCTTTCCAAGGAGTCCTGATTTCTCTTAGTAGGAAATGATATTTAAAGACTACAGCTTGAGTACTTCGGATACTTATTGCTACTGAGTCAGTCATTGTAGATGTTTTCGGTGAATAGTTAGTACTTTTTTTTTTTTTTTTTTTGAGACAGAGTTTCACTCTTGTTGCCCAGGCTGGAGTGGAATGGCATGATCTTGGCTCACTGCAACCTCCGCCTCCCGGGTTCAAGTGATTCTCCTGCCTCAGCCTCCCGAGTTGCTGGGATTACAGGCATGCGCTACCATGCCCAGCTAATTTTGTATTGTTAGTAGAGACAGGGTTTCTCCATGTTGGTCGGGCTGGTCTCCAACTCCTGACCTCAAGTGACCTGCCCGCCTTGGCCTCCCAAAGTGTTGGAATTACAGGCGTGAGCCACCATGCCCAGCCAGTAATTTTTTAAAAAATGGGAGTCTTGCTCTGTCATCCAGGCTGGATTGCAGTGGTGGTGTGATCATAGCCCATTGCAGGCTCGAACTCCTAGGCTCAAGTGATTCTCCCTCCTCAGGTCCCCCAGTAGCTGGGACTACAGGCACACACCACCATGCTCAGCTAATTTTTTATTTTTTAGTAGAGAAGAGGTCTCACTATGTTGCCCAGGCTCATCTTGTACTCCTGGGCTCTAGCACTCCTCTTGCCTCAGCCTCCCAAAGTGTTGGAATTACAGGCATGAGCCACTGTGCCCAGCCTAGCTGGTAATTTTTTTTTTTGAGATGGAGTCTTGCTCATTCTCCAGGCTGGAGTGCAGTGGCGCGATCTCGGCTCACTGCAACCTCTGCCTCCCAGGTTCAAGCAATTCCCCTGCCTCAGCCTGCTGAGTAGCTGGGACTACAGGCACGCGCCACCACACCCTGCTAATTTTTTTGTATTTTAGTAGAGACGGGGTTTCACCATGTTGGCCAGGATGGTCTCGATCTCCTGTCCTGACCTTGTCATCTGCCTGCCTTGGCCTCCCAAAGTGCTGGAATTACAGGCGTGAGCTACCGCACCTGGCTGTAATTTTTTTAAAATACGAAATGCATCAGGAGTTCATACTAATGTTTCATATTCAAATTTAGAATTATAGGGTTTTTAAATTTTATTTATTTATTATTATTATTATTTTTTGAGATGGAGTCTTGCTCTGTTGCCCAGGCTCACTGTAACCTCTGCCTTCTGGGTTCAAGCAGTTCTCTGCCTCAGCCTCCTGAGTAGCTGGAATTACAGGCACCTGCCACAATGCCTGGCTAATTTTTATATTTTTAGTAGAGACGGGGTTTCACCATCTTGGCCAGGCTGGTTTTACACTCCTGACCTCGTGATCCACGTGCCTCAGCCTCCCAAAGTGCAGGGATTACGGGTGTGAGCCACTGCGCCCAGCTAGAATTACAGGGTTTTAACTTAACCTTAGTCACTTTACATGTTTCTCCCATGTCAAAAATCTTGATTTTCTTTTGAGGGAATAGAAAAGTCCACTCTTAAATTAAGTCCATATGGAGTCTCAAGGGACCCAAATAACCAAAACAATCTTAAAAAAAAGAAACAAAGGTGGAGGACTCATACTTCCTGATTTCAAAACTTACTACAAAGCTACAGTAATCAAAACAGTGTGATTCTAGCATAAAGACAGACATGTAGGCCGGGCGTGGTGGCTCACGTCTGTAATCCCAGCACTTTGGGAGGCTGAGGCGGGAGTTCAAGACCAGCCTAACTAACATGGAGAAACCCCGTCTCTACTAAAAATACAAAATTAGCCGGGCATGGTGGCCCATGCCTGAAATTCCAGCTACTTGGGAGGCTGAGGCAGGAGAATCGCTTGAACCCGGGAGGTGGAGATTGCAGTGAGCCGAGATTGAGCCATTACACTCCAGCCTGGGCAACAAGAGTGAAACTCTGTCTCCAAAAAAAATAAAGACAGACATATGACCAATTGTACAGAATAGGGAGCCCATAAAAATAAAACCTTTCCATATACGGCTGAATGATTTTCAACAAGGGCGCCAAGACCATTCACTGGGGGAAAGGACAATCTTTTCAACAAATGGTTTTGGGAAAATTGGGTATCCACATGCAAAAGAATGAAGTTGACCCTTACCTAACACTATATACAAAAATTAACTCAAAATGGATCAAATGGCTGGACCTGGTGACTCACATCAGTAATTCCCGCACTTTGGGAAGCCAAGGCGGGAAGATCACTTGAGCCCAGGAGTTTGAAACCAGCCTGGTCAACATAGTGAGATCCTATCTCTACAAAAGAAAAAAAAAAAAAGAAAAAAATTAGCTGGGCATGGTGGTGCATGCCTGTAGTCCCAGCTACTCAGGAGGTTGAGACGGATTGCTTGAGCCCAGGAGTTCGAGTTCACGGCAGTGAGCCATGCCACTGCACTCCAGCCTAAGCGACAGAGTGTGACGCTGTCTCAAAAAAATAAAGAACTGGGGCCGGGCGCGGTGGCTCATGCCTGTAATCCCAGCACTTTGGGAGGCCGAGGCGGGCGGATCACGAGGTCAGGAGATCGAGACCATCCTGGCTAAAACGGTGAAACCCTGTCTCTACTAAAAATACAAAAAAAAATTAGCCAGGCACGGTGGCGGGTGCCTGTAGTCCCAGCTAGTCAGGAGGCTGAGGCAGGAGAACGGCGTGAACCCGGGAGGTGGAGCTTGCAGTGAGCCGAGATCGCGCCACTGCACTCCAGCCTGGGCGACAGAGCGAGACTCTGTCTCAAAAAAATAAATAAATAAAATAAAGAGCTAAAAAGGGACCAAATACCTAAATGTAGGACCTAAAACTATAAACTCAGAAAAAAACATAGTGCCCCATGTTTTTTATTGCTTATATGTTATTATTTATGTTTTTATTGTTTATATGTTATCATTTATGTTGTATAATATTCATGACATTGAATTTGGCAGTGATTTCTTGGATACAACATAAAAGCACAGACCACAAAAGAAAAAAATAAATTAGGCTTATAAAAATTAAAAACTTTTGTACATCAAATACAATATACTGAAGTAAAAAATCAACCCACAGAATGGTAGGAAATATTTCAAATTACATATCTGATAAGGATTAATACCCAGAACATATAAAGAACTAATAATAGGCCGGGCGCCGTGGCTCACGCCTGTAGTAATCCCAGCACTTTGGGAGGCCGAGGCGGGTGGATCACGAGGTCAGGAGATCGAAACCATCCTGGCTAACACGGTGAAACCCCATCTCTACTAGAAATACAAAAAATTAGCCGGTCATGGTGGCGGGCGCCTGTAGTCCCAGCTACTCGGGAGGCTGAGGCAGGAGAATGGTGTGAACCCGGGAGGCGGAGCTTGCAGTGAGCCGAGATCGCGCCACTGCACTCCAGCCTGGGCAACAGAACGAGACTCCATCTCAAAACAAAACAAAACAAAAAAACAAACAAAAAAAACACACAAAGAGATACCACTTCACACCCATTAGGATGGCTGTTATCAGAAAAATAAGGTAACAGCTGTTTGCTGAGAAATATGGAGATGTGGAGAACATGTGGAGAAATTGGAACACTTGTGAATTGCTGGTGGGAATGTAAAATGGTGCAGTCGCTCTGGAAAACAGTATGGCGGTTCCTCAAAAGAATTAAACCAGAATTAACACATGATCCAGAAATTTCATAGTACTCAAAACTACTGAAAGCAGGAACTCAAATTGATATCTGTACACCAGTGTTCATAGCGGCATTATTCACAATAGCCAAAAGGCGGAAACAACCCAAATGTCCATTGACGCATGACCAGTGTGATAGTTAATTTCATGTGTCAACTTGACCAGCCCAGGGAATACCCGGATAGCTGGTAGAAAATTATTTCTGGGTATGTCTGTGAGAGTGTTTCTGGAAGAGGTTAGTATTTGAATCAGACTGAGTAAAAGGATCCACCCTATCCAACATAGGTGCCATCATCGAATCCACTGAGGGCGCAAATAGAACAAAAAGGTGAAGAAAAGGTGAATTCTCTCCTTTCTTGAGCTGGGACATCCAACTTCTCAGACATCAGAGCTCCTGGAGGCCTTCAGACTCCGAGACATTACACCATTGGCTCACCTGGTCCTCAGGTCTTTGGACTTGGAATGAATTACACCATTGGCTTTCCAGGTCTTCCAGCTTGCAGATGGCAGATTGTGGGATTTTTCAGCCTCCATAACTTTGTCATCCAATTCCCATAATAAATCGCCTCTTATATCTGTATCTGTTTGGTTCTGTTCTGGAGATCCCGGATTAATGCAAATGGATTAAAAAAATGCGGCCGGGCACGGTGGCTCATGCCTGTAATCCCAGCACTTTGGGAGGCCGAGGCGGGTGGATCACTTGAGGCCAGGAGTTCAAGACCAGCCTGGCCAACATGGTGAAACCCCACGAAACGCTGTCTCTACTAAAAAAAAAAATACAAAATTAGCTGGGTGTGGTGGCGCACGCCTGTAATCCCAGCTACTTGGAGGGCTGAGGCAGGAGGATTGCGCGAACCCAGGAGACAGAGGTTGTAGTGAGCTGAGATCACACCACTGCACTCCAGCTTGGGTGACAGAGTGAGACTCCATCTCAAAAACAAAACAAAACCAAACCCCAAAATGTGGTATATACATGCAAGGGAATATTATTCAGCCTTAAGGAAGGGAATTCTGATACATGCTGTATTGAGGAGCCTTGAAGGCAACATGCTAAGTCAAAGAATCCAGACACAAAAGGACAAATGTTATATGATTCTACTTATGTGAGATACCTACAATAGTCAAATTCATAGAGAAAGGAAGTAGAATACCCATTACAAGAAGCTGGAGAGAAGGGGAAATGGTGAGTTAATGCTTAACAGATGCAGAGTTTATGTTGGGGATGATGAAAAGATTCTGGAGCAGGATGGTGGTGATTGATGGTAGCACACAGTGTGAATGTACTAAGTGCCATTCAGTGGCACACTTATAAATGGGTAACATGGTAGATTTTATGTTATATATATTTAACCACAATTTAAAAAATCTCAATTCTTTCTCTGTTTTTTTATTTAATTTTAGAAATGGGGTCTTGCTCTGTTGCCCAGGCTGATCTTGAACTCCTTGGCTCTGGGCTCAACCAATCCTCCCACCTCAGCCTCCCAAAGTGCTGGGATTACAGATATGAGCTACTGCACCCAGCCTCAGTTCTCAGTGACACCAACCCATTACTCATTTGCTTTATCTCACACTGTATACAAAACAGTTTCAGAATAATGATACCAACTCTACCTCCATAATGATTTCTTTTTTCTTTTTTTATTTTTCATAAAACTTATGACTCAACATAATAAGATTTCTGAAAATATATTTTTGTAGTTCTTGTCCTTAGGTTATAGCCTACTAGGGATGATAGTCAGATAACTTTGTTTTGAATCTCTTTGAATAGTTAATCTCCATAAAGTTATACCAGCAAATTGATACATAGTTTTATTTTCCCTTTTTAGGAATTGCTTTTTAAAGTTTTATTTTTCTTCATAATGATGTGAAATATTATATCGTTCCAAAGTCAAATCTATGTAACAAGATATATTAAAAGAAGTCTTGTTTCTATCCCTGTCCTCTCCAACCTGCTGTCTCCCTTCCCCTATAGGTAACTAATTTTTTTTTTTGAGACGGGATCTTGCTCTGTTGCCCAGACTGGGGCAGTAGTGCAATCATAGCTCACTGTAGCCCCAAACTTCTGGGTTCAAGGGATCCTCACCCTTCAGTCTTCAGAGGAGACTGAGGAGACTGAGGCCTGAGACTACAGGCACTCACTATAACACCCCACTAATTTTTTTATTTTTATTTTTATTTATTTATTTATTTATTTATTTATTTATTTATTTATTTATTTATTTGAGATGGAGTCTCGCTCTGTCGCCCAGGCTGGAGTGCAGTGGCGTGATCTCGGCTCACTGCAAGCTCCGCCTCCCAGGTTCACGCCATTCTCCTGCCTCAGCCTCCTGAGTAGCTGGGACTACAGGTGCCCGCCACCATGCCTGGCTAATTTTTTATTTTTTATTTTTTTTTATTTTTAGTAGAGATGGGGTTTCACCGTGTTAGCCAAGATGGTCTCAATCTCCTGACCTCATGATCCACCCACCTCAGCCTCCCAAAGTGCTGGGATTACAGGCATGAGCCACCACGCCCAGCTAACACCCCACTAATTTTTAAAAAAAATTTTAGTAGAGATGAGGTCTCGCTTTGTTGCCGAGGCTGGTCTCAGACTCCTGGGCCCAAGTAATACTTCCACCTCGGCCTCCTCCCAAAGAGCTGAGATTACAGGTGTGAGCCACCACACTGAGACTGATAACCACTTTTTTCTTTTTTTTCCTTTTTCTTTTCTTTTCTTTTTTTTTTTTTTTTGAGACAGAGTCTCGCTCTGTCGTCCAGGCTGGAGTGCAGTGGCGCAATCCTGGCTCACTGCAAGCTCCACCTCCCGGGTTCACGCCATTCTCCTGCCTCAGCCTCCTGAGTAGCTGGGACTACAGGTGTCCGCCACCATACCCGGCTAATTTTTTGTATTTCTAGTAGGGACGGGATTTCACCATGTTAGCCAGGATGGTCTCGATCTCCTGAGCTTGTGATCTGCCCGCCTTGGCCTCCCAAAGTGCTGGGATTACAGGCGTGAGCCACCGCGCCCGGCCACTTTTTTCTGTTTCATCATGTGTTTTCTTCCTTCTCCTTCTTTTTTTTTTTTTTTTTTTTTTTAAGATGGAGTCTCACTCTGTGGCCCAGGCAGGAGTGCAGTGGCATGATCTCAGCTCATTGCAACCTCTGCCTCCCGGGTTCAAGCAATAATCGCTCCTGCCTCAGCCTCCCAAGTAGCTGAGACTACAGGCGTGCACCACCATGCCCAGCTAATTTTTGTATTTTTAGTAGAGGCGGGGTTTCACCATGTTGACCAGGCTGGTCTTGAACTCCTGACTTCAGGTGATCTGCCCCTCTTGGCCTCCCAAAGTGCTGGGATTACAGGTGTGAGTCACCGCACTCGGCCTCTTCTTTCTTCTTAAAAAATATATTTTATATCCAGAGTTTCTTAGATAAATTGTAGTATGAGGATGTCTTCTGAGGAACAGAAATCCTGAGTTTTAATATGGTAAAATTATTCAATTTTAAATGAATTTTTGTGGGCTGCACCTGGCCCACAGTTTATTAATCCATTTGCATTAGTCCAGGGTCTCCAGAAAGAACCAAACAGATATAGATATATAAGAGGTGATTTATTATGGAAATTGGCTGACAAGGTTATGGAGGCTGAGAAGCCCCACAATCTGCCATCTGCAAAAATTTTTAAATGAATGCTTGAACCTGGGAGGCAGAGGTTGCAGTGAAAATTCTTCTATAAGAGTTCTCTAATCAAGATCAGAAAGACCGATCTTGATTGAATCTCCTAGACTTAAGTGATCCTCCTACCTTGGCCTCCCAAAGTGCTAGTATTACAGGTGTGAGCCACCACACCTGGCCAATTTCTTTAATATACATGAATATTTAGTATTTATAGGATTATTCCATTTTTCTTGAGTCAATGGAATATTACCATTCCGGCTGCTATAACAAAATACCTTAGATTAGGTAATTAACAAACAACAAATTTATTGCTTGCTTTCCAGAGGCTGGGAAGTCCAAGTCAAGGTGCCAGCAGGTTCAGTGTCTGGTGAGGGCTTGTTCTCTGCTTCAAATATGGTGCCTTCTTTTTTCCGCCCCCCCAAGACGGAGTCTTGCTGTGTCGCTCAGGCTGGAGTGCAGTGGCTCGATCTCGGCTTACTGCAACTTCCGCTTCCTGGGTTCAAGCAATTCTCCCTGTCTCAGGCTCCCGAGTAGCTGGGATTACAGGCGCCCACCACCACAGCCGGCTATTTTTGTTTTCTTTTTTTCTTGTTTGTTTGTTTTGAGACAGAGTTTCACTCTTATTGCCCAGGCTGGAGTGCAATGGTGCGATCTCGGCTCACTTCAACCTCTGCCTCCCGGGTTCAAGCAATTCTCCTGCCAAAGCTTCCTGAGTAGCTGGGATTCAGGCATGTGCCACCACCTCCAGCTAATTTTGTGCTTTTAGTAGAGACAGGGTTTCTCCATGTTGGTCAGGCTGGTCTCGAACTCCCAAATTTAGGTAATCCGCCCGCTTCGGCCTCCCAAAGTGTTAGGATTACAGGCGTGAGCCACTGTGCCCGGCCAATATGGTGCCTTTTTACTGTGTCCTCAAGCGGCAGAAGGGGCAAAAGTATCTTCTATTAATATAAGGGCACTAATCGCACTCTCAGGACCTAATCACCTCCCACTTCTGATCACCTTGGGGTTTAGGTTTCAGCAGGGCACTAGGTTTTCAAATTTATTTGTGTTAAGGACAGTTCTCATATGTTTTTAGCATCTTCAGCTAGACATGGTGGCTCACACCTGTAATCCCAGGACTTTGAGAGGCCGAGGGGGGAGGATCGCTTGAGGCCAGGAGTTCGAGACCAGCCTGACCAACGTGGAGAAACCCCATCTCTACTAAAAATACAAAATTACCCGGGCGTGGTGGCGCATGTTTATAATCCCAGCTACTCGGGAGGCTCAGGCAGGAGAATCACTTGAAGCTGGGAGGCGGAGGTTGTGGTGAGCCGAGATCATGCCATTGCACTCCAGCCTGGGCTACAGAGCAAGACTCCATCTCAAAAAAATAATAATAATAATAATTAGCTGGGTGTGGTGGTGCATACCTGTGGTCCGAGCTACTCAGGAGGCTGAAGTGGGAAGATCACTTGGGCCAAGGAAGTCAAGGCTGCAGTGAGTTATGATTGTGCCACTCCAGCCTAGGTAACAGAGTGAGACCCTGTCTCAAACAAACAAACAAACAAAACCCAACACACACACACACACACACACACACACACACCCCATCTGGCCGGGTGTGGTGGCTCACGCCTGTAATCCTAGCACTTTGGGAGGATGAGGCAGGCAGATCACCTGAGATCAGGAGTTCAAGACCAGCCTGGCCAATACCACAAAACCCCGTCTCCACTAAAAATACAAAAATTAGCCGGGCAAGGTGGTGCGCACCTCTAATCCCAGGTACTCCAGAGTCTGAGGCACGAGAATCACTTAAACCTGTGAGTCGGAGGTTGCAGTGAGCTGAGACGACACCACTGCACTCCAGCCTGGGCGACAGAGTGAGACTCCATCTCAAAAAATAACAACAACAACAACAAATCTGCTATATCTGTGATTACATTTCCCTTTCATTCATTAGAGTATTGATTTGTTCTTACTCTTTTTATTGTCAGAGATTTGAGGGTTTTTTTGAGAATCTTTTCACATGTTATTTCTTATCCATGTATCTTTTTTTTTTGAGACATACAACCTTGCTGAACTCACATATTAGTTCTTATACCTCCATTTTTTGTAAATCCTTAGGATTTTCTACATAGATGATCATGTTATCTGTAAATAAAAGCAGCTTTACCTTTTCCTTTCCAATCTGAATGCCTTTTAATTCTCTTTTAAAAACAAAACAAGCTGGATGCGATGGCTCATGCCTGTAATCCCAGCACTTTGGGAGGCCGAGGCGCGGGTGGATCACAAGGTCAGGAGTTTGAGACCAGCCTGGCCAACATAGTGAAACCTCGTCTCTACTAAAAATACAAAAATTAGCTGGGCATGGTGGCAGGCGTCTGTAATCCCAGCTACTCAGGAGGCTGAGGCAGGAGAATTGCTTGAAACCGGAAGGCGGAGGTTGCAGTGAGCCAAGATCATGCCACGGCACTCCAGCCTGGGCGAAAGAGCAAAACTCCGTCTCAAAAACAAACAAACAAACAAACAAAAAAACCCAAAACAAAACTACTCCATTGGTTAGAACTTCTAGTACAAGTTTGAAAAGAAGTGGTAACAGTGGACATTCTTGTCTTTTCCAGATCTTATAAGAAAAGCGTTCTTGTTCCTCATTAAGCTGTTAATTGCAGGTGTTTCATATATGCCTTTAATAGGCTGAGGAATTCCTTTCTAGCTCTAGTTTGCTGAGAGTTTTGATTGTGATTACTGGATTTTGCCAAATGCCTTGTTTATTTTATTTTATTATTTATTTATTTATTTATTTTTGACACGGAGTTTCGCTCTTGTTGTCCAGGCTGGAGTGCAATGGTGCAATCTTGGCTCACCACAACTTCTGCCTCCTGGGTTCAAGCGATTCTCCTGCCTCAGCCTCCCAAGTAGTTGGGATTACAGGCATGCGCCACCACACCCGGCTAATTGTGTATTTTTAGTAGAGACGGGGTTTCTCCATGCTGGTTAGGCTGGTCTCGAACTCCCAACCTCAGGTGATCCGCCCGCCTCGGCCTCCCAAAGTGCTGGGATTACAGGCATGAACCACCGCGCCCGGCCCAAATACCTTAATATGTTCAATATGGTCTTACTATATTACGATAATATTGAACATATATATTTGACTCAATAAAGTCTTAATGTAAGACACTATCTTAACTGCTCTACTCACAACCCTACAACAAAAGGGACTTTAAAAAACAGTTTGGCTTTGAGAATAGAAACGTTATCTGAAACGTTAGTCCTTTCAAATAATCAGGCCCATTGGCTGGCTGGGCATGGTGCCTCACACTTGTAATGCCAGTGCTTTGGGAGGCTGAGGTGGGAGATTGCTTGAAGCCAGGAGTTCAAGACCAGCCTGGGAGACATAGTGACCTCCATCTCCTGAAATTTTTTTTTTTTTTGAGACGGAGTCTCACTCTGTCCCCCAGGCTGGAGTGCAGTGGCTCGATCTCAGCTCACTGCAACCTCTGCCTTCTGGGTTCAAGTGATTCTTATGCCTCAGCCTCCTGAGTAGCTGTGATTACAGGTGCCTGCCACCATGCCTGGCTGATCTTTGTATTTTTAGTAGAGATGGGGTTTCGCCATGTTGGCCAGGCTGGTCTGTAACTCCTGACCTCAAGTGATCCATGGGCCTTGGCCTTCCAAAGTGCTGGAATTACAGGTGTAAGCCACCGAGCCTGGCCTCAGGTTGACAGTCTTTATCTTACCACTCATGATCTACATAGACTTGTAGCTGAATTTTGCAGATTCACTTTTGTTTTAATTAAATAAATTAGACATTGGCCAGGTGCAGTGGCTCACACTTTTTATTTTAATTTTTATTTTTTAAGACAGTCTCGCTCTGTTGCCTATGCTGGAGTGCAGTGGCGCAATCTCTGCTCACTGCAACCTCCGCCTCCCAGGTTCAAGCGATTCTTCTGCCTGCCTCAGCCTCCCGAGTAGCTGGGAGTACAGGCACATGCCACCACACCCGGCTAATTTTTTGTATTTTTAGTAGAGATGGGGTTTCACTGCGTTAGCCAGGATGGTGTCCATCTCCTGGCCTCATGATCCGCCCGCCTCGGCTTCCCAAAGTGTTGTGATTACAGGCGTGAGCCCATGCCCGGCCATTTTTTTTTTTTTTTTTGAGATGGAGTTTCACTCTTGTTGCCCAGGCTGGAGTGCAATGGCACGATCTTTGCTCACTGCAACATCTGCCTCCGAGTTCAAGCGATTCTCCTGCCTCAGCCTCCCGAGTAGCTGGGATTACAGGCATGCGCCACCATGCCTGGCTAATTTTTTGTATTTTTAGTACAGACGGGGTTTCTTTTTTTTTGAGACAGAGTCTCGCTCTGTCACCCAGGCTGGAGTGCGGTGGTGCAGTCTCGGCTCACTGCAACCTCCGCCTCCCAGGTTCAAGCGATTCTCCTGCCTCACCCTTCCAAGTAGCCAGGACTGTAGGCATATGCCACCACGCCCAGCTAATTTTTGTATTTTTTAGTAGAGATGAAGTTTCACCATGGTGGCCAGACTGGTCTAAAACTCCTGACCTCAAGTGACCCGCCCGCCTCGGCCTCCCAAAGTGTTGGGATTACAGACGTGAGCCACCATGCCCAGCCAAATATTGGGCTTGATTAAAGAAGGTTTTACTGACAGTAACAAAACAAAACAAACAAAACTAAGAAAATAACACTGGCTGGGTGTGGTGGCACATGCCTATAATCCCAGCACTTTGGGAGGCCAAGGCAGGAGGATTAACCTGGACAACATACTGAGACCTCATCTCCACAAAAAATTTGAAACATTAGCTGAGTCTGGTGGCCTACAAAAAATACTAAACTTAGCTGCGTGTGGTGTCACACATCTGTAGTCCCAGCTAGTTGGGAGGTGGAGGTGGGAGGATTGCTTGACCCTGGGTAACAATGTGAGACCCTGTCTCAAAAAAAAAAAAAGGGATGAAGGCACTCTTTATTGCAGAAATTCCCTCTGTTTGCATTGCTAGCAATGTTTCCTAGCCAGTCCTGGAGCGAGAACAAATTCTTCCCTCCATTCACCTCTCCTTCCCTATTTCTCTTAATTGATTTTTTTTTTTTTTTTTTTTTTTTGAGACGGAGTCTCGCTCTGTCGCCCAGACTGGAGTGCAGTGGCGCGATCTCGACTCACTGCAAGCTCCGCCTCCCGGGTTCACACCATTCTCCTGCCTTAGCCTCCCAAGTAGCTGGGACTACAGGCGCCTGCCACCACGTCCGGCTAATTTTTTTGTATTTTTGGTAAAGACGGAGTTTCACCGTGTTGGCCAGGCTGGTCTCGATCTCCTGACCTCGTGATCCGCCTGCCTTGGCCTCCCAAAGTGCTGGGATTACAGGCGTGAGCCACGGCGCCTGGCCTCTCTTAATTGATTTTTAACAAGTTTTCCAAGGAAACTTAATGGGGGAAAGTTTAATATTTTTGAGAAATGGTGCTGGAACAATAGGGAAAAATAGTGAAACTTGGTCTTTCCCTTATGCCATATACAGGAAGTTGTTTCTTGTTTCTGCTGATATGCACTCATGGTCGTTTACCTTCGTGGGTTTGGTGGGTGGTTGTGAGGTCAAATAACAGTTCTGTGGGTTCACCTTGGGAACGCTTCCTTCCACAGAGGGCTTGTTTCCGCTTCTGCTCCATCTTCTGCCATTAGGACTGGTAGGGTGAGGAGGTATGGGAGCACTGGATCCATTTTGGAACTAATTTGACCTCTCTTGTGAGTTTAGCTCTAAATAACAGTCTCAAAGTCAGCATTTCATCATTGTTCTTGTTCTGGGAATTTACAAACATTGGCCTAAGGTTAACTACATTTGCTCTTTTATTTATTTATTTTTTTTTGAGACAGAGTCTTACTCTGTCACCCAGGCTGGAGTGCAGCGGCATGATTTCCGTTCACTGCAACCTCCACCTCCTGGGTTCAAGTGATTCCCCTGCCTCAGCGTCCTGAGTAGCTGGGATTACAGGTATGCGCCACCATGCCCGGCTAATTTTGTTGTTGTTGTTGTTTTGTTTTGTTGTTGTTTTTGAGACAGCGTCTCGCTCTGTAGCCCAGGCTGGAGTGCAATGGCGTGATCTCACTCACTGCTACGTCCGCCTCCCAGGTCCCGGTTCAAGCAATTCTCCTGCCTCAGCCTCCCAAGTAGCTGGGATTACAGGTGCGTGCCACCATGCCCAGCTAATTTTTTTTGGATTATTAGTAGAGACGGGGTTTCACCATGTTGGCCAGGCTGGTCTTGAACTCCTGACCTTATGATCCACCTACCTCGGCCTCCCAAAATCCGAGGATTACAGGCGTGAGCCACCACGCCGGTCCAACCCGGCTAATTTTTATGTTTTTAGTAGAGACAGGGTTTCACCATGTTGGCCAAGCTAGTCTCAAACTCCTGACCTCAGGTGATCTGCCCACCTCAGCCTCCCAAAGTGCTAGGATTATAGGCATAAGCCACTGTGCCCGGCCCACATTTTTTTTTTTTTTTTTGAGATGGAGTCTTACTGTGTCGCCCAGGCTGGAGTGCAGTGGCGCAATCTCGGCTCACTGCAAGCTCCGCCTCCCAGGTTCACGCCATTCTCCTGCCTCAGCCTCCTGAGCAGCTGGGACTACAGGCGCCGACCACCACGCCCGGCTAATCTTTTGTATTTTTTGATAGAGACGGGGTTTCATCGTGCTAGCCAGGATGGTCTCGATATTCTGACCTTGTGATCCACCTGCCTCGGCCTCCCAAAGTGCTGAGATTACAGGCGTGAGTCACTACGCCTGGCCCCATTTGCTACTTTTTTTTCTTTTTTCTTTTTTTGAGACGGAGTCTCGCTCTTTCACCCAGGCTGAGTGCAGTGGCACGATCTCGGCTCACTGCAAGCTCCGCCTCCCGGGTTCATGCCATTCTCCTGCCTCAGCCTCCCAAGTAGCTGGGACTACAGGAGCCCGCCACCACCCCCGGCTGATTTTTTGTATTTTTAGTAGAGACGGGGTTTCACTGTGTTAGCCAGGATGGTCTCGATCTCCTGACCTTGTAATCCGCCCACCTCGGCCTCCCAAAGCACTGGGATTACAGGTGTGAGCCACCGCGACCGGCCTTTTGCTACATTTTTAAAAACTGTTGGCCAGGTGCAGTAGCTCATGCCTGTAATCCTAGCACTTTGGGAGGCCAAGGTGGGCAGGTCACGAGGTCAGGAGATCAAGACCATCCTGGCTAACACGGTGAAACCCCGTCTCTACAAAAAATACAAAAAATTAGCCAGGCATGGTGGCGGGCGCCTGCAGTCCCAGCTACTCGGGAGGCTGAGGCAGAAGAATTGCTTGAACCCGGGAGGCGGAGCTTGCAGTGAGCTGTGATCACGCCACTGCACTCCAGCCTGGGCGACAGAGACTCCATCTCAAAAAAACCCAAAAAACAAAAGCAAACAAACAAACAAACAAAAAATAAATAAGTAAGTAAGTAAAAAACTGGTGAGCCAGGCACAGTGGCTCAGACCTGTAATCCTGTAACTGAAACACAGGTTCGGTTGCTCACTGCTTGCAGAGTCCAATTAATAAGAATGAGGTCTGTTATAAAGAAACTGACTTTTTATTCCAAAGCCAGCTAGGGGAAGAAGTACAGGCTTCCTGCCTTAAGGGTACCACTTTGCCTTCAGAGCAGAAAGCTGATGCTTTTAAAGATGGGGGTGCTGGCATGCTGGCATGAAATGCACGCAGGGGAGGAAGCAAACAAGTAGGGGTTCGCGTACTCGCTTCAGTGCCTCATCTACCAGGTGGTCAAGCTGGTGGCTGCTGGTGCCTTTGTGGGCAGGACTAGATTGTAAAAGTGGCCCAAAACTCTCCAAATGGGAGAGATTTTTGTAGTGGGCATACTTTGGGTTGTAGATGGACTATTGTTGTAATGTAGGTTCTTGACGCAACCTCCTGGTGGGAGAGATTTCATAGCGGGTACACTTTGGTTTGTAAATTGACTGTTATCTGTTGAGGCAGTCCCCTGGTCGGACGGAGTTCTGTCCTGGAGCTTCTAAGCACCTAGTTAGATGAACTTGCCCTGTAGGGAGTGTGTGGTGAAGTGGAGGTAAAGGTTTATAATTGCATTTCTAAAGGGCTACATAGGAAGTGGGGAATGGGGGAAATGGAGAAAACAGAAAATAAGATAAAATAATTTAAAAATAGTAGTAATTCATTATCTTTTTCTTTGAAAACTGGGGGTACTTGGTTACAATTCCTCACCGTCAAGTTCCGTTCCATTTCTTTGGGATTTAGACACCATATTCATTCTGGCTACTTCCTGGTGAAAGGGGTTGTAGGTCATTGGGTGTCAAAGAGGAACTGAACTATTTGAAGTTGGAAATCTTCACAAATGCCCGGTCTTACAGATGATATTTGCTGGAACATTATGGTGCAAGGTGTGGAAATTCTCTGGGAAAGCCTGTCATGCAGTCTCATACAGAGGATGCCACAGCAGTAAAATCCACACTGGAGAAGTGTACCTGTTTTTGCAACTAGGGCTAGAGTAGTAAGTAGCTTCCATCCCCAGGATGGTCCTGACCCGAACCAGGATGCCATCCATGGATCTAACGACCATGTGGGGGCAGACATAGCTTTGATTTGCTGGTGCATATCTTGCAGGGCTATCTGAGACATTTCCAAATTATCTGGGATGTATACACAGCAGTTAGTCTTAATTATAAGGCAGGTTCCCCACTATCCATTGTAACCAGACATGATGACAGGTTGGCTAAATATGGATTTAACAGGTTACAGGAAAAGCTATAAACACTCATGAAGGTGATCATAAGTCCTGTCTAGTTCTTGAGAATGGATCAGTTTGGTTAAATAGTTGCATCCCATCCAGGAGGTGGCATTGCAGATGGGCTAGGCATTTACATGTGATGAAAGCAAATGGATTTTTAATAAGAGGCATTTCTGGCCAGGTGCAGTGGCTCACACCTGTAATCCCAGCACTTTGGGAGGCCGAGGTGTGTGGATCACAAGGTCAGGAGTTCGAGACCAGCCTGGCCAATATGGCGAAACCCTGTCTCTACTAAAAATACAAAAATTAGCCGGGCGTGGTGGTGGGCACCTGTAGTTCCAGCTACTTGGGAGGCTGAGGCAGGAGAATCACTTGAACCTGGGAGGCAGAGGTTGCAGTGAGCTGAGATCAAGCCACTGCACTCCAGCCTGAGCAACAGAGTGAGATTCCATCTCAAAATAAAAACAGGCATTTCTATGAAAACAGAAGAAAAACAAAGGTTAATTTTGGGCACAATTTTTCCAGATGTTAGCCTCTATGGAAACAGAAGAAAAACAAAGGTTAATGTTAGGCACAATATAACCAGATGTTAGATTCAAAGCATCTTTAATCACAGAGGAGGAAGGGGGTGGCCATCTGATGTGTTTTTCTCACCTGTATTACAAGGAATACTGTAGTAGTACTTTCATTGAGTTCAAATCAGAACAATGGAAGAATAATTTGAAAGCATTAATTTAATAACCTGTAGCCTACAAAGAATTCAAGATTTAATCCAAGTTGTGGAAAATTATAAAAACTCAAAAACAACAGACAAGACTAGAATCTAACAAAAGGTTTACTATACTTTTTTTTTTTTTTTTTTTGAGACAGAGTATCGCTCTGTTTCCCAGGCTGGAGAGCAGTGGCACAATCTCGGCTCACTGCAGGCTCTGCTTCCCAGGTTCAAGTGATTCTCGTGCCTCAGGCTCCTGAGTAGCTGGGATTACAAGCGTGTGCCACCACACCCAGCAAATTTTTTGTATTTTTAGTAGAGATGAGGTTTTACCATGTTGGCCAGGCTGGTCTCAAACTCCTGGCCTCAAGTGATCTGCCTGCCTTGGTCTTCCAAAGTGCTGGGATTACAGGTGTGAGCCACTGCTCCCGGCCTATAGTTTTTTTCCAAAACATAATTTTTATCTCTCTAATCCCAATTTTGCTAAAGACAAATCATAGTAGGACAAATTTATTTGCAAAATAAGTTTTAATCTTATTTTACGAAGTATTTTAACTTCAGACCTCTTGTTTGATGGAGAGACACATAGAATGCTCACTCATATTATCAACTTAGGCCAGGTTCAAAAGCCCTTCAAGCTATGGAAATAAAATATTGCCTCCTTCCACAAGAGAAATAATTACCCCCACCCCTTCAACCAGGAGGCTTAGTCTTACTAAAAATGTGGAAAGAAGGAACCCCTAAGGATCAATTACAACCAAAATGGAAGGGACCCTAACAGGTGTTGCTAAGTATCCCCACTGCTGCTAAACTTCAAGAAATAACTTGCTGGGTACACCTATCCAGGATTAAACCTGTTTTTTTTGTGTTTTTTTTGAGAAGGAGTCTTGCTTTGTCGCTCAGGCTGGAATGCAGTGGTGAGATCTCAGCTTACTGCAACCTCCGCCTCCTAGGTTCAAGCAATTCTCCTGCCTCAGCCTCCCAAATAGCTGGGATTACAGGTGTGCGTCACCACGACTGGCTAATTTTTTTTTTTTTTTTTCTTTTTTTTTTTTTTTTTTTTTTTCTTTTTCTTTTTTATTGATCATTCTTGGGTGTTTCTCGCAGAGGGGGATTTGGCAGGGTCACAGGACAATAGTGGAGGGAAGGTCAGCAGATAAACAAGTGAACAAAGTTCTCTGGTTTTCCTAGGCAGAGGACCCTGCCGCCTTCCGCAGTGTTTGTGTCCCTGGGTACTTGAGATTAAGGAGTGGTGATGACTCTTAACGAACATGCTGCCTTCAAGCATCTGTTTAACAAAGCACATCTTGCACCGCCCTTAATCCATTCAACCCTGAGTGGATACAGCACATGTTTCAGAGAGCACAGGGTTGGGGGTAAGGTCACAGATCAACAGGATCCCAAGGCAGAAGAATTTTTCTTAGTACAGAACAAAATGAAAAGTCTCCCATGTCTACCTCTTTCTACACAGACACAGCAACCATCCGATTTCTCAATCTTTTCCCCACCTTTCCCCCCTTTCTATTCCACAAAACCGCCATTGTCTTCATGGCCCGTTCTCAATGAGCTGTTGAGTACACCTCCCAGATGGGGTGGTGGCCGGGCAGAGGAGCTCCTCACTTCCCAGTAGGGGCGGCCGGGCAGAAGCGCCCCTCACCTCCCGGACGGGGCGGCTGGCCGGGCGGGGGGCTGACCCCCCCCACCTCCCTCCCGGACGGGGCGGCTGGCCAGGCGGGGGGCTGACCCCCCACCTCCCTCCCGGACAGGGCGGCTGGCCGGGCAGGGGGGCTCCTCACTTCCCAGTAGGGGCAGCCGGGCAGAGGCGCCCCTCACTTCCCCGACGGGGCGGCTGGCCCGGCGGGGGGCTGACCCCCCCACCTCCCTCCCGGAGGGGGCGGCTGGCCGGGCAGAGGGGCTCCTCACTTCCCGGTAGGGGCGGCCGGGCAGAGGCGCCCCTCACCTCCCGGACAGGGCGGCTGGCCGGGCGGGGGGCTGATCCCCCCACCTCCCTCCCGGACGGGGCGGCTGGCCGGGCGGGGGGCTGACCCCCCACCTCCCTCCCGGACGGGGCGGCTGGCCGGGCGGGGGGCTGACCCCCCCACCTCCCTCCCGGACGGGGCGGCTGGCCGGGCGGGGGGCTGACCCCCCCACCTCCCTCCCGGACGGGGCGGCTGGCCGGGCGGGGGGCTGACCCCCCACCTCCCTCCCGGACGGGGCAGCTGGCCGGGCAGAGGGGCTCCTCACTTCCCAGAAGGGGCGGCCGGGCAGAGGCGCCCCTCACCTCCCGGATGGGGCGGCTGGCCAGGCGGGGGGCTAACCCCCCCACCTCCCTCCCGGACGGGGCGGCTGGCCGGGCCGGGGGCTGACCCCCCCCACCTCCCTCCCAGACAGAGCGGCTGGCCGGGCAGAGGGGCTCCTCACTTCCCAGAAGGGGCGGCCGGGCAGAGGCGCCCCTCACCTCCCGGATGGGGCGGCTGGCCAGGCGGGGGGCTAACCCCCCCACCTCCCTCCCGGATGGGGCGGCTGGCCGGGCCGGGGGCTGACCCCCCCACCTCCCTCCCAGACAGAGCGGCTGGCCGGGCAGAGGGGCTCCTCACTTCCCAGTAGGGGCAGCCGGGCAGAGGCGCCCCCCCCACCTCCTGGACAGGGCGGCTCGCCGGGCAGGGGGCTGATCCCCCCACCTCCCTCCCGGACGGGGCGGCTGGCCAGGCGGGGGGCTGATCCCCCCACCTCCCTCCCGGACGGGGCGGCTGGCCGGGCGGGGGGCTGACCCCCCCACCTCCCTCCCGGATGGGGCGGCTGGCCGGGAGGAGGGCTGACCCCCCCACCTCCCTCCCGGACGGGGCGGCTGGCCGGGCAGAGGGGCTCCTCACTTCCCGGTAGGGGCGGCCGGGCAGAGGTGCCCCTCACCTCCCGGACGGGGCGGCTGGCCGGGTGGGGGGCTGACCCCCCCACCTCCCTCCCAGACGAGGAGGGAGGACGCTCCTCACTTCTCAGACGGGGTGGCTGCCGGGCGGAGGGGCTCCTCACTTCTCAGACGGGGCGGTTGCCAGGCAGAGGGTCTCCTCACTTCTCAGACAGGGCGGCCGGGCAGAGACACTCCTCACATCCCGGACGGGGCGGCAGGGCAGAGGTGCTCCCCACATCTCAGACGATGGGCGGCCGGGCAGAGACGCTCCTCACTTCCCAGATGTGATGGCGGCCGGGAAGAGGCGCTCCTCACTTCCTAGATGGGATGGCGGCTGGGCAGAGACGCTCCTCACTTTCCAGACTGGGCAGCCAGGCAGAGGGGCTCCTCACATCCCAGACGATGGGCAGTCAGGCGGAGACGCTCCTCACTTCCCAGACGGGGTGGCTGCCAGGCAGAGGCTGCAATCTCGGCACTTAGGGAGGCCAAGGCAGGCGGCTGGGAGGTGGTTGTAGCGGACTGGCTAATTTTTGTATTTTTAGTAGAGACAGGGTTTCACCATATTGGCCAGGCTGGTCTCGAACTCCTGACCATAAATGATCTGCCTGTCTTGGCCTCTCAAAGTGCTGGGATTACAGGCATGAGCCACCATGCCCGGCCTAAACCTGTTCCTTATGAGTTGCAGGCACAAAAGCCAAGATCATGCCACTGCACTGCACCCTGGGTGACAGAGTGAGACTCCATCCCCCAACCCAAAAAAAGAAAAAAAAAGAATCAACACTCAGCCAGAAATGGTAATGTGATGCTGTGGGTGGGAATAGGAGCATTCATTTTTCTCTTCTTCCTGACTGTAATACTTCTTTTCTACTGCTTTTGCCAACTGCCTCCTCCTAGGAAACACCTACTTTGTCTTCATTGGGTATAGATGTCACTCTAAGGCTTTGCTCTCCTAGTTACCCTGATTGACTGTGACTGGGAACAAAATTCCATAGTAAGTATTTCAAAAATTATAGCATCAGGGAATCATCTTCACGGTTGATGGATTTGTCATCAACATCCCCAGGAGAGAGAGTTGTACCTTCTGTCCCATCCAGAAAATCTATCATCTCCCCAGGCTTCCTAACTAACCATAGCAATCCCAAAGTACCTAGAACCCCAACTTGTTAGGTGGAACTCTCCTCCACTTGACAGATTCCACCTGAATCCCCCTACCACTATTGCCTGGACCTGGGAAGTTGGGTATGTCTATCTCCAGTGCACTAATGATTCCGTCTTTTGCACTCACTGTTGTGTTAATGACATAAAAGCAGAAGTTTCCCTGCAATGCTCTGATCCAACTGTAGTTGCCAAGTTCCCAAGTTCCCAAGGCCTCAGCGAGATAAATGGGATTCCACTTGTAAGTGAGGAAACCATATATGGTGCCTTCTCCCAGATGAGACCACACAGGGGAAAAACAACTGCCTGGTCTAGGAAGGGGGAAGTACTGGCCGGGCACGGTGGCTCACGCCTGTAATCCCAGGTGCTGGCACTTTGGGAGGCTGAGGTGGGTGGATCACGAGGTCAGGAGTTCGAGACCATCCTGGCCAACATGGTGAAACCCCATCTCTACAAAAATACAAAAAATTAGCCAGGCGTGCTAGTGTGTGCCTGTAATCCCAGCTACTCGGGAGGCTGAGGCAGGAGAATTGGTTGAATCTGGGAGGCGGAGGTTACAGTGAGCTGAGATCATGCCACTGTACTCCAGCTTGGCGACAGAGCAAGACTCCGTCTCAAAAAAAAAAAAAAGAGGGGCGTATTGCCCTTTCTGGAAAACAGAGATTGTTTGGCCACTCCTATTGCAGCAGGGGAAAAATATCTCTATAGACCCACTGGGCAGCAAAGGGTTAACATCACACCCCATAGGGCTTCTGTTTGTGACCCAGCTGGTTTCATTTTTGTGTGTCAATGACTGGGAAGAAGTCAATCCTGTAACCACTCCTGAGTCCCAGGGAGTCACCTGTTCTTTTAGGAGTAGCTTTCCTTTGTATATCAAAAACTTGGAAGAGAGAGGAATGTACATTGGCTACCCCTGCCCCTCCAGGGGTCACAGTCTATAGCCCCATGAGACCTAGGAATACCAGAAATAAATGAGCAATAGGATTAATTCTGGTAGGAATTGGGTGGCAATAAGACTAGTGGCACCCTGGGGCAGCTTTGCTTACCACCCTAAAGAACTTGACTCAGGCCGGGCGCGGTGGCTCACGCCTGTAATCTCAGCACTTTGGGAGGCTGAGGCGGGTGGATCACAAGGTCAGGAGATCGAGACCATCCTGGCTAACATGGTGAAACCCTGTCTCTATTAAAAATACAAAAAAATTAGCCGGGCGTGGTGGTGGGCGCCTGTAGTCCCAGCTACACGGGAGGCTGAGGCAGGAGAATGGCGTGAACCTGGGAGGCGGAGCTTGCAGTGAGCCAAGATTGCACCACCGCACTCCAGCCTGGGCGACAGAGCGAGACCCTGTCTCAAAAAAAAAAAAAAGAACTTGACTCAAACTCTAGAATCCCCAGTTACCAACACAGGTGAGGCATTAAAGGGAAGTCAAGAGTCCCTAGGCTCTTTGGCAAATGTAGTTCTTGGAAACAGACTAGCATTGGATTATTTACTAGCTGAACAAGGTGGAGTCTGTGCAACTATGAATAAAATCTGCTGCACATATATTACCAACTCTGGACAGGTTGAGATTAACATTCAGAAGATCTATGAGCAAGCTACCTGGCTACATAAACAGGGCACTGACCCCAATTCTATCTGGTTGACTATCAAAAATGCTCTCCCAAGCTCACCTGGTTCTTACCTCTCCTAGGACCTCTGATAGCTGTCTTGTTATTACTAATCTTTGGCCCTTGCTTGTTTAACCTCTTAGTAATGTTTGTGTCTTCTAGATTACAGAAGTTCCAGGTAAAGACAATGCTGGCACAAGGCTTCCAACCCATCCAACTTCTGACCTGGAGAATAAAAACATCCTGCCTTTTGGCCCCTTAGATCAGGTATCTGGAGATTTTTACCCTTCCAGTACTAGGCAGGGCCTATGCCCATCAACTCAGCAGGAAGTTTTAATAGTTACAGAAGATGGACCTCTACCCTTCTGTAGCCCCCTTAAGAGTAAAGAGGAGTATCTAATCTCTGAGGGGGGAATGAGGTAGGAGTCAGGACTTGACTCCCGAGGTGGGGCTTGAACTCTGGACCAGGCTGAAGACCAGCTGAAACAGGGAGGAGGCAAAAGCACCTCTCCATAAGACACACTCACCAGTGCCATGTCACTTTACCATTGCCATGACTGCACCTGGAAGTTACCACCCCTTTCCAGAAATACCACCCCTTTTCTAGAAAATTCCAAATAACTTGCCCCTTAATTTGCATATAATTAAAAGTGGACATGTATATGTCTGCAGAATTGTCTCTGAGCTGCTGCTCTCGACACACTGCCTATGGGGTGGCCCTGCTCTGCAGAGCAGTTATGGAGTGGTAACACTGCCACCTCAGTAAAGCTGTTTTCTTCTACCACTGGCTTCTCTTGAATTCTTTCCTGAGCAAAGCCAAGAACCTTCCCAGGCTAAGCCCCAGTTTTGAAGCTTGCTTGCCCTCCAACGGTTTAATATACCAACTAGGCCGAATATGTCTCTTTAGGTCTTTAGGGTACCTAATATCAAAAAGCGTTAACCAGATAAAAACAAGACTTAATTTAGAATTTGACTTTGGAAAGTTTGTCATATATCAAAGGTTTAAACACTTGATATTACAAAATAGAATCCCAGGTCATTAGAAGTCATTTATGTAGCCAAAATGATAACTCAAAAAAATTTTAAAGGCAAAAATCTTTACTTCTTGACTGATGGTAGACTCAACTTTCCAAACAAGACTCTAAAGACAGCATGAGGCCAACCAGATCTGTCTCTTTTCCCTCCCCTTTTTTTCTGTTGTTTATTCAAATGACAAACAATGTTTTGGGTTTTTTTGTTGTTGTTGTGACAGGGTCTCACTCTGTCACGCAGGCTGTAGTGCAGTGGTGTGATTTTGGCTTTCTGTAGCCTCAACCTCCCAGGCTCAAGCAGTCCTCCCGTATGAGTGGCTGGAACTATAGGTGTCTGCCACCACGACCAGCTAATTTTTGTATTTTTGGTAGAGACAGGGTTTCACCATGTTGCCCAGGCTAGCAAAATGTTTTATTACCTTTTAATATTACACAAAAATTTGTTCAAAAGAGCAAGTCAAATTTCACCTTTGCTTTAGTGTACTATTAATGTTAAACCCAATTCTTTTTTTTTTTTTTTTTTTTTTTTTGAGATGGAGTTTCGCTCTTGTTGCCCAGGCTGGAGTGCAATAGTGTGATCTCGGCTCACTGCAACCTCCACCTCCCGGGTTCAAGTGATTCTCCCGCCTCAGCCTCCCAAGTAGCTGGGATTACAGGCAGGCGCCACCATGCCTGGCTAATTTTTGTATTTTTAGTAGAGATGGGGTTTCACTATATTGGTCAGGCTGGTCTCGATCTCCTGACCTCAGGTGATCTGCCCACCTTAGCCTCCCAAAGTGCTGGGATTACAGGCGTGAGACACCGCGCCTGGCCTGTTAAATCCAATTCTTAATAAAACCTTATAAACAAATCTATCTAATATTAATTAGTTTTAATAAAATAAAATTTTGGGCCGGGCGTGGTGGCTCATGCCTGTATTCCCAGTACTTTGGGAGGCTGAGGCGGGTGGATCACTTGAGGTCAGGAGTTCAAGACCAGCCTGGCCAACATGGCACAACCCCATCTCTACTAAAAATACAAAAAATAGCTGGGCATGGTGGTAGGCACCTGTAATCCCAGCTACTCGGGAGGTTTTGGCAGGAGAATTGCTTGAACCCAGGAGGCGGAGGTTGCAGTGAGCCGAGATTGTGCCATTGCATTCCAGCCTGGGCGACAGACTGAGATGCCATCCCAAAATAAACAAACAAGCAAACAAATAAATAAATAAAAAAGAGGAAGGAGGAACAGACAGGAGTAAATGGAGAATCAGATAGGATTCCATTGACTGAGGAGTTTTTAGAGGGACAGCAGGGGCTTCAAGGCACTATCTGTACACATATGGCCCAAATATCAGCTTTAATTAAGTCAGTTTCTAACTATAGAGCTCTCAAAAGAAAAACCCTTTTTAAATCTTTTATTACCAGATTTTAGCCAGCACAAATGACTGATATTTCTGACTTTTGAACTTTTTTTTTTTTAACTAAATGTAACCTCCTACATGAAATCAATAAGCCTTAACTAAGGGTATGACTTAACCACAGGTGCACAAGGTATTTTCAAAGAGATGGCAAGCGTTTTTTTTTTTTTTTTTTTTGAGATGGAGTCTTGCTCTGTCGCCCAGGCTGGAGTGCAGTGGCACGATCTCGGCTCACTGCAAGCTCCACCTCCCGGGTTCACGCCATTCTCCTGCCTCAGCCTCCCAAGTAGCTGGGACTACAGGCGCCCACCACCATGCCCGGCTAATTTTTTGTATTTTAGTAGAGACGGGGTTTCACTGTGTTAGCCAGGATGGTCTTGATCTCCTGACCTCATGATCCACCCGCCTCAGCCTCCCAAAGTGCTGGGATTACAGGCATGAGCCACCGCGCCCGGCCATGGCAAGCATTTTTTCCATGATCTAGAGTTGCCCCAGAGGTAGCTCAGAGAAAGAAAAATTTCAAGACAGGAAATCAGAATCTGTCCACGGAGGGAAAATGAATCAATAAATGGCAAAGGTCAACAAATAACAAACCAGAAAAGACTCATTCCCTAAATCATGAATTGGACCCAGGCTGCCATTGTGAAAGGCTGAACCTTAGCTACTGAGCTACAGCATGGGGGAGACACCATTGTTCTTCCCAGAAGGAGCCTAGAGCAGGCACTGGTGAGCTTGCAAAGGATTTTAACTCCTCAAAAGAATTAAGGCGGAACATGACATTATCATGTGCCCTTTTCAGACCCAAGAGTCAAAGCCCTGTGACTTAACAGCACAAGGGATTTAAAAGCAATACAGAAGGTTACATGGATGTAATAACCTTTCCAAGTCCATAATTTAAATTAGATTTTTTTTTTTTGAGACAGGGTCTTGCTCTGTTGCCCAGGCTGGAGTGCAGTGGTGCGACACGGCTCAGTGCAGCCTCGACCTCCCAGGTTCAAGTGATTCTCCCACCTCAGCCTCCCAAAGTTTGAGGATTACAGGCATGAGGCCCCGCACCCAGCCTGAATGAGCTTTTAGATAACTTTTGAATTAGACAAAATTATTATTCTTCTCAATAAGAACACATCTTTTTTTTTTTTTTTTTTTTTTTTTGAGATGGAGTCTCACTCTGTGCCCAGGCTAGAGTGCAGTGGCGTGATCTGGGCTCACTGCAATCTCCACCTCCTGAGTTCAAGTGATTTTCCTGCCTCAGCCTCCCGAGTAGCTGGGACTACAGGTGCGCCCCATCAAACCCAGCTAATTTTTGTATTTTTAGTAGAGACGGGGTTTCACCATGTTGGCCAGGATGGTCTCGATCTCTTGACCTCATGATCCACCCGCCTTGGCCTCCCAAAGTGCTGGGATTACAGGCGTGAGCCACCGCGCCCGGCTAAGAACACATCTTCTTTGGCACATTTTATATAAACTTGGGAAGCAAGAAATCCTGAACTGCCTATCAGATATTAGCATTTTATAGATGAGAACCATTCAACAACTTTTGGAACATTTTCCATACGATTACCCTTTCTTAATTGGAAATGACATAGACATACGATAAGCGTCCAACATGATTTTAAGATTTTAAATTATACAAAAGTTTACTTACAAGAATGTATCTCATTTGTATGTACCCAATTTTCCCATTTTTAATCGTTTATTTAGATTACTTCTGAAAACTGAGATATTACACAAAGGTGGTCATTATTTAAAATTATTTCCCTGTTAACCATTTTTAAAGGCTGTGAGCATTGGGTGTTTAAGAATCTTAAAGTCAAACACATAGGCATTCTGTTGATAACTCAGAAGATTTAGCTGTTTTCATTGAACTAGTAATAACAAATTAGTCTCATTTGTTAAAAAAAAAATACAGACTCACCACTTTATAAAAGATAGCTGAATCCACACTATTCTTTCATGAAATTGGAATGTTTACATAGCTAAATAAACTTTGTTCACCCTGGTATATAATCCAATGAAAGCTATGAACTAAAATTTGGGTAGGCCAGGCGTGGTGGCTCACGCCTGTAATCCAGGCCATTTGGGAGGCTGAGGTGGGTGGATCACAAGGTCAGGAGTTCAAGACCAGCCTGGCCGATATGGTGAAACCCTGTCTCTACTAAAAATACAAAAATCAGCCGGGTGTGGTGGCATGAGCCTGTAGTCCCAGCTACTCAGGAGGCTGAGGCAGAAGAATCGCTTGAACCTGGGAGGTGGAGATTGCAGTGAGCTGAGATCGCACCACTGCCCTCCAGCCTGGTGACACAGCGAGACTCTGTCTCAAAAAAAAAAAAAAATTAATTAAAAAAAATTTTTGGGTAAAGCAGTCTCTGTGGCGGTTTGGTCTTTAAAAACACCTCTTTTGCCCGTTTTTCCTTCAGTTTCAAATTCGTTTCTAGCATTCACATTCTAGCTAGTCCGCAAACAATGAGTCTTATCTCAGCACCAGCAGCTTAGTAACAGCAGATGTAAAGCAGGCAGAACAGAAGACAGAGAAAGCCAACCTGGCAGGCCTCTGCATAGGAGCCGGGATTCACAAGTGGGACACGAGAAAGAAAGGGGAGGAAGAAAAAAAGGTAAAGTGACCGAAAGGAAACTCATGAGCCTTCCAGCCACCATAGTTAGTAGACGTTGGCTCAGCCTTTCGCGAGCGCCTCACTTCTCACTTCCTGGACAGGAAGCACAGCAGGTTTATCCAGATGAACTGAGGTCAGGTGGTGCGGGGAGGGGCAGGGAGATGGCCATCCAGAATACCACTGCCCCCCAAGCCCGGGGCTGAGATGAGCGAAGATGTGCCTCTGTTGGGGACCAGGAGGCGGGTATTCAGGAATGCTACCTGGCACCTGGCTGGAAAAGAAAAGCCAGTTCCCTGTAAGGAGTGTTCCCAATGTTCTGTCTGTGATGGCCTTGTTATTTTATTACCTTTAGAAATTGAGTCCTGTTCTTGTTACAGCAGTCACACTGCTGGGAAGTGGCTAAATAGTAATATCAATAAATAGATGAGGCCGGGTACGTGGCTCACGCCTGTAATCCCAGCGCTTTGGGAGGCCGAGGTGGGCAGATCACCTGAGGTCAGCAGTTTGAGACCAGGCTGGCCAACATGGTGAGTCCCCGTCTCTACTAAAAATACAAAAATTAGCCAGGCATGGTGGTGCATGCCTGTAATCCCAGCTACTCGGGAGGCTGAGACAGGAGAATTGCTTGAATCTGGGAGGTGGAGGTTGCAGTGAGCCGAGATCGTGCCACTGCATTCCAGCCTGGGTGACAGAGTAAGACTCTGTCTCAAAAAAAAAAAAAAAAAAAAAAAGAGTCCTCTTGGAAAACAAAACAACCAAAACAAAACAAAAACCCCACCATTCTTGTTTGTCTTCCATGAGGGAAAGTCTCCGTAGCCCATGTGGGCAGCTTTCCTGGATAATCAGGAGGGTGAAACTGAAGGTAGAGAGTCAAGAAAAGGGCTAGAGCCCACACATGGTCATACATTCACATTTGCAAACAAACAGTGTGCTTCCCAATGAGTCTCCAACTGACGGGCTGGGTAAGGCCCTGAATCCCCCTCCTCAGATCCAAATGGCTTCATGGGCAGTTGAGTTTGAGCTAAGCAAAGCTCTTATGGTTCCACATGCACAAACAAATATAAATGCATAAAATGCTCAAATGGTGTCAACAGCAGCCAAATCTTAAGTAGAGCAGGGCCCCCAGTGACACTGCAAAAGAGGTAGAGGGTGGTCAGATGCACTCCAAATAACTCACCCAGTTCCAAAGTTTGCTGTCTTCTTCAGAGGTCACTTGCTTTGTACCAGTGAAACACTGAAGGTGGCAGATGTCATGCTGGGAGGTGAAAGGAAGACTCTTCCAAAAACAAAAGCATTTTTGGCAGCTGCCGGGAAGTTCCATGATGTTCCTGTCACTAGCTATGAGCGGCTGGCACTCACAGGTGACCCCATGCCTCACCCAGGAGCATAACTAGGCTATCCAGCTCAGACTCACCTAGGGCGGGCAGCACTTCCCCATATGGGTCACCAAAATTGTAACTGAAATGCAGGTTTAGTCGCTTGCTGCTTGCAGAGTCCAGTTAATGAGAGTAAGGTCTGGTATAAAGAAAGAGACTTTTTATTCCAAAGCTAACTTAGGGGAAGAAGTACAGGCTTCCTGCCTTAAGGGCAGTACTTTGGCTTTGGAGCAGAAAGCGGGCTCTTTTAATGTGGGAGAGGAAGCAAGCAGGTGTGGGATCTGCTGACTCCCTTTGGTGCCTTATCTACTGGGCAGTCACGTTGGTAACTGCTGGCATCTTCATGGGTTGTAAAAGTGGCCAAAGACTTTCCAGGTGGGAGACAGTCTTGTAGTGGGCATACTTGAGGTCGTAGATGGACTGTTGTCTCTGGAGGCAACCTCCTAGTGGGAGAGAGTTTCATAGTGGGCATACTTTGGGTTGCAAATGGACTGTTATCTCTGAGACAGTCGCTTGGTGGGAGAGCGTTCTGCCCTGGAGCCTCTAAGCACATGGTTAGATGAACTTGTCCTGTGGGGAGTGTCTGGTGAAGGGGAGCTGAAAGGTTATAATTGTATTGCTTAATTAGGAAGTGGCGAATAGGAGAAATGGAGAAAAGAGAAAAGAAGAGAAAAGAAGAAAAAAATAATAGTAACTTATTCTCTTTTTCTAAGAAAAATGGGAATACTTGGTTAAAATCACAGTACTTTTTTGGGAGACTGAGGCAGGCTTGGTGGCATGCAGCTGTAATCCCAGCTACTCAGGAGGCTGAGGTGGGAGAATCACTTGAGCCTGGGAAGTTGGGGCTCCAGAGAGCTGTGATTGTGCCACTGCACCCCAGCCTAGGTGACAGAATTAGACCGTCTCAAAAAATAAAATAATAAAAAACCCTGAAAGTTTATTGTCATTATTGATGTACTTACTATTTCCACAAATGATTCAGTTTAACACAGAGTTTAGGTTAATAAAACAATGTAAGTATTGTCAGTAGCACAATCTAGAGAGCTTTTTTTTTTTTTTTTTTTAGACAGAGTCTTGCTCTGTTGCCCAGGCTGGAGTGCAGTGGTGTGATCTTGGCTCACTGACACCTCCACCTCCTGGGTTCATGCGATTCTCTTGCCTCAGCCACCCTAGTAGCTGGGATTACAGGCGCCTGCCACCACGCCTGGCTCATTTTTGTATTTTTAGTAGACATGGGGTTTCACCATGTTGGCCAGGCTGGTCTGGACCTCCTAACCTCAAGTGATCTGCCCGCCTCAGCCTCCCAAAGTGCTGGGATTACAGGCATGAGCCACTGTGCCCAGCCCCAAATAGCTTTTTTGTTGGAGATGTTTGTTCTAAGAGGGAAGAAACTAGGCCTGAAGCCTTTCTGTGTGCATAAGCGACTTGGAATCAAGATATCTGTCATTTTGTATTTAACACAAATGAGAAACATCGGTACCAGTTATGGATTTAATATCTGTTTCTGCAGCTCTTTTAAAAATACCACCTTTTGCATCTCTGGATATTGCTCTCCACTCCCCATGATTATTTGGAAGTATATGAATCCAAATTGTATGAAATTGCTGGGCACACCCCCATGGTGGCAAACGTCTACAGTTCTAGCTACTGGGAAGCCTGAGGTGGGAGGCTCGCTTCAGCCCTGGAGTTCTAGGCTACAGTGCACTATGCCCATTGGGTGTCTGCACCAAGTTCAGCTTCAATACGGTGACCTTCTGGGAGCAGGACCACCACGTTGCCTAAGAGGGGTGAACCTGTCCAAGTCGGAAAGGAGTGGGTCCAAACTCCTGAGCTGATCAGTAGTGGGATCGTGCCTGTGAGCAGCCGCAGTACTCCAGCCTGAGCAACATAGCAAGACCCTGTCTCTTAAAAAAAATTATATCATACTAGAAAAGTGCACTTTGGGTATCTAAAGAAGCACTCACGCACCTTTCTGTCTGCCAACCAGTTTGTTTACTTTACATGTGGTCCGTCCTGGTTCACTGGGCCCTAGGAACCAGCCCCCTCTGGCCCATCTCCAGCACAGTAACAATAGCCAATGTTTATTGAGTCTAGGCTGTGTGCCAGATGTTGATCTAAAATAGATGTTGCTCTAAATAATAGGCTATTGTTTGAGGCTGAGTGCAGTGGGTGATGCCTATAATCCCAGCACTTTGGAGGTCGCAGCGGTAGGATTGCTTCAGGTCAGGAGTTTGAGACCAGCCGGGGCAACAAACTGAGACCCTGTTTATACAAAAACAAAGAAACCCAGAAATGAGCAGGGCGTGGTGGTGCACATCTGTGGTCCCACCTACTCGGGAGGCTGAGGTGGGAGGATCGCTTGAGCCCAGGAGTTTGAGTTTGCAGCAAGCCACTGCACTCCAGCTTGGGTTACAGAGCAAGACCCGGACTCAAGGGGAAAAAAAAAGGTTATTATTTGAGTCTAATTCTTACAGCCAGCCTTTGAGGTGATACCATTAGTACCTTCACATTGTAGATGAGGTAACAGGTTTAGAGACATTGAGTAGCATGCCCAAATCATGCAGATTAATGGAGGACCCAGGATTTAAACCTAGATCTGTCTGACTGCCATCTCTCTCTCTCTCTTTCACATTAAAAAAAAAAAAACAAAAAAAGGAGACGGGGGATGGCTATGTTGCCTAGGCTGATCCTGAAATCCTAGGCTCAAGCGATCCTCCCACCTCAGCCTCCCGGGTAGCTGGGACTACAGGCCCACACCACTATCCCTGGCTAATTTTTGTATTTTTTGTAGAGATGGGGGTTTTTACCATGTTGCCCAGGCTGGTCCTGAACTCCTGGGCTCAAGCGATCGTCCCGCCTTGGCCTCCCAAAGTGTTGGGATTACAGGTGTGAGCTACTGCTCTTGGCTGAGAGCTGCCATCTCAATTGCCATTACCTACCACAATGGGACCCAGAAGCCTAGTTCTGGACACAGTGGCTGCAAGGACCCTCAGGGGCCCTTCAGGTCTGCTTGAAGTAAGCCATTTTCCACAGTGTCATTCCGGGTCCACCCCTGGCCCCAGCATGGTCAGCTCAGGTGACACGATGCTGTCAGCAGCTCTGGCTGGTCAAGGCCCTTTCTGTTGTAGGGCGGAATCCATCCCCCTTTAGCTTCCATGGGATGGTCAGCCTTCTGCCCTTTGGGGCTGTAGAGAAGACACGTGGCTCCTTCTCACCCTAGGGAATCCCTTCAGATCCTGGCTCGTTCACTTAGCAGATATTTACTGTGTGTCCACAGTGTGCCCAGGATAGAGGAGTGGACAAGAAGAAGTCATAAGGCCTGGTGGAGTTGATATTTTAAAGAGACAGAAAGTAAGTCCCATGTTGGCAGAGACAGGCCCCACCCCCTTGATCTAGAGCCTCTCTGGATCATTCCAGCTTTCTAGATCGGAGACCCATTGGAAATGTGGTCCCAGATAAGGTAGCCACATGAAGAATAGGGCCATGGGGCTGGCTGGGGTGACCCCACATAAGAAGCCTTGGCTGGTCCAGGGTTTGGAGAGGCCATATGTCCAGGGCAGTCCTAGAGCTTAATCTGGCCAAATTCCAGTGAAAAGGAAAAAAAAAAAATCCTGCTTCCCCATCACCAAACACTAAATAAGCAGACAGCGAGACAGGCCCAGTCCACTGGCCTCCCCACCTCCTCCCAAACTCCAGAGCTCCCTCCCTGTCTGCTGCCTCTTTTAGCCAGCGCCCGTGGGCATTTCTGACCAAACTCACATTCTGCCTTCTCCAGCCTGAAATCTGGCTTATCTATTCTCTCTCTCTCTCTCTCTTTTTTTTTTTTTTTTTTTTGAGACAGCGTCTCGCTCTTTCGCCCAGGCCGGACTGCAGTGGCGCGATCTCGGCTCACTGCAAGCTCCGCCTCCCGGGTTCACACCATTCTCTTGCCTCAGCCTCTCGAGTAGCTGAGACTACAGGCGCCCGCCGCCGCGCACGGCTATTTTTGTATTTTTAGTAGAGACGGAGTTTCGCCGTGTTAGCCAGGATGGTCTCGATCTCCTGACCTCGTGATCCGCCCGCCTCGGCCTCCCAAAGTGCTGGGATTACAGGCGTGAACCACCGCGCCCGGCCATGGCTTACCTATTCTCAAGACATATTCCTCCCCACTCTCAGACTCTCCCCCTATCTCAGGCCTCTTTTACCTCCCAAATCTCTCTCCAGCCCTGCCAGGGTCCAAAATCAAGCATCAGCGCTGTTCCCCGCCCGACTTCCACCCTCCCTCACTCCCCTCAACCCGATTCTAACAGACACCCAAACAGGAGAACACAGTGTGAGATTACATCACAGCACACACACACACACACACACACACAGACGCACAGACACACAGACACACACACAGACACACACACATTTCCTGTTGTCCTGTGACCCTCCCACTCCAGTCCCTGACTCAGGACACAGTAGAACAAAAGAACTCACGATGCCGGTTTCAGTGTCATAAACAATAGATATGGGCCGGCACAGTGGCTCATGCCTGTAATCTCGGCACTTTGGGAGGCCAAGGTGGGTGGATGGCTCGAGGCCAGGAGTTCCAGACCCACCTAGGCAGCATGGCCAAACTCTGTCTCTATAAAAAATACAAAGATTAGCCAGGTGTGGTGACATGTACCTTTGGTCCCAGATACTTAGGAGGCTGAGCGGGGAGGATCACCTGAGCCCTGAAGGTTGAGGCTGCAGTGAGCCATGATCACACCACTGCACTCCAGCCTGGGAGACAGAGTGAGATGCTGTCTAAAAAACAGAACAAAACAAAAACTCCCCCAAACCCAAAAAGATTTGGAAGAATAAATGCTCAGATATTGAGCCAGTCACCTTACCACTGCCCACCAAGGTGATTATGAAAGGATGAGGAAAGGGGAAGAGAGGAACAGCAGAGGTTGTAGAAAGGAGCAGAGGAGTTGGGGTGTCCCCAGGAAGAGCCCATGTCCCAGCCCCCACCACCTCACTGGCCAATGAGAGTCCTCACACCAATTGTCAAAAACCCTGGACCATCTGGGGGGTGGCCAAGAGTGAATCCCAAAGACCAAGTCAGGGGCATAGAACAACTTTTTGCAGGGTCAATACAACAGAGACCTCCCACAAGCGAGTGTCCTGCTTTAAACAATTGCCCAAATATAGTTAGTGGGGATTCAAAGCAAACACTACAAAAGATATATATATTTCAGAGTGGAAAATAAAATGAAATAAAATGGCCAACAGAAAAATTAAATGGCATGAGAGGAGAAGGGACCAAGAGAAGGGGCAACAAGGATGCAATTGGTCAGGCACGCTTTGAGGGACTTTGAATTGACTATTTAGCCAACAGCCTTATTTCCTGGATCACCTGATATGGAGGAGAGGAGGCAAAGGGGACAGTCACCTGTCCGCAAGAGCCAAAATGGTGCTGGCCAGTCTCTAACATGGGGCCCAGTGAAGGTCTCCTCCCCAGGTTTCCCCAGCTTGGGCGAGCTTGGCTGCCAAAGGGGGATCAGCAGGTATACTAGCAACATGCCAGCTGGAATATTGGGTCCCACAGAAGGCAGTGCTGCTATGGCTGCTCGTCCATCTGCTTGGCTCCACTGGTTGCCAGGAAAGACAGTGGCTCTTTTTTTTTTTGAGACAGAGTCTCATTCTGTTGCCCAGGCTAGAGTGCAGTGGTGCAATCTTGGCTCACTGCAACCTCCACCTCGTGGGTTGAAGTGATTCTCCTGCCTCAGCCTCCTGAGTAGCTGGGATTATAGTTGTGCACCATCATGTCAGGATAATTTTTGTATTTTTAGTAGAGATGGGGTTTCACTATGTTGGCCAGGCTGGTCTCAAACTCCTGACCTCAGGTGATCCACTGGCCTTGGCCTCCCAAAGTGCCGGGATTACAGGAGTGAGCCACTGCGCCCGGCCAAGACAGTGACTCTTAAAAATGAACCTTTGGGCTAGTGCTACACCTCCGCAGTGTTAGAAGCTCTGCAGCTTTGATTGCTTGTAGCACTGATCACCTGCTGTCTCTTGCTGATCACCGTCTTGACATCTCTTGCCACCTCTCTCCAACTGCCACCTCCTGCCATCTCTCTGCTGTCTCACTGTCTTGCCAGTTGCTCTCACCACTTCTCTCTAATTGCTATCTATTGCTATCTTTCTGTCCTGTCTCACCATCCCGCCAATTGCTGACCAACAATTGCCAATTTTCTCCTTTCTACTGTCTTGCTGCCTGTCTGCTAATTGCCAGTCGCTGCCATCTCTGTTGTCTTTGTGGTCTTCATGGTCACCACGTGATGCAGAACAGGTGAGCCCCAAAATTGGGGCTTAGCCTGGGAGGGTTCTTGGCTTCACACAGGAAGGAATTCAAGAGCAAGACAGTGGTATTAGAGAGCAGTTTTTTAATTGAATGGTACTGCTCTTTGTGGAGCAGGGATAACTCAGGCAGTGCACATGCAGCAGGCAACCTATGGGCTCTTGGCAACGGTATTTATATTCGCTTATACTCATTTTTAATTATATGCAAATAGAAGGGTGAGTTAATGCAAATTGATGGAGGGGTTATTTAGAACCTTTTAGGAAAGGGGTGGTGACTTCTGGGTCATTGGTATGGAAAGATGTGGTAACTTCTGGGTCTTTGCCATGGCATTTGTAAACTGTCATTACACTGGTGGGAGTGTCTTATGCTAAGGAACAATGAGGGCAGCTAGGGATTGCTTTTGTCACCATCTGCTGATTCTTTCCAAACAAGACCTGCTGGTCCCCTTTCTCGATTTTAACACTATTAATTCTCTGATTTCATGTGTATGGGATGTCTTCCCATTTGTTTGTGTCCTCTTCAATTTCTTTCATCAGTGTTTTGTAGTTTTCATTGTAGAGATAGTTCACCTTCTTGGTTAGATTTATTCCTAGACTTTTTTTTTTTTTTTTTTTTTTTTGCAGCAAGATAAATGGGCTTCTTCATTTCTTTCTGCGCTAGCTCATTATTGATATGTAGAAATGCTATTGATTTTTGTATGTTGATTTTGTATCCTGCAACTTTACTGAATTTATTATTAATTCTAAGAGTTTTTTGGTGGAGTCTTTAGGTTTTCCTAAATATATGATCATATCATCAGCAAGGAGGGATAGTTTGACTTTGTCTTTTTCAATTTGGATGCCACTTATTTCTTTTTCTTGCCTGATTTCTCTGGCTAGGATTTCCATCACTGTATTGAATAGGGGTGATGAAAGTGGGCATTCTTGTCTTATTCCAGATCTTAGAGAAAAGACTTTCAGATTTTCCCCATTCCATGTGATGTTAGCTATGGGTTTGTCATGTCAATAAATTGTTATGAAGTAAGTTCTTTTTTTTTTTTTTTTGAGATGGAGTCTCGCTGTCGCCCAGGCTGGAGTGCAGTGGTGCGATCTCAGCTCACTGCAGGCTCCGTCCCCCGGGGTTCACGCCATTCTCCTGCCTCAGCCTCCCGAGTAGCTGGGACTACAGGTGCCCACCAGCTTGCCCGGCTAATTTTTTTGTATTTTTAGTAGAGACGGGGTTTCACTGTGTTAGCCAGGATAGTCTCGATCTCCTGACCTCGTGATCTGCCCACCTTGGCCTCCCAAAGTGCTGGGATTACAGGTGTGAGCCACCATGCCTGGCCGAAGTAAGTTTTTTCTATTCCTAGTTTGTTTAGAGGTTTTATCATGAAAGGATATGGAATTTTATTAAATGCAATTTAATAATTGTTTCAATTGAGATAATCATATGGTTTTTGTCTGTGTCTCCTGGGCTCAAGTGATCCTCTTGCATCAGCCTCTTGAGTAGTTAGAACTACAGGCGTATGGCACCACACACGGCTAATATTTTATTTTATTTTTGTAGAGATGGGGTCTTGCTACATTGCCCAGGCCATTCTCAAATTCCTGCCTCAAGTTATCCTCCTGTCTCAGCCTCCCAAAGTGCTGGGATTACAGGTGTGAGCCATTGAATTTCTGTATACCATTTAGAATCAGCTTGTCAATTTCTACCAATCCAGTCTGCTGAGATTTTGATTGGTATTCTTGTTTGAATCTATAAAACTGAATCTCAATTCTCAAAATGAGAAAGGCTTCTTGGAAGCAGTACATATTTTAATCAAATGTCTATCTAGAATATGTCATTAACTGTTGCCATGGAGCAATGTGATATAATCTGAACAACTGTTAAAATCAAACCCTTAATTCCAAAAAACGAAAGATAAGCTGTGGTGAGAATGTGAAGAAATTGGAGCCCTAGTACCTTGCTGGTGAGCATGCAAGAAGGTACAGCCACTGTGGAAAACAGCCTGGCAATTCTTCAAAACTTTAAACACGGAACTATCCTATGATCAAGCAATTCCAATTCTAGGTATATATCCAAAAGAACTGGGCCGGGCCTGGTGGCTCATGTCTGTAATCCCAGCACTTTGGGAGGCCGAGGCGGTGGATCACGAGGTCAGGAGTTCAAGACCAGCCTGACCAACATGGTGAAACCTCATCTCTAATAAAATACAAAAATCAGCCCAGCGTGGTGGTGCGTGCCTGTAATCCCAGCTCCTCAGGAGGCTGAGGCAGGAGAATCACTTGAACCTGGGAGACGGAGGTTGCAGTGAGCCAAGATCGTGCCATTGCACTCCAGCCTGGGCCATAGAGCGAGACTCCATCTCAAAAACAAAACAAAACAAACCAAACAAACAAAACAAAACAAAACCTGAAGGCAAGAACTTCAACAGATATTTGTACACCAATGTTGATAGCAACATTATTTACAATAGCCAAAATGTGGAAACAATTCAAATGTCTATTCACAGATGAACGGAGAAACACGATGCAGTGTTTACATACAAGGGAATATTCTGTGGCAATCTGAAGGAATGAAACTTTGGCATATGCTACAGCATCGATCAACCTATGTCACATTATGCCAAGTGACATAAGCCAGACACAGAGGGACACATATTGTGTGATTTTACTTATATGAAGTACCTAGAATAGGCAAATTCATAAAAACAAAAGTAGAATAGAGATTACCAGGGGCTGAGGGGAGGGGAATGGGAAGTTTTGCTTAATGGATACGGAATTTATGTTGGGGACAATGAAAAAATTCCAGAGCTGGAAAATGGTGATAGTTACATGACGTTGTAGATGTGCTGAATGGCAGTGAATTGCACACTTAAAATCAGCCAGAGAGGCCAGGTGCGGTGGCTCATGCCTGTCTGAAAGGAATTTCTCCTTTCAGTTCTGTCAGTTTTTGCTTCATGCATTTTGAATTATTGAATGCATACTGTTATGACTTTGATGTTTTCTTAATGAAATAACTCCTTTATAAAGATAAAATATCTCTTTTAATTCTCAGTAGTATTCTTTGTTTCTCATATGGCACTCACCCATCAAGTCAAATGACTGATGTATCTCCAGGTCATCCTGTCCTTGCCCTCCAGCTCCACCTTGGATGGGAGTCTACATCTCAAAAGTTCCTGAGATTATGTTCCCTACCGCCCTAGGCATGATGGATCTCAAATCAGAGATTAAGTTTAGTTATGGAGAAAATAAAGAAATAAAATTAAGAAAGTAAAAGTTCTCTGCTTTGTTGTGTTATGACTACTGGCTGGAGGCTGCATGCTCTTTAATGTCACAGACAAGTGCCACTCTGTTCCTCCCATGCTCCCTGCATGCCAGCTGGTCCCACAGTGTCTTTCTTTCTTTCTTGGCTTCCTTTTTTTTGTGAGGCAGGGTCTCACTCTGTCACCCAAGCTGGAGTGCAGTGGCACGATCTCAGCTCACTGCAACCTCTGCCTCCCCGGTTCAAGTGATTCTCCTGCCTCAGCCTCCTGAGTAGCTGGGACAACAGGCATGTGCCATCACACCCAGCTGTTTTTGTATTTTTAGTAGAGATGGGGTTTCACCATGTTGCCCAGGCTGGTCCTGAACTCCTGACCTCAAGTAATCCGCCTGCCTCAGCCTCCCAAAGTACTGGGATTATAGGTGTGAGCCACCACGCCCAGCCACATGTGGCATTTTAATTCGGCAGGAAAGGGTGGAATTATGTAATGAGAGGCGCTGCAGTCAGCTCACTCCCTATCTGGAAGAAAATGCACCTGGGCCTGTCTCTTACACTAGCCCACAAAACAAATTCCAGAAGAGATTTATTAAATAAAAAAAAAAACCATAATATGAATCTTGTAAAAAAAAAAGTAAAATATGAGAAGACCTTCTCAACCAAGACTGGAAACGCAGAAGTTATGAAATTTGACAATTTATTTATTTATTTATTTATTTTGAGACAGAGTCTTGCTCTGTCGCCCAGGCTGGAGTACAGTAGCCCAATCTCGGCTCACTGCAAGCTCCGCCTCCCAGGTTCACGCCATTCTCCTGCCTCAGCCTTCCGAGTAGCTGGGACTACAGGTGTCTGCCACAACGCCCAGCTAATTTTTTGTATTTTTTAGTAGAGACAGGGTTTCACCATGTTAGCCAGGATGGTCTCGATTTCCTGACCTCATGATCCGCCTGCCTCAGCCTCCCAAAGTGGTGGGATTACAGGCGTGAGCCACTGTGCCGGCCGAAATGTGACTATTTAAATGTATGCATGCCAAAAGAGGATGGAGACAAACTATAGGGACAAAGGAGAAACTCAGAAAAAATGTTTACACAGCTGAAGGCAATAGCAGCTTAATATCACCCCATAAAAGGGGTTTTTGCAAATCAAGAAGTGGACAACGCAACAGAAAAGTGGGCTAAACATACAGAGGAGCAATTCACATAAGAAAAGTTCCAGTGGCCAACAAACAAAAGAAAAGGTGCTGCTTAATCTGGCTAAAAGATTGGGGAATGCAAAGTAAAGTTATACTACTATACCCATCAGCTTGGCAAGAATTAAAAAGGCTTTGTGGCCAGGCATGGTGGCTCATGCCTATAATATTAGCACTTTGGGAGGCCAAAGCAGGAGCATTGCTCAAGCCAGGAGCTGGGGTACATGTTCTCAGGACCTCCTGAGACTGCGCCTCAGGACAAAAAAAAATACATCTATATCTATATATGATATCTATATGATATATAGATATAGATATATGATATGGTTATATATGTATGATATATATATATACTATATCTATCTATATATCCTATATATAATATATGGTTAGGCTTTGTATTCCCACCCAAATCTCATCTTGAATTGTAATCACCAGGCGGAGGTAATTGAATCATCGGGGCAGCTTCCCCCATGCTGTCCTCATGATAGTGAGTGATTTCTCATGAGAGCTGATGGTTTTATAAGAGGCTCTTTCCCCTTCGCTCGGTGCTTCTCCTTCCTGCTACCTCATGAAGAAGGTGCCTTGCTTCCCCTTCACCCTCTGCCTTGATTGTAAGTTTCCTGAGGCCTCCCCAGCCATCCTGAACTGTGAGTCAATTAAACCTCTTTCCTTTATAAATTACCCAGTCTCAGGCTGTTCTTTATAGCAGCATGGAAATCGACTAATACTATATATATACTTATATATGTTTTATGTATAATATACATATATATATGAGCTTTAACATCTATTAATGATGGGGATATGGGGAGATGGAAATTTTCATACTTTTTTGTGGATAAGAGATGTTAATTTTTTAAAACTTAGCTGATATCTAGTAAAATAGAACGTTCTTACATTTTCAGCCCAGCAATCTCATTCATGCGACTCCATCCCTTAGACCCTATGAGGAATTTATTGTTCACGTTGTCATAAAACTGGGAATAAAGCAAAGGCCCACAGAGAGCCACATTCCACACTGTGGAGTATTAAAGCCATTAAAAATAGCGGAGAATGTTCCACAAGCTACTGTTGAACAAGAAAAGTGCATTTGGTAAAAGCAATTGTGACTAAAAACAAAACACTAGACACATCCCATGTATATACATTTACAGAGACTCCAATTAGATATAGGTTTATTCTTACTTATAAGAGTATGGGTAAAATACAGAAGATACATATCAGGGTGTTAATCTGGGTTACCTAGGGGTAGAGTGGGAAATATGGGTGGAGAGAGGGAGAAGTCAAGCAAGAAAGACAAAGAAAAAACAGACTGCATTAAAAAACATGTATTATGAGCTGGGCGCAGTGGCTCATGCCTGTAATCCCAGCATTTTGGGAGGCTGAGGTGGGCAAATTACTTGTGTGGGCGGCAAGCCACCCAGGCGATGAGGCAAGAGACAGAGGACACAAACTGTTCCAGCATAATAAAATATAAAACAAGAACAGTTATACCAGATATAGATCTTAAATATGATTATATATATCATTAATTAGTTTGTAGCAATTACTTTTTATTCCAATATTATAATAATCCTCGCTCTATAATCATAGCCTAGGAAAAACCAGGCCATACAGAGATAGGAGCTGAGGGGATATAGTGAGGTGTGACCAGAAGACAAGAGTGCGAGCCTTCTGTTATGCCCGGACAGGGCCACCAGAGGGCTCCTTGGTCTAGCGGTGACACCAGCGTCTGGGAAGACGCCCTTTGCCAGGCAGATCGTGGTCTAGCGGTAGCGTAAGTGTCAAGGGAAAACACCTGCTACTTAGCAGACCAGGAAAGGGAGTCTCCTTTTCCCCGGAGGAGTTTAGAGAAGACTCTGTTCCTCCACCTCTTGTGGAGGGCCTGACATCAGTCAGGCCTGCCCACAGTTATCCAGAGGCCTGTCTCCCTGTGATGCTGTGCTTCAGTGGTCACACTCCTACTCCGCCTTCATGTTCTATCCTGTACACCTGGCTCTGCCTTCTAGATAGCAGTAGTAAATTAGTGAAAGTACTAAAAGTCTCTGATATGCAGAAATAATGGCATAAGCTGTCTTTCTCTCTGTCTCCTCTCCCTCTCTGCCTCGGCTGCCAGGGAGGGAAGGGCCCCCTGTCCAGTGGACACGTGACCCACGTGACCTTACCTATCATTGGAGATGACTCACATTCTTTACCCTGCCCCTTCTGCCTTGTATCCAATAAATAACAGCGCAGCCAGACATTCGGGGCCACTGCCGGTCTCCGCGCATTGGTGGTAGTGGTCCCCCGGGCCCAGCTGCCCTTTCGTTTATCTCTTTGTCTTGCGTCTTTATTTCTACACTCTCTCGATGCCGCACACGGGGAGAGACCCGCTGACCCTGTGGGGCTGGTCCCTACAGCTTGAGTCTAGGAGTTCAAGACAAGCCTGGCCAATATGGCAAAACCCCATCTCCACAGAAAATACAAAAATAAGCCAGGCATGGTGGTGCATGACTGGAGTAGTCCCAGCTACTCCAGAGGCTGAGGTGAGAGGATCACTTGAGCCTGGGAGGTGGAGGCTTCAGTGAGCCAAGATGGCACCACTGCACCCCAGCCTGAGCAACAGAATGAGACCCCGTCTCAAAAACAAACATGTATTATGACCATATATTCATCAGAGTTCAGAGAAACAGAAGCAATGGGAGATTTTATATAGATATACATGGAGAGAGAGAGAGAGACATATATGAAACTGGTCCACGCAATCATGGCGGCTGAGGCTGGGGAGTCCCACAATCTGTTGTCTGTAGCTGGAGACCCAGGAAAGCTGGAGGTGTAAGTTCCAGTCTGAGGTTAGGAGATTGGTGTCCTAGCTCCAGCAGTCAGACAGAGAGAGAAAACGCTCTCTTCCTTCACCTTTTTGTGCTATTCAGTCTCTGACTATGATGCTCACCTGCACTGGGGAGGGTCCTCTGCTTTCCTCAATCTATCCATTCAAATGCTAATATCATCTGAAAACACCCCACAGACACACCCAGGAATAATGTTTAATCAATTATCTGGGCACCCCATAACCTAGTCTATACTTAAAATTAACCATCAAGACTATATATGCATTTATAGAAAAATATATATGAAATGTATCTAAAAACATTTTAAATTTAAAAGCCTGCCCTCCCTCAGAGTGGTCTCACCCCACGGACAAGGGAGTTTACCCTCCAACTCCCATCAGGCATTGGCTGAGAGTTGCTTCAGGAGGTGTTAACTCGTCACACTTCTGGCCTTCCAGATGCATAGGCTGGACACACTCCTGCAGCCAGGGGAAGCCCCAAACAAAGTTGCAGGTATATGTGTGAGATACCTTGATCAGGGATGTGGGGGTTGGGGGCAGAGCACTATCAGACATGTTGCGTTTTTGCAACAATGGGCATAAGAAGGATATTTGAAAATCTTCAAGCACACTATTAGTGGTTAAGAAGACCTATTGATTTTTGGATGCCCATCATGTGCTGAATACCATGCCCGACCCCCAAGTGCATCATCTCTAGGTGTTACCATGATTGTCCCTATGATAAAGCAACCAATGTGTCTCCGTGAATTCTGCAAACTCTGCTGAAAATGGCAAAATAGAGTTGGGGTCCTCTGTGCTGGTGACATTTAGAATGGAAAGCAAGTGCTATTTTGAAGATGACTCAGTCTGAGGAGGCACTAGTTTTCTCAAGCAAACACTTTTGTAACACCCTTCCAGCCAAAACTCTGAGCTAACGTAGAAGGGTGAGTCCTGTCTTTCTCTTTGCTATCCACTTTGCATGTGGCCCAGCAGGGATGGTGACATTGCTGAGGGTGGACAATCTATACCTGTCCTCTTCTCTCCCAAACTCCAAAAATGTAAGCGCCCTAAGGGCAACAGGTCTTTATTTATTTTGAGACAGGGTCTGTCTGTCACTCAGGGTGGAGTGCAGTGGCACGATCTCGGCTCACTGCAGCCTGGAACTCCTAGGCTCAAGCGATCCTTCCTCAGCCTCCCAGTGTTGGGATCACAGCCGTGAGCCACTGGACCAAAAAAAAAAGAAACCTAATATACAAAACAATGGCAGGGTGCGGTGGCCCTAGCACTTTGGGAGGCTGAGGCAGGTGGATTGCAGGCAGGAGTTTGAGGCCAGCCTGAGCAACATCTTTTTCTTTTCTTTCTTTCTTTATTTTATTTATTTATTTTTTGAGACGGAGTCTCCGTCTGTTGCCCAGGCTGGAGTGCACTGGCACAATCTTGGCTCACTGCAACCTCTGCCTCCTGGGTTCAAGTGATTCTCCCGCCTCAGCCTCCTGAATAGCTGGGACTACAGGCAGATGCCACCACGCCCAGCTAATTTTTGTATTTTTAGTAGAGATGTGGTTTCACTATATTGGCCAGGCTGGTCTCGAACTCCTGACCTTGTGATCTGCCTGCCTTGGCCTCCCAAAGTGCTGGGATTACAGGAGCGAGCCACTGCGCACGGCCTCTTTTTTTCCTTCTGAGACACAGTCTTGTTCTGTTGCCCAGGCTGGAATGCAGTGGCACAATCTTGGCTGACTGTAACCTCTGCCTCCTGGGTTCCAGCGATTCTCTCGCCTCAGCCTCCTGAGTAGCTGGGATTACAGGCGGATGCCACCGTGCCCAGCTAACTTTTATATTTTTAGTAGAGACGGTGTTTTACCATGTTGGCCAGGCTGGTCTTGAACGCCTGACCTCAAGTTGTCCGCCTGCCTCGGTGTCAGAGGTGCATGAACCAGAGCAACTCTATCTTGAATAGGAGCTGGGTAAAATGAGGCCGAGACCTACTGGGCTGCATTCCCAGACGGTTAAGACATTCTAAGTCACAAGATAAGATAGGTCGGTACAAGATACAGGTCATAAAGACCTTGCTGATAAAACAGGTTGCAGTAAGAAAGCCGACTAAAACCCACCAAAACCAAGATGACCACTAGAGTGACCTCTGGTTGTCCTCACTGCTGCACTCCTACCAGTGCCATGGCAACAGCAGGAAGTTACCGTATATGGTCTAAAAAGGGGAGGCATGAATAATCCGCCCCTTGCTTAGCAGATCATCAAGAAATAACCAGAAAAATGGGCAACCAGCATTGAGTTCCTTTACTTTCCTAACAAACTTGCTTTCACTTTATGGCCTCGCCCTCAATTCTTTTTTTTTTTTTTTTTTGAGACGGAGTCTTGTTCTGTTCCCAGGCTGGAGTGCAGTGGCCTGATCTTGGCTCACTGCAACCTCCGCCTCCCGGGTTCTCCTGCCTCAGCTTCCTGAGTAGCTGGGATTACAGGCGCGCACCACCACACCAGCCTAATTTTTGTATTTTTAGTAGAGATGGGGTTTCATCATGTTGGTCAGGCTGGTCTCGAACTCCTGACCTCAGGTTATCCACCTGCCTGGCCTCCCAAAGTGCTGGACTCGCCCTGAATTCTTTATTGCACGAGATCCAAGAACCCTCTCTTGGGGTCTGGATGGGGACCCCTTTCCTGTAACACTGGGATTATAGGCGTAAGCCACCATGTTCAGCCACCTCTGAGGCAGGAAAATAGGGTCTGGAGGCAGGGAACATATAAGGCCGATTCACACTTCAGTTATGACGGGAAATATCCTCTCCTTAGGGAGTACACCCTAAATGACTTTGTAACTTTACTTCATCCTCTTCATTTACATATGGCATATCCCAAATAACCAATGGAATCCTCCAAAGGGTATTTAAACTCCAACAAATTCTGTAACTGGGCCCTTGAGCACCTATGCTCAGCCGGCCCCAACACTGGAGTGTACTTTCATTTTCAATAAATCGTTCATTCCTTCCTTGCTTTGTGCATTTTGGCCAATTCTTTCTTTTTCTTTTTCTTTGAGACACAGTCTTGCTCTGTCTGGAGTGCAGTGGCGCCATCTCGGCTCACTGCAAGCTCTGCCTCCCGGGTTCACGCCACTCTCCTGCCTCTGCCTCCCGAGTAGCTGGGACTACAGGCGTCTGCCACCACGCCCAGCTAATTTTTTGTATTTATTTTTAGTAGAGACAGGGTTTCACCGTGTTGGCCAGGATGGTCTCAATCTCCTGACCTCGTGATCCGCCCGCCTCGGCCTCCCAAAGTGCTGGGATTATAGGCGTGAGCCACCGCGCCCAGCTGTTTTGTCCCATTATTTTAGATGCCAAGAACCTGTACACCCTCCACCGGTGACACCTTCACAGTTTTGAGGAGTATTCATGGGGTATTTTGTAAAATGTTTCTCAATTGGGATTTGTCTGATGTTTTTCTCATGATTAGACTGGAGGCAGCTGGGATTACAGGTGTGAGCCACCATGCCCAGTCTCCAAACCCTGTTTACACAAAAATTTAAAAAAATTAGCCAGGCTTGGTGGTGCGCGCCTGTAGTCCCAGCTACTGGAGAGCCTGAGGTGGATCACTTGATCCCGGGAGGGGGAGGCTGCAGTGAGCGGAGACTGTGCCTCGCTGGCTGCACTCCAGCCCGGGCGAGAGAGCCAGACCTTGTCTCAAAAAAAAAAAAAAAAAAAAAAAAAAAAAAAAAAAAAAGCCTAATATGGCTGAGGGCGGTGGCTCACGCCTGTAATCCCAGTACTTTGTGAGGCCGAGGCGGGCGGATCACGAGGTCAAGAGCTCTAGACCATCCTGGCCAACATGGTGAAACCCCGCCTGTACTAAAAATACAAAAATTAGTTGGGTACTCGGGAGGCTGAGGCAGGAGAATCGCTTGAACCCGGGAGGCGGGGGTTACAGGGAGCTGAGATCGCGCCACTGCACTCCAGCCTGGCGACAGAGCGAGACTCCGTCTCAAAAATAAATATATACAAATTAAAAAAGCCTAATATACAAAATAAAGCTAGGAATCTTCCCTGAGTCCTCTTGCCTACGGAATGAAGTCCACAGACTTGGGGGAGCGTTCGAGCCCTTCTAAGCCCACTTCCTTTCTCCAGCCTCTCACGCCCAGTTGACTCCCGGCAACACCTCCCACCGCCACAAGGAGACGCCCGAGGACTTCCCTCCGTCAAAGCCAAAAACGGTATTGCCACGTGACCCGCTCCGCATACACGTGACCAGCTTCGCACCCGGTGGGCGTCACGTGACGGACTCAGTAGACCGCCACTGGCTGTGCACTTTATGGGGTTTCCACCTAGGGCTCGGCCTGAGGCTTGTAACACTCCGTTTTCCCCCGAGTCACAGGGGCAGTCTTGCCCCTCGCAGCTGGGTCGCGGTGTCTCTCAAAGGTCCCCCTCTACAGGGGCTTCGTGAAGCCCGGGCCCACAGGGCGCTCGGTCCCGGAAGTGACGTCTCCCAGAGGGGCCGGAAGTGGCAGTGGAGGGAGGGAAGATGGCGGAGGTGGTGAGTCCGGTGCCCGGGGCGGGGCGGAGGGAGCCAGGGGAGGTGGGTAGAGCCCGAGGCCCCCCAGTAGCCGACCTTGGCGTCGCGCTGTCTCCCCAGGGGGAGATAATCGAGGGCTGCCGCCTACCCGTGCTGCGGCGGAACCAGGACAACGAAGATGAGTGGCGTGAGTGACGTTGGGGGGCGGGACTAAGGAACCTGAGGGCGAGGGGCGGAAGGGAGTCAACTGAAATCCCGGGATGGGGAGGGGCCTCTGGAATTATGGGGCGGGCGAGGCGCAGATAGTTTGATGAAGGGGCGTGGCTCTTAGCTGCTCCGAGAGGTACAGGGCGGGGCCTGGAAAGGGGTGGCACTTGTGACTGAAGGCGGCTTAGGAGAGACCTAAGTGCTGGAGCTTAGGGATCCGGCCTGGGGGTGGAGTTCAGGTCGTGGAAGGGTGGAGTCTCATAGCCTGGCCTGTCTAAGGCCCCTGTCTATGCTATTCTCATAGCCCTGGCCGAGATCCTGAGCGTGAAGGACATCAGTGGCCGGAAGCTTTTCTACGTCCATTACATTGACTGTGAGTTCTGGGCCTGAGGTGGGGCATCAGGGTAGGGTTGGGGGACAGTCTTTGGCATTCTGTCCTGAGCCATCCCCACTGCTACAGTCAACAAACGTCTGGATGAATGGGTGACGCACGAGCGGCTGGACCTAAAGAAGATCCAGTTCCCCAAGAAAGAGGCCAAGACCCCCACCAAGAACGGACTTCCTGGGTCCCGTCCCGGCTCTCCAGAGAGAGAGGTGGTGAGTAGGTCCCCCACTTCACCTTTTCTCTCCTGCCTCCTATTTCTCTTGTCTGTTGGCATTAGGGGCTCCTGGATGGGCAGGAGGCGGCTCCCTCTCACCCTGACTTCATCTTGCAAAGGATGGGGGCCAAATTGCACATGTAGCTCCCAGAGTCCAGTAGCTAGTCCTGTGTCCTTCAGAAGGCGAGGGTGGGGTTTGATAATTTTGAGGTGAGGGACCCCTCTTCCCCTTCCCCATCCCACTGCCATCCCCGCCCCAGAGGAAGACCCTGGACCTATCTCTACAGCCGGCCTCGGCGCAGGCCAGCGGGAAGACCTTGCCAATCCCGGTCCAGATCACACTCCGCTTCAACCTGCCCAAGGAGCGGGAGGCCATTCCCGGTGGCGAGCCTGACCAGCCGCTCTCCTCCAGCTCCTGCCTGCAGCCCAACCACCGCTCAACGGTACCCTCAGCAATTCCAGGGACCTTGCTTTCTTCTCAGGTCCCACCTTCTCTACCTTCTGACCCACCTTTGTTGGTTTCTCTCTGCAGAAACGGAAGGTGGAGGTGGTTTCACCAGCAACTCCAGTGCCCAGCGAGACAGCCCCGGCCTCGGTTTTTCCCCAGGTGAGTTCCCCAAACCATCTCTTGTTCCCTTCCTCTCTTCTACTCTCTGGTGGCTTCTTTCAGGCTCATTTCACAGCCATCCCTTCTTTTCCTACTATCTCGGCAGAATGGAGCAGCCCGTAGGGCAGTGGCAGCCCAGCCAGGACGGAAGCGAAAATCGAATTGTTTGGGCACTGATGAGGTGGGTCTGGGTAGCAGCAGAAGGGAACTGGGTGAAAAGGAAGGGATGCAGGCAGGGTGGAGAGTTATTTAGTGATGAGTTTAAAAATAAAGAAGGGGTGGTGGGCAGAGCTAGTGTTGGTGGGATTAGGAGACAGGCAGAACATGGTTCAAATGAGTCATTGGGGCCGGGCGCCATGGCTCATACCTGTAATCCCAGCACTTTGGGAGTCCAACCAAGGCCGGCGGATCACCTGAGGTCAGGAGTTTGAGACCAGCCTGGCCAACATGGTGAAACCTTGTTTCTACTAGAAATACAAAAATTAGCCAGGCGTGGTGGCGGGTGCCTGTAATCCCAGCTCGGAAAGCTGAGGCAGGAGAACTGCTTGAACCCCGGAGGTGGAGGTTGCAGTGAGCCAAGATCGCGCCACTGCCCTCCAGCCTGGGCGACAGACTGAGACTCCATCTAAAAAATGGGGTCATTGGGTGATCTTTTCCACATCATCGATCCTTTAGGGTTTCAGGATTTTTATCTGGAAATTGGGGATCATGGTACCTCCCCCTTAGGGTTACTGTTAGGCTTGAAGGAAACCTGTCAAAGGGCTGTGAGCTGTGGTGTCTTGCTGAGCTGTCTCTTACAACCTGGTATTTTCCACTGGCCCTGGGCAGGACTCCCAGGACAGCTCTGATGGAATACCGTCAGCACCACGCATGACTGGCAGCCTGGTGTCTGATCGAAGCCACGACGACATCGTCACCCGGATGAAGAACATTGAGTGCATTGAGCTGGGCCGGCACCGCCTCAAGCCGTGGTACTTCTCCCCGTACCCACAGGAACTCACCACATTGCCTGTCCTCTACCTGTGCGAGTTCTGCCTCAAGTACGGCCGTAGTCTCAAGTGTCTTCAGCGTCATTTGGTATGAGGGGTCCAGGGAGGCTGCCTTCCCAGCACCCTCCACGTTGCCCTTGTTCCTGATCCTCCTCTCTTCCCCAGACCAAGTGTGACCTACGACATCCTCCAGGCAATGAGATTTACCGCAAGGGCACCATTTCCTTCTTTGAGATTGATGGACGTAAGAACAAGGTTAGTGCTTGAGAGGCAGTGAGGCGCTGGGGTGAATCAAATGACAGCTTCTTCTTGCTCAGGTAAACACTGACCAGTCAAGCCAGCAGATCAGTCCAGCCCATTTTTATTGAGTTCCTGCTGTCTGGCAGGTGCTGGTAGCCAGGAATGAGACAGTCTCTGTTCTCTGACAGCTTAGTCCATGGGAGAGACAGTCATACCAATGACCTCTAGCTCCCAGTGTCCTAAGTGTCATGAAACAGTGGGTAGGTTAGCAGGACCCAAAGGAGGTGGTCAGCAGAGCTTCATAGAGGGTTACCTTTCAACCTCGGTGGATGACAAAGTGGCTGAGGGGATTTCTTGCAGTGGTGTTCTGAGGAGTAGGCATGGATGCACAAAGGTGGTCTTTGTGAAAGGCAGAGATCATTCTGGCTGGGAGGCAGAAAAGGGAGGATGAGGGAAGGCTCGTACACGGGACAGAGCTTAGGTGATGAAGATGCTGTGTTAACCACTATTCTGTAATTATTAATGTGGACCTGGGCATCCAAGTGGCAGTACCCAGCAGCAGGCGGTTAAAAAGCAATTCCTGGGCTGGGCACGGTGGCTCACACCTGTAATCCCAGCACTTTGGGAGGCTGAGGCGGGCGGATCACAAGGTCAGGAGATCGAGACCATCCTGGCTAACACGGTGAAACCCTGTCTCTACTAAAAAGTACAAAAAATTAGCTGGGCGTGGTGGCGGGTGCCTGTAGTCCCAGCTACTCGGGAGGCTGAGGCAGGAGAATGGCGTGAACCCAGGAGGCAGAGTTTGCAGTGAGCCGAGATTGCACCACTGCATTCCAGCCTGGGAGACAGCAAGACTTCGTGTAAAAAAAAATAATAAAATAAAAAGCAATTTCTGGCTGGGCACAGTGGCTCATACCTGTAACCCCAGCACTTTGGGAGGCCAAGGTGGGCCAATCACTTGAGCCCAGAATTTCGAGACCAGCCTGGGCAACATGGAGAAACCCCCAGGTACTCGGGAGGCTGAGTTGGGAGAATCACCTGAGCCTGGGAAGTCAAGGCTGCAGTGACCCATGATTGCATGATTGCATCACTGCACTCCAGCCTGGGTGACAGGAGTGAGACCCTGTGTCAAAAAAAAAAAAAAACAAAAAAAACCCACAATGTCTGAAATGCAGGAGAAATCATGTGCAAAGCAGCAGGATTCATAATTTTGCTGGGGTAAACCCTAAGGCAGTTATTTTGTTAAATTCCAGAATTCCTTAACTCTGTTGTAGAGTAGCAGATCAGTTCCCAGGAGGTGTGACTGTGGATGTAGAATGTTAGGTTTTTTAACAGCTAGACTCCCAAGACTGTTAGATAGGGAGTCAGTGGTCAGAGTCTCACTTTGGACACATTAGTTCGTTGGCTGCTGTTAAAAAACATTAAAAGGCAGTGGTCTCTCCTGGTCAGGCTTAGAATGGAGGTGTGTGGAGCAAGGCGGGAAACTTGCCTGACTGAGCAGGGAGGCACTCAGACACCATCACACATCTGGCACACAGGCTTTTCAACACTGAGGAGCAGCCCTGCCTAAGCTGCGGGCTGGTGGAGTGGGTCAGGCCCAGCCAGGGAAGAACACTCATCACCTAGCAGCCTGGGGCATAGCACGAACGGTGAAGCTCCTGGTCGACCCTGAACCACTGGCCAGGCTCAAGGCGGGATACCCAGAGTGGTAACAAGCCTTTTCTCTTGCAGAGTTATTCCCAGAACCTGTGTCTTTTGGCCAAGTGTTTCCTTGACCATAAGACACTGTACTATGACACAGACCCTTTCCTCTTCTACGTCATGACAGAGTATGACTGTAAGGGCTTCCACATCGTGGGCTACTTCTCCAAGGTCAGTGCCTGCCCAAGCTGTCCCTGTGCCCTGTCCTGAGCCAGATCCCTTCCCTGACACTCACCTGCCCCCCTTCTCCAGGAGAAAGAATCGACGGAAGACTACAATGTGGCCTGCATCCTAACCCTGCCTCCCTACCAGCGCCGGGGCTACGGCAAGCTGCTGATCGAGTTCAGTGAGTATGTGTGCTGCGGCCAGGGGGTAGTGGACCCACCATCGGTGCCTCACAGGCAGATGGGCCAGGCTACTGTGATTCTCAACCCTGGCTGTGCAGCCCAGCCTCTAGGGGAGCCAGCCAGAAATAACAGTGGCACTCTCCCGGGGTTCTCTCCGTTCAGGCTGACTGCCCTGCTTATCTGGGGTAGGTTCTCAGCCCCCCAGTTTGCTCCTTGGCCAGGGTTCTAAGTGCCACTCAGCTTTCCCCAAATCTGACTTACATGCTCCTGCCTGGAGCCATGGGCAGAAGGTTAGTGAGCCGCTGGTGCTGATGTATCTGGTAACGTGTGCCATGATACGAGTCCTGGGGCAAGGACCAGTGGCTAATGTCCCCAGTTGTCGCCTGAGCCTTGCAGGCAGGTATCCAAAATGCTGTCAGCAGATAGACGTAAGCATGTTGTCCCTCGCTCCTTGTGTCCAGTGAGGTCAGTCTCTTAAAGCCAGAAGGGACTCTGACCTTCATCACACATGGGCTCTTCAGTGCCCTCCCCAACCCTGAGGCCCCTTCTTCCCAGCCTCTTACTCCCCATCACCCCCCATTCTGTCTATCTCACCACTCACTTGGAATAACCAAGCTCTGACCTGAGAAACAAGGAGGAAGTTCTAGCTGTTGACCTGGTGAAGACACAGAGGCTTTACCTGATCAAGGTTATGGTCCATTTGAGAAATTTTATTGGTTAAATGATGCCCAGATGGGGTCACATCCTCAGAACTTCTCAGCCTGGTAGCACAAGTGGATGCTTGAAGAAACTCAGTCTTGGAGCTCAGACAGCAATGGAGACGGGATGTGAGTGGGACCAGCAAGGGGCTAAGGTCCATTATGAGGGTGAGGAAGGGCTTCTAGAAGTAACAAACATCCCAGGTCCCTGACTGGGGAGAATGAAGACACTGACCAAGAGATGTGAAGCCACTCAGGGCTGTGCAGGGTCTGAGGATCTCACTGGGGACGGCCTCCCAGCGGCCAGCTATCAGCACGAGTTGGAGGGAAAGAGCCATGGTGGGGGTCAGTCACCTGGCTCCCAGGAATGGTCTCCCCGACTTAGGAAGCACCTTGGTGCACCTTTTCTCCTTGCATCCTCACAACCACCCAGTCAGGCCACTCAGGTCTTACAGCAGGTGACACTCCCAAGGTCCCAGCTAGGAGGACTTTGAGAATTCAAGCATTCTCAGGTCTGGATTAGAGACAGGAATCTGTCTCCACTTCCTTACATGGCTAGACACAGAGCCCGGGATGGCAAAGGAAAATCGGAGGCCCCTTCTTCCCATGAGCCATTTTCTCTGCATCCCCCGCCCATAAGCCTTCACTGGCCTCTGATCACCCTCATGGTTGACTGCAGCTGCTCCTCTCAGTGCCCTCATGCCCTCCACTGTGCTCAGCGCACGGGAAGAGTGAATACTCAGTTCTTCCTGAGGGAACTGAGGCACAGAGAAGTGGAGGGCATAGAACTGCCAAGTGGCAGGGCCATGATAGGAACTAGGCAGCCTGCCTTGGCAAGCTGTGTTTTTAAATGTTGCTTATGTTCATCTGTGACCTCTTACTCACCCTCTCCTGCTCCATTGCTTTAGGCTATGAACTCTCCAAAGTGGAAGGGAAAACAGGGACCCCTGAGAAGCCCCTCTCAGACCTTGGCCTCCTATCCTATCGAAGCTACTGGTCCCAGACCATCCTGGAGATCCTGATGGGGCTGAAGTCGGAGAGCGGGGAGAGGCCACAGATCACCATCAAGTGAGCCTGGTGCTGTCTACCTGGGGGTACATGGCATGGCTTGTCTGTTCTGGGCTTTCTCTCTCTCTCAGGGCTCCTGGGGACAGATAAAGGTCCTCAGGGAACCTGACCTGTGCTCTCCCACAGTGAGATTAGTGAAATCACCAGCATCAAGAAGGAGGATGTCATCTCCACTCTGCAGTACCTCAATCTCATCAACTACTACAAGGTAGGGAGGCAGGCAGGGGAGACAGGTGTGTGGGATGCAGAGTGCAGTCCTCTGTGGGCTGACCACCTGCTGAACCCATCTCCTCTGCCCAGGGCCAGTACATCCTCACACTGTCAGAGGACATCGTGGATGGCCATGAGCGGGCCATGCTCAAGCGGCTCCTGCGGATCGACTCCAAGTGTCTGCACTTCACTCCCAAGGACTGGAGCAAGAGGGGGAAGTGGTGACCAGACACTGCCCACTGCAGTGCCAAGACGGCAGCAGGACTGGGGCTGATAGCCCACCCCGCCCCCACTGCAGCTCCCACAAAGCACTCTAAGGGAGATGGGGCTGAGGACAGCTCAAAAAGGAGAAGACAGGCCTGGCAGGGGCCCACTGGTGCCCAGCACCAAGGCGAGCTCCGGGCTCAGACCAACTCCAAGGTCAGCTGGCCACAGGCCCAGGCCTGCTCTGAAGCAGGGACCAGAGGGAGCCAGGCAGCTGTGTACAGTGAGAAGGGATCCGGATGGGGGAGCTCTGTACAGAGGGCTGGTGATTGTAAAAATTTCTTTTGTAAAGTAGAAGTTGGGGGTGGGGTGGGTGCTGGCTGCAAAAATTTCTGGCTTCTCTTACCCCTATTGCCCCCGGCAATAAATTGTTTCTATATGCCAGAGCCATGCAAAGTTCTTGGGGGGGAGGGGGAAAGGGCCCATGCTGGCTTAGGGGCTCTAAGGCGCCCAGACTCACAGGTGCTGTGAAGAGCTCCTTTATTGGGGTGATGGAATCGGTTCCAAAGAGCTGGTTTACTGCTGTGAAGGGATCGTAGCTTTGAATTTCAAGCTCTGGTTCTCAGTCCTCGGGCACCTGTGCGTGAATCTGCAACAGGAGTCGCCTCTACTGTTGGACTTGTAAGACAGGGCGGCAAGCTGGCCCCCATACCCGAGGAAGGACCCAGCTGTTCAGAATAACCGCTTCTAGACATGCTAGGAAGAGTGGTCAGGGAGCTACGCTTCCCACACACTACCCAGTAGAATCCTCCGGGCTCCGTCTGCGCAATTGTGCTCCCCAGCCCATCCACCCGGGGGCAAGACGGAACTCCTCGTCTACTCACCGCTGCCGCAAGGCTGGGCCAAGTTAAGGCCCCACGCACTTTGGCATCCGGGCCAGGGATGGTCTCCAGACCCCACAGGGTGAAGCGGCTGAAGTTGGCAGTGGCTCCAATGAAGCGGTCCTGGGGAAGGGGCCTGGCTCAGCATCGGGACTACAGCTCCCGCCCGCACCCCCTTTCAACCCTATCCCTTTGCTCACGAAGTCCCGCTCCAGCGGCTCCTCCTCTTGGTCGTCAGTCCCGGAATCCCGCAAGGGGTCTGGCTTCCCCATCGACACCTCCTTCTCTTCCGTCACCATCACGTATCCCACGAGGCCAGGCGGCACCGCCACCTCCTCTCCCCGTAGACAGCGGCCCCGAAACGACACTTCGAGTCCTGGAGTGGGAGGCGCAAAGGGCCTCAGGCAGGACCCACGCTGGGTCGAGCCCGGAGCTGCCCTCCCGCCACCTCCGGACGGACCACGATCCCCAGGAGCCCAGGCGATGAGAAGCGCGCAGGCCGGCGCGGGGGCTGCCGGGAGCCGTAGTCTGGCCGCAGCGCTCACCCTCGGGGCCCTGGCGGATGGCGGGCGTGAAGAAGCGCCCCACCGGGGCGGGCCCGTCTACCGCAACCTCGCAGGGCAGCAGATGCAGTGTGGCGGGTACGGCGTCGCGCAATGTGGCGGAGCGCAAGTGGACGCGGTGCCTCTCGATGGCCGCTTCGTCGCCGCTCTCCATCCTCCCTCCTACGCGACGCCAGGGCTCGCGAGCTGACACTGAAGCTGGCGCGGAAAGCGCGCAGGGCCTCTCAGGAAGCCTCCGCGGGGCCTCACGGGAAGCCGCCGCGGAACTTCACGGGAAGTGTAGTCCCCTTACCCCCTAACGCTTTCCCTGGGTTCAAGTCCTAGGGTTTTCCAGTTGTGTTTTGTTTTTTTCCTTCCTTCCTTCCCCTCTCCTCTCCTTCCTCCCTCCCCTCTCCCCCCTCCCTCCCCCTCCCCCCTCCCTCCCCCTCCCCCCTCCCCCTCCTCCCTGCCTCCCTTCCTTCCCCCCTTCCCTTCCCTTCCTTCCCCCCTTCCCTTCCCTTCCTTCCCTTCCTTTCCTCCCCTTCCTTCCCTTCCTTTCCTCTTTATTTCTTTTTCTTATTTATTATTTTTTTTTTTGACAGAGTCTCGTTTTGTCGCCCAGGCTGGAGTGCCAGGCACGGTCTCAGCTCACTGCAACCTCCGCCTCCCGGGTTCAAGCGATTCTCCTGCCTCAGCCTCCGGAGTAGCTGGGATTACAGGCGCACACCACCACGCCCACCTAATTTTTGTATTTTTAGTAGAGACTGGGTTTCGCCATGTTGGCCAGGCTGGTCTCGAACTCCTGACCTCAGGCGATCCTCCAGCCTCGGCCTTCTGAAGTACTTGGATTACAGGCGTGAGACACCGCGCCCAGCCGGGTTTTTTTCTTTTATTGTTTTTAATGGCACATGTCGTTGTAAAATCTAAAACGATTCTGAAAAGTACTCTTTTTATATTGATTAGTAGGTAGGTTATTCATTTTTAGTTTATTAGGGACATCAACCCTTTTCTTAAATGCATTGAAAATGTTTTATCTGTGGTCTGTCTTGCAAACCTGTGTAAAGGTGATTTTTGCTGGACAAGGACTTATTTTTGTTGTTGTTTGTCTGGTCTTTTAGACAAGGTCTCACTCGCCTAGGCTGGAGTGCAGTGGTTTGATTGGCTCACTGCAGCCTCGACCTCCCAGGCTTAATCCATCTCCCAGCCTCAGCCTCCTGTGTAGCTGGAACCACAGGCCTGCGCCACCACGCAGCTAATTTTTGTATTTTTGGTAGAGGCGGAGTTTTGCCATGTTGCCCAGGCTGGTCTTGAACTCCTGGACTCAAGTGATCTGCCCGCCTTGGCCTCCCAAATCACGCTGGAATTACAGGCGTGAGCCACTGCACCCAGGACAAAGACTAATTTTTTGTAGTCAAATTTATCAACATTTTTCAGTCTTTTAGATTTCACAATTTTCTCTCTTTGGTTTCTCAGCTCTTCTCTAATGTTTATTTGTTCAGACACCCAACTTAGATATATTTTTTCAAGTTCTCACATAAAACAAACACAAAACTGGAAATTTAGATTTAAATTGCGTTTAATTTATACATCCCTGCACATCTGGGAGCTGGTCTTGGTATTCTGTTGAATATAAACAATTTCAGAGAACATCAGCATCGGACAAGGTCATTCTGTGACCGTGAGGGAGCAAGACAGAAACAGAACCACTCCATCGTCACATCTGAATGCTGGCAAAGGTGAACACTGTCCAAACCACAAAAGGCATGAAACATCCCTCTTTCTCCCATAAGAGAGTGACTGTTGTTTCCTTACCAATTACAGCATTAGCCTCCAACTAATCTTCTCTCCTTCTGGGCAAGACTCATTAAGACAGTCCGTCATAGACATACCCCCACCTCTGGCAGCATCCAAGCCAGAGAGAAGCCTGGCTTCCCTAAACCCTGACTGAAATCACTGAACATGGGCACAAATCCTCCTATAAGTCCTTTCTAGCACCCTCTTATTGAAATTCCCCAGAGTGCAGGAGTAATATACCCAATTTGTTCAACTGCAGATGTATTCCTGGTGCTCTTTCACTAGAGTGGCAGATTAATTTAGAAAAAGGCTTGCTTTAGTTTTCTATCAGGAAAGACATAATTCAATTTATTCACATCTCCTTGGATATCTGTACAGTTGTGAGGTTTTGTTCATATATAATAGTTATTAATACATATTGTAAAGTTTATTTCTTCCTAGCTTATATTAATAATTGTTTCTATTAAGAACTGAGGGGCTGGGCATGATGATTCACACCTGTAATTCCAGTGCTTTAGGAGGCCAAGATGGGGGAGGATTGCTTGAAGCCAGGAGTTTGAGACCGGCCTGGGAAACATAGCAAGACTCCGTTCCTACAAAGAAAAAAAATTTTTTAAACATGAGTGGGGCACAGTGGCATGTGCCTGTAGTCCCAGCTACTCAAGAAGCTAAGGTGGGAAGATCATTTAAGCCCAGGAGTTTGAGGCTGCCGTTCAAGTCACGATTGCACCACTGCACACCAGCCTGGGTTTACGGAGGGAGACCCTTTCTCTAAAAACCAAAATTGGGGCTTTTATTTTTTTCATTTTATTTTCTGACTGATTTTCTTTTTAATCTATAGCAGGGGTTGGCAAACTTTTTCTGTAAGGGGTCAAATAGTAAATATTTTAGGTTTTGTGGACTTTATGGCTTCTGTCGCAGCTACTCAACTTCACCGTTATAGCATGAAAGCAGCCATAGACAATACATAAATGAATGAGCGTTGTTGTGTTCCAGTAAATCTTTGCAGAAACAGACAAGGGGTTGGATTTGAACCACAGGCCATAGTTTTCAGACCCCTTGTCTATAGCAAACCTGTTGATTTTTATATGTCCATTTTTAAACTAGATATCGACTGAATTATTTTGTTCCTAATGATTTTTATTTTATTTTAAGATCCCCAGAATTAGTCACCTCTCTTTCAAATAATGACAATTTTTACCTCACCATTACATCTTCTTTTTTTTTTTTTTTGTTTTCATTACACCTTGTAATTTGTTTTCTTTTCTAATTGCCTTGGCCAGTACTTGCAGAACAGTCTCTCAAATGTTACTGGTATCAGAGGACAACATTGTCTTTTTCCTGAAACTTTCACGGGAGTGCTTCTGCTGTTTCACCAATAATCATGAAACTGCCTTTGACTTGTTATATATGTCTCATTAAAGCTGTACTACTAAGAGCTTTTAAAAATTGGGAGTAGATGTTGGATCTTATTTTTTATTTTTATGTTTTTGGTTTTGCAAGTTTCCTGTAGTCTGGATATTAGTAATTGCATTCCTGTAGTGTCAAGGTAATCTATACCTGTATTTTCTGTAATTACATCTAGAAGTTTAATTCGATTCTTTGGGGAGGGGAGAGGGCAAGACTACTTCATGGGTGGTTTTGTGTTTTTCCCTCTTTTTGTGAGGTTAGCAGCCATAGATGATCATTGCCTAGATACTTTAATTCATTAGAGGTTAAAACGCGTGTGCACGCACACACACACACAGATATTTTTGGGACAGAGTCTCACCTGGTAGCCCAGGCTGGAGCGCGGTGGCGCGATCTTGGCTCACTCAGCTCAACCTCTGTCTCCCGGGTTCAAGCAATTCTCCTGCCTTGGCCTCCTGAGTAGCTGGGATTACAGGCGCATGCCACCATGCCAGGCTAATTTTTGTATTTTTAGTAGAGATGGGGTTTTACCATGTTGGCCAGGCTGGTCTCCAAATCCTTACCTCAAGTGATCTGCTCCCCTCCCTTGGGCTCCCAAAGTGCTGGGATCACAGGCGTGAGGCATGGTGCCCAGCCTAAAACTGATATTCTAAGTCCTCTCATTTCTTCTTCATTTACTAGCTGAAATAGGTCTATAAAGAAAAACTCTCCCCATCAGCCATTTGATTGCCTGTTGGTACAGTGAGGATAAGAAAGACAAAATAATTAGGCCGGGCACAGTGGCTCACACCCATAATCCCAGCACTTTGGGAAGCTGAGGTGGGTGGATCACTTGAGGTCAGGAGTTCTAGACCAGCCTGGCCAACACGGTGAAACCTTGTCTCTACTAAAAAATACAAAAATTAGCCAGGCGTGGTGGCGCATGCCTGTAATCCCAGCTACTCAGGAGGCTGAGGCAGGAGAACTGCTTGAACCCGGGAGGTGGAGGTTGCAGTGAACTGAGATCGAGCCACTGCACTCCAGCCTGGGTGACAGAGCGAGACTGCATCTCAAAAAAAATCCTTTTATTTTCCAGTTCTTAAAATAGTGATTTGTTGCCCTAGCATATTCCAATGGTGACCTTTTAAAAATGTTAAATAAATATTAAATAAATAAATATAAATAAAAATAATAAATAATGGATTAACACTTTTATGTTTCACATAATTGTGGTTATTATTCTTACTGAGGTGCAAATTTCCCCATCTTCTGCCAGTGGAAGCCTCTTCAAGTTATCTCCTGAATCTTTCGATATGACCCTAGTGATCTTTTATACATATCTTTGTTTTCCAGTACCACAAGATGTTCCTGGCTCATCTTGTACATTTCCTGCCCCAGACTTGGAATTATACATCTCTCCAAAGATCGCTGGTTCCCTTCAGTGGGAAATGATATTTAGTAATCCAATCTGATACTAGATGTATTCATTGCTACTGAGTTAGCCTTTGTTTCTAGATATTTCCAGTGGACAAAGCTAGGAAATATGCATTTTTTTCTCTCCTTTTTTTTTTTCTTTTTTTTTTGAGACAGAGTCCGCTCTGTCAGCCAGGCTGGAGTGCAGTGGCACAATCTCGGCTCACTGCAACCTCCGTCTCCTGGGCTCAAGCAATTCTCCTGATTCTCCTGGCTCAGCCTCCCGAGTAGGTGGGATTACAGGCGCCCACCACCATGCCCGGCTGATTTTTTTATATTTATTTATTTATTTTTGAGACGCAGTCTCACTCTGTCAGCCAGGTTGGAGTGCAATGGTGAGATCTCGGCTCACTGCAACCTCTGCCTCCCAGGTTCAAGCAATTCTCCTGCCTCAGCCTCCCGAGTAGCTGGGACTACAGGCGCCCGCCACCACGCCCGGCTAATTCTTTGTGTGTTTAGTAGAGACGGGGTTTCACCGTGTTAGCCAGGATGGTCTCGATCTCCTGACCTCGTGATCCGCCCGCCTTGGCCTCCCAAAGTGCTGGGATTACAGGCGTGAGCCACCGCGCCCAGCCAGGAGGCTTAGTCTTAATAAAAACTTGGAAAGAAAGAGTCCCCCGAGGATCAATTACAACCGAAATGACAGAGCCCCTATCAGGTGTTGTTGAGTATCCCCTCTGCTGCTAAGCTTCAGGGAATAACTTGTTGGGTACACCTGTCTAGGATTAAACCTGTTTCTTATGAGTCACAGGCACAAAAGCAGGATACCACGACCTACATCTGTGAACCTTTGGAGGACCTCTGCTACCTATTTAAAAGAATCAATATTCAGCCATAAGTGGTAACGTGACGCCGTGGGTGGGAACATTTTTCTCTTCTTCCTGATTGTAATACTTCTTTTCTGTCGCTTTGGGCAACTACCTCCTCCCAGGAAACATCTCTTGTCCTTGTTGGGTGTAGAGGCCACTCTAAGGCCCAAGTGGATACCATGTGCCACTGTTAATCCTGTTTGCTCTCCCAATTAACCTAATCCTGTGTAAGTGGGAACAAAACTTTATAGTAAATATTTCAAAAATTATAGCTTTAGGAAATCATCTTCATGGTTGCTGGATTTGTCATCAACATCCCCAGGATAGAGAATTTCACCTTCTGGCCGATCCAAAAACTCTCTTGGCTAACTCCCTAGCCCTCTTCACCATCCATAGCAATCTCAAAGTACCCAGACCCCGACCATTAGGTGGAACTTTCTCTCGTGCACTTGATGGATTCTACCTGAAATCCCCCACCACTATTGCCTGGACCTGGGAAGGCATGTGTCTAGATCTCCAGGGCACTCATGATTCTATCAAGGCATGTATCTAGATCTCTAGGGCACTCATGATTCTGTCAAGGCGTGTATCTAGATCTCCAGGGCACTAATGATTCTATCTTTTGCAACCACTGTTGTGTTAATGACACAAAAGTGGAAGTTTCCCCACAATGCTGTGACCCAACTCTAGTTGCCAAGTTCCCAAGGCCACAGCAAGATAAATAAGATTCCACTTGTGAGCAAGGAGACCATATACAGTGCCTTCTCCCAGATCAGAACATACAGAGAAAAAAACAACTGCCTAATCTGGGAAGGTGAGATTACCGCCCCCTTCTGGAAAACAAGGGCTGACCTAGAGGAAGCTTCTCCATCCTTGAATCTACATCTGGTTCGGCCTGCCTACCTCCACTCCTGCCTCCATCGTGTCCATCACGGTGACCCAGAAGCCCTACAAGGCATCCATCTCTGGCCCCTGGGCTTTCAGCAGCCACTCCTACACCAGCGGTCCCGGTGCCCACATCAGCTCCTTGAGCGTCTCCCAAGTGGGCAGCAGCAGCAGCTTCTGGAGTGGCCTAGGCACCAGCATGAGTCTGGGTGGTGGCTATGGTGGGGCAGTGGTATGGGGTGGGGGTGGGCGACACAGCCATCATGGTGAACCAGAGTCTGCTGAGCCCCCTTAAGCTGGACCTGGACCCCAATATCCAGGCTGTGCATACCCAGGAGAAGGAGCAGATCAAGACCCTCAACAAGTTTGCCTCCTTCATCGACAAGGTGCAGTTCCTGGAGCAGCAGAACAAATGCTGGAGACTAAGTGGGGCATCCTGCAGCAGCAGAAGACAGCTGGGAGCAACATGGACAGCGTGTATGAGAGCCACATCCACAGCCTTGGGCAGCAGCTGGACACTGGGCCAGGAGAAGCTGAAGCTGGAGGCAGAGCTTGGCAACACGCAGGGGCTGCTGGAAGACTTCAACGATAAGTACCAGGATGAGATCAACGAGCGGACAGAGATGGGGAATGAATTTGCCTTCATCGAGAAGGATGTGGATGGAGCTTACATGAACAAGGCAGTGCTGGAGTCTCACCTGGAAGGGCTGACTGACAAGATCAACTTCCCCAGAGAGCTGTGTGAAGAGGAGATCTGGAAGCTGCAGTCCCAGATCTCGGACATGTCTGTGGTGCTGTCCATGGACAACAGCCGCTCCCTGGACGTGGATGGCATCATCGCGGAGGTCAACGCCCAGTACGAGGAGATCGCCCACTGCGGCCAGGCAAGGCTAAGAGTCTGCACCAGGTCAAGGATGAGGAGTTGCAGACACTGGCTGGGAAGCACGGGGATGACCTGCGTCGCAGGAAGATGGAGAACTCTGAGATGATCTGCAACATCAGCGGGGTCCATGCTGAGATTGAGGGCCTCAGAGGCCATCGCGGATGCTGAGCAGCGTGGGGAGCTGGGGGAGCTGGTGGAGCTGGAGGCTGCCCTGTAGCAGGCCAAGCAGGACCTGGCGCCGGCCAAGCAGGACCTGGCGCCGCAGCTGCTTAAGTAGACAGCTGAGCTCGGCCTCCCGGGGCCTCACAAGCCCTGGCCTCAGCTACGGCCTGGGCCCCAGCCTTGACTCTGGCAGGGATTTCAGCTCCTTCAGCCGCACCAGCTCCTCCAGGACCATGGTTGGGAAGCTGGTGTCCGAGTCCTCTGATGTCCTGCCCAAGCGAACAACTATGGCAGTCCCTCCCAGCCTACCCGCTCCTGCAGCTGCCCCAGAGCTTGTGGGGGAGGCTGCTGTGCAGGAAAGCGCAGGGAACAGGAGACCCACTTGAGGCTCAGCCCTCCTCCACAGCCCACTTGTGTGGGGTAACTCCCTTGCCCATGCCTCCATCACAAAACAATTCCACTGTTTTGTTTTGTTTTTTCAAGATAAAGCCTCAGCTAGCTCTGCCAACTGTCAAAAAGCAAAAAACAAACAAAACCCAGAAAACCCTACCAGGGTTGTTTGGTCCTCCCCGTTGGAATGGGGGGAGATATCTTGTATCTCCACAGACCCAACTTAGTGGCTAAAGATAGGCATCACACCTCACAGGGCCTCTATGGCACCCCAAATGGGTTCGTTTTCATTTGTGGTCATAAGTGGGAAGAAGTCACATCCCATAACCACTCCTAACTCCCCAGAGGACCTCCTGTTCTTTTAGGAGTAGCTTTCCTTTGTATATCAAAAACTTGGAACAGGGGTGAGTGTATGTTGGCCACCCTTTGGCCTTCCGGGGGTCACCATATAAAACCCTGTAAGACCGAGGAATACCAGAAATGAATGATCAATAGGATTAATTCTGACAGGAACTGGAGTGGCATTAGAACTAGTGGCCCCCTGGGGTGGCTTCGCCTACCATGAGTTGGCCCTAAAGAACTGACTAAAACCCTGGAATCATTAGCCACCAACACAGGTCAGGCATTAAAAGGAATTCAGGGATTCCTAGACTCTTTGGCAAATGTAGTTCTTGATAAGAGACTAGCATTGGATTATTTACTAGATGAACAAGGTGGAGGCTGTGCAGTTATGAATAAAACCTGGACAGGTTGAGATTAACATTCACACGATCTATCAGCAATCTATCTGGTCACATAGATGCTGGGTCACTGACTCCAGCTATATCTGCTCGATTATCAAAAATGCCCTCCCGGCCGGGCACAGTGGCTCATGTCTGTAATCCCAGCACTTGGGAGGCCGAGGCAGGTGAATTGCCTGAAGTCAGGAGTTCGAGACCAGCCTGGCCAACATGGTGAATCCCTGTGTCTACTAAAAATACAAAAATTAGACATACGTGGTGGCGGGCGCCTGTAATCCCAGCTACTTGGGAGGCTGAGGCAGGAGAATTGCTTGAACCCGGGAGGCAGAGGTTGCAATGAGCTGAGATCGTGCCATTGAACTCCAGCCTGGGCAACAAGAGCAAGACTTCATCTCAAAAAAAAAAAAAAAAAAGCCCTCCCAAGTCTCACTTGGTTCTTACCTCTCCTAGGACCTTTGATAGCTGTCTTGTTATTACTAATCTTTGGCCCTTGCTTTTTTAACCTTTTTTTTTGAGATGGAGTTTTGCTCTTTGTTGCCCAGGCTAGAGTGCAATGGCACGATCTCAGCTCACTGCAACCTCCCCCTCCTGGGTTCAAACGATTCTCCTGCCTCAGCCTCCCGAGTAGCTGGGATTAGAGTTGTGAGCCACCACACCTGGCTAATTTTTGAATTATTAGTAGAGATGGGGTTTCACCATGTTGTTTCACCATGGGCTGGTCTCGAACTCCTGACCTCAGGTGATCTGCCCACCTCGGCCTCCCAAAGTGCTGGAATTATAGGCATGAGCCACCACTCCCGGCCTGCTTGTTTAACCTCTTAATAAAGTTTGTGTCTTCTAGTTTACAACAGTTCCAGGTAAAGACAATGCTGGCACAAGGTTTCTAACCCATCCATCTTCTGACCTAGAGAATGAAAGCATCCTGCCTTTGGGCCGCCTTGGGTCAGGTATCTGGAGATTTTTACTCCTCTAGTGCTATGCAGGGCCTATTCCCATAAACTCAGCAGGGAGCAGTTACAGAATATGGACCTCCACCCTTTTGCAACCCCTTTCAGATTAAGGAGGAGTATCTGATCTCTGAGGGGAGAATGAGGTAGGAGGCAGGTGGGACTCGACTCTGGGCCAGGTTGAAGACTGGTTGAAACTGGGAAGAGTCTGTGTGTGGTGGCTCACGCCTGTAATGCCAGCACTTTGGGAGGCCGAGCCGGGTACATCACTTGAGGCCAGGAGTTCAAGACCAGCCTGGCCAATATGGTGAAACACCGTCTCTACTAAAAATATAAAAAATTATACAAAAATTAGCCAGGTGTGGTGGCGGGCGCCTGTAGTCCCAGATACTCAGGAGGCTGAGACAGGAGAATCACTTGAACCTGGGAGACGGAGGTTGCAGTGAGCTGAGATTTCATCACTGCACTCCAGCCTGGCTCCATTTCAAAAGAAAAGAAACTGGGAAGAGACACTGAAGGCACCTTTCCATAAGACATGCCCACTAACGCCATGACTGTTTACCATTGCCATGGCAACACCTGAAAGTTACTGCCCATTTTTGAGCTATTTTAAAATAACCGACCCCTTAATTAGCATACCATTAAGACTGGGTATAAATATAACTGCAAAAGTGCCCCTAGGCTGCTACTCTCAGCACACTGCCTATGAGGTAGCCCTGCATGGCAGGAGCAGTCACGGAGCTGTGACGTTGCCACTGCTTCAATAAAGCTGTTTTCTTCTACCCCCGGCTTGCTCTTGAATTCCTTCCTGAGTGAAGCCAAGAATTTGCCCTGCTTCACCTTGAGATACCATAAACATTTTAGGATGGTTATTTAAGAAATGTCAGTGAAAAACATCATCATGACTTTGATAGGGATTGCATTGAATATGTAGATTTCTTTGGGTAGTATTCACATCTTAGCAATATTAACTCTTCCAATCCACAAACATGGGAAGTGTTTCCATTAATTTATGTCTTCTTTAATTTCTTTCAGCAATGTTTTGTAGTTTCTATTGTATAAGTCGTTTACCTGTTGGTTAATTCCTAAATATTTTATTTTATTTAATTATTTGATTTATTTTATTTTATTTTATTTTATTTTTTGAGATGGAGTTTCCCTCTTGTCGCCCAGGCTGGAGTGCAGTGGCACGATCTCGGCTCACTGCAACCTCCGCCTCCTGGGTTCAAGCGATTCTCCTGCCTCATTCTCCCGAGTAGCTGGGATCACAGGCGCCTGCCACCATGCCTGGCTAATTTTTGTATTTTTAGTAGAGACAGGGTTTTGCCATGTTGGCCAGGCTGGTCTTGAACTCCTGACCTCAGGTGATCCACCCGCCTCAGCCTTCCAAAGTGCTGGGATTACAGGCATAAGCTACCGCACCCGGCCAATATTTAATTCTTTTTAATGCATTGTAAATGGAATTGTTTTTAAATTTCCTTTTCAGATTGTAGCACATAGAAATGCAACTTTTTATGTGTTTACGTTGTATGTGCTACTTTGTTGAAATCATGTATTAATTCTAACAGTTTTTTTTTTTTGATGTGTGGAAACTTTAGAATTTTCTGCATAAAAGATCATATCAGGCCTGAGCCTGGTGGCTTATAACAGTAATCATAGCAAATTGGGAGGCTGGGGTGGGAGAATCACATGAGGCCAGGAGTTTAAGAATGCAGTGAGCCATGATTGTGCCACTGCACTCTAGCCTGGGTAATAGAGTAAGACCCCAACTAAAAAACAAAGGATCAATATAATCAGTGAACAGAGATGATTTTACTTCTTCCTTTCCAGTGTGGATGCCTTTTATTTCTTTTTCTTGCCTAATTGCTCTGGCTAGAATGTTCAGTGCTATGTTGAATGGAAATAGTGAAAGCAAGCATCCTTGCTTTGTTCCTGATATTAGAGGAAATGTTTTCAATGTTTCACCATTGAGTATGGTGTTCACTGTGGGTGTTTAATATATGGCTTTTTATTATGGTGAGGGTGTATACTTCTATTTCTAGTTTGTTGAGTGTTTATTTTTATCATGAAAAGGTGTTGAATTTTGTCAAATGCTTTTGCTGTTAGAAGGGGAAGGGTCTGTATACCGAAAACTATAAAACACTGATGAAAGAAATGGAAGGAGGCTGGGCACGGTGGCTCATGCCTGTAATCCCAACACTTTGCAAGGGCCAGGTGGGCGGATCACGAGGTCAGAAGTTAGAGACCAGCCTTTCTAATATGCTGAAACCCTGTCTCTACTAAAAATACAAAAAGTAGCCGGGCGTGGTGGCACATGCGTGTGGTCCTGGCTACTCAGGAGGCTGAGGCAGAAGAATCACTTGAACTCAGGAGGTGGAGGTTGCAGTGAGCTGAGATCGTGCCGCTGCACTCCAGCCTGGGTAACAGAGTGAAACTCCATCTCAAAAAAAAAAAAAAAAAAAAAGAAATGGAAGGAAACACATATAAATGCAAAGATATCCCATGTTCATGGATTGGAATAATTAGTATTGTTAAAATGTCCATAGTAACCAAACTACCCAAATCCACAGAATCAATGCAATCCTTATCAAAATTCCAAAGTCTTTTTTTATAAAAAAGAAAAAACAATCCTCAAAAGAAAAATCAATCCAAGTCCACATGGAACCACAAAAGACCCCAAACAGTCAAAGCAATCTTGAGCAAAATAACAAATCTGGAGGCATCATACTCCCTGATTTCAAAATATATTATAAAGTTACTGTAATCAAAATAGCATGGTACTGCCATTAAAAAAAAGATATATCAACACATGGAACAGGATATAATGCCCCCAAAATAAACCCATACATTTATGGCAAATTGATTTTTGACAAAGATGCCAAGAATATACAATTTGAAAAGGATACTCTCTTCAATAAATGGTATTGAGAATGCAGAAGATGAAACTAGACTCTTATCTTACACTATATACAAAAATCAACTCAAAATGGATTAAAGACTTAAATATAAAACAAACTGTAAAACTACTAGAAAAAACATAGAGGAAAAGATCCATGACATTGGTCTGAGCAATGAATTTTTGAAAATGACCCTGAAAGCACAGGCAACAAAAGCAAAAATAGACAAATGGGATGGTATCAAACTAAAAAGCCTCTGGGCAGCAAAGGAATCAATTAACAGAGTGGAGACAAAACAGAATGGGAGAAAATATTTGCAAACCATATATCTGATAAGCAGTTGATATCCAAAATATATAACTCAAACAACTCAATGGCAAGAAAACAAATAACCCAGTGAATTAATGGGCAAAGGACCTGAACAGACATTTCTCAAAATACATATGAATGGCCAAAGGTATATGAAAAAATGCTCAACGTGACTAATCATTAGGGAAATGCAAACCACAATGAGATATCACCTCATATGTGTTAGAATGGCTATTATTAAAAAGATGAGGCTGGGCACGGTGGCTCATGCCTATAATCCTAGCATTCTGGGAGGCCAAGGCAAGCAGATCACCTGAGGTCAGGAGTTCTAGACCAGCCTGACCAACATGGTGAAAACCCATCTCTACTAAAAATTAAAAAAAAAAAATTAGCCTGGCATGGTGATGCACACCTGTAGTCCCAGCTACTTGGGAGGCTAACGCAGGAGAATCACTTGAACCCGGGAGGCGGAGGTTGAAGTGAGCGGAGATCTCACTACTGCACTCCAGCCTGGGCGACAGGGTGAAACTGCGTCTCAAAAAAACAAACAAATAAATAAAAATAAGAAAATAAAAAAATAAAAAGATGAAAGAAAAAGTGATGGCAAGGATGTGGAGAGAAGGGCACTCTTGTACACTGTTGGTAGAAATGTAAATTAGTGCAGCCCTTATATAAAAGAGTATGAAGGTTCCTAAAAAACTCAAAATAGAACTACCATATGATCCAGCAATCCCGTTGTTGGGTATATATTTAAAGGAACTGAAATGAATATGTTGAAGAGACATCTACAATCTCATATTCATCACAGCATTATTCACAATAGCCAAGATATGGAATCAACCTATGTGTCCACTGGTGGATGAAAGAATGAGGAAAGTGTGGTGTATATAAAAAACAGAATACTAGTCATCCTTTTTTTTTTTTTTCGTAAAAAGGGAATTCTGGCTGGACGCGGTGGCTCATGCCTATAATCCCAGCACTTTGGGAAGCCGAGGTGGGCAGATCACTTGAGGTCAGGAGTTTGAGACCAGCCTGGCCAACTTGGTGAAACTCTGTCTGTACTAAAAATACAAAAATTAGTTGGGCATGGTGGTGCGCACCTGTAATCCCAGCTACTCAGGAGGTTGAGGCACGAGAATCACTTGAACCAGGAGGTAGACTTTGCAGTGAGCCAAGACCATACCACTGCACTCCAGCTTGGGAGGCAGAGTGAAACTGTGTCAAAAAAAAAAAAAAAAAAAAGGAAATTCTATTATTTGCCACAACAGGGATTAACCTGGAGAACATTATGTTCAGTGAAATAAGCCAGGCACAGAGAGACAAATACCACATGATCTCACTTATATGCAAGATCTAAAACTGTCTACCTCATAGCTAGCTGCAGTGGCTCATGACTGTAATCCCAGTGCTTTGGGAGGCTAACATGAGAGGATTTCTTTTTCTTTTTTTTTTTTTGAGATGGAGTCTTGCTCTGTTGCCAGGCTGGAGTGCAGTGGCGTGATCTTGGCTCACTGCAACCTCCACCTCCTGGGTTCAAGCGAGTCTCCTGCCTCAGTTTCCTGAGTAGCTGGGACTATAGGCACGTGCCACCACACCCAGCTAATTTTTGTATTTTTAATAGAGACGGGGTTTCACCATGTTGGCCAGGATGGTCTCAATCTCTTGACCTCATGATCCACCCACCTTGGCCTCCCAAAGTGCTGGGATTATAGGTGTGAGCCACTGCGCCCAGCTGTGAGAGGATTTCTTGAGGCCAATAGTTTCAGACCAGCCTGGGCAACATAGTGAGACCCCATCTCTACCCCCCCAAAAAAAATTTGTCAGGTGTGGTGATGCACACCTGTAGCTCCAGCTACTGGAGAGGCTGATGCAGGAGGATCACTTGAGCCCAGGAGTTCAAGACTACAGTGAGCCATGATTGTGCCACTACACTCCAGCCTGGGTGGCAGAGTAAGACCCCATCTCTAATACAATACAGTAATATAAAAATGTTGTAGAATGCAAAGTATTGTTCCTGGGTGTGTCTGTGAGGGTGTTGCCAAAGGAGATTAACATTTGAGTCAGTGGACTGGGAGAAGCAGACCCACCCTTAGTCTGGCGTGGCACCATCTAATCAGCTGCCAGCACAGCTAGATTAAAACAGGCAGAAGAACATGGAAGGACTTGACTTGCTGAGCCTTCCGGCTTTCATCTTTCTCCCTTGCTGGATGTTTCCTGCCCTCGAACATCAGACTCCAAGTTCTTCAGCTTTTGGACTCTTGGACTTACACCAGTGGTTTGCAGCTCTCGGGCCTTTGTTCACAGACTGATGGCTGCACTGTTGGCTTCCCTACTTTTGAGGTTTTGGGTCTTGGACTGGCTTCCCTGATCCTCAGCTTGCAGACAGCCTATTGTGGGACTTCACCTTGTGATCATGTGAATCAATACTCCTCAATAAACTCCCCTTCGTATATACATCTATCCTATTAGTTCTGTCCCTTTAGAGAACTCTAATATACCTGTCTAACTGAAACTTTGTACCTTTTGAGCAATATCTTCCCATTTCCCGCTCTCCCATGCCCCTAGCCTCTGGTAATCTCTGGATACCTGATCTAAGGGGTCCAACAGGATATTTTCATTTTTCAGGTCATAAGACGGGATGGGTTGAAACCTTGTGCCAGCATCATCTTTATGTGGAATCTAGAAGACATAAACTTAAGTAGGAGGTCAACAGGAAAATTATAATTTGGAGGATGAGAAAATTAATGCATCTATGCCCATGGCATCATGTTTTTTATCTTTGTGTTTGTGAAACAACAGCTTTAAGTCTTATAGGAGCTCACAAGTGTAAATCATGGTGTCCTCCTCTTATGCCGTCAGGGATTCATAGGAAACAGATTTAAACTTGGACAGGTGAACCCAACTAGTGATTCCCTGAAGTTTAACAGCAGGGAAGGTACTTAACAATACCTGATAGGGGCTCTTCCATTTGGGTTGTAATTGATCCTCTGGGGATCCTTTTTAACAAAAAGTTTTTTGTAAGACTAGGTGTTCAGGTTGAACAGAGGAGCTATTTCTTTCCTATGTGGGAAAGGGAAGTACTTTGTTTTTATAATTTTTGAAGGGCCTTTGTGCCTAGCCTAAATTCTAAGGGGTGGCACAGTGAGGCATGTTTGGCCCCCTGTTTCCTGTCATGGTCTGACTTCTTTTTTTTTGAAGGCTTCTTTGGAATTCCCTTTGGCTAAGGGACTTAGAGTCAAAAGACTTATAGCCAATTAAACATCCTAGGTCAGAAGGAAATGGAGGTGAGCAGGCACTCATTTGCCCTTAAAATCTTTTAAAGCAATATAAGAGTCAAAAACTAAATGCCAATAATAAGGTTATATGTAAAAAAAAAAAAAAAACCAGCATTGAATCAAGCTATATTCGGGGAAAACACTGTTTTCGCAGACCTCTAAGACAAAACATTTTAGTACCAGGGCCCAATAGTCAGAACCAGAGGAAAAAAAGTCACAATGTTGATGAAAAGGTTGATGGAAAGAGCCATCATCCCAGGCCTTCTTAAAGGGAGAAAGAATTGAAAGTAGTGAGACACAACAACAGTTGAATCTCTGAGACATGAATCCAAGACATTTTAAAATAAACCAGGTAGATTATTAAAAGCAAAACTTCCTGTAATTTAGCAAATCAATACCTTAAGAAAACCTGTTGCCAATATATAGACCATTCTCTAGAAAGTCTACCACAGTTTTCCTTTAGTCATAGTCAGCTTAAGCTTAATCATACACAAAATTCCCCTTCACAAACCCCATCATGACCCACATGGACCATCTACAACATGCTTGGACTTTCTGACTTGTCCTATAGGACCCCTTCCTTAAAGAACTAATCATTTTACTGTAGGATAAGAATTTACTACACAAGATCCCTCCTCATATAAAATAACTTTGTATCCTTCCTTGTATCCTTCTTTATATCCTTCCTTGTATCCTTCTTTATATCCTTCCTTGTATCCTTCTTTGTATTCTTCCTTGCAAAAAGTACATCTATCCATAACTTTCTTCATATCTCTCTTTTCTACTTACTGGTTCCTTCATATTTTGAACCTCTCTTTTAATAACTTCCAAATTAGACAAAAATTATTATTTTTCCCAATAAAAAACACACTTTCTTTGGCTTATTTTATATAAATCTAAAGAGCAAGAAATTCTGAACTGCTCATCAGACATTGGCACTCTATAGATGAGAACTATTTCACAACTTTAAGATTTTCAACTATACATAAGCTCACTGTTTAAAAGCCATCCTAACCATTCTAAAGGCTACAAACATCAGAGGTTCATCTAGGTAAAAATCTTAAAGTTAAATTTTAGAAGACATAACATTCCCTTCAAACTAATAAATTTAGACAAGTCTTATTTTTTAATTTATGAATTCTCTTTTATTTATAAGCCAATTTGATAGTATGCTAAACACAACACACATCACACAAATGAAGTGACCTACACAAGACAGATGGATCCAAGTTACTTATAAAATTGGGACCTGTCTATCTCAATACATTTTGTTTGCCCAGATAAGTAGGGAAGACAGGAAGAGGCAGAGAAGGGACCCCACAGCATCAAATAAGGAAGGGAGGTGGTAAACCGTGTTGCTCAAGGGGAGGTCTCAGAGTCCTTGAGCTACCAGAGCATCTAGCAGTGGAGACACCAAAGAAAAATGTTCTGGTGGCCACTTGTCTTCCACTGCAAAAAGCTGTCCATTGGGTCCAGGGTCCAGGAATCTGAGTAAATTTACTTGAGCAAGGTGGCTCATTGGGACATATGGAAGAAGGTTAGTTCTAATATTGACGGGGAGCTTTTTCCCTCGTTTGCTGGGGATGGTTAGGACATTCTCATTGTGAATGGTCCTTTTGCTTATAGTAGGCACATTGATTCTGGACCAGGAGCCAGTGAGTTGGGGGCTCTCATCTGGGCATCCCAGATGGTGATCTTGTGACACTTTCTCAGGGTAGGTCATTCTAAGGTGGCAGGGGACTTAAAGTAACAGCTAACAATTGCACTTTTTGGCTATTTCTTTTCTTTTTTGAGACAGGGTCTCACTCCAGTTGCCCAGGCTGGAGTTGCAGTGCATTATCTCAGCTTACTGCAGCCTCAACCTCCTGGGCTCAGGTGATTCTCCCACCTCAGCCTCCTCAGTATCTAGGACCACAGGCATACACCACCATGCACAGCGAATTTTTTGTATTTTTAGTAGAGACAGAGTTTCATCATGTTGCCTGGGCTAGAGCTATTTCTTTTGTCTTTTTTTTTCAACTCTTTTTCCGTGTCCCTATTGTTGTAAATTCTAAAGGCCAAGTTTAAATATTGGCTCATAGGGGTTTGAGCTTCCATTGTTGCTTTTTGTAGCTTCCTCCTAATGTCAGGGGCAACTTGAGTAATAAAATGCATACCCAGAAGAGTTTGCCTTTCTGGGGAGTCTGGGTCTGCGTTAGTATATTTCCTGAGTGCCTCAACCAAACAACTTTGAAACAGAGTGGGATTTTCATCTTTTCCCTGAGTTATTTCTCTAACTTTGTCATAATTGGCTGGCTTAACTACACACTTTTTCCTCCACTTTTTTTTCCAGCATGGCACAGCAGGGAGACAGCAATACTTGCAAGTCATGGCAAGTTAAATTTAAAAAATTGTCAACAAATTCTTCTATAAACTTTTCTAGGTTTTCTGAAAACTGGCCAAATTTTTTGCATAAAGCCAAATCTGACATAGAAAATGGAACATGTATTCTAAGTATCACCCCATTTCCATCAGTTACCTCCTACAATGGACACAAGTTTTATTTTAGAGGCTAATATGGGGCCCCACTCCTGGTGGTACTGGTTGGGCTTACTACCTTGGGAAGTGAGGAATATGGGCTGGGGCTAGTTGGATAAGGGTGCCTGATAAACTTGGGGTGGACTTCCTCAGAATTGGGGGACTGAGGAGACTCCAGGAAAGATGTAGGCCTTCTAGTGGGAACAGCTAGGAGGGAAACCCTTAGGCATGGCTTCCAGGTTCCTGGGAGTAATATGAGCCAATAAAGGACCATAAAAGCCTGTACATAAAGGACCTCCTCCCATTTTCCTTATTTTATATAGAATAAGTCCAATTGTAAAATAGCGTCACAATATATAGAACCAAATCTATATATTAGGCCAAATCTCTTGGTTTTCTAATTTGTTTTGGACCCAAGTGGTGCTACAATAGAAAATGAGTTTCTTTTTCTTTAGGTTGAATTTGAATTTGCTCCAACAGCCTAAAAGACACCCTAGTGGTAAGTCTTCTGGGATGTTCATCATTGTCTCCATGTCTAACAAGGATTTATACTGGACATAGAAGTTTTTCTTTTCTTTTTCTTTTTTCTTTTCTTTTCTTTTCTTTTTTTTTTTTTGAGATGGAGTTTCGCTCTTGTTGCCCAGGCTGTAGTGCAATGGCACAATCTTGGCTCACTGCCACCTCCGTTTCCCAGATTCAAGCAGTTCTCCTGCCTCAGCCTCCTGAGTAGCTGGGATTACAGGCGTGCACCACCATGCCTGGCTAATTTTGTATTTTTTTACTAGAGATGGAATTTCACCATGTTGGTCAGGCTGGTCTCGAACTCCTGACCTCAAGTAATCCACCCGCCTCGGCCTCCCAAAGTGTTGGGATTACAGGCGTGAGCCACTGCGCCTGGCCAGAGGTTTTCCTAAGTCTAGTGAGAGGGAAAACAACTGGGCTCTCATTATTTTTCCCTTTTAGATTCTCACTTCCTGCAGAGGTATAAGCAAGGCATTATGAAAGTGGATTATAGGCATTTTCCAGTGGATGAAGTACGACAAATAAAGTATTTTTATCAAGCAAAATGTAGAAGGAAAAGTGTAAATGAAGTGACAAGAAAAGAAAATGCTGTTACAGAAAATAACTTTAACTTTAAGGCAGAAAACAAGAAAAGGCAAGACCGAGATTCCCCTAGGGTGGGCCTCTATCCCACAATCCTGAGAGACAGTACCAATGCCAAAATCCTTGGAGTGCCCAGGGGGCAGCCAGCAGTGAACCTCAAAGGCCTGGTTGGGGCCACAGAACAACATGACTCTGGTGTCCCAGGGTCAACACAACAGGGGACCTCTCAAAGACAAGTGTTCTGCCTTAAACAACTGCCCAAATACAGTTTATCAGGGAACTAAAGCAAAAACTACAAATGAAACATACATTTCAGAGAAAAAATTAAAATAAAACAAAAGGCTGGGCATGGTGGCTCATGCCTGTGATCTTTGCACTTTGGGAGGCTGAGGCAGGTGGATTGCTTGAGCTCAGGAGTTCGAGACAAGCCTGGGCAACATGGTGAAACCCTGTCTCTACCAAAAATACAAAAAATTAACCAAGTGTGGTGGCATGCACCTGTGGTCCCAGCTACTCAGGAGGCTGAGGTGGGAGGATCGCTTGAGCCCAGGAGGTGGAGGTTGCAGTGAGCCAAGATCATGCCACTGCAGTCCAGCCTGGATACAGAGTGAGACTCCATCTCAAACAATGAATACATAAATAAAAAGAAAAAGAAAAATATTTAAAATAAAAAATAAATGAAATGGCAATGGAAAAATGAAAAGATGTTAGGGAAAGGACCGAGAGAAGGAGTGACAAGGATGTAGTTGGTCAGGTATGCCATGGGTGACTTTGAAATGACAATCTAGCCCAAAGCCTTATTTCCTGGATTACTCAATATCAAGGGGCAGAGGGGACAGTCACCCATCTGCAGGAGCCAAAATGGACTAGTCAGTCTCCAACCTGGGGCCTGGGTTAAGGGCTCCTCCCCAAGTTTCCTCAGCTTGAACAGGCTCAGCTACCATGGGGGGTACTGGCGCACAGGCCAGTGATCTGCTGGTCAGAGTGGTGGGTCCCACACAAGGCAGTGGCTCTGTGGCTGCTCACCTGCCTACTTGGCTCCACTGCCTGCCAGGAAAGGTAATGGCTCTTAAAAGAGCCTTTGGCTAGTCTTACAGCTCTGCAGCTTGTATTGCTGTAGCACCAATCACCATCTCACCTACTCTCATTCATCGCTGTCTTGCTGCCTCTCATTGCCTCTCTCTTATTGCTGCCCCTTCCCTGTCCGCCGCCTTGCCAATCTCTGTCTAGCTGATCGCCATTTCTCACTGTCTCTCATCGTCTCACCTCTCTGCCAATCGTGGATCACCAGTCTCACTGTCAATCACTGTCTCTCACCATCTGTCCACTGATTGCTGCTGTCTCTGCTGGCACATCACTTCTCTGCTGATCGCTGGTCACCACTATCTCACTGCCACTTCACCAGTCACCAATAGCTGTCATCTCTGCTGTCTTTGTCGTCTTTGTGGTCACCAGATGATACAGGACAGGTAAGCCCCAAAACTGGGGCTGAGCTTGGGTGAGTTCTTGGCTTCACCCAGGAAAGAATTCAAGGGTGAGCCAGTGGTGTTAGACAGCAGCAACTTTTACTGAATGGTGCTGCTCCTTGCAGACCATGACTAACTCATTGGCAGTGCACCCAGAGTAAGAAATGTATGGGTTTGGCCAGGCATGGTGGCTCGCATCTGTAATTCCAGCACTTTGGGAGGCCGAGGCAGGCACATCACTTGAGGTCAGGAGTTCCAGACCATCCTGGCCAACATTTTGAAACCTCGTGTCTACTAAAAATACAAAAATTAGCCGGGTGTGGTGGTGAGCACCTGTAATCCAAGCTACTCGGGAGGCTGAGGCAGTAGAATCACTTAAACTCAGGAGGCAGAAGTTGCAGTGAGCCAAGATGGTACATTGCACTCCAGCCTGAGCGACAGAGCGAGACTCCGTCTCAAAACAAAACAAAACAAAACAAAACAAAAAATGCCAGGCATGGTGGCTCACGCCTGTAATCCCAGCACTTTGGGAGGCTGAGTTGGGTGGATCATGAGGTCAGGAGTTCAAGACCAGCCCGGCCAACATAGCGAAACCCCGTCTCTACTAAAAATACAAAAATTATCCAGGCGTGGTGGCGGGTGCCTGTCTCAGATACTTGGGAAGCTGACACAGGAGAATCTCTTGAACCCAGGAGTCGGAGGTTGCAGTGAGCCAAGATCACACCGCTGCACTCCAGCCTGGATGACATGGTGAGACTTTATCTCAAAAAAAGAAGAAGAAGAAAAAAGAAATGTATGGGGTCTTGACAACTGTGTTTATATTCACTTAAATGCATTTTCAATTATATTCAAATTAAGGTGTGAGTCAATTCAAATTGAGGGGCTGGTTATTTAGAACTTTCTAGGAAAGGGACAGTAACCTCCAAGTTGTTGGCATGGAAAGGGGTGGTAGCTTCCAGGTCATTGCCATGGCATTTCTAAATGGTCACAGTACTTGTGGGAGTGTCTTATGCTAATGAATAATGAGGGCAGCCAGGGATCACTTTCCTTGCTATCTGCTGGTTCCTGCCAGTTTCCTCACTTTATCCTGTCTAGATCAGATCCTGTTTTGGTCAGCAGTGTTGTGATCAGAAAACAAGTCCTACTGGTCTCCTACCTCAGAAAGAGCATAGGATTGGCTAATTTGAATAACTGGTGGGTTTGGGGGCATAGGGGCTGTCCCTTGTTGTCTAGCACCTGGCCCTGATTTGATTCAGGGCAGGAGAAATATTGGTTTGGTGTTTGAGGGTTACATAAGAAAGTAGTTCAGAGTATGGGCTCTGGATCACAGGAAAGATGGAAACAACTTTAGCCATTAGTTTGGCCCTTAGGTTAATGGATGCCAAATAGACAAATACAGAATCTAAGTAATTACAGTACAGTGCTCTGAACCAATGACCTATATGTGATGTTTTTTCTCTTTTGGTCACAATACAACAGTCTAGGAACCAAGGGTTAGAGGTGGGAGTGGCTTCTCTTACTTATATACAATGACCATCTGTCTTAGTCTGTTTGGGCTGCTAAAACAAAACCTCATACACTGGGTAGTTTATAAACAACAGAAGTTTATTTCTCACAGTCTGAAGGCTGGGAAGTCCAAGATCAAGACACTATCAGATTCGGTATCTGCCAAGGACCCATTTCCTGGTTCACAGATGGCGCCTTCTTGCCGTACCCTCGCATGGTGGAAGGGGCAAGGCAGCTTTCTTGGCCCTTTTTTTTTTTTTTTTTTTTTTGAGACGGAGTCTCGCTCTGTCACCCAGGCTAGAGTGCAGTGGCGTGATCTCGGCTCACTGCAAGCTCTGCCTCCCGGGTTCATGCCATTCTCCTGCCTCAGCCTCCGGAGCAGCTGGAACTACAGGCGCCCGCCACCACGCCCGGCTGATTTTTTTGTATTTTTAGTAGAGACGGGGTCTCACCGTGTTAGCCAGGATGGTCTCGATCTCCTGACCTTGTGATCCGCCCGCCTCAGCCTCCCAAAGTGCTGGGATTACAGGCGTGAGCCACCGCACCCTCTTGGCCCATTTAAATAAGGGCACTGATCTCATTCATGACAGTTCCACCCTCATGACTAATCATCTCACCCCAAGCCCTATCTCCTAGTTCCATCGCCTTTACGGTTGGGATTTCAACCTGTGAATTTTAGGGAGACAAACATTTAGACCATACCACCATCTCATTACTTTTCTCAACTCTTATTGAACATAGTTTTGGACTTAGAGAGAACTTGCAAAAGTAGTACAAAGAGTTCTTAAATATTCCTCACCTGGTTTCTCCTAATGGCAGCGGCAGCCCGTCGGGAGCTACAGCTGCGAAGATGCAGGCTGCAGCGTGGGAGTCGCAGAGGAGGAGGCACAGCCGGGGTTGTGTGGCCCAAGGGGCCAGCGGGAGCTGGGAACAGGTGAAAGCCTCACCCCCTGCCGAGTTGGCAGGGCAGGAGCCAGTGCCCCTGGTGCAGCCGCAGCCACCCAGCTGCAGCTCCAGACCCCAGCATCCCTGCGCTCTTCAGGGCCCAGGAAGCCTTTTGCCCCCACAGGCTTAAAAGTGCCTGCTCCCGCTCCCTGGCCTCTCCCCACTCCTGGCACCCGCTCTGGGGTGGAGCAAAATTGTGGCCCAGCCTGGGTGCTGTTGCAACCCAGCTGGGTGTGTGCACACTCGAGGTGGCATTGACATGCCAGCCCCCTGCCACCTTGGCCACCTCCAGATTTTGGGCACTGATAAGCATGGGAGGGAGGCCAAGGCGGGGCTGGGTTCGGGCCTGCAGTCTCCCCTCAGCATGAACGGCCTGGGCACCATGGACAGGACAGCATGTTGATGGTGGCAGGAGGCAGACAGGCTCCTGGGCGGAAAGGGGTGGTCCCGGTGAAACCCTCCTTCAAGCCAGAAATGGCCTGAAGCCTGGGAGCTGGGCTGCCAGTTCTGGATGGAGTCCGAAGTCCTGAGTGAGAATTTACGGTGCTTTTTCCAGGCCCGCCCATGGCCGTCCATGGGCCAATCAGCACGCACTTCCTGCCTTCTGATCCTATAAACACCCAGGACTCAGCCAGACTCCAACCGACTTCGGGACTACCAGCAGAGGGAAGCAGCGGCCCACTTCGGGCCTCCTGGACTCTTCAGGATGACCTGTCTGCAGAAAGGAGCTACCCACTGGGGGTCTCTCCTCTGCTGAGAGCTGGTCACTCGGGGAACAACCTGCCTGTAGAAAGGAGCTACCCATTTCGGGTCTCCTGAGAGCTGTTCTGTCGCTTAGTGAAGCTCCTCTCCACCTTGCTCACCCTCCAGTTGTCCATGTACTTCATTCTTCCTGGTCACACGACAAGAACTTAGGACCTGCCAAATGGCAGGACTGAAAGAGCTGTAACACAAACAGGGCTAAAACACGTCCCTGCCGTATCCCCCAACCCTTGCCATGTTGTGAGAGACGAGGAGAGAAGAGCTGAGGCCCTTCCGGGACCCCAGACCTAGGGGCTCCCCAAACCAGGGGCTGTGACAGCCTCTTTGGGGCTCTGCAGTTCCTGGCATCTCCAAGCTTCTGGGTGCCACTGTGTTCCCCTCGTCCAGACACAGGTGCCCGCAGCGGAAGCTGTGTGTGTTACATCTGGTCCAGCCGCAGCCTCGCATGGAGCCGGCACCTGTGCTGACACCCAGAGCTGCCTGCCCTGCGGCAGCGGCCGGTGTGCCTGTTCCGCGCGGTGGCTGGACCCCACACTCGCTGGTTCACACACCCCTGGCTTGGCCCTTGGCAGGTGTGGGATCTGTGCTGGTAGCACTAGCCAAATGCAGCCTCCCAGGCCGGGTGTGTGGAATAAGCCCAGTGGGTGCAAAACCCAAGGACAGGCGCCGCGGGCCATGGAGGTTTCCAGCTGGCAAAGCGACACCCTAAGGATACTGTGACACTAATGTTATCATCTTCCATATCCATAGTCCAATGATCAAAACCAGGAAACCTGCACTGATAAAATAAGACTAACTGATCTGTAGTCGTTACTAGAATTTTGCCAGTTTTTCCTTTAATGCCCTTTTTCTGTTACAGGATTGACTCCAGGGTCTCACATTGCGTCTAGTTTCCGTGCCTTCTAGTCTTCTGTGACAGTTCCTTTGTGATTCTGTGATGACTGTGACTTGAGCACTGACCATTATTTTGTAGAGTATCTCTCCATTAGGATTTGGTTGATGTCTTCTCCTAATTAGATGGTCGGTATTTCTGGCAAGAATGTCACGTAAGTGCTCTTGCACCCTTCTCAATGCAGCACATTACTGCTCCTATTCCTGGTGCTTTGATCACTTGCTTAAAGTTGTGTCTGTCTTCTGTCAGAGTTCTCCACTGTGAAGTTACTAGTCTTTATTTTGTAATCATAAGTGTCTTGTAGGGAACTATTTTGAGACTATGCAAATAACCTGTTCCTCACCATGCTTTTGCCCACAGATTTGAGCATTGATTCATGATTCTTGCCTGAAACAATTATTATTATGGTGTTTCCCTAATGGTGATTTTCTATTTCCATCATTCTTTCTACATTTCTTTTCTTTTTGGAGATAGCGTTTCACTTTGCTGCACAAGCTGGAGTGCAGTAGTGCAATCATGGCTCACTGCAGCCTTGACCTTCTGGGCTCAAGCAATCCTCCTGCCTCAGCTTCCCAAGTAACTAGGACTACAGGGACACAATACCATGCCCAACTAATTTTTAAATTTTTTTTTTTTTTTTGTAGAGATGAGGTCTCATTATATTGCCCAGGCTATACATTTTAAAATTTGCATTCTGGGGCTGTTCTTTCTCCCTAATTTATTTATTTATTCAATGATTTATTTACATCAACATGGGCTCATGGATATTTACTCTAAAGATTTTAATTTAGGTCAGGCGTGGTGGCTCACACCTGTAATCCCGGTAATTTGAGAGGCTGAGTTGGGCAGATTACTTGAGTCCCGGAGTTTGAGATGAGCCTGGGCAACATGCTGAGACCCTGTCTCTACTAAAACTACAAAAAATTAGCCAGGTGTGGTGGTGCAAGCCTGTAGTCCCTGCTACTCAGGAGATTGAGGTAGGAGGATCACTTAAGCCTGGGAGGTCGAGGCTGCAGTGAGCCCTGATTGTGCCACTGCACTCCAGCCTGGGCGATAGAGTGAGACCCTGCCTCAAAAAAAAAAAAAAGATTTTAATTTATTACTCTCATTATTTATTTTGTTGCTCATCTTGTTCCAGATTTGGCCATTGAGATGTCTTTCAATTTTGCTGCTTTTGTACGTTCATCATTAAAAAATTTTTATATCAATATTTATTTCACCTACCATAAAATTCTCCCTTTTAGTTGGGCATGGTGGCATGCATTTGTAGTCTCAGCTACTCAGGAGACTGAGGTGGAAGGATCACTTGCCTCCAGGAGTTCAAGATCAGTCTTGGCAACATAGCAAGACCCCATCTCAAAAAAAATTCCTTTTAAAGTGTAAAATTTAGTTATTTTAATATAAGATTCTGGAGTCATCACAACTATCTAATTCCAAAATATTTTCACTACCCCCAAAGGAAATGCCATATTATTTCTCACAGTTTTTTGTTTTGTTTTGTTTTGTTTTGAGACAGAGTCTCGCTCTTTCACCCAGGTCACTTCCATTTCTCATTTTCCCAGCCTCTGGCAACCACGAATTTACTTTCTTTATGGATTTGCCTATTTTGGACATTTCACATAAATGAAACCATATAATATGTGACTTTTTGTGTCTGGCTTCTTCTTTCACTTAGCATAATATTTTCAAGGTTTAACCATGATGCAGGATGTATTAGTATTTCATTCCTTTTCATGGTTGAATAATACGACATTGTATGGCTATACTACATGTTGTTTATCCATTCACCCATTGATGTATATTGGGTTGTGCTATGGTTAGAGCATTTGTGTCCCCTCCAAACTTCATGTTGAAACTTAATCCCTGATGCAGTAGTATTGAGAGGGAGGGTCTTTGGGAGCTGATTAGGCCATGAGTGCACTACCAAGGACCCAACAATAAGGTGCCACCTCAGAAGCAGAGACTGGACCTTACCAGACACCATGCCTGCTGGAGACTTGATCTTGGATGTCCTAGCTTCCAGAACTGTGAGAAATAATATGTTATTGTTTATAAATCACCCAGTCTGTAGTATGTTGTTATAGCAGCACAAGTGGACTAAGACAGGTTGTTTCCACTTTTGGGTCTTTGTGAATAATGCTATCATGAACACAGATATACACGTTTCTGTGTGAATACACATTTTCAGTTATCTTGGGTATATACCTAGGAGTGTGTATCAGTTTGCTAGGGCTGCCATAACAAAATACCACAGGCTGGGTGACCTAATAAACAGAGATTTCTTTAATCATAGGTCTAGAGGCTAGAAATAGATCAAGATCACGGTTAATTTCTGGTGAGATCTCTCTTTCTGGCTTGTAGACAGTCACCTCCTCACTGTGTCTTCACATGGTCTTCTTCTCTGTGCATGTGTGGAGAGAGAGCTCTCTGGTCTCTCTTCAGTTTCTTATATGGACACCAATCCTACTGAATTGGAGCCCCATCCTTATGATTCACGTAACATGAATCACCTCCCTAAGGGCCCTGCCTCCAAATATAGTCACATTGGGGGTTAGGGCTTTAACATATGAATTTGGGGTGGGGGACCAAATCAGCCTATAACAGGGAGTGGATTGCTGGGTTACATGGTAACTTTGTTTAAGTTTTTGAGGAACTACCAAACAGTTTTCCAAAGCATTTTCATCATTCTATATCACCACCAGCAATGTATGAGGGTTCCAATTAGTCCATGTCTTCACCAGTACTTGATACTGTCCGTCCTTTTAATGGTAGCTATTCTAGTGTTTGTAAGGTGCAATCTCATTGTGTTTTCCTATCTTGCATTTCCCTAATGAATGATTTTGTGCATCTTTTCATATTCTTATTGGACACTTGTACATCTTTGGAGAAATGTCTATTCAAGTCGTTTGCTCATTTTTTGATGAAATAATTTATCTTTTTGTTGTTGAATTGCAAGAAATCTTCCTTCATGTTTTCCAGATATCAAACCCTTAATCTGTTTTATGATTATCAAATATTTTATCCCACTTTGCAGGTTGCCTTTTTATTGTTGATAGTGTTCTTTGATGCACAATTTAATATTTTGATGGAGTCCAATTCACATATTTTTATATTTTTTCTTTTGTTGCTTATGCTTTTGGTATCATATCTAAGAAACCATTGCCAAATCTAAGCCCATGAAATTTTACCCCTATTTTTTATTCTAAGCACTTTATAGTTTTAGCTCTTATAGTTAGGTCTTTGATCCATTTTGAGTTAATTTTGTATATGGTGTGAGGTGGGGGTCCAATTTTATTCTTTTGAATATGGATATCCCTTTGTCCTAGCTCCATTTGTTGATGAGATTGTTCTTTCACCCTTAAATAGTCTTGGCACCCTTGTCAAACATTAATTGACCATAAATGAGTGTTTATCTCTGGGCTCTCAAATTTTTTCCATTGGTCTATATGTCAATTTTATGCTAGCAACACTGTTTTGATTACTGTAGCTTTGTAGTAAGTTTTGAAATCAAGAAGTGTGAATCATTTTTCTAAATTTTTATTTTTAGAGCAGTTTTAGATTCACAGCAAAATCAAGCAGAAGATACAGAGATTTCCTATAGACCCTCTGCTCCCACACATGCACAGCCTCTCCAACTATCAATCCCCCACACCAGAACACCAGAGTGGTAGTTTTTTATCCTGGTGGATTCGAGGCTGGAGTTGCCCCAAAAGCTGAGGTATGGGAATTGCCCCAAACTGTCAGTTAGAATCCAAAGAAAGAAGAACTAAATGCTAGGGTGGTTAGTCCATTTCCCAGGGAAACTTACAGAGTGCTGCAGTGTATCATCACAACAGACAGCAAGAAAAAAGGATGGTCTGTCTACCTAGGCATGCCTGCAACAAGGGAGTTGCTGTATGAGTTTATATGTTGGTTTAAAGAGCCTGGCTCAGTGCTTGGGCTTGTTTCCTTCAGGGTTTTGAGCAATAACCTAAACACCTTATTCAGTGCCTGGGAATATTCAAGTCCCCGGCTTGGGGTCAAGCCAGCAGGGAAAAACATACAGATGCCAAGGCACTCTGTTTCTCTGTCAGAACAAGAGAAAAAGTGAGGGGGAACTGGGAGGTCTTACATTAGTTACAATTGATGAACATACGTTGGCACATCATTATTATCCAACATCTATAGTTTACATTGAGGCTCACTCCAGGTGGTGTACATTCTATAGGTTTTGACAAATATATAATGATCTGTATCCACCATTATAGTATTAGATAGCGTAGTTTCACTGCCCTGAAACTCCTCTGTACTCCCTGTATTCATCCCTCTTTCTCCCTTAACCTCTGGCAACCACTGATCCTTTTGCTGTTGCATAGTTTTACCATTTTCAGAATGTCATGTAGTTGGAATCCTACAGCATGTAGCCTTTTCAGATTGGCTTCTTTCACTTAGTGATACGCATTTAAGGTTCTTTCATGTCACTTAATGGCTTGATAGTACATTTCTTTTTAGCAATGAATAATATTCCATTATCTGTTCACCTACTGAAGGACATCTTGGTTGCTTCCAAGTTTTGGCAATTATAAATAAAGCTGCTAAAACATCCATGTGCATGTTTGTGTGTGTGTGTGTACACAAGTTTTCAACTCATTTGAATAAAAGGAGTGCAACTGCTGGATAATATGGTAAGAATATGTCTAATTTTGTAAGAAACCACCAAATTACTTTCCAAAGTGGCTGTACCATTTTGCATTCCCACTTGCAATGAATGAGAGTTCTATTACTACACATTCTCACCAGGTTTGGTGTTGTCAGCGTTTTGGGGTTTTGCCATTATAATAGGTGTGGGGTGGTATCTCATTATTTTAATTTACAATTTCCTAATGACATATGAGGTTGAACATCTTTTTATATGCTTATTGTCATTTGTATATTTTCTTTTGAGGTGCCTCTTCAGGATATTTTGCTCATTTTTAAATCAGGTTGTTTTTTTTCTTACTGTTGAGTTTTAAGGGTTCTTTGTATATTTTCTCTTCTTTTCTTTCCTTTTTTTTCTTTCTTTTTTTTTTTTTTTTTAGATGAAGTCTCGCTCTGTCGCCTAGGCTGGAGTGCAGTGGCACGATCTCTGCTCACTGCAACCTCTGCCTCCCAGGTCAAGTGATTCTCCTGCCTCAGCCTCCTGAGTAGCTGGTACTACAGGTGTGTGCCACCATGCCTGGCTATTTTTTTGGTATTTTTAGGAAAGACAGGGTTTTGCCATGTTGGTCAGGCTGGTCTCGAACTCCTGACCTCAAATGATTTGCCTGCCTTGGCTTCCCAAAGTGCTGGGATTATGGGCATAAGCCACCACGCTTTGTATATTTTCCATAACAGTACTTTTTCAGAAATGTCTTTTGCAAATATTTTTCTCCCAGTCTGTGGATTGTCTTCTCATTTTCTTGACATTGTATTTTACAGAGCAGGTTTTTAATTTTAATGAAGTCCAACTTATCAATTATTTCTTTTGTGGATCAGGCCTTTGGTGTTATATCTAAAAAGTATTTGCCATACCCAAGGTCATCTAGATTTGTTCCTATGTTATCTTCTATGAGTTTTACAGTTTTGTATTTTACATTTAGGTCTATGATCCATTTCAAGTTAATTTTTGTGGAGGGTTTAAGGTTTGTGTCTAGATTCTTTTTTTCTTTTTCTTTTTTTTTTTTTTTGCATGTGATGCCCAGTTGTCCCAGCACCATTTGTTGCGCAGACTATCTTTGCTCTATTTGTATTGCCTTTGCCCCTTTGTTAATGATCAGGTGGCTATATTTATGTGAGTCTGTTTCTGGGCTTTTTATTCTAGTCCATAGATGGATTTGTCTGCTCTTTTGCCAGTACCACAGTGTCTTGATTACTGTAGCTATATAGTAAGTCCTGAAGTTGAATGGTGTTAGTCCTCTGAGTTTGTTCTCCTTTAATATTGTGATGGCTACTCTGGGTATCTTTGGTGGTGGTGATGTTTGTTTTAAATGTCTCCATATAAACTTCAGAATCAGTTTGTCAATATAAGAAATAACTTGCTGGAATATTGATTGGGATTGCATTGAATCTATAGACCAAGTTAGGAAGAACTGATATCTTAACAATATTGAGTCTTCCTAACCATGAACATGGAACATTATTCTATTTATTTAGTACTTCTTTGTTTTCTTTCATCAGAGTTTCATAGTTTTAAAAAAATATATAAATCTTGTACATATTTTGTTAGATTTGTACTTAAGTATTTCATTCTGGAGGGAGCTGATGTAAATGATACCGTGTTGTGTGTGTGTGTTTGTTTTGAGACAGGATCTCAATCTGTCACTGAGGCTGGAGCGCAGTGGTGTGATCATAGCTCACTGAATCCTCAGCCTCCTGGGCTCAAGCAATTCTCCCATCTCAGCCTCCCCCGTAGCTGGAACTACAGGCATATGCCCCATACCCAGCTAATTTTTTTTGGTAGAGATGGGGTCTCATCATGTTGCCCAGGCTGGTCTCAAACTCCTGGGCTCAAGCAATCCTCCTGCCTTGGCCTCCCAAAGTGCTGGGATTACAGGTGTGATCCACTGTGCCCAGCCTGCATTTTGTATATTTTTTATTTTTTAGATACATAGTAGGTGTATATATTTATGGGTTACATGAGATGTTTTGATACAGGCATGCAATGCATAATAATCATATTCAGGTAAATAGGGTATTCATCACTGCAAGCATTGAACATTTATGTTTCAAACAATCCAATTATACTCTATTAATTATTTTTAAATGTACAATTAAATTATTCTTTGCTATAGTTATCTTGTTGTGCTAGCAAATAGTAGGTCTTATTTATTCTTTCTAACTATTTTTTTGTACCCATCAACCATCTCCCCTTCCATCACCAGCCCCCACCGCCAACTACCCTTCCTGGCCTCTGGCAACCATCCTTCTCCTATCTCCATGAGTTCAATTGTTTTCATTTTGAGCCCCCACAGATAAGTGAGAACAGGTAATGTTTGTCTTTCTGTGCCTGGCTTATTTCACTTAACATAATGTTCCCCAGTTCCATCCACTTTATTGCAAATGACAGGATCTCGTTCTTTTCTATAGCTGTATGGTACTCCATTGTGTATATGTACCACATTTTCTTAATCCATTTATCTGTTAATGGACATTTAGGTTGCTCCGGAGTCTTAGCTATTGTGAATAGTGCTGTAATAAACATGGAAGTGCAGACATCTCTTTGAAATACTGATTTCCTTTTCTGCGGGTATATATCTAGAAGTGGGATTGCTGGATCATATGGTAGCTCTGTTTTTAGTTTTTTGAGGGACCTCCACAATGTTTTCCACAGTGGTTGCACTAATTTACCTTCCCACCAACAGTGTACAAGGGTTGCCTTTTCTCCACATCCTCGCCAGCATGTGTTATTACCTGTCTTTTGAATAAAAGCCATTTTAACTGGGGTAAGGTAATATCTCATTGTAGTTTTGATTTGCTTTTCTCTGATGATCAACTATGTAGAGCACCTTTTCATATGCCTGTTTGCCATTTGTGTGTCTTTTTTTGAGAAATATCTATTCAGATCTCTGGCCCACTTTTAATCAGATTATTAGATTTCTTTTCTACAGAGTGGTTTGAACTCCTTATATATTCTGTCAGATGGTGTGATGGTTAATATCGAGTGTCAGCTTGATTGAAGGATACAAAGTATTGATCCTGGGTGTGTCTCTGAGGGTGCTGCCAAAAGAGATTAACATTTGAGTCAGTGGGCTGGGGAAAGCAGATCCACCCTTAATCTGGTGGGCACAATCTAATCAGCTGCCATTGAATATAAAGCAGGCAGAAAAACGTGAAAAGGAGAGACAGGCTTCGCCTCCCAGCCTTCATCTTTTTCCTGTGCTGGATGCTTCTTGCCCTCGCACATCGGACTCCAAGTTCTTCAGTTCTGGGACTCAGACTGGCTCTCCTTGCTTCTCAGCTTGCAGAAAGCCTATTGTGGGACCTTGTGATCATGTAATAAACTCCCCTTTATATATATAGAGAGAAAGAACACTGACTAATACAGATGGGAAGTTTGCAAATATTTTCTCCCATTCTATGGGTTGTCCCTTCACTTTGTTGATTGTTTCTTTTGTTGTGCAGTAGCTGTTTAACTTGACGTAATTCCATTTATACATTTTTGCTTTGGTTGCCTATACCTGTGGGGTATTGCTCAAGAAGTATTTGCCCACTTTGATGTCCTGGAGAGTTTCCCCAGTGTTTTCTTTTGGTAGTTTCATAATTTTCAGTCTTAAATGTTTTTAATTCATTTTGATTTGATTTTTTTGGCAAGAGATAGGGTTCTAGTTTCATTCTTATGCATATGGATATCCAGTTTTCCCAGCACCACTTATTGAAGAGACTGTCCTTTCCTCAATATATATTCTTGGAAACTTTGTCAAAAACAAGTTCGCTGTAGATGTATGAATTTATTTCTAGGTTTTTGATTCTGTTCCACTGGTTTATGTATCTGTTTTTATGCCAGTGCCATGCCGTTTGGTTACTATAGCTCTGTAGTATAATTTGAAGTCAGATAATGTGATTCCTCTAGTTTTGTCCTTTTTGCTTAGGATAGCTTTGGCTATTCTGGGTCTTTTGTGATTCCATACATATTTTAGGATTTTTTTCTATTTCTGTGAAGAATGTCATTGGTATTTTGACAGGAATTGCATTAAATCTATTGGACATTTTAACAATGTTGATTCTTCCTATCCATGAACATGAAATATCTTTCCATTTTTTGTGTCCTCTTCAATTTCTTTTCTTTTCTTTTTTGAAATAGGGTCTCACTCTGTCACCCAGGCCAGAGTGCAGTGGTGTGATCATGGCTTGCCAAAGCCTTGATTTCTCAGGCTCAAGTGATCCTCCTGCCTCAGCCTCCTGAGTAGTTGGGCCTGCAGGCGCGAACCACCATGCCCAGCTAGTTTTTCTTTTTTGTATTTTTTGTAGAGTTGAAGTTTCACCACGTTGCCCAGGCTGGTCTCGAACTCCTGGACTCAAGAGATCCACCTACCTTGGCCCCCCAAAGTGCTGGGATTACAGACTTCAGCCACCATTCCCAGCCTCACTTCAGTTTCTTGCATGAATGTTTTATAGTTTTCATTGTAGAGATCTTTCATTTCTTTGGTTAATTCCTAAGTATTTTATTTTATTTGCAGCTATCCAGCCTGTGTTTTTAATTTCAGATTCCACTTGTTCATTGATGGTATATAGGAAAGCAATTGATATTTTTATATTAATCTTGCATGCTGCAATGTTGCTATAACTGCTCATTAGTCCCAAGGGTTTGTTGTTGCTGATTTTTCCAGATTTTCTACATAGACAATCATGCCATTTTTACCACCTTTCTTCCTTCCCAATCTGTATACTTCTATTTCTTTTTCTTGTCTTAGCATTAGCTAGGACTTCCAGCATAATATTGAAAGGAGTGGGGAGAAAGGACTTTCTTTCCTTTTTTCTGATCTTAGCAGGAAAGCTTCTAGTTTCTCACTGTTAAGTAAAATATTAGCTATACGGTTTTTGTACCTTTTAAAAATCAAGTTGAGGAAATTCCCCTTTATTCCTAGTTTACTGAGAGTTTTTTTAAATCACAAATGGGTGCTGAATTTTTTCAAATGCTTTTTCTGCATGTATTGAATTATCATTTGATATTTCTCTTTTAGACGTGATGGATTACATTAATTGATTGCATACCTGGGATAAATCCCATTTGGTCATGGCATATAATTATCTTTATGTATCATTGGATTTGATTTGCTAATATTTTGTTGAGGATTCCTGTACCTATGGTTATGAGAGATATGGACCTGTAGAGTTGTTCTGGTAATGTCTTTATCTGGTTTTAGTATTAGATGCTGACCTCATAGAATGAATTAGGAAGTGTTTTCTCTGCTTATATCTTCTGGAAGAGATTTCACAGAATTGGCATAATTTCTTTCTTAAATGTTTGGTAGAATTCACCAGTGAACTCATCAGGCCTGCTGCTTTCTGTTTTGGAAGATTATTAATTATTGATTATTATGGTCTGAATGTTAACAAAATTCATATGTTAAACCTAATTACCAATGTAATAGTATTAAGAGGTGGGCTCTTTGGTCTTTAGGAGATGATTAGGTCATAAGGGTGGAATAGAACTAATGCCTTTTTTTTTTTTTTTTTTTGAGACAGAGTCTTGCTCTGTCGCCCAGGCTGGAGTGCAGTGGCGCAATCTCGGCTCACTGCAAGCTCCGCCTCCCAGGTTCACGCCATTCTCCTGCCTCAGCCTCCCGAGTAGCTGGGACTACAGGTGCCTGCCACCACGCCCGGCTAGTTTTTTGTATTTTTGGTAGAGACCAGTCTGGGTGACATAGCGATATCCCATCTCTAAAAAAAAAAAAAAAAAAAAAAAAAAATCCTCTAAACACTGCTTTTGCTGCATTTCACAAATTTTGATAAGCATATTTTTATTTTCTTTTAGTGCAAAATATTTTTTAATTTCTCCAAGTTTTCTTCTTTGAGCCATGTGTTAGTTATAAGTATGTTGCTTAATCTACAAGTACAGGGATTTTTCAGCCATCTTTCTGTTATTGATTTCTAGTTTAATTCCATTGTGGTCTGGAGAAGAAATTGCATGGTTTCTATTGTTTTAAATTTGTTGAAGTGTGTTTTATGGCTCAGAATGTGGTCTATCTGGTGAATATTCCATTTGGTCTTGAAAAGAATGTGTATGCTGCTGTTGTGGGATGAACTATTCTATAGATGTCAACTGTATTCTTTCTTAAAATTTTTTTTCTTTTTTTTTTTTGAGACAGAGTCTTGCTCAGCCACCCAGGCTGGAGTGCAGTGGCGCAATCTCAGCTCACTGCAAGATCCGCCTCCCGGGTTCACGCCATTCTCCTGCCTCAGCTTCCCGAGTAGCTGGGACTACAGGCGCCCACCACCATGCCCGGCTAATTTGTTTTGTATTTTTAGTAGAGACGGGGTTTCACCATGTTAGGCAGGATGGTCTCGATCTTCTGACCTTGTGATCCACCCACCTCGACCTCCCAAAGTGCTGGGATTACAGGCGTGAGCCACCGCGCCCGGCTAGATGTCAACTGTATTCTGTTAACTGGCAGTGCTGTTGAATTCAACTACATCCTTACTGATATTCTGCCTAGCAGATCTGTCTATTTCTGTAGAGGAGTGCTCTTTTTCAAGATTGTTTTAGCTATTTAGGACCCCTTGCAATTCCATGTGGATTTTAGGATCAACTTTTCCATTTCTTCATAAAAGACCATTGGGACTGTCATAGGGATTGCATTGCGTTTATAGATTACTTTGGGGATTACTGCCATCTTAACAATACTAAGTCTTTCAATCCATGTACATGAATGTCTTTCCATTATTTATGTCTTCTTTATTTCTTTTAGCATGTTTTTTAATTTTTGGTATACAACTCTTGTATTTCCTCAATTAGATTTATTCCCAAGTATTTTATTCTTTTTGCTGCTATTATAAATGTAATTGTTTTTGTAATTTCCTTTTGGAATTGTTCATTGCTAGCATATATTATAGCGATACAATTCATTTTTGCCTATTGATCTTATATCCGAAAACTTTGCCGAGTTCATTTATTAACTCTACTAGTTTTTTGTGGATTCTTTAGGACTTTTTCATAAAAGATCACGTCATCTGTTAAGAGATATTCTTACTTCTTCCTTTCTGATCTATATGCCTTTTATTTATTTTCCTTACCTAATTACTCTGGCCAGAACTTCCAGGACAGTGTTGAGTAAAAGTGTTAAAAGTGGACATCCAGGCCGGACACGGTGGCTCACCCCTGTAATCCCAGCACTTTGGGAGGCCGAGGCAGGTGGATCACGAGGTCAGGAGATCGAGACCATCGTGGCTAACACGGTGAAACCCCGTCTTTACTAAAAATACAAAAAATTATCCAGGTGTGGTGGCGGGCTCCTGTAGTCCCAGCTACTCGGGAGGCTGAGGCAGGAGAATGGTGGGAATCCGGGAGGCGGCTTGCAGTGAGCCGAGATAGCGCCACTGCACTGCAGCCTGGGTGACAGAGCGAGACTCCGTCTCAAAAACAAACAAACAAAAACAAAAACAAAAAAGTGGACATCCACTGGGCACGGTGGTTCATGCCTGTAATCCCAGCACTTTGGAAGGCCAAGGTGGGAGGATTGCTTGAGCCCAGGAGTTCTAGACCAGCCTGGGTAACATGGTGAGGCCTCATTTCTTTTTTGTCTTTTTTTTTTTTTTGGAGATGGAGTCTCGCTCTGTCACCCAGGCTGGAGTGCAGTGGCGTGATCTTGGCTCACTGCAAGCTCTGTCTCCCGGGTTCACGGGCACCACACCCGGCTATTTTTTTTGGTATTTTTAGTAGAGACAAGGTTTCACCGTATTAGCCAGGATGGTCTCTATCTCCTGACCTTGTGATCCACCCGCCTCGGCCTCCCAAAGTGCTGGGATTACAGGCATGAGCCATTGCGCCTGGACAGAAGACCTCATTTCTATTAAAAAAAAAAAAAATCAGCCAGGCATGGTGGTGTGTGCCTGTGCCTGTAGTTCCAGCTACTTGAGAGTCTGAGGTAGGAGGATCATTTGAGCCCAGGGAGATCCAGGCTGCAGTGAGTTTTTAATTTTATTTTATTTTTTGAGACAGGATGTTGCTCTGTTGCCCAGGTGACAGAAAGAAAAAAAAAAAAAGACATCCTTGTCTTATTCCTGATCTCAGGCAAAAAGTTCTCAGTCTTTCACCACCGAGTATGAGTTGTTTTTTTTTTTTTTTTTGAGACAGAGTCTTGCTCTGTTGCCCAGTCTGGAGTGCAGTGGCTCCATCTCGGCTCACTGCAAGCTCTGCCTCCCGGGTTCACGCCATTCTCCTGCCTCAGCCTCCCAAGTAGCTGGAACTACAGGCGCCCGCCACCACGCCTGGCTAATTGTTTGTGTTTTTTAGTAGAGACGGGGTTTCACCGTGTTAGCCAGGATGGTCTCGATCTCCTGACCTCATGATCCGCCCGCCTCAGCCTCCCAAAGTGCTGGGATTACAGGCGTGAACCATGGCGCCCGGCCGAGATTTTTTTAATAAGTGCCTTTTATCATGTTGAAGAAGCTCTCTTCTATTTCTAATTTGTAAAAATTTTTTTTATCATGAAAGGGGGTTGGAGTTTATCAAATACTTTTTCTGCATCAGTTGAGATGATCATTGTTTTTTTTCCTTAAGTTTTAAGAGTTCTTTAGCCCTTGGTCTGTTGTAAATATTTTCTCCCATTTCATCAGTTGTCTTTTTATTCACATGTAGTTGTAAGTAATAATACAGATCTCTTTACCCTTAAACCCGTTTCCCCCAACAATAACATCTTGTAAGACTATGGTATGATATCATAACTAGGATATTGGTATTGATATAGTCAAGATACTGATCATTTCCATGATCACTTCCCTCTCACTCACACCCACTCCTTAACCTCTGGCAATCACTAATCTGTTCTCCACGTCTACGATTTTTGTCATTTTGAGAATGGACTATAAATGGAATCATATAGTTTGTAATATTGTAGAGTTCCCTTTTTTTCACTCAACATAATCCCCTGGAGATTCATTCAGGTTGTCATGTGTATCAATAGTTTGTTCCTTTTTTATTGCTGAGTAGTATTCCATGGTGCAGATGTACCAAAATTTGTTAACCATTCACCCATTGAAGGACATCTGATTTGTTTCCAGTTTTTAGCTATTATGACCAAGGATGCTATGAGCATTCATGTGTGGGTTTTTTGTTAATATGTTTTCATTTCTCTGGGATAAATGCCCAAGAGTGTAATTGGTTGGTTGTATGGTGGTTGCATGTTTAGCTTTATAAAAAACTGCCAAGCTCGGCCAGGCACCATGGCTCATACCTGTAATCCTAGCACTTTGGGAGGCCAAAGTGGGTGGATCACTTGAGCTCAGGAGTTTGAGTCCAGCCTGGACAACATGGCAAAATCCTGTATCTACTGAAAATACAAAAATTAGCCAGGCATTGTGCTGCATGCCTGTGGCCCAGCTACTTGGAAGGCTGAGGTGGGAGGATCACTTGAGCCTGGGAGGCCGAGGTTGCAGTGAGCTGAGATTGCACCACTGCACCCCAGCCTGGGTGACAAAGCGAGACCCCGACTCTAAAACAAAACAAAAAACCTACAGATCAATTTAGGGAGAATTAAAAATTGCTATGTTACATCTTCAAATACAGGAACACAATATGCCTCTCCATTTATTTAAATCTTTTCTTTCATTAGCACTTTATAATTTTCAATTTTCAGCATATATATCCTACACATATTTTGTTAGGCTTATACCTGAGCGTTTTATTTTCTTTGGAATGATTGTACATTGTTTTGTGTTTTACATTTTGGTTTCCATATGTTCATTGTTAGTATGTAAAAATGTGAGTGATTTTTATGTTACTCTTCATCTGCAACTTTGCTGAACTCAATTAGTTCTAAGAGGTTTTCTGTTTTCTTTTTAGTTTGTTTATGGTGATTTTTGCCATACAATTTAAAAAATATAGTCAAGCTATCATTCTCTTATTTTATTGTCTGTGGATTTTTTTTTTTTTTTTTGAGACAGGGTTTCCCTCTGTCACTCAGGCTAGAGTGCAGTGGTGTAATCTTGGCTCACTGCAACCTCTGCCTCCTAGGCACAAGGGATCCTCCCACTTCAGCCTCCTGAGTAGCTGGGACCACAGGCAGAAACCACTACGCTCAGCTGATTTTTGTACTTTTTGTAGAGAAGGTGTTTCACTGTATTGCCCAGGCTGGTCACCAACTCCTGGCCTCAAGTGATCTGCCCACCTCAGCCTCCCAAAGTGCTGGGACTACAGGTGTGTGCCACTGTGCCTAGTGGATTTTATTTTTTTTAACATGAAGTCTTACTCTGTTGGCCAGGCTGAAATGCAGTAGCGTCATTTTAACTCACTGCAACTTTGAACTTCTGGGCTCAAGCAATCCTCATGCCTCTGCCTCCCAAGTAGCTAGGACTACTGACATGTGCCACCATGCCTGAATAACTTTTTAATTTTTTGTAGAGACAGGATCTGGCTTTGTTGCCTGGGCTGGTCTCAGGCAACCTCTTGACCTCAAGTGATCCTCCCACCTCAGCCTCCCAAAGTGCTGGGATTACAGGCGTCAGCCACTGCATCTGACCTATTTGTTTTAAGCAGTCAGAAATTCAGTGGATATATTTTGTATTAATGTCTGACAGAGCTAGTCTTCACCATAGTTATTCCTTTTTTTTTGGTATTTTTCTGGGTATTCTTGCATTTTTTTCTATGTAAATATTAGTTATCAATTACATAATGCCATATAAAAGCTTATTGGTATTTTTATTGGGATTGCATTAAATTTATAAAGTAACTTAAGAAAAGCCAACATCTTTATAATGTTGAGTTCTACCCGTTTATGTAAGTCTATCTTTGTGACTTTCAGGAGTATTTTAAAATTTCCTCATATAAGTTTTGCACATTTCCTGATACTTTTATTTCTAAGTATTCAATCTTCTTCAATACTATATAAACAAATTTTATCATTATGCCCTCTGATTATTGTTTGTATGAAAGTTATTGATTTTTGTATGTTAGCTTTGTATGCTGTCACTTTACTGAATTTTTTAGTTAATTTTATTTTTGATTTGAGTTTTTCCAGCATTGTTGGCAAATAGAGATAATTTTACTTCCTCTTTATCAATCTTATGCTTTGAACTGATTTATCATGTTGAATTGCAATGGCTAATACCTCTAGACAATGTTGAATAGTAGCAGAGATGGTGAGCATCTTTGTGTTGTTCCTGAGCCAAGTGAAAAATGCTTTTAGTATTTCCCTATTAAGTAAGATGCTGGCTAAAGCTGTGATGTTGGGATATAATAAGAAATTCTGTCCCATTTTCTGGCATAGAACTTCTAATCCTTTGGAATTTCCTGAGCTATAGGAGCATGTATTTTCCCCTAAAATCTATTTATTAGGAAGAATGAATTTTCATAATTCTAGTAGCAAATCATACTACAGAAGTATCAGATAGAATTCTCATAGCCTTGATATATTGTCTCAATGTTATAAGAAGTTGACCTCCAAATCAACAATCATAGTCAACTGAAAAATATCATTTGTTGATATCTTTCAGAGGCCAAGACATGATTTTCTGACTTTTTTTTTTTTTATCATTCCATTTATAGGAAATTTCTTTTTTCTTTTCTTTCTTTTTTTTTTTAATTGATCATTCTTGGGTGTTTCTCGCAGAGGGGGATTTGGCAGGGTCATAGGACAATAGTGGAGGGAAGGTCAGCAGATAAACAAGTGAACAAAGGTCTCTGGTTTTCCTAGGCAGAGGACCCTGCGGCCTTCCGCAGTGTTTGTGTCCCTGGGTACTTGAGATTAGGGAGTGGTGATGACTCTTAACGAGCATGCTGCCTTCGAGCATCTGTTTAACAAAGCACATCTTGCACCGCCCTTAATCCATTTAACCCTGAGTGGACACAGCACATGTTTCAGAGAGCACAGGGTTCGGGGTAAGGTCATAGATCAACAGGATCCCAAGGCAGAAGAATTTTTCTTAGTACAGAACAAAATGAAAAGTCTCCCATGTCTACTTCTTTCTACACAGACACAGAAACCATCCGATTTCTCAATCTTTTTCCCACCTTTCCCCCTTTTCTATTCCACAAAACCGCCATTGTCATCATGGCCCGTTCTCAGTGAGCTGTTGGGTACACCTCCCAGACGGGGTGGTGGCCGGGCAGAGGGGCTCCTCACTTCCCAGAAGGGGTGGCCGGGCAGAGGAGCCCCCCACCTCCCGGACGGGGCGGCTGGCCGGGCGGGGGCTGACCCCCCCACCTCCCTCCCGGACGGGGCGGCTGCCGGGCGGAGATGCTCCTCACTTCCCAGACGGGGTGGCTGCCGGGCGGAGGGGCTCCTCACTTCTCAGACGGGGCAGCTGCCGGGCAGGGGGCTCCTCACTTCTCAGATGGGGTGGCTGCTGGGGGGAGGGGCTCCTCACTTCTCAGACGGGGCGGCCGGGCAGAGACGCTCCTCACCTCCCAGACGGGGTCACGGCCGGGCAGAGGCGCTCCTCACATCCCAGACAGGGCGGCCGGGCAGAGGCGCTCCTCACTTCCAAGATGGGATGGCGGCTGGGAAGAGGCGCTCCTCACTTCCCAGACTGGGCAGCCGGGCAGAGGGGCTCCTCACATCCCAGACGATGGGCGGCCGGGCAGAGACGCTCCTCACTTCCCAGATGGCGTGGCGGCCGGGCAGAGGCTGCAATCTCGGCACTTTGGGAGGCCAAGGCAGGCGGCTGGGAGGTGGAGGTTGTAGCAAGCCGAGATCAGGCCACTGCACTCCAGCCTGGGCACCATTGAGCACTGAGTGAACGAGACTCCGTCTGCAATCCCGGCACCTCGGGAGGCCGAGGCTGGCGGATCACTCGCGGTTAGGAGCTGGAGACCAGCCCGGCCAACACAGCAAAACCCTGTCTCCACCAAAAAAATACGAAAACCAGTCAGGCGTGGCGGTGCGCACCTGCAATCGCAGGCACTCGGCAGGCTGAGGCAGGAGAATCAGGCAGGGAGGTTGCAGTGAGCCGAGATGGCAGCAGTACAGTCCAGCTTCGGATCAGCATCAGAGGGAGACCGTGGAAAGAGAGGGAGAGGGAGACCGTGGAAAGGGGAGAGGGAGAGCGATTTTCTGACTTTTAAACCTTTTATTCTCCACTTAGTGGCATAAAGGAATCTCTATTGTGCAAAATTAATCTGAAAGTGAATAGTTATATAGTGGCTACAGAAAATTTTACTTTTTTTTTTTTTTTTAGACGCATCCTCCAGGTTGGAGTGCAGTGGTGTGATCTTGGCTCACTGCAACCTCTGCCTTCCAGTTTCAAGCAATTCTCCCGCCTCAGCCTCCTGAATAGCTGGGATTACAGGTGCATGCCACCACACCTGGCTACTTCTTGTATTTTTAGTAGAGATGGGGTTTCACCATATTGGCCAGGCTGGTCTCGAACTCCTGACCTTGTAATCCCCGGCCTCAGCCTCCCAAAGTGCTGGAATTACAGGTGTGAGCCACTGGGCCCGGTCGAAATATTTTCTATATCCATATTAAATGTGATTCTCTGTTCATTGCCTGATTCTCACCAAATAGGGCAAGTAATTAAGGTTTCGCAAACACCTTGTTAGAATGGGCAACATTACATCAGAGGAGAATCATCACGTTATTTGAAGTTGGTTTATCACTCTGCACCTCACTCTTATGTAGAAACTTGACTGACCACAAACACAAATGTTTTAACATTTAAATATCTGTGTATTCATTTTTATACTTCTTGAAAGTACTTCTAGGAGTACAAACATGAACTGCTAACAAGTCCTTTTTCCCCCAGATAGCAATATTATTGTGGGGGTAGGAGCATCTTCTGTCCTAACAAGAGGACCGACTCTTGCTGGCTCCTGGATGAGGCCTGGTCGCCAGAAAGATCAAGCCATAACGAGAAGCTTGGACCTTTCAGTCCCACCCCCCATTCTTCAGGAAGGGGAGAGAGGCTGGAGACTGAGTTAATAATCAACCATGCCTGGGTGATGAAGCCTCCATAAAAATCCTGGAACTACAGAATCTGGAGAGCTATTGGGCTGCTGAACACGTGAAGGTGTCTAGATGGTGGCACATCCCAGAGAGGGCAGGGAAGCTTAGCGGGTCTTCCCACATGCTTTGCCCTGTGCATCTGTATTCTGTTTAATAGTCTTTAGAATAAATGGGTAAACGTAAGTAAAGTTTCCCTGAGTTCTGTGAGCTGGCCTAGAAATTATCAAACTCCAGGATGGGGTTGTGGGAACCCCTATTTATAGCTCATTGGACAGAGGCACAGGTCACAGCCTGCGGCTTGCGACTGGCTTCTGAGGTGTGCACAGTCTTGCAGGACTGAGCCCTTAACCTGTGGGTTCTGACTGTAACTGCAGGTAGATGGTGTCAGAATTGAATTAAATTATAAGACACCTTGTTAGTGTCCACTAGAGAATTGTTTGGTGTGTGGGTTTGATCACCCACACATTTTGGTGATCAGAAGCATTCTATGTTGAGTGTGAATGTAGAAGGAAAAACAGTCCATTGTTTCCTAACTCATACAAAGGCTAAGGTGCTGTATGTGGGCAGTCTTTGCTTTGCCCAGTCCCCATATGGACATATTTGGCTTACCACATTTTAGTTTAATAACTCCAGTCCTCCCCACCAGCATGGTTCAAACTTCATTTACCATGGAATTTTAACGAATTGTGTAAGGTGCAAACCTTGCTGCTGGCTCTTTAGTCCAAAAAAATGACATAAATAACAGATGGGCATCATGATTAGGACATCACTGCTTTCGAAGACTAGTGGTGATTGGCTGGTCAGTGCCGGTGTGTTATTCAGCTCATGCAGACGTCAGACAAGTGTATAGGTGGGTTGCCTCCTCATCTCTCAGTGATCAACAGATATAACATTTTATGAAATTCAATGATTGGGCTGGGCGCAGTGGCTCACACCTGCAATCCCAGCACTTTGGGAGGCTGAGGTGGATGGATCACTTGAGGTCAGGAGTTCAAGACCATCCTGGCCAACATGGTGAAACCCTGTCTCTACTAAAAATACAAAAATTAGCCAGGCGTAGTGGTGGGTGCCTATAATCCCAGCTACTCGGAGGCTGAGGCAGGAGAATCACTTAAACCTGGGAGGCAGAGGTTGCCGTGAGCCGAGATTGTGCCACCGCACTCCAGCCTGGGTGACAGAGCGAGACTCCATCCATCTCAAAAAATAAATAAATAAATAAAAAATAAATTGGATGGATAATTGGAAAGGGGAATGGCTAACAAATATAAAAGTGCAGCCAAAAAAAATGAGGATGATAAGACTGGAAGTGAAATTGTATATGAAGCTGTGGCATGAACTATATCGAAAGTCTGATGAATATCATGATATGGTTTGGATGCTTGTCCCCTCCAATTCTCATGTTGAAATGTGACCACCCCAATGTTGGAGGTGGGGCTTAGTGGGAGGTGTTGGGCTATGGGAGTGGATCCCTCAGAAATGGCTTGGTGCCCTCTTCGAGGTAATGAGTGGTAGTAAATACACACAAGAACTGGTTATTTAAAAGAGTGTGGCAGCTCCCCCTCCCTCTCTCTTGCTCCCTCTCTTGCCATGTGATACACTGCTCCCTCTTTGCCCTCTGCCATGATTGTAAGCTTCCTGAGGCCTCACCAGAAGCAGGTGCTGGTGCCATGCTTCTCGTACAGACTGTAGAACCGTGACCCAAATAAACGTCTTTTTTGTATAAATTACCTAGTCTCCAGTGTTCCTTTAGAGCAACACAAAATAAACTGATACATATAATAAACAAGGTAAAGTTGCTTCAACATATTTTTTTTAATTTTTTTCTTTTAATTTACTTTTTTTTCTTTGTTGCCCGGGCTAGTCTCGAACTCCTGAGCTGAAGCAATCCTCCCACCTCAGCCTCCCAAAGTGCTGGGATTACAGGCATGAGCCGCCACGCCCAGGCTGCTTCAACATCTTTTAGTTTAAATTGCACTGGAAACAGAAGTCGTTCGTGGTTGAAATGGAATGTTTACTTCTATGTTGAACTGAAGACTGTAATTTGTTAACAATCCCCATTGGTTTGGCCAGCATTCAGGCTGAAGCATTGAAGTTAATTGCCACATTGACAGAAAACAGTAATTTCAAGGAGACTGCAGAAACTTTTACTAACGGTAAAGAGTGGTTTGTTTCATCATTTCAGAAGTTGGCATGAATTGATTAATGTGAAACTGTCAAGCACAGATGAGGATGTTGCTGTGAAATCTATCCCCAGATGTCAAGGATTTTTTTTTTTTTTTTGTCAGTGTCTCGTTCTGTTGCCCAAACTGTACTGCAGTGGCACAATCATGGCTCACTGCAGCCTCAAACTCCTGAGCTCAAGCAATCCTCCTGCCTCAGCCTCCCAAGTAGCTTAGATGCTAGGCATGTGCCACCACACCCAGCTAGGTTTTTACATTTTTTTAGAGGCCAGGGGCGGTGGCTCATGCCTGTAATCCCAACACTTTGGGAGGCCATGGCTGGCGGATCACCTAAGGTCAGGAGTTTGAGACCAGGCTGGCCAACATGGTGAAACCCCGTCTCTACTAAAAATACAAAAATTAGGCCAGGCGTGGTGGCACACGACTGTAATCCCAACACTTTGGGAGACCAAGGAGGGCAGGTCACCAGGTCAGGAGTTCGAGACCAGCCTGGCCAGCATAGTGAAACCCCATCTCTACTAAAAATACAAAAAAAAATTTTTTTTTGTAGAAATGGGGTCTCACTATATTGCCCAGGCTGGTCTTGAACTCCTGAGCTCAGGCAATCCTCCCGCCTTAGCCTCCCAAAATGTTAAGGACTATAGGCATGAGCTACCACATCCAGCTGATTTTGTTTTTTTAACTAACCACTATACTAACGAGGATCAAGGATAATTATTACAGCAGGCAGTGGTTACAAAAAGGATAAAGATATCCTAGAAGAAATGCCGCTGGCAAAAAGTTTAAAAGAACTTGGAGATATTTCACAACGTTGGAAGTACAAAGGATAAGATGTTGAAAGTTGATCCAAACTTAGGAAGGAGTATGACAATTTGCCAAGGCATGGAAAACGTGTTTTTTTTCTTTCTTTTGAGACGGAGTCTTGCTCTTGTCACCCAGGCTGGAGTGCAATAGCGCAATCTCGGGTCACTGCAACCTCCACCTTCCAGGTTCAAGTGATTCTCCTGCCTCAGCCTCCTGAGTAGCTGGGATTATAGGCGCCCACCACAACACCCAGCTAATTTTTGTATCTTTAATAGAGACGGGGTTTCACCATGTTGGGCAGGCTGGTCTTAAACTCCTGACCTCAAGTGATCTGCCCGCCTTGACCTCCCAAAGTGCTGGGATTACAGGCATGAGTCACCGTGCCCGGCCTTCTTTTTCTTTTTTTTTTTTTGAGACAAGGCCTCACCCTGTCACCCAGGCTGGAGTGCAGTGGTGTGATCATGGCTTACTGCAACCTTGAACTCCTGGGCTCAAGCTGCCATCCTCCTGCCTCAGCCTCCTGAGCAGCTAGGACTTCAGGCATGCGCCACCACATTTGGCTGTTGTGTTTTTTCTTTTTCTTTTTTTTATTTTTGTAGAGACAGGGTCTCACTATGTTGCCCAGGCTGTTCTCAAACACCTGGCCTCAAGCTATCTTTCTACCTTGACCTCCCAAAGTGCTGGAATTACAGGTGTGAGCCACCATGCTCAGCCCATATATAGTATTTATAATCGTTCTCTTTGGTGTGGATGAAACACATCTCTATCAGACTGGCTCATGGGTGCAGAATTCCATAGGTACTTACTGAAAAACAGAAAATTGTTTCCTATAATCATGATATTTGAAGGATAGTTTGTCTGAATATAAAATCCTGGCTCACACTTGTAAAGGTGTAATGTCTAAAACCTGCTGCTCCATTGCTGTCTTGCTTTGTATGCTGGTTTAAAAAGTCTGCTGTTGGCCTGGCGCAGTGGCTCACGCCTGTAATCCCAGCACTTTGGGAGTCGGAGGCCGGCGGATCATGAGGTCAGGAGATTAAGACCATCTGGCTAACATGGTGAAACCCCGTCTCTACTAAAAAAAAATACAAAAAATTAGCCAGGTGTGGTGGTGGGCACCTGTAGTCCCAGCTACTCGGGAGGCTGAGGCAGGAGAATGGTGTGAACCTGGGAGGTGGAGCCTGCAGTGAGCTGAGATCGCGCCATCACACTCCTGCCTGGGCGACAGAGCGAGACTCCATCTCAAAAAAAAAAAAAGTCTGCTGTCATTCTCATTATTTCATTATTTTGCCTTTGTGAGTTATTTGATCTTTTTGCCTGGAGTCCTTGAGGGTTTTTTTAAAAGAGTCTTTGAGGCCGGGCACAGTGGCTCACACCTGTAATCCCAGTACTTTGGGAGGCCGAGGTGGGCAGATTACCTGACGTCAGGAGTTCCAGACCAGCCTGGCCAACATGGCGAAACCTCGTCTCTACCAAAAATACAAAAATTATCCAGGCGTGGTGTCAGGTGACTGTAATCCCAGTTACTCGGGAGGCTGAGGCAGGACAATCACTTGAATCCAGGAGGTGGAGGTTGCAGTGAGCCAAGATCATGCCACTGCACTCCAGCCTGGTTGACAGAGTGAGACTCCGTTTCAAAAAAAAAAAAAAAAAAAAAAAAAAGTCTTTGAAATTAGAGTTTTACTAGGATATGTTTCAAAGTTGATCACACTGAGTGAATCTGCCCACATTCCCAATGGGCTCTTCCAATGTGCAGAGTTTTTGCTCCTGGACAGTTTTCTTACAGTGTTAAATATTAGTTGTGGTTTACTTGTTTTTCTTTAGGGACTCCAATAATACACATGTGATTCCTTCTTTGAGTATATTCTGTTTCCATTACTTTCTTTGGACCCAGCCTACTTCTTTATCTCATTTTCATTCTCTTGCTTGGTTACCTGTATTCCTTCAATGCCCCTTATTAAATTTTTATTTGAATTTATTCTCCCTTGGGCATCTTGTAATTTAATCTTTACTTCTAGATAATTTTGTCTGTTTATTCCATTTCTTTCCTGAGTTCAACCAAATCTATTTTCATTTCTTCCTCTATTTTGTCTATTTCTGTTCTTTGTTTTTAAATTTCCCACCCAAAATGGTTTTGCATGTCTTCAAATGCTTGTTTTGCATATATTTGGCTCTGTTTAGTGTTGTATTACAGCTTTCTTCTTCTTCATGGCTATTGTTTCAGAGGTTTGTGTGAATTTTCCTTGGTTCATATGTGATGAAATTCATTTTCTGATATTTTGCAATAGCTGTATGAACCTATCTTTTCATTATTCATTTTTGTGGTATTGGGTGTTTTACAAGATCCCTAGATAACGCGCCCTCTTCTGGCAACATTGTGAAGTCCAGATGCTTTAGTGAATTTGTTTTTGCAGGGGTGGGGGTTGTGGGCCTTCTTTTTTTTTTTTTTGTCTTGGAGGGCAATTAAACTTCTCCATTTGCCTCTCTCTTCACACCCAAATGCCAAAGGACACTTTTCCTTTCTTTTGTGGGTAGTTGCTCCCCAAGGATCTATGTGTTTCCAAGACTGTGGCTTCACATTTCACGTATAACTTTTTTTTGAGACAAAGTCTCGCTCTGTCATCCAGGCTGGAGTGCAGTGGCACAATCTCAGCTCACTGCAACCTCCACCTCCTCGGTTCAAGCGATTCTCCTGCCTTAGCCTCCTGAGTAGCTGGGACTACAGGCACATGCCACCATACCTGGCTAATTTTGTATTTTTAGTAGAGATGGGATTTCACCATGTTGGCCAGGCTGGTCTCGAACTCCTGACCTCAGGTGATCCACCTGTCTTGGCCTCCCAAAGTGCTGGGATTACAGGCGTGAGCCACCATGCCTGGCCTCACGTGTACTTTTAACCCACCCCCACCTATTGTCCCAGCTCTGACACTACTGCAGACACTTTTGAACATTTTCAGGCTCAAGGTGTACTTAGTGTTTTTGGTGAGGTCTTAGATCAAGCTTAAGCCCCATTACAACTCCCTCCTCTCCTTTGCCCCAGTTTTCCTCAGCCAGTCTTGTGGCAGGTGGGGCTGGAATGGGTGCGTGGGAAGGAAAGTCTGAGCTGTCACTTGTTTTTCCTTTTTCTTTCTTTTCTTCTCTTCTCTTTCTTTCTTTTTTCTTTCTTTCTTGTCTCACTCTGTCACCCAGGCTGGAGTGCAGTGGTGCAATCAAAGCTCAGTACAGCCTGGACCTCCTAGGCTCAAATAATCCTCATATCTCAGCCTCCCAAGTAGCTAGAACTGCAGGTGCACACAACCACACCCAGCTAATTTTTGTATTTTTTGTAAAGACAGGTTTTCGCCATGTTGCCCAGGCTAGTTTCGAACTCCTGGGCTCAAGGAATCTGTCCACCTCAACCTCCCAAAGTGCTGGGATTACAAACGTGAGTCACCACGCCCGGCCAGGTAATTTCTATGTTATTTGTTTTTCTTGTTCTTTTTAAGTTTGAGCATTCTTGTCTCCAAGTTATCCTGAGGGCTTGCTGTTGCATAATTTTATCTTTTCTCCTCATTCCATATTGTTTTTCTAGGCGACACTGGAGACCTACAGTGCTACCATTGTCCTCCTACCTGAAAGCCTCTGACAAAATATTGTCTTCCCATTCCATTGAAGGTTCAGAGGCCTCAGTGTCCAAGGGAGAACGCCGCCAGGAATGGACACTGCATAGCTTTTTTTGAACTGGAAGTAAAGGCTGCCCCGCTGTCGCTTTGCCTCAGGACCAAGAGCTCGAAGAGGAAGACTGACCCTGACTGTCCACCGAGAAGCTGTTGCTGCCATACAACGGAGACAAGGAGTCCATCGTATCCAGGGGATCCCCTGAAATATCTCTGAGGATTGCCAGGTTCAGTGACAGTGTTAATGAAAGCCTCAAGTGACCCAATACAAGCAGAATAACCAAGGACTCAGACCCTTCAGGAATGAAGTTTGGGTCACCTTATGAAGTAAAGGAACCAAAGGAACATAGAATGGGTATGGAAGAAAGAAGTTGTAAATATCAATCCAGGGTTAACAGATAAAATACAGGATGCTCAGTGTTAAAAGGAAAACTTTAGCTCAGGTAAGTTTCACAGTGTTTAACTGAGCAAAGAACAATTCAAGAATCAGGCAGCCTCTCATGCCAGAGTGGGCTCAGAGACTCCAGTGCAGCCATGTGGTGGAAGATTTATGGACAGAAAGGAAAATGAAGTACAGAAAACACAAGTGAGATATAGAAACCAGCCAGATTGGTTACAGATTGGTGTTTGTCTTATCTGAACACAGTTTGAACAGTTGGCCACCTTTGATTAGCCAAAACTCAGTGATTGCCACAAGCGTTGGCTACAGTCTGTTTACAAGTCCATTTAGGTTATAGTTTACGATGTACAGAGAAACCTTTAGGCCAAACTTAAAATATGTAAGGAGGCAGCTTTAGGCTAAACAAGATTTAACACTGGTTATAGCCCGGGCACAGTGGCTCACACCTGTAACCCCAGCACCTTGGGAGGCTGAGGCGGGTGGATCACTTGAGGCTAGGAGTTGGAGACCAGCCTGGCCATCATGGCAAAACCTTGTCTTTACTAAAAATACAAGAATTAGCCAGGTGTGGTGGCACATGCCTGTTATCTCAGCTACTCAGGAGGTTGAGGCACAAGAATAGGCTGAACTCAGGAGGCGGAGGTTGCAGTAAGCCAAGATCACACCACTGCACTCCAGACTGGGCAACAGAGCAAGACTGTCTCAAAAAAAAAAAGAAAAAAACAAAAACAACAAAAAAACCCCACCACTTATATCTGAACCTTGGAGAAACAACTACTGGATTTTTAGTGTAAGTATGTCCTATTAACAACTAAAAAATTCATTGCTTCTCCAAAATTCAAACTTAAATGCACATCCTATATAATATTTTTATTTGCTAAACCTAGGAACCCTAATTAGGGCCTCGTAACGCATTGCACAAAAGATTCATACTTTCTTCCTTGCATGAAAAATAGAGATTAACCGATATCTTTCCCCATCTTTTCCCTTGTTTCATATAAAGTGTATTATTGATAATTGTTAATGAAAAAAATAAAAGATACACAATTTATAAATTTTGAGAGGAGGAGACTTTATTTCTTATAAAGGGTTAGGCTGGGCCTGGTGGCTCACACCTATAATCCCAGCACTTTGGGAGGCCAAGGCAGGAGGATCACTTGAACCCAGGAGGCCTTAACCAGCCTGGACAACATAGTAAGACCCCATCTCTACAAAAAATTTTACAAATTAGCCAGGTGTGGTGGCATGCACCTGTAGTCTTAGCCACCCCGGAGGCTGAGGCAGGAGGATCACTTTTGCCCAGGAGTTTGAGGTTGTAGTGAGCTATGATCGCACCACTGCACTCCAGCCTCAGAAAGGGAGTGAGACCTGCTGGGAAGCATGTCTCCAGCCAAGACCAGAGACAGGCACTTCAAAGAAGGAGGGGTTAGGGTAGGAGCTTCATGCTCAATGGATTGACTAAACATACACATTCAACAGGTTACATGAGGAGCTATGAATATTCATGAAAGTGGTTCTGACACATGCATATTGAACAAACATGCATGCAACATACAACCCATGGTCACTTTGGGGTGGAGACGTAACATTTAAATGTATTATAATTAGGCCCTATATGGCAAAAGGTCTTTTCAGGACACAAAGACATGCAAGTGCAGGAGCTCTGTAAGCCAGCCAGAACCAGTCCATGATGGGTGGTCACCTTGTCAGGAAAAAGTTACTGAAATCAGTCACTTGTCCAACCAAAGCTGTAGTTATGGCTGGTGGAACAGTGGTTGGAGGTCAGTTAGTCAGCATCTGATGAAGCTGAAAATGTTTTTAATATTGCTTATCTCAAAGCCAGTGCTTGGACCGGGTGCGGTGGCTCACGCCTGTAATCCCAACACTTTGGGAGGCTGAGGCGGGCAGATCACCTGAGGTCAGGAGTTCAAGACCAGCCTGGCCAATATGGTGAAACCCCATCTCTACTAAAAATACAAAAACTAGCCGGGTGTGGTGGCGGACACCTGTAATCCCAGTTACTCAGGAGGCTGAGGCAGGAGAATCACTTGAACCTGGGAGGCAGAGGTTGCAGTGAGCCAAGATCATGCCACTGCACTCCAGCCTGGGCGACAGAGTAAGACTCCGTCTCAAAACAAACAAACAAACAAAAAAAAGTGGTTTTTGTTTTGTTTTGTTTTTAAGCTTTTTAGCTGCTACAGGGAAAAAAAAACCAAAAACAAAAAACCTTGTGCAGTTAGAACATAGTTTATTCATAAGTTGGGGGCAGGGGAGGCGGGGCATGAAGGCAGGCCCTACATGACTTAACACTTGCTTGGCATGGCCTTAGGTCCTGTTTACAATTTGGTATCTTATTGCCACAGAGTCTGTCCTGCCCATCTCATGATCCCTATTTTGTTCATTCATGCTGGGCAGCTGTGTCTAAACCATAAAGGGATGGGGTATAACAAGTTGCATCTGACCTCCCAACCCATCAGGGCCAGGAATTGTTTTAAGTTTTTTCTGACATTCCCTTGGCCACAAGGTGGCATCTGTTCAGTCGGTGGGGTTTTAGGATTTTTAGTTTACATAACTGATTTGATAATCCAGGGCATTTGTTACAGCGTATCCAGGTGAGATTATGACTCAACTATTTAGCACCTCCATCTCAACATGTACTTCCCCAACGGTCATGGCAGAGGAAGAGAGGGCTGGAAAATTGAGCACTGGCAATGACATATTTTGCCCCAAAACTGACCCCTTCACATTTCTTTTTTCTTTTTTGAGACGGAGTCCCGCTCTGTCATCCAGGCTGGAGTGTAGTGGCCCAATCTCAGTTCACTGCAAACTCCACCTCCCGGGTTCAAGCGATTCTCCTGCCTCAGCCTCCTGAGTAGCTGGGATTATGGGCACGCCACCACACCCGGCTAATTTTTGTATTTTTAGTAGAGACGGGTTTCACCATGTTGGCCAGGCTGGTCTCAAATTCCTCACCTCAGGTGATCAACCCGCCTCGGCCTCCCAAAATGCTGGGACTACAGGTGTGAGCCACCGCCCCCAGCCCTTGACTCCCTTCACATTTCATTAGCCAGAGCTGGGCTTGTGGCCAGACCTGCCTTGAAGGAGGCAAGGAAGGGTATGTGAACATGAGCAACGTCCACACAGGTGGACAAGGTGACCCATGTGACTTTGGTTCCCTCTCTTTAGGAAGAATTTTTGGTTGTACTTGGGACAGTTACAGGCATGCTGCTATTGCCATGATCTTCGGGAAGCTGAAGTGATGAGCAGCAGTGTGTGATTCTGAGGACACAGAGGGCTGGGGTCTAGGAGCTATCTCAGGTGGGCTCAGTCAGTGCCATCCTCCCTTTTGGTGCCTCCCTAGAAGTGCTGAGAAGATGCAAAACCAAAAGCTTTTACTCCAACATTGCTTAGCCAAGCTAAGCACATGCATTCCCTATGATTCAGCAATTCTGCTCCTAGCATGTATCCCAGAGAATTGTCCCATGGGTCCATAGGGGCATACAAGAATGGCCATTGCAGCAAAGTTCTGGTTGGGGTAGGGGGAGCTGAAGGTCATCTGGTGTCCACAACTGGAGGAATGGATGGATAAAATGGGATGGACGCACAAGTGGGCAGACAGATGGGTGAAAGGATGGTCAGTCCTTACATGGACCAGTTTCCTTATTCTTAGGCTAAGGATTAGCATCTCCAGGCAAAAAGAAAACGTTTCTGGATTCCCTTGCCACTGGAGTTCCGTGGAAGAGAGAAATGGAGTCCACTAATGAGGTGTCCTTTGAAGGATATGGATGGAGGACACAGGGCCAAGGAAATTTGCTCTGCGGGCCCAGCCTTGGAGATGTTCAGTCCTTCTGCAGCAGCACCACGCTTCTGGCTTTGTGGGTGTCAGGAGGCAGGAGTGGCAGTCCCACCCCATGTCCCAGGGCCCAAGCCCAGCTTCCTGGGTGCTTACAGGGGATGGCAGGCAGGACAGTACGTTCTGATCCCAGCTCCAGTGGGAGCTTCCTGGAGGCGACTTCTCCAGCCTTCCCATGTACTTTAAGTACCCTGATTCCCTTAAATCCCCTTCTGCCAAAAACAGCTGGAGAAGTTTCTGTTTCCTGAAACTGACCCCTTCCTGATTTGGAAATGACTTGCCGAGGTGACAAAGTTATTGCCACATCTCAAGTTTGAGACAGGCCTCCTGACTCCACCTATTAACAGTACCACTGTCCCAGGCCCTTCCTTTTTTTCTTTTTTTGAGACAGAGCCTTGCTCTGTCGCCCAGGCTGGAGTGCAGTGGCGTGATCTCGGCTCACTGCAACTTCTGCCTCCCAGGTTCAAGCAATTCTCCTGCCTCAGCCTCCCAAGTAGCTGGGATTACAGGTGCCCGCCACCACGCCCGGCTAATTTTTGTATTTTTATTAGACACAGGGTTTCGCCATGCTGGCCAGGCTGATCTCGAACACCTGGCCTCAGGTGATCCACCCGCCTCAGCCTCTCAAAGTGCTGGGATTACAGGCATGAGCCACCGCACCCAGCCCAGGCCCGTCTTTTCTCTCCTAGTCTGCCCCAATCAGAAGGATCAGGAGGGGTAAAGCTGGCCCATGGGGAACCTGTGGCTGGGAGCCCATGAGGCAGGGGCAGCAGAAGAGGGCAGAGACGGTTGGGACCTCTGTGGCCCTGGCTGAGGTCTGCTCTGATGGCATGGTAATGGAAACCTGCTACCAGATGACAAAACACTATTACCAAACAGCTGGGTGACCTTAGGAAAATCACTCAACCGCTCCTGCCTACGGATTTCCTCATCTGCGGGGCCCTGCAGAGCTGTTGCAAGGATGAAATGAGGCAACGTACATGTGCCTGGCAACACAGCTGACCCCACACAGCTCAATCCTCAGTGTTTGCATGTTTGGGAAAAAAAAACAACAACTAGAGGAACTAGTTCTTCTTACCTGGGAAGATTCCTAAGCACAAATTAGGTTTCTTAGGGGCTGAGATTAGAAAAAACTTGGTCTCAGACCCTAGACCTTATTAGCAGGCCCTTCCTAGAGCTGGCTCTAATCGGCACAGCTTGGGAAGCTCTCCACCTGGCCACTGCAGTCTTTCTGTTTCTGGCTTAGGCCCACTGGCCTGCCTGGCGTGAGCTCCCTGGGGCAGGGAGCTTGCAAACCTTGGGAGTTGAGAAGCACTGGCTCGGCCAGGTGTGGGGGCTCACACCAGTAATCCCAACACTTTGGTGAGGCTGAGGCAGAAGAGTCATTTAAGCCCAGGAGTTCGGGACCAGCCTAGGAAACAGGGAGATCCTGTCTGCAAAAAATACAGTGGTGACTCACACCTGTAGTCCCAGCTACTCGGGAGGCAGGCTGAGATGGGAGGATCACCTGAGCCTGAGAGGCAGAGTCTGCAATGATCCCTAATCACACCACTGCACTCCAGAGCGCCAGAGTGAGATCCTGTCTTTAACCCCTCCCCGAAAAAAAAAGAAAGAAAAGTACTGTCCAACAGGTCAGGTCCACACTCTAGCTTCAGTCTTCTTCCTAAATCACTGAGTGGCCTTGGGCAAGGCCAGACCCTCTCTGGGAAGCAGAAAGGAGATTTTTCCCCTGCCTCCTGGGCAGAGATTCTGGAGAGCGCTAGTGTGTCTGGGTGAGAAGGAACTCTGTAGCTCTGCAGTGCCGGGTTCTGTCTGGAAGCCTTCTTGAGGCCTATGACCCTGCTATGGTTTGAATGTTTGGCCCCTCCCACGCTCACGTTGAAATGCGATTGCCACTGTAACAGTATAAGATTAGACCCTAAGAAGTGGTCAGGCCACGAGGGCTCTGCCCTCCTGCGTGGACTCAGGCCGTTATCTTGGGAGTGGGTTCGCTCTCTCCCCTCACTCCTGTCACTCTGTCCTCTGTCATGGGAAGATGCAGAAGGGTCCTCACTGGGCTCCGGGCCCTCCACTATGGACTTCCCAGCCTCCAGAGCTCTGAGCCAATACATTTCTGTTTATTATAACTTACCCCGTCTCAGGGATCTTGCTAGAGCAGCAAAAACAGACTAAGACAGACCCTCACCCCCAGGAGCCTGCTCCCAACCGGGGCCCAAAAGAAAACAAGCCAGCGAGGGCACTGCGGAATGCAGGGTTTTGGCGACAGAGCTACAGGAGTGTGCCTTGGCCCCCACAAGGGCCACAGTCCTGCCCCCACCTGGTCTCCCGGGGCTCAGACAGCAGCCGCCAACCCACGGAGGTAGTCCCCCGCCAGGGGCAGCACGGCCCAGTCATCGGTCCGCAGGGCCACAGGCACTCCATCTGCCAGGGCCGCCTCCAGCCGCAGCAGCAGCTTTGAGTCCGGGGGCAGGTGGATCGCTACACAGTAGCTGGTAGGAGGCTGGGCCACCACCACAAAAGGCTCCAGGTGGCGGGACACCAAGCCCTCCAGGCCCTGTGGCCCAAGTGGACACCACACACGACTCTCAGCACCCTCTGGCAGGCAGGAATCCCAGAGCTCCTCAAAGAAGCCCAGCCCGGCCCCCTCTGGAGGCTGCGGGAAAGGCAGAAAGAGGTCGGCAAAGTTCACGAACAGGGGTGGCAAGTGGGCATGGCACGTGAGACCAGTGGATGTGGTGTAAAGGGCATGGACATCCAGCCGTGCAGGGGCCGGGCATCGGGGCTGCAGCGGCAGGAGCAGAGGGCGGGCAGGGCGGCCAGGACACAGGCAGGGCACATGGACAGCCTCCAGGGGTGCATACAGCTGTCCTTCCACACGGAAGCGCAGCTCCAGAGAGTAGATGGGCTCCAGCGCCTCCGGCTGGAGCTTCAACACTGGGAGTGGGCCCTTGACCCGATGGGACCCCACGCTCAGCCGTACCAGGGCCGGTGCCTCCTGCACCATCAGTGCTGCCACAAAGCCCTGGTTCTCGGCCACCAGTGAAGAGGCCAGTGCAGGTGCGGCAAGCGAGGGGCCCAGGGCCACCCCCAACTTGGGTGCTGCCAGGTGTGCCAGCAGGATGTAGTAGAGGCGGGCGTGGTCACGCCCATCAGGGTCCTCCAGCTGCCTGGCCAGCACCTGCAGCAAGTCGACCAGGCCGCCCCTCACCCCTGCCCGCAGCAGCGCCCGGCAGACCCGCAGCAGGCCCTGCTGTAGGTCCCAGTTCGTGCAGTGGGCAGCCGCGGCCTGTAGAAAGTTGAGGGTAGCACTCTGGGCATCTCCATCTGCCACCTTTGCCAGCATTTGCAAGTGCCAGCAAAGAGCTTCATCCCTGCCCGGCCTGGACACCACCATCTGCCGCAACACCACCTTCAGGGGCTCCCTCAGCTCAGAGTCCACCTGATCCAAGAGGTCCACAAAGTGGGGAGCCAGCATGGGCCGGGCTTGGTACAGCTGGGCCAGTCCGTGGATCAAGGGGGTCAGCACCGTAGGTTGCCCAGCCAGGCAGCAGGCCACCAGATATGAGGCCTGGAAGCAGAGAGTGGCCAAGGCCCGGGGGCCCCCATCCAGGGCTGCCCGCTGCCGCAAGCCAGCCAGCAGCTCTTCCAGGTAGTGCCGTGGGCTTGGAAGCTGGCCTTTCTCCTCTTCTTCCTCCTCGGCACAGAGCAGGCACAGTAAATGCAGGCGGGCCAGGAGGGCCATTGGGTCATGCAGGAGACTGGGCAGGAGACCACGGCATAGCTGGGGCCCTAGCAGCAGTGGGGCAGCCTCCTCACCTTCAGGGCCCAGTGGCCAGTTCTCAGGGAAGCTCAGGACGCAGTGCAGGTAAAAGAGATGGGTGGGCGGAGGCAGAGCAGGGTGCTGGGCAGCCAAGGTGAGCCGGCGGAGCAGCAACGCTTCATCCTGGGCTGTGAACAAGGCCTCACCAAAGGCCGCCTTGAGCGCAAGCACGGCGTGCAACAGTGTCAGCTGTGCTGTGCCTAGCAGCCGTACCAGCTGCGGCTTGAAGAGTGCCGGTGGCTGTCCCTGCAGACCCCGCAGGGCCCAGCCCAGCAGCCACAGGAGCTGGGCCTGGGCCACAGGAGTGAGCAGATAGGAGGTGTCCAGAAGCTGGATCACCGCAGCCCGCAGCTCGCGCGCCTCCTCAGGGCTGTGCTCTCGTGCTGTAAGGCTACGCTCCCCCTCTCCCTCCTCAGCTGCCGGCCAGCTGGGTGCCTGGGGCTGAAGGCGTCCATCGCCCTCCTCCACTAGTGTCCAATCCCAGGGACCACCCCCAGTTGGGGAGACCTTATCTGTGAGCAGTCCCCCCAGGCCAGCCCCAACCCGGAACTGGAGCACCAAGGTGTTGCGCAAAGCGAGGGCCAGCAACAGGCTGAGTGGCTGGACAGGGCCTTCCTGCCCCAGCAGGCCCCGCAGCAACCCCAGGGAGCCCCCCAGCAGCCCGGGCTTGCAGCTCTCTAGCTCTCGCAGGCACTCGCAGGCCGTGGCCTGCAAGGGGCGCTGTTCCGAGGCGGGGACAAAGCCTCGCCCCGGATCGCTACCCGCGGCCAGGCCGAGCAGTAGGGGTAGGAGCCGGCAGGAGGCGCCCGAGGTGGGGCCCAGCGCGCCGCCCGCCGCCAGGGCAGTGGTGGCCGCCAGCAGCAGTGGCCGACGGAGAGCTGAGGGCCGCGGGGGTAGGAGGACCAAGGTGTCCAACAGGGAGGTGGCGGCCACCTCGGCCGCAGAGGCGTCGGGCCACAGCTGCGCAGGGTACTCCATGCTCAGGGCCAGCAGGGAAACCTGGATGGGGGATTAGGAGGGAATCACGAAGATGAGGTTCATGACGCGGCGGGCTGGGGTGACCCTGCGGAACGGGGCAGGGGACGCGTGGGGGCCTACCTTGGTCTGTTCGCTCAGCTTCTCACTTCTCAGGTCGCTCAGCAGGTCGCGACCCAAATCCTCCCCCTCGGGACCTGCCATGAAGGCAGACGGGCTGGCCCGGAAGGCCCCCAAGCGCTGGGCCCAGGCGTCCCGGCTCAGGGGCCCCATGGTGAGGCTCGCGGGCCCCTGCGCAGGGAAGAGGGACCCTCAGGCCGCAGCCACCGGGAGCGCGGGGCCCGCTGCCGACCCCGAGGGGCTGCGGTCACCCCCAGACGCCGCGCAGATGCCGGCGGGACCCGCGCCCGGCTCCCACGGTGAGACCAGGGCTCTCGGGGCCGACGCCAGAGCTGGGCGCCGGGGCCCCCGTGGGACGGGACAGGAGCGGGGCCGGGGAGGGTGCGTGCCGAGAGCTCGTTAGGCCGCCTCCCTCCCGCCCGCGGCCCGCACCGAAACCACAGCGCCACCCCGGCCCCCGGCGCCGGCGGTAACGGGCCGCGCTCGCCGCCTGACTCAGCCGCCGCGGGCGCTCAGGCCGGCCGGCTCCTTCCGGGCTGGCGGCGCGGGGCGGGGCGCGGCGCGGGGGCGGCCGAGTCCGGGCGGGGAGGGGCGGGGCGTAACGGGGCCACCGCCTCCCGCAGGTGCCGACTCGCAGGTTTCGCGGGGGCTGACTAACTGTCCCGCCGCGCAGGCCCCCTTCCCCCAAACCGCCGCAGGCCCGGGCAGGAAAGGCGGAGGGGAGTGGGTAGGGGTGGCGGAGCGGGGTGGGCCTGGGCCCCAGATGCCGGGTACCGCGGCGCAGGGCTGCGATCCCGCGGCCCTCGGCGGACAGCGGCCCGGTCCCACCAGCGCCCGCCAAGCCGCGCAGGGCGGCAGCCAGCGCGCCCCCCGCCGGCGCCGGGGCACACCGCACCCTGCGCCAGACGCGCGGCCCCGGGGGGCGTGGGTGCGGGTCCTGGGGCTCCCGGAGTGGCCGCTGGGGGTGAGCAAGGTGCGGTCGCAGGGCGCCCGCAGGAAAAGCGCCCCAGCTGAACCGGTCCGGCGGGCGCCGCAGGGCTTGGCTTCGCTTCCCTGACGCCTGCCCGGGCCCCCAGCCCGCTCGGCTTGGGGGCGAGGAGCCGGCGCCGCGGTTGCGGCCAGCCAGGAGCTTCTGACCTTTGTTTGCCCGAGGCCGCGCTGGCGGCCCGCAGGGGTCGTGACGGCGAGGGCGGGGCAGGGCCCTAAGTCGAAAACAACGGGATCCATACTCGGGAAGTGCGGGCTGTCAGGGCCTGGCCGGTCACGGGGCTCGAGGCATGCCTAGCGATGGGGAAAACAGGCCCGGGAGTAGGGCGGCCTTGCCAACCGAGACCTGGGGCCAAGCCGGGCCGGAACCCAGCACTCCTGACTTCAGTGGGCTGGATTCTGGCTGTTTGGGGGCATTCGGGGGTCTGGGCCGCGGTCTTTCCCAGGCCAGAGGCCCAGGTTGCAGGTGCCCCACAGACCACCGGTTTCCAGGGCACAGAACCGCCGGCGCCCAAACCCCACCACCCCTCTGGCTCCAATTAGCCGCTTTGAAGATGAAACAGGCCTGAGCCCCCATGCAAGCCAGTGCCAGCTGGCCTCTCCCTACCCCATCCTGCTCCAGATGGGAGGTGGTGGAGAGTTGAGGGGTGGAGAATGCCAAAAAGGAGGCTGTCTGGGTGCCCTTGGGGATGGAGAGATAGAGACCCACCCGGAGGGACAGGTCCAGCCAGAAGGCCCAGTCCCGGCTCCTCTAGGCCCTGGCTCCACAGTTGACTCACAGGCGGCAGCCCCAAACTACTTCCCTCTAGGTGCCTCAGTTTCCCCATCTATAAAATGGGAGTGATAACTCCCACCCAAGAGGCTGTGGGGTGAGGCAGCTTGGCTAATTAAACCCAAGATGAAAGAGGCAGGATGAGAGCAGCCCTGGGAAGGGGAGGCAGCCTGCAGTAGGAGCCAGTCTGGTTTCTCTGTCTGAGCCCAGAGGGTGCTGGTAACTGCACATCCCCGGCCCTCACAACCCTCACGGTGAGGCAGGAATGATCATTAAACTTCCTGCAGAGTTGAGAAGACAGGTTTCCAAGGATCAGGGGGCCTGACACTGGCTCTGGCCCCGGCTCAGCCTCTGACAGCGTGGCCTCTGCACACCTCCTGCCTGAGTCTTGACTCCTTGAGGCTGAGGGTCTGGAGGGAGGGAACCCACTTGTCTCCAATACTGCAGTGGACGAATCCGCATGGACTTACTGAGGCTCACAGCAACCCCAGGTACCGAGAGTGGGTATCAGATGAGGAAAGGGAAGCCCACAGAGGTACGGTCTCTCAGTCACAGAGCCCCTCAGAGGTGGAGCCTCGACTTCCACAAACAGCCCCTTGTTGCATCTGACCTGGTCCTCCCCCCACACCAGGTACCCTCAGCCCTCTTGGGTGTCCAGGTCCCTGGATGGGCCCTGTTCTCACCTGTCTGCTCCCCTATTGGCGGGTGGTGCTGGCTCTGTCCCTGGCAAGGCCAGGCATGGAGCTGAGCTCAGACTGTCATCGGACTCACCCGGGACAGCAACATCCCAGTCGAGGGCCCAGGTGTGGGCCACTGCCAGATGCTGAGCTGGGAATTCCCCACTCCATGCCCTCCCTCATTTCTTCTCCTGCTGAGTTTCTGTCCTCCCCATGCAGCCCAGTTGTGGGCAGACACTAAACACAAGGCTTGTAAAAGGGAAAGTCAGCTTCCCAAGGGGTCCTGAGCCTCAGTTTTCTCATCTGTAAAATCGGGCTACAACAAACACACCCTCGCAGCACTGGCTGCTGGGGATACAGGAAGGCTTAGGAAAGAACGAGTCAATAGGCAAAGCCATGGAGATAGAGCAGATAGTGGGTGCTGGGCCAGGGGGAAGGGAGACACAGTGACAGCTAATGAGTACAGGGTTTTCTTTGGGGCCATGAAAATGTTCTGAGATTTAGTGATGATGGTTGTACAGCTCTGTGAGGTTACTAAAAACCAGTGAATTGTACATCTTATAAAAGGGTGAATTTGATGGTATATGAATTCTATCTAAATAAAGCTATTTAAAATGGTGTTTAAAAAGGGGTCCCACCCCAGACCAGCAGGGGCACAAAAAGTAAAAATAAAAAATAAGGCCAGGCACGGTGGCTCACTCCTGTAATCCCAGCACTTTGGGAGGCTGAGGCGGGCAGATCACGAGGTCAGGAGATCGAGACCATCCTGGAGAACATGGTGAAACCCCGTCTCTACTAAAAATACAAAAAAAATTAGCGGGGCATGGTGGCGGGCGCCTGTAGTCCCAGCTACTCAGGAGGCTGAGGCAGGAGAATGGCGTGAACCAGGGGGTCGGAGCTTGCAGTGAGCCGAGATCACGCCACTGCTCTCCAGCCTGGGCGACAGGGAGACTCCATCTCAAAAAAAATAAATAAATAAAAATAAAAAAGTAAAATAAAAAGGGGTCCCTCAAGTTCAGAACTTGCACTGGTAGGGAGGAGAACCAACAATAAACAAGAAAGACAAACGAAACGCCACGGAGTCAAAGCTGTGGCAAAGAAAATAGGATAGTGGGACAGAGGTGGCAGGGGACAAGGATTTAGCTGGGGTGGATGGAGAGGCCCCTCAGAAGAGGGGACATTTGGTTGAAACCTGAATGAAGAAAGGTGGCCAGTAATCCAGTAGGGAAAAGTGTTCCAGGCAGAAGGAGCATTGGGAGGAGGAGCCAGAGCTGGGAACAGGCCAAGGCTTGTTCAGGGGACGCGGGAGACAGCAGTGTGGCTGGCATACAGGGACCCAGCTGGAAGGGAATTGGGAGGTCAGCGGTGGCCCCAGCACGCCAGGCCTCAGGCTCTTATTCCAGCTGCAGTGAAGCCACTGGAGGGTGTGAGCCGAGGGGAGGCCTGGCCTGGGTTTTAACAGCACCTCGTGTGGCCCACCTGCCTCTCCAACCTCAGCTTCCCTACCCTCTCTTCCCCCCACCGCACGGCCAGGTTGCATTTGGGTTTGCGGTACACACTAGGCTCACTCCTGCTCAGGGCCTTGGCATCAGCTGTTCCTTCTGCTGGTCATGGTCTTCTCCACTCTGCACAGCTGGCTCCACCCTCTCATTCAGGCCTCAGCACCCCTACCTGCCACCATCACATTCTCTCGCCAAATGTTCTCTGTGCATCTTAGGCTTCTGCTTACTTGTTTCCTTGTTTCTTTGTCTGCCTTGCCTTGTAGAATCTCAGTGCCTGGCACAGCAGGTTCTCAGGAATTAAGGGATGAATTACGGGATGAATGAACGCCATCTAGCTGGCACTGTGCTGCTAGATGAACAGAGATGTACTGCTAGATGTGGTGAACAGAGCACAGGCCGCCAGCCTTCGTGACACTCACAGTTCAACTCCGTGTTTCCCCGCCGTCACATATATCGTCTGTCTCCTGAGCTGCCCGTGAAGACAGCCACACCACACACCGCGGCCTGTGGGTCAAACCTAACCCACAAAGGTGTTTTGTTGGATCCATTCCATGTTTTAAAATTTTTTGATTAGCTGGGTGTGGTGGCAAACACCTGTAGTCCCAGCTACTCAGGAGGCTGAGGCAGGAGGATCACTTGAGCCCAGTAATTCGAGATTGCACCACTGTGCTCCAGCCCAGGCGACCTGGTGAGACCCCAACTCTTAAAATTATTTTTAAAATAAAAAAATTGAGCTAACATTTAAAAATTAGTTGATTTCACTTACAAATCTGGACTTCTGGCTTCTCTTGGAAAATGGAAAGCTGTGGCCACGTGGGGTTTGTGCACCTGAATGACAGGATTGTGACTGCCGTTTAGATAGGCACATTCTCTCCCGTCCCCCCAACTCTGTTCTCCCCGACGGCCAGGGCCAGTTGTGTTTTATCACTGAATTTGTAGTATTGTCTTCCCATATCTATGTCTCCACCAAAAGTTGGACTGTGAAAGGTGAATGGGTCACAGGAGTCAAGAAAAGAGGATATTCATTCATTCAACAAACATTTATTGATAACCCACTTTGTGCCAGGCACAGCTGTAGATGCTGGAGACATAGCAGTAGACAACACCGCCTCCCACCTGGGGCCCCATTCCACATCCTGTAACTCACTTGTGCAGGGAGGGGTTCCCCTGGCCGGCTTCACTTTATTTACCCAGTGTCCTGTCCCTCTGGACATTGGAGTTGCTCCCTTGATGGGGAAGACTGCCCCTTGTGTCTAGGGACATCTGTGAAGACTTCACCATAGTATCCACCGAGCACCCACTGTGTACCAGCCCATCAGGGCTTGGCACAACAAAACTGCTCAACCAATATTTGTTGAATGAATGAACTAACTGCACCTCTCTCCTAGACAGATTGTGTTTAAGGTTGTTTCTCCTGGATTCACCTCAAAAGATAGGCACATACCAGGTGTTCACTTAATGTCAGTTGAACTCAAAGGTCTGGCTGGGATCAGAGTGGAGGTCACAGCCCTTAGAAAGGCAGGGGAAGAGGCAAACACGAACGCCCCATCCCTGCCCTTAAGTAGGTCAGCGAGTGAAGGAAGCCCAGCCAGCGCCCAAGTGTCACGATGAGAGTGTGGGCTTCATGGAGGCCTCTGAGGAGCGGGGGCATCCCTCCACGTGGGCCTGGGGCCTGAGGAGAGTATGAAGAGTGGCTGGGTGCGCGGGTCCCAGGCTGAACCTCAGCCCAGGGCAGGCCGTGGGTAGGAAGCTCTCCGCGGTGGCCGCAGCAGGGCAAAGGCGGCTGAGCCTTTCCCGGTCTGAGGTCCCCAGCCCTCCGCGCTCCACCAGCCTGGCTGCACCTGAAATCCACCCATTTGGGACAAGGAGGAGTTTTTTTTGAGGATGCATAAGTCCCACTGGCCAAGACACGGGGGTCTGTCGGGCTCTCGGCGCACTCCGCGCAGTTGAAGCCACTTCCTCCGTGAAGCCCTCCGGGCAGAAGGCGGGTTCTCCGACGGGTACTCGGTCGCGCGGTCCGTGCCTCCCCACACACCGGCCGGGGCCGCTCCTGCGGCCCTGCGTGCCTTTTCGCACAAAGCCGGCGCCCAGCAAACACCTCCCCGGCTGAGCCACGAGTTGCTCAGCCAAGCCTTCGGGATCCCGCGCCGCCTGGGCCCAGGCCCGGTTCAACAAGTGCGGACCGGGCCGCCCGTTCCCGCCCGGCGGCTTCGCGCCTCCCCAGGAGCCTCGGGCGCGCCGGGTTGGGCCGGCCCCAGTGGGGCGAGTTTCGTGTCATCACCCGCGGAGCGTGCCAGCGCCGGTGCAAATAACGTTGCCCCCTCCCTCCCGGCTCCGCTCGCTCCGAAACTCCTGTTTGCAAACGCCAGTACGCCTGGCTAGGAGGTCCCGCGGGGGCCGGGCCGGCTGGGCAGCCAGGGGCTGAGTGCCCGAAGCCCGCCCCCCGACCCCGCCCCGCCCGGCCGCCCCGCCCGGGCCGCGAGGCCACCTCACCCGCAGCGGAATGGAAACCGGTTCGACAGGTAACAAATAGGTGGGTTGTCACCGTTATTTCCCAACGCATGCGCCGTCGCTCCCCGGGCCACCCCAAGCTAATTAGATCAGATCACCGCCCCCCACCCCCACCCCCCCCCGCCCCAGCCACCAACACACACCGCCGCGAGCCAATAAAGCGTGAACCCGTCCGTCCGGCTCGCACTTTAAGACTTCCCGAGCGGCGGCGGGGACGCCAGTCGAGCCGGGAGACGCTTACCTGCCGCTTCCCCGCGCCGCCCGGTGCACCTGGCCGCAAGGGACCTCGTTCGCAGGGAAGACGGCGACATTCCGCGGAGGTGGAACCGGCGCGCGCCGTCCGGGCTCGGACCTTCCCCGGAACGTGGGGGCGCCTTAGCGACTCCTTCCCTGTTGTGCCCCCGTTCCCGGCGTTCAGCCCGGCCCCGCAAAGGTGGGACGGCTCCCGGCTTCAGTTACGGAAGCGGCCCGTGTCCAGCGACGAGGGTTCGAAAATGCCCCGCGCGTTCCTGGTGAAGAAGCCGTGCGTCTCCACGTGCAAGAGGAACTGGAGCGAGCTCCCCGACGAGGAGCGCGGCGAGATCTACGTGCCAGGTGAGGCTCCAACCGCCCTCCGGCCTGGGGCGCCCGCGGCGGCGTCGAGGCTGCGGGCGGGCGGGCGCAGGTCCGCGGAGCCAGGCGGCAGGCGCGGTGTGGGCGCCGGGGCTGAATGCGGCCGCGGCCTGGGCTGGGTGGGCCCGCGGCTCTCGACCCGGGACTCGGGGGGCGGGGGCGGGGCCGGCGGAAGAGCGCTGGTCGGGGCGGGGGCTGCATGGTGGAAGGGGAGCCGCTCCCAGGGCCAGGGGGCGCGGAACCGCCTACCCCCACCCCCTGAACCGCGGCACAGAGGAGGCAGCGGGGTGTGTCACCGCTCAGGCGACCCTCGGCTCCAACGTCGTAAATCCAGAAAACCGGGACTCGCATGAGGCGGGAGGAAGGCACTGGAGCGATGCCACTTTGGGGGGCGGGGAGCGGGCTGGAGTTTCGGCCGAGATTTGTGTTAAAAGACTCAGAGCTTCAGCCGCTCGCACAGGTCCTTCCTCCTCCCCCACAACACTGGTGGCCGGGTCGGAGTGAGGGTCGGGCCGGTGGGGGGCGTGGGCCCCCAAATTTTCGTTGGGCTCCGGCTGCTGGTCCCGCGCAGTGAGCCGAGACGGTGGGACAGGCGCCCACTGCGCCCCGCTTGCCCTTAAAGCAGAGGTGGGATCGGGTCTCACCTCTGCTAGAAACGCACTTCCTTCACCTTGCGGAGGGCACAATTGCATGGAAAGCAGCTGCAGGGAGCCCACCCCACAGCGGAGGGCCAGGCCCGGGGAAGCTGGTGTACCCAGTTATTTTTGGCAGACGCCTAGACAGCGTCGACTGTGAGAGTTGCTTCTTCCTCCAGCGGCATCTTCCCCTGAACGCCCCAAGAACACTCCTACCCCTTCTGTCCTCCCCCACCCCCAACAAAGTCTTTGGTCTGGAGAAAGCCTGCTTCCTTCCGAACGCCCCCTCCCCAGGCCTTGGGGGCGGGGCGGGGACGCTCTGAACGCCCAGCCCAGCCCCTCCGAGGGGGGAGGGGAGGAGTAATTAACCAACTGACTTTGACCCTTGATCTGCAGACTCCCTGGCACCGCCCCAGGCCTTGTAGGAAAGTGGGGAAATGAGGGCAGCAGTGAGGGGCCCCGTGAGGGCTCTTGCTCAGTTTCCCTCCTGAATAAGCTGTTGGAGACAGTGTCCTGGTGAGGTCTTTGTGGCCTGACCTTCCAGGACCCAGTGGCCTGTGGCGCTGGCAGGATGTTTCACAGCTTAACCTGATCTCAAGGGGACCCCTCTTCCACCGTTCCTTAAAACAAGGGAATGTGCCAGAAGACCCTGGTAACCCCAGTGGGGAAACTGAGGCAAAAAGGGAAGTGAGTGGCCTCCTCACCTGAGGCAGATTAGGGTGTGGGCTCAGAATTCTGTGTATAGCTTCTTGCTTGGCCACACTCCCTGGTGAGCTGGCTGGTTCTCTACCTGGGGGTTGGTGGGGGCACGCAGAGGGCCAGAGCCCCCTCCCCGCTCCGCTCTCCGCCCTCCACCCTCACCTGTGTTTGACTTGCTGCTTAGCTGCTCCTTGGGATCTGATAAACTGAACTTGGACCGTGGTAAAGGTGAGCTGAGCCCTGAGCCAGGCTCAGTGTGCTGTTATTTTTAGTTTTATTTCACATCCCAATCAGTAACAGATCATGTGTTGACTTTTACAAAGGACAAAGAAATTCCGTTGGTTGAAATCATTGACTTCTTTTTGTCCTAGCTATTTTCTCCGCCACACTTCTAGTGGCCACAGTGGAAGTGGCAGGGGAGACGTATGCCCCAGGGGCTTCCTGTCAGGTGCAGGAGAGGGCCTCTGGGTGGTCCAGGCCACCCGCTGGCACCATCCAGGTGAGGGAGACCTGCCGGCTTCTCTGTAGGCTCCTCCAGGATGTGTGGCGGGAGTCCAATCTCAAGGATGAAGGGAGAATTTGTCTTCATCCCCATGGCAAGGAGAGAATCCTGTGGGTCAAGTAAAGGGTAGAAGATAGAGAACTTAATTTTACCTCTGAAAGTCATGTGGCCCACTGGAGAGTTTTCCCACAGTTTTTGGCAATGAGAAAGGGAATGTCCTCAGTCCACGCTCGGGTGCCTCAGATGGCTGGAGAGTGGGGGTGCGTTTTGTGCTGGCCTGTCCCCTGGCTGGGCCATTCCATCACCAGCCAACCATGACCCCAGAGCCAGCTGGGCACGTTTCCGTTCACCTCACAGATTCCTGGTAAGTTGTGACCAGCTAAGCGTTGACCCCATTTCCAGTGGAGGGCCCAGGAACGTGGGAGTGTTTGAGTTCTGACCTTCCTGCCAGGTTCCTCTGAGACCCTCAAAGCCTCCCAGAGACCACCTGGAAGGAGAAGGTTTTACAGGCCAGAGACACTGGTCCCCAGCCCGACAGCACTGATTCCAGAGCCCCAGTTTGACAATCGCATCAGCCTCTCTCCCCAAGGCAGAATTCTAGAGCTTCTTACTCCCAGGGCAGAATCTTTCCCCTGGGAAGAGGTGAAGATGGTTGCAAGCACCCTGGAGATTTGAAAGGATTACTGGCTAGGAAGCCACCTTGAACCGCTCCCCCACCCACCCCCCCAACCACCCTCCCCTCGCCTTCCTTTGTTATGTCAATATTGACTTGGAGTGACAGGGAGTAATGCTGGTTCCTTGAGGATAAACCTAGGCACCTGTACCCAGGGGGTAAATTCTACCTCCTGGACTGACCAGGGAAGGGCTCCAGGAACAGGGTTGAAGCTGGTTCCCCCGAGCCCCACCCCATGCTGAGTGAAATCTCCAGGCCAGGAAAGGACCTGAGGACAGACTGAGGCTGGAAGCTGGAGTCAAGGAGCATCCCAGGGCCTCTCCTAGGCCTCCCACCACTGCTTCCCAGCCTCCCCTCTGTCACTGGGCTGGCCACAGTCTGCTCTGCCACTCGCCTGGTGGACACTCGAGCTCAGGGAGGCCAGCAGGCTGGGCGGTGGGACACTGGAGCTTCCTTCAAGGAATGTGGTCCAGCCTGGCTCTACCACTAGGTAGTGTGGGCACTTGGGCAGATCTCTTTCCAGCTGGTCAGGAAAGCTGAGAGTGAGCTTTGGGGCCCAAGGATGTGTCGGGAGTGAGGATAGTGAGAGCTCCGGCCTCTGATGGGATGGTTACCCTATAGTCATTCCTGGGCCGTGTTTGGCAGCGAAGGAGATGTTTGCTGTGCTTGCCAGGGAGCGGGGCTGGGAGAGTGGACAGCCACACAGTGGACAGAGACAGAAGAGCAGCATGGGCCTGGGCAGCCAGCTAGATGAGACTCCTACCTGTCCCCTGGGATCCTGTCACCCAGGCTGCTAGGCTGTCTGTGCTGAGCTTGGGTGTCCCGAGGCAGAAACCTGGCAGATGATTTGTCTCAGAAAGAACAGGTGAGGGCGAGTCCTTTGGCTGCAGGGAGGATGGCGAGGGAAGCTGGCCATGGGTGAAGTCGGGGCTCCTTTGTATCATCGGCCATTTCAACAAGTCCTGGACGGAGTCCCACAGAGGCACTGGGCCTGTGCCTGGCTGGGTGGGGGCTGCAACAGGAAGCACTGCTCCCACTGTTCTGGGCGGGCACCCTGGCATGAGGGCCGAGGCACAGTTTTAACTTCTTTGTGGATACCCAGTGAAAAGCGGTTGGGAAAGAGGGAAAATACACTGTCTGAGGGGACCTGTGGCAGTTCACAGTGTGGAAACAGAAGGCCAAGAGACTGGCCCATGCGTTACTGGGCCGGCCTGCCTCTGGCTGGTGCTGGGTCCTTTTGGATGATTGCTAGCTGACCTATGGGGACCAGAGGAGATGGGCACGGGGGGCACCAGCCCTTCCTGATAAGGGTGCAAGGCTGCTGAGAACCAGCTGCACTGTGCTGACATGCTGGGCCCCCGTCTCACCTTCAGAACTGGGCTGACCCCCATGTTCTGGGGCAGCACCCATGTGGTCAGTGGGGCCCAGGAGGGGGTCATCCTTGCATCTGCTTCACTTACTCTCCCCAGAGAGCCAGGGACAGGCCTCATGCCCAGCCCTGTCCTGAGGCCTTGGATGGGGGGACCCGGCACTTTCCCCAACATCTGGGCCAGCAGCTTTCCATCCAAGAGATGGAGGACTTACAGAGGCCAAGGCAGGAGACAGGCCTCGATGGGCAGCTGCCCTGGACACAGTCCCTCGGTGTCCGTGCCTCTGCTCTGAGCCTGGCCCTCAACATTGTCCAGGTAGAGGCAAGTAGGGCCAGCAGGAGGGGACCCATAAGCCCCCAGGCAGTAGGAAGAGGGCCAAGCTAGTTTGGCCTTGCCATACTCCACAGCTGTGGGCGGGTGATGAGTGGTCATAGCGCCACCACCTTGCCGGAAACATCTAATTAGGGACAGAGAGCACCACAAGCAGGGCCCAACCAGTTCTGCTTCCTGCCTCTTGCCACTCAGCGACACTCAGTGCCAGGTGGCACGCCAGTGTGCACTCCCTGTGCGTGTGGCCGCAGAAGGGACACGCTCATGGGGGTGGCAGGGAGACAGGTTTGGCAGGGTGGGTGGGATGAGGCAAACATCCCCACCCTGGCAGCGGGTGGCCACCCATCCAGCCTCCTCTGCCCCTCGCTCAGGGTGGAGGTGGACCAGAGAGCCAAAGCAGGCAGGCCCACTCCCTGGCCCCAGTCTCCCAGCACCAGCTCAGCCAGGTTTGTGTGGAACAGCAGAGGTGGGCAAAGGACACAGGTCTCCTCCCAAATGCATGGATCTCAGGACCCTAACCATGAGCCTCCCCTCTCGTGGAGCAAGGCAGCCCAGAGCAGCCACCCTTGTGGGCTCAGCCCGTCCCTCACCTGCTGTCTCCTGCCCTGCTGTGGTGCAGCTGGGGGACCTCGCTCACACCATCCAGTACTAACAGGCAGAGGAGGGTAGAGGTTCCTGTTTGTCTCCACCTGGATTGAGAAATGAAAACTGTCATCCAGCTTTGAATTCTCAGCCAAGGTCTCCAATAGCTGGTGAGCCTGCATCAGAAGTTCACCATCGCCCCTGCCCACCCCCAGCCCTGTGGGCACAGACAGCTCCTGCGGCAGGGGAACAGGCCTGGGTAGACAGCCAGACCCCGACGACTTGAGCCTGACACTCAGACTCAGAGAAAGGTGCAATGCCAGCCCAGAGGCCAGGCCGGGCCCAGGCGCTGGTGAATCAACCCTAGGAATGAGGTGGCTCATTAAAGGTCCCCGGACAGACGGACGCCAGTGCCTGCAGGACGGGTTCTGGGCGGCGGCGGGTGCATTCTTCTCTCTCAGACCTTTGTTGTGTTTTGAGGGGGCGAGAGCTGGGGCCTCTCCCGAAACTTCAGCACTGTCAAACGCACCCTTGCTCCACAATCACATTCCTCTGCTTCCCCCACGTCCCTGTCCTCCTGGGAGAAGAGGTGAGGGCGGTAGCCCTCCTGCCCAGGCCCAAGCCCGTTCTCTGTCTCGCCAGCTGTGGGATGGCAGGGTGCACAGGGCTGTGCTCCTGCTTCTGCAATCCCACATCAGCCTCCCTCGGAAGCTCAGTTATCCTTTTGGTCATAGGCCCCTCGTGATTTTTCCTTCTGAAGCTTGGAAGATGTCCTTAGCTTACAGGTTTCAAGTACTGAGCTCAGGCTCTTTGGAAGAAAAATATTAAGTTGAAAAATTTGCCCCAGCTCTGTTGGCTTTGAGAATTGTCTGTCTGTGTCCCTCGAGAGTGCTCTCTTTCTGGTCCTCTCTAGTCAGCACTGGGCTCAGGGTCTGAAGCCAAGCCTCCCCGGCCCGTTCGGTGTGAGGTGTCTGCCTCGGGGCGTGGCTGCATCCAAGGGCTGCCAGGTATCGGTGCTGCCGCTGCTGAGGGAGCCCAGCCCGACATGCCCCGGCGAGCGGTCCTGCCGAGGGGGAGGGTTGCATAAGCCTGGGCAGGCTGCCGAGACTGTTAGGCTGCATCCACCTGCGGCTCCCTGACCTCCTCCCTGTTCCACCCACCTGGCCTGTTTCCCTGCAGAGCTGGGACCAGCTGGGAGTGGAGAGCCTGGAGCCCTGGGGTGCAACAGCAGGGACCGGCCTGCTGGGGTGGGGGTGGGAGGCAGGGCTAGGACCACCCAAACCCCCAAGGCCAGCAGCCAAATCTGTTGGAGAGGCCTGGAGTGGCCCAGACCACCAGGGACCCTTCTGATGAGGCTCCAAGAGCTGTCCCTGGGCAGAAGGTCTCCACTGGTGCCCTTTGTCCCTGCAGGAGAGTGGATGAGGCCTGGAATTCAGAGGGACCAGCCCAGGTGGGGCAGGCAGAAAACTCCGGAGGGATAATTGGCAGGGCAGTTCGGTCCTCCCAGTTCCGCTAAGACACAAATTACTCAGCGGGCAGTGGCGCTTGGCTGGCATCACCTGCAATTACCTTAATAGGGCGGGAGGGCGGTGCAGCAGTGGTGGTCGGGGCAGCCCCGCTCTGCTGCATGCCTGCGATGGGAGGGACGGAGTCTCCAGGTTCCAGCCGTCTCATGGCTAGGGAAGTTTCCAGAAACCCGCTGGACCCTCTCTTCTCTACCAAGCCTCTCACCTGTCTGTTCTCTCCCCAGTCAGCCTGGGCTTCTGCCCACCACAGCCCTACCGGGAGCCGGAACCCTCTGTGGCCGAACCCCCTTCCTGCCCGCTGGCTTTGAACATGAGCCTTCGAGACTCTAGCTACAGCATGGCCCCCGGGCCCTGTGTGGTGGCCCAGCTGCCCTCTGAAGACATGGGCCACTTGACAGACCCCCAGAGCAGAGACCATGGCTTCCTGCGCACCAAGATGAAGGTAATGGCACTCGCGCTGTCTCCGAGGGCCGGGGGCGTGCATGTAGACCTGCGTCCAGCTCATGAGACATGGCACAAATGAGATGTAGGCAGAGACTGACCTGGGACCTGGGCCAAGGTTTTTGCAGAGGAGTGCCGATCTCCGGGCAGACGGCACAGAGCTGTGGTCTCTGGGAGGTGGGCACCACCCTCCTCAGGGACACTGGGGGCTGGCATCCACGTCTTCCCAATCTGCCAGCCTGTGGCCCCAACTTCTGGATGTCTGTCAGCAATGCCGTCCTCACCCACAGGTGACCCTTGGGGACAGTCCCAGTGGAGACCTGTTCACCTGCCATATCTGCCAGAAGGCCTTCACCTACCAGCGCATGCTGAACCGCCACATGAAGTGTCACAATGACGTCAAGAGGCACCTCTGCACGTACTGCGGGAAGGGCTTTAATGACACCTTCGACCTCAAGAGACACGTCCGAACTCACACTGGTAAGTGGAAGCCCATGGCTGGGAGGAGCACGCCGGATCCGCCTGGCCGCGGCCGTGCGGGAAAAGTCCAGCACCCCCTGCTCTCCCTCGGTGACGGGCAGCCTGGGAGGGCATCCCGGAGCTCAGGGCCAAAGTCCTCCTGAGCTCATCAGTTAGGAGTTTTGATTTGAGAGTCACTCGGGAAGTTGGTGTTGGACAGGCCTCCGTCCATCCCTTGGCCCTAGAGGCAGGGGTCCTGTCCTTTCTGTGTCTGGAAGCAGCCGACAGCCTCTGAAGTCCCTGCCAGGTCTCTGATGCTGGCCCCTGTCCTCCCCACAGGCGTGCGGCCCTACAAGTGCAGCCTGTGTGACAAGGCCTTCACGCAGCGCTGCTCTCTGGAGTCTCACCTCAAGAAGATCCATGGTGTGCAGCAGAAGTACGCATACAAGGAGCGGCGGGCCAAGCTGTACGTGTGTGAGGAGTGCGGCTGCACATCTGAGAGCCAGGAGGGCCATGTCCTGCACCTGAAGGAGCACCACCCTGACAGCCCGCTGCTGCGCAAGACCTCCAAGAAGGTGGCCGTGGCACTACAGAACACTGTCACTTCCCTGCTGCAGGGCAGCCCCCACCTGTGAGTGGCTCGAGCCCTGGGGGTGCTCCTGGAAGCCCCAAGAGCATCCAGGATTGCCTCCCAGCTGCCTGGCCAGCCCACCCTCCTGCAACCTCTCACCCGAACACCAGTGATCAGGACTGGAGCCCCCGTGCCTTGGTCTCCCCCCTGGGCACACGTGCTCACTCAGGCCCAGCAATGACCTCTGCTCATTTTTGCATTTTTGACTTATGGGCCGAGGCTGTTCTGAGCCTGGGAAGATGTACCTATGTCAAGAGAAGGGATGAGGCCAAGGCTGCCTTCAATTAGAAGCAGCCGCCCACAGAGACAGGCACTGTGTGCCTGGCAGCAGGACTTCCTACCCAGAGGAGGTTCGAGCTAGGATCCCACTGCCCCCGCCTCTCAGCACAGGGCAGGGGCTGCAGGTCCCCAGTGGACATCAGAGTCAAAAGCACTGGCAAAGGTTACCCCTGCAAACAACTGTGGTGGGGGCTGGCAGCGGACCCCCCACCTGGCAGGGCTTCTAATGCTCAGGGTTCTGGAGGGCTCTGTCCTTCCGGCAAGGAGAGGCACACATGTGTGCCCAGCCGTGTGTGTGCGTGTGCTTGTGTGTGTGCACGCACAGGAAGCCTTTCCACATATCACCTCATTTCTAAGAAATAAACTGCAAGGTGCCAAGAAGGTTTTATTTCCTTTTTTTTTTTTAAAGATGACAAATGTACAGATGTTAATATATTTTTGGTGCCAATGGCGATGTTTTTAAGAGTGGGATGGAGCTGGCTTTTCTCCATTCCCATGCGCTTCTATTTATCCTGGACATTTCAAACCTCCTCTGTGCCTTGGCTCTGGGCGGGGGCTGCCCCAACCCACCCCCGTTCTTTGTACGTGCTGAGACAGCCACTGGAAGATCTTCCTCCAGCGGCGCCCTGGATGGCTGCTCCTGCGAACAGCCCATGGCATCTTCTGCTCTTCCCTCCCGGCTCTGCCCTGCACATCCTGTTGAGCCAAGCCCCAGTGACCCAGAGAGCTGGCCTGATGCTGAGAGTGTGTCCTCCTGGGGCTTTAGGGGGCAGGCAGGTGGGACGAATGACGATGCCCATCCACTACCTGAAGCACTAGGACACTCTTGCAGGGCCAGGCTGGAAGACCGGCCCTTTTCTTGGTTGAGTCAAAAGCCCTAGCACAGTGGCAAAAAATGGGACAGAATGATGACCAGCACCTCAGAAACTTCCAGAGGGAGGAGAGGATTTGATGGCTACCAAATTGTATCTGTTGCCTTTTTTCTGACTTTTTCACCTGACCAGGCTGGGGTTTGGAGTGGCTGTGGGGAGAGCCGTCCTGGCTGGCTGGCTGGCTCCCTTGCTGCAGCTGGGAAAGGGGTTCTGGGTGTAAAGAGGTGTGTGTCTTGTGGGCCAAAGGGAAAAACAGGCAGGGGTCAGAGCCAGCCTGCCAGAGGCAAATGCAAAAGAGGTCCCCAGAACACAGCCATCTGGGCAGCCCCTTAAAGCCAAACCCCACCTGAAGCAGAACCACTTTGGCCTCCCCTGCCCAAAATGGGTAGTGTCTACACCTCCCCGGGCTCAGGCTCAGGCCCAGCCCTGGGCTGACCTGAGAGGAAGGCTCCTTCCTGGACTGCCCTCTGAAATGTGTATAGATTGATTCTAAAATCTCTTGTTTCACTTGACTTTAGAGTGTCTGGGACGCTGCTGTATTCTGAAAGTCACATAGCACACAGTAATGTTATCTGGAAGCTCTGTTTTTGTTTACATTTCTGTATCCCTGGGTTGACTGCCAATCCGAGGCCGTCATGAAGCTCTGTGTTGTCTGTTTTATTTTATAACCTTCCTCTCAACTATTAAAATTAGAGATCTAATGTTTTCTGTGTTTCCGATGTTTTTGTCTTATGGGCCCCTTTTTCCCCATGCAGAGAAGTAATGGAAACAATTGACACATTCTTATCCAAACCCTTCCTCGTTACGGTCACTGGGGGGCCCTGGTCAAGACAAGAGCCTGGCCCAGATAGCTTAAGTGACCTGCCCAGGGCCTCAGACAGTCACTGCCTGCTGAGTCCTGGTTTAGCATGCTCTGCTCTCAGCAGCGGCAGCAGCGGGGCGCCCTGAGCTCCGTCCATCAGCCTCATACTACCCTGCATCTACCTCTGCCAGGCCGAGACCTCCAGGCTTTATGTAGTCACCCGGGGATCCAGTCTTGGCCTCCCAGGACCCTCCCAGGGTTAGACCACAGAAGGAGCCACAGTCCCAAAAAGAGGGTGCAAAGCTCACATCACTTCTGGTCAGACACTTAGGGACGGCCAAACTCTTGTGTCCACACACCTAGGGACAGCCATATGCTGTGTCCATGCACCTAGGGATGGCCACACCTGTGCCCACGCACCTAGGGACAGCCACACTCTGCATCCAGGCACCTAGGGACAGCCACACTCTGTGTCCACGCACCTAGGGATGGCCACACCTTGTCCACGCACCGAGGGACAGCCACACCTGTATCCACACACCTAAGGATGGCCACACCTGTGTCCACGCACCGAGGGATGGCCGCACCTCTGTCCAGGCACCTGGGGACAGCCACGCCTGTGTCCATACACCGAGGGATGGCCACACCTGTGTCCAGGCACCCAGGGACAGCCACACCTGTGTCCATGCACCTAGGGACGGCTGCACCTGCACAACCCTTGTGCTGTGCCATGCACACTCAGAAGTGTGTTATGTATATTGGCTCACTTGACTCAACTTGCTTCTGAGGCAGGTTCTGTGACCACCCCCACCCTGGCAGACAGAATTTGGGTAGCTGACACAGTGTCTCACAACTGACCAGCAGTGGAGCTAGGCTGCCACCCGCCTGGCCTGGCCCAGGGTCTGCTCAGTAACTGCTCACGCTATGGATGGAGAAAGCAGGAAGGGACGTAGGGTCCCTCTAGGCAATTCAAACTAGGAAATTGGGAGCTTGCCTGGCTTTCCCTATCGCTTACCAGGATTGCTCTGGGAGACTGATCTCTTTGGGGGCCCTGGCCCCTGGGTCCCAATTCGTGCTTTTCCACCATGGCCTGGCCAGATGCATAAGAAAGCTACAGGCCTGGGACATTGGTCTTGTTCCAGGAGGCGTGAGAAGGGTTGGTACCAGGCGCTGTGAGGCGAGGGAAGACATCCTTTTCCAAGGCTCCCTGTAGCCGCCCACAGGACTAAAAAGGGCCCCAACCAATTTTCTGTCTCTAAATAGCTGGCCATGAAGGATTTCTCTTATCCAGAGAGGCCTCTCTGTGAAAGGCCAACTAAATCCCATTTCCTATCCCAAGACGTGCATCCCGCTGTTGGGAACCCAGGGGACTACCCACCACATGAACTTCAGGAGGCAGGACAGCCTCCAGGAAGCAGGGGCAGTGTAGGGGTGGAAGAGGCTCCCTCTGAGCCTCTGCACTCCCTCCCATGCCTCAGATGAGCTCAGGTGGGTGCCGTGCCCTGTGCCACCCAGAAGAGCTCTTCCCTAGCAGGGCGGGGCCAGTCACATTTCCAGGCCCAGAATATTCTCCAGGCTCTGTTGGATTGTGGCTGTGAGGGAAATGAAGAGTGTACAGGGCTCTGCTGACTGGGAAAAAGAGAGGAGATATCTAACCCAGAACAAATGGTGTGGCCAAACTACAAACACTATGGAACCCAAAAGCAGTCTTTTGCATCAGAAAGAACAAAGGCTTCTTGGAAGAGGTGGGTCTGCAGCTGGGCTGGAAGAACAGGAGGATGTGAGTAGAACAGAGGAGGAGGTGTTTCGGGGAAGGAAAGTGGGCTCAGACACCAGGGGAGATGAGTGAAGCCAGGAGCGGGGTGGAAGGCGTCCCTGTTTCCACTAAAGCCGATGCCTCTTCATTCAGCCAGTCACACTGTAGGCATTTTTTGAGTCCCGCCTAGGTGTCAGGAAGAACTGGTAACTATACAAGATTCTGAGACACAGGAGAACTGGGGGATGTAGCCAGACAGCCTTATCAAGGATGAACGGAGAGTCCTATTTTTATACCTAAAAACAAAGCAACTAAGGGCAGAGTGGGAAAAGCTTTACAACAACAGTAAGTGCCATTAAGATTTATATTCTATCTTGGAATATTTTCCAATATATATATTTTTTGAGACGGAGTTTCGCTCTTGTCGCCCAGGCTGGAGTGCAATGGCACGATCTCAGCTTACTTCAACCTCTGGCTCCCAGGGTTCAAGCTATTCTCCCGCCTCAGCCTCCCGAGTAGCTGAGATTACAGGTGCCCACCACCATGCCTGGCTAATTTTTTGTATTTCTAGTAGAGACAGAGTGGTTTCACCATGTTCGCCAGGCTGGTCTTGAACTCCTGACCTCAGGTATTCCACCCATCTTGGCCTCCTAAAGTGCTGGGATTACAGGTGTGAGCCACTGCACCCGGCTCCCTTTTTTTTTTTTTTATAGTGAATATATATTATTTTTACAATCAGTTGTAAGACAATTTAGGTGTTTTCAGTGACCTGAAGTTCAACAGGTCAACAGGAAAATGGGGCGGTCCCTTCCCCTGCCACCCAAAAAAGAGCTAATGATGGCTGAGAGTGGCGGCTCACAGCTATAATCCCAAAACTTTGGGAAGCCAAGGCAGGCAGATCGCTTGAGCCCAGGAGTTAGAGGCAAGCCTGGGCAACATAGGGAGATCCTGTCTCTACAAAAAAATTTTAGAATTAGGCCGGGTGTGGTGGCTCATGCCTGTAATCCCAGCACTTTGGGAGGCTGAGGCGGGTGGATCACCTGAGGTCAGGAGTTCCAGACCAGCCTGGCCAATATGGCGAAACCCTGTCTCTACAAAAAATACAGAAATCTGCCAGGTATGGTGGCACACTCCTGTAATCCAAGCTACTCAGGAGGCTGAGGCAGGAGAATCGCTTGAACCCTGGAGACAGAGGTTTTAGTGAGTCGAGATTGAGCCGCTGCACTCCAGCCAGGGTGACAGAACAAGACTCTGTCTCAAAAAAAAAAAAAAAAAAAAATTAACTGGGCATGGTAGCATGTTCCTCTAGTCCCAGCTACTCCTGGGGCTAAGGTGGGAAAATTGCTTGAGCCTGGGAGGTCAAGACTGCAGTAAGCTGAGATTGCACCACTGCACTCCAGCCTGGGTGACAGCGCAAGACCCTACCTCCCAGAAAAAAAAAAAAAAGAGCTAATGTGATTTTGGACAATATCAGAAGTGTGGCACCAACAGCCAAGGCTGCCTCCCTCTGCTTGGTCAGGCACCCATCAGTGGTGCAGGGGAAGAGCAGGGCCTCAAATCAGGAGCCTGGTCTGAGCCTAGCCCTCTGTCACTGTCTGCGTGATCCCAGGCGAGTGACCACCTCTGTTTCCTCATCTATAAAATGAGGTGGGCTCCTAAACCCAAAAGTTCCAGTTCTCTCTGCTCTAAAGACTCCATAAAAACTTTTTTTTTTTTTTTTAGGCAGAGTCTCACTCGCTCTTGTCACCAGGCTGGAGTGCAGTGGCTCAATCTCGGCTCACTGTAACCTCTGCCTCCTGGGTTCAAGCGATTCTCCTGCCTCAGCCTCCTGAGTAGCTGGGATTATAGGCGCCCGCCACCATGCCCAGCTAATTTTTGTACTTTTAGTAGAGATGGGGTTTCAGCATGTTGGCCAGGCTGGCCTTGAACTCCTGACCTCAGGTGATCCACCCGCCTTGGCCTCCCAAATTGTTGGGATTACAGGCATGAGCCACCGTGCCCAGCCTCATAAAAACTCTTGAAGACACTTGCTGGCAAACTGGCAGAGGTGAGGAGGCTAAAGGCTGGGAGGTTGCCCTGCAGGAGGGGCCAAGGGTGGGGAGGCCAGGAGAGCAGTGCAGGCAGCTGGAGACTCTTCCAAGCGCCCCATGCCCCAGCTGCTGGGAACGGCTGGAGGGCTGCTGGCCTGGCTGGGGGTCATTTGCTGGGACTCACTAAAGGGACCTAATTCTGGCACTGCAGGTGGGACACAGCCACAAAATCTCCTAGTCACAAAATCCTCTAAGGTCAAAGTGCGCTGGCCGTGATTTCCAGGCCTGCTCATCAGATCCAAGAAGGCAGAGCCAGGGAGAAAATGCTGCTGAGCTGAGTGGGATGGAAGAGACAGCCGAGCAGACAGCAAGACCTGCAGCAAGGTGGCTCCCTGCACTGAACCTGGACTCGCCACGGGCAGGCGCTCCCCTCTGATCCTCTCACTGTCCTCTGGGTCCACTCCCTCGGGCGATGGCAGCCACCTGACCCAGGATGTCCCGCTCTTTTCACAGCCAAATCTCTCTTCCTGAGCTCTGGAGTCTGTCTGGCTCCTGCTCTCCCACCTTAGGCTCCAGGGCCTGGCTCTTTCAGTCCCTACAACCAACCAGTCAGCTCCCAGTTCACCGCCCTCCCCCAACACCCCAGCTCTCCCAGGCAGAGGTGGCATGGAGGCAGCGGAGGCGGCAGGCAGGCTGCATGTGGGGGCTCAGGCACCTCGCCCCTGTGGGGCCCATGCCAGGGGTAGGTTGACTCAAGTGTGGAGATCGGGGTCTTGGGCAAGGGCGCTCCTTTGTGACTTAGATCTTCCAGGCTCTGTTTCCTGATTGTAAGAGCTGGGTATCAGTGCCTGATTTCCTCCGTTCCTCACTTCTGTCTCTCTGTGACATGATTCCATACAATCCTACTTTGATCAATCTTTTAAAATAGAAAAAAGGCCAGGCGTGGTGGCTCACGCCTGTAATCCCAGCACTTTGGGAGGCCAACGCGGGCAGATCACGAGGTCAGGAGATCCAGACCATCCCGGCTAACACGGTGAAACCCCATATCTACTAAAAATACAAAAAAAAAAAAATTAGCCAGGCGTGGTGGCACGTGCCTGTAGTCCCAGCTACTCGGGAGGGTGAGGCAGGAGAATCACTTGAACCCAAGAGGCAGAGGTTGTAGTGAGCCGAGATCGTGCCACTGCACTCCAGTCTGGGTGACAGAGCAAGACTCTGCCTCAAAAAATAAAATAAATAAATAAAAATAAAATAAAATAGAGTAAAACACAAAGAAAACAGATCATTTAAAATGTGCTCAGAGGCCAGGTGCAGTGGCTCACGCTTGTAATCCCTGCACTTTGGGAGGCGAAGGCGGGAGGATCACCTGAGATCAGGGGTTCAAGACCAGCCTGGCCAACATGGTGAAACCCTGACTCTACTAAAAACACAAAAATTAGCCGGGCATGGTGGCACACGCCTGTAATCCCAGCTACTCAGGAGGCTGAGGCAGAGATCGCTTGAACCCAGGAGGCGGAGGTTGCAGTGAGCCGAGATTGGGCCACTGCACTCCAGCCTGGGCAACAGTGTGAGACTCCATCTCAAAAAAGAAAAAAAAAAAAAAAAGACCAAGAGTTCTTGGGGCAAGATTTGGCTTTGGGGCCAGAAGTAAATAGTCCTGTAATAGCAGCTAATCACGACTTGCACTACCTGAGCTCCTACTACGTGTCAGGCCGAAGCCTCTGACATCATCTCTAGTCCCCAAAACAACCCTAGGAGGTAGCTATTATTGTTGCTATCTTTAGACAAAAAAACTGAGGCTCAGGGAAATTAACCATCTTGCTCAAGGTCACACGGTGAGCAAGTGGTGAAGCTGGGCTCTGACCTGACGCCTGCTAGACTCTAAAGTTTGGGCTCTTGTCTTTCAGGTCCTCAAGTGCTTATGAAACTCCTTCCCATTCAGTTCTTCATTTTGTCTCCGAACATTCGGTCTCTGCACCCACTCTGTGCCAGGGGCGGTGCTCAGGTTTTGAGGGTGCAAAGATGCCTAAGATGACCTCCGTCCAGAAGGTCACCTTCGAGTGGGGGAAACAAATATGGCCCAGTCCAGGCAGCGGAAGAGGAGGGTGAGAAGTGGAGACTGGAGGGGGCCAGGCTGCCCCAGGGCACAGAGACTCCACCACCACAGACTCCACCCTCCAGCAGGAATCTCTTGAGCTCCCGAATGTCACCCCATGTCAAGACAGTTGAGAAAAGACAAAGGAGGAAGAAATACTAACACGGGTGGGCAGCTACCTGCCATCTGTCTGGCATATTGCACATGGCATCTCATTTAATCTTCCAGCAACCCTGAGAGGCTGGCACTGTTACTGTCACTTTCTAGACAAGGGCAGTCAAACCTAAAGAAGTTAAGAAACAGCCAAGGTCAGCCCACGTTCCCTGCAGAGCGGAGTGTCCCGGCTCCGAGCTTGGGCTCTCTCTAGAGCATGCCACTGTCTTTCCAAGAATGTGTAGAAGTAGAAGGAAAGAGAGTGGGGACACCTCGAAGCCCAACTGCAGGGAACTAAACCCAAGACCCGGAGGGAGACCACAGGTGCCCGGGGCTGGCCCCGCCACACCATTGTCAGGTGTGTTTGCTCCTGCTAATGTCGCAGCCACAGCTGTCTCTTAAATGTCCCAAACCTGGAGGAAGGGTGGGACGGAAGTGCAGGAAGGAAGATGCTGGGGGATCCGGAGTGAGCGAGGACATTCCAAACCCACAGGAGCTCTGGAAGGAACTCCCGACCTCCATCCCCAACATGCCCTGAACTCCTCCTACAGTTCCAATTTTCCAAAGTAATGATCTTGGTGGGTAAGAAACTCATCCTGTCCTCACCGCCTCGGCCTTGGAGGGCCAGTCCAGCCGGCTCCCTCTGCCTCTCCCCGTTGAGGACTCCAGGCAGGTAACAGGCCTGAGCGCTTCCCTCCCCATGCACAGCGGACAGGCGAGACCAGGAGGACTGGAAGGACTTGTGTCCCTGTCACCAGCAGCACAAATGAAGCCGCCAGCGGTAATAACAGGGCGAGGGCGCGCTCACCAGCTCTCAGGCCGTGCTAGAGCACGGGCCCTGGAGGAGTGGGGTTCCCTGTGTGCCAGACTGGTGGTGCCTCCTGCCCTCCCTAACCAGCACACTCTCCTCTGACTCAAACGCCCCCTAACTGTTTGCTCCCCTCCACTCCCTTCCGGGAGCTGTAAGAGGTTCCTGCCAGGGTTCTCAGAAGCCTTGTGTAGGGACCTCTGTGGGGCCACCACAGCCCTCAGGCCACAGCCCTGTAAGGGAGGCGGTAGGTGCTGGAGTCAGGGCAGAGGGGCTGAGAGCTGCCCTGGCTGAGTTTCATGCCCAGGTGGGGAGGAAGCGTTCCCTAAGGAGGCCAGGAGCCCTCTAAGAAGTTTGATTTGTTTGGGGTTTGAAATTTCAGCCTTAATATAAAGAGTCCCTACATATCTGTAAGAAAAATAAAAGGTGGCCGGGCGCAGTGGCTTACACCTGTAATCCCAGCACTTTGGGAGGCCAAGGAGGGTGGATCACCTGAGGTTGGGAGTTCGAGACCAGACTGACCAACATGGAGAAACCCCATCTCTACTAAAAATACAAAAAATTAGCTGGGCGTGGTGGCATATGCCTGTAATCCCAGCTATTTGGGAGGCTAAGGCAGGAGAATTGCCTTAACCCGGGAGGCAGAGGGGCGGTGAGCCGAGATCGCACCATTGCGCTCCAGCCTGGGCAATGAGAGCGAAACTCCGTCTCAAGAAAGAAAGAAAAGAAAGAGAGAGAGAGAGAAAGGACGAAGGAAGGAAGGAGGGAGGGAGGGAGGGAGGGAGGCAGGCAGGCAGGCAGGCGTGGTGGCTCACGCCTGTAATCCCAGCACTTTGGGAGGCAGAGGTGGGCAGATCACTTGAGCCCAGGAGTTCGAGACCAGCCTGGCCAACATGGCAAAACCCTGTCTCTACTAAAAACAAAAAAAACCACAAAAAATTAGCCGGGCATGGTGGTGCACACCTCTAATCCCAGCTACTCAGGAGGCTAAGGCATGAGAATTGCTTGAACCCAAAAGGTGCATGTTGCAGTGAGCCAAGATTGCACCACTGCACTCCACCTGGGCAACAGAGCAAAAAATAAAAATAAAAATAAAATAAAAAATAAAATATGTACCATGGGAAGCTGGCAAACAGTATGGATTATTCATAAAACAGCTTCAAATGATAACAATTATATGAAAAAAATTCAACTTCATTCATAATCCAAGGAATAAAAATGAAAATTAGGTATCTGTTACCTATAAGCAAGTCTATCAAGGCCCAGTGTGGTGGCTCACGCTTGTAATCCTAGCCCTTTGGGAGGCTGAGGCGGGCGGATTGCTTGAGGCCAGGAGTTCAAGACCAACCTGGCCAAAATGGTGAGACCTCCATCTCTTAAAAAAAAAAAAAAAAAAAAAAAGAGGCTGGGCGTGGTGGCTTGTGCCTGTAATCCCAGCACTTTGGGAGGCTGAGGTGGGCAGATCACCAGGTCAGGAGTTTAAGACCAGCCTGACCAATGTGGTGAAACCCCGTCTCTACTAAAAATACAAAAATTAGCCAGGTGTGGTGGCACGTGCCTACAATCCCAACTACTCAGGAGGCTGAGGCAGGAGACTAGCTTGAACCTGGGAGGCAGAGGTTGCAATGAGCCGAGATCATGCCATTGCACTCCAGCCTGGGCGACAGAGCAAGACTCTAGCTCAAAAAAAAAAAAAAAAAAAAAAAAAAAAAAAAAGCCTATCATAAAACTAGTTATAATATTGAAAAAGTAGAAACAATCTAAATATTTAACCTGAGTACATTAAAAATTATAATTAAGTAAGCTGTGTGTGGTGGCTCACACTTGTAATCCCAGCACTCTGGGAGGGCGAGGCAGGCGGATTACTTGAGGTCAGGAGTTCAAGATCAGCCTGGCCAACATGGTGAAACCCCGTCTCTACCAAAAAATACAAAAAAAATTAGCCGGGCGTGGTAGCGTGCTCCTGTAGTCCCAGCTACTTGGGAAACTGAGGCACAAGAATTGCTTGAACCTGGGAGACGGAGGTTGCAGTGAGCTGAGATCACACCATTGTACCCTGTAGCCTGGGCAACAGAGTGAGACCCTGTCTCAAAAAAAGAAAAACTATAATGAAATATGTGTATCTCTTAAATATGATGGCAAAAAATATTTCAGGAAAATGCTTACAATATATTAAGTTTAAAAGCAGTTTCCAAAACAGTATTATGGGGTAGGCACCCTTGTCATTTTTATAAACATAAGTCAGTCCATATGTCTGTAGTAAAAATCATGGAAGTAAAAATCTTAAATTCTTGTTCAATGGCAGAATTATGACTTTTATTTTCTTTTTTCTATATTTCGTACTTTTTTCTACAATGTTCCCATATTGCTTTTGTAGTGAAATCTTCTTGATGATTTTGAAAGAGTTCTTCAGGAAGGCAATGTTGGAATAATTGGCTGCAAAAGGATGTTCTTCATTGAACAGTGAAAATTCTTGCCAATTTAGGCCGGCCGCGGTGGCTCACGCCTGTAATCCCAGCACTTTGGGAGGCTGAAGCGGGTGGATCACTTGAGGTCAGGAGTTTGAGACCAGCCTGGCCAACATGGCGAAACCCCATCTCCACTAAAAATACAAAAAAATTAGCAGGGCTTGCTGGCGGGCGCCTGTAATCCCAGCTACTCAGGAGGCTGAGGCAGGAGAATCGCTTGAACCTGGGAGGCAGAGGTTGCAGTGAGCCGAGATTGCGCCACCGCCCTCCAGCCTGGGTGACAGAGTGAGACCATGTCTCAAAAAAAAAAAAAAAAAAAAAATTGCCCATTTGATGGTTATAGAAATAGGCTGGGATGGCAATGGGTGGGAGGAAGGCCGAGGGAATAAACTGCTCCAGATCCAGGAATCCTGATTTTTAATGTTACCATGAAATCTAAATGTGTAGAAAGCACAAAGAATCTGGAGTCCCCGGACACAGAGTTTGAATCCTACAGCTGCTTTGAGGAAGATGCCTTAGCTTTCTGAGACTGACTGTTCATAAAGTGGAAGTAAGAGCAATGTAGGATGATGGTGAAGATTAAGATAATGAGTTGCTTTGTGAAGCAGAAAGCTCTAAACAAATGCTGGATGCAGCAGATAATAACATCCATGTCTGGTTTAGCTTCGGTAAGACGGGCGGTGGCTGCTGTAGTTGAATTTGCCCTGACTGCTGAGAACGCTGGGCACGTTGCAGCTGAGAGACAATTTTCCCATAGGGTACAGGCAAACTCTTGGATTTTCCGGTCCACAGTAATATAGAATATAAAAATAAACTAGCTGGGCACGGCGGCTCATGCCTGTAATCCCAGCAACTCGGGAGGCTGAGGCAGGAGGATCACATGAGCTCAGGAGTTTCAGACCAACATTGTGAGATCCTGTTTCTGCAAAAAATTTAAAAATTAGCCAGATACAGTGGCAGGGCCTATAGTCCCAGCTACTTGGGAGGCTGAGGTGGGAGGATCACTCGAGCCCAGGAGTTTGAGGTTATAGTGAGCTATGATGACACCACAGCATTCCAGCCTGTGTGAACAGAACGAGACTCTGTCCCAGAATTTTTTTTTTTTTTTTTTTTTTTTTTTTTTTTTTGTGAGAGAGTCCTACACTGTTGCCCAGGCTGGAGTGCAGTGGCAGGATCTCGGTTCACTGCAACCTCTGCCTTCCAGGTTCAAGCAACTCTCCTGCCTCAGCCTCCCGAGTAGCTGGGATTACAGGCATGCGCAACCACGCCCGGGTAATTTTTTTTGTATTTTTTAGAGATGGGGTTTCACCATATTGGCCAGGCTGGTCTTGAACTCCTGACCTTGTGATCCGCCCACCTCAGCCTCTCAAAGTGCTGGGATTACAGGCGTGAGCCACTGCACCCGGCCTAAAAAAATTTATTTTAATTTAAAAAATTAAGTAAAAATAAACTTATTCTGAGTTCAGAGGAAGGTGTTTGGTGACCTGCTGACTACCCTTTGAGGAGTGAATATACGGCCCCTGATGAGAACCCCTGGTTAGTCGTGTGCTGAGCACTGGGAAGGAGAGAAAACGGCACAAAATGGAGACACCTGTGACCTCCTTCACCTATACCTGCTTACTGATGTTTTGGCGAAATGCTTGGGGGCTGAGTTGGGTGGACCAAGGATGCCAGAGCTTGTCATCTAAGGAGGCTGGGAGAAGCTGGGTGGTGGTTCCGGTTAGATGGGTCTCCACCCTGCACGAGATAGATGGGCAGGCTCATGAATCATGAGCCCCTCGTGTTCATAACCGATTAGCTAGTTTGTTGCGGCGCCACTCTTGACTTTCCCACAATATGGGCCCAGACATCCTCAGAGGGTACCACGTTCTTCAGTCCACCCAGATGAAATGGATTTACAAATCCAATGATGAGCTTTCTGAGTACTGACTGTGTTTGGAGACTCGTTCTTGACTGTGCCACTCCAAGTCCTTCAAATGAAAGACAATGTTCACCCTTTTTTCCCTTCCTTTTCTGCTCCTTCTAGGATACCCCTCGCCACGTTTTCTGTTTTACCTCCTTTTCTTTCAAGGAATCATTTTAAGTGCTCTTCCTCTCCTTGTTCCTCAGTTTCCCTCACCTTCTCCTCATGTCCTCCTCTCTCTGCCTCTGGATCTAGCCAGCGTCTTCCTCTGTGCTCTTCATGTCACAGGCACCTGCCACCAGGAGCCACCGATGCCAGGCTGTCCTGAGCTAACGCACAGGGAGGATTGTATGACGAGGGAGTGCAGACGGCAAGACAGCCACTCAACAGCAGAATGGGGGCTGCCCTTGCCGCCCAGGCCACCCAGGCTGTGGCTCCTGAGCTGCGTGGTCCTCCCTTCATCACTCGCCCCCTCTCTGAATTCTCCCACAGCCTTTTACAATCTTTTCAAACAGCTTTTCTCCCCATACTCCTGCCAGCCCTCCTCCCCTGCCCTCCCTCCGAAGGAGCCCTTGGATTTATCCACACCTGCTGGTGCCAACATGCCCCAGACTGAGCGCGCCGCTCCAGGTGTGGTTTTGCCTGGTGAATGGAGAGGCACGGGGCGGCTCTGTGTCCAGAGGTGGGAGAGGCCGTCCAGGGCCAGCCTTGCACCTGGGTTCAGCCAGCGCGGCTGCCCCCAACCATGCCAGGCCGCTCTGTTGATCCCCGCTATCCAGCGGAGCGTCAGGACAGGAGCTTTTGCTGTCTCCTTCCTGCCTCAGAACCCCACCCACTATGTTTTTTCTCATCTGAATCTCATTTCGAAATCTCCAGCCCAAGGGGTTTCCCAACACCTCCTAGTTTTGAATCAACCTGCTGATGCCAGCATTCCCAGATGAGGAATAGAGATGTGAGGTGGGACCTGGCCTGGCACTGCGTGGTGAAGACACTCCTGTACCCGCAACGGTCATCCAACTGGTGGCATCTGGACAAACAAACCCAGTCCCCTCCTTAGCTTCCATGAAGGAAAAAAACAAGTGGGTACAAGCTGAGGACACGGCTGGGAGTGGAACTGTAGGAACAAGGACTGGCCAGATGGCGACACCAAGGCGGCCATGCTCCTCCCCTGAAGCCACAGCTGCAGGTCTGGTCTGCACCAGGTGGTCCTCTCCGGCAACCAAAGAATTCTCTGCCCCCAACAGTGCCTCAGTGGAAACCATGCCCAGTCTCTCTCGGGGTCACCCCACAGGAATATGCCTTTTAGTCCCCCACCTATGGCTTCATGGGGAAGACTTCTGGCAGCAGAGGCCCGGGCATGGCAGGAGGAAACAGAGAACTGGGTCAGTCTTCTTCTTTGTCCTACTGTGGCCTCGGGGTCTGGTCATTCTCCGAATGGGGCTGAAGGACAGCAATAGGGCCAGAATGGCAATCTGGGTCTGTGCATCATGTTCTAGCCAACAAAACATCCCACCTTGGATTTTATTTTTTAAATCTATTCAAAGCTTCGGTTCCGCATCCAATTCCCGGAGAGGCCATCCCCTTGTCCAAATGGGCAGAGTGGCATACCGGCACTGAGCCACCTCTGGAGGGGGTTGGCCACCTCTGGATGGGTCGGCACCCTCTCACAGGGGTGAACACTGCAGACCGGAACTGAGCTTCTCTCTGCTCCTCCGATTTGAGGAGAGAGCACACCTGATACCGCAGCAAGCACTTGTTTTTGGCACTTGGTGTCACTCTTGCTTCATCTTGGCTCAGCTTAAACCCTTCTACTGAATGGTGGTGATCACCACAGAGGAGAACTCTCTTCTTCCCCCTCCGTGCCACATGCACACACATGCACACTCACACAATTGTACACACATGCACACACATGCACACTCACACAATTGTACACACATGCACACTCACACTCACATACGTGCACAATTATACACACATGCACACTCAAACGAACAAACGCACACAATTGCACACATGCACTCACATGCACACACGTAGACACACGTACAATTGCACACATGCACACGTGCACTCACGCGTACACACTTGCACACACGTGCACACTCGCACACACGTTCAGACGTGCACTCACGTGTACACTCCCACACACGTTCAGACGTGCACTCACGTGCACACTCGCACACACGCCCACTCACACATGCACACTCACACACATGCACACTCACATGCCCGCCAGGGCAGGAGCCTGGCTCTCCAGGAGGCAGGGCAAGTGTCCAGACAGAAGGATGAGAGCCATGTTGTGGCACAGGAGGGCCCCATGGTGGATGATGGGGAGGAAGGGCCATGTGGACAGGCAGGGGTGGGGTTGGGAGGGGCTCCTCATCTTTCCTGAGCAGGGCCCGGGTGGAACCAAGTCTCCTGGAATTGTTCATTGTTGCCTTCACCAACATATTCTTAAAACTTCAAATTGCTCAGAAGATAATCTAACAGCACAAACATGCACACATAAACAGTAAGAGTCCCTTGGCATCAAACTGGCAAACTGTGGTGGCAGAAACACAGGAAGGATCCACTCCCGGTGTGAGGCTTGCCGTCCCTCCCTCTTCAATGCGCTGGCTACCAAGCCTTTGCCAATCCCCAGTGCAGCAGTTCACAGACTTTTTACTGCTAAGAACGGCTTTTGGCAACCCCAAAAATGTGATGTGCCCTTTCGGTGGGTAGAATTAATTGGCGTAATAGAACGTGTCCTCCTCTCAGGCCTCAGCACTGCTGCTGCATCTTCGCAGCCTCTCTCAGCCTCGGTTCTGCCACCTTTCCTCACTCAGACAACAACAGGCTCCTCCTATCAAGGAGGTAATGAGCTCCCACTGGACTTTGGGGTCCTCTAGAGTCACCTGCAAACTCCACTCCTCCCTCCCAACGTCGTCTCTAGAAGATTCCTTTGTCCTCGAGGCTCTCCTTTCAGTGAAGGACCCTCATGAGGACACAGTGCCTCCTCTGGGACACACAGCCATAATACTCTTGTCATAAGAAATCCAACTCCTTGACCGGGCTTGGTGGCTCACGCCTGTAATCCCAGCACTTTGGGAGGCCAAGGCAGGTGGATCGCCTGAGGTCAAGAGTTCGAGACCAGCCTGACCAACATGGTGAAACCCCATCTCTACTAAAAATACAAAAATTAGCTGGGCGTGGTGGTGCGTGCTTGTAATCCCAGCTACTCGGGCGGCTGAGGCAGAAGAATCACTTGAACCCGGGAGGTGGAGGTTGCAGTGAGCAGAGATCATACCACTGCCCTCCAGCCTGGGCGACAGAGCAAGACTCTGTCGAAAAAGAAAAAGAAAAAAGAAAAGAAAAGAAAGAAATCCAACTCCTCTGCTACCCATGAGGGAAGGTGGCTCAGGATGAAAGAGAAGTTTGACAATCCCTAAATATCACAGGCTTAAGAAGAGCCATTACCCAAGAAGTCGTGTGGAAAGAGCTGCCGGCCTCAGCCACAGCTGTCCTCTACCCACACTGCCGCCTGCCGCAGGCCACAGCACCGTCAGCCGAAAAAGCCCACTGATATCTGGGTTACAGGGCTTGAGGCTGCCTTGATTTCTGGCTAACAGCTGGGCCGTCCTCGGCAAGAGCTCTCCTGGGAACGGGTTGGGGACATTCCCCGTGCCCTGTCATTCTGACGTCTCCCTGCACAAGGGAGCGGGTTAACCATGTCCTTGCCACCTCATCTTCGAAAACAACTCATAAAAGCGCATCAGAGAAAACAGTCTTTTCATCCCACCTATCATTAGTTCCCAGAACAGGGGCTGGAAGTAGGCAGCCTCCCTGAGAGTTTGCGGGATGAGGCAACACCGGCGCCTGAGCTACCATTTAGCCTATTTCTAGAGATAAGCCTGTTGATGTCAAAGTCAGGAATGACCAACTCCAGCCAACAGCGCCCTGTGGGACTGGGTCTGTGACATCTCCTTTCTCCCAGGCACCATCCCCAGGGCAGGAGACAGGAACCCTAGATCGTGGGGGTTTGTGAACTGACCTAGGTAAATAATAACAAGTTGGGCTGCACTCTCCTTGAGGTAATTCAAAGTACTTTATCACCATTACCTCACTGATCTTAACTAACGTCCAAGGAAGGAAGGAAAGAAAAAAGGCAGAAGCTTTCTCATTTCCTAAAACAAAAGTGAATGGGGGCTGGGTGCGGTGGCTCACACCTGTGATCCCAGCACTTTGGGAGGCCAAGGCAGGTGGATCAGCTGACGTCAGGAGTTCGACACCAGCCTGACCAATATGATGAAATCCCGTCTCTGCTAAAAATACGAAAACTTAGCCGGGTGTGGTGGTGGGCACATGTAATTCCAGCTACCCAGGAGGCTGAGACAGGAGAATCGCTTGAACCTGGGAGGCAGAGGTTGCATTGAGCCAAGATCTCACCACTGCACTCCAGCCTGGGCAACAGAGCAAGACTCCATCTCAAAAAAAAAAAAAAAAAAAAGTGAATGGGGAGTGGGAGCTTTTAGGTGAACCAGCTCCTATTCACCTATGGTCAGTGAAGAATAAGTACCTCAAATATACACAATAACACTAATGGGGAGGGGGGAGGGCATACAAATGAACTCCAAAGCCCTGACTGTGGCCCATAGCCAGAGAAAACAAAAAAGATTCCTGATTTGGGGAGAGGAGTCCTCAACTGGGAGTTTGACAGTTCAGACTGATTTCAAAAGACAGGCTGAATTTTACCCCTCTGTGCTAGAAAGGGTATCGAACCATAAATTCCCCCTGCCCTGACTTCACCAAACTTTGTAAATAACAGAGACGCGCACCCGAGTAATTAGAAGAAAAAGCTAAGTGGCTTGTCAGCTAAGTGGCTTGAGTAGGCATAGGTGTGGCTGGAAGCATTCTGTGTATTTTCTCTACAGCCAAATGTGTAAACGGTCAGAAATACTAGTTTAATGAGCTTATAAATTTGGAGTGACTCTTTACATCTGACAGTGAGGTCTGGGGTTCAACTATTTCACCTCTGAAATCAAAGAGGCTGTGATGGGGTATTCATCTCTTACCAATTCTTTTTTTTTTTTTTTTTCTTTTTTTGAGATGGAGTTTCGCTCTTGTTGCCCAGGCTGGACTGCAGTGGCGCAATCTCAGCTCACTGCAACCTGTCTCCCGGGTTCAAGCAATTCTCCTGCCTCCGCCTCCTGAGTAGCTAGGATTACAGGCGCCCACCACAACGCCTGGCTAATTTTGTGTATTTTTAGTAGAGACGGGGTTTCATCATGTTGGCTAGTCTGGTCTTGAATTCCTGACCTCAGGTGATCCACCCACCTCGGCCTCCCAAAGTGCTGGGATTACAGGTGTGAGCCACCACGCCCGGCCCATCTCTGACCAATTCTTCCAGAATGTTCCACAGGTTTCTTCTTCACACTTTATGATTCTATTTTACTGACCCAAACAATTCGCCCTCCAATGTTTCGTGGAGGGGATAACAACTCTGGGTATTTGAAGATGTTTTCTGACATCTTATCTGTTTCCTTCCCTCCTTGGTCTGCGCTGGGCTACCTGAAATGCCTCCTACACGCGCGCTTCCCTTATGAACGTTCATTAGATGGGTACTTGTCCTGCTTAACTCCTACAAATTCACAAGTTCTCTAATGCTCAAATTCAAAGCACTTGCATCTCTAGGTAATCATTGTTTGCTAAAATGCTCTTTAGCTTTTTCTATCTACAATGTTTCTAAACGTTAATTTAATTGAACTTAAAAGCGATTGTGCATAATGTGCCGCAACTTGGCACTCAGCTCATGTAAACAGTGTCTTGCTGACAGGGTAGGTCTAGTGCAGGAAATAACCCCGTCAGCAGCGCTGTCCCACATAGGACTACAAATCCATGACAGCCTCAGGGGCTCCCCACGAGGCACAATGGGTGATGTCATTCTTCTGGGGCTTGGCTAGGCCATGACTGGGTCTAGAGGCACTCTCTCTTCCCAGTCCGTTTTTAGAACTAATATTTGCAATGCCACTTCCACATTTCCCTCTATTTCTGATTCATGTCAGCCTGAGGCCTGAGACAGAACAAGCCTGCAGCTGAACACATGGTTACCACTTTTTTTCCAGAACCTTAGGAAAACGTTGTTAATGTTCAGGGCTATGAGTGACCTTGCCGTCCCACATCATGGAACTATTTATTAAACAGATGGATGGACAACCTTATAATTAGGTCAACTACGTATACTCCGATTCAAGCCCTTGGTTTCATTCCTTTTCTCTCTAAGATTAGGGAATTTCTCAATGACCAATAACGCAGAAATACACCCCCTCACATCCCGAGGGAGATTGCTCAGCCTACAGCCACCCCGTGAAGATCCCATGACTTCTGGCATCTGCCCTAATAACCCAAGTCTCTTATCTGTGAGTTTTGGTTTGTCAGACCCTGTTGTTCGCATTAATCTTCCTGTGCCTGTGAGGACAGAACCCGGACAAAGTGGGAGTCCTGAACCTGCGTATGCTGGCTGAATAGGTAAACACCCTCAGATAAGGAGGCCTTGGGAAAACCATTGTGACGTCCTAAGAATGCAAGGTGTAAAAGTTCCAATCCCACTCTCCCACCCCTAAACCAGTTGAGACACAGACCTGCCCTTCCCCAGGTTGACTTGGCCCGACTAGATAGCATCTGCAATCTGCACTGGCTCCCTCCCTCCCAAGTGAATCAGTCCCCAACCGGTTACCTCCCCAGGCTCCTTGGAGACAATGCCAAGTACAGCCTAGGGGGTGATGGCTCCATTTGAGGAGCCTGGCATCTTGGAGAGTGCCACCCCAATCCCCCGCTTTGGGCAGGTGCATAGGGAGGACTCAGGAAAGAGGTGTTCTGCCATGGACCAGTCCAGGTCCAAAAAGTCTCGAGAAGCGCCCGGGAGCCAGGAGAAAAGCCGAGAGATGAAAGGAGATGCCTGAGGTGCCGCAGCCCAGGTCTGAGCTGGGCTAGAAACCGCGTGACAAAACAAAGATGCGTTCTTAGCCATGATGGAACTCCCAGATTAGCTTGGCTTTCTTCCTTTTGTTTTGTTTTGTTTTATTCATCTCTGTCGCATCTATTTTCCTCTGGGCATGTGACACTTCCACTCTTTCTCTTCTTTAGTCCTCTTCCAGAAGTTCTGTTCTGTGCTGGATTAGGTCAGGAGTGATGGATTGTTCTTTACACACGGGATATGGTGGATGAATGTGTTGATCTGACACTCACTGAGAGTTCTAAACAGGGAATTATAGCAGTGACAAGTGGTGAAAGACATGGCCCCTGCCTCTTGAGCTTCTGTGGGACCCAGCAGGCTGGAGGGGCGCACCCAGCTTTATGCATCTGCCCTCAGGAGAGCTGCACAGGCTCCAATTTTTCTACTTTTATTTTTAATTTAATTTTTTTTTTTGAGATGGAGTCTCACTCTGTCATCCAGGCTGGAGTGCAGTGGCACAATCTCTGCCCCCCAGGTTCAAGCGATTCTCCTGCCTCAGCCTCCCAAGTAGCTGGGATTACAGCTGCCTGCCACTGCGCCCAGCTAATGTTTGTATTTTTAGTAGAGACAGGGTTTCACCATCTTGGCGAGGCTGGTCTTGAACTCCTGACCTCGTGATCCACCTGCCTTGGCCTCCAAAAGTGTTGGAATTACAGGCGTGAGCCACCGTGCCCGGCCTCAGGCTCCGATTTTTCTAAATGAAAGCCTCATCTCTTACTGACCCACTGGGTAACTGAACCCTTGATTTTCATGTAAGACTGATCTCTTGGCCTGGCGCAGTGGCTCACGCCTATAATCCCAGCACTTTGGGAGGCCAAGGCAGGCAGATCACCAGATCAGGAGATTGAGACCATCCTGGCCAACATGGTGAAACCCCGTCTCTACTAAAAATACAAAAATTAGCTGGGTGTGCTGGAGTGCACCTGTAATCCCAGCTACTTGGAAGGCTGAGGCAGGAGAATGGTTTGAACCCAGGAGGCAGAGATTGCACAGTGAGCCAAAATCACGCCACTCCACTGCAGCCTGGCGACAGAGCGAGACTCCGTCTCAAAAAGAAAACAAACAAACAAACAAACAAAAACGGATTTCCCGCTGATAACAACTGGTTAATTAGTCTCTGGTTTTCTGTCCTTCTAGTCAAATGCTCCCGAAGAGCTCTGTATTTAAATACGCCCAAGTATGAATCTCTGGTCAAGTGAAGACTATTTCTAGAAAACGAGTAAGTCTTCCCAAATTCATCTGCCTCAGCTAGGACTGGCATAAATCACTTTTTCTTGAATTGGTCTCCATTGCATATCCCATTTTCTTCTCATCTTTTTTTTTTTTAATTGCCAAACAAGATGTATGCCACCCAAGCCACAAAATGGTAGGCAACCAATTTCTGTCCTGCTACATCCAAAATTCTCTAAGGTTCTACAAATACGAGCAATGATTACCAAAGGACTTGTGCTGTAAGGGAAGAAGAGGAACTGGAAATATTCCGGCTAGTGCCAGGAGCTCTGGGGACCCCAGCTCTGCCTGGCTGCCTGGGTCCAGTCATTCCCAAGGAGATAATGTCTATGGCTGCTGATAGGTCTCTCTGGTGACCACAATTTCAGAACTGGAAATTGGTGGTGGTCTGATGCGTAGCCTAACAAAGGGCCAGTGGGCCAGTCCTCTGTCCCAGAAATTGAGATTGTCCCAGAAATCTGAGGCCACATGGTTGCCTGCAGGACAGCTCTAAGACACCACTTAGTTGATTAAAGCAGATGTTCAAACTCTCCTCCAATCCCACCTATCTACTCACAATTTGCATCCCCCCAACCCCCATCAGTCTCCTTTTTTTAAAAAAAGAGATATGCTAGGCCAGGCATGGTGGCTCAGGCCTGTAATTCCAGCACTTTGGGAGGCTGAGGCAGGAGGATCACTTGAGACCAGGAGTTTGAGATCAGCCTGGGCAACACAGCAACACCCTGTCTCTAAAAAAAAAAAAAAAAAAATTAGCCAGTGATGCGTGCCTGTGGTCCCAGCTAGCTACTCGGGAGGCTGAGATGGGAGGATCTCTGGAGCCCAGGAGGATGAGGCTGCAGTGAGCTCTGATTGTACCACTGAACTCCAGCCTGGGCAACAGAGCCAGACCCTGTCTCTAAAAAAAGAAAGAAAAAAGATAAAGAGAAATGCTAGTGGTAAAAAAACGTAACTTAAAGCCTGTACATTCCCCGCAGGGGGGTGTTTATGGCCTTGTATCCAGCTGGCTCTTCGCAGATTCAAAAGCAATTATTCCAAAAGAATGCTTTACGGTTAAAATTAAACCACAGTCCAAAAGCTATTAGAACTGGACTTTGAACAAATGCCAAAGAGGACAGTTATGAACATCTTCTTGACAGAAAAAGAAAGAGACCCACCAGAAGGAAGAAATCTAAAACAAACAAAAAATTAAGTAAAATGTTGAAACCTGTTCAACCACCCTACTTCAGATAGAACGCACTTTTTAACCACATTAGGAAAGCGAAACTCGCCGTGGGTGGGGTGGAAACGCTGCCAGGTCATCCTGTCTAAAGAAACTCTGGTCGCGCCTACCTGAGGGACGTGCGGGCGCGGCTCGGCCCCCATGAGGCGCCCCGACACCGCGCCGGCCGCGCGGCTCCCGCAGGCACAGCGCCCGCCCCGGCGAGCACCAGTGCATCACCCCGGTGACGTGGGTCACCTGCCCTGATGCGTTATTCCGCCGCTTGATGAAGAAACCAACATTTAGGAAAACACAGAGGCGCACATTAGCGTGCACGAAATCGCCCGAGGGAGCTGAGAGCTGGCGAGGTCACGAGTGCCGGGCTCCGGGCGGGGGGTGGGGCAGGGCGGCGGGGCAAGGCCGGGGCGGGAGCGGCGATCCGAGGCCGGATCAGCAGCGCCCCCTCCTGGAACGCCGGGAGCGCCGCGCGCGCGGATGCCGCTCTCCTTCCAGCCTGGCGCGCCGCTGCCCCCTATCGGACAAACGCTTTGACCGTTGGCTAAAGCAAGTATCAGACGTCAGCCCCTCCAGGTGGCAAGCACGCCTGGCCAAGCCTCAGTTTCCACATCTCTCAAATGGGAGCGATGGCAACACTATCTACCCTTGCACACCTCAGAGGGTGACCAGGAGCAAATGAAGGAAGCACCGCTGTTTCTTCCTGGGCCGGCCTCGCTGCTTAGGCCCCAGCAAAATCCAGGTCGCCTCCCCGAGGTCATCTTTGTCCCCCGTGTCTGAACTAGGAGCACAGTTATAAAACCAGAGTCATGTTGTTCTGAGAGTGGCGTCTCTCTTCCAGTAGCTTCGATAACTCCACAAATGTATTTAACATAATTTTCAAAACATTTTTTCTTATAAGCATGTATCATAATTTAGTTTTCCGGCAATTATCCATTCACTGTCTAAATCCCCCACTACACTGTGAGTCCTGGGGATGCAGGGACCTCCCTGTCACTGTCATTGTTGTGTCTCCAGAATCTGCCTAGCACAGTGCCTCCCACACAGTAGGTGCTCAATAAATCGCTGTTGGAAAAATACATGGATGAAGCCTAGGAGCTGGAGGCTAGGCAGAAACAGAAAGGACAAAGTCAGATACGGGGGGAAATCCTATTTCCAGAATGGTATCTCAAGTGACTATTAAAAATGCGGCGCCGGGCGCGGTGGCTCACGCCTGTAATCCCAGCACTTTGGGAAGCCGAGGCGGGCGGATCACGAGGTCAGGAGATCGAGATCATCCTGGCTAACATGGTGAAACCCCGTCTCTACTAAAAATACAAAAAAAATTAGCCGGGCGTGGTGGCAGGCGCCTGTAGTCCCAGCTACTCGGGAGGCTGACTGCAGGAGAATGGTGTGAACCTGGGAGGCGGAGCTTGCAGTGAGCCGAGATCGCGCCACTGGACTCCAGCCTGGGCTACAGAGCGAGACTCCGTCTCAAAAATATATATATATATATAAATATAAATAAATAAATAAATAAAAATTAAAATGAGGCCAAAGGCCAGGTGCAGTGGCTCATTCCTGTAATCCTAGCACTTTGGGAGGCCGAGGTAGGTGAATCACTTGAGGCCAGGAGTTCGAGACCAGTGGGGCCAACATGGTAAAACCCTGTCTCTACTAAAAATAGAAAAAAATTAACTGGGCGTGGTGGTGTGCACCTGTAACCCCAGCTACTGAGGAGACTGAGGCATAAGAATCTCTTAACCCTGGGAGGCAGAGGTTGCAGTGAGCCGAGATTGCACCACTGTCCTACCTGGTGACAGAGTGAGATTCTGTGTCAAAAAATAAAAATAAAAAAGGCCAGGCACAGTGACTCACGCCTGTAATACCAGCATTGGAGGAAGCCAAGGTAGGAGGATCACTTAGGCCCAGGAGTTCAAGACCAGCCTGGGCAACAAGGTGAAACCACGGCTCTGCAAAAAATACAAAAATTAGCCAGGCACTGTGGCGTATGTCTGTAGTTTCAGCTATTTGGGAGGCTGAGGTGGGAGGATTGCTTGAGCCCAGCAGGTGGAAGCCGCAGGGAACCATGATCACACCACTGCATTCCAGCCTGGGCGACAGAGTGAGATCCTGTCTCTAAATAATAATAATAATTAATAAAATAAAATAAAATAAAAATGAAAGGCCAGGCACAGTGGTGAGTGCCTATAATCCCAGCTACTCAGGAGACTGAGGTTGGAGGATCACTTGAGCCCAAGTGTTCTAATCCAGCTTGGGCAATGTAGGGAGACACCATCTCTATTTTAAAAAGAAAAAAGAAAGAAAAGGTGGGGATGATGAAAAAGGTTTTTAAATAGAAAGCGGTGGTGGTTGCACAACATTGTGAATGCACCAAATGCCACTGAATTGTATGCTATAGAATGATTAATTATATGTTATATGCATTTCACCTCAATAAAAAAATGAAAGGGCAGAATTGTAATATAATCATTATGATCATTCCTGATTTAGACACTGCAAATACTTGATGAAGTCAACATAAAGAGAATAACTTTTATAGAGTGTTCTACAGTTGACATAAATGTTTTCATATAAATGATTTCATTTGTCCCTCCCAACAAGCCCATTAATTTGCAGACGAGGAAAACAGGATTGCAGATCAGTGGCTTCCTTCCAACAGGTAGGGCACACTCCCCCTCGGGGGCTCTGCCCTTGAGGCTCCCCGCTATGAAAAGACTTCCTCCAAACCACAGCTTCCCCCTCCCCTCTTGCTGGGCTCTGCTTCAAGGGTCACCAGAAGGGCCTTCCTCAAAGAGCGGCCCTCCTCCCCATCGTCATTCTCTCTCCCTTACCCTGCTTGAGTTTTTCTTTAAAATTCTTAGGACATATTATATTGACATTATTTCTTTTTGTCTCCTTCCACAACAATGTAAGCACCAAGAGAACAGTGCTATTTGTCAGTTTTGTTCTCTGTTATAATCCTGACATCTGGAACGGTACCTGACAAATAATAGGTGCTTAATAAATATTGTTAAATGAATGCATTTGTTAAAGGAATAATAACTTTACTATGAACTTGGCCAGATCTTTTGAGGAGCCAAGGCTTTTTAGGTCACACCACAAAAACGAAATTACAATATGATGGAGATAAAATACCAGTTGTGAGAGGCCTGTAACGAAGCGCTACCCAGTTCACTGATTATTAACTGCGTGTGCTCCACTTATCCCCCAGGGAGGCACCTGTCTGTTGTATCCCTGGCTCCCAGCATGGTGCTAGACACCTAGTATTAGGCACTGATCTGCATCAGTAAGAAACAATGGATTCTGAGCAACACAAACAAGAACAGAACTGGCTACAGTGCACATCCCGGTCCCACCCTAAGTGTGCACATGGCAGGGAACGGGGAGTCTCTGAGGACCAGAGGAAGGAGGACACGCAGGACAAGGGCCAGAGTCCAGGGAGCAGCAGAGCATGGCCTTGTGAGCCCCACGTGATTTGTGTAGAAATAGCTCCCAAGACCAAGCTGACCTGCCATGCAAACCTCGCACAATTACTTCCTATTCCCAGGGGAGAACTTGCAGGGCTAGCCTCTCGTGAGTGGGGTCAGCATGGTCTGACAGGATGGATGACCCCTGTGCTATGGACAGTGAGCCTCTGAGGGGCAGGGGCCACTCCATAATACTGTCCAGTGGCCTCTGAGAAATTCCTGGCCAGCACTGGCTGCCTTCCTCCAGTTCCTGAGCCAGGCTTCCAGGTGTGATGGAAAGTTGTCAGGTGTAACTCAAAGAACATAGATTAAGAGTCTAGAGGCTGAGCGCGGTGGCTCACACCTGTAACCCCAGCACTTTGGGAGGCCAAGGCAGGTGGATCACCTGAGGTCAGGAGTTTGAGACAAGCCTGGACAACATGGTGAAACCCCATCTCTACTAAAAATACAAAAATTAGCCGGGCATGGTGGCAGACACCTGTATTCCCAGCTACTTGGGAGGCTGAGGCAGGAGAATTGCTTGAACCCGGGAGGTGGAGGTTGCAGTGAGCTGAGATCAAGCCACTGCACTCCAGCCTGGGTGACAGAGCAAGACTCTGGCTAAAAAAAAAAAAAAAAAAAAAAAAAGCAAGAAAAGAAAAGAAAAAGAGTCGACTCCTGCACTTTGCTGGCAGCTCTGCTTCCTGCACCTGTTTGAACCTGTATCTCTAAGGGCAGTATACAGATTGCAAACAAAAACTCACACAAGCATGAAATGTGGTCATTTGCCCAACCTGACCATGGGCACGGAGAATTATTGTTATACTTTAAATGGAACATAATATTTAATACAGATAAATACCTGTTTGCCAGTGTGGGCCTCACATTTGAACGTTATGGTACAGAAACATGTTTTCACCCTTTAATCATAAAAGTTTATTAAAATGTTCTTTTTTTTTTGAGACCGAATTTCACTCTTGTCACCCAGGCCGGAGCACAAAGGTGCAATCTTGGCTCACTGCAACCTCCGCTTCCTGGGTTCAAGTGATTCTCCTGCCTTGGCCTCCTAAGTAGCTGGAATTACAGGCACCCGCCACCATGCCTGGCTAAGTTTTGTATTTTTAATAGAGATGGGGTTTCACCATGTTGGCCAGGCTGGTCTTGAAAAAATGTTCTGAAAGTGAAGTTTGTTTCTTTCCTTCTTTCCTTCCTTTCTTCCTTCCTTCCTTTTTTCCTTTTTTTTTTTTTTTTTTCATGGTCTCGCTCTGTCACCCAGGCTGGAGCATAGTAGCACAATCTCGGCTCCCGGGCTCAAGTGATCCTCCCACACCAGCTTCCCGAGTAGCTGGGACTACAGGCGTGGGCCACCAGGGCCCTCTAATTTTTGTATATTTTGCAGAGACGGGGTTTTGCCATTTACCTAGGCTGCTCTCAAACTCCTGGACTCGAGCAATCTGCCCACCTCGGTGTCCTAAAGTGCTGGGATTATAGGTGTGAGCCACTGCACCCAGACTCTGAAATTGAATTTCTATAGAAAACTCCAAGCTTTGTAAACTGTGGTCCACACCCCCATAAACAAACATGCACAGGTGCGCGTGTGTGCACACACACACACACAATCTTCCCCCACAGCTTCCTTATCATATGTCCAAAGTACGCAGCTCAAAATTCAAACAAATTATTTATTACAAAACAAATTTTAAAAAATCACAACGTGATTCGCATACTGGCAATAGGCTGTTACTTGCCATTTGCCAGGGTATGATTTGTATTTTGTTTTAATTTATGCTGGTTTCAGGAACTATGGCCATTTGCCTTTTTCCTGCACTACCCGTGCGCCTCCTGTGGGCACTCAGCATGGGGGGGCATGTAGTTTTTCTCACTTCCCGCAGCATGTTTTTATCTTATATTGCCTACAATTCAGAAAAGGTATTTAGTCATCAGTGGAGGCCTGGGCTTGGCGTGCATTCAATGCACAAACACAGCCTGGCTTCAAAGCCAAGCTGAGTGGCACACCTCGTGACAGAACAGCAGAAAGGCAGACCCAGGTGCCTGCGGAGGTGGCAGGGACCCCAGGCAGGCCAGTGGTGCCTGGCCAACAGGGGGGCACAGGCCCCAGCTGAAGGAAACAGAGAGAGGCAACTCCAGTTCCTATATGGGCCCAGTGTGGCCAGATCTTCTCATTTTCCAAGAAAAGCCAGAAACTCACTCTTTAATGTGAATCTCTGCATTTTAAAAAGGTACCAATTAATTCTAAACATGGTCTTAAAATATTCTTTGGGGCAAACATAACACACCTATGGCCGATGTGGCATCAGAGCCACCTAACTGTGAGCTCTCCGGAGCAGAAGATGGTTCCAGCAGGCTTCTGGCCCGAATTGGCCATTCATTCACTGCTGACTAGGGCGGTCGCTTCACCTCCCAATCACATGGCACTGAAGACCCAGCCAGCTGGTAGAGCTACCACATAGGTCCAAACCCTCCTCACACCACCACTTACTACCAACACATACTAGCTATGTCGTTTCGATTGACCACTCTGACGGGCTTCAATGCCACCTATAAAATGTGGATAGTAATACAATTGTGGTTGTGGGATTAAGTGAGATAATGTGTGTAACACGCCTAATGCAGAGTAAGCATTTCACGTCAGCTACTGCTATCCATGCGCCTGGCGCCTCATTCCTCACCATCCATTCACATTAATCAGCCAATTCTGTTAAATGGGACTTTTAATACTCTCTCAAGTCTTGTTTTTATTCCTCCTCTCTCCGCTGTAATTCATAACCTCATCCTCTCTACCCTGAACTATTTATTTATTTTGTGTGTGTGTGTGTAAGAGTGTATGTGTGTGTGTGTGTGTGTGTGTGTGTTTGAGACAGGGTCTTGCTCTGTCACCCAGGCTGGAGTGCAGTGGTGCGATCAAGGCTCACTACAGCCTCAATCTCCCAGGCTCAAGTGATCCTCCCACCTCAGCCTCCTGAGTAGCTTCAACTACTGGCATATGCCACCATGCCCAGCTAATTTTGTTTGTTTTTGTAGAGATGGGGTCTCACTCTGTTGCTCAGGCCAGTCTGGAACTCTTGGACTCAAGCAATCCTCCTGCCTCGGCCTCTCAAAGTGTTGGCATTTCAGGCTTGAGCCACCTTGCCAGGCCTGAACTACTTACCATAATGATCTAGTAATCACATCTCCACTTTACTGACTGCCCGCACACCATGCCCCGGTGACTCCATCTCGAAGCCGGACTTCTCTATGTGAAGCACAGATCTGATGGCATCATCTTCCCTGTCACCTACAGAACAGAGTCGCAATTCCTTAATCCTGCCTTTGAGGCTCCCTCCCCAGTCTGGCCCTAGGCTCATATCCTGCTAGTTTCTTTAAGATTCTCTCTGCTCTGGGCTGGGCATGGTGGCTCACGCCTGTAAGCTCAACACTTTGGGAGGCCAAGGCTCAGGTGGATCACCTGAGGTCAGCAGTTTGAGACAAGCCTGGCCAACGTGGTGAAACCCTGTCTCCACTAAAAATACAAGAATTAGCCAGGTGTGGTGGCACATGCCTGTAATCCCAGCTACCTGGGAGGCAGAGGCAGGAGAATTGCTTGAACCTGGGAGGTGGAGGCTGCAATAAGCCGAGATTGTGCCACTACATTCCAGCCTGGGTGACAGAGTGAGACCCTGTCTCAAAAAGAAAAAAAAAAAAAGGTCAAGGCCAAGAGCCCGGTTTTACACATTTTTTGCATTCCCAGAGGGCACACGATAAGTGCTCACTGTTTGCTGAATGAATTAATTGGACCAACCAAGAATGCATTTTAACCAAAAGTTAATGTTACTTGTTTTTTTGTTTGTTTTGTTTTGTTTTGTTTTTTGTTTGAGATGGAGTCTCCCTCTGTCACCCAGGCTGGAGTGCAGTGGCATGATCTCTCCTCACTGCAACCTCCACCTTCCGAGCTCTATCAATTCTCCTGCCTCAGCCTCCTTAGTAGCTGGGATTACAGGTGTGCACCACCACATCTGGCTAATTTTTGTATTTTTAGTAGAGATGGAGTTTCACCATGTTGGCCAGGCTGTTCTCAAATGCCTGACCTCCAGTGATCTGCCCGCCTCAGCCTCCCAAAGTGCTAGGATTACAGGCATGAGCCACGGCACCCAACCAAAAGTTAATGTTACTTTAACACATTCTGTTACAAGAAACAAGGCTGGGACTATACAAAGAATAAAATTATAAAAATTTTAAAAATCGTCCATGCTTGGCCGGGCGTGGTGGCTCACGCCTGTAATCCCAACACTTTGGGAGGCCAAGGCAGGCGGATCACAAGGTCAGGAGATCGAGACCATTCTGGCTAACACAGTGAAACCCCATCTCTAATGAAAAATACAAAAAATTAGCTAGGCATGGTGGTGGGCGCCTGTAGTCCCAGCTACTTGGGAGGCTGAGGCAGGAGAATGGCGTGAACCCGGGAGGCGGAGCTTGCAGTGAGCCGAGATTGTGCCACTGCACTCCAGCCTGGGTGGCAGAGCGAGACTCCGTCTCACAAAAAAAAAAAAAAAAATCATCTAGGCTTGAGCCCAGGAGTTTGAGACCAGCTTGGGCAACATAGCAAGACCCCCATCTCTATTTTTTATATATATATATACACACACACACACACACACACATATACGATATATATATTTTTAAAATATATATATGTTATATACATATATAAATGTATACATATACATATAATTATACATACATATATGTATATATACTTAAATATACATATATATATAAAAAAAATCACTCAGGAGCCCTGGAATGTGTGTGTTTTGGTTAATTTTAGTAGAAAAGGGTATTACCTATGCAAAGCTCTAGCTACCTAGATAACTGAAAATATCTGCACTTACGAGGTAGTTGGCATTTGTCACGGTATCTTGGTCTTCATTTTTCTTTCTGTGGCCCTGGTGAAATGCGTCTGATATCTCAGGAGAAAATGCAATCCAAAGAACGACTGTGGTTGTCTGGTTCATCAGTTGTATACTGTGCGGTGCAATCTGAGAGATTTTCACAAAGCCGAAAACTGCCCAAGTATGACCTCGTGCCTGTGTAGGCCTCTTATAAAAGAGACAATTCCCCAACTCTCAGAGAGTTTCCAGAGGAGGCTAGGAGTGATGATCTCGGGATGGCAGAGATCTAGGAAAGAAAATAAACGTCATTGTTTTTTGACATTTATATATATATATATATACACAATTATTATTATTATTTTTGGAGACAGAGTCTCACTCTGTCACTAAGGTTGGAGTGCAGTGGCGCGATCTCAGCTCACTGCAACCTCCACCTCCAGGATTCAAGTGATTCTTGTGCCTCAGCCTCCCAAGTAGCTGGGATTACAGGCGTGAGCCACCACATCTGGCTAATTTTTGTATTTTTAGTAGAGACGGGGTTTCACCATGTTGGCCAGGCTGGTCTTAAACTCTTGACCTCAGGTGATCCGCCCGCCTCGGCCTCCCAAAGTGCTGAGAGTACAGGTGTGAGCTACCGCACCCCACCAACATTTATATCCTTAAATACTTGCCACTGAAGCGCTCATCCAGTAAGTATGTGCCGAATGAATGGAGGGGTTGCTGCACAGGCTCATTCCCTACCCCCATTCAGGATCCCAGGCCTTGCTTTGGCAGGTGAGGAAGCCAAGGTTCAGGGCTTGTCTGGTAGGAATAGAGGAGGCCATTCAGCAGACAGAGCGGTTTCCAGCTCAGCTCTGGAGTCAGGCTGCCTGGACTCTGTGCCTGGCTCTGGCAGTGTCTACTGGGTAGAGTCAATAGAGTAATAGTTCCTATCTCAAAGAGCTATTGGACTAAATTATAGAGAACATGTAAAGTGCTTAGCATGGTGCTGATTAAATTACTCTGATTATTACAAGAATTCAGTAAATGTTAGCTATTATAATCATTTATCAAGAACATCCTACCATGAGGCTTGAGCCATCTATAGCTTATCTTTACAACTCTGCCCACTCCCTATTAATATCTCCACTTTATTGTCTAACAATGGGATCAGAGTTCCTAGAAAATGAAAGAGCAAGCTATCAGCTTCTGCCCAATAAAGAAGCAGAAATAGCGGAGCTGGGGAGAAGCAAACAGATCTCATACACAGAACGCCTGGTTGTGCAACTGGCTCAGCTTAGAAATAGATCTGGACTCTCAATGGCCATGCAGAAAGGAAGAAAACAAAGGCGCACGTCTTCAGGCTGCTGAGGGAAACTCTATACCCAGAAAAACCTCAAGTACAAGTATGGAACAAAGACAGTTTCAGGCTTTTGAGGTTTCAAAAAATGTGACATTCTAAGAAACAGGGTAAATTATTATAGCAATTTCTCAATAGATATTAAATAGTACTGAGACTGATGAAGTCACTGAATATGATGGGTTGATTTATTCTGCAGACACATGCTGAGTGCTACTATGTGCTGGTTACACACTGGACTAGAGAGGGTAACCAGACTGACACATATTGCTGCCCTCATAGAGCTCATTTACATCCTAGTGAGGACAAATAGATGTAAACAGCTACAGTAGGAAAGCTCTGAGTCAGAAGGTGATGAACGTGATGGAGAAAGAGAAGCCAGGGCCTCTAGCCTCAACTTCCAGGAACTGGAACTACAGAACTACAGGAACTACAGCAGACAGATGAACGAACTACGGCTGGGCGTGGTGGCTCATGCCTGTAATCCCAGCACTTTGGGAGGCTGAGGCGGGCACATCACAAGGTCAGGAGTTCGAGACCAGCCTGGCCAACATGGTGAAACCCCGTCTCTACTAATAAATATAAAAATTAGCCGGGGATGGTGGCGGGTGCCTGTAGTCCCAGCTCCTCGGGAGGCTGAGGCAGGAGAATGGCATGAACCCAGAAGGTGGAGCTTGCAGTGAGCCGAGATCGCGCCACTGCACTCCAGCCTGGGCAACAGTGTGAGACTCTGTCTCAAAAAATAATAATAATAATTACCAGCAACTGATGGCTTAAAACAACAGAGGTTTATTCTCTCACAGCTCTAGAGGTCAGATGCTAAAACCAAGGTGTTGGCGGAGGCCACACTCTCTACAGAGACTCTGGGGAAGAATCCATTCTGTGCCTCTTCCAACTTCAGGCGACCATCGGCACTCCTTGACTCGTAGCTGCATAACTCCAGCCTGTGCCTGGGAGATCACACTGCCTCCTCCTCTCTGTGTGTCTGTTCTCCTTCTCTTCCTCTCTCTTACAAGGACACTTGTAATGGCATTTACGACCCACCTCTAAAGTGGGCCCTTCTCTCAAGATCTTTAACTTAATTACATCTTTTGCCATATTAAGGTAATATTCACAGGTTCCTGGGATTACGAAGTGAATATATCTTTGGTGGACCACTTTTGTGCCTACCTTAAGGAGCAAGAAAAATGGGACAGTACTAGAGGGAAATGTAGGGTACAGAGAGGTTTTTTGTTTTTGTTTTTTAAGATGGGAAAAGTTGGCGGGGTGCAGTGGCTCATGTCGGTAATCTCAGCACTTTGGGGTAGAGGCAGGAGGATCGCTTGAGCCCAGAAGTTCAAGACCTGCCTGGGCAACATAGAGAGACCTCATCTCTACTTAAAAAAAAAAAAAAAAAAAAAACTAGTCTCGTGTGGTGGTGTACACCTGTAGTCCCAGCTACTTGGGAGGCTGAGGAGATTGCTTCAGCCTAGGAGGTTGAGGCTGCAGTGAGCCATGATCATGCCACTGCACTCCAGCCTGAGTGACAGAGTGAGACCCTATCTCAAAAACAACAACAATGACAAAAAAAAAAAGTTTGGAGATGGAGTGGTAACCAACTTGGCAGAGTGGAGGTAGCTGGCACTTAAGTGCTTAAAGATAATAGAAATGAAAAGTTAACAGTTCACTCTACTTATCCCCAAAAAAGTTCAGGACATGGAGGGACCAGATAGCTCAGATGGAAGGAAAAAGGCATAGAGCTGAGAACAGAGAAATTATTTAGGAGTCTGTATATAAAGCAGTTAAGCTTACAAATCCCCTCCCCAAACTTTTTTAGCCGGGCACCAACTCCCATAGCACAGCAGAGGGTTTACTCTTTGGGGAAACTGAATCTGAGAAGCACCAACTCAGGGACACCAGGCACAGCTGAAGATGGAGTGAGCACTGAGCTGAAAACAAGGGACTGGGTAAAAACATATGTACCAAGCGGTGGCTCCACAACCATCTCCCCTGACCCTGCTGCTGTAACCTCTATAGCAGGGGCCATGCAGATATCCCCCAGACAGATTGGAGAATTCTCTGTAGAAACCAGACGGTCCCTTCAGTGAGATTTACAGATTCTGATATTTGGGTGTACCCAGTAAAATATCCTGCTTGCTTCAGTCGCCACAGAGTGAAGCCCATAGATCAACAAGCCCCAAATTGTGCTTCCAATTGCCTCTGCTTAATGCCTCATTCTTAAATATGGACAGCCAAAGATCAAACATTTGAGGAAAACTTCCAACAATACACACACAAAAAAAACGGAGCGGGGGGAAGCAGGGGAGGGGAACTCAGGGGAAACAATAAGAAAAGCAGAAGAAAACTTAAAAACTGGAAAAATCCTTGGAGAGCTAAGAGAACAGACTCATGAAACAAGAACAGAAATACTATATATAAAAAAAGAAGCACGGCCGGGCTCGGTGGCTCACGCCTGTAATCCCAGCACTTTGGGAGGCCAAGATGGGTGGATCACCTGAGGTCAGGAGTTCAAAACCAGCCTGACCAACATGGTGGAACCCCGTTTCTACTAAAAATACAAAAAATTAGCCGGGTGTGGTGATGCATTCCTGTAATCCCAGCTCATGCAGTGAGCACAGGAGGCTAAGTCAGGAGAATTGCTTGAACCGGGGAGGCGGAGGTTGCAGTGAGCCAAGATCACGTCATTACACTCCAGCCTGGGCGACAGAGCGAGACTCCAGACTCCATCTCAAAAAAAGAAAAAAGCAATCAATGAACAAGAGAGTTAAAATGTAAAATTTCAATAAGAAAGAAAGATACAGTTAATAAAGTTGAAAGTGGATCTCATGAAAATAGAGATGAGATTGGTGGTTACTGGAGGCCAGGAAGGGTGGAGGAAATAAAGACATGTTAATGAGTAGAAATGTACAGTTAGATGGAAGAAATGGGACCCAGTGTTCTATAGATCAGTAGGGTGACTGTAGTTAACAATAATCTATTGTACATTTCAAAATCACTAGAAGAGAATGATTCGAATGTTCCTGGCATAAAGAAAAGATAAATATTTAAGATGATGGATATCCCAATTGCCCTGATTTGATCTTTACACATTATATGAATGTATCGAAATATTACAGGTACCCCCAAAATACGTACATCTACTATACATCAATTGTTTTAAAGTTAATGAAATTGCCCAGAGAATACAATAAAAAGAGACGGACAAAAGGAGAAAAAAAGATAACAGCTATAATTCAAGGTCTAACATCCTCTAGTAAGGCCAGAGAAAATGGGGTGAGGATACAGGTTGAGTTAGGGAGTGGTAGCAAACAGGTAATTTACATACAAAAAAACACTATCTATAGAATTAAAAGAAAAGAACAAAAAGACTTATAAATAGCAATACTTGGAAGTTAGAAGATAGTGAGGGAATTAGCCAGGCATGGTGGCACATGTCTGTAATCCCAGCTACTTGGGAGGCTGAGACAGGAGAATCGCTTGAGCCTGGGAGGCAGAGGTTGCAGTGAGCCGAGATTGCGCCACTGCACACTCCAGCCTGGGCAACAGAGCAAGACTGTCTCAAAAAAAAAAAGAAAAAAGAAAAAAGAAAAAGAAAGAAAGAAAAGAAAAGGAAATAATGAAGGACATACCAACAAACACAATCACCATTATGGCACGTGGCTTCTTGTGTTTTTTCTCACTTCTTTCTTATCTCCTCTCCTGCTTTTGTCACTTGGGAGCCCTTCATTCTTCAGGCTCCTCTTTCAGAAATTTTGCCCACTTCAGTCTGCACCTTCTTCCACAACTCTCAAAATCTACCCTTTATCCTGCTGCAATTCTCCATCTCATAGACCCCATTTAGTGTCAGACTAAATCCTTCTAGCCCATCCTCCATCCTTTTCTCAAACATTTCCCTATGAGCTCCCAGTCACAGCTTTTCTCCCAATATCCAAGTGTCCTCTGTCAACACGTTACCAAGTCTTCTCTTTCTCCTCCATATGTTCCCACTTCCCTCTGAACCAGACACTCCTCTTTGCTTCCTTTGATCCTGGCCTCCGCCTTCAGCCCCAGAAGCTCTTTTCCTCACTTCCACTCTCTTTTATTTTAGGCTCAGACTCTCTCCTTTCCTTTCTCAACTTTACCCCTTCAGTGTCAATAATGTTCTGCCTGGCTCTAATTTCTCCTCTGACTTTCAGTACTTCTCCTGTCTGCCTCTTTCCTTCTTTGGTGTCAATCCTTCATCTGCCTCATTCACTGGTACCTTCACCTATAATATCTTTCTTTTCCATAGAAACAGATTCATCAGTGATATCTTTCACTTCACTCAAGATGCCCCCCTCAACTCCCACTCCTTTCTCAGTCCCTTGTAGTTCCTCACTCCCTTTGACACTTTCAAAAGGAATTTCCATCTCATCATCAGTAAATGCCATCACTCTTTCATCACCAGTAACTTCTACCACTTTTTCAATGTTCTTCTCATTTATGCTCCCCATTCTTGAACCCTCCAATTTCTCCCCGCTGGTCCCTAACTTCTCCTCACTAGATCTCAGCTTCTCCGCACTTGACCCCAGCTTCTCTCCACTCAACCTCAGCTTCTCTCTGCTTGATCTCAGCTTCTCTCCACTGGTTCCCAGCTTCTCTCTGCTTGATCTCAGCTTCTCTCCACTCAACCTCAGCTTCTCATCACTTGTTCCCAGCTTCTCTCCACTCAACCTCAGCTTCTCTCTGCTTGATCTTAGCTTCTCTCCACTGGTTCCCAGCTTCTCTCTGCTTGATCTCAGCTTCTCTCCACTCAACCTCAGCTTCTCATCACTTGTTCCCAGCTTCTCTCCACTCAGTCTCAGCTTCTCTCTGCTTGATCTTAGCTTCTATCCACTCAACCTCAGCTTCTCTCTGCTTGATCTTAGCTTCTCTCCACTCAACCTCAGCTTCTCATCACTGGTTCCCAGCTTCTCTCCACTCAACCTCAGCTTCTCTCTGCTTGATCTCAGCTTCTCTCCACTCAACCTCAGCTTCTCTCCACTCAACCTCAGCTTCTCATCACTGGTTCCCAGCCTCTCTCCACTCAACCTCAGCTTCTCTCCACTCAACCTCAGCTTCTCTCCACTCAACCTCAGCTTCTCTCCACTCAACCTCAGCTTCTCTCCACTCAACCTCAGCTTCTCTCTGCTTGATCTCAGCTTCTCTCCACTCAACCTCAGCTTCTCTCCACTCAACCTCAGCTTCTCATCACTGGTTCCCAGCCTCTCTCCACTCAACCTCAGCTTCTCTCCACTCAACCTCAGCTTCTCTCCACTCAACCTCAGCTTCTCTCCACTCAACCTCAGCTTCTCTCCACTCAACCTCAGCTTCTCATCACTGGTTCCCAGCTTCTCTCCACTCAACCTCAGCTTCTCATCACTGGTTCCCAGCTTCTCTCCACTTGATCTCAGCTTCTCTCCACTAGTTCCCAGCTTCTCTCCACTCCATCTCAGCTTCTCTCTACTTGATCTCAAATTCTCTCCACTTGATCTCAGCTTTCTGCCACTGGACCTCAGCTTCACTCCACTGGACCCCTGCTTCTCTCCCCTGCACACCAGCTTCTCACTAGTAGACCTCAGCTTCTCTACACTTGATCTCATCTTGTCTACACTAGACCTCAACCCCTTCTCATCCTGTCCCAGTTTATATCCATTGGATCTCAAGTCCTCTCCACTGGTCCCTACCTTCTCCCCAGCAGACCTCAACCTTTCTTCAAACCCAGACCCCTTCATAGGCCCTGCTGTCATCCCTGCACTCTTAGATTTAGCCTTTATTTCGTGTTTGACCTCTTGCTTTCCCCAAATCCCCCTTGGGCTGTCTTTCCCCAAATCTGCTGAAGCTTGTGATGCACTTGCTCCACGGTACAGCAGCTTCACATCCATCCTTTCCTGACTCGGGCCTGACTTCCCTTTCAAGACCGTCTTTTCCACATCTTCCAGTCTCCAGTACTCAGACTCCAGCTTCGGCTTTCGAGTGTTTCTAGTCAGGAGCTCCACTCTCTTCCCAATTACCATGAGCCCGTTCCAAGGTCCCCAGGTTTTCTCTCGCAGCATCGGCACCCCCTTGCAGCCCCGCTCCAGTGGCGACCGATCGCGGACCCCGGCCTCGCTTGGGGCGCCCTGGCCGCGGGACTTGTGGAGCTCCCTAGTCCTCCTAGGCTGCTTACCCCGCCGCTCCCTCCCGTCCAAGAGCGGAAACCTAAACAGACCCCCCTTCTCCACAGACATTGTCCCCTGCCCTCGCCCCTGGTCCACCACCCACATCCCCACCACTGCTTCCCATTCCCTGTCCCCACCCTGCCACCCTCACCCTCTTCCCCTTCCCCTTCCCCACTGCCTGGTGGGCGCCAAACTGGGCGAGTGCGCACGCGCAGGCCGCACGTGGCCGTTGGAAGGAGGGGCCCGGAACGGCGGCACGGGGTTGTTGTGGGGGTCAGTCCCCCGGGGACTGCAGGGAGACGCGGCACGCGGCCTCTGCGACCCTATGAACTCTGACCCCAGCTCCCACACTGTCGCCTATCACCGGCCCACTCTCCATGCCGCGTGTCCCTTAAAAGCTGGGGCCTGGGACAGGAACGACAGACAATGCAGCCAATGGCGTCACGCGCGGTGCCCCGCTACCCAATCGAAAGGCGTGGCTGAGGGAAACGCGGTGGGAACCGCCCCCGACTCCAGGCAACTCCTTGGCCGGGCGGGGGAGAGCGTCCCCGTCAGCTGAGAGCATCCTCACTCGGTCAGTTCCTCGGGCGAGTTACGGGGACGACCTGCGGGAGCACGCGGGCAGTGGCCGGACGCTGAAGCCCAGGAGAGCGATGGAGACGTATGCGGAGGCTGGGAAGGAGGGCAAGGTAGAGAAAGGATGAAGACCCCCACCCCAGCCTCCCCTCACTCCATGAAAGCCCGTGATGCCCAATCATGCGGTGGTGTGTGTGTGTCTGTGTGTGTGTGGTCTGCCTCTGTGTGTTTCTGTGTGTGTCTGTGTGTGTATAGTCTGCATGTGTCTGTGTGTCTGTGTGTATGTCGATGTGCCTGCATATGTCTGTGTGTGTGTGTATCTGTGTATGTATTTGTGTCTCTGTGTGTCTGTGTGTGTGTCTCAGTGTGTGTCTGTGTCTTTGTGTGTCTCTGTGTATCTGTGTGTGTGTCTGTGTGTCTCCGTGTCTCTGTGTGTGTGTGTATGGCCTGTGTGTCTGTGTGTGTGCACGTATGCGTCCGTGTGGGTGTTTGTGCGTGCATGTCTGTGTCTGTCTCTGTGTGTGTCTGTGCATGTCTGTGTGTGTGTGTCTGTGTGTCTGTGTCTGTGTATGGTCTGCGTGTGTCTTTGTGTCTGTGTCTGTCTGTGTGTATGGTCTGCATGTGTGCACGTATGCATCTGTGTGTGTCTCTGTGTGTATCTGTGTGTGCACGCATGTGCCTGTGTGTGTCTGCGCATGTCTGTGTCTCTTTGTGTCTGAGTGTGTGTCTGTCTCTGTGTCTATGTATGGTCTGCGTGCATCTTTATGTCTGTGTGTGTGTGTCTGTGTGTGTGTATGGTCTGCGTGTGTCTGTGTGTGTGTGTCTGTGTATTTCTGGGTCTGTGTGTGTGTTTGCATGTGTCTGTGTGTGTCTGTATCCGTGTGTCTCTGTATATCTGTGTGTGTCTATGTCAGTGTGTCTGTGTGTGCATCTGTGTGTGTCTGTGTGCCTGTGTATGATCTGTGTATGTCGTTGTGTGTGTCTCTGTGTGTGTTTCTCTGTGCCTGTGTGTTTGTGTGTGTCTGTGTATCTGTGTGTTTCTATGTGTGTCTGTGTGTGCGTGTGTCTGTGTTTGTCTCGTGTGTCTGCATGTGTGTATGTGCCCATGTGTCTCTGTGTGTATGTGTGTGTCTGCGCAAGTGAGAGAAAAGAGACTTGAGCAAGGGAGTGGGGAGCCTCTGTGGCACCTGTGTGCGGACTGATGAGGATGCCAAGGGAGGCAGGGTTTTGCCTTTGTCCTTACAGATGGAAAGGGACCCGTCACTGTCACTCTTACCCTCCCCAAGACCAACTCAGGCTGTCTTGATGGGGGTAGGTGGGTAGGGGGTGGGAGGTGAGGGCGGGGAGGAGGGCAGGATGTTAGGGATTGAGCAGAGGCTGGCGTCCTCTTCTCCTTTCCCAAGGCGAGAGAATCCTGTTCAGCCCTAATGGCTTCACTTGTGTTCTGAGTTCATGTAATGATAAGACCATTTCTTCCTTTCGACTTCCTTCAGCAAAGAGTTGTCGAGCATCCACGTTGTGCCAAGGATGGTTAGAGCATGGAGAGGTGCACCCTTTTGGGAGATGGAGGCATATGCATAGTGGGCCGTGGCTGAGGATGAGGATGGAGCAGCTGTGGTCCACCTTTGAGGCCCATCTCCCTCAAGCAGCTACCAAGCAGTGTAGGTCAGAGTAGAGATACTAAGGCAGGAGGAAAGAAGCTGGGGACTAGGGGACCTGCTGCACCAGTTAGCCAGACTGCATGTGTTTGGGGTCTGGGGCAAGGGGAGAGCCTGCCTTGGGAGTGTCAGAGAAGCCAAGAAATGAGGAGCGGGGTTCAAGTGGTTTAGAGGGGCAAGAGGGGCTGAGAGACACAAAGCATGGAACAGAATGGTCTGCTTCAATGTTTATCTATGTATGTTCATCTTCATGGTTAAAGGAGTTAACATATATAAAATGCTTAGGGCATATACATGAAATGGTTAGAGTGGTGCCTAGCATATTGTAAGGGCCAACCTAAGGGTTAGCTATTATATTATTATTATTGTTATATTATTTTTGCTATATGTTCTGAGGATGTGCTGAGCTATTGAACAGATGGATGCACCCCCCAGCCTTTGCAGGAGCCATACTCTCTGAAAGTTCACTACCAATACTTATCCTCTAGGTTAGGTGTTGCCTTCTCTAAGATCTTCCTTTAAATATAGAGACATTAAAAGAATATATAAGCAAAAATATAATAGAGGAGAAAATGAAATAATATAAAATACTGGCCAGGCATGGTGGCTCAAGCCTGTAATCGCAGCACTCTGGGAGGCCAAAGCAGGCAAATCACTTGAGGTCAGGAATTCAAGACTAGCCTGGCCAACATGGTGAAACCCCAACTCTACTAAAAATACAAAAAAATTGGCCAGACGTGGTGGTGCGCGCCTGTAATCCCAACTACTTGGGAGACTGAGACAGGAGAATAGCTTGAACCCAGGAGGCAAAGGTTGCAGTGAGCCAAGATCGCACCATTGAACTCTAGCCTGGGCAACAGAGCGAGAATCTGTCTCAAAAATAAATAAATAAACCCAGAGGATTATAAATAATTATACGATAAAGACACATGCACACGTGTTTGTTGCAGCACTATTTACAATAGCAAAGACTTGGAACCAACCCAAATGCCCATCAATGATAGACTGGATAGAGAAAATGTGGCACATATACACTATGGAATATTATGTAGCCATAAAAAAGAATATCATGTCCTTTCCAGGGACATGGATGAAGCTGGAAGCCATCATTCTCAGCAAACTAATACAGGAACATAAAACCAAACACCACACGTTCTTACTCATAAGTGGGAGTTGAACAATGAGAACACATGGACACAGGGAGGGGAACAATACACACTGTGGCCTGTGGGGGGCTGGGGGGTAAGGGGAGGGACAGCATTAGGACAAATACCTAATGCATGTGGGGCTTAAAACCTAGATGACGGGTTGATAGGTGCAGCAAACCAGCATGGCACATGTATACCTGTGTAACAAACCTGCACATTCTGTAAATGTATCCCAGAACTTAAAGTAAAATTTAAAAATTAAAATAAAATAAATAAATAAAAGAAATAATATAAAATGCTATTTAAATAATCCAAAAGAGGACAAGAAAGAAAGAATACAGGAATAAAAACAGATGGGACAAAGAGAAAGCAAAAAGCAAGATGACAAGTTGGTAGCCTGCTACATCAGTAATCACAATAATTATGAATGGACTAAATTCTCCAATTTAAAAAAATATTGTCAGATTGTATTTTGGAAAAAAAACAACTAGAGTCTGTTAAAAGAGACATATTTTAAATATAAGGACACAGAAGGGTTGACATAAATGGGTGGGAGCTGGGCATAGTGATGCACACCTGTGGTCCCAGCTATGTGGGAGGCAGAGGTAGGAGGATTGCTTGAGCTCAGGATTGTTTGAGGTTACAGTGAGCTGTGATTGTGTCACTGCACTCCAACCTGGGACACAGAGTAAGACCTTGTCTTTAAAACAAAACAAAACCAAAAAAGGCCAGGCGCAGTGGCTCACACCTGTAATCCCAGCATTTTGGGAGGTCAAGGTGGGCAGATCACTTGAGGTCAGGAGTTCGAGACCAGCCTGGCCAACAGAGTGGACCCCCATCTCTACTAAAAATACAAAAATTAGCTGGGCATGGTGCCACACATCTGTAATCCCCACTACTCAGGAAGCTGAGGCAGGAGAATGGCTTGAGCCTGGGAGATGGAGGTTCCAGTGAGCCAAGATCTCGCCACTGTACTCCATCCTGGGCAACAGGGTAAGACTCTCTCAAAAAAAAAAAAAACGAAGAAGAAGAAGTATATTAGAAATAAAGAAGGATGGCTGGGTGCGGTGGCTCACGCCTGTAATGCCAGCACTTTGAGAGGCCAAGGTGGGTAGATCACCTGAGGTCAGGAGTTTGAGACCAGCCTGGCCAACATGGTGAAACCCCGTCTCTACTAAGAATACAAAAATTAGCCAGGTGTACTGGCAGGCACCTGTAATCCCAGCTACTCGGGAGGCTGAGGTAGGAGAATCACTTGAACCCAGGAGGCGGAGGTTGCAGTGAGCCGAGATCATGCCATTTCACTCCAGCCTGGGTGACGGGAGTGAAACTCTGTCAAAAAAAGAAAGAAAGAAGGAAAGAAAGAAGGAAGGAAGGAAGAAAAGAAGGAAGGAAGGAAGGAGAAATAAAGAGGGACATTTTATAATGATGAAAGACTTGATTCCACAGAAAGGTAAAACAATCCTAAATTTATAGGCACCTAATAATATAGCATCAAAATATGCAAAATAAAAGATGACAGAACTAAAAGGAGTAATAGGCAAACCTACAATTAAATAGTAAGTAATTGTATTTATTTTTTAGAAATGGGGTCTTTTTATGTTGGCCAAGCTGGTCTCCAACTCCTGAGCTCAAGTGATCCTCCCACCTCAGCCTTCCAAAGTGCTGGAATTATAGGCATGAGTCACCATGCCCAGACCAGTTAGAAATTCTAACACAATTCTCAACAACTGTTAGAACAAGCAGACAAAAAAATTAGTAAGGATTTAGAAGATTTAAATAACATGATTAATCAACTTGATCTAATTGACTTATGTAGAGCTCTATATCCAACAACTGCAGAAAATACATTATTTCAAATGCACATGAAACATTTACCAAAATAAATGAAATGTTGAGCTATAATGCAAGTATCAATACATTTTAAAAGACTGAAATCATAGATTATATACTCTGACCCAGAATTAATGTGGAATCAAAACAAAAACATAACTAGATTCCAAAATATTGGAAATTAAGCAACATGCTTCTAGATAACTCTTAGGCCAAAGAAGAAATTATAATGGAAATTAGAAAATATTTTTAAATTTATGATTATAAAAATATGACATATCGAAACTCATAAGATACACAGTTTCCAGAGGGAGATTTATACCACCACATGCATATTTTAGAAAAGAAGAAAGCCTTGAGTATATGACACTAAAGAAAATAAGTAATTATTATTATTATTATTATTTTTGAGAGGGAGTCTCACTTCATTGCCCAGGCTGGAGTGCAGTGGCATAATCTCAGCTCACTGCAACTTCCGCCTGCCAGGTTTAAGCAATTCTCCTGCCTCAGTCTCCCGAGTAGCTGGGACTACAGCTGTGCCCCACCACGCCCAGCTAATTTTTTTGTATTTTTAGTAGAGACGATGTTTCACCATGTTGGCCAGGCTGGTCTTGAACTCCTGGCCTCAGGTGATCCACTCGCCTCGGCCTCCCAAAGTGCTGGGATTATAGCATGAGCCACCGCACACCGGCTGGAAAATAAGTAACTAAAAAAAATTTTTTTGTGAACCATGATCACACCACTGCACTCTAGCCTGGGTGACACAGCGAGACCCTGTCTCAAAAAAAAAAAAAAAAAATTATCAAGCTGAATAAGCAATATATAAAAGGATAATACTTCATGAACAAGGCCTTCTTCCAGGAATGCAAGGTGGTTTAACATTTGCAAATCAATCTATGAAATTCAGCATATAAACAGATAACAAAGGCCGGGCGCGGTGGCTCACGCCTGTAATCCCAGCACTTTGGGAGGCCGAGGTGGGCGGATCACCTGAGGTCAGGAGTTCGAGACCAGCCTCAACATGGAGAAACCCCGTCTCTACTAAAAATACAAAATTAGCCGGGCATGGTAGTGCATGCCTGTAATCCCAGCTACTCGGGAGGCTGAGGTAGGAGAATTGCTTGAACGTGGGAGGCGGAGGTTGTGGTGAGCCAAGATCGCGCCAGTGAACTCCAGCCTGGGCAACAAGAGTGAAACTCTGTCTCCAAAAAAATAAATAAATAAATAAACAGATAACAAGAACATCCATATGATTATCTCAATCAAAGGAAAAAGATTGATAAAAATCAACACTGTCATCAAATTAGGGATAGCGGGGAGCTCCATTAAGCTTCATTAAGATACCCTTGATTAAAAAAAAATATCTAAAATCACTTTGGGGTTAAATTTAAATGCAGTCCCTCTGAGATTAGGAACATGTCATCATATCATCACTTCCACATTGTACTGGAGGTCTTGGCAAGTATAATAAGGCAGTAAAAAGAAATAAAGGTATAAAGGTTGGAAAGGAAGAACTAAAACTGTCATCATTTTAGATTATAGGACTGTATATGTAGGAAATCCAAAAGAACTGGCCAGGAAGGTGGCTCAGGCCTGTAATCTCTGCACTTTGGGAGGCCTAATTTAGGAGATCTCTTGAGCCCAGGAGTTCGAGACCAACCTGGGCAACATAGTGAGACCCTATCTCTACAAAAAAATACAAAAATTAGCCAGGCATGGTGGCAGATGCCTGTAGTCCCAGCTACTCAGGAGGCTGAAGTGGGAGGATCCCTTGAGCCTGGGAGTTCAAGGCTGCCATGAGCCAAGATGGCACTACCACACTCCATCCTGGATGACAGAGCAAGACCCTGTCTCAAAAAAAAAAAAAGAATCTACAAACGATTAAATTAATAAGTGAGTTCAGCAAGATATTTTTAAAAATTATTAAAATTAACAAGTAAATTTGTGGGGACACAAGGTAAATATATAAAAATCTATTATGGTTTTTTTTTCTTTCTTTCTTTCTTTCTTTTTTTTCTGAGATGGAGTTTCACTCTTGTCACCCAGGCTGGAGTGCAATGGTGCGATTTTGTTTCACCGCCACCTCTGCCTCCGGGTTCAAGGGATTTTCCTGCCTCAGCCTCCTGAGTAGCTGGGATTACAAGCGCCCCCCACCACGCCTGGCTAATTTTTGTATTTTTAGCAGAGACGGGGTTTTACCATGTTGACCAGGCTGGTCCTCGAACTCCTGAGCTCAGGTGATCCACCCGCCTCGGCCTCCCAAAGTGCATGAGCCACCTCGCCTGGACTTTTTTTTTTTTTTTTTTTTTTTTTGAGACAGTGTCCTGCACTGTCATCCAGGCTGGAGTGCAGTGGTATGATGGTGTGATCATGGCTCACAGCAGCCTCGACCTTCTGGGCTCAAGCGATCCTCCTGCCTCAGACTCCCAAGTAGCTGGGACTACCTGTGTTTGCCACCACACCTGGCTAATTTTTGTATTTTTTTGTAGACATAGGGTTTCGCCATGTTGCCCTGGTTGGCCTTGAACTCCTTGGCTCAAATGATTCTCCTGCCTCAGCCTTCCAAAGTGCTAGGTTCACAGGCATGAGCCACCATGCCCAGCCTATTGTGTTTCTATATACAATTAGAAGATGAAACTTTTTAAAATATAATTTTAAAAGCAAAGAAAGGGCGCCTATAATCCCAGCTGCTTGGGGGGCTGAGGCAGGAGAATCGCTTGAACCCAGGAGGCAGAGATTGCAGTGAGCCGAGATCGCGCCATCGCACTCCAGCCTGGGCAACAAGAACAAGACTCTGTCTCAAAAAATAAAAAATAAAATAAAATAAAAATAAAAAGCAAAGAAAAAAGAGAATCATCAAATACCTAGGAATAAATCTCACAGAAGACATGCAAGACCTTTACACAGAAAACTACAAAACATTAAAGAAGACCTAAATAATTGGAAAGATATTACCTGTTTTTAGATTGGAAGATTAAAAATTATAAATTATAAAATTACAAAGAGATCTAGTCTTCCCAGATTGATCTATATATTTGATATAATCACAATCAAAATCCCAGTACATTTTTTAGGGGTGGAAATTAACAAGCAGAATATCTGTAGAAATGTAAAGGACCTATAATAGCCAAAATTATTTTGAAAAGAAAGAATAAAGTTGGAGGCTTTGCACTATCTGATTTCAAGTCGCACCTGTCAAGTTACAGTAATCAAGACAGTAAGATATTATCATAAGGATAAACATTTAGACCAATGGAACACAGTAGAGAGTCCAAAATTTGTCCCTCTTAATAGGTCAATGGATATGTGTACACCAAAGCAATTCAATAGCAAAAGGAAAATCTTTATAACAAACAGTGCTCAAATAGCTGGCCACATGGCACAATGAATCACAACCCATACCTCACACTGCATATTCAAAATGAATTGAAAATCACCGGGCGTGGTGGATCATGCCTGTAATTCCAGCACTTTAGGAGGCCGAGGCTCAGGTGGATCAACTGAGGTCAGGAGTTTGAGCCCAGACTGGCCAACATGGTGAAACACCGTCTCTACTAAAAATACAAAAAAATTAGCTGGGCCTGGTGGCACACGCCTGTAATCCCAGCTACTTGGGAGGCTGAGGCAAGAGAATGGCATGAACCCAGGAGGCAGAGGCTGCAGTGAGCCAAGATCGTGCCACTGCACTCCAGCCTGGGTGACAAAGCAAGACTCCATCTCAAGAAATTAAAATTAGGCCAGGCACGGTGGCTCATGGTTGTAATCCCAGCACTTTGGGAGAACAAGGGGGGGTGGATCGCCTGAGGTCAGGAGTTCGAGACCAGCCTGGCCAACATAGTGAAACCCCGTCTCTACTAAAAATACAAAAATGAGCTGGGTGTGGTGGTGGGCGCCTGTAATCTCAGCTACTTGGGAGGCTGAGGCAGGAGAATCGCTTGAACCTGGGAGGCGGAGGTTGCAATGAGCCGAGATCCGCCATTGCACTCCAGCCTGAGCAACAAGAGCGAAACTCCATCTCAAAAAAAAAAAAAAAAAAAGAAACACTTTGGGAGGCCGAGACCGGGGGATCATGAGGTCAGGAGATCGAGACCATCCTGGCTAACACGGTGAAACCCCGTCTCTACTAAAAATACAAAAAATTAGCTGGGCGTGGTGGGCACCTGTAGTCCCAGCTACTAAGGAGGCTGAGGCAGGAGAATGGCTTGAACCCAGGAGGCGGAGCTTGCAGTGAGCCGAGATTGTGCCAGTGCACTCCAGCCTGGGCGACAGAGCAAGACTCTGTCTCAAAAAAAAGAAAAAGAAAAAGAAATTAAAATTAAAATGAAGAAAATGAATTGAAAATAGATCATAGCCAGGTAGGGTGGCTCATGCCTGTAATCCCAGCACTTTGGGAGGCCAAGGAGGGTGGATCACTTGAGGTCAGGAGTTTGAGACCAGCCTGGCCAAAAGAGTGAAACCCCATCTCTACTAAAAATACAGAAATTAGCCAGGCGTTGTGGCGGGCACCTGTAATCGCAGCTACTCAGGAGGCTGAGGCAGGAGAATCACTTGAACCTGGGAGGCGGAGGTTGCAATGAGCCGAGATCGTGCCACTGCACACCAGCCTGGGCAACAGAGCAAGACTCTGTCTCAAAAGAAAAAGAAAAAGAAAATGGATTATAGATACAAGTGCAAGAGCTTAAACTGTAACACCTCTAGAAAAATAAATAGAATATCTTCATGACCTTGGGGTAGGCAAAGTTTTCTTTAACAGGACACAAAAAGCCTTAACCATAGACATAAAAGACTGTTATGTTGAGCTTGTAACATTTGAACCATTAAGAGAGTCAAAGGCAAACTATAGACTAGGAAAAGATACTGACAAAAGGTATAATCAACAGGGTTTGTCTCCAGCAACAGTTCCTACAAATTACTGAAAAACAGATAATCTGATCTTTCAAAGAGGTGGCAGGAAAGAATCAGAGACCTGAATAGGCACTTTACAAAAGAAGATATGCAGATGGCTGATAAATACGGAAAATGCCGCTCAACATCATTCCTCACCAGGTAATACCAGTTACACTCCCCATGCGCAATTACCATGCCTGGACTAACAGGGTGAAAGTAAAAAAGACTAACAATTCTGAGCTGTCACAGTGGTTTGTGCCCAGACTGATCTATATATTCGATGTAATCACAATCAAAATCCCAGTACGTTTTTCAGGGGTAGAAATGTAAAGGACCTATAATCACCCAAATGATTCTGAAAAAAAAGAATAAAGGTGGAGGCCTTGCACTATCTGATTTCCAGTCTCACCTGTTAGATTACAGTAATCAGTCCAGTGAGATATTATCATAAGGACAAACATAGACCAATGGAACAGAGAGTCCAAAGTTTATCATACTTAATAGGTCAATTGATACGTGTACACAAAAGCAGCTCTCAGCTACTCCAGAGGATTGCCTGAGCCCAGTTCAAGGCCAGCCTGGACAACATTAGCAGGACCCCTTTTCTTTAAAAAAAAAAAATAAATAAATAGAGAGAGATAAAATGACTAACAACTCTGTGGCAAAGATGTAGTACAACTGGAACTTTCATACACAGTGCTGCTGGGAGTGTACATTGGTTTAGTCACCTTAGAAAACTGTTTGGCAGTATTTACTAAAGTGTTTTAAACATACAATATGTCTTCCCTGTAACTAAGCAATTCTCATGCCCAACAGAAATGGGGACTTAGGTCAAAAGTCCTCAAAAGACGGCTGGGCGTGGTGGCTCACATCTGTAATCCTAGCACTTTGGGAGGCCGAAGCGGGCGGATCACTTGACGTCAGGAGTTCAAGAGCAGCCTGGCCAACATGGCGAAACCCCATCTCTACTAAATTACAAAAATTAGCCAGGCGTGGTGGCGGGCACCTGTATCCCCAGCTACTCAGGAGGCTGAGGCAGGAGAATCACTTGAACCTGGGAGGCGGAGGTTGCTGTGAGCTAAGATCACGTCACTGCACTCCAGCCTGGGTGACACAGCAAGACTCTGTCTCAAAAAAAAAAAAAAAAGGTCTTCTAAAGACCTGTGTAAGAATGTTCATGGAAGCCAGACATGGTGCTGCACACTTGTAATCCCAGCTACTTGGGAGGCTGAAGTGGAAGGATGGCTTGAGGCCAGGAGTTCAAACCAGCCTGGGCAGCATAGCGAGAACACCCCCCTGCTTAAAAAAAAAAAAAAAAAAAGGCTGGGTGTGGTGGCTCACGCCTGTAATTCCAGCACTTTGGGAGGCCGAGGCGGGCGGATCATGAGGTCTGGAGATCGAGACCATCCTGGCTAACACAGTGAAACCCCGTCTCTACTAAAAAATACAAAATTAGCTGGGCATGGTGGTGTATGACTGTAATCCCAGCTACTAGGGAGGCTGAGGCAGAAGAATGGCATGAACCCGGGAGGCGGAGGTTGCAGTGAGCTGAGATCGTGCCACTGCACTCCAGCCTGGGCGACAGAGCAAGACTCCATCTCAAAAAAAAAAAAAAAAAAAAGTAACCGGTTGCAGTGGCTCACGCCTGTAATCCCAACATTTTGGAAGGCCGAGGTGGGCGGATCACCTGAGGTCAGGAGTCTGAGACCAACCTGGCCAACATAATGAAACCCCGTTTCTACTAAAAATGCAAAAAATTAGCCAGGCATGGTGGCCCATGCTTGTAATCCCAGCTACTCAGGAAGCTGAGGCAGGAGAATCGCTTGAACCAGGAGGCAGAGGTTGCAGTGAGCCGAGATCTTGCCGTTACACTCCAGCTTGGTCAACAAGAGCAAAACTCCATCTCAAAAAAAAAAAAAAAAAAACTGTTCATGGCAGCTTTATTCATAATAGCCAAAAACTTGAAATAATCCAAATGACCATCAACAGTAGATACATACATTATGATATAATCATGTAATGAAATAAGACACAGCAATGAAAACAACTGCTTCTCCACTCAACAACATAGAGAGCTCTCTAAAGAACAGGGGCACAAAAGAATACACAATGCATAATTGCATTTCTGTGAAGTTCAAGAATAGGCAGGCCAGCATAGGCTGGGCTCAGTGGCTCACACCTGTAATCCCAGTTCTATGGGAGGCCAAGGTGGGTGGATCACCTGAGGTCAGGAGTTCAAGACCAGCCTGGCCAACATGGTGAAACCCCGTCTCTGCTAAAATACAAAAATTAGCTGGACGTGGTGGTGGGCGTCTGTAATCCCAGCTACTCGGGAGGCTAAAGCAGGAGAATCCCATAAGCCTGGGTGGTAGAGGTTGCAGCGAGTTGAGATCATGTCACTGCACTCCAGCCTGAGCGACAGAGTGAGATTTCATCTCAAAAAAAAGAATAGGCCAGGACGGGTGCGGTGGCTCACGCCTGTAATCCCAGCACTTTGGAGGCCAAGGCGGGCGGATCACCTGAGGTCAGGAGTTCCAGACCAGCCTCAACAAGGAGAAACCCCATCTCTACTAAAAATACAAAATTAGCTGGGCATGGTGGTGTATGACTGTAATCCCAGCTACTCGGGAGGCTGAGGCAGGAGAATTGCTTGAACCTGGTAGGCAGAGGTTGCAGTGAGCTGAGATCGTGCCATTGCACTCCAGCCTGGGCAACAAGAGTGAAACTCTGTCTCGAAAAAAAAAAAAAAAAGAATAGGCCAGAATAATCTATGGTGATAGAAGTCAGAATGGTGGTTAGTTCTGGGGTGGGAGATAATTGATGGGTGTGGGGCAAGAAGGAGCCTTCCGGAGTGTTTAAAAAAATGTTTTTTGCCAGGCACGGTGGCTCACGCCTGTAATCCCAGCACTTTGGGAGGCCAAGGCGGGAGGATGACCTGAGGTCAGGAGTTCAAGACCAGCCTGACAAACATGGAGAAACCCCATCTCTACTAAAAATACAAAATTAGCTGGGCATGGTGGCAGGCGCCTGTAATCCCAGCTACCTGGGAGGATGAGGCAGGAGAATCGCTGGAACCCGGGAGGCGGAGGTTGCGGTGGGCTGAGATTGCACCATTGCACTCCAGCCTGGGCAACAAGAGTGAAACTCCATTTCAAAAAAAAAAATTTAGCTTTAGTTTTTTTTGTTTTTTTTTTTTAGACAGTTTCTCACTCTGTCACCTAGGTTGGAGTGCAGCGGCGAGATCCTGGCTCACTGCAGCCTGCACCTCCCAAGCTCAATCTTCCCACCTCAGCCCCCCCAAGTAACTGGAACCACAGGCATGTGCCACCACACCCAGCTAATTTTTAAAGTTTTTTTGTGGAGGTGGGGGTCGAAGGGTGTCTCACCATGTTGCCCAGGCTCATCTCAAACTCCTGGACTCAAGCAATTCTCCTGCCTCAGCCTCTCTCCCAAAGTGCTGGATTACAGAACTTTAAAAAAAATTTTTTTTAAATTAGCTGGGCATGGTGGCACATGCCCGTGGTCCTTGCTACTTGGAAGGCTGAGTCAGGAGGATTGTCTGAGCCCAGCTCATCACGGAGGCTGCGGTGAGCTGTGATGGTGCCACCAAACTCCAGCCTGAGTGACAGAGCAAGACCCTGTCTCCAAATAAATAAATAAAATATATATATATCATGATCTGAGTTGGGTGATGGTTACCCAGCTGTATACATATATACAAATAATTGGTGCTTTACACTTAAAATTTGTGCACTTTCCTGTATATAACTTATACCTTAATTAAAAAAACAAAAGGGGGCCGGGTGCAGTGGCTCACACCTGTAATCCCAGCACCTTGGGAGGCCGAGGCAGGCAGATCACTTGAGCTCACAAGTTCAAGACCAGTCTGGCCAACATGGCAAAACCCCGTGTCTACTAAAAATACAAAAATTAGCTGGGAGTGGTGGCGCGTGCCTGTAATCCCAGCTACTCAGGAGGCTGAGGCAAGAGAATTGCTTGAACTTGGGAGGCAGAGTTTGCAGTTAGCCGAGATCACTTCACTGCACTCCAACCTGGGTGACAGAGCAAGATGCTATCAAAAAAAAAAAAAAAAAAGTGAGAAACAATGTAGAGATAACCCTGTAAACAGTGGCCAGTGACCTCAGGGTCAATTCCTTCATGCCGGACAGCCAGGAGGAGGGGACAGATGCAGGGATCTCCATCCAGGGAGGAGACATCACTAGACCAGCTGCAGATGGGCCACCATCAAGCAAGGTCTTGCCTGTTTCCGGACCCACATATCACCAAGCCCCATCTCAGGGACCATCTCCAAAGTGTGCCAAAAGCAGAGAGAGGAGAGAGTGAGGAGGCCTCCAGATTGAGAGGTGGGACAGGTGCCTGTTGTATACTGGTGAGCAATGCTGAAGGGTAGAGTGATTCCTAAGCCTCTTCCCTTCCCCCTAATATCACTTGGCACTATGGTGTGGACACAGTAGGTATTCAATAAATGCATGTTGCTTCCGGCCCTTTGGGAGGCTGAGGTGGGAGGATTGCTTGAGCCCAGGAGTTTGAGACCAGCCTGGGCAACATAGCAAGACCCTGTCTCTAAAAAAAAAAAAAAAGCTTGGCATGGTGGTACATGCCTGTAGTCCCAGCTACCCGGGAGGCTAAGGCAGGAGGATCACTTGAGCCCAGGAGTTGGAGGCTGCAGTGAGCTATGATGGCACCACTGCATTACAGCCTGAGTGACAGAGCGAGACCCTGTCTCAAAAATAAATAAATACATGTTGAATAGCTCAATGCAAGAATGAGCTAGTAGCTTGGTGTCTTGTGGATCTTTTCACTTGAAGAAATACACATGCTTTGCATGTAAGCTTTTGCCTCTTGGCACCAAAAGTAGTAAATGGAATGGTTTTGGCAACCCCCGCAAAAGAGGTGGGAATGTCTCATCCAACTCACTTGAAGCCCTGGTTAAGGGATGCCTGAGGTAGCCAGCTGGAGAAGGGGTGGGCAAGTAACTGAGAAAGTGCATGGGGTTGGGAATTAAGAAACTGGGTTTTGCTGGGCACGGTGGCTCATGCCTGTAATCTCAGCACTTTGGGACGCCAAAGCAGGTGGATCACTTGAGGTCAGGAGTTTGAGACCAGCCTGACCAAACATAGTGAAACCCTGTCTCTACTAAAAATACAAAAGTTAGCCAGGCATGGTGGCTCATGCCTGTGGTCCCAGCTACTCGGGAGGCTGAGGCAGCAGAATCGCTTGAACCCAGGAGGTGGAGGTTGCAGTGAGCTGAGATCGCGCCACTGCACTCCAGCCTGGGCAGTGCAAGACTCCGTCTAAAAAAACAAAGAAACAACAACTGGGTTTCAATCTGACACTGTCGCTTTGCAGCTGCATAACCTTAGACAAGTTACTTCCCCTCTGGTTGTCTCAGCTTCAACAGCTGTAAAATGGGAAGCTTTCTGCCTGCCTCCAAGGATGGGAGGGTTAAAATGTTTTGGCAGTTGCAAAACTCAGGTCAGTGCCTTATCAGGACCCCTCTCTGGTGACCTGGGGCATTGCTGAAGCAGTGCTGCTGAAGAGGGTTCTGCAGGTGGATCAGAAAGCCTGCAGGGCAAGGAAGAGCAAAGGGGCCATGCTCAGCCAGGCCAGAGACCTCCCCTCCTCCGCAGCCTTCCTGTGCATCGGTGGATCTGCAGGGAGACAGCTCCTTACAGGTGGAGATTTCTGACGCAGTGAGTGAGCGGGACAAGGTGAAATTCACTGTTCAAACAAAGGTGAGGCAGTGCGGGGCACGAGGAAAGGTCCTGGTGGCTGCCCGCAGGAGGCCTCCCCCAGGGGTGGTAGGCATGTGCCAACACAGCCTGTGGGCACTCTTCCTCCACCTGGCACTTGCCCTCAGCCCCTCCTGGGAAGTGAGCCTCTTAGCTCTGCCTAAGGCCCCGAGTCCTAATCATTCCTGTCCACCAGTCTAAATGAAATCATGCACACCTGAGCTCTAACTTTGTCCTCCCTGGGATGTGGGATGAGGGGGGCCCAAAAGTGGGTGCCCAGGAGACTTGCTGAGGCAGGGCTTGGGGCAGAGAGAGGACCTCAGTTGGCCTTCCCGCTTCCAGAGCTGCCTCCCTCACTTCGCCCAGACCGAGTTCTCAGTCGTGCGGCAGCACGAGGAGTTCATCTGGCTGCATGATGCCTATGTGGAGAACGAGGAGTACGCCGGCCTCATCGTGAGGAGGGGCTGGGCAGGGGCTGGGAGGGACAGGCAGAGCACTTGGGTGAGGACCAAAGGCTGTGATGGCCGTCTTGGCAGTGAGAGGCCTCCCAGCTCCGTCCCTCCTTTGAGCAGATCCCCCCAGCCCCTCCGAGGCCAGACTTTGAGGCTTCGAGGGAAAAGCTACAGAAATTGGGCGAGGGGGACAGCTCTGTCACTCGGGAAGAGTTTGCCAAGATGAAGCAGGAGCTGGAAGCGTGAGTGCCCCCTCCTTTCCCTGCCATCCCCAGAGTCCAGATGTCTTCCCCAGCTATCTCCCCATGAATGTTTAGCAACCCTGACCTCTGACCCCAGAAAGGGGGCAGGCAGGATGATGGGGGCTGAGGAGGGCCGGTGAGCTGCTGCCACTCTCGCAGGGAGTACCTGGCCATCTTTAAGAAGACAGTTGCGATGCACGAAGTCTTTCTGCAGCGCCTGGCGGCCCACCCCACCCTGCGTCGAGACCACAACTTCTTTGTGTTTTTGGAATATGGACAGGATGTGAGCTGGGCCAAATCCCTGGGGTCACCCTTGGGCCAGGAGTCTACCTTGGGTGGGGAGGCACCCAGGGGTGGCAGGGCTGGAGAAGGGGCCCAAGTGGGCCCAATCCTGTGTCACAGCTCCGTGAGTGGCTTGCAACTCGGGGTGGGAGGTGAGAATGCCCACCCCAGCATCATACCCTCCCTGTGTGCCTCAGCTGAGTGTCCGGGGGAAGAACAGGAAGGAGCTCCTCGGAGGGTTTCTGAGGAATATTGTGAAGTCCGCGGATGAAGCCCTCATCACGGGCATGTCAGGGCTCAAGGTAACCCCTGGTGCTCCTCTCCGGATTCAACCCAGCACCTCAAGTCCACAGCACAGATTGAGGTCCAGGCTGGGTGTGGGAAGGAAGCCACTGGTGGGGCCTGGCCTGGGTTGGAAGGAGATTTTGCCAACCCTGGGTGCCTGTGCTGCCAAGCTCCGTGGTGACCCAGTGTAAATGGGGTCCTGCCTGGCTCCCTTAGGAGGTGGATGACTTCTTTGAGCATGAGAGGACCTTCCTGTTGGAGTATCACACCCGTATCCGAGATGCCTGCCTGCGGGCCGACCGCGTCATGCGCGCCCACAAGTGTACGCAGGGCCCAAGGGGTCCTGGATCCCCCTGCCCCTCTCCCCAGCGGTTCAACTCCTTGGGGAAGAGAAGAGAGCAGGGCATGCCTTGTTGTTTGTCTGTGGCCACAAGCACCAAGGCTTGACATGCAGATGTAGGGGCTCTGATGGGGGCTGTTCCCCAACAGGCCTGGCAGACGATTATATCCCTATCTCAGCTGCACTGAGCAGTCTGGGAACACAGGAAGTCAACCAGCTAAGGACGTGAGGACTCCCCCCACCCCTACCCTCTCCCTGTGCCTGTAATACCATGTCTTCCCATGAGGGGTCACTCTGTAGAGGTCTACTGTCAGCCCTAGGTGGGAGGTGTAGGCTCTCCTGTTGGGGGATGGTGTTGGGAAGGAAAAGGGAGAGGGAGATTCCCAAGGAGGGCTGAGACAGAGAGGCTTTGAGCTGTTCCTCAGCCCCCTACCCTAACTCCCTCCCTACTGCTTCCTAGGAGCTTCCTTAAATTGGCAGAGCTCTTTGAACGGCTGAGGGTGAGTACTGCCTTCTGTGCTCAAAGGCTTTCCTGCTGAGCTTTGCAGGGAAGATGAGTCCTGGCAGAGGGAAGAGCTCCAGGATCATCTTGGGTTCAATGATAACTTGGGCCCAGTGGCAAGTTGGGCTTACACTCCAGACTAGTTTAACAAAAGGTGGGGTGAAGACAAGGATCCAGCTTCGTGTGTGTGTTGGGGGGTGCAGGGGCATGCACGTGCATGCACGTGTGCAGCAGGGGAGGGTTGGGAGGCACAAGGGTGTGCCCAAACCTCTGGCAGGCTGCACCCAGCTGCCAGCACACTGCCCGGGCACACACGTTCCCCACTCTTCCCCAAGAAAGTCACTGGAGTGTTGCCGTCTTCCTAAAATGTCTATTGGACCGCATCTCTTCCCTGCTCAAGGCCCTTCAGAGACCCTGCCCCTTCTGGAAGCTCCTAAAGTCCTGAGCTTCCACTTTCAGCCTCTTGTGCTCCAGCCACTGCCTCCCTCCCCTGCTTTGCCCAAGTGCCCTCCCTGAACTAAAGTTTCCCTGAACACATAGCTGGGCTTGCACAGCTGCCAAGCCCTCAGCGCCCTCTGTCGAGCTCTTACTCAGTCCCCGAGATCCAGACTAGATCCCACTTCCTCTGTGAAGCCTTCCCTGGCCTGCACCCCTCAACACCAGACCTGACCTGGAACAGTTACCTAAGGCTTCTTTGCTGGATATTTAGATGAAGAGGTGCCTCCCACCCCTTAGCTGCCCCTCTGACAAGCTCCCTTCCCAGTGCCCACCTTTCTGATGCAGAAGCTGGAGGGCCGGGTGGCTTCCGATGAGGACCTGAAGCTGTCGGACATGCTGAGGTATTACATGCGTGACTCACAGGCAGCCAAGGTGAGAGGCAGCCCCAGCGCAGCGCTCAGGCCCGGATGCCAGGACAGGGCAGCAGTGACCCTGTGCCCATGGTCCTAGGACCTGCTGTACCGGCGGCTGCGGGCACTGGCCGACTACGAGAATGCCAACAAGGCGCTGGACAAGGCACGCACCAGGAACCGGGAGGTGCGGCCCGCCGAAAGCCACCAGCAGCTGTGCTGCCAACGCTTCGAGCGCCTCTCCGACTCTGCCAAGCAAGGTGAGCCCGCAGCCCCCAGCCCCAGCCTGGGGCCACATGCCCTGCCCTGCCCGGATCCCCATGCCTCTTCCCCTCCTCTCCAGAGCTCATGGACTTCAAGTCCCGCCGGGTCTCCTCTTTTCGAAAGAATCTCATTGAGCTGGCAGAGCTGGAGCTCAAACACGCCAAGGTGAGCCCTCCCACCTCACTGGGCCCTTGTGAAGCCTCCCACCTCCCACCTCCCTCCCTCCCCCAGGCACCAGGGTGTGCGTGCATGTGAGGGTGTGCACGCATGTATGCGCGCGTGTGTGTGCATGAGAGGAGCCCCAGCTAAGGCTTGGGGCCATGCTTCCCTGGCTCAGGACCCGTGCCTTCTGGGTAGGAAGGCCCAATTAACAGCAGCTGTTATTGCAGAGAGCAGGGGTGTGGGGAGCGAGGGAGCATCTAAGGTGCAGAAAGAATGGCAGCCTGACTCAGGGAGCAGGGGACTTCAAGGACCTGTTTCTCCTCTGCAGGCCAGCACCCTGATTCTCCGGAACACCCTTGTTGCCCTAAAGGGGGAGCCTTAGAGCAGCCAGAGCTCAGCCAGACCCCAATCTGGGATCTCCAGTGACTAGGGTATCCCAGACCCCTCTCTCCAGCAAGATGTCTCCTTCCCTAGCACAGTGCCACTAGCCATACCCTCACTCTGCCCCACATCCTCTCAGGGAAAGCCCAAACCCCCTATCACCACCACCACAGGTGCCAGGCCCTGCAAGACACAGGGCAGCATGGGCATCATAACTGGCCACAGTCAGCAGAGCCCCAGGGACCCTGACACCCCTCCCCAGGAAGCTGAGGAACAGCCTCTACCCTCACCCGTAGCCCTGAAGGAATCACAGCTCACTTGATCCCAGCCTGTTCTCCTTCACAAATAAAAACCCTGGTTTTGTAGCAAGGAGGCCTGTTGTCCTTACTTCCCCCCTTCCCACAGCTCAAAGGTCCACCAGGCACACTTTCTGCCAAGGCAGTATGATCAGATCCTGGAGACACCAAGGAGGGCACCCCTGCAGCATCCTCAGCCCTCTCTCCAGTGACAGCAGGCTCCCTGTGGGAAGGCACGACACCCAGAAGCTGGGACCTAGGAACCCCAGAAGTCTTCCAGGTTTGCCCCTACCCCCATAAACCCTAGCACAAAAATGAATCCCCAAGTTCTCCACACCTATTTCCTAACCAGAAAAGGGATCTAGCCCTTCCTCCTAGAACCGCTCACAAGCTCCCAGGAGTTATGGAGCCAACTGTAACACCAGGAGGACTCTTCCTCAGTTCAGTTGATAAGGGAAATATAGATGCCACATTACCACTCCCAGTTCACCTCACCCTAGGGCCAGATTTCTTGGAGGTCTTTGCCTGCTGGGCAGGAAAAAGCCCAAAGTACAGGCTGGAAACAGCCCTTGAGAATGCTGGCAAAAGGCTCAGGGTACCGGCAACACCCTTTTGGTTAAACACAGGGAGGCGGTGCTCAAGACACCGGGGTCTGAAGTCCCGGGCTCCACCTGGCTGGCCCCACCCTGAATGCACTCCAGCCACATCTAGAGGAGGTCAAAGGCTCAACTTGGCCTGACTCACAGCAGCCACTGAACCTGTCCCTCATAAACTTGAGTCAGCCATCCAGGGAAGACAGCAGACCAAACAGAATCTTTGAGCTACCTCTGACTTGCCTATCAGGCCACACCTAGGCAGGGACAGAACAGAATATCAGATGGACCTCACTGTCCATCCAGGCAAGGCTACAGAGCACCCAGTTCAGGCATAAATCACTTCCGCTGGAAGACCCCTGTAGCCAGCACCCACTCCTTAAACAGCCAGTCCAGTGTCAATCACAGCACCAACAGAATAATGGTGACCATCAGAAAGGCGTCTCAGCCAGTCATTGGAGCCAGATAAGGGTGTGCAGGGGCTGGCTGGGTGTGGAGTACAGAGGAGAGAGATAGCACCATTATCCCAGTGCACCCCCAATCCTGAAGTCTCCTGTGCCCCAACCTTGAAAAACACATCCCATTAATGAGCCTTTTTATTATTGTCTTTTTTTTTTTAATTGAAGGTCCCTTACTGGTCCTGCTTCCATGAGTAGCCGTGACCAGGGGAAAAGGGAGAGGAACCAGCCGGCACAGGGAGGGGTCATCTCCACAACATTCCATTTATACACAGAACTAAACAGACAAGCACAGAGTCACTATTGCGGTTAGAAGTTGGCAGCATGGGAAGGGGGAGGACCAGGTGGGGAATGAGGATGTTGTTAAAAAAAATACAGGCTCCCCCACAACTGGGGTGCCTGGGGGGAACTTGGTCTGCTTCAACCCAAGAGGAATCAAAAGATCAAAAGCAGTTTGGGAAGGCCAGAACCGTCAAGGGATGGAGGGAGAAGGAAAATCCAGGGGGTGGGGGGTCTGTTTGGCAACTGGGGTGAAGGGATTGCCCTCCCCCTGCTGGGATCCCCCCAGCCCCTCCGGTCTGGCAGGAAGGGGGCAGCCTGCAACCCCCAAGGGCAGGTGTGGGGCTGCCAGATGCTCCAGGCAGGGGGCCAGAAGGGGCTCACAAAGGCTTGCCCTCCAGGGAGATGACGGCACTGCCCCCCAGCTTCTCTGCCAGGGTGCAGCGGTCCTTGACCTCCTCGTAGCAGTTTGCTTGCAATTCATGCTTGATCCCTGTAAAGAAGAAAGGGGAGCATCTGTGAGCAGGAAGCACTGGGGTGGGGGTAGTTTCTGTGGCTGGGAAGGAGCCAATCAAAGCAGATGGAAGGAACAAGCAGGCAGCGAAGACAAGGGGGCAGGCCCCCTCTGCGTGCCATTCACCCTGCCCTGCAGCCAAGGCCAGAGCAGAAGGGCACTCAGCACCAATGCTGGCCCTTACCTGTCAGCTTCTTCTTGATGGCGTCCTTGGAGCTGGCATAAATCATTTTGCTCTTAAGGGGCGCAGACTCGGGGGCCCTGGACAGAAACACGCGTCAGGCAACTCCCAGCAACAGCAAAGCCACAGGTGACTTTGAGAAACCCTTGGGCTGGCAGTGAGGAGTCTTTTGTTACAACCCCCTCCCCCTCCAAACCCACACATCTGGGTTGACCAGGAGCCACAGAAGTTCCCATCATGAGAAAGGGGGCAGGTGACAAGAAGAAGTGCCAGAATGAGCTCACCAGAAGATAAACACCAGGTCCTCCTTCTTGCTCTCCTTGGTCTCATAGGTTGCATCATAGAGGGCATAGCGGCAGTCCTTATCTGGCAGCATCTTGACAAAGGTGGCGTAGGGGTCGTCGACAGTCTGGCCCACATCGCCCACCAGGATCTCCTTGCCCTCCTCCAGGATGATGTTCTTCTTGTCCTCACTCAGGCAGAAGAGCACCGCCTTCTTGCGCTTCTTCACCTCCTCTGGCGTTGAAGACTTACGCACCTTCATGTCGTTGAACACCTTGATGACACCATCAGAGACAGCCACACCGGAGGCCTAGGAGACAAGCCACGTATACCTCATCAAGAAAAGGATTCTAGGGAACTGCCCCTTGTTTTCTCAGAAGATCTCAGTCCACGTCCCGAGTGGTCACTAGTGCCCTTCCCAAGGCAAGTCACTAGTTTTCCCACCCAAGTCACTGTCAAAGAACCAGATGGGACACAACCTCAGAATGGCAGCAATGGCCTCTGATCACCTAGTTCAACAACCCCTTCCCTCATTTTACAGGATAGAAATGGAAAACTCGTGAAAAGCAGAGCCTTGACCAAAATGTGAACCCAGAATTAAAAGATCCACCGGCTACTGACTCACTTGCTACTCACAGTACTTGCTCTCAGCCTTTGGATAAAACTGGTGATTTAGAACTTCAGATATGGAAGACCCAAACACCTGAGCCAAGACTCCTCTTCAGAAAGAGCCAAGACCCCACAATGCTAGATGGGACCCCAAGGACACCGAACAGTTACAACAAACCCACCAGAACTGCTTAATACAGTTACTACACAACCGACCCCTGTTCCCAGCTAGGCTCTTTCCCAACCAAGACAAGAATTGCAACCCCCATTAAGGACCCTGCCCGACAACTCCCTTCTTCCGGGAATGGTGCTAGGCCCCAGAAGTCGCTGATAAAAATTAACATGCCAAACTCAAGTGCCCAGAGGCCTCGAGGTCTTTAAACTCTTCCTACTCTGCGTCGTGCTTCGGGGTGCCCGAGCCAGAGAGGGAGGGGCAATCCAAGGTAAATCCGGTCCCCCAAACTCCCCGGAACTGCAGAGGAAGCCGGCCACGTGACTCGGCCGCTTCCGGAGTGGGCGGGGACAGGAGATCGGCTGGGCCCGGCCCCCTCCCCAATGTAGAAACGCGTATCCAAGAGGCAGCAGCATCTCCAGGTCCCTAACCCTGTGGAATCACCCTAAAACAACGGGTGAATCAGACCCATCTGCTGCAGGCAGGAGCCTGGGCAAGCTACATAACCTTCGGTTTTCTCAGCCCTCGGGCCGTATACAGGGGGCGGGGTGGTTTCCGGGCGGTGTCCGCCTGGGTCACTTCCCTAAACTCGGCTCCACCCTCACTCAGGCCCATCCGGGAAGGCCTCGCTGGCCCAGGGCTTCGGCACCGGCGGCCGGGCCTGAGCGTGCGCGCACGCGCCGACAGACAGCGCCGTTCCAGCCCTCGCCCGATGCACGGGTGAGAACGCAGCTCGTTAGATGCGCTCCCGAACGGGCCGCGGTCTCTGCGATGCCCCCTCCAAGCCTTGCGGTGCAAGGCCTTAATCGCAGGCACCCACGCCCCAACCGGGACCCCGTCTTCCCAGCATCACCCCTCGCCGCGCCAGCACCCGCCCCTCCCGGGCGCAGGCATCCCTGCCACCTGCTCCCGAGACGGACCCGGCTGCCGAGGGAGGGTGACGCGCAGACAGGAACAGCCTTGGGTGGGGCGCGCGCGCCGAGACCTCTCGCGCGCTTTTTCCTCGCCGCCCCCGGGCCGGGTTTGGACGCCGCGTGCTCCAGTCGAGAGCGCGCCCCTAAGAAGAAAGGCGCGACGCCGGCCGTTCCGCGAGGGGCGCCCCAGCGCGCGCCCCGAACCCCTCCCCCCGCGGCCGGTGTCCGCGCGGGCGCACCAGCGGGTGGGGGAGGGGAGCCCAGGCGGAGCGCGAGCGACGTCCAGACCGGCCCTCCCCGGCGCCCACGGGCGCGCACGCGCATTCCGGCACCGCCCGCCCCTTCGTGCGAGACCCTCATCCCGCCCGGGGCGCTGGGGGAGGGGGTGCGGACGTCGCTCCGCAGTCGCTTCCCGCGCGCAGGCGACCGACCCGCAGCCGCCTCCCTCGGGCGCCGTGGCCTGCCGCTCACCATGTTTCCGGAAACGAAAAGGAGAGGGCACGAGCCGCAGAAGACGAGAGCGCTGCAGCCGCTGCCGGGACCCGACTGAACGCGGCCTCTCCCGGCCCCTTCCGTTTAGTAGGAGCCGCACAATGAGGGGTGGGGCGGGCTTCCGGCGCTCCCACCGCGAGCCGACGGGAAATGGAGTCCGCCGGCCCTGCGCCGCCGCCTCGCTCGCTGGGTAACGGAGTCTTCCCGCCGGCCGGCCCCGAGCTGCAGTGCATGTAGGGAAATGTAGGCCCAGGTCCCGGGCGGCACCGCAGCGCGCAGCGCGAGCCCATTGGTCCAATTTCCCAGGAACCGCTCTGAGCCCGGCGAGGCGGCGCTCAGTAAAATGACCCGAAAACGATCCCCGACTAAGCGGCTCTTTATCCCACAGCAAAACGGCTTTCTTAAGACCCATATGGTATTATCTGGATCCCTTGGCCTGAAATTTTTGAATGAGGTTAGGGTTTTGCATTTCTGAATCGAAGCAACTATTGATTAGCCTGGAATCCCGACCTAAAGCAAAGGAAATCACAAGTATGAAGGCGTCGTCAGTCGGATAAACACTAGTACTCTGCATGTGTAAAGCCACTCTCGTCTCCTGAAAAAAGGCCATGTCCAACGTCAGTAAAACAAGAATAGGAGGAAAAGGCACAGGGGAAAGGTACAAGGAAATCTCTGAGAGCTTTGTTCTTGTTTAAAGATGTTTGGCAAAGTCATGAGGCGTTAAAGGGTAAAGACGAGGGTTTGTGCATTCAATTCAAGGCTTCTTTACATGCCTTTACGTGCCAATGGGAAGAAATAGATATTAAACCAGACTTGAACCCAGCTCTCGAGTTGATAGCCAGGTACATGGTTATTCTAACATCCGAAAAACTGAGACAAGTTCTGTGGTAGTATATGCCTTAAAAAAAAAGAAACGAGGGGGGGGACTCCGGGATGATTTTGTTGTCCTAGAACAGTGACCACAGCCTCACACTCTGCAGGAAAAGACTGGGTCGCAAACAAGTCAGAGGCAAACCCAGAAAGGGAACTGGGGGCCCTAATCCTATAAACGGAATTAAGGGTGTAAACGGTGAGCGATGCCTGGGAGTGGGGTACCTTGCAGAGCATACCGGGGGTTGTAGTCGGGGACATTCCACAGCACCGCCCCCGCCCGGACTCCCGGCGCTCCAGGTGGAGACAGCAGCTTGACCCCGCCTCCCGCGAGCGACCCTACATGAATATGAGGCTAGCGCCCCCTTTTCTGAGCCTTAGAGTTTCCAAGAGCAACGGGGAGAGGGAGGGGGGGCTTCGCAGTTACCCTGGAGACGCGCTCTCGCCCGCCCCCAGCCGCGGGATGCCCTAGATGTCCTTATTAGGACAAGAGACTCGAGGGGGCGGGGCCAGCCCGACAGCCGACTTGAGGCTCCTTATAAGGCCGCGGCGGGCGGGAGGCGGGAGCCGGAGCCCATTGGTCCAATTTAGCTTGGCTGGGGCTACTGCGCCGTGGGCTAGGCACAGTCCTGAGGGGCGGGACTGGAGCTCTGGCGCCCACCTCTCCCTTCCTCGCAGGCTGGAGACCTGCGTGTTGAGACTTCCGGCATAGCAGCTAGAGGCCGGGTGCTGCTTCAAACCCTGGCGGGTCGCCTGTGTCCAACTCAGCTATACGTGTCCTTCAGGCTTCTCAGGTTGAAGCCCTTTGTAGGGTTTCCATCTTCAACCTCCCTGAGGGTCTCCCACTTCCGATTAGCCACAAAAATGACGAAGTGTTCTCCCCTCTACCTGTGTCTGGGCTTCTTAACCCGCAGCCTGCTCCTCCGCTCCCAAACCCAACCGCGTGCCCATCTCAGGCCTCCCCAACTGCCAGGATGCCCAAGCACCTCTTACTTACAGTCCTCCTTCCTCTAGGCCTCTGACCCCCGACATTCCGAGTTCTATTTTGGGCCTTCTCGGCACGTCCCCGACTTCCTCTCCACCACACACTCTTTGCCCTGTATCCCGGGGATGAGGATCACCATCTCCTCCAAGGGTCCTGCAGCTCCTCCTGCCTTACCTTTGTGTCCTCATCCCCGGCACCCATTTCTGGGTGTCCCTCCCACCAATACGTTTGCACCCGTTTGTCTCCTAGCCCCCGCCTCTCCTGGACTCTTTTCAAGACCAGTCTCCATCTCCAGCCTCCTTCAAGCTTGAGGCTGAAGCTGACAATCTTAAGAGACCTTAGAGCCGCCAAGCTCAGGTTAGTTCGTTAAGCGCCGCCCAGCCAGTCCTCCCCGTCACAGGGGGCGCTGTCCGCCTTCCTCTCGCCTACACAAAGACCCCGCTCTCGAATCTGGGTTGACAGGAAGGAGCCGGTCCAGGCTCCGGGGGCTGGGAATGGGCGCGTCTCAAAGGCTGGCTGGAGTGGAGCCAAGGGAAAAGATCGTTAGAGACAGCGCCCCTGACCAACCACTTAGAGCAGCGCAGGGGTGGGAGGGCGGCCGCAGGCTCTCCTCTCGTTAGTGCCCCCTGTGTTTGGGGCCCCGTGATCTCAACGGTCCTGCCCTCGGTCTCCCTCTTCCCCCGCCCCGCCCTGGGCCAGGTGTTCCAATCCCGACTCCAGAACTGGCGGCGTCCCAGTCCCGCGGGCGTGGAGCGCCGGAGGACCCGCCCTCGGGCTCATGGCGGCCCCGGTCCGCCTGGGCCGGAAGCGCCCGCTGCCTGCCAGTCCCAACCCGCTCTTCGTTCGCTGGCTGACCGAGTGGCGGGACGAGGCGACCCGCAGCAGGCGCCGCACGCGCTTCGTGTTTCAGAAGGTGGGTCCTGGCGTGGCCCGATGGGAAAAGCTGCTGGCCAGGTCAGGCCTGCCCTGACCAGGTACCCTACCCCTGCCCGGCCAGGCGCTGCGTTCCCTCCGACGGTACCCACTGCCGCTGCGCAGCGGGAAGGAAGCTAAGATCCTACAGCACTTCGGAGACGGGCTCTGCCGGATGCTGGACGAGCGGCTGCAGCGGCACCGAACATCGGGCGGTGAGCGCCTCGGAAAGGGGTCGGTGATCCCCTACCTCCCCCAGGTGGAGCCTCCGTACTCTCCTGGGAGCCCTTGGCTTAAAGCTCCCCACTCCTGTCCCAGTTGCCGTTCGGCCTAGGGCTAGTGGCTGGCGCTCCCTGAGCCTCCCTCACCGGTCTCACGTAACCATCTGAGTAGGTTGCATCCCAGATCCTCGCAGCTGCCGGATTCGTGGAGTGTGGAGTTAACTCTTTTCTCTCCCGCAGGTGACCATGCCTCGGACTCACTATCTGGAGAGAACAGTCCAGCCCCGCAGGGGCGACCTGCGGAAGTCCAGGACTCTTCCGTGCCAGTGAGGAAGGGGCAAGGGGAGTGGAAGGCAAAGTGGGAGTGCGGGAGTATGATTTTCTGGCTTGGGGGATTTGGCAAGCCTGAGTCCAAATCTCACCAGTGATGCCTGGCCTTGAGCAAATGACTTATCCTCTTTTCGACTTAGTATTTTAACCTGTGAATAGAAATATTGGTAACAGCCAATGAGAGAATTCCATGATCAAGCTACTTAGGGAGCCCAGCTCAGTTAGTTACGGGGTCACCATTATTAAGTTTTCCTGTCTAATTACACCTGTCCTGCAGCGCATGGTAGAAGTGAGGCCAGGCTGGGCAGACACCCCCACCCACTGCCCCGAAACTGCCTGCTGTTTTATCCCAGATTTGCAGCGGATCATCCCATCACCTGGCCCATTTTACAGAGAAGGAAACTGAGAGACAACTGAGTGACTTACCCAGGGCCACAAAGCCTGCTGGGGACTTATTCAAAGATGACTGGCTGGCTTTCATGTTCAGAACTCCTCTGTACCTTTCAGGTTCCCGCCCAGCCCAAAGCGGGAGGCTCTGGCAGCTACTGGCCAGCTCGGCACTCAGGAGCCCGAGTGATACTGCTGGTGCTCTACCGGGAGCACCTGGTGAGCACTGGGCTACACCGCGAGGCAGAACCATGGCAGTGGGGTGGGAGGTTCCCCGAGGGGCCTGGCCCAGGCAGGGCAGGCAAAGATTATCCCAGCCACCTGAGCGGGATGAGGAGGGGCCCTGGCACTGAGCCTACCCTGTCTTTTCTACCTTGGTTTCAGAATCCTAATGGTCACCACTTCTTAACCAAGGAGGAGCTGCTGCAGAGGTGTGCTCAGAAGTCCCCCAGGGTGAGCACAGGGATCAGGGAGGACAGGCCCAAGTGGCTCTGGGGCCCACCAAAGACTGCCTTTTCTTGCAGTGGGCCCATGTGTGGCCCATGGCTGGGGACACAGGGAACATGGACTTGTGGTGGTACCAGGTGCTCTCTGAGGGTCTCTTTTCTGATCCACAGGTAGCCCCTGGGAGTGCTCGACCCTGGCCAGCCCTCCGCTCCCTCCTTCACAGGAACCTGGTCCTCAGGACACACCAGCCAGCCAGGTGGGGCCAACTGCAGGAGATACAGGAGAGCATGAGTGAACTTCTTAGTAGGGCCTTAGAGTCACCCAACAACTCCCAGAGCTGATGCTGTTGAGATTGGGGGGCGTGGGCCTTTCCTCAGGAGCCCCCACTGTTGGAGTACCTGGAGGGTGTGAAACCGCAGCAGCGGGGGCGGGAGGGTGCGGTGGTTATTGGAGGAGGAGAAAGCCTTTTCAGAGAAGATAGCATTTGACACGTTTTAGGATTTGGCGGGTAGAGATGCAGGATAAGTATTCCGAGGAGGAGGAAACAGCATTAGTGAAGACAGGAGGAAGGAAATTGTCTGAGACACACTTCTTGCAGACCTGAGAATGGCGCTGAGCAGGCCCAAGGAACTGCTCTAAGAGCCAAGAAGACCAGGAGGAGCAGGAGCCACTGGGGTCATTTGTGCAGGGCACCAAGGGGGTGGTGAGGCCAGCCCAGCTGGGGGCAGGCAGGAAAGCCTGCCAGGAATGAGTGAAGAAGGGAGAGCTGTGTTTGTCCCCTCTGCCTCCCAGGTACTCATTGACTCCAGAGGGCCTGGAGCTGGCCCAGAAGTTGGCCGAGTCAGAAGGCCTGAGCTTGCTGAATGTGGGCATCGGGCCCAAGGAGCCCCCTGGGGAGGAGACAGCAGTGCCAAGAGCAGCTTCAGCAGAGCTGTGAGGAGGAGGGCAGAGGAGGGGGGAAAACAGGGAGGAGGGGATGGGAAATGAGGCCAAAGCCCCACCCCAACCCATCACCTGCAGCTGAGCTGTGGCTGCCTCCCTACTGTGGGTGGGTGGTGGGTGTCGGGTGGCATGGGTGTGGGGCAACTGCCCTGGCACAAGGGGTTCTGGCCTCACATACCAACACCCCCCACTTAGTGCCAGTGAAGCAGGGGTCCAGCAGCAGCCACTGGAGCTGAGGCCTGGAGAGTACAGGGTGCTGTTGTGTGTGGACATTGGCGAGACCCGGGGGTGAGTGAGGTGGGGAGAAACGAGGGAGATGATCGGAGGAGGCTGGGGGGTAGGCACTGCCCTGCTCTGATCTAGGCTTCCCTCCTTGCCACTCCAGGGGCGGGCACAGGCCGGAGCTGCTCCGAGAGCTACAGCGGCTGCACGTGACCCACATGGTGCGCAAGCTGCACGTTGGAGATTTTGTGTGGGTGGCCCAGGAGACCAATCCTAGAGACCCAGGTGAAGGGCCGTGGACAGGCTGGCACCAGGGGCAGGGCCTGGTGGGTAGGGGATCGCAAGCTAACGGCTGGCTTGTCAGCAGCAAACCCTGGGGAGTTGGTACTGGATCACATTGTGGAGCGCAAGCGACTGGATGACCTTTGCAGCAGCATCATTGACGGCCGCTTCCGGGAGCAGAAGGTAATTTTGCTGGCTTTGCCAGGCTTCCCTGCCTGCTCCGAAGCCCCGTTTTCAGCCCAGAGCAATCCAGGGGCACTTCTGGCAGCCTCCTTGAGGCAGAGCCCTTTGGAATCCAGCCACACCCACCCTGTGGCTGCTCCCGGATCAGACCCCCACAGGCCCATCCAGGCGCACAGTAGGAAGCCAGGTACCTGCATTCTTGGGCTGAGGTCAGGAGCATTTTAAAGACCTCTTGGGTACCCAGCCCCTGCAGTCTTGGATAAACAAGGCATAAATCTCCAGGAGTGGAAATACAGAGGCTGTACCTTGGTACTTGCTGCTGGGTGGACCCCTAGTCACAGAGGCCATGTGCCAGCCCAGGGGAGGCTTGAAGGATGGGCGGTGTTGAGAGATGGAGGAAAGGCTTTCTAGACAAGAGTGTCAGCATGAGCAAAGCTGCGGAGGCCCCTGTGAGGCAGGTGGAGAGGCTAGGGAGGATGCAGAGGCTAACTGGTGGGAACAGGGTCACAGCACCATTTTGAGTGTGACATCATGGATGCCCAGGCATGTGGTCATCCAGCCTGACCCTCCCTGTCCACTCTGTACACTTCCCTAGTTCCGGCTGAAGCGCTGTGGTCTGGAGCGCCGGGTATACCTGGTGGAAGAGCATGGTTCCGTCCACAACCTCAGCCTTCCTGAGAGCACACTGCTGCAGGCTGTCACCAACACTCAGGTGAGCTGGGAGGGCAGGGCCAGGCAGGCAGGCAGGGGCCCCTGTGGTCCATGGTTCATGGTCTAGGCCAGGAGCCACCTTCCCTCTCTTGGGTCCTCTTCCCCAGGTCATTGATGGCTTTTTTGTGAAGCGCACAGCAGACATTAAGGAGTCAGCCGCCTACCTGGCCCTCTTGACGCGGGGCCTGCAGAGACTCTACCAGGTGAGCAGAGGCCCCTTTCCCAGTGTCAGGACAGAGCCCACAAGGAATTCACCTTGCCTGGGCCCTGTGCATCCCCAAAAGAAGCAAGGTGGGTGAGATCCCCATTTCTCAGGCTGGCCCCCCAAGGCTGAGGACTGGGCAGGGGCTGGCTGGAGTTGTTCCTTTGAGCTCCAGCCTGGCCTCAGTCCCTTCTTCCCTCAGGGCCACACCCTACGCAGCCGCCCCTGGGGAACCCCTGGGAACCCTGAATCAGGGGCCATGACCTCTCCAAACCCTCTCTGCTCACTCCTCACCTTCAGTGACTTCAACGCAGGAGCCATCAAGAATAAGGTACTGTCTCTGCCTAGCTTCTCAGACATGGCCTGGCCCAGACCCCCACTGATCCAGCCCTTCCCCGAACCCAGGCCCAGTCGGTGCGAGAAGTGTTTGCCCGGCAGCTGATGCAGGTGCGCGGAGTGAGTGGGGAGAAGGCAGCAGCCCTGGTGGATCAATACAGCACCCCTGCCAGGTAGGCCCTAAAGGGCCCTTAGGTGTCCTCAGCCCCTGCCCTCCATGCATGGAATTCACCTTAATCCATGCTTCGTGGAGGGGGCCTGGCCTTGTGTGGGCTCTGCAGACCAGAGATAGACAGATCCCAGGGTGCTCGTGGAGGTCAAGTGGGGAGGAAGCCAGCAGGCCCACACAGTGTCCCAGGTAGTGGAGGCCACAGGAGGGAGGGAGACGTCCCACCTGGTGGAGAAGAGGCTTCCTGGAGAAGGGGGTTGGGCCATTAAGGGGAGTGAGGGTGAAGGTTTGGAGCCTTTGCTGGTTTTGCCCCAGAGTTCCCACAGGGAGGGAGGACAGCCCGGCTGGCATGGGGCCTTGAGTGCCAAGCTCAGAAAGTGGGGCAGTGTCCCAACTCTTCCATCCCATGCTGACCCCTCTGCCTGGCCCCTCATGGTGCTGGCCCAGAGTGGGCCACTGTCAGCCTCAGAAACTCAAACCCCTGCCCCCCAGCCTCCTGGCCGCCTATGATGCCTGTGCCACCCCCAAGGAACAAGAGACACTGCTGAGCACCATCAAGTGTGGGCGTCTACAGAGGTGAGGGCAAGAGACGGAACCTGGAGGGAGTGGCAGGGACTGGGGCTGCCCTAGGCCCAGGGCGTGACCCTTGCTGCCTCTCTTCCTGCAGGAATCTGGGGCCTGCTCTGAGCAGGACCTTATCCCAGCTCTACTGCAGCTACAGCCCCTTGACCTGAGCTTATGCCGTGAAACAGCCCCCAGCCCCCGTCTGTCCCCCAACCCAGGCTAGCCAGCCTTTTAACAACATCTTTTGGGGTACAATTAGAATCTAAGTGTTTGCAGCCATATGTGTCATGTAGAAGATGCCTAGCCCTGGGGACCTTGTGAAATACGCAGGAACCAGGGATACCATCTGGTCCAGTGGTTTTTAAACAAAGCTGCTTAGCACCTGGAATTCCCTGGTCAGGGAGATGGAGTCAGTGGGGCATTGCAGCTTGGAATCTATTTTATGTCACCAGTTGGTCCTCATCAAATAAAATTTCCTTAGGAGTGCAGAGGGCTCATTGGGAAAATAAAAATAATAAAAATAAATAAAACTTCCTAAAAGAAAAGATTGAAAACCACTAACAGTCCAGTTGCCTCGTTTTATAGAAAAACAGGCCCAGGGAACTACTAGGGCTTATCCAAATGTACAGTTTGAGGCAGAGTTAGGAATGGAACCCAGGGCCTCCTGGCGCTGTCCAGAGTGGAGTTTCTTAGGACCCCTACAAGCCAGCCAAGTCCAAATCTCTGGGCCGGGGCCTGGAGTCCGCCCTCCTCGTTACCTCCTCTCCTCTCGGGGTGACTGAAGCTCGTGGTGCAGAGCTCCCAGCTCCTGTCAATGGGGCCCCTGGGCCTGAGCATATAGAGACCCCCATTTAGGTGAACTTGGCCCGCCCCCCCCAAGTGCCACCCTGCGGCTTCCTGCAGTGTGACCCGCCCACCTCAGCCACCAGGACTTTCTTTCTCCCTTTATTGCCTTTCTCATTCTGCCCCTCACAACAGGCTCCTCAGCTAGGGTAGCTGCAGGGAGGGTGGCTCCCTCCTGCTCCTCAGAAGGTGTAGGCCCCCACAAAGACGGTGAGCCTCAGTACAGAGCTGGCCCGGTAGCTCATGAGGGAATTCATGGTGACCATCTCCAGGTCCAGCACGTACTCCCGGGGGCCCGTCACCGGCCGGGCGAGGACCAGCATGGCACTGACGTTGTTGATTTGCTGCAGGGCAGTGGGTGGGGGGACATATATATTGTGTCAGCCTGTGTGCTAGGCCCCTGCCCCAGCGTCACCTCCCTACCCCGTGGCCGTGAGGCAGAGGAACAGCCCTGGCCAGGCTGCCACCCCGGGCTCTCATGCAGCTCTTTGACACCCTCGATGTCTCTCCTCCCCACCCAGGCTCCTGCCCTCAGAAATCTCCTGCTGGGGCTCTTCTCACCCTCTCCAGCCTGTTCTGTCTGACCCAGGCTAACTGACGATTCAAGGCCACATGTGGCTCTTGGGAGTGGTGGGACCTTTGGTGACCCAAAGTGAGCAGACTCCCTTCAGAGCATTCAATTTCAAAAAGAAAGAGAAGGGCTGGTACTAGACAAACCCCTTCTCCTGCTGAGACCCATGCATGCCGCTGCCAGTCACTGTGAGCAGCTCACTGTGAGCCGCCCCTGGCCCCCTCCCACCTAACAGATCCACTAGCAAGGAGTGGACTTTCTGACCCCAGGGCCCTGCACACGCCATTCCCTTGGTTTTTGGGTGAAGAAACTGAGATCAGATATGGAAAACCAGTACCAGGACTCAAACTCCCGTGTCCGAGTGCTTCGTTAGAATTGCATTTAACCGTTAGAATTGCATTTAACCGTCTGTCCTTTGCACCACGGTAGTTTAGAGTACCCCCGTCTTCCTGCAGAAACCCCGCCTCCGGGGGCGGGGCTTTGGGGGAGGGGTGGGGCATAGCAGCCTGGCCGAGTTCCCCCTTAAGGCGTCCTGGAGTTCAGTTTTAGATTGTGCATGTCAGTTGAGGGTTGCAGAAACCTTACCCTAATGTAAAAGTCCCCCTGCGAGTTTCCAGCACGGATCTGAAAGGCATTGTAGGCACCGGGGTAGACGGAGGTCGCCTGGATCTGGAACACGTCAGCGGGCACGCTCCGCTCCGAGGTGATGGTCATGTAGCGGTGCACAATGGATGAAGGCTGCTCTCGACATAGAGGGTTGGAGGCCGGGCAGAGACAGCGGCTAGAGACCCCGAGGTGGGGGACACAAATGAGCTCCTTGCCCGTCCCCCCAATTTCTCCTACCCTACAAAGGGAGGGAATCCCAAAAGGACCCTCCTACCCCTGTGACTGGTTTTCATGAAGGACAATGATTCCCATCATCCCTCAGGGGCACTCGCTGGTCTGAATAGATGCCAGTCAGCCCCAAAGCCCCCTGGGAGACGTAGTTTCTGTGGGGGCCTGGCATCGAATTGACTCACTTCTCAGAGACCTGGATGTAGGGCTCCACGCAGCGGTTGGTGTCCACGCAGCGGTAGCCCCCATGGAAGTTGACACAGGTTTGGGCCTCGGAGCACTGGTGCGCACCAGACTCACACTCATCAATGTCTGTGCCAGGGGAGAGGGGCTGGAATCGGGGGCGTCAGGCTGCCAGCTCCTGACACCGTCCTGCCCATCCCACCCGGGCAACCTGTACCTTGGCAGAGGCGTGTGGCCAGCAGCTGGTAACCCTGTGGGCAGTGGCAGGAGAAACGGCCTGGCTCGTTGACGCAGCGGTACTGACAGAGGTAGCTGGAGTAGCTACATTCATCAATATCTGAGGAAGCATGGGGATGGGGACCCCGGGTCAAGGGCATTCCTCACCATTCAGTCCCACAAACATTTCCCAAGAAGGCCCAGCCCCATGTTAGACTGAATGTAGGAAGACAGAGGGGGATGAGACAAGCCACAAGTTCAGCCGGGAGATGGAGGGTTCAAAGAAAGTTTGCCCAGGCTGCCGCAGCTCACAGACTTCTCTCTGCCCAGAACTGGAAGAAACACTAAATAAGTTACTGGGAATCTAGAGGCTTGGGTGTGAATCCCACCAGCTGATCTAGGGGAATCTCATTTTCCCAATCAGTAAAATGAGTGTGTTAGACTAGATGAGTCTTATGGGTCTGGCTTGTGCTGTAACGCCCAATTCCTGCAACCCACAGTCAGCCTGAGCACCCAGTGGTCACCTCCAGCTAACTGTGAGCTTCACAGGCAGAACATTTCCTTTCTCTTGTTCCCCTCATGCTGCCAGGTAGCAGTGAGGCCTCATCCCGCAGCAAAGCATAACATAGGGGGTACATGCCAGTTTACAGGGTGTAAGAAGTCTGGGATCGAGCCCTGGCCCCATCTCATCCTGGCTGTATGAGCTTGGGCGGGTCACTTAACCTCTCTTAGCTGAATCATGAAAGTCACCATTTACCCAGGACTTTGTGATTATTTTTATGTAATCCTCCCAACAAACATGGAGGGAGATATGAATGTCCTCATTTTGTAGAGGAAGGAGAAAATCATACCTCCTAGGATTCTTGAGAGGAAGGAGGCCAAGTGTGTCAGGGAATACACTACGAGGGCAGGTTCTCATTAAGTGGCAGTTCATTCACTTTAAAGCACTGCAGCTTGAGACTTGCTGGAGCCCATCTATCACACTCTCACCTAATCCTCAAGACAACCCATTTTATAGAAGAAGAAACAGGCTCAGAGAGGAGTGACTTGTCCTAGTGCAAAATTCAAATGCAGGTAAATGCAGGTGAGCCTGATACGTGGGACAGGTGGCACCCACATCCTCCACATCCTCAGTCTCCCCAGTAGGCTTCAGTAAGGACCTAGCTGCCTCTCCTTGTGCCTCCCCCACTAGCCTGGGAGTGCTCCACAGCCAGCCGGGGTCGAGTACCCAGGAGGCAGCTGGGTGCACAGTGACAGGAGGCGGAGGCCTCAAATGGAGAACTGTGTGGCAGGAGGCACGGCATAGCTAGGGCCTGGGGGTCCACGGAGGAGTACACAGCAGGGATGGAGCTCTCACCACTGCAGGAGAAGCCATCCCGATGCAGCTCATAGCCCTGGTGGCAGCGACACAGGAAGGTCCCATAGGAGTTGAAGCAGCGCTGCTCGCATGGGGCCCCCATGTCACACTCGTTCACATCTGGGGGTGCCAGGAAAAACAGGAGGGATGAAAGCGGAGGAGGAGCCCAGAGCCTCCACTCTACCTGGGCTGGTCAAGAAGGGAGCACCCCCACCTCACACCTCCCTGCCCAGGACCCAGGAGCCTGGCCCAGCCCAGCCTCACCAACACAGGAGCGGTTGTTAGGCCCCAGCTGGAAGCCCGGCTCGCACTGGCAGCGGAAGGAGCCAGGCAGGTTCACGCAGCGGTGCTGGCAGTAGCGGTAGCGGCACTCGTCTATGTCTAGGGATAGAGGCAGGAGAAGGAGGGCGGAGGGCAGAGGGCAGAGGGCAGGTGGGCTCGAGCCGGCTGGGACTCAAGGCTTCACCACCCATAATCCTGTGTCCGAGGAGCTGAATTAGGCAGGGTCAGCCAGGACACCTCCCAAACACTCCCCGCTACAGTCCTCTGTGTCTGATGACGGAGGGTGAGGTGGCAGGGGCCGGGGGTGAAGCCTGGCTTGAATGGGGGTCAGGTGCTAGGGCAAGGGCCAGACCAGGGACACAAAGCCGGGACTAGAGAAGCTGCTTCCTGGACTCACCCACACACTCGGGCCCGATCTTGCGGTAACCATCAGGGCAGGTGCACTGATAGGAGCCAGGCAAGTTATGGCAGTCCTGGCTGGGGCGACAGTCGTGCAGGGCCTGGGCACACTCGTCCACATCTGCGAGAGACACCACTCAGCCCCTGCCTGGGATCCCGCACACCACCCAACATGACAGATAGTTCCAACACTTGTATTCGGTTCTCTCAACAGCATACATAAGAGTTCACCAGCCTGGAGCCAACAGGAAAGGCACCCCTAACCTCTAAAACCACATGTTGGGGGTTGCACAGGAAATAAGGTCCTGTCCAAACATCCCCAGCAACACTGATTCCTGGACTGTCCTTCCTCCAAGGCCTGTGGCTCCCAGGGGACAGACACTGGAAGGCAGAGTTCCTGCAGTGTCTCTGCAGCAACCGAGGGGAGGGGCCCGGAGCTGGCTGGAGCAGTGGCACACAAGCTGGGGCCACCTGCGGCAGGTCCTAAACAACATGAGTGTCTGGATGAGGGTGTGGACATCACCAGTGGCCCTTTTGAGCTGGGGAGGAACATGAGGTCTGAGTTTAAGATGCCTGGTGAGAGGACTGGAAGCCAGGCACCAGAGCAGTCCCCACTCACCCACACAGCTCTCCTGATTGTCGGGCTCATAGCCTGGTGGGCAGGGGTTGGGGTGTTGAGCGGGAGGCACTGGTGGCGGGGGTCCCTCGCCGTGTAGGTCGTTGATGACGGCAGCGGAGCGGGGCAGGCACAAGTAGCCCCCGTAGTGGTTGATGCACTTCATTTCCCCCTTGCAGGCCTCAGGGATGGTCAGACACTCGTTGACATCTGCAGAGAGGGGCCTGCTGGGCACAGCCAGTCTCCTGGGCTGGCCCTGGAGGGAGCGGAGGCAGGAACCCAGCTCGGCCTTCTCTGAGATGTGTGGCCCCAGCAAAGCCTTCCCACTCTGCTCAACAAGCTAAGTCTGCCTACTCAGGACCCCTCCCCAGGGTTGGCCAAGGCTGGAGATGGGGCAGCTGTTCCCACTGTTGCCCTCATTCTCGGCCTGCAAGTGGGTCTCTATCCCTCCCCACGGCCCTAGCCCTAGCTCAGCCCAAGAGGGGGGGCCTCCTTACCCACCCCTGGGGACGCTACCCTCCCAGGCTGTGATGAGACAAAAGAGCTGGGACAGGAGAGCGGTTCAGAGAAGGCGTACAGGATCCAGCTCCTCTGAGGGGTAGGGACAAGGTTTCCTGGGTTTCTGGGAGAGGGTGAGGCCACCCCTAGTTCAACTGGCCTCCAGAGAGCCAGAGCTGGCCTCTGTGTAGCAGAGCTGGGCATAGAACGGGCTGCTGGGCTCCCACGGCAGTTCTTGGAGGTGGGGCTGTCCCTTGGAAAGCAGCTATCAATCCCTTTCCGGGTTCCTGGGGGTGTTTGGTCCCCCAGGCACACACACCCCGGCAGTGCTGGCTGTCTGGGTCCCACTCATAGCCATCTGTGCATTCCTGGAAGGGAACCAGAAGTGGCCAGTGGTCACCCTAAGATCTCCTCCAACTGGCCAGGCCAAGACTAGGGCCTGAGCCTGGCCACCCTCCGGCCTGCTCCAAACAATGGCCCCCAGCTCTCCACCAGCCAGGGGAGGAAGACTTTCCCGGCAGCAGTCACCCCGGGTCCCGGTCTCTTCCTCCCTACCCTTCCCGTCCCAGGCCAGCGGCCCTCACTGTCCCCACCGTGTAGCTGTCGGGCTCTTCAGAATCCTGAGGAGAAGCTGATCCCAAGAGCAACAGTAGCAGCGCCCAGAGCAGTAGAGACCCGGGTAGGCAGGAGGCGCAGGGGAGCATCCTGGGGCTGCGAGATGGTGGACACGGGTCAGGGGCCTCTGCCCGCAGCACCTCAACTCCCTGTACCGGGAGCCTGAGCCCAGCCCCCGCCACTGCCCGCTCAGGACCGTGCTTGGGCCTCGGGGCCTCCCAGGGCTGGGGGCCGACTCCTCACAGGCCCAGGTCCCAGGCCCGGGTCCCAGGCCCACCCGCCCCGGCCACCCCGCCCCCGCCCCGCGCCCCTGCGGCGAAGGCCGAGGAGCGCGGGCCTCTGTGGGCGCTACGCTGCCGCGGACTCGGCCGAGACTCCGGCCCGCGCCCTCCCCCACGGACGGTCACAGCCACTCACTTGGGCCCGCGACACCCCCGCGGCCCGCGGCTCGGCTGGCTCGGGCAATGCCTGCGGGCAGACGGACGGGCGGACGGCACAGCTCCCTGGACGCGCGGCCCCAGGAAGCGCCCCCCGCCCGCCCGCCTGCCGCGGCGCGGCCCACCCCGGCGCCTCCGCCCGCCCTTCGGCGGATTCCTGAGCCAGCGCCAGGGGGAGGGACCCCGACCCCCCGCTTCTCCGCCCCCGGCCAGCCACAGGCCCCTACCCGGTCCCCCGCGGCGCCGCCAGGAGCCGCCTCCCGGCGCCGGACCAGGGTCCCCCAGCGCTCGATCCTGGGGCCCTGACCTTGATGCCAGGCCCCCAGACTCACCCGGGGGCCCCCAGACGCTCACCAAAAATGTCATCCTGCTCACCTAGATCCTACCTAATCTGCGCCCCCAGAATTTCATCCTGTGCACCCATACCGTAATCCTGGAGCCCCCAGATTCTCATTGTGCGCCTCCCGAGATCGTCCTGGGTACCTAGAGCCCACCTAACCCAGTCCTCCAGACCCTCAATCTGCTCCCTGCAAAATTTTATTCTCTGCCCCAGACCGTCATTCTAAAAGATCCTAAAACTTCATCCAGGGTCCCCAGACCCTCGCCCAGGAACGAGAGGCTCCCAGGAGCAGAACTGTCCTTCTCGCTCCCTCCTGCCCTCCACCCCCAGGACCGTCTTCAGCCGGGTGGTCCTTTCACTACACACGGCCTCCCCCACACCCTCCATCCACAAAGCTACAAGTTTGGGGGCGAGGGCGGCAGTTCCCTTTTGGCACAAAATGAATGGAAGCCCCTGAGAAGGAGGGCAGGGCTGATGTCGGACGTGCGGGATGCCAGAGTCGGGTGCCAAGGCGCCTCCTCGACCTCCTCGCACCAGCGTCCCCCGCCCGGTTTCCGCCTCCGCCCGAAGTGGGGGCGTGTCCTTGGGGGCGGAGTATGGGCGGGGCTGGCTCCCAGGAAGGGCGTGGCCTCTGTTTGCCCACGTCTCTGGGCGGGGCCAGGCGGGAAAGCACTGCGTGTCCGGGGATCCCCCGCCTGGGGCCCGCCCTTCCTTTCCCCTTGCCATCCCTGCTTATCCCCGCAGTCGCCCTCCACGTGACCCCGGGGAGGGAGTCTGCCGAGGAGGGGACTTGCTGGTGGGTCCCGCGGCGAGCGCCTGGGGCTCAGGTGAACTGCGCAGTGCCCGCTCCTCGCCACTCTGCCACCACCATCCCTCCCAGCTGCTGGGGCAGAAGGTTAAATAATAGCTCTTTAGGGGCCGGGCGCGGTGGCTCACGCCTGTAATCCCAGCACTTTGAGAGGCCGAGGCAGGTGGATCACCTGAGGTCAGGAGTTCGAGACCAGTCTGGACAACATGGTGAAACCCCGTCTCTACTAAAAATATAAAAATTAGCCAGGCGTGGTGGCGCGTGCCTGTAGTCGCAGCTACTCAGGAGCCTGAGGCAGGAGAATCGCCTGAACTCGGGAGGTGGAGGTTGCAGAGAGCCCAGATCACACCGCTGCACTCCATGGGTGAACAGAGCGAGACTCCATCTTAAAATAATAATAATAATAATAGGCCCGACGCGGTGGCTCACGCCTGTAACCCCAACACTTTGGGAGGCCGAGGTGGGCAGATCACAAGGTCAGGAGTTCAAGACCAGCCTGGCCAACATGGTGAAACCCTGTCTTTACAAAAACACAAAGAAATTAGCTGGTGTAGTGGCACATGCCTCTAATCCCAGCTACTCGGGAGTCTGAGGCAGAATAATCTCTTAAACCCGGGAGGCAGATGTTGCAATGAGCCGAGATTGTGCCATTGCACTCCAGCCTGGGCGACAGAGTGAGACTCCATCTCAAAAATAGTAATAATAATAATAGCTCTTTAAAACGAGAAAGACAGTAACAAGTGTTGACAAAGATACGGAGAAACTGGAGCCCTCATGCACTGTTGGTGGACAATGGTCTGGCAGTTCCTCAAAATGTTATCACATGACCTGACAATTTCACTCCTAGGTATACATACCTAGGATAATTGAAAAGATATGTACACACACACAAATCTGTACGCAGCGTTTATAGCTGCACTATATATAAGAGCCAAATGCAGAAACAACACAAAAGCCGTCAACTGATGAATAACAAGATGCAGTACATCCACACAGTGGAACATTATTCAACCATAAAAACGAATGAAGTACTGATGCATGCCACAATATAGGTGAATTCTTTTTTTTTTTTTATTGAGACGGAGTCTTGCTCTGTCGCCCAGGCTGGAGTGCAGTGGCGCCATCTCGGCTCACTGCCAGCTCCGCTTCCTGGGTTCACGCCATTCTCCTGCCTCAGCCTCCCAAGTAGCTGGGACTACAGGCACCCGCCACCAGGCCCGACTAATTTTTTGTATTTTTAGTAGAGATGGGGTTTCACCGTGTTAGCCAGGATGGTCTCAATCTCCTGACCTTGTGATCCGCCTACCTTGGCCTCCCAAAGTGCTGGGATTACAGGCGTGAGCCACCGCGCCCGGCCAATATAGGTGAATTCTTGAAACTACTATGTGAAGTGAAAGAAGCCAGACACAAAAAGCCACATATTCCATTTATTTTTTATTTTTTTTAGATGGAGTTTCGCTCTTGTTGCCCAGGCTGGAGTGCAATGGCATGATCTCAGCTCACCACAATCTCTACCTCCTGGGTTCAAGCAATTCTCCTACCTCAGACTCCGGAATGGCTGGGATTACAGGTGCCTGCCACCACACCTGGCTAATTTTGTATTTTTAGCCGAGATGGGGTTTCACCATATTGGTCAGGCTGGTCTCGAACTCCCGACCTCAGGTGATCCACCCACCTTGGCCTCCCAAAGTGCTTGGATTACAGGCGTGAGCCACCGTGCCTGGCCCACGTATTCCATTTATATGAAATAACCAGAATAGGCAAACCCAGAAAAACAGAAAGTAGATTAATGGTTGCCAGAGGAAGGTGGGGAATGGGGATTGTCTGCTAATGGGGTCTGGGTTTTCTTTGGGATAATGAAAATATTCTAATACTAGATAGTAGTGATGGTCACACAACTATGCAAACATACACAAACCCACTGAATTGTACACTTCGAAAAAGTGAATTTTCTTTGGGAGGCCGAGGCGGGTGGATCATGAGGTTAGGAGATCAAGACCATCCTGGCTAAGACAGTGAAACCCCATCTCTACTTAAAAAATTAGCCTGGCGTGGTGGCAGGCGCCTGTAGTCCCAGCTAATTGGGAGGCTGGGGCTGGAGAACGGCGTGAACCTGGGAGGTGGAGCTTGCAGTGAGCCGAGATCGCGCCACTGCACTCCAGCCTGGACGACAAAGTGAGACTCCGTCTCAAAAAAAAAAAATGTGAATTTTATAGTATGTAATAATACCACAATAGGCCAGGCACGGTGGCTCACGCCCGTAATCCCAGCACTTTAGGAGGCCAAGGTGGGTGGATCACCTAAGGTCAGGAATTCCAGACCAACTTGGCCAACATGACAAAACCCCATCTCTACTAAAAACACAAAAATTAGCGGGCTATGGTGGCGAACGCCTGTAGTGCCAGCTACTCAGGAGGCTGAGGCAGGAGAATCACTTGAACCCGAGAGGTGGAGTTTGCAGTAAGCCAAGATCGTGCCACTGCACTCCAGCCTGGGCAACAGAGCAAGACCCTGTCTCAAAAAAAAGGAAATATAAAAAAAGGCAGGAAAGGGGTGCTGCTATCACCCCATTTCACAGATAGGGAGGCTGAGAGACTTGTCCCAGGTGAAGGATGGGACTTGCACTCATGTCCCATGGACTTCAAGACTCGCTGGGCTCCTTGCCCCATATTAGAGCATTAAGGACCCACCCCGCAAACACCCACTCTGTGCCAGCCACAGTGGTGGGTGCTCCACTAAGTATCTTCCACTCAAGCCTCAGCCTGAGAATTGTCATTGCCAATTAGAGATGAAGACATGAGGCCCAGGGGGGATGACTTAGTGCACAGCTGGTGCACAACCTAGACCTGAACCTCCATCTTTGCACTATCCAGCCCGAGTGAGCCTTCCACTTGGAGTTGCCTCCTCAGAATGCCTCCCTCGTCCTCTGCACCCCCAGTGACTTTCCCTGCCTTCGCCTGCTCTGCACTGGGTCCCTTTCAAGGTCCCAGACACCACTGGATCAGTGTCTCCCTCCTACCAAGCAGGGAGCTCCTCTCAGGCAGTGAGGCCCCTGTGCCCATGGCCCAGCCCTTATTGGGTGCCAGCTGGGATCTGCAGAGTAGGCAGTTGAATGAACAAATGAGTGAGTGGGTGGAGGAAGTTCATTGATTCACTCAACAAATGTTTTCTCGGCCAGGTGCAGTGGCTCACGCCTGTAATCCCAGCACTTTGGGAGGCCAAGGCAGGTGGATTGCTTGAGGTCAGGAGTTTGAGACCAGCCTGACCAACATGGTGAAACCCTGTCTGTACTAAAAATACAAAAAGATTACCCCAGCATGGTGGTGCACACCTGTAGCCCTAGTTACTTGGGAGGCTGAGGCAGGAGAATTGCTGGAACCCGGGAGGCAGAGGTTGTGGTGAGCCGAGGCTGGGCGACAGAGTGAGACTCTGTCTCAAAAAAACAAAGCAAAGCAAAACAAACAATGTTTACTGAGTGGCCACTGTGAAGCAGATGCTGTGGTGCTAGCCAGGGACACAGCACTGACCAAAAACAGACCCAAACCTCCTGGCCTCGGGAGCTCTAGTTCAAGGGAAGGGAGGAGAGGATCAAAGGGAAGGCCACTGGGCCCCACACCTCCAGTTCCTTTTCCCCGTGGCCTCCCACATCCCCTACCATCACAAGAGGCCCACACTGGGACCTCCACCTCTGAGGGCTGACATGGAGCCTTAACTATCAGTCACACACAGGACAAGACTGGCTGGGGCCCATAATTGGGCTCTAGAACCACAGGGCCAGGCACCACTCTGGGGATGGTCTGTCCACTGCATTTCAATAAAGGCAGCAGCATGCTTTTCAGATAGAGAAGCCCCTTGGTTTACTCTCTGGGCAGGGTGACAAAGTGTGGCCTCACGACTCTGGGAGGAATCCTAATAAAGAAACATGGTAGGCCGGGCGTGGTGGCTCACGCCTGTAATCCCAGCACTTTGGGAGGCCGAGGCGAGCGGATCACGAGGTCAGGAGATCAAGACCATCCTGGCTAACATGGTGAAACCCTGTCTCTACTAAAAAATACAAAAAATTAGCCGGGCGTGGTGGCGGGTGCCTGTAGTCCCAGCTACTTGGGAGGCCGAGGCAGGAGAATGGCGTGAACCCAGGAGGTGGAGGTTCCAGTGAGCCGAGATCGCACCACTGCACTCCAGCCTGGGCGACAGAGCAAGACTCCGTCTCAAAAAAACAAACAAAAAAAAGAAACACAGTAGTGAGCATGTAAGTGAATAAATCCCAGGATTATAGCTGTCCTGTCTCCCACCCCATGGAACCCTAGAAAGCCAGCTCTTCACACCCTTCTCTGGTCTTGGTCACCAGTTCTCAGCCTGAACTCCTATAGGGGAGGTCCCCAGCCCAAGGACCCACTTAGAACAAAGGCAGCAGTAACGGGTGTTAATGCTGCTGCCCAGCCCTTGACCTCACAAGTCAGGCTTTGGCCTCCCTCTGTCTGTGATGCTCACCCTGTTATCCTTCTGGTTCTTCAGCCCCCTCATCCTCATCCCTAGACCGTGGGAGGGATGAGGAACGGGAGGCACTGGCTGCAATTGCTGCTCCCGGACTCTGACTCTGCGCTTTCCTGTTTTGTTTTGTTTTTTGAGATGGAGTTTCACTTTTGTTGCCCAGGCTGGAGTGTAATGGTGCGATCTCGGCTCACTGCAACCTCCACCTCTCAGGTTCAAGTGATTCTTGTGCCTCAGCCTCCTAACTGGGATTATAGGCGCCCGCCACCATGCCCAGCTGCTTTTTTGTATTTTTAGTAGAGACAGGGTTTCACCATGTTGGCCAGGCTGGTCTCCAACTCCTGACCTCAGGTGATCCACCCGCCTCGGCCTCCCAAAGTGCTGGGATTACAAGCGTGAGCCACCGTGCCTGGCCTGGTTTTGTTTTTTTGACACAGGATCTTGGACCCACGCTGGAGTACAGAGGCATGATCATAGCTCACTGCAGCCTTAATCTTCCAGGCTCAAGCAATCCCACTGGCCTCAGCCTCCCCAGTAGCTGGGACTACAGGAGAGCACCACCATGCTTGGCTAACTTTTTTTTTTTTTAAGTAGAGATGAAGCCTTGCTCAGTTGTCCAGGTTTGTCTCCAACTCCTGAGCTCAAATGATTCTCCTACCTTGGCCTCCCAAAGTGATGAGATTACAGGCATGAGCCATTATGCCTGGCCTGCTTTCCTGTTTAAAACTCATGATGATCAATTGTTCAGTCAACAAACACCTAGCGAGCCTGCCTCATGCCTAGCCCTATCCTGAGCACCGAGGACACAAGCGAACTGAACACTTCTGGTGTGGTTGGAGGCAGATGCCCAATGGGCACAGGTGCAGCTGGGCTGAAGGGGCTGCAAAGCTTCTACCAGAGGTTGGGGAAGCAGGGAAGGCTTCTTGAAAGAGGTGGCCATTGAGCTGACTGAGCTTCATAGGATGAGCAAGAGTGGTTCCCTTGGCTGGGCGCAGTGGCTCATGCCTGTTATCCCAGCACTTTGGGAGGCTGAGGCAGGTGGATCACCTGAGGTCAGGAGTTGGAGACCAGCCTGACCAACATGGTGAAATGCTGTCTCTACTGAAAATACAAAAAATTCGCTGGGCATGGTGGTGCATGCCTGTAGTCCCAGCTAGTTGGGAGGCTGAGGCAGGAGAATTGCTTGAACCCGGGAGGTGGAGGTTGCAGTGAGCCGAGATCATGCCACTGCACTCCAACCTGGGTGGAAAAAAAAAAAGAAAGAAAGAAAGAAAGAAAAAGGGGTGGGATGGGGAGCAGACAGGCAGGGACTGAAAGCCTGAAGGCCTGAGCAACTTGTGGGTTCTAGGGGTCCACCCCCAACCCACCAAGCCTGTCTTCCCCTTCGTGGTTTCTCCAGCCCCGCCCTCACACCGTCCTCCTCGATCTGCGCGGCTTCCTGCCTCCATGCCACTCCAGACTGCACCGGCATGGCACTGACTGCCCACCCCTCCTGCCTCCTGGCCCTGTTGGTGGCAGGCCTAGCCCAAGGCATCAGAGGCCCCCTTAGGGCCCAGGTAAGTGCTCCCAAACCCTTACCTATGCCAGTCCCACGCCTGGGGTCACCCCTTCAGAAACAGCTGGCCTGTCATTCTCATTTTTCAGAGGGAGTCGCTGAGGCTGGAGAGGGGGCTGACGTGCCCAAGGGCACATGGGAAGACAGAAAAGGCTAACTGGCTGACCCCTAGCCCAGTCCTTGCACGGCTGGGAACTAAGGTGGGGCCCCAGCAATGATTCCTCTGCCCACTGCCCCTCTCCACCCTTGGTTCCTTGCCAGGACCTAGGTCCCCAGCCGCTAGAGCTGAAAGAGGCCTTCAAGTTGTTCCAGATCCAGTTCAACCGGAGTTACCTGAGCCCAGAAGGTATCACAGGGCACATACATCTCCAGTCCAAGCCCCCACTTTTTTTTTTTTTGAGACGGAGTTTCACTCTTGTTGACCAGGCTGGAGTGCAATGGTGTCATCTTGGCTCACTGCAACCTCCACCTCCCGGGTTCAAGCGATTCTCCTGCTTCAGCCTCTGAGTAGCTGGGATTACAGGCATGCGCCACCACACTTGGCTAACCTTTACATTTTTAGTAGAGACGGGGTTTGACCATGTTGGCCAGGCTGGTCTTGAACTCCTGACATCAGGTGATCCGCCTGCCTCGGCCTCCCAAAGGGCTGGGATTACAGGTGTAAGCCACGGAGCCCAGCCATCCCGCTTTGTAATAGATGAAGAAATCGAAGCTCAGGGTGGGGAACAGGCATGGCCAAGGCCACTCAGCAGGACAGGCCAGGGCTGGGGGTGTGTTCCCTGGTTTCCCGAAGGCATGAGTGGGTCCAGGATCATTCTTTGCTATGGATCTGGATGGCAGTGGCAGGAGGTGGGGTCCTGCCCTAGTCCTACGTGATCCCCTGGCTCCACAGCCACTTCCCTGCGATTCTAGGCAGTGGACAGGAGGCCACCACCTAGTCATTTGCTCATTCAGCAAACACCCAAGGACACCCATTTTGTCCCCACGTTGGGGACTTCTTCTCTAGCCCATGATCTAACCCCTGCCCCTGCCCTCTTGCTGTGCTGATCTCTCTAGGGGGCTGATCTGTGTGTGCCTTTTAGCCCAGACTGCCTGTGCCTTGTCATCTCCTCTCCCTGCCATGTTCCAGCTCTCCTCCTGTGGTCAGAGGTGTAAAGGAGGTGGCCTGGCAGGAAGCTGGTCTCCAGCCACACATCCTTGAGTCACCACCACCGGACCCCTTGCCTGGCTTCCCACCTAGGGTGGCCAGAGATGGTCCTCTGGCTGCCTCTGGGGAAAACCCAACCCTCGGTGGGCTGGGTAACCACTTCCTGGGCCTGGGTATCTGCAGTGGGGCCTTGTGGGGGCTACAGGAAAGGAGCCAGTGCTCAACTGGGTGGGTGTGGGTGGAAGGGTGCCCAGCCAGTGGCTACTTCCTGCCCCTAAGGGCTTGGGAGTCAGCCTAGGACAACTCCCTTTTGGTCCAGAGCATGCTCACCGCCTGGACATCTTTGCCCACAACCTGGCCCAGGCTCAGAGGCTGCAGGAGGAGGACTTGGGCACAGCTGAGTTTGGGGTGACTCCATTCAGTGACCTCACAGGTACCATTAACCCTTCTGGCTCATAGGTGGTGGTTGGGAAGCGATCTCCCCAGGGACACTGGCAGCTGGACCCAGTGGACCTTCTATTTTTACTTCCCAGGGAAGGAAATTCATTTCCCTGAGGACCAGGGGCTTGGGTGCTGGTATCAAATCACCCAGTGCAGGGGAAGAATCTCTGCAGTCCTGTGTCCTAATCCAGCCTAGGGGCCAGCGCAGCAGCTGCAGGGAAGCACCCAGCAGGGAGCCCAGCCTCTCTAGGCTTGGCACCCTTGCCTTTTTGAGACAGGGTCTTGCTCTGTTGTCCAGGCTGCAGTACAATAGTGCAATCACAGCTCACTCAGCCTTCACCTCCTAGACTCAAGCAATTCCCCCGACCCCTCAGCCTTCTAAGTAGCTGGGGCTACAAGCCTGCACAACCACGCCCAGCTAATTTTTCTACTTTTTGTGGAGATGGGGTCTCGGACTCCTGACCTCAAGTGATCCACCCACCTTGGCCTCCCAAAGTGCTGGGATTATAGGTGTGAGCCACCACGCCCGGCGTATCCTTGCCTTTTTGCCCCTCAGGGAATTATGGGACCAACAGCTGGAGTGGGAGAGGCAGAACAGGGAGAAGGGGTCAAAACGGAGACCTCAGTGGCCCTGTCTGTTCCCCAGAGGAGGAGTTTGGCCAGCTCTACGGCTATCGGAGGGCAGCTGGAGGGGTCCCCAGCATGGGCAGAGAAATAAGGTCTGAAGAGCCAGAGGAGTCAGTACCTTTCAGCTGTGACTGGCGGAAGGTGGCCGGCGCCATCTCACCCATCAAGGACCAGGTATCTGCCGCTACCCAGCTGGCTCTAATTCAGCTAAGTGGTGGGAGGGAGAGGGGCATGGCCCGAACACCTAGCCCCGCCCCACCCTCTCGCCCTCCAGAAAAACTGCAACTGCTGCTGGGCCATGGCAGCGGCAGGCAACATAGAGACCCTGTGGCGCATCAGTTTCTGGGATTTTGTGGACGTCTCCGTGCAGGGTAGGGTTGGGAGAGGGTGCGCGTGTGACAGGGGAGGGAGGCCTAGGGGCCTGGTCACCCACACTGTCCCTTCTTGCACCAGAACTGCTGGACTGTAGCCGCTGTGGGGATGGCTGCCAAGGTGGCTTCGTCTGGGACGCGTTCATAACTGTCCTCAACAACAGTGAGTGCACTGCCCCGCCACTCTGGACATCTGCAGGGGGACAGGGTGGGCAGGAGTGGAACCTCCTCCCTTGTCTTGCTTATCTGCAGGCGGCCTAGCCAGTGAAAAGGACTACCCGTTCCAGGGCAAAGTCAGAGCCCACAGGTGCCACCCCAAGAAGTACCAGAAGGTGGCCTGGATCCAGGACTTCATCATGCTGCAGAACAACGAGCACAGTGCGGGCAGGGCAGGGACACGGGCGGATGGCAGGGACAGACACCGGGGCAGAGGCAGACACGCTGGGCTACTGGGCTAGAAGACAAGAGGGGGTGGGGGGAGCGAAGGAGCGAGAGACCCACACACCCACATGCCAAGGGTCTGATGATGTTCCTGTCCCCAGGAATTGCGCAGTACCTGGCCACTTATGGCCCCATCACCGTGACCATCAACATGAAGCCCCTTCGGGTGAGACGGGGGAGCTGATAGGGGAGGGGCATACAGGAGACTTGGCCCCACACTCAGCCCCTCGGCCCCCACCCCCTGCAGCTATACCGGAAAGGTGTGATCAAGGCCACACCCACCACCTGTGACCCCCAGCTTGTGGACCACTCTGTCCTGCTGGTGGGTTTTGGCAGCGTCAAGTCAGAGGAGGGGATATGGGCAGAGAGAGTCTCATCGCAGTCTCAGCCTCAGCCTCCACACCCCACCCCATACTGGATCCTGAAGAACTCCTGGGGGGCCCAATGGGGAGAGAAGGTGAGTGTGATCTATTGGGGGAGGGGGCAAGGCAGAACAGGCCTCTTCCCACCTTCCCGCCCCTATGTCCCCTAACCTCCTAGGGCTATTTCCGGCTGCACCGAGGGAGCAATACCTGTGGCATCACCAAGTTCCCGCTCACTGCCCGTGTGCAGAAACCGGATATGAAGCCCCGAGTCTCCTGCCCTCCCTGAACCCACCTGGCCCCCTCAGCTCTGTCCTGTTAGGCCAACTGCCTCCTTGCCAGCCCCACCCCCAGGTTTTTGCCCATCCTCCCAATCTCAATACAGCCTGAATAAACCAAGACAAGACCTCTGGCTTGTGAGCAGACTCTTCTGGTGGATGGGCCGAGCACAGACACCATTCCCTGAGATATGTCCCAGTTCCCAAGGAGCCACTGTACACATCCATCCTTGTACACGGACACCAGGTGCTCAGAGACATACACAGGCACATCTGCACGCCCCCCACTTGCTCCCCGGAGCGAGGACCAGTCTCCAAACTCAGAGCAACTTTATTGTCAGCGTGGGCGGAGCGTTGGGAGGCGCCTCAGTCATGATACAGGCGCAGGAGGCAGCCGCGGAGGGTGCCCATGTAGCGGTCCCAGAGGGCCTGGTGTCTGTAAGAACATGAACAGTGACAGCTGAGTTTTCACAACACTCACCGTGATGGAGGCCCTGCCCTGCGTGCTTTCTACACCTTCATTCATTTTGCCCTTAGAAAATCCTTACAATTCTTCTCATGATGAACCCTAGTTTGTACATGAGGAAACTGAGGCATGGAGAGGTTAAGAAACCTGCCCCAAATCACACAGCTTCTAAGAGGGAGAGCCAGAGCTTTGGTCCAGAGACTTTGGTCCCACCCCCAGGGTAGCAGAATGGGGAACCTTGAGTCTGCAGGAGGCGAGGTCCTGGCAGGTGGCAGGCTGGGGCAAGGCCAAGCTGGACAGGAGGACAGGGCTGCTCACCGGAAGCCATCGAGGGAGTGGACAGACGCTGAATACTGATTCAGGAAGAACCGCACGTCGCTGAGTGGCCAGTGGTCGGAGCGGCAGGGTTCCACAAACTGCGGGCCCAAGAGATACTTAGCACTTGTATAGGCCAGGGACAGACCAGGTTGGGCGTCAGAGAGCACGACAGCTCACCTTCTCCACGAGGTCCACAAACAGGTCTCTGACATCTTTATTGTGGGTCAGCTTGGCGGCCACGTTCACCAGCCCCCGGGACAGGTTCTGTGGGGCAGGGATCCTTGGAGTTCTGCTTTCTGCCCCAGAAGTTGGCAGCTGAGCACAGAAGCTGGGGGAGGAGGAGCAGGCCCCTCCCCAGATCCATCCACCTCCCTCCATCAACCAACTCCCCATTGTTTATGAGCTGCTCCCGTCAGCGGCCACCAGAGGGAGCAGCAGTGCCACCTGCCGGCCAATCCCTGGCAGGGGCAGAGCTGCCCGGTAGGGGTGGCGAACTGGAGGCTGAAGATGCCAAGGGTCAGAGGCTGGATGGGACCACAGACCTTGAAGTTGGCTTCCATCTCAGAGAAGACGCCCAGCTTTCCCCGGAGAGCAGTGCACACCAGGCTGCAGAGAGACAGGGTCACGCCTATAGCCACCTGGGCCCCTACTGCAGGCCCCGCCCCATGGGCCCCTACAAGGTCACCTCTTGTGCAGGTCCAGAAGGTCCTTGTCAGCCACTAGCACCTTGAGCTCCTTCAAGTCCTGGAGAAATTCCTTGTCTAAGTCCATGTCCATGTCATCCATCTGCGAGTCTGTGAGGCCATGAAGGGGGTTGGGGTGGGTGATAAAAAACCCCTCCTGTGATAGCCTAAGCCTTTCCTCACCCACCACCTCATTTCCCCCCTGGGGACAAAAGAGGAAATGGAGTGTCAAAGAGATGGAGTGACATGCCCCAGGCCACAGAGAGGCAATGGGCCCTTTGTCTGCAGACAAGGTGTGTGTGGGGAAAACATTCGTGGGCAGGGGGAGCCTGGGTGGGGGCCATGAACAGGAGCGGATGCCAGGAACTGAGGGCCTGTGGGAGAAACTACTGGTGGGGAATCAGGTCCTGAGGATGGGGAGGCGTCCAGGCACCTGGGTCAGTGGGGGCCTCACCGACGGCTCCAAGGGTCCAGTTTTGGATCATGAGCTCAGCGCAGAAGGCAAAGTCACCGAAGCTCAGATACTGCAGTTTTTTCTTCCCTGTCTCAAAGCGGTTGTTAGCAAAGAAGACGATGGCTGCATAGTCCCTGCACAGACGAGAGGAGGGTCCTCTTAGGGCTTGAAATTCCTTCTTAGGAAGCAGCTCCCACCTGCAACCTCAGCTGGGTGTCCGAGTTCTGGCCTCTCTCTGCCTTAAGTCACTGTGTGACGTGTCTCAAGTCACTTCTCTATGACCCTTCCCCATCTGTGCGAAGAGAAGGTTCCAGCTCAAGTTTACTAGTGGATACAGTGGGAGACCATAAGGGTAACAGTTACTATTTACTGAGCACTTCCTAAGTGCCAGGGCTGTGCCATGGGCTTTACATATGGTACCTCTCAACAGCCCAGCTGGAAATCGCTGGACTGTGCTTTGAATCCAGGTCAGTCTGGTCCAAAGTACAGACCAAGCTGGGTGCGGTGGCTCAAGCCTGTAATCCCAGCTACTCGGGAGGCTGAGGCAGAATTGCTTGAACCAGGAGGCAGAGGTTGCAGTGAGCCAAGATTGCACCATTGCATTCCAGCCTGGGCAACAAGAGTGAAACTCCGTCTCATTAAAAAAAAAAAAAAAAAAGTACAGACCAAAAGTGGGATAATCATTCCCCCAGCATACTCAGGAGGTCAGAAGGTTTGGGGTAGGGAAGGTGGACGAGCCTCCAGGCCCAGGAAGTAGTGTGCGGGATGGGGAGGTGGCTAGCTCCTCACCTGGCCAACCGGTCAGAGAGGAGGAAGTGTTGCTGAATATTGTCCACCAGGGAGCCCCGCATTTCCTCTACCACCTTGAAGACCCGTTTAAAGTTGTCAAACTGCAGGGCAGTTAGGGTAGAAGAGAGGACTGGTCAGAGTGTACACTGTGTCGCTCACCCAATAAACCACTTATTGAACATCTCTCCCTTCCCCATCCACCTATCCAGTCAGCAGACGCTGATTTAGCATTTGTTATTCCTTCAACCAACTATTAGTTCTTAGTACTTGTTATCAACTCAAATGCTTAGCAGCTCCTGCTGTATCTTGCCTTGAATAAATGTTTACTCAATCTTAACTCTAAATCCAACCCCATTTTAGCACCATGCTCTCCAGATCTTCACAAGTTTGAGTTGGAAGAGACTTTCCTGGCTAAGCCCTAGGAACTAAAAAATAAAAAACAAATGCTAAGCTATAAACAGAAAGCTCACAGGAGATACAAAAGAAAGGCAACCCAGAAGGGTTACTTCTTCCTGGCGTACCAAAACGGCTTGTGGAGAAGGTGGCATCTCACCTCTTGTCTTGGATTTCAAGGGGTAGATATTGCCAAGAACAGTACCCTCCAGGTAGAAGCAACATGAGTAAAGGAAAGCCTGGGGCTGGAGAAATGTAAGCCTAGAGAGGTCTGCAGGGATGAGATCACAGGACAGTCCATAGGTCAAAGCCAAGGAGTGCAGCTGCTACCCAGGAGGCAGTGGGAGCCAATGAAAGTTTATCAGGGGTCTGATAAAATTTCAGGTCATTCTGAAAGGTCACTCTGGCCATACAGTACACGATAGCTTGGAAGGCACAACAGGGAGCCAGGCACGGTGCCTCACGCCTGTAATCTCAGCACTTTGGGAGGCCAAGGCGGATGATCACTTGAGGCCAGGAGTTCAAGACAAGCCTGGCCAACATGGTGAAACCCTGTCTCTACTAACAATACAAAAATTAGCTGGGTGTGGGGGCGGGCGCCTGTAATCTCAGCTACTGCAGAGGCTGAGGCACAAGAATTACCTGAACCCAGGAGGCGGAGGTTGCAGTGAGCTGAGGTCGCGCCACTGCACTCCAGCTTGGGCCACAGAGCAAGACTCCTTCTCGAAAAAAAAAAAAAAAAAAAAAGGAGGGGAAAGGGGAAGGGAGGAGAAGACTAGGTATGAAGCTGCTGCCACAATCAGAGGCTGGAACTGGGCCAGTGGCCAAAGGGAGGGAGTGAAGTGTAGATGGGATGCTGTGTCCGTGTGGATGCAGTGCCTACCTGTCTCCGGCAGCTCTTGAGGGTGATGCCTGTTTTGGTGCTGATGTCATCCAGATCTTTCTTGGTGCCTTTGGACAGCTTCTTGCCCAGCACCTCCCGAACAAAGGCCTCATCAAAGGCATAGTACCTTGTGGAGTCAGAGAACACCATTGACCCTCCATAAAAGAGAGGAAAGGGAGTCTGGCGGGGCCTGGCAGGGCCTAGGTCTGACCCCTTCTACTCTCAACTTTCTGATGGCTGGGTAAGTCCCATCCCTCCCTGGGCCTGTTTCAGCCGGCAAAATGGGTATACAGTCAGACTGGTTGATGTCTCCACCATCCCACAGGGTGAGCACCTCTCGATGAGTAGTGCCTGCCGGGAGGGCGGAATCTGGAAGATGAGCTGGTGCAGTAGCTTGGGCGGCGCATGCAGCAGCCGCTCGAGCATGTGGAAGGTGCGGTAATGGTCCATGGTGTCGCTCTGCAGCACTGCTGCCGTGGCGCCAGTCTGCTCCAGGATTCCCGAGCGCACCCGCAGGGCCACCGCGTCGGTCACTGGAAAGCGGACGCTAGCATCAGGCCCCGCCCCGCCGACGCCAGAGGCCCTTAAGGGTTTCCATCCCAGACCCCTATAACACCTCTTATTCCCAGGCGCTCGCCCACTTCCCTAAAGGATGCCCAAGTCTTAGCCCCGCCCCCTCTCCCATTCAACACAACCGCTCCGCCGACTGGCTTCCCCACACGCCCCTCACGGACCCGAGTAACCATCGAGCCAGAGGCGATACACGTCCTCGTCGATAAGGGTCGTGTTCCCCACGAAGATGTCCAGCTCGCTGGTCATGGCGACGCCCGGGGCCGCAGCGCCCCGAGCAGGAGCGAGCACTGCTCGGGACTGGCGCGCCGCCTCCGGGCCACTTCCGGGAGCGCCGAGATTCCGCTCGCGGCATCGGGACCCAGCTTATGACCACTTCCGGGACACAGCCAGTCGGGGAGGGGACGGGGCGGGAGCGGCGAGGGAAGAGAGGGGGAGGCCTGCGCGGAGGAGCACCGCTTCCTCCCGCCGGGAGGGGGAGTCCCGGGCTCCTGCGTCCTGTCTCCCTCCCCGGCCGTCTGCAGGAGCACGAAGGGAGTGCCTCCTCTTCGTTTCCTCGGTCCCCGTAACTTCTCCCCTCACTTCCTCCTGGCTTTTCTCCCACCTTCTCTGCCCTCTTCGGGACCTCCTAAGTTTGATCTGTATCCTAAACTTAGGGGTTTCACAGGGCTCTATCCTAAATCTCCGCAAAAATGGGGTATGACCCGACTTCCTCGGGCTCTTGCTGGAGACTGGTTTGTCCATCCTGCGCATGAGCACCTCTCCTGGGTTTGGGGCACCTGCTCCCACCTTGGTTTTAATCCCACCCCCACCCCCACGAGCTACTGACGTCTCTAATTCTGCCCCTCCGAGCTCTGCTTGGAAGTCCACATCCGGAGGGGCCGCCTATCGGCCAAGTCTGTCTACACTCTTCCCGTAAGCCCCTCAAAAGCTCAACATATTCTAGACAGACCTCTGCCTCTCCCCATTTGTTTCTTTCCTGCGTCCCTATCTCAGTGACAGCCCTAACATCCACCAGTTCTCATACGAGAAACCTGGGCGTTCTTCCAGACTCCTCTCTCCCCACATTCAGTTCGGCTGATTTGCCTCCCGAATATTTCTAGTATCTGTTTGTCCTCTCCACCCCCACTGATGCTGCCCCAGCCGTCTTTCTGCTTAGCTCTCCTTGCTCTTGCTCTTTGACACCGTTACTAATCTCCCTGTTTATGTCCCCTCCCCGCAGGGTCCGGCCCACACAGATCAGCCCAATCTTTTTAAATACATTTTTTTTTTCGAGACAGCGTCTCGCTCTGTCGCCCAGGCTGGAGTGCAGTGGCGCGATCTCGGCTCACTGCAACCTCCGCCTCCCAGGTTCAAGCAGTTCTCTGCCTCAGCCTCCCGAGTAGCTGAGATTACAGGCTTCTCCCACCACGCCCGGCTAATTTTTGTATTTTTAGTAGAAACGGGGTTTCACCATCTTGGCCAGTTAAAGGCATATTTTAAAATGTTACTCCCTTGCTTAACATCCTTACAAATGTTACTCTCTTGCTTAACATCCTTAGTGGCCTTTGGAAATGCTCCAACCTGGTACTGGAAGTTCTTAAGAATCTGGCTTTTACCTACCTTTGAAGCCTCGCTCTCTCTCTCTTAGCATTTTCTCGACACATCTGCTTTTCAAAAACCAAGCTATCCTCATTGTTCCTAAAACAGCTAGGCTCTTTCGGGCACCAGTGTCTTTCACTATGTTATTCTCTCTCCCTGAAATAGCTCTTTACTTGGCAAAGTCCTATGGATCTACCAGAGCCTCTTGGATAGCATCTCTTTTGGGAACCCTCTTAAGGACCCTCAGACCATACGCCTCCCGGATTTATTTCTTGCTTAACACAGCTTGACTTCCCGGACAGACTGCGACCTCCTTGAGGATGGAATCGGTATTTTGGTTAAATTTATTTCTGCATGGGCCTTGCACATAAAAAACGTTTATTGAACAAATGAATCCTGTATGTTCCTCCCCCCAGGCAGGAAACGCTCCCTAGGAGGGAGGGTAGTCTATTGGTGAGCTAGGACGTTTGGACTCAGGGTTCCGAGGAACCAGGAGCGATCCTTAGTGGGCCGAGACTTCCGAATTTGATCAAAGGTAAAGAGGGACTGGAGAGCGGTCCATCTGACTTCTGTGGGGGATGGGCAGGAGTCAGGGGCGGACGCCTGAATCTTGGTTCTCAGAAGAGCCGAGAGGCCTAGGCTCAAGCTTGGGGCGATCCGGTACTTGGAGGTACGAAGCTCCTAGTTTCGGGTTGAGACCGATGTGGAGGGCGATGACGCGCGGGTTCCTTGACATCGAGGATCAGTAACACCCGGAGTGGGTGGGGAACGAGGGGGGGCGGCCCCTGAGCTCAGGCCCCGCCCCTTTCCGGGGACGTTTCACCGGATTGGCTGTCCTTCCATAACGTCATGCGGCCCCGCCCCGGCGCGCGCCCCGCCGCGTGCCCAGCCCGGGTAGCTGCTGCAGCCTACGCTGCCTCGGCTACTGCCTGCCGCGCGCGGAGCCGGAGCCCGAGCCTGAGTGGCGCCGGGCCCGACGTGGGGCTCCTGGGCCGCGGCGGCGGGCGGGCGATGCTCCAGAGGCCTGACCAGCCATGGAGGCCGAGGCAGGCGGCCTGGAGGAGCTGACGGACGAGGAGATGGCGGCGCTGGGCAAGGAAGAGCTAGTGCGGCGCCTGCGGCGGGAGGAGGCGGCGCGCCTGGCGGCACTGGTGCAGCGCGGCCGCCTCATGCAGGAGGTGAATCGGCAGCTGCAGGGCCACCTGGGCGAGATCCGCGAGCTCAAGCAGCTCAACCGGCGTCTGCAGGCAGAGAACCGTGAGCTGCGCGACCTCTGCTGCTTCCTGGACTCGGAGCGCCAGCGCGGGCGGCGCGCCGCACGCCAGTGGCAGCTCTTCGGGACCCAAGCATCCCGGGCCGTGCGCGAGGACCTGGGCGGCTGTTGGCAGAAGCTGGCCGAGCTGGAGGGCCGCCAGGAGGAGCTGCTGCGGGAGAACCTAGCGCTTAAGGAGCTCTGCCTGGCGCTGGGCGAAGAATGGGGCCCCCGCGGCGGCCCTGGCGGCGCCGGGGGCTCAGGAGCCGGGCCAGCACCCGAGCTTGCCTTGCCCCCGTGCGGGCCCCGCGACCTAGGCGATGGAAGCTCCAGCACTGGCAGCGTGGGCAGTCCGGATCAGTTGCCCCTGGCCTGTTCCCCCGATGATTGAAGGCACTGCTTCCTCCACGCCGACGCCCGCCCGGATTGCTCCCCGAGCCCCGGGACCGCTGTGGACCTCGGGACCTGGACGCCGTCCTGGCTGCGCAGGAGGGGCCGCTGGCATGGACTAAGAAATCCTGACACCAAGAAGGGCCCCTCGCTCTTGCTGGCAGGGCAGCAGGGGGACTGAAGGCTGGAGCGGAGGGACTTGCTGGGGGTTGGATTGGGGGTAATAAACCCGGACGGAAGCGGAGCCCACGGCCTGGGCAGCGTCTGTTTGGTACTCGCCGGGGTTGGGGCGAGGGTGGGGTGCTGATACAGGGTACAATTCCCATCCAGAAGGACTGCAGAACTAATGATTCCCCCATTACTTCGAGCCTGGGGTGGGATGCGGGGCAGTGGTAAACCAGACTTCCCCCATCGGGCGCCGGGACCGGCCTTAATCCAGCCCCTGAAGTGGCTCTAGCTCCCTTCCCGGCTCCTTCCTGTCCAAGACAATGGGGCAGGAAGCAGGTGCTGGGGGCCTAGAACCACTCGGCCGCCTCCTCTGAGGCTGGAAGGGGGCATAACAGCGCCCCCCCCGTGGCACACGCAGCAGCACTGTGGGCCCCCACGGGGAGAGGGGCGGTAAGCCTCTTCGCTTTTACCCCAGAGGACTGTCTCCCCTCAGTCCTGGAGATGAGGCCGAGCGGATGTAGCCCCACTTGTCAGATAAGACAAAGTCCAAAAATATCAAAGAATTTGTCCAAGGTCATGCAGTGAGTCTGTAGAGCTAAGGCTGGGACCTAGGGCTCCAAATACTCTCCCATTGGCCTCTGGGTCCAGTGAGGCACTCAGGCCACAGCTTCAAGCCTTTTATTCCATTTTGGTAGGTTTGTATAAAAATACTCTCTTTAGGAAAATAAATAGCAGCTGCCCTCGCTGTGGAGGCTTGGATTCCCTGGAGCTGAAGGCTTCTTAAAGCTGAGATCCGCAGATCAGCTCATCACAGAAGCCAAGGGCGCCTCCTGAGCTGTGCGGTTCAGGAGGGGGCGGCAGAATGGCCTGGTCCAATCACCTGCTGCTGCTGGCAGTGGGGCTGGTGAGTTAGTGTTCTAGGTGGGTAAAGTGGCACCTTCTGTCAGGAGATAGGGTTGGGTGGATCACAGGAAGAGGGTGATGGAGAGTGTGGCAGTGATCTGGAAGGGGTTAGGGCTCCAGAGGACCTCTAAGGATCTACAAAGTCTCTGGGCTGCCAGGATTCCTCTGACACAAATGGGAAATATTTTGTCTCTGATTTAGTGCAAATTGTGCTAGAGAGGCCAGCTCAAGAGAAACAGTGGGCAGCTTTGGTGGCCCCAAGCTGGCTCTACTGTGAAGCACAATATGGTCAGTCTCATTAGAGGGATGGAGAAGAAGCTGCTGGAGTTGGATGTGGGATACTGTCCAGGCCAGCTGGACCAGTGGGGGAAGGGGAGGAGACATTGGCTAGGGTGGCATCTGCAGGGAGTAGGGCTCAGGCGCCTCACAAAGCGAGGAGGGTTGGAGAGCCAAGGGGGTCAGAGGATGGGTCTCCGCTGCTGCTGCTACTCTTGCGATGAGCTGAGGCACAAGGCTCAGGAGTGCTGGGGTAGGTGAAGACCAGGCTGGGGGTGAAAGGAGTTAGGGAGGGTGTGGTCATGAGTGTGGGGGTGTGCAGTGCCTCAGGTTCAAGCACAGGCCCTGGGGAAAGGGAGATACAAGGTACAGGGCGGCAGGGGGCTGGTGGGCTGCTGGTGCCACTGGTACTGCCTGTGTCCCCCTCCTTGGCTCCTTCCGGGATTTTGCAGATGGGTCGGTGGGCTTCCAGCACCAGCTCTAGGCGCTCCTTCTGCTTCTGCAGCTCCTCAATCTCTCGCTGCAGCCCAGATTTCTCATCTTCCAGTTTGTCAGTCTCCTGTAGAAGATCAGGAGAGGAGTCAGGAAGGTGAGGGCTGAATACCCCAGAGCCTCAGACGTTTGGACTCAGGGTTCTGAGGAGCTGGGGTTGGGCGGGGGGAGGGGGGGGCAGTGGAGAGTCCCCAGCAAGTCTGGACTACAACTCCCATAAGCCCCTGGGAGAAAATGGGCACAACTCCCATCAGGCCCAGACGTTTTAGGAGATTGCTGGCACCAGGCAGTGACTCCAGCCTGTAATCCCAGCACTTTGGCAGGCTGAGGCGGGCGGATCACTTGAGACCAGGAGTTTGAGACCAGCCTGGCTAACTTGGCGAAACCCCGTCTCTACTAAAAATACAAAAATTAGTCGGGTAGGGAGGCAGGCGCCTGTAGCCCCAGGTACTCAGCAGGCTGAGGCATAAGAATTGCTGGAGCCTGGGAGACAGATGTCACAGTGAGCCATGAGCCGAGATCTCGTCACTGCACTCCAGCCTGGGTGACAGAGCGAGACTCTGTCTCAAAAAAAAAAGGAGATTGCTGGCTGAGCTTCAGCTCTGCTGTGAGTGAGACATGCTGCAGCCAGTTTCTAATCAATTTTTCCTCATCATTTTCCCAGAAGGACTGCCCCTCAGACAAGAAGCTAGGATGGTGAGGAGGGGGCTACATATACTGGGGCTCTGGGGGCTCTGGGAGACAGGGTCCCTCTGAGCTCGGTGGACCAGGGCTGGTGCTCACCGCCTGCAGGAAGTCGGTCAGTTCCTTCCTCCGGTTCCTGCACTTGGCCGCAGCCAGCTTGTTCCGCTCGCGCCTTACTCGGCGTCGCTCCTCTTCCTCCGGGCTGATCTGGGGGTGAGACCGGCAGTGAGGAGAACCCTGGGCTACTGGCTGCCTGGAACTCGCCCCTCACGGTGGCCCAGTGGTAGGACCCTGGCAGAGGTCATGGCAGGGCCCCCTCAGCCGGTGATTTAGGGATCACTGCACCCAACCAGTTCCCTGCACTGAGGCGCTGTCTGCTTTGATTGGTAAAATTTCCTCCTCGCACCTAGCTTTAGTGCACATTCCTCTCCCATAATGCCCTCCCCCTCCGCAAACCCTAACCCTCCTCATCTCCCAGGACTCAACTAAGATGCTCCTGCCTCCAGGAAGCCGTCTTATTCCCCAGCCAGAAGTGACCTTTCCTTCTCAGCACCCTCTTTGCAGGACCCTCATCCTTCTGGATCTGTGGACAACCAAGTCTCCTCTTCCATGAGCTGTAAGCACTAGGAGGGGCTAATGAGTGCTGCTGATTAAGTTGCAATTTATTGGAAAACTACTATGTGCCAGCCAAGTACTTTATGTAGATTCTTGTTTTTCACTGAGAACATGCAAATATTTTATTTTATTTTATTTTATTTTATTTTATTTTATTTAGACAGAGTCTCACTCTTTCCCAGGCTGGAGTGCATTGGCCCAATCTTGGCTCACTGCAACCTCCACCTACTGAGTTCAAGTGATTCTCGTGCCTCAGCCTCCCAAGTAGCTGGGATTACAGGCATGTACCACCACACCTGGCTAATTTTTGTATTTTTAGTAGAGACGAGGTTTCACCATGTTGGCCAGGCTGGTCTTGAACTCTTAACCTCAGGTGATCCACCCTCCTCAGCCTCCCAAAGTGCTGGGATTACAGGCATGAGCCACTGTGCTCGGCCTTTTTTTTTCTTTTTTTTTTTTTGTATAGTGACGGGGTCTCACTGTGTTGCCCAGGCTGGTCTGGAACTCATGGGCTCAAGGGATCCTCCTGCACTGGCCTCCTAGAATGTTTGGATTACCAGGGGTAGTCACCACAGCTGGCCTCTTTTTTTAAAAAACATAGATTCTTTTTTTTTTTTTTTTTGAGACGGAGTCTCGCTCTGTTGCCCAGGCTGGAGTGCAGTGGTGCCATCTCGGCTCACTGCAAGCTTCGCCTCCTGGGTTCACGCCATTCTCCTGCCTCAGCCTCCCGAGTAGCTGCGACTACAGGCGCCTTCCACCACGCCCAGCTAATTTTTTGTATTTTTTTGTAGAGACACGGTTTCATCATGTTAGCCAGGATGGTCTCGATCTCCTGACCTCATGATCCACCTTCCTTGGCCTCCCAAAGTGCTGGGATTACAGGCGTGAGCCACCATGCCTGGCCTTAAACTAGATTCTTAACGCAACTTTCCATGAAAAACTGAAGCCCAGGGAGGATAACTTACTTATGGTTCCAGAGCAGGACTTAGAACCCATAGAACTCACTCACTCTATTCCACATTGAGTGACAGGCCAGATGACAGAGACCATTTCACCAAAAGGATCCAACTCACAGCTCACAGCCCTACCTGGAGAACCCAGGATCAAAGGGTCACCCTCAGGACCAGGCTGAAGGAAGGACACACAGGAGGGTTTACCCCTGGCCCGCTTCTGTGGCTCACACCACAGTCCCTCCTCACCACAAAGGCCAGACATTCTGTTCTGGGAAACCTGTCTCTGGCTGATCTCTCACCTTTCCCAGGGCCCTAACCTCTCTCCCCATCCTCTACCTGCCGACCAAGCTTTTTAACCTCATCCCCTGTAGTCTCCCACACCAAAATGCCCCAGGGAGAGGAAAGATGAGCCACTCCTTTAAAGACTCGCCATCTCTTACTCACTTATTTTGGTAAGGGCTTTGGGGAGCCAAGAATTGTCAGTTCCCTCTACTTTGAGCCTTCTGTTAGCTCCCAGTGAGACAGCGTGGCTTGGTGATTAGTTTTGGGGGTTTTATTTTATTTTGTTTTTTCGGTAGAGACAGGGTCTCTCTATGTTGCCCAGCCTAGTCTTGAACTCCTGGCCTCAAGTGATCCTCATGCCTATGTCTCTCAAAGTGCTGGGATTACAGGCATGAGCTACTGCACCTGGCCCTGGTTTGGTGGTTAGGATCTGACTTTAGAGTTGTATAGACCTGGGGCCAAGGCCAGTCCTGTGTCATTACTCACTACTTGTGTGATCTTGGGCAAGTGACTACCCTTCTGTGCCTTCATTTCTTTGGTGGAAGATGGGGAAAACCAGAGTACATTCCCCAGAGAGATTTTGTGAGGATTAAATGAGACAGGGAAACTGAGACTGAGGGAGTAGCTGAAGGGAACCCTCTTGTTCCTGTTCTCTCCCAGACAACATAAGCGCCCCCTCTATGCATGTCAGCAGGTGGAGACCCCCTCACCATTCCGTGTGCGCACCTTACATGTTCTTGCCTCCGCCTCCATCCTTGCTCCTGCCACCCCCGCTACCTGGAATGTCCTTTCCTTCCTCTCTGCCTCTGCCAGTCCTACCCATCCTTCTAGGCTAATATGCCACCTTTTCCAGGAAGCTTTCCCTGATCCGGAAGTGACTGTTGTACCCTCTGGGCCTCCCGTGGGGCTCCTATCACTTTCAGCCTTGGGCAGTAGTCACCTGTAGCCTACCTTACCCCCTCCTAAGCCTGTGCTCTCCTTTCTGGCAGGAGCTTCTCTGCACCCTAGCACTCCTGGGTGGGGTCGGAACCACTGCAATGCCTCTGTGCCTTACCTGTTCACAAGGCCTTCGACGTACCCCTGGAGGCGGCCCCAGGGCCCGGATGACTCCTGGCCGGGGTTGTGGGGGGCTGTACTGAGGGTAGGTCAGAGGCCTGGGGTAACTGCTGGGCCCCAGGAAATGAGGCTGTACCATCCACTGCAGCTCCTGACTGCCACTCATGGTGTTGATGCTTGGCACCAGGTGGAACTTCTAAGGAATAAGAAATGGAAGGCCACAGATGAGGTCCGTGTGGATTGAGGGGCTTCCACTGGGCAGAGGCTACACTGCTGTCTACCTTCAATGTACAGGCTAGCTCTGGGAACAGAAAGAGCACAGCTTGGCAGTCAGAGACTGACCTGGTGGCAAATCCCTGCTCATAAGCTGTGTGGCTTTGGGCAGGTCACATAACCTCTCTGTGCCCCCATTTCCCCATTAGAACTAACATTTATAAAGCATAAACTGCCAGGAACTGTTCTAACCACTTTACAAATACTGACTCATATCATTGGCATAGTAATATCTTCATTTTCTTTTCTTTCTTTTTTTTCTTTTTTTTTTTTTCAGATGGAGTCTCACTCTGTTGCCCAGGCTGGAGTGTAGTGGCACGATCTCAGCTCACTGCAACCTGCGCCTCCCAGGTTCGAGTGATCCTCCTGCCCCAGCCTCCTGAGTAGCTGGGATTATAGGCGTGCACCACCATGCCCGGCTAATTTTTGTATTTGTGGTAGAGACAGGGTTTCACCATGTTTGCCAGGCTGGTCTCCAGCTCCCAACCTCAGGTGATCCACCCGCCTTGGCCTCCCAAAGTGCTGGGATTACAGGCGTGAACCACAGCGCCCAGCCTAGTATCTTCATTTTCAGACGGGAGAACAGTTGTCCGCAGACACAGAGCCAATGAGCCCAGCAGCTGGGCTCTTACCCACTCCTGCACCCGTTTGCACAAAGAGGATAATTACAGCTCCCAGCTCAAGGGGAGGCTGTGAGAATCAGGTGAGAGAATGTGTGCGACAGTCTGGTAAGTGGCAGGTGCCCAGTGCAGAGGGGCTGAGGCAGGAAAGAGTCACTGCTCTGGGTTCAGGCCATTCCATTGCTTTTTTTTTTTTTCTTTCTTGAGACAGGGTCTCACTCTTTCACCCAGGTTGGAGTGCAGTGACCTGCGGGCTCAAGCAATCCTCCCACCTCAGCCTCCCAAGTAGCTGGGACTACCGACGTGCACCACCACATTTGGCTAATTTTTTTTTTCTTTTCTGTTTTTTTCTTTTTCTTTTTTTTTTTTTTGAGACACAGTCTTGCTTTGTCACCCAGGTTGGAGTGCAGTAGCCCGATCTTGCCTCACTGCAACCTCCACCTCCTGGATTCAAGCAATTCTCCTGCCTCAGCCTCCCGAGTAGCTGGGACTACAGGCGCCCACAACTGTGCCCGGCTAATTTTTGTATTTTTAGTAGAGACAGGGTTTCACTATGTTGGCCAGGCTGGTCTTGAACTCCTGACCTCTGGTGATCCACCCGCCTTGGCCTCCCACAGTGCTGGGATTGTAGGCATGAGCCACCGCGCACGGCCTGGCTAATTTTTTTTAAATTTTTTTGTAGAGACAGGGTCTCACTAGGTTGCCCAGGGTGGTCTCAAATTCCTGAGCTGAAGCAGTCCACCCACCTCAGCCTCCCAAAGTGTTGAGATGACAGGCTTTAGCCACCTGGCATGGCAGGCTGTCCCAATTCTAATCTCAGCTCTCAGCTACTTACTGGCTGTGTGACCATGGGCAAGTTATTTAACCTCCATGTGCCTCAGTTTCCTCATTTTTAATATTGTTACAGGTGAGGATTACAGGATTTCACTGATGTTAAGAAGTACCCTTTAATAGCTCTGAAATCATAGTTTAATTGGCAATTTAAAAAATTTTAGTGGACTAGGCATGGTGGCTCATACCCAGCACTTTGGGAGGCTGAGGTAGAAGGATCACTTGAGCTCAGGAGTTTGAGGTCACACCGGGCAACACAGTGAGACTTCATTTCTACAAAAAAAATTAAAAAATTAGCTGGGTGTGGTGGTGCGTGCCTGTGGCCAGGTCGCTTCCCAGCTAGGATCTCAGTAGGATTGCTTGAGCCCAGGAGGCTGAGGCTGCAGTGAGCTGTGATTGCACCACTGCTCTATAGTCTGGGCAACAGAGGGAGACCCTGTCTCAGAAAAAAAAAAAAAAAAAAAAAAGGAAAGAAAATTAGTGGCATAAAGTTATAGTGGGTTTTTTTTCAATCGATGAGGTCTTCGATTCCGTGAAATGTGGTAAATGATGTAGCAAGAGCCCAGCACAACGTCCCTGTTCCCATTCTATCAGCCAGCTATCTGAGGAGTGGGTTGGGATGCGGCTCAGTGTTCTGGGAGAAGTGGGTTCTAGCTCTGCCGCTGGGCCCTGGGTGTGGGCGCCCAATCGTCCGGGAAGCGCCCACAAGCCCAGGCAAGTCCCGACAGCGGTAGCCCGAGCCCAAGCGCTGCGGGCCCGGCGTCCCAGTGACCCCAGTTCCGGGTCCGAGGCACCGCCGGCGGCATCTCCCACTCCCGGGCCCGGGCCGCTCAAGGCCAGGAAGGGAGGGACGCCCCGGGTGACTCAGCCGCCGTGACTCGGCCGCCGTGACTCGGCGGAACGGACGCCCCTCCTTCCCTCCCCTGTCGACACGTGCTCGCAGCCCCTCGACAGGAAACGGGCACCTGCAGCCTCCCGGGTGCCCCCCGGCGGGCAGCGGGCGCCGTTAGGGGCCGAGAGTGGGGTCGCGAGAGTCGCCCGCAGCCTGACCCCGCGCACGTCCCGGAACCTCGAGGTCTCTATTCGCCGCATTCGGCAAAGGGATCGAGGGCCGGTCTCCGGGGACCTGGCAGGTTCCACTGCCCGGACCCCCCTGGACTCCCCAGGCCGAGAAACGATAGGGACTTGGCGACGGAGGGGCGAAGGACAGACAGACGGACGGACACGCGGAGGGTCGCAGACCGGGCCGGGACTCCCACCCTGGCCCAGCTGCTCTCCCGACGGATCCCGCCTCCCTCCCGTGTGGGGACGCTCACCCCAGCCCAGACTCCAGATCCCAGGAATTCAGCCCGAGGCGGAGAGACCCTCCTAGCCGTCGAGGCGACCACCCTAGGCGCCCACGCCCCTTCTGAAGCAGGGTGGACGCAGAAGTCAGAGGTGGGCAGGAGGAGAGAAAGCGGGCACGGAGACGGAGGGACGGACGCGGACGGCGAGGGAGAAGGGGGCGGCTGGGAGAAGGGGAGTTCGCGGGTCTCTGCTGCCCGCTGCGCGGTGGGGGCAACTGGCCCCGGACGGCGAGGGGCAGGATCCTCGCCCCAGCCCCCAGCCCGGCCCCGACTCCGGTTCCCCGCTCCAGTCCCGGAGCGTGCGGGAGTTGACCCCGGCCTCCCACGCGCGGTCCTCCCGTGGGACCACCGGCGTCGGGCCCCACTCACCTGCTGGGCTGCCTGCGCTGCGGCCGGGGGCTGCGCGGGGCCGCCGTACCCGCCGCCGTTCCCGGAGCTCGGGCCGGGTTCCCCGAAGTCTCGGAACATGCCCGGGGCTGGCGGCTCTGCGGGGTACACGGCTGCTGGGTTCTGACTCACCCGCGCCGTGCGGAGTCTTTTCTTTTATGAATGAAAAGTTCTCGGGCTGAACCACTGCGACCGCGGGGGGTGGGGGCGTTGCAGCGGCGCGGTCACCTCCAGGCTCCACCCCCGAGACGCGCCGCCTTGGCCCGTCGGTCCCGAACTTGGCGACGCCTCCCCAAGTCCGGCGGCAGCCTTTTCACCGGGATGGGCCCGGCTCGGCGTTCCCCGGCGGCTGCGGGCCCGCCCCCCTGACGTAGCTGCCCATACATGGTGTAACTTCCTCGCCGCGCCCAGGTGGAGCCCCGGGTTCCCCTGCGGACTGACGCACCTGCCAGAGCCCGCGCCCCGCCCCAGCCCTCTCGAGGCCTGGGCTAACCTCCGTTTCTGCTCCCACAAAATAGCACGAAAGAATCACATCTCTAGGAGCCACGCCAACCGCCACCCAAAGCTTCGTGGAGTGAGGTCTTTCCACTGGCCTTGTTTTAAGGCTTCGAGTATATGAAAAGTGAATAAATGACAAACCAGGGTTACAAAAATGGTGGCATATTTTATTTTACTTTATATTTTTGAGACCGGGTCTCTGTCACCCAGGCTGGAGTGCAGTGGCTCGATCTCGGCGCACTGCAGGCTCAACTTCCTGAGCTAAAGGGATTCTCCTGCCTCAGCGCCCCCTCCAAGTAAGTGGGACTACAGGCGCGCGTCCCCACGCCCAGGTAATTTTTGTGTTTTTTGTAGAGATTGGGTCTCGCCGTATTGCCCAGGCTGGGTGGTATATTTTAAATGTTTGCGATAAGGTAATGCTTTGAACTAACCCCACATAAAATGCAATATAATAGTATTACTCAGGATAATTTCAGGAGCTATAACGAGTTTTAATTCAGGGCCACTACAGGTGTCCTGAGGTCTGATAAACGCCATCTTCATTACGGTCAGTGCCTTTCGGAGGCTTGTGGCCACCAGACTTGTTTGGAGAGTATGTCAAAGGTGAGTGAATGTGAGGCAGGTATCATCCTCATCCCTGTTTTACAGATGGGGAAACTGAGGCTGGGAGATGCTGAAATGAATTGCTTAAAGTCGCTAAGTGAGTAGCTGGCACAGGTTGCCAAGTCACAGCCGTGGGCACTCCAAGCCCAGGCTCAGCCAAGATTTTCAAAGCCCTTACACATTCACAGACACCTTGTCACACATCCAGAATGTTAGTGCTGGGCACCATCCTAAAGCTTCTCTCTGATTACTTCCATCATAGATGAGGAAACTGAGGCCCAGATGGAGTACTGAGCTGTCAGTTGTCACACGACTACAGAAAGAGGGCTGGGGCCAGGTGTGGTGGCTCATGCCTGTAATCCTAGCACTTTGGAAGGCCAAGGCAGAAAGAACCATTTGAGACCCCATCTCTACAAAAAATTATAAAATTTTCCGGACATGGTGGTACGCCTGCCTTGTGGTCCCAGCTGTTCTGGAGGCTGAGGCGGGAGGATGGCTTAAGCCAGGGAGGTTGAGGCTGCGGTGAGCTGTGACTGCGCCACTGCAGTCCAGCCTGGGGGACAGAGCAAGACTCAAAGTAAATAGATCAAGAGAGGGCTGGGCTCTCCTGCTTCTCCATCGGTCCTTCCATTTCATCAGCTCTAGCTTTGCCCTCTGGGCTACTTTCCTTGGGAACACAGGCCAGAAGTCTGTGGGTGCACTCAGGACTTAGAGCCAGGAAGTCCAGATTGCCCCTGGGGTTCTAGTCCCAGAGCTACCATTTTCTGTCTGTGTGACACTGGGCAGGTCACCTTCCTTCAACTGGGCCTCCCTGCTGATCTCACGGAGCTGTTGTGGGATCAAGTGAGATCACAGATGTGAAAGTGCTTTGTAAGCTGTAAAGTGTTATGCACTCAGAAAGTGGTTACCAGCCTGGTGCCTCTCCTTTGCCTTTGAGCGACCCAATGCTTGTCACCCTCTTGTCATCATCATCTCTGTGTGTGTGTGTGTGTGTGTGTGTGTGAGAGAGAGAGAGAGAGAGAGAGAGAAAGGAGAGGAGAGTGTTTTTGAGGCAGTGTGATCCGTGGACAGAATACCCGTGCTGGGGTCAGACAGCTCTGGGGTCTGGGTTTGAATGTGGTTAGGCTGCTCACCAGTTGTGTGACCTAGGTGAGGCACACAATCTCTCAGAGCCTCTTTCATTATCTGTGAAATGGAGACATAATGATAACTATCTCAAGGGTTGTTGGAGGACACAAGTAATGTCACATGCTTAGCACAGCACATAGTAAGAATTTGACACATAGGCTGGGTGCCGTGGCTCACGCCTGTAATCCCAGCACTTTGGGAGGCTGAGGCAGGTGGATCACAAGGTCAGGATTTCGAGACCAGCCTGACTAACATGGAGAAACCCCGTCTTTACCAAAAATACAAAAATTAGCTGGGCATGGTGGCCCATGCCTGTAGTCCCAGCTGCTTGGGAGGCTGAGGCAGGAGAATCGCTTGAACCCGGGAGGCGGAGGTTGCAGTGAGCCAAGATTGTGCCATTGCACTCCAGCATGGGCAACAGAGTAAGACTCCGTCAAAAACAAAACAAAACAAAACAAAACAAAAAAACCCAGGGGTGAGAGCCTTTGGGACTGATCACACATGAAGGCACTCACACAGCACATGTGCACACACACTGATACCTCAACTTCTTGGCAGAGCCCAAGCTGGACAGGTCAAGTGTGACACAGGTAACCAGGGGAGGGGTGACACAGGTCAGCCTTGACTGCATTCACTTGCCTGCTCCAGAAACATCACCCTGCACCCGACCCCACCGCCCCCAAGCAGTGGATGCTGGGGCCACTGGGGCAGCTGAGGGAGCAGGGATTCAGGTCTGGGGTGTGTGTGTGTGTGTGTGTGTGTGTGTGTTACATGACTTTGAAAGTCTCTTCCTGCTCTAACCGTCACTGGAGCCACAAGGAGGTCCTTTCAGAGGGAGCACATTCCAACCTCCTCAGTCACTAACCCCCGCCTTGTGGCCGTAGAAACGTTCCTGGCCTCTGACCTCACCAGCTTCCACCCAGGGAGGCCAGGAGAGAACCCCAGGGGGCCACAGCCATCGCTGGAAGTTTGGGGGCAGGGAGGCCTGAGGGACCCTGCCACTGTGCCTTGGTGGCTCTGTAAGACTGGCTCAGTCCCTTCCCATCTCTGAGCCCCAGAGAATCCCTGCCTTTTGGGGCTGCAGTGAAGGAGAGGAGGCTTGGCACCCTGTGCATTCTCAGCATAGCCAGGGCATTGGAGGTGATATTTATGTTTATCAGTTTCTATTCACTCTTTAATTGAAGTCTATGTTGTTTTTGTTTGTTTGTTTGGTTGGTTGGTTTGAGATAGGATCTCACTCTGATGCCTAGATGCCTAGGCTGGAGTGCAATGGCAGGATCGCAGCTCACTGCAGCCTCAACCTTCTGGGCTGAAGCGATCCTCCCTCCTCAGCCTCCCGAGTAGCTGGGGCTACAGGCGCGTGCCACTACGCCCAGCTAATTTTTTTTGGCTCAAGCAATCTGCCTTCCTCGGTCTCACAAAGTGCTAGGATTACAGGCGTGAGCCACCGCACCTGGCCTTTGAAGTTTACGTTTTTACTTGAGATTAAATTCATGTAACAAACAATTAACTACTTTAAAGTGTACACTTCAATGCCATTTATTACATTCACAATGTTGTACAACCACCACCTTTCTTTAGTTTCAAAACTTCATCACTCCAGAAAACACCCCACACCTATGAAGTAATTACTCCCTATTTCCCCCTTCCCTCATCCCCTGGTATCCACTAATTTGCTTCCTGTCGCTATGGATTTGCCCATTCTGGGTATTTCAAATAAATGGACTCATTCATATATTATGTGATCTTTTGTCTGACTTCTTTACTTAGCATAATATTTTTCTTTCTTTCTTTCTTTTTCTTCTTTTTTTTTTTTTTTTAGATGGAGTCTTGCTCTGTTGCCCATACTGGAGTGCAGTGGCCCAATCTTGGCTCACCGCAGCCTCTGCCTCCTGCACTCCTCAAGTGATCCTCCTGCCTCAGCCTCCCGAACTGCTGGGATTCCAGGTGTGAGCCACCGCACCGGGCCAGCATAACATTTTCTTTTCTTAGTATTATTATCTTTTTTAAAAACGGAGTTTCGCACTGTCGCCCAGGCTGGAATGCAGTGGCATGATCTCTGCTCACTGCAAGCTCCACCTCCTGGGTTCACAGCATAACATTTTCAAGGCTCATTCATGTTATAGTATGTATCAGTACTTTGCTCATTTCTATGGCTGAGTATATATAACCATTTATTTATTTATTTATTTTTGAGATGGAGTCTCGCTCTGTCGCCCAGGCTGGAGTGCAGTGGCACGATCTCCGCTCACTGCAAGCTCCGCCTCCCGGGTTCACGCCATTCTCCTTCCTCAGCCTCCCGAGTAGCTGGGACTACAGGCGCCTGCCACCACGCCTGGCTAATTTTTTGTACTTTTAGTAGAGAAGGGGTTTCACTGTGTTAGCCAGGATGCTCTCGATCTCTTGACCTTGTGATCCGCCTGCCTCGGCCTCCCAAAGTGCTGGGATTACAGGCATGAGCCACCACGCTGGGCGTTTTTTGGACAGATATCTATTCAAATCTTTACTTTTTTTTTTTTTTTGTAGAAATGAAGTCTCAATATATTGCCCAGGCTAGTCTCAAATTCCTGGCCTCAAGTACTTCTCCTGCCTTCACCTCTCTTCACGCTGAAATGACAGGTGTGAGCCACTGCTCCCAACCATTGCCCAGACTGGAGTGCAGTGGTGCGATCTTGGCTCACTGCAGCCTCCACCTCCTGGGTTCAATTGAGTCTTCTGCCTCAGTTTCCCGAGTAGCTGGGATTACAGGCATGTGCCACCGTGCCCGGGTAATTTTTGTACTTTTAGTAGAGACAGGGTTTCACCATGCTGGCCAGGCTGGTCTCTAACCCCTGACCTCAAGTGATCCTCCCACCTCAGCCTCCCAAAGTGCTGGGATTATAGGTGCCCGCCACCACACCTGGCACATTGCCCATTCTTAATTTTTTTTTTTTTTTTGAGACGGAGTTTTGCTCTTGTCACCCAGCCTGGAGTACAATGGTGCAATCTCAGCTCACCACAATCTCCGCCTCCCTGGTTCAAGCGATTCTCCTGCCTCAGCCTCCTGAGTAGCTGGGATTACAGTCACGCGCCACCACACCTGGCTAATTTTGTATTTTTAGTAGAGACAAGGTTTCTCCATGTTGGTCAGGCTGGTCTCGAACTCTCAACCTCAGGTGATCCAACCGCCTCGGCCTCCCAAAGTGCTGGGTTTACAGGCGTGAGCCACTGCGCCCGGCCAATTTTTTTTTTTTAATGTTGAGTTGTTCTTTTTATATTCTGGATACTAAACCTTTATCAGTTATATGATTTGCAAACATTTTCTTTTATTCTGTAGGTTGTCTTTTCACATTCTTGAAAATGTTCTCTTTTTTTTTTGGAGACGGAAAGATGTTCTTTGATGCACAAAATGATGCATTACTATTTTTTATTGAAGCCCAATGTATCTTTTTGTTGTTGTTGCTCATGCTTTGGATGTCTAATGTAAAAATCCATTGCCAAATTCGAGGTCATGAAGATTTACTCCTATGATTTCTTCTAAGAGTTTATAGTTTTAGCTCTTAGATTTAAATTGTTGACTAAATTGAAGTCAAGCACACATACAGTAAAGTGCACACATCAGTGTGTTCAGCTTAATGACTTTAAAATAATTCATTATTTTTTATTATTATTTTGAGACGGAGTCTTGCTCTGTTGCCCAGGCTAGAGTGCAGTGGCATGATCTCAGCTCACTGCAACCTCCGCCTCCTGGGTTCAATAAATACTCTTGTCTCAGTCTCCTGAGTAGCTGGGACTACAGGCATGCGCCACCACACCCGGCTAATTTTTGCATTTTTAGTAGAGATGGGGTTTCACCTTATTGGTCAAGCTGGTCTCGAACTCCTGACCTCAGGTGATCTACCTGCCTCAGCCTCCCAAAGTGCTGGGATTACAGGTGTGAGCCTCCGCACCCTGCCTTATTTATTATTATTTTTAAGACAAGGTCTCACTCTATCTCCCAGGCTGGAGCACAGTGGTGCAATCATAGCTAACTGCAACCTTGTACTCCTGGGCTCAAGCTATCCCCTAACCTCAGCCTCCCAAGTAGCTGGGACTACAGGTCTGCCACCATGCCAATTATTTATTTATTTATTTATTAGTAGAGAGGAGGCTGTTGCCCAAGCTAATCTCAAACTCCTGAGCTTGAGTGATCCTCCTGCCTCCGTCTCTCAAAGTATTGGGATTACAAGTATGAACCACCAAGCCCAGCCTCAATGACTTCTGCATCTATATAAACCCATGTAACTACCACCCTTATCATGATGATGTTTTTAGCAACTCGGAAGGCTCCTCTGAGTCACACTCCCCACCCATAAGTAGCCACTATTCTGACTTCTGTCATCATAGATTAGTTTTGCCTGTTCTTCAACTTCATATACATTTGACCATATGGCATGTTCTCTTTTGGTCCTGGCTTCTTTTAGTCAACATGTCTGCAGGATTCATCTGTGTTACTGAGTGACCTGGTAGCTTGGTCTTTTCTCTTGCTGCATCCCATTGCACAAATATTCCACAATCGGTCTCTCCATTCTCCATTCCCCTGCTGATGACTTGGGGGGCCTTCCAGTTTTGGACTATTATGAATAAGGCTGCCATGAATATCCTTGATACATCCTTTTGGGAGCCAGTTGTATTCATTTCTCTTGGCTATGTGCCCGGGTTGGGAGGAATTATTGGGTCATATGGTTGGTGTACATTCAGCTTGAATCGATCCTCTCCACCAGTGCTCCAACGTGGATGTACCATTTTGCATCCCACCCATGTTGTTCAATGGGTAACAGTTCCAGTTGCTCCACATCTGAAGACGACTTTTTTTTTTTTTTTTTTTTTTGAAACAGGGTCTTGTTCTGTCACCCAGGCTGGAGGGCAGTGGTGTGATCTCAGCTTACTACAACCTCTGCCCCCCAGGCTCAAATGATTCTCCTGCCTCAGCCTCCCAAGTAGCTGGGACTACAGGCGCCTGCCACCATGGCCGTCTAATTTTTGTATTTTGTGGAGACGGGGTTTCATCATGTTGGGCAGGCTGGTCTCGAACTCCTGACCTCAGGTCATCCGCCCACCCTGGCCTCCCAAAGTGCTGGGATTATAGGCATGAGCCATGGCACCTGACCTGGAGATGACATTTTAATTCACTTCTACAAACATTTATTTTCCTTGGTCCTGGCCCCATCCTCTCTCCCCTGAATGCTCTCCACAGCTTCCAGCTCAGCACTTCCCACCCTGCAGCCTTAGGGATAGTTTTAATCACAAAAAATTTTAAGAGTCTGAGCATTTCACCCTCAGACTTGGACCTACCCCAGCTGGAATTGCTACCCAGGAAGGCCTGAAGCCTGGGAAGGGATGGGCTAAGGGTGCTTGGCGTACCCTGTGTTCTTTTAGGTTACGTGCTGCCTGGGAGACTTGAGGGGCTAAGAGGATAACACTAGTGGCTCTTGCTCATTGAACACTGATGAACCAGATGCCATTCCAAGTAACATGTTTAATCCTCACAGCAACCCTGTGAGAGAGATGGTATAATACACCCATTTTACGGATCAGGAAATGGAAGCACAGAGAAATTAAGCAACTTGCTAAAAGCCACACAGTGAGGAAGGAAAGTGTGCAGAATCCAGATCCTCGTAAATCTGGCGGGGCTTGGCCGAATGCACAGGCTTTTCCTTCATAGGCACCTGCTCACTCTCAGCCCCAGGCTGCCAGACGGAGCCCCTCACCTTTGCACAGATGGCTCCCTCTGCCCAAGGGACCTCCCTTGTCCCCTCACCTGGCTGACTCTTATGCTGCAGCTTTCAATTTCCCCACCATTACCTCAGCAAGGTCTTCTGCGAGCCCCAACCCAAGTGAAATCCCTTAATCCCTTATGCAATGAGCAATACAGTCCCCTCGTGCAATGAAGGACATTACCTTTTATTCTCCCTGCTTGGAATAATGTTTGAAGGTATTGCATTTTGGAGACGGATATGCGTGTATCTATATGTATATCTGTATCTGCATCTACCAAGTTGATGGCCATAAAAAGGGGATGTGGAAAATAAATTATTTTGTTTTATCATATTTTATTTATTTATTATTTGAGATGAAGTCTTGCTCTGTCGCCCAGGCTAGAGAGCAGTGGTGCGATTTTGACTTACTACAACCTCTTCCTCCTGGGTTCAAGCAGTTCTCCTGCCTCAGCCTCCTGAGTAGCTGGGACTGCAGGCACCTGCCACCATGCCCGGATACTTTTTTGTATTTTAGTAGAGACAGGGTTTCACCATGTTGCCCACGGTGGTCTTGAACTCGTGAGCTCAGGCAATCAGCCCACCTTGACCTCCCAAATTGCTAGGATTATAGGAGTGAGCCACCACACCTGGCCTGGAGAAGAAATTATTTTAAAACGTCGTTTTTATTTTTAATGTTGCTTTACACTAAAACATTTAATTGCATTTCTTTTTCAACTAGGTAATACATTAAGATATTTTAAAATTCAAAAGCTACAAAAGGGGTAGAGTGAGAAGCCTCCCCTCCATTTTAACCAGTTTCTTGCGTATTTTTTCACCCAGAAGGTAGCCTATCTACATCCCGTATCGTTTCTTGCTTTTTGGTTTTCTAATAATAATCTTGGAAGATCTTTCACTGAGTATATGTAGATCTGCCTCGCTGGAAAGAAAAATCTAGCTGAGCACTGTGGCACACGCTTATAATCCTAGCACTTCGAGAGGCTAAGGCAGGAGGATCACTTAAGCCCAGGAGTTGAAAGCTGCAGTGAGCTGTGATCAGACCACTGCACTCCAGCCTGGGCAACAGAGTGAGAGCCTGTCTCACGAAAACAAAAACAAAAGCTACCTCGTCGTGGTTTATCTTACATTCGGTAGAATGCACACTTTGTTAATGTGCTGGTTATGTGTATACACCTGCATAGCCACGTTCCAATCCAGATACAGAACATTTCCATCCCCTTAGAAAGTTCTCTCCTGCCTCTTTGCAGTCGATTCCCCCACCCCAGGAAATCACTTAACTCATTTCTGTTGTCATCGATTAGTTTTGTCTGTTGCAGAATTTCACATCAATGGAATCGTTCACCGCGTGCTCTTTTGTGCCTGGCTTCTGTCCCCCACTGCATGGATGTACCACAGTTTCTTTATCCATTCTTCTGAATTAACTGAACTAAAAGTTGAATGGAGCCAGATGTCGGGGAGGTAGGGACGATTAAAGACTTAGTCCCAGGCGCGTGGTGGCGGGTGCCTGTAGTTCCAGCTACTCGGGAGGCTGAGGCAGGAGAATGGTGTGAACACGGGAAGTGGAGCTTGCAGTGAGCCGAGATCGCGCCACTGCACTCCAGCCTGGGTGACAGAGCAAAACTCTGTCTCAAAAAAAAAAAAAAAAAGACTTGGTCCCAGGCCAGGGGTGGTGTCTCATGCCTGTAATCCCAGCACTTTGGGAGGCCAAAGGGGGCAGATCACCGGAGGTCAGGAGTTCAAGACCAGCCTGGTCAACATGGTGAAATCCTGTCCCTACTAAAAATACAAACATTAGCTGGGTGTGGTGGCGCACTCCTGTAATCCCAGCTACTTGAGATGCTGAGGCAGGAGAATCACTTGAACCCGGGAGGCAGAGGTTGCAGTGAGCTGAGACCGCGCCATTGCACTCCAGCCTGGCCAATAGAGTGAGACTCTGACTCCAGAAAAACAAAAAACAAAAAAACCCCAGCAACTTCGTCCTCCTGGCCGCAAGGCACTTTCAGCCCAGAGAGGTGGTCAGACACTCAGACTAGTCCTGGTGCTAAGGAGACAGTGCTGGGGGGAGGAGCCAGAGAGTGCCAGGGCCATTACTGGAGCCCCAAAAGGAAGAGTTCTTTCCACCTGTGGTGGGGGTGGGTAGGAGAAGACTTCCTGGCAGACGAGGATTTGGGAAAAATATTCATAAAAAGTGGGGCTCGCTTTCCCTCACCAGCCACCCCTCCAGCCCAGGACTGTGGGGTGAACATCAAAGACACAGCTCCAGCCTGGCTGGGTCTCTAGTAGTTCAAGTGACTTCATTATGTGACTTCGGGTCAGTCTCTTTCCCTCTGGGAGCCTCAGTTTCCCCTTCCTGCAGATGAGTGGTTTACATACTGTGGACCCTGAAACTAGAGGTTTCCATGGAGATGGCAGGGGCTGGGATGGGGTTTTGGGCCCCTCATCCTTGCTTCAGTAAGCGTCACTCAGCAGGCAGGAGGGGCTCTGGCAGTGGACGACTTGGGTTTGAATTTCAGTTCAGCCACTTCCTGGCTGGGCAAGCTGGGCAATTCCCTAACTTCTCAATGCCTCAGTTCCCTCACTTGTAAAGAGAATGCTGGCCAGGCGCAGTGGCTCACGCCTGTAATTCCAGCACTTTGGGAGGCTAAGGCAGGTGGATCACCTGAGGTCAGGAGTTCAAGACCAGCCTGACTAGCATGGAGAAACCCTGTGTCTACTAAAAATACAAACTTAGCCGGGCATGGTGGTGAATGCCTGTAATCCCAGCTACTCGAGAGGCTGAGGCAGGAGAATTGCTTGAACCTGGGAGGCAGAGGTTGTGCTGAGCCAAGATCGTGCCATTGCACTCCAGCCTGGGCAACAAGAGCGAAACTCCGTCTCAAAAGAAAAAAAAAAGATGCTAATAATCAGACCTGCTTTTCACGGTTGTTGGGGAGTGACTGAGCCATGGCATGGACAGTGCTGAGCATGGCACCAGTACAGTAAGCGATGGATAAATGTTAGTGAGAATTTTCTTGCTGTTTTATTTTGTGCTTTACGGGCAATTTCCTCTGAAGGGAGATATCAGGGGCTCTGCTGTCAGTGCCCAGGATGGATTTGCCTGCTTAGCCTAGCCCCTTAAGTTTCTTGGAGTGGCTCCTGCTTCCTGCAGACCCAGGCTCAGACAGTTGGAGCCTGTCACCCAGTTCTCAGGCTCCCCCTAACTCCTCAGACCTGGGCCATACCCCGACCCAGTACCCCCTGGGTGCCAGCTCCTGCTCTGGGCCAGGAGTGGGATGAAATGCCCGTCCTGGATGAAAGGCTGGCAGGCCTGGGCTGGGCCAATAAACCGCCCCACCCATCCTGGGAGGACCTCTGGGCACCGGTGTAAACTGAGTCATGGGGGGTGAGGGGGTGAGTCACACAGCCTGGGAGTGGGAGCCAAATGGGACAGAGCTCGCCTGTGTGGGGTCCCTGGCCCCATCTCAAACAGCCACAACTCAGCCCACCTCCAACACCCATCAGGCCCCTGGCCCATGGCAGAGGTAAGCGGGGCCAGACCAGGTTCCCAGAGGGCAGGAGCCTGGAGGCTGGAGTCCCAGCACGCACGCATGTATCTGTGTGTGAGTTTGTGTCATGTGTTGTGAGGGGCGGGTGGCAGACCGGAAAGGGAGGCTCTGACTCGGGAGGAAAGGATGGATTGGGGTTTGGAAAAGAGTCAAAGCCCTGGAGAGATTTTGGCGGGAATGCTTCGCTGCCCTCTCCTGGCCTCTGAGGGTTGGGCTGATTTTCCTGCCTGAACCAGCTTTCTCCCTTTAGGGGAGGGAGGAAGAGGAACTGGGCCCTGGTGGGTGACCTCCCCGTCCTCTAGGGTCTACAGAGGGCAGACTCGGTCGGAGGAGGGAAGATCCCCAGAAGCCAATTTGGGCTTCGCCCCAGAAAGGTCTTTACCCTCGGGGCCAGAGCTGCTCAGGGACCAGGGACAGAGCTCCCTGGGACACGGGTGTGTACAAGGACTCTTGGGAGTTGTGGAGGTCCCCAGAGCATTTCTAGCCTTGACCTTGGCCAAGTTGCCAAGTTATTTAACCTCTTTCTGCCTCAGTTCCCTCATGAGTAAAAGGAGGAGGTCTGTGAGGACCATAATGAGTTAATGCATCTGAACTGCTTAGGGTGTGCCTGGCACAGAGTAGGTCTGTATACAGGTTTGCTGTTTTTCTTTTTCTAGACAGGTTTGCCAGGCTGGAGTGCAGTAGCTGGATCATGGCTCACTGAAGCCTTGACCTCCCAGGCTCAAGCGACCCTCCTCCCTAATAGCCTCCTGAGTGCTGGGAGTATAGGAATGTGCCACCATACCTGGCTTTTTTTTTTTTTTTGGTAGAGATGGGGGTCTCATTGTGTTGCCCAGGCTGGTCTTGAACTCCTGGGCTCAAGCAATCCTTCCGCCTCAGCCTCCCAAATTGCTGTTATTATAAATATGAGCCACCATGCCCAGCCCATGTTTACTTTTACTATTTGAGCCTGTTTTCTTATCTATAAAATGGGTAAGAAAGGACCCCTGAGGGAGGTGGCCCTTGTACAGGTTTCTCTCTGGTCCCAGTCTCTGGTTTTATTCCCTGGGAAGTTGCCCCCTAAGCCCTGCCACCCTGCCTGACTCTATCTCCCGGGGATTTTTTCCCAGTAAGCAAAGGAAGATGGGGTTGGTGGGCTTCTCAGCTGGGTGTCCTCAGGTTTACCCCTAGGTGCCTGGGGGATGTGTGTCAGAGGAGTGGGGAGTTTCCCTCCTCAGATGAATCAGCTGTGTGACCTGATCCTCATCCCTGCCAGAGCCCCTCCCAGCCGGCAAGAGTGGGGCGCAGCTGCCCCACTGGGAAAATCCCCCAAATCCTGCCAAAGCTCTTGCTGAAGCGTTCTCTTGACTCAGCTGTTTTAGTCCTCTTTGAGTCTGCCCAAGTTCCAACAGGAGTCAAGTCGGGCAGATTCTCTCCTTCCCTGGACAGACCCTCTGGAGCCTCCTCCCTGGGGTCTGGGGTTTGCAGTATGTGGGAGTGGGAGGAAAAGGAGTTGGGGCTTTTTCCTGGCCTCAGTCACCCTTCCCCTGGTTTTATAAAAGGAGCAGAGCACAGGACTTGTCCAAGTTTGCCCAGCACCCCCTGGGCCAAAGGCACTTCCCTGCTCCAAGGTAGGAACAGGCCAGCCAAATAGAGCAGAACTCACTGCCAGCCTGAGGGGGTGGGTTTTGGGGGGGCCATTGACCTGGCAGGGGGCCAGTTCCCACTGTAGACCTGGAGACCCTTCCTGCCCAGTAGGCTTCGTCATTGCACTCTCTAGGCCTCAGTTTTTTCATCGGTAAAAAAGGGACTTTCGGCGGGGCATGATGGCTCATACCTCTAATCCCAGCACTTTGGGAGGCAAAGGTGGGCGGATCACCTGAGGTCAGGCGTTCGAGACCAGCCTGGCCAACATGGCAACCCAGGAGGCGGAGGTTGCAGTGAACCGAGATCATGCCACTGTACTCCAGCCTGAGTGACAGAGTGAAACTCCATCTAAAAAAAAAAAAAAAATAGACTCTCAGTTTTGGCCCAGCTTCTCTCCCAGGTGGTTCTGAGGACCCAACCTCCTGTGTGCTTTAGAAACCAGATGCTGAGTCCTGCAGGGTCTCATCTATCCTTGCAGCCCCCACCCCAACAGCACTTCGATAAAGTGGAGGTTCAACAGTGCATAAGGTGCCCTGGAGTTGGGTGAACTGGGTTTGAATCTTGGCTCTGCCACTTACTTTCTTCATAACCTTGAGCCAATTATTGAACTTGTCTGGGTCTCAGTTTCCTCTTTTGCAAAATGGCAATAATAATAGAGCCAGGTGAAACTTAGATGAAATCATGTAGGTAAACGCTTAGCACCGTGCCTGGCTCTTGTCATGAATAGAATGAGGAAACTGAGGCCCAGAGAGAGAGTGGCTTTCATTCACTCACTCATTTATTCAAGAATGTTTGGCTGAGTGCAGGGGCTCATATTTGTAATTCCAGCACTTTGGGAGGCTGAGGTGGTAGGACCGCTTGCGCCCAGGAGTTCAAAGCTGCAGTGAGCCATGATCATGTCATCGCATTCCAGCCTGGGCAGCATAGCAAGACCCTATCTCAAAAAAGAGGCCGGCCGCGGTGGCTCACGCCTGTAATCCCAGCACTTTGGGAGGCCGAGGCGGGCGGATCATGAGGTCAGGAGATCGAGACCATCCTGGCTAACACGGTGAAACCCCATCTCTACTGAACATCCAAAAAATTAGCCAGGCGTGGTGGCGGGCACCTTGTAGTCCCAGCTGCTCCGGAGGCTGAGGCAGCAGAATGGAGTGAACCCGGGAGCCGGAGCTTGCAATGAGCTGAGATTGCGCCACTGCACTCCAGCCTGGGTGATAAAGCGAGACTCCATCTCAAAAAAAAAAAAAATGTTAATTTGGCATCTGCACTAGGTTGGGCCCTATGCCGGATGCTGGAGGATAAAGCATTGCCACTGTCTGAAGGGATCTTACAAACAGATGAGAGCAGCAGGCGGGCGGGAGCTGTGGGAGCCTAGGGGACATGCCTGCAACACTTGGGGTGAGGAAGGATCCGGAAGCATCCTGAAGAATTACACCTGAGCCAGTGGGTCTGCAACGTGACGCCAGCCAGGGAAGTGGGCGAGGGTAAGCTAAGCAGAGGCTACGGCACCAGCAAAGGCGTGAAAGTGAGAAAGGCCACCATGTGTACAAGAAAGTCACACGCAGCTCAACGTTCTTGGACAAGGAGTGCAAAGCAGGGAATGGAGATGGGATGAGGCAGAAGGGTCCAGCAGGGGCTGGAGTCGCCAATTACCTCATTCATTCATGTAATAACTTACGGAGTCGTTGTTCTGGCCAAGCACTGTGGTAGGCTCTGGGAACAGGGCTGAGATCTAGCCACTGTTCCTGCCTTCACAGAGCACAGTGTGGGCATGGGGCTTAGGGGCCAGCAGGAGACAGACATCAATCAAGCCATTACACAAGTCACCACACACTCTGGCCATCAGGGCTGCAAGGCAGGTGCTCAAGCAGAAGGAACAGCCCGAGGCCCAGGGTTGTGCACCAGGGGGTGAAGGAAGTAACAGATGGCTCCAGCAGGGTGAGCATGGGCAGAAAGGGGTGCCCGAGGGAAGCGGGGGAAGTCTATGGGAACCAGGTCACGGCCAGTGCAGGAGAGCAGACTCCATCCTGCAGGCTGTGGGGAGCCATGGAAGGGCTTTTGGCAGGACATGGCCACTCTGCAGGAGGGATCTGTTGACCTGGCTGTGGAGAACGGAGCGGGGACAAGAGGAGGGTGGAAGTGGCTTGGGAGACAGTGAGTTGTGGGCTGGGGCAAGGCACAGGGATGAAGAGGGGCTGTGTGTGTGACACACTCAGCTATGGAAGAAGCCAGTGCTGTTGACCCCACTTGGGCATCTCTGTGGGACCCATGAGGTACCTTGGCCCACTTTGGTGGAGTGCAAGGCCCTGGCAGCCCGAGGGAGGCAGAGCACCAGGCTCCAACTCGGAGACCACCCAGCTCTGGGGACTTCCCAAGGCTGGGCAGAGGGGGACTCAGCCCTGGGGAAGCTCAGGGTGGGGAGGAAGCTGGAGAGAGCACTGAGCCAGCATCTCATGACTCAGCCACTTCCACCCAGTCAGCCCGGTGGCATCTCTGCTACCCTGCTCTAAATTCCGATTCGGTGAGACTGCTGGAGGCTGAGTCAGTCCCGGCACGGCACGAGAGCTGTGTCCCAAGGGGCTCCCTGCCAGACACCCTGGCCCCCAATCAAGGCCAGGGCCAGGCACGGGGCTGGAGAGGTGGCGGGGTGCAGGAGCCAGGCTCCGAGGCTACAGCAAGTCCCAGCAGAGTGGGGCGGCCCAGTGAGATCACGTAAGTGAACATGCTTTGTGAGTTATGAAAAGCTCACTGTTTTCCTCAGTGGGCTCAGGGACCTCATTGCCTGAGGAAGGGACTGGGATGCAAGTCCTAGCTCTGCCCACCTCATCGCATGACACTGAGAAAACTCCTTTCCCCTCTTGGCTTCAATTTCCTTGACCGCAGAATGGGGCCAACATCTCCCAAAGGGGTTGGGAGAATTAAATTTAATGCATATGAAAGCGCTTTGCAAACTGTCTAGTGGGCCCTATGATGGTCAGGGTGGTAGGAGAGGAGAGTATGAATGGCAGGGCTTCCAGAGAGACTACCTAGGGTTGTGCAGGTTGTTCACTGCACAAGGATGTCCAGCCTAGGGTGCTGAAATCCAGCCCATCCCATCCTCTGCTCCCCAAACCGTGTACCCCGGCCTAGGACTGCTTGGACTTGGTACCTTTCTTTAATATGCACAAATGCACCCTGAGGGCTAGCAGTGGCCCCTTAGACGTTCCTGGAGGGGTCAACCCCTGGAATTATGGGAAATCTCTGAGAAACTGATTAGGGATGGAGGGGAAGGGGGGCTGGTTTTGCAGAGGTTCTTAAGAGACAGTGCCTAACCTCAGCAGTGAGGCACAACTTATTGCTAGGGGCAGCTATGGGGGCCTGGCCGGGTCAAGGGGGTAGTCTCTCCTGGCCCTGCCCCTCCCTAGCAACGAAAGCAGGTAACCACCAAGACAATATTTTAAAAAACACTCAAGACACAGACCCAAGCCGGGTTTTATTGAAATGCCAGGAGCAGGCACATGTCAAAGTAGCCAAGGAAGGGGGGACAGTGGTACAGGCTGTGTAAGTTGGCAGGGATGGGCAAGCCTCATGTCCATGGTCCTGGCATCCCCTCTGCCAGGGGATAAGTAGGCACAACTACCCTCCCCTCAAAATGGCATGCTCAGGCCAGTGGGGCCCCTACCCCTGGACCATGAAGGCTCCAAGAAGGGCTGGAAGCACTAAGTTTTCTCTCTCCTGAGGGGGAAGGAAAGAAGGGGAGATGCAGGAGGAAGGGGAGGTATAGCGGGGGATGAGCGTTCCAAGAAGTCTCTCCTCCTAGGTGTCTGCACCCAACTCATGGTGCTGGGCAGTGGAGAGGAGCAGCATTACAAAGGGAGGCTGAAGGCTCATCCCTCAGGGAACCGGAGCCCCCCAGCCTGTGGGGCTTGTGTCAGCCCTGAACAGAGGGCAGAAGTTCAAGGGGACTGAAGATGCAGGTAGTTCCCAAGTGACCTAGGAGTCCCCAGAGCTGGGGGGTGTGGCCTTCATGGGACAAGGAGGAAGACAGGAGGATCCAACCCCAGCATGGAGCGGGGAGTGGGCAGTCTCCCCAATTTGGCCCCTCTAGGTCAGTTCCACGTTGTTGGCACGGTCAAGCACTCGGGAGCCACGGGCACTGCCCCCAAGCTGGAAACGGCTCTCATAGAGAGTGGGGCAGAGGTGCCAGCGATTGGCCCGGTAGATGCCCAGGTAGGTGTAGACATCAGGCTTGTAGGTGAGCAGGCACTTAATGCCCGCCGCACGGATGGCTGAATCCGCCTCCAGTACACCCAAGCGGTCCGTGAAGTCGTCCGTGTAAACACAGATGACCTGGCGCCCACCCTCCTTGGCCCGTGGGCTCACCTTGGCCACCTGAAGCCGGCCTTCAACCACGGCCCGGGCAATGCCAGCCCAGGCGTGGTCCAGCTTGAAGCCCGGTGCCAGATGCATAAGCCACTTGCCCGAGAGCACGTGGTGGGTGATGGCGAGCTGGCGCAGGGTACCCGGTGTGATGGGCCGCCCACTGGTCTGCAGAGCTTCCCAGGCTGCCTGCAGGCCCTGCACGTCCCCGGAGTTGGGGCTGTAGCCCTGCCCATACACTGCAATCCAGCCCACAGGCTCTGAGTTGGGTGAACCGGGGTCCCCATAGCGGGTAACTTGGGATGGTGGGTACTTGGCCAGCCAGGCATCCAGCTCAGTGGCAGGCGTTGTGCGGGCATCAAACACTAGCCAGGGGTCCATGTCAGCTGCCATGGCCTCTGCAGCCAGGTGCTCGGCGGTGAAGCCATCCTCACGGCCACCTGGAGAGTCCTCCTCTTCCAGCTCCTCACCTGGTTCCATCCTGCTGTGAGGGAACCGAGTCAGGGCAGGGTCTGAGACAATAACTACAGATGCCAGGCACTGGATTAAACTGTGGCCTTGGGTAAGAGTTACTGTCGATGCGCCTCAGTTGCCTCATCTTTACAACGGGATAACAACTGTTCCTGTCCCGTAGATCTGCTATGAAAATTAGATGCCTGAGGAGTCAGCGCTCCAGAAGGGTTGCTGCAGTTATTACTATTCTCCTTGACTTACAGAAAAGGAAACTGAGGCTGAGAAAAAGGACTTGCCCAAGGTCACACCTGTAGTGCGTGGCAGGGCCGAAGGGTGAATCCAGGCGTGGGAGCAACCGGCCCCAGCTACACCTCCCGGCCCTGCCAAGTTCCCCTTTTCCTGGCAGGTATCCGGTGCGCTGGCATTTAATAGAGGAACGCAAAGAAGCGCACGTTCGCGCAGCTCCCGAGGCCGGCTCTGTAAGGCCAGGCCTCCCGGGCAGGCGTTATCGGGCCCACTTAATGACGAGGACGCTGAGGTCCAGAGAGGTTACAGGCCGTTCCGAGGCCAATGGGGCGGTTCCCAGACTCGAACCTGGGCTTGTTAGAGCCTGCAGGAGAGCCAGGCTCCGGCCGTGCCGCGCCCGCCGCCATTAACGCCCACGGCCCGAGCTGTGCTCCCGCCCCGGCCCTGCCCTGCCCCTCCCGCCGCCCGCAGTCACCTCCGGCCTTCGCTGCGTTCGACGCCGGCCCAGCCCCGGGCCCGGCTCCGCTCCTGCCGTGGCTCCGCGCCACCGCCGCCGCGCCCCACCCCCGCAACGGCCGCCGCCGCCGCCGCCGCCATCTTAGCGCCGCGCCACCTCAACAACTTTATAGACAAGCGCAGCCACAGGGCGGAGCCGCGGGCCTCAGCGGCCGCCGCGGCCGCGCTGTGGGGCGGGGCCGGCAGGGGAAGGGGCGGGGCCGACGGGGAGGCGCTGACTGGGGGCGGGGCCATCGCGGGAACCCCGGGATGGGCGGGCCGCGGGGGGCGGGGCCAACGTTCGCTCTTCTGGCCTTGGGGGCGGGCGGGAGCGGCGGTCCAGACTGGGGAGGGACGCGCACCGGCCAGGAGGCTCCAAAAGGAGGGCACTAGGGCCCTGCGAGCGGCGTCTTAACCGGCGGCGCTAGGACTCCGCGGGAAACGGCGGGGGCGGAGCGGGCGGCACCAGGACCCAGGGGAACCGCGGCGGGCGGGCGGCGAGCAGGCCCGGGAGCCGGGAGGCTGCGGGCGGCGGCGCTGGACCCGACGCGGCGAGAGAGGCCCCGAGATGCCGAGCAAGAAGAAGAAGTACAACGCGCGGTTCCCGCCGGTGAGCACGTGGCAGAGCCCGGCAGGAGTGGGCCGGCTCCCGGGTGGCTTGGGCCCAGTTCCCGCTGGGGAGGCGGGCGCGCCGCGGTGTTCGGGGGCCTGGACGCCCCGCCCCCTCCATGCCCTCCCCGCGTCCGCGTCCCCCGCCCCCTTTCTCCGGGGATGCCCCTTCCTCCCCCAGCACCCCCTTAGGGGACGGTGGCGACGGGGTCTGAACTCTGCTCCCCCACCCGCAGGCGCGGATCAAGAAGATCATGCAGACAGACGAAGAGATTGGGAAGGTGGCGGCGGCGGTGCCTGTCATCATCTGTATCCTGCCGGGGGCGGACCGGGTCTAGGGGCGTGGGGGAGGGAGGCAGCGGGTCGCCCTCTCCCGCCCCGGAGTTCTCCTTGACGCTCCTCAGCCCGGGCGCTCGAGCTCTTCCTAGAGTCTCTGTTGAAGAAGGCCTGCCAGGTGACCCAGTCGCGGAACGCGAAGACCATGACCACATCCCACCTGTGAGCGGCGAGGAGCCGGGAGGGGCCGGCGGGTTTGGCGCGGGGAGTTCACACACTGAGGGAGGCAGAGCCTGGGTGGCGAGGGAGGTGGGCGGCAGCCGGGACACCAGCAAGGCCACAGACTGGCAGAGGAGAGGCTGGGCTTCCAGGCAGAGGGAGCCACCTGAGTAAAGCAGGGCAGGCCCGGGAGCGGAGATCGGCCCGGGCTCCAGCCTGACATCTGGGGCCCCTTGCTGCCACCCACTGCGGGTTTGGGTGTCTGGGCCCCTCTTGAGTGCCAGCTCCTCCTCATCTCTTCCAGGAAGCAGTGCATCGAGCTGGAGCAGCAGTTTGACTTCTTGAAGGACCTGGTGGCATCTGTTCCCGACATGCAGGGGGACGGGGAAGACAACCACATGGATGGGGACAAGGGCGCCCGCAGGTGGGGCCAGGGCCTGGCATACAGTGGGGAAGGCCAAGGCCACAGGGCTTGGGGGTGGCCAAGGAGTAGGGAGAACTCCGGGCAGATGGACTGTACCTTCCCAAAGGGGCCGGAAGCCAGGCAGCGGCGGCCGGAAGAACGGTGGGATGGGAACGAAAAGCAAGGACAAGAAGCTGTCCGGGACAGACTCGGAGCAGGAGGTGAGTGAGGCCCCTGCCCTTGGTGATGGGACAGGCAGCCTCGCCCCAGGCTGAACTGGCAGGAGGCCAGCTCTCATCCTTTTCTGCAACCTGTTTGCTCACTGGTTTATTTGTAAATTGGGGCTATGAGGATCTACTGCTGTCCCTGCCACTCCCAGTGATGGGTTCGTGTCTTTTCTTGTCAACTCTGACCTCTGCGGTGCTCACAGGATGAATCTGAGGACACAGATACTGATGGGGAAGAGGAGACATCACAACCCCCACCCCAGGCCAGCCACCCCTCTGCCCACTTTCAGAGGTGAGCAGCCCAGAGGCATGGGAGGGTGCTGGCAGACTCCCCAGAGCCAACTTACTCCTCTTGTTCTCCCTGGCCCCTTGGTCTTGTTGATTGTGGCAGATTTGGGGGGTGGAAGGAGAATAACTGAGGAGGGCTTGAAGGCAGGAGACTGTTCTCCCGAAAGATCCTGCTCCACCCTGCCAGGGCCCGTGGGTGGGGCCTGGGCCTGCCCTGCGTGAGCTGCCCTGGGCCTTGGCCCCATGGATCTGGAGGGTGGTGGTGGGAGGGTCAGATGGGGGAGGGAGGGTCTTGGCAGCTGCCCCTGTGGAGGGCATGGTGGGGCTCAGGCCTGACTCTCTCCTGCCTTCTGCCCTGCAGCCCCCCAACACCCTTCCTGCCCTTCGCCTCTACTCTGCCTTTGCCCCCAGCGCCCCCAGGCCCCTCAGCACCTGATGAAGAGGACGAAGAAGATTACGACTCCTAGCGCCTTCTGCCCCCCAGACGATAGCCCCTTTTAGTTGGTTTTAGTTGCTCTGGGGGGAGGAGAGAAGGTAGAGCTGTTCTTAAATTTATTAAAAAAAATAATAAAAGGGAATCTCAGTGTCTGTTCCAGGCTCTGCGCAGGACGTCATGGTTGCCATCCCATCCACCCACCTGCCTTCCCCACATGAAACTGGGAGCTGGGGCCGGGTGCGGTGGCTCATGCCTGTAATCCCAACACTTTGGGAGGCTGAGGCGGGCAGATCACCTGAGGTCAAGAGCTCAAGACCAGCCTGGCCAGCATGGTGAAACCCCGTCTCTACTAAAAATACAAAAATTAGTTGGGCGTGGTGGTGCATGCCTGTAATCCCAGCTACTAGGGAGGCTGAGGCAGGAGAATCGCTTGAACCTGGGAGGTGGAGGTGGCAGTGAGCTGAGATCACGCCACTGCACTCCAACCTGGGCGGCAGAGTGAGACTCCATGTCAAAAAAAAAAAAAAAAAAGAAACTGGGAGCTGGGGCCGCGTCAGTGGCAGGTGAGGTGGCAGCGAGGGGAGAGAGGGGTCATCCTGGGAGGCTGGAGGCCCTGGGTCTGCTGAGTGCACCACGGCTGCGGACAGAAGGGAGTTGGGAGAGCTTGCAAGTGCTGGGCATGCGGGGGACACTTGCCCCGTGGTGCTGACCCCCGGTGGGCTGCTGACCCCCGGCGGGCTGCTGCCCTGCTCTGAGCAGCCCCTTGTCTCTCTGATGGAGACTGTTCTGCCCCCTGTAGGCTGCTGTGAAGGGATAAGTGGGACAGGGAACAGGTACAGGTCTTGGAAACTGTAGAGTCCTGTGTCCAGTGTAGTGAAGGGCAGGTGGAAACGAGCAAACAGAGAGAGATGGTGGAGGGCCTTGAAGGTGGTTTTTGAGCAGGGCAGTGACACAGTCTGTTCATCCAGATAACCTTTCAGAGCAGACCCAGGAGCTGTGCTGCCTGTAAAGCAGAGGTACTCGGTGAGGCTGGGGAGGGCGCAGGTGGCCCACATGGGGCCTCCTGGAGCCCGCAAGGCATTCAGTTTTAAAGGTCTGCTGGCATGGTGGCATATGCCTATGGTTCCAGCTGCTTGGGAGGCTGGGACAGGAGTTCCAGGCAGCAGTGAGCCATGATTGCACCACTGCACTCCAGCCTGGGCAGCAGAGCAAGACCCCATCTTAAAAAAAAATCTCAAAAAGAAAATGTATACATATAGTCTGTTTCTTAGCAAGCTCACTGGCTTTCTTGTGGGCACTGGTGGCAGCAGGGAACTGACTCAGAAGTCTGGGTGAGGGTGATGGCAGCTGGAGCAGGACGAGATAGGGGCACAGTGAGCAGTGGGCAGACTTGGGTCTGTGCTGGCCTCAGCCTTGAGCATGGAGATGGCTGACTGGACGTGGAGGTTGAGGGGATTGTTAAGGGTGACCCCCAGGTTTCTTTCTGCAGCAGCTTTGGTGGGCAGGGGCTCCTTCCCTGCTAGGGGACACAGGAAGAACAGGTTCAGCCTGAAGGTCATAGTCTGGCTCTGATGACTTGGGGGTGCCTGTGAGGCTGCTGGGGGAAGGTGCCGAGTGGATGCGTGAACATGGGACAAAGACGCGTGTAAGCCTCAAAAGCAGGTGACGTCGCCGAGCATGGGGTGCTGGGGCAGACCACCAAAGATGAGAGGGCCCAGAACCCAGGCCACCCAGGTTCCACAGTGGTGCCCATCCAGGTACATCTGGAAGCAGGGAGAGGTCAAGTGTCAGATGCTGTGGACAGGAGGTGGCGCCTGCAAGGTGTCCCTCGGCTTTCCTGGAGCCTCTACCAGTCCTGCTTGGGCCTTGGTGGTGGTTGTAGGGGGTGAGGGGGCTGGAGGTGAGAGACCCTGAGGCGTGTGGAAGCAGCACTTAGGGATGCCAAGCAGAGACCGCTCAGAGTGAGGGGCACAGGGGTGGGGGGTGGTTTGTTTATTTACATATATATTTACATTATATATTGTATATACATACATTTCTCACACTATATGGATGTATAGGGGTGGTTTTTAGATGGCGAGAATGCAAGCCTTTAGAGAGAGAGGGGCTGCAGGGATAGGATGGGAAAGAATTGATGGGGTGAGGTCGGGGAACCTCAGGCCAACCTCAACCTGCCAAGGGACAGGGCAGTAAGTGGGTTTTGGGGGGAGGACTGAGGTAACTTTTTTTTTTTTTTTTTTTTTGAGATGGAGTTGCTCTTTTGGCCCAGGCTAGAGTACAGTGGCGTGATCTTGGCTCACTGCAACCTCCACCTCCTGAGTTCAAGCGATTCTCCTGCCTCAGCCTTCTGAGTAGCTGGGATTACGGGTGCCCGCCACCGTGCCCAGCTAAGTTTTGTATTTTTAGTAGAGACGTGGTTTCACCACGTTGGCCAGGCTGGTCTCGAACTCCTGACCTCAAGTGATCCCGCCTGACCTGGCCTCCCAAAGTGTTGGGATTACAGGCATGAGCCACTGTACCCAACCAGAGGTAACAATTTTTTTGTATTTTAAATTTTTTGTTTTGTTTTGTTTTGGAGCCAGGGCCTCTCTTTGCTACTGTAGAGCAGTGGCACGATCATGGCTCACTGCAGCCTTCTGGGCTCAAGGGATCCTCCCACCTCATCTTCTGGAGTAGTTGGGACTATAGGCATGGTGTGTGTGTGTGTGTGTGTGTGTGTGTGTGTGTTTGTGTGTGTAGAGATGAGGTCTCACTATGTTGCTCTGGCTGGTCTCGAACTCCTGGGCTGAAGTGATCCTCCCACCTTGGCCTCCCAACATTCTGGGCTTACAGACATGAGCCGCCACACCTGGCTGGTCTTCACAGTTTTTATCTGATGGTGTCTGACTTCTCTGTGAAGCAGGGGGCGGGTCTCCTAACCTGAGTGAGGGACGCAAAGAAGGAGAAGATGGGTTAAAACACCCAAGACTGATGGGAGGGTGAAGGATTTGAGGCATGGAGAGGGGACAGCCCTGGGGAGCTGGAAACAGGCGTCTACGGGCCCTGCCTGCCTCTGGGTGCCCTGCTGTGGTAGCAGTGCTTTTGGTTTCTTTTCAGGAACCATCTCTCCTCTGCTGGAACCTGTGCTTTGTGCAGCTGAGCCCCCTCCCTGGGGCTGAGGGGTGGGAGTGGTGCACCAGGCTAGTCCATCACAGAGCCACCCACACTCCACCACTGGTTGGTGCAAGGGTGGGGTCCTGAGCCCTGGGACTTCAAGTGGGACCATCGGGAAAGGGTTTTGACAGGATCGCTGGCAAGATGACAGTGGCCACACTGGGGCAGCAGAGCTGGCGGAATGCATGTGGTCCGGGAGCTGTTGGAAGTCACTTATTACCCCAAGGGCCCATCCTGCCTGAGAACAAAGCCAGTACAGGGAGCAGAGCCAAGAGGTCCAGAGACAAGAGCTTCCTGATGCCATCTGGGCACCTGGGGCTGAGCTGGCTCGAGGCCTGTGGACCTTGGACTTCTTAAGTCACAAGAGCCAATAAACATTTTCCTCCTGTAAGCCAGTTGGGTTTCTGTCACTTGTCACTGAAAGAGCTCTGGTTGGCATAGTCTGTGGACAGGAGGTGGATCTCACTGGCCCAGGGGCAGCTTTCTCTCAAAACAGGTTGGGGGTAGACCCAGGGAAGGTAGACACTTGGGGTCACCAGAGCAGAGATTGTGCCAAGTGCATGTGAGGAGTGGGAGAGGGAAAAGCCCCTGGAGGCCTGTTGGCCGGGTCCATCCAAGAGGTGAGGGTCAGAACGGGGAGGGTTCAGGGTGATGCCTGGGAAGGCGAGGAGGCCGGGGTGCAGGGTGCAGCCCTCACTGCATCCAGGTGAAAGGCCCGAGGAGGCCTAGGTGGGCGGGAGGAGCTGCCCGGAGCAGCCGGCCTGCACCTCTGTATTCTTGGCCTGCTGGTTCAGCCTTGAGGCAGAGCACTTAAGACTGGAACCTCTGGAGCCAGGCCCAGGGTTCAAATCCTGACTCTTCCACTTACTAACCTCAGACAAATTCTCCAACTTCTCTGTGCATCAGTTTTCTCATCTGTAAAATCGGGTTAGTTGTTACCTATGTTAATGATATGTACTATATATTTTCTTTTTTTAAACATATGTACTATATATTGAATAGTCACTTCTCAGTATCTGGGGAATTTGGTACCCCATGGATACCAAAATCCGTGGATGCCCAAGTCCCAAAGTTTGCTCTGCAGAACCTGCCAACAGGAAAAGCCAGCCTTTCATATCCATCGGTTTCACGTGCTGTGAATATTGTATTTTTGATCTGTGGTTGGTTGAATCCACAGATGTGGGACCTGCGGGTGTGGAGGGCCAACTGTACTGTATATACCTGTATGAGGGCAAAGCTTGCTGATGTCATAAAGCCCAAACATACAGGTTCAAATGCAATGGAAGTTTGTATCTTGCTTACATAAGGTTCATAATGGGATTTATCTGATCAGTGGTAGCACTTCTCTAAGAGGGACTTCAGGCCTTGGCTCTTGTGGTGCCGTCTTCCTCAGCCCGTGACTTCCAAAGTCACTGTGGAAGGGGAAAGCTCAGAGCCCATGGAGGTTTTTACGGGCTAGTATGGGAAGTAGCCCAGTGCCTCTGCCCACCTCCCACTGGCTAGGAGTTTCTGCTGACCTCACAGGCCACGCCCAGCCTTTGCCAAGTGTTAGGATGCAGCCTCCTGAGACAGAGGGCAGGGGCCCAGGGGAGATGGTGTTCCTGGCTGGGCCACGTGGCCTCTGGGTGCCTCCTAGGAGTGGTGAAAGATGGCCTTTGCCCAATGGGTGCCACTGGACACCAGGAAGGGGCAGCCTGTCAGTGCCCTGTCTGCAGAGCTCTGCTGGGGAACCAATGATTTTCTGTCTTTTTTCTAGCCGTGGGAAGCCTTTAGCCTAGTCTGTCTGAATGTCTTGGTCTGATCTCAGCTGCGCCCGGAGTATAGGTGTGACCAGTATGTGGAAGAGGGAGCAGCTTCTGAGGCCAGCATGGCAGCCAATGACAGTGACACTCCCTGCCAGGTGGAGAGCCACTCTCCATAGCCCACCACAGGGTTCTATCAGCAGATGTTTCCTGAGCATCCAACATCATTACTCAGCAGGGAAATGAGATGACAGTCACCCACCCATTAAGAGTCTGACATCCCTGGCTGGGCACAATGGCTCATGCCTGTAATCCTAGCAGTTTGGGAGGCCGAGGCAGGTGGATCACCTGAGGCAGGGAGTTGGAGACAAGTCTGGCGAACATAGTGAAACCCCATCTTTACTAAAAATATGAAAAATTAGCCGGGTGTGGTGGTGGGTGCCTGTAATCCCGGCTACTCAGGAGGCTGAGGCAGGAGAATCACTTGAACCCAGGAGGCAGAGGCTGCAGTGAGCTGAGATTTCACCATTGCACTCCAGCCTGGGCAACAGGAGCAAAACTCCATCTCAAAAAAAAAGAGTCTGACATCCCCAAGTACTGCAGAGGAAGAGGCTACATGGCACTCATACACGGCTGGTGGAAATGTCAGTAAGTACAACCACTTCGGAAAACCGTTCAGCAGTTTCTTATTAACACACACACTTCCCCTATAACCCAGCAATTCCACTCCTAGGTAGCTACCAAGAGAGATGGTGGCATAGGGCCACTGGAAGACATGTACAAGCCTGTAGCCCCAAACTGGAAACAGCTCAAATGCCCATCAGCAAGAGCAGGAATACGTAAATGGTGGAATGTTGTATGATAGAACAGCAGTAAAAGGAACCACTGTCAATGCAACACCCTGGGTAGATCTTGTAGACCTTACGTGGAGCAAAAGAAGCCAAACAAAAAAGTACATGGGCCAGGTGCAGTGGCTCACACTTGTAGTCCCAGCACTTTGGGAAGCCAAGGTGGGCAGATCGCTTGAGCTCAGGAGTTCAAGAGCAGCTTAGGTAACATGGTGAGACCCTGTCTCTACAGAAAAATACAGACATTAGCTGGGCATAGTGGGGCCCGCCTATAATCCCAGCTACTCAGGAGGCTGAGGTGGGAGGATGGCTTTAACCCAGGAGGTAGAGGCTGCAGTGAGCTGAGATTGCTCCACTGCACTCCAGCCTGGGCAACAGAGTGAGACCCTGTCTCAAAAATTAATTAGTAAAAATGAAAAAGAGTACACCCTGATGTAATTCATTTAAGCCAAGCTCAGGAACAGGAAAAACTAATCAACAGTGATGGAAGTCAGTACATCCATAAGGGGTGGGGATTGGCTGGGGGTTGGGTACAGGGAGCCTTCTGGAAGTGTTCTTCAACTTGACCTGGGTTATGTATAAAACGATTAAGCTGTACACTGAAGATTGGTGCACTTCTTTGATACCTTCATAAAAGTTTTACTTAATCTTTATCTATCTATTGAGACCCTATTGCACACCAGACACTGTTCTAGGTAGTGGCGATCAAGTGAACAAAATGTTCTTGGAGTTTATTTCTGAAGTGGTGAGACAGACAATAAAGATGTATCATGCCAGTCATGGTGGCTCACACCTGTAATCCCAGCACTTTGGGAGGGTGAGGCGGGTGGATCGCCTGAGGTCAAGAGTTCGAGACCAGCCTGACCAACATGGTGAAACCTCGTCTGTACTAAAAATTCAAAAAATTAGCCGGGTGTGGTGGCAGATGCCTGTAATCCCAGCTACACGGGAGGCTGAGGCAGGAGAATCGCTTGGACCCGGGAGGCGGAGGTTGCAGTGAGCCAAGATTGTGCCATTGCACTCCAGCCTGGGCAACAAAAGCGAAACTTCGTCTCAAAAAATAAAAGATGAATCGCATGTCGGCTGGTGATCCATGCTGTGGGGAAAATAAATAAAGCAAAACAGGTGATCCAGGGTGATAAGGGAGGCCTGCATCCTTTTTTTTTTTTTTTTTAGAGACGGAGTCTCGCTCTGTCTCCCAGGCTGGAGTGCAGTGGCACGATCTCAGCTCACTGCAATCTCCGCTTCCTGGGTTCAAGCGATTCTCCTGCCTCAGCCTCCCGAGTAGCTGGGATTACAGGTGCCTGCCACCACGCCCAGCTAATTTTTTGTGTTTTTAGTAGAGATGAGGTTTCACCATATTGGCCAGGCTGGTCTCAAACTCCTGACTTTGTGATGTGCCTGCCTCGGCCTCCCAAAGTGCTGGGATTACAGGCATGAGCCACAACACCCAGCTTTGGGGGGCCAGCATTCTTAACTGAGTTCAGGCAAGACTCTGGTGACAGTGAGCATGGAGTGGGCGGGCTCACAGCCTTCCGTGGGGAGAGGGCTCCAGGGAGAGGGAAGAGCAAGGGCAAAGTCTGGGAGAATTGGATTTAATCTGTCAGTTTCCCTGTGGTCTCCTCTGCTCCCACTGTGTCAGCCACCACCCAGGGCCTGACTCAGGGGCCACCAGCTCTGGACTCAGCCCACCTTAGCTGGGAGGTGTCCTTGTGGCACTGACAGCCCCTTGGGCCTGAGAAGCTTGGTGCAAAGGGAGAAGGAAGAAGCATGGGGCACCTACCACACCCCTGCCCTGGGTGCTGCTGGACCTGGGGCCCCAGAGGCTGGGGAAGGAGGCAGAAGGGGAAGGAGGGTTGAATGACTGAGTGAACCTGCTCGTCCTCTCCCAGCCTCATCCCTGGCCTGGTCAGGGAGCTGACGTGCTGTGGGATCTCTTGATTTCCCCTTTCCCTCTCTGGGCTTTGCCCTCCACAGCCATGAAATAGGTCTGCGGATGCCTCCCCCGTGGTTGATGGGAGGCAGGAGGCGTTGCAGCAGCACGTTGCTCTGTGCTTGTCAGGTGTGAGGCCACCATCAGTTTCCCTGCACCCCCGAGCCCTCCTCTAGGAGAGATGTCCTCATACCCCCACCTTATGGATGAGGAGACTGAGGCTCTAGAAGTGACATAGTGGCCCAGAGGTAGGCAGGGGTTTGGTCTAGGCATGTATGTCGTCCAGGACTTGGAGAGGTGGAGTTAACAGCTTAACCCCCAATACACACCCAAGGGCCATCCCTTTCTCTGGAGCAGGGACACTTGGCTCCAGGACATAGACACGACCAAATTCCCACTCAATTAGGCTATGGGCCCTGAGGCAGGGGACTGGCACCCGTGCTCTGGACAATCTACCAGGGGCCTGGTCCCTCCCCTCTTTGGTGCAGGGCCTTTGATGAGAGTGGGTCTGGACTTTCTCGGGGGGCTCCTTGTATCCGGAGAGTGACAGGGCTATGTGACTGCCACCTCCCATCATCAGTGAACTATTTCTATTTTGAAATCCCATTTTTCCTATTGTGTGTTCAAATGTCGTTTTAAAAAATGGAATAAGGACTAAGATTTTTGCCAGTAATCAGAGAGCTGCAAAGAAAAACAGGATCCCACACGATGCCCATCAGATAAAACTGAAAACCAGATAAAACCTGTTGCTAGTGAGGATGCCAGTGAATGGAATTCTGGCATTTGGTAGGCGTGTAAGTTAGTGGGGATGTTTGAAAGGGCATTTTGGCAGTTGTGTGTCCCCTGGCAGGTCCACTCCTGGGTTAAACCTCTCACAAGCAGAAAGATGTGTCCTAGGCATGGTTTGAGGTGGCAGAAAAATCAGTGTCCATCAATGGAGAACTGCCTGGGCAGAAGGCAACAGGGATAGAGCTTAAATGCAGAGTGCTGAGTGACAAATAGTCAAATAGAGAACAAGAAACAAAAAACGCAGACATACATGAGAATCCTTTATATGGCATTTCTGCCACTTACTCTGTTACCTTGGACAAGTGACTTTAAGCTGTCTCTACCTCTGTTTTCTTTTTTCTTTTTCTTTTTATTTTTTTGAGACAGTCTCTCTCTCTGTCGCCCAGGCTGGAGTGCAGTGGAGCAGTCTTGGCTCACTGCAACCTCCACCTACCAGGTTCAAGCGATTCTCCTGCCTCAACCTCCTGAGTAGCTGGGACTACAGGTGTGTGCCGCCATGCCCGGCTAATTTTTGTGTTTTTAGTAGAGTCAGGGTTTAGCCATGTTGGCCAGGCTGGTCTCAAATTCCTGATCTCAAGTGATCCGTCAGCCTCGGCCTCCCAAAGTGCTGGGATTACAGGCATGAGCCACCGCGCCTGGCCTGTTTTCTTTTATAAATAAATAAAAGAAAGGCAAGGGAATGGTACTTGTGATCCAGGCCCTCCACCACGGGTCTGGTCCCTCCCCTTTTTGGTACAGGGCCTTTGATTAGAGTGGGTCTGGACTTAAACACAGGTGTGTGTGTGGAACAGGGCATGGAGAGGTGAAGTTAACAACCCATCCCGCCACACGTGAGGCCATTCCTTCCAGGTTGCAGGGATGCTCGGCTCCAGAACATGGACGAGACCGTATAGATACAAATATATATGTATATGTCTCTATATACACAAATATATGTATTTTTATATGTATATGTGTGTGCCTATATATGTGTGTATATATATGTGTGTGTGTATGTGTGTGTATATATATGTACACACATATATATGTACACATATATATATGTATATATATATTTTTTGAGACATGGGATCTCACTTTGTTGCCCAGGCTGGTCTCAAACTCCTGACCTCAAGTGATCCACCCTCCTCAGCTTCCCAAAGTGCTGGGATTACAGGCATGAGCCACCCCACCCAGCCTCTACCTCTGTTTTCTTTTCTTTTTTTGAGGCGGAGTTTCTCTCTTGTCACCCAGGCTGGAGAGCAGTGGTGCTATCTCGGCTCACCACAACCTCCGCCTCTCAGGTTCAAGCGATTCTCCTGCTTCAGCCTCCCGAGTAGCTGGGATTACAGGCATACGCCACCACACCCGGCTAATTTTGTATTGTTTTTAGTAGAGACAGGGTTTCTTCATGTTGGTCAGGCTGGTTTCAAACTCCTGACTTCAGGTGATCCGCCCGCCTCGGCCCCCCAAAGTGCTGGGATTACAGGCGTGAGCCACCTTGCCCAGCCTATCTCTATTTTCTAATCTGTAAAACGGGGATCATAATAGCACCTCCTTCAGGGACATGTGATGGTTTCATGAGATATGATATGTAAGTCGCTCAGCACAGTGCCTGGCATACAGTAAGCACCCAATAAATGGTGCCTGCTGTTATGGACATTTATGGAAATAAGATCCTGGAAAGCAGATTGGAAGGGCATGTACTAAACAGACAAGGGGATGTCGTGGCTCAAAGCAGCAGGAGTAGGACTGGGATGCAGGGAAGGGGAGAGTCCATTGAAAGGGGAAGCTTTAGGCTGGGTGCGGTGGCTCAAGCCTGTAATCCCAGCACTTTGGGCAGCCAAGGTGGGCGGATCACCTGAGGTTGGGAGTTCCAGACCAGCCTGACCATCATGGAGACACCCCATCTCTACTAAAAATACAAAATTAGCCGGACGTGGTGGCGCATGCCTGTAATCCCAGCTACCCGGGAGGCTGAGGCAGGAGAATTGCTTGAACCCGGGAGGCGGAGGTTGCGGTGAGCCAAGATCGTGCCATGGGACTCCAACCTGGGCAACAGGAACGAAACTCCATCTCAAACAAACAAACAAACAAAAAAGAAAAGAAAAGGGAAGCTTTTCAGGGCCCTATGGCTGCATGGAGTGCCCCAAACTAAGGCGCATGTCTGCTTGATTCTATGCACCCTGTGTTCAAAAAACAGAAAAGACATTGTCAGAATGGGCCCAACCTCAGGGGACAGCATCACATAGGGCAGGGTAAAGCATGGCCCTGCAGGATTCATGGGATCATACATTGTCTTCATTCAGTCACTCAAGAAATATTTGCTGAGCACCTACTCTGTGCCGGGCCCTGCTCTGGGCTTGGGGAAGGTGAACTCAGAGAAAACACACAGAGCCTCTGCTCCCTAGCTCAGTCCAGTTGGGGGAAGGGGCAGCAGACTGATGGTAAACAAATAGGTACATTCACGCCTCTCCAGGGGTAGTGGGGAGAGGGGACCCCGAGGAGGCCAGGGTGTTGAAGCCGCAGCAAGCAAGTGGGTGGGCAGGGCCCTGGTTCCTCCAGGGGGGTGCGGCTGCCCTGTTTTTAGCCACAGATGCTCTTCCATTCCAGCCTGGTGCCCAGAATCGGTTTCACTTTCCTCTTACCCGTTTTCTTAGAGTTTGGTTTCTGTTTTGTGGGTTCCCTGCCCCCCTTCCGCCTTTGTCTGGAGTTGCAGATTAGCCTAGTGGTTCTCAACCCTGGCTACATCTTAGAACCCTGGGGAGCTTTTTTTTCTTTTTTTCTTTTTTTTTTTTTTTGAGACAGGGTCTCATTCTATCTCCCAGACTGGAGTGAAGTGGCGCGATCTTGGCTCACTGCAACCTCTGCCTCCCAGGTTCAAGTGATTCTCCTTTCTGCCTCAGTCTCCCCAGTAGCTGGGGAGGCTACTCGCCACCACGCCTGGCAATTTTTTGTATTTTTAGTAGAGACAAGGTCTCACCATGTTGACCAGGCTGGTCTCAAACTCCTGACCTTAAGTGGTCCACCCGCCTCGGCCTCCCAAAGTGCTGGGATTACAGGCCTGAGCCACTGTGCCTGGCCGACCCTGGGGAGCTTTAAAATACCCATATCTGGGCCTGTCTTCAGTTAGATCAGAAGCCCTGAAGATGAGCCTTCCCAAACTCTGGTCTCGTCTTCTTAACTCGGTGAGAACAATGGTTGCCCTCCCAGTGCAGTGGTAGGAAAATCACCTATGCAATGTCAGGGCTCCTCCCCTTTATCTTCCGTTTTTCAGGGATCACAGCCCTGAGCTGCCCTTTGTCTAATATCTGAAAACACTTGTTTCCTGTGCTTTGTCCAGTTTCTTAGCTGTTTGTAGAAAAAGGGCAATTTCAGTTCACCTTACTTCCTCAAGGCCAGAACCTAGAGTCCCTCCTCATCCTTTGAACTCCCCAAGTCCTTCACCTGTCCCCTCTCCAAGTTTCTTCCCATGCTCTGGCTGGGATAACTGTGCTTGCAGGTTTCACCTCCACTTCTGGAAAGCGCCCCTCTTGGGGACACAGGGCCTGTCGGATTCACGTCTGTGTCTCCGGGATGTCTCACAGGGCCTGGCACGTGGTAGGTACGTGGTGGGCATGTTTTTGTGCATGGGTCTGCCCTGCCCTTCTTCCTTCAGGCCACCCCAAATCATATCTGTATCCCTAGAGAACTGACGCCCACCCCACTCCAACCAGGTGGCACCTCCAGGACCGCTGGTCAAGATACCCTCCCCACGGCCATTGGTCAGGGGTGGCCGTGAGACTCAAGACAGCACATGTGGCCGGGTGCAATCGCTCACGCCTGTAATCCCAGGACTTTGGAACGCTGAGGCAGGCAGATCACCTGGGATCAGGAGTTCAAGACAAGCCTGGCCAACATGGCAAAACCCCATCTCTACTAAAAATACAAAAATTAGCGGGATGTGGTGGTGGGTGCCTGTAATCCCAGCTACTCAGTAGGCTGAGGCTGCAGAATTGCTAGAACCTGGGCAGTGGAGGTTGCAGTGAGCTGAGATCGCACCACTGCACTCCAGCCTGGGCGATTGAGCAAGACTCCGTTTTTTTAATAAATTACCCAGTTCCAGGTTTTCTGTTATAAGCAACAAAGAATGGGTGAAGACATTTATTTTTATCTTTAATAATGTATTTAGGCCAATTGTATGCTAGGGAGACCTGACTACTACAAGACATCATTGTATGCTTGCTGAATAAATGAAATACCATTGATTAATTTGCAAACCACATTCCCAGTGCACCTGAGGTGGCTTCCAACAAGAACAAGGAAGGTAAAATTTAAAAAACAGAAATGGAGATTCAAGAATGTGGATGGGTGCAGTGGTATACACCCGTGCTACTAGTGGTGCACTCCCAGCTACTCTGGAGGCCCGAGGAGGGAGGATCACTTGAGCCCAGGAATGTGAGTCCAGACTGGGCAACATAGCAAGATCTTATCTCTAAAAACAAAAAATTTTAGGCCGGGTGTGGTGGCTCATGCCTGTAATCCCAGCACTTTGGGAGGCTGAGGAGGGCGGATCACGAGGTCAAGAGATCGAGACCATCCTGACCAACATGGTGAAACCCTGTCTCTACTAAAAATACAAAAATTAGCTGGGTGTGGTGGTGCACGCCTGCAGCCCCAGGTACTCGGGAGGCTGAGGCAGGAGAATCTCTTGAACTCGGGAGATGGAGGTTGTAGTGAGCCAAGATCGTGCCACTGCACTCCAGCCTGGTGACAAAGCGAGACTCTGTCTCAAAAAAAAAAAAAAAAAAAAAAAATTTAGGCCACATGGGATGGCTCACACCATAATCCCAGCACTTTGGGAGGCCAAGGCAGGAGGATCACTTGAGGCCAGGAGTTTGATACCAGCCTAGGCAACATAGTGAGACCCTGTCTCTAAAAAAATTATTAAAAAATTTTTTAAATAAAATAATAAAATATAATTAAAAGAGAAAATAAAGATCAGAAACAATAGCATACATATATAAATATGCAACCCATAAAGGCCTGTAAAAGTGCTTTATTAATTCAATATCAAATTTAGTTCTGAGCTTTCTGGCAGCCAAAGCAAAAAACTTTTTTTTTTTTTTTTCCGGAGAAAACTTCTTCAGTGGAAAGAAATTTTTTCCTAGACTTTAGCTGCAAAAGAACAGTTTCAGATGGGGCCCGCGGTGTGATGTGGTGAAGGCCAATCTCAGCCGCATTTGCACAGCCAAAGCCTGTAATAAGCCTCCCACAATGAGTCCTTGGAGAATGGGGTCCAGGCGATTCAGTTGTTCTCATTTGGGCTCGCCTTGACCTCTCAGTGGCTCTTGTCATAGTTGGTCGCTTGCCTCCTCTTTGAAACACTTTCTTCACTTGGATAGGGGCCCTCACTCTCTTGGCAATCTTTTTTTTTTTTGAGACGGAGTCTCGCACTCTCACCCAGGCTGGAGTGCAGTGGCGCCATCTCGGCTCACTGCAAGCTCCGCCTCCCGGGTCCACACCATTCTCCTGCCTCAGCCTCCCGAGTAGCTGGGACTACAGGCGCCCGCCACCACGCATGGCTAATTTTTTTTATTTTTACTAGAGACGGGGTTTCACCGTATGAGCCAGGATGGTCTCGATCTTCTGACCTTGTGATCCGCCGCCTCATCCTCCTAAAGTGCTGGGATTACAGGCGTGAGCCACCGCGCCCAGCCTCTCTTGGCAATCTTCTTCCCCACCGTGGGCTGTGGTCTTGTCTCCATGGCCACATCTCCCTGACCTCTCTTGACCTCTTAATGGTGGCGGTCCCGGGCTCAGACCTCTCCCCTGCCCTCCCTTCCCCTCCCTTCCCCTCCCCTCCCACTTCCTGGATGACAGGCCACTGTTTCCACCCCAGGCCCTCCAGTCTAATTTCTACTCACAGCCAGAGGGAGTGCAGCCATTACATCTTATGCCATTTCCTCATCGTCCTGTGATCACCTAAAGTTACTAAACAAATCTCTATTAAAGTGCCCAGTTTTGTGTAGTGGCCAAATCCCAGAACTTGATTTAGAATGAAGTATTCTTGGGCTGGGCGTGGTGGTACGCACCTGTAGTCCCAGCTGGTCGTGAGGCTGAGGCTGCAGGGATCGCCTGAGTTTGAGGCTGCAGGGACCCAGATAGCACCACTGCACTCAAGCCTGGGCAACAGAGCGAGAGCTTGTCTCAAAACAAACAAACAAACAAAAAAAACGAACACAGCTTTTTCCACTTCTGGCCATTGCAGCCCCCACTGATAAGGAGTCAGGGAAGTCGGGTCTGCGCCTCTCCCTGGCCCCACTCCCAGGCTTGAGAAGACGCTGCCTTTGGAGAACAGGGAGGGAGGGCAGTGGGTGCAGAGAGTGCATCCTGGATTGACACTGATGTAAGATGGCATCTCACTCCTTGGGTGGCAGCTGTCTAAAGCTGGCTCCTGCCCTCAGGGGTTTTATGGGCTCCCTTATGTACTACCCCCTTGACTGAAACTCCTGGCAAAGGGGCAGCCCCTCTCTGTTGACTGGCTCTGGTTTTCTTTCAAGTGGCATGCACTACCCCACTCTGTTGCATACCCTGTGCCAGAGAAAACAAGCCCGTGGGGCCAGACCCCTTTTTCCATTCCTGCGGTCCAGTGCCCACTGCAGGTCACCTCCTTTCTGGAGGCCTTTCCTACCAATGACCCACGGGGGTGCCATGACTGCAGGAAGCCCACCTCAAGCGCTCTGGGGGGCTTCCTTGAAGCACTTCTCACCAGATTTGAGGTTAGAAGGCAGCTCCCCAGCTCCACCCCCTGCAGACTCACTGCCATAGCAGCTCTTTCCAAATCAAATCACCGCAAACTGCCCCTTTCAAATCCACCCTCGATCCCTTTATACTCTTGCAGTGGATGAGGGGCTTTGACAGTGGCAACATGGGTTTCTGCTTTCTTTAAAATTTTGCAATTTGGCCAGGAGCAAGCACTTCACTTTGGCATTTCATATCCATTCCATTCTAGAGCCTCAGTCAAATATTCTTGCACGCTGTTCATCCTTAGGACAAACCCAGAATCCTTTCCCTGGCTCCCAGGCCCCACGTGATCTGACTCTTGAGCACCCCCCTCGTGGAGGTTTATTTATTTATTTTTTTGAGGCGGAGTCTCACTCTGTCGCCCAGGCTGGAATACAATGACGCGATCTCAGCTTGCTGCAACCTCCGCCTCCTGGGTTCAAGCGATTCTTGAGCCTCAGCCTTCCGAGTAGCTGGGACTACAGGTGTGTGCCACCATACTTGGCTAATTTTTTGGTATTTTTTTAGTAGAGACGGGGTTTCACCATGTTGGCCAGGCTGATCTCAAACCTCTGACCTCAAGCGATCTGCCCAACTCGGCCTCCTAAAGTGCTAGGATTACAGGTGTGAGCCACCGTGCCCAGCCCCCCATGGAGGTTTAAAATATCAAAATACCAACCTGGGCACAGTGGCACACACGTGTAGTCCCAGCTACTCAATAGGATCGTTCTAGCCCAGGAATTTGAGTCCAGTCTGAGCAACATAGCAAAACCCCATTTCCAAATAACATAAAATATCAAAATACCAAAAAACATTACAAATAATTGTATGTTGGTAAATATAGAAACTTAAGCAAAGTAAATACCTTTCTGGAAGAATGTGAAATGTCAAAATTGGCACAAAAATATCAAAACTTCAGTAGACCCATAACCAGGAAAGAAAATTGAGTAGCTCATGCCTGTGACCTCAGCACTTTGTTTTATTTTGTTTTTGAGATGGAGTCTCACTCTTGTTGCCCAGGCTGGAGTGTGGTGGCGCAATCTCGGCTCACTGCAACCCCTGCCTCCCATTTTCAAGCGATTCTCCTGCCTCAGCCTTCCGAGTAGCTGGGATTAAAGGCGCCAGCCACCACGCCCAGCTAATTTTTTTGTATTTTTAGTAGAGACAGAGTTTCACCACGTTGGCCAGGCTGGTCTCGAACTCCTGACCTCAGGTGATCCACCTGGCTAAGCCTTCCGAAGTGCTGGGATTACAGGTGTGAGCCACTGCACCCGTCCTAACCTCAGCACTTTGGGAGGCTAAGGCAGAAGGATCATTTGAGGCGAGGAATATAAAATCAGCCTGGGAAACATAGCGAGCCCCTGTCTCTTGGGAAAACAACAACAACAACAACACTACAATAGGCCGGGCACAGTGGCTCACGCCTATAATCTCAGTACTTTGGGAGGCTAAGGCAGGCAGATCACCTGAGGTTGGGAGTTTGAGACCAGCCTGGCCAACATGGTGAAACTCTGTCTCTACTAAAAATACAAAAATTACCCGGATGTGGTGGCACATGCCTGTAATCCCAGCTACTTGGGAGGCTGAGGCACGAGAATCACTTGAACCTGGGAGGTGGAGGTTGCAGTGAGCCGAGATCACTCTACTGCACTCCAGCCTGGGCGACAGAGCAAGACTCCATCTCAAAAAAAAAAAAAAAAAAACTAAAAGAAAAAGAAACTTGTAATCTGAGACTCCAATGTGAAAAAACCCAATAGAAATGTTTTTATAGGGCAGTTCTACCAGCCTTTGGAGGAACAGATGGTCCTTATCTCACACCAGTTGTTACAGAAGCCAGAAAGAGAGAAGGCTGCCCAATTTCTTGTATGACCCCCGCAAGCCAGATAAAGACAGTATCAGAAAAGTCTGTACACAGAGCATTTCGTTATGAACACAGATGTTAAGCGTAAACTAATAGAATAGAATATAGGAAAATACCCCACCTAGGGATAGGAAAAGGAAGGCTCTCAAAATACAAAGCTCTATTCAAAAACATTTATGAGTCTAACTCCATCAAAATTAAAGATTTTTTTTACCAGACTTAAAAAAAGATTAAGCATTTCTGGCCAGGCACGGTGGCTCACACCTGTAATCCCAGCACTTTGGGAGGCCGAGGTGAGTGAATCACTTGAGGTCAGGAGTTCGAGGGCAGCCTGGCCAACATGGTGAAACCCCATCTCTACAAAAATTAGCCAGTCGTGGTGGCACATACCTGTAATCCCAGCTACTCAGGAGGCTGAGGCAGGATAATTGTTTTGAACGTGGGTGGTGGAGGTTGCAGTGAGCCGAGATTGCACCACTGCACTCCAGTCTGGGTAACAGAGCGAGAGAGCGAGAATCCGTCTCGAAAAAAAAAAAAAAGTACCAGACCTCATTTTATGACCCCAGGGTTAGTCAAAATTCATAAGGTGAATAATGTCAATGTTTGGTGAGAACGTGGGCAGACAGAAATCCTTGGTCTTCTGTAGGCACATAAACTGACAGCCCTTCTCTCAAGCAATCTGAAATTAGGTGTATGTTTATGCCAAGACCTTACACTCTCAGTCTTGGATAAGTAGGCCAGAGAGATTCTCATTCAGGTGTACAAAGAGGCATGTGCAGCGGCGTTGACCACGGTGTTCTTTGTGAGAACAGGACTTGGGAGCCAGTCTGGCATCCATTGTCAGAAGGATGAATTAAGTAAAGCATACAAAGGGAAACTACGGAACACTATGCAACAGTCAGGATCTACAAGGCTTTTAAAACACAGTGCGGGCCAGGCACAGTGGCTCACGCCTGTATTCCCAGCACTTTGGGAGGCTGAGACGGGCGGATCACCTGAGGTCAGCAGTTCAAGACCAGCCTGGCCAACATGGTGAAACCTGGTCTCTACTAAAAAATAAATACAAAAATTAGCTGGGTATGGTAACGCAAGTCTGCAATCCCAGCTACTTGGGAGGCTGAGGCAGGAGAATTGCTCGAGCCCGGGAGGTGGAGGTTGCAGCGAGCCAAGATTGCACCACTGCACTCCAGCCTGGGCAACAGAGCGAGACTCTGTCTCAAAAAAAAAAAAAATCGAAAAACAAAAAACAAAAACAAAAACCACAGTGTTAGCAGCGGAGGGTGGCATGTGCCCATAATCCCAGATACTTGGGATGCTGAGGTGGGAGGATCTCTTGACCCCAGGAGTTTGAGGCCAGCCTGGGCAATATGAGACCTTGTCTCTAAAAACAAAACGATGGGGCATGGTGATTCATGCCTATAATTCCAGCTTTTTTTTTTTTTTGAGAAGGAGTCTCGCTCTGTTGCCCAGGCTGGAGTGCAGTGGCGTGATCTTGGCTCACTACAAGCTCTGCCTCCCGGGTTCACGCCACTCTCTGGCCTCAGCCTCCCGAGTAGCTGGGACTACAGGCGCCCGCCACCATGCCCGGCTAATTTTTTGTATTTTTAGTAGAGACGGGGTTTCACCGTGTTAGCCAAGATGGTCTCAATCTCCTGACCTCGTGATCCTCCCGCTTCGGCCTCCCAAAGTGCTGGGATTACAGGTGTGAGCCACTGCGCCCAGCCTAATTCCAGCTTTTATTTATTTATTTATTTATTTCTGAGATGGAGTCTTGTTCTGTCACCCAGGCTGGAGTGCAGTAGTGTGATCTCAGCTAGCTGCAACCTCTGCCTGGGTTCAAGTGATTCTCCTGCCTCAGCCTCCTGAGTTAGCTGGGACTACAGGTGTGTGCCACCATGCCCGACTAATTTTTGTATTTTTAGTAGAGACGGGATTTCACCGTGATGGCCAGGCTTGTCTTGAACTCCTGACCTCAAGTAATCCACCTGCCTCAGCCTCCCAAAGTGCTGGGATTACATGCATAAGCCACCTTGCCCAGCCTGATTCTAGCATTTTGAGTAGGCTTAAGCGGGAGGAGTCCTTGAGGCCAGGAGTTCAAGATTAGCCTAGGCAGCATAGTGAGACCTCTGTCTCTCCAAAACTAATTTTTTTTTAAAGTAGCCAGGCATGGTGGCACATGCCTGTAGTCCAAGCTACTCAGGACGTTGTGGTTGTGGTAGAGGATCACCTGAGCCCAGGAGTTCGAGGCTGCAGTGAGCTATAATCACACCACTGCACTCCAGCCTGGGTGACAGAGTGAGGCCTTATCTCTAGAAAATAAAATAAAATTTAAAAACCCTAAAACACAGTTTTGAAGGAAACGAGTAAGGAACAAAAGTGAGATCAATACTGCTTATGCAAATTAAATACATACAATACCATTTATTTATTTTTATACTTAGTTTTATTTTTTATGTTTTTCTTGAGACAGGGTTTCACTCTGTCACCCAGACTGGAGTGCAGTGGTGTGATCATAGCTCATTGCAGCCTCAACCTCCTGGGCGCAGGTGATCCTCCCGCCTCAGCCTCCCGAGTAGCTGGAACTACAGGGACATACCACCATGCCCAGCTAATTTCTTTGTATTTTTTTGTGGAGCTGGGGTTTCACCATGTTACTCAGGCTGGTCTCCAACTCCTGAACTCCAGCGATCCACCTACCTTGACCTCCCAAAGTGCTGGGATTACAGGCGTGAGCCACTGCACCCGGACCACAATACCACTTACATAAACAAAAAATACATACACACAAAAATGATAAAAGCTTCACAATGATCCATTAACATCTTTCTTTCTTTCTTTTTCTTTCTTTCTTTCTTTCTCTCTTTATTTATTTATTTTTTTCAGAGTCTTGCTCTGTTGCCCAGGCTACAATGCAGTGGCATGTTCTCAGCTCACTGCAACCTCTGCCTCCCATGTTTAAGCAATTCTCCTGCCTCAACCTCCTGAGTAGCTGGGATTACAGGCACGTGCCACCACGCCTGGCTAATTTTTGTATTTTTAGTAGAGATGGGGTTTCACCATGTTGGCCAGGCTGGTTTCGAACACCTGACCTCAAGTGATCCACCTGCCTCGGCCACCCAAAGTGCTGGGATTACAGGCATGAGTCACCACGCCCAGCCTATTCACATTTAAATAGGATGGAGCGGGGATCAAAGATGAAGAAGAAAATACAAAGGCAAAACAAGAGTCGCATTGCATCCATTGATGCTTCTTGTATGCTGTGAAATAAGGAATACAATAAACTCAGCTATCTGCTCCCCAGGACTAATGAAGAAGAGAAATGTGCAAAGGACATGGACAGGAATTCACAGAGGTAGCACAAATGGTCCATGGAGATAGGAAAATACTTGAACCTCACAAATAATGAAGGTGTGGAGACAAAAATGACCCCATCTTAGACGCGAATCCGCCATGCTGACTTCTGAATAGCTGCAGTCCTGTGAATACCTCCTGATTCCTACTCTATTTACTGCCCTTAGCATAAGACTATGTCCACCTTGATGTTATCACACCAATTATAGGCTATGACGTATGCAGATTCTTGCCTGTTCTGGAGGGCTGCCTTTAATTGTCTTGCACAGAACACTCATACCCTTTCCCTATGGTACATAAGCCTTGGCTCTAGGATGACAGGCACGGAGATCTGTTTGTCTCGTGGCTGCCCAAGACCAAGCTTGTCTGTAAGGTCCCCCAAATAAATCACCCTGTACCAGCAAACTGGATTTGTCTGCCTTGTTCTTTGGTTTCTCTGCTCCTTCAGCATTCGGGAGCTGCCTTGCATATCTGGCCCTTTCATGAAAGAGAAGAGAATACAAGTTATTGCAACAATGTAATAATAGCTTTTCATCTATCAGATTAGCAAAGTGAAAATTATAATTGCTGGTGAGGGTATAAATACTGTTGATGGAAATCTATAATGATTGAGCCTTTAGGGGGAATAATTAGGCACCATCAAGATCTAAATGGCTTAGAGCTAGCTAGTTTGCTTATAGAACATTACCTTGCAGAAATCTCAAGACACATTTCCAGGGATGTCTGCAGCTGCAGTGTCTGGAGTGAGGACGCAAGCGGAAGCAGTCCCCGTGTTTGACAAAAGGACACAGGTGATGTACATTAGGTGGGTCAGACAGCCAAACAGTGATGATGGTAAAGACTGGGTGGCTCTGTATGTCCTGACATGGAAAGAATATAACATTCTAGTATGCAAAACCAGGATGATCCCATTTTTGTTGAAAAATATGTATATGTAGGTTTGTATACACACACACACACACACACACACACACACACGCACGTCTATCTCTAAAATCACAAGATATTCAAATGGTACCCTGGTTCAGGTCTTGGTTTTGCATCGGAGGCCAAGGACAAAGCAATAGCCCCAGGGCCCTGCGTTGCTAATCAGGTGCCAGGCCCCCTTGCAGGGAGGACAGGACACTCCTGACCTCAAGTGATTCACCCACCTCAGCCTCCCAAAGTGCTGGGATTACAGGCGTGAGCCACCGCGCCCGGCCCAGACTAGACATTTCAATTTCAATTTCTGAGGCTGTTCTTAGTGATCAGAGGACTTTTCACTACCTGAGGTGACTTGAGAAGTCATAGTGCCTGCTCACGTCTTATTCAGGCCTGGGAACGGCTTGGCCCAAGGGGGAGTGGGTGGGTGGAAAAGGATGCAGCTGTCTCTGTCCGAATGCTGCACCCCGCCTTGCTCAGGATGTCAGTTCCACATTTGTTTGTGCTCACAGGGGAAAAACACGGGCCAAATACACACCCAATAGTTAACAGCAGTTCTACTGCACAGACTTAATTTTTTTTTAGACAGAGTTTTACTCTTGTTGCCCAGGCTGGAGTGCAGTGGTACGATCTCGGCTCACTGCAACCTCTGCCTCCCTGATTCAAGCGATTCTCCTGCCTGAGCCTCCCAAAGTAGCTGGGATTACAGGCACCTGCCACCACACCCTGGTAATTTTTTTGTATTTTTAGTTGAGACGGGGTTTCATCATGTTGACCAGGCTGGTCTCAAACTCCTGACCTCAGGTGATCCACCTGCCTCAGCCTCCCAAAGTGCTGGGATTATAGCTGTGAGCCACTGCACCTGGTCATATTTAAATTTTTGACAGTGTGCATATATTACTTCTATTATCTGAAGAACCAATAAAGATATGTTTTCTATCTGTACATGTATTTATTATTTTATTTTATTTTATTTTATTTTATTTTATTTTATTTTATTTTATTTTATTTTATTTTTTGAGACAGTCTCATTCTGTTGCCCAGGCTGGAGTGCAGTGGTGTGATCTCGGCTTACTGCAGCCTCCACCTCCTGGGTTCAAGCAATTCTCCCATCTCAGCCTCCCGAGTAGCTGGGACTACAGGCATGCACCTCCATGCCCGGCTAATTTTTTTGTATTTTAAGTAGAGACAGGGTTTATCCATGTTGCTTAGGCTGGTCTCAAACTCCTGTGCTCAAGCCATCCTCCTGCCTCAGACTCTCAAAGTGCTGGGATTACAGGCGTGAGCCACTACTCCAGGCTCCCATTGCAGGTTTTAAGCAGAAGTCTTTAAAAAATGGCCCAGGCTGGCCGGGCTCGGTGGCTTACGCCTGTAATTCCAGCACTTTGGGAGGCAGAGGCGGGTGGATCATGAGGTCAGGAGATCGAGACCATCCTGGCTAACACAGTGAAACCCCGCCTCTACTAAAAATACAAAAAATTAGCCGGGCGTGGTGGCGGGCGCCTGTAGTCCCAGCTACTCGGGAGGCTGAGGCAGGAGAATGGCGTCAACCCAGGAGGCGGAGCTTGCAGTGAGCCGAGATTGCGCCACTGCACTCCAGCCTGGACGACAGAGCGAGAGACTCCGTCTCAAAAAAAAAAAAAAAAAAGAAAGAAAGAAAGAAAAAGAAAAAAGAAAAAAAAATGGCCCAGGCTGCTGGGTTGGGAATTGACCATGAAGAAGCAGAAAGTCTATGTAGAAGACAACGGATGTTGAGAATGCTCCAAATGGCTGGTGGTAAGCGTTCAGATTCTGAATGCACTTTGAAATCAGGAACAACTGTTGGATAGGACGTGGCATTTCAGAGAGAGAAAAGCCTAGGCTTTTGGCTCGAGAAACTAGAAGGATAGCATAGTCACTAGGCCAAGATGGAGAGGGCTGTGGGGAGGGTCGGGGAGTCAGTTTCAGAGTTGTTGAATGTGAGATGCCTGTTAGACACCTAGATGGAGCAGTGGACTGGGTTATTCGAGTTTGGGAGGCAGGACTCACCTTCTGAGCTTGAGGGAGATGTCCGGACTACAGATGAAAGTGGGGTTCATTGTCTGATAGATTTTATTTAAAATGAGCCTGTCATGCCTGTAATCCCAGCACTTTGGGAGTCTGAAGCAGGAAGATCTCTTGAGCCCAGGGGTTCGAGACCAGCCTGTGCAACACGGCTAGACGTTGTCTCTACAAAAAATACAAAAAATCAGCTGGGCATGGTGGTGCACACCTTTAGTTCCAGCTGCTCAGGAGGCTGAGGCGGGAGCGTCACTTGAGCCCAGGAGGTCGAGGCTGCAGTGAGCCATGATCACGCCACTGCACTCCAGTCAGTCTAGGTGACAGAGTGAGACCTTGTCTCAAAAAAAAAAAAAAAAAAAAACAACCAAAAACCCAAAAACACAAAACCATGGTCCTGGTGAGTCCAGTAAAAGAGGAGCTGTGGCCGGGCATGGTGGCTCATGCCTGTAATCTCAGCACTTTGGAGGCCGAGGCAGGCGGATCACGAGGTTAGGAGTTCGAGACCAGCCTGGCCAACATAGCGAAACCCCGTCTCTACTAAAAATACAAAAATTAGCCAGGCATGGTGGTTTGCGCCTGTAGTCCCAGCTACTTCGGAGGTTGAGGTAGGAGAATCGCTTGAACCTGGGAGGCGGAAGTTGTGGTGAGTCAAGATCTCACCACTGCACTCCAGCCTGGGCAACAGAGTAGCTGTGGACAAAGAAGACAGACCGGGCAGCTGTCCCTCTCCTGCAAGAGGAGGAGGAACTGGCAGAGGAGCTGGGGAAGAGCTGGCCACTGACCTCATGTTAGTGGGAGGGAAGGCATCGGTGATTTTGGCAGGTGCAGGCTCACAGGGTGGTGGGGGTGACAGCTTGCCTGGAGTGGGTTCAAGAAAGAAAGGCAAGGGGGAAATTGACCTTGCCCAGTGAAAACTCTTTCAGAAGGCTTTGCTGCAAAAGGAACAGAGAAATGGGGCAGTGTTGAAGAAGGGGAAGTGAGTCAAGAAAGAAGGAACAGTAGTGCTGATGGAAATGATGCCAGAGAGATGAGACATTGCTGATGCAGGAGAGAGTGGGAGGACGGCCGGAGCCACATCGCTGAGCAGGCAATCAGCAAATGAATGAATGTGTGTGAAGCGGTGATAAGAGAAGCAGAGCAAATGGTGGTGCCTATTAGGGACTTAGGGGATCTGGGCAGGGAGGGCTTCTTTGGCAGGTGTCATTTTAGCAGAAACCTGGAGGTCCTGAAGGAGTAAGCCATGTGGATTCTGGGGAGAGAGCATTTCAGGAAGAAGAAACAGTTGGTGCAAAGGGCCTTAGGGGAGACTGGCTGGCGTACCGAAGGGAGAGTGTGGTTGGATCGGAGCGAGAAGGGATCATGGTGGCACTTGTGGGCAAACACCTGTGAAACATGCAGGACCTAGTGGGCCAGTAAGGACTTTGCCTTTTACTCAGCGAGACCCAGGACCCATCACAGGCGTGATGGACTCTGTTTTTGTTTGTTTGTTTTTTTTTTTTTTGAGTTAAGGTCTTGCTCTGTCACCCAGGCTGGAGTGCAGTGGTGCAATCAGGGCTCATTCTGCCTCCTGGGCTCAAGTGGTCCTCCTACCTTAACTTCTCTAGTAGCTGAGATCACAGGCATACTCCACCACACCTGGCTAATTTTCGTATTATTTTTTGTAGAGAAGGGGTTTGCCATGTTGCTCAGGCTGGCCTCGAACTCCTGGCCTCAAGCCATCCGCCTGCCTCAGCCTCCTAAAGTGCTGGGATTACAGGTGTGAGCCACTGCGTCCAGCTGGGCTCTATTCTTCACAGAATCACACTGGTTGCTGAGTAGAGAATGGTATCAGGACAAAAGCAAAAACCGGGAGGTTGGGTGTGGTGGCTCACGCCCGTAATCCCAGCACTTTGGGAGGCTGAGGCAGGTGGATGGCTTGAGGCCAGGAGTTCGAGGCCAGCCTGGGAAATATAGTGAGCTCCCATGTCAATAAAAAATAAATAAATAAGCAAAAGCCGGAGATTAAGCGTTACTGAAATGATCCAGAAGAGAGAGGGTGTTGGTTTGGAGAAGTGCTGGATTCTGCATGTATTTCAAAGGTGGAGCTGGTAGGGTTTGCTAAGGCATTAGGGGCAGAATGTGAGTCAAACGAAAGAGTCAAGGATGATGCCAGGGCGTTGACCTGAGCAACAGGAATCTCAGACATGCCCCTGACTGGGATGAGGCAGGCCAGTAGTCTGACCTTCAGCATGTCAAGTTGAAATGCTTATTTATCCAAGTGGGGATGTCAGATGGGCCACTGGATATTTAAGTATGGGAGAGGTCAGGCTGAGATACGTAAACCTGGGGACAGGTGGAAAACAGCAGGTGCTGGCCTGGCGCAGTGGCTCATGCCTGTAATCCCAATGCTTTGGGAGGCCGAGGCAGGCCAGGAGTTCAAGACTAGCCTGGACAACATGGCAAAACCCCATCTCTACCAAAAAATATAAAAATTAGCCGGGCATAGTGGCGCGTACCTGTAGTCCCAGCTACTCGGGTGGCTGAGGTGGGAGGATCACTTGAGCCTGGGAGGTTGAGGCTGCAGTGAGCTGTAATGGCACTACTGCACTCCAGCCGGGGTGACAGAGTGAGACTCTGTCTCAGAAAGCAAGCAGCAGGTGGCTTTTAAGGCCATCAGACTGGATGAGCTCACTTAGGGAGGGAGTGTGGTAAAGGAAAGAGGTCTGTATGCACCTCATGAGAATATCAACCTGAGAAACCCAGACCTGCCCTCTGCCAAGGAAGAAAGTGGCCCAGAGTTCTGGACTGTCCAGGAAATCACCTGGGGTTGAGGTCTGGAAGGGGCTCCGTTTCTGAAAGTGAAGCCGCCTACATGTGCCTTCCACTGGGTCCCAGGTGTGGGAGAAGGATGGCAGCCCCCTAGAAAGAAAAGAGTTTGCATATTTTGGGTGGCAAAAGAGCTTCACCTGGAGCAGCACTATTTAGGATATTTACATTGGACGTGCTGATTGTGAGGTGCCACTGGGATGGAGTCTGAGAGCAGAAGAGGAGCCACAGGGCCACAGTCTGAGAAAAATCCTGCCTCTATGGCATCTTCCAGGATAGTCTGCTTCCCTGGGGCCACATCATTGATTAATTAATAACGGCAACACGGCCCGGTGCAGTGGCTCACACCTGTAATCCCAGCACTTTGGGAGGCCAAGGTGGGTGGATCACTTGAGGTCAGGAGTTCAAGACCAGCCTGGCCAACATGGTGAAACCCTCTCTCTACTAAAAAAACAAAAAATTAGCCGGGCATGGTGGCACATGCCTGTAATCCTAGTTACCCGGGAGGCTGAGGTGGGAGAATTGCTTGAACCCAGGAGGCAGAGGTTGCAGTGAGCCGAGATCACATCACTGCACTCCAGCCTGGGCAACAGAGCAAGACTCCATCACAAAAAGAAAAAAAAAAGATAATAAGAATAACAGCAACGCTAACATAGCAGTTCCCATGAGCCATGAGGATGTTCTGTTTGTATCTGCATAGTGATTTAATCCTTACCACTATCCTGGGAGTAGATCCGATTATAACCATCCCCTCCCCATTGCCTATGAGAAAACAGGCACCGAGAGGGTACGGGACAAGTGGAGGAGCTGGGATTTGCACCCAAGCGCTTCCTCTATGCTCTTAGCCATGATGCTCTGCTGCCTCAAAAGAACGGCCAGCTAGTGTTAGTAATAATAACATTTACCAATTTCATCGTTTGGGGTTTCATGTAGTCCTTGCAACAAACCTATGAGCTGGGCCCGTGATTCCAGTTTTGCAGAGTGGGGAGTTGGTCACAGAGCTAGTGAGACCAGGCCTCCAGCCCAGCTGGTCCGTCTCCAGGGCCTCAGCTCAGCACCACATCCCTGTACTGCAGGCCTCAGTGGTCAGCACCAGGCGTCCCATGGGGACTTAAGATTCCAAGGCTTTTGAGCACTGCTAGAAGTTTGGGGTAAGATCTTTTACTTTTTTTATATTAAAAAAAATATTTTTTTGAGATGGAGTCTCACTCTTTCACCCAGGCTGGAGTACACTGGTGTGGCCTTGGCTCACTGCAACCTCCACCTCCCGGGTTCAAGAGAACCCGGAGAGGGAGAGCCTCAGCCTCCCGAGTAGCTGGGATTACAGGTGCCCACCACCATGCCCGGCTAATTTTTGTATTTTTAGTAGAGATAGAGTTTCAATCCAGGTGGGAGATGGGGTTTCACCATGTTGGCCAGGCTGGTCTCCAACTCCTGACCTCAGGCAATCCGCCCACCTCGGCCTCCCAAATTGCTGGAATTACAGCCACTGCCCGGCCTGGGGTAAGCTTTCAATGTTGTAACTCCCTCCAGAACCTCATGGCCCATGAAGATGGCCAGGTGGGCCTGGGCCCAGGCTCTGAATGGCCTGCTGCCTCTCTCCTGGACACAGCATTCAACTTCCTGGCTGGGGCTGGGAGTGCAAAGATTTGTTTATTTGTTTCTTTTTTATTGAGACAGAGTCTCACTCTGTCGCCCTGGCTGGAGTGCAGTGGTGCAATCTGGGGTCGATGCAGCCTCTGCCTCCCGGGTTCAAGTGATTCTCGTGCCTCAGCCTGAGTAGCTGGGATTACAGGCATGCGCCACCAGGCCTGGCTAATCTTTTTTGCATTTTTGGTAGAGACGGGGTTTTGCCATTTTGGCCAGGCTGGTCTTGAACTCTTGACCTCCAGTGATCCACCTGCCTCAGCCCCCCAAAGTGCTGGGATTACAGGTGTGAGCCACCACTCCCAGCCTGGGAGTGCAAGGATTTAAATAAAATCTTGTGAAAGTTCAGTTTGGCTCCTTCAGGGACTCGGCCAGGCCGGGGGGCAGCACAGGAGACAGGCTGACTCCCCTGTACAGATGGATGGGGAAACACAGGCAGAGTAGGGACAGGGGACTTACACCAGGTCACACGGGGAGCCTGTGGATGAGGCAGAGGCAGGACTTGGGCCTGGGTCTCTGCGCTAAATGACTCCTGGGCATCCTGCTGAACTCTCTCCCAGAAGGAGATTGGCCTCACATACCCCACTGACCCCTTCCTAGCATGCTTTTTGCCAGACCCGTTGAGACTGGCTGAGGACTGGTTGCCATAGAGATGGCCTGTTAGGCAGTTCTACGGTGGGGATGGGGGATGGGGCAGGATGGGGCAGGACACCGATATGCTAAATACCTACCAACAGTTGGTTAGGACCCCGTCGGCGCGACCAGGGCAGGACGTGCGGCTCCAGGCTCCAGGAACCAGAACGGGGCTGCTCAAGCTGCTGTCGACCATCTCTCAGGACAAGCAGGTGAGGGAGGCCCAGTGAGGACACTTCCAGCTGCCTAGAGCCAGGTGGGTCAGGGAGGCCTGGGCTGGGGAGGCCCTTGAGAAGCCACAAGACCTGAGCTGAGGTCCAGATGAAACTCAGGGAGGCAGGAGTGGGACAGGGACCACAGGGAGGCCTAAGGGCCTTGGGAGAAGCCGAGGGATGACGCCCAGGAGTGACTCCCAGGGATGATGGAGCCATTCAGGGAACACTGCGGAAGGAGCAGGGTTTCAGGAAAGATGAAGACCACCTTGATGAAGACCACCTTGGTTTCTGCCTTGGCTGTAGCAGGTCCAGGGCCCAGTGGGACATTTGGGAGTGCAGTCCAGGGCCCAGAGGTGGCCTAGTGCAATGGTGACAAATCTGGGCTCCACCACTTCCCAGCTGTGTGACCTCAGTTACTCAGCCTCTCTGAGCCTCAGCTTTTTCCTCCACATGATGGGGGTGATAGTGAGTACTGGCCTCCTAGGGTCCTTGGGAAGGTTATGTGTGTTTATGCATGAAAGTCCTGAGCACACAATAGGTGCTCAGCAGGTGGCAGCTGTTGCTATTTTAATATGCAGAACGGAGGTGGTGCTCGGTCGGGCTTTTTGTTTGTTTGTTTTTTTGAGATGGAGTTTCACTCTTGTTGCCCAGGCTGGAGTGCAACGACACAATCTCGGCTTACTGCAGCCTCCAACTCCTAGGTTCAAGCGATTGTCCTGCCTCAGCCTCCCAAGTAGCTAGGATTACAGGCGCAGGCCACCACACTCGGCTAATTTTTTTTGTATTTTTAGTACAGACGGGGTTTCGCCATGTTGGCCAGGCTGGTCTCGAACTCCTGGCCTCAGGTGATCCGCCCCCCCCCCTTGGCCTCCCAAAGTGCTGGGGTTACAGGTGTGAGCACCACACCCAGCCCTGTTTGGTTGGTTTTTATGGTAACGAGGGCCCAGAGGGACCCAGCCAGGCCCAGCCAGGTGCATAGAGGGAGCACCCGGGTGAGGTGCAACACAGTCCAGGAGGCTGCTCAAGCTGGCTGCTCCTCCCCTACTGTCTCTGCCCAGGGCTGCCTGGGGAGTGGTGATGGTGTGCCAAATCAAGACCTGCAGCGGAGGTCTCAGAGCTCAAGGCAGACAGCAAAGAAGGACCGCAAGCCCAGGGGCCAGAGCAAGAAAGGACAGGGCTCTGAAGAGTCTGAAGAGTAAGCAGCAGTGGGATGGGTCAGGAGGCTGTTGGGGGTCAGGGCTCTCTGGGGGCTGGCGCCGACCCTGACCCCCACCCTTTCCTTCTTCAGTCTCTTCCCGCTTCTTCCTCGGAAACCCTCCTTCCCCTTCCAGTGGGCCTGGGAGAGCATCGCCACAGATGTCCGGGCTGTGCTTCAGCCAAGCTCCCCAACCCCTGGCCACCAAGCCCTGCCCATGCCCTCCTCGTTCTCCCAGCGTCAGTCCAGGCGCAAGTCCACGGCCAACCTCCCAGAGGCCCATGGCTGCTGCCGGAAGACAGAGGCGCAAAACCTGAAGGCGAGACAGCAGCTGGGAGCCTGGGGCGGTGTCTCCATCCCTACTGGCAAAGGGGAGCTAGGACCAGAGCCCCCCAGTGGTCTCCAGCTGCCTGGGAGGAGGCCAGGATCAGGATCGGCGTCCGACAAGCAGGTCCAGCTGCAAGGCCTGGGTGCTGAGGAGGCCGAGAGGGATCTGAGTTCTGGGGTGCTGCCCCAGCGCCCCAGGAGGGGGTCGATCTCAGAGGAGGAGCAATTTTCAGAGGCCACAGAGGAGGCTGAGGAGGGAGAACACAGGACTCCCTGCAGAAGGAGGGCTGGTTGTCAGAGAAAGGGGCAGATTTCTGGAGAGGAAGCCTCGGATGAGGGGGAAGTGCAGGGCCAGAGCCAGGGGAGCAGCCCCAGCTTCAACAACCTCCGAAGGCCACAGTGGAGGAAGACAAGGGCCAAGGAGCTGCAGGGGCCGTGGGACCTGGAGAAGCTGCACAGGCAGCTACAGAGAGACCTGGACTGTGGTGAGCATGCGGCTCAGAGCCTGGATTCCCCCGAAGCTACACCGCAGGGAACAGGGAGCAGTCAGGGAGGCAGGGGCTCAGGCAGGCTGGGCTGTGCTCTGGGTGCTGGGGGGGGGGTTGCCTGGCGGGCTGAGAGGGAGAGGGCAGCCCCTGACTTGGTCCCACTGTGGGCAGGCCCCCAAAAGCTGCCCTGGAAGGCTTTGAGGGCTGCCTTCCAGGCCTCCAAGCGGAATGGAAAGGCCTATGCCTCGGGATACGATGAAACTTTCGTGTCTGCCAACCTCCCTAATCGCACCTTCCACAAACGACAGGAAGCCACCAGGTAAGAGGGAAGAGAAGGGAGTGGGAGCCCAGAATGAGAAGTAGAGATGGAGCCACTTCTCCAAGAGATGCTTAGGCATTTGAACTCTCATTCATTTCTTTATTTATCCATTCACCAAACTTTTGGATCATCCATCCATCCATCCATCCATCCATCCATCCATCCATCCACCCATCCATCCATCTATCCAACTACTGATAACATCCACTCAACCATTCATCCATCTCTCTCAATACCTGGCCAATTATCTATTGATACAACCACTTTTATTTCCCATCTTTTGTTCTATCCATCCATTAAATTATTAACTAAGTGATTAATGCAACATTTATTATCTACTCATGGGCCCTTAGGATATAACTATGAAAATACTTGGAATTAGCTGGGCATGGTGACACGTGCTTGTAGTCCCAGCTACTCAGGAGGCTGAGGTAGGAGGATCTCTTGAGTTCAGGAGATCAAGACTGCAGTGAGCTATGATCCCACCATTGCATTCAGCATGGGCAACAGAGTGAGACACTGTCTCTAAAAAAGAAGTTAAGGGGCCGGGCGTGGTGGCTCACGCCTATAATCCTAGCACTTTGGGAGGCCAAGGCGTGTGGATTGTCTGAGCTCAAGAGTTCGAGACCAGCCTGGGCAACATGGCGAAACCCTGTCTCTACTGAAAATATAAAAAATTATCCAAGTATGGTGGTGTGTGCCTGGAGTCCCAGCTACTCAGGAGGCTGAGACATGAGAATCACTTGAACCTGGGAGGTGGAGGTTGCAGTGAGCTGAGATTGCAGCACTGCACTCCAGCCTGGGTGACAGAGTGAGACTCTGTCTCAAACGAACAAACAAACGAACAAAAAACCCAGCCTGGTCAACATAGCGAGACCCCTGTCTCTACAAAGGAAAAAAAAAAAGATTAGCCTGGCTTGGTGGAAAGTGCCTGTAGCCCCAGCTACTCCAGAGGCTGAGTCAGGAGGATCTCTTGAGCCCAGGAGATCAAGGCTGCAGTGAGCCATGATGACATCACTGAATTTTAGTCTGGACAACAGAGCAAGCCTCTGTTTCTAAAGCAAAGGAGACAGTGGGAGCTGAAGGGGAGACTGGAGGCTGTGAGGAGACTGTTGGCAACACTGAGGTGAGGAACCAGGAGGCCCTGTGGATGGAGGGAGGGGATCCATTTAAGAGACACTTAGAGGCTGGTTCAATAGGCCGTGGTGACTGGTGACAGGAGGCATGTGAGGGCAGGGGAGAGTTCATTCAGCATTCTTATAGCACCCCACAATTTTTTTTTTTTTTTGAGATGGAGTCTCACTCTGTTGCCCAGGCTGGAGTGCAGTGGCACAGTCTTGGCTCACTGCAACCTCTGACTCCCAGGTTCAAGTGATTCTCCTGCCTCAGCCTCCCAAGTAGCTGGGACTACAGGAGCCCACCACCATGCCTGGCTAATTTTTGTATTTTTAGTACAGACGGGGTTTTACTATGTTGGCCAGGCTGGTCTTGAACTCCTGACCTCGTGATCTGCCCGCCTCGGCCTCCCAAAGTGCTGGGATTATAGGCATGAGCCACTGCGCCCAGCCACAATTCTTTTTTTAAAATTTATTTTATGTAATTGATAAATAAAAATTGTATTTATGGTGTACAACATGAGGTTTTGAAATATGTTTATATTGTTGAAGGTCTAAATCAAACTAATTAACATGCATTACCTCGGTTTTTTTTTTTTTTTTTTTTTTTTTTTTTGAGACAGAGTCTTGCTCTGTTCCCAGGCTGGAGTGCTGTGGTGTGATCTCAGTTCACTGCAACCTCCGTCTCCAGGGTTCAAGCAATTCTCATGCCTCAGCATCCCAAATGGCTGGGATTACCGGTGCCTGCCAGCACACCTGGCTAATTTTTGTATTTTTAATAGAGATGGGGTTTCACCATATTGGCCAGGCTGGTTTCGAACTCCAGACCTCATGATCTGCCCGCCTCAGCCTCCCGAAGTGCGGGGATCACAGGCGTGAGCCACCACTCCCGGTCTTACTTGATTTTTTTTTTTGTAGTGAGAACACTTAAAATCTACTCTTTTATTGATTTTTAAGTATACAATACATTGCTTTTAACTACAGACACCAGATCATACAATAGATCTCTTGAACTTATTTCTCCTCTCTAACTGAAATTTCTTATCCTTTGACCAACATCTCCCTTCTTCTCCCCACAAACCCAGTGAGGACTTGGTAACCACCATTCTACTCTCTGCTTCTATGAGTTTGACTTTATTTATTTATTTATTTAGAGACAGGGTCTTGCTGTGTTGCCCAGGCTGCAGTGCAGTGGCACAATCATGGCTCACTGCATCCTTGACTTCCAGGGCTCAAGTGATCCTCCCACTTCAGCCTCCTGAGCTCTAGGACTGCAGTCATGAGCCACCATGCCTGGCTAATTTTTTTTTTTTTTTCTGAGACGGAGTCTCGTCTCACTGTTGCCCAGGCTGGAGTGCAGTGGCGCGATCTCAGCTCACTGCAAGCTCCGCCTCCCGGGTTCACGCCATTCTCCTGCCTCAGCCTCCTGAGTAGCTGGGACTACAGGCACCCGCCACCACACCCAGCTAAGTTTTTGTATTTTTAGTAGAGATGGGGTTTCACTGTGTTAGCCAGGATGGTCTCGCTATCCTGACCTCGTGATCCACCCGCCTCAGCCTCCCAAGGTGCTGGGATTACAGGCGTGAGCCACCGCACCTGGCTGCTGGCTAATTTTTAAAATTTTGGTAGAGATGGGGTCCCGTTATGCTGAGTTTGACTTTTTTAAGATTTGGCACATAAGGGAGATTATATGGTATTTGTTTTCCTGTGCCTGGCTTATTTCACTTAACATAGTGTCCTCCAGGTTTATTCATGTTGTTGCAAATGATGGGATTTTCTTCTTTTTAAGGCTGAAGAATGCCATTGTGTATATATACCACCTTTTCTTTATCCATTCTTCTGTTGATGGAATCTTAGGTTGATCTCATATCTTTGCTACTGTGAATATTCCTGCAATGAACATAGGAGTACAGCTACCTCTTCAACATACTAATTTCATTTCCTTTGAATATGTACCCAGAAGTGGGTTGCTGGATCACATAGTAGTTCTACTTGTAATTTTTTGGGGAACCTTGATATTGTTTTCTATAATGACTGTACTAATTTATATTCCCACCAACAGTAAACAGAGATTCCCTTTTCTCCACATCATCACCAACCCTTATCTTTCATCATTTTGGTAATAGTCATTCTAACAGGCGTGAGGTGATATCTTATTATCATTTTATTTTGCATTTCCCAGATGATTAGTGATTAGTGATGAAAAAGACATTTGTATGTCTTTTTTTGAGAAATGTCTATTTGGGTTATTTGCTTATTTTATTATTATTATTATTATTATTATTTTGAGATGGAGTCTCGCTCTGTCCCCCAGGCTAGAGTGCAATGCCACGATCATAGCTCACTGCAGCTTTGAATTCCTGGGCACAAGTGACCCTCTCACCTCAGCCTCCTGAGTAGCTGGGATTACAGGTGCATGCCACCACATCCAGCTGATTTATTTTTTAACTTTTTATTTGTAGAGATAGGTGTCTTGCTATGTGGCCCAGGCTGGTCTCAACCCCTGGCTTCAGGTGATCCTGCTGCCTCCACCTCCCAAAGTGTTGAGATTACAGGTGTGAGTCACCATGCCCTGACTCTTTGCCTTTTTTTTTTTTTTTGAGATGGAGCCTCACTTCGTCACCCAGGATGGAGTGCAGTGGCATAATCTTGGCTCACTGCAACCTCCCCCTCCCAGGTTCAAGTGATTCTCTTGCCTCAGCCTCCTGAGTAGCTGGGATTACAGACGTACACCACGAGGTCTGCCTAATTTTTTTGTATTTTTTTAGTAGAGACAGGGTTTCACCATGTTGGCCAGACTAGTCTCGAACTCCAGACCTCAAATGATCTGCCCGCCTTGGCCTCCCAAAGTGCTGGGATTTCAGGCAACAGCCATCGCGCCTGGCCTTTGCCCATTTTTTGAGTTATTTGCTTTCTTGTTACTGAGTTACTTGAGTTCACATATTTTGGATATTAACCCCTTTTCAGATGTATGGTTTGCAAATATTTTCTCCCATTCTGTATGTCATCTCTGTTGATTGTTGCCATTGCTGTGCAGAAGCTTTTCAGTTTGATGCAACTTCATTTGTCTATTTTAGCTTTTGTTGCCTGTGCTTTCTGGGTCATAGCCAAAAAACCATTGCCCAGACAAGTGTCATTAAGCTTTCTTTTGTGTGTGTGTGTGTGTGTATGTGTCTGTGTGTGTGTGGCAGAGTCTCAATCTGTCACCCAGGCTGGAATGCAGTGGCTCAATCATGGCTCACTGCAGTCTTCACTTCCTGGGCTCAGCTGATTCTCCCACCTTAACCTCCCGAGTAGCTAGGACTACAGGTCTGGTCCACCATGCCTGGTTAATTTTTTGTATGTTTAGTACAGATGGGGTTTAAGGCTGAAGAATGCCATTGTATATATATACCACCTTTTATACACAATATATACACAATATATACCATTGTGTATATATACCATGTTGCTCAAGCTGGTCTCAAACTCCTGGGCTCAAGCAATCCACCTGCATCAGCCCCAAAGTGCTGGGGTTACAGGTGTGAGCCACCATGCCTGGCCTTTTTTTTTGGCTCAAGATTGCTTTTGCTGTTTGGAGTATTTTGTGGTTCTATATTAATTTAAAATTGTTTTTTCTATTTCTGTGAAAAATGTCATTGGAATTTTGATAGGCTTGCATTGAATCTGTAAATTGCTTTGGATAATATGGACATTTTAACAATATTAATTCTTCCAAAGCACCCTTCATTTCTTTTTTCTTTCTTTCTTTTTTTTTTTTTTGAGATGGAGTTTTGCTCTTGTTGCCCAGGCTGGAGTACAATGGCGTGGTCTCGGCTCACTACAACCTCTGCTTCCCTGGTTCAAACAATTCTCCCGCCTCAGCCTACTGAGTGGCTGGGATTACAGGCATATGCCACCACGCCTGGCTAATTTTGGCATTTTTAGTAGAAACAGGGTTTCACCATGATGACCAAGCTGGTCTCAAACTCCTGACCTCAGGTGATCCGCCTGCCTCCACCTCCCAAAGTGCTGGGATTACAGGCATGAACCACCGTGCCTGGCCTGGAAGCAGGAGACTTCTAGAAAGAGTAGGGAAAGGCCTTGAGCTGGGACCGAGGGCTGAGCCTCCAGGGCAGTCTCTGTCATGGACTTCCATGACAAACCCTACTCCCAGGACACTGGCTCTGGACACTGCAGCCCCTCCCCACAGGCTTCCATATTCCCTTATCCAGCCCCTGGCCCTCCGTGAGGCTCCTGCTGCCCGTGAACCTCTCATTCCCCTTCCCTTTCTCACCCAAGGAGCCTGCTGCAGGCCTGGGAGCGGCAGCGGCAGGAGGAGCGGCAGCAGGCCGAGCTGCGGCGGGCCCGGACACAGCATGTACAGCGGCAGGTGGCCCGCTGCCTGGCAGCCTACGCACCCAGAGGGAGCCGGGGCCCTGGGGCGGCCCAGCGCAAGCTGGAGGAGCTGAGGTAGGGAGCCTGGGCTTCGGGAGGCCTGGTTGGGAGAGGGCAGGGAGGCCATGTCAGGTCTCAGTCTACAGGACCGAAGAGCACCAGCCCTCGCCTTCCCTGGGGCTAACCAGGCCACTTCACCGCGTTTCCAGATAAGGACGCTGAGGCATGGGGAGAAGGGGTCTGTCGAAGGCCATCCAGTTAATAATGACAATCTCTGCAGCTGTTGAATGGTCAAGGTTAAAATATTCTACATGTATGATCACACTTTCAAATCTTCATTTTCTGATTTCCAATGCCAGACATGCTTGTTATAAAATTTCAAAGATTACAGAAATAATGCCTGGAGAAGGTGAACAGCCGTGTGACCCCACTCTGGGAGACAACCATTGTTCACAGTCAGCTGAAGAGTCGCGTTTTGTTCTCTTCCTATATTGTGACCATTTTCCTTTTTTTTTTTTTTTGAGACGGAGTCTCGCTCTGTCACCCAGGCTGGAGTGCAGTGGCACGATCTCGGCTCACTGCAATCTCTGCCTCCCAGCTTCACGCCATTCTCCTGCCTCAGTCTCCCGAGTAGCTGAGACTACAGGCGCCCGCCACCACACCCAGCTAAGTTTTTTTTTTTTTTTTTTTGTATTTTTAGTAGAGACGGGGTTTCACCGTGTTAGCCAGGATAGTCTCGATCTCCTGACCTCGTGATCCACCCGCCTCAGCCTCCCAAAGTGCTGGGATTACAGGTGTGAGACACTGCACCCGGCCATGACCATTTTCCTAATAAGCAGATTTGTGGGCTAACCTTTTTGGACTCCTAACAGGTCCGTGAAGCAGGGAGTATTGCTGCTGGTGGGCCAGGTCAGGTTCTTCCCTTGGCCGCACAAAAGAAAAAGTTTATTGCAAAGCAAAGGCCACCTTGACCAACATGGTGAAACCTCATCTCTACTAAAAATACAAAAATTAGCCAGGTGCGGTGGCACATACCTGTAATCCTAGCTATTCGGGAGGCTGAGGCAGGAGAATTGCTTGAACCCGGGAGATGGAGGTTGCAGTGAGCCGAAACTGAGCCACTACACTCCAGCCTGGGCGACAGAGCAAAAACTCCATCTCAAAAAAAAAAAAAAAGCCCACCCTGAGGACTGCTCAGAGGGAGAGATGGCAGCTTGTGCCTTAAGAGGAATTCCTTTTATGGAAGTTGTTTATACCTAGTCACAAAATACTGGTGAGGTCAGGTATGCAAAGGTGGACCTGTGGTGGGTGCATGCGCTCAGCATCTGCATGCTCCAACATGCATCACATGTAACATTAGCATATACAATCTCTACCTAGGGGTGTGTTTTTTTACCATCAAAACGAGGAAAATGTTGCTATAAGCTAAACCTTGAGCCTAGCTGTGTATGCAGAACCCCGAGAAGTCCTTAGCTCCCTCCAAGGCAGGAATTTGTAGCTAATAGCTTCTTGGGCTTTTGGTGCTGATTGGCTGGAGATCGGGGAAGCTACATTATGAATAAGGGGCTTTTTTTTTTTTTTTTCCTGGGCTGTGCTAGGTATCAGGGAACTTGTAGCCATCTGGTATCCCCTAAGACTGCTTATCTTGCAAAAGAGTTAGGTACTCGGCTGTACGCCGTGGCTCACACCTGTAATCCCAACACTTTGGGAAGCCGAGGCAAGTGGATCACCTGAGGTCAGGATTTCGAGACCAGCCTGGCCAACATAATGAAACCCCGTCTATACTAAAAAAAAAAATACAAAAATTAGCTGGGCGTAGTGGCGCGCGACTGTAGTCCCAGCTACTTGGGAGGCTGAGGCGGGAGAATCACTTGAACCCGGGAGGCGGAGGTTGCAGTGAGCCGAGACTGCACCATTGCACTCCAGCCTGGGTGACAGAGAAAGACTCTGTTTCAAAAAAAAAAAAAGAAAAGAGTTAGGTGCTGATGCACGAGGGCACAAGGGCTGCAGAGCTCCTGCGAAAGGAGCCCCTGGGGCTTCATACAAGGGGAAAAGTCAGTATGGCCCGCTCACCTTACTATCCTACCTTGGTATCTCCACCTGCATAACCCCACCGGTGAGGAACCTGAGGCTCAGAGATCTTCAATAATTTGTCAAAGGTCATGCATGGGCAGCAGAATTGGGTTCCAGCCACGATGCTGCCCTGCCTGAGCACTCAAATCCTCCGCTTTTAGATGAAAGGCACCAGGACCTTCCCCCAAGAGCCCAAACCAATGACACATGTAACACAAATAAATCAAATAAATATGACCAAAACCAGTGCCATTGATTTGAGCACCTCCTGGGTGCAGCGGGCGCAGGGCATCTTTTTCTGCACCCTGTCTCCTTTGGTCCGTGGCAAGTGGGGTGAGGGTCCTGCCCTGCCTTAAGGCCACTGACGGCTCAGCGGGGTTCTTATCACCTACTCTTTGAGGCTCAGTCTTTTTTTTTTTTTTTTTTTGAGACAGAGTTTCGCTCTTGTTGCCCAAGCTGGAGTGCAATGGCGCGATCTCGGCTCACCACAACCTCTGCCTCCCGGGTTCAAGCGATTCTCCTGCCTCAGCCTTCCGAGTAGCTGGGATTACAGGCATGCGCCTCCACGCCCGGCTAATTTTGTATTTTTAGTAGAGACAGGGTTTCTCCATGTTGGTCAGGCTGGTCTTGAACTCCCGACCTCAGCTGATCCGCCCGCCTCAGCCTCCCAAAGTGCTAGGATTACAGGCGTGAGCCACCGCGCCCGGCCGAGGCTCAGTCTTAATCACCCCAGTTTTACAGATTTGGAAACAGGCTCTGAAAGGTCAAGTGTGTTTTGGGGGACTGCTTGGGCCAATGTTTAGGGGGATCCTTTCTCCTTCCCAATCTTGCTCTGTTGCCCAGGCTGGAGTGCAGTGGTGTGATCTCAGTTCACTGAAACCTCCATCTCCCAGGCTCAAGCAATTCTCCTGCCTCAGCAACCTGAGTAGCTGGGACCACAGGTGCGCGCCACCACACGTGGCTAATTTTTTTGTATTTTTGGTAGAGACAGGGTTTCACCATATTGCCCCAGCTGTCTCAGACTCCTGACCTCAAGTGATCTGGCTGCCTCGGCCTCCCAGAGTTTTGGGATTACAGGCGTGAGCCACCGCGCCCAGCCAAGTGTTTTGTTTTCACAGTGAGGCAGGAAGTGTAAGGTTCAGAACTCCAAGTGGCAGGTGCAGCAAAAAGAGTGATTCAACCTCACTCCTTTTACTTTCTATTTGAGAGGGCTAAGGCATAAGTAGGTATCTCCCATGCAGTCTCTCAGCCATTACAGCCTATGAACTTCGCTGTCTGAGCGGAACAGGAGACTCTTTCCTGCCTAGGAAGGGCAGGCACAAAAGAGGTTGTCCTGTGGGAGGGAGGGATGTGTCTCCTTCCATTCTGAGATGATGGACGGGGCTGACACCCATAGGCACCACTTCCCTTTCTGCTCAGGGCTCCTGTCATTGTTTTTTTGAGACAAAGTCTCGCTCTGTCGCCAGGCTGGAGTACAGTGGTGCGATCTCGCCTCACCATAACCTCCAACTCCCCGGTTCAGACGATTCTCCTGCCTCAGCCTCCCAAGTAGCTGGGATTACAGGCGCACGCCACCACTCCCAGCTAACTTTTGTATTTTTAGTAGAGGCAGGGTTTCACCATGTTGGCCAGGATGGTCTCGATCTCCTGACCTCGAGATCTGCCCGCCTCGGCCAGCTCCTGTCACTTCTAACAGAAATAGCATAAAGTATCCAGCAGGAAAAGTGCACACAATATCACAGAAAAGATAGGGACTGCCAGCTCATTTGCCACCTCCCCTTGTAACTGCCATAAATTCCTTCCTAAATGGTGAAAGCCGTTTTTGCAGTAACTTGTGTTCCTGGCCATGGGTTTTCAAGTCCATGTCTTTTTCTCAATGAAGGACGGTACCTTCCCTGGCACAGGGCCACAGCAAGGGTGGCATGGCCCAGCAAGGCTGAGTTTTTCCACCGGGCCCAGCACAATCGCTGAGATCCCAGTACAGGTCTTGGGGTCTTGTCTGTGTCTCCCCTCCCCTCCTGTCATCTTGTCTGCGTCTTCCCTCCCCTCCTGTCCATGGGTGCTGCCTCCACACCTCAAGGCCTCTCTTACATGCTTCACAGATGGATGCCTGGTCCCATGTGGGTGTGGCTCGAAGGCCCCTCTTGCTGCTAGAGTGCTCTCTTCATGAGTGGCAGTGATACTCAAGTTTGTCAAACAGACACATTTCTGACAAGTGCACAAACTGGGTTTTGGGTTTTTTGAGACAGGGTCTTGCTCTGTTGCCCAGGCTGGAGTGCAGTGGCACAATCTCAGCTCACTGTAGCCTAGACCTCCGAGGCTCAAGCGATCCTCCCACCTTGGCCTCCCAACTACCCAGGACTACAGGTGCATACCACCATGCCTGGCTAATTTTTGTAGAGACAGGATTTCACCATGTTGCCCAGTCTGGTCTCAAACTCTTGGGCTCAAGTGATTCACCCTCCTTGGCCTTCCAAAGTGCTGGGATTACAGGTGCGAGCCACCACGCCTGGCCAAATTGGGTTTTTATAAATGAAAATTGTGCTTCCTCAGTGGAACCCTGATCTCTCAGGGGTGTGTTTTTTAAATTTGAAACATTTTTTTTTTTAGTTTCTCTGTCCCATTTTCCAAGCTGTCTGCTTACAAGAACCACAGAGAATGCTGGCAAGCTTGTCCGATCCCTACTATAGCACAGTGAAGTAAACTGAGCCCAGAGCCAAGAGCCCAGAGAGAGGCCTCACCCAAAGTCACACAACCAACAACCACAGCTCCCCCTCAAGGGAAAGAGGATGGGGAGGGGAAGCTATGTAAGCACGTGTCTGGAAGCTCAGAAGCCAGCACTGGCCCCTTTCCCATGGGGGTGGCACAGGAGGATGGGCAAACCCCAGCTGCACAGGGCTCGGCCCCTCACTTCCCAGCTGCACAACTTTGAACAAGTCCCTCAACCCTCCTGATCCATCCGTAAATTGGGTGAATAATTTCCACCTTGGCTGACTTCACAAGGAATCCAGGCAAGAATGGGAATGAAACAGCTTTGTAAAGGTGAGGGTGAGGACATGAATATCAAGTCCTTAGTGAAGATAAGCGGGCTCAGGAGTGGAGATCAACAGTTGTGTCCATGGTTAGCTGCACAAAGGCCTGTCTCCCCTGCAGGCGCCAGGAGCGACAGCGCTTTGCTGAGTACCAGGCGGAGCTGCAAGGCATCCAGCACAGGGTGCAGGCCCGGCCCTTCCTGTTCCAGCAGGCTATGCAGGTGAGGCTGGCACCTGGGCAAGCACATAGCTGCCCCCTGTGAAGAGCTGGCTGAGTGGGTAGGGAAGCAGGATGCAAGTAGGTCCCTGCAGATAGGATCCCAGGGCTGCTGCCCTCTGGAATCCCTGGGACCCCCTCAGTAACCCGAGCCCCACCTTGCCCTCGGCAGCCCTGGTGCAGAGCAGGAAGCTGTCTTCTCTCTCCTCAGGCCAATGCCCGGCTCACCGTCACTCGGCGCTTCTCCCAGGTGCTGTCAGCACTGGGGCTGGATGAGGAGCAGCTGCTGTCTGAGGCAGGAAAGGTGGACAGAGAGGGCACCCCCAGGAAACCCAGGTGAGTCTCCCCGTCAGGTCAAGAACTGACTCTCCCATGCTGCTGCGGGAAGGGGCGCCCACACCAGCACTCTGGGCTCTGGAGGGCCTCCCCCAGGACAGGCAGAGAGCCCAGAGGAAGGCAAGGCCAGGGTTGTCATTCCTACTTCTCAATGAGGAAACTAAGGACCTGAGGGGCAGGGCCTTCTTTAAGGACACAGGAGCGAACAAGCAGCAGAACCAGTCTGGGACTCTGCAACCATCTGAGCGGCCACACACCAAGTCCCTCATTAGGGGCTGGCACCACCACGCTGGTCACCCCATGCCTTAGAATAACCTGGTACAGAGCAGCGATTATGAAGCCCACTTGACAATAAGGAAAGTGAGACTCGAGAAGAGTCACTTTGCCCAGGATCACACAGCAAGCCAGCACTGAAGCAGGGTTTGAAGCCACATTGTCAGTGGTTTCCTTGGGCATGGGGGTGGGAGCTGCAGAGTCAGGGGCCTCTATCTGTGTCTTGAAGGAGCCACAGGTCAATGGGGGTGAGAATGGAGCACTCTCCTCAGAGGCCCCCAAGGACAGAACCCACCGGCAGCCAGCCTGACAGGCACTACAACCCCAGCCTGGACCCGGAGTGCAGTCCCTGAGATAAAATTAAAGGCTTTATGGCAAACACAGTGTGGGATTTCTGGTGGTGGGGGTGGTGGAAGCTACGGGTTGGAAGTTGGAGGTGGCAGGTGGGTGGGCAGCAGGCTTAGCTCTGTCCCCGCACCCCCTCCCCACCAGGAGCTTTGGCTCTTTTGGTTCCCCCCACCCAGTACACACAGCCCCTTCTCTGCTCCTGAGGAGTGGGGACATCTCGAAGAGCAAGAGCTGTGACTTCTCCACCCCATCTCCAATGTATATGTTGGGTCCTATAAATTCAAGCATGAATAAGATGAAATGACTCCTGCCTCTGAGGACGCCCAGTGAGTGGGAGAGGGGGTGGATCCTTAAAGGGGCGCATACGACATAGCCTAACACATGCTGAGTTGCGCCACACAGGGAGCCACAGACCAAGCAACCATTGGGTGAGGGGAGGGGTTTCAGGAGAGATTGGGATTGTGTGCACTGGGCTTTTTTTTTTTTTTTTTTTTTTAAGACAGAGTCTCGCTCTGTCACCAGGCCGGAGTGCAATGGTGTGATCTCAACTCACTGCAACCTCTGCCTCCCAGGTTCAAGCGATTCTCCTGCCTCAGCCTCCTGAGTAGCTGGGACTACAGGTGTGCGCCACCACACCCAGCTAATTTTTGTATTTTTAGTAGAGGCGGGGTTTTACCATGTAGGCCAGGATGGTCTCGATCTCTTGACCTCGTGATTCGCCTGCCTTGGCCTCCCAAAGTGCTGGGATTACAGGCGTGAGCCACCGCGCCCGGCCTGCACTGGGGTTTTAAGTCCCAATAGTTTTAAGTTACGGCTGGTCTCCTCAAGAAAAAAACTCATACACACAGATGTGCCACATTTTGCATTCAATTTCAGGGGTTCCAGGGATACACTGACGCCCATGTGGAGCTCCTAAACAATCTTAACAGTTCACGGGGCCAGGTTTTAAAAATCCAATCCAGGGCCAGGTGCAGTGGCGCATGCCTGTAATCTCAGCACTTTGGGAGGCCAAGGCGGGTGTATAGCCTGAGCTCAGGAGTTCGAGACCAGCCTGGCCAACATAGTGACCCCACCCCCTACCCCCGCTCCCCACCAACCATCTACAAAAAAATACAAAAATTAAAGGGGCGTGGTAGCGTACGCTCGTAGTCCCAGCTCCTGGGAAGGCTGAGGTGGGAGGATCACTTGAGCCGAGGAGGTCGAGGCTGCAGTGCGCTGTGATCACGCCACTGCACTCCAGCCTGAGCAACAGAGTGAGATCCTATCTCAAGGGAAAAAACAAAACAAAACAAAAAAAAACAGGGAACGTGGGAAGGAAGCGTTCCCTGACGATACTGGTTATAGCGGGTCTGAAGCTGGGCTGTGGAATTGGAGATCTCGGGAAAACAACACCCGTTGGAGCCACGACCCTAGGAGTCCACTAAGCGAGCGCCCATTGTAGGAGGGAGGTGTCTACGGAAAGACCGTGAGGTAGTGAACACCCCGTTGCCGGTGAAGTGCAAGCGCAGGGAGGCCGGGGAGGAACTTCCAGCCACGAAGACACTGACTTAATGGGCTCTAAGTCCTTCCAGTTCTGGGATCCCACCTCCGGGTTAATTCCGCTTCCCTTGAGGAGCGCATGCGCAATGGGACCACTCGCTCAAAGAAGCCAGCCGACCCGAGACGGCGCGAATGGGCAGTCGAGCGCTGATCCCGGCCTTCCCATGAGCCTCTGGGGCAGGCTCCAAGGCGAGCGACGGAAGCAGCCGCTCTTAGTTTCCGGCAACACGACAGCGGCTGCCGAGCGACCCGGAAGTATTCCCATTTTGCGTTGTCTGGGCTCGGCGGCAGCCGGGCTCGGACTGGACGTGCCACTATGGGGTCGTCCAAGAAGCATCGCGGAGAGAAGGAGGCGGCCGGGACGACGGCGGCGGCCGGCACCGGGGGTGCCACCGAGCAGCCGCCGCGGCACCGGGAACACAAAAAACACAAGCACCGGAGTGGCGGCAGTGGCGGTAGCGGTGGCGAACGACGGAAGCGGAGCCGGGAACGTGGGGGCGAGCGCGGGAGCGGGCGGCGCGGGGCCGAAGCTGAGGCCCGGAGCAGCACGCACGGGCGGGAGCGCAGCCAGGCAGAGCCCTCCGAGCGGCGCGTGAAGCGGGAGAAGCGCGATGACGGCTACGAGGCCGGTGAGGAGGCGGGGCCTGCGCAGGGGGCGGGTCGGGCAGGGGTCCCGGAACGCGTGGGTCTGGGTGTGCGCGCAGTGTCAGCGAAGCTCTTCAGGCCAGGAAACCCCCAAGCTGTCTACCAGCTCTATTAAATAGTCTTTCTACGGGATCCCTTGAGCCCAGGAGTTAGAGGCTGCAGTGAGCTGCGGTCCCGCCAGTGTACTCCAGCCTGGGCAACAAAGCGAGACTCTGTCTCAAAAAGAAAAAAGTCTTTCTACGGTTGTTTGGGATTAGAGGTTGACTTTCTCCACTTAGCTGCTTGAGGACAGAGGGCTTCTGTTTTCCTCAGTTGTCTGGTACAATCAGATTCTCAATAAATATGTTGAATGAGTGAATGAAGTAGTGTCAGCATATACAGAGGCAAGAAAAACCTGGTATTGGACGAATCGTGTAGGGCGCATGGTAGAGAAATGAGGAAGTAAGATAGACAGGGATGTGAACACAAAGGACCCTGTACTGTAGGCTCTGTTAAGAACTGTAGATTGTCTTGAGGATAGTAGGGAGCCATGGATGTGAGTTGAGGAGTGAGTTGCTCAGATCCGTATTTTGTAAACATCACTGGATTGAGAATTTAGTCAAAGGTAGTCAGGACTGGAGACCAGGAAACCAGGAGGGCTATAGGCCAGGGGAGGGCTGATGGTGGCCTGCACCAAGGCAGCAGCAGTGGGATTGAGAGAAGTGGACAGGTTGGAGAGGTGTTTTGGAGGAGGAATGAACAGAACTCAGCACTTGTATGAGGGTGGGAAGAAGGAATGGAGGATGACTCCTTGAATTTTGGCTTGAGCAGCCAGATAGGTAGTGGGTGTCATTTCTACTGAAATTGAGGAGTAGGGAAGAGAAGCAGATTTGGAGCGGGTGTGGGGGGAGATAGTTCACTTTTGGGGTTGTCAAGGTTGATGGTAATGGGGAAATCCAGAGTTTGGACTGGATAAAGCCATTGGGAGTCAGTATCTGGGTGGCCAGTGAAGCCCCTGAAAGACTGTGACATGAGAAGAGGGGGTCAGGACTAGAACCTGAGAAATGCCCTTATGTTAGTAGTAGGCAGAGAAAGATGTTAGCAAAAAAAGGAGACAGAGTAACCAAAAAGGCAGGAAAACCTTTGTGTCATGGGAACTTTGGGAAGAGTATTGTTAGAAGGAGGGAGTGATCAGCAGTCCCACATACCACAGGAGATCAAGCAAAACCAGAACCGAAAAGAACCCACTAGATTTAGAAACGAGGAGGCTGGTGACCTTGGGGAGCCTGGAGAGGTTGGGATCCACGGCCCAGGTGGAGAGAGAAGCCTTTAAGATAAAGGAGAAGGTAGGATGCGGGATGGGAATGCAGGAAAGGAAGAGTTGTTTTTTTGTTTTGTTTTGTTTTGTTTTTTTGAGACAAAGTCTTGCTCCATTGCCCAGGCTAGAGTGCAGTGGCACGATCTCAGCTCACTGCAAGCTCTGCCTCCTGGGTTCAAGCAATTCTCCTACCTCAGCCTCCTGAGTATCTGGGATTACAGGTGCGCACCACCGTGCCTGGCTAATTTTTATATTTTTAGTAGAGACGGGGTTTCACCATCTTGGCCAGGCTGGTCTTGAACTTCTGACCTCATGATCCATCTGCCTCGGCCTCCCAAAGTGCTGGGATTACAGGCATGACCCACCATACCCGGCCCAGACCTTGTCTCTTAAAAAAAATGAAAGAAAAAAGTAGAGGGCAGAGTGGTGACTACAGCAGTTTGGATGTCTTGGGTCAGGAAAGGAAGGTGCACAGAAGAGGCAGGGCTCTGAGACTGGACCCGGGCAGAGGAGCTGCTGGGGAGCTTGGGTGGAAGAAGCTGCTGTTTTCTGGTGTTTCAGCAGGCCCAGGTGCTGGTGAGGGGCCCTCATTTTTGATCCTGCAGCTGGAGCCAACGATGCTGGCTTCTTGGCCCTGTGTTCAGCTCCTGAGCCATGCTTCTTCTTGTTCCAGCTGCCAGCTCCAAAACTAGCTCAGGCGATGCCTCCTCACTCAGCATCGAGGAGACTAAGTGAGTACTGTCTCCCTTGTTTCTACTTTGTTTTTCTAAGAGAGGTGGCTCTGGGGCCAGCACGGGGGAGGCTTTCTCACATGAAAGTGTGCTAATCAGAGTTGGAAAGATTGTTTAAATCATCTTAGCCAACAGTTGACTTATAGAAGAGAAAACTAGAACCTAAGAGTAAAGTGGCATTCACTGGTTAGACGCAGACCAGGCTGGCGCCCATGTTTCCTGCTTTGGAGGCCAGGGCCCTTCCCAGTGTCCTAGGCTGCCTGGGGCAGACTCTGTGTTTGGGACCACTCACTCCCACCCTGTTTCTCCTCCTGTCTGTCTGGAAATGCACATGGCACCCTGTGTCTTTAATAGCCCCTAACACTTGTATCTCTTGTTGTCAGCAAACTCCGGGCAAAGTTGGGGCTGAAACCCTTGGAGGTTAATGCCATCAAGAAGGGTGAGTATGGGGCTGAGGATAGGGTTTGGGGGAAAGAGGCCATCTGAAGGGATCTTTGAAGAAGGTGGGGTTAGAGGGCAGGTTCAGCACTGTTTAGTGGTCTTACACATGCATATTTGCCGGAAGGCATGAGGTCCCTCCTTGCTGGTATAATGGGGATCTGGGGCTCCGCCTGCTCTCTGAGTTGGAGCTGTGGCCGTCGCATACTCACTCTGGCTGTGAGGAGTTGTTAGATGGACTGGAAGATGTGCACACTTGCTGCAGACTGCGCTGTGCGGGGGTGGGTTTCTTGTTTTTCTTTAAAGCACGATTTGAGGGGCTTTGGAAGCCACAGAGGGTCCTGTCGTGCTGCATGGGTTGGCCAGGAGTGTGGGGACGAAGTGGGAGCAGGGAGGTGAAGGATTGTTCCTTCCTGTCCTGACCCCTTCTGGCCCCCTGAGCTGGAAGGGGGCAGGGTGAGTGGCTCCCTCCTCTCCCCACCAGCCATGGGCGGGCATAGCCTCATGTCTGGGCCCCCCTTCCAGAGGCGGGCACCAAGGAGGAGCCCGTGACAGCTGATGTCATCAACCCTATGGCCTTGCGACAGCGAGAGGAGCTGCGGGAGAAGCTGGCGGCTGCCAAGGAGAAGCGCCTGCTGAACCAAAAGCTGGGGTGAGGGGTCCTGGCCAGGGCAGGCAAGGGAAGGGCTGGGGAGGCCACCATCCTTGGCTGCCTCTTGAGTGGGGTGGGGAGCAGGAGCTGGGCTCCTCGAGCATCACTTTCTCCCCTCTTCAGGAAGATAAAGACCCTAGGAGAGGATGACCCCTGGCTGGACGACACTGCAGCCTGGATCGAGAGGAGCCGGCAGCTGCAGAAGGAGAAGGACCTGGCAGAGAAGAGGGTGAGCACCTGGGCAGCATGGCGTGGTCGCCTAGTGCTTCTGGTGGCCTGACGGCACTGAGGCAGGGGCCGACCCCAGAGAGGTGAGACGGGGCTTGGAGAGGGGAAGGGCCGTGGTCAGTAGCATCCACTTTGGATTCTCAGCAGCTTTCCTGCAAGGCCTGCCCTTTTTGCACTCCGCTTGGTAGAGCCCTGAGTGTTTTCTGGTGATGCTGAGTGGCCTGAAGTCCTAGGTCACCCCTCCCTGTCCCGTAGGCCAAGTTACTGGAGGAGATGGACCAAGAGTTTGGTGTCAGCACTCTGGTGGAGGAGGAGTTCGGGCAGAGGCGGCAGGTGAGGCTGCAGCAGGGGTGGTACAGGGGGCACTGGTGGCCTCGCTACCGGAATCCCGAGGTTGGGTGCGTGGAGGGAGGTTCCTGACTCGCTGATTCTTCCCTTAGGACCTGTACAGTGCCCGGGACCTGCAGGGCCTCACCGTGGAGCATGCCATTGATTCCTTCCGAGAAGGGGAGACAATGATTCTCACCCTCAAGGACAAAGGTAATGCGAGCTGGGTGCCCTGGGTGGGGGCACAGCCTCTGCTGAGTTGCGGACAAGTGTGAATGGCCACTGCTCTGTGCTGCCCCCAGGCGTGCTGCAGGAGGAGGAGGACGTGCTGGTGAACGTGAACCTGGTGGATAAGGAGCGGGCAGAGAAAAATGTGGAGCTGCGGAAGAAGAAGCCTGACTACCTGCCCTATGCCGAGGACGAGAGCGTGGACGACCTGGCGCAGGCACGGCCTGGGCAGGCTGGGTGGCGGGGGCTGAGGTGTAGAATGTCGGGAATGGGGGCTCTGAGGAGGTGGTGGCTCAGTGGCTTTTCAGGAGCCAGCCTGGGTCCCAACCTGTACCTCTTGCCTTGCAGCAAAAACCTCGCTCTATCCTGTCCAAGTATGACGAAGAGCTTGAAGGGGAGCGGCCACATTCCTTCCGCTTGGAGCAGGGCGGCACGGCTGATGGCCTGCGGGAGCGGGAGCTGGAGGAGATCCGGGCCAAGCTGCGGCTGCAGGCTCAATCCCTGAGCACAGTGGGGCCCCGGCTGGCCTCCGAATACCTCACGCCTGAGGAGATGGTGAGCCCTCCCGTGCCTTATACTCGGGGTCACGATTCTCCCTCCCTCTGGGGCTCCTGCCCTGCCCGCAGGCACTGAGAAGACAGGGCGAGTATTTGTGTTCACAAAACGCTTGGCCTCGCGGGCGAGCACTAAATGGCAACCGGGGGAGGCACCAGGTGTGGATGGGTCAGGGCTGCTGAGCCAGATGGGCCCCAGTCTGTTTCGGCTCTGCCATGCTGCCAGCTCGTGCCTTGGATAAACCATTTAACTGTGAGCCTGGGGCACCCCATCTGGAATGGCAGTGACAGGAGCCGCCTCCTGAGGTTGCTGTGAGGATGAGTGACAGCGTGGGTGAGGGGTGACTGGAGAGGTGTGCGTGGATTCTGTCCACAGGGTGACTGTGTGAACGTGAGGTAGACAGCTGGTGCGGTAGGCGTCTTCCTCAGTGGGTAAGAGCAGGACTCTGGAGCCAGACTGCCCAGCTCTCCCACCTAGGAGCTGGGCAACCTTGGGGAAGGTACTTAACCTCTCTGTGCCCCAGTTTCCCTAGCTCACCAGTGGAATTGAGATAGTAACCACCCCACATGTTGCTCATGTGTGGGAAGCGCTCAGGACACTGGCTAGCACAGAGGAACACCAAAGAAGTGTTCACTCTCGAGGGCTTGTGGCGACCTGCCTTTCTGTGGCCCCCGCTCCATGTCTCGCCCCTCTTCCCTTAAGGTGACCTTTAAAAAGACCAAGCGGAGGGTGAAGAAAATCCGCAAGAAGGAGAAGGAGGTAGTAGTGCGGGCAGATGACTTGCTGCCTCTCGGGGACCAGACTCAGGATGGGGACTTTGGTTCCAGGTGGGCTTGGACACGGTGGTGGGGCGAGATGGCTGGGCTGGGGTGGCCTGGGGACCGGTGCTCACCAGAGAGGCCTCCTTCCCTCAGACTGCGGGGACGGGGTCGCCGCCGAGTGTCCGAGGTGGATGAGGAGAAGGAGCCTGTGCCTCAGCCCCTGCCGTCGGACGACACCCGAGTGGAGAACATGGACATCAGTGATGAGGGTGAGGGCCCGGCCAGGGGGTGGGAGGGGCAGGGACAGGAGCCGCGGGTTGGAGGAGATGGTCTGAGCAGGCATCCCCTGTGTTTCCCCCAGAGGAAGGTGGAGCTCCACCGCCGGGGTCCCCGCAGGTGCTGGAGGAGGACGAGGCGGAGCTGGAGCTGCAGAAGCAGCTGGAGAAGGGACGCCGGCTGCGACAGTTACAGCAGCTACAGCAGCTGCGAGACAGTGGCGAGAAGGTGAGGCTGGGCGTGGGCGGGCCTAGGGCTACCAGTGCGTCAGCAGTCACCTGTCCTCACGAGCACCTGTGTCATAGGCGACAGCCACATTCCTGTCTGAAGCCTCTTTTCCATTTGTTTTTTGTTTTCTGGGTGTTTTTTTTTTTTTTTTTTTTTTTGAGACAGAGTTTCACTCTGTCGCCCAGGCTGGAATGCAGTGGCGCAGCCTCAGCTCACTGCAACCTCCACCTCCCAGGTTCAAGTGATTCTTATTCCTCAGCCTCCTGAGTAGCTGGGATTACAGGCGCGCGCCACCAGACCCGGCTAATTTTTATATTTTTAGTAGAGACGGGGTTTCACCATGTTGGCCAGGCTGGTCTCCAACTCCTGACCTCATGATCTGCCTGCCTCTGCCTCCGAAAATGCTAAAATTACAGGTGTGTGCCACCGTGCCCAGCCCACTATTCTGTTTAAAGTCATGTTTTGCAAAAATTTTTAGATGCCTGCTTTAGTAGGGGATCCTTTCCTCGCCTCTCTCTTCTGTGCATGTTTGTTGAATGCCTGCTGTGAGTAGTGCATTGTTCTTGGGCTGAGAAGGTCATTGGTGAACAGGACAGCCATGGGGCCCTGGGCTCATGGAGCTGGCTTTCTAGAGTGTGTGGGGGAGAGCGTGGGGAGCAGCAGTGACTTTGTTAATGCAGGAACGGTAATTTCTGATGGTGGTGGGAGCTGGGCACTCAGTAAACCAAGATAACGTGCCGGGGGTTGGGATCTTAGATGGGAGAGTGCAGGGAAGACCTTTCCAAGGTACTAGTTCATCTGAGACTTGAGTCACACAGAGGAGCCAGCCTTGCGGGGGGTTAGGGGTGGCAGCAGGTGGACAGGCTGGCATTTAGGCAGTAGACCAACCAGCAGGTGTCTCAGGAGAAGCGACCTTAGAGTGCCTGAGGGCCAGGGAGGCTGGAGCAGAGCAGAGAGTGAGGGGTGGCGTGAGCTGAGATGGAGAGGTAGGGGGCCAACGCAGGGGGAGCCTTGACCCCATGGTTGTCGCTGCCCCACAGGCACAGTGGGCCGGGCACTGCTCACATGTTCTGTGTTTGTTGATTCATTCCATCCTCCCAGCAACACCCTATGAGGAAGGTTCTGTCATCTCCATCATTCCAGAGGCCACACTTTTAGCCCTACCCCACACTTCTCACCTAGGAAGAAGCCAAGAAAGCGTGTCCAGGAGAGGGAGCAAGGGAGGGAAGCTTCTGATACTACTGGGAGGCAAAGTGGGGACAGTTGCAGTGGATTCAGGACCCGGAGGACAGGGGAGTTGAAGAAGTGAGGGCTGAACCCGGGACGGAGGCCAGGCTTACTGTTGAAGGGCTGGAGAGGACGTATTTGAGGTTTAAGGACATATGGTCTCTGTTAGGCACCTTGGATGCTGTGCTGTTATAGGGAAAACAGCCAAGACAGTCTGTAAGTGAGTGGGCGTGGCTGGGTTCCAGTAATACTTTATTTCTAAGAACAGGTGTTGGGACATAGTTTGCCCGGCTAAAAAGGAACAGAGAAATGGGGCAATAGGCTGACAGGGCTGTTTTACGACTGAAATGAACATAAGGGTTTCTAGCCCCGTGGATCTCAGCCTGCCTGCACATTAGACTCACCTAGGAGGTTGTTTTTGTTGTTGTTTTAAGAAACAAGGTCTCGCTCGGTTGCCCAGGCTGGAGTGCAGTAGTGCAATCATAGTTCACTGCAGGCTTGAACTCCTGGGCTCAAGGGATCCTCCTGCCTCAGGCTCTCAAGTAGCTGAGACTACAGGCATGCGCCTGTGGGTCTCAGTGTGTTGCCCGGGCTGGTCTCAAATTCCTGAGCTCAAACGATCCTCTCGCTTCCACCTCCCAAAGTGCTGGGGTTACAGGCATGAGCCACCAGGCCTGGTGTAGCCTAGAAAGTTTTTGTTGTTGTTTGAGACGGAGTCTCGCTCTGTCACCAGGCTGGAGTGCAGTGGCGCGATCTCGGCTCACTGCAACCTCCACGTCCCGGGCTCAAGCAATTCTCCTGCCTCAGCCTCCTGAGTAGCTGGAACTACAGGTGCATGCCAGCACGCCCAGCTGATTTTTGTATTTTTTAGAAGAAACAGGGTTTCACCGTGTTGGTCAGGCTGGTCTCAAACTCCTCACCTTGTGATCCACCCTCCTCAGCCTCCCAAAGTGCTGGAATTAGAGGCATGAACCACCACACCCGGCCACTTAGAAGGTTTTTTAAACATATGAGCCACACCCCACACACTGTGCAGGCAAAAAAGTGGAAAGCCTATCACAGTGAACACCTTTGTCCTCTAGAGTCAGTAATTATAAACATTGTTACAGTTCTTTTCTTTCTCTTCTTTTTTTCCTGACCACTGGGAGTTGCAGATATCATGACACTGCATCCTTAACGACTTCAGCAGGCATCTGGCGAAATCAGGGCCTTCTCCCGCATAGCCACACTGCCCTAACAAGCCCATAAATGCTGTAAAACAGCAGCTCGCATGTCAACATTTTCAGTTATCCCCCAAAATGTCTTTTTAGTTTTTTGTTGTAAGCAGCATCCAATCAAGTTTCCCACCCGCAAAGGAGCCTTTTCTGACTACCGGAGATTCTAGAGTATGTGGGAGACACATTTATGACGGAAGAAGAAAAAGATCTCGGCAGGCGGTGCTGGGGCCTAGAGTGCAAGTGGAAGGTGGGCTTGAGTGAAGCCAGCTCGTGTCGTCATTTATTTCGGGAGGGAAGGTGGGGAGGGCACAGCAGCTGTGGGTGACCTTGTTTAGGGGAAGTCAAGGCAGCCCATGGCCGATTGTTCTGGTGTTTTCCAGTGAAGAGGTGGCAGAGGTGGTGGTGCAAAGAGACGGGAGATGCTGTTCTGGAGAGTGGAGAGCAGATACACCCCGGGAGAAGAGCAGGCCTGCCAGTGGCAGTGTGGATGGTGGGATTCATGAGCTGAGGAGGGGGATGGTGGGATTCATGAACTGAGGAGGGGGATGGTGGGATTCAGGAGCTGAGGAGGGGGATGGTGGGATTCATGAGCTGAGGAGGGATGGTGGGATTCATGAGCTGCTGAGGAGGGGGATGGTGGGATTCAGGAGCTGCTGAGGAGGGGGATGGTGGGATTCAGGAGCTGCTGAGGAGGGGGATGGTGGGATTCATGAGCTGCTGAGGAGGGGGATGGTGGGATTCATGAGCTGCCGAGGAGGGGGATGGTGGGATTCATGAGCTGCTGAGGAGGGGGATGGTGGGATTCATGAGCTGCTGAGGAGGGGGATGGTGGGATTCATGAGCTGCTGAGGAGGGGGATGGTGGGATTCATGAGCTGCTGAGGAGGGGGATGGTGGGATTCATGAGCTGAGGAGGGGGATGGTGGGATTCATGAGCTGAGGAGGGGGATGGTGGGATTCATGAGCTGCTGAGGAGGGGGATGGTGGGATTCATGAACTGAGGAGGGGGATGGTGGGATTCATGAGCTGAGGAGGGGGATGGTGGGATTCATGAGCTGCTGAGGAGGGGGATGGTGGGATTCATGAGCTGAGGAGGGGGATGGTGGGATTCATGAGCTGCTGAGGAGGGGGATGGTGGGATTCATGAGCTGCTGAGGAGGGGGATGGTGGGATTCATGAGCTGAGGAGGGGGATGGTGGGATTCATGAGCTGCTGAGGAGGGGGATGGTAGGATTAATGCCCCGAAGCAGTGGATGGTGGGATTGAGGATTGGGTTTTCTAGGGAGGAGGGACAAGGCAGTTAAGGGTTTCACAAAGGAGAGGTTCTGTTGATTTCCCCCTGAGTCTAAACTGGGTAACGAGGGACATAACAGAGAATGATGGGTGTGAGGACAGGGCCTGGAGTCGTGATGTGGTTGAAGAATTACTGGATTGAAGTTAATACAGTCAATGAGCTAGAAAGAAAGGCTGGAGAGGACAGAAAGGATCCTTGGAATTGAGGGGTTGTTTTGTTTTGTGATAGTGTCTCACTTTGTCACCCATGCTGGGGTGCAGTGGCTCTATCTCAGCTCACTGCAATTTGCACCTCCTAAAGGTGCTCTGTCCACATGCAGTCATTGGGGGTTAGGGCTTCCCGATATGAATTTAGGGGGTACACAATTCCTAGATAGGACAATATATTGTCAAGATGTCCATCTCATGTAGTTCATTTCTAGGTTAAATGCAACTCCAGTAAAAATCCCAATAGGGATTATTTTGGAAGCTGGAAAACTGATTCTGAAATTGGATAAAGTAGGGGCATTGTGGCAGTGTGGGATTGCATAAGGATAGACTAACAGAACAGAGAGACCAGACAGCGGGGCCCCGAGACAGAATTGTGTCCCAGTGGGAAGAGTCGCTCGTCAGTGCAGCGAGTGGGCGTGGGACAGTCAGTTATCTATTTGGGGAAAAAATGAAATTGGGTTTGTACCTCACACCTTGCAGATAGATTAAGAACTTCAAAGTAAAAACTTCACATTTCGGAATCAAATTAAGGAAATTACATTTATAACTTTTTGGTAGAAAAGATCTTTTAAGTTGTCAGCATAGCCAAGGCAGGAGAATTGCTTGAGGCCAGGAATTTGAGACCAGCCTGGGGCAACACAGCAAGACCACCCCCCAACCAACCCCATCTCTAAAAATGTTTTTTTAATTAGCTGGGCATGGTGGCATGTGTCTGAAGCCTCAGCTACGCCGGAGGCTAAGGCAGGAGGATTGCTTGAATCTAGGAGTTCGAGGTTATAGTCAGCTATGATAGACTATAGCTGACTATATCACAGATAGCTATGATAGCCTGGGTGATAGAACAAGATCCTGTCTCAAAAAAAAAAAAAAAAACAAGAAACCCACAGGTTCCATGGGTGAGTTTCTTCAAGAAACCATGAAGAAAAAGGTGAACATGTAACTACATAGAAATTGAGAACGTGGCCGGGCGCGATGGCTCACGCCTGTAATCCCAGCACTTTGGAAGGCCAAGGCGGGCAGATCACGAGGTCAGGAGATGAGACCATCCTGGCCAACACAGTGAAACCCTGTCTCTACTAAAAAAAATACAAAAAAATTAACCAGACGTGGTGGCGGGCACCTGTAGTCCCAGCTACTAGGGAGGCTGAGGCAGGAGAATGGTGTGAACCCAGGAGGTGGAGCTTGCAGTGAGCCGAGATCGCGCCACTGCACTCCAGCCTGGGTGACAGAGCGAGACTCCGTCTCAAAAAAAAAAAAAAAAAAAAGAAATTGAGAACGTAAGTTTTTTGTTTTTTGTTTTTTTACAAAACATACCATGAAGAATATAAAAAGGCAGACCAAAAAGAGAAGGTATTTGCCCATATATACCACCAAGAATGGGTTGGTGTCAAGAGTATACAAACAGACAAAACAAATCAACACAACAGAAAAATAGGCGAAAGATGTAGATAAGACAGGCAGTTCACAGAAGAGAAAGCCTAACTCACCAGGAAAATACCCGGTGAATCCAGTTTCAGGAGGGATCACAGAAAGGTGAACCAAAACAGTGAGGCACCTGCCACCTGCCAACAATTCCGCAGAAAGGTCCAAGCCTGACAGTAGCGAGTAGGAGTAAAGGACATGGAGCGGCCAGAGTCCTCAGCCACGCTACTCATAGCCATGGGCAGGAGTCTAATCAGTTGAGAGGGAATGTGTGCGTGCCCGGGGCCCACCCCACACCTCTCCCGAGTGTGCCCATGTGCACCAGGAGACATTGTCAGTGGGCCTGCAGCCGCAGTACTTGGGACAAAAAAAGTCCATCCTCAGTGGGCTAGAGAGCCAGATCAAGGAGCATCCAGCTCACGGGCTGTGATTCCATAGTGGAAACTGATGAGCTACAGCCATGTGCATCAGGGTTACTCTCAGGGGCACAGATTTTTTTACAAAACAAATCACAGAAGAGTCATACAGTGTGACTCAGGTTATAGAATAATTAATACACAACAAAATAACTGTTCAGGGGCAGGTCCTTATGTGCCAAAGCCATGAAGACAAGCCGGTGAGTCATGACCATGGATGGGGAGGGGACACTCAGGTCTGGGCAGGGCATTAGTGATGCTGCCCCAGCCCCAGGGAGAGGGACATGGGTGTGTGTTTAGTTACTGTTTTAAAAACTATATCAGCGGCTGGGTGCGGTGGCTCACACCTGTAATATCAGCACTTTGGGAGGCCTAGGCAGGTGGATCACAAGATCAGGAGATTGAGACCATCCTGGCTAACATGGTGAAACCCCCTCTCTACTAAAAATACAAAAAAAAAAAAAAAAAAAATTAGCCGAGCATGGTGGTGCATGCCCGTAATCCCAGCTACTCAGGAGGCTGAGGCAGGAGAATCACTTGAACCCGAGAGGTGGAGGTTGCAGTGAGCCAAGATCGTGCCACTTCACTCCAGCCTGGCCAACAGTGAGACTCTGTCTCAAAAAAAAAAAAAAAAAAAAAAAAAAAACCATATCAGCCGGGTGTGGTGGTTCACACCTATAGTCCCAGCACTTTGGGAGGCCGAGGTGAGTGGATCACTTGAAGTTGGTTTCGGGACCAGCCTGGGCAACATGGTGAAACCCTGTCTCTACTAAAAATACAAAAATTAGCTGGTTGTGGAGGCATGCACCTGTAGTCCCAGCTACTCGGGAGGCTGAGGCAGGAGAATGGTGTGAACCCAGGAGGCGGAGCTTGCAGTGAGCTGAGATCGCGCCACTGCACTCCAGCCTGGGCGACAAAGTGAGACTCTGTCTCAAAAAGAAATAAAAATTAAAAAACAAACAAACAAATGTTCCTGGATGTCCTGGAAGACTTTTTTTTTTTTTTTTTTTTTTTTTTTTTTTTTTTTTTTTGAGACAGGGTATTGCTCTGTTGCCCAGGCTTGAGTGCAGTGGCAAGATCACGGCTCACCATAGCCTCAGCCTCCAGGCTCAAGCAATACACCCACCCCAGCCTCCCAAGTAGCTGAGACTACAGGCATACACCACCATGCCTGGTTGATCTTTGTATTTTTTGTAGAGACTGTGCTTCACCTTATTGTCCAGGCTGGTCTCGAACTCCTGGGCTCAAGTGATCCTCCAGCCTCGGCCTCCCAAAGTGCTAGGATTATAGATGTGAGCAACCACCCGGCCCCTGGAAGAATTTTTTTTTTTTTTTTTTTTTTTTTCGAGACGGGGTTTCACTCTTGCCCACTCTTTTGAGTGCAGTGGTGTGATCTTGGCAGCCTTGATCTCCCAAGCTCAAGCAGTCCTCCCACCTCAGCCTCCCCAGTAGCTGGGACTATGGGCGTGTGTGACCACAATGTCTAATTTTTATGTTTTTTGTAGAGATGGGATTTGGGTATGTTGCCCAGGCTGGTCTCGATCTCCGGAACTCAAGCAATCCACCCGCCTCAGAAGATATTTTTTAAAAAATGAATGTAATATAAAATGAAAGAGGGGTGCAGAAGTGGACATAGTGACTCGAACCTTCACTGAGGAGTGAGGACTTTGCTGTCTGGGCTGCAGGGTTGAGGGAGAAGTTTTTTAAAGAGGGGAGATGGTAATCATTGTGTGTGGCTGGGCATCTGCGACAGGAGGGAAAGCAGAGGGTGCTGGTGGCCGTGTGGGGGTCGCTGGATTCAGTGCTGGCAGCATGAGTGAGTTCTCTTCCCATGTCACGGAACCTGCTTTCTTGGTGAAGCAGGAAGCGAGAAGCTGGGCTGTGGGAAGTCAAGCGTGGGCCACCTCACCACCCTGCGGGTTCTAGAAGTGCTGTCTAGAGTCCTGAAACCGGAGTTTGTCGGGGGAGGGGCGGGTGGCAGGAGGGAGCCTGGAGGAAGGAGTTTGAGGCTGAGGTAGTGTGCGAGGGGCTTTGGAGGGGGATTGGCACAGGCCTGGTCAGGAAGGCCCTGTAGGATGTTGGGTATTCATTCAAAGGGCATCCAAACCCATTGATGGGTTTGGAGCAGAAGAGTGACCCCAGTGAAAGAGGTGCAGAGTGGAGTTAGGAGGCAGATAGCAGCTGGGCCTGCATGGGCTGTGGGCGTGGCCTGTCTGGCTGCTGCCAGGGAGGACCCTTAGGTTCCTGGGTCTCAATGGCATCACCCCAGAAACTGCTGGGTTTGCCCACAGCTGCTCCCTCCCCCAGGTGGTGGAGATTGTGAAGAAGCTGGAGTCTCGGCAGCGGGGCTGGGAGGAGGATGAGGATCCCGAGCGGAAGGGGGCCATCGTGTTCAACGCCACGTCCGAGTTCTGCCGCACCTTGGGGGAGATCCCCACCTACGGGCTGGCTGGCAATCGCGAGGAGCAGGAGGAGCTCATGGTGCGTCTGGGGCGGCCCCGCCCTCTGCTTCCCTCGGCTGGGTGGGCTGGCTGGGTGGGCTGGCTGGGGCCGGGGCCGACCCTGGTCTTTTATGCCCCAGGACTTTGAACGGGATGAGGAGCGCTCAGCCAACGGTGGCTCCGAATCTGACGGGGAGGAGAACATCGGCTGGAGCACGGTGAACCTGGACGAGGAGAAGCAGCAGCAGGATGTGAGGGCCGCGCCGCTGGGGGGTGGGCGTTTGGGGGCGCTCAAGCTGGAGATGAGCACCGGGCTCGGTGTCTAGAGCCTCAGCCTCCTCATCCAGAGTGGGCTCTGCAGACCTCCCACGGCGATCTGAGGAGTAAATGAGGAAATTAAATGTTGTGGAGGGCTGGTGCCTGGCAGGTGGTGACCAGTGGGTGGGGCTGAGAAGAGCCGGTATGGCCTGCTAACCACCCCCGCCATGTGTCCCGTAGTTCTCTGCTTCCTCCACCACCATCCTGGACGAGGAACCGATCGTGAATAGGGGGCTGGCAGCTGCCCTGCTCCTGTGTCAGAACAAAGGTAGGGAGCTCAGGGCAGCCATGACTTGGGTGGGCTTGGGTGCTGCTGCAGGTGCAGGCAGGGCCCCCTCCGGTCCCCTCTGCTGCCCCTTTCTCTCAGTCCCAATGCTGGAGCCAGCTGCCCGGCCCAGAGCCACTCCTTCCCCTCCACTGTGGCATCTGTCCGTCTGCTCTGCCTTTGAGGCTCCACACCTGCTTGGGGAAGGAGAGGGGAGTTGAAACTGTTCCAGCTGTGGCACAGAGAGCCCTGGTGTTAGGACCCCAGCTCTGCCATTTCCCTGGCCAGTGACCCTTGGCAAGGGGCTCATTTCTGCATCTTTGCTTTGCCTGTAGAACAGGCCTGATGGCTTTCCAGAGGCAAGGAAAGGGAGATGCCCCCACAGGGCCTGCTCTGCCTTCTCAGGCGGCCCTGGAGCTGTGGCTCTCGAGGGGTTGGGAGTCTCACAACCCCTCCATCCCTAGGGCTGCTGGAGACCACAGTGCAGAAGGTGGCCCGGGTGAAGGCCCCCAACAAGTCGCTGCCCTCAGCCGTGTACTGCATCGAGGATAAGATGTGAGTGTGGTGGGGCCTGTGCAGGGCTGAGGGGCCTGTGCCAGCTCGGAGCTTCGGGACCACAGCAGGCGGCAGCTCCTCACACTAAGGCCTCCTCTGTCTCGGGCCAGGGCCATCGATGACAAGTACAGCCGGAGGGAGGAATACCGAGGCTTCACACAGGACTTCAAGGAGAAGGACGGCTACAAACCCGACGTTAAGATCGAATACGTGGATGAGACGGGCCGGAAACTCACACCCAAGGAGGTGAGCAGGGCCTTTTGCAGGCGGAGGCCCGGCCTGCCACAGGGAGGCCAAGCCCAGGGCCATGCAATGCCCCAGGGTCCTGGCTCCACCAGCCTCTGGCTGGGGGCCTGATGAATGCCACGGATGGGGAGGGGGCCCTCAGGGCCGAGGAGGGCTGTGCCTCAGTTTGTCTCTAGTGGGCACAGCAGTCTCTTCGCAAGCCTGGCAGGAGGGTCAGACAGGCACTCGGGACCTCTGCCCTCCTGTCCTCACCTGCGTGAGCCCTTCACTGGCTTTCCTGGCCCGCAGGGCCATTCCAGCGTCCAGGCCCTTCCAGCACTCTCGCAGGCCGCCCGACCCTCCTGCCCTACCACTCAGCTGCCCCCTTGCTCTCTGGGGTTTGTCTCCCTCCAGCCCCAGCGTCCAGGCCCAGCCCCTGCGTGGCAGGTCTCCAGGTTCCCCATGCTCTGCCCCCATGGCAGCGCATCCACTAGCCAAGCTGGTCTCCCGGCCTCTGCTGGGGCCCTGCAGGGTGCCAGCGTCTGTGCTCTTTTCCCATCTCCTTCCCACTGCACCCCAGGCCTGGCATTGGGGTCAATCAACACCCGCCCTGTTATTATACACCTTGTGGGCACAGGTGGCTCCGGCCCCACCCAGGGCCCTGCATCTCCTCTCATGCCCCGCGTCCCCAGGCTTTCCGGCAGCTGTCGCACCGCTTCCATGGCAAGGGCTCAGGCAAGATGAAGACAGAGCGGCGGATGAAGAAGCTGGACGAGGAGGCGGTGGGTGCCCTTGGGGACATGGGGGGCCCTGTGCCTGCCGGGGCAGGGGTGGCTGGTGTGTGGGGCCTGCTGCAGCCCTTTCTGAGTGGCCCCGACCCCTCAGCTCCTGAAGAAGATGAGCTCCAGCGACACGCCCCTGGGCACCGTGGCCCTGCTCCAGGAGAAGCAGAAGGCTCAGAAGACCCCCTACATCGTGCTCAGCGGCAGCGGCAAGAGCATGAACGCGTGAGTGGCTCGAGGCTGATGGGGTAGGGTGTGGTGGGGAGGGGTGACGTGGCCTGTGCCCGCCTCTGCAGCCTCACGCCCCTGTTCTTCTCTGCAGGAACACCATCACCAAGTGACAGCGCCCTCCCGCCCCGGCCCTGCCTCAACCTTCATATTAAATAAAGCTCCCTCCTTATTTTTTCCTCCCTGGTCGTGGTACAGATTCCAGGGTTGGATCTTTGGTTGGGTGTGGCACAGAGTCTGGCTCCTGCTAGGTGAGACCTGGCCATCAAATGACACAAACAACTAAACGATGGAAGAGAGAGCGAGCCCGGGTCCTGTAAGGCTCCTTCCTTCTCCCCTGGCTGTCGGTCACACCTCTGCAGGGCCGGCTCTCTGATAGAAAGTGGAAGGCGGTTTTAGAAACTCATCACCCTGCTCTCTCCTGGCCTCGGGGGCTGCACAGGTCACTGTCCTGGAATGTCTCCCGGTCAGGGCAGCCCAGGACTGCCCAGCCTGGTGGGCTGGGGATTGGGCTTTGGGTAGGGCACAGGTGCCACCTTCTGTCCTGGCTGTCCTGTGCCACCCTGGTCTGTGTCTAGAGGAGTGAAACTCCCAGGGTTGGGCTGGGAGTATTTGGTGCACGCGGTATGGGGAGGGCTGAGCCCAGTGCCTCCTGGGAGACTTGTCCCGTGTACAGTGACCCAGAAAGATGAGATTCCTTGGCCTGAACTCTGTGATAGAGTGTGACTGAGCTGCTGGGGGACATGTGAGCCTCAAATCCATAGAAAGACAAACGGCCACCTTGGGTGCCCAGGATACTGGTGCCCCGCCCCACGTACACCCACATACTTCCCAGATGGCTCCCACATTTTAAGATTTTAAAAATGAAACCAAAAAATAAATTGAAGAAAACTGTAAACTTTAAAGAATAATCAGCTGGGCGCAGTGGCTCATGCTTGTAATCACAGCACTTTAGGAGGCTGAGGCAGGAGGACTGTTTGAGCCCAGGAGTTTGAGACCAACCTGAGTAACGTGGCAAAACCCCATCTCTACCAAAAATACAAAGATTAGCCAGGCGTGGTGGTGAGCGCCTGTAGTCCCAGCTACTTGGGATGCTGAGGTGGGAGGATCACTTGAACCTGGGAGACACAGGCTGCAGTGGGCCCTGATTGAGCCACCACACTGCAGCCTAGGTGACAGTCAGACCCTGTCTCAAAAAAAATAAAAAAATTTTAAAATAATCTTGGGGTGAGGAAACTGTAGACAAGGTGCAAAACCCAGTAGCCTGAAAATGCATGGTTGGCATTGACGCTGTCGCTTCTGCACGGCTAGAGCTGTGGGGCTGAGTCTTAGCCTGAAAATGCACGGTTGGCACTGACACCATTACTTCTGCGCAGCGGGAGCTGCGGGGCTGAGTCTTTGGGTGCCCTTCCTTGAGCTCTGTATTCTCTATAGTTTGACATCTGACTCTTGATTCTGTTTTCACCTTGGCTGCTTCCTTGGCTTCCTCAGGAAGGGTGTCCTGGGGTGTCTAGGCTGGGACTAGGACTTGGGGCAGTCACAGTCTGTTTCTCTCAAAAGCCTAGGAGGAGGCTGGGAACAGTGGCACATGCCTGTAATCCCAGCACTCTGGGAGGCTGAGGTGGATGGATCACTTGAGGCCAGGAGTTCGAGACCAGCCTGGCCAACACAGTAAAACCCTGTCTTTGACTAAAAATACAAAAAAAAAATTAACATGTAGGCCGGGCGCGGTGGCTCACGCCTGTAATCCCAGCACTTTGGGAGGCCAAGGCGGGTGGATCACGAGGTCAGGAGATCGAGACCATTCTGGCTAACACGTTGAAACCCCGTCTCTACTAAAAATACAAAAAATTAGCCGGGCGTGGTGGCAGGTGCCTGTAGTCCCAGCTATTCGGGAGGCTGAGGCAGGAGAATGGCGTGAACCTGGGAAGCGGAGCTTGCAGTGAGCTGAGATTGCGCCATTGCACTCCAGCCTGGTCGACACAGCGAGACTCCATCTCAAAAAAAAAAAACATGGCATGATGGCAAGTGCCTGTAATCCCACCTACTCAGTAGAATCGCTGGAGCCCAGGAGGTGGAGGTTACAGTGAGCCGAGATGGTGCCACTGCACTCCAGCCTGGGTGACAGAATGAGACCCTGTTTCAAAAAAAAGGAAGCCTAGGAGGTGCTTCCAGGGTTGGGACTGGGCAGTCAGGTGTCCCTGGCATGGACCCCAGGCCCTGGCCTACTGTCCAAGTCACACCTTGACGTCTGCAGGAAATGGCCCATTAGGAGGCTGTCAAAGCTGCTGTCACAGCTGAAAATGACCGCAGCCTGGGCTAGAGCCCAGGTGGAGCCAGGGTAGAAAAGACCAGCTTCAGCTCTGCAGCCGACTAACTTTCTGGCTCTAGTAACTGGGCAGACTACGTGGTGAACCAGGGGCCTCCTCGTTCACGCCATCTTGCTTCCTCTCTGCATCTCTGGCTCTTGGTCCTAGCCCAGAGACTTCCCTTCTCTGCCCTGGTGTACTCTGCTCTGCTCCCCAGCTGTGTCCTGCCCATGTGCCCAGGGCTGGGAGGGGTTGGGGACTACCAAATCCCTGGAGGCCTGAGCCCCCAGAGCAGACAGAACCCAAGGCGGCTTCCCACCTCTGCTGCTCGGTAGCCGGACGACACCAACGGTGCTTCCCCTGCCCTCAGGTACCTGAGGGGCAGCGATGGCTCAAAGGCTGCCCTGAGGGTCAGTGAGCCCTCAGCCAGGGCCTCAGCCAGGTGGGTGGCACTCAGGGAGGACAGGGTGCTTATGTTTGCCCTCTATGTTTCCCTTCACTGCTGCCTGACCTGAGGCAGGTCACCAAGTCTCTGTCTTACCTAGAAAATGTGTGTGTTGAGGGTGGGGGGCGTGATCTCAAGACTTCTAGGGCCACCCTACTGCATAGTTGAGGACTGATCCTTCCACAACTTCAACAAAAATGTACCGAGCATCTGCGAGCGCTGCCTAAGAACCCAGAGCAAAGCCGGACAGGCTGCCTGGGCCCGTGGGGCATGGGCCCTAAGAGCAAGCAGCCACTGCGCAAGGGCACAGCCAGGTGTGAAGGATGGGACGAGGCCCAGCTCCTGCCCTCCCAGGGCCCATCTCTCCTCGTGATGGGCCTTCCGGGTGTGGTGATGCCAACCCCAGCCCACAGCCCAGCAGTCCAGTGCTGTGTGGCCTTGGCTCTGAGCAAGACCAGGATGGGGTCCCCCTCTTGCTCTCGGGGCCTGCCCTCTCCTGTGCCCACCCCCTGCCCAGGTCCTCCAGGCTCCTCCAAGCCTCTGCCTGTGGCCCCAAACCTGCCCCACCCAGCCCCAGGCAGGGCCCTGCCTCTTCCTCCACAATTCAGAGATGCTCTGGAGGGTGCAGGCAGGCCCTGCCAGCATGGGCTCCCTGTGGACCTGGGAAAAAGTGCCCTTCTGGGCAGTGGACGCAGGCCTCAGGAGCACAGCCTGGTGGGCAGATTCACCCCCATTCATCCTACAGCGTGGTCCCTGGCGCCCCTCAGTGCCAAACCCACGATTGCCCTGGGGCTTTAGTTCCCTGCCCTGCCTTCCCCAGCTGGTCCTGTCATTGTCCCTTGGCATCCTCAAGAAGGGCTCAGCCCAGGTGTACATTGGGCAGTGGACTGAAGGGGACAACCAGGGTGAGGACCTGGCTTTGCTGGTGTCGGGTCTCTGCGTTTCAGTGCCATGGGTGGGAAGGGCAGGCTGGTCCCAGGAAAGTGGGGATTCAGCAGTAAGTTCCCAGGAGGAGCAGGATTAATTGGCTGGAGTTCCCAGAGAGACCCACCAGCAGCCACGTGGACAGTGGAGAGCAGGGTGGGGCTGAGGACCCTGGCAATGCAGAGGTTGCTAAAAAGATTTTCCGAAACCGTGACACTGTTTAGAACCCATAGGAGAAAAATGATAGCTACTAAGATTTAAAAAACAAAAAAACAAAAAAACAAAAAAAAAACTACAGAACCCATAGGAAAAGTTGCAAGCGATACAAAGTGTTTCCCCTTGAACCATTTGACAATCGGTGGTCAAGGGGATTCCGTACCGCCCCAACTAAGTGTGTGTTTCCTGCAAACAAGGGCGTTCTCCCACATAAACTAACGCCACCTAGGACATTGGGAAAAGTACCGTTGATGCGTCACTTCCACCTCGTTTTAGACCCCAACTGTCCTAATGTCAATTTTTTTTTCTTTGAGTCGTAGCCTTATTTATTTACAAGCACTGGATGAGTCCCTGGCCACCCCCCAGGACAGAGCAACCCTACGCAGCCCCAGCGCAGTTAAATACAGTTGGGAGCTAGGGGACTGGAGGGAGGAATTAAGGGAAATACAGGACTAGGGACACATACTCTGTTAAGTGGTCACATACGGGCCAGATCCTGTAGTCTGCAGAGCCATGGCTGTCACCACCCCCACACCAGGACATGAAAGGTAGGGAGAAGAGCCTGAGGGAGCCGAGGCAGGCCCAGGGGTGCCCACCCGTCGTGCCCTAGAATGTGGAAGGGACAGGAATGGCTCTCAGGGAGTGTATGGGAAGGACGAGGCCAGAACTGTCTTCTTACGGGACCCAGTTTTAGGAAGAACACCTGGTTTGCTTTTCTGTAAACACAGCGGCCTTGAGGGAGCAGCTGCCCAGCAGAGGCTCTGCCTACCCCAGACCCGAGCACAGTCTAGCTCCTTCCCACCTCTACCCAGAAAGGATGGCAGCTGCTGGCTCCCAGCTCCCTTGAAGGGACCAGGCACAGTCTGTGAGTCCTCATGGGGCTCAGGAGAAGCTCTGGACAGGGTGGCTGACCTTCAGGCAGGCCCGAAAGAGGGCCTGGCCCAAACACAGCACAGCCAACAAGATGACAGACACCAGGCTGCATGGAGGCCTCCATGTCGCCCTGCATGCTTCCCTGAGCCAAAGCAGGTAGCAGATATGTCACTTCCACGGATATCTGCACCCATAGATGACACTTTCCAACAGTGAGGGTGACATGTGAACTCTGTCCATGGAAGAGTATTCCTGCAGTGCCCACGGATGGCCCTGACACCCACCTGAGGTTCTGGACCCCACAGTGATGATTCCTTTGCAGTAGGGCCGAGGGCAGGTAACCTGCTGGGAAGTCACTTTGCAGATGAGACAGCTATGAGGACTTCAGACATCTTTCTCCCTCGGGTGCGTTCTGGATTGGAGCAGCTTTGTTGCAGGTACTGCATTGACTACAAGCTGATGAGTTCTGCCTTCCACCTTGATGAGCAGTGGGCACTCTCACTCCCCAGGCTGGTCAGGGTGAGTAGGGGGCTGGGTGTACCTCATAGAAGGGGGTATGCCTGGGGTGGGGCAGGTTTACTGGCTTCACTCAATGGTACAAAGGGGGTCAGCATCTCTGGGCCCAGCCCCACTCCCATCCCACCCCACTAAATCATTGCCAAGGGAAGCCTCTCCATCTGCGGCCACCACTAGCAGGTCACCAGCCTAGTAATATCCTTTTTACTTTTTTTAAGACAAGGTCTCACTGTGTCGCCCGGGCTGGAGAACAGTGGTACAAACATGGCTAGCTGCAGCCTTGACCTCCTGGCTCAAGTGATCCACCCACGTCAGCTTCCTGAGTAGCTGGGACCACAGCTGCATGCTATCATGTCTGGCTAATTTTTTTGCAAAGACAGGGTCTTGCTATGTTGCCCAGGCTGGTCTCAAAATTCCTGGGCTCAAGCAATTCTCCTGCCTCAGCTTCCCGAAGTGCTGGGATTGCAGTACTAGCCACACCCAGCCGATAGTAGGTTTTAGCAAAAGGATTCAGTTCAGGCAACTGCACCCATTGCAGTTCTGGCCATGAGCCACCACACCCAACCAGAATTATTTCAAAAGATTTTAAGATAGAATATTTTGACCTCACATCCCTAGTAGGATATCTATTAAAATTTTTTTAAATTAACATAATGAAATCTTAAACACATTTAATAGTCTTATTGTTAGTAATAATAATGATGATATTGGCTGGGCATGGTGACTCGTGCATGTAATCACAGCACTTTGGGAGGCCGAGGCAGGAGGATTGCTTGAGGCTAGGAGCGGGAGACCAGCCTGGGCAACATTGCGAGATCCCCATCTCTACAAAAAATTTAAAAATCAGCCAGGCATGGTGGCATGCACCTGCAGTCCCAGCTACTCAGGAGGTTGAGGCAGGAGGAGTTGGAGACTGCAGTGTTCTAGGATCATGCCATTGCACTCCAGGCTGGACGACAGAGCAAGACCCTGTCTCAGAAAAAAACCCAAAAAATACAAAGAAAAGAAAACTGAAGCTGTGTAACAGGTACAATGGGATTCATTATTCCATTCTATCTACTTTTGAGTATGTTTGAAAATTTCCATTGTAGAACTTTGTTTAAAAAGAGAGAACAAGAACATGTTGGCTTAGCAACAGAAAAGCATACATATGTTCAGCTAAAGACATGAACAAGAATGTTCTTAACAGCACTATTTATAACAGCCCCAAACTGGAAACAACCCAAATGTCCATTAACAGAAGAATGAATAAATAGCCGGGCATGGTTCTTAGTGCCTGTAATCCCAGCTACTGGGGAGGCTAAGGATCCCTTGAGGCCAGGAGTTCAAGACCAGCCTGGTGACATAGTGAGACCCACCTCTAAAAATATTTTTTAAATTTAGCTGGGTGTGGTGGCTCATGCCTGTATCTGTAGTCCCAGCTACCCGGGAGGCTGAGGCAAAGGATTGCTTGAGCCTGGGAATTTGAGGCTACAGTGAGCTATCCTCACACTTGTGAATGGCCACTGCACCCCAGCCTGGGTGACAGAGTGAGACTCTGTCTCTAAAAAAAAAAATCAACAAAGGGTAGACATTCATATAACCGAATGAGTAACATGGATGAACCTCATGGACATGAAACTATACATACTGTTTGCTTCCATTTAATACAAAATCTGGAAAAATTATTTTATTCTGTTAGAAGCAGTATAGAAGGCTGGGTGCGGTCACTCATGCCTGTAATTCCAACACTTTTGGAGGCCAAGGTGGGAGGATTGCTTGAAGCCAGGAGTTCTAGAGCAGTCTGGGTAACAAAGCAAGACCCTGTCTCTACAAAAAAATTTTAAAAATTACCTGGGCATGGTGGTGTGTGCCAATAGTCCCAGCTACTCAGGAGGCTGAGGCACAAGAATCACTTTAACCTGGGAGGTGGAGGTTGCAGTGAGCCGAGATGGTGCCATTGCGCTCCAGCCTGGGTGACTGAGTGAGGCTCTGTCAAAAAAAAAAAGCATCGTTTTAAATAATGACATAAATATAAAAAATGGCCAGCATGGCTGGGCGCAATGTCTCACGCCTGTAATCCCAGCACTTTGGGAGGCTGAGGCGGGCGGATCCCGAGGTCAGGACATCGAGACCATCCTGGCTAACACAGTGAAACCCCATCACTACTAAAACTACAAAAAATTAGCCGGGTGTGGTGGCGGGTGCCTGTAGTCCCAGCTACTCGGGAGGCTGAGGCAGGAGAATGCCGTGAACCCGGGAGGTGGAGCTTGCAGTGAGCCGAGATCGCGCCACTGCACTCCAGCCTGGGCGACAGAGCGAGACTCCATCTCCAAAAGAAAAAAAAAAAAAAAAAAAAGGCCAGCATGAGAATGAGTGAAAGTTCATAAACTCTTCCTATGGTGACTCACATATGGCATAAGGAACTAGCTCACTGGTTTTGCCTTCTCCTTCCTCTCTTCTGTAAGGTTCTTCATTTCCCAGGCCTGTAACTTGCTGTCTTCCCACTACGGTGCCTTCTAATAAAGAGCTTCCAAAACTAAAAACAACGTAAATCTTTGCTGTGGTTATTTTTTGACACATCAAAAAAGGCACCAAGCCTAGATGTTTTTAAAGCTTCAAAAGTTTATTGACCGGCACCGTGGCTCACACCTTTAATCCCAGCACTTTTGGAGGCCAAGGTGGGCGGATCACCTGAGGTCAGGAGTTCAAGACCAGCCTGGCCAACATGGCGAAACCCTGTCTCTACTAAAAATACAAAAATTAGCCGGGAATGGTGGCAGGTACCTGTAATCCTAGTTACTCAGGAGGCTGAGGCAGGAGAATCACTTGAGGCCTGGGAGGCGGAGGCTACAGTGAACTGAGATGGTGCCATTGTATTCCAGCCTGGGTGACAGAGTGAGACTCCGTCAAAAAAAAAAAAAAAAAGGTTATTATCTAAAGGCTTTACCTTTAGATAATAGATCATTCAAATGCTATTTAAACTACTCCAGATCAGAGAAAAAGATGGTAAGCGCTCTTAACATATTTTATGATATTAATAAAATACTGATAGCCAAATCTTCTCATTGTTTCTGAAGTTTGTTTTCTAGAAGTTCCTTCTGTCTGCTGGTGATAAACTCCTATATTCTGTTGGTCTGAATGTCTTCACCATGGTGTAGGGAGGAGACAGCCGTCCTGGCCCCCAGGGCTGTGGTGAGAATCAAAGCTGTCCTGCCTTGGGCATGTCTCCAAAGCCCAAACACACTGGGAAGACGGAGTTGGCCCCACTCAGGGTCTCCACTCAGGCCAGGCTGGGTCCCACTTCCCTCTCCCTGAGCCCCGGACACATCGATGCTGTCATTGCATGCTGATTCTCCGAGTCCCTGAGCCCCGTACCTCCCGGCCTTAAGGAGCCTTGCCAGTGTCCTCCCCACCTCGCCCCTGCCCAACAGACACAGCACGCCACCTGCTCTGCCTTGGGTCCCAGGCCTTTCCCTCCCCAGGCACCTGTTCAGGGGCAGTGAGAGAAGCAAAACAGCCCTTCTGTGCCAATGCACACTCCACCTGGGGGAGGAGGCAGACAGGAGGGCTCCTCAGAAACGGCTGATTTGTCAGCCCTGGACAAAATGAAAGGGAGAAGCAAGAAGCAGGACAGATGGGCAGGTCTCCTGCGGCCCACCCCCCCAAAAAAGGAATGTGTGGACTGGGTGCAGTGTCTCACGCCTGTAATCCCAGCACTTTGGGAGGCTGAGGCGGGTAGATCACCTGAGGTCAGGAGTTCAAGACCAGCCTGACCAACATGGTGAAACCCCGTCTCTACTAAAAATACAAAAAATTAGGCAGGCGTGGTGGCAGGTGCCTGTAATCCCGGCTACTCAGGAGGCTGGGGCAGGAGAATCTCTTGAACCCAGGAGCCAGAGGTTCCAGTGAGCCGAGATCACGAAGCAAGGAAGGAAGGGAGGGCACGAGGAAGGAAAGGTGTGGCCACAGATCGTGAGTAGGATCGATAAGACAGACCTCCATTGTCAAAAGCTAAATTATGGCAGACACAAAGTGGATGGGAGACCCACGTGAAAGAAGGCACTTGGAGCCTTCAGAGAAGAACGCAGGGAGGCAAAACCCCCAAAGGCCTGAAAGCTTCAGCAGTCACTAGAAGGGGAGCTGAATACATGTGCTAAGGGGCCCTGGGGAGACGACCCCTCCAGAGGCCGCAGTTCTTAGGTCTCACCAGCCCCTCCTTGCTGCCCATCTACCAGGTCCAAGGCTCCCTGAATCCTCAGACATTAACTACAGGGGTACCTCATCCTTGTCCAGAGCAGGGTTTCTGGGGGACACAGCCACAGACACCTCCATGTGAGTCCTCCTGCACCTCAATTTGGGTGCTTTCTAACTGAAAGACCAGGGCGGCCAGGCGCGGTGGTTCACGCCTGTAATCCCAGCACTTTGGGAGGCCAAGGCGGGCAGATCGCCTGAGGTCGGGAGTTCAAGACCAGCCTGACCAACATGGAGAAACCCCATCTCTACTAAAAATACAAAATTAGCCAGGCGTGGTGGCGCGTGCCTGTAATCCCAGCTACTCGGGAGGCTGAGGCAGGAGAATCGCTTGAAACCAGGAGGTAGAGGTTGTGATGAGCCAAGATCGTGCCATTGCACTCCAGCCTAGGCAAGAAGAGTGAAACTGGGTCCCCCAAAAAACAAAAAAACCAGGGCAGTTCCCCACCACCCTCCAAGCACTGTACTCCAGCTTGTAAATGCTGCTGGGGAGGAAGGCCACTTCTGATCATGCCTTGGTGAGTGAATCCATCTCTGGGGGCGTGGAACTTGTGTTCGCAGTGGTCTACCAGCATCCTAACTGCTGTTGGGGCATGTGGACCCTTTGATTGGACCAAGAATGCAGTTCCCTTATGAGACTGTAACTAGGTTAGATGCTTTCGGGTTCTGTAGCCCAAGGCAAGGTGCTGACTTGCTGGTTTTACGTGCTTAGGGTGACCTCTGCTGGTGGCTTCTCTAAATGTTGGCTGAATACACAGCCAGGAACTGCCGGTACCGTCTCACATCAGCCAGTAGTTGGAGCCACATTGCTACCAGGAGGAAAAGAGTGCTCTTCTCATACAAGAATTATTAAAACAAAGTGATGCCCAATGCTGTTCAAGAATGAACAGCCTGGTCTGGTTAGTAACAAAGGATTCTGGTACTTGGCAACTCATTGTGGATTAGCAAGGGTTAAATAACAAAGTGGGTATTTTAGCGTCATGAGAATCTATCACAATAACTGGAAGAATTGCTGCCAGTACTGGCACCTGGTGTACAGCCCTGGGCACTGCTAGTTCTTTTTTTTTTTGGTTGGAGTCTTGCTCTTGCCCAGGCCGGAGTACAGTGGCGCCATCTCGGCTCACTGCAACCTCTGCCTCCCCTCCTGGGTTCAAGCGATTCTCCTATCTCAGCCTCCCGAGTAGCTGGGATGACAGGCGTGCACCACCACACCCGGCTAATTTTTGTATTTTTTAAGTAGAGACAGGGTTTCACCAGTTGGCCGGGCTGGTCTCGAACTCCTGATCTCAGGTGATCCACCTGCCTTGGCCTCCCAAAGTGCTGGGATTACAAGCGTGAGCTACCGTGCCCAGCCTGTACTGCTAATTCTTCATTCCTCAGTGTCACCAGATGAGGCATGCGGCATGCCTCCACACCTCCCACAGGGGCTTTTGGATTCTCTTGCAAATGTCACCAGTGGATCAAACACACGCACAGCATGAACTGCTGGTGGTGTCCGTGGTGTCCTGACTTCTTGCTTCATCAGTGATTTTCTGAGAGCGGCTCCCACTGAGGAAACCGCCCACACTTCTCTGTATGCTTCTCAGACACAGGTCAGTAGAGATGTTTGGGCCTTGAATGAAGACAAAACCCACGGTTCTGTGGCCCAAGTCACTTTCCTGGGAGACAACTGGGCAACTACTAAAGACGAAGCACCAGGCCGGGCACGGCGGCTCACCACCTGTCATCCCAGCACTGTGGGAGGCCAAGGTGGGTGGATCACCTGAGGGCAGAGTTCGAGACCAGCCTGGCCAACATGGTGAAATCCCGTCTCTACTAAAAATACAAAAAAATTAGCTGGGTGTGGTGGTGCAGGCCTGTAATCCCAGCTACTCGGGAGGCTGAGGCAGGAGAATCACTTGAACCCTGGATGCGGAGGTTGCAGTGGGCTGAGATCGTACAATTGCACTCCAGCCTGGGCGACAAGAGCGAGACTCCATCTCAAAAAGTAAGTAAGTAAATAAATAAATAAATAAATAAAAATAAGTAAAAATAAAGCAAACCATGTAAAAAGAAAAAAAGTGCACATGGAATTCGGACAATGGTTGCCTTGGGTGGGACAGCAGAGAATGGGCTGGTCAGGGTAGGATGGGAGGTGGAGTATGTTACTTGGGTTATTGTTAAAGTCCTAGCCTTTATTTTGTGGTGGTGGGTTTGAAGCTGCTCACATTATTAAAAATAACCAACCAAATATTTAATTATTCTTGACTTTTAATTTTTTATTGAAAGGGAGTCTCACTATGTCACCCAGGCTGGCCTCAAACTCCTCAAGGGCTTAAGCAATCCTTTCCCTTCAGCCTTTCAAGTAGCTGGGATTACAGGCATGTGTCACCATGCCCAGCCAAAATGTTTAAATATAGGCCAGACTCAGTGGCTTATGCCTGTAATCCCAGCATTTTGGGAGGCCGAGGCGGGTGGATCACCTGAGGTCAGGAGTTCGAGACCAGCCTGGTCAACATGCTGAAACCCCGTCTCTACTAAAATATAAAAATTAGCCAGGCATGGTGGTGAGCGCCTGTAATCCCAGCTACTCAAGAGGCTGAGACAGAAGAATGGCTTGAACCTGTGAGGCACAGGTTGCAGTGAGCTGAGATTGCACCACTGCACTCCAGCCTGGGTGACAGAGCAAGACTCCATCTCAGAAACAAAACAAAACAAAACAAAGAAAGGAAAAAGAAAAAGAACTACAGGATAAACCCAGAGGGATTGGTTTGTTTCCCATTGGTTATGAGAAAACAAAAACAAACAAAAACAAAGGGAGTATAAGTGGGAAATACGGTAAGAGCAGCAATTAATGAAATACCAATACAAAGAATGACAACAAAAAGCTGGTGCTTAGAAAAGACTAATAATGACCTTCTGCCAAGATTGACCAGCTATAACAGAGAGAAGGCACAAATAAACAATATTACATATAAAAAGGGGGACATAACTTTGGATACAGCCAAGATTACAAACATAAGGCAATCATACAAATAACTTTGCGCCAGTAAGTTTGAAGCCATAGCAAACATGAGAAAATATGGGGGCTGGGTGTGGTGGCTCACACCTGTAACCCCAGCAATTTGGGAGGCTGCGGTGGGCAGATCACCTGAGATCGGGAGTTTGAGACCAGCCTGGCCAACATGGTGAAACCCCATCTCTACTAAAAATACAAAAATTAGCCGGCCATGGTGGCACATACCTGTAATCCCAGCTATTCGGGAGGCTGAGGCAGGAGAATCACTTGAACCTGGGAGGCAGAGGTTGCAGTGAGCCGAGATGGGGCCACTGCACTCCAGCCTGGGCGACAGAGCAAGATCCTGTCTCAAAAATAAATAAATAAATAACATGAAAATATTTTTCCTTGAAAATATGACTGAAGAACAGAACACCTGAGTAATCTATTACCACTGACAATCTAATTCCAAACCTACCTACCCACCCACCCAAAAAATCGCCAGGCATGGTTGGTTTTACAGCAAGCTTTACCAAAAATTGTAGAAATGCAAAATTCCAATCTTATACAAACTCTCGTAATGAAAATAAAGGGAAAACACTTTCCAACTTATTTATATGAAGCTGGTATAACCTTGATACAAAACAAAGGGTGGGGGCAGTACGGAAAAGGAAAAGCTTAAACCATTTCACCTATACACCTGGATGCCAAAATACCAGAGAACCAAATCCGGCAGTATAATAACAAATCCATTGTGACTGTCTTCTTCCAGGAATGCAAGGATATCTTAAAGTGAGAGAATGTTATGATACTCCACCACATTTACAGATTAGAAGAGGAAAACCATGTGGTGAGCTCAGACTGCCATCTGTGCTCCCTGGCACACACACAGGGGTGGCTGGGTGGCAAGGGGGGAAAGCGCACTGGGCCACACGGGGAAGCCCTGGTGGAAATGACCTGGCTGTAGAGGTTAGTCCTGAAGTGACAGAGGTGCAGATTCTGAAGGGCCACAAAGTCTCAAGCATAACTGCAAGAGAAGCCAGTAAGTACTATTAGGCAGCCAGTCACAGGGACTGGCCATGACATCGGGACAAGGGGCTCTTACATCAGATCTCAGCTCACTCAGGGAGATCTATTCATACATGGTTGGATCCCACCATTCAGTTGGGAGAACAGAGGTGGAATCCAGCTTCAGAGAATGACATAGGAAAGTAGCATGCAGAATACAAGGACCCTACCTCCATCAGTACCCTTAGCTACAGCCCACAGAAGCTGAATGGCTGGTAAGAGATGAAGAAGTGGAAACGAAAAGGTTTTAGGGGGAAAAAAAGATGTTACTAGGTGGATCACAGTATCACTGAGAGAATAGAGAAGAACATAAGACCAAGCTTACAGATAAAACGCCAAAACACACACACACAAAGTGGGGAACAGTCAAAGGACTATTTAGAAGAAAACATATAGCCCTGAATATATTAGAAAACAAATTGAAATTAAATTAGCTAAGCACACATCTCAAGAACCCAGAATGAGCAAATAAACCCAAAGAAACGAAGGAAAAGTCCAGTAAGGAAGACCTCTTGCAAAGCTAGCCAAATAAAATACACAAAATATAAACATATTTTGTTGATTTCACCTGCCCTCACCCCTTGCCCCACTTTTTCTGGTAATAGAACCTCTCTATTCCATGGGAAACATATAAGAATTACTTGTGGCTCATCCTGCCCCACCCCAGTCCTCCACACCCTCCCACCCCCAGCCCTGGCCACAGTGACTGCTCAAGCACAGCAAGTGACCTGAGGAAGATCAATCGCCCTTCACGGAAATACAGGGATCCTCAAGAGCCCCAAGGGGCTCTGTCTACAAGGACTGTGTATAAACTTGAGCGTCCTGGCTGGGCGCAGTAGCTCATGCCTGTAATCCCAGCACTTTGGGAGGCCGACGCAGGCGGATCACGAGGTCAGGAGATCGAGACCATCCTGGCTAACACGGTAAAACCCTGTCTCTACTAAAAATACAAAAAATTAGCCGGGCGTGGTGGCGGGCGCCTGTAGTCCCAGCTACTCAGGAGGCTGAGGCAAGAGAATGGCGTGAACCCCGGGGGGCGGAGCCTGCAGTGAGCCGAGATCGCGCCACTGCACTCCAGCCTGGGCAACAGCGAGACTCCGTCTCAAAAAAAAAAAAAAAAAAAAAAAAAAACTTGAGCTTTCTACAGAAAACATCTGTAGGAGGGAAAGAAATTAATCAGCCGGGAGCAGAGATGACAGAGATAAATGAGAGAGCCTGAGGAAATCATGCTGCTGGCATTGGTTCATCCCTGCCCGATGCGCACCACTCAGAGACCTCAGGTCAATGAGCCTTGTTTACTTCTCCTAATTTGAGTTCAATTTTGTCATTTATAAGAAAGTCCCGCATACGCCAGGCATGGTGGCTGTCACCTGTAATCCCAGTACTTTGAGAGGCCAGGGCAGGAGCATCACTTGAGCCTGGGAGTTCGAGACCAGCCTGGGCAACATAGGGAGAGCCTGTCTCTACTAAAAATAAAAAAAATTAGCCAGGTGTGGTGGCGCGCACATGTGGTTCCAGCTACTCAGGAGGCTGAGGTGGGAGAATCACTTGGGCCTGGGAGGTCAAGGCTGCAGTGGCGCCATGATGGCCTGGGCAACAGAGTGAGAGGCTGTCTCAAAAAAAAAAAAAAAAAAAAAATTACTGGGTGCAGTGGCTCACCCTTGTAATCCCAGCACTTTGTGAGGCTGAGGGGGGCCAATCACCTGAGGTCAGGACTTTGAGACCAGCCTGGTCAACATGGCAAAATCCCATCTCTACTAAAAATACAAAAATTAGCTGGGCGTGGTGGCGGGTGCCTGTAATTCCAGCTACTCGGGAGGCTGAGGCAGGAGAATGACTTGAACCCGGGAGGTGGAGGTTACAGTGAGCCGATACTGCACCACTGCACTCCAGCCTGGGCGACACAGTGAAACTCTGCCTCAAAAACAAAACAAAAACAAACAAAAAAAGAAAGTTCCAAATAATACAAATATTATGCATGAACTTTTGCCCAAAAAGCTTAAATATATATGAAATATGATCCTAGAATGATACAAATGATCAAAATTGACTCAAGGATAGAAAACTTTAGACAGAACACAACTGAATAAACTAAAAGGCAGTCAAAGATCCACCCCTGAAAAAGGTACCCAGCACAGATGTTTTTGTAAACAAGTTCTACAAAACGTTGAAGAAACAAATGCCTGGCCTATAAACTATTCAAGCCTGAAGAAAAAGACGTCTCCAAACCCATTTGCAAGGCTAGCGTAAAGCTAATCTCGAAATAGAACAGGAAGGTCATTTTTTAAAAAGAGGGAGGGGATTGGCCCAGGGAGAGAGATAAAACTCCTAAGTAAATACATAATATACTGTAAAACTAAGCAAGGTTTATATCAGAAAGTAAGGTGTGTCCAACATTAGGAAACCTATTACTGTAACTCAGTACAATCATACAATAAAATCTTTTGATTTTCTCCATAGATGTCAACATTCATCACTGTTAAACAAAAGGGAAGGAGAAAAAAAAAAAAACAGTAAGATGGAACAAAGAAAACATCTTCAGTCTAATGAAGATCATCTACCGGAAGCCCAGAGCAAGCGTCCTACCTCAGGATGCAACGTGAGAACCATTCCCACTGAGAAAGCATCAATCAAGGGTGCCATGCAACCACGGTGGAGGTCCTGGCCTCTGAGATTCACAAGAAATAGACATGAGTGTAAAGGAGGAGATAAAACTGCCATTAGTGGGATACGATTTGGCTATCTAGAAAGCCACAAGATCAACTGAAGAACTGCGCATTAGACAAGGTGGGCAACACAAAGATGGACACACAGGTGGATGCCAGGGATGGGGAAAGGTGATTTCCACAGATCCTTCACTACCAGTAACTAGGACTTTCATAAAACTCCTAAGACTAAACCAAATTGGAAGTAAAGGCCCATTTGAAGACCACACCACCTTACCAAAGAACATACCTCATTTCTGGACAGGAAGATGAAAAACTGTTAATTTTTCTACAATATTTATTTAAACAAAACTAAAAATAAACTGTTAAGATACCACTTCTTGGGTGGACATAATGGCTCACGCCTGGAATCCCAGCCCTCTGGGAGGCTGAGGCGGGAGGATGGCTTGCCCAGGAGTTTGAGACCAGCCTGGGCAACATAATAAGACTGGCTCTACAAAAAAAAAAAAAAAATAGAAAAAGAAAAATTAGCCCGATGTGGTGGTGCACACCTGTGGTCCCAGCTACGCAGTAGGCTGAGGTAGAAGGATCGCTTGAGCCCAGGAGGTGGAGGCTGCAATGAGCCGTGATTGCACCACTGTGTTCCAGCCTGGGTGACAGGAGTGAAACCCTGTCTCAAAAAAATAAATGTTGAAACTCCGTCTCTACTAAAAATACAAAAATTAGCCGGGTGTAGTGGCAAGTGTCTGTAGTCCCAGCTATGGAGAGGCTGAGGCAGGAGAATCGCTTGAACCTGGGAGGCGGAGGTTACAGCGAGCTGAGATCATGCCACTGCACTCCAGCCTGGGTGACAAAGCAAGACTGTCTCAAAAAAAAAAAAAAAAAATGCCGTATGGGCACACGGATCAATAGGACAGATTAGAAATTCCAAAAAAGATCCATATATATGCAGGAATTTATGTTTTAAAAGATATTTCTGGCCAGGCGTGGTGGCTCATGCCTGTAATCCCAGCACTTTGGGAGACCAAGGCAGGTGGATCACGAGGTCAGGAGACTGAGACCATCCTGGCTAACCACGGTGAAACCCCGTCTCTACTAAAAATACAAAAAATTAGCCGGGCGTGGTGGCGGGTGCCTGTAGTCCCAGCTACTCAGGAAGCTGAGGCAGGAGAATGGCGTGAACCCGGGAGGCAGAGCTTGCAGTGAGCCGAGATGGCGCCACTGCACTCCAGCCTGGGCAACAGAGCGAGACTCCGTCTTAAAAAAAAAAAAAAAGAAATATTTCCAGTGAGCAAAGAATGAACCTTTCAAGAAATAGTACAGGGACAAGTGACTTTCCCTTTAGGGAAAGTTTGCTACCTCTCAGAAAAAACAAACTTCAGATGAATTAAAGATAGATACACACACATACATATCTTTAACCCATCTCGTTTATTTTTTGTATATACATCTACATACATTTTATACATTATATTCATATATACATATATACAAATGTATATATGTTTAAAGCCACGCTATAAGAGGAAGTAAATGAGAAACAGACAAATGAAGTGGTAGCTGGAGGACGTGGGAATCAGTACAGGTTTTCACGCCTGTTTCAGAAATGGGAGATTCTACAGCACGCTCGACACTAACACATCACATCCATAACATATCACATCCAATAGACAGGACAGCCAAAAACACAAAACAAAAAAAGAATCAAATACCCAAACCCAGACACAACAATACTCAACAACACAAATACCCGACCAAAGTCTTTAAGAAAGCAAAAGAGGCCGGGCACAGTGGCTCACACCTGTAATCCCAGCACTCTAGGAGGCCGAGGTGGGTGGACCACTTGAGGTCAGGAGTTCGAGACCAGCCTGGCCAACATGGCAAAACCTCGTCTCTACTGAAAATATAAAAATTAGCCAGGCATGGTGGCGCACGCCTGTAATCCCAGCAGTTTGGGAGGCTGAGGCAGGAGGCTCATTTAAGGTCAGGAGTTCGAGACCAGCCCGGGCAACATGGCAAAACCCCGTCTCTACTAAAAATACAAAAAGTTAGCCAGGTGTGGTGGTGCATGCCTGTAGTCCAAGCTACTCGGGAGGCTGAGGCAGGAGAGTTACTTGAACCCAGTAGGTGAAGGTTACAGTGAGCCGAGATCACGCCACTGCACTCCAGCCTGAGCAACACAGGGAGACACTCTCTCAAAAAAAAAAAAAAAAGATAGTCTCCAAAACACAAGAGGTAGGGTTTAAGTCCCATTGGCTTACGACAGGAAGATATGTGCACATCTGCAGAGCTGGTAACAGGGAGGCAGGCATTCCCTCTGATGGTTGCTGTTTCTTAATGAGGCATGTGTTGTGGTAACTACCACAAGGGGGAATTGATAGATAAGACAGAAGTTTTGAAACAGACATCCCAGAGTAGATCTGCTGGGCAGTGCTTAGTGTCCATCTGAGGTTTGTAATGATAAACCTAAGGTACAACTGGTGGCCAGGCTGGCTGTTTTCTCACCTAATGATGGTGACTTGGGTTTGGGCACAGAGGTGAATGATTGGGTTTACCCAGGGTTAGGGTTTTACTAGCGGAACAGAATGGAGGGAGACAGAGGGGTATAGGGTGGACTACGGAATTGATGCTACACAAGAGGGAAGTGAAGGCAGGTTACTCATGAGAATGTCAGGGCTGGTTAGAAGAATGAAGGGTGAGGGTGGAAAAGCAGCCTCTATTTAAAAGGTTATAAGACAATCAATGCCCTCAGGGAATAATCAGGTTTCAAATAAAGTCAGGAGATGGATGGACCATTCAAAACAAAGTTAAGGATAGAGAGATTTGCCAGCCACCTTCTGGAAGTGATAGATGGTACAGAGTGGGAGAGATGAGGTCGCATGTGGGGATGGACACAGTAGCTGGAGGTGAGCACTCCCGTACACAGGGTGACTAGAAAGGCGGGGAGAACAGCACGAGGCACCATGGGCTCCTGAGCGTCTCTTAGAGGCAGGTGGGTGTTAGGTCCTAGGGCTGTCATCCTGAATGCTTAAATTGGTATGAACTGCAAGCAGGCAAGGAAGCAGGAGTGCTCCCAGCTGTTAAACACATGCAAGGAGGCCCAGAGCACGGCCTGGCACTTTCTAAGTGCCCAATAAGAAAGAACAAACCACCTGGGAAAGACTCCAGCCATTTCCCATTTCCTCCCCATTCAGCCCACCCACCCACAAGGTCTCTAATAAATAGGGAGCAGTTTTTCACTTCATCACAATCTCCCTCCCCCGAGAGAGCCACTCAGACACCAGAACAAGTCACCAACCCACCAGGGGTTTAATTCTCTGAATCAAAAGATCAGTTCAGAGAGGAGCCCTACTTTGTCCTCATGCAGGGGTGAAGATCTGCAGAGCACCCTGGGAATGTCCAAGCCCAGAAGAGCCAGGGGCCAGTCCCTGAGCAAGTGGAGAATTGGGTCCTGGAGTCTCAGGCTGCCTCCTCCTCTTCGCTCTCCTCCTCACTCTCATGATACTGTCTGCGGTTTGTGTTAACAAACAGGTCAGAATCATCTTCTGAGCTGGACTCCTCTCCTGATAACTGTGGCTCAGCTGGGAGTTCTGGTTGAGTTTGTCTGCACGAAGGGAAGAGAGCAGGGTTAGCCCAGCGCCTTCTGGGAAAATAAGATCTACAATCAAGGAGTTCCAAAAAAAGGACCATCCGGCCCAGCAGTCAGGGCCCTACAGCACCCTTTAAAGACTCAAACAAGGGACACAGGAGAGCAAACAGTGGGGAAACGTGGCCAAAGAAACAGGCTAAAGACTGACCCCACTCCCCAAACGTGTGCCACAGCCATTTGTTTTAGTTAGAAATAATGATTCTACGACCACCAACTAACACTTAATGGACCCATATCACATAATAGATACTGCACTAAGCAATTTTACAAGCCATCCACTTCTTTAATCCTCACAAAGCTCCCATTTTACATATAAGAAAATAGAGTTTGAAGGAATTAAATAACGTGCTTAAAGTCATTCAGCTTTAAGTGGCAAAGCCAAGATTTTAACCCAGAGCATCTGACCTTCAAGCCCCATTCATAACCATGTTATACCACATGCTTAGGAGCTCTCAACAGATACCCTATGTAAGGAGGAAAGAAGGCTCTATTTTTCCCTCAAGGCACCAAAGCATGAACCCCTTATTTTCCATGTACCCCACCCCAAGGCTTGTTCCTCACCTGTTCCTGTTGTTGTTGTGTTTCTCAGCCACTTCAGAGAAGGCCTCAGGCCTATGCCAAGAGATGAGCCAAAGTCAGAAAGGACAAATAAATTTCTCACAAAAGAGCTGCTTCCAGCTGTGTCTGCCTGGGATGCCATGACCTTCCCTCCCCTAATTCCCAAGCTAGGAAGGCAATGCCTCCAGAAGCCAGACAGCCAATGATCAAGGGGACCACCTACCAAAACCCCTCCTTCTGCAGAGAGCGCACGTGGTCCTTGCAGAGCACAAACGAGATTTCAGCCTTCACCTTTTCTCCCTCTTCAATGGGGTCAACAATGAGAAAGTCCCCTGTAGGTAAGAAGAGAAAAGGCAAAGTCAGGCCTGCTTGCAATAAGGAAAGCCAAAGCCATAGGAAGTGGTTCTATCTCCTAGAGAGGGCTGCCTCTCTCACCTCTCTCTCTTTTTTCTTTTTTTTGAGACAGGGTCTTGCTCTGTTGCCCAGGCTGGCAAGCAATAGCATGATCATAGCTGACTGCAGCCTCCACCTCCCAGGCTCAAGTGATTCTCAGGCCTCAGCCTCCTGAGTAGCTGGGATCACAGGCACGTGCCCAACTAATTTTTTTCTTTTTGTAGAGACAAGGTCTCATTATGCTGCCCAGGCTGGTCTCAAGCGATCCTCCCATCTCAGCCTCTCAAAGTGCCGGGATTACAGGAGTAATCCTCTCACCTCTCTTGATCCAGATGTTCTTGCGGTATTTGGAGGGCATGCTCACCAGGAAGCGCTGCCCTTGGGCTGTCTCCACCTCATGCAGATTGTTCCCTGGGGTCCTGAGTACCTGGTTCAGGAGAGACCAAGAATCAGTCTCATCAGTCAGATCAAACACCCTCTCAGACACGCTGCACCCTACCCCCACCCCAGGGGCCCTCCAGGGCTGCAGGGGTGGGGAGCAGAACAGCTTGTGCCCCAAGCCACTCACCCTGACAATCTGCTGCTGGTCGGAGGGCACTATGTGCTCCCCTAGCACCTCCTTCACCACATGCTTCCTCTTGGTGGCCTGAGACATGCTGAAGTTGTCCCACGCTGGTTAGGAACGAAGACACTGTCAACTCCTCCTCCTGAGTTCCTTGGATGGCAGGCTCAGAACCCAGGACTGTTCTGAAGATGGGGAGGGGCCTTTTACTGAGGGGTGACACGGTGTCTTGGTTAAGAACATGGGTTCTGAAGTCTAACTGCCTGGATTCAAATCCTACCTTGGTTTATTTCCTAACTATTCAACTTCTCTAGGTCCCAGAGAAATAACAGCTAACTCAGCACTGTTACAGTATGGTATGAGGCCACCACTTCTCCTGTTGGCCTTCTTCGTTTCTCCCCAACCTCCCCTTTTCCCTAGTTTATAAGACAGGAGAAAAGGGAGAAAGCAAAAAGTTGGAAAGAAACAGAAGTAAGATAAATAGCTAGATGACCTTGGCACCACCACCTGGCCCTGGTGGCTAAAATAATAATAATCTTATTAACCCCTGACCAAAACTACTGGTGTTATCTGTAAATTCTAGACATTGTATAAGAAAGCACTGTAAAACTTTTTGTTCTGTTAGCTGATGTATGTAGCCCCCAGTCACGTTTCTCACGCTTACTTGATCTATTATGACTTTTTCACGTAGACCCCGTAGAGTTGTAAGCCCTTAAAAGGGCTAGGAATTTCTTTTTCGGGGAGCTTGGCTCTTAAGACACGAGTCTGCCGACGCTCCCGGCCGAATAAAAAAACCTCTTCCTTCTTTAATCTGGTGTCTGAGGGGTTTTGTCTGCGACTCGTCCTGCTACAACAGAATGGGACAATACAATGCATGTCATGTAAAAGTAACTCCGGCCGGGCGCGGTGGCTCACGCCTGTAATCCCAGCACTTTGGGAGGCCGAGGTGGGCGGATCACGATGTCAGGAGATCGAGACCATCCTGGCTAATACGGTGAAACCCCCTCTCTACAAAAATACAAAAAATTAGCCGGGCGTGATGACGAGCGCCTGTAGTCCCAGCTACTCGGGAGGCTGAGGCAGGAGAATGGCGTGAACCCGGGAGGCGGAGCTTGCAGTGAGCCGAGATCGCGCCACTGCACTCCAGCCTGGGCGACAGAGCAAGACTCCGTCTCAAAAAAAAAAAAAAAAAAAAAAAAGTAACTCCTATAATCTTAAGTACTGGTGTAATATAAAACTATACGCATGCTCCAGAGAAGTCATCCTGGCAACCTCTCTGGAAGGAGTTTGAAATAAACCGTATCTTTCTCAACACGCTTGTACACCCCAAGTCTAGCATAGTCACACAACAGAGAAGTTCAGTCTGGCAACACACTACAGCCGGAGACAAATTAGGTGGCCACCGTGATGGTCCAAGCCAGGAACTAGTTAATTAAAGGTTGAGGTGAGCAGGCTTGTCTGCGACATTTGCATATTTCTGACTTGCGTACTTAGAAGACGAAGGCCAGTACCCTTAAGACTGATGGTTTCCGAAGGAAACACTGTCATCTCTAGTTGCTGTCCTCCTTCCTCCTCCCTGTCTATCCCGGAGAAAAGACCCTCAGAGAAACACCCACACTTAGTCTCTGGCCCTCGGCTCCCAGGAACGCTGCCGGAGCAACCCCGCCGTCTAGGCTGGACGCTGAGAGAGGATCGTCCACGACTCACTTCAAGGCTGAACCAAGAAAACACAGTAAAGGAACTTGCCGGCGGCCGCGACGGTAGCGTCAGCTAGAAATCAGGTCTCCAGTGTTCCCAGTTCCCACCAGTCCAACTGCGAGGAGTGCGACGTGAGTCTGAGTCTGATCCCTCCGAAAACCGTACTTCCGGCGCTGTCTCGGAGGCCTCCGGTCCCCTCCCTTGTCCGTCTTCTAACTCTTCCCCACGCCAGGTCCGTCAAGCCTAAGTCCTTGAGTTCCGGGTCCGGGCAGCAGAGAAAGGAAGTCCTCTCCCTGGAGGCCTATCTCCCTCAGAACTGCGCGAGAAGCGAGACCTTAGAAGGCAGGGCTTCCCGCGAAGGACCGGAAAGCAGCGCCTACTAAGGACGCCGTCGAGGTCCGGGGCGCCTCAACTCTATAGCTCTAACTGGCTAGAAGTGCCCAACGTGGAAGGTTTCTTTTTTAAAGGCGGCTCTTGAAGCGACCCGGAAACGGAAGTGGAAGAAAGTTCTAGTGGCTTGAGGTATCCGCAGGAGCGGCCGGGTGGCGGGAGGAACCGTTACGGGAACTGAAGTTGCGGGTGAGCGCCAGCCGCGGAGCAGGGCCCTGACTGGAGGCCAGAGGGGTTGCGGGGAGAAGGGGAGGAGAGGGGTCGCAGGCGCTGTGGCGGGCCCTGGGGGAGAGCTTGGCCGCGCTGCGGGGAGGGGGCGGGGTGCGGCGCGTGGGAGCCGGGCCGCGGGAAGGGGCGGGCCGCAGCGGCGCTCGGTGGGGGCGGAGCTGGGGCGCGGCGTGAACCCCGCGGGCGGGGAGCGGGTGTGCGCAGCGCTAGGTGTGCGCTTCGCCCTGTAGGTAGAGAGACCCTTTGGTTAGCTTTCCACGCCAAGTGGCCGTTCCAGGCAGTCAGTGTCGTCTTGGTTCAGCCAAGGTCACAGAGGGAGTGACAGCTTCCGCGCAGCCCTGGCTACGGACTCTGGGAATCTTTCCACTGCCCCGCTTGCGCCACCTGTTAGGCAGGATCGTTTTTCCTCTGGGGCAAGATCAAAATCCAGGTCCTGCAGGAAGAAACTCCTCTTAAAAATAGTAGGGAAGAGTCTCCCTGGAACTGGTTTCTCCTTTCAGGATGAGGGGGATCGAGCAAGCCACGGTAGCCCCTGGCTTGGCTTCCTCTTACTATGAGATTGCTCGTGGGCCCTTAGGAGTTCCAGGTCTTCAGCCCTAATCTGCCTTTTTTTTGGGATTCCTAGATTAAGCCTGATCAAGATGACAACCTCCCAAAAGCACCGAGACTTCGTGGCAGAGCCCATGGGGGAGAAGCCAGTGGGGAGCCTGGCTGGGATTGGTGAAGTCCTGGGCAAGAAGCTGGAGGAAAGGGGTTTTGACAAGGTGTGGGGTGGCTGCGTGTACCTAGTGCAAGCGGGGGGTGGAAGGGAAGTGATTCCATCTGCTGGGGGATGGACAGTAAGGTATAATCTGAAGAGGCTGCCAGAGCCTGGGCACCTGGTGGAGAGGAGAGGGGGGCAAAACCTGCGCTGCTTCCTGGGCTTGTGTGCTCTGAATGGCACAGGAATGGCTGTCTTGCTCTTATCTCTCACTGAGCACTGAGCAGCACGCCCCTTCCTTTTCCCTGTTTTGCAGGCCTATGTTGTCCTTGGCCAGTTTCTGGTGCTAAAGAAAGATGAAGACCTCTTCCGGGAATGGCTGAAAGACACTTGTGGCGCCAACGCCAAGCAGTCCCGGGACTGCTTCGGATGCCTTCGAGAGTGGTGCGACGCCTTCTTGTGATGCTCTCTGGGAAGCTCCTAATCCCCAGCCCTCATCCAGAGTTTGCAGCCGAGTAGGGACTCCTCCCCTGTCCTCTACGAAGGAAAAGATTGCTATTGTCGTACTCACCTCCGACGTACTCCGGGGTTTTTTGGGAGTTTTCTCCCCTAACCATTTCAACTTTTTTTTGGATTCTTGCTCTTGCATGCCTCCCCCGTCCTTTTTCCCTTGCCAGTTCCCTGGTGACAGTTACCAGCTTTCCTGAATGGATTCCCGGCCCCATCCCTCACCCCCACCCTCACTTTCAATCCGTTTGATACCATTTGGCTCCTTTTTTGGCAGAACAGTCACTGTCCTTGTAAAGTTTTTTAGATCAATAAAGTCAGTGGCTTTCATGACTGGGCTTTGTGCACTGAAAAGCAAGTGGGCTGGGAGTTGCCTCTCCTCCAGGGACTGACCATGTTTCCCTCACTCCTTATCAGTAGAGACCGAAACTGGCAGCTTCCCTTCCACTCCCAGAGGGCAGCCACCCTAGCCATGTAGGCCTCAGGCAGGTGACTTGTGTCTCAATCCCTGAGTGATGTGGGAGAGGGTGTGGGTGGATCTTTTCCTGGGAGCCAGATGGACTGTGCTCCAGATGTCAGTTAAGTCAACAGCTGGGCTAGGCAGCACCTGGTGGAAAAGTCAGTGGGAGTCAGAGGTACCAGACAGGGTGGGCCGGATGTGGGTGACAGTTGACCTGCCAGTCATCATATCATCTGCTCTCCCGGCCTCTGTAAGGGTGGGCAGGGTGCTTGCCATCTTCCATGATCTCTTAGGGAGGAGAAGGAGCACAGGCATCACAGCTGGAAGGATGTGAGGGGAGTACACCTCAGTACATTTTAGTCCTGTTCTTTTTGTTTACTTTTTAACTTAATAGGGACAGGGCCCTGCTCTGTTGCCCAGGCTGGCCTTAAGCGATCCTTAAGCCTCCCAAAGCGCTGTGACTATAGGTGTGAGCCACCATACCCGGCCAGCCCTATTATTTCTTGAACACTTAGTATGAACCAGGCTTGAAGCTAAAATCTTCGCAAACATTTTTTTCTTTCACAATAATAAATATTTTCTCCTTTACAGGTGAGGAAATTTGAGGCTCAAGAGAGGCTAATTTGCCCATGGACTTGCTCCTGGGAAGTAGCCAGACTGGAACTCAAACTAGCTTGGAAACCCACGGACCCGGCCATGTGTTCCTTGGTCGTGGCTTAGCCTCTCTGAGCCTCAGTTTCTCCACTTGGAAAATGAGGTGGTTGTAGGGAAAGGATATTTGCAGCAGTATAAACAACAAAGGACTATTTCCATAGCACATACAGAATTGCAATCAAGAAAAAAGCGGACTGGCTGGGCGCAATGGCTCACGTTTGTAATCCCAGCACTTTCAGAGGCCGAGGTGGGTGGATCACCTGAGGTCAGGAGTTCAAGACCAGCCTGGCCAACATGGTGAGACCCCATCTCTACCAAAAATACAAAAATTAGCCGGGTGTGGTGGTGCACGCCTGTAATCCCAGCTACCCAGGAGTCTAAGGCAGGAGAATCGAACTTGGGAGGCAGAGGTTGCAGTGAGCCGAGATCACGGCCATTGCACTCCAGCCAGGGTGACCAGAATGAAATTTTGTCTCAAAAAAAAAAAAAAAACAAAAAAACAAAAATGGGTAAAAGACCTAAGACAGCCACAGAAGAGGGTTCCCTCCCAGTAAATAAGCACAGGAAAGGTGCTCCATATTGCTAGTAATAAGACATCACATGCCATTAACACCCACCTGACTGGCAAACACTTTTAAGTTGGACAATACCAAGTATTGATGAGATAATGAAGCAACAGGAACTGATACCTAGCTGGTGGGAGTATAAATTGGTCTAAACAATTTGGGAAGACAGTTGGGTGTTATTTAGTAAAACTGACACGCCCTGTGACCAAGTAGTTCCACTCTCGGGACTGTGCCTTGAAGAAAGTCCTGAACACCTGCAGCAGGACCTAGATGAGTTTGCAGCTGCATTGTTGGGAGCAACGCTAGCGGCTGTCAATACTAGAGTAGATAAATAGGCACTCATGCCACCGGACACTGGACGGAGGTAAAAATGAACAAATGATAGTTGTGTACAACACGAATCTCAATAGCGAATGAAGACAAACAAATTCTTAGGAATTTCTACATAGATGGTAAAACTAGAAGGAAAACAAAGGAAATGATTATGGTAAATAGTAAAGGAAAAAGTCTACAGGGATTATCTTTGGGGGAGGGTGTGGAAGGGCTTAAGGGTAGGCTTGGCCTACCCTGACCTGTGTTTCTGACCTATGGGGTAGTGGTACAGGCATTGACCAAAAGTGTATGTTCTGCGCCCTTTTCAGTGTATTCGCTACATCTCAACAATAGATAACAGGAAAACCAAAAATAAAGACCTGAGGCTGGAACGATTGCGCGAAAGGTCAGAAACTAAATTGTTATTTGTAGGGATGAGAGTTCTGTGCAAGGCTGGGACTGGGAAGTGCGAGTGGCCCAGCTTGAAAGGGACACCAGGTGACTGCAGCAGGGCCCAGCTTGTGCTTCAAGCCGCTTCCTGGGAGGCTGCTGGTCTGCGTCCCGGCTGAGGTGGTCACGAGGGCTCTCTTGAGTTTCAGACTGTTTCTGATGTCTTCCCGGCTAAGTCCCCTCAGCCTTGACCCTCATGCTATGATGCTGTCGCAGGCCTTGTGTGCTTAGGTGGGGGCTTTGCAGGGCTCCGGCCTCACCACACCTCAGCCCTGATGCTGCCAGCTTGTTGCTGGTGCTCTGTGAGGTCATGGAGACGACTCCTCCACGAAGCCCTTCTCTGGGCTCCTGCCCACGCTGGCCTCCTGGTTTGGCCTCGCCTGGCTGTGGCACTGGGACCCTGCTGGAAGCCTGCGGCTCATGCTGTCTGCTTTATTTCCTTGTCGTCTGCTTTTCCCGGCTCACCCACAGGCTTTGCCATAGAAGGGACTGGAACCTGCCTTCTCACCTCTCCCTTGGGGCACAGGCAGTGCATATACCAGGTGGCAGGCCACAAACCCTTTAGCAGGACTCCATATTGCATCCCACACAAGTTCTTGGCTCTGTCCTGGGACAGCAGTAGACAAAGGGCATCTAGAATGTACCTTGTGACAGTGTGGCCTCTCAGATCCAGCCCGACTCAGCCAGCAGGACAAAGGGACCACGGCTTGGAATGCTGGCGCAGAAAGCAGACCTGGCTGGTGAGGGGTATGAGTCAGGTTGTCTCAGTGTCAGCCCGTGGTGTCCAACAGGACATGCCTGGCCACCCACTAGCCTGGGACATAGGTGGGCCCAGAAATCAGCAAATACTGACCCCATCCCCCCATCATACCCAGCCAGAGCTTGACCCCCTCAGCTGGTCTAGTCATGAGTGCTCAGAGCCAGCCTAGAACTTGATGTGAACCCAGCCCATGCACTCTGGGGTCCCGAAGGGCTCCTGCTGCCCCCAGAAAGGAAGTAGAGGGAGGCTACCTGGACCACCACAAGCCCTGCCCCCGGCAGCCTGCTGAGCATGGAAGGCTCCCAGCAGGTGCTTGTGACTGTCGATCCCTTTCCAGGCTGGCCACTCCCTGTGGGGACCAGGGCTCTTTCCTGTCACTCCCAACCTTGACTGGTGGCAGCCTTGAAGAGCCAGCCAGGCCCGATTCTGGGGCTTTGCTCCCCATGCGATCTGGAGCAAGTTGCTTCACTCCCCTGAGCTACAGCCTCCTCTGCCAGCTGATACAGGGTTGTGAAGATTCAACCAGTGAATCAGCGGCGCTTAGGAGCGCTCCTCCCCAGAGGGGAGCTTTAATCCCTGTTGGATTACAGGTTTCCTTGCTGAAAGATCTCCTTTCCAGGATATGGGGCTACAGAGCCCTGGGGGGAGGGCAATATCCTCTGCCCAACTGAAGGTTCAAGGAAGAGGGTTCTGGGGGAAGCATCAAAGCCTTGGAGAGCCTGATCCCAGAGGGAAGGAGATGTCAAGAACCTGCCCTGGTCATCTCCACCCATCAGGCCAGGGGCAAGAGATGGGTGCTGTGGACAACCTGGGGTGGGATGTCTGGGCCACTGCAAAACTGGAGGCTCTGCCCTGTGGCCAGTACATTTGACTGACCTCAAGCTCATGCTTGGCGCAAACCTCCTGGAAGCCAGAGTGGTCCAGACGGGATGGAGTCAGGCCCTGGGAAAGTCTGCTCAGGGACACCCCATCTGCAAGAAACAACCCCTACACCATGCACAGCAGACCTCAAACCCCTGTGGAGCAGCCCAGGACTCATGCACCGGGACCCACCACTAACCTTTCCCCTTTGATCTCCCATTTCCTCCTTGTAGGAAGAGATAATAATCATTGTCTGTGCAGAGCTGCTATGGGAATGAAAGAACATATATTGAATCCCTGGCGCAAGGCCTGGCACACAGCAAGAGTTCTTACCATTGTTAATCCTCCCCACCTTTTCTTACCAAGATACCACTTCTAGCTGTGTGACCTTAGACAAGTGTGCCGACCTCTCTGATTAACTTCTTCATCTGCAAAGTGAGGATAATGTGTACTCCCTCAGGGTGCTTGTGAGAATCAGTGGGTGAAAAGTGCTCAGAAATTGCTAGGTTGTACTGCAAAAAAGTCCTTGGCATCAGCACAAAGCAGAGGCAGGTGGAGTGGGTGCCCTTGGTGAGTGGCAGACAGGCCTTGGCTAGTTTTTGAGAGAGCTGTTGGAGGTACCTGTGGCCATGGCTAAGCTCCAAGTGATGACACAGCAGGCCCAGGGGAGCTGCCTCTCCCACCTCGCCCCTGTGGCACGATCCTGGGACTCTTCCTGTACCCCTCCCAGGCTTTCAGCTCAGAGTCCTGGCCAGGCGTCATCCTCCTGATCAACTCAAGCTCGGCCAGCACTTCCACAAACTGGAGTCTGTCCCTTTAAGCCAGACACCTGAGGCCGCCAGGAACTTGTGACGGTTCCTTGGAATCCCAGGAAGATGGCAGAGTTGGTTTTCCACAGCTGGGCTGAGGAAGTGAGGTGGGTAGCAGGCTGGCAGCTGCCCTGGGCAGTGAGTGACCGCTGTGGTCTAGGTCTCTGTGTGGGAAATCACTTCCTTTTGTGGTCCTGGGATTCTAAGGCCCAGAATCAGGAAGGGAGGGTGACACGCTGGATGCCTACATACAATATCCATCACAGTGACAGCTGCCAGCTGCTCTTTACGTACTGTGACCTAGCACCTCTTCCAAGCCCCAGTGAAGCCCCTGGAGGCTCTAAGCACTGCAAGATCTTAGTGCCCCAGGGACAATAAGCCCCTGCCCCCCAGCAACATGGAATTACAAATACAAACTACACTGAACTCTAAAATGCAGACAAATAATTCCAAGGCCTGCCTGTAATCCCAGCGTTTTGGGAAGCTGAGGTGGGAGGATCTTGTGATCTCTTGAGGCCAGGCATTCGAGACCCACCTGGCACTACTGTGAGACCCCATCTCTACAAAAAAATTTAAGAATTAGCCAGGTGTGAAAAAAAATTAACCTGGCATGGGGGCATGCGCCTGTGGTCCCAGCTACTTGGGAGGCCGAGATGGGAGGATAGCTTGAAGCCAGGAAGTCGAGTTATAGTGAGCTATGATAGCGCCACTGCACTCTAGCCTGGCTGACAGAGCTCTGTCACAAAAAAAAAAAAAAAAAAAAAAAAAAAAAAAAATTCAACAAAATCCAGACTTTTCTTGCGTTGACTACTTCAACACTGCTTTTCATCTGTTCCTTTTTTTTTTGAGACAGGGTCTTGCTCTGTCACCCAGGTGGAGTGCAGTGGCACCATCACTGCTCACTGCAGCCTCGACCTCCCAGACTCTAGTAATCCTCCCACCTCAGCCTCCCGAGTAGCTGGGACCACAGGTGTGCACCACCATGCACAGCTAATTTATTTTAGATTTTTTGGTAGAGACGAGGGCTCACTATGTTGCCCAGGCTGGTCTCAAACTCCTGGCCTCAAGTGATCCTCCTGCTTCCGACTCCCAAAGTCCTGGGATTACAGGTGTGAGCTACCGTGTGATTAATAGATCACCACCTATTAATAATAATCAATTAATTATTGGAGTCTTTTTTTTTTTGAGATAGAGTCTTGCTCTGTCACCCAGGCTGGAGTGCAGTGGGTGCCGTCTCAGCTCACTGCAACCTCTGCCTCCCAGGTTCAATTGATTCACCCACCTCAGCCTCCCAAGTAGCTGAGACTACAGGTGTGCACCACCACGCCCAGCTAATTTTTGTATTTTTAGTAGAGATGGAGTGTTGGGAGCCGAAAGGGCCAAAGGGATTGTGACCAACTCAGCATTCCGCTGAAGGCTATATGATCAAACAGCCACCTGTTTATCACGAATGCAGGATGTGGGCAAACTCCCACTGCCCTGCCACCAAAAGGTTTGCTGAGGGCCTCACTCCTTGGCACTGGGGTCCCTGAAGTTATCTACTGAGAAAATTAGCACCTATTGTTCAAAGGATGCAGTCTCACAAGCCTGCTGTGAACCAAACTGCTGACCGACAATTACCTGACATACCCGACAATCACCCTCCCCCTTTCTCGCTATCTCTTTTGCCTACTACATACAGAGGGCTGTGTAAAGCTCAGGGCCCTTGTCCACTAGAGGCAAGGTGCCCCCTGACCCCTTCTTCCAAATATACTCTTTTGTCTCTTGTCTTTTATTCCCACGTTTGCCCGGCTTTGTTCAGTCCCCCTAGGTCCGTGCGGGCTACAATGGGGTTTCACCATGTTGGCCAGGCTGGTCTCGAACTCCTGGCCTCAAGTGATCTGCCCACCTCGGCCTCCCAAAGTGCTGGGATTACAGGCGTGAGCCACCACAGCTGGCAATTATTGGAGTCTTTAAAAACACAGTCATGGGCCTTGTTTGCTGGTACCTCCAGCACATGCTCACTGTATCCACGGGACAGCCAGATTCGAAACATCAATATCAGAACAAACTTAGGAGATAAGGTGTCTTTCAGACGAGGGCACGGAGGCTCTGTGTGGGAGGTTGAGGGACTTGCCCAAAGCCATGCCGTCAGTAAGATGGCAGAGCTGACATGACTGACACCCCCTCCTTCTGGGCAGTTTGTGTCCTGTGGGCTCAGTCTGGTTTAAGACCACAGATTTGACTTAGACTGTCAGCACACACAAGCCAGTGTCACCATTTATTTCCTGCCGGTGTCTTTGGGCAAATCCATTTTCCCTTCTCTGTAAAGTGGAAACTATTTTTTTTCTTTTCTTTTTTTTTTTTTTTGAGACAGAGTCTCTCTCTGTCGCCCAGGCTAGAGCGCAGTGGTGCCATTTTGGCTCACTGCAACCTCTGCCTCCCAGGTTCAAGCAATTCCCCTGCCTCAGCCTTCTGAGTAGCTGGGAATTCAGGTGTGCACCACCACGCCTGGCTAATTTTTGTATTTTTGGTAGAGACGGGGTTTCACCATGTTGGCCAGGCTGGTCTTGAACTCCTGACCTCAAGTGATCTGCCTGCCTCGGCCTCCCAAAGTGCTGGGATTACAGGTGTGAGCCCTCATGCCCGGCCTTCTCCTTTTTTTTTTTTTTTTTTTTGAGTCAGCGTGTAGCTCTGTCGCACAGGCTGGAATGCAGTGGTGAGATCACGATTCACTGACTTGAACTCCTTGGCTCAAGTGGTCCTCCCACCTTGGCCTCTCAAAGTGCTGGAATTACAAGCATGCCTAGGTGCCTGGCCAGGTAGAAACATTAGTCACTCGCGCTCCAGGAAGGTTGTCAGGCAGCGCTGAGCAGTAATGTGTCCTACTCACCTGCTGTTTATCCAGCACCAGACCTCTTCTAAGAACTTTACCTGTTTCAGCTCACTGAATCCTCATAACACCCATTGTACAGAAGAGGAAACTGAGGCAGCAAGTGGTTAAGTGACTTCTCCGAGGTTACACAGCTAGGAAATGGTGGCAACAGTAAGAGCCCACGAAGAGCTGCGGTTGGTAGTTCATTCTGGAGAGCCCTCCCGTGAACCGTCCCTGTACTGGCACTTGTTGCTGGGGACTGTTGCTGTCCTCTCCCTCCCCGGGCCAGGTGTGTCCTGGAGGGCAGGGAAGCGTCTTGGCACGCGGGTGCGCGCCGCCCCCTCGGCCTCCTGGGCTCCCTGAACCTCGCAGGACCCCGGCAACTTCGAGCCCCGCCCCAGCTCCGGGCCGCGGGGGCGCATCGCGGGCGTCGGGCGGGGCGGCCCAGCGGGTAAAAGCTGCGCGGCCGCGGGCTCGGCACTCAACGGCTCTGAGGGCTCCGACGGCACTGACGGCCATGGCGCGTTCGAACCTCCCGCTGGCGCTGGGCCTGGCCCTGGTCGCATTCTGCCTCCTGGCGCTGCCACGCGACGCCCGGGCCCGGCCGCAGGAGCGCATGGTCGGAGAACTCCGGGACCTGTCGCCCAACGACCCGCAGGTGCAGAAGGCGGCGCAGGCGGCCGTGGCCAGCTACAACATGGGCAGCAACAGCATCTACTACTTCCGAGACACGCACATCATCAAGGCGCAGAGCCAGGTGCGGCGGGCGGGGTGCTGGGAGGGGACACCCGCCCCAGATAGGGGAGGCAACAGGCGCTGCCCCAGCGTGCATGAAGGGGGCCTAAAAGCGCAATCGGGATATTTTCATGCAATATTTTAAAAATCGAATTAATGCTAAAACTCCACGATGGACAACCATCTAAATTTCAAGGAAAGACATAATTAAACCCTGTATTGCACTACCTGCCTTCCTGGCTTGCCTGGTCCTAGTCTCTGCCCTGATGGGGTGGATCAGGGAGGAGGGAAGGCAGGTGGGGACAGTGGGCAGCTCCCTAGATGGGGCATGTCTGATGTCTGCCAAGGCTGCTGGTGGGGCTCAGCCTCCAGGCCTCTCCACCCTCCATCCCCACCAGAACTTCCCCCACCCCCCACCCCCCCATCTGAATCATCCCCTCTCCCTCTCTCCCCACCTGAGTGCCTGGGGGCAACAGGAGAATATATCAAGAGGTGAGAAGTGACGATCAAGGGTCAAGACCCCTGACCTGCCCCTACCCTATGTCCCCAGCTGGTGGCCGGCATCAAGTACTTCCTGACGATGGAGATGGGGAGCACAGACTGCCGCAAGACCAGGGTCACTGGAGACCACGTCGACCTCACCACTTGCCCCCTGGCAGCAGGGGCGCAGCAGGAGGTAACAGCTGGGCTCCTCCAGCCCCAGCCCTCCCCAGAGCCTCAGGCACTCAGGTTGTCCATCCTGAACTGGTTTGGCTGGACACGTAGATGTCTAGATGTCTGGCTGAACCTGTCGTCCTTCTGGATGAGTCAGCCTCTGGGCCAAGATGGGGTGCAGAAAGGAAGCTGGGGCTTCCCTCGGGAATGGGGAAGTTGGCTACCAAGATCTGGAGTCTAGCCCCAGACATGCAGCTTGACATCCGTTGGGTCAGTGATTGTCCCTCTCTTGGCCTGGAGCGGCCTGGCAGGCAGAGGGCTGGCTGTTGGGAGGAGACAGGTCGAGGCTGGGCTCACCCCTCCTTCTCCCCCATATTCCCTCCACAGAAGCTGCGCTGTGACTTTGAGGTCCTTGTGGTTCCCTGGCAGAACTCCTCTCAGCTCCTAAAGCACAACTGTGTGCAGATGTGATAAGTCCCCGAGGGCGAAGGCCATTGGGTTTGGGGCCATGGTGGAGGGCACTTCAGGTCCATGGGCCATATCTGTCACAATAAATGGCCAGTGCTGCTTCTTGCATTGGTTTCTTCCAAGTGCTTCGCTTCTGCCCCCATCCCCCACTCCCACTTCTGGCAGCTCCCAGCTCCCCAGCCCAAGCTGAGAGGTCACCCTGCCACCTGCAGCAGAGCTGCTGCTGTCCCAGCCCAGACAGTGCTGAAGGTGCAGGGCTGAGCCTCCAAATGTGGAGCCCCCAAACACCCCAGCATCACAGGCATAGAGGAACAAACCTTAGAGCCCCCACACACAGCCAGAGACTCCCAATATTCTCAGAGGTCAGGGGTGGGGGCAGACTCACAGAGGAGGGGCGATGGCCTGAGATAAGAACAGGGCCGGCTGCCTGGGAGCACTCTGAGGAGGAGTCTGTGCTCTGCTCCCACTCAGCCCCAGGAGGAGCTCATGGGTGGCATGGGGGGCTTCAATCAGGCAGTGTCCTCACCCAGGACACTGAGCTCCCAGCCTATAAAGATTCCTCCACCTGCATGTGGCCCAACGATGGCAGAGTCCCTGCAGGCCAAGAGACCATGAAGGCTAGGACAGTGCCTCTCAGTCCACACTGTGGGCTCCACGCCACAAGGACGCCTCTTTTCCCTTGCCCTGGGCAAGACGCCTGAAAGGGGCTAGACTGGGAGCCGTAGAGGGACAGAGATTGTCTAGCGCCCACAGGAGGGGTGAGGGGACAGATTCAATGTAATGTCATTTAAAGAAAACAGCATTGCAGCTGGCCTCATGCCTGTAATCCCAGCACTTTGGTAGGCTGAGGTGGATGGATCACCTGAGGTCAGGGGTTCAAGACCAGCCTGGTGGCTGCGCGCGGTGGCTCACGCCTGTAATCCCAGCACTTTGGGAGGCCGAGGCGGGCAGATCACGAGGTCAGCAGATCGAGACCATCCTGGGTAACACGGTGAAACCCCGTCTCTACTAAAAATACAAAAAATTAGCTGGGTGTAGTGGCGGGTGCCTGTAGTCCCAGCTACTCAGGAGGCTGAGGCAGGAGAATGGTGTGAACCCGGGAGGCGGAGCTTGCAGTGAGCCGAGATGGCGCCACTGCACTCCAGCCTGGGCGACAGAGCCAGACTCCATCTCAAAAAAAAAAAAAAAAAAAAAACACCAGCCTGGCCAACATGGTGAAACCCCATCTCAACCAAGAATACAAAAATTATCTGGGTGTGGTGGCGGGTGCCTGTAATCTCAGCTACTCAGGAAGCTGAGGTAGGAGAATCGCTTGAATCCAGGAGGCAGAGGTTGCAGTGAGCCGAGATTGCGCCACTGCACTCCAGTCTGGGAGACAGAGCGAGACTCCATCTCAAAAAAATTAAAAATAAAAAAAAGAAAGAAAACAGCATTGCAACATTTGCACATCTGAATTTGTGGCTGCAATTCATACCCCCCCCCCATACATATACACACGCACACACCCAAAGCACAACACACCAGACATACACACACAGACACCCAGAGCACACACTCAGATGCTGGCAGATATCACATGCATACCCAGAGAAACACAGCCTAGCAACTCATGAGCACAGAAGCAACACACCCTAGAGAAACAACCTGGAGATGTACACACAAAACTCAAACACAACCCAAGGACCCACATGCCACACCCAGAGGTTCCTCAGATGAACAAGCACACACCCACACTTGGGATATGGGCCTTGGGGGCGCTAGGTATAGGCACCATCAGGCCCAGGCAGGCAGCACTGCAGTGGCTGCGGAGAGCATCCCACGGTCCTTCCTTTCTGACAAGGCCTCACACCCTGCTTGTGCCTGCCTGGTCCCCTGCCCGTGCCTGCCTGGTCCCCTGCCCAAGGCTGGGGCCTAATAAGCAGCAGCCCCAGCTCCCAGGCCCTGCTGTCGGCCTTTGGAGGCCAGATTGGGGTAGAGACGGGGAAATGGGAAGTAGACCCTGGGTCCCACCTGGGAGTGAGAAGCTGAGGGGTGGCATTTGACAGGAGCTGGGGACCCAGGAGACAACATCCAGCCCTGCTTCTGCTCAAGCTTGTCAGATGTGGCAGCTCAGACAGCCCAGGGTGTGTGCGGGGCCTGCTGCTTGGAAGGGCTCCCATGTGCCACCAAGCAGGGACTCCCAGCATGGGGCAGGCACAGGGTGGGTGGCAGGAAATGCCTGTTGAATGAATGTGTGAGGTGGTGGAGAGAAGCAAGGCCCAGAGACACCTGCCCGGTGACCTCTCCGCCCCTGGAATCTGTGCCCAAATCCCAGATGGCATTTCCTCCGCATAGTCTATTCCTGGGCCCTGGGCCCTGGGCCAGCCAGTGCCTTCTGCCAGACCAGGGAGGGGAGGTGCTTCTTCTGTCCTGGGACCCTGGAAGCTCCAGCACTGACTGGTCTGGTCCAGAGATGGGAGGGTTGGCAAAAAACTATTGCCCTTCAGCTCCCGCTCCTGACTCCCTCCGGCCTGAACTGCACCCTGGATTCGCCTCTACTAGAGGTGAGATGGCTGTTGTAGATAATGGAAAACCCTCCACTTAAGGAGAGACCCCTGGGGCCAGAGCGAGGCTTGAACTTGACTCAGTGCTAGGTCTCCAGCACCCAGCATAGGCCAGTGTCCCACTGTCACCCCCAGCCATGGGGACAGGGGCTCTGGACATCCAGCCTAGGCTCAGGCTATCAGTCGGGGAGGTCATCTAAGTCCTAGAGCAGGCAATGGGGTGCAGCCTTCAGCCTCATTCCCTGCTTCCCTCTCCCAGCAGCAGGGTCCTCCACACATCCCTGCCCGCCCCTTGCCCTGAGGCCAGAAGGACTTGAGCAGCCCCGACTCCACCTCCCCTCAGTGGGGCTCTAGAGTCTGACCCCAGAAAGGGCAGGATATGGCAATGACCTCCGACCTCTGGGTTCATGATATCCCCATCCAGTTGGTGCTCTTCTACTGGAGCTGAGGGTCCTGGTAGGATTGAGTTCCTGGGCTCTGAGTCCCCATTCCTAGAGCCTATTGGGCCCCCAGGCCCTGGTAACCCGGGGGTGTTCAGGCCTATTCTTTTTCTCCTGACTTGTGGGCCAGATGGGCCTTCCTCCCCAAAGCAGGGTTACTGCCTCCTCGGCCCTCCCGGCACCGCCGGCACCTGAGCTCAGCCCACGTTCTGCCTCATCCCTCCAGCTGCTGCTAATGCCCTGCTGGGCTGAGCTAGCATGTGGGCGCTGGTAGGGCTGGAGGGGATCCAAGAGCAGCTCCTTTCACATGCAACACGGGCACACACTCGTTCGTGTGTGCGCACCAATTCCCTTCCCTGCGCCTTGGCCTAGTCAGTGAGGACATGGAGCCTCCTGGGGTTTAAAAACTCTGTTGGGGCCCCTACTCTGCAGGGCCCGGACAATCATTCCAGCAGATCTGGGGACCCGTCCCAGTGCACCCAGGTGGGCAGACTGCCAGGGGCTGAAGTCTGTATCTGGTGTCCTCCTGGGGTCAATTCCTGAAGTCCTCTTCTCCAGCCTGCAGGGGTGAGTGGGGCACTGGTGGGTGAATGAGCCAGACTTTGCCTTCCCCGATCCCCATGGGAGTTACTTGGAGCCATTTCTGGCTACAAGCCCCTGGGGTTCCCCTCGCCGGCCCCTTCCCGCTCCTGCCTGGTTCACCTCAAATGTGGTGTCCACAATCTCATCGATGACGGCTGCCTGGGAGCGGAACTTCTGCTGCTCCTGCTCCACGCTTGCCACCAGCTGCAGGTAATGGAACAGGAGCTCCTGCTGCCTGCGGGTGGGTGGGGGGGTCGCAGAGACAGGGGCTGGGCTGACCTGCTGGCTGGGCCTACTGCACCCCAGAACCACCCAGAGGCTCTTCTTGCCTGCCTCCTCCCCACAAAATTTATATGACTGCAGACCTGCATTTCCAGGAGGTCTCCTTTTCCAGATATGAGAAAGAGCCCAAGTCTGCCTGTAGCGCAGAGGCTTCTGGCTTTAATTGTTTATCTTCCTAACCACCCATCCCTCCACCCACCCATTCGTCTGCCCCATTCCTCCCCATACGCCCACTCGACCATCCGCCCATCCATCCACCCACCTCCTTATCCAGTCACTCACCCATCCGGCCCTCCAGCCACTCACAACTCACCTCCCCCTCCACCCACCTGCTCTTCCCTGTAGCCACCCCCCACCCACCCATTGACACCTTCATCATGCTGTGTAGTCAGTCACCCACCTGTCCCTCCACCCACTCATCTGCCCACCACATTACCCATTGTCCCATTCACACCCTCCCCGCCATCTTGTCAACCCATTCATCAAAGAACACTGGAAACAATGAACACAGCAAGGTACTCCGAGGAGATGGAGATGAATGAGAGACAGCTTGCCCTCAGAGCCAGACAGCTGCTGACACTTTGAGGCATGAAATTGGGTTCTGAGGGGTCCAGAGGAGGGAAACCTCGCCTGATGCTGGCGACCTGGAAAGACTTCTGGAGGCAGCGTCAATGAGCTGAGTTTGAAAGATAAGTGAGAGGCCAGGCGCGGTGGCTCATGCCTGTAATCCCAACACTTTGGGAGGTCAAGGCAGGTGGATCATTTGAGGTCAGGAGTTCCAGACCAGCCTGGCCAACATGGTGAAACCCTGTCTCTACTAAAAAAATATACACACACACAAATAGCTGGGTGTGGTGACATGCACCTGTAATCCCAGCTACTCGGGAGGGTGAGGTGGGAGAATCGCTTGAACCCAGGAGGCGGAGGTTGCAGTGAGCCTAGATGGTGCCACTGCACTCCAGCCTGGGTGACAGAGTGAGACCCTGTCTCAAAAAAAAAAAAAAAGAAAAGAAAAAAGAAAAAAAGAGAAAGATACATGAGGGTTTACCAGGCTCGGGCAGGGCTCCTGGTGCTCCCAGGCCTGGCTCCCCAGAGATCCTTCTCATGGGGACAGCATGAGTCCCCAGATGTCCTGGCCCAGCTGGCCACTCAAGTAGACAGGAATGGAGGTTGAGCATCGGACCTCCAGGCCTTGATCTAAGCTGTTCCTCCAACCGCCTCATTATCCCTCCACTTGGCTGAAGTCTACTCATTCTCCATGGCCCAACACAGGTCTTTAGAGGTGGGGTCCTCATGGGCAGGGGCTGAATCTGTGTCCTCTTTGGGTCCCTGGAGCCCTCACAGGGCCCAGACTTGACAAAGGTTGGGGATGGTTCTGGGGTGAAGGAATGGGTGGCACCCCTGCTGCTGGGATTAGCCAGGTGGCACACACACCTCTGGATGTGCAGAAGCCACCCAGGGTCTCCTCGTTGCACCCACAGGCTCATCCACAAGCCTTAGCGCTCCATCCCCTTCTAGAGGGGCAGGCAATGTCCCTTTCCCTCCAGCCCTCCAGCCAGGCCCCCAGGCCTCACCCTCAGACCCCAGGCCTCGCTCCCTTCCTGTCTCCTCACTTCTCTGTCATGGTCCCAAACTTTTTCTCGATGAGCTGCTTCAGCATGGTGCCTTCACTCGCCACCTCTTTGGGCTCTGGATGTAGAGAAAGAAGGGTGAGGTCAAGGCCTGGATTTGGAGAGGAGGCAGAGGAACCCCATGTGTCAGGAAGATAAGGGCTAATGGAGTTTCTGGCCAGGCTGCTCCAGGAGGTTGCTTCTCCGGGCATGCAGCACGATGCAGTTCCCTTTGTTTGCCCGTCTAGCACCCACCCCACTTCTGGAAGAAGTGCCCCAATTGTCTTGAGGAACAAATCACTTCTACCCCCTTTCAGTCCATGTCCTTTGGCTGAGGTTAGCCCCACCTCCAGCTTCAGGGATACCCCCTTTCAGTCCATGTCCTCTGGCTGAAGTTAGCCCCACCCCACCCCACCCCACCCCCTCCCAGCTTCAAGGACAGGTAACTTAGGCCTGGCCAATTAGAACTTCTTTTTTTTCTTTTTTTTTTTGAGACGGAATCTCACTCTGCCGCCCAGGCTGGAGTGCAGTGGCACAACCTTGGCTCATTGCAACCTCTGCCTCCCGGGTTCAAGTGATTCTCCCGCCTCAACCTCCCGAGTAGCTGTGATTACTGGTGCCCACCACCATGCCCAGCTAATTTTTGTATTTTTAGTAGAGACAGGGTTTCACCATGTTGGCCAGACTGGTCTTGAACTGCTGACCTCAGGTGATCCGCCCGTCTCAGCCTCCCAAAGTGCTGGGATTACAGGCATAAGCCACCGTGCCCGGCCCCAAGTAGGTCTTTTAAGATTTGACAAGCACAGTCAGGTGTGGTGGCTCACACCTGCAATCTCAGCACTTTGGGAGGCTGAGGTGGGAGGATCATCTGAGGTCAGGAGTTCAAGTTTGAAACCAGCCTGGCCAACATGGTGAAACCCCATTTCTACTAAAAAATACAACAACAACAACAACAACAACAACATTAGGCGAGTGTGCTGGCGCATGCCTGCAGTCTCAGCTACTCAGGAGGCTGAGATGGAAGGATTGCTTGAGCCTGGGAAGCATAGGTTGCAGTGAGCAGAGATTGCAGCACCGCACTCCAGCCTGTGTGACAGAGCAAGACTCCATCTCAAAAAAAAAAAAAAAAAAAAAAAAAAAAGACTTGACAAGCAGTTTAACTGGCTTTGGGAGGATTGTTCTAGGGTCCTCTGGACTAAAGTCCTCCTGAGTCTCAAATTCTAAAACTCTAAAACTGAGTCTGGAATTCTGTGACTGTGGAAGGAGGTTAGGGGGATGGAGAGACTGGCCCCCACTGCGGACGGGCAGGTGGGGCCAGGGCGGGCCAGGCCCATACCTGCAGCTCTGAGCTCCGTCAGTGAGTCTTCCAGCAGCTTCTCTTGGATCCGGGCGGCCCTCTGGGAAGAAGAGGCCTCAGATCTGCCAGAGTCCCAGGCCTGCTCAACCCTGGAGGCCCCTGGCCTCACTCCTCCAGCTTCCTGATCTGGTCCACCTGTCCCACCCCACTCGGTACCTCCTGCTTCGCTTTCTCAAGGCCTTTGAACAGCGCCGTCTGGAAGCTATCCACCAGGACAGTAATCACCAGGCTGGGGAGAGGGACAGGGGTGTGCCCTCAGCGAGGAGGCCAGAGGAGAGGGGCACCCGGTACTTCTTGTGGGTTCAGCATGGCATGACCAGGGTGAGAGGGCTGGGGTAAGGGTCCCAGGGGAGAGGAGGAAGTGCGGGTGGTGCTGGGCAGCAGAGCAGGGGTGAGTCCTCACTTGAGGAAGATGAAGTACTGGATGATGATGTAAATTATGAGGATGGGAATGATGTACCAGGCGCCTAGGGGGAGCAGGCCAGAGGGCACAGTCAGGCTGTGCTCGCCACCCCCAACCACGACCTGCTCCCTTCCCACACCCCGACATGCAGGCATCAGAAGCCCCACTTTGCCGATGGGGTCACTGAGCCCTGGCCGGTCCACCCCACCAATCCCCGGCCCTCCCTGCAGCCTGGGGCCTGCCCTACCCTGGGCACGGCTGTCCATGTAGATGAGGGACCAGTCATCCAGCGTGAGCAAGGTGAAGAGGGTGAAGATGGTGGTGAAGATGTTCTGGAAGCGCTTGGGGTCAGATTTGCGGAACAGTGCCCGGAGGACCGCGGAGAAGAGGACTGGCTGTTCAGGGTCAAACTCAGCTCTCCAGTGCTATCCCCACCCCAGCGCCCCTCGTCCTGCCCCATCCCTGCTCCCCGCACCCCTTTCACCGCAGCCCCTCAGGCCCCCACCCCAGCCCCTGCAGCACCAGGATACAGAGGCAGGTAAACATGAGGATGAGGATGGCTGCGATGGACGGCAAGGACTGGCCCAGGGTCCCTGTCACTTCCTGGACGCTGGTCAGGAAGCTGTGGGCAGAAGGAGCGGGGACTGAGTCATCGGTGAGGGGCGGGGGTGTGTGTCTCTGCCCAGCAGCCACAGCTGGCGCTGAAGGCAGGAGGCTCCTGACTTGTTGGTGACTTGGGTGAGTCCTGGCCCCTCTCTGGAAAAATGAAGGGGCTGATTCCAGTGCATGACAGAAGGCAGAAGCAGGCTGGGGTCAGCAGCCTCCTGCGCCCCCATCCCTTGAGCAGGTCACAGTGGATTTCTTGGGGGCCCCGGTCTGTGTCCCCTCTTCCTTTGGAGTCCCCACCCCAGGTGGGAGCCGTGGCCACTGACCTGAGCCTCCGCAGGACCCGGATTGCCCTCAGGGCCCGCAGGCTCTTGAAGACCTTGAGGATCCGGAAGAGGCTTTGGTGGTAGATGGCGAAGGAGTGGGTCTGCATCAGCAAGAAGTCCAGCACGGCCATGGCCATAATGAAGAAGTCTGAGGGCACGGGGTGCCTGAGTCTGGCGGGCTCCCAACGCCAGCGCCCCCTTCCCCATCCTTCTCTCGTCCCGAGCCTCCCCCAGACTAAACACACGCAGCCTGGCCCCGGCCGCACCCACCCAAATTGTTCCAGAAGTCAAAGAAGTACGAGAGGCCCAGAGCAATGATCTTGAGCAGGGCTTCCACCACGTAGATGCAGAAGAATATGCAGTCCAAGGCCATGAAGTACCACTCTGCAGGAACACAGGGGTGCACTCAAGAGCTGTCCCCAGCACCCAGTGCCCTCTCTCTCCTCAGCATTAGCCTCACACAAGCCCAGATTCCCAGGCTTTCCCCGGCTCTGCGTAAGCAGCTGCGCGACTTCACTACTGCTGTGTCTCAGTTTTCTTGTCTTTAAAATGGGGATAATTGTGTCCAGGAGCAGTGGCTCACACCTGTAATCCCAGCACATTGGGAGGTTGAGGCGGGCGCATCACTGGAGGCCAGGAGTTCGAGACCAGCCTGGCCAACATGGTGAAACCCTGTTTCTACCAAAAATACAAAAATTAGCTGGGCATGGTGGTGGGCACCTGTAGTCCCAGCTACTTGGGAGGCTGAGGCAGGAGAATCACTTGAACCCAGGAGGCGGAGGTTGCAGTGAGATCGCGCCACTGCACTCCAGCCTGGGTGACAGAGCCAGACTCCGTCTAAAATAAAATAAAATAAAATGGGGATAATTGAAGTCCACTTGATAGAGTTGTGAGCGTTAAATGCATGAACACAAGCGAAGTGCTTAGAATGGAGCCTGAGACAGCGAGCCGGGCAGCTCCTGTCCTTCACCCTGCTCCACGGCGTTGGAGGGCCCAGCCTTCCCCGACCTTCCACCCTCGCCCCTCCAGGGCCTTCTCGGGCTCCCGGCCCTTCCGCGAAGCTCGGGCTCCAGGCGCCCGCCCGCCCTCAGCCGCACATTTGGAGCAGATGCGCTCCCTAGTGGCTGCGGCGCGAACAGCACCGCCTCCCGCCTAGCGGGTCCTTCTGTCTCGGGCCGGCCTCAGCGGGGTCTTTCTGAGACGCTCTCTAATACTGGGTAAGGCCATCTACTTCCCAGGGGTGAGGATCAAGTGAGCTGAGTCCTATAAACCGCCCGGCACTGGATCAGGCCCACGGAGGTCCTGGAAGAGCATCGGTGGCTTCTCCATGGGAACAGGACTCCCTGGCTCTTACCGCCCCGGATCTCGACTTCAGCGAAGGTCTGGGCCACCAGCATGACGGTGTTGAGGCAGACGACGAAGAAGATGAAAGTTTCAAAGGCCAAGGATTGGGTCAGGTTCCGGATCATTTCCCGGAAGCCCTGAATGAGGAAGGTTAGCTTTTCCCACAGCCACTGGAAGAGATTGGTAGAGTGTCCCTTCTTGCGGGTCCGCTGGAGCCGGCCGGCTGAAAGGAACAGGGCCAGAAAGTCAAGTGTGTGCAAGAGGGGACACGAGGTCCCAGGCACCCCCCAGCCTGGCTCAGCGTCCATGGTCACTCCTGCCTGCTTGCTGGCCCTCTGCCTCCCGGGTTCAAGCAACTCTCGTGCCTCAGCCTCCCAAGTAGCTGGGACTGCAGGTGCCTGCCACCACGCCCGGCTAATTTTTGTATTTTTGGTAGAAACAAGGTTTCAACATGTTGGCCAGGCTGGTCTCGAACTCCTGGCCTCCAGGGCTTCCACCACGTAGATGCAGAAGAATATGGAGTCCAAGGCCATGAAGTACCACTCTGCAGGGACACAGGGGTGCGCTCAGGGCTGTCCCCAGCACCCAGTGCCCTCTCTCTCCTCAGCATGAGCCTCACACAAGCCCGGATTCCCAGGCTCTCTCCAGCTCTGCGTAAGCAGCTGCGCGACTTCACTACTGCTCTATGTCTCAGTTTTGTTGTCTTTAAAATGGGCATAATTGTGGCTGGAAGCAATGGCTCACACCTGTAATCCCAGCACTTTGGGAGGTTGAGGCAGGCGGATCACTGGAGGCCAGGAGTTCGAGACCAGCCTGGCCAGCAAATCCCCAACAGGCTGGTCCTGTGCCTTCTGTGGCAGGGGCCAGCCTGTTGGGGATTTGCAGTTGGCTTCTGGGGATCCTGAGGGCTCCCACTCCTATGCCTCCATGCCTTTCTTTGCTCACGTGGCAACTTACATATGGAAAACCCACCCTCCTCATCATCCCATCCTCTTGGTAAACTTATCCTCTCCCTTTCAGGTCCTGATGAAATGTTCCCTCCTCTGGGCTGCCTTTCCTGTCCCCATTTAATAACACACTTGCCCCTCTCTGCTTGTTCCTGAGACTGTTGTCATATTTTGTTTGTTGTTGTTGTTGTTTTCTGAGATGGAGTCTCGCTCTGTTGCCCAGGCTGGAGTGCAGTATCGTGATCTCGGCTCACTACAACCTCCGCCTCCCAGCTTCAAGAGATTCTCCTGCCTCACCCTCCTGTGTAGCCAGGATTACAGGCACGCACCACCACACCCGGCTAATTTTTGTATTTTTTTGGTAGAGACAGGGTTTTGCCATATTGGCCGGGCTGGTCTCCAACTCCTGACCTCAAGCAATCTACCCACCTTGGACTCCCAAAATGTTAGGATTACCGATGTGAGCCATCGCACCCAGCCTATTTGTTTGTTTTTTGTTTTTTTTTTTTCTACAGAGTCTTGCACTGTCACCCCGGCTGGAGTGCAGTGGCACGATCTCGGCTCACTGCAACCTCAGCCTCCTGGGTTCAAGCGATTCTCCTGCCTCAGCCTCCCAAGTAGCTGGGATTACAGGGTTGCACCACCACGCCCAGCTAATTTTTGTATTTTTTTGGTAAAGATGGGATCTCACCATGTTGGCCAGGCTGGTCTTGAACTCCTGACCTCAAGCGATCCACCCACCTCGGCCTCCCAAAGTGCTGAGATTACAGGCGTGAGTCACCGCGCCTGGCCTGTTGTCATGTTTATTGAACTACTAGGAAGAAAGTTTGGTGGCGTATGAGCTAAAGGCCATGGTCCCTCCTTGCCCTCCAATAAGGCCCTCATTCAGGCATTAGTTCCTAATCTCTGTTCTCAAGCAGCTCACAGGTGAGTGGGAGAAATCTGGACAGATAGGATCCACCGTGGTAAATGTTCTGAGGGCAGGCCCCGAGCACAGGATGATCTGTGGTCAGCTAAGTGACCACCCCTAGTCTTGGGCCCCTCGAGGGCAGCGACTGTGTTGAATTTTTCCCCATGCTGCCATGGCCCAGGCAGGCCACACACCCACATTGGATGAGTATCAATGTTTGACTGGTGGACATATGAATAAATAAGGCAGTGACTGAATGAACAAACACCTCATGGCCTAAAGAGGTGCATAATTCAAGGAATAAAAGATGGGACCATGAACAGTCAGGAGAGTGAATAGCCAGTGGGGGACCTGTGCAGGAGGGTAGGGCCTTACGATCTGCGGAAGGACAGTGCGGGGCCGAGATCAGGTCTGGATCCTGCGCCAGGCAGCAGGAGTTGGCCTGGGGGGCCCAGCAAAGACTCACTTTTGCGTTTCTGAAATTGCCCTTCTTCTTTGCCCCAGTCTTCTGAATGTTTGGTGGAGATATCCTGGGTATGGACTTTTTTGGACATGTGGGTGACACGTGAGCGGATTGTGCTGGAGGACCGAGTCATGCTGTGAGCCGAGCCCCGTGGGTGTGCTACGTGATAGGGGAAGACTCCTGTACGAGAAGCAGCAGGGCCGGGGGCATCGTGAATCAGGCTCCGGGACATGTGTGGGATAGAGAGTTGGGAAGTGCTCTGGACGTAGTCGCCGTGGAGGTAACTGGACTGATAGGCGCCGTGGTGGTCTCGGTGCTGATGGTAGTCTCGGTGCCGGTGGGTCCGGTGGTAGTGGTGCTGTGTGTGGTGGGGATGCTCGCCATGGTGGTACTCACTGGGGTGGTGATCACCTTGGTGGTACTCGCTGTGATAGTCAGATATCCCACGCTGGTAGGACCCCACAGAGGAATGAGGGGAAATGGTCTCTCCGTGATGAGGAGACTTTCCATGCTGGTGGGCTTCATGATGACGGGACCTGCCATGGTGGTGGACTTGGTGATGGTGGGGCCAGCCACGGTGGGGGACTTGGTGATGCTGGGACTCATCGTGTTGGAGCCCGCTAAGGTGGGAAGCCTCGCTGTGGTGGAAGGACTCACTGTAGGGATTGGGTCCATGGGGGAGGTAGGACCCACCATGGTGGGAAGCCTCACCGTGGTGGGGCACGCCAGAGGAATAGTGGGATAAATTCTCACCGAGATATTGGGGTCTGCCATGGTGAGACCCCCTATGGTAATGGGAGTCACTCTGCTGATGGAACCCACTGTATTGGGACCCATCATGATGCCTCCTGCCATCACGTTGGAGCTCATCATGGTAGTCCTCACCGTAGGAACGGTGGGAGGGGACGGCGCCTTGAGAGGGAGCCAGACCAAAGCCTGTGGGGCCATGGGCTCTGCCGTGATTCCGTGCCTCGCTGTGGTGGTGAGATTGGTGGACATGGGAGGACAAGGCTTGGTCGTGGAAGTCTTGGAACTCCGGAGGGTGGTGAGATTCACCACGTTGGTGGGGCACGCCGTGATGGTGCAACTCGTAATGTTGGAGAGCTCTGCTGTGGCCTGGCCTGTGGTGTGGGGGTGATGAGTGAGAGCGAAAGAACCTGTCTGCGTTATTGGTGTCTGCCTCATTCTGAGCCTTTTCAGGCACTGAGTTTTGATCCATGACTGTGCTGGGAACTCTGGAGCCAAAAGAGCTCAAGACCTGGGCCCAACAGGCCCCACCTGGATTTCCCTTCTTTCCTGAGCCAAGCTCAGTGCAGACTGTGGCACTGGGCTTCCAGAAAGGCCTGACTATTCTCATGGAACTCTCCCCTCTATGATGTCACCAGCAGGCCAGGGCCTCATTCCCAAATGCCTCTTCCTGGGCTATAGTTCGGAATCAAGAATTATTGTGTCAAACTCCTTCATTGTAAATGAGGAAACCGAGGTCAAGAAAAGGGAAGGACTAGACCAAGGTGACCTCACAGGTCACTGTCAAAGCTGGACAAAGAAGTCCATGGGGGCGCCATGGCTTCATCAGCTACTTTAGCCCTGTTGTTGGAAAGAAAATGGTCCAAGTGGTCCAGTCTTCAGTCCCATCTAGAGATTAGCTGGCTCTGGGGTGAAGACTGCCTGACTCCCTCATAAGTAGGTGTGTGACCTTGGGCTTGTTGCTGAACTTTCCCGTGCCTCAGTTTCTTCCTCTGTAAAATGGGAATAATAATACCTAGCCCACAGGATCAAAAAAGTTAAGATATGTAAGCCTTATATTAACAGCATAATACATGGTTTTTGTTGTTATTGTTGTTGTTGTTTGTTTCTTTGTTTGTTTTTGAGATGGAGTCTCGCTCTGTCGCCCAGGCTGGAGTGCAGTGGCACGATCTTGACTCACTGCAACCTCCACCTCCCAGCTTCATGCCATTTTCCTGCCTCAGCCTCCCAAGTAGCTGGGACTACAGGCGCCCACCACCACGCCCGGCTAACTTTTTCTATTTTTAGTAGAGACGGGGTTTCACCATGTTAGCCAGAATGGTCTTGATCTCCTGACCTCGTGATCCGCCTGCCTTGCCCTTCCAAAGTGTTGGGATTACAGGTGTGAGCCACTGCGCCCAGCCCATGTTTTTTTTGTTTTTGTTTTTGTTTTTTGAGACAGTCTCACTGTCACCCAGGCTGGAGTGTAGCGGCATGATCTCCACTCATGGCAATCTCTGCCTCCCGGGTTCAAGTGAGCCTCCTGCCTTAGCCCCCTGAGTAGCTGGGATTACAGCCACCCACCACCATACCCCACCCCGGCTAATTTTTTTTTTTTTGAGACAGAGTCTTACTCTGTCACTAGGCTGGAGTGCCGGGGTGCAATCTTGGCTCACTGCAATTTCTGCCTCCTGGGTTCAGGCAATTCTCCTGCCTCAGCTTTCCTAGTAGCTGGGACTACAGGTGCACACCACACCCAGCTAATTTTTGTATTTTTAGTAGAGACGGGGTTTCACCGTGTTGACGAGGCTGCTCTCGAACTCCTGACCTCAAATGATCCACCCACCTCGCACTCCCTAAGTGCTGGGATTTCAGGTGTGAGCCACCATGCCTGGCCAATACATGTTAATTGGCATTATTATTCTCTTCTTGATCTTGGAACCCCCCTTTAGGGTTATTACCAAAATTAAACTATCAGCCATCATTTATTGAGGATTGCTTCATACACATTTTGTTTTCTTTCTTTCTTTTTTTTTTTTTTTGAGACACAGTCTTGCTCTGTCGCCTAGGGTGGAGTGCAGTGGCATGGTCTCAGCTCACAGCAATCTCCACCTCCTGAATTCAAGCAATTCTCCTGCCTCAGTCTCCCAAGTAGCTGAAAGTACAGGCGTGCACCACTACGCCCAGCTAACTTCTTTTGTATTTTTAGTAGAGATGGGGTTTCACCCTGTTGGTCAGGCTGGTCTCGAACTCCTGATCTCAAACGATCTGCCCGCCTCGACAACCCAAAGTGCTGGGATTACAGGCATGCGCCACCGTGCCCGGCCCATACACATTAAATTTAATCCTCACAATAGCCCCACATGGTAGATATTGTTTATCCCCATTTGACAGACAAAGGTGCTATGGCTCAGAGAATATAAATGAGTTGCTTGATGAATGAAAACTTACCGTCAGTGCTATCTCACTCCAAGTCTGTATCTGTAACCTTCATGCTGTCCTGTCTTCCTCCTGGAATCCACTGCAGAGCTTGCCCTGTATGCTGAATTCATATGTGCACAGCGCAGCTCTTCTGGAAGCTTATGGGTCTCAGCTTCTTGAGTGCTTGGTCAGAGCCATGTCCATAGTGGCTGCTGGGTTCCCAGTGATGAAAGAGACACGGCTCCTGTTTTAAGGAGCTCACTATCTGTTGCCAGCAGCAGACAAAGAAACAATTTGTGTGGGCTGGGCATGGTGGCTCACACCTGTAATCCCAGCACTTTGGGAGGCCAAGGCGGGTGGATCACCTGAGCTCAGGAGTTTGAGACCAGCCTGGGCAACATGGTGAAACCCTGTCTCTACTAAAATACAAAAAATTAGCTGGATGTGGTGGTGTGCGCCTGTAGTCCCAGCTGCTTGGGAACTTGGGAGGCTGAGGCATGAGAATTGCTTGAGCCCAGGAGGCGGAGATTGCAGTGAGCTGAGATCACACCATTCCAACAAGAGCGAAACTCCACCTCAAAAAAAAAAAAAAGAAAGAAAGAAAAAGAGAAGACTCTACCCTGAGAGAGAACAACAACCTCACATGTTGATGACATGATCTCTGATACTGAACAGGTTTTCATTTTTGTTTTCTTGATGATAAACTGAAAAACAACTTGCTTTTTTTTTTTTTTTTTTTTTGAGACAGAGTCTCCCTCTGTCGCCCAGGCTGGAGTGCAGTGGCGCGATCTTGGCTCACTGCAATGCCGCCTCCTGGGTTCACGCCATTCTCCTGCCTCGGCCTCCCGAGTAGCTGGGACTACAGAAGCCCGCCACCACGCCCGGCTAATTTTTTGTATATTTAGTAGAGATGGGGTTTCACCATGTTAGCCAGGATGGTCTTGATCTCCTGACCTCATGATCCGCCCGCCTCAGCCTCCCAAAGTGCTGGGATTACAGGCGTGAGCCACCACACCCGGCCATAACATGATCTTTATCCTGGCTGATGAGTCAACTTATTTCACCAATAAAATGGTGACTGCTTACCATGCCATAGCACTAGTAAGATCTGTAAATGGTCAGCATGATCATCGAGAAAATGTTTCAGCTTTTCCAAACAAACAAAAAGCCAAGATAGATTTAATGTCATTTCATATCAGGAATCATCAAAAGTCTGTCTTGGAAGAACTACCTTGGCATTTATACTGATGGTTCAACTCAGTGGTTAGCTCCATAAGAATTTTTACTGTTCTTGGATTGGAAAGAAACAAAACCACAAACAAAAACCTGATGTTGTCACAACACACTGCTTTCTTCACAGAGAGGCACTGGTGTCAGAAACTCTTGGAGATGAAAAGTAATAATGGAGCAAAACGTTTGCCTTTATTCAACAAAGACTCGCTCACTTGAAAATGTTTTAAAAACTGGCCAGGCAGGCTGGGCTCAGTGGCTCATGCCTGTAATCCCAGCACTTTGGGAGGCCGAGGCGGGTGGATCAGGAGGTCAGGAGATCAAGACCATCCTGGCTAACACGGTGAAACCCCATCTCTACTAAAAATGCAAAAAATTAGCCGGGCGTGGTGGCGGGCACCTGTAGTCCCAGTTACTTGGGAGGCTGAGGCAGGAGAATGGCGTGAACCCGGGAGGCGGAGCTTGCAGTGAGCCGAGATGGCGCCACTGCACTCCAGCCTGGGTGACAGAGCGAGACTCCGTCTCAAAAAAATATATAAAATAAAATTTAAAAAATGTGGCCAGGCAGGCTGGGCGTGGTGGCTCACGACTGTAATCCCAGAACTTTGGGAGGCTGAGGCAGGAGGATCACCTGAGGTCAGGAGTTCGAGACAAGTCTGGCCAACATGGTGAAACCCTGTCTCTACTAAAAATACAAAAATTAGCTGGGTGTGGTGGCGGGTGCCTCTAATCTCAGCTACTTGGGAGGCCAAGGTGGGAGAATCGCTCGATCCTGGGAGGCGGAGGTTGCAGTGAGCCGACATGGTGCCACTGCACTCCAGCCTGGGCAACAGTGCTGGGATTACAGGCGTGAGCCACCAAGACTGGCAATATATTTGTTTTTAATTTTAAAAACTAAAAGAAAAGCCGGCATGGTGGCTCATGCCTATAATCCTAGAACTTTGGGAGGCCGAGGCAGGTGAATCGCTTGAAGCTAGTAATCTGAGACCAGCCTGGCCAACATAGCAAAACCCTAGCTCTACTAAAAATACAAAAACAAAAACAAAATGCAGCTGGGCATGGTGGTGGGAGCCTGTAGTCCCAGCTATTGAGGAGGCTGAGACCTGAGAACTGCTTGATCCCAGAAGGTGGAGGTTATAGTAAGCCAAGATCGTGCCACCGCACTCCAGCCTGGGTGACAGAGCAAGACTCTGTCTCGGAAAAAAAAAAAAAAAACTTAGAAAAACTGAAATGAATTAAAAGCACTGTATAAAAACATAGACAAGGCATTCTTTTTTTTTTTCCTTTTTGAGATAGAGTTTCACTTTTGTTGCCCAGGCTGGAATGCAATGATGCGATCTTGGCTCACTGCAACCTCTGCCTCCCAGGTTCAAGTTCTCCTGCCTCAGCCTCCCGAGTAGCTGGGATTATAGGCATGAGCTACTGCGCCTGGCCTGAGCACAGCCATTTTCTTTTCTTTTCTTTCTTTTTTTTTTTTTTTTTTTTTTTGAGACAGAGTTTCGTTCTGTCGCCCAGGCTAGAGTGCAGTGACACGATCTCGGCTCACCGCAACCTCCACCTCCCAGGTTCAAGGGATTCTCCTGCCTCAGCCTCCCGAGTAGCTGGGACTACAGGTGCCCGCCACCAGGCCTAGCTAATTTTTTTGTATTTTTTTGGTAGAGACGGGATTTCACCGTGTTAGCCAAGATGGTCTCCATCTCCTGACCTCAAGTGATCCGTCTGCCTCGGCCTCCCAAAGTGCTGGGATTACAGGTGTGAGCCACTGCGCCGGGCCAATTGAGCACAGCCATTTTCTAGCACACGCAGACATCTGGTGGTGGAGCACTCTGTATGGGACCATTGAGAAAGCATGGGTCTGGCCAGGTAAAGAGGCTGACACAATCTACAGCATGAGTCATCCCATCTCATCACCGAGGGCTGCTGCACCGATGGCTCTCTGATGGGCACTTCATATGGGAATCTTCCCACCCTGTGACTATTTTGAGAAGCTGGCCACAGTCCTGTCTCCTAGGCCATCGGATTGCCAGTTGTGCTCTTTCCAAGTCTCTGCAGCTGGCCAGCCTATCAGATGCTGCTCACCAGTCCATGTAAATCTGTACCTTAGGCCACCTTTCCTCCACAGAAAGCATCCACAGATGTATTGCCCCAAAGTTCCACCCACTGGGAGAATTTTCCTTCACCACTGTCTGTAACCTCAAACTCCTGGGCTCAAGCAATTCTCCCTCCCCCTTTAGCCTCCCAAGTAGCTGGTACTACAGGTATGCACCATCACACCTGGCTAATTTTTAAACCTTGTTTTTGTAAAGACTGGGTCTCACTATGTTGACCAGGCTGGTGTGAAACTCCTGAGCTCAAGCGATCCTCTTATCTCAGCCTCCTAGGATGCTGGGATTACAGGCATAAATCACCATGCTTGGCGCTCTTGTCTTGTCTGTCTGTCCCTCCCTTCCTTCCTTCCTTCCCTCCTTTTCTTTTTGCTTTTTTTTTTGACGGAGTTTTGCTCTTGTTACCCAGGCTGGAGTACAATGATGCAGTCTCGGCTTGCTGCAACCTCCACCTCCCGGGTTCAAGCAATTCTCCTGCCTCAGCCTCCCAAGTAGCTGGGATTACAGGTGCCCACCACCACGACCTGCTAATTCTTGTATTTGTAGTAGAGTCGGGGTTTCGCCATGTTGGCTGGGCTGGTCTTGAACTCCTGACCTCAGGTGATCCACCTGCCTTGTGCTCCCAAAGTGCTGAGATTACAGGCGTGAACCACCAAGCCCAGCCTCTTTTCTTTTTTTAAAAAAACTGAGTTTCGGCCGGGCGCGGTAGCTCACGCCTGTAATCCCAGCACTTTGGGAGGCCAAGGTGGGTGGATCACGAGGTCAGGAGATCGAGACCATCCTGGCTAACACGGTGAAACCCCGTCTCTACTAAAAATACAAAAAAATTAGCTGGGCGTGATGGCAGGCGCCTGTAGTCCCAGCTACGCGGGAGGCTGAGGCAGGATAATGGCGTGAACCCGGGAGGCGGAGCTTGCAGTGAGCCAAGATTGCGCCACTGCACTCCCACCTGGGAGACAGAGCGAGACTCCGTCTCAAAAAAAAAAAACAAAAACAAAAACTGAGTTTCACTGTGTTGCCCAGGCTAGAGTGCAGTGGCGCAATCTTGGCTCGCTGCAACCTCTGCCTCCCAGGTTCAAGCAATTCTCCTGCCTCAGCCTCCCAAGTAGCTAGGATTACAGGCACCTGCCCTGACGCCCAGCAAATCTGACGCCCAGCAAATCTTTGTATTTTTAGTAGAGACAGGATTTCACCATGTTGGCCAGGCTGGTCTCGAACTCCTGACCTCAAGTAATCTGCCTGCCTTGGCCTCCCAAAGTGCTGGGATTACAGGCATGAGCCACCGTGCCTGGCCCCTCCAGTGTTTTCTTAAATCCAGGCTAGAGGTCAGCAAACTCCTTCCATGAAGTGGTAAATGTCTTAGGCTTTGGATGCCATATGATCTTATTGCAGTTACCCAACTCTGCCAGTGTAGAGGATAAACAGCATTAGACAAGAAGTAAATGCATGAATGTGGCTGTGTTCCAATAAAACTTTATTTACAAAAACAGGTGGTAAGCCAGATTTGCTTGTAGTTTGCTCATCCCTGGTCTAGACAGTCAACAAATCAATAAAACCTCTGATGTATAATGTTTGTTGATTTGTAGTGTAAATACTCTCACGATGGCTGATTTCAGGCTATCAATGTAACACCACCAAGTGCTGTCCTGGAAGAGATAGGCAGTAAATAACACACTACTGGCTGGGCACAGTGGCTCACACCTGTAATCCAGCATTTTGGGAGGCCAACGCCTGCAGATCGCTTGAGCTCAGGAGTTTGAGACTAGCCTGGGTAACATAGTAAGACCCTGTCTACTAAAAAAAAAGATTTAGCCTGACAGAGTGGCACCAGGGATGCCAGGCTGAGGTGGGAGGATCACCTGAGCCCAGGGAGGTCAAGCCTGCAGTAAGCCAAGATCTCACCACTGTACTCATCTGGGCAACGGAAGTGAAACCCTGTCTCAAAAAAAAAAAAAAAAAGTAAATTGTAGTAAACTAATTAGTAAGTGATGAGTTTTGAGTATTTATCGTCTTTATTACTTATTTATTATTTTTTTGAGACGCAGTCTCACTCTGTCGCCCAGGCTGTAGTGCAGTGGTGCAATCTTGGCTCACTGCAACCTCCACCTCCCGGGTTCAAGTGATTCTCCTGCCTCAGCCTCCTGAGTAGCTGGTATTATAGGCGCACGCCACCATGCCTGGCAAATTTTTGTATTTTTAGTAGAGACGGGGCTTTATCATGTTGGTCAGGCTGGTCTGGAACTCCTGACCTTGTGATCCGCCCGCCTCGGCCTCCCAAAGTGCTGGGATTACAGGTGCGAGCCACTGAGCCCGGCCTATTGTCTTTATTATTTATACAATTTATTTAATTGTAATTTTATACAATTTAATTTTTTTTCTTTTTGCACCAGAGTCTTGCTCTGTTGCCCACCCTGGCGTGCAGTGGTACGATCCTGGCTCACTGTAACCTCCACCTCCCGGGTTCAAGCAATTCTCCTGCCTCAGCCTCCTGAGTAGCTGGGATTACAGGCACGTGCCACCATGCCCAACTAAGTTTTCTATTTTTAGTAGAGATGGGATTTCACCATGTTGGCCAGGCTAGTCTCAAACTCCTGACCTAAAGTGATCCACCTGCTTCGACCTCCCAAAATGCTGGGATTACAGGCGTGAGCCACCACGCCCAACGACAATTTAATTTTTAATAATGGTTGTGTCCAACAACTGGCTTGCACAATTCAGCTTTTTTTTTTTTTTTTTTTTTGAGACGAAATCTCGCTCTGTTGCCCAGGCTGGAGTGCAGTGGCGCGATCTTGGCTCACTGCAAGCTCTGCCTCCCAGGTTCACGTCATTCTCCTGCCTCAGCCTCCCAAGTAACTGGGACTTCAGGCGCCCGCCACCACGCCCGGCTAATTTTTTGCATTTTTAATAGAGATGGGGTTTCACCGTGTTAGCCAGGATGGTCTCCATCTCCTGACCTTGTGATCCGCCCGCCTCCGCCTCCCAAAGTGCTGGGATTACAGGCATGAGCCACCGCGCCCGGCCACAATTCAGCTTTCAAGAGCCAATAAGAGGCTGACCTGACATACCGTTGTGTTCAGGGAATGGAATGTAATCCAGTGTGGCTGGAATATGATGGCATAGGGGGCAATGGGAGATGTAGGTGGAAGGTTTTGGGGATCAGATTAGGTTGGCGTGGGGAGAGGTGGTTTCAAACAGGGGAGTGAAAGGATCATATTGCTTTAACAAGGATCACCCTGAATACAGAGTGGGAAGCACGTTTGGTGTGGGGAACGTCCGAGGCAAACTGTTGGATTAAGGCAGATGTTGTAGGGAAAAAGGTGTGCAGAGTCACAGTTATTCAGGAGTCAGAATCTACAGACGTGGTGACAGGTGGCACAAGGGGAAGGGGGAAGGAGGCATTGGGAGGTGCCAAGGTTTGGGCTCAAGCATCAACTTGAGTGGGGGGTTTCAGTCATGGAAACTGACAGACTGGAGATGGAGCCAGTTTGGGTAGAAGATGAGATGTTTGGTTGTGAGAATAGTGGGTTTGATCAAGCTGGGGGACACCCAGGCGGGGAGCCCTGGGCTGGAGACAGAGTTGGGATACAGGAGCCAGGGTCCTACTCCTGTGGCCCCAGCTCATGGGGGTGTCCTTATTCTCAGGGCTCTGCCCTGGCTCTGGGCCACCTCTGGGAGCCACATTCCCTCTCTAGTTCTCAGTCTTCCCATTTGTTTTTGTTTGTTTGTTTGTTTGCTTTTTGTTTTTCTTATTGAGATGGAGTCTCACTCTGTTGCCCAGGCTGGAGTGCACTGGAGTGCAGTGGCGCGATCTCACCTCACTGCAACCTCTGCCTCCCAGGTTCAAACAATCCTGCCCCAGCCTTGTGAATAGCTGGGATTACAGGCACGCACCACCATGCCCAGCTAATTTTTGTATTTTTAGTAGCAACAGGGTTTCACCACGTTGGCCAGGCTGGTCTCAAACTCCTGACTTGAAGTGATCCACCTGCCTCGGCCTCCCAAAGTTCTGGGATTACAGGCGTGAGCCACCATGCCCGGGCTGAGTCTTCCCATTTGTAATGGAGTATGAGAGCCTGACTCCTTCACCCTCTGTTGCCTGGGTGTTGTAGCAATCCCATGAGATCGAGATGAAGGTGGAGGATGGGGGTGGCAGAGGGTGATCCTGTCCTGTCCTTTGCCCACTGGAGGGCACCAGGGAAACTCTTGCTGGGGAGAAGAGGATTGGCTGGCAGGGATCCTCAGATTTCTGTAGCCCTGCTGGGCCAGAGGAGCTAATCTAGAATCTATGAGGTTGAGAAAGGGGCTCCCCTTCCTCTTCTCCATGCCATTCTCTGGCTGGGACTGACTGTCTAGCCCCTTTCTTCAGGCACCTCTGCCCCACAGCCCCTCTCCACGCCTCTGGCCCATTCTGGGAAGCTGCCTGGTTGTGTTGGCAGAGCACCAGCTTCTCTCTCTTTGCCTCACCTCACCTTGGGCTCCCAAAGAACTTGGGCTCTCTGCCTCTCCCTCCCACTCAAACCTGCTCCCAGGAGGCTTTTATAATGAGGCTGTTTAATAAGGAGCCTGCAGGGATGGCTGGGAGGGTGTTTCACGGGGTCGGGTAATGTATTGTGGTGGGAGGACCTGGGCTTTGGAGCCTGAGCAGTCTGGTTTCTGTCCTAGCTCAGCTTCTCCCGGCTGTTATGAGCCTGGGCACTTCAACTTTTTGTATCTCAGTTTCCTCTTCTACAAGAGGGGATATAGCTGGGTGTTTAGTGGTACCTGCCTGTAATCCCAGCTACTCAGGAGTCTGAGGGAGGATTGCTTGAGCCTGGGAGTTTACGGCTGCAGTGAGTCACGATTGCACCACTGCCCCCTCCGAGTAGCTGAGACTTGTCACTTGGGTGACAAGTGAGACCCTGTCTCTAAAATAAATAAAAGAGAGAGAGAAGAGTAACAGCTACCTCTTAGGGTGTTGTAAAAATCAAGTAAGTTGGCTGGGCCTGGTGGCTCATGCCTGTAATCCCAGCACTTTGAGGGTCCAAGGCAGGTGGATCGCTTGAGGCCAGGAGTTTGAGACCAGCCTGGCCAATATGGTGAAACCCTGTGTCCACTAAAAATGCAAAAATTAGCCAGGTGTGGTGGTGGGTGCCTATAATCCCAGCTATTCGGGAGGCTCAGGCAGGAGAATCACTTGAACCTGAGCGGCAGAAGTTGCAGTGAGCCGAGATCATGCCACTGTACTCCAGCCTGGGTGACAGCGCAACTCCATCTCAAAAAAAAAAAAAAAAAAAAATCGAATAAGTTAAAATACATAAAGTGTAGAGAAGAGCACCTAGCACAGGGGTCCCCAACCCCCAGGCCATGGACGTTACCACCTGAGCTCTGCCTCCTGTCAGATCACCATTAGATTCTCTTAGGAGTGTGAACCCCCTATTGTGAACTGCATGTGCGGGGGATTTAGGTTGTGCACTCCTTATGAAAATCTAATGCCTGATGATCTGAGGTGGAACAGTTTCATCCCAAAACCATCCCCCTTAACCCCTCACACCACGGACAAATTCTCTTCCACAAAGCCAGTCCCTGGTGCCAAAAACATTGGGGACCACTGACCTAGCATATAGTAAGTGATATGGTTTGGCTGTGTGTCCCCCCCACCCGCCCAGATCTCATGTTGAAATGTGATCTCCAGTGCTGGAGGTGGGGCCTGGTGGGAGATATTTGGATCATGGGGTAGATCCCTCATTAATGGCCTGGTGCCATCCCCTTGGTGATCGGCGAGTTCTTGCTCTGAGTTCACAGTGATCTGGTTGTTTGAAAGTGTGTGGCACCTCCCCTCAGAGGGCATTGACCTTGTTCCTGCTTTTGGCATGTGATATGCTTGCTTCCACTTCACCTTTCACACAATTGTAAGCTTACTGAGGCCTCCCCAGAAGCTGAGCAGATGTCAGCACCATGCCTGTACAGCCTGCAGAACTGGGAGCCAATCAAAACTATTTTCTTTTCTTTTCTTTTTCTTTTCCACTTTGTAGCCCAGGCTGGAGTGCAGTGGCTGATCTCAGCTCACTGCAAGCTCCACCTCCTGGGTTCACGGCATTCTCCTGCCTCAGCCTCCCGAGTAGCTGGGACTACAGGTGCCCGCCACCACGCCTGGCTAATTTTTTTGTATTTTTAATAGAGACGGGGTTTCACTGTGTTAGCCAGGATGGTCTTGATCTCCTGACCTCGTGATCCACCCGCCTCAGCCTCCCAAAGTGCTGGGATTACAGGCGTGAGCCACCGTGCCCAGCCCCAATCAAACCTATTTTCTTTAATTACCCAGACTCACGTATTTCTTCATAGCAATGCAAAAACAGCCTAATAGAGTAAGTGCTCAGTAAAAGTTAGTAGCATTGTTCTTATTAACGTGCCTTCTCTCAGTGGCATTTGCAGCTTTTTTTTTTTTTGGATGGAGTCTCTCTCTGTCACCCAGGCTGGAGTGCAGTGGCACAATCTCGGCTGTCTGCAACCTCTGCTTCCTGGGTTCAAGGCATTCTCCTGCCTTAGCCTCCTGAGTAGCTGGGATTACAGGCGTGCACAACCACACCCAGCTAATTTTGTATTTTAGTAGAGATGGGGTTTCACCATGTTGGCCAGGCTGGTCTCAAATTCCTGATTTCAAGTGATCCACCCCCACTTGGCCTCCCAAAGTGCTGGGATTACAGGCATGAGCCACTGCACCTGGCCATGCAGCTTGTTACTAAAGGCCTTTCTCCTGCTTACCTCAGTGGCTCCCCATCACCAACAAGAGAGCTGTCCTTACATGCCACGGCTGCAGATGGACAGAGACAGTGACTTCCTCAGCTCTGGGGACAGCCTGGCCTCCCCTGCTGGTCATCTCTGGACATTCCACTTATGCCAGCATCCCAGGCAAAACAATCCCAAGTTTTAGAAAAATTATTTTAAAAATCTCCTCCTGATTTGGCCCAGCAAATAGGACTGACTGACACAGTATGGCCTTTTGAATCATTCTCAGAGGAATTCAGCTGGGATCAGGAGAAATGGATAAATGTTTTTTGAGAGAACAGATGGCATCTGGGGCAAGAGCGCACCCCCACCCAAAGAAAAAAAGTGTCTTAAATGTTCATTGTTCCTTTTTTTTTTTTTTTTTGCCTCAAAAGTCACATTTATTCAAAGAAAAGAATGACAAGGCTGAGTGCAGTGGCTCACACCTGTAATCCTAGCAATTTGGGAGGCTGAGGCAGGAGGATCACTTGAGTCCAGGAGTTTGAGACCAGCCTGAGCAACATACTGAGAACCCTGTCTCTACAAAAAAAAGTAAATAATTAGCTGGGTATGGTGGCATGAGCCTATAGTCCCAGCTACTTGGGAGGCTGAGATGGGAGGATCACTTGAGTTCGAGGCTGCCGTGAGCTATGATCATGCCACTGCACTCCAGCCTGGGCAACACAGTGAGACCCTGTCTCAAAAAAAAAAAAAAAATCAAGGCTGCTCATAGCCCATACCATGGCTGTGGGGAAAGTAGAAGAAGTCACCCCTTCCTCAAAATGCTTTCTTCCATCTGCTGAAAAACTCTTGTAATAGATGTGTCAAACTATAGCATCTGTAACATGAAAGGTGTTGACCCTGGAGGAGTCCTGATGAAACCAGAGATGCCATCTTGGGAGAACCTCTGTGTGCCAGGCCCTGTACTAGGGGCCTGCTTATTTCACAGGTGAGGAAAGTGAGGCTCAAAGGCTAAGTTCAAAGTATGTAACTGGTAGATGGCAGAGCCAGGGTTTGAACTCCAGAGCCCCAGTGTTTAATCATTAGGCAAGATCATCCCCATCGAGTCACTGTTGGCCAGGTTTACTGCCTCCACATCGTCTCTAGACCTTAGGGTGAGCTCCTCAAGGCAGGGACCACTTTTCACTCACTGCCAAAGCTCTGGCACTGTTCGGAGTAGGCACAGAGGTAGGCAGCACCAAGTGTTTGTTGGTGGAAGGAGCCTCTTTGCAGGAGTTCTAGGGGCTGAGGCCTGTTCCCCTGGGTTGTGGCTGAAGCTGGAGATGTTCCCACCAAAGAGTTCCAGAGCCCCTGCTCAGCTTTAGGATTTGCTCTTGCCCCTGAGTCAAACAGAGCACCCTCTCCTAGTGCCTGATGATTCCATTTGCCCCTGATTCCAGATTTTTCTGAGGCCAGAGTTGTGCTCTCTGCTGAAGCAGGGTAAGGTTTTTAAAGGAGGGCCCGCCTACCTGAGGGCCAGGGAGGCCAGGGGAAGCCTATTGCAGTGGTTTGGCTATTTGTCCCTTAAACCTCATGTTGACATTTGATCCCCAATGTTGGAGGTGGGCCTAATGGGGGGAGGTGTTTGGCTCATGGGTATGGATTCCTCATGAAAAGATTAATGCCCTTCCTGGGGGATAAGTGAGTTTTTTCACTCTTAGTTCCAAGAGCTGGTTGTTAAAAAGACCTGGCACCTCCTCTGACCCCCTTGCTTCCTCTCTCACCCTGTGGTCTCTGCATACTTGGGCTCCCGAGCGGAAGCAGCCTGAGACCCTCGCCAGATACAGATCCCAATCCTGAACTTTCTAGTCATCAGGATTGAGTCAAATAAACCTTTTTCTTTACCCAGCCTCAGTCACTCCTTTATGGCAACACATAATGAACGAGGACACTTATCAAAGTAGACTTGGCCGGGCATGGTGGCTCACGCCTGTAATCCCAGCACTTTAGGAGGCCAAGGTGGGCAGATCACCTGAGGTCAGGAGTTTGAGACCAGCCTGTCCAACATGGCCAATCCCCGTCTCTACTAAAAATACAAAAATTAGCCAGGCGTGGTGGTAGACACCTGTAATCCCAGCTACTTAGGAGGCTGAGGCAGGAGAATCACTTGAACCCAGGAGGTGGAGGTTGCAGTGAACCGAGATTGCACCACTGCACTCCAGACTGGGTGACAGAGTGAGACTGTCTAGAAAAAAAAAAAGTAGACTTAAAGGCACGTCTGAATTTTCCAGGCCAACTGAGGGCAAGGTGAAGGATTTTCCTGGCAGAGGTATGACCAGAGGCTAGGGCTGGGGGTGCAGATGGAGACAATGGCAAGCACCTTATTGGCTGGGGGCCAGAGGACACCTGTTTTTGGATAGATCACTTTGAGTCTGGTACAATTCTTTACTGCTGCTTAATGTCAGAAACTTAATTATGCTTTTGCATGATTCTAATTATTGCCTTTTTCAGAGCTCTGCTGGTAAAAAGTGGGGTGCCATAAAAACAGTCCCTTTTCAAGCCCAGCGTGTCATGCATCCTGCCAATCAATCACTGTAATGTCCATTGTCCAAACAGGTCAACCGTTGTCTCCATGAAAAACTGGATAAAGAGTTGCTGATAGCAGTGTCCTGGTTTTTCCCTTTACATTCTTTTGGGGGAAGGTGCTGGGAATCAGCCTAGCTTGTGGCATGTGACCTTTTTTATTTGAATGGCACTACAGACAGCACTTGTGAGCACAAACTCTGAAGCCACACTGCCTTGGTTGAGATCCTAGTGGCCACTTTCTGGCTGTGTGACCCTGACTTAATTTCCCCCAAGTCTCAGTTCCCTCACCTGGAAAACGGCACCCATCTCCAAAGTTAACATACATAAAGCCCTTAAACGGTGGCTGGCACACCGTAGACCATAATAGCTATTGTTTTTTATCACTTGTCCAGATATGTCGATATAGCTCTGAAGAAAGTAACAGAAAAAGTTCCAATTCTCTGCTAGTCTTAAGGGAGATTTCACCTGGAAGTGCTGGCTATCTTGCTGTGTTAAAGGAAACTGCAGAAAGGGACTGGTCTTCATCTGAGTCAAAGTTGTCTCCTTGTGAGGAGAGCAGGCCATTAGTGAAGTCAGTGATTCACAGGAGGAGGTCAAATTCTGAGTTAGGCAGCTCCTTATCTGAAAATGATCCTCCTTCCACCCAAAGAGGTGTTGTGCTCTAACCCCTCCAGTCTTTCCTCTTTGCTTACCTGTCTTGCTCCTGTTCCAATGTTTTCCCATAAGCTCCATGAAAATAAGGCCCTATCTGGTTCACCTGTATCCCCAAGTTACAGAGATGATGCTCAGTAAATGTCGCAGAATTTTGTGAAAAAGAACGATGTGGAAAGTGAGTGGGGCTAAGGTGGCCAGTCTGTGTTGGGGGCCCAGTCGGTCAAGCGGTTGAGGAGGGTTGTAGGCCTATGCCAGGTGGCGGGGGACCTTGAGTCCAGGCCCCCATCCTCATGGGTCCAGCCACAGCTCCTCCTGGGCATCCGTTTCATCCTCAAATGTGGGGAATCCGGCTTCTATGACTGACATACAACTCGCACATTTTAAAGATGTTTTATTAAAAAAAAGAAAAACCAACCAAACAAAAATCCCAACCCAAGAACTCTTGGTTCTGGGAGACTGGGAGCAGCTTAGGTCTGTGGGGAGGGTAGAACCTGGAAGACAGAAAAGTATAGGGAGCCTCAAGCCCTGGGAGGGAGAGCAAGAGCAGCCTTTCCCTAGGGCTGAGCCTCTCTCCATGGGGCCTGGGCTTATCCACTTGGAAAAAACAGGTTGTGGGGGCTCAGCCCCCAGAAAAAGGCAGGGTGAGCAGTTCTGGACAGCCCTCAGGCCTCTCGTCAAAATCACCAACCAGCTGGGAAGGAGAGGGTGGCCCAGCGCTGGATCCAGCCTATCAGCGCCGTGCCCGAAGGCAGGGTTCAGCCCACGATCGGGAGCGGGGGCTCAGATAGGGAGGCGTACCCCAAAGTTCAGCGAGGGACTCAAGCCCCTTGAAAAGAAAGGGCTCTCATGGGGGCAGGACATGGAGGCAGCCCCTGGCTGGACTCCTGGGAGGGCAGGGCAGGACCCATACTCCTGGAGGCCTGCGGAGCTCAGGGACCTTGAGGGCCGCGAGGCAGCACTCGGATGGGCCGAGGCGGGGGATTGTCCAGGACGGGCTCGGGCCGAGCCCGCGCACCGCCCCGGCGCTTCTGCTTGCGCAACAGGTAGTTCGAGTACTGGACCTCGGGCATGGCCAGCTTGAGGCAGGCCTCGGTGGCCGGGCCGGCGCCGCCGCCGGGCAGGTCATAGCCCATAATGTCCACCTTGCGGCTGGGCTGCCACGGCTGCAGCTGCTTGGTGCGGATCTGCGCGGCAGGCCGCAGCAGTGGCTCGTCCCCGAAGCAGCGCCGCAGTAGGCGCTGGCGGGCCTCGCGCAGCTCGCGCGCCTCGCGCTCCACGCACGCGCGGCCCGCGCGCGCCACGCGGCGCCAGAAGGTGGCGTTGAAGTGGTCGTAGAGGCCGGCGTCCAGGGCGTTCCAGGTGCGCGCCGCCCGCGCCAGCGCCGCGGGGATGGCGGCCAGGCGCGAGCTGGCGGCGCGCGCGTTGAGCTTGGCGTAGAGCACGTCGTCCAGGTCCCAGGCCAGCAGGCGCCGCAGCAGCACTAGCGACTCGTCGAAGTACTCGGCGATCATGACGAGCGAGAAAACCTCCTCCACCTGGCGGATGAGGCCCGCCAGGTAGGCGGCGTCGTCGCGCGGGCTGCGCTCATTGTCGCCGCCCAGGTCGTAGGCCAGCGTGTTGTGTGCGAACATGGCGAAGTGCTCGCCAGCGCGGTAGTATGCCTCGGGCGCGCGCAGGAAGGCCTCGAGCGAGGCGTTGGGCACGCGCCGGAAGGCCGGGCAGTACTGGTTGTAGTAGCTGAAGAGCGACTCGAACATGGCGGCCGGCTCGCGCAGGATGGTGACATAGACGGTGCCGGGCGGCATGAGGCGCTCCAGCTCCGCACGGTCGAAGCGCAGGTGGCTGGCCAGCACGTGCGGCGGCCGCGTGGCCGGGTGCACGAAGTGCGCCGAGAAGTTGCGGGGGTAGCAGAACTGGTGCTCGCAGCTCGGGTGCGGCAGGGCCACCGTCAGGTTGTGGCGCTCGGCGAAGCGAAACAGGATGTTCTGCACCGTCGTGCCTGCCGTCTTGTGAGTCTTCAGGAAGGCCACAGTCATGTGCTTGGGGCGCGGCAGCGAGTTCCGCAGAGGAGGGCAGCTCAAGGGGAACAGCTTGGGGTACCTGCCAGGCCCAGGGGGTGTGCGGAGAGGAGGGTGTGAGGGGGCTGCCGCTTGACCCCTGCCCTTACCCAAGGACTGTGGGATGCCCCACAGCACGGCCCCGCCTGGGCTGCACTCATGGAAAGGTCGAGGGCGGTGCTTGGTAGCCTCTAAGATGCCCCCTATGATCCCTGCTGCCCTCCTGGTATTCACGCCCTTGAGTATTCCCCTCACCTGAGTTAGGCTGGACTTATCATTGCATCTAAAGAAGAGAAGAGGGCAGAAATGATGGGATGTCACTTCTTAAATTTCATCATAGAAAGACTGTGGCTGGCTAGTATCTTGGTGTCTTTCACTCAATCTGGGATGACAGATGATGGGGGAAGCAAGCTGCCATATAGTGGGCAGCCCTAAAGGGAGCTACCACTAAGTGGGAAAAGCCAACAAGGACCTAAGGCCCTCAGTCCACCAGCCGGCTTGAAGACCTGAAGCCTGTCAAAACCACGTGAGTGAGCTTGGAAGCTGATCCCTTCCAATCAAGCCTTCGGGTGAGACTGCATCACCAGCAAACACCTTGGTTGCAACCCCATGAAAGACCTTGGTCCAGAAGTTCCCAGTAAGCCACACCTGGCTTCCTGACCCAAAATAACAGAGATGTTTGTGTTTTCAGCTGCTAAGCTTTAAGATAATTTGTTTATGTAGAAATAAATAAGGGACAAAGACCCCTGGAGATCTTTGAGGAATCCCACTTTGTATATGTAGAAACTGAGGGCCAAAAGGAGAACAATCACTTACACAAAGTCTGGAGACGACTCACGTGGTCACTAAATCCTTTTGCTCTTTCTCATTTTTACTCTTTAACTGGCTCCTCACTTTGTAGATGGTTGGCACTGGGCTTTGCAGCAACCCATTGTTATGTTTCTCTTGAGGCTTCTAAAGCCTCATTCATTCAGTCATCAAATATTTTTTGGGTGTCCACTATGTGCCGGGTTAATGCTAGGTTCAAGAAATACAGTAATATACGAAAACAATCCTAGCCCTCGTGAAGCTTTCATTTCTGTTGCTTCATTCTTAAAACATGGGTGTTTGGGATTTCAAACCAAATTATCTGGCAAGGGGGGCTGGGCGCATTCACACCATTCTCAGGGGCAGACAGTGTAGAAAATGGGGACATGAAGTCTCCGAGAGGTGCAGGGATTTGTTGGGTTCACACAGTGAGTCAGGAGTAGGGTTGGGGTTCCCATGAATCACATGGTATCCTGTGTGAGGGTGACTGGCTGTGTCACACATATCATGTCTCACGTTATAGATGAGAAAACGGGGGCTCGGAGAAGTGAGGGGACTTGGCCTTGCCCAGCACTACGGAAGTTGTGAGAAGTTGTTTCCACTGGGGAAATGCTTAGCTGCATGCTGTGGGGAGTTGAGCTGGATTCGGATCTCAGCTAACTGATTCTGTAACTTTGAGCAAGTCACTCAGCCCTTTCATTGAAGAGCAGTCCCTGTCCAGGGAGGCTGTGTGGCCCTAAAGGGAAAGCACTTTCAGAATAGAGGGGAGGAGCAAAGCCTAGCAGGACCCTTCTAGCAGGTGGAAGAATGGGGAGGGGAGCTCCCGCCCCCTGGGGCCACGCCCCCTCGCCGGGGCCACGCCCCCTTACCAGCTGAGCTGCGCCCCCTGGTGGATGAGAAGGCTTACGGTGCTGCACCCTAGCACCAGCAGCAGGATTTTCCGGCGGCTCATCATCTTGGTGGCCTGCTGCAGGCGCTGGAGGATGGGTGGCATGGCGGAGTACCCACCCCTGGACCAGCCAGGGCCTCACTATCCAGGACTCCCTTCACAGGCACTCATGGGGGATCCTGCGGCTCTGGTAGCAGGGCCAGTGTTCCCGAGAAGCCTGGCAGAAGAAGGCAGACGGGTTTGCAGTGGGCAGAGGAGATGGGATCTGGCCCCCAGCAGGTCTGATGCAAAGAGCTCCAACAGGTGGGGTAAGCAGAGAGGCCAGGGCAGATCGGATTCCTACCTCCCGTTATCAAGACCCTATCTCCTCACTGCTCCAGATAACTTAGTCTTGGGTGGAATTACAGGGTCTGGGGTGTAGCCAGCCCTTCAGGCTGTAGCCACTCCCATCCCTCAGCCCTGTCTCTGTCTCTCTGCCTGCTCCTAACTCGTCTTTGTCTCATGGTTATTTGTACATGTCTCCCCAGTGGAGTGGCTTTAGCGCCAGGGCTTGGCTCAGAACATAGAGGTCTCAACTCAAAGTTTCCTCTCCTCCAGGACTCCTTGCCCAATTGCTTTAGCCCAGGGTTGGTCCTGACTCCCCAGAGAAACCGAGCTCCTCGGAAACACTGATCAGGCCTTCACCTCCTTGGATCGATATGGCTTTGAGTCGATACTGCAGGCTTACTCTATGTACTGTATTATTACATACTTAATCCCATTTAGTCCTCACCACAGCCCTGACCTAGGTATTATTCCCACTGTATAGATAAGGAAACTGAGGCTCTAAGAGATTATATCACTTGTCCATAGCTACACAGCTGGTAACAGTAGAAATGAGAGTCATACCTGCTGTTTCTGGCTTCAAAGTCCATGCCCTTAGACACTGTATATGCTATTTCTGTAGAGAACTGGTTTCCCCAACCTTGCCCTAGACTCTGGCAATTCTGCATCCTTCTGAGTCCTGAGCGCTCCTAGCTGGGCTCCTGCCCTGAGGGCCCAAGACTGAGAAATTCATGAGGGAAAGGAAGGTCTTGAAATCCTGGAGCCCTATCTGGATTCCATCCCCAGACACCTGAAACCCAGGCGGCCCCATCAGCTGACTCTGCAGGGAAAAGTGCCTGACCAAAGCAATGAGATGGCAGCCTGGGCGGGGTGTGGGTCGGGTAAGAGGTGGCTCCTGCTTGTTGCCCTACGGAGGATCTCCAGGAGAAGGTGAGCTTCCATCCCAGGTAAGCCCAGGAGTAAGAGAGGGGAGGAGGGCTTGGTCACACACAAGTCTCCTTTCCCCACAGGAATGCCTTGGCTTAAGGGCAGCCCAATCCTGGGCAGCTCCCGTGGAAAGTCCACTTCAGCAGTGATGCCTGTCCCCAAGCTAGGGTGGGGCCTTAGTCTCCAGGTTCAAGTTTAGCTTCAGCCCTCACACATATCCTTCTCCACGGGGGAGGGGGAGCCTGGAACCTGATGGGCATGTGCATGTGGAACTAGGACACCTGGGTCCCAGGAGGGGTAAGGTAATATGAAAACCCTTTTGATCATCACCTTTTCCGGGAGCCCTGGGCTTGGCTTCCAGTCTCTCTTCTTGACCCTGCTCCCTTAATCCTGGATTACATTTAAACCTGTTTGGGTGGAAAGATGTTCTGCTTATGCCTCCCCTTCTCTCTAGGCCTTATCGCTGCTTCCCTCCACCTGCCTGCAGACAGACTTAATCCGGCCGGAGCCAAGGGTAAAGGGTCCAGCCACAGAGGGTAACCAAGGGCACAGCAGAGGAAGTCTAAGGCCCTCCCTGTCTCTTCAAGGATTGCTGGGGCAGAGAAGGGCTGGCCTGGCCTGGCTGGGGCTGCTTGCAGGAGGAAGTGAGAGCCCTTGGCCCTCTAAGGATACACACCTTTTTCCTCTGTCACTCCTGCTGCTTAGAGAACTTGGTGATTAGACAGAAGTGTCCCAAGATGGGAAGAGGGGAGTCTACATCCACCTTTGCTAAACTTGCAGAAACCACCCTATTTCTCAGAGGATTCAGGGTCAGCCAAGGAAGTCAAGCCTAGCTATGGGGGACCTTTCCCGAGGGCAGAGCTTCTACTGGCCGCACAGAGAGAGTGACAGGTGCCTGGTATCCCCCTCTGTCCCACTCTTGGGCCTTTCCCCACTTCCCTACATGGCTGAGCTCTGGGGAGCTAGCCAGGCCCCAGTCTGAGGCCTGCTTAGGGACAGGGGACAGGGCATCCTCAGTGCAGGAATTCCCTGGACACCAGCCCCTGAAGGTGGGCACCAGCTTCTGTATGGCCACTGTTAATGACAGGGTGTTCATCACCTCCTGATACAGCCTGGTCCATTTCTGAGCAACTTACAGCTTGTTCAGGTTCTTTCCGGGACAGCCAGGATTACCCTGCCAGTGGTAGCACCTGCTTCGGCCTGCCCCTTCCACCTCCCATTCTGCACTCTTGGTAGTGCTGCCCTCCTAGAGCACACAGAACATTTTTCTCCATGACAGACCTTCAGGTATTTGGAAGCAGTAACCCTGTCTCCTCTGGGTGGGCACTCGGCCAGGCTAAACATTCCAGGTCCTGAGAGAGGGTGCTGCTCGGACACTGTGGGAGGCCTGCCTTCCCTTGGCAATTTGACTCCAAGATGCCTGTTTTGGAGATGGGGCCAAGGCAGTGCCTCTCAGGGAGGGGGCCACTGGGCTGGGTTTCCATCGGATTTTCTGGCTGGTGTGGGGTGCGTGATGGTGCTGCTGGAGCTGTGCTTTAGAGCAGTGGCCCTGGCTCCTGCCCTCAGATGCTTCACACGACTCCCCATTGTGCCTGGTGTCTTCTCCATAGAGAGAGTTCTCCCAGCTATCCCAGGCAGGTCAGGACGCCCAGGCTCATCAGAATGTCAGTGCTAATTTTAGTCAGAACAATCTACCTCACGCTGCTGCCCAGTTTTGCAAATTGCTAGCTTTTCTCCAGGGAACCAAAGAAATAGTAGAGCCGACCAGAGCTTTGAAAATGGGCCTGGGTGCCCACCCTCCTAAAGGAGCCCTTTCTCCTCTGTCTCCTCTGAGCTCTAGAGCTGAAACCGATGCACTTGGAGGAAGGGGTGCCCTGGACTGGACCACTTGGACCTGACTGCTGGATGGCCCGGAGACTCCATCCTGTCCTGACTTGAGGGATGGGACAGCCCAGTGTTGAGGGACGCTGACCCAGGGTGCTCCAGAGGAGGGGCGAAGGGCTGAGGGGGTCTGCAAAGTACTGGCCTGGGAGAGCAAATCTTTCCACCTCCCTCTTTTTCCTCCTCCCCCACCCCCCAGCCTGCACCAGGTCTGCCCCTGGCCCCCCAGCCTCCTCTCTCTCTCATCCACCCCCGCGTCATCCCTGCCTTGGAATTCCCTCCATCCTCCTGTCTCCATTACTGCCCACCAGCACCATACCTCCCACTCCCTCAATTTCATCCCAGCATCCCCCAGGGATCCTGCCAGTGGGATCTGATCACCATAGGGGATAGGCCAGATTGGCCCGCTCACCCTATCTTCTCCCACTTTCCAGGGGTAGAGCGCCCCCCTCCTCATGCTTTCCAACCACTACGCCCCCAAGACACTCTCCCGCCCGCCTCTCGGCCCCCATCCCGGTCTGGTCCACTCCCACCCCTCCAACCCCATGCCGGCCACTGCAGTACTCACACCGCACGCCTGGGCTCTGCCTCTGGCCCGGGTTGGGGGCGGCCGCCGCTATCTCTGGACCCTTGTCTCGAAATCCGCACGGGGTCCGAGGGTGCCCGGGGCCCTGCGCGCCGAGTGCCGGTGGCTTGCCTCTCAGCGCCTGGATGGGATCAGGTGGCAGCGTCCACTAGGCTCGCTCCTCCCGGCTCTGCCCGCCCCCCGCCCCCCGCCCCCCATCGCACACCGGAGGAAGGCGAGGGGCGGGGCCAGGCCACGAGCAAGTAGGGGAGAGGGGAGAGAGGGGAAAGGAAGGGGGACGGGGGAGGGGGGGTGGTTCCCTGGCTTGCCCGCTGGCTGCCGTGAACAGTCTCTGGGTGGCATCTTCAGATGCAGTTGTCTTACTCTGGCAACCTTGCAGAGTTGGACACTAATGTGGCCAGCTCCCTTCTCTCACTCAGGCAGGGAAACTGAGGCCGGGAAGGTGTCTGGATACTCCTGCATTGCTGGGTATTCCGGGGCACCGCCGGTCATACTTGGGCTTCTGGGTGAGCCAGATGCTGGTACACGTGCAAGTACCCACATCCTCTCTGTCCTCCTCCAGTAGAGAAGCAGTGCTCCAGCCTTGTCTGGTCCCATCTCTGCCCACACACCCCCTTCCCTTCCAGCGTGTCCCCCATACCCTCTGATGTAGCTTCTGGCTGCTCACCCATTTTTCCTCACTAGGACTCCAGACCCACTCACTCCTGACCAGAGCTATAGTGAGGCTGGGACCCCTGCCTAGGCACCTGCCACCAGGCATCAAAGAACCCAAGTTCAATCCTGGTTTGCTCTTAAATCCCAGAGTCAAGAGGCAACTCCCTAAGCCCTATTGCTTCCAGCTGTAAAATGGGAAGCTGTTCTGAGGTAGCAGAGATAATACACACGAAGGCTCCATATGAACTTCTTAGTCCTCAGCTCCCATCACCTGGGAGCTGGGCAGCAGCACCTCCCAAAGCCATGCCAGACATCAAGAGCCCTACACTGAGTTCTGTGGCTGGCCTGCACACCTGCTTTCTATTTTGCTCTGGGCCTGGTAAAGCAAGGATCCTGGAGCTGGGTAGCCACCCAAAGGTGGGACTGGAAGGGGCTGGATACGCCCTTCTAGGCCCACATAGGAAATAGTATGAGGGTCCTTGTTATGGTTGAGGAGGAGGAAATAGGGACTCTCAGAGTCAGAAGGACTGCTGGTGGCCCCAGTTCGGCCCCTTGGGCATGTCACCTTCTCTGCCCATCAATCTTCCGCTGTGTACAATATCGTGGGGGAGGAGGATCTTGAGACCTTGCCTCCTTCCCAGGGCTGTTATAAAATGAGACTCCAGGCTGGGTGCAGTGGCTCACGCCTGTAATCCCAGCACTTTGGGAGGCTGAGGCGGGCGGATCACGAGGTCAGGAGATCGAGACCATCCTGGCTAACGCGGGGAACCCCGTCTCTACTAAAAAAAATACAAAAAAATTAGCTGGGCGTGGTGGCGGGCGCCTGTAGTCCCAGCTACTCGGGAGGCTGAGGCAGGAGAATGGCGTGAACCCAGGAGGCGGAGCTTGCAGTGAGCGCAGATAGAGCCACTGCACTCCAGCCTGGGCAACTGAGTGAGACTCTGTCTCAAAAATAAATAAATAAATAAATAAATAAATAAATAAATAAAATGAGACTCCATCAGCCTTTAGTTTATCCTGCCTCAGAGACCCCGCCCCCTTCCCTAGCACCTACACATGCCTTGGGGTCCTCAGCCTCAGATGACCTGCCCTGGGCTCTCCAGTTACAGGGAGCAGAAGAGCCTTCCTTTGGGCTAGAAAGGTTCTGCCTGAGTGGGCTGACAAGCTGGAGGGAAGGGCGCTGTTTTTCTGTCTTCGTTACTGTCCTTTCCGGGTTTGGCTTCTCCTCTGGGAGTGTGGCTGCAGGAGCCTGCCATAGTGATATTGATGGAAAGGGGAAAGGTCAAGGTTTGGGTAGGAGGAAGAGGACTTCCCACCCAGTGCTAGGATGTGAGCCAACCTTTCTCAACCCAGTCCTTTTCCCTGTCTCTCCCAAACCTCACCTTCCCCCGACCTGGTGCCCCATTCTTTTTTTTCCCTGTTCCCAGCTTCTTCTCCACTGGGGGCAGTTGGCAAAATGGAGCTGGAGAAAAGATCTGAAGGGGATGTGTAGGGGGAAAATGAGACCATTTCACTTGAGTCTCCCCACTCCCTTTCTCAACACACATAAAAACACACACAGGCTAGCTGTTGGTGAGAGGGCAGAGCTAGTGGCAGAGGTGGGGAGAGAAACTGAATTGATGGTGTGGGACAGGGAGAGGTGGATGCTAGGCAGGCAAGAATCCCTGCCAGTCTCTGCCTCTGTCTCCAAAGGCCAAGGGGAGTTGGGGTGGGGAGTGGGAGGCAAGGTGGGGCCCCCAGTGCAGGTGCGGCTGAGGGAAAAGGGCCTGAGTTTATTTTTGAGACTAAAAAAGACACAAATGCTGTCACCAGAAACATTGTTCCTTTTTTTCCAGTAATCATTTTTTGGGCGCCTCTTGAACGCCAGGCGATGCGAGACTGAAAATGATCAAGTCCCTGCTCACATTTTTGGGATAGAGGTAGGAAGAAAGGGCAAGACTTAACAAACGGTGGAGATTCGAATGTATTATGGGAGCTCTAAGAAAGGAAAGGAAAGCGGGAGGAGGCTTAGTGGAGAAGACGACATTTGAGCCGGCCTGGAAGGTGGAAAAGGGGGCTTTAGAGTCGCCCTTCCCCCAGGTCGGCAGCTGGAGCTCAGCCCGGGCAGGCCTGCTGCTCTCCCGGCTCGGATCCCCTTTCAGCCCATTCATCCGGGCCTGGGCCGGGGGTGGGCGGGCAGACAATCAGACACTGTTTTATCCCAGGCATCGGCTCCAGCCTCCCGCTTGGCGCCCGCAACGCGGGGCAGCCGGGGAAATGAGTCTCTCGGGACTCCCTGGGAGCGTAAGCGTTCGAGGATCTGACCGGAGGGCCGGGCCGGAAAGCTTGAGAGCCTTCGCTCCCGCAGGTGAGGCGCAGAAAACACTCCCTCGGGGAAGTGCCAGCCCTCCTCGCAGCCCCGCCCTCCGGCCCGCCGCCGGCCTTCGGGGCCGTAGCCGCGCGCAGGGCCCGCAGAGACCGACACCTGCGCACTACAACTCCCAGGAGGCCTCGCGACCAGACCGCCGAGGGGCCACTAGAGAAAGGTGCGTCTGCGGCGAATCCCGTCGCCCAGCGCACGGCAGCGGGTGTGCCTGAGTGCGCGTCGCCTCCCAACCAGAGAGGACGTGGCTTACGGCGCCACCGGAAGTTCCGGAAAGTGGGCCCTGAGGCTGGCCCGAGCTTCCGGGTTGGTCGCGCGCCTTCCTGCGGCTAAGATGGCGACGGAGCATCCCGAGCCTCCCAAAGCGGAATTGCAGCTGCCGCCGCCGCCACCTCCAGGCCACTATGGCGCCTGGGCTGCCCAGGAGCTTCAGGCCAAGTTGGCAGAGATCGGAGCTCCGATCCAGGGTGAGGAACACAGGAAGTCGAGGGGCCTTTACGGGCCTGCGGAGAAGCGGAGCCTGGTTACCCGGGAGACCCGGGCGCGAGGGGCGGAGGCAGGCCGCTGGGGCCTGACCTGGCCGGGCTGGCCTGCCCCATTGATCGTGTACTTTGCCCTGCAGGTAATCGCGAGGAGCTGGTGGAGCGGCTGCAGAGCTACACCCGCCAGGTAGGTGTTGGCGGCGGGACGTCAGGATAGGCCGAGCTTCTCCAGGAGACCTTATATACCCCATCATGGCTCGGTCTTCATTCTTTCTTTATCTCGGCACAGCAAGGCGGAGGCTTGCCCTTTTTAGCTTGTTCTTGCCTTTGCCAGCTTAGTTGTAATTTCTTGTATCCATCTTGGTCCTCTTCAGTGCCCAGCCAGAGCGCTGGCAGACAGGCACTGGGTACGTTTTGTTGAATGAATTGGGAGCGAACGTCGTTTAGTGAAACAGCTAGTTTTGGACTGACCTAGAGTCCTTTCTCTTTTGCAGACTGGCATCGTGCTGAATCGGCCGGTTTTGAGAGGGGAAGATGGGGACAAAGCCGCTCCACCTCCCATGTCGGCACAGGTAGGGAGATTCTTCTGTTTTTTAAGATTCCATCTGCTGATCCTTTTGTAGTTCATGAGCATGATGATTGGGTGTTCACGTGCATGTGTGAGATGTGACACCCTTGCACATTACTCGCCTGACCTGAGTGGGGGAAAAAAAAGATTCCATATGTTCAGGGTAGCCCTTCCTCTCACTTGCAGTGTTGGGCAGGGAGGTACTGCCATGACAGAATTGTGAGCTCTTCAGTTCTCTCTTTGATGCTGACACTTGCCTCCTTTTCCACTGTCTGCTTCTCCAAAAGCAGCTTGTGGCCGGGTGCAGTGGCGCATGCCTGTAATCCCACCACTTCGGGATGCTTAGATGGGACGATCGCTTGAAGCCAGGAGTTCGAGACCAGCCTGGGCAACATAGTGAGACTCTGTTACTACAAAAAATTTTAAAAATTAGCTGGGCACGGTGGCACGCGCCTATAAAGTCCCTATAAAGAGGCTCAAGGATTGCTGGAGCCCTGGGGTTGGAGGCTGCAGTGAGCTCTGGTTGCGCCACTGTACTCCATGTACTCCATCCTGGGTGACAGAATGAGACTTTGCTTCTTTAAAAAAAAAAGGGGGGAGGTGATGGGGGAGGGGCTGGGAGAGTGTCAGAAAAAATAGCTAATGCATGCCAGGCTTAATACTTAGGCAGTGGGTTGATAGGTGCAGCAAACCACCGTAGCACACATTTACCTATGTAACAAACCTGCACATACTGCACATGTACCCCAAAACTTACAATAAAATAAAATTAAACCAAAAAATAGGAAAAAAAAAAAAAGAGGCAGGGCGTGGTGGCTCATGTCTGTAATCCCAGCACTTTGAGAGGCCAAGGCAGGTGGATCACCTGCGGTCAGGAGTTTGAAACTAGCCTGGCCAACATGGCGAAACTCTCTCTACTAAAAATACAAAAATTAGCTGGGCGTGGTAGCACATGTCTGTAATCCCAGCTAGTTGGGAGGCTGAGGCAGGAGAATCACTTGAACCCTGGAGGTGGACGGTGCAGTGAGCCGAGATCAAGCCACTGCACTCCAGCCTGGGCAATAGAGCGAGACTGTCTCAAAAAAAAAAAAAAAAAAAAAAGAGAGGCAGGGCATGGTGGCTCATGCCTGTCATCCCAGCACTTTGGGAGGCTGAGGTGGGCGATCACTTGAGGTCATGAGTTCAAGACCAACCTGGCCAACATGGTGAAACCTCGTCTCTACTAAAAATACAAAAATTAGCCAGGCATGGTGGCAGGTGCCTGTAATCCCAGCTACTTGGGAGGCTGAGGCACGAGAATTGCTTGAACCTGGAAAGCGGAGGTTGCAGTGAGCTGAGATTGCGCCATTGCACTCCAGCCTGGGTGACAGAGCGAGACTCTTGTCTCAAAAAAAAAAAAAAAAAAAAAAAATACAGCTTGAATACAAGGAAGCCTGACTTGTCCTTACCCAGCTGGAAGCAATCACCCTTTTCTTTGCCTGCCCCAGGCACAGTTCCCATGTTCTTTTGCGTGACATCGAGGACTCCCTGATTTGATTTCACACCCCTTGCGTTTAGTAGTCATTGGGGTTTGCATTGCCCAGATACAGTGGTTCCTGTTTATGTAAGTCCTCTCAATTTCCATGTTCCTTCTGATCCAGGATTTGCCTCATTTTCTCTAAAGCAGTGGCTCTGACCTGGCATCTACTGATCTCTGTGTGTAGGATGAGGAGTCCCTAGATGGCCTCAGAGGCGTCTTTGAGTCTCCTAGAATTGTATGCAGAATCTGTATTCAGGATATCTTTCTGGAGAGAGTGGATAGCTTCCTTTGGTTGGTGCCGGAAGTTAACATTCTCATATCTTTATAGAGCTGTGGAGCATTCTCTCTTATGGAGTGGTAACTATGTATCATTTGACTTAGAATTCCAGCTCCTGACTCAAAGTAGATCCCCCAGATATTTGCAGAATGAGTAGATAAATGCTTCCTAGTTTTATGATCATATTTTCTCCACAGCTCCCTGGAATTCCCATGCCACCACCACCTTTGGGACTCCCCCCTCTGCAGCCTCCTCCGCCACCCCCACCACCTCCACCAGGCCTTGGCCTTGGCTTTCCTATGGCCCACCCACCAAATTTGGGGCCCCCGCCTCCTCTCCGTGTGGGTGAGCCAGTGGCACTGTCAGAGGAGGAGCGGCTGAAGTTGGCTCAGCAGCAGGCGGCATTGCTGATGCAGCAGGAGGAGCGTGCCAAGCAGGTAGGGCAGGTGGCAGCCCTGGCCTTGGACTCATTAGGTCCCTGAAGGGGCAGTGGAGCCTTAGAGAAAGCTGGGTCCTAGAACTAAGGCTTCTGGGAAGGTCGGGACTAAAGATTGGAACATGGGCCCTTGACTGGAAGAGGATCTCAAGAAGCAAGAGTTGTGGCAGATTGGCGTGTTGGGTATTGGTGCTGGTATGAACTTGTTTTCTTTTTTAAGCAGGGAGATCATTCGCTGAAGGAACATGAGCTCTTGGAGCAGCAGAAGCGGGTAATACCCCTCCCCCTAACCTTTGACCTCGTGGTCCAGTCCGTTGGCTGTCATTTATAGTGCTTAGAGTGCACCATTCAAGTTTTCCCTGGAGGCTACTTTGTTCTCAACTAAGTTCTAGTATCTTCCAAAGCTTTCAATTTTTCTTGAAGTTCAGGAATTGACAAACTATGACCTGTGGCCTGCATGTGTATGGCCTGTGAGCTAAAAATAACTTTAAAATTTTTTAAGGGTTATAAGAAAACCCAAACCAAAAATATGTACCAGAGTCTGTACAGCAACCCATAAAGCCTAAAATATTTACCTTCTGACCTATTATAAAAAGAGCCTGCTGACCTCTGCTCGCCTTACATGACATCATTCTAGATAGGACTCTGGGTAATTGAGTTATTTGTATTGGATTTAGACAGAATAGGACTGTAAGTCTGGGAATGTTATATAAGATATTTGGCCCCAGAGGTGCATTGCATCAGTCATTACCCAGTGGGTTACTCAGGAGTATTAAAAAGTAAGTGTTAAAAAGCAACAAGTATGAGCTGGGTGCCGTGGCTCACACCTGTAATCCTAGCACTTTGGGAGGCTGAGGTGGGTGGATCGCTTGAGCTCAGGAGTTCGAGACCAGCCTGGCCAACATAATGAAACCCTGTCTCTCAGAAATACAAAAATTAGCCAGGTGTGGCGGCGCATGCCTGTAGTCCCAGCTACTTGGGAGGCTGAGGTGGGAGGATGGCTTGAGCTGGGGAGGCAGAAGTTGCAGTGAGCTGAGATCATGCCACTGTACTCCAGCCTAGGCAACAGAGCCAGACTCTGTCTCAAAAAAAAAAGAAAAAGCCACAAGTCTGGACCTGTGGGTAAAGTACTGTCTTTGCCCAGATTGTGCTGGATCTTGAGGGGTGGATATAAGAAAAGAGCTCAAAAGTTTCTTCTGTATAATTTAATCTTTTGGGGAAGAAAACTCTCTGAAAAGTAGAAGGCATTGTTTGGCTCAATATGAAATTCTCTGCTAGGAACCAGAAGTTTCCTGGGGTTTTCCTTGGTGTTATTTCTAGGGATTTTCCGTTGTGATGAGAGGGCTCCTCCGTTTGGATTAGTAGCCTGGAAGTGTGGGGGTGGAGGGGATGTCAGCACCCAAGTGGTTCATGATTGTTCTCCTTGGGCCCATTACCCGGCTGAAAGAATGCATTTGCCAGGGGCTGCCTGCCAAATGCGTTTTCAGGCAGTATCTACTCCCACTTCCCTCCCGTAGGCAGCTGTGTTACTGGAGCAGGAACGACAGCAGGAGATTGCCAAGATGGGCACCCCAGTCCCTCGGCCCCCACAAGACATGGGCCAGATTGGTGTGCGCACTCCTCTGGGTCCTCGAGGTGAGACCCTGGAACCGAGGGGAAGGGCAAGGAAGGTGATTTAGACATTTTTAAAAAGACTTTTAAAGTATCTATCACATTTAAAAAGGGCATATATAGTAAATATATAGTTTAATGGTTTTTTACACACTGAACACACCTGTACAACCAGCACCTGGACCATGATCCAAAACATTACCAGCATTCCAAAAGCCACGCCACGTGCCCTCCTCCCCTGCAGGTTTACCATCACCCTTTCAGCAGGAGAGGTAATTTTTTACATGAGTGTTTTGCCTCTTCTGACATTGGATTTCTTTTTCCCGTCTCTCAGTAGCTGCTCCAGTGGGCCCAGTGGGCCCCACTCCTACAGTTTTGCCCATGGGAGCCCCTGTTCCCCGGCCTCGTGGTCCCCCACCGCCCCCTGGAGATGAGAACAGAGAGGTGAGACTGATGATTTATTCCTAGGGATAAGAGAGTGGTAGTTTAGGATGGGACTATTTTTGGATTTTTAGAGAAAGGTTCTGTGAGAAGATAGGGGGACTTAAATTCCTGGGGGTAGTGGGGAGCCCTACTTATTTAAACTAAGGGTATGGCAGAGGGACTGGGGAGACATTACTGAGGCAGAGTCTTGGGGTCCCTCTGAGGAACACTAAACCCCACTGAGCCCAGTTGGTGTTGCCCACTCTCTGCTGCTTACATCACCTGGGCAGCAGCCTTTCTAGTCTAAGAGGTGGAAGTTGGTGGAAAAAGGGCACTGTGGGCTGGGTGCGGTGGCTCACACCTGTAATCCCAGCACTTTGGGAGGCCGAGGCGGGCGGATCACCTGAGGTCAGGAGTTCTAGACCAGCCTCAACATGGAGAAACCCCATCTCTACTAAAAATACAAAATTAGCCAGGTGTGGTGGTGCATGCCTGTAATCCCAGCTACTCGGGAGGCTGAGGCAGGAGAATTGCTTGAACCTGGGAGGCGGAGGTTGTGGTGGGCCGAGATCGCGCCATTGCACTCCAGCCTGGGCAACAAGAGCAAAACTCCATCTCAAAAAAAAAAAAAAAGAAAAAAAAAAAGAAAAAGGGCACTGTGATTTGCCTTCTCTGACTGGGTGTCTCTGGCAGATGGATGACCCCTCTGTGGGCCCCAAGATCCCCCAGGCTTTGGAGAAGATCCTGCAGCTGAAGGAGAGCCGCCAGGAAGAGATGAATTCTCAGCAGGGTGAGTGCCAGGCGTTCTGATGCTGTAGCCACAGAACCTGGAGAGGCTGAGCTGAGTCCTCATCCCTCTGTCCCTTTCCCTGGCTCTTGGTAAAGGCAGGTTACTGTGAACGAGTGCAGGGCAGTGGCACCGTGAAGACTCATCACCACCTTCTTCCTTACAGAGGAAGAGGAAATGGAAACAGATGCTCGCTCGTCCCTGGGCCAGTCAGCGTCAGAGACTGAGGAGGACACAGTGTCCGTATCTAAAAAGGAGGTAGGGATTGGAGCTGAGTCTGGAAGGAAAGCCAGGAGATGGGACTTGGGTACGGAAATAACACAATTTGTAAGTGTTCAGTAAGTAATAGCTTCTATTTTGTGCCAATTTCCGCCCTCAGCATCTTATAGATATTTTTCATTTAATTGCTTTGAGTTCCAAGTACTATACGTGCCTACATTTTACAGCTGAAAAAGCAGAGGTTCTGAGACGCACAGTAATTTACCCAAAGGCATACAGCTTGTGAGTGGCAGAACTTTGGAGTCTGACTCCAAGGCCCCTTCGCAGCTACTTCATGAGATGGCCTCCTTGGGAAAAGCCTGACTGTTGAACTGTGGGGGAGAATGGGGGAGGAGTTTAGGGGTTGGGGTGCTGGCACAGTGCTTGGATTCCCTGACCCAGCTGGTTTTCCTCCTCTTGACAGAAAAACCGGAAGCGTAGGAACCGAAAGAAGAAGAAAAAGCCCCAGCGGGTGCGAGGGGTGTCCTCTGAGAGCTCTGGGGACCGGGAGAAAGACTCAACCCGGTCCCGTGGCTCTGATTCCCCAGCAGCTGATGTTGAGATTGAGTATGTGACTGAAGAACCTGAAATTTACGAGCCCAACTTTATCTTCTTTAAGAGGATCTTTGAGGCTTTTAAGGTACAAGGAGAGCACACTAGGAAGGGGCAGTGCCAAACAGGGAAGGGGCTCAGAGGTGGGTGAGAGGCAGCGGTGAACAGGCATCTTTTAGTGCTGCCCTTAGGAACTGGGAAGGGGCTCAGAGGGCAGGGGTTTCACCTTGTCTGCCTCCTCAGCTCACTGATGATGTGAAGAAGGAGAAAGAGAAGGAGCCAGAGAAACTTGACAAACTGGAGAACTCTGCAGCCCCCAAGAAGAAGGGATTTGAAGAGGAGCACAAGGACAGTGATGATGACAGCAGTGATGACGAGCAGGTCAGGCCCAGCCCTCCTGGTGGGAAGCAGGGACTCTGGGCACAGGTGGCTGAGATGCATCCAGAGAGGGACCATGGTGAACTCTTGCAGAGCTTTGGTGGCTTAAGGTTGGGGTGGGTTGGGCAGTTTCATTCACATCTGAGTCCTGCTTAAAAGGGCTGATTGTTCTGTTCTAGGAAAAGAAGCCAGAAGCCCCCAAGCTGTCCAAGAAGAAGTTGCGCCGAATGAACCGCTTCACTGTGGCTGAACTCAAGCAGGTAAGACCTGAGAGGATCCTGCAGGCCCTGGAGCCCAGCTGGGAGACCACCTGGGAAGCTAGGGAGGTGAAAAGGAGTTCTTTGAAGGAGGTGTGGGTGATTTGGGTTTGGGTCCTTTGAGGAAGAAGAAGAGCTTCAGAACTGAGAAGTCGGGGCTCTCGAGAACACGGATTACTATGTGTTTTCCAGCTGGTGGCTCGGCCCGATGTCGTGGAGATGCACGATGTGACAGCGCAGGACCCTAAGCTCTTGGTTCACCTCAAGGCCACTCGGAACTCTGTGCCTGTGCCACGCCACTGGTGTTTTAAGCGCAAATACCTGCAGGGCAAACGGGGCATTGAGAAGCCCCCCTTCGAGCTGCCAGACTTCATCAAACGCACAGGCATCCAGGAGATGCGAGAGGCCCTGCAGGAGAAGGTGAGGGCCTGGCAGGGCTCAGACCTGCCCCCGGGTGTCCCCATCCTTCATAGCAGTGTGCTTCAAAATGGGAATCTGGTTTGAAACCCACCTACCACCTACTTGTTACTTGTCTAATTATCCTTTTGTTTTCCTCCTCTGCTCTTCCTCCCCTCTGCCTTCACTTTGCCAGCTCACCTGGTGACTCCTTTCTCAGATGTACTTTGTGGCTAGAGATTCATGATGGTTGTGTAACTTCTTCATTTTAAAGCTTTTAGTTAAATGCTTTGAATTCAGGAGGTAGAAAAGAACATGGGGAAGTCTCTGCTTTCCAGAGAACTGATGAGATTCATCTCTTGATGAGATGGTTTAAAAACTAGTTATTGATATACACGGCTGAGGCTGATATTATATAGTCTGTTTTGTTCAGTATGGATTATGTAATTTTGAAAGGTTTTAGCAGGAAGGATTTTGATGACTTTCAGGGTGAGATAATTGAGGCTTCCCATGATCTCATTTGGAGTTGGGAGCTGGATTCTCTACATGAATTTGGTGAGTACTTGTTAAGGCTTGTTTGCTGCCATTCTCCACAGGAAGAACAGAAGACCATGAAGTCAAAAATGCGAGAGAAAGTTCGGCCTAAGATGGGCAAAATTGACATCGACTACCAGAAACTGCATGATGCCTTCTTCAAGTGGCAGACCAAGCCAAAGCTGACCATCCATGGGGACCTGTACTATGAGGTTCGGGAGGGGGCTGGGAGAGGTCAGGCTGGGCCTTGGGGTTGAGACTGTCTAGGGCTTTTGTTTGTTTGTTTGTTTTTTAAAAAAAGATGGAGTCTCACCCTGTTATCCAGGCTGGAGTGCAGTGGTGTGATCTCGGCTCACTGTAACCTCTGCCTTGTGGGCTCAAGCAGTCCTCCCATCTCAGCCCCCTGAGTAGCTGGGACCACAGGCACACCACACCTGGCTAATTTTTTGTATCTTTGGTAGAGACAGGGTTTCGCTATGTTGCCCAGGCTAGTGTGGAACTCCTGAGCTCAAGTGATCCACCCACCTCAGCCTCCCAAAGTGCTGGGTTTATAGGCATGAACCACCGCACCTGGCCAAGGAGGGCTTTTGAAGCAACTACGATAGTTCCTCAGCCTTAGAATTGCCCATCGACTACCCTTGGATGAGATGGAATTTTAAAATGAGGTTCTATTTGGAGGAGAGATGCAGATCGGGTGGCTTCTTTCCCTGATAGACTCTTCGTATCCTGTCTTAGAAATGATAATAGTTTGTGGTAGGTGGTTTAGGGATGGAGGGGCCAAGGGGCAGATGCTTTTAGGAAACTTTTAATATTGGGAGTGGTAGAGAAATTGCTGGTTTTTTCTGATCCTTGAAATCGTAGTCACCATGATGTCATGGAATTTATGAGGTGGAAGAATTTTGCATATCTTCCTGTCGAGTGCCCTCATTTTACAGATGAGGAGGCAGGTCCTAACGTTGGCCGTGTTCTCATAGTGGGTTATTGACAGCACTGTGAGTCTGGCCTGGTTTTTATTCCTTCCCCCACTTTGGCCAGGGAAAGAAGTGATGAGAATCAGAGTGGGAGCCAGGTAGCCCTCACTGGGATTTTATATCTGATGTGCGTTAGGATTGTGCTCCCACTCAGTGTCTGGGTCTACAATGTAGCATGCTCTGCTTTTCCCTCAGGGGAAGGAGTTCGAGACACGACTGAAGGAGAAGAAGCCAGGAGATCTGTCTGATGAGCTAAGGATTTCCTTGGGGATGCCAGTAGGACCAGTGAGTGTCAGTTAGCTGTCTGGGGAAGCAGCGAAGAGGCTGGTGGGGATTGGAGCGGAAGGCAGAGACAGGGATAGGGTTTGGCAGATGGTATCCTGTTCTCTTTTTCCTGCAGAATGCCCACAAGGTCCCTCCCCCGTGGCTGATTGCCATGCAGCGATATGGACCACCCCCATCGTATCCCAACCTGAAAATCCCTGGGCTGAACTCGCCCATCCCTGAGGTGAGCATTGTCCTTTCGTTCATTCTTGGCCATTTCTGCTTTTGAACTGGAAGGTAATTTGTTTGTTTTCCTTCTCTAACTCCACCATGTGTCTCTTTATTTACTTAAAAAATATTTTATTGACACATAATATTTGTCGTATACCATGTGTATGTGTAGAAAAACAAGTAATGGTTTTTGTTTTTTAAAAAAACTGACATGCTCATCATAAAATATTCAGTCAGAATTGACAAGTACAAAGATGAAAGCAAGTCACAATTTTACCACTCAGAAATAGCCAAATTCACTGTTTGGTGAATGTGTTTCCAGATATGTCTCTGAATATTAAGAATGACCAGAGAGAAATAATTTTACCTCAGCCAGATGTGGTGTCTCAACACCTGTAATCCCAGCACTTTGGGAGGCTGAGGTGGGAGGATCCCTTGGGGCCAGGGGTTTAAGACTAGCCTGGGCAACATAGTGAAACCGCACCTCTACTTTAAAAAAAAAGAAAAGAAATAATTTTTTTTTTAGCTTCACTTCAGTCTCTCGGAAATAATTTTATCTCAAGAATGTCTTCAAATTTATTCTTATTTTAAAATAAGCATTAAAAAAATTGATGAGTCATTAAAGTAAAACAGTAGTATTGTTAAATTTTAGATAGAAATTTCTGCCCCTTAAGATAAATAGATTCTGAACAAGCTAGCTTTCCAAAGTTAGGAAAACTCAATAAGAAATTGAAGTCATGTTTTCAATGTACGTATTTTGGTTTCAGACAGTAAAGACTCTGCCATGACAGAAGTTATTAGCATACTTTCTGCCTCCTGTCTCCTTATCCTGTTGCCTCCAGATTTTAGTTGTTTATTAATTTTGGTTTCTAATGCTTCATAACATTTGATTTAATTCTGCAGTCATAATTTCTGGAGTTCCCAAGTATCAGCTCTGTACTTTTGAGTGTGCCTTTTCTCTAGGGCTTCAGAATTTCTTTTGCAGCTAAGGAGTGAACTGATCGTGCTCACTGTCTTGCAGAGCTGTTCCTTTGGGTACCATGCTGGTGGCTGGGGCAAACCTCCAGTGGATGAGACTGGGAAACCGCTCTATGGGGACGTGTTTGGAACCAATGCTGCTGAATTTCAGGTATGGGCCATGTACTGGCGATCTTGGTTTTACTTAATGTCATGAAGGTTAGATTGTTGGTTTATAGCTTCATTATCAGGGAGTTGTGTGTTCTGACACAGCAGAGTCTGGAAAAGGGCATACATTTTCCTGAGATGTTAATGTAAGCTCCTCACTAGAATTTGAGCTCTAGGTAGGTAGGGATTATTGTGTTTTGACTCTTACACCCCTTCAGCTTAAAACAGCCTGGCACATAATAGGTACTTAGAAAACATTTGTTGAATGATAAAGTGATCTCTTTCAGACCAAGACTGAGGAAGAAGAGATTGATCGGACCCCTTGGGGGGAACTGGAACCATCTGATGAAGAATCCTCAGAAGAAGAGGAAGAGGAAGAAAGTGATGAAGACAAACCAGATGAGACAGGCTTTATTACCCCTGCAGACAGGTGGGAGAAGCAGAGAATGCCTCTTGGAAGTGGGCTATCTTTGGGGTCCTTCTCTTTACTCCAGAGCTTGTTCCTCTCTTTACAGTGGCCTTATCACTCCTGGAGGCTTTTCATCAGTGCCTGCTGGAATGGAGACCCCTGAACTCATTGAGCTGAGGAAGAAGAAGATTGAGGAGGCGATGGACGGGTAAGGGTACCAGACAGGGCTGAGAGGGGAGGACCTTCACTTCCCTTTGGCTGGCTGGCTGACTGTTGTTCCTTTCTCCCTCATCCCTTTTTAAACAATTATTGAACCAACTCTCTGCCAGGCACTACTGTAGGCAGTGAGGAGTCAGCAGTTGAGGTAAACTGGTAATCAGAGAACAAGATACTTTCAGATGTAGATAAGGATGTTGAAGCAGAGGAAACTGGGTAATGGGATGGGGTGGCAGGGACGCCTTTGGGAAGGCCTCACTGGGGAGGTGGTGCTTGAACTAAGACCCGAATGAAAAAGCGCCAGCCACAGGATCATCTGGGTCAGAAGTAACAGTAAATGCAAGCAAGTGCAAAGGCACTGAGACAGGGATGGGCTAGTATTTTGAAGCTCCATTTTTAGGTAGTTGAATGTGTAGTGTTGTTAGTTCTTCATGAATTGACCCGTTTATCATGAAATGACCCTCTCTTTATCCATTCTGCTCTTTGTTCCCTTTTTCCTGTTTTTCTACCTTCTTTTGGATTACTTGAACAATTTTTATGATTTCATTTTATCTCCAGTGTTGGTTAATTAGCTGTTAAGTTTTTGCTTTGTTATTTTAGTGGTTGCTCTGGGGTTTATAGATCATGTCTTTATCAGGATCTACCTTCTCTTGATGTTACACTGCTTCCAGATAGTATTAAGAGCCATTATAGTATACTTCATTTCTCTCCTCCCAATTTTTGCACTATATTGTCATATATTCACTTTTACATATGTTATAAATCCTATACTATATAGTTATTATTTTTGTTTAAATGGTCAGTTATCTTTTAGGGAGGTTTAAATAAGAATCATGCATGAAGCCATGTAGTTACCATTTTTGTTTCTTTCATTTCTTTGTGTATATCCAGGTTTCTATCTGATATCATTTTTCCTCTGCCTGAAGGGCTTCCTTTAACATTTCTTAAGTTAGGGGGCATGGTGGCTTAAGCCTGTAATCTCAGTACTCTCAGTACTTTGGGAGAAGGCTGAGGTGGTAGGATTGCTAGATTCCAGGAATTTGAGACCAGCCTGGGCAACATAGTGAGACCCCATTTCTACAAAATATTAAAAAAACATTTCTTGTATTGTGGGTCTGCTGGTTTTGAATTTGTTCTGCTTGAGTAGTCTTAAAAATTGTTTATTTGGCCTTCATTTTTGAAAGATCTTTGCCAGGTATAGGATTCTAGGTTGACAATCTTTTTTCTTTCAATACTTTTTTTTTTTCTTCTTTGAGATGGAATCTTGCTATGTCGCCCAGGCTGGAGTGTAGTGGTGTGATCTTGGCTCACTGTAACCTCCACCTCCTGGGTTCAAGCGATTCTCCTGTTTCAGCCTCCCGAGTAGCTGAGATTACATGTGCATACCATCACACCCAGCTAATTTTTATATTTTTAGTAGGGATGGGGTTTTGCCATGTTGGTCAGGCTGGTCTCGAGCTCCTGGCTTCAAGTGATCCGCCTGCCTTGGCCTCCCAGCTTGTTGGGATTACAGGTGTGAGCGACCGCATCAGCCTTCTTTCAGTACTTTTAAGATGTTGCTCCAGTGTCTTCTTTCTTGCATTGTTTCCAGTGAGAAAACTGCTGTCATTCTTACCTTTGTTCCTGTGTACATAATGTGTCATTTTTATTTGGCTGTTTTTAAGATTTTATCACTAGTTCTAACAATTTGACTACAATGTGCCTTGGTGTAGTTTCTGAATGTTTCTTTGCTTGGGGTTTTTTAAGCATCTTAGATCTGGGTTTTTAGTTTTTATTAATTTGGGGAAAATTTTGTCATGATTTCTGCAGATATTTTCTCTGTTCCCTTCTCTTTCCTTTGGGAACTCAAATTATTCCTCTATTAATGAAATAATAAATGAAAAAATAAATGAAGAGCTCACTGATGCTCTTCATTTTTAAAGAAATTCTTCTCTCTTTGTATTTCACTTTAGAAAATTTCTATTGCTATATGTTCAAGTTTACTATTATTTTCTTCTGTAATTTCTGATCTAACAGTAATCCCATACAATATAATTCTCCTTTCTAGAAGTTTGATTTCGGGTCTTTTAAATCTATTCTTTCTCTCTTAACTTTTTGAACATGTGGAATGCAGTTATAACAATATTTTATTTTTATGTTATTTTATTTTATTTTATGACGGAGTCTTGCCCTGTTGCCTAGGCTGGAGTACAGTGGCGTGATCTCGGCTTACTGCAACCTCTGCCACCCAGGTTCCAGCAATTCTTGTGCCGCAGCCTCCCAAGTAGCTGGGACTACAGGCGTGCGCCACCCCACCCAGCTAATTTTTTTGTATTTTTAGTAGAGACAGGGTTTTACCATGTTGACCAGGCTGTTCTTGAACTCCTAACCTCAGGTGATCCGCCTGCCTCGGCCTCCCAAAGTGCTGGGATTACAGGCATGAGCCACCACACCTGGCTATAACAACATTTTAATGTATTGTCTGCTAACTCTAACATCTGTGCCATTTCTGGGTTGACTGCCATTAGTTGATTCATTTTCCTCATTATGGATTGTATTTTCCTACTCTTTTGCACGCCTGGTAATTTTTTTTTCTTTTCCTTTCTTTTTTGAGAGAGGTTCTCACTGTGTTGCCCAGGCTGGTCTTGAACTTCTGGGCTCAAGCAATCATCCTGCCTCAGCTTCCCAAAGTGCTGGGATTACAGGTGTGAGCCACCAGGCCTGTCCAGTGCCTGGTAATTTTTTATTGAATGCTAGGCTTTGTGAAATTTACCTTGTTGGGTCCAAGATATTTTTGTATTCCTGTACATTTTCTTCAGCTCATTTGGGAATATAGTTATATGGAGATAGTTTGATCCTTTCAGGTCTTGTTTTGGGGTTCTTGAGGCAGGACTGAAGCAGTCCTCCCCATTGTGAGGCACAAGTACCTGTGTACTCTACCCACCACCCTATGAATCAGGAGGTTTTTCCGGCTGGCTAGTGGGAGTTACACTATTCCCAGTTCTGAGTGAGCAGCAGGTGCTGTTATGAATCCTTTTGGGTGCTTCTTTCCCTGTCCTTGGTAGGCATGTGCTGCTTAGTACTCCCCTGCATACTTGAGGACCTTCTGTAGGTCTCGAGTTCTCTCTCTGCTCTTTTCTCCAGTACTCTATCCTGTGAACTCTAGCTGCCTTGATCTCCCTGGACTTTCAGTTTCATCCTCCCAACTCACGGAGTCCTCAGGGCTCTCCATGAGTCTCCCCTCTGTTCTGTGGCCTGCAAACTCTCAGGTGTGGTATGCTGGGGCAGTTGAAGGGCTCATCACATTTGTTTCCTATCTCGCAGGAATCACTGTGCTTTGTTGCCCCATGTGTAGTGTCTTGAAAACCACTGTTTCATATATTTTGCCCATTTTTTGGTTGTTTCAGGCAGGAGGGTGTATCTGGTTCCTCTTGCTCCTTGTCAGGAAGCAGAAGTCTCAAGCTTTGCATATTCAAGGAAGAAAAATAAAGAAGGGTACTGTGGACAGAGTATAGTGAGGAGGGCTTGGGTAAGGGACCAGGCTATGAACCCTTTAGGTCATGGTAAGGAGTTTGGATTTTATTCAGATAATGATCAGAAGCCTCAGAGGGTTTTGAGCAAAGGTCTGACAGGACCCGACATCCGTTTTAAGGTATTTTCTCTGGCTCCTGTGTGGAGAATAGATTGTCACCTCTTCCAGTGGGAGAGGTGGAGATGATGGGCATAGTCTGGGGTGATAGTGGTAGATTTGCTCTTGTTCCTAGTGTAATCCTTGAAATTAGTGGTGAAACTGGCTGTGGATGGCTCTTGCGTTGGAAGGCCTGGAAGTGTGAATTACATACATGAGAACTCCAGGCATGACATTCTTCGGGTGGGAACTGTTGTCGCCTGCTCTCTCTTGCCAGCTTCTCTGTACCAAAGTTCTTTTGGAAACTTTGAGCCTCTCTGACCTTTTGACCTTTATGTGCATGTGGGAGTCCTGGTCTGTGATCCCTTGACTTGATTCAGGGGGCCCCTTAGCTCCATCTGTGTTCCCTGGAGTCAGCACTGTGCCACCCCCCCGCCCAATTCTTTTCTGTCATGGGCAGAACTGCAGAGGCTGCATCCTTGGGGAGCTCAGAAGCTCTCCAAGGCGCTGAGTGGAGGTGCCACCTGTATCTTTTGTTTCCGCTTCTGGAGACCCTTTTGTCCCTTGCTTTTTGGGCCTGATCCCATTGTCCTTCACAGAAGTGAGACACCTCAGCTCTTCACTGTGTTGCCAGAGAAGAGAACAGCCACTGTTGGAGGGGCCATGATGGGATCAACCCACATTTATGACATGTCCACGGTGAGTACTTGGAGGATACTGCTTTTGGAGGCTGAGAAAGGCAGCAGAAGCTAGGGCTTCTCTGACTCTTTGGAGATGACCAGGCCCTGATCTCCTTTCCAGGTTATGAGCCGGAAGGGCCCGGCTCCTGAGCTGCAAGGTGTGGAAGTGGCGCTGGCGCCTGAAGAGTTGGAGCTGGATCCTATGGCCATGACTCAGAAGTATGAGGAGCATGTGCGGGAGCAGCAGGCTCAAGTAGAGAAGGAGGACTTCAGCGACATGGTGGCTGAGCACGCTGCCAAACAGAAGGTAGGCGCTTCCAGGGGCGCTGGGCTGGGTGAGAGCCAGGGACCCTGGCCTGCCATTTTCAGTGGCGTGGTGCCCTCTAGTGGTGAGAGTGAGGGTGGCCTCTGCTTGCTGCCCTGTGCTTCCTTAGATTTGGAAGTCTTAGAAATCCTCCAGTGGGCTGCCCTCTTTAAGGACGATGAGGGGGAGGAACTCAGCCAAGTCTGAGAGGGAGCTCGAAGAGAATTCAGATTCAGCGCCTTTCCCACAGACTTCTATGTCTATGTCAGGCTGCCCACCCTTGTTTTGGGGGTCCGGGGGTGGTTCAACCTGTCGTAACCTGTGTCTCTTTCTCCCTATACAGCAAAAGAAACGGAAAGCTCAGCCCCAGGACAGCCGTGGGGGCAGCAAGAAATATAAGGAGTTCAAGTTTTAGGTCCCCTCACACTAGCCCTTTTTTTGGCCCTACGTCTGGATGCCTGGGCTTCACACAAGAACCACCTCTCCCGCAGTTCCCAAGGACTTGTCATTTCATGTTCTTATTTTAGACCTGTTTTGTAAATAAAGCTGTTTCCCAAGGAAAGAGATGAATATTTAACACTCCTGAGCCTCCCTCATCTCCTTTTAGCCCCTTCTTGCAAAAGGACTAAAATAGTCTCTTTCTACAATCACTGGGCTGCCCCAGTAACCACGAACATAAACTGGGATTAGACGGCGCATTTGACTGGTGGTGACGCCAACCCCAGGCTGAAATCTGTGTTTCACCACTGCCCTGCTTTGTAGGAAGGCTTGGGGGAAGTACCTCTAGGTCTGGTTTGACCTTACTACTTTGTCCTTGGGGAGTAAAAATAGCCAGATTAGCGCCCTAGCGCCGCGGAGGAAGTAACAGTGGGCTTGGGAAGTAGGCCAGGGCAGGCCTTCCCAACTGACCTTGTGACCAGAAGTTCAAGTCCTTACCTGTGCGACAACATAGCTCAAAAGCTAAATTGTCTTGAGTCCATATGAACCCTTGGGTTCAAGCAACACTAGTCGCTGGGGTTTGGGATTTGTATGTGGGATGGGGGGACTTACTTTCTCCAGGTTGTAATCTGGTCCTGAGCAGCCTTTCTGACAGACTAGAGCAGGCTGGATCACTGGCTCCCATGGGCATTTGCCAGCCTGTGGGGAGGGTAGTCATGCGCTGCTGTTGTACTACTGTTGGTGTTTAAGTGCACCAGTGGAGGCGCTCACTTGCCGGAGGGTTCAAGATGGTCTCGGGGTTGGGGGGGGCATGATCCAGATAGGACGTGGCAGCTGAGCTAGGCCTTAGGAGGAATGGAATTTTAGAAATTTGGTAACCAACAAAGCACTGGCACTCTAAAGAGGCATTTGGGGGGTAGGGAAAGAAGAGGAAGGTTGGCTCCAGATGGGCCCCGGGGTAGCTTGAGAATTCACTTATGCGAAGAACCTTCTGGACTCCAGGTCCCTGAGCCCCCGCTTGCCCTCGAGGCGGGAACTTTCCGGGTCACAGGCACCCGCGGTGGTGGCGGGCCCCGGGTCTCCGCCGACCTCTCTGTTTGCCGGGGCCGCAGGGCAGGGCTAGGTCGGCAGGCGGAGAGCCGGCTTCCCCGGGCAGACCCCCACCGCTGGCGGCGGGTTCCGCCTTGGCTCCGAAGACCCGAGGGGCCGAGGCGCGCTCCCGCGGCGGCCCCCTCCCTGCAGGGACCGAATCCCGGAAAAGCCGGGTTTCCGCTGGCGGGGCCGCGGCCGGCCGTGGGCGGGGAGGGGAGGAGCGGGGGCACACTGGCAGCGGATTTGAGGGCAGGACCCGTGGGCGCGCGCTGGCCACAGACCACCCCTTCTACTCCGCGGGAGCGAGGGGCGCGCGCGGCTGCACGCAGGGCGCGAGCGCGCCCGGCCCGGCCCCTCCGCGCTGGGTGGGGCCGCGCGGGCCGGGCTCCCCGCCCCCTCCCGGACACGCCCACCCGTGTCGGCCTCGCGAGCCGCAACAGGCAGCGGCGGTCGAGCGCGAGGCCCGCGCGCCCAGAGGCCCCGCGCGTGCGTGCAGCTCGCTGGCTGCTCGCGCTCGGGCAGGCGGGCTGAGGAGGCTGCCGCGCCCCCGCCGCCGCCGCCGCCGCGGGGGAAGCCTGGGAGCCAGATCGGCGTCGCCTCGGCCTCCGTAACCCCCGCCTAGCCGGGCCATGGCGGAACGCGGAGGGGCGGGCGGTGGTCCCGGAGGCGCCGGGGGCGGCAGCGGCCAGCGGGGATCCGGGGTCGCCCAGTCCCCTCAGCAGCCGCCGCCGCAGCAGCAGCAGCAGCAGCCGCCGCAGCAGCCGACGCCCCCCAAGCTGGCCCAGGCCACCTCGTCGTCCTCGTCCACCTCGGCGGCGGCTGCCTCCTCCTCGTCCTCGTCTACCTCCACCTCCATGGCCGTGGCGGTGGCCTCGGGCTCCGCGCCTCCCGGTGGCCCGGGGCCAGGCCGCACCCCCGCCCCGGTGCAGATGAACCTGTACGCCACCTGGGAGGTGGACCGGAGCTCGTCCAGCTGCGTGCCTAGGTGAGCGCGGGAGGGTGCGGCGGGGCGCCGGGGGAGCGGGGTGGCCGCCGGGGCCCAGCCCTCCCCGCCCCAGCGCCCATGGGGTCCCCGCCCTCCATCTCCCCGACTGTCCCGCGGCCCGGCCTGGCTCCAGCCAGGCCTCCCGGGACTCCTGCCACGGGGACCCGCCCTCTCCTGGCAGCCCCACCTTCTGCCTGGGGCCAGGACCACCCTTCTGTCCTCCCGGAGGGACCTTCTGGCCTCGGCCCCGGGCTTTCTCCGATTGGGCTGACCGAATCCGGCCTTCCTGGCAGTCAGTTTCCCTGAGTAAGTCACTCTCCTGCCTCGCCGGCGCCGGGAGCTGTACATACATGGATGTGGTATAGATCTCTTGATATTATTATTTCCCAATAGACTCAGCATGTGCCAAACTCGATTGTCACCTCTTGCAGGTAAAGCTCATATAATCACCCTAGGGGCTTCTCATTAGCCTTCGGCACACATGTTCATTTGAACTTCATATTACACACGTTCTGTCCCAAGCGCTAGGCTCTTAGTTTTGGGGCCCTATTTAATGTGTCCTCAAGTGTATTTTTACCTCCCCTCCCCCACTAAAACTGGTCCCAGAATCTCCCAGCTCTGCAGGGCTCTATGAAATTACTGCCTTGTTCCTAAATTCAATCCATTCCTCTCTGTCTGTTGGAACCATCTGGGGACTTTCCTTCCATTGGCAAAATAGGCCTGAGTTTGGGAATATTTTCTGTTTCTGTATTGGCAAGGCAGTCTGTCTCCAACTCTGGGGACAGTGTGCTGTGTCTTACAGTTTGCCACTTGAATAAGACGGTGTGTGGAGCTGGTTTCACCCAGAAAGCCCAGAGAAGTGCCTGGAGGTGTTCTTTTTTGTCACCTTGTAGCTGAGTTGATTCTGTTGCCTTGAAGTCTTGGGCTCTCTCCTCACTGTTGGTTAGGCAGACGGATGTGTAAGTCAGAGTTAGAGAGGATTGCTGGGCTCCCCCCTCAACTGTCTTCCTTTCCCCACCTTTATTCTGGATAATATTGTTTTATATATATATCCCAGATAGGAATGATGAGAGTACATCTTTCTGTTTCGCTCAGCTTAAGGAACAGAGCATTATCGCTTCTGTTGAAGCTCTCAGGGTGCCCCTTCCTGACTGTCTCCCCTCTTCCTTTTACAAAGGTAAACACTATTTTGAATTGTGTTTATCATTTCCCTTGTTAGAAAAAAATTAGTTTTACTACATAATGCATCTCTATATATTTTATAGTTCTGAATGTTCTTGAAGTTTGTGTACATGGTGTCATCCTGTATGTGTTCTGTGACTTGATTGGTTTTTTTATTTTTTTTTAAATCAGCATTAGGTTTGTGAGAATCATCCATGTGGTATGGTAGCCATAGTTTAAATATTTTCATGATGGGTAGTATTCTGTTGTGTGAATGAATATACTGTAATTCTCTTGAATATGTAGGTTGTTTCCTGTTTAACACCCACAGTAATGCACACATTTCCCCCCAGGACTCCTAGTGCTCTTGTGCAGAAGTTTCTTTAGGTTGTATTCATATGGAGGGGTGGGATTGCCGCTCGCAGGGTATAGATCTGGGACTTCACTAGGCAAAAGTAGATTGTTTCCACAGGCTGCTTCCACTCTGTGTTTCCACATCACTTAACAGATTTACACAATGTTTTTTTTTCTCTGTCCTTTCTCTAGGGAAATCAGGAGCCACATTAATTTAGTTTGCTGTGGCCAGATCCATAGCACAACACCAAGCTCAAGCGAGAGTTGAGTATGTGATGGTGTTCCTCTCTTGATCCTAAGCAGGCCTCTCTTTCTATACAGGCCCATCTTTTATCGCTGAAGTATCCTAACCCACCTCTTTCACACATAGAAACACTGTGTTCCTTCCTACGTGGGTCCAGTCTTTCCCATTTCTCCTTCACTTTCATGCCTGTGTTTGGTGACGTTTGGGCAGCTGCCTTCTCCATCTCGTTAGGTTGAAAAGGCGCGAGCCGACTGGCAAGGAGCTGCAGCAGAGGGGCGTGAATGAAATCATTGACTGCTGTTGATGTTTGGTCTGCCCCTAGGTCTTTTGGTCACTGCAAAGTCCACGTAATAAATTATTAGCCTAAGAAACAGCCAGGCATCCTGATCAAATGTATAATTATTATGCTAACTTGCTGTGAGAGGCTTAGGCGGACTTATTTTTACATTCCGGGAGTGTGCAGTTATGTCACGTTTACTGACCACTCCTTGAGTTTGTCCACTGTCCTGCTCCGACCTTGTTTTCCATCCATCACCCTTGTACCTCCTCACTCCTTGTGGAACACATGTGCTCTTTGAGCATTTTGCAGGCCGGAATAACACCCTGTGGGGAGAAAATGGCCTGCCATTGGTCTTTCCAATTATTAGAGTCATCTGGTTAATTTGAGGTCTCCTGGGTGTCCTTGTTCATGTTGTTTAGAATATATAGGCAACATGCAGCACTCTATGGAGGGATTAACATTCTTGTCTCATGTAACTCAAACGGGACACAAATACATGAGATACATGCCCTTTAGAAATGTAAACATGCTTGTGGATCTAAGGTTAGGTGTGCATAAGAATGTCATGGGATTTGGTCTCTTAGGGCAGAGAAGAGGGGCTCGAACAGTACAGTGTTAGGAAGGTCCTGCTGCTTTTCTTGATGCCTGTCAAAATATAATTTTCTTTTGAAAAAAATACCGTTTCCTGTATTAGATATTTAAATAAAGAGCAGTGTAGTTGTTCTTCAGGTAGGTGTCTGCTCTTATTTAACATCTGTTAAATTCCCCCAGAATACATAGTACTTTTGAAAAACTTTATATAGGTGAATAGCTTACTCACAGCTGGTTTTAAAAGAATGAAATTGTTCTGTTGATCACATTTTTCACCAGCATTTTTTGTTTTTTTTCTTTAGATGGAGTCTTGCTCTGTCATCCAGGCTACAGTGTAGTGGCACAGTCATAGCTCACTGCAGCCTCCAACTCCTGGGCTCAGCAATCCTCCAGCCTCAGCCTCCCAAGTAGCTGGGACTATAGGCATGTGCCATCACACCTGGCTTTTTTTTTTTCTTTTTTTTTTAGAAACAGGGTCTCACTATGTTGCCCAGGCTGGTCTTGAACTCCTTGCTTCAAGCTGTCCTCCTACCTCGGACTCCCAAAGTGCTGAGATTACAGGTGTGAGCCACTGTGCCCAGCCTTTTACCAGCATTTTTATTTAAAGACAAAATGATTAATATATGTCCATGATTAGAAATTTGAGCAGTATGGAAAGATGGAAAGCACAAAGGAAAAAGCCCCCAGTCCATCCCTCTTCTCACTTCCCAGAGGTAATCACTGTGAAATACAGTTGGCTTTTAAGATTCTGTTACAAAAAGGTAGTTTTGCTATAGTTCCTTTATCTTTTATGAAATTCAAGCTTTAGAAGTTAGCATTGTTTCCCCTTCATGCTAAGTAGTACTTCCTCTACTATGGTCCAGTATGGCATGGACCGTGGTGCAGGGTTATGGTGACCAGGTGGCATGCTGCTTGATGTTAAAGGAAGGGTGTTAGAGCCTCATTGTTGATCCCTTCCCTTCTGCCTTTGTATGGTGAGGTTTCCCTGATGTTCTTTTCTTTTTGTGTTGCTGTAAGTAGGAGAGGCAGAAAAATTACTAAATTTTACAAGCATTCAAAATTTCCTCAGTGGCATAAAAGTGATTATTAAGAGATGAAATGTGCTCTGCTGTATCACTCGCAAACCATATCCAAAGCCCATTTGCATACCCTTATGTGTATGTGAACTTAGGGTAGGAGTTGGCAGTTATCAGTCACTTTTCTCCTTAGGCCACATTTTTTTTAAGTGGGTGCTGAGGTCAAGCCTTAATGGACAAAAGCGTTGGATCCACAGAAGGTGGCCATAGCTGAGTCGGCATGACTGGTCTGCAGCAGAAGTGTTACTTTCATGAAAACGCTTGGGGGCATTTGCCCCTTTAACCACAGAAGCACTATACGAGCCAAGATATACTACTCTATCTTCTTACTATATACTAGGACAAACTCTTCCTTGCATTAGTTTAATTTTATTAATTTTTTTATGGTGTTTTGTTTTTTTTTTTTTTTTTGAGATGGAGTCTCGCTCTGTCGCCCAGGCTGGAGTGCAGTGGTGCAATCTCGGCTCACTGCAAGCTCCGCCTCCCAGGTTTGCTCCATTCTCCTGCCTCAGCCTCCCGAGTAGCTGGGACTACAGGCGCCTGCCACCACGCCTGGCTAATTTTTTGTATTTTTTTGTACAGATGGGGTTTCACTGTGTTAGCCAGGATGGTCTCGATCTCCTGAGCTTGTGATCTGCCCGCCTTGGCCTTCCAAAGTGCTGGGATTACAGGCGTGAGCCACCGTGCCCAGCCTTTGTTTTGTTTTTTTGAGACACAGTCTTGCTTTTTTACTCAGGTTGGAGTGCAGTGGCACAATCACGGCTCATTGCAACCTAGACCTCCTGGGCTCAAGCACTCCTCTCACCTCAGCCTCCTGAGTAGCTGGGACCATAGGCACTTGCCACCATGCTAGGCTGATTTTAAGATTTTTTTGTAGAGATGGGGTCTTGCTGTGTTGCCCAGGCTGGTCTCGAACTCCTGGGCTCAAGTGATCCTCCCGCCTCAGTCTCTTGAAGTACTGGGATACAGGTGTGAACCACTGTGCCTGGCCCATGCCTTAGTTTTTTCATCTTTATGGGAATACTTTTACTTACCATCCATTCTTAGATGTGGATGAAATATATATAAAATTGGATCTATAGAAGCGTGGGAGAAAGTATTTCTTAAATTATAGGTATAAAGTAAATGTAATTGATCAAATAAGAAAGACCTGATGAAATTTCTATTACTACCCTAGCATTAAAAGTCTTTTTTTTTTTTTTTTTTTTTTTTGAGACGGAGTCTCGCTCTGTCCCCCGGCTGGAATGCAGTGGCGCGATCTGGCTCACTGTAAGCTCTGCCTCCTGAGTTCACACCATTCTCCTGCCTCAGCCTCCCAAGTAGCTAGGACTGCAGGTGCCCGCCACCACGCCCAGCTAATTTTTTATATTTTTAGTAGAGACGGGGTTTTACCATGTTAGCCAGGATGCTCTCGATCTCCTGACCTCATGATCCACCTGCCTCGGCCTTCCAAAGTGCTGGGATTACAGACGTGAGCCACCGCACTCAGTCACATTAAAAGTCTTAAAAGCATGTTTGTACCTTAGGAGATTTGAATTTCACATTGTGAGTGTTGTAATAGAATATCATCTCTATCAGGGTAATAGTATCCATCGTCCCTGTGGAAGCTCAGATTACATGAGTTAGAAAGATAATGACTTTCACAGAGTCCATTTTACATGTATTGATTTACAGATCTTTTGGACACCTTAGCGGTTATGTGATTTCTTTCTAAACTAGTTTTCCAATTTCTTAGCTAAGCCAGTAAGTTGTCACTGTTGTTGTAGGAGCTGGAATGAGGGCGGGTACGCCTCAGAAAATGTTAGAGCTGCGTCTTTTCACTACCTCAGTTCAGGAGGCTTGTCCAGTTTGGACTTGGACTTTTTTTTTTTTTTGAGACAGGGTCTTGTTCTGTCGCCCAGGCTGGAGTGCAATGGTGCGATCTTGGCTCACTGCAACCTCCGCCTCCCAGGATTCTTGAGCCTCAGCCTCTCAGGTAGCTGGGACTATAGGCACACGCCACCACGCCCAGCACATTTTTGTATTTTTAGTAGAGACGGGGTTTCCCCATGTTGGCCAGGCTGGTTTCAAACTTCTGACCTCAAGTGATCCGGCGGCCTCGGCCTCCCAAAGTGCTGGGATTACAGATGTGAGCCACTGCGCCTGGACTGGCCTGGACTTGAAGGTGTTGATGTAGATGCCAGCATGCATCTACATGGTGGGTCCTCTGAAATTTGGTGTTGGCCTGGCTTGCACCCATGTTGTCACATTCCGGAAATTCCGTGGGAATCTAGCGTAGCTGTGGGAATGATTTGCCAACGTTGGTCTTCTTCCAGCATAGGGCTTGGGGTGATATTGAGGGCTCTTGAGGAAAGTCAGAGTTTGGAGTTGGACTTAGAACTTCTTTCAGAGGGCCATCAAGCAAGGTGGGCAGTCTCTTAGGTTGGCAAGCACTGACAGGGTCTTCTTTGTGGACCTAGATAGAGGAATAACCAGCTTCCAAAGGTTTTAGAGACCAAGATATGCACCAGCTCTAGAGTGTTACCCCTTATAGACGTTCACAGGGCAGTCAACTGGACCTGTGTTCCCCGTTATCTCATTAAAAACCAGAGAATGGCTTTGGTCACAACTCAGGGATCGCCACTTAGGCAGACCTGCACCCTGCCTCTTGACCTTGGGAATCGCAGTAGGACAGCTAACCAATGAAACACATCTAGAAAACTTCTAGAAAATAGTTTATTAAAACATTCCAAGGCTGGGCGTGGTGGCTCATGCCTATCATCCCAGCACTTTGGGAGGCTGAGGCGGAAGGGTCACTTGAGCCCAGGAGTTCGAGACCAGCCTAGACAACATGGCAACCCCTCTCCACAAAAAATAAACAAAATTAGCCAGGTGTGGTGGCGTGCGCCTGTGGTCCCAGCTACTCAGGAGGCTGAGGTGGGAAGAGCACTTGAGCTCTGGAGGTCGAGGCTTCAGTGAGCCATGATCTCGCCCCTGTACTCTAGCCTGGGCAACAGAGTAAGACCCTGTCTCAAACAAAAATGGTTGAATAGAGAATGTTCTAAGTCATTACTTTCCTTGTGTTGAGGTAGATGGCGAGGCATAGGTGATAAAATAGTGTTGATGGCAGGTTTGTTTATTTAATTTTGTGCAGATCCTTTTAAATTGTAAGTTTTTTGTTTTTTGTTTTTTTTTGAGACGGAGTTTTGCTCTTGTCACCTAGGCTGGAGTGTAAAGGCGCAGTCTCGGCTCACGGAAACCTCCGCCTCCCAGGTTCAAGCAATTCTCCTGCCTCAGCCTCCCGAGTAGCTGGGATTCCAGGCATGCACCACCATGCATGGATAATTTTGTATTTTTAGTAGAGACGGGGTTTCACCATGTTGGCCAGGCTGGTCTCGAACTCCTGACCTCAGGTGATTCGCCTACCTCAGCCTCCCAAGGTGCTGGGATTACAGTTGTAAGTAACCATGCCTGGCCAACTGTAAGGTTTTTAAGGTACAACAAAGGTTGGAATATTTGAGTTTAGTGCTAGCTTCAACAATTTTTCTGAATCTCAAATATCGTTCTTCCTCTTTTCTCCTTGTGAGTAATGATCTGTGTCCACTCTCAGATCAACCTGGGCTCCCTTCATCCTTTCAACACTTTCAGTACTTTTAGTTTTGTAAATACAGTGGTATCCACAGGTCATTTTGGCAAAAACACTTTTTAGAACTGTATGCATCTTAGAAATTGTGCTGTGGGTAATTTGCTGTGTATGTTTTTTAGTGACCTGGTATAAATATAGGTTGATGTGAAAGGAGTGACGCCTTAAATTTGCTCCCTACTGTAACACCTGTTCCCTTCTTTGTAGTCTGTGTAACTCCTCCAAATGACAGATCTTTTGGACACATTAGTGGTTATGTGATTTCTTTCTAAACTAGTTTTCCAAACTACCTCTCAAAACTTTATTATGAGTAGGATTTCCCCCAGCTAACATTTTGGGTATGACTGGCATGTTAATTGTCTCTGAAGGATTTTAGACTGGTTATTTTGTTTTTGATTTTGAGATAGGCTCTCACTCTGTTGCCCAAACTGGAATGCAGTGGCATGAACACAGCTCACTCTGTTCAGCCTCAACCTCCTGGGTTCAAGTGATCCTCCCTCCTTAGACTCCCAAGTAGCTGGAACCACAGGCACACGCCAACATGCCCTGCTAACTTTTTAATTTTTTGCAGAGACAAGGTCCCACTATGCTGCCCAGGCTGATCTCGAACTCCTGGGCTCAAGCAATCCTCCCGCCTCAGCCTACCATAGTGTTGGGATTATAGGCGTAAGCCACCGCACCCAGGCTAGACTGGTTATTGTGCTGAGATATAGGAAGGCGTTTTTTCTTTTCAGCTGTTTTCTTTTCTTTTTCTTTTTTTCTTTTTGAGACAGAGTCTTGCTCTCTTGCCCAGGCTGGAGTGCAGTGGCGCGATCTTGGCTCACTGCAACCTCTGTCTCCCGGGTTCAAGTGATTCTCCTGCCTCAGCCTCCCAAGTAGCTGGGATTACAAGTGCATACCACCATGCCCGACTAATTTTTGTATTTTTAGTAGAGACAGGCTTTCACCATGATGGCCAGACTAGTCTTGAACTCCTGACCTCAAGCCCGCGTCAGCAGATTACTGGCGTGAGCCACCGCCCAGCCTCTTTTCAGTTGTTTTTCTGAAACATTGTGTGTGTTTGTGTGTGAGTATGTGCACTTCTGTATCTGTCTGTGAGTTTTCTTTTGTTCCTCTTAGTAGGTGAGACATTCTTTGTAGCGGGTTTTTTTTTTTTTTTTAATAGTTTATTGCTGGGAAAAGGTCTGGGTAAAAAAAAAAAAAGTTTAGCACACGCTAAGGCTTGGGGCATCAGTCATCATTTACTGATCCCTCCTCACTAACCTTTTCCTGCCTCTTGTTTACAAACACCAAATGGCTTCAGGGTTTAGGGAGCAGCTTTTCCCTTCTGTTTTTCTGTTTTATGGTACCTCTCAAACACATTGCATTGTAATCCCTCCCAACCTCTGCCACCTTAGTCCTTCCCAGAAAGTAACCACTAGTGGCAGTTCAGAGTGATATTTTAAAATGAAAATCAGAACTTGTCACACCCCCTCTATAATCTTCCAGTTCATTCATTCAGCAAAAGCTTATAGACCAGCTGATATGTGCCGCAAGCAAAATCCTTGATCTCATGAAGTCTGCATTCTAGTGGGTGAAGATAAGAGACACCATCCAGTAACTTTCCGTCATACTTAAAAAAGATCCCCTTTTCATGGTTCAGGAGATGCTAAACGATGCAGCCCCTTCCCATGTCTTTGACCTCACCTTTGCGTTCTCCCCTTGTTCCTGCGGTGGGTCACCCTGGCCTTAGGGCTTTTGCACTTGCTGTTCCCTCTACCTGTGATACCCTTTCCCTGGATCCTTGGATCACTGAGACTAGCTCCTGGGTATCATTCAGCTCTTCACTGACCTGCTACCTTGGAAGGCTGTCCTCACCTGCCCAACCCCTTCTGGGAGTTTATAAAGCTACTTCACACCTACTCGCCATTACTGGAAATAATCTTGTTCCTTTATTTAGTTACTTTATAGATGCTCAATAACTACATTTGTCAAATCAATGACACTGATTTTCCTATAGTGTTTTATAATGTTTATTGAATGACTATCTGTTATGCACAATTCATCCATTCACCAAATATTTACTGAGTGTTTCTGTGTGCCAAGCACTGATCTAGGCTCTGGAGAAGCAGCAGCAGACAGGCTGACAAAGTCCATTCTCTCCCGGGGTCTGCTTTCTGGTGGGGGTGACAGATGAGGAACAATTATATTGTTATATCTGTGATAAATGGTCAGATAGCGAGTAGGGTCACAAAGAATAGTGTGGTGGGGAACTGAGTGTGGGGGGAAAGGCTGTCTTGGTGAGGGAGGGCCTCTGGTAAGGTGACAGTTGCGCTGATGCTCGCTGCAGTGAAGCTGATGACCAGAGCATTTACTGTGTGCCACAAAACTGCCAGAGCCAGGTGCTACAATCCCTTTTCTCAGAAGGGAAAATTGAGGCCCTGTGAGGTGAAGGCATTTTTTTAAGACTACAGTTTAAAAGTGGGCGGGGCTGGGATTTGTCTCATGACTCATGATTGCTAGACACCAGAGCCGTTTCTGTGTTTAAACTTGGTCCCCCAAGCCCTGTCTGGTTCTCATAGCTGACAAATAATATTTAATGCCTTATTCTTTGCCAGCTGGAATTACAAAACACTGCTCAATTTCCATCATAGACAGTGAGAGGCTGTGTGGCATAGTGGCTGTGAGTGTGGGTTCTGGAGCCAGTCAGGTCAGATTTTACTATTTGAGTGACTCTGGACAAGTTTTTAACCTCTATAATGCTTCAACTTTTCTCATCTGTAAATGGGCATAATAATTGTCCCTGCTGAGTGTGGTGGCTCATACTTATAACCCCAGCAATTTGGGAGGCCGAGGTGGAAGGATTGCTTGAGCCCAGGAGTTCGAGAGCAGCCTGGGCAACATAGGGAGACCCCGTCTGTACAAAAAATAGAAAAAAAAATTAGCTGGGCTTGGTGGCACATGCCTGTGGTCCCAGCTACTTGGGAGGCTGAGGCTGGAGGATTGTGTGACCTCAGGAAGTCGAGAATTCAGTGAGCTGTGTTCGCACTACTGCACTCCAGTCTGAGCGACAGATCAAGACCCTGTCTCAAAAAAAAAAAAGAAAGAAAGAAAAGAAAAGAAAAGTCCCTGTCTCACAGGATTATCATCAGAATTAAATAAGGTTAATTTTGTTATTAACACATGTTAATCGTGTGTGTGGCAACATAGAAAGCACTTAATATCAGCTATTACTGTTGCTGTTTTTCTTGTCAACCTAATTTCTCTGTCTTCCCTGCCCCTCCCCCCAACCAAAACAAAACAAACAAAACAAACATGCTTTCTTTCTAGAATTAGGGTAATATTCAGATTTCCTCGGTGGGACCATCACAAGGTCTTGGGTTCACCTGAGGCACAGATCCTGCCAAACCCCAAGCTTATTAGACTACAAAGTCAAAACAAAATATTTTGGTTCTCTGAAGCAGTGGCTGGGTCGGGATCCTGTTTCTACATCCTGCCAGCTTATATGAACGGAAGAGATGGTACAGGCCCCGCCTGCAAACCACAGCTTTGTTTTGAGCCAGCTTGACTTGACAGCTTCCCTGTTTTACCTGCTGACTTCTTTAGCCCTGGTTTGGCAGCAGAAGAGCAACTGAACCGGTTTACAGCTTGCCATTTGTCACCAGTGAAAACGGAGCAACTCCTAGGAAAATGAGGGTTTAAATGTAGTTAATTTTTTTTTCTCTTGTCTTTTTAAGTTTTCCTTTTTGTGTCTCAAGCCATAGAAAAACTACATTCTACTTTTACAGGAGAAACCTGATAATACATTTGTGGTCTCTCCTGAAACATGTAGATCTTTGGGTGTATGTTAATTTTCACCTTTAATAAGCATCAGGACTTTATTTTTCCATTTTGGTTGGAAATCTACAATTATATTTACTTGTTTCTGGTTCTTCTTTAAGAATGTATAAAACACAGATTAACATTTCCTTGAATCTGGATCTTAATGATGAATGGATTCTCATGGTAAACATCAGGGCTTAATGAAGAGTGTAGACTGGTACATGGGGCACAACTGCTTTCTTTAGTTTTTTGGTTTTGTTTGTTTGTTTGTTTTTGAGACAGTCTTACTCTGTCCCACAGGCTGGAGTGCAGTGGTACAATCATAGCTCACTGCAGCCTCGAATTCCTGGACTCAAGTGATCCTCTAACCTCAGTCTTCCAAGTACAGGTCCACATCACCATACCCGGCTAATTTTTAAATTATTTATAGAGATGGGGTTTTGCCATGTTGCCCTGGCCTCAAGTGATCCTCTCACCTCAGCTTCGCAAAGTATTGGGATTACAGGTGTGAGCCACTATGTCTGGCCACCTTAAAAAAAAAAAAACAAAAAAACACCTCATTTGTTATGAAGATAGATAAAATGTTTGTTTGTAAAATGTTTGCGCATCAGGCCGGGCGCTGTGGCTCACGCCTGTAATCCCAGCACTTTGGGAGGCCGAGGTGGGTGGATTACCTGAGGTCAGGAGTTACCTGGCCAACATGGTGAAACTCCATCTTTACTAAAAATACAAAAAAATTAGCCGGGCGTGTGGCGGTCGCCTGTAATCTCAGCTACTTGGGAGGCTAAGACAGGAGAATCGCTTGAACCCGAGAGGCAGAGGTTGCAGTGAGCCAAGATCATGCCATTGCACTCCAGCCTGGGCAGCAAGAGCAAAACTCTGTCTCAAAAAATATAAAATAAAATAAAATAAAATGTCTGAGCATCTATGTTCATAGAAATCATGACCTTCACATCTTTGAGGAGTGTCAGTGAAACTATGAATATGATGGTATAATATTTATACTGCAGCAGCTCTCATATCAGCCACCTTTTACATTGTCTTCACAAGCAGGTTTTTGTTTGGTACTTTAAATCACAGGCGATGGAATGGGGCAGTGTAATACGCCTTAAGTCTATTGTTTATGAAATTATGTCCTCAGAGTTAAAATATGTAGAAAGTAGTTGACAGCATTCTGTCATCTCTCCCATGCACCGCTTTTGCTGTGGATGAAAATGAATAAGCAACTCTGGAAACCAACGTCCTCTGGGAACATAAAAACTCCTGTGGCTATTAATGGATTTAATTGTATTTCCTCTCTGCCACCAAGATATGCAATAAATTGTTTATGCCCTTGCCGTTAGTGGGGAGAATTGTTCATTAAACGCATGTAATGTCATTATTGCTTTGTTTTTATTACTTGTAGATAGTCCTATCTCTCCTTTTAAAAAAAGTATAAAAAGAATGGCCGTAATTATTAAACACTGGCCATTAATCCCTTTGGTTGACTTTTTCCTCCATGGAGAAAAAGGAAAGTATCATCTCACTGGGGAAGCAAGCTTGGGCTGGAAATGGGTCATGGTCTCCCAAATCTAAGATCTGGCAGAAGGTTGGTTTTGTATACTTTGGACTTGGGCCAAGTGATATATTTACTTAGGCTCCAGAAGGGCCTGGTTCTAAGGCAGGCACACTGATAAATGAATGCCTTGTATCAAGTGTGGAGAGGCTTCATTATATTTAAATCCACTTAAGAGAACAGCTATAGAAGAATGACTGTTTAGGACTGTGGCTCTGTTTTCTTGTTTGTCATTTAGATATTTCTGCCAATTATAATAAATGTGGAGGAAAAAAAAAGCCAGCAAATTGCTATAGTCTCTTTAAAACCATGTGCCAGAAATGCTTTGACATTAAAGTTTGATTTCTCACTTGGCTTTACCCCACCATGTGGGTTTGGATAAGTCTTTGTAACTCTTCCTGCACATACCTCTACTGTTTCCTCATTTAGTTGAAAGATACTTATTGAGCACACATTACAGACCAGTCACTGCTTGGATACTGAGGAGAGAGCAGTGAACAAAACAGACAGAAATTCCAGCTCTTGCGGAGCTTACCTTCTGGGGACAGGGTGGGCAGCAGGCAGTAGTGAGTGAGTGAGCAAATATTAGGGTGTGTTGGACGGGAAGAATAAAGCTGGATGGGGATAAGTGGGCAGAGGAAAGAGGTCACGGTTTTAAACAAGGTGGTCTAGAAAGACCTCAGAAAGCGAGCCGGCCACATGGAACACACATTTAGGTAAGCTGGGTGCATTTTATGGGATGAGGCCCCCCAGTAGAGGGAACAAGAAGTACTGGCAGGTTCCAGAGCATCCAGGAGGCCAGTTTGGCTGGAGCCAGGTGAATTAAAGAGAGAGTAATGGATAAAGTCAGAGAGGTAAAACGGGTGATCTCACAGGCCATTGTGGGACTCTGGCTTTGATCTTGAGTGAGATGGGAAGTCACTGGGGCTTCTGAGCCAGCGAGGAGGCATGATGGTCACTTCCACCCTAAAAGAACCCCTGACCACTGTGTGTGGAAGCAGGGAGTCCGGTCAGGGGGCTGCTGTGATGATCTAGGTGGGAGCTGATGCTGGCTTGGACTAGGGTGGTGGAGGTGGAGATGAGAAAGTGGTGGGAGTCTGGGCGTATTGTCAAGCCTGAAGGATTTGCCTATGGATTGGATTTGAGGTGTGACAGAACAAAAGGATTCAAGGATGACACCAATAGTTCATTTAACTTCTTTGTGTCAGTTTTCTGTTTGTTTTCTTTAAAAATAATTATTGTCGTCTCTTTATCTTAGCGACTTTCTGTGAGAACGAGATCTGTGTGACAGAGCTCTTGAGGGAGTTTTTTTTTGTTTCCACTTTTACCATTTGTAATTAATTGGAAATAAAATTTCTTGGGAATGTACTGGGTGATAGAATAATCCATAGGTTGGCACCTGATTGTTTTAAAAACCTGGATGAGTTCTTCTTATGCTTTAGGCCACAGTGATGCTGTGGGAATGGCTGAGTCTCAATATCCCTAATTACTCTGCCGTTGTGTTTGCTGTCTGGTGTCCCCTCTGCAATCCTTATTTATTTGATGGTTTCCAAAGAGGTAGATTGCAGAAGCCATTAATAACTGTAGCCCCATAGCCTTTGTCACTAACCCAGCAAAATAGAAAAGTCCAAAACATCATGTTTTTTTCTTTTTAAATATTTTTTCTTTTCTAATGTAACTGTAAGAGTTTTTTTCTTTTTTGAAAGACTGGTTTGCTGTATCAGACAGCCTGTCTGCACTTCCTAGGAGCTGCTCTGTGAGGAGGAATCCTGCTGCAGAATGATCTAATTTGTGTAATCTTGAAGGTGGAGCTATTTTTGAAAGAGAACAGAAAAATAATGGAGCCCTTTGCTCAAGATTGCCAAACTGGATCTTACTGTTTTATAAAGGCAAAGGACTCAGAGTTTGCAGTTTGAACTCCTATTTCCCTCTCGTTCTGCTCATTATATCTAGATCAAATTTATGATAGATATACTTAGATAATTACTCTTGAAAATGACAGCTGGGTTTTCATTTGTTTCTTTCATTCGTTCATTTATATTTTAGTTAAGTATATTATTCAACTTGTGGTATTGATGATGTGAGTAGTATAAAAGAATAGTTACCAAGTTTAGGAATTCGAATTCTCTTTACAGTTCTTAACAATAGACTGATGGTTTGTAACTAGTTCTCAACCCTGTCATACCCTGTGACTCCCTTTAATATCCTGAAATAAAATTCCCAGATAAAATCTACTGACCTGTCTACAAAGTCTTAACTGTAATATGAAAGAAAAATGAAAGGAACATTATGGTAATAAAACATTATGGTAATAAAATATGTATTTCTGTGTAAATTCTCAGAAGACAAATGTAAATGCTCACAGCACATTGGAAACTGGAGCCATCAGGTGCTTGTGGGTACACGTGGCTTTATTTGTGTGAATATGACACCTATAAATAGAGGCCAATACAGGTGTATTGTGTTGGTGACTCAGATATGTAGCAATGCCACTGGCGATATGATTTTCTAAAATGGTGACTAAATCTTCATAAAGTTCTACACAAAACAAAGTATAATCTTTCCCTTATTTACATAGTAGTTACATTCCTGGAAAATTTAGTGTATATTTAGTGGTGAAAAAATGCTTATGATTTCTTTTTTTTTTTTTTTGAGACGGAGTCTCGCTCTGTCGCCCAGGCTGGAGTGCAGTGGCGCGATCTCGGCTCACTGCAGGCTCCGCCCCCCGGGGTTCACGCCATTCTCCTGCCTCAGCCTCCCGAGTAGCTGGGACTACAGGTGCCCGCTACCTCGCCCGGCTAATTTTTTGTATTTTTAGTAGAGACGGGGTTTCACTGTGTTAGCCAGGATGGTCTCGATCTCCTGACCTCGTGATCCACCCGCCTCGGCCTCCCAAAGTGCTGGGATTACAGGCGTGAGCCACCGCGCCCGGCCTGTAAGATCTCTTTAGGTCTAGGCTGAGATAGTTATAAACTGCTTTTTACTTAGATGATGTGTCTGGCAGGGCCAAAGGCCGATTTGTTATGAACCTGATGAAGCTTTTAAGTTTTAGGGCCCTGTACATGCACAGGCTACTTCCAGGGCCCTAATTAGAAAAACAAAAGCAAAAACACCTTTTTTCTTTTCCCTTGAGACAGAGTCTCATTCTGTCCGCCAGGCTGGAGTGTAGTAGTGTGATCTCAGCTCGTGGCAACCTCCGCCTCCCAGGCTCAAGTGATTCTCGTGCCTCAGCCTCCTGAATAGCTGGGATTACAGGCACACACCACCATGCCTGGCCAGTGTTTTAATTTTTTTTGTAGAAATGGGGTTTCACCAAGTTGGTCAGGCTGATCTCGAACTCCTGACCTCAAGTGATCCACCCACCTCTGCCTCCCAAAGTGCTGGGATTACAGGCGTGGGGCCGGCCCCAAACACCTTTTGAGCACGTTTTCAGGGCCTTCTGAGGCTGTGTCATGGAAATAAACAAAAAACCTTTTGTTTGGAATGTCATGTACACTCAGAAAAGGACATATATCATAAGCCTAACTTGATAAATTTTCATAAACTGAACATATAAGCAGCACTCACATCAAGAAACAACATTACCAACGCCCCAGAACATTACCATGCCCCCTTCTAATACCACCCCTCCCACTCCACCAACGATAGCTAGTTTCCTAATTTCCAGCAGCACGCATTAGTTTTGCCTGCTTTTGTGCTTCACACAGTGGATGAAGTACAAAAGAACGCTTGTTTTTTTTGTTTGTTTTTTTTTTTGAGACAGAGTCTTGCTCTGTCGCCCAGGCTGGAGTGCAATGGCACGATCTCTGCTCACTGCAACCTCCGCCTCCCAGGTTCAAGTGATTCTCCTGCCTCAGCATTCCCCTGTAGCTGGGATTACAGGCATGCGCTACCATGCCCCGCTAATTTTTTGTATTTTTAGTAGAGGAAGGGTTTCACCATGTTGGCCAGGCTGGTCTTGAATGCCTGACCTTAGGTGATCCACCTGCCTTGGCCTCCCACAGTGCTGGGATTGCAGGCATGAGCCCAGCCAAGAACACTTGTATCTAACTTCTGCTGCTCAACATTATGTTTATGTGATGCATCTACCTTGTTGCATGGAGTTGTAGTGAATGTAATCTTGTTGCTATGTAGTACTGTATTCCATGGTGTGAGTATATCGTAGTTTGTGTACAGTCCGCTGTTGATGGCTATATAGGAGATTTCCAGTTTGGGCTATGCTGAATAGTGCTACTGTGGGCATTCTTGTACATGTCTGTTGGTAGACCAAAGCACTCATTTCTCTGCAGTATATACCTGGGAGTCAGATTGCCGGGCTGTGGGGTATATGGACAGTATATTCAGCTGAGCAATATATGAAAGTTCCTGTTGCTGCACATCTCCACCAACAATTGTTTTTTTTGTTTGTTTTTTTTTGCCTTTTTCAAGGCAAAGAATTGGGCTGGAGTAAAATGATTTCTCCTATGGCTTTAATTTGCATTTCCCCGATGATGTTGAGCACCTTTTCATGTATTTGTTGGCCGTGTGTGTATCCTCTTTTATGAACTGTCTGTTCAGGTTGATTGCACATTTATCTATTTTGGTTGTCTCTCTGTTTCTTATTTACCTTTAGGAGTTGTTTTTCTCAAAAATATCTTCTCATACTCTGTGTGTTCCTTTTTTACTCTTTATATTTATTTATTTATTTTTATGACGATATCAAGCAACCTTTTTACTCTTTTAGTGGTGTCTTTCAATGAACAGAAATTCTTAATCTTATAATTCAATTTATCAATTTTTTCCTTTGTTTAGTACCTTTTATTTTCTATTTAAGAAATCTTTGCCTACTCTAAGATCATGAAGATGTCCTCTACTGTTTTCTTCTAAAAGTTTTATTGTTTGCCTTCGACATTTAGAGTTCCAGTCCATCTGAAATTGATATTTGTATGTGATGTGAGGTATGGATTAAGACACATTTCCCCTGATACGGATACTCAACCCTGTACCATTTATTTACAAGGTCATCCTTTTCCCACTGCACTGCATTATCACCTTGATCATAAGTCCCATGATATTTTACATGCAGTTCTAATTTTAGGCTTTCTGTTCTGTACCATCGGTCAGTCTGTCCATCCTTGCATCAATGCCGCCCTGTCTCCGTGACTGTATCTTTATAATAGGCCTGTTACGTAGTGTGTCTTCCCGCTTTGTGCTTCTTCATAATTGCCTTAAGGTAGTCTTTGCCTTTTGCATTTCCTTAGGAATTTTAGAATCAGCTTTTCAGTTTCCTTAAAAACTTCTCTTGGGGGAGAAATTTTATTCAGGATTGCATTGATCTCTATGGATTGATTTGCAGATAATTGAAATCTTTAAAATTGAATCTTTTAATTCATAGACATATGTCCCTTTATTTATTTAGGTCATGGTTTTGCATATTTTAGCATATAAGTATTCTGCACTTTTCTTTAGATGTATTCCTATATATTTGATATTTTTAAACCCTAAAGCTAATTTTATAATTGTAATTTTGTATGCTTTTTCTTATAGAGGACTCTTTTTTAAGCTGTAGGCCCTACAAAACCTCATTCTATCCCTGGGCAGAATGTTTTCACTCACATGAATGTTGAAAATCATGTGGGAAGCTAGTCATTTCTTAATTGTGCAGGACTCGAAGGTTCCCACAACTGTGGGTCGTAGGATGTTTGGCATTCTTATTTTTCCCACCACTGAATGTCAGTGAATTCTCAATCATTGTGACAACCCCAGAGACATTACCACCACCATCATTCTTTTGAGACTCAATTGTTAAAGACATTTTGCTCTTATTATGACAGTTATTATAGTCCATAAATGTAAGCATGCTTGAATGTCCCCAAGTGCGTGTGATTTTTTTGCAGGAAGAGACCTAAAATAAGTCAACAGTTTCAAGTGTTGCCATTTATTAATACAACCTAGACTTTATAAAAATTAGCAAACGGTTAATCTTTACAGACTTCTGTTTACAAGCTTCCTGGTAGAGTGGATTGAACGCTGGACTTGGAACCAGAAGAATTAAATCCTTCTTTTAGCAATTAGAAACTCTGTGATTTGGGGTCTGTGACCTTTTGCGGCTCAATCTTCTCCTCGAAATAGAAATAAGTAAATATAACTATCTAGCTGACTACTCAGAGTTCTTGGGAAGAACAGACGAGACAACTTATAAATGCTTTGTATCTCAGAGCACCATAGAAATGCCATTGGTGGCTGGGCGCGATGGCTCACGTCTGTAATCCCAGCACTTTAGGATGCCAAGGTGGGCAGATCACAAGGTCAGGAGATCGAGACCATCCTGGCTAACACGGTGAAACCCCGTCTCTACTAAAAATACAAAAAATTAGCTGGGTGTTGTGGCGGGCACCTGTAGTCCCAGCTACTCGAGAGGCTGAGGCAGGAGAATGGCGTGAACCCGGGAGGCTGAGCTTGAAGTGAGCCAAGATCGTGCCACCGCACTCCAGCCTGGAGGACAGAGCGAGACTCCATCTCAAAAAAAAAAAAAAAAAAGAAATGCCATTGGTATAAATTCACGTATTTGTTAACTCTTCTTTGCCGGGACTGTGGGCATAATTACCAAGAGGAAACCTCCTAAATAGTTTGGATCCATCCAGTTTGGGGTTCTTTGAACATGGACACTTTAGCCATAACTTACAGAAAGTGGCTTGGCTTGACTTGACTTGGCTTGGCTTGGCTTGGCTTGGCTTGGCTTTTCTTTTCTTCTTTTCTTTCTCTTCTCTTCTTTTCTCTTCTTTCCTTTCTTTTTTTTTTCAGATAGGGTCTTGCTCTGTTGCCCATGCTGGAGCGCAGTGGCATGATCTCAGCTCACTGCAGCCTGAACCTCCCAGGCCCAAGCAATCCTCCCATCTCAGCCTCGGAAGTAGCTGGGACTACAGGCCCGTGCTGCCACACCCAGCTAATTTTGTTTATTTTTTGTAGAGACAAGGTCCCACTGTTGCCTAGGCTGGTGAACTCCTGGACTCAAGTGATCCTCCTGCTTCAGCCTCCCAAAGTGCTGGGATTACAGGCATCAGCCACCGTGCCCTGCCTAAAAGTGGCACCTGTTTTCTAAAAGTGTGTGTATGTAGGAAGGCAACAAGAGCACTGATCTGTTGGGATTCCTATGTCTTAATTCTGATTTTGTAAATGAAAGTAGGCAAACCACTCACTTTCCAGACCCTTCATTGTCTTACTGCTTAGAAATGCTCTGAGGAGAAAGATAGAATCTCTAAAGAGTTTTATGTTCCTCAGTGAAAGGTATCAGATGAATATAGGTGATATATTATTATAATTAGATTTTCTTTCATATAAATGCACGATAACCCTGACTTTCCAGCCAATGGATTGAGAAATCCTTGGCCTGTTAGTGGATAAAAAGATAATGAGAACTTGGAATGTAAGTTGTGAAGAAGAAGGGATACAGTTTTTACAATTTTAATATGGAATATGCCTAATACTAATAAAATATTGAATTTCAATATGATTTCTCCACCCCAGTAAATCTTAGTCTCTTTAATTAGCATTACATTTAGCATACAGATTCTTAGAAAAGACAAATGCTCCTTTTAATTGTGTTTTTGTTTCATTTGAAGTTTCAGCATTTGATTACTTTCCTCCCTGGTTTGTTTTATTTATTTATTTTTTTGAGACAGACTCTCACTCCAGCCCAGGCTGGAGTGCAGTAGTGGATCTCAGATCACTGCAACCTCCGCCTCCCAAGTTAAAGTGATTCTCAGGCCTCAACCTCCCGAGTCTCTAGGATTACAGGTGTGTGCCACCACACCAAGCTAATTTTTGTATTTTTAGTGGAGACGAGGTTTCACCAAGTTGTCCAGTCTGGTCTTGAACTCCTGAGCTCAAGCAGTCCACCCACCTCGGCCTCCCAAAGTGCTAGGATTACAGGCATGAGCCACCACGCCCAGCCTGGTTTTATTTTTTGGTAGTCCAAATTCCCCAGTAGTTTTTTTTCTCGTTGTTGTTGTTGTTTTTTTCTTTTATTATTATTATACTTTAAATTTTAGGGTACATGTGCACAATGTGCAGGTTAGTTACATATGTATACATGTGCCATGCTGGTGTGCTGCACCCATTAACTCGTCATTTAGCATTAGGTATATCTCCTAAAGCTATCCCTCCCCCCTCCTCCCACCCCACAACAGTCCCCAGAGTGTGATGTTCCCCTTCCTGTGTCCATGTGTTCTCATTGTTCAATTCCCACCTATGAGTGAGAATATGTGGTGTTTGGTTTTTTGTTGTTGCGATAGTTTACTGAGAATGATGATTTCCAATTTCATCCATGTCCCTACAAAGGACATGAACTCATCATTTTTTATGGCTGCATAGTATTCCATGGTGTATATGTGCCACATTTTCTTAATCCAGTCTATCATTGTTGGACATTTGGGTTGGTTCCAACTCTTTGCTATTGTGAATAGTGCTGCAATAAACATACGTGTGCATATGTCGTTATAGCAGCATGATTTATAGTCCTTTGGGTATATACCCAGTAATGGGATGGCTGGGTCAAATGGTATTTCTAGTTCTAGATCCCTGAGGAATCACCACATTGACTTCCACAGTGGTTGAACTAGTTTACAGTCCCACCAACAGTGTAAAAGTGTTCCTATTTCTCCACATCCTCTCCAGCACCTGTTGTTTCTTGACTTTTTAATGATTGCCATTCTAACTGGTGTGAGATGGTATCTCATTGTGGTTTTGATTTGCATTTCTCTGATGGCCAGTGATGGTGAGCATTTTTTCATGTGTTTTTTGGCTGCATAAATGTCTTCTTTTGAGAAGTGTCTGTTCATGTCCTTTGCCCACTTTTTGATGGGGTTGTTGGTTTTTTTCTTGTAAATTTGTTTGAGTTCACTGTAGATTCTGGATATTAGCCCTTTGTCAGATGAGTAGGTTGCGAAAATTTTCTCCCATTTTGTAGGTTGCCTGTTCACTCTGATGGTAGTTTCTTTTGCTGTGCAGAAGCTCTTGAGTTTAATTAGATCCTATTTGTCGATTTTGGCTTTTGTTGCCATTGCTTTTGGTGTTTTAGACATGAAGTCCTTGCCCATGCCTATGTCCTGAATGGTAATGCCTAGGTTTTCTTCTAAGGTTTTTATGGTTTTAGGTCTAACGTTTAAGTCTTTAATCCATCTTGAATTAATTTTTGTATAAGGTGTAAGGAAGGGATCCAGTTTCAGCTTTCTACATATGGCTAGCCAGTTTTCCCAGCACCATTTATTAAATAGAGAATCCTTTCCCCATTGCTTGTTTTTGTCAGGTTTGTCAAAGATCAGATAGTTGTAGATATGCGGCGTTATTTCTGAGGGCTCTATTCTGTTCCATTGATCTATATCTCTGTTTGGTACCATGCTGTTTCGGTTACTGTAGCCTTGTAGTATAGTTTGAAGTCAGGTAGCGTGATGCCTCCAGCTTTGTTCTTTTGGCTTAGGATTGACTTGGTGATGCGGGCTCTTTTTTGGTTCCATATGAACTTTAAAGTAGTTTTTTCCAATTCTGTGAAGAAAGTCATTGGTAGCTTGATGGGGATGGCATTGAATCTATAAATTACCTTGGGCAGTATGGCCATTTTCACGATATTGATTCTTCCTACCCATGAGCATGGAATGTTCTTCCATTTGTTTGTATCCTCTTTTATTTCATTGAGCAGTGGTTTGTAGTTCTCCTTGAAGAGGTCCTTCACGTCCCTTGTAAGTTGGATTCCTAGGTATAAAGAGTCAAGACCCATCAGTGTGCTGTATTCAGGAAACCCATCTCACGTGCAGAGACACACATAGGCTCAAAATAAAAGGATGGAGGAAGATCTACCAAGCAAATGGAAAACAAAAAAAGGCAGGGGTTGCAATCCTAGTCTCTGATAAAACAGACTTTAAACCAACAAAGATCAAAAGAGACAAAGAAGGCCATTACGTAATGGTAAAGGGATCAATTCAACAAGAAGAGCTAACTATCCTAAATATATATGCACCCAATACAGGAGCACCCAGATTCATAAAGCAAGTCCTGAGTGACCTACAAAGAGACTTAGACTCCCACACAATAATAATGGGAGACTTTAACACCCCACTGTCAACATTAGACAGATCAACAAGACAGAAAGTTAACAAGGATACCCAGGAATTGAACTCACCTCTGCACCAAGCGGACCTAATAGACATCTACAGAACTCTCCACCCCAAATCAACAGAATATACATTTTTTTTAGCACCACACCACACCTATTCCAAAATTGACCACATACTTGGAAGTAAAGCTCTCCTCAGCAAATGTAAAAGATCAGACATTATAACAAACTGTCTCTCAGACCACATTGCAATCAAACTAGAACTCAGGATTAAGAAACTCACTCAAAACCACTCAACTACATGGAAACTGAACAACCTGCTCCTGAATGACTACTGGGTACATAACAAAATGAAGGCAGAAATAAAGATGTTCTTTGAAACCAACGAGAACAAAGACACAACATACCAGAATCTCTGGGACACATTCAAAGCAGTGTGTAGAGGGAAATTTATAGCACTAAATGCCCACAAGAGAAAGATCCAAAATTGACACCCTAACATCACAATTAAAAGAACTAGAAAAGCAAGAGCAAACACATTCAAAAGCTAGCAGAAGGCAAGAAATAACTAAAATCAGAGCAGAACTGAAGGAAATAGAGACACAAAAAACCCTTCAAAAAATTAATGAATCCAGGAGCTGGTTTTTTGAAAGGATCAACAAAATTGATAGACCACTTACAAGACTAATAAAGAAAAAAAGAGAGAAGAATCAAATAGACGCAATAAAAAATGATAAAGGGGATATCACCACCGATCCCACAGAAATACAAACTACCATCAGAGAATACTACAAACACCTCTACGCAAATAAACTAGAAAATCTAGAAGAAATGGATAAATTCCTCGACACATACACCCTCCCAAGACTAAACCAGGAAGAAGTTGAATCTCTGAATAGACCAATAACAGGCTCTGAAATTGTGGCAATAATCAATAGCTTACCAACCAAAAAGAGTCCAGTACCAGATGGATTCACAGCTGAATTCTACCAGAGGTACAAGGAGGAACTGGTACCATTCCTTCTGAAACTATTCCAATCAACAGAAAAAGAGGGAATCCTCCCTAACTCATTTTATGAGGCCAGCATCATCCTGATACCAAAGCCGGGCAGAGACACAACCAAAAAAGAGAATTTTAGACCAATACCCTTGATGAACATCGATGCAAAAATCCTCAATAAAATACTGGCAAACCGAATCCAGCAGCACATCCAAAAGCTTATCCACCATGATCAAGTGGGCTTCATCCCTGGGATGCAAGGCTGGTTCAATATACACAAATCAATAAATGTAATCCAGCATATAAACAGAACCAAAGACAAAAACCACATGATTATCTCAATAGATGCAGAAAAGGCCTTTGACAAAATTCAACAACGCTTCATGCTAAAAACTCTCAATAAATTAGGTATTGATGGGACGTATCTCAAAATAATAAGAGCTATCTATGACAAACCCACAGCCAATATCATACTGAATGGGCAAAAACTGGAAGCATTCCCTTTGAAAACTGGCATAAGACAGGGATGCCCTCTCTCACCACTCCTATTCAACATAGTGTTGGAAGTTCTGGCCAGGGCAATTAGGCAGGAGAAGGAAATGAAGGGTATTCAGTTAGGAAAAGAGGAAGTCAAATTGTCCCTGTTTGCAGATGACATGATTGTATATCTAGAAAACCCCATTGTCTCAGCCCAGAATCTCCTTAAGCTGATAAGCAACTTCAGCAAAGTCTCAGGATACAAAATCAATGTACAAAAATCGCAAGCATTCTTATACACCAATAACAGACAAACAGAGAGCCAAATCATGAGTGAACTCCCATTCACAATTGCTTCAAAGAGAATTGTTGTTGTTTTGAGATGGAGACTTACTCTGTTGCCCAGTCTGGAGTGCAGTGATGTGATCTCCACTCACTACGAACTCAGTCTCCTGGATTCAAGTGATTCTCCTGCCTCAGCCTCCTGAACAGCAGGGGTTACAGGCACATGCTACCATGCCTGGCTAATTTTTGTATTTTTAGTAGAGACGGAGTTTCACCATGTTGGCCAGGATGGTCTCGAACTCCTGACCTCAAGTGATCCACCCGCCTTGGCCTCCCAAAGTGCTGGGATTACAGGCGTGAGCCACCACACCCGGCCTCATTATTGCTTTTATTTTTAATCAAAGTTATACATATATTTTAGAGAGTCACGTAGTTTTACAGACTTATTTAGAAAACAATCTTTAGGTATTATCTGGTGAATTCCAGCTGTCGAAAACTGGGTTTTTCATCAGCACCCACATTTTCCCAATAAGTTTGTAATTTCTTCTTTTTTTTTAAATTTTTGAGATAGTCTCACTCTGTTGCCCAGGCTGAAATGCAATGGCGTGATCTGAGTTCACTGCAACCTCCACCTCCCAGGTTGAAGGAATTCTTCTGCCTCAGCCTTCTAAGCAACTGGGATTACAGGCATGCACTACCATGCTCAGCTAATTTTTTTATTTTTAGTAGAGACGGGGTTTTGCCAGTTGCCCAGGCTGGTCTTGAACTCCTGCCCTCAAGTGAGCCACCATGCCTGGTTTTCTTTTTATCTTTTTCTTTCTTTCTTTCTTTTTTTTTTTTTTGATGTAGGGTGTTTCGCTGTGTCACCAAGGCTGGAGTACAGTGATGGCTCACTGCAGCCTTAACTTCCCAAGCTCAAGTGATCCACCTGCCTCAGCCTCCCAAAGTGCTGGAATTAGAGGTGTGAGCCACTGCGCCCAGCTAGTAGTTCATTCTTTTTTATTTCCAAGTATTTCATTGAAACATGATATAATTTGCATATCCATTCTCCTGTTGATGGACATATAGGTTCTTTACAGCTTTTAGCTTTTATGAATAAAGTTGCTATGAATTTTTTCTTTTTTTTGAGATGGGAGTTTCACTCTTGTTGCCCAGGCTGGAGTGCAATGGCGTGATCTTGGCTCACTGCAACCTCTGCCTCCCGGGTTCAAGCGATTCTCCTGCCTCAACCTCCCTTGTAGCTGGGATTACAGGCATGCGCCACCATGCCTGGCTAATTTTTTTTATTTTGTGGAGACGGGGTTTCTCCATGTTGGTCAGGCTGGTCTCAAACTCCTGACCTCAGGTGATCTGCCCACCTCGGCCTCCCAACGTGCTGGGATTACAGGCCTGAGCACCGCGCCCAGCCGCTGTGAACATTCTTACACAGGTGTTTTTACAGACATACATTTTCATTTCTCCCTCTCTCTCTCTTTTTTTTTTTTTTTTAATGTAGAGACAGTCTCGCTTTGTTGCCCATGCCAGTTTTGAACTCCTGGCTTTGTGGAATCCTGTTGCCTCACACTCCCAAAGTGCTGGGATTACAGGCATGAGCCACCACGCCCAGCCCCATTTTCATTTCTTTGGGGGTACATATGTTGGAGTGGAATGGTGTGTCTTAGAGTAGGTGTATGTTTAAACTTTATAAGAAACTGCCAATTTTTTCAAAGTGATTGTATCAGTTTGCATTCCCACTAACTGAGGCAGACAGATTCTGAAGTGGCCCCCATGATAAATACCCCCTGGTATTTATGGCCTAGTAGTCCTGTGCCCTTGGGTGCAGGTGGGACCTGTGATCGACTCCTCACTGATAGAATATGGCAGAGGTGACAGGACGTGTATGGTCATGCATACCTGATTATTCCGAGTCAGATCATAATGCTCATCTTGTGAGGAGACTCTCTCCCTTGCTGGCTTTGGTGCTGTGTTGTGAGCTGCCTATGGAGAGGGCTCTGTGGCAGGGAGCTCAGGGCAGCTTCAAACCCACAGCTAGCAAGAGACTGTGGCCCTCAGTCCAGCAGCCCACAAGGAATTGAGTGTTGCCAACAACCATGTGTGCTTGGAAACAGATCCTATCCCACTCAGTTCTCAGATGAGACCATAGTCTCAGCCAGTACCTTGGTGGCATCTTATAGAGGACCCAGCTAAACTGTGCCTGGGCTTTTGACCTATAGAATCTGTGAGATAATAAACATGCATTAGTTTAAGCTGCTGCTAAGCTTTGCTAGTATTATTATGCTACAGTGGATGACTAATACGAGCAATATAGTTCCTGTTGCCCTGTATCTCCACCGACATTTAGTGCCTGTCTTTTAGATTTTAGCCATGTTAGTGGGCATGAAATGGAAACTCTGAGGCTTTAATTTGCATTTCCCTAATGACATTGAATACCTGCTAATTGGACATTTGGATACCTTCTTTTGCGAAGTATCTGTTCAAGTCTTTTTCTTATTTTAAAAATAGGTAGGGTGGGCATGGTGGTTTACACCTGTAATCCCGGCACTTTGGGGGCCAAGGTGGGTGGATCGCCTGAGCTCAGGAGTTTGAGACCACCCTGGCAACATGGTGAAACCTCATCTCTACTAAAATACAAAAAAATTAGCTGGGCATGGTGGTGGGCGCCTGTAGTCCCAGCTATTCAGGAGGCTGAGGCGCAAGAATCACTTGAGCTCGGGAGATGGAAGTTTCAGTGAGCCCAGATCATGCCACCACACTCCAGCTTGGGCTACAGAGTGAGATTCCGTCTCAAAAATAATAAAAATAATAAGAATAAGAATAATCAATATGTTTGTCTTTTTATAATTTATTTGTAGAAGTTCTTTATATATGACGGGTTAAGTTCTTAATCAGATATGTGTGTGTGTGTGTCTCTGCATGAATGTGTGTTGTATGTTTGTGTGTGTATCTGATAGAGTTTTCTTCTAGTCTGTGATGGGGAGGAACTTGCACATTCCTCTCACCTCATGCAGATTTCCAAACTGTTTACGTTTTACTGCATTTACTCTATTGTGCTATTTCTCTCTCTAAATCAGTTTTTTCTGGGTCATTTGAGACCATGTTATGCACATGCTATCCTAGCACCCTTAAATATTTCAGTGTTCATTTTCCCCCAGTTAAGGGCACTCCCAAATAACCACTACATACTCCTTTAAGTCAGACAATTTGCAGTGATAAAACCCTATTGTCCAATCTATTGACCCCATTCACAGTTTGCTGCCCCAACTATATCTCATTTCTGTTTTGTCCCAGAATCCCAGGGAGGAGTGTGCATTGCACCTAGCTGTCAGCGTCTCTTCACACCCTCCAGTCTGGGATCATCCTTTGTCATCCCGGTCGTTCTTGTCCACAACCGTTAGATATCCTGTAGGGTGATTGGCAAGGCGGATCTTATAGTATTTCTTTATGACCAAATTCAGGTCATGATTTCTTGGCAAAAGTATCACAAAAATGATGCTGTAATAGTCTCAGCACATCACATCAAGGGGCACATTCTGTTAACCAGCCCTGTTACTGCTGTTGTTGGCCCTCATCACCTGCTCATGTTGGTGTCTTCCAGGTATCTCTGTTTTTCTTACTGTAATGCCATTGTTTTTCTTTTCTTTTCCTTTTCTTTTTTCCCTTTTCCCTTCCCTTTTCAATGGAGTCTCACTCTGTAGCCCAAGCTGGAATGCAGTGGCACAATCTCAGCTCACTGCAACCTCTGCCTCCAGGGCTCAAGCAGTTCTCCTGCCTCAGCCTCCAAAGTAGCTGGTACTACAGGCGCATGACACCACACCCGGCTAATAGTTATTTATTTATTTATTTATTTATTTATTTTTGAGACAGAGTGTCGCTCTATCGCCCAGGCTGCAGTGCAATGGCACAATCTCTGGTCACTACAAGCTCCGCCTCCCAGGTTCACTCCATTCTCCTGCCTCAGCCTCCCGAGTAGCTGGGACTACAGGCGCCCACCACCACACTCGGCTAATTTTTTTGTATTTTTAGTAGAGATGGGGTTTCACTGTGTTAGCCAGGATGGTCTCAATCTCCTGACCTCGTGATCCACCCGCCTCGGCCTCCCAAAGTGCTGGGATTACAGGCATAAGCCACCGTGCCCAGCCTATCACTTTCTATATCATTTTCTTTTTTGGGGGGGTTTTGAGGGCAGGGTCTGGCTCTGTCTCCTAGGCTGGAGTACAGTCGCTCGATATCAGCTCACTGCAACCTCCGCCTCCTGGGCTCAAGTCATCCTCCCACCTCAGCCTCCTGAGTAGCTGGGACCACAGACATGTGCCACCATACCCAGGTAATTTTTGTATTTTTTGTAGAGTTGGGATTTTGCCATGTTATTCAGGCTGGTCTTGAACTCCTGAGCTCAAGTGGTCTACCCACCTTGGCCTCCCAAAATGCTGGGATTATAGGCATGAGCCACCATGCCTGGCCTATATCTGTTTTTGTTTTTTGAGATGGAGTTTTGCTCTTGTTGCCCAGGCTGGAGTGCAATGGCGCAATCTCGGTTCACCACAACCTTGGCTTGCTGCAACCTCGGCTCACTGCAACCTCCGCCTCCTGGGTTCAAGCAGTTCTCCTCCCTCAGCCCCCTGAGTAGCTGGGATTACAGACATCCGCCAGCACACCCGGCTAATTTTGTATTTTTAGTAGAGACATGGTCTCGCCATGTTGGTCAGGCTGGTCTCGAACTCCTGACCTCAGGTGATCTGCCCGCCTCGGCCTCCCAAAGTGCTGGGATTACAGGCGTGGGCCACCACGCCTGCCTTTTTCTTTATATATCTTAAAAACCATGTATTCAGACTGATCTCTTAAATTCCAATGTAACATTTTAGGGTTCTCTCCAGCCTAAGCCCTTTGCATGTTTGTAAGTACCTCTTCCAAGAGATACTTGGAAGAAACCTGGCTTTCACTATTCTCAGTATATTTACTTATTTGCTCCTTGTAACTGGTCTTTCACCTACTCTGACCTTGCCTTCTGTCTACCACATCTGCACGTGCCCTCACACCCCTGCCTCAGCACCCTGCGTCCTTGAGCACTAGTAGGTGGAAGCAGGAAAACAGACGTGTAAACTTCATAACAGTGACTCATAAGACAATAGAGGTGGAAAGCGAGAAGCCAATTTACTCTGCAAAATCATAAGTAGTATTTGTTCCATTATCTACTGTTGTGTAAAAAAGTCTCTCCAAAAGTTATCACTTAAAATAAGGGCAGAACTATTTTGCATACAAACTGCACTTTGGGCAGAGCTCAGCAATAATACTCAATTCTCTCTGCGGCACTCAAGTGAGGTGGGCTGGTTCAAAGTTGGAGCATCCAGGGGCGGAGGCTAGAATCTTGTGCAGTCTCCCTCACCGTGTGATGTCTGGCAGCTGATGCCAGCTATTAGCTGGGACCTCCATGAGAACTGTGGCTGGAACACCTGTAGTGGCCTTTCCACGTGGCTGCTTGGCTTCCTCACGGTACGGTGGCTGGGTTCCAAGGGCAGGCATCACACAAGCAAGAGCGAGCTGGCGGAAGCCTCAGTGCCTGGCCTCCTCCAGTGTGGAGAGTCACATGGCCTCATTTCTACTGCATTCTGCTGGTTAGAAGGAAGTCACTAAAGCCAGCCATATTCAGGGGGAGGGTAATTTGTTTCCACTTTTTCATGAGAGGACTGTTAAAGAATTTATAGATATGTTTTAAGACTGGCACAGAATTTAAAAATATACTATTTTCTGGAAGAATGGAAGATTCATTTGTACAGTTGCATTCGTTCAGTATTTTTAATTCATTTTGTTTAAAAGTTTTAAACACTTACATCTACTGGTATATAGGTATGCTTGCCCCATTTCCTTTTCTTTTCACTTTCTCTTTTTGCAGAACCCTGCTGCCAGCTAACTCATGTATGTGTCCGTTCATGCTTTTGTTCATTCTTGTGTGATACAGAAATGTATATACACATACATACAGTGGGTTGGGAATCTTGTTTTTAAAAAATAGAATCACATTGAAACTAATTTTTGCATCCTGTTTTTCTGAACACCTTGGAGAAATCCCTATAAATCAAGAGGTTTCATTCTAATTTGTTCTTTTTAGATGCTGCACATACTCTGTTTTCTGATTTGGTTATTTGATCATGACGGGGTAGGAATAGAGAGGGACAGGCTTCAAAGAAAGGGTAGTCAGGAATGAGAAAGAGGAGGAGTGCTAGGTATTCCTGGGGTCTTCAACCTGATGTGTCATCGAAGTGGGTGGGAAGTTGGGAAAATGGTGGTGGGGAGGTGTGTTGGTTGGTTTTAGCGGGGAAATGAGTATTTTTTTATATGCACTAAAATTACCTACCAGGCAGTTGAATATATAGGAGCAGGGAGTGAGTCCAAGGATAGGACTGGAGTTGATAGACAAAGCTATAAAGGGAGACGGTTACTGGGGGGAGAGCTCTGTCTCGCTTAGCATCACTTGCTGTTAGTGGTGGGCCCAGACAGTGACTGAAATATTTTCATTCCAGACCAGGGTCCAGTGTATTTATACTTGATGCATTAAGTTCTGATCTTTAAAAAGCTGCCAGTGTTTTAGAAGGAGAGTTTTTATTTTCATTTTATATGGTGTGGGCTGAAGGAATCTTTTGCTAAATATAACAATGTGAGTTTGCTAGTCTTTCTGAGGCATTGAAGGCATTTAAAATTTGAAACCAGAGCTACCTGATGGGAACATCCTTGATCTCTTCTCCAAGTCAAACCAACCTAGGCCACGTGTAATAATTAGTTCAATTGAATGGCTGAAGAAGGATTTATTTGCCCCTTTTATGTTACAGAGGAGATCCACAGTACAGCTAGAAAAGGGATGCAGAATGAACAGGACAGACACGTGATTCTGACCCTGATAACCACTCTGCTTCCATCGGATTTACTATTATTATTATTATTATTATTATTATTTTATTTTTTATTTTGAGACGGGTCTCACTCTCTCACCCAGGCTGGAGGGCAGTGGTGCGATCTCGGCTCACTGCAACCTCCGCCTCCCAGGTTCAAGCGAGTCTCCTGTCTCAGCCTCCCAAGCAGCTGAGACTACAGGTGCGTACCACCACGCCAGGCTAATTTTTCTGTTTTTAGTAGAGAAGGGGTTTCACCATGTTGGCCAGGCTGGTCTGGGATTCCTGACCTCAAGTGATCTGTCTACCTTGGCCTCCTAAAATGCTGAGATTACAGGCCTGAATCACTGTGCCCAGCCAAGTTTACTATTATTATTAAAAATACTGGTGGCCTTGAAATCAGTGTAAAATAATAATGTCATCTTTTTAGGAATAAAAATACTGCTCTCCCCATGCCCCACCGGCTGTAGGAAAATTGAGGGAAATGGTTGTTATTTTCTCCTTGTAGGTTGGATTACTGAAGCTCGGAGTGAGATGACCTGTGAGTTTTATTTATTTTTATTTATTTCATTTTATTTATTTTGGAGACAGATCTTACTCTGTGTCCCAGGCTGGAGTACAGTGGCACGATCTCAGCTCACTGCAACCTCCACCTCCCAGGTTCAAGCCATTCTCCTGCCTCAGCTTCCCGAGTAGCTGGGATTAAAGGCATGTGCCACCACGCCCAGCTAATTTTTGTATTTTTAGTAGAGAATGGGTTTTACCATGTTGGCCAGGCTGCTCTGGAACTCCTGACCTGAAGTGATCCATCTGCCTTGGCCTCTGAAAGTGCTGGGATTACAGGCATGAGCCACCAAGCCTGGCCAACCTGTGAGTTTTATATAAATGGCACAGTTGAAATGATAAACGTCCTTAAGATTTAATTTTGATTAGGGGAAGTGAGTGAAAGGTATTCCTCTTGTTGGTTTTCCCTGTATTCTGTTTGGTTTGGTCTTTTTTCAGATAAGTTCAACAGAACGTGGGGTGTCAATTATATGTAAAGTACATGGAGAAAGCTGCAAGGATGTGGGTGGCTCAGGCCTGTCCTTAGAGAGCTCCCCATCTTGGTATCTACAGCTCACAGCAAGACAGAGCAGATTGAAATAAGTAACAACTAGAGGTACATGTGAGGTAATTTAGGAGAAAAGGGCATTAGTCCCTTTGGAATCTGGCATTTGACCTGGAATTTTTCTTTTCAGTTTTTTGTTTGGAATTTTTTTTTTTTTTTGAGGCGGAATCTGGGGCTGGAGTGCAGTGGCACAATCTCAAGCCTCCACCTCCTGAGTTCAAGTGTTTCTCTTACCTCAGCCTCCCCAGTAGCTGGGATTACAGGTGTGCACCACCACGCCCAGCTGATTTTTGTATTTTTTTTAGTGGAGACGGGGTTTCACCATGTTGGCCAGGGTGGTCTCAAACGCTTGACTTCAAGTGATCCATCCGCCTCAGCCTCCCAAAGTGCTGGGATTACAGGCATGAGCCAGTGTGCCCAGCTGGAAAATTTTTTAAATATACAAAAATAGAGAAAGGTGTGTGATGAATCCCTGTGTACTCACCACCCTGCTTTATTATCAGCTCAGGGGCAGTGCTGTTTTATCTGTGCCTCCATCCCCTCCCCCCACTCCCACCCCCAGATTATCTTGAAGCAAATCCCAGACATCATCACATTTCTTTTGTAATAATTTCAATATGTGTCTTCAAAAGATAGGGACACTTTAAAAAATACATAACCACAATACCATTATCTCTCCTAAAATAATAGTAAGTCCTTAATTTTATCTGATTTGCAGTCACTTTAGTTGGAATTTACAAAAAGAAGATTTTAATAGATGGTGAATGGGAGGAAGGGAATTCAGATAGAGGGAATAACACATGGAAAATCAGGGACCGTGTGTAAGTGAAAGGTAATAAAAGTCTGATTTAGGGCTGTGGCATTGGGTGGAAAGGAAATTGCAAATGTCAGTCACGGCAGAGGTAAACTTAATGGAATTTTCCAGTTGAGGACAGCACGTGTGTCTTCCTTCTATTTCTGGTTAATAGTAGTCATTTTGAACCCTATAGAACAGGGTTGACAAACCATGGTTTGTAGCCCAAATCCTGTTCTCAGTCTGTGTTTGTAAATAAAGTTTTACTGAAATACAACCACACCCATTTGTTGATGTATTGTTGTGTATGGCTGCTTTCATGAACCCCACAATGGGCAGAGTCAAGCAGTTGCAGCAGAGACTCTATGACCTGTAAAACCCCAAATACTTACTACTATCTGGCCCTTTATAGAAAAAGTTTGCCAACCTCTGATCTAGAAGAAACTGGGCCCTGGATTTAGTGCTTGCTCTCAGAGGAGTTGAGTAGAGTATATGGATTAGAAACAGCCATGTCTTTGTGATATATAGGGGTATACAGGAGTCAGAAACAGTGGATTTTGTTTTGCTCTGTCTTTATCATTCATATTATAGCCTGAGAAAGTAAGTCTAAGAATCTTTCTGCCTCTGTTTATTATTTGATTTTATATTGTGAACTAAGCTCTGTGAAATCAGAGGTTTTTGTCTTTTCCTCGCTACTCTATTGGCAGGGCCTGGATCAGTGCCAGACATTTAGTAGGCATTCAGTAAGTAATTGTTGAATAAGTAAGCAAATATTTTAGTCTTTTTGCTTCTCTTCTGTATTACACACATTTGGAGTTTCTTGGGGGAACAAGGATGATATATTTGTAGGTGGCAATTATGTTATTATGTAAATCTGTTATAATTTTTCCCAAAAGTTCAGAAAATTGTTTCATTAGTACAATGGAGTATTAAGCAGCAGTTAAAACTAGTAATTATGGGCTGGGCACGGTGGCTCACTCCTGTAATCCCAACACTTTGGGAGGCCGAGGCGGGCAGATCACCTGAGGTAGGGAGTTCGAGATCAGCCTTACCAACATGGAGAAACCCCGTCTCTACTAAAAATACAAAATTAGCCAGGCGAGGTGGTGCATGCCCATAATCCCAGCTACTCCAGAGGCTGAGGAGGGAAAATCGCTTGAACCGGGGAGGCAGAGGTTGCAGTGAGCTGAGACTGCGCCATTGCACTCCATCCTGGGCAACAAGAGTGAAACTCTGTTTCAAAACAAACAAACAAGCTGGTAATTATGATAACTATAAAAATGAGGAGAAATGTTTATGGTAGGTCAAAATCTTAGGCACACTGCCTCCCTAAAATATGAATGAATATGGACAAAGACTGGAAGATAATGTGAAAATGAAATCATTTTAAGACAGTGGAATTTTTGGTGGTTTTTCTCTCCAAAATTTTCTTTAATACTATTGCTTACTCATCTTTTCAGAAATGATTTTAAATATGTATAAACTTTCCATGCCCTTCCCTGCACTATGTACAGAAATAGAATCTTTAATGTGGATCACAAATAACACAATAATCAGAAATTAGAGATGGTGTTGAATCTCAGCATTGGTAATGAGAATAGGCTTTATGGATACATATTCCACTTTATCCTGAGATACACAGCTACAGTATACTTTCTGGGAGGAGTATGCCTATAAGCATCCTTGGCTGGAACCTGAATTGGGTTTACAAGCTTACATTTAGATAAAAGCCTTTTTATTTGAGATGAAACCCATACAGGCAGGGTAGAAAGGAGTGGCCTGGGTGAGAATGTCTAATGTTTGGGTTTTCTCAAAGCGTCATTCCTCCTTTCCTCTTATTCTGGCTAGCTTTTCCACAGTGTCATGTAAAGAGGCAGCATTTTCTAGAAGATGCAAGTCATTTGAAGTAGTCATTTGGTTTTCTTCTCATTTCACTTTCAGCCTGCCTTTAAAAATGTAGCTGAGGCCCACCGCTGTGGCTCACACCTGTAATCCCAGCACTTTGGGAGGCTGAGGCGCGGAAGGAGCACATGAGCCCAGGAGTTCAAGACCAACCTGGGCAACAGAGGGAGAACCTACAAAAAATGAAAAATAAAAAATACAAAAATGGCCGAGTGCAGTGGCTCACGCCTGTAATCACAGCACTTTGGGAGGCTGAGGTGGGCAGATCACCTGAGGCCAGGAGTTCAAGACCAGCCTGGCCAACATGGTGAAACCCCATCTCTACTAAAAATACAAAAATTAGCCAGGCGTGGTGACACGTGCCTGTAATCCCAGCTACCTGGAAGGCTGAGACATGAGAATCACTTGAACCCGGGGAGGTTGCAGTGAGCTGAGATCGTGCCACTGCACTCCAGCCTGGGTGACAGAGTGAGACTCCATCTCAAAAAATAAAAAAATATATAAAAAAATTAGCCAGGCGTGGTGGTGCATGCCTGTAATCCCAGCTACTGGGTGGAGGTGAAGAGGTAGGCTGAGGTGGGAGAATCGCTTGAGCCCAAGAGGTTGAGGATGCAGTAAGCCAGGATCACACCACTGCACTGCATGCAACCTGGATGACAAAGCGAGACCCTGTCTCAGAGAAAAAAAAAAGATAAATCTTGTCTTTGTACCTTAGTTTCTCCACATGCAAAACTGGTTCTTTATACCTTTCCGAAGGTTGTGTGGTGAGTTTGCTGCTAAATAGGTTTTTGTGTTTCTTCTACCAAACTACCTTTCCAGGATATCTACAGTTGGTGTTCAAGCCATTGCCTCTGGGCTTCATGTGAGCATTCTTGCCACGGGCAGGAATTCTGCAGCACAAAACAAAGTACTAAAGATTTTACCCTTTGAGAAGCCTACTCCTTAAGGGAATATTACCTCCCAGGTTTAGCAGTTGGGAAGACATGAAGTACCTGTTCTCATTTCATTCAAATGCCATTCAGTGGTCTGTGAGTCTACATGAAATGACTCCCTGCGGACAGCACCCTCCCCCAGTCTGACCACCTACTACTTCCTCCCAGGTCACTCCCTTGCAGCCACGCAGGCTTCTTTGCTCTTTCCTGAAAATGTCAATTATGATCTGCCTTGGTCTCTGCACTGCCTCTGCCACATAGAGTCATGGTTCGTTTTCACTCCTCCTCAAAGTGTTTGCTCATGTGTCATCCGTCCCAGTGAGGCCTGTCCTGTGCTCCCCTCCCCCCTCATTATTCCTGCTTCCCTTTCTCCATAGCACTTGTCAACTGCTAACACACTATATCCTTTTCCTGTATACTATGCTGATTGTTTACTGTCTCCCTGTTTCCAGGTAGAATGAAAGCTCCATGAGGGCCATGATTTGTACTGATTTTGTTCACTGTTCTATCCCCAGTGGTTAGATTAGGGTCAACCACATAGTAAGTGCTTGGTAAATATTTGTTGAATGAATGAAATGGCTGGGACACTGAGTTTCACCCTCTGCTTGGAATTCTTTTACTTATATGATTGTTACCACTATACCACGTTGGCCAGGGATGCTCTGTTCCCCCTTTAATGAACAAGGACAAAAACATCTTCTCTTGGTTCTTTCTTAGCATAACTGAGATAGGCTGGAGAGTTCAAGGAAGTGTTTTGAGTACTAAGAACAATAGAGAAACCAGCATAGAGAATGCAACAAGTATTACAACAGTCTGGCTTAATAGTGTTTCACTCTTGGAGCTGCCATATCTAGCTTGTTCTCATATTTTGCAGGCCCCATCCTAATCTACCCACTTAGGAGAAATCTAATTCCAGCTTCATAGGACTAGTCCTGACCTTGCCTTGATGCCCTGCATGTGGCACCATCTCATAATCTGTTACTAAGGAGCTCCCTTTTGTACATCATGACAGCTGCCAACAAGGTCAAGAGAACCCAGCAAGGCCCATTTTCTAGTTTGAGTGTTGTGTTAGTCTGCATGGGCTACCATAACAAAATACCATAGAATGAGTGGCTTAAAAAGCAAACATTTTCTCACAGTTCTGGAGACTGGAAGTCCAAGATTAAGGTGCCAGTAGGGGTTGGTTTCTGGTGAGGCCTTTCTTCTTGGCTGCAGACGGGCACATTCTAGGTGTGTCTTCATGTGGCCTTTCCTCTGTGCACAGAGAGCATATGTAAGCCCTTGTGTCTTCCTTTAATAAGGATGCCAGCCCTATCAGATTAGGGCCCCACCCTTCTGACCTCATTTAACCATATTACATCCTTAGGGCACTATCTCCAAATGCAGTCACTTTAGGGATTAGGGCTCCAGTATAGGAATTTAGGGCCAGGTATGGCAGCCCACACCTGCAATCTCAGAGCTTTGAGAGGCCAAAGTGGGAGGATCGCTTGAGCCCAGGAGTTTGAAACCAGCCTGGGCATCATAGCAAGACCCCCTGTCTCTACAAAAGCTGGCAGCCTGAGTATTAAGATCTTATCTCTACAAAGAAAAAAAGAAAATTAACCAGACAGGGTGGTATGTACCTGTAGTCCAAGCTACTTGGGAGGCTGAAGTGGGAGGATCACTAGAGCCTGGGTAATTGAGGCTGCAGTGAGCCATGATTGTGCCACTGCACTCTAGCCTGAGTGACAGAGAGAGGCCTTGTCTCAAAAAGAAAGAGAGAAAGAGAGAAGAGAGAGAAAGAGAAAGAAAGAATGAATGAATGAGTTAGCTGGGTGTGCTGATGTGTCTGTAGTCCTAGCTACTTGGGGCTGAGGTAGGAGAATTGCTTGAGCTCAAGAGTTCAGGGCTGCAATGAGCTATGTTTGTGCCACTGTACTCCAGCCTGGATGACAGAGCAGCAAGACCCTGTCTCTAAAAACAAAACAAAACTAAGAATTTTAGGATGACACAACTCAGTCCATAGCAAGTGATACCTCTCTGACTGGAACAAATAACCTTATGCTTCAGGTGCAGTATCTCACACAGACACTATGGCCTTCATTCACTTTTTAAACTAGCATTTATTGAAGACAAAACTATGTGCCAAGTTTTATGCCAGCTGCAGGGGATATCCCGTACCCTCCACCAGTAGAGGAGACAGAGCCAGTTTCAGAGAAGGGTGATGAGTACCTGGAGATGGATGGATGTGTCAGGAAAAGTTTCATTGAGAAGGTCGCATATGGCCAGGCGTGGTGGCTCACGCATGTAATCCCAGTACTTTGAGAGGCTGAGGTGGATCACTTGAGCCAAGGAGTTTGAGACCAGCGTGGGCAACATAGTGAGACCCCATCTCTATTTTAACAAAAAGTAAAAGAAAAAGAGAAGGTCGCATATGGTCTTTCAGGTCTGTCAAGAAGTGTGTGCATAGTTTAACACACAACAGCATATGAGTCATGTCACCATCATTATTGTCATCACCCATCTTTATAGTAACAAGAAGGTAGTTCCTTCACACTCTAACCTAAGCCCTTTTTCTTCATCTTCACCTGGCTTTGGTTCTTTTGCTACAGTTACTCCAGCCTCTCTCCCCAGCCTTTATCTTCCAAATTTTCTGCCGTGTTGTTTCAACAGCCAGTGACTTTTCTGTTCATACTCTATTGATGATGAAGTAAAAATTGATTTTGATTTGTTTCTGATTTCTTTTCCTTAGTAAGTTTGAGTTGAACCTTTAGTTCTCTCTCCTCATCTCCTCGCTTTCTACAAAGGCAATTCCTGGTGTTAAGTGAAAGCTGTTCCCGTTAGAGCCTACTGTTTGCCATTAATAAGTGATAAGGGAGGTTGTCAGCCAGCATTAATACTCTGTTTATGAAATTACAGTTACTGATGCAGTATTTTGTGAAGTTCTTAAGATATAAACGGCACAAGTGATTTGATAAGTTATAGCTCCAGAGAATTCCTTACATAGTATGCCAGTATTTCTTTTTCCCCTCTCAACGGGACACACGTAACATTAAATTAAGTTTGTCTTGGTTGCCATTTACTTTAAACGGATCTGGTGCCTGTGCTCAGATATGTTTATGAGAGTATAATTGACTTCTCTGAAAGCATTGAGATTGAGGGAGTAGCTATATCTTACCTTAGTCTCATTGATGATTCATGGAATTGAAATAATTAAAAAGTACTTGTTACATGCCTGATTGCTTCATGACCCTTTGATAAACTACCAACACTCATATCAAATGTCTCCTGATTTAAAAAAAAATTGTTTTTTAATACATATATAGACAAGTTCTCACCGTGTCACCGAGGATGGAGTATGGTGGCTTTCACAGGCATGATCATAGCTCACTGCAGCCTCGCCCTCCTGGGCTCAAGGGATCCTCCTGCCTCAGCTTCTCGAGTAGCTGGGACCACAGGCACCTGCGTCTAGCTAAATGCCTCTTGATTTTAATGGCATGTCTTGTCTTCATAGCATATTCCACAAAAAACTCTAAAGTCTGATAGAAATGATCCTTCTCTTTCCTGTAGTTTTTTTTTTGTTTGTTTTGTTTTGAGAAAGGGTCTCACTCTGGTTGCCCAGGGCGGAGTGCAGTGATGCGATCTCGGCTCACTACTACAGCCTCTGCCTCCTGGGTTCAAGTGATCCTCCCACCTCCTGAGTACCTGAGACTCCAGGTGTGCACCACCATGCCCAGCTAATTTTTGTATTTTAGTAGAGACGGGGTTTTGCCATGTTGGCCAGGCTGGTCATGAACTCCTGACCTCAAGTGATCCTCCCGCCTCAGCCTCCCAAGGTGCTGGCGTTACAGGCATGAGCCGTAGCACCCAGCCAACATTTTACTCTTTATACGCGTGTTCAGCTACAAAACTTTCTTCCCTACCAACCCTCCCAAGTCTAAGTAAAATTGATCTCGGAGTCACTTGACCTATTTATCTGGTATTATCCTGGTACGCTGCTAGAGGTATATTTACAGGGTCATGTGTCACTTAAGGATGAGAATGTGTTCTGAGAAACATGTCATCATTGAGTGTACTTACACAAACCCAGATGGCATAGCCCACTACGCACCTAGGCTGTGTGGTATGGCCTGTTGCTCCTAAGCTACAGACCTGTACAGCACTGATTCAACTTTAGGCAATTGTAACACAGTGGTATTTGTGGATCTAAACATAGAAAAGGTACAGTAAAAATACAGTATAAAAAATGTTGCATCTGTATACAACAACTCCATTATAATCTTATGGGACCCCTGTTGTATATGTGGTTTATTGTTGACTGCATGTTGTTCTGCGGTGCATGACTGTACTAGTTTTAAAAGCAGAACTGTCTCTATAATCCACTTCTTAGCTTCAGGTACTATTTCCTAATATCAGACACGTGGCACTGACTTTTCTACTTAACTCCAGACTTATGTATCCAAGTGCCTATTTGACATCTGCATTTGGATATTGGATCAGCATCACAAATTTAATACAAGGACCTAACTCTTGATTCTCTCCACAACGCCAAACCTATTTTCCCTCTAATTGTCCCCACCTCAGTCAACTATATTATCCACCTAGCTGCCTAAGCCAGAAACCTAGGAATTATCCCAGATTATTATTCTTTTTTTTGTTTTGTTTTTTGTTTTTGACTCACTCACTCTGCTCAGGCTGGAGTGCAGTAGCATGATCTCTGCTCACTGCAACCTCCACCTCCCGGGTTCAAGTGATTCTCCTGCCTCAGCCTCCCTAGGTGCTGGGATCACAGGCATGCGCCACCACGCCCAGCTAATTTTTGTATTATAGAGATGGGGTTTCACCATGTTGGTCAGGCTGGTCTCGAACTCCTGGCCTCAAGTGATCCGCCTGCCTTGGCCTCTCAAAGTGCTGGAATTACAGGTGTGAGCCACTGCACCCAGCTCAGATTCTTCTTTATAATGCCTGCCTCATCTAGTCCCTCAGCAGGAGCTATTGATTCTGAACCCTTCCCATCCCCCGTGGTTCCCTTGCTCTCCTGTCGTTCACACCACCCTGTCTCACCTGCATCACGCAGTAGCCACCAGACTGATCTGTTTCACTGCCTGTACAGTTCTTCTCTACACTGCCGGCAGAGTGGTCTCTTTGAAATGCAGATCTGATTGTTGCACTCACCTGCCTAATCCCCTCCAGTAAAACCCAGACTTCTTCTCCTGGCCTACAAGATCCTGTTTGGCTTGGCCTCTGCCTGCTCTCCAGCCTGTTTCTTACCCGCTTCGCCTAGTTTGCTGCATGCCTGCCACATGGCCTGCCTTCTGCTGCTGCTTGGATAGGAGAGGCTCAGTCTCTCCTTAGGGCCTTTGCGCTTGCAGTTCTTGGAAATGCTTGGATGTCAGAAGGTTACATGGCTGTCCCGTTGGTGTCATTCAGGTCTCACTCAGCGCAGACAGGCCTTCCCTCGCTGCCCAGTTAGTCACATGCCTCTCGTTGCTTTCTTAATATTTTACTTTAAACTTTTTTTCTATTACATACCTTATCTGACATGATTTTGTTTGTGTGTTTTACAGGAGAGGGGTTATATCTGTCTCGTTCATGACTGAGTTCTCAGTGCCTGAACAGTTCCTGACATCCAGTAGACCCTTTATATCTATTTGTTGAATAAGTGACTGCTTTTCCCGTTGTGCATGGGCCAGTGCCAGGGGTCGAGTTGTAGTGAACTGAGAGTACATGGACAGTGCTGAATGGGGAAATGAAAGTTATCAAAAGCCTCTGGTGCCTTGCTTATTCATAGCAGATTTGTTCATAATAACAAAAGCTGGAAAGAACCCAAATGCCCATCAACACATGAATGAATAAACTGTGGCTATGATTTGGCTATAAAAAGAATGATACATGGTGGAATATGGATGAATCTTGAAAGCATTATGCTGCATGAAAGGAAGCCTTACACAGAAGAGCACATACTTAGGATTCCATTGATATGAAATTCTAGGAAGGGCATTTAATTTATAGTAAGAGAAAAGTGGCTAACCAGAACCCAGGATGGGAGAGGGTTGACTGGGATGGAACACAGAACTTTTAGGGTAATGGAAATGTTCTGTATCTTAAATATGGTGGTGATTACACAGGTATAAATTTGTCAGAACTTATCAAAATGTACAATTAAATCGGTCCACTTTATTGTATATAAACTAATTCTCAAAGTTGAACTGGTGTCTGACATTTAAATGTACTTTGGATTTCTTTTGTTTACCTACCCACTTCTTGGGCAGATGACTTTTCTTTTAATTTCCAGTTCTCCTAGCTACCTGCTGACTCATCCCAGACGTACTTACATTCCTGTTTCTGAATCAGTTCCAACATCCTTTGGGTCTCTTGTCCTCAATCTCTAGTTAGCAAAACATCTTTCTAATTGCAGGGTTATTGGTTATCTTCAGATATGCTATTGGAACTTACTTACCATCAAGGCTAGTTGGGTCTCCACCTCAAAGACTAAGTATCTCCAAACAGATACTTTTACAACGTAACAAGCAAGGAAAAAAAATGTTTGCAGCACATGTAGTTTGACAAGACGACATAAGAGTATATTTTAAACTCTCAGTTCCTTTAGGTATGATGACTTGTATACTTTGATCAGACTTCCTCTTCAGAAGTTGTAGTCTTTATGTTTAGGATTCCTCCTGTTCCTGTTAATACAGCAGCTGAACTGAAAGCTGTATAGAGATTTGATGAATAGTTGACTGTCTCGTGATCAAACTCTTGCTCTGACATTAATATACTTTATTTAGTATCAAGTCTAATTTTCATCTTTTATTTTTCCTCCCTTTAGTTCACAGAATCACCCAGTCCTTTCTTCCTTTATTAATACATTATTTTGCAAGTGATATATGACCACAGCCTCATAAAGTACTCAAGCAAACACATAGGGTATGATGTGAAAGTGCCACTGAAGCTCTTTTGCATCTCTCCACCTCCCCAGACAAAAATACGATTAAGAGTTCGGCAGACATTCTTCCAGATCTTTTCCTAAGCATTGACATAGGACATGTGTACAGATACATAGACATTGTTTACGTAAGCAGAATCACTATGAGTTGTTCAGCTTGTTTTTTTTCCACATAAAAACGTATCTTGGGTGCCGGGTGCGGTGTCTCACGCCTGTAATCCCAGCACTTTGGGAGGCCGAGGCGGGCGGATCACAAGGTCAGGAGATCGAGACCATCCTGGCTAACACAGTGAAACCCCGTCTCTACTAAAAATACAAAAAATTAGCCGGGAGTAGTGGCGGACGCCTATAGTCTCAGCTACTCGGGAGGCTGAGGCAGGGAAATGGCATGAACCCAGGAGGCAGAGGTTGCAGTGAGCTGAGATCCCACCACTGCACTCCAGCCTGGGCGACAGAGCGAGACTCCGCCTCAAAAAAAAAAAAAAAGTATCTTGGGGATTTTTCTGTTTTTGTACTTACAGGCCTATCTCATACTTTTTAATGGCTGCTTAGTATGCCATAGAATAGAGAAAACACAGTTTATTTAACTAATCCTACTAAATGGACATTTATTTCTAATTTTCACTCTAATAGTCAAAAAATGAATTTAGAAAATGCAAATAATTTGTGTTTTTAGGGTCTTTCATTTCTTATTTAGTTATATAATTATTCTACCTTTTAAAAAAGCTTATTAGGGTAGGAAGTGCCTCACTGATACTGTAATGTTAGAACTACACTGAAAACTTTGTTTCAGAAGAAAAAGTTGAATGTAAGTTCTCTGTGACTGCGGACTTCATTAGCATTGTGTCTTCAGGGCTTTCTTTTTAGGTATGATTATAAACCAAAAGCACTATAAGTGGTTACATAATTTTCTTACAGTTTGTATACCTCATTCAAAAGAAGCATACATCTCTAAGGATTAGAACTAGAACCATAAGCCAGGTGTGGTGGCTCACACTTGTAATCCCAGCACTTTAGTAGGCTGAGGTGGGAGGATCATTTGCACCCAGGAGTCAGAGACCAGCCTGGGTAACATAGGGAGACCCCATCTCTACAAAAAAAAAATACAAAAATTAGCCGGGCATGCTGGCTCATGGCTGTGGTCCCAGCTACTTGGGAGGCTGGGGTGGGAGGATTGCTTGAGCCTGGGAGGTCAAGGCTGCAGTGAGCTGTGATTGTGCCACTGCACTCCAGCCCAGGTAATAGAGCAAGACCCTATCTCAAAAAAAAAAAAAAAAAAAAAAACTAGAACAGTGACCTTTGGTTGTAACATGATCAGCAGTTGGTTATAATGAGTGCTTTAAATTAATGTTTTCCCATGGAGCTGGAGCCAAGCATTTGTGAAAAATGTTTTTTCTCTCTCCCTTTTTCAGTTTGAAATCCTGCTAATACACTAATTTCTGTGGAACTTTCTACCAGCCTCTACTGGTGACCAGCAGTTGCTGGTTTGTTAGCACTCAAAATATTTAAAACAAGCAAGAAACCTGTCTTTCCATCTCCTTGCCCTGTATATGGAGATGCACAAATATGGAAAATTCTGATGTTTAAGCAGAATTAGTTATATTTCAGGTAGATGGATTTGAATCTTTCAAAACCCCACATGAGGTAAGTATATTTCTTCAGCCCTGCTTTTCAGCAAATAGTGGGACTGCAGAGCAGGCTGACATTTGTCTTAGCTACCCAAGAAGGACCAAAATTGCCTTCCTGTTAGGTTTTGCCTGCATGTTTAGTTATGAGACAGCCTGAGACCCTGTTTTTCTTTCGTATTAGCTGACCTCGGTATTAACCTCACCTTCCCTCCTCCCCTTCTTTTTTTGGTTTCTGGTTTTCCTTTTCAGTTTGTTACAAGTACGCTTAAAGCACGAAGGCGTTGCAGTTGTTAGAGATTATTTTGTTCTCTGGCGGTTTAAGTTATCTTGACTTTAAGCTCTCTTCCTCTTAGACAAATAATATAGGCAGCTGTCATATCTGAGGGTTTTAAATTCTTGTTAACCTTTTAACTTATTGTGATTAAGATGAATTTGAAAAGAAAGCCATTTCCTCTATTTAAGAATTGCCTTGGCAAGAAGTTGGAAATCCTAGAACCTTGTTGCAAAGGAATGTGTCGCTATTTGTTATGAATGAGTCTGGTTGGGTCCAGTGAAACCTTCCTATTGCTAATGTGCAATTAGGTATCTTCAGTGAGGGAGAGACTGTCCTCTAAGCAAAGCAGCTAAAGCTCCAGGGGCAAAGGGCAGAGCGAATAAGCAGGGGCCTGGGTCATCGATTTTGTTCTCTGGCCTGAAAGCATTTGACTGCTCATCTCACATCCCTTCTTTGCCCTCAGTCATTAGATATTAGGTCTACTGTGGATGAATGAGACTGTCTACAAAAGGGTTCCAGTGCTCACCAAAAGCTGTTTGTAAATACGAAGTATTACATATTATCTTTCCTAAGGTTGTGAGAACCTAGAAGAACTGCCTTTGATTAATGCTAGAAAACAGCTCTTATGAGACATAAAGTTCATTTAATAATCCCACAAATGCTTACGAGCAACTATTCTATACCAGGCAGTTTTCTAGCTTTTTGGAAATAGAGTGGTGAACAAAATAGATGAACATCTCTGCCTTCATAGAACTTAGATTCTAGCTGGGCACAGTGGCTCACGCCTGTAATCCCAGCACTTTGGCTGAGGCAGGTGGATTACTTGAGCTCAGGAGTTCAAGACCAGCCTGGGCAACATGTTGAAATCACATCTCTACCAAAAATACAAGATATTAGCCAGGCGTGGTGATGTGTGTCTGTGGTCCCAGCTACTCATAAGACTGGGGTGAGAGGATCACTTGAACCTGGGAGGTGGAGTTTGCAGTGAGCTAAGATCGTGCAACTGCACTCCAGCCTGGGTGACCAAGTGAGACTCCATCTCAAAAACAAAAAAAAAACAACTCAGATTCTAGTTGGGGAGACATATACTAAATAAGATAACACAAATAAAGGGCAGTGTATAGTGAATTCAGTAGGGACAAATGCTGGGTAGAAAAAACTAAGCAGGGGAAGAAGACAGGAAGTGTCAGGAGTAGTACTGTGGCTTTATTATTATAAATTGTTTCCTTTTAAAAACGATGTGTATTATGCATTAAAGCATTGCTCTGAGAAGGGGTCCTCTGACTTCTCCAGACTGCCAAAGGGACCCTGGCATTGAAAGGGTTAAGGAGGCTGGGCGCAGTGGCTCACACCTGTAATCCCAGCACTTTGGGAGGCCTAGGCGGATAGATCACTTGAGGTCAGGAGTTTGAAGCCAGCCTAGCCAACATGGTGAAATCGCGTCTCTCCTAAAAATACAAACATTAGCTGGGCATGGTGGCGGGCACCTGTAATCCCAGCTACTCAGGAGGCTGAGTCAGGAGAATCGCTTGAACCCAGGAGGAGAGGTTGCAGTGAGCCGAGATCGCACCACTGCACTCTAGACTGGGCAATAAGAGGAAAACTCCATCTCAAAAAAAAAAAAAAGAGAAAAGAAAGAAAAAGAAAAGGTTAAGGACCCCTCATTAGAGTTACAAGACCAGCCCTCAACATGTGATTAAAAGATGTTTGTTATGGCCGGGCGTGGTGGCCCATGCCTGTAATCCCAGCACTTTGGGAGGCCGAGGCAGGCGGATCACCTGAGGTCGGGAGTTCGCGACCAGCCTGACCAACATGGAGAAACCCCATCTCTACTAAAAATACAAAATTAGCTGGGCGTAGTGGTGCATGCCTGTAATTCCAGCTACTTGGGAGGCTGAGGCAGGAGAATTGCTTGAACCCAGGAGGTGAGGTTGCAGTGAGCTGAGATTGCGCCATTGCACTCCAGCCTGGGCAACAAGAGTGAAATGCCATCTCAAAAAAAAAGAAAAAAAAAAGATGTTTGTTTCCTCTTTGATGCTTTATGTGATAATGATGCGGTAGACTTTCCACATATCTCCCTATTATATCTGGTAATTGTGGCTTTAAATTATTTGAAGCTGTCATTCACTTTTGAGACTAGTGTTTGTAGGATGTTTTTTCCATTTGTGTTCTGTAGAACCCCAGGGTACCCTGAAGCCTTTTTGGCACATGTGGAGGTCATTTTAAACGTATGTTTGGATTATTCATCTACGTTAGTCTAAACAAGTAATCAGATGCCTGGCTTTGAGGTAGGTATAAGTAAAGAGAATAGACTAAGGGGTTGGTGCATATTTATGGAACATAAACAGCATAGATGGTTAACAGATGCTACACACAGGTGAACCACTGATTTAACCTGTTATGTGTATGCCATTGAGCCACTATCAAGACCTTGAGCTGCTACCTAGTGTCTGTATAAAGATAAGAATTTCCAGCCAGGGGCCGGGTGCTGTGGCTCATGCCTATAATTCGGGCACTTTGGGAGGCTGAGGCAGTAGGATTGCTTGAGCCCAGGAGCTCAAGACCACCCTAGGCAACATAAGGAGACCTTGTCTCTGCAAAAAATGAAAATATCAGCCAGATGTGGTTGTGTGCACTGGTAGTCCCAGCTCCTTGGGAGGCTGAGGTGGGAGGATCACTTGAGCCTGGGAAGTCAAGGCTGCAGTGGGCCATGATTGTGCCACTGTACTCCAGCCTGAGTGACAGAGTGAGATCTTGTCTCTAAAATATAAATAAATAAAAAGGATATTTTCTAGGCCAGGCGTGGTAGCTCACGCCTGTAATCCCAGCACTTTGGGAGGCTGAAGTGGACCGATCACCTGAGCTCAGGAGTTTAAGACCAGCCTGGGCTTAGGCAACATGGCGAAACCCCATGTCTACAAAAAAAAAAAAAAAAAAAAAGAAAAAGAAAAAGAAAAAGAAAAAAAGATATTCTGAGCTTATTTTCTCGTTATTTCCTTCTCTCCCTTCCCAAATATTTTTTTGAGCATCTGTGTCAGCTAGGAATACAGAAACTAAAAAACGTTGCTTGCCCTTGTGACTGGGGAGATATAGACAATTGAATAATCAACCACAACATGTTATAGTAAGTGCTAAGATAAAGATAGGCACAAGTGTCAGGGAAAACACAGAAGTGGGACGCCTGAGCTGAGTGGGAGTAGGGGTGGCCCAAGAAGGCTTCCTGAACCAGTGGCACCAGATGGACAAGGGAGAGGCCCCCTGCTCCCTGCTTGTCCTCTGCTCTCTTCTGACCGGTAGCGTTAATACTTCTTTGGTTTAATGCAGGATCACCAGACTCTGTGGCCCACGACCTGTTTTTGTGTAGCCCATAAGACATACCTTTCTAAGTACTATAGCTGAAAAACATCAAAAGAGTAGTAATATTTTGTGACATGTGAAAATTATATGAAATTCAAATTTCTGTCTGTAAACCTCACTGGAACACAGCCATGCTCATTCGTTTGTATATGGTCTGTGGCTGCTTTCTCCCTACAATGGTAGAATTGAACAGTTGCATCAGAGACCTTATGGCCTGCTAGGCCAGAAATGTTAAGCCCTTTACAGAGAAAGCTTGCTGGCTCCTGTTTAATGCTTTAACTGCCCTACTGAAAGGCAGGAGGCTGAAAAAATGATGGTAGTCAAAAGGAATGCATGAAATCCTGTTATATTCTGTTAGCTGGTTGCAAGTAGTACACAGGATATATTTGAGACATCTCTTTTCCTATCTCCCACCAAAGCATAATTCAGGCGGATCTCAGTGCACAGGCACAGGCATTTGCCTCATTCTTGTTTTGTCTGTTTTGAATTTAGTTATGGGAATATTTTAATATCTCTCAAAAATAGGGTATCTGGTATGAGTCAGAATGATTATAGAACATGCTTGCCTGGAGAATAGGAAATGCGGGATCCACTCCTGGTGTGCTGTTAGCTGAAGGACGTCAGAACTGTCCTTTAACCTCCCTTCAGGTCTCTAAATGGTAGGATTGTTTGGGGATTACACTAGATCATCTCTAGGCACCGTTCAGCTCAGTAGAGACATTGCTGCATGGTGGAAGGAGTGACCTCGGTGTGAATCCTGGTTCTGTCCCTTTCTGCCCAGGAGACCTTGAGCAGCTTATCTAAATGCTGTGTGCCTTTGTTAGCTCATCTGAAAATGTGGCTGTAAGAATGACCTCATGAGAATGGACCGAGATCGTATTCTTAAAACTGTGAAAATTATGTCTGTGAACTCTTTTTTTTTTTTTTTGAGACAGAGTCTCGCTCTGTTGCCCAGGCTGGAGTGCAGTGGCACGATCTCGGCTCACTGCAACCTCTGCCCCCTGTGTGCCACCACTCTTGGCTAATTTTTGTATTTTTAGTAGAGATGGGGTTTCACCATATTGGCCAGGCTGTTCTTGAACTCCTGACCTCAAGTGATCCACCTGTCTTGGCCTCCCAAAGTGCTAGGGTTACAGGCGTGAGCCACTGGACCCAGCCTGAATACTAATTATATACTTCATTTTAATCAAACTTAATTTGTGAAATAGCTGGATTTAGGATTTGCTTAATGAAAGAGATATGACGTTCCTTTAAAAGCCAGCTTTTCTACTAGAATCAACATTATTTGAATTACATGCAATTATATGAGATCATATCAATGCATAGGAAGCTAGACATGTATTAGATTGTGGTTAAGGGCATACGCTTTGGAGCCATATAATATAGCTGTGGTTCAAAGCCTGGCTTTGCCATTTACTTACTAGCTGTGTATGATCTTGGTCTTCCATTTCCTCCTGGGAATGATAATAATACTTGCTGTGAAGATTAAATGAAATTACCCATGTGAAATGCTTAGCATGGTACCTAAGTAGTGCCACTCTAAAGTTTCATGGCCTCCTACTCTCTGGACACATACCTATCCTCTGTCTGCTAGAACTCCTCACTTCTCTGTTCTCCTAACTTACTTATCCTTCAGAGCCCAGTTCAAGGGACGTCTTCATGAAGTCCCACTCGCCCCAGCCCTGTGCTTCCACAGGGCCTGTGCACGCCTCTCTCTGCTTCCCACTGTGTGCGGGCCCTACCTCCTCCTTTTATTGTGCTTCACTTTCTTGTGCTTCACAGATGCTGCATTTTTTACAGATTGAAGATTTGTGGCAACCCAACGTTGAGTAAGTCTGTCGGCACTATTTTTCTAATAGCATGTGCTTACTTTGTATCTCTGTGTCACATTTTGGTAATTCTTGCAGTATTTAAAATTTTTTTATTATTGTATTGGTTACGGTGATCAGTGATCTTTGATGCTGCTGTCGTGATTGTTTTGGGGTGCCATGAAACACATCCATGCGAGACGCTAGACTTAATTGATAATGTTGGCATGTGCTCTGACTGCCCCACTGACTGGCCATTCCCCCATCTCTCTTCCTCTCCTCAGGCCTCCCTATTTCATGAGATACAGTATTGAAATTAGGTCAATTAATAACCCTACAATGGCTTTTAAATGTTCAAGTGAAAGGAAGAGTTACGTGTCTCTCACTTTAAATCAAAAGCTAGGAATGATTAAGCTTAGTAAGGAAGGAATATTGAAAGCCAAGACAGGCTAAAAACCAGGCGTCTTGCAGCAGTTAACCAAGTTGTGAATGTAAAAGAAAAGTTCCTGAAGGAAATTAAAAGTGCTACTCCAGTGAACTCCGGAATGCTAAGAAAGCAAAACAACCTTATTGCTGATGTGGAGAAAGTTTCAGTGATCTGGACAGAAGATCAAACCAGCCACAACATTCCCTTAAGCCTAAGCTTGATTCAGTGCAAGATCCTGACTCTCTTCAATTTTATGAAGGCTCAGAGAGGTGAGGAAGCTGCAGGAGAAAAGTTTGAAGCTAGCAGAGGTTGGTTCATGAGTTTTAAGTAAAAAAGCAACATAAAAATGCAGGGTGAAGCAGCAAGTGCTGATGCAGAAGCTGTAGCAAGTAATCCAGAAGATATAGCTAAGGTGGCTAGATGATGAAATGAAGGTGGCTACACTAAACAACAGATTTTCAGTGGAGATGATAGAGTGCTCTGTTGGAAGAAGATGCCATCTAGGACTTTCATAGCTAGAGAGGAGAAGTTAGTGTCTGGCTTCAACATTTCAGAGGACAGGCTGACTCTCTTGTTAGGGGTGAATGCAGCTGGTGACTTTAAGTTGAAGCCAATGCTCATTGACCATTCTGAAAATTCTAGAGCCCTTAAAAATTATGCTCAATCTACTCTGCCTGTGCTCTATAAATGGAACAAAAAAGCCTGGATGACAGCATATCTATTTAGAGCATGGTTTACTGAATATTTTAAGCCCACTGTTGAGACCTGCTCAGAAGAAAAGATTCCTTTCAAAATATTACTGCTCATTGACAGTGCACCTGGTCACCCAAAATTCAGATGGAGATGTACAAAGAAATTAATGTTGTTTTCATGCCTGTTAACCACAACATCCATGCCGCAGCCCATGGATAAAGGAATATTTTCAATTTTCAAGTGTTATTAGTTAAGAAACATTTTGTAAGGTTATAGCTGCCATAGGTAGTGATTCCTTTGATGGATCTGGGCAAAGTAAATTTAAAACCTTCTGGAAGGGATTCACCATTTTAGATGCCATTAAGAACATTTGTGGTTCATGGGAGGAGGTCAAAGTATCAACATCAACAGGAGTTTGAAAGAAGTCGATTTCGACTCATGGATGATTTCAAGGTGCTCACGACTTCAGTGGAGGAAATAACTGCAAAGGTGGGGGAAATGGCAAGAGAACTAGAATTAGAAGTGGGGTCTGAGGATATGACTGAATTGCTGTAATCTCGAGATAAAATTTGAACAGATGAGCAGTTGTTTCTTGTGGATGAGCAGAGAAAGTGGTTTCTTGAGATGGGACCTACTCCTGGTAAAGATGCTGTGAACACTGTTGAAATGATAATGTATACAATAATTTATAACAATAACTATGTATTACATAAACTTAGTGATAAAGCAGCAGTAAGGTTTGAGAGAACTGAATCCAATTTTGCGAGAAATTCTGCTGTGGGTAGCATGCTATCAAACGTATTGCATACTTTAGAGAAATCTTTAATGAAAGGAAGAGTCAGTGTGACAAACTTCATTGTCTTATTTTAAGAAATTGCCACAGATACCCCAACCTTTAGCAGTCACCATCCTGATCAGTCAGCAGCCATCAACATTGAGGCAAGACCCTCCACCAGGAGAAAGATTGCAACTTGCAGAGGGCTCAGAAAATTGTTAGCTTTTTTTTTTTTTTTTTTTTAATGAGACGGAGTCTTGCTTGGTTGCCCGGGCTGGAGTGCAGTAGCATGGTCTTGGCTCACTGCAACCTCCGCCTTCTGGGTTCAAGCAATTCTCCTGTCTCAGCCTCCCAAGTAGCTAGGATTATAGGCACGTGCCACCATGTCCAGCTAATTTTTGTATTTTTAGTAGAAACAGGGTTTTGCCATGTTGGCCAGGCTGGTCTTGAACTCCTGACCTAAGGTGATCCACCTGCCTCGGCCTCCCAAAGTGCTGGGATTATAGGCGTGAGCCACCACGCCTGGCTCAATAAGCCATTTTTATTTTTTTATTTTATTTATTTATTTATTTATTTATTTATTTGGGACAGAGTTTCGCTCTGTCGCCCAGGCTAGAGTGCTGTGGCGTGATCTCGGCTCACTGCAAGCTCCGCCTACCGGGTTCATGCCATTCTCCTGCCTCAGCCTCCCAAGTAGCTGGGACTATAGGCGCCTGCCACCGCGCCCGGCTAATTTTTGTTGTTTTTAGTAGAGGTGGGGTTTCACCGTGTTAGCCAGGATGGTCTCGATCTCCTGACCTCGTGATCCACCCACCTCAGCCCCCCAAAGTGCTGGGATTACAGGCGTGAGCCACCGCACCCAGCCCATTTTTAAATTAAAGTATATACTTTGTTTTTTTTTTTTTTAAGACAATGCTATTGCACAGTTGATAGACTACTGTATAGTGTAAACATAACTTTTATATGCACCGGGAAATAAATAATTTCATGTGACTTGCGTTATTGCAGTGGTCTGGAACTAAAGCCACAATATCTCCAAGGAACTGTTTACTTGCTGTCTCGCTATCAGACTGTGAGACTGTCAAGGGCAGGCATTCTGCGCAGCTTTGGCAATACCGTCTAGTTGTAAAAAAGACGGAACTGTTTCAGGCCATGGGCCTTCTAGTGGGAAGACAAATATTTAATCTCAAGTGTGCAAAATGCTGTCATAGAACAGGAGTGCAGTGGAGCATAATAGGAGCTCTGGACCTTGTCTGAACACATCAAAGAAGCCTTTTTTCTAAGGAGTGATTGTTTAAGTTGAAACCTGAAGGATGTGTGGGAATTAGCTAAGTGAAGAGAAGGAAGAGTTCCAGGCAGAGAAAACTGTGGACATAGTGGCTTTGGGCAAGTTACTCAGCTTCTTCTCTGCTTCAGTGTCTTCATCTATAAAATGGGAATAATATAACCTAGAGTTATATAGTTAGGGTTGTTGTGATCATAAAGACAGTATTTTAAGTCATCATCTTCTAATATTTCTGAAGTGGGGCATAATTGGTTCATTCAGGATAACTTCTGGGTCCACGTTTATGTATTGAATGGCTAAATGTATGGATCTGCTTACTGCACTTTAACCTTGTTCTTTACCTGCTCTGAAGCCTTTCTTGCATTTTAATGACAAGAACGGTCTATTTTGCCTTTCAGTGAGTTTGTTAATTATGGAGATCAAACTCTGCCTTTCATTACTGCATAAGTCTCATGGTGTGTCAGATATCTTAGGTCAGTGTGTGTCATCAGTTAGAATGCTTTCACCTTCAAGAAACAGAAAAGCCAGCTCAATGACTTAAACACACAGATGTTTATCATTTCAGAAAACAAAAGTCTGGGGCAAGGGTGAGTCCAGTGCTGGTTAACTGAGCAGCCTGGCAAAGGCATCAAGGAGCCAAGTTCATTTTGCCCTCCTGCTTTGTCATCCTCAGTACAGGCTTGCCCGCTGGCTCCCCATGGTCTCAGGTGGCCTGTCGCAGTTCCAGGTGCCACAGGGAGACACCAGAACATCCCATTGAGGAGGAGGAACTGTTTCTTTCCATGTCTGTCTCTTTATTGATGAACATTTGGGTGGCTTCCACCTTTTGTCCATTGTGAATAATGCTGCTTATGAACATTGGTGAACAATAAATTCTTTTTAAAAATACAGCATCTGGGGGCTAAGCTATGAGGATGCAGAGGCATAAGAATGATACAATGGACTTTGGGGACTCGGGTGAAAGGGCAGGAGGCAGGTGAGGGATAAAATACTGCAAATTGGGTACAGTGTATACTGCTTGGGTGTTGGGTGCACCAAAATCTCAAAAACCTATGGAAATAAAAAATTAAAGTACCACATCAATTAATGCATAGACCAAATCTTATTGCAATTAAATTTCTACTTTTAGCATCATTTGCTACAATGAAGTTCTAGTATTTGAAATATTTTGAGCCACTGACTTGCTGTTTAATGGGATTTGATCCCATAGTAAAGAAGATATAAACCAAGTAAGTCAAAAGGATCTTAGAAGCAATTTTATTCCATCCTCTATTTTGAAGATGTTCTGGATTCAGAGTGATTTTCCAGGGTCAGAGAGCTAAGTCATGTTAAATAATTCAAAGTGTATGAAAATACACATTACTCACAGATTCAAGTAGAGTAACCAGGGGTGTCTTTTGCCTCTAGTCTTACTCTAACCAGTGTCTAACTATGCCTGTGTAGATAAAATAAAATAGAAAACTGGGATAATTCAGGTATTCAAGTAATTGAAGAAAATCAGTCCTGTTTAAAATATCTGGGCAGGCCAGGCATGGTGGCTCATGCCTGTAATCCCAGCACTTTGGGAGGCTGAGGCAGGCAGATTACTTGAGGTCGGGAGTTCAAGACCAGCCTGGCCAACATGGTGAAACCTCGTCTCTACTAAAAATACAAAAATTAGTCATGCATGGCGGCGCATGCCTGTGATCCCAGCTATTCGGGAGGCTGAGGCAGGAGAATTGCTTGAGTCCAGGGAGCAGAGGTTACAGTGAGCCGAGATTGTACCATTGCACTCTAGCCTGGGTGACAGAGCAAGACTGTGCCTCAAAAAAAAAAAAAAAAAAGTGGGCAACTCTAATACTTATCTTTTAGGTATTTGCTTCAGTGGTCCACTTTATGTGTTAGTGTTCGACATTACTAGTGGGATTTTGCTTCTCATGCTCTATTTTCTGATTTCTATCACCAGTGGTTTCATAGTTGTATACAGTAATCTCTGGTTAGAGACAGAGGCAGTGGCCTGCTGGGGAACACACCAGACGGAAAGTGAGAGTTCCTTGTTTTGGGCTTTACTTTGCCCTTGACTTCCAGTAATCAGGGTGTTTCCTTGTTCTGAAACACGCTTGTGTTAGTCACAACAGGTTCACAACTGGCAGACAGGTAATCCCTGAACAAATAAATCCCAGTGGAACCAGAAAACTGGGTCTTGTTTTCCTTAATTGGAACCTGACTTAGAATCAGCTATTGAACTGGGAAACAAACAAAAAATAAGTGTTAGCCATTAGAAAATGAATTTAAATTACTGGTCTGTCCCTATTTAGAATTTCTTGCAATCATTTCCACTGTATGTAACACTGAAATCCTTTGTGGTTGTCTGCTGCAAAAATGAATCTTTGACCCAGCAACTTTAAATGCTTTTGACACCGTTGGGAATTTTGAGAATTGTTAATTTAATCTGCACTTGTCCTAGGTGGGGGTGGGGATGAGGGAGAAGTGATGTCCTTTTGCATTGGCAGTTATGCTGTTTGTAAGCAGAGGCTTATGCTTCTGGAACTTATGTTTACTAGGGAGTGATTATTAGCATAATAAGTGTCATATTCTAGCTTTTATTTCTGGAGGCAGTAAAGAGCCAGCCAAGCAGAGAGAAGAGTGGGAGGTGACTGGCAGCAAGGGCCTCGTCGCTATTAGTGCAACACTGCTGCGGGTGGAGGAGCGTTTCATCAAAGCAGGAAGAAGGGGAGGCCTTTTCTGCCTATGACTCCAACTTCCCTGCATGCCTCATCTTTGCAGGCCTTCAGTGAGGTTAGGATGTAAACGACTTTCTTTTCTTTCCCATCCCAAGCTCATCGTGGGTTCTCTCTAACTGATTCTTGTTCTCTTAGTAATTATTTAGCTGTCAAGCAGGGACTTGTCCTGACAAGGAGAACGGGAAGGCCCTCTGGTTCCTGTCTACACAATGTCTGTAGTCCCTTCTCTCAAAGACTCAGTGTTGAGACTCACATGTCTCCCCGAAGGGAAGGAGGAGGCATTCAAGTAGAAACACATTTACGTCAACAGGTTTTCTGAACCCCCGGTGAATTTTGAGTTCTTAGTGCAACCTTCCCCTGCTTCACCGTTCCTGTTTCTTCTCTGTGCCTCTGTTTTCCGGTTGGGGAAGTGGAAAGGATCCTGACTCTGGAGGAAAGTGGAGAAGAACCAGTGGGCCCGACTGCATCAAGGGCCTCCCCTTAGCAGAGAACCGCCTGGTCCTCCTCACTCACATGTGCTGTCTGTGTGCAGGGTGCTCATGGGAGATGTTGAAGAGGTGTAAGAAGGCTTCTTCTCTGTGTAACTGGGGAGCAAGACATGCACACAAAGACAAGTGCATCAGGGTACGTTCAGTGTGTAACTTAAAATAAGCGACAGACATAGTGTGGTGGGCAGAACTGTGTGTATTTCAGACAGCGGCTCAAGGACTGCTTGTCTCTTTGTAGGAACACTGTAGGCCAGAATCAGTCTGTTAAATGGGAGTTGATGTCCTGTGACCCTTTTCTAGATTAAATGGTCCTAATACTCTACAATAAATGCTTTTGTTTTTAGTTACTTGAGGAAAAAGATGGTATTTTTCAAAAAGTGAGACAGAAAAAGGCATATGGGACATTGTATGTATGTCCTGGTATGTGTGCACACCACCACCTGTGAAGCAGCCTTGCTGCTAAAGTAGACCCCGAGTTTGATAAAATGCCTAGATCTTACTGTGTATTTATAGGAAATACGAGGGATGGAGAAACATTGTAAATGGCTTTTTGGGGATAGAATCAGCAAATTCCAAACTGCATTATAGGATAAACAGAACAGTTTTTTCAACAAATAAATCATAAGGGGAAAAGGTGAGAAAAAAGCCTCTATAGATAAAAAGAGATTGAAGAGATGAATGAACCAATAGTCATATATGATTGATTCAGACAAAATGAAGAAAATGTGAGGCAATCTGGGAAATGTGGACACTGACTGATTATTTGATGGTATTAATGGTATTAAGAAGTTTATTTTATAAAACAAACCAAAAAAGACAAGAGGAAATTTATTTTATATTGAATATTGACAACAAATAATTAAATTTAAAAAATTTGTTAGTTAAGTGTGAAAATTGTGGATACGTTTTAAAAGAATATCCTTTAAAGAGACATACATATTGAAATATTTACATATGAAAAGAAATGCTGTCTGTGATTTGCTTCAGAATAGCCCAGGCAAGGGAGTAGGTGGGAGAATCACCGACACAGGACTGGTTATGCATTAAACATCGTTGAAGCTGGGTGTTGGGCAAACTAGGCTCATTCTACTGTTCTACTGTGTATATGTTTGAAAATTTTAGAATTAAAATTTAAAATTTAACAAGTGAGTGAGGGCTGGGCACAGTGGCTCATGCCTGTAATCCCAGCACTTTGGGAGGCTGAGGAGGGTGGATCACCTGAGGTTAGGAGTTCGAGACCAGCCTGGCCAACATGGGGAAACCCCGTCTGTACTAAAATTACAAAAATTAGCCAGGCGTAGTGACATGCGCCTGTAATCTCAGCTACTTAAGAGGCTGAGGCAGGAGAATCACTTGAACCCGTGAGGCGGAGGTTGCAGTGAGCCGAGATCGTGCCACTGCACTCCATCCTGGGCAACAGAGCCGGACTCCATCTCAAAAAAAAAAAAAATGTGAGTGAGATATCTTGACAAAAGACGGAGTAGTGGTTGCCTGGAGCCTGGGTAAAGGGGTGGCGTGGCTGCAGAGGGGCACAAGGGATCTTTTGGGGTGATGGGAATGATCTGCGTCTTGGCTATGATGGTGATTTCATGGGTATGTACATTTAAACTAATCAAACTGTTCATTTAAATGTGTGTATTTTATTGTATGTAAATTATACTGTAATGTCAATTTAAAAATTGATTAAAGTTAGTAAGAAGGGGCCAGGTGTGGTGGCTCATGCCTGTAATCCCAGCACTTGGGGAGGCCGAGGTGGACAGATCACCTGAAGTCAGGAGTTCAAAACCAGCCTGACCAAGATGGTGAAACCCTGTCTCTACTGAAAATACAAAAATTAGCCAGGTGTGGTGGCGTGCACTTGTAATCCCAGCTACTTAGGAAGTTGAGGCAGGAGAATCACTTGTACCTGGAAGGTGGAGATGGCGGTGAGCTGAGATCGCACCACTGCACTCCAGGCTGGGTGACAGAGCAAGACTCCATATCAAAAAAAAAAAAAAGGGGTTAAAAAATATTATTATTATTATTATTATTATTATTATTAAAATAGAGACGGGGCCTAACTATATTGCCCAGGCTGGTCTCGAACTCCTGGGCTCAAGTGATCCACCCTCAGCCTCCCAAAGTGTTGGGATAATGGTGTGAGCCACTGTGCTTGGCCAGTAAGAAGGGTTTTTGTGTATTATACACATAGTGTGGAATCAGTAGTGTCAGAAGTGTGAGGCACCCAGCACTGCCAGGCAGCAGGGATTACCTGGCTTGTGCTGCATCTTTATTTTTCCCTTCACCTCAAGTTAACTTTATCGTTCATATTTCTGATTTTGCAGTAGTGTCTCTAATTTCTCCTTGCAGCTGTAGAGTCAGCTTGAATTTTGTGATGTTTGTCCATGTGTCTGCCATCCAAAAGGACATGCATTTTTATGCTAGAATAAATGATGTTAGGAGGACATCTACCCATTTATGATAATTCTTTAAACATTCAATTGGCTACATTATAATAGTCAAGCGCTAAGGGTACACCTGAGCTGAAAACAATTCAGCTGGATTATAATTTTGATTTATTTTCCATCCAGTCTACCAACCAACCAACCAGTCAGCCAGTCAGCATTTATTGAATGTATTCTTTGCACCATCCCCCGAGTTGGGTTTTGGGTGCATGAGGATGAATATGATACAGTCCTGCCCTTAAGGATGTAACTTTCAGGGTGAGAAGATAGCTGTGTATAATTTCAGCAGCATGACAAATGCCATGGTCAAAGTGGGTGCAAGATGCAATATAGTAGGCCGCATTTATACATATTGGCCTCCTCCCTCCCTCCCCTCTAGCCCCCTTCCTTACCTGGTAAGTCAAATGAACCAAATGTCAAACAGTTTGGAAAGGAGAGTTGAAGCAGAAGGAAACTTCCTTCTGCCCCTTTGAATTTGTTACTTTTTCTTCCAAATAAAAATGTGTTATTTTTACAATACCATTATATTGACATTGCAAGGGTCCCTGGTGTTTTTATTGTTTTCTGTTGTCACTTTGTATCTCTTCTCCCATTCCCATCCCACTCCCATTAGCATCTTCTCTGATGTGTTTAATATGTATCCTTGGATATATATGTATTCTTACATGGTGTTTTCTGTAAATTTATATAAATAGTATTACATGATAATTCTCATTCTGATCCTTTCTTCATTTAAAACTATGTTTTTCAGTTCTGTTGGTGTTGTGTTTATATGGTGCTTTTAGCCACTGCATTGTATTTTTATTGCTCTGTCTACTGCGTTTTATTTGCCTGTTCCCCTAAGTGACAGACACCTTATTTGTTCTCCCTGTACCACAAACAATGCTCTGTGGGTATAGTGGCTCACACTTATAGTCTCAGAACTCTGGGGAGGCTGAGGCAGAAGGATCGCTTGAGCCCAGGAGTTCGAGACCAACCCGGGCAATGTGACAAAAACCTCATCTCTGCCAGAAATTAAAAACTTAGTTGAGCACAGTGGCATGTGCCTGTGGTCCCAGCTACTTGAGAGACTGGGGTGGGAGGATCGCTTGAGCCCAGGACGTTCAGGCTGCAGTGAGCCTTGATTGTGCCACCACTGCACTCCAGCCTGGGCAACAGAGTGAGACTGTCTCAAAAAATAAAAGATAAAACTAAATAAATTAATAAGAAAATCCTCATATATGTCTTCTTACGAACTTGTACAAGAGTTTCTCTGGCTAAATACCAAGAAGTATCATTGTTGGGTCACAGAGTATAATCATATTTAATTTCACTAAGTAATGCATGATTGCTTAATTTGTATTTCCACTACTAAGTGCAGTCCTTAGTATTTGACTTTAAAACTTTTGTGAGTTTGGCAGGTTTCACATGTTATTAATATCTTTTTAAACTCACATTTCTCTGATTACTAATGAGCATGGCTAGATTTCTGTATATACTGGGTAGTCTTTGGATTTTCCTTTTATGAATGACCTGGTCATATCATTTTCCCATTTTTCCAGTAGAGTTTCTTATATATTGTAGCTATTAATCCTAAGGCAGTTATAAATGTTTCAGATGTCTTCTTCTGTCCCTCATCTACCTGCTAACTTTGTTTGTGGTGTCCTTTATTCAGCAGAAATCTTTTGTTTTAATTTAGACATTTCCTTTGGTTTTTCCATTTATAAAGATTTGTGCTTTTTGATGTCTTACTTAAGAAATCTTTTCTGGGCCAGGCGTGGTGGCTCATGACTGTAATCCCAGCACTTTGGGAGGCCAAGGTGGAAGGATTGCTTGAAGCCAGGAGTTCGAGACCAGCCTGGGCAACGTAGCAAGACTCCATCTCTATGTAAAAAAAAGGCATTATCCTGTATTGTCTTCTAATTAGGTTTATATGTGTCTCAAATTTACATCTCCAGTTTGATTTTTTCTCTGATCTCTAAATTTGTATACTCACTGTCTACCTGATAGCCCCACCTAAATATCTAACAGATATCTCAAACTTAGCATTGCTAAAACTTATTTTATCCCTTCCTCATTAAAAAGAAAAAAATCTGTTCCTCTCCCAATCTTTATTCATCTAAGTACACTTGTCCCTTGGTATCTCTGGGGGATTGGTTCCACGAGCAGCCCTCCACAATGGATACTGATATAGGTTAGCTGTGTGTCCCCACTCAAATCTCATCTTGAATTGTAATCCCTGAGTTTGTTAAGGGAGGAACCTGATGGCAAGTGACTGGATTATGGGGGCGGTTTCTTCCATGCTGTTCTTGTGACAGTGAATGAATTCTCACAAGATCTGATGGTTTTATAAATGGTGCTTTTTTCCTGCGCTCTCACACACCTCTCTCTCCTGCCACCATGTGAGACAGTCCATGCTTGCTTCCCCTTCACGATGATTGTGAGTTTCCTGAGGCCTCCCCTACCTTGTGGAACTGAGAGTCAGTTAAAACCCTTTCCTTTATAAATTACCCAGTCTCATGTAGTATCTTTATAGCAGTGTGAAAACGGATTAATACAGATACCAAAATCCACAGATGCTTAAGTTCCTTATATAGTGACACTGTATTTGCATATAACCTACACACATCCTCCCTCGTACTTTAATCTCTTGAATACTTATAATAGTTAATACAATGTAAATGCTATGTAAATTGTTGTTATACTGTATTATTTAGGGAATAAACAAGAAAAAAAAAGTCTGTACATGTTCAGTATAGATGCAACCAGCCTTTTTTTCCCCCTAAATATACATATAGGTACATATTTCTTGAGATGGAGTTTCACTCTCTTGCCCAGGCTAGAGTGCAGTGGTGGGATCTCTGCTCACTGCAACCTCCGCCTCCCAGGTTCAAGCAATTCTCATGCCTTAGTCTGCTGATTAGCTGGGATTACAGGCACACGCCACCACGCCCAGCTAATTTTGTATTTTTAGTAGAGACGGAGTTTCACCATGTTGGCCAGGCTGGTCTCGAACTCGTGACCTCAAGTGATCTCCCTGCCTTGGCCTCCCAAAGTGCTGGGATTACAGAAGTGAGCCATGGCACCTGGCTTTTTTCCTAAATATTTTTGATCCATGGATATGGAACCTGTGGGTACAGAGGGCCGACTGTAAATGGTGCTGCCTTCCACCCTGTTGCTCAAGCCAAAAACCCCGGAGTCATCTTTGCTTCTTTTTCATGCTCTGCGTGTGCAATCTATCAGCAAGTTCTATACATTCTGACTCCAGAAAATTTCTGGAATCTGTCCTGGGCACTTTATGGCCTCCTGCTGCTACTCTAACCCATGTCACCTGTCTTCGTATAGCCATTATTACTCTGCTTTGCAGAGTTTATTTGTTGCATTTATTCATTAAAGACTCTCACCTCAGCTTTATAGCTAGCTTTGCAAGATAGAGCACTAGGTCTGGCTAGCCATATGCTGCCAGATGGAGGAGCTGAGTTTCTTTCCTATGTTCTGCTCCTTGGCTTCACTAGTGGCTGCTGGAGGCATCACTGTGCACAGATGCTTGGGGCAAAGGATCTTGCCAACCTCGATGCAGGTCACTGGAACAGCTGATAATGTCCGTGGTTTATAACCTGATGTAGATCCAGAGATGTCATTGAAAGATTTTTGCCTGCCAGCAGGTCTGAGTCTGAAGACCATGCCCAGGCTGGGGTGGCGCTATCATAGCTCACTGCAGCCTCCGATTCCTGTGTTCAAGCTGTCCTCCAGGGTAGCAGGAACTATAGGCACACACCACTACACCCAGCTAACTTTTCAATTTTTTTGTAGAGATGGAGTTCCACATCTGTCGGTCAGACTGGTCTGAAACTTCTGGCCTCAAGCGATCCTCCTATCTCAACCCCCCAAAGTGCTGGGATTACAGGTGTGAGCCACTGTGCCCAGCCAGACTTTTTTGTTAAATGTACCTTAAAGCAATGCTTTCTTCTTTTTTTTCCCATCACAAATTTAATTATTTATAAAAATATCTAATGGAAAGAAACTGGATTAGCAAGCCAGACAGATACTTGTCCTGGCTAAGTGTGATACTGGGCAAGTTGTTGACTTCCTTCTTCAGATGCCTGTGATACATACCCCATGTTTATTCTAATTTCTTAAAGATATGAGAACCTAGCTCTAACATAAGCATGAAATGCCTATTCCTGAGGCATTGATCACATTGTCATTGTTCCAGGTTCCTCTCTGTGCTCCCTGAAATCCCCATTAGCGTAATTCCCCACCATCCCCTTGTGCGGAGTCCACTGCCCCACTGTGCTGCTGCCCTCGACTGTTGTGAGGCCGGCTGAGTTTCAGTAACAGGGACTCGGTGATTAAATTTCTTTTTCTTTTTCTTTTTTTTTTCTTTTTTTTTTTGAGACGGAGTCTCGCTCTGTCCCCCAAGCTGGAGTGCAGTGGAGCAATCTCGCTCGGCTCACTGCAACCTCTGCCTCCCGGGTTCAAGTGATTCTTGTGCCTCAGCCTCCCTAGTAGCTGGGACCTACAGGTGCCTGCCACTACACCTGGCTAGGTGATGAAATTTCTTCAGCTTTCTCTGGCCCTCCCTACTTCTAGGATCCAAATGACACGCTACGTATCGTTGCCATTTCTGATTTGGATGTACAAATATAGGGACAGATGGGTTTGTGTTTGTTTTTGATGTATTTTTTTTCTTTCTTAATCTGGCTGTAAAAGCATTTCCAGTGGCTTATAGTTTAGTATGTGTTCCCAAAGTGGGAGCAGCCTATACATATGAAAGTCCAGTTGGGTAGGGCTCCCTGTACCCTGGCGCCAGGGCGTTGTTCTGACCGATGGTGCCCCCTGATGGCCAGTGTAGAAACTTGGTCATGGTGTCATCTTTTTCTCACTATCACTGGGGATTCCCTTCACTCCCCAGCAATTACTCACTTTTATTCTGTCTTGAATCTTAGATAATTATGCCGGAGATAATCCTTCTTATCTCCTCTTTGGGTTTCTTATTTCTTCCTTATTTATTGCTCTCTTACCTCAAAAATATCTTATTTCAGCCGAGTGCAGTGGCTCACGCCTGTAATCCCAGCATTTTGGGAGGCTGAGGCAGGTGGATCACCTGAGGTCAGGAGTTCGAGACCAGCCTGGCCATCATGGTGAAACCCTGTCTCTACTAAAAATACAAAAATTAGCCAGGTGTGGTGCTACTCCAGCTACTCGGGAGTCTGAGGCAGGAGGATGGCTTGAACCCGGGATGTGGAGGTTGCAGTGAGCTGAGGTCACATCGCTGCACTCCAGCCTGGGCAATAGAGATAGACTCCATCTCAAAAAAAAAAAAATCTTATTTCTTCTCACCACTCATTCTTTTCATTATATTTTGAACTAAAAGCTTGTCCTGGTAATGGCTAAAAAGTACTTAGTGGTGTGTCCATATCAAAAAGAAAGGAAGCCCTTGATTTTGAAGAGAAATTAGAAGCCACGCTAAGGACTCATGGTTGCCATCTTCACGAGCTCTGAGATAGGTAAGGCACGCCCTTCAGAATCTTTATGGGTTTTTGTTAGCTCCTCAGCTTTCTCCAACTAAAATTGCTTTGGCTTAAGCTTTAGAACTCAAGATAAATGAAAGTTCTTCATTTTAACTTTAGTTGATAAATTACTAGTATTACAGAGCGATTTTCTGTGTGGAAAACATGCCAGCACTGTCACCCAGACACACTGTGCACAGGTTCAGCATGTACCATGGCTGCCTGAGGCCTGCCCTCGTCCCTGCTGGCCTCCTCTCCTGCGCTTTTTTTTTTTTTTTTTGAGACAGAGCCTTGCTCTGTCACCCAGGCTAGAGTGCAGTGGTGCAATCTCAACTCAGTGCAACCTCCACCTCCTGGGTTCAAGCAATTCTTCTGTCTCAGCCTCCCGAGTAGCTGGGATTACAGGTGCCTACCACCATGCCTGGCTAATTTTTGTATTTTTAGTAGAGACGGGGTTTCACCATGTTGGCCAGGCTGGTCTTGAACTCCTGACCTCAGGTGATCCACCTGCCTTGGGCTTCTAGAATGCTGGTATTACAGACATGAGCCACAGCACCCAGCATAAAATGCAAATTCTGATTCAGTAGGTCTGGGGTAGGCCAAGATTTTGCCCCGTTTATTTATTTATTTATTGGACAGTATCACACTCTGTCACTCAGGCTAGAGTGCAGTGGCCTGATCATGGCTCACTGCAGCCTCAAACTCATGGACTGAAGTGATGCTCCTGCCTCAGCCTTCTTAGTAGATAGGACTGTAGACTTCTGCCACCATGCCCAGGTAATTAAAAAAATTTTTTTTATAGAGATGGGAGTCTTGCCATATTATCTGGGCTGGTATTGAAATCCTGTCCCCAAGCAACCACCCAAAGTGGGATTACAGGGTGAGCTATGGTGCCCAGACGGCTTTTGCATTTTTAATAAGTCCCCAGGCCATGCTGATGCTGATGGTCCATGGACTACCCTATACTTTGCAGGACCAAGACTAGGGTGAGTCAAGTGACATGCCCCACGAAGTGTGTGAGGAGGCACTTACTGTCTTGGCACTTGCACAAACCTGAGAGCAAGCACTTCTTTAAGTTTTGTACCCTGGGTCCCTTGCTTGCCTCACCCTAATCCCAGCCCTGATATTGTGTTTCTTATTATTGTTAGGCTTACTGCTGATGAGGCTACTAAATAGGACTCTTGAGAGGTGAGCTCTTGCTGTCTGCACTTTTTTTTTTTTTTCGAGACAAAGTCTTGCTCTGTCGCCCAAGCTGGAGTGCAGTGGCGCGATCTTGGCTCACTGCAACCTCCGCCTCCCGGGTTCAAGTGATTCTCCTGCCTCAGCCTCCCGAGTAGCTGGGACTACAGACATGCGCCACCACGCCCAGCTAATTTTTGTATTTTTAGTAGAGACGGGGTTTCACCATGTTGGCCAGGATGGTCTCGATATCTTGACCTCATGATCCGCCCGCCTCAGCCTCCCAAAGTGCTGGGATTACAGGCGTGAGCCACTGTGCCTGGCCGCTGTCTGTATTTTTAAACAGGTTCCCCAGGCGACCCTTAGGCACACCAAAGTTTGAGAACCACTGAAAAAGAGAAGTTCTGACTTTTAGGATTAATTTACAGCCTGTTATGAAACCAGTGCTTGCAACCTGAAAACATCATGCTACTGTTTACCTTTAGTTTTCATGATGTGCTTGAGATAGTGGTGGCTAAGCCCGAAATATATAAATTTTTAATTTTCATGTTTGTGGGTACATAGTGGGTGTATATATTTATGGGTTGCATAAGATGTTTTGATACAGGCAGGCAATGCATAATAATCACATGAGGGTAAGTGGGGTGTCCAACTCAAGCATTTATCCTTTGTGTTACAGACAATCCAGTTATACTTTTTAGTTACTTTAAAATGTATAATTAAATTATTTTGTACTATAGTCACCCTGTTGTGCTAGCAAATATTAGGTCTTATTCATGCTTTATAACTTTTTTTTAAATCCATTAGCCCTCCCCACTTCCCTCCCATCCACCCCCCTAACCCCACCACTACCCTTCCCAGCCTGTGGTAACCATCCTTCTACTCTTTGTCTCCATGAGTTTAATTGTATTAATTTTTAGCTCTCACAAGTAAGTGAGAACATGTGAAGTTTGTCTTTCTGTGCCTGGCTTATTTTATTTAACATAATGATCTAGTTCCATCCATGTTTCATCCATCCATCCAAAGGATCACATTCTTTTTTGTGGCCGAATAGTACTCCATTGTATATATATGTACTGCATTTATTTATCCATTCATCTGTTGATAGACACTTGCTTTCAAATCTTGCCTACTGTGAATAGTGCTGCAGTAAACATGGGAATGCAGAGACCTCTTTTCTATACTGATTTCCTTTATTTGGGGTATATACCTAGCAATGGGATTGCTGGATTGTAAGGTAGCTCTATTTTTAGTTTTGGAGGAACCTCCAAACTGTTCTCCATAGTGGTTGTAAAGTTGCAAATATTGACAGTAGTTACTCAAGTGGTGCCAAACTACAGGAGAAGGCCTACTTGTATTTGACAAAACCAACCTTTACCCACGTACTGAATCTGATAACGTGGCTTTTGCTCAAAATCCAACTCTGATGTGGTAAAAACCTTAATTGAAAGTGGACCATAGCTCAGTGCTTCTCAAACTCTAATGCGGGTAAGAATGTTCTGGGTGTCTCGTTAAAATGCAGATTCTGATTCAGCTGGCCTGGGGTGGGACCTATAAGTCTGCATTTCTGACAAGCTTTTAGAGGGTGCTGAAGCTTTAACTCTACAGCTGTGCTTGCAAACCGAGGAGATTTTTGACTGAGCTCTAGTTCGGAACTTTTTCCTAACATGTGAGAGTTTTGGTTAGGAATGTTTGGAGAAGTTATTCATGGATTTTACTTCAGCAGACAGGGAAAGATGCTTTGTATCCGCGTGACCTGCCTTGCCTACAAAAGCCAGTGATGGATTCCCAACCGTGGACCTCCCAGACTCAGGCATGACTTGTAACTTGTACTCTGCCGTCACGGTGCATGGCTGAGAGAGGGATGCCCACTGGGTAGAACTCTTTGTTTCGTTTTTTTAAATGTGTGAATAGGCAATACATTTACAAGGTTCAAAATTCAAAAGATATAGAAGGAGATACACAGCGAGTAGTGTCCTCCCCTTAATTCCCCATCCACTCAGTTCCCAATTTTCCTCACCCCTCCAACCCTGCCAAATTAGTAAAAGTACTTTATTAGTTTCTTGTGCATCTTTCCAACTATTTTTATGTAATACAAGCAAACATAAATTTATTTATATATAATTATATATAGTGTCTCTTTCTCACCTTAAAACAAATTAATGTTAACATACTATGGACATTGTTCTGCACCTTGATTTTGTTTTTTCATGAAAAAATTAATCTTGGAGATCTTTCCACATGTCCACATGAAGAGCTTTTTTTTTTGTTTTCTTTCTTATTGGTATCTTATTGTATGTATCTACCATACATATCGTGGTATCTTATTGTATGGATCTACCATAATTTAACTAGAAACTTATTTACTGATGGACTTCAGATTGTTTCCAATTTCTTGCTGTTAAAATGCAAAGAATAAATTCACATTTGTATATTTTATGTACATTACACATTTTGTTTTCTTTTATTCAGCAATGTTCTATTTTATGAAGTCTTAAAATTTTATGTATCTTGAACTTTTTGTATGTTTAATGAAATATTACTTTTATATCTTTAAGTTCTCCTTTGATGAGTTTGGAATGCTTTTTCACATTCCTAATGTTATTAACACAGAACAGATTAAATATATTTATATGCATTTTTCCTTTTTTTTCCCCAGAGACAGGGTCTCGCCGTGTGGCCCAGGCTAGAGTGCAGTGGTGCAATGAAAGCTCATTGTAGGCCAGGCACTGTTGCTCATCCCTGTAATCCCAGCAGTTTCAGATACCAAGGCGGGCAGATCACCTGAGATCAGGAGTTTGAGGCCAGCCTGACCAACATGGTAGAACCCCATCTCTACTAAAAATATAAAAATTAGGCGGGCATGGTGGTGGGTGCCTGTAGTCCTGGCCACTCAGGTAGCTGAGGCAGGAGAATCACTTGAACCCAGGAGGCGGAGGCTACAGTGAGCCGAGATCACACCACTGTACTCTAGCCTGGGCAACAGAATGAGACTCCATCTCAAAAAAAAAAAAAAAAAAAAAATGCTCATTGTAACCTCAGACTTCTGGGCTCCAGTGATCCTGGTGCCTCAGCCTCCTACGTAATGGGCCCTACAGGTATGTGCCACCACACCTATTTTTTGTTGTTTTTTGTAGAGATGCAGTTGTTTTTTGTTTGTTTTGTTTTGTTTTTTGAGACGGAATCTCACTTTGTCACCCAGAATGGAGGGCAGTGGCACATCTCAGCTCACGGCAGCCTCTGTCTCCCGGGTTCAAGCGATTCTCCTGCCTCAGCCTCCTGAGTAGCTGGGATTATAGGCGCCCACCACCACACCCAGCTAATTTTTGTATTTTTAGTAGAGACGGGGTTTCACCATTGTTGGCCTCTGGGCTGGTCTCAAACTCCTGACCTCAAGAGATCTGCCTGCCTTAGCCTCCGAAAGTGCTGGGATTACAGGCATGAGTCACCACTCCCGGCCAGAGATGCAGTTTTGATATGTTGTCCAGGCTGCTCTCCTGGGCTCAACTGATCCTCTTGCCCCGGCTTCCAGAGTGCTGGGATTATGGACATTGTTCTGTACCAATGTGTGCTGGGTGTGCAGTCACTGCCCAGCTGGGCTGCATATATTTTTTCCAAAACCCAGGTAAAATGTGTTCATCGCTTAAGAATCAGCATTTTTTAATTTTAATTTTTATTTTTTTGGGTGAGACAAGGTCTCACACTGTCGCCCAGGCTGGCGTGCAATGCCGCAATCTCGGCTCACTGCAACCGCCACCTGATCCTCACGCCTGATCCTTCTGAGTAGCTGGGACCATGGGCACTTGCCACCACGCCCAGCTAATTTTTTGTATTTTTTAGTAGGGATGGGGTTTCGCCATGGTGCCCAGGCTGGTCTTGAACTCCTGAGCTCAGGCAATCCTCCCACCTTGGCCTCCCAAGGTACTGGGACTACAGGCGTGAGGCACTGCGTCTGGCTCATCAGCATTTTATTAAAAAAAAAAAAAGAGGAAGGAGATAATTGCGTTGAAACCTGATAGTTAGAACTTTCAATTTAAGCTGAATGGGAGTGGGGCTCCTGAAAAAAAGGTTTGTGACCAGCATGGGCAATGTCTCTACTAAGAGAAAAAAAAAGAGGGAAGAAGGTTCAACCTGCTGCCATTTAACACTGCTTCTCCCAGGAGAGCAGCCCTGTGAGGCTTGGGTTTCTCTGAATGATGTCTTGGGTTTCAACATTGTCCCCTTACTTGTTAGCCACCTTCATGGAAAAAAACCCGCAATCCATGAATATTTGTCATCTCGCATGCCATTACTGGGCAAACAAAATGAATCACAAGCTGGGGCTTGAATAGAAATTCCATTATTTACAGACAGGTCAGATTAATCTATCTAGGAGGGACAGTGAAAGAGGCTATTTTTCCTGATGGTACTTTTTAAACTGCAGTAAGGTGGTGCTGTTAATGAAAATGCCAAAGAGAAAGAGTGATTTCCTTCCTAAGCAGTATTAGATTATAGTGTTGTCAGGAGTCTTGCAATTGAATTACCTTTTTGTAATCAATTCCACCTTATCAGTTAACTCTACTTGTAATGGACTGCTGGCTTCAAGAGACTGAGTCTGGATTATTTAAAACTTCTTGCTGTAAAGGAGACATCACCTGTAGCATCTCCCCTCCCCCAGGTGGAGCATCCCCTGTTGGAGCACTTTGGAGGCTGCAGTGTTATGAGCTCTGCCCTGTCTGGGAAGGGTTCTGGAACAGGTCTGAAGCCCTCAGAGCAAAGGCTCATTTGTCTGCTTGATGCCAACGTGCTGTGGGTTCTCCAGAGGCTGGGGCTGGTTGCTTCTGAGTCCTTGTTAGTATTGTTACCGCACTTCCCATTCGCATCTGCCTGTCATGTTCTACCACTAACCCCCAGGAAGAAATGAATGGGAAATTTAGTTTGCCATGATTTTTGCCCTGATTTAACATATGGTACTTAGTTTGGGAAGCCATTTGCTGTTGAAGACCTTCTTTCTTGTTTTTTTAAGACAGAGTCTTACTCTGTTGCCCAGGCTGGAGTGCAGTGGCACAATCTCGGCTCCTTGCAACCTCTGCCTCCTGGGTTCAGGCGATCCTCATGTCTCAGCCTCCCAAGAACCTGGGTTTACAGGCACACACCACCATGCCTGGCTAATTATTGTATTTTTAGTAGAAATGGGGTTTTGCTATGTTGGCCAGGCTGGTTTCCAACTCCTGACCTCAAGTGATCTGCCCGCCTTGGCCTCCCAAAGTGCTGAGATTACAGAGATGAACCACTGCACCTGGCCCCTGTTGAAGACTTTTGTGAAACACAGCATTTTTTAAAGTTTCATAAGTAATATTGGAATTAACTTAGAGTGGACTGTGTAAAGTAAATGCTTTGTCACAAACTTAACGGTGTCAACATGGTAACAATATTGAAAAATGCTTTTAATTTTGTGAGATGCGTATTCATAGAACTAAGAGTCAGAAGTTCTTGAACCTTGATTCCTGTTTGCCTCTTACTGATAAAGGACTATATTTAGCCTTTTCTTGGGTTGGGTCGTTATCAAAGAATGAGAAGACTAACTAATAGTAACAATAATATGTGTTTGCTGTATGACAAGAGCTAGCCAGGTGATTTGCAGTTTTAGTAGGGTAAGGTACAGCACTATGAACCATTTGTATAACAAAAAGGAAATGTATCATGTCAAAAGAGTAAACAAAGTTTTTTAGAGAAGAGGAAAACAAATCTTGAATTTGTTATTTGTACAAATATACATAGAAGGCTATCAGGGCTGTCTGAGTTTTCTTTCATGTGTGAGAATGAAGGTAAAACTTGCTCCAGGTGCTTAGATAAGACTTGAAGGAAACACAGGCATTTATTTGGTTTATTGTTAGATCAATGTAGAGTTGTACAGCAATCTTTTACATTTTCCACTCTCAAGACCTAGAAATGCATGGTATAATAGCTTAGAAAGACAACTGGTGTGAAGTATGTTCATTATTCTTTTTTTTCTTTGAGATGGATCTCGCTCTGTGGCCGAGGGTGGAGTATCTCGGCTCGCTGCAACCTCTGCCTCCCGGGTTCAAGCAATTCTCTTGCCTTGGCCTCCCAAGTAGCTGAGATTACAGGCATGCACCACGACGCCCAGCTAATTTTTTGTATTTTTAGTAGAGGTAGGGTTTCACCATGTTGGCCAGGCTGGTCTCGAACTCCTGACTTCAGGTGATCCACCCACTTTGGCCTCCCAAAGTGCTGGGATCACAGACGTGAGCCATCGTGCCAGGCCTGTTCATTATTCTTGATGATCTCACATTTGACTTACAGTGCACTTTTATGTCATGTGATGAGGTGATACGTTTGAAGATGAAAGAGGGCATTTAAAAGTAGCTGAGGACAGAATCAGAACTTTAGTAGTTACAGTGAGGAAGTCAAAATCTCTCCCCACAAAACAACAATAATACCAGACAAAATTGTTAAAAGCAACTGTTTCAGGGCTCTAGAAATGGAATAAATGCAAGAAAGAAATGGAGAAGCATTTATCCAAGAGAAACTGCCAAACTTCAGGTAAGAACAATGGGAGTCTTTAACTCCTTGCCTAAATGGTAGGGGGTTACTCCCATCCCCTCCTGCCATTGGTGTGGTAATTCTGTTAGGGCACAGCAGGCCGTGAAAACTAACAGCTTGGCTGCCAGAGGTAATGCGCTTGATTTGGAGCAGGTGAAAAGCCCCTGTCCGGTGGCATTGACAGTGAAAGTAATGACCCTCAGTAGCAAGAGAACAAGGAAGGCCAACAGTTCTGGTAGTGAGAGAGCTATCCCAAGTGGGTCAAGCAACAGACTGGCAAACTAGCCCAAAACTTAATTAACAGAGATCCTGGAAATGAGACAGTTATAGAGGGGTCTGAAGGGCTGTCCACACATTTCTGGCTGACTTAGAAGCCTCTGCACACATGCAGGTAAAACTAGAGAGATCCCATGGTACCCATTTGTCCCTGGTTGGCTGGGAATCTGCATGAATGTATGAAGGAAATGTGACAGGGCTGATCCGAAAGGAAAAGTGGGATAGACCTGAAAACTGCTTGAACTTTTGCTCCCTAACCCTGCACAGACCCATGGGCAGAGGTTGGAAGCCTAGTAGGCTCAAGAGATGCAAACACAACCTGTAACCAATCATTGCCTGATCACTAAGCTGTGTGTCAGCAAGTCAGGCTTAAAAATAAAAACAAGAATTTGAAAAGAAAAACTGGAAAAAAGAAGAAAAGAAACTGAGTAGAGACATCAAATAGCCACACATCACAGGGGAGACAGATTTTGTAGATTTAGTCAGGGCAAATTACTAAAGAAATAACACACGTGAAAAATTACAGTTGAGAGTTGCTACAATATATTCTCTAAAACATCTAGTTTTTTAAAATTATGATTATGTCTGTAATTTATTATGGTTATGTCTGTAAGGAATGGCTACAGAAAACAAACAGAAAAACAAACACTAATGGGACAAAAAAAACAGGAAAGGGTGGTTCATATTCAGGGAAGATAATCAGTCAATAGAAACTGTCTCTGAGAGAGCCTAGATGTTAGGTTTAGTAAACAAAGACTTCAACACAGCTATTATACATGTGTTCAGGAAATACAGGAAACTATGCATGTCATGTTTAAATATTTAAAGAAATGTATGATGACAGTGACTCAATAAATCTCAATAAAACAGAAACTGTAAAAAAGAACCAAATGCAAATTCTGGAGATGAAAAATACAGGAACTAAAATTAAAAATTCGCTACAGGAATTCAACAGCAGATTTGAGACACAGAAGAAAGAATCAGTGAACTTAAAGATAGATCAATAGAAACTGCCAATCTGAAGAACCTGAGAGAAAAAAATGAACAGAGCCTCAGAGATCTGTGAGACAACATCAGGCATACCAACACACATGTCACAGAATCCTACAAGGAAAGGAGAAGAAAGGGCAGGAAAAAAATGTATGAAGTAACAGCCAGAAACTTCCTACATTTGATGAAAATCATGAATCTATGAAAACTTCAAATCGGATAAATATTGAGGGATCCACACCTAGGCATATCCTGGTCAAATAATTGACAGGCAAAGACAAAAAGAGGCTGGGTGTAGTGGCTCACGCCTGTAACCCCAGCACCCCAGCACTTTGGGAGGCCGAGGTGGGCAGATCACTTGAGGTCAGGAGTTCGAGACCAGCCTGGCCAACATGGTGAAACCCCCGTCTCTACTAAAAAATACAAAAATTAGCTAGGCGTGATGGCACATGCCTGTAATCCCAGCTACTCAGGAGGCTGAGGCAGGAGAATCGCTTGAACCTGGGAAGTGGAGCTTGCAGTGAGCCAACATCATGCCTGCCACTGCACTCCAGCTTGGGCGACCAAGTAAGACACTGTCTAAAAACAGACAAAGACAAAAAGAATAAGAATGTCTTGAAAGCAGCAAGAAAAAGATAACTCCTCAAGTTTTTTATTGTAACAGTATGAATGTTTGCTGACTTCTCAGCAGAAACAGTGTAGGGTAGAAGGCAATGGAATGACATATTCAAAGTACTGAAAGAAAAAACGAAACAAAACAAAATTTTTACATCTAGCAAAAGTATTCTTCAAAAATGAAGGCAAAATAAAGACATTCCTAGATAAACAAAGACTAGGAATTGCTTGCTACCAGATCTACCTGAAAGAAGTTTTTTTGACTGAGAGGAAAATTCTACCAATGGACAGTAATTCAGATCCACAAGACTAAAGGAAGAACACCAAAATTGCCAAATATTTGGGTAAATGTAAGATAATATATAAAAATAGCTGAGGCTTAAAGTAGTAAAGAACATTCTCCTGGTAAGAGGAAAATGATAACAATGGAAACTTGAGTCAATTTAAAAGAATAAAGAATGCTAAAAATAGTAAGTATGTAGGTAAACATAAGAAATTTTCTAATGTAATTTTTCTAAATGGTAATTGACAGTAAAAAGCAAAAATAATAACAATGTATTATGGAGTTAAAACATGTAGAATAGAGAGTAAAGGGGTGATTCCTGGAGGCTGGGAAGGTTAGGGGGGAGTGGGAGGGAAGTGGGTTAGTTAATTGGTACAAAAAGAAAGAATGAATAAGAGCTAGTATTTGCTAGCACAACAGTGTGACTGTAATCAGAAATAATTGTGATATAAAAATAACTAATTATTGTCTGTGACACAAATGATAAATGCTTAAGGTGATGGATACCCCATTTACCCTGATATGATTATTAGGTATTGCATGCCTATATCAAAGCATCTCAAATAACCTATAAATATATACACCTTCTATATACCCACAAAAATTAAAAATAAATTTTTAAAATTTAGAAATGAAATATACGGCCATAGTAACAAAAGACATAAGGAAAAAAAAATACCTGAGACTCTCTTGTAGTTTGTTGAGTGTAATTGGCATAATCCTTTTGAAAGCTAGTTGGGCAGTAGCCATTAAAAATGTACTTTTTAAAAATTAATTATTATTATTATTTTTTGAGACAGAGTCTCACTCTATTGCCCAGGCTAGAGTGCAGTGGTGTGATCACAGCTTACTGCAGCCTTGACCTCCTGGGCTCAAGTGATCCTCTCAGCTTAGCTTCCCAGGTAGCTGGGACTACAGGCACACACCAGCATGCCTGGCTAATTTTTGTATTTTTTATAGAGATGGGTGTCTCGTGAGGCTGTACTCACACTCCAGGCCTCAAATGATCCTCTTGCCTCGGCCTCCCAGAGTGCTGGCATTACAGGTGTGAGCACCATGCCTGGCCTGCCATTAAAAATTTAAATGTTTAGTCCTTTTGACTTAGCACTTTCAGTTTTAAGAACACATATCATAGAAACACTACAATAACTTTGTAATAACTAAGAACTATAAAAAAGTCAAATGCCCATCAGAAAGGGACTGATTAAGTAAGTAGTATATTTATTTTGACTAAATATTATAACCATTAAAAGGAATGAAGTCAGGCCGGGTGCGGTGGCTCACGCCTGTAATCTCAGCACTTTGGGAGGCCAAGGAGGGCGGATCACTTGAGGTCAGGAGTTCAAGACCAGCCTGGCCAACATGGTGAAACCCCTTCTCTACTAAAAATACAAAAATTAGCTGGGCATGTTGGCGTGCATCTGTTATCCCAGCTACTTGGGAGGCTGAGGTGTGAGAATTGCTTGAACCAGGGAGGTGGAGGTTGCAGTGAGCCGAGATTGCACCACTGCACTTCAGCCCAGGTGACAGAGTGAGGCTCCATCTCAAAACAAAACAAAACAAAACAAAAAAGAATGAAGTCACTATATATGTTTTAACATGGAAAGGTGTCCACTTAACAGCTGCTAAATGTGATGCATTTGGTCGAAAAGAGATTGAGCAGCACAGAAGTATATGCTCAAAGGTATGTGTGAGCATGTGCACATGCACACACACTTTTTTTTTTTTTTTTTTTTTTTTGAGATAGAGTCTCCCTCTGTCACCCATTCTGGAGTGTAATGGTGTGATCTTGGCTCATTGCAACCTCTGCCTCCTGGATTCAAGCAAGTCTGCCTCAGCCTCCCGAGTAGCTGGGATTACAGGCGTGCACCACCACACATGACTAATTTTTGTATTTTTAGTAGAGACAGGTTTTCACCACGTTGGTCAGGCTGGTCTCGAACTCCTGACCTCAGGTGATGCACCTGCCTCGGCCTCCCAAAGTGCTGGGATTACAGGTGTGAGCCACCATCCCCAGCCAACACGCACTTTTTTTTCTTCAGCCTTTTAATAGTGATCTTCTCTGGCGATTTATAGGATTGTTCCACTTTATTATATATTTCCAAAATAAGAGGTTTTTTTTCTACTGTGTGTTTCTACTTTTTCTACTTTTCAAACTATTACTTTAAAAACAAATATTTTATAAACATATACATTTTAAAAAGTTGCCCATAGCATAACATTAACTTTGTATTTGAAATTGTGAGATGAAATCAAGTACCCGGTCTATAAACAGCACTTTCTACATCCATTCCACATCTTGTGTTCGTGTGTGTGTGTGTGTGTGTGTGTTTTACATGTCTGTTCAGTACATTATAAGATCTTTGGGGGGCAAAACTGATCTTTTTTTTGAGACGGAGTTTCGCTCTCTTTGCCCAGACTGGAGTGCAGTGGCATGATCTCGGCTCACTGCAACCTCTGCCTCCCAGGTTCAAGCAATTCTCCTGCCTCAGCCTCCTGAGTAGCTGGGATTACAGGCATGCACCACCACACCTGGCTAATTTTGTATTTTTAGTAGAGATGGGGTTTCTCCATGTTAGTCAGGCTGGTCTCGAACTTGCCACCTCAGGCGATCCACCCGTCTCGGCCTCCCAAAGTGCTGGGATTACAGGCTTGAGCCACCACGCTCGGCCAAAACTGATCTTATTCATATTTGTTCAATTTCTCCCCCACATCCCCTCTCTCTATTCCTATCGTATAGTGCTTTGCACATAACAGACCATCTGTGAATATTTATACTTTATTAAAGACATATAAAATAGTAATTATTCTCTACAGCAATTGGAATCCAATACAGTAATCTATATACAGTTATTTGATCCACTGACATACGTTCTTTCTCTTTCTCCCAAAAATAACCATTGAGACTAACAAAACCAAAACAAAACCGAAACAAAGAGCTCTAGCTTTTCCCATCTTCTCCAGTTACTAAATGTAGAACAGACTGGGTTTTGCTGACTTCTAGGCAGGAAACAGATTCTATTTCTAGGAACAGAATTCCTATATCTAACTGAGCTATTCTTTTTCTTTTATGTTGTTTCCTTTTCACTAAAATAGAAAAAAAAAAAAAAGAAACATTTTAAGCCTTTCTACCTTTGCTATATGACTTTATCACATGCAACATTTGGAATATTTGATCTAATAAATTTCTAAAGACAATTAGGACTTTGCCACTGAAGTGTTATTGTTCATTACTTGAAAACGTGTTACTTTTAAATGTTTTGTTTATAGCACTATGCCTTTAAAAGTAAGGTGTTATATTTAAAAATCCAAAAAGTAACTTACTTTCTGTTGGATTAGAGGAAATTTCCATTAAGGGAGATTGAAGTGGCTGCATAAACCCTCCTACAGATAACAATTGAAAGATCTGGGTAAAATATAAGAAACAACTAAAAGCATCCAAAAGCTGTCCCTAGAACCTGAGGAGAATTGACTCCTGAAACACTATAATAGAAGGAGCAAGAATTGCAAGTTTGTGACTTTTTTGCCAGAGGTTATGCATCAGTACCCATGGTGGTTTCAGTAGAAAGAAATGATAGTGGAAAGCTGCAGCCTTACAGATGAGAGGTGCCAAAGAAGAGAAGTCAGGGATGGAAGAGAAGCTGGAAAGTTGAGGGGGGAATCCTGGAAACAAGAGAGGACTACAGAAAGGGGGAGGCCCCACATCTGAGTGAAAACTGCCCAAATTCCTGGTTGACTATTAAACTCTAAATGTATAGTGAAATCCCAGGGAGCCCAGCAAAACAAAAACAAAAATAAAAATCAGCCAACCAATGAAACAAAGCAAGCAGGCAGAGGCTAGAGAGGAATCTACCCTTAAAAGACAGACCTATACTAGATGAGATCTGTGAGGTTCATGCTTTTTAAAACAGTATATCCCTAAACTGTGAGCAGCGAAGCAGTGGAAAGCTGAAGCCTTACTGGCTTGGGGTTCAGAGGAAAGACCCTAATATTGCCCAAGCAGCTGAAAACTTAGGAGGAAATCACAAGAACACAAAAGTCACAGAGTGTGAGCCCCTAAATCTGAGTATGATCAGCCTAAATCCCTGGCTGTCTGCAGATTACACAGAAGCATGGGAGACCCCAGGGAGCTAGGCTAGATGTTGTAAGAGCTGAGCAGAGATAGCAGCTGCTTCATACGACAGGAGAGACAGTTTGCAGTTTGAATCCAGGCAGGTTAACTGCCTACTAGAATATAAAAAGAGAAAGTTCTCAGAAGAACACAGTAGAATCCAGAGTTGCTATAACATCTTATCTACAATGTCAAGTTTTCAATCTACAATTACAAGACATGTAAATAAAGTGGAAAGTCTAACTCATACTCAGGAAGAAAAGCAGTCAGTAGAGACTGACTCTGAGCATCTAAGTGGGTACAGTGTTGGATTTTGCAGGCAGACTGCAAAGCCACTGTGCTATGATCAAAGAATTAAAGGAAAAATAAGTGAACAGATAGAGAAATTGTAACAAAGAAATGGAAAGTGAAAAAATGGAAGTTGTAGAGCTCAAATAAGTAATAGCTGAAATAAAAACTCACTGGAGGCCGGGTGCAGTGGCTTACACCTATAATCCCACAACTTTGGGAGGTCAAGGCAGCAGGATCACTTGAGCTCAGGAGTTTGAGACCAGCCCGGGCAACATAGTGAGACCCCACCTCTACAAAGCAATTTTAAAATGATCCAGGCATGATGGTATGTGCCTGTAGTCCCAGCTACTTGGGAGGCTGAGGTGGGAGGATCGTTTGAGCCCAAGAGATCGAGGCTGCAGTGAGCTGTGATCGTGCCACTGCACTCCAGCCTGGCTGACAACATGTCTCAAAAGAAAAAAAAAGTTCACTAGATGTGCTCAACAGCAGTTTTGAAATGACAGAGAAAAGAATCTGTGCCGTTGAAGATAGATCAATAGAAATTATCCCATCCAATGAAGAGAGGAGCAAAGATTGAAAAGTGAGTAGAGCCTCAGAGACTTGTAGGACGATATCAGGTAGCCTAACATAAGTGTACTTGGAGTCTTAGAAAGGGAAGAGAAAAATAGGCAAAAAACAATATTTGAAGAAATAATATCCCCAAACTTCTTAAATATGGTAGAAAACACTATAGATTCAAGAAGTTCAGTGGAGTCTGAGCACAAAGAAAAAGCACTCATAGGCATATCATAGTCAAATTGCTGAAACCAAAGATAAAAAGAAAATCTTAAAAGCAGATAGAGATCCTTTTGCAGCTCATGAGTGTGACGATTGGGTGTTCATGCATGTGTGTGAGGTGTGCCACCCTCTGAACCTTGTTACAACATCAGCACATTACGTCTCTGAACTTGCATGGGGAGGGGAAGCAGGTAGAGAAAAGTGACACATTACATAAAAGGGATCAGTGTTACAAATGTGACTGACTTTTCATCAGAAATGAAGGAGGCCAGAAGACACTGGAACAGTATAGTCAAATACTGAGAGAAAAACCCTGTCAACCAAGAATCCAGTATCCAGAAAAACACATTTTCAAAAATGAGGGCTAAAGGCATTTTCAGAAAAACAAAAATTGAGAGAATTCATCACCAGCAGATTTCCACTAAAAGAAGTTTTCAGAATGAAGGGAAATGATACCAGGTGGTAACTCATCTACAGGAAGAAATAAGGAGCATTGGAAATAGTAAATATGTAGGTAAATATAAAAGACTATGATTTTTTTCCTTCTCTAATTTCTTTAAGATACATATGTGTTTTTTTTGAGATGGGGGTCTCACTATGTTGCCCAGGCTTGAGTGTGTTGGCTATTCACAAGGACAATTATGGTGCACTATAGCCTTGAACTCCTGGGCTCAAGCTATCATCCTGCTTCAGCCTCCTGAGTAGCAGAGACTACAGGCGTGTGCCACTGTGCCTGCTGGTGACATAAGAAACAAGATTTTAAAGATTTTATAACACTGTAGTGCTGGGTTTATAATGTACATATAGGTTGGTCACAGTGGCTCACACCTCTAATCTCAGCCCTTTGGGAGTTCAAGGTAGGAGGATTGCTTGAGCCCAGAAGTTTGAGGCCAGCTTGGGCAACATGGTGAGACCTTTTCTCTACCTAAAAAATAAAAAACCTGGCCAGGCGCGGTGGCTCACGCCTGTAATCCCAGCACTTTGGGAGGCTCAGGTGGGCGGATCACGAAATTGGGAGATCGAGACCATCCTGGCTAACACGGTGAAACCCCGTCTCTACCAAAAATACAAAAAATTAGCCGGGCATGGTGGTGGGCACCTGTAGTCCCAGCTACTCTGGGGGCTGAGGCAGGAGAATGGCGTGAACCCGGGAGGCGGAGCTTGCAGTGAGCCGAGATGGTGCCACTGCACTCCAGCCTGGGTGACAGAGCGAGACTGTCTTAAAACAAACAAACAAAAAAAACCTTTTAAACATAATATATATATAGGTGTAATTATGACAACAGTAGCACTAAGATGGGGCAGGGCAAATGGAAATTTACTGTTGTAAGATTTGTACATTTTACCTGCTTAGAAGAGACACACTTTAAACACAGAGACGCAGGTTAAAAGTGAAAGGATGGAAAAAGATTATACCATGAAAAGAATACACATAAGAAAGCTGAAGTGGCGATATTAACATCAAATGAAATAAATTTTAAGATGAGGAATATTGCTAGAGATTAAGGATACTTTATAATGATAAAAGGGTCAGTATCTTACAGAGCTATAAAAATCTTCAATGTGTATGTCCCTGATAACAGAGCTTCAAAATACTGAACCAGGTGCAGTGGCTCACGTCAGTAATCCCAGTGCTTTGGGAGTCCAAGGCAAGAGTATTGCTTGAGGCCAGGAATTCAAGACCAGCCTGGGCAACATAGTGAGATCCCATCTCTGCAAAAAAGTTTTAAAAATTAGCTTATTGTAGTGGTGCACACCTGTAGTCCTAGCTGCTCTAGAGGCTGCGGCAGGAGAATTGCTTGAGCCTGGGAATTCAAGGCTGCAGTGAGCCATGATAGCACCACTGCCCTCCAGCCTGGGCAACAGAGTGAGACCCTGTCTCTAAAAAATAAAAATAGAAAGGCTACTAGGACTGGTAAGTGAGTTTAGCGAGATACAGTAGGATCTCACTACTGTAAGAATACAAGGTCAGTATATCAAGAAAACCATTTATGTTTTGGTCAGAATACCAAAATAACAGATAACTGGAAAAAAAATTTTTAGTATTCCACTTGCCATATCATCCAAATACATGAAGTACTAGGGATAAATTTAACAAAATGTATGTAAAACTTACATACTGAAAACTACAAAATATTAGTATAAATAGGCTCGTGGATTGGAAATCTCAGTATCATAAACATAATCAGTTTTCTACAAATTCATCTGTAGATTCAATACATTCTCAATCAAAATTTCTGCGTATTTTTGTTGTAGAAATTGAAAAGCTGGTTCTAGAATGTGTATGGAATGCAGAGTACTTAAAACTGGCAAAGCCAGCAAAAATTGAGGACTGACTTCTACAGCACCGCAAGGCTGTGATACTGGCAAAATAATAGACATGTACATAAATGAGAAGATGGAATCCAGAAAGAGATCCACACGTAAATAGACAATTGATTTGCAGCAAAGGTCCTGAGGCAATTCAATGGGGAAAGGAACATCTTTTCAACACATGGTACAGCAGCAACTAAATATCTGTGTGGAAGAAAACAAACATTAACCCATACCTTATACGCTGCCCAGAAAGCTCAAAACGGACCAAAGTCCTAAACGAGTTAAAACTATAAAGCTTCTGGAAAAATTATAGGGGAAAATGTTCATGTGACTTCTGGGTGTGAAAAGATTTTCTAAGTAGGATACGAAAAGCACATACCATAAAATAAATGAATGCTAAATTGGACTTTATCAAAATTGAAATGTGCTCTTCAGAAAGGAATGAAGAAAATGTACAATATGGGATAAAATGTTTACAACAGATAAATCTGACAAAGGATTGTAAAGAACTCTTATAGTTCAGTAATAGTAACCCCATTTTTTAAATGCACAGAAGATTTCAAAGTATACTTCACAAGGTAAGATAAAACAGTGGCCAGGAGCTACATAAAATACTTCATATTATTAATTATCAGAGAAAAGCAATTTCCAGCCATAATGAACTACCGCTCTTTACCCTCTACGTATGGCTAAAATTTAAGCGACTGATAGCTCCAGGTGTTGGCAAGTATGTAGCACAAGCAGAACTTTCATATCCTCTGTTGAGAATGTAAAGTAGTACTAGTTTAGAGAACAGTAGTTTGTTTTAAAGTTAAACAACAGTTACTCAAGGATACAGTAATTCCATGCCTAGATATTTATCTGAGAGGAATGAAAACGCAGAGGCTTCTCCATGAGTGTTTGTAGCAGCGTATTGATGACGGCCAAAGGCTGGAAACAATCCGGGGGCTCATCAGGTGAATGGATGAACAAACTGTGCTGTCCCAGTCCAATGAGAGCTCTGAGCAGGAAAAAGGAGCTCTAGACAGCATGGATCTGGCTCAAAAACATGCTTTGTGAAAGAAGCCAGACCCAGAGGTGTACATGCTGTATATTTATATAAAAGTCTCAAAGGTGCAAACCAGTGGATAGTGACAATAAAATAAAGGAGTGATTGCCTGGGGCTTGGGTGGAGGGAAGATTGCAAAGAGGCGTAAAGGAACTTTCAAGGGTGATGGAAATGCTCAGTGTCTTTATTGTGGGGGTGTTTCCACTGGTATATTGTATGTAAATTTTGTTTATTGTCTGTAAATTATATCCTCCACAAAGTTGTTTCTTCATTTTTTAAATTATATATATATATATATATATATATATATTTTTTTTTTTTTTTTTTTTTAAAGACAGAGTCTTGCTCTGTCCCCCAGGCTGGAGTGCAGTGGTGTGTGATCTCGGCTCACTGCAACCTCTGCCCCCCAGGTTCAAGCCATTCTCCTGCTTTCCGCAGCTGGGATTACAGGCATGTACCACCACGCCCAGCTAATTTTTGTGTTTTTAGTAGAGATGGGGTTTCACCATGTTGGCCAGGCTGGTCTTGAACTCCTGGCCTTAAGTGATCCATCCGTCTTGGCCTCTCAAAGTGCTGGGATTACAGGCGTGAGCCACTGCACCTGGCCTAAAGTTGATTTTTAAAAAAATCTTTCCGGCTGGGCGTGGTGGCTCATGTCTGTAATCCCAGCACTTTGGGAGGCCGAGGCAGGCGGATCACAAGGTCAGGAGATCGAGACCATCCTGGCTAACACGGTGAAACCCTGTTTCTACTAAAAATACAAAAAATTACCCGGGCGTGGTGGCAGGCACCTATAATCCCAGCTACTCGGGAGGCTGAGGCAGGAGAATGGCGTGAACCTGGGAGGCGGAGCTTGAGTGAGCCGAGATGGCGCCACTGCACTCCAGCCTGGGCGACAGAGCGAGACTCTGTCTCGAAAAAAAAAAAAATCTTTCCATGGTTTAATAAAGGCAGCTATTCAGTATTCACTCTCTAGGTGATGATTATACTTTAGGTTGTTTATTCTCTTTCCCAGAACCTCTTTCTTGTTCAGGTATCAGATTCCTCTTTGTGGTGATGTTCTTCTAGGAAGAATGTTCTGACCCCAAGTTCTGGTCATTTTGCTTTGTTTGATAATTTTGTCTCCCCTCAATTACGTAGGATGGTACATGTTACCAAGTTGTGACCAATGACAAATGAACAGATGTCTTCAGGGTCAGGAGAGACTTTTAGAAAAGATGGAGAAATGAGATGGATTATATTTCCTCCCTCCCCAACCCCACTAAAATGACAGTAAAGGAATTTTCTTTTAAAAAAGTTACAAATCTATAAGGATGAAGAGATTGGGAGAGGAGATCACAGTGGGCCAGAATTTTTCCCTACAAAATTTTGAAAACTGAAATGTAGGTGCATATATGATGAGTCATTTAGGTTTCAACTTCACCTGCTCCACTAAGTATTTGCAGTGGAGGAAGCTAACAGGAAGCAATCCTGTTTTCAGCCACATGTGGGCCATGTTCTGAGATAAGTTTTAGGTACCTGTGAATATAGGATATACACTGGGGCTGAAAACAGGAAAATGAGTTGAAAGTCTGAATGTGGAAGAGTTAGCACCCCAGATCCCCATCCCCAAAGAATATGTGTGTCAAAGTCTAACCTGGGGAAACCCTGTTATAAATGAGGGTGGGAGGCAGGTTTCTTACCCAAAATAGTAGATCAAGTTGAAGTCTGCATATTCAGCCAGATCTTTCCACCTACCTTCCTGTCGTGGCTCCTACTGTCTTGGCTGTGGGACTTGTTATCACAGACACCATCTCTGCCCACCAAGACATTGAAAGATCTCAGAGCAACTGACCCATCCTTGGCTCCTAGAATACTCATTTATAAGCCCCTCAGCCAGGACATTATCACATTTCTGTCTGGGGAAATTGACTAGCCTATGGGAAAAAAAAAAAACCTAACATGGTATTTAGAATTTCCTTATCCCATCACATGCTGTGAGGTCCCACAGGAAGCAAGCGGTGCTTATCCACATAGAATTTCTAGTTAGCTCTTTAGCACCTCTTTTGTTTTTTGAGACAGGGTCTGGCTCTGTTGCCAAGGCTGGAGTGCAGTGGTATGATCACAGTCTTGGCTCACTGCAGCCTCCTTCCCCTGGACTCAAGTGATCTTCTCACCTCAGCCTCCCGAGTAACTGAGACTACAGATACGCGCCACCACACTTGGCTAATTTTTTTGTATTTTTTGTAGAGACAAGGTTTTGCCATGTTGCCCAGACTAGTCTCGAGCTCCTGAGCTCAAGTGATCCACCGGCTTTGGCTTCCCAAAGTGCTGGGACTACACGTGTGAGCCACTGTGCCCGGCCTGCACTTTGAAAAACAAATTCCTTAGAGATAAGATGTTACATCAAGGAAACAAGAGCAGGATGCCATGTAAAGGAACTATTCAAGAATGTTCTTGAGAATTGAAAAATCTCACTAAGTGAAGATTGCAGTAAAGCAGTTGGAAGATAGGCCGGGCGTGGTGGCTTACAACTGTAATTCCAACACTTTGGGAGGCCAATGTAGATGGCTCACTCGAGACCAGGACTTTAAGACCAGCCTGTGCAATATGGTGATGATACCCTGTCTCTACAAAAACAGAAAAAACTAACTGGGTATGGTGGGGCACACCCCTAGTTCTAAGTACTTGGGTGGCTGAGGTGGGAGTATTGTGTGAGCCCAGGAGTTCTAGGCTGCAGTGAGCTATGACACACCACCACACTCCAACCTGGGTGGCAGAGAGAGTAAAGTAAAGCAGTTGGTCAAAGATAACAGACAATAAGTGGAAGAAAAAAGAAAATTAAAGGATATCTAGGAGGTCCAACATCTGACTATTGGAGTTCTAGAAAGATGAAGGACAAGGCATTATTTAAAAAGCAACACAAGAGGTTTTCCCCAAAAATGTCTCAGATGGATAAGAGCTCACCCAGTGTCCAGAATGAAAAAAGTGATGAAAAAGACCCTCAACAGAGTACATTGTCATGAAATTTTGTGACACTGATGACAAATTTTAAAGGCATCAGAGAGAAAAGTCACATAAAAATGATCTAAAACAAGTGACATTAGACCAGTTAACAATAGCACTGGGATCTATAAGATAATAGATGAATGCCATCTAAAGCCTGATGGAAAAATTTTCAGTCTGTAATTCTACACCTAGTCAAACTGTCAAATCAAGAGTGAAAAATGTTTTCAGAAATGCAGGGTCTCGGCCGGGCGTGGTGGCTCACGCCTATAATCCCAGCACTTTGGGAGGCCAAGGCAGGTGGATCACCTGAAGTCGGGAGTTCGAGACCAGCCTGACCAACATGGAGAAACCCCATCTCTACTAAAAATACAAAATTAGCTGGGCGTGGTGGCACATGCCTGTAATCCCAGATACTCAGGAAGCTGAGGCAGGAGAATCACTTGAACCCGGGAGACGGAGGTTGCCGTGACCCAAGATCACGCCATTGCCCTCCAGCCTGGGCAACAAGAGCAAAACTCAGTCTCAAAAAAAAAAAGAAATATTGAGTCAAAGAGTATGTGCATATGCAAGGTGGGGAGACATTACCAAACTGCCCTCCATAGGGGTGTGCCAGTTACATTCCCACAAGCTAGGTACCAGTGCCTGCTTCCCCACAGCCTGGCCAAGAGATTGTCGTAGGTTTTTCAGTTTTGGGGGTGGGGGAGCGGGTGGTATTTGCTGATCTGGTAAATGTAGGATGGCAGCTGTTTAGTGTTGATCAATCCACCCTTATGAGACTGACATGGAAGATTACTCCACTTTCACAGAAACAGTGGAAAAAGTCCAGCTATCTTTACATTTAACAAGCTGTAAGGAAATGCTAACGGATTAAGAAATTAACCACAGGACCTAATTAGAAAAAGATCTGGCAACATGCCCAGCTCATCCAGCGGCAGAGGGAGAAAATATTCTGCATTCGTGACACTGTTTAGAAAGGGGTAATTTAAATGCCCTTTAATCTGGGCTAGTATTGTCCAATTAAGAAGTCTGTTAGGATGATAACACTTGGGTTTTTTAATACTTAGTGTGGTGAAGCAGATTTATTTTCTCCCCTTAGTATATTTATATTGAATGGTAAAGGTTATAGTTTAATTAAATAAGCTACACATTTCCTGTTTCCTTTTAAACCACTGTGCTAGGAGTTAGATTCATTAAGAGTTGGACATGGTCTCTGTTCTTCAACACATTAGCGCAATGTGACTGAAATTCAAATTGGAGTTTGACACCGAAGTTTTATATCTAATTTAGGCAGCCTAACCTAGTTAACACAGATTGGTGCTAGATCCTGGCTGACACCCACTAGCTGCGTGACCTCAGGTAAACTACTGAAGTTTTCTGCACCTCAGTTTTCTCAAATATAAAATAAAGATTATAATTGTTTTGAGGATTAAATTATATACATTGCACATAACAGTATCTGGCTTATAGTGTTATATGTTTGCCAGTATGATGTTACACCCCCACAAATTGTGAAAGTTTTGTTTAAAAATATATTTTCCTGATTAAAAAAATTAATGCATGATCTTTATAGGAAATGTGGGATATATAGAAAAGCTTATTTTTTTTTGAGATGAGGTCCCTTGGCCAAGATGGAGTACGGTAGCCCTAACATGACTCACTGTATCCTCAATCTCCTGGGCTTGAGTGATTCTCCCACCTCAGCCTCCCAAGTAGCTAGGACTACAGGCATGTGCTACCATGCCTGGCTGATTTTTTTTTTTTTTTTTTTTTTTTTTTTTTGGCAAGGGAGTGAGGGTGGGGATGACGTCTCACTATGTTTCCCAGGCTGGTCTTGAACTCCTTAGGCTCAAGCGATCCTCCTGCCTCGGCCTCCCAAAGTGCTGGGATTATAGGTGTGAGCCACCGCACCTGACCAAAAAGCATTTTTTAAAAACTCATCTATCACCTCACCACTAATAGAACAGTGTTAGCATCTGGGCACATCCTCAGAGGCAGTCTTGCTTGCATTGTGGTTAAGAACATGGACTCTGAAGCCACCTACCTGGGTTCATATTCAGGTCCCACTGTTTACTAATCTCTGTTCATCTCTCTCAGTTTCCTCATCTGTAAGATGTGGCTAATAGTACCCCTCACTTAGTGAGGATAAAAGATGCTAATATATGTAGAGCATCTAGAATAGGCGAGGCAGAGGTAAGTGTATGTGTTTGTGTTGTTGTCGTTATTCTGTCTGTGTATATGGCCAAAGTTTAAAGAAATTTCATCAGCCTCTGAAATAGAGAATATATATATGGCACTAATGAGTGGTGCCGGCAGGCAAGAAGTGCTACAGGGGATAAACAAACATACACAAATATGTAATTTCTGTGACTGGCAGATGGCTGAAAGGCACTAAAAAAAAATTAGCCGGGCGTGGTGGCATGTACCTGTCATTTCAGCTACTCAGGAGGCTGAGGGAGTTAGGATCATAAGAGCCCAGGAGTTCAAAGCTTCAGTGAGCCGAGATCACACTGCTGTACTCTAGCCTGAGGGACAGAGCAAGAATCTATCTCTAAAACAAAAATAAAAACACCAAATAAATAAAAATAAAGAAGGCACTAGAGTGGAGATAGGAAACTGAAGTAGAGCGGATGGAATCTTAGTTCCCCCTAGCTAACTGGAAAATAATTTCTTCCTGGGCAATTAGAAAAAAAAGTGAATAAATCTTTGGTTTAAAACTCAAGTAAAAGATAAGAATGTCTATATTGTGGGTAATAAAAAAAGATCCTATTACTCTAATTTCATTGGGACAATGAATAAATTCCCACTTTAAATCTCAGCCAGAAAAGTAAGTAGAAATTCAATTGGCTACATTTTTTTTTCCTACGGAAAAACCCTTACTCTGATTTGCAAAACAGATAAATTAGAGAATGAGCATTCACAGCCTCGAGAGATTCACTATTGACTTCCTATAAATAATAGCTTTTCCACAGTCAGGTTGGATTCCAGGAGGAATGTGATGATTGCCATGAGAGGCAAACACACATTATTTTAGGAGCCCAACCTGATGGATATTAATTGGTGTAGTGGGTTGAATATTGGCCCTCAAGTAACCCCTGGTACTTAGGAATGTGACCTTATTTGGATCGAGAGTCTTTGAAGATGAGATAATCTTGGATTGAAGACAGACCTGAAATCCAATGACTGATGTTTTCTGTTGGTGGTGGTGGTGGTTTTTTTTTTTTTTTTTTTTTTTTTGAGACAGTGTCTCTGTCGCCCAGGCTGGCGTGCAGTGGTGTGATCTCAGCTCACTGCAACCTCTGCCTCCCAGGTTCAAGTGATTCTCCTGCCACAGTCTTCCCAGTAGCTGGGATTACAGGCACCCGCCACCACGCTAGGCTAATTTTTGTATTTTTAGTAGAGACAGGGTTTCTCCATGTTGACCAGGCTGGTCTAGAACTCCTGACCTTAGGTGATCTGCCCACCTCGGCCTCCCAAAGTGCTGGGATTACAGGCCTGAGCCACCACGCCTGGCCTGATGTTCTTATAAGAGGAAGGAGAGAGAGTTTTAAGACATAGAAATGGGAGAAAGGCTATGTGAAGACAGAGGCCAAGGTTGGAGTGACAGGGCCAAGAATGCCCAGGATTCCCAGCAGCCACTGGGGGCTGGAAGGGGCCAGGCGGGATGCTCCCTTAGAGCCTTTACAGGCCGCACAGCCCTGCCTACACCTTGGTGTTGCTCTTCTGGTCTCCAGAGCTATGAGAGAATAAATTATGGTTGTCTTAAACCACCAAGTTTGTGGTAATTTGTTGTGGCAGCTTTAGGAGATGAAAACAAGGCATAATTTGAAGTTGTCAATGGGAAAATTATTTTATGTACATGCGCAAAAATATATTTGCTAAGACTAATGTGTCTATTATGTGAAACCAAGTAAGCAATGTTAAAATTTTATCCGCAGTAAATGTGGGGTTGGAGAAGTCAAAGATACCATTTTAGATATCAGCAATCCTGATGGGTATAATAAAATGACCCTTTTTATTTGGAAAATTTGAAGACTGAATATGGTTATTAAATTTGCCATTGGAGAATAACTAGAAATCTAAAAGTGATACAAGTAAGTCTCATTTCCTATTAAAACAAAAAAGTTTATTGCAGTTTCTCCTTAAAAATAGTTACTGGTGGCCGGGTGTGGTGGCTCACACCTGTAATCCCAGAACTTTGGGAGACCGAGGTGGTTGGATCACTTGAGGTCAGGAGTTTGAGAACAGCCTGGCCAACATGGTGAAATGCCATCTCTACCAAACAATACGGAAATTAGTTGGGTGTGGTGGTGCGTGCCTGTAGTCTTAGCTGCTCAGGGAGGCTAAGGTGAGAGAACTGCTTGAACGAGGTGAGCAGAGGTTGCAGTGAGCTGAGATTGCTCCACTGCACTCCAGCATGGGCGACAGAGTGAGACCCTGTCTCAAAAAAAAAAAAAAAAAAAAAGTTATTGGTAGTCTGGCCTGATGCTGTCCTATCCCAGTATCTCAGTCACACCCAGCATTTATAATTACCTGGAAACCATGCTTTGTTTTTGTATTGCTGCTAACATTTCTGATACAAAGCTAGATGATTATTCAGATCTTACGTCTAAAATTTATACTTCCTGTATTGAGGTCTCAACAGTAGACTTAAAGATGCTCATTCATATCATCTTCCACAAGGTGGAAGATCTTTGAATAGGTAGCTATGATGTGATGTGTATTGTTATTTGAATCAAAGTCGTCTGGTTTCAAACAGTAAGATAATGGTATTTTCTGTCTGTGAAGTCCTTTATCAGGAATGTCTAAGGATTATTTTGTTTTCTCTCTCTGAGTGCAGCTGTTTGTTTCTAAAGCAAAATATAGGTCTTGCCTTGAGGTGGGATAGATAGGGAGATCAGAGAAAGATGGAATTATCTCTGGTCAAAAAACCCCAGCTGATTATACAATGCTTTAAAATGTACCATTTAAAGGTAAAATAGCAAGTTGTTTTGGCCTCCGTGACCTATTTTTAAAAAATGTTAATTGTCTTTGTAGATAAAGACATCTGGAGTCCAAATTGCAGTTTTCTTACTCTGTTTAAGCATTGTAAGACTGTCAGAAGCTGAACTTTGTGGGAGGGGAGTCAAGTGAGGAGAGAATGCAAGTAAGAAAGGAAAAAGAGTGAAATCACAAGTTGGTGTTTCCCGTCCTGGCTTTTCGGTTCACGGGAAGTGGCAGAATCTGGATTTAATGCCTCCATAATTGGGAAAAAGAGCAGAAATCTTCATATTTAGCCTCTGGGTATTACCGTGCAGCTTTCGAACTCTACAGAGTTAATGATTTCTTCCATGTGCGTTTTTCAGTTCATCACTCAAGTCTTGTTACAGAGGAGATACAGATCAACTCCTGATCTATATGATTTCAAAAATAGCACAGTGACCCTGGGGTAATGATATGGTAGGACATAATTGAACCTTTCTGGGCACTTGTGTGCTATGTCATTTGTCCTGTATGTAGTTCTAGAGTGACATCAGATCTATTAAAAAAATTTTTTTTTCATTTGTGAGTATAGTCCCAGCTACTGGGGAGGCTGAGGCAGGAGGATCCTTTAAGCCCAGGAGTTCAAATCCAGCCTGGGCAACATAGTGAGATCACTGTCTCTTAATACATATATATATTTTATATATGTATTATATAATATATAATATATAATACATATATATGTATTATATATATGTATTATATAATATATATTATATAATACATATATATAATACATATATATGTATTATATAATATATATTATATAATACATATATATGTATTTTTTTTTTTTGTAAAGACGAAGTCTCATTATGTTGCCCAGGCTGGTCTTGAACTCCTGAGCTCAAGTGATCCTCCTGCCTCAGCCTCCCAAAGTGCAGGAATTACAGGTGTGAGCCACCGCACCTGGCCTTCTAAAATTTTTTTTAAATAACAGTTTTAAAACATTGTTTATAGTTTGTTGACATTACATTCAGGTCCCCCTTCACATCTCTTCCCTATATTCTCAGGTGAAACTTCACTTCTCTCTTAACAGGGAATCCTCAGAACCACAAGAGATCTTAGAGAACATGTGGTCCCAACATCTTAACAAGCTGTGCTAGAAATTGAGTTGGTGGCCTTACTGCTGGCCAGTGTGGAGACCAAGCTGCAGGTGCAGGTTCCTTCTGCTGTACAGCATGCCCTTTATTGCAGCTTGAAATCTTGTCCTCTGTCCTCACTTTCATCTGCAACTGATTGTCTTCCTAAGAAGGAAAGATCCTTTAGTCAAATGTTTTTCCTGCTCCACTGAAATGTCTACTATTGTAGTCACCAGTATTCTTCATTCTGCCAGATCCGGTGATGAGTTTTCTGTTCTCAGCTTATTCCACTCCTCGGCAGCATCTGACACATCTTCTCGACCACTTTCTTCTCTAAGTTGTGAAGGCGTGTCCTTCCGGTTTTCCTCCCTCATCGGCAGCTCCTCAGTTTCCTTTGCTGAACTTTTCTCCTCTGCCAGACTTCTAAGCCTTGGAATACCCAGGGTCCCATTCTTGGCCTATTCTCTTTTCTACCTGAACTCTCCTCTGGAAGATCTTAGCCAATCCCATTGCTTTAAATACCATCTCTATGCCTCGACTCCTAAATCTGTCTCTCTAGGCTGATCTTTCCGTTGAGATCAAAACTCATAAGCAGCTGGCCTAATAGTAATTCAGTTTTCTACTCAGATATTTAAGATGTCTCAAACTTGCATGTCCTGACTTTTCTGCCCTATTTACCCCAAAACTTCTCCCAGTCTCCTTTGTCTGATTAAACAGCACCACCATCCATCCACCCTGTTGCTCAAGCCAAAAGCCCAGAAACATCTTGGAGTTTTTCTATTTGCCCCATACCCTGTGGGTATTTATATATATATGTATTAAGGGTAAAATATATATATGTATTAAGAGACAGTGATCTCACTATGTTGCCCAGGCTGGATTTGAACTCCTGGGCTTAAAGGATCCTCCTGCTTCAGTTCATCATCAGCAAGACCCGTCAATTCTATCAGTGTTCCTGAGTTCCACACTTAAATCCAGCTTTACTACTCTTCAGAACAAACTTCTTCCTGCCTTTCCTGGGCCACGCCACAGCCTCCTAACTGGTTTTCCTGTTTCCACTCTCCCCTTTCTTTGTCCATTATTCACCTAGCAGCAGGGCGATCTTGCACAAATCATTTTCTATCACCTCTTTGTTTATAATTCTTCAGTGGCTTTCCATCATAAACAAAATAAAGGTCCCTACTGCATAGTCCAGGCTCCGTTTGCCTCTGACTTCACATCTTTTTGTTTGTTTGTTTGTTTTGTTTTTGAGACAGAGTCTTACTCTGTCACCCAGGCTGCAGTGCAATGGCATGGTCTTGGCTCACTGCAACCTCTGCCTCCCGGGTTCAAGCAATTCTCATGCCTCAGCCTCCCGAGTAGCTGGGACTACAGGTGCCCGCCACTACACCCAGCTAATTTTTGTATTTTTTGTAGAGATGGGGTTTCACCATGTTGGCCAGGCTCTCTCGAACTCCTCACCTCAGGTGATCCACCTGCGTTGGCCTCCCAAAGTGCTGGGATCACAGGCGTGAGCCACCATGCACAGCCTGATGTCACATCTTACAGCTGTCGTCATTTGCCATGCACTAGACATCCTTGCCTTGTTTCCTTCAAATATCCCAGCCTCACTTTATTTAGGTTTCATCTTCTTTTTTAAAGTTTTACTCTATATGTATTTCCCTGCACAATTAATCGTTTATTTTTGCTTGGTTTTGAATTTGATATAGTACAATATTATAGGTAGTCTTCTGCAGCTTAAGCTTAGTTCATTCACTTTCATTGCTGGATAGCTTTTGATTGTGTGAATTTACAGATTTGTCTACTCCTCTGACAGTGTACACTTGGGTTCTGATGAGAACAGTGCAAATATTGTCTAGTATATAAGGAACTTATAATGGGCCAGGCAGTGTTCTCAGTGCTTTTATATATATGGGCACTAAGAGCAACCCTATGAGTTGGTATTATTACGATGCTCATTTTTCAGATGAGGGAGCAGAGGCATAGGAAGATGAGTAACTTACCCTTGTCATCTGGTAATGAGTGAAATTGCTGGATCATGGACTTCACATATGTTTAGCCTCAAAAGATGATGCCTAATAGTTTCTGAAGTGATTGTACCAGTTGATACTCCCACCAGCAGCATATGAGTTCCCATCGTGCCGCATCTTCACACACACCTAGTTTTGCCAAATTTGTGGGTGTAAAATGGTATTTTGATTTCAATTTGCATTTCCCCGATTCCTAATGATTTGAGCATATTTTTGTATATTTATTATCCATTAGTGTTTCCTCTTCCGGAAACATGGAGCGTCTGTTCATGTCTTTTGCCCACTTTTCCATTGATTTGTCAGTCTTTTTCTTACTGACTTATAGTTCTTTCCCTTTGTCAGTATTAGGAGTTTCAGTCTTCTCTGGGTTCATGGCTTTGGCTTGTCTTTTTTTTTTTTTTTTTTTTTTTTTTTTTGAGACAGGGTCTTACTCTGTGATCCAGGCTGGAGTGCAGTCATAGCTCACTGCAACCTCGAACTCCCGGCCTCAACTGATCCTCCCACCTCTGCCTCCCAAAGTACTGGAATTACAGGCATGAGCTACCACAGCTGCCTTTGGCTTGTCTTTTGAGTCTCTTTTTGGTGTCTCTTGATGAATAGAAATTCCTAATTTTAATATAGTTGGATTTCTCATTGTTTTCAATGTCTTATTTTTAGAAATCTACTCTTACCTCAGAGTCATAAAAATATTGTCCAATATTCTAAAATTTTGCCTTTCACATATAAGTATTTAAGCTACATGAAGACTGTTTTTATGTATGGTGTGAGGTGTGGATCCAACTTTCCTTTTTTGCATTTCATAGTTTATTTTTTTTCCCAGTTATTGAAATACTGCCTTTTTCTTATATTGTTTCTGCATGATTGTGGGATTATTTCTGGGCACTCTATTCTGTTTCATTGATCTTTTTGTTGTTCCTTCACTAATACCATAGTGCTTCAACTACTGTTTCTTTACAGTAAATCTAGATACCTGATAGCCTAATTTCCCCACCTTGTTTCTTTTCTTCAGGAGTGTCTTACAGTGGTGTGATCATGGCTCATTGCAACCTCAACTTCCCAGACTCAAGCAGTCTTCCCACCTCAGCATCCCAAGTAACTGGGACCACAGGCACATGCCACCACCATGCCTGGCTACTTTTTAAAAATTTTTTGTAGAGATGGGGTCTCGCCATGTTGCCCAGGCTGATCTTGAACTCTGGGCTTAACTGATCTGCCCACCCTGGCCTCCCAAAGTGTTGGGATGACAGGCATGAGCCACCATGCCTGGCCTGCTCCTCCTTATAAATTTTAGAATTAGCATCTGTGGAAAATCCTGTTGGAATTTTGATCGGTGTTGTGTTAATTTTTTATATCAATTTGGAGGAGAATCAACGTATCAATGCTAGAGTGTCTCTTGTGCATGAACATGGCATCTCTTTTGTCTTACAATGACATTTGTATACGTACAGTATATCTTACAACTCCATGCAGGTCTTGCACATCTTATGGAGCGAGACAGTGTAGAGACAGCATAGAGTAGTGGTTTTAAGAGCAAAGGCTTCGGAACCAGGCTGCCTGGTTTCAGTCCTCACTTAGCTGCTTACGGTGTCATCTTGGGTTTCAATCCTGTTGGTTTCAATCCTCACCTAGCTGCTTACAATGTCATCTTGGGTAAGTCAGCCTCTCTGTGCCTCATTTTCCTCATCTGTAAAATAGGCGCTAATATTTCTACTTCATAGGGGCATATAGTAAATGCTCAGTGGTTGGTAGCTGTTGCTATTATTTTGTTTTATCCCTAGGTGTCTTATTTTTTGTTGCTTCCTAAATAGTATATATATGTGTGTGTGTGTGTGTGTGTGTGTACATTTACACACATTTACATTTTTTAATTTTACATTTTTAAATTCTTTGTTGCTGGTGTTTAGAAATGCATTTGAGTTTCAGAAATCTAGCAACCTGGTTAATCTCTCATTAAGCCTAATAATGAGAATTCTTCTGGATTTCCCAAATGGGCTATCATAAATCAACCTGCAGATAATGGCTTTTGTTTCTTCCATTTCAAACTTCATATTTTTATGTCTTTTTTGTTATTTTACTGAGCTGGTCTTTTTTTGCTTTTAGCTGAACAGCCTTCTCAAATAGCTAGTCTTGACAACAGTATAACCTTGAATAAAAGTGGGACTGGTGAACACCTTGTCTTATTCCTAGTTTTTAAGAGAACGTTCTAATGTTTCACTATTAAAGTGTTTGCTGTAGATTTCTGATGTGTATCTTTTATGTCAAGGAATGTATTCTATTCCAAGTTTGCTAAGAGGACTTATCATAAATGGATGTTGAGTTTTACCAAATGCTTGATATAAATCTGTTGAAATGATAATATATTTTGTCCTTTAATCTGTTAATGATGAAGATTACAGGCATTGGTTTTCTAATGTTAAAGCATCTTTACATTCCTGAAATAAATCTAAATCTAACTGGTTCATTACTTTTTTTTTTTGGAGACAGAGTCTCGCCCTGCCACCCAGGCTGGAATGCAGTGGCTCAATCTTGGCTCACTGCAACCTCTGCCTCCCAGGTTCAAGCGATTCTCCTACCTCAGCCTCCTGAGTAGCTGGGATTACAGGTGTGTGCCACCACGCCCGGCTAATTTTTTTTTTTTTTTTTTGTATCTTTAGTAGAGATGGGGTTTCATTCACCATGTTGGCCAGGCTGGTCTCGAACTCCTGACCTTGTGATCCACCTGCCTTGGCCTCCCAAAGTGCTGGGATTACAGGTGTGAGTCACTGTGCCCGGCTATTTTTTACATACATTATTTGTTTTGCTAATATTTTGTTTTAAAATTTTTCATTACTGATCATAAAAGAGATTGGCTAATTATTTTTCTTTCTTGGGTACTGAGGTTATGTTAATTTTATGAAATGAATTGGAAAGTGTTTCCTCCTTTTGATCCTCTGGAAGAATGTATATAAGATTAAAATGATATTTTCTTTGAACATTTGGTAGAATTTGCCTGTAAAGATAATCTGGACTTGGTGTTCTCATTTTCAGAAGAGTTTAAACTACTGACCACTGTCTTTAATAGTTGTAGAAACTTTCAGGTATTCTCTAGCTTCCTTAATAATTTCTGTTAAATTATATGTTTCTAGAAATCTACCTTTTTCATCTAAGTTTCCAGCTTTACTTGCATAAAGTGGTTTGTGGCATAGTGTAGTCTTATGAATCTTCGCTTAATCTGGAGTATGCTCCTTGAAAAACAATTCTAGGTTTCTAGATTTTATTAGCCTCTTAAGACTAATATATATATGCTTTCTATTCTGTGAAATTTGCTTTTATCCTGCTTTCTTTTAGATTTTTAGGCTTATTTGGCTGTCCCTTTATTTTTTACTTCTTAATGGCTGCTTAATTCATTAATTTCAGCATTTCTTCTTTTCTCATATAACTACTTAAAGCTGTTGTTTCCTTTAAAAAATAATAAAATAAAGTTTCCCCTAATACCTGCTTTAATGGCATAGCAAAGTTTTGATACGTCATATTTTAGTGTTTGGTTCTGAATATTATCTGATTTATATTATAACTTCTTCTTTGACCCATGAGTTCTTTACAGGGTTGTTTTTATACTTTCAAATGCATTCTCTTTAAAGTTATCTTCTTATTACTGATTTCTAATTTAATTGCATTTTAATGAGAAAAAGTAGTTCTCATATTACTGATTCTTTGAAATTTATTGGTAAAGGCTGGGTGGGCATGGTAACTCATGCCTGTAATCCTGGCACTTTGGGAGGCTGAGGCAGGTGGATAGCTTGAGTCAAAGAGTTCGAGACCAGCCTGGGCAACATGATGAAACCTCATCTCTGAAAAAACAAAAAAAAAAAATTTGCAGGGTGTGGTGGCATGCACATTAGTCCTAGCTACTTGGGAGGCAGAGATTGCAGTGAGCCGAGATTGTGCTACTGCACTCCAGCCTGGTTGACAGAAAAAAACCCTGTCTCAAAAAAAAAAGAAAAAAAAAGGAAATTTGTTGGTAACTTACTTTATACCTAAATACAAGATCAGTTTTTGAAAACATTCTATGTATGTTTGAAAAGATTGTGTATTCTCTTGTTGTGGGGTTCCGGATTTCATGTGTTCGTTTGAATATTGGTAATGTTAGCATTTTTTTCTGTTTAATTATCAATTACTAAGAGAGGTATGTTAAAATATGCCCCTCTGATAAGTAAGCTTGTCACTGTCTTATACTTTTGTCAGTTTTTGTGGTATTTATTTTTAAGACATTTTATTAAGTTTATATAGGTCTAGAATTATCTTCCTGATGATTCTCTCTCTAGTAATTCTATTTTGTCTAATATTATCTATTCCAGCTTTCTTTTGATTATTATATATCTGGTATAACTTTCTAGTCTTATTCTAGGTGAATCTTATGAAGAACATATAAGTAGGTTTTGTTTTATAAATCTAATCTATATCTTTTACCTTAGGAGTTTAATATATTTATACTTACTGTGGCTATTGATATCCATAGGTGTTTTTTCTGCCATCTTAACTTATGCTTTCTATTTGTTCTTTTTTTGGGGGGGCGGTGTCTCTATTTCTGGATGACTCTTTAGCCTTCTTTGTCTCGTTTTGAATTCGTTGATGGTTTTTCTCTCATTCCATTTTTCTTTTCTTTTCTTTTTTTGAAACGGAGTCTCGCTCTGTCGCCCAGGCTGGAGTGCAGTGGCGCAATCTCGGCTCACTGCAAGCTCCGCCTCCCAGGTTCACGCTATTCTCCTGCCTCAGCCTCCCGAGTAGCTGGGACTATAGGCGCCCACCACCACGCCCCGCTAATTTTTTGTATTTTTAGTAGAGACGGGGTTTCACCATGTTAGCCAGGATGGTCTCGATCTCCTGACCTTGTGATCCGCCCGCCTCGGCCTCCCAAAGTGCTGGGATTACAGGCGTGAGCCACCGCGCCCGGCCTCATTCCATTTTTCTAAACTATGCATTCGAAAGATAGACATTCAACTTTTATTTTCTTAGTTTACTCTCAAGCTTTGAATGTGAATACTTAAGAGTTTAAAGTTAGTCAATTTCCATTCTCTTCTGAAACAATTAAAGGCCCTAAAAAATGCTTTAATCCAGTCAGTTCCTCCCACCACGCTTGCCGTACCGTTTACTGTGCGTAAATCAGACATTGCCATTCTTGTTTTATAAAAGCAATGTTTGTTTAAATTTCCCTATATTTTTACAGTTTTCTTTGTCCATCATTTATTTTTCTATCCTTGATCGTCTTTCTGGGACCTTTCCTTACTTTTACGGTATATCCTTAAGACACTTCATGAAATGTGTGAGCCAGCCTCCACGGTCTCCCTTATGATTGTGGCTCTCTGTGACTCACACGCCCACACCGAAGAGGGCTGACCTGTGTAAGCATTGGAACGTTGCAGCAGTGATGGAGCGTGACTTCTGAGGCTGGGTCATAAAATACGTTGCACCTTTTTGCCTTGCTCTTTCTTGGGCCACTCACTGTGGGATGCCGGCTGCCATGTCATGAGGTTATCAAGCAGTCCTGGGAGGATTCCATGTGGAGAGGAACTGAGGCTCCCTGTCAACTGCCAGTACAAACTTGCCAGCCTTGCAAGGCAGCCACACGGGCAGCAGATCCTGCAGCCCCATCAAAGTGACTGTAGCCCCAGCCACCAACTGGATGGCAACCTCACAAGAGATCCTGAGCTAGGACCACCTAGCCCAGCTGCTTCTGAATCTCTGACACACAGAAACTGTGAGATAATAAATGTGTTTTGCAGCCGGGTGCGGTGGCTCACATCTCAGCACTTTGGGAGGCCGAGGCAGCCAGATCACAAGGTCAAGAGATCGAGACCATCCTGGCCAACATGGCGAAACCCCGTCTCTACTAAACATACAAAAATTAGCTGGGCGTGGTGGCGCGTGCCTGTAGTCCCAGCTACTCAGAAGGCTGAGGCAGGAGAATCGCTTGAACCCGGGAGGCGGAGGTTGTAGTGAGCTGAGATCACACCACTGCACGCCAACCTGGTGACACAGCGAGACTCTGTCTCAAAAAAAAAAAAAAAGTGTTATCAGTATTGTTACACAGCAGTAATTAATACACATTAGTGAGAGTATTCTGGTAGTAAACTCTGTTTTTATCTTAAAATGTTTTTTGATTTTGGGTTTTTTTTTTTTTTTTTTTTTTTTTTGTGGAGACAGGGTCCTGCTATGTTGCTCAGTCTGGTCTTAAACTCCTGGGCTCAAGCAGTCCTCCCACTTCACCCTCCCAAGGTGCTGACATTACAGGCATAAGCCACCACATCCAGCCATCTGAAAATGTCTTTAATTAATGCCCATTCCTAAAATATATTTTATCTATATATACAATTCTGTATTCACAATTATTTTCTCTCAGCATATTGAAGACATTTTTTATTTTCTTCTGAATTCCATTATTGCTGTTAAAAGTCCATTGTCAAATAAAAGACTTGTATCTAGACTATGTAAAAAACCTAACACTCAGCTGGGCGCAGTGGCTCACGCCTGTAATCCTAGCACTTTGGGAGGCCGAGGCAGGCGGATCACTTGAGCTCAGGAGTTCGAAACCAGCTTGGCCATCATGGTGAAACCCTGTCTCTACTAAAAAATACAAAAAATTAGCTGGGCATGGTGGTATGTGCCTGTAATCCCAGCTACTTGGGAGGCTGAGGCAGGAGAATCGCTTGAACCCGGGAGGCAGAAGTTGTAGAGAGCCAAGATCATGCCACCGCACTCCAGCCTGGGCAACAGAGCGAGACTCCATCTCAAAAAGAAAAAGAACCTAACACTCAACAAACACCTCAGTTTAAAAATGGGCAAAAGATTCGGGCCAGGCGTGGTGGCTCACACCTGTAATCCCAGCACTTTGGGATGCCAAGGTGGGCAGAACACCTAAGGTCAGGAGTTCGAGACCAACTTGGCCAACATGGCGAAACCCTGTCTCTACTAAAAATACAAAAATTAGCTGGCCTGGTGGCACGCGCCTGTAATCCCAGCTACTCAGGAAGCTGAGGCATGAGAATCACTTGAACCTGGGAGGTGGAGGTTGCAGTGAGTCGAGATCATGCCATTGCACTCCAGCTGGGCAACGGAGCAAGACTCTGTCTCAAAAAAAAAAAGGCAAAAGATTTGAATAGAGATTTTACCAAAGAAGATATGCCAAATAAACACTTGAAATGATGCTCAAAATCATTAGTCGCTTGAGAAAGGCAAATTAGTCACGAGGGAAATCCAAATTAAAACCACATTAAATAAAATAACAAAAAAATCAAAAAACCATAATAAGATAACACTTACTGAATGACCTTAATCAGAAAAGCAGACAATAATAAATGGTGGTGAGGATATAGAGAAACAAGAACCCTCATACATTGCTGGTAGGAATGTAAAATGGCATAGCCACTTTGGAAAATACTTTGACAGTTTCATAAGAAGTTAAACATAAATTTACCATATGACCCTGCAATTCCAGTGGTAAATATACACCCAGGAGAAATGAAAGCTGGGTCCAAAACATTCAAAGACTTGTATGTTCATAACATCATTATTCATTAAAACTAAAAAGTGGAAACCACTCAAGTGTCCACCAACTTGTAAATGGATAAATAAATATTATTCACCAATAAAATGAATAAAATACTGATGCATGCTACAAATGGGTCAGTTTCAAAACATGTTAAATGAAAGAAGCCAGACATATTGTATTGTCCCTTTTGTATGCAGTATCCAGAAAAGACAGACCTATAGAGATGGAGACATGATTGGCTTCCTGGGAGGGAATGGAAATAGGGATTAACTGTAAATGGGCACAAGGGGGTCGTATTTTGATGATGAAAATATCCTAGTACTGTATTGGGGTGATGGTTGCACTATCTAACAAATTTATTGAAGATCATTGAATTGTATGTTTAAAATAGGTGAATTTTGGCCAGGGGCAGTGGCTCACACCTGTAATCCCATCACTTTGGGAGGCCTAGGCGGGTGGATCACCTGAGGTCAGGAGTTCGAGACCAGCCTCACCAACATGGTGAAATCCTGTCTCTACTAAAACTACAAAAATGAGCTGGGCGTGGTGGCAGACGCCTGTAATTCCAGCTACTCGGGAGGCTAAGGCAGGGTAATCGCTTGAACCCAGGAGGCAGAGGTTGCAGTGAGCCAAGATTGCACCATTGTATTGGTGCAACTGGTCTGCCTGGGCGACAGAGCAAAACTCTGTCTGAAAAAAAAAGAAAAAAAAATGGTGAATTTTATAATATGTAAATTAAACCAATACGGTTTTGTTTTTGTTTTGTTTTGTTTTAAGTCGTCAGTCTGGGTGCTTCTGTCTTTTTTCAGGCAGCTTTTAAGTCTTCTTTGTCTTTGGTATTCTACAGATTCACAGTAATATGTTTGATTGTGGATTCATTTTTCTTTACCCTCCCTTTGAATTTGTTGGGCTTTCTAAAATGTGAGAGTGGGTGGCTTTGGTAAATTCTGGAAATTTTTTTGCCATTGGCCCTTTGAATAATGCCCCTCACCTGTTCTGTCTATTTCCTTGGAGACTCATTGCATCTAGATTAGATTTCAGCTCTAACTTCTCTGTTTTCTAGGTCTAACTTTTCTTTTACACTTTCACTGTCACTTTGCTACGTTTTGTGTAAGTTGTGATCTGTCTTCCACTGTACAAACTCCATCAGTCCCAGTGGCCTTTAGGGGACATGGAGTGTGCTTATCACTTCCCATACATAGGTCACGGGCTTTACTTCTGGAGCCAGGGTGGTGTCACCTTCTCCAGGACCAAGTGGATTTCCACAAACCATGTTGGGGAGGGGTGTGAATGGCAATCACATATACTGATCATTCAACCCGGAAACCTGAGCGTCGTCTCTGATTTTTCCTTCTCTACTCTTGGCATCCTGTAGGTTGAAATATCACAGGGTTGATTCTGCTTTCTAAATGTTTCTCAGATTGAATTTTTTTCCTTTTGATCTCAGTGACCACATTCCAGGTTCAGGAATTCATCATTTCTCACCTGGACAGTTACAGTAACTTCCTAACTCTTCTTGTCTTTATACTCACCAGTTCCAATCTACTCCACACACTTTGACCAAAGTGGACTTTCCAAAATATAGACATTATTTCCTTCATTTTTAAAAATTTCAACTTTTCTTTTAGATATAGTGGGTACATGTGCAGATTTGTTGCATGGGAACATTGTGTGATGCAGAGTTTTGTAGTACAAATCCCGTCACCCAGGTAGTTATCATAGTACCCAATAGGTAGTGTTTTAAACAAACCACCCCACCTAGCTCCATCTCTGGTAGTCTGCAATGTCTGTTGTTCCCATATTTATGTACATTTGTGCTCAGTATTTAGCGCTCACTTATGTGAGAACATGCATTTTAGTTAAAGAGAGTATATCTGCATTTTAATGTTACTCCCCTGTCTAAAATCCTTTAATTTCTACGCCCCAGCATAAGATCCAGATTTTTTTTTTTTTTTGAGATGGAGTTTCACTCTTGTTGCCCAAGCTGGAGTGCAGTGGCGTGATCTCGGCTCACTGCAACGTCTGCCTCCTGAGTTCAAAGGATTCTCCTGCCTCAGCCTCCCGAATAGCTGGGTTTACAGGCATGTGCTACCACGCCTGGCTAATTTTTGTATTTTTTATAAAGATGGGGTTTCACCACGTTGGTCAGGCTGGTCTCAGACTCCTGATAGCAAGTGATCCGCCTGCCTCCGCCTCCCAAAATGCTGGGATTACAGGCGTGAACCATCATGCCTGGTCCATATACACTCTTAATTTCCACCTACTTACCTGCTTTCTTAAAGAACCAGTTCTGTGGCTTTGAACATGATGTTCTCTCTGACTGGAGTGATCTTCCCCCTCCCTGCCAGGTGAGCTCTGACTCATCCTTATTTTCTGTGAAGCCTCCTCTTACTCCCCAGGAAAGACGTCAGACACTCCTTTGCATTCCATAGTAACTTGCATATGTCTCAAGTAAAGCACTTATAAGTTAGGCTGTTGTTTGCATGCCATTCTCACTAGACTGAGGATGCTCTGAGGTCAGGGATCGTTCTTGATTTACTTAGCTCCATCCCTGTTCCTTCATTTGTCTTTTTCAACAGTGGCTGTCTATCCCAGGGCTACTGGTAGTTCTTTTTCAAGTCTGTTTTGGGCAATGCAAGGATAGCAAAAAGGAAAAGGAAGATTTCTTAGAAAGGGGAAAGGATCTCCAGGTTTAAAAATACTTTCAGAAATGTTCTGAGAGGAGAAATTTGTGTTAATTTTTGTGAGAGCATATTACTAAACAGCAGCCTCCTCTCCCCAAATTGAAAGTGGTGCATCCACTGCCTCCCGGGTTCAAGCAATTCTCCTGCCTCAGCCTCCCAAGCAGCTGGGATTACACCATGCGCCACCATGCCTGGCTAATTTTGTATTTTTAGTAGAGACGGGGTTTCTCCATGTCGGTCAAGCTGGTCTCGAACTCCTGACCTCAGGTGATCTACCCGTCTTGGCCTCCCATAGCGCTGGGATTACAGGTGTGAGCCACTGCACCCGACCAAAATAGATAATTTCTGTATTTCAGCTAGACTTTTCAGTTGTTCTTGGCAGGTGTGCTGATTTGCTGCACCTACTCTATCCTTCTATTAAAAGTCCACCTTCTCTTCCTATAAGGCTTTTTTTGTTTTGTTTTGTTTTTGAGACTGGTCTTGCTCTGTCATCCAGGCCCAAGTGTAATGGTGCGATCATAGCTCACTGTAGCCTTGACCTCCTGGGTTCAAGCAATCCTCCCATCTCAGCCCTGCAAATAGCTGGGCCCACAGTTCTCACACCACCATGCCCAGCTAATTTTTAATTTTTTTTTGTAGACACGGGGTCTCACATTGCTGTCCAGGCTGCAGTAAGCATTTTAAGAGTGGGAACTTTGCGTATTTTGTATCAACATTTAGCACATTTGTATTTGTAGCATAATAGTATTTGTATTCAACAATTAGCACAATAGTCCATAATGGATGCTTAAGAAAAATGTAGTGAATTAATGCATCCAGGTGTCTAGGTTCCATTTTTAATATTTAGATCTGCTTCATCTTTTCCAGAGAGTTGAACCAATATGATCTCTAGTTGTTATATTAAATATCAAGTGTTTTACTAAGTATTGAGTAGATATATAGGAATATTTAGTATATATATCATGTAAAGAATCACATTACAACAAACACCCAATAACCTACCACCCAATTTAAGAAAATTAATTTAATTATCAGGAGTTCCTTGTATGACCTTTTTTCTCATTCCTTTCCCTTCTTCTCAGAAGTAACTGCTATCCTAAATTCTGTTTTTATCATTCCCTTGAGTGTTGCCTTCTTGAACAGTATATTGTTAGTGTTGCATGTTTTGAGCTTCATGTACATGGAACCGTACTGGATGTGTTCTATTTTCTTATTTCTGTGTATAGCAGTAATTCTTTCCTTTTCACTGCTATGTAGTATTCCATTGTATTACTACATGTGCATGCGTGTGTGATAGACATTCACGGTGTTAAGCAGTTTTTTGATTTTTTGCTTTTTCCAAAGAGCAGTGCTAAAAAATTCTTGTTCCTGTTTTATGGTGGATTATATCTATCAGTATTTACTGTATTAAAATTGAAATAGAAATGTTTTAAATGTTTACTTAGTAACTCATTTAGAATAACAATTTAAAATAATAAAATTAAAATAAAAATGGATGTTTTTATGAAAAAGAACTGTTTTAAAACAAAAAAACAGAAGTGTGGCATTATTTTATATTTTTTTCAGATCTCTTTACTGTGTGGCTTAATAGAAAATAGCTAAGTTCTCACATCTCTTTCTGCATTCGATCTGTTACAGTATCAACAATAGTCAGAAACCTCACTGTATACTTGAGAGAGAATGAGGTTGAAATAAAGAAATAAAATATATAATTATTTTGAAAATAGCTTTGACCTTGCACATCTTCTGAAAGGGTTTCAGGAACTCCCACAGGTCCCAGATCACACTATCACACTTAAAGAACCACTGCCCCAGGGTGTGTCCATTCTCCCCCTTTGCTGGTAAGGCCAGACCCCTCCAAAGTGAACGAATGTATTAAGTTGTCCCCTGCCACCCACCAGCAGTGTTTAATTGTTTTAGTCACTGTCATCACATCACTTGATGTTGTCAGATTTATAATTTTTGCCAGTCTGGTAAAAATGAAATACTGTCTCCCTGTGGTTTGATTTGCATTTTCTTTGTTACTAATGAACTTAACCATCTTTTTATATTTTATTGACCACTTGCTCTCCTTTTCTGTTAAGTACCTATCCAGTATTTTTCAGCCATAACTCAAGTTTCATTCTACCTTGTAAAGTAATTTAAAAGGTTTCTTTTTAAAGTACACATTCGAGGGTCAAATGGACTGTTCCCAGTTTTATTTAAGCAGTAATTTAAACATTCAGGAAAATGTTTAAGATTAAGAATATTGTTTGGACCTCGGGTGATCGGCCCGCCCCAGGCTTCCAAAGCTGGGATTACAGACGTGAGCCACTGTGCCAGGCCTAGAGGTTTCCTAGATTTCTTTGGGAGCTATTAACTGGCACTTTTGCAGGGGGAAACTTGTGTAATGTTTGGGTCAGTATAACATTCAGTATTAACATATATACCCATTCTAATCAGAGGAAATGTATCTTGACTTAAAAGGTTTCTGTTATCTCTTTGGACCTCAGTTTCCATCAGTAAACTGGAAATAGTACTTTCAGCTCCAGTACTCTGGGTTCTAATTGACTTTGTTTAATCTTTACTTCAGTTGTATAAAGGGGCTTGAAATTAACTTAAACCATAGGTACTTTTTCTTTAAGTGCCCTTTAACAGTTAATTGTGGCCCTCTGAATTCTGTTCAGCCTGTTCCTTTTGCTCCCATTGTTTGTTTGTTTATTTTTATGTATTTATTTTGAGACAGAGTCTCCCTCTTTTGCCCAGGCTGGAGTGCAGTGGCATGATCTCAGCTCACTGCAACCTCCACCTGCCAGGTTCAAGTGATTCTCATGCCTTAGCCTCCTGAACAGCTAGGATTCACCACCACATCTGGCTAGTTTTTGTATTTTAGTAGAGATGGGGTTTCATCATGTTGGCTGAAGTCCTGACCTCAGGTGATGCGCCCACCTCAGCCTCCCAAAGTGCTGGAATTACAGGCGTGAGCCACCAGGCCTGGCCTAATTTTTGTATTTTTTTTTAGTAGAGATGGGGTTTCACCATGTTGGCCAAGCTGGTCTCAAACTCCTGATCTCAGGTGATCCGCCTGCCTCAGCCTCCCAAAGTGCTGGGATTACAGGCATGAGCCACTGTGCCCAGCAGATTTTTTATATTTTAATTTGATATTATCTTGGCCGAGCACAAATGCGCCACTGCACTCCAGCCTGGGCAACAGTGAGAAACTTTGTCTCAAAAAAACAAAAAACAAGATACTATCTTAATGCTGCCACCAGCTTTTTTGGTTGATTCTCTTGAGATCCAATAATACACAGTCATACATTTACAAATAAGGATTGTATTGTCTCTTTCTTTCAGCTTTTGTGTGTGTGTGTGTGTGTGTGTGAAACGGAGTCTCACTCTGTTGCCAGGCTGGAGTGCAGTGGCGTGATCTCAGCTCACTGCAACCTCCCACTCCCTGATTCAAGCGATTCTCCTGCCTCAGCTTCCTGAGTAGCTGGGATTACAGGCACGCACCACCACGCCTAGCTAATTTTTGTATTTTTAGTAGAGACAGGGTTTCACCATGTTGGCCAAAATGGTCTCGATCTCCTGACCTCATGATCCGCCTACCTCAGCCTCCCAAAGTGCTGGAATTACAGGCGCGCACCACCGCACCCAGCCTTATTTTTTTACTTACTTAATTTTGAGATAGGATGTTGCTCTCTCAACCAGGCTGGATTGCAGTGGTATGATCATAGCCCACTGCAGCCTTGACCTCCTGGGCTCAAGTGATCCTCCTACCTCAGCCTCCCTAGTAGCTGGGACTACAGGCATGAGCCACCATACTTAACAGATTTTTAAATTTTTTGTAGAAATGTGGTTTCACCATGTTGCCCAGGCTGGTCTCAAACCCCTGGGCTCAAGTGATCCACTCTCCTTGGCCTCCCAAAGTGCTGGGATTGCAGGTGTGAGCCACCATGCTCAGCCCTTTCAACCATTATCCCTTTTATTTCTAATTACTTCAGCCAGCTTTCCAGAGTTTTATGTAAGTAACACAGATAAGCCCTTCCTTATATTGTTCTTGTCTGCAGAAGGAATGTTCTGGTCTCTCATTGTTAATCCTGATGCTAATTATACACAAATATGTAGCTGTATATATTTATGGAAAGTATATTTTTTTTAAATGTATGTTAAGGAAGTATTTTTTCTGTTGCTTTTTTTTTAATTTTAATTTTAATTTTTTATTTTTTATTTTTTTTGAGATAGAGTCTCACTCTGTCTCCCAGGCTGGAGTGCAGTGTCGGGATCTCAGCTCACTGCAACCTCCACCTCCCAGGGTTCAAACGATTCTTCTGCCTCAGTCTCCTGAGTAGCTGGGATTACAGGTGTCCACCACCACACCCGGCTAATTTTTTTTATTTTCAGTAGAGACGGGATTTCACCATGTTGGCCAGGCTGGTCTGGAACTCCTGACCTCAGGTGATCCACCCACCTCAGCTTCCCAAAGTGCTGGGGTTATAGACGTAAGCCACCCCACCCAGCCCTATTGCTCTTTTAAAATTAGTAGTGTATGTTGAATTTTATTAAGTGCCTTTTTTAGCATCTAATAAAATAATTATGCTTATTTGTTCTTTTGAGCTTATTAATGTGATAATGTATTAAGTTTCTAATATTTCTTGTCTTAGGAGTCTCCCTTAGATATAATATATTTTTGTTTGATTAGTTCTTGCCCAAATTGGTTTTGGCTGGAACCTGGATGGTTTTTTGTTTGTTCTTTTTTTCCCCACACACCCTGGACAGTTTCTGTTTGTTTTTGTTCCTCCCACGTACCTGCTTTACCTCAGTCACTGAGACACATGTACTAATGGGTTGTCATGAATGAAGAACTGGAATTTCAGTGTCTAGGATTCGTCAAATGCTGATGACATGTAAGGTTCTCTTTAGCAAAGTTTAAGGAAGGCAGTTCACCTTTTTGAGCACTTCTGTATGCCAGAGTCTATGCTAGGAACTTTTCACATTTGCTAGTTCACACAGCAATTCTATTTTATAGATGAGAAAGCTTACATTTAAGTCTCTTCTGCAATACTAAAGGAGCTACTTTGGACCTGAGACTTTTTGTATCTGGTTTTAATAAGCAAAAGTCCACACCCTACCTCTGAGGCCTGTTTCCCAATCCAGAAAATTGTCATCAAGGAGATTGCAGAGAGAGATAGAAAATGTCATACATTGTGTTGGTCTGTGCAAGTAATTGGCATTCATAACCCAAAGATAAACATACCCTGGGTAACTGAAAATTTTCTTAGAATCTTATGTCCCTCTACTTCATAGAAAGCCACATCCTATGGCTATGGAGTAAAATATCCCTAAGGATGTGCCTTAGTTCTGTTTATTGTTTGGGCTTAAGTTTTTTCTCATTCGCTGATATTCTCCCATCTGAGTGATTTCAGGATGAAATTGCCCCATTCAAACATTTTCGGGAAGAAAATTTAGTTGCTTTGCTTTTTTTTTTCTTGAGACATGGTCTTGCTGTCACCCAGGCTGGAGTACAGTTGCGTGATCATAGCTCACTGCAGTCTCATCTCCCAGGTTCATGTGAACCTCTCACCTTAGCCTCCTGAGTAGCTGGAACTACAGGCACGTAGGCACATGGGCGCGTGTGCCACCACCCTGGGCTAATATTTTTTAATGTTTTTATTTTTTGTAGAAACAAGGCCTCACTTATGTGCTCAGGCTGGTCTTGAACTCCTGAGCTCAAGCAATCCTCCTGCCTCAGCTCTCCAAAGTTCTGGGATTATAGGCATGGGGCACCATACCTGGTCTAGTTGCTTTGCTTTTGAAAAATCTGCTTTAAGGTTACTGGTTTAAAAATAATGCCTTAAGCTGGGTGTGGTTGCTCACACCTGTGATCCCAACACTTCAGGAGGTTGAGGCGGGCAGATCGCTTGAACTGGAGTTTGAGACCAGCCTGGGCAACATGGTGAAACCTCGTCTCTACTAAAAATACAAAAATTATCTGGGTGTGGTGGTGTGCACCTGTGGTCCCAGCTACTTTGGAGGCTGAGGTGGGAGAATCACATGAGCCCAGGAGATGGAGGCCGCAGTGAGCTGAGATCATCCCACTGCACTCCAGCCTGGGTGACAGAGTGAGACCCTGTCTCAAAAATAAATAGATAAATAAATAAAAAATGCCTTAGTTCATTGTTTCACAATCAAAATTATGCTATTTCATATGAAATAATAGGTTCAGTATCTACATATATTTGGGTAACTTCTTCAGCAGTAAGAATATAGTGCTCAGAAATTTACTTGTTGGTGTTATTGAAGTTTGTTGAGACTTCCACAGGTGCCTGTAAAATAGAAACAATTTTAGAAATGTTTTTACTCTCACAAAGGAAAACCTTTTTCACAATTTTTTTCTCTTGGTTTACTCTTTATGTGAATAAATGCTGTTAAGGGAAGAGGCAGAGCTTATTCTTCCCATCTTCTGATTAAAGAACTCACACAGAGAGGAAAATGCCTTGCTCATATGACACAGCCATTTCTTGGTAGGACAAAGGAGTAATCCAGGTCACTTGTCTTCTATTCCTTGCATTTATCTGCTCTGGTCACAAAGGGACCAGTGTAGGACAGGCAAGCCCCAGAATTGGGGCTTAGCCCAGGAAGTTTCTTTGCTTTGCTCAGGAAAGAATTCAAGAGTGAGCCAGTGGTAGAAGAAACCAGCTTTATTGAGGTGGCAGTGTTACAGCACCGTGACTGCTCTGCAGAGCAGGGATAGACCTGGTAGGCAGCCTCAAGAGCAGCACTCAGTGGCAGTTCTGCAGTCGTATTTATACCCACTCTTAATTACATGCAAATTAAGAGGCAGATTATTCAGAATTTTCTAGAAAAGGGGTGGTAACCTGCAGGTTGTTGCCATGGAAAGGAGTAGTGACATCTGGGTGTTGCCATGGCAATGGTAAACTGACATACACCAGTGGGTGTGTCTTAGGGAGTGGTGGTGTTGCCTCTTTTCTGTTACAGCCAGTCTTCAATCTGGTCCAGAGTTCTGCCTCCTACCTCACGACCATCATTTTGATTTGGGGTCTAACTATTCAGGTTTTTATTTCATCCAGATCTTTGTTTCTCCTTTCTTCCCCTTTTTCTGTGCAAAATGTGACCACTTTGCTGTTTATTGATATCTTATTAGAAGGGTATTAGCCGGGTGGTAGTGGCATGCACCTGTAATCCCAGCTACTTGGGAGGCTGAGGCAGGAGAATCGCTTGAGCCTGAGAGGCGGAGGCTGCGGTGAGCCGAGATCGCACCACTGCACTCCAGTCTGGGTGACAGAGTGAGACCCTGTCTCAAAAAAAAAAAAAAAAAAAAAAAAAAAGAGATGAGAGGGGAATGGAATATGACCATTTCTCTCTTAGTGAGCCTCTCAAGTTTACATGAGAGTAGGTTAGAAACAGCTGTTAAATGCAAGTTGAGGATCATTTGTAGAAATTATTCAAGGCTGTTTCTCCTTTATCCTACAGTCACGTATAAACTAGAATTATTTAGAAGGTTTCAAAAGATTCTTGTCACTATATTTTGTTCTTTTCTGCACCCAGTTATCAAGTAGACAGCCTTATTCTTTCAGACTTAGTCTAATGAGAGCTAAATAATTTCTTGAGAGAATTTGCTTGTGCTCAAATATGTCCTCACTGAAGCCTTAGCCCAGTTACTCAGTGATCTCCTTTTGTGTAATTCAGAACTTAATTATGCACTGTCATGTTTGTTGGTTAATTGTTTGATATACTTAAATCCTGTCCTTTCAACTAGGTTATGAATTGCTCAAAAGCAGAGATTATGCCCATTTTTTTCTTTTTCAGCTCCTAGCACAGAGCTAAGTACAGAGAATATGTACAGTAAAAGGCTGATGGAGGTCTTTCTGGGAACACTCTATCAGCGGTACTCTGTCCTTCCTGCTGGTGGCAATGGGAATGTTCTCTGCAAGGGCTCACGAGGGCTTGCATGCCTATGAAGTGGAAGAGAAATGGCTTGAGGTGCAGGGAATGAGGGGACAGGCCAGGAACTCTCGGCCTAATTATAATAGCTATTGCCTCGCTGCTCTTATTGGACTGCTCTTATTGGAAGGAAATTGATCCCAAAGAGAGTCAAAGACAGGCTAAAACACTGAACTCATAAAAATATGAAAAGTAAGTGGTGAGAGCAGATCAAGGGACCAAGATTCGTTGTTTTGTTATTGTTTTATTAATGATGGTCTAGGACTTCCAAATGGAGTTTTAAAAGTTGAAAATAAATGACCTGTTACTAATATATTTTCAGAATGCCTATATAGAGAGGAAGATTATTTCTCAGCTGAGTAACCTGGGATCCTCCTTTAAAAGTCCTTTGGACTCTAATCATCTTTGTAATACTCTGTTTTACTTTGAAGGCAGACTCGACTTCTTAGAGTTCCAGCACATTGAGCCCTGTTTGTCTCATCCACCTTTTCACTGACCTTCCAAAGGTGGACTGGCTGAAGAACCCCAGCTGTCCATTGTGTTTGAAATCCCTTTAAGTAGGGACTCGGCTAGAGGTGTTCTTCTGCCTGATCCCCAGATGAAAAGGACGGGAGGGGAGTGACAGAGGAGTCTTCAGCCAGCTGCCATATCCCCATGCCGGACCATGGAACCTGACTTCCAGCGCACTGTAGCAGAGAGGTAGCTAGAGAGCAGAAAGTAGAGATTTGGCTCTCCTAGGGACCTTGGAGAGAACTTTGTTATTTCAGCTTTTGAGATATCTTCTCTTCCTTCATAAGGATGAGACCCAGGGTTTCCTGATAGGGCACTGCCCTTTAAAATGGACTTTGGGAATAATTTGGCCAACTGGTTCTTTTTGAAAGTATTAATGTTTGGGGGGTTGTAACTAAAGTCCTAACACCTTGGGAATCTGTTCCTGGTGAACATTACTTAAAGATAGGTTCACCTGCATACACAACAGAAAAACCACAAAGAAGAGGTTTCTTTCTTTCTCACGTAAAAATGAAAAAATCAGCTGGCAGCAGTGGCTCACACCTGTGATTTCAGCACTTTGGGAGGCCGAGGCAGGAGGATCGCTTGAGCCCAGGAGTTACAGACCAGCCTGGGCAGTGTAATGAGACCCCATCGCTGCAAAAAAAATTTTTTTTTTTCTAATTAGCTGGGTGTGGTAGAATGCACCTGTAGTCTCAGCTACTTAGAAGGTTGAGATGGGAGGATTGCTTGAGTCCCAGAAGTTCAAGATTGCAGTGAGCTTTGATCATGCCATTGCATTCCAGTCTGGGTGACAGAGCAAGACCCTGTCTCTTAAAAAAAAAAAAAGCCACATCTTGCGTATGGTTTACAGAGGCCTGCATGTGAAGCAGCCCCACATAAGCTCCCTGGCCTTGCTGTTTCACAGGCAGACCAAGCATGCAGCCAGCTTAAGGCCTATGTACTTCTTCCCCTCAACCTAGAACGTCTCAAGGAGGCCCACCCTGGCCACCTAACTCAGAATTACAGCCCTCCCCGCTCTCCTCTGCCTCTTGCTCGCAATACCTAGCTCTATTTTCACACAATCTGACCTACTACATAATTTACCTAATTATTATGTTTATTGCTTATTGACTGTGTCCTTTCACTAGAGTGTGAACTCAAGGACAAGACATTTTGTCTGCTTTGTTTACTGATGTATCACAAGTGACCAGAACAGCATGTGCCTCATTATAAGGCTGACAGATGAGTGACAGAGTAACGTGACAGAGCTGCAGTTCAAACCAGGGTGTATCTGACTCTACAGCCTTCATTCAGGCATTTTTTTTGTTTTAAATCAATGTGCAGATTGCATACAGTGGAGTGCATGGGTTTTGGATATAAGCCCTGTGGGTTTCTGCTGGTGTGTAGGCCCGTAACGTTGCCGTTGTTGGCCAGAGGGCTCCCTCATATCTCTTCCAATCAGTGCCTCCACCTGCCTTGGTCACTGTACTGGCATCACCACATGTTGGTCTTACCTGTTCTTGAACTTCACGTGGATGGTAAGACAGTACGTGGTCTTTTGGGTCTGGCTCTTCCGGCTCAGTGTAGTGGTTTTGAATCATCCATGTTGACACATGTATCATAGCTTGGTCTTTTTTGTATACTACATTTTGTTTGTTCATTCTTCTGTTGGTGGGTGTGTTGTTTCCAGTATAGGACCATTGTGAGTGGAGCTGCTTTGAACCTTATTTTTTAATTTTTTATTTAATTTTAAAATTGACCGATCGTACATATTCATGGGGTACGTAGAGATGTTTTGATACATGCAATGTATGATGAACAGAACAGGGGGATTAGCATACCCATCATCTCAAACGCTGATCATTTCTTTGTGTTGAGAACATTGACTCTCCTCCTCCTAGCTATCTGTAATTAATATTATTATTAACTGTAGTCATCTTTCTGAACACTAGAGCTTATTCCTCCTATCTAGCTGTAATTTTGTACCCTTTAAGAAATCTCTCCATTTCCCTCCCTTTCCCCTGCTATTCTCAGCCTCTGGTATCATCTGTTCTACTTTTTACTTCTATGAGATTAACTTTTTTAGCTTCCATGTGTGAGTGAGATCACGCAGTGTTTTACTTTCTATTCCCAGCTTATTTCACTTAACACAATATTCTGTTCCATCCATGTTGCTGCAAATGACAGGATCTCACACTTTTTTATGGCTGAATAGTACTCCATGGTGTGTGCACACCACATTTTCTTTATCTGTTCCTCTGTTGTCGGACCCCTAGGTTGATTCCTTCTCTTGGCTATTGTGAACGGTGCTCGGTAAACATGGGGGTCTGCATTGTCTCCCTGATACAATAATTTCCTTTCCTTTGAACCGATTCCCAGTAGTGGGATTGCTGGATCATGTGGTAGTTTTATTTGTAGTTTTTTGAAGGAACCTCCATGCTGTTCTCCATAGTGGCTGCACTAGTTCACATTCACTAGTTACAACAGTGTAGAAGAGTTCGCTTTTCTTTGCATCCTCTCCAGCATTTGTTATTTTTTGTCTTTTTGATAGTAGCCAGCCCAACTGGGGAATATGATACCTCATTGTGGTTTCGATTTGCGTTTCCCTGATGATTAGGGATGTTGAATTTTTTTTTATATGTTCGTTGGCTATTTGTATGTTTTCTTTTGAGAAATGTCTGTTCAGATCGTTTGGCGATTTTTTTAATCGGATTTTTTTTTGGCCGTTGAGATATTTCAGTTCTTTGTATATTCTGGGTATTAATCCCCCCATCAGATGAGTAGTTTGCAAATATTTTGTTTTATTCTTTTCACTCTGTAGATTGTTTCCTTTGCTGTGCAGAAGCTTTGAACGTTCTCGTACCTGTCTTGTTGTGGTGTGCCTTCCTTTCTCTTGGGTTCCCTTGAGAGCTGGTTATAGGAGTAGACACACACAAACACACACACATATATGTAAAATCTAATCAACTACCAAATGGTTTTCTCGAGTAACTGTACCATTTTCCACTGTCCCCAGCCATGAGTGTAAGTTCTGGTTACCCTACATCTTCACCAGCACTTGGAATTATCAGCCTTTATAATTTTGCTGTAAAATTATTTTCTGCTGTAGAAAAAACAATTAAAGCAGGAGTGTCATCAGGGAAAGACTCTTCCCTTCAGGCCTTGTATCCTACATTTTCACTGCATGAGAAGCGCCCACCAGTGAAACATAGGGTAGCAGGAAACCTGGGGTGGGCAGCTAACTAACCCAGCTTCCTAATCACTGAGACTACTTTGTTACAATGTCTTGCCAGACACAGTCAGCATGAGTCATCCTCACAACTATATCTAGGAGTCTTTCCATCAAATGTGTGCGAATGCGGGTTTATGGAGAAATTTATCTTACTTCCTTAGTGTTCTCTGTTATATTAAGGTATATGTTAAAAACGTTCATTTATAATTAAAATAATTCTTCTAATTTGCTAATAAAATGCTTTATACCAACTTCAATTGGTCTCTGGACTGTGATAGGCCTAAGTGTGCATCATGTCTTGACTACTTCCTATGTGACCTGGGGACATTTTCTTAACTCTTCCAGCATCCGTATCTGTAAAATAGGTATAATACCCACCTCTTAGCATTACTGTGAAACTTAAAAGAGATAATGAAATGCATGTCAGGCAACTAGTACCTGATAGATACTGAATGAGGGACAAACATTTTCTTGTACTTTGAAGAATTAGAATACATTTGAGTCCCCAAGTACCCTTGAGTCATGCCATTGAAAACAAACAAAAAAAATCCTGTTGAACTGATTGCCACAGGTTTCAAAATCAGTGTGTTGTGTGGCATTTCTGTGAAAACATGGAACATATCCAGTCTTGCTGTTGCTTTACCTAAGGTCCTAATTCTTTCTTGGCCATCTTGTTAACATGAGGTGCCGTGGCATAAAGGTCTGTCTTGTCTATTTATTCAACAAATATTTATTGGTCTGTGATGTTTTTTCCTCCTAACATAATTCTGCCATATTATCCTATGATGTTTTATATGTTATGTAAGAGCCTTCTGGGGCATAATAGAGCAGCAGCACAGAACGTAACGTGATTGTTTGCCTTTCCCGCTGCGCTGTGTAGCCCACATCCTTCTACAACTCCAACAACTGGTTCAGTACCAGGCGCAGAGTGAATGTTCTCTAAATGTGGGCAGTGTTGATGAGTGAAGAATCTTAAGCAGAGAAGAAACTCATGTCCCTGACTGACTCCTGTGAGACGTTTATCTTGCAGTGAGTTTATTCAGCAGCCACAAATCAATTTGAAGGTGGAAAATGTTTGCTTTGAAAACAAGGAAAAACCTAACCCATCAGAAGCGTTCATGATTAGCAGTCTGCGAAAGTTGATCATACACATTGAGTTATCCTCATCATACCCAACCAAAACAGAGCCGAGAAACTAGGGGAAAGGCACTCAAGGCATTGCTCCAGAAATGGAATTCTCTGCAAACCTGGCTGCTGAAACTGCCTGCTATAACCTGAAACCTGTTTTATCTGATGTCTACTGTGATGACGTGCTGCAGCTGTAAGACTAGCTTTGCCCACCACTCTCACTCACCTATCAGAGATTGCCAGTTTCCCAAAACCTTTCTTGTGCCGATGAACTTTCTCGAAGAGCAATAGTAACATTTCTCTTTTTTATAAAACATCTAAGCTTCTCTTTGTTCTTTGGACATACTGAAGACTACCTGATCTACAGGTATGCTCCCAATTGCAGCAGTTTTTTTCTTCTCAAATAAAACATTTGAATTTCAGAGATTTGTTTCTATTTTATTTGATTTTGGCAAGCCTCAGATGAGGACGAACGTTGGGCATATTCAGTCTTTTCCATTGGCTCATCCCAGTCATGTCCCATTTCATTTTGAGCCATCATTTTTTGCCTTGATGAAGGCACAAAATTCAGTTAAACAATGTACGTAGTTAACTACATTTGTTTTTGTTTGTTTGTTTGTTTGTTTTTTGAGATGGAGTCTCCCTCTGTCACCCAGGCTGGAGTGCAATGGCACAATCTTGGCTCACTGCAGCCTCCACCTCCCAGGTTCAAGCGATTCTCCTGCCTCAGCCTCCCACATTTCTTTTTATTTTTAAGAGACTGGGATCTTTCTATGTTGCCCAGGCTGGCCTCGAACTACTGGGCTCAAGCAGTCCTCCCACCTCAGCCTCCTGAGTAGCTGGGACTGCAGGAGTTAACTACATTTCTGAATAGCCATTTGTGAACTGTAATAATCCCTTTGATATCAGTAGAACCAGAGTTCCCTGTGGGACAGCACATCTCTGCTCTGAAGGGAAGGGAGAAACAGGCGGTGCTGTGGGCAGTCATTGAAGGGGGGATTTTGGAGGAGACAGCACGAACCCAGATGGCTCCAGAGCAACAGATGTCAGGAGAGTGTTTTAGGACATCAGAGTTGAGGGCACCCAGGTCACAGGCTGAGGAGGTGGTGACGTGATGGGGAAGGGCCAGGCCCTGGGATGAGGGGTGGTTCACTTCCTACTGCTGCTGTGACGAGTGGCCACAAACTTAGTGACTTCACACAACACACGTTTATTATCTTGCATTTCTGCAGGTCAGAAGTCCAAAATAGGTTTCACTGGGCAGCACGGAAGGTGTGGACAGGGCGGTGCTCCTTCTGGAGGCTGCAAGGAAGGACTGTTTTCTTGCCTTTTCCTGCTTCTTGAGGCTGCATATTCCTTGGCTCCTGACCCCCTCCCTCCATCTTCAAGGCCATCAGCCATATCTCCAGTCCCTGCTTCCTCCTTTGACTCTTTCCTCCCTGGCCCCCTCTTTTAAAGGCTCTTGTGATCATATTGGGTCCACCCAGATAATCCAGGATAATCTCCCCATCTCAGGAGCCTTAACTTAATCACATCTGCACAGTCCCTTTTGCCATGGGACTTTGCCAAGGTACCATATTCACAGGTTTTGGGGATTAGGAGATGACATCTGGGTGGTGGGGGCTGGGTATTTGGTCCACCACAAAGAGATTAGTTAGAATCCAGCTCTGTCATTTACTGGCTATAAGTGAATTTGGGCAGGTCACTACTCCACTTGAAATGTTTTTCTGTTGCATGCGTAGAACAGTGAGCCCCCCAACACACATCCACACAGTCCTGTTTTTGAGGTCTAGGTAAAATGATATAGATGAAGAGACCTGATAAGCTTTCATACATTTTATTTGATTTTGATTCTAGCTTAAAGCAAAGAAAGAGATTTGTTTTTCTTTGTGTTAGTCAGCAGGTCTTTGAAAGTACTTGGGTGACTGGGCGTGGTGGCTCACGCCTGTAATCCTAGCACTTTGCCAGGCCGAGGCAGGCGGATCACCTGAGGTCAGGAGTTTGAGACCAGCCTGGCCAACATGGTGAAACTGGTCTCTACTAAAAATACAAAAATTAGCCAGGCATGATGGTGGGTGCCTGTAATCCCAGCTACCCAGGAGGCTGAGGCAGCAGAATTGCTGGAACACGGGAGGTGGAGGCTGCATGAGCCAAAATCATGCCACTGCACTCCAGCCTGGGAGACAGAGTGAGACTCTGTCTCAAAAAAAAAAGAAAGAAAGTTCTTGGGTGAGGTTAATTCAAAACCAGAATTTAGTTCTGTTGACCTGGATTTGTCCTCCTTTAAAAAAAAAAACAAAACATGAATTATATTAATTTCTTCACATACTCTTGTTAATCTGATTTTAGCTAGAAGCCATTTTAGGAAACTTAATGTAACAAATATTTGCTGAGCAACTATATACTGTGCCCAGCATTTGGGCAGATGTTGGGGGGAGAGCAGTGGAGAGGCAAGCCTACTGCCTGCCCGCCGGAAGTTACACTCCAGTGGCATGATAGGAATTGTGCTGGGGACACATCACAGACTTTGCAAGGCATCGGGGGAAGTTCTCCTGGCAAAAATGCATAACCCAAGGCTGAGGAGGCGTTAGGTGACAGGGTGGTGCCAACAGAAGGAACAGCAGCCTCCAAAGGCCCTGAGGCGAGAGAGGGTGGCACTGCCACGGAGCCAAAGGAAAGTTAGTGTGGCTGGAGCTGAGGGAGGGCTGTGGAGACGCAAGACAGGGGCCTGAGCAGGGCCTAGAGGGCCTCAGCACGGAGGAAAAAAGAGGCATGAAATCCAGCCGGATTCTCTGGACTTGTCATGACTCTGGTAAGCAACATCCCTCATGTGTACCGTTCCCCAGAACCTCTCCCAGGAGAAGAATGTGTAAAGACTTTGACCACCCAGGCAGCCATAGAAAGGCAGCTTCCAGAGTCTCCCTCCCACTCCTGCTGGAAGTCCAGGGTGGCCCTGCTGTGGTAAGGCCAAGGTCAAGTCAGAGCAGAGTTACTGAGACTCCACAGTGAGGGACAATCCTGTCACTTTTGAGTTGCGGGGAATTTCTTGATTTGTGGCACTGAAGATTTTCTGCATATTTGGAGCAAAATGCAGCTGAAATAGAATTTGTGACCATTTAACCATTTCCTGCCAAATGATGTATGTTTTGTTTGTGTGGATTATCTCCTCTTGCTAAAGATTTACATCTGTACATCTGTCAGGTGTGATCAGGTGGAAAGTAGAAGAGGAACTGTGTGATTCTCCTCCCTTGGTCTCCTCTTCCCCCTCAGAAATGGCTCCAACATACTAGGCATGGAAAATGTTTTGCCTTTGGCTTGAGATAAATGATATCCATGGAAGTTCACGCAATAATGTACCTTTTGACACTTAACTTTAGAAGCTGGGCATGGTGGCATGTGCCTGTGGTCCCAGCTACTCAGAAGGCCAAGACGGGGAGGATCCTTGGGCCCAGGGCTCCAGTCTGGGCAACATAGTGAGACCCATCTCTTAAAAGTATAAACATTAAGTAAGAGGGGATGCTCTTCTACTGAGAGAGGGGACCCCTGGGACTGAGGACAGCATTCTCACATTCTTACTTCAGGTAAGGCAGATTGCCTAACCAATTGTTCATCACTTTTCTCGTAAGTTCCTCGCATATGACAGCATCTTCCTTCTCTGTTTTTCTAGGCTATTCAGCTTGACCCTGAAGAAACTCGTCATGCTAAAAGAAATGGACAAAGATCTTAACTCAGTGGTCATCGCTGTGAAGCTGCAGGTGAGTGGGGCAGGACTGTTTGTTCAGGGCCCAGGGAAGCTGGATAACCATTTGCCCACTGCTGCGGCTTCAGAAACACTACTGGGACCACCTCTGTCTTCCTCCTCTCAGCACAGCAAGGTGCACAGTGGAAAGATAACAGAGCTCACGGGACCTTCTGAGCCCAGCTCTGCCTCTTGGTTAGGGCACTCAGTTTCTTCAAACCTATCTTTGTCTGAAGAACAGAAATGGTTTTTCCTACACATACTGTGAGGATCAAGTGATATAGATCCTAAAGTGTTTATTGTAAACTACTCAGAAATTACTAGGCTGGCTAGCTTTGGTTTCAGTCTTAGTCCCAGGATTGCTAGATCCAGGTAGATGCACAGGTATGGGAAGCACTTTGAAGGTTTTCTTTTATTTTCTTTTGAGACAGAGTCTCGCTCTGCCACCCAGGCTGGAGTGCAGTGACGCGATCTCGGCTCACTGCAAGCTCCGCCTCCCGGGTTCACGCCATTCTCCTGCCTCAGCCTCCCTTGTAATTGGGACTACAGGCGCCTGCCACCACGCCCGGCTAATTTTTTTGTATTTTTAGTAGAGACAGGGTTTCACTGTGTTAGCCAGGATGGTCTCGATCTCATGACCTCGTGATCCGCTTGCCTCAGCCTCCCAAAGTGCTGGGATTACAGGCGTGAGCCACCGCGCCCAGCCTGCACTTCAGAGGTTTTCTATAGGGTGGAAGAAACTTACAGATTGTTATTTCAGACTTGGCAATTTAAAGTTTACTGGGATATTTTATCTCTATATAAATCCCACGTATAACTCCTTACATTTGGTATATTCAAGGGACCCAAAATATTTCACAAACATTTGTATTCTTAAGTATTCCTGAATTTAAGGAAAAGAGAAGGGAAAAGCTGAATTATAGAAGGGCTCAGGAATTTACCTGTTGCCAGCTAATTACCAAGCGACAGAACTGGGACCAGAAACTAAAGAGTGGGTAATTTGTGTGCTCATTAAATCCCATCACCAGACCTCCCTTAACTGATTAATCCTTTCTGCTGATGACTCCCTGGAGTAGAGTGAGATTCTGCAGTGCCTCTGGAGTCACTAAATAATGACTGGAGTCTTCAGCTTAAGGATGGTGTATTTACTGAATTCTTATTCATTGAAAAATAGCAAACTGTATGATAACTCCCTACTAACCAGAATATTTTATTAGCTAGTTCACCTACTATGCTGCAGTTTATTGTACTATATCACCTTCATTAAAATCAACTTCTATATCACTCTCAGTGTGTGAATCATATATTGAGGTGCCTCGGCCTCTTTCTGGGATAAAGACGTTAGTCCCAAATACATAATTTAGTCCTCAGAACTTAAAATGTTGGGCCGGGCACTGTGGCTCACACCTGTAATCCCAGCACTTTGGGAGGCTGAGGCGGTGGATCACTCAAGGTCAGGAGTTCGAGACCAGCCTGGCCAACGTGGTGAAACCCCATCTCTACTAAAAATACAAAAATTAGCCAGGCGTGCGTGTAGTTCCAGCTACTCAGGAGGCTGAGGCAGGAGAATTGCTTGAGCCTGGGAGGGAGAGGTTGCAGTGAGCTGAGATTGTGCCACTGCACTCCAGCCTGGGTGACAGAATGAGACTCCATCTCAAAACAACAACAAAAACTTAAAATGTTTTAATTACTCATGAATTCCTGTGTGTCCCACCTTATATTCTAATTCCCTGTTCATTTTATGCATAATTCCTTCCAAATCTATGAAATGTTCCCAGAACACTGTGTTGGGAAAGCAAGTGTGGGACAGCAATGTGAACTATTAGTGTCTTGTCCTCCTCTCCCGATTTTGGTCCCCATTTCTAGGTCACAGGCAGTGTTCCCGTTTTCAGGAATTGCTTCCTTTGCTAAAGAATGTTTCTGTCCTGTGCCGACACCATTGGGGTGGTTTTGAAAGTTCCCCACTGCGTTTGCCATCCCTGCAGCTAAATGCTTTTGCCAAAGAAATAATTTATTTCCTGATTAAATATTTAAGATTCTATAATTCTAAATTATACCAAAACTACAAATATTTTGAATTTTTAAATTGTTCTACTTCCAAGCAGCTGAAAGTAATTACAGATGTCACCACATTCATTTATTCAGTCACTTATTTATGCATTCATATAATAAATACTTATTGAGCATCTATTATGTGCCAAACATTGTTCTAGGCACAGGGGATAAAGCAGTGATCAAAACAGACAAAAATCCCTGCCTTTAAGAAGCATTGAGCAGTAATTCCCCAAAGGAGATCTGCAGACCCTGAGGTCTCTAAGACACTTCCAGGGGGTACAGGAGGCCACAACTATTTTCATGATAATACTGTGGCATTATTTGCCTTTTTCAGCATGTTGACTTTTGCACTGAAAGTACAAGAGCAACAGTGGATAAAGCTGCTGGTGCCTCAGCACAAATGCCCCCAATGTCCCAGAGGTCATTGTGTTGTTTACCATCTCATGAGTGAAATAAGAAGATAAAAGGGCTGGGCACAGTGGCGCACCCCTGTAGTCCCAGCTACTTAAGAGGCTGGGGCATGCGGGTCACTTGAGCCTAGGAGCTGGCTGGAATGAGCTGTTTGTGCCAGTGCACTCCAGCCTGGGTGACAGAGCAAGACTCCGACTCAAAACAAGGGAGAGAAAGCCAGTTTTGCTTAAGAATGTTCTTAAGAAAGCAGTAAAACGTGTTAATTTATTATATCTCAACCTTGAGTCTGCATCTTTTTCATATTTTGTGTGATGAGATGGGACGTGTACACTGAGCACTTCTGCCTTGCAGCAAAGTTCGATGTCTGTCTCTAAGATTAGAGCCTGTGTGAGGTGGAGCTACTGAGTTGTGAACCACAGTAGCTGCTTTTTTCATGAACACCATTTTTACTTCAAAGAGGGACTTCCAGACAAACAGGTTATTTAGACTCAGGTATTTGGAAGGTGTTTCCTTAAAATTGAACAGAGTTACCCTATCAATTCAGGGAAAACAACTTAATATTGGTTGCCAATGATAAATAAAATTTGACCTTTTTTTTTTGTTTGAGACAGAGTCTCGCCCTGTTATTCAATGGCGTGATCTCAGCTCACTGCAATCTCCATCTCCTGGGTTCAAGTGATTCTCCTGCGTCAGCCTCCTGAGTAGCTGGGACTACAGGCACCCACCACCATGCCTGGCTAATTTGTGTATTTTTAGTAGAGACGGGGTTTTACCATGTTGGCCAGGTTGGTCTCGAACCCCTGACCTCAGGTAATCTGCCCACCTTGGCCTCCCAAAGTGCTGGGATTACAGGCATGAGCTACCACACCTGGCCAAAATTTGAGCTTTTAAGTAAAAATTAGAATTTTGGAAAACTTGCTTCTGTCACTGAAAGCTTAACAGCTTCCCAGTTCTTAAAGACTTTTCTGAAGAAGTCAGAAGTGATATTAAACATTTTTAGTTTTTTATATTGTATAATATGTAACATTTGAATATTTTCTAAATGACTAATGCATGAGTTTACAAAATCATGCTGGATAAAAGATCCTTTCAAAGAACAAAATAGACCAGTGGATTGGGTTTTTAACTTTCTATTTTAAAATACTTTTAAATGTACCCAAGAGATGCAGGGTTAGTCTAAAGAGTTCCTGTATACCCCACCCAGCTTCTCCCAACACTAATATCTCTCTTAACCATGGTACATTTATCAAAACTAAGAAATTATCATTGGTATGATACTATTAATTAAATTCGACTTCAGATTTCCTAGTTTTTTCATTAACGTTCTTTTTCTGTTAATTGGATTTTAACATATAAGAGCACAAAAGTCTTAGTGATATTATTTAAAATTCTACTTTGGAAAAAAAATTTTTACTTTGCAACTAATCTTTAGGAAACTACCACTTAGAGAGTTAATGGTGTAGTATCAAAGGAAAATAGTCCACAACTGGCTGGTCACAATGGCTCATACCTGTAATCCCAGCACTTTGGGAGGCCAAGGTGAGAGGATTGTTCAAGCCCAGGAGTTCAAGACCATCCTGGGCAACACAGCAAGACCCCATCTTTACCAAAAATAAAAACTATCTGGGCATGGTGGCATATGCCTGCAGTCCCAGCTATTTGGGAGGCCGAGGCAGGAGGATTGCCTAAGCCCAGGAGTTCAAGTTTACAATGAGTTATGATCACACCACTGCACTCTACCCTGGGCAACAGAACGAGACCTTGTCTCTAAAAATAAAAAATAAAAATAAATAAAAAATTCCACAGTTGTCTGAAAAGGCTGTTAAAATGCTCCTCTGTTTTCCAGCTGTATATCACTTTGCATCTGGATTTTTTTCATATACTCAACCAAAGTAATGTTTTGCAACACATTGAGTCCAAAATAGGAATGAGAATCTAGTTGTTTTCTATTAAGTCGTTCATTAAAAAGATTTACAGAAATGTAAAACTATGCCATCTCCCTCATACACTGCTGTTGGGAATGTAAAATAATGCAGCCACTGTGTTGTTTTGTTTTGCTTTTGTTTTTATTTTAGAGACAAGGTCTTGCTGTGTTGCCCAGGCTGCTCTCAAACTCCTGGCCTCAAGCAATCCTCTCGCCTTGACCTCCCAGTGCTGGGATTATAGGCTTGTGCCACCATGCCCGGTTCTCAAAAGGTTAAAGACAGAGTAACCATATGACTTAGCAATTCTACTCCTAGGTATGTCCACAAGAGAAATGAAAACACACAAAATCTAACATGCAAATGTTCATAACAGAATTATTCACAAGCTAAAAAGTAGAAACAATCCAAGTCCATCAACTGATCAATGGATAAATAAAATGTGGTCTAGTCATACAGCTTCGGAATACTATTTGGCAATAAAAAAGAATGAAGTACCTCCATGCTCCAGGTGGATGAACCTTGAAAACATGATGCTAAGTGAAAGAAGCAAGACACAAAAAACCACATATTGTATGATTCCATTTATATGAAATAGGCAGATCCCTAGGGTTAGAAAATAGATTGTAGTTGCCAGGGGTTAGGGGTGGGGGTGGGGGTGGGCAGACTGCAGAGGGTGATAATTAAAGAATATGAGGTTTCTTTGTTGAATGATGAGAATGTTCTGACACTGACTGTGGTGATGGTTGCACAGCGCTGAACATACTGAAAGCCATTGAATTGTACACTTTAAATGGGTGAATTGTGTGGTATTTGAATTATATCCCAGTAAAGCTGTAATTTTTTTAAAAAACTATGTCTTCTCACTAAATTATTTTTGTTTGGGGAACATATATTTTTCATTTTAAAACTTTGTATGTAAACACATAATAGGTTTATTGTTAATTTTAAATGGATTAATAAATATTTTAAAATATCTGTTTTAATTCATAATATGGTGACTATTGAAAGATAAACCTACATAAACAAAATATTGATAGATATACCTACATACACAAAAGCTATTTGGGATTCTTTCTAAGAGTGTAAAAAGGGCCGGGCGTGGTGGCTCACGCCTATAATCCCAGGACTTTGGGAGGCTGAGGCAGGTGGATCATGAGGTCAGGAGATCGAGACCATCCTGGCTAACATGGTGAAACCCCATCTCTACTAATAATACAAAAAATTAGCCAAGCGTGGTGGCGGGCACCTGTAGTCCCAGCTACTTGGGAGGCTAAGGCAGGAGAATGGCGTGAACCCAGGAGTCGGAGCTTGCAGTGAGCCAAGATCGCACCACTGCACTCCAGCCTGGGCAACAGAGCGAGACTCCATCTCAAAAAAAAAAAAAAAAAAAGAGTGTAAAAAGGTCCTGAGGCCAAAAATTTGAGAATTATTATAGTAGAAGGAAAGAAACATAAAGAAAATAAGAAAATTATATATAGGCATTCCTGAAAAATTTTGTTTTATTTTTTGAGATGGAGTTTTGCTCTTGTTGACCAGGCTGGAGTGCAATGGCGTGATCTCAGCTCACTGCACACTCCGCCTCCTGAGTTCAAATGATTCTCCTGCCTCAGCCTCCCAAGTTGCTGGGATTACAGGCATGCACCATCACACCTCATAATTTTTCTATTTTTAGTAGACATGGGGTTTCACCATGTTGGTCAGGCTGGTCTCGAGCTCCTGACCTCAAGTGATCCACCTACCTTGGCCTCCCAAAGTGCTGGGATTACAGGTTTGAGCCACCACACCCAGCCACATTCCTTAAAATCTAATCCATTCCTGAAAATATGATGGATGGCAGAAGCCTATATTTTATTATTTAAGTGGGAAAAATAAGAAATACAGAATATCACAACACTATAATTGTGGTGTGTAAATTACTCATATTTTGAGTAGGAAGACTAAAAGACGAGCCTATCAAAAATAATAACTATGGGCCAGGCGCGGTGGCTCATGCCTGTAATCCCAGCTCTTTGGGAGGCCGAGGTGGCTGGGTCACCTGAGGTCAGGAGTTCGAGACCAGCCTGACCAACATGGTGAAACCCTGTCTCTACTAAAAATACAAAATTAGCCAGGCGTGGTGGCACATGCCTGTAATTCAAGCTACTCAGGAGGCTGAGGCAGGAGAATCACTTGAACCCGTGAGGCAGAGGTTGCAGTGAGCCAAGATGGCGCCACTGTACTCCAGCCTTGGCAACAAAGCGAGACTCCATCTCAAAAAAAAAAAAAAGAGGGAGGGGGGATGAAGTTGAAATATAGAGTTTTTATTGGTTTTCTCTTTGCTTCTTTGTTTTTTGTTTTTGCAATCAGAGTTAACTTACCATTCAGTTTAAAATAATGTTTTATAAGATGTTATTTGCAAGCCTCATGGTAACTGCAAATCAAAAAACCCTAAAACAGATACACAAAAAATAAAAAGCAAGAAATTAAAAACATACCATCAGAGAAAATGACTTTCACAAAAAGAAAGACAAGAAGGAAAGAAGGAAGGAAGATAAGACCACAAAACAACCAGAAAACAAATAACAAAATGGCAATAGTAAGTCCTTACTTATCAATAATAACATTGAATGTAAATGGACAAAATTCTGCAATCAAAAGACGTGGAGTAGTTGAATGCATTAAAAAACAAGACCCAGCTGGGCACAGCGGCTCATGCCTGTAATCCCAGCACTTTGGGACCCCAAGGCGGGCAAATCATGAGGTCAGGAGTTCGAGACCAGCCTGGCCAACACAGTGAAACCCCATCCCTACTAAAAATACAAAAAATTAGCTGGGTGTGGTGGCGTACGCCTGTAATCCCAGCTACTCGGGAGGCTGAGGCAGGAGAATCGCTGGAATCTGGGAGATGGAGGTTGCAGTGAGCCCAGATTGCACCACTGCACTCCAACCCAGGCAACTGTGCGAGACTCTGTCTCAAAAAAACAAACAAACAAAAAAAACAAGACCCAGCTAGGCACAGTGGCTCATGCCTATAATCCCAGCACTTTGGGAGGCTGAGGTGAGAGTATTGCTTGAGCTCAGGGGTTTGAGACCAGCTTGGGCAACATAGTAGGACCTTGGGTCTACAAATAATTTGAAAAATTAGCTGGATGTGGTGGTGTGCACCTGTAGAGTCATCTACTCAGGAGTCTGAGGTAGGAGGATCACTTGAGCTCAGGAGGTTAAGGCTAAAGTGAGCTATGATTGTGCCAGTACACTCCACCTTGGGCAACAGAGTGAGACGCTGTCTCAGAAAAACAAAAACGAAAACATGATCCAAACATCTATCGCCTACGAGAATCACACTTGACCTGTAAAGACACATAGAGACTAAAAATAAAGGGTTGGAAAAATATACTCTATGCAAATGGAAACAAACAAACAAAAAAAGAGTAGGAATAGCTATACTTATATCAGACAAAATAGATTTCAAGACAAAAATTGTAAAAATTGATAAGTTCATTATATAATGATAAAGGGGTCAACTCAGCAAGAAGATATAACAATTGTAAATATATATGCACCTAACACTGGAGCACCCAGATATATAAAGCAAATATTACTAGAGCTAAAGAGAGTGTTAGACCCCATTACAACAATAGCTAGAGACTTTAACACCCCACTTTCAGCATTGGAAAGATCATCCAGACAAAATAAAGAAACATCAGACTTAACCGCACTATAGACCAAATGGACCGAATAGATATTTACAGAACATTTCTTCCAATGGCTGCAGAATACACTTTTTTTTTTTCGTTAGCACGTGGATCATTCTCAAGGATAGGCCATATGTTAGGTTACAAAACAAGTCTTAAAACATTCAAAAAAAAAAAGTTGAGGCCAGGTGTGGTGACTCACGCCTGTAATCCCAGCACTTTGGGAGGCCAAGGTGGGTGGATCATGAGATCAGGAGATCCATAGCATCCTGGCCAAAATGGTGACAGCCCATCTGCCCTAAAAATACAAAAATTAGCTGGGCGTGGTGGCAGGCGCCTGTAGTCTCAGCTACTCAGGAGGCTGAGGCAGGAGAATTGCTTGAACCCTGGAGGTGGAGGTTACAGTGAGCGGAGATTGCGCCACTGCACTCCAACCTGGGCGACAGAGTGAGACTCTGTCTCAAAAAAAAAAAAAGTTGAAATAATATCAGGCATATTCCCTGACCATAATGGAATAAAACTAGAAATCAATAGCAAGGAATTTGGAAAGCAATAGGCACACATGGAATTAAACAGTATGCTCCTAAATGACCAGTGGGTCAATGAATAAATTAAAAAGGAAAATTGAAATTTTCTTGAAGCAAATGATAATGGAAACACAACATATCAAAACCTATGGGATACAGCAAAAGCAGTACCAAGAGGGAAGTTCGTAGCTATAAGTGCCTACATCAAAAAAGAAGAAAAACTTCAAATAAACAACTTAATGATGCTTCTTAAAGAACTAGAAAAGCAAGAGCAAACCAAACCCAAAATTAGTAGAAGAAAAGAAATAATGAACATCATAGCAGAAATAAATGAAATTGAAAAAAAAAAAGTCAACAAAACAAAATGTTTTGGGTTTTTGTTTTTTTTTTTCTGAGACGGAGTTTTACTCTTGTTGCCCATGCTGGAGTACAGTGGTGCAATCTCAGCTCATTGCAACCTCTGCCTCCCAGGTTCAAGTGATTCTCCTGCCTCAGTCTCCTGAGTCGTTGGGATTACAGGCGTGCACCACCATGGCGGCTAATTTTTGTATTTTTAGTAGAGACGAGGTTTCACCTTATTGGCCAGGCTGGTCTTGAACTCCTAGCCTCAGGTGATCTGCTTGCCTTGGCCTTCGGTGCTGGGATTACAGGTGTGAGCCATCACACCCGGCCAAAGAGTTGTTTTTTGAGAAGACAAAATGGATAAACCTTTAGCCAGACCAAATAAGAAAAAAAGAGAGAAGACACAAATAAATCAGAGATGAAAAAAGAGGTGACTGACACTGCAGAAATTCAAAGGATCATTAGTGGCTGCTATGAGCAGCTATATACCGATAAACTGGAAAACCTAGAAGAAATGGATAAATTCCTGGAAAGATACAACCTTCCAAGATTGAACCATGAAGAAATTCAAAACCTGAATAGACCAATAACAAAAAATGAGCTAGATGCCATTAACAAAGTCTTCCAGCAAAGAAAAGCCCAGGCCTTGATAGCTTCACTACTGAATTTTACCAAACATTTAAGAAGAACTATTTCAAAAAATAGAGAATAATTCCAGACTCAATCTATGAGACCAATATTCCTCTGATACCAAAACCAAAGAAAGTGACAGGGCAGTATCTCTGATGACCACTGATACAAAAATCATCAAGAAAATACTAGCAGAGTTTAGCAACACATTAAAAACATCATTCATCATGACCAAGTGAGATCCCAGGGATGTGCAAGGATGGTTCAGCATACACAAATCAATTAATGTGATACATCATATCAACAGAATGAAGGACAAAACCCATGTGATAATCTCAATTGATGCCAAATGGCTGGGTGTTGTGGCTCCCACCTGTAATCCCAGCACTTTGGGAGGCCAAGGTAGATGGATCACTTGAGGCCAAGAGTTTGAGACCAGCCTGGGCAACATGGCAAAACCTCATCTCTAGGGAAAAAAAAAAAAATATATATATATATATATATATATATATATATATATATATATATTCTGAAAAAGCATTTGATAAAATTCAACAAGGCTTCATGATAAAAATCCTCAAAAAATGGGTATAAAAGAAACATACCTCAACACAATAAAAGCCATATATGATAGACCTATCGCTTGTATCAGACTGAACGGAGAAAAACTGAAAGCCTTTCCTTTAAGATCTGGAACAAGACAAGGATCACCACTTTCACCACTGTTATTCAGTATAGTACTGGAAGTCCTAACTAGAGCAGTCAGGCAAGAGAAAGAAATAAAGGCATCCAGATTGGAAAGGAAGAAATCAAATTATCCTTGTTTGCAAATGATATGCTCTTCTATGTGGAAAAACCTACACTTCACAAAATAACTATTAGAACTGATAAACAAAATCAGTGAAGTTGCAGGATACAAAATCAACATACAGAAAATCGGTAGCATTTCTATATGTCAACAGTGAACAATCTGAAAAAGAAATCAAGAAAGTAATCCCATTTACAAGAGCTACAAATAAGATACCTAGGAATAAACTTAACCAAAGAAGTGAAATATCTCTATATTAAAAACTGTAAAACATTAATGCAAGAAATCTAAATAGACACACAAAAAATGGAAAGATATTCCATATTCATGGATTGGAAGAATCAATATTGTTAAAATGTCCATACCACCCAAAGCAATCTACAGATTCAATGCAATCCCTATCAAAATACCAATGACATTCTGCACAGAAATAGAAAAAAAAATCCTAAAATGTATATGGAACCACAGAAGACCCAGAATAGCCAAAGCCATCCTGAGCACAAAGAACAAAATTAGAGAAATCACATTATCTGACTTCAAATTATACTACAGAACTATAGTAACCAAAACAGCATGGTGCTGGCATAAAAACAAACACCTACACCAATGGAAGAGAATAGATAATCTAGCAATAAATCCATACATCTACAGTGAACTAATTTTCAACAAAGGTGCCAAGAACATACACTGGGGAAAGGACAATCTCTTCAATAAATGATGCTGGGAAAACTGGATATCTATATGCAGAGGAATTAAACTAGACTGTTGTCTCTCACTATATACAAAAATCAGATAAAAATTGACTGGAGACTTAAATCTAATACCTGAAACTATGACACTACTAAAAGAAAACATTTTTCCAACTGCTTTGGCCACTAAAATAATAAAAATAAAAGAAAACATTGGGGAAACTCTCCAGGAAATTGATCTGGGCAGAGATTTCTTGTGTAATACCTGGCACTGGCAACCAAAGCAAAAATGGACAAATGGGATCACATCAAGTTAAAAAGCTTCTGGGCCAGGCGCGGTGGCTCATGCCTGTAATCCCAGCACTTTGAGAGGCTGACAAGGGATCCCTTGTCCATCTGACAAGGGATTAATAACCAGACTATATAGGGAGCTCAAACAACTCAGGAAAATATCTAATAATCTGATTAAGAAATGGGCAAACGATCTGAATAGACATCTCTCAAAAGAAGACCTACAAGTGGCAAACAGGCATATGAAAGGGTGTGTAACATCATTAATTGTCAGAGAAATGCTAATCAAAACTACAATGAGATATCATCTCACCCCAGTTAAAATGGCTTTTATCCAAAAGACAGGCAATAGTGAATCCTGGTGAGGATGTAGAGAAAAGGGAACCCTCATACACTGTTGGTAGGAATGTAAGTTAGTATAGCGAATATGGAAAATAGTACGGAGTTTCCTCAAAAAACCAAAATAGTCCCATGTAGCACTATTCACAATAGCCAAGATTTGGAAGCACCTAAGTGTCCATCAACAGACAAACTGATAAAGAAAATGTGGTACATATACACAATGGAGTACTATGCAGCCATAAAAAAGAATGAGTTCCTGTCATTTGCAATAACATGGATGGAACTGGAGGACATTATGTTAAATGAAATAAGCCAGGCACAGAAAGACATACTTTGAATGTTCTCACTTACTTCTGGGAGTTAAAAATTAAAGTCATGGAGATAGTCTAATGATGGTTACCACAGGCTCATATGGGCAGTCAGGCAGTGATGATAGTTAATGGATACAAAAACATAGAATGAATAAGACCTGGTATTTGGCCAAGCATGGTGGCTCACGCCTGTAATCCTAGCACTTTGGGAGGCTGAGGTAGGAAGATTCCTTGAGTCCAGTAGTTTGAGACCAGCCTGAGCACCATAGTGAAACCCCATCTCTATTTTTTAAAAACTTTTTTTTTTTTTGAGACGGAGTTTCACTCTTGTTGCCTAGGCTGCAGTGCAATGGTGCAATCTCAGCTCACTGCAACCTCCACCTCCCAGGTTCAAATGATTCTCCTACCTCAGCCTCCCAAGTAGCTGGGATTACAGGTGTGCACCACCATGCCCAGCTAAATTTTGTATTTTTAGTAGAGACTGGGTTTCACCATGTTGCCCAGGCTGGTCTTGAACTCCTGACCTCAGGTGATCTGCCCGCCTCAGCGTCCCAAAGTGCTGGGATTACAGGCATGAGCCACCACACCCAGCCAAAAAAATTATTTTAATTATAAAAATTTTTTAAATGTTTTAAAGATCTGATATTTGATAGTGCAACAGGACGATTACAGTCAATGATAATTTATAGTACATTTAAAAATAACTTAAAGTATAATTGGAATATTTGTAACATAAGTAAATGATAAATGCTTGAGGCGATGGATACCCAATATAACCTGATGTGATTATTACATGTTGTATGCCTGTACCAAAATGTCTTATGTACCCCATAAATATATATGCCATGTACCCATAAAAATTATTAGTTAAAAATTGAAATAAAGAATAAATGAAAAATAACAACTTATTTTCAGACATCCAAGAAACCCCAACAAATTTCCTCAAATATCACTACAATACTCTTAATTTTTTTTTTTTTTTTTTTTTGAGAATGGGATCTCACTATGTTGCCCAGGCAGCTCTTATACTCCTGGGCTCAAGCTATCCTTCCACCTCTGCCTCCTTAAGTGCTGGGATTACAGGCATGAGCCACCACATCCAGCAACAATACTGTTAAATATCTATATGATAAGAATTTTTGGTTTAAATAAGAAGCATTTAAAACACCAGTAACCTGGCCGGTCGCGGTGGTTCATGTCTGTAAATCCCAGCACTTGGGAGGCCAAGGCAGGTGGATCACCTGAGGTCAGGAGTTCAAGACCAGCCTGGGCGACATGGTCAAACCCCATCTCTACTAAAAATACAAAAATTAGCCCGGCATTGTGGCACACGCCTGTAGTGCCAGCCACTTGGGAGGCTGAGGCAGGAGAATCGCTTGAGCCTGGGAGGCAGAGGTTGCAGTGAGTTAAGATTGCACCACTGCACTCCAGCCTGTGCAACAGAGTGAGACTCTGTCTCAAAATAATAATAATAAAACACCAGTAACCTAATTTTTAAAATATATTAATATTAATATTGGATATTTTAATGTGCTATGTTACTTTAGTATTAAATATAAATGGTTTTGCTTCTATACTGCAAAAGAAGATATACTGTTATATAGATAAACAAATGATACAAAAGTATATTAAAAATAATTTTGAAATTGGACCCTGGTTGGTAGTGCCCCAGGCACCTGGAAGAAGCAAATACTGGAACCCATGAAAGCTAAACCCCTGGGGAAGGGTAGGAAAGATGAGGACAGTAGCGCACCATGCCTGAAAGGGCTGGGTTGGGCTGGGCCTGGCTGCGATCCCGTGACACACTGCACTCCTCATCCTGCTACCTGCACACGCAGATTACTTCTAGCGAGTTTGAAATTCAGATAGTGAATTTGGGATACAAAGTTTTACAGGTATTTAGAGCACATACTTGGGTGGTGAGAGTTCATATAATCATATAATGAGGCTACTGCTGTTGGAAGGTGATGTCCTATAGTGACAATAACTAAGATAAAGGGGACCAAGAGGGCTGGGGTGGAGGAAGTTAACGGATTCCCTACGGTGGTCACGGTAGACCTGGTTGAGAAGATGACATTTACCCAAAGACTTTGAGGGAGGTGAGGGCCATGCAGGTATCTGGAAGAAGAGCCTTCCAGGCAGAGGGAAGACCCAGGACCAGGCCCTCAGGCCTTCATATTCTGTGAATATATGCTCTGAGCTGAGAAATCTTAAAAGAACCCTAAGCACTGATTACTTTTTTCAACTTTTATTTTGGAAAAATCTCAAACGTGCAAAAGTAGACAGAGTAGTTTACAATTCCCTCGAACCCCTTACTAAGCTGCAGTTGTTATCAACTCATGGCCAGTCTCGTTTCGTCTGTGTCCCCACCTGTTTCCCTTCACCAGTGTTATTTTGAGGCAATCCATACATCATAACATTTCACCCACAAATATGTCAATATGTATTTCAAAAATGTAGGCAGTATTTTTAAACAAAACCGCGATACCATTATCACACCTTGGCCGGACGCGGTGGCTCATGCCTGTAATGCCAGCACTTTGGAAGGCCAAGGGGAGCGGATAACTTGAGATCAGGAGTTCGAGGCCAGCCTGGCCAACATGATAAAACCTCATCTCTACTAAAAATACAAAAATTAGCTGGGCGTGATGGCACGCACCTGTAATCCCAGCTACTCAAGAGGCTAAGGCAAGAGAGTCGCTTGAACCTGGGAGGCGGAGATTGCAGTGAGCCGAGATCACACTACTGTACTCCAGCCTAGTCGACAGAGCAAGACTCTATCTAAAATAACAAAAACCTTAATATCACAAAATCAGTGTTCAAATTTCCAGTTGTGGCATGAATCTCATAAATGTGTGGGTCTTGTGGGAGAGAGTGGCTGTTGGTTTTGCTTTTTATAGTTTATTTGATGCATTCGGTCTTCAGTTGCCACTATAGCACTCGAGCTTCCGGGTGTCCTGAGGCCCTGGCCTGTGTGCGGACTGACTGTGTGCTTCTGCTGATGTTATTTTATTTTTGCTGTTTTTTGAGACAGAGTCTCGTTCTGTTGCCCAGGCTGGAGTGCAGTGATATAATCTTGGCTTTTGTTTTGTTTTTTTTTTTTTTGAGACGGAGTCTCGCTCTGTTGCCCAGGCTGGAGTGCAATGATATGATCTTGGCTTATTCCAACCTCTGCCTCCTAGGCTGAAATGATTCTCCCACACAGCCTCCTGAGTAGCTGGGATTACAAGTGCATGCCACTATGCCTGGCTAATTTTTGTATTTTTCGTAGAGACGAGGTTTCCCAGTGTTGCCCAGGCTGGTCTTGAAGTCCTGAGCTCAGGTGATCCGCCCACCTCAGCCTCCCAAAGTGCCAGGATTACAGGTGCCACCACACCCAGGCTTCTGCTGATTTTATACCCAGCCTTCCCTCTATGGCCATTACCCATAGGCAGCATCACTATAGAATGACATAACCATCAGGGCTCCACTTCCTTGGTCTCATTTTGGCCTCATGAGTGGCTGAGGCGTTTTTCCATGTGTGGAATTTTCCCCTAAGGGTCAGCACTGCGGCGTAGTACCATTTCAACAGAAACAGCTCCCAGAGTAATCACAGCTTTGCTGAAGACACGTGAGAGATGAGCAGCTCAAAAATTTGTCATTAATTATAAACAGGGATGAGTGTGGGGCTCAAATCTGTAATCCCAGCACTTTGGGAGGCCGTGGCAGGAAGATTACTTGAGCCGAGGAGTTCAAGACCAACCTGGGCAATGTAGCGATACCCCGTCTCTACAAATAAAAAATAAAAACGGTAAAAATAATGTTTCAATGAACAGCTCCTTGTTTACAGATTTGCTTCTTTTTAAAACTCATTCCTGGCCCAGCCTGGTGGCCTATAATCCTAGCACTTTGGGAGGCTGAAGTGGAAAGATCGTTTGAGCTCGGAAGTTAAAGACCAGCCTGGGCAACATAGTGAGACCTCGTCTCTCTTTTTATTAAAAAAAAAAAAAGAAGAAGAAAAAGAAAGGAAGGAAGGAAGGAAAGAAAGAAAGAAAAAAATCATTCCCTCCAAGTTCATGGGATCAAGGGAGAAAAAAGAAAATAATATATAAAAATCCTGCCCTTAGAATTTATTTTTTTGGATTACAATTTTTGAATGGAAATGTTTCTTTATTGCCAGGCTACTTTCTAAAAGGGTTATTGTAATTTACTTTGCTTCGACAATGAATGAATTTGGAAATTCTACCACATCCTTACCAACTTTGGATGTTGTGGGGTTTTTTTTATTGGTATTAATTTTAAAACTGATTTTTTTTAAGACAAATTTATTCAACACTGTTTATTTGTGTGCTGGGAATCATACTGAACAAGACATATCTTTGTCTCATGGATCTCGAAGTTTAGTGAGATTCAGTAACTGGCAGTAAGAGGGCTGTCTAACCCAAATACAAGGTTTGGAGGCGGGGAGGTTACAGAGGAAGTTCCTGGAGAAAAAAAATTCAGCTGAGACCTGAAAGATGAGTTGGTTACTTGTGTTCAGAAGCCAAAAAAAGCATCCAAGAAGAGAAGAAAAGCACATGAAAAGGCCCAGAGACAAGACAGTATGCCTGGGGAGTCAGAGGGAGGATCACTTGAAGTCAGGAGTTCGAGGCCAGCCCGGCCAACATGGCAGTAAGAGGGCTGTCTAACCCAACTATTAGGTTTGGAGAGCGGGGAGGTTAAAGAGGAAGTTCCTGGGAAAAAAAAGGAACAGTGGGCAGGGAGGGTCTTACACACCCTGGAGACTGACACTACCGGCCTCTTCCCCAGGAGTGCTGGGAACTCACAGACGTTAACAAATCATTTTGCTGTGATAACCTTTTATGCACCCTACAGCATCATATATGTAAAATCAGACTTATGGTAGAGGCTTGATTCAAATAAGTACAATAAAGACTCATGAAATATTTGGACTGGTAAGAATGTTTGGGCCGGGCTCAGTGACTCACGCCTGTAATCCCAGCACTTTGGGAGGCTGAAGCAAGCTGATCATCTGAGGTCAGGAGTTCAAGGCCAGCACATGGTGAAACCCTGTCTCTACTAAAAATACAAAAAAATTAGCCGGGCATTGTGGCAGGTGCCTGTAGTCCCAGCTACTCAGGAGGCTGAGGCAGGGTAATCGCTTGAACCTGGGAGGCGGAGGTTGCAGTGCGCCGAGATCACGCCACTGCAGTCCAGCCTGGGTGACAGAATGAGACTCGTCTCAAAAAAAATAAAATTTAATTTTTTTTTTTTTTAAAGAATGCTTGTAGAGTTTAGAAGTTGTTTGCAAACATAGTATTTCTTTTGGTCTGATTTTTGGTGACACAGCTTTGACAGATTTTTTTTTCTTTTTATTATTGATGTTATTTGAGACAGGGTCTCGCTCTGTCACCCAGGCTGGAGTGCAGTGGCAGGATCATGACTCACTGCGGGCTTGAACTCCCGGGCTCAAGTGATCCTCGCACCTCAGCCTCCTGAGTTGCTGGGACTACAGGCATGTGTACCACCACACCCAGCCAATTTTTTTTATTTTTTGTAGAAACAGGAGTCTCACTATGTTGCCCCAGGCTGGTCTCAAACTCCTGAGTCCAAGCAGTCCTGCCTCAGCCTCCCAAACAGCTGGGATTACTGGCACAAGCCACTGCACCTGGCCAAACAGACTTTTCTTCTTGGTTTCAGGGTTCAAAAAGAATTCTTCGCTCCAACGAGATCGTCCTTCCAGCTAGTGGACTGGTGGAAACAGAGCTCCAATTAACCTTCTCCCTTCAGGTGAGACTCTCCTAATCTTAGGCCCCTAACATGCTATATCCTGGCTAGTCCCCAGACAGTCCTCTAACCCAGAGACTGTTTTATCCCAGAGCCCCCATTCCCCAACTTGGGCGGGAATGAATAAAAGTCACCTGGAGGTTTATGGCTGGCCTGGAGGGCCAAAGCAACCCTTTAGCCAGTGACGGTAAGGGTGTGGAGACCTGGGTAGGCACCGTGGCCCCTTCCCTTCTTCTGCCTTGGCTAACACTGTTAGCCATCTGCTGCACCACATCACATCTCCTTAGTGATCCTCGCACACCCCGTGGACCGTGCCACCGTCAGCCTCCACGTCGGGATCTCCGTCCTTCCCCTCTACTCCGTATCCCTCCTAGTCGGTGTCCCTCTCATCGTAATTCCAGTAATTCAATGCCCAAATTGAAACACATGAAGAAAACACCTGATAAAGTGGCAAGGGAAGAGACAGTTCTCTGAATGGGTGTGGACCCCAGAGCTGTGGCGTAGAAGCCAGGCATCAAGCCGAATCAGCTCCACCAGCAGCAACTTCATGGCTCTCCTTTCAACCCTGACTGCCCCCTTTTAGAGACAGGAAGAATTGAAGCACAGAAAGACTGTGTGTCCTCTAGAACCCCTCAAGGACCCAGCTGCCCATTAACCATGCTCGACTCTGTTTTGTATTTCGTAGTACCCTCATTTCCTTAAGCGAGATGCCAACAAGCTGCAGATCATGCTGCAAAGGAGAAAACGTTACAAGAATCGGACCATCTTGGGCTATAAGACCTTGGCCGTGGGACTCATCAACATGGCAGAGGTGAGAGGAACACAGTCTCCAGACTGTTGGCCTTTGAGTCACAGAGCCCAAGGGACACCCCAGCCCAGCCAGTTGAGCCTTCCAGATGATTTTCCCAGCCTGCTGGCTAGGTGCTTAATTCTGTTTTACGAGTTAATTATTTGCTGGAAATTCAGAGTATACTTGTTTTTATCAAGTACTGTCTCCTTCATGAAAAGTTTTAATTTTGAAAAAGGTAAAACTCAAAAAATTACATAAAATTTCAAACTTTCAGAAAAGTTACAAGAATAGTACAAAGAGTTCCCATATGTGGATTCATCCAAGTTCTTTAACATATCACCACATTTCATATGCTCTCCTCATAGATATATTGATAGGTATTATTTTCTGAGCCATCCGAGAGTAAGTTGCTGGCACGACGCCCCATTACACGTTAATACTGCACCATGTTAATTTCCTTAACATGAGAATACTCTGCTGTCTAAACTCCCTGCCACCATCAAGATCAGGACACTAACGTTGAGATAAGATTGCCGTCTAACCCACAGTCCCTATTCGGATTGTGCTGAGTGTCTCAGTGATACCCTTTATGGACCTGGGATCCGATCTAGGATTATGTGCCGCATATCACTGTGTCCTTCGTCCCCTTCAGTCTGCAGCAGCCCCTAGGTTTTCCTTACCTTTCATGACCTTGACATTTTTTAAGTGCACAGGCTGGTTACTTTTTTGAATACTCCTCAGTCCAGGTTCGCCTGATGTTGCCTCAAGATTAGATTCCACCTGTGTGTTTCTGGCAGCATTACCACGGAAGTGCTCTGTTCTCAGTGCAGCTTAGGCAGCACCTGATGGCAATTGGTTCCTTTCCTGGGGATATTAACTTTTAATTTTTTTTATTTTTACTTTTTTTTTTTTGAGATGGAGTCTTGCTCTGTCGCCAGGCTGGAGTGCAGTGGCATGATCTTGGCTCACTGAAACCCCCGCCTCCTGGGTTCAAGTGATTCTCCTACCTTAGCCTCCTGAGTAGCTGGGACTACAGGCGTGCACCACCATGCCCAGCTAATTTTTTTTTTTTTTTTTAGTAGAGACGGGGTTTCACCATGTTGGCCAGGGTGGTCTCATTCTCCTGACCTTGTGATCCGCCCGCCTTGGCCTCCCAAAGTGCTGAGATTACAGGCGTGAGCCACTGCGCCTGGCCTTAACTTTTTTTTTTTTTTTTTTTTTAGAGACGAGGTCTTGCTCTGTTGTCCAGGCTGGTCTCAAACTCCCAGGCTCAAGCAATCCTCCCTCCTTGGCCTCCCAAAGTGCTGGGATTATAGGCATCAGTCTCTGTGCCCGGCCTGATATTATCACTTGGTTAACATGGAGTCTGCAGGGTTTTTCCACCACAAAGTTAATTAATAAGCATTTTGTACTTACTGGAAAAAATATTTTACGAGGAGGTAAATATATTAAGGGGAGAAGAAGAAAGGCAACTATCTTTTTCCTTATCACATCACCCACTAGTTTTAGCATCTATTCATGATTCTTGCCTGAATTGGTCATCACTATACTTGGATGCTCACCAGACAGTGAATTTCTAATCCCACCATTCCTTACATATTTATTAATTGGCTTTATTTATTTATTTATTTTCGAGACAGACTCACTTCATCACCCAGGCTGGAGTGTGCTGGCACAATCTCGGCTCACTGCAACCTCTACCTCCCGGGTTCCAGCAGTTCTCCTGCCTCAACCTCCAGAGTAGCTGGGATTACAGGGACCCGCCACCATGCCCGGCTAATTTTTTTAATATTTTTAGTAGAGATGGGGTTTCACCATGTTGTCTGGGCTGGTCTTGAACTCCTGGCCTCAAGTGATCCGCTGCTTTGGCCTCCCAGAGTGCTGGGATTACAGGCGTGAGCCACTGCTCCCGGCCTCATTAATTGGCTTTCTGTAGTAAGATAGTGCTTTTCCTTTGCTCTCATTTATTTGTATCAGTTATGGACCGTGGATTCCTGTTTTATTTGATGGGGCTGAATCTGCTACTATCATTTTTTTATTTTGATGCACAAACTTATCAGATTTGGCCCATGGGAGCCCCTTCATGCCAGCTTCGAGTCCTTAGTACTATGTCTCATCATTCGTTACATCCTACCATACTTTCTGGTACAAAACATTTCAGGCTCATCTTGTACTTTCCCTGACCCAGCTCCCAGAATGAGCAGTTTCTCTGAGGAGCCCTGGTTCTTTTCAGTAGAGGATGGTGTTCAGAAACCAAGATCTGGGTACCAGGAGTGCCCATGTCCCCAACTGGGTGTCATGCACTCCCAGTGAGCAGACAGAGCTGAGAAAGATATGTCTGTATGCACACATGTGCTCGTGTCTACACACACGTCACAGCTCCTTTCAGGTCTAGGTCCAGATCTATCTAACCATGAGCACACATCGATAATTTCAGTTCCAACCCAATGCCTTTTTATAGCTTTTCTTTCTCCATGTTTCTAATTCCCTTTTGGAATGGTAAGAAGTCAGGCTGTGGGCTGGGCGCAGTGGCTTACGCCTGTAATCCCAGCACTTTGGGAGGCTGAGGCAGGCGGATCACGAGGTCAGGAGATCGAAACCATCCTGGCTAACACGGTGAAACCCCATCTCTACTAAAAATACAAAAAATTAGCCGGGCGTGGTGGCGGGCGCCTGTAGTCCCAGCTACTCGGGAGGCTGAGGCAGGAGAATGGCGTGAACCCAGGAGGTGGAGCTTTCAGTGAGCCGAGATTGCGCCACTGCACTCCAGCCTGGGCGACAGAGCGAGACTCCATCTCAAAAAAAAAAAAAAAAAAAAAAGGCTGTGATTATTCTCAATACATGTACTCATTGGTGCAGCTCCCTGTGTGCCAGGCAGTTCCTCTCAATCCTAACAGGAAGAAGAAAGCAGCCGCTAATCTGTTTTTAAAATTATTTCTGTACTTTAGTAAATTAAATAGGAACAATTTTGTGGCCATGATAGAAAATTTGAGATAGTTCCAGCCCGTCTTTCTGTCCTGCTCAGTCAGTGTTTGTGTCAGTGTGGAGACGGGGCAGTGAATTCCCGCCAGCACCCACTGCCCCTGCTACGCCAGGCTCTGCCATTCCCTGTAGACTGGGCTCCTTTTCCTCATTGCCAGTGACAGGCGACCACCACCTATAGGCCTGGCCTCACCCAGACTCAAGAGCAAGTTTCTCTGTGAAGGACTTACACTAAAATTAGTCTTAGAGATTAGCAACCATTTCTTTCCTTCCTTCCTTCCTTTTTCTTCCTTTCTTTCCTTTCCTTCCTTTCCTTTCCCTCCCTCCCTCCCTCCATCTTCCTTCCTTCCTTCTCTCTCTCGCTCCCATTCTTTCTTCCTTTCTTCTTTTTCTTTTCTTTTTTTTTTTTTTTTTCCTGAGATAGAGTCTCACTCTGTCACCCAGGCTGGAATGCAGTGGTGCAATCACAGCTCACTACAGCCTCGACTTCCTGGGCTCAGGTGATTCTCCCACTTCAGCCTCCTGAGTAGCCGCAACTACAGGCATGCGCCACCACACCCAGCTGATTTTTTTATTTTTAGTAGAGACAGGGTTCCACCATGTTGCTCAGGCTGGTCTCAAACTCCTGGACTCAAGCAATCTGCCCGCCTCAGCCTCCCAAAGTGCTGGGATTGCAGGAACAGGCTACTGTGCCCGGCCGAGCAACCATTTTCTTTTCTTTTCTTTTTTAGATGGAGTGTTGCTCTGTGACCCAGGCTGGAGTGCAATGGCACAATCACGACTCACTGCAACCTCTGCCGCCTGGGTTCAAGTGATTCTCCTGCCTCAGCCTCCTGAGTAGCTGGGACTACAGGCGCCCACCACCACGCCTGGCTAATTTTTTGTATTTTTAGTAGAGACGGGGTTTCACTATGTTAGCCAGGATGGTCTTGATCTCCTGACCTCATGATCCGCCTGCTTCGGCCTCCCAAAGTGCTGGGATTACAGATGTGAGCCACCACACCTGGCCCGAGCAGCCATTTTCAATCTTTGATTGTTATCTTTAAGCACATGGCCCTGACCAGCACTTCTGGGGATAATTTTAAAGTTAAGACCTTAGGCCAAGTGCAGTGGCTCACGCCTGTAATCCCAGCACTTTGGGAGGCCAAGGCAGGAGGACTGCTTGAGCCCAAGATTTTGAGATCAGACTGGGCAACATAGTGAGACCCCATCTCTACATAAAATTTAAAAATTAGCCAGGCATGGTGGTGTGTGCCTGTGGTCCCAGCTACTGAGGCTGAGGCAGGAGGATCACTTGAGCCTGGGAGGTCGAGACTGTAGTGAGCTGTGATCACACCAGTGCGTGCCAGCCTGGGTGACAGAGTGAGACCCTGCCTTTAATAATAATAAAAAACAGGCTGGGTGCAGTGGCTCACACTTGTTATCCCAGCACTTGGGAAGCCGAGGCAGGCAGATCATGAGGTCAGGAGTTTGAGACCAGCCTGGCCAACATAGTGAAACCCTGTCTCTACTAAAAATGCAAAAAATATTAGCTGAGCGTGGTGGCAGACGCCTGTAATCCCAGCTACTTGGGAGCCTGAGGCAGGAGAATCGCTTGAACCTGGGAGGCAGAGGTTGCAGTGAGCCGAGATCACGCCACTGCACTCCAGCCTGGGCGACAGTGAGAGACTCCGTCTCAAAAATAATAATAATAATAATAATAATAAACAAAGTAAGACCGTGAAGCAGTAGGACAGTAGGCATGGATTTGAAAGTAAGGAAGAAAACGTATCAGCAGAATGCTGTTGCCCCTGGGGTCTTGTGCGTTCCTTGGCTGTGTTTCTCCAGGTGCCTCTGTAGTAACACGCCTCCACCACCTCCCCTGGCTCCTAGGTGATGCAGCATCCTAATGAAGGCGCACTGGTGCTCTCCAGGTGCCTCTGTAGTAACACGCCTCCACCACCTCCCCTGGCTCCTAGGTGATGCAGCATCCTAATGAAGGCGCACTGGTGCTTGGCCTACACAGCAACGTGAAGGATGTCTCTGTGCCTGTGGCAGAAATAAAGATCTACTCCCTGTCCAGCCAACCCATTGACCATGAAGGAATCAAATCCAAGCTCTCTGGTAAGAAGCATGCAGCATCTGGAGACCCTACGAAGAGGGAGCCCATCCTGGGAAAGGTGAACAAGACAGTGCCCGAGATGTTCCTGGGCAAGAGACCTTTAGAGACCCCTGAAAGTAAAATGTGGCTTCGGCCCTGGCCCTCCCCTCCACCCTGGCTGTGTTTCCACCCAAAAAGAACCATTGATTCCAGCCCATCGAAGTTTCTTAGGCCAGATCTTCCCATTGCAAGGTTATCTTACTCAGGTGTCTGTTGCAGATCGTTCTCCTGATATTGACAATTATTCTGAGGAAGAGGAAGAGAGTTTCTCATCAGAACAGGAAGGCAGTGATGATCCATTGCATGGGCAGGTAACTTTCTGTGGTCCCTCACATGGCGTGTCCAAGAAGCTCCTGGGGTTTCCCACCCTCATTCTGTCCCTGTACCCACTTAGGACTTGTTCTACGAAGACGAAGATCTCCGGAAAGTGAAGAAGACCCGGAGGAAACTAACCTCAACCTCTGCCATCACAAGGGTGAGCCTCAAAGGTCTGGGGAGTGGTTGGCTAAGATTTTCAGTCTGGGGGTAGGTTGGCAGCAGCATATTCAGGCCTAGTGGAGACTTCTTAAAATCAACACAGGGTCATCCCTTCAACGATTCCAATGAACGCTCTATATCCTCACCACCGCCCAATTAGACTCACTGTTGTTGGGAACCACAATTACTGATAAGAGTGTTATATCCTTCAGGTTATCGTCAGATAGAAAAAAGGAGGAGAACCCTTCTTGTAGAATTCAGAACAGATAGTGGTCCGTCAGGGAACAGACCGCCTCCCACCCATTCCAGTGGCTGCTTCATGTCACATGCTGTCCTCTGCAGGGAGAAAGCCAGCTTCCTCTAGGAGTAGCACTAGTTTTAATCATGTGCTGAACTTAGGCAGAGATAATAGGCTAGTCATGGGGTGCTCCTATGACCCTGGGCTTGCTAAGCTTTAATTACATCAGATATCGTTCCTGCCTTAACGGATCCATAACCTTGGAGACCAGGTGCCTTTTGATACTTTTCCTCCATAAGACTTCCTCAAGAGTCACTGTTTTGATGACATTTGAGTCCTGAACTGAGAAGCTAAAAACCTGAATTCCTAGGTGGTCTTTGACAGATTCTGGAGTGCCTGCATGAAGTGTGGGAGGGCCAGAAGTGCTGGGAGCATTTCCGAAGGGGAATTCACAGCTCCATTTACCCAGAGGCATCCTGATTCTCCCCAGTGCAGAGCTAGCCTAGGGACCAACCCCCTGAGAGCCGAGATGCCCACCCCTTCAGGGATGAAACGGAGGCCAGATCACTCTCCCATCACAATGAGGTGTCACTGGACTTCAGGTAAATCCGTGAGACTGTGACCTGGATTTCCCATCCAGTCAGCAACTAGGGAGCGGGAGGACTGTTTCCTTGTCCTCAGGTATCCACCTCTCAATTGGTGCTCCAAATGGTCCCCATGAGGTGTGTCACCAGTACCCCAAATGCTTGACCTCCATTGCACTCTGGAAATAGGGAGTGGCTGTAGGATCTCTCTCTAGTCAGCCCCTACTGCTGAGGCTTTCTTTTTCCTACTCTGTAACCAGAAAGCGGCCCTATTTTCTTCCCAACGGGTGCCCCCAGAGCTTCATAAGTCACCTCTTCCTACGTGGGGTCTCTTGCTTGGCATGACCCTGGATCATGACCGGAGTTCAGTGCTCCTGCTAATGTATACTCCCCCAGAAGTGTTTCTTTTTAAGCTGCAGGCACTTTCCAGTTCTATCCCAGAGACTCAGTGACCTCCCTTAGTGCCTGTCTCCTCTGTGCATGCGCATTCTTCTCTCCCACCAAGAACACAGATATACTTGACCTTCTGTGAACATGTCTCATGCTGCTCTGTCACTGGGAGCTCGACTTTTTTTCTCTGCTGTGAATGCCCTTTCTGCCCTTTCTTTGAAGACCTATCAGCCTCGCAAGTTCTTTGTTTTCATCCCCAGATGGCAAGTCTGTCATTCAGGCAGGAAGTACATACAACCACAGGCTAAGCATCGTGCCCAGAGACAAAGAGATAGGGCCCAGTCCATGCCATCAAGCGCACAGTGTCTAGTGACACCACACATTTCAACAAATAATTACAGCCCAGTAGGACAGGTGCCATAAGACAGAGCTTTGCAATGACACCAGGGGACTGTGGCCACCTGTCCCAGGAGTGCCAGGACAGCTTCCCAGATGAGATGCTGAGAGATGGGTTTTTTAAAATAAAACTTCACCAAGTGGATTTGGGGAAAATTTTTATTCAAGGCAGAAGATACCCTATATAAAGACCCAGTACAGTGCTGTGGCTCACGCCTGTAATCCCAGCACTTTGGGAGGCTGAGGCAGGCGCATCACAAGGTCAGGAGATCGAGACCGTCCTGGCCAACATGGTGAAACCCCGTCTCTACTAAAAATACAAAAATTAGCTTGGTGTGGTGGCACGTGCCTGTAATCCCAGCTATTCAGGAGGCTGAGGCAGGAGAGTCACTTGAACCAGGGAGGCAGAGGTTGCAGTGATCCGAGATCACCTCACTGCACTCCAGCCTGGCGACAGAGCAAGACTCCATCTCTAAAAAAAAAAAAAAAAGGCCCAGTACAACAGCATGCAGTTTTTCCCAGGAACTCAAAGCAGTGAGTTTCCACTTGACTATGGGGTGTGAAGGGTCAAATAGAGAGATAAGGCTAGAAACAGGCAGACCCAGGCTTCGGACACGTACAGGCCTGACTGCTGAGCTCTGTTCAAGTAGTGGAGGCCAATGAAGACTTCTAGTCGGAGGGTAGCATAAGCAGGTTTGCACTCAGAAGGACCACTGTGGGCTGTGGAGGGAGAAAGACCAGAAACAGGCGGGCAGGGTATGAGATGTCAGCTGAAGGCTGTTGCTATGATCCCAGAGAGGCAAGGAGAAAGGCCTGACTGGAAACAGTGGTGTCACAGATGGAAAAGGGAGGATCTGGGGTAGCTAGAATGGGCCTGCTGGGAGAACGAGAAGGAGAGACTCCAGGCGTAGATGTGGGTTCAGGTGTGTTGGCGACATCAGTAAGAGGATCGGGGTGCAAGGAGAAGACGGGACGCTGCGTTCCACCGTGGAGGTGGTAAGGCTGAGGTGCCCGCGCTGTGCATGCGCAGGTAGGAGTCAGCAGTGGGCACTGTGAATCCGAAGGGCAAGAGAAAGAGATGAGCTGGAGACCCACATTTGGGAGGTGTTGGGGCACAGGGGGGTGGAGGACCTGGGGATAGACATTCCTTCTCCCCGCAGCTGCACCCAAGGCCCAGGAGCTACACTGGAATTTGGCCTGTCTTCCTGACAGGCTTTGAGTGCCAAGGGCAGAGACCAAGTCCTCCAGTCTTCGTGTCTTCCCACAGCTCGTCATGAAAGTGGGCTCTGGTGGGTGTTTATTGACTTGAATTGACCCCAAGTGGACGTTGCTGAGAACTGTCATGCAATTTGTCCCTACAGCAACCTAACATCAAACAGAAGTTTGTGGCCCTCCTGAAGCGGTTTAAAGTTTCAGATGAGGTATGGCCTCTTACTCCCAAGGTTAATGGTGAGTAGAATTCCCCGGGTTTCACCCAGCATCCCTGGAGTACACTCTGTATTGCCACTGAGAGTCAGGATTCCAGGATTAATATTCCTGCTCCCCGTGGCATACCTGGTAGAGCCCTAAGGGAGAGGGTGGCTAAGAAGGACTTAAGCAAGCAGAGGAGAGAAAGAGGCTATGCACACAACGCAGGGCAGCACAGCTACGCCCGACCCTTGGTGATGCCCAAGCCTCTGGCATGCGATACAAGGACAGACCCGGCGGATGCTGCTGCGGTTGTCACTTAATTTCCCCTCTTATCCCACGGGAACATCAGTGAGCAGCAGCTTGTGAGGTGGAAATGTCCTTGTTGGTCAGCCTTGGAATAACCAGGAATGGGGCCGCTGAGAGAGAAGCAGTCTTTTCCCTGGGCTCCGGGAGGGGCCCGTTTCCACAGGCCTCTCAGTGGGCTAACAGAGGGATAAAGATGAAAATTATTGAGAGCGATTGCTTCGCCTTCCTGTGAGCTGTAAGGAGGGTAGGAAGAACCCACATGGGCGATGGGCCTCGGGATTCCTCAGCTGTCCCTCCTGGCACAGCTTCACAGTGTGGAGCAGTGGCAGGAACTGGGGGGAAGGTGGCCTCACTATGTCCCCGCCCTCAGGCTGGATCATGGAAATGACGTGAAGGTTACTCCAGCCAGTGTGAAGCTCTGGCGTGTCCCTTAAGCAGGACTATAAGGGCGGCCCAGGAGAAAGGAGCTGCTCATCAACCAAAATTGTTAATAGGGATGACCCTAAATTCAGAGATTCTTTTTTCCCTGCAGGTGGGCTTTGGGCTGGAGCATGTGTCCCGCGAGCAGATCCGGGAAGTGGAAGAGGACTTGGATGAATTGTATGACAGTCTGGAGATGTACAACCCCAGCGACAGTGGCCCTGAGATGGAGGAGACAGAAAGCATCCTCAGCACACCAAAGCCCAAGCTCAAGTGAGCCCCCCTCTCTGTAGCTGGCCTCCAGACTCTCCTTCCTGGCCATAGCAGTCTCCTGACCCCTCCCTCGCTGTCCCCTCTATTACCAGAGAATCTTGGTCCTTCATCCTTTCTGAACCTCTGGCTGTCTTGGAGAAGGTCACTGTTTTGCCTCTCACTGACAGAAGTCCTATAGGACTCTCAGGAAGTACCCCCTCTCCCGACCCGCCCCTCCTCTTCACCCTGCACTTCCCTGCTCACCGGGCGTTCTGGACACCCGTAGCTTGTTGACCCACCCTGAATGCCAGCTCCATTCAGCTCTCCCAGCATGCTGTTCTGAGCCCTGGCAGCACTGACCCTGGCTGTGCTCTTCACCACAGGCCTTTCTTTGAGGGGATGTCGCAGTCCAGCTCCCAGACGGAGATTGGCAGCCTCAACAGCAAAGGCAGCCTCGGAAAAGACACCACCAGCCCTGTGAGCGTGACCGCGACTGCGGGGCGGGGTGGGACCGTGGCATGTCAGGGCTCGACGCTCTGGCCCTCTGCATCTCTGATCAGGGCTCATGTTGTGACCTTAGAAAAGTGGCCCCATTGGCTGGGCATGGTGGATCACAACTGTAATCCTGGCACTTTGGGAGGTGGAGTTGGGCAGATCATGAGGTCAAGAGATCGAGAGCATCCTGGCCAACATGGTGACACCCCATCTCTACTAAAAATACAAAAATTACCCGGGCGTGATGGTGTGCACCTGTAGTCCCAGCTACTCAGGAGGATGAGGCAGGAGAATCACTTGAAGCCGGGAGGCGGAGGTTGCAGTGAGCCAAGATTGAGCCACTGCACTCCAGCCTGGCGACAGAGCGAGATTCCCTCAAAAAAAAAAAAAAAAAGAAAAAAGAAAATGGCCTCATCTTGTTTCAGCCTCAGTTTTCCTCCCCTCAGTCTGGCTGGGAGCTTAGCTCTTTGGGGTCATTGCTGTGTCAGGCTGGGTTGTTCCTTTTGGTCTGTTTCTGCCATGGCCCAGAGCCTTCCCTCTCAGAACACATACAATCTCCCCCTCTGCTGGGCGTGGTGACTCATGTCTATAATCCCAGCTCTTTGGGAGGCCAGGGCGGGTGGATCACTTGAGCCTAGGAGTTCGAAACCAGCCTGAGCAACATGGTGAAAGCCCATCTCTACAAAAAATGCAAAAGTTAGCCAGGCATGGTGGTGCACGTCTGTAGACCCAGCTACTTGGGAGGCTGAGGCAGGAGGATCCCTTGAGCCCAGGAGGCAGAGGCTGCAGTGAGCTGTGATCGCACCACTGCTCTCCAGCCTAGGTGACAGAACAAGACCTTATCTCAACAAACAAAAACCTCTCCCTTCGTGTCTGTTCTGTGGTAGCTGAGAGTGTGGCATGGAGTGGGCGTTTGGCCAGTAGTGAGTGGCCCTGCACCAGACTGGGGAAGGAGCAGGTATGGAGAGGAGGGGAGCCACTGAGACGTGCTCAGGAGGCCCTAGTAGGCTTTATTGGGCCAAGAATCCATAGAGGGGAGCAGTGCCCCGAGGAAATTTATAATTTAGTCAAGAGGTTTCCATTTTTTCTGGTGAGCAAGGGGAAAAGGGGGCATGTACTGTAGCAGCCGGAGCCACGACCTGGGCCTTGCTCCGCCCCTCCTAGAAAGGCCCTGCTCCCTCAGCAGATCACAGGCAGGGGTGGGTGTGAGCCTGAAGTGACCTCAGGCCCTAGGAAGCTGCTCTTCCTTCGTTTACAATGGAAGGCAAGTGAGTGTTGTCGCGATGTGAGTGCCCAGCTTAGGATTTGCCCTCCAAAGCCCAGTGTCTTTTCTGTAGATCAAAGAAACAAATCCTTTAAGTCCTCCTGTTCACCTGCTTTACTGGCAGATGAAGCCTAGTCATGGTTCACCAGGGGGAATACCAAACTCGCCCTGCAGATCGGTAGTAATTGTGTGGAGATGATAGGAAACAGGAGAGGCCTCTACCGCTGAAAAGCACGGGTCTGAAAGGGCAGGTGCCTGTCCTGGAAACCACCTTCTCTTGGGGCATCCCCTGGCTGCCCTTCTGCCTGTTGCCACCAGGTGGGGCTCTCTCCCAGCTCACCGCTCTTCCTGCTTAGGACAGCGCCCCACGTGACGTTAGTGAGGCAATGCATGGGAAACTGCAGCCCAAACAGACTCCTCCCTGGGAAAAACCCCAGGCCTGCCCCTGCAGACCCTGCACCCTAGACGCCGTTCCAGGCCGGGTTCATGGGGATCCAAGAACTGAGGAGACCTCGATTTACAAAAAAAAAAAAAAAAAAAAAAAACTCTTTCTAAATTTATTTTTTATTTTTATTGGAGTCGGAGTTTCGCTCTTATCGCCCAGGCAGGAGTGCAATGGAGCGATCTCGGCTCACTGCAACTTTCACCTCCCGGGTGCCAGCGATTCTCCTGCCTCAGCCTCCCGAGTAGCTGGGACTGCAGGCACGTGCCACCCACACCCGGCTAATTTTTGTATTTTTAGTAGAGATGGGGTTTCTCCATGTTGGCCAGGCTGGTCTCAAACTCCTGACCTCAGGTGATCCACCCGCCTCAGCTTCCCAAAGTGCTGGGATTAGAGGCTTGAGCCGCTGTGCCCGGCCTTTTTTTTTTTTTTTTTTTTTTTTGAGATAGGGTCTCGCTGTACTCCCCAGGCTGGAGTGCAGTGTGTACCCAGCCACCTCACTTTCTTTGGTATTAGTGTTTAGGATGTGGCTTGGAGATGCATTTCCTCACATGGAACTGCTGAATGGCCCTGCTGAATTGACAGCATCCACATGGGCAAACCCTACTGGGCAAACCCTACCCCTGGCCATGAGAGCCAAATTCCCTCTTAACTATATGGGATGACTCTAGAAAGATACCTGGGAGCTGGCGGAGGGAGGACTCTTTCTTAGTGTTCCAGGAATGTAGAGCAAGTGCCCTAATATAACAAAATGTAACTAAATTACTAACTGAGACAGTGCCCCAAAAGCAGTAAGCAGAACACCTAACACTGTGGATGTTCAATAAATGTTAGTTACCTGACTTATAAAACTTACAGAAAAAATTACTTAGACACTCTGAGCCTCGGTGCCTCATCTGTAGGGTTGTGGTGTCGGTATAGGAGCCCATTTGGCTCAAAAGCCGGTTGAGGGCGGACACGGTGGCTCAAACCTGTAATCCCAGCACTTTGGGAGGCCGAGGTGGGTGGACCACTTGAGGTCAGGAGTTCGAGACCAGCCTGGCCAACATGGCAAAACCCTGTTTCTACTAAAAATACAAAATTAGCCAGGCATGGTGATGCACACCTGTAATCCCAGCTACTCGCGAGGCTGAGGCAGAGAATTGCTTGAACCTGGGAAGCAGAGGTTGCATTGAGCCAAGATCCCGCCACTGCACTCCAGCCTGGGTAACAGAGCAAGACTCCATCTCAAAAAAAAAAAAAAAAAAAGCCAGGTGAGTGTCAGCCTTTATAATATGATGGCCTAAGGGCCTCTGTCAGGGCAAAAACACATTTGGGACAGGGTAGAGCTTCTGAGTTTGAGTCTTGACTCCACCACTCCACTGACTGTGTGATCTTGGGCATGTTACCACGCCTTTGCTTCCTCATCTACAAGGTACATGTTAAAGCTCGTGCCTCCCAAGGTAGTGAGGAGATGGAACAGGATCATGCACATCAGACTGCTGCGTGGGGTGTGCCTGATTGACTTACTGCACACGGAGCACTGCTCATTGCTCACCGACTACTATTGCTTTTATTATTATAATTCCTTAGTGCCATTTCAGTTGTGGACTCCTAAAATTGATAGAATCTAGATGTCTTTTTAGTGAGTCCTTCAAATTCCGGTTCCCTTGGCCACGTTTCAGACTCACTTTGCTGGTTCTGTGCTGATATTTCTATTTTGAAGAGCCCCATATGTCTGGATGTGGGTGTGAAACTTTGGAATCCTTTGGTATGAAAGGCGCTTTGGGAACAGCAGAACAAGACTGTGCTCTTAAATGGAGAACTTCTGAATGGATTAGGAAAAACCACGAGATTGTGCACATGTAGGCAGGTGTGCACGCACCACCTCAACTTGTGTGCTCTCTTCCCTGGTTTCCTAGCACTGTTATTTATTTATTTTTCTTAATCTTGCTTTTTGTTCCCCACATTTTAGAGGATTCAGTTTATCGCTAGAACCAGAAAGAATTTCTCCTGATACAAATTATTCCAGTTGTTGAATTTTCCCAAGGCTTGAGCACACAATGGCAACATAATTTGGTTCTCCAAGCTGATAACAATGAGCCCTGACAGTGCGTCAGGGCAGCCACAGATGCAGACTTCCAGCCAGGACTGCCTGCTGCTAAGTCGCTATTTCCACAGCACTATAAATAATGGCATTAGAGCCTAGTCCTTCATGAAATGATAGCCTACACATTACCCACTCTTGCCCCCTTCTCTCTGACACGGGCCTACACTCTTACCCTTCAGCAGCTGACATTGTCCATGAGCACAGTGGTGCAGACTTCTGGGACCTCTAGTGATGCCTCATCCATATCCCATGCCAAACACTTGGTCAGACACAGCTGGAGTCCTGCTGGTGTTCCAACATCTTTTGGGGGAAAAAGCCCTTTAGTGTTTATAGAAGCAGGAACAGAAATGTGATGAAATTGGGAATTTGTCCCCAGGAGGATTGTCTGGGACATCTGGAAGAGCCAGTAAATAGCCAGCAGGTGTCCTCTAAGCCCAATCCAAGTTAAAGATATTATCAGGAGATGGATATGCTAATTACCTTGATTTAATCATTTCACAGTGTATCCATACATCAAAACATGTTGTATACTGTAAATATATACAATTTTTATTTGTCAATTATAGCTTAATAAAGCTGGGAGGAATAAAGATCTTAATAAATGTTGCAGCTTTGACATGGAAGCAATGCTGTAGCTGTCATAGGGCTTAACAACAAGGCGTGCTACTTCAAAACCTCCCAGCAGACCTGTGTTATCACCCAGTTCATTCTCTTTAAAACGCGTTTAATTAATTTGTCATATTGAGATCGAAAATGGAGTGAAATTATCTTTAGTCTCAGGTCTAACCAGAGCTTTTCCATGATTCTAGATTCTATTAATGTTGGCCGAGGCTGGGCGTGGTGGCTCACACCTGTAATCCCAGCACTTTGGGAGGCTGAGGCAGGTGGATCACTTGAGGTCAGGAGTTCAAGACCAGCCTGGTCAATCAACATGGTAAAAGCTGTCTCTACCAAAAATACAAAAATTAGGCAGGCATGGTGGCAGATGCTTGTAATCCTAGCTAATCAGGAAGCTGAGGCAGGAAAATCACTTGAACCCGGGAGGCAGAGGTTGCAGTGAGCCAAGATTGCACCACTACACCCCAGCCTGGGCAGTAGAGTGAGATTCAGTCTCAAAAAAACAACAGCAACAACAACATTGGCTGATCATATAGACAAGGTGTAAATGAGCTAGCTCTGCAATCTGGAAGCAACCTGTTCTGTGGCTGTGAGCCATTACACAAGCCAAACCATCTGAAGATCTGGGGTCCCAGAGTCTGGCTCAGGCATGCTGAGTTAGTCCTGCAAATGGCCTGGAGCAGGGGTTCTCAACTGGGGATGATTTTGCCTCCCAGACATATGGCAATGATTGGAGGCATTTTTGTTTGTCACAAATTAGGGAGTGGAGAGTTGCCACTACCAGCACCTAGTGAGTAGAGGCCAGGGATGCTGCCAGACATCCCACAGTACACAGGACAGGCCCCCACAATAAGAATGAGCCAGCCCCAAATGTCAATCGTGCCAAGGTGGAGGAACCCTGGTTTAGAGTGTGACATAGGGAGCCTGCTGTGGTGATCCTTGTTCCATAGTTTACTAGGTGACCCTGAACTTACTAGCCTGATGCTTCTCAGTATTATATGATTGACTCAGAGAAAGGACTTTGAGTCATTGGGAGGAAGTGGGATATCATTTATATTTTTCTGCCTCCTATGGTTCCCTACAAGAAACAAAAAGATTCACGAAAGCCAGTACCTTCCCTGCATCTAAGACCTACAACCCACACACCACTGCTGGTGACTTTGAGTTGCTGTCTGCACAGCAAGAAGCAATATTAACAAATACGAAAATCTGGTTATGTGTCTATATTTGCAAAGGAAATTTTTAATATTTGTGAGAAATGCTAATAAGAGTTGGGGACAAATGGAGAATTAATTTACACCTAAATGGCTTAACATTGGGTGTCTTTCTGCTTAGTATATCCTGTTAGAGGGTTTTCTGGATGTTCCCACCAAGCAAAAAGCATTTGGCTACCATGGATGTCTTTAGTCTCAAAATCAAAGACCTGAACCTAGCATACTCCTTTCTCTGGCAAGCAAAGGAGGCCTCCCCTCTATGTCCTTCCTGGGCAAGTGTATTCACTGGATCCAGGGTCAAAGACTTCATGGATGCAATAGCAAAGCCATCTAAATTTTGAGCTTCTCTTGCCTAGTGACACCTCGTGGAGTCAGAATTTCTGGGTTCTGAATCTCCGTGTTATTGACTTGATGACAAAGATAACTGATCCCTCCAAAACCTGGTTTTCACAGAAATGTACCCGCCTCCCCGGCCCACATAAGAAAAAAGCCCTGAAGATTTTATGAGGTTTGAGATTAAATGAAAGTATTTTAAGCTTCATAGGGACCTAGTAAAACAAATTAAAGTGGTAGTTATTTGGATCAGTGATAACTAATTCTTACAATTTTTGCAGATGGAATTGGCTGCTCTAGAAAAAATTAAATCTACTTGGATTAAAAACCAAGATGACAGCTTGACTGAAACAGACACTCTGGTATGTATGGGTCAGTTTCCTGTTTCAGCTGTTTCAAATAGTGTTTGTCCCTTTAGAAATAACGGCAGAAGGACCCTCAGGACCACCATAGAAATTTCACCTAAATCTGCAGGCTTATGAATGTCCTGCACTCTCTTTCTCCTGAAATCCTTACCCGTGGAATGCAACCTACTACCTGGTGTAGACACCAGGTTGCTCTCAAACTTAGTATACCAGAAATGTCCTCATTCTGCCCTTTAATAAGAGCAGACCAAATGCTAGCTGGGGAAACTTCTCACCATCTGTCATCAGCGTTCTCCCTGGAAAATCATCCCTTCCTCATTGGATGTTGCTGTTTCCGTGGCCAGGCAACCCACAACATTCAGTCTCTGACTGGTACTGGTCCGTGTTCTAAGAGGTGCTGGAGCTGCCCAGGAGTGCAGGCCTAAGCCCCAATGAAGTGGAATTGAGTTGGTTGGGATGCCCAGTTTTTTTACAGGTCGAATTGCACAAACATTTACTGTGCACCTGCTTGTGCTGGGCACTGAAGATGCAAACATGAGTGAGCCACAGTTTGCATCCCCTGTACCTCCGGCCCAGGGAGGTACAGGGGATGCAAACTGGAGAAGCGACATCTGAGCTGGGCTTTGCAGGTTACATCAAAGTTCATCCCGTGGGACCAGAGGCAGGACCCTTGTGGGGAAGGAGCAGAGAACTTTACAGAATGCCATCTAGGGATGAGCCTCACGGTGGGACCTGCTGGGAGTTGACTAGAATCTGTGAAAGAATTATTTTAGCCTTATGTTTTCTATAGTAAATAAGACTACGTTAAAGATCTTATGTATTTAGGCTTGATTCAAGATTAATTTGAAACTCACTACCCTAACTTACATTTTCTAGTTCACCAGTAATCTGAATAATCCTACTTCCACTGTGGCCCCACCATAGTCCGTACTGCACGTGGCAAGTACAGTGTGGCCTTTTCAAAATTAAATTCCAATTGTGTCACTTCCTGATTAAAACTCTTCAGTGATTGGCCAAATCTCAGCAATTTAATGTTGAGTGAGTAAAAGAAGCCGAATGCCAAAAAATGCACGCCATAGGATTCCAGTTCTGTGAAACTCACAAACAGGCAAAACTAATCCATGAGGGTGACGTCAGCATACCTGTTACCCAGGGGAGAGGGAGGGGCATCGGGAGGCCTCAGGAGTGCTGGAACGTTCTGTCTTGATCTGGTTAATGGTCACCTGGGGGCATATTTGCATAAAAATTCAAGTTGACTATTCTAAATTTGTGCTTCTTACTTTATAGAAGTTATGCCCTCAGTAAACATTTTGAAAACATAAAGACCAGGCAGAGGCAGGGAAGTAGGCAGGTGTGCGGCCTGTATCAGTAGCAGAGTCCTCCCTGAGGGCTGGATCATTAGGGAGGTAGTGGGCCCAGGGAGGAGGCACGGGAGGTTAATTTAGAAAGGTGGCCCAGGCTGGGTCATGGTGGGCCTCAGAGGCCCCACTAAAGAATCAGACTTGGCCAGGTGTGGTGGCTCACACCTGTAATCCCAGTACTTTTGGGAGGCTGAGGCAGGCACATTGTTTGAGCCTGGGGATTCAAGACCAGCCTGGGCAACATGGAAAAACCCGTCTCTACAAAAAAAAAAAAAAAAAAAAAAAATAGTAATACAAAAAAATTAGCCAGGCATGCTGACATGCACCTGTACTTGGAAGGCTGAGGTAAGATAACCACTTGAGCCCAGGAGTTCAAGGCTGCAGTGAGCTGAGACCATGCCACTGCACTCCAGGCTGTACAAGAGAGCAAGACCCTGTCTAAAAAAAATTTAAAAGGATGTCAGGAATTAGGCTGGGGGCGGTGGTTCATGCCTGTAATCCCAGCACTTTGGGAGGCCGAGGCGGGCGGATCACGAGGTCAGGAGATCGAGACCATCCTGGCTAACACGTCTCTACTAAAAATAAGCCGGGCATGGTGGTGGGCACCTTGTAGTCCCAGCAACTCGGGAGGCTGAGGCAGGAGAATGGCATGAACCCAGGAGGCAGAGCTTGCAGTGAGCCGAGATCGCGCCACTGCACTCCAGCTTGGGCGACAGAGCAAGACTCCGTCTCAAAAATAAATAAATAAATAAAATAAGTAAATAAAATAAATAAAAAAGGATGTTGGGAATTCGAGACCTGCCTGACCAACATGGAGAAACCCCGTCTCTACTAAAAAAGAAATACAAAATTAGCCAGGCATGATGGCACATGCTTGTAATCCCAGCTAGTCGGGAGGCTGAAGCAGGAGAATTGCTTGAACTTGGGAGGCGGAGGTTGCAGTGAGCCAAGGTTGCGCCAAGATTGTGCCACTGCACTCCAACCTAGGCAATAAGAGTGAAAATCCATCTCAAAAAAAAAAAAAAAAGTGATCTGAGGAAAGGCAAAGGCCTGGGCTCAGAAGGTGGGATAGAGAGGGTGGATGTGAGAGTGTGGCCAGAGCGGGGACACACAGCGGTGGCTTGGGGATGAGGAAGGAAGGGAGAATCTCAACGGAGATGCAGGTGGCTTTGGCCAAGGTAAGGAATGGGGCTATGGCCCTCCCTGCTCTTCTAGACCAGATAAGGTCCGGTCAGGGCACCAGGGAGATGTATCTAGGGGTCCCCTCTTCACTCCTGGAGACAGCAGATCATCAGTCCACTCTTCTTGTGCCAGCAGGTCGTTTGTAACTGGATATTTACTGGATTGCAGCATATGGTGCCCACACGGGGTGTACTCAGTCACCCGTGAACAGTGGCGATTTTCCTTCGGCTGAGGCAGGAGCTTTAGGACCACTTGCTTTCGGGAAAAGAGAATGAGTAACTCTCTCTTCAGGATGGTGATGGGGCCTGGCCAGTCCAAGGAGGTTCCTGGGTGGTCACTGAGTGGGAGGTCATCTTCACTGTTTCCTCTCCTCCGTGGTAGGAAATCACTGACCAGGACATGTTTGGAGATGCCAGCACGAGTCTGGTTGTGCCGGAGAAAGTCAAAACTCCCATGAAGTCCAGTAAAACGGATCTCCAGGGCTCTGCCTCCCCCAGGTACTGCAGATGGAAAGGAAGCAGGGGGTACAGCCTGCAGCTGTGCTTAGCATGGGCTTCAGGGCTGAGGGAAAGTGGGGCTGGCAGCAGCTTTGGGGTTGGAGGGGCTATTTCACCAGCCTTTTTCCACCTCCCTGGCAGCAAAGTGGAGGGGGTGCACACACCCCGGCAGAAGAGGAGCACGCCCCTGAAGGAGCGGCAGCTCTCCAAGCCCCTAAGTGAGAGGACCAACAGTTCCGACAGCGAGCGCTCCCCAGATCTGGGCCACAGCACGCAGGTACTTCTGGGTGCCCCCAAAACACCAGGACCCTCTGAGATTCCCTGAACTTCAGGCTCTGTTTTGTTGGCTTCCTTGGACAGTTAGTTGGAGAGAAGAGGAATACTTGGAAATGCTCTGAACAAAAACTCTTGAAGAAAGACTAAATTAGAGAGGTCTCCTATATTCCTTGCTTACTGCCAGTGTGGAACTGGCTTCCACGCTGACCTCTAGGGCGCAGGCAGGGGAGCCAAAAACGCTGTGTGGTCCTGGCCTGCCACGGCTGCAAGTGTCGATTCCACACCACCGGTGTCTCTGCCTCCATCAGACGTCAGTCTGGAGATTGTGCCGTGAATCCACTGTTGCAGAGGACAGCAGCCTCTGGATCTCGTGGGACATCCTGACCTGAGCTCCCAACCTGAGTATTGCTGTGGGCGGTCATCGTGCTTTCAAGCCGGGAAGCCAACAATATTAAACTGTTTCAATGGAAGGACCTGAGAGTGGGTTGGAGAAGAAGTCAGAAGAACTGGGCCTCAGGAATTGTGTTCTCCTTTTGAAGGCCTGTGGTGTCAGAGATCTGGGACAGGGATTTTCCTGGCACACCTTACACAGTTCCAGTTCTGCTAGGGTTAAACAGCCAGCCTGTTCATTCCCCTGATAACTTACCAAGTGCATTGTCAGTGTGGCCTCCTGAGCTCCATGCTATTACATGGCTGAAAATGAACTTGAGACTAGAATAGCCCAGTGCCTGGGGTGAGGTATTGTCCTTCTTGTTAATCACTGTTCCTGAAATACCTTTTGTTCCCTCAGACAGCAGGTACCCACACAGCACTCACTGCCACTCTCATTATTTCTCTCCCCACTGCCCTCGTTTCTGTTTCTCTGAGCACCTGCTGGCCGCCCTCTGCCTCTCCCTTCCTGGTTCTTACGCTGCTGCCCCTCCTGCCACCCACACCGTTTCCCATCCGCGAGGCTTGCTGCACCTCCATCCTCTCCACCTGCCCTGGCAGGACAACCGCTGTGGCTTTGTTCCTCATCTCCATGTGTCCTCTAAGGACTTGCTTTGCTGCTTCTTTCTCCTCCTTTCCATCGTGGTCTGGCCAGTGGGAGACTGAGTCTCCCTCCCAAAGTCCTGATATCTGTTCTCTCTAACACCCCTGCTCCAGAGACTCCCCATGCACCAGTCCAGCAGCCCTGTCCTCAGGCTCCCCGGGGACTCCCTAACAAGAGACACTTTCTTTTGTTCCTGCAGATTCCAAGAAAGGTGGTGTATGACCAGCTCAATCAGATCCTGGTGTCAGATGCAGCCCTCCCAGAAAATGTCATCCTGGTGAACACCACTGACTGGCAGGGCCAGGTAAGTGCTGAAACTGCGAGGCCATGTGGGGTCCTGGAGGGCAGGCAATGCCCGGTTGCATTGTCAGTGTGGCCTCCATGCTATTGCGTGGGGAGGTGGGAAACTCACCCCTCCATCAGCCCCCACCTGCTCTGAACTGAGCCCAGAACTCTGAGTTCTAGTCCAACTTCTGTCATTGTCCAACTTGCGGGATCTTAAATCACTAAGTTTGCTCTACCTCAGCTTCCTCATACGTTAAAAAACAAACAAACAAAAAGCAACAGTAATTCCTCCAGGGCGCCACATGCGTCAGGCAGCATAGTGGAACGGGGGCCTGTAGAGAAGCACCTGGCTGTAACCTCCAGGGCTGCCCCATGAAGGCAGGTCAGCAAGGCAGAGCATCCCTGCCTGCTCCCTCACCGCTGTCCACCTGGCTTAGACACTGGTGCCGGGGACACCTGGAGTGTCCTAGCATGTGAAACCCCCTAAGGCTTCCCATCTCTCACACTCTGCGTGTCTCGTGGGTCGGCCCCACCCTCTCCTTACTGGCAGTCCGGAGACCTGGCTGCCTTTGCCCAGCTTCGGTCTGAACTGCAGAGGACAGGGGCCCTGCAGCTCGGTCTGGGTCTCACTTGCCTCTTGGCCCTTGTGAAGGAGCGATGTGTTCTCACCTGTGTCCCTGCTCTCCTCCCTCCCTATCCCAGTATGTGGCTGAGCTGCTCCAGGACCAGCGGAAGCCTGTGGTGTGCACCTGCTCCACCGTGGAGGTCCAGGCCGTGCTGTCCGCCCTGCTCACCCGGATCCAGCGCTAGTAAGGGCTCTGGCCTCCCTTCTCCTGCCCTTAGAGATTCCCTCTGACCTCATCTTCCAACCCTGACTTCTAAGCAATGATAGACCCTCCTGGCCTCATCAGACCAATAATTTGCAGAGGGGCGTATGTTTAGGGGGGTGGCGGCAGCAGACTGTAGGGCTCGAGGCCCCCACAGACCCCAGAGGATCGGAGGTGGAAATATCAATTCCTGTGCTCCCTGCCTCCCTGCCTGGACCCCCGCCATGCCTTGACTTGCTTTATCCTCTTAAAGCCATGATGAAGGAGAGGACACACTGGTTTTAAAAAGATCTTTTATTCCTTCCATCTGCAACATGCTGCTAGACACTCAGGAGTCAGTGCTTCCCCTACCCTCAGGGCCTTCTTAAAAGGCCCAAGTCCCTTGCCCTTGTGAAAGAGAACTATGGATTCCAGGCCTGGGGGCACACACCCTTCGGGCATCCCAGGCACACTGCCGAGTCCTACGTTAGCCTCAGCTGTTCCGTCTGCTTCATGGGCAATGCCCTCTGACCCTGGATTTTTCTCTTGGTTGTGAAAGCACTGTGGCTTATTCCCTGTATGATCCTCTCTGTTTTATTTTGTGGATTGGTTTGCTTTTCCCCTGTGGGTTGTTGAGATCACAGAAAGTCAGCTCTGGGCCTCCCCCGGGCAGGATCCTGGCACCCCCTGAGCACTGCTATGACGCTCCTCTTCCTCCCCAGCTGCAACTGCAACTCTTCCATGCCGAGGCCAGTGAAGGTGGCTGCTGTGGGAGGCCAGAGCTACCTGAGCTCCATCCTCAGGTTCTTTGTCAAGTCCCTGGCCAACAAGACCTCCGACTGGCTTGGCTACATGCGCTTCCTCATCATCCCCCTCGGTAAAGACGGGAGGCACCAGGAGGGCGTCGGGCGTGAGGGTTCCATAGACAGATGCCTCATCTGGAACAGGACGGTGGGGTTGGGGCCTAGGAAGGGACAGTCAAGGAGACCAAGGCCGTAGCCAGGGACAGCTGCTCCCACACTGTCTCATCTCCTGACGAATTCACCACCTCTGGTTTTCCATCTACCAGGTTCTCACCCTGTGGCCAAATACTTGGGGTCAGTCGACAGTAAATACAGTAGTTCCTTCCTGGATTCTGGTTGGAGAGATCTGTTCAGTCGCTCGGAGCCACCAGTGTCAGGTAATGGCCCCGTGTAAGGAGCTTATTCCCACCCCCGGGGTCCACAGGTGCCAGCCTGGCTGCAGAAGGAGGCTGAGGTCATGCTGCTTTCCTCCCTGCAGCTCTCACCTTCCCGGTCACTCTGTCCATTCATTTTTCCATAAGTGTTTATTAAGCGGAGGCTCACTGTGCACAGCCCCTCCACTCTGCCAGTTTTCATCCTCTGCTATTTGCTCTGCTCCTGTTCATCTGGAAGGAACAAGGGCCATGCTGGCATAGTGGCCAGGGCATCTCTAGTTGTAGAGATGAAATACAAGGAGCAGAGAATAGCAGTCAAGTGACAAAGCAGTCACTTGATAAATGAATAGCACCCCACCAACCAGGTGCTTTCTTGAATATCAAATAAAGGTGGCAGAGGTCAAGGGCACGGTGGATCACTTGAACCCAGGAGTTCAAGACCAGCCTGGGCAACATAGCAAGACCCTGTCTCTACAAAAATACAAAAATTAGCTGGGTATGGTGGTGTGCACCTGTAGTCCCAGCTACTCGGGAGGCTGAGGTGGGAGAATTGCTTGAGACCAGAAGGTTGAGGCTGCAGTGTGATCACGCCACTGCACTCCAGCTGGGGCAGCAGAGTGAAACTCTGTCTCAAAAGTAAAATAAAATAAAAATAAAAAAATAAAGGTGGCAGGGATCAGAAAGAGGTTGAGCTCTTCCAGGCTGAGAGGTAGTGAGGGCCTGGCGCAACTGAGAAGGAGGTGATGGCAAAAGTCTGTGGGGTGAGGCTCCTCCAGGCCACCAGATGGGTATGTGCAAGGACAGGCAGGAGCAAGTGGACATGAGAAGAAGGGTGTGCGTGGCCCAAGAAAGAGCAGGGCTTTGAGGAACTGCAAAGATTGGAAGGGAGAGGACCATCCTTGGGCTCATGATTCCTTCAAACCAAAAGGACCGTAGAGCCCCATCCTTCACTCAACTCCTAGAGTCTGACGGGTCTCAGGAAGGGAGCCCTCTCCGAGAGGGTCTGCAGATTTGCCAGCTGAAGTCAGTAGGCAGTTAGTGATCTCTTGGCTTTTCTGCAGAGCAACTGGACGTGGCAGGGCGGGTGATGCAGTACGTCAACGGGGCAGCCACGACACACCAGCTTCCCGTGGCCGAAGCCATGCTGACTTGCCGGCATAAGTTGTAAGTTTGACTTTGAGGGGTTTCTTAAAAATAGGTTGGGTGGGTTAGAGGAATCTTGAGTCTTCCTTGCTTTCTCACATTTTCCTTCTCCACATGCTATATTCCTTCATAGGAACCCAAAAGGATATGAGTGGTTTTTACCACCACCTCCCCAGCACTCCTTCCTTGCCCAAGGCCTCCCACCCATAGGAGCCTGAGTTCATCAGTTTCCTTTCCTGCCCTTCAGTATAAAGCAGCCCATCCTCGTAGCTGGAACTCAGACGTGGGAAGCAGGGAGCGTAGCTTGCATGATCAGGTCATTTGCCCTCATTTTGTGAGCTCCACATGCACAGCAAGTCCCAGACCTTCCCCATGCCGCCCCAGGATGTGATGGGCAGAGGCAGCCCAGCATCCTGGACTCTGCTGCAGCCACAGTGAGATAGGAAAGGCCAATTCCCCAGCACTCCTCCCTGTCTCTCCTACTAACTATGAAGCTCTCCTGTGTCTCCCAACAGCCCTGATGAAGACTCCTATCAGAAGTTTATTCCCTTCATTGGCGTGAGTACTGACTCCCTCTGCTTGGCACCCCACCCGTTCTCCTGGTCTTCCTGTTCCCCCTTACACAGGAAAACAAAAGATTCATCTAGAACAGTGGTTCTCCAGACACTGGAGATTTTGCCTCCAGGGACTACCTGGCAGTGTCTGGAGACGTGTTTGGTTGTTATACGGGGGGTACCCAGTGGGTGGAGGCCAGGGATGCCGCTGGTCATCCTCCAGTGCACAGGAGGTCCCGCAGCAGAGAATGGCTTGGCCCCAAGTGTCAGTAGTGCAGAGGTGGAGAAACCCTGGGCCGGGACATGGATTGGGCTGTCCCTTTTAGTGTCTGCCTTTTCCAAATCACGAACTGTTCCTGGGTCCATCACTGGTGTCTCCTGTTTATTACACCAGGCCCTGACCTCGCTGCCTTCACCCGGGGAGTGATGTCCAGACGTGGCTCACGGGAAAGGGAGCTGCTTTGGTAGTAGTGGAAGGCAGCATTCAGAAAAGTCTGAAAACAGATACTTCTGTCTTCATGGTTGGATAGGCCACTGAGAGGAAGGCTTTCTTCTTTCCTTTTTTATTTAACCAAGGAGAAATCTCTATACTAGTAAACTTTGAAAGTCAAGGAAGAACCCCGTGGATGTCTCATGGCAGGTGCATTGCCGGCTGTCTGTTCATCAGCAGCTGGGCCACAGGCTCAGCCTGACCTAGGGAGGGGTCCGGGGGAGCTGTGCAGTCCTGCCAGAGGCCAGAGCATGGCACCGGAGCAGGACTGAAAACTCCGATTTCCACTTAAAAGAGCTTTACATTTCCCTTCGAAACCAGCTTCTTTTTTTATTTTTTATTTTTTTATGAGATGGAGTCTGACTCTGTTGCCCATGCTGGAGTGCAATGGCACAATCTCAGCTCACTGCAACCTCTGCCTCCTGGGTTCAAGTGATCCTCCTGCCTCAGCCTCCTGAGTAGCTGGGACCATAGGTACATGCCACCACACCTGGCTAATTTTTTTTTGAGACAGAGTCTCACTCTGTTGCCAGGTGGGAGTGCAGTGGCGCGATCTCGACTCACTGCAACCTCCGCCTCCCAGGTTCAAGTGATTCTCCTGCCTCAGCCTCCTGAGTAGCTGGGATTACAGGCACGTGCCACCACACCCAGCTAATTTTTGTATTTTTAGTAGAGACGGGGTTTCACCATGTTGGCCAGGATGGTCGGTCTCAATCTCTTGACCTCGTGATCCGGCTGCCTTGGCCTCCCAAAGTGCTGGGATTACAGGCTTGAGCCCCTGTGCACGGCACGCCCGGCTAATTTTTGTATTTTTCTGCTGAGATGGCATTTCGCCATGGTGCCCAGGCTGGTCTCAAACTCTTGGACTCAAGAGATCCACCTGCCTCAGCCTCCCAAAGTGCTGGGATTACAGGCTTGAGCCCCTGTGCACGGCACGCCCGGCTAATTTTTGTATTTTTCTGCTGAGATGGCATTTCGCCATGGTGCCCAGGCTGGTCTCAAACTCTTGGACTCAAGAGATCCACCTGCCTCAGCCTCCCAAAGTGCTGGGATTACAGGCGTGAGCCACCGTGCCCCACCAGCTTGTATCTTTTTTTGTAATTTCCTTGAGGGTCCCTCGTAGCTTCTAGACAGGGAGGGGCTCATGTGGATGAGGGGGCCTAGCTCCCTGCTCTCCCTGCTCTCTGCGCATCCAAGATGTGGGTGTCTTGAGTGATCTCAGGAGATACCTGAGCTGGGGAAATCCAGCAGCCCTTTCTCGTGCCTTGCAGAGCCTCCTGTCCTGCAGTCTAGCCAGTCCCCGGTTAGCCCCTGGGCTGCTCCCATAGCCACATTACAGGCCCCAAGACCATGGCCCATAGCTGTGGCTGGTGGTTTGACACATCTTCGTGGAGCTGTGAGTTGCTGCTCACTCAGGCCTCGCAACCGAGAGAGACAGAGAGATAACAAATTTAAAACAAATTAAAAACCAAAAGAGCTAGCAACCTCACCAAATGCCAGGCGAACAAGGAGAGAAGGGGAGTTGTATTCAGGAAGCCCCAGAGTGGCAATTTGTTCCTCTCTGGGAATCAAAAGAAGGGCGCATAGAGAATCGGGACAGACTTCAGCAAACACAGCCTTGCTGTCGCGGCAGCCTCCAGGCAACCACCTGCAGGCCTGTGCGGTAGATTTCGCCCCATCAGGTTCCAGCCCTCTGGACTCCCAGCCCAGCTGCCTCTTTGCCTGGGCCTGGGCCCAGGACTTTACCTGTCACTTCAGACCACAGCCTGGATGCTCACCTAGTCTGTGGCTGTGTTCTTTTCTAGCCACTGGAGGGCCCAGGCTGTCCTTTCCAGAATTCTCTATGGAGAATTGAAAATTCCTAAAGAACCCCCCCACCCCCATTCAGTACACTTCCACATTCCAGGAAGACCAGAGAGGAGAAGGCTGGTGTCCACACCTTAGCACGTCCACTTGGCTTTAGACTCTCCCACCTGGCAGAGACAGAGCCATCTTCCTAGGCCCTCTGCCCACAGGACCTTAGAGAAACAACATCAGGACATCACAGTGGTTCCTGCCTTCAGCCCTTTATCCCCAGAGAAGAGCTGCAAAGTCTCGCATGCCCCACCTCATTGTTGCAACTAGGTTTTGTTGTTTTTTGTTTGTTTGTTTCTACAGCTGGGCTGTTCCAGATTTGCAAAGATTTTTTTATTTACTTATTTATTTGATGTATTTATTTATTTTGAGATGGAGTCTCGCTCTGTCTCCCAGGCTGGAGTGCAGTGGCGCCATCTCAGCTCACTGAAACCTCCGCCTCCCGGGTTCAAGCGATTCTCCTATCTCAGCCTCCCAAAGTGCTGGGATTACAGGCGTAAGCCACCACGCCCGGCCCAGATTTGCAAAGATTTTAAAGTCGGCAATAAAATAATGTGTAGTGATGGCTCTTGTGCCACCAATCTGTTTCTGGTTGGATCAGAACATGCCTGCTTTAACAGAAGGATCTAATGAGTGCCTCTTCTCTCCTTGCAGGTGGTGAAGGTGGGTCTGGTTGAAGACTCTCCCTCCACAGCAGGTGAGCCTGGGGCTCCCTTGTTCTGTGGAGTGAGGCTGGTGCCCTCCCTGTCTTCCCTCTAGTCCAGCAGGCCAGAAGTTAAGCTCTGGATGCCCTGAGGGAAGTCAGAGCTTGAGCAGGAAGCCTGTGGGCGCCCTCACTCCCCTGCTGCGGTGGTGGCTGGGGGAGGTGGAAGGAGCCTGGGGCCAAAGGAGGAAAGCAGGCCACGGGATGGGAGGAACCCCGGCTCCTTGCCACCACCAAGTCAGAGATAGCTTCCTCTGGCCAACTGTGTTTGTCGTTTGTCCCCTGACAGGCGATGGGGACGATTCTCCTGTGGTCAGCCTTACTGTGCCCTCCACATCACCACCCTCCAGCTCGGGCCTGAGCCGAGACGCCACGGCCACCCCTCCCTCCTCCCCATCTATGAGCAGCACCCTGGCCATTGTGGGGTAAGGCTCCTGCCCGTACCTGTCCTGCCATGCCCTCCATCAGGCCCACCCAGCTGATTCCAGTGACAGGCGCATGGGCTTAGAAGGTAGCCACAGGAAGCCGGGCGTGGTAGTGCACACCTGTGGTCCTAGCTACTCAGGCTGAGGCAGGAGGATTGCTTGAGCCCAGGAATTTGAGGCTGCAGTGAGCCATGACTGCGCCACTGCACTGTAGCCTGTGTGACAGCAAGACCCTGTCTCTCAAAAAAAAACCCAAAACACTAAAGTTAGAATTCAGAGACATATCACTAGCCGGCCTGGTCATGGGAGGACACTTTCTGCCCTGTTTCACAGTATTGGGTTGAATGAGACAATGTTGGCAGAGGCCTGTGAAGTGCTGTGCAAGTGTCTTGTTATGGGACCTCCCAGGTGTTGTTATGGGACCTCCCAGGTGCAAGAAAGAGCATGGCACTTGGGAAATAAAACACACGTGGGTTTGAGTGGTTCTGTCTTGTCTCTGCACTGCCTTAGCTTAGACAAGTTACTGAACTTCAATTTCATCTAATGAAAAGAGGTGAAGTGGCCACCTTGCAGGACTGTGGAGCAGGTTACATAAGAACGTGGAAACCAGGCCTCATCCTGTAGTTCCAGCCACTCCGGAGGCCAAGGCCGGAGGATCGCTTGAGCCCAGGAGTTCAAAGCTAGGCCTGGGCCACGTAGTGACGTGGATTGGGCTGTTCTTTCTAGTGTTTTCCTTTTTTCTTCTTTTTTAGGGACGTGGATTGTCTCCTTTGGTGACAGTCAGAGGGCCTCTCTAAAGGAAACAATCCACGTCTCTAAAAAAGAAGAGAAAAAGAACATGCGTGTCAGTGCCTGGCACAGTGAGGCGGCCCTGCTGAGGCGCTAGAGCTGGAGCCGGCGCGGGAGCAAGTGGCGGAGCTCGGGTTCAGGCTGAATCTCTGAGACCACTGGAAGCAGTGATATAGCAGGAGGCCGTGTCTTTAGGATCTCAAGTATCTACAGTTTAGATCAAGGGTCCAGCAGCAGGGGGCAGAGAGAGGGTGGAGGGGTGGGCTCCTGACAAGAAGGCTGAGGTGAGGAGAGCAGGCGTGGTCAGCGCTGGGAAGGAGCAGCCTGCCTTCCCTTCCCCCATTTCGCTGCCTTCCGCCTTCGCCTCTTCCCTTTCCTTGTAGCAACAGCGAGGATGGCATTGGCCGGTGGCTTCCCCCAAAGTGCCAGTAATGTGTTGGGTGGCACGAGGCCTGCCCCAGAGCTAGAATCCCAGTCCCTGGTCTCCCTCAGCCTCTGCTCCTCGGGGCACTTCCCTTCAGGGTCTTCTGGAGGGAACAGTAGAGGAAAGGAGGAAGTACCCACGCAGCCGAGTTCTGCCCTGGGGACCTCAGGTTCCTGGCCTCCTGGAGGCGTTTTCTCTCATCTCACCCCACAGCGGAAGGGTTTCTGTCCAGCATGGGTTTGGGGAGCCTTGGCACCAACCCTTTCCTCTACCTCCTTTCCCTTCCAAGTTAATCTTGTTTTTTAACGGAACCTCCAAAATGAGGCAGAAAGAGAAAAGTCAGATGACTTTCCTAGCCTGTGTACCTATTGTGTCTGACACCTCCTTTCAAGACACACCAGCCCTTCTCCTGGGAGCTAAAATTATCGCTGAGCTAAGAGTGCCATGAAAAGGAGAAAGCTGCAGGTCGGGCGGCACCAGCCGCTGTCCTGAGGCTGCACTGGAGCCGCCCGCAGGGGCTTCTGCCGGGCTCAGGCCTTCTCTCCAGCTCGAGGCTCAGTTTGGCCCAGGCTTTGCCTGCTGGGCGTGTGTGTGTGTGTGTGTGTGTGTGTGTGTTATATGTGTGTATATGTGTGTGCACGCATGCACTTATGTACACACACACATTCTTCCTTCATAAAGCTTCCTTCTCTGCTGCCCTTGTCATCCTGTGAAGATTTTATTTGGTTTCCTTTTCGTGACTTGGGCCTTTATTCTCCCCAGCTTTGTTCTCAGATCAGCCTGATTCTCCTCTCCTACATGAGCTGCTCTGTGTGGCTGGAGGGAACAGAGCTGCAGCCTTCCTCAGCCTGCCCTCCCGGGGACTGGCATGGCCCCTACCCCATCAGGCCTATGCAGTTGGGAGCTGAAGGCAGAGCTGACCTCTCCTCTTTGTTCCCTTTCCTCAGGAGCCCTAATAGCCCATATGGGGACGTGATTGGCCTCCAGGTGGACTACTGGCTGGGCCACCCCGGGGAGCGGAGGAGGGAAGGCGACAAGAGGGACGCCAGCTCGAAGAACACCCTCAAGAGTGTCTTCCGCTCAGTGCAGGTGTCCCGCCTGCCCCATAGTGGGGAGGCCCAGCTTTCTGGCACCATGGCCATGACTGTGGTCACCAAAGAAAAGAACAAGAAAGGCAAGTACCCCCAAGGCCGGGGAAGACCATGGGCCACCAGGCCTCCCGTCTCGTCTCTCAGGGCCTGGGAATAAATCTGCTTTTGGGATATTTGGGATGAAGAAGCATCCCATGGTCTGGCATGGGGTGCAGAGGGGGCAGTCCCACCTCCCCTTGAGGGACAAGGCCATTCCTTCTGTCATGCAGGAAACCGAGGCTGCAGAGAGTCGCTTGTTCACTCTCTGCTGAGCTCCAGTACTTTAGGGGCTGAGGCAGCTGCCACTGTGTAATGAAGGGGGCCTTTCTGGCCACTGCTGTCCGGGATGGACTGCAGACAGGGAGAGGCCTCTCTATATCACAGCTCCAGGTCCCTGTGACGCAGGAGTAGAGAACTTGCACCCAGCCCTGGAGGCCGCTCCAAAGAGGCCTCATGAGCAAAAGGACGTGGTTGTGTTTTCAGGATTAAGGGGCATACAGTCCATTCTGGATAGCAGGGGTAGCTTAAGGAGCTGGAGGGGAGTTGGAGCTGGCCCGGCTCCTGTGCGTGGGAGTGAGGCAGGAACCCCTATGGCTGGGCCAGTGCTGCGGCAGCGCCTGCCACCGTTGGTGCCAGCTGGGGACCCGCAACTGGTAGTGCACCTGCAGCACTGGCATGACCCCAACCCCGCCTCCTTTGGGTGCTGCAAAGCAGCTGTGCCTATTTCTGTGTGTGACTCCCCTCTGCAGAGTTCCCCTGGGGGGTCAGGCATGGGGCTGTGCCAGGCCCACAGCCAAAACCCACGGCCTGCAGCACAGAAACTTGCAAGGGGCAGCTGCCTGCTCAGCAGTGCCCTCCCTGCCCTTGCTTCCTTTCTGGAGTGGGAGTGGAACAGGGAGCACTCCCCGGCATCCCCAGGACAGCGTGAGGACAAACTCATGCTGCACTGGCTCCTGCATAGAGCATGCACCTGATAGGGAGGCAGGCCCCTGCCCCACAGGCTGCCTAGAACGTTCCAGCTGGAAAGGACTTCAGAGACCATCTGGACCAAGGTCTTCACTGAACAGGCGAAGATATCGAGCCCCAGGGGGAGAAGTGGGACCTTAGCCAAAGTCACCAGCTCAGTGCTGGGACTGAGTCAGGAACCTGAAGATCCTGACCCACAGCCCAGTGCCAGGGAGGAGGGGTTGGTTTGCAGATCACCTCCCCTCGCCACAGGAAGAAGAGGACAGTTGGCTGGGGAGGAGAGGGGTGGCGGCCTCCCCAGGGGCTGGGACACAGGTGGCCTTGCTTGCTTTCCAGTTCCCACCATCTTCCTGAGCAAGAAACCCCGAGAAAAGGAGGTGGATTCTAAGAGCCAGGTCATTGAAGGCATCAGCCGCCTCATCTGCTCAGCCAAGCAGCAGCAGACTATGCTGAGAGGTGCGAGGGCGGGCAGGGCCGGGAGGAGGGCAAGAAAGGGACTGGAGAGGGAGGCAGGCAATGGCCTTTCCCAAGGGGCCCTGGGGAGATGGCCTGAGCAGTCTGGTCACCCCTCCTCTCCTGTCACCCCCAGTGTCCATCGATGGGGTCGAGTGGAGTGACATCAAGTTCTTCCAGCTGGCAGCCCAGTGGCCCACCCATGTCAAGCACTTTCCAGTGGGACTCTTCAGTGGCAGCAAGGCCACCTGAGGCCCTGTCTCCCAGCCACTTTCCCTCCTGGCACTGCCACCAGCCTCACCGCCTGCGGGCAGGGGGAGGCCAGCAGGCCCGGGCCCAGCATCCCTTCCCTGGCACCAGGGTCTGCCTCTCACTCGCCCAGGTCCCGAAGGACACTGCCACAGGGACGCCTCCCCTCCCCTCCCCTCCAGCCCACCCCTGCACAGCCCCTCCTCATTCCCGCTTTTCCCCTTCTCCCTCCTGCTCCAGGCCCAAGGCGTGTTGTTTTTGCCTTCTGGTGCCCATAGTCCCCTGGACTGAGTCCCCCAGGCCTTCCTTCACCCGACTTCCAAACTCTTCCTTGTGGTATCAGTTTCCTTCCCGGAAATGAGAAAGCTGGAATCCTGGTCCCCAGCAGGAGAGCCTAGTCCTCCCCCAGCCCCTCCAGCCAACAGGGTGTCCTCTAAGATGCAGCTGCCAGATCCACTCACTCTGCCGCCTCCAGCAGGACCCAGGGCCACTTTCAACTCTTATGGGGTTCTCCACCTGCCCCAGAGCTTCCCAAGGGAGGGTAAGGGGGCACCCTGAGCCCACAGGACCCCTGCTTCACAGCTCACAGGGGCAGGAGGCAGCTCCCCCGCCTCCAGGACCCTGTTGCTATGGTGACACAGCGTTTCTAGGACAGAGGGGCCTCCCAGTCTCCCCCCACCACCCGTGCACGACTTCCTCACCACCCCCAGGTTCCCTGCAGATGTCGTGTGTGTCCTGAGTGTTTCTTTGGTTCTTTGCACGCCAAGTCTCTTGGTTGTACCATGTGACACACCCTGTGCACTGGTCGCTGTCTTCGTGGCTTCCACCCTTGTTGATGATGCTCCTGCCTCTGCCTCCCAGCCCCTCACCCAGCACAGCTCTGCCTGGACTTGGAGAGATGGGAGGCAGACCCTCACCACCATACATGCTGTCTGTGGCCCCTCAGACATTCTGTTTCATCTCCCATTCATCTCCCTCCTCCCACCGTGTCAGTTTTTCTGCCTTTCCCTGCTCTGTTCTTCCCCCTCCTTAGGCCCCAGCCTGGGCCCAGACCCATCCTCCCAGCCAGGTTTCCCTCCAGCAGGCTCCTTCCCTCCCTGTCACCTCCCTCTCACCAACCCGGGGTCTGAGCCCCTCAGTCCTGACCGTCCGTGTTCTCAGGAGTGGTTGAGGACACAGGGCCCCAGCCCAGCCCTCTGCACCCCCCAGCCCGGCCATCTGCGCCCCACAGCCCCTTTGGAGCTTTTCTCTTGTCCTCTCACTCCTTCCCAGAAGTTTTTGCACAGAACTTCATTTTGAAAGTGTTTTTCTCATTCTCCATACCTCTCCCAAGCTCTCCTCCAGCCCTTCCCAGGGCTCAGCCCTGCTGTCCTGAGCGTCTCCTGAGCCATAGAGAGGAGATAGGGGTGGGAGGGACTGAGTTGATGTTGGGTTTTTCATTCAATAAACTGGTGATTTCTTACCGACTGCCTTGGGCTTCTATGCCCCCTCACTGTGCCACAGGAGCTGCCCAACCCCTTTTCCACAGTGCAGCCCAACTCCAGTGAAAATCCACCAGGAACATAGGTGGAAAGAAGCGTACTCCCATGTTCTCAATCATGGAAACAGGCATGAAGGTGTCTCACCTGGCATGAGGCAGGCAGAGGTCGGAAACAGGAAAGATGTCATTTCCACACCAAAAGCCCGTTTTTTCCCCAGGACCCACCATCCCCAAATCCACCTCCCAAGGCAGTGACGTGTTGAGTGTGGCTTCCCCATCTTCTGATCAAAGGTCAGAACTTAGCTTCTCTCCCCTGCTCCAGGTTGGTGAAGTCCGAGCCAGTGGGGTCTTTGCCGCTGCAGGTGGAGGGAATAGGGCTGAGGGACATCTGTGGAGTTCCTTTTCCTGCCCGCCCTTGACTTAGAGATGGAAAGCAGTGGTAGCCACTGTCCCCTGGGCGCCCGGTTTTTCCACTAGCTTCCAAGACAGGCCTGCACACACAGCCTTCCCCATGAAGAAGTGCCCAGAGGTGGCCAGGCGCAGTGGCTCAAGCCTGTAATCCCAGCACTTTGGGAGGCCAAGGCAGGCGTTTTGCCTGAACTCAGGAGTTTGAGACCAGCCTGGGCAATGTGGCGAAACCCCGTCTCTACTAAAAAATATAAAAAATTGGCTGGGTGCGGTGGCTCACACCTGTAATCCCAGCACTTTGGGAGGCTGAGGTGGGCGGATCATGAGGTCAGGAGATTAAGACCATCCTGGCCAACATGGTGAAACCCCGTCCCTACTAAAAATACAAAGATTAGCTGGGTGTGGTGGCACGTGCCTGTAATCCCAGCTACTCAGGAGGCTGAGGCAGGAGAATCACTTGAACTCAGGAGGTGGAGGTTGCAGTGAGCCGAGATCGCGCCACTGTACTCCAGCCTGGCGACACAGCGAGACTCCGTCTCAAAAAAAAAAAAAATTTTTGCCGGGCGTGGTGGTATGTGCCTGTAATCTCAGCTACTCAGGAGGCTGAGGCACGAGAATCACTTGAACCCGGGAGGCGGAGGTTGCAGTGAGCTGAGATCGTGCCACCGCACTCCAGCCTGGACGACAGAATGAGACTCTGTCTCAAAAAAGAGAAGTGTCCAGAGGTGAAGGCTTGCAGGAGAGGCAGCGCTTGGCATCCTTGCCCTACAGGTATAGCCCCAGAGGAGTGGATGGCCATCCAGAGCTTGCTGTCACTGGCCTCAGTCTTGGGTTCCCCAAGCCCTGTGCCCAGACGACCTCACATAGAGAGGCTTGGGGACCCAGCTGTGTGGCCCTGCGCAAACTCTCTGAGCCTAGAAAATGAAAATCATACCTGCCTTCTAAATGAGGTGATAGCGGGGCTGGTGAGAGGAAAGGCCAGGAGAAGCAAATCATACCTAGTGTGACCTGGATCCAGGGTGTGAGTGTGGCTGCAGAGCAGGGTGAAGTGCCCACGAGGCCTTCCCGGAGCACAGCCAGGCGAGGGCTGCAGGGCAGGAGCTGTGCAGAGCTGGGGGCCAGGGAGTTCCAGTGGAGGGGGTGGGACAAGTAGACTTGGATCCCAGCTTCTGGCCCTCTTAGGTTCTGGCTTAGAGCTAGGAGAGAGGGTGAAGGGTGAACTCTCAGCCCGTCTGCATCTGACACCATATCCTCAGCCTCCCCTTCTGTGGCAATAAATGTCCCACCCTGCTCCCATCCTCGGGGCCCATCCCTCTTCACTCCTTGAGGGCTTTTCTCCTACAGTCGCCCTCTCTCCTGCACCGCGGGTTCTCCCCTCTGCCAGGACTTTCCACCCACTTACATGCATCCCAAGTGGGTATAGCTCAATATCAAAGACCAGAGACTTCCAGATTCCCTTCAGCTGCCATGCCTTGTCTCTGCTCCCCTTACAGCAAAACTCTTCCAAAGAGCTGTGTGTGTTCCCCGTCTCCACTTCTGCCCACTCCCTTCCAGTTTTTTCCTCACAATCCCACCAAAAGTTTCCTTTCCACAGTTGCCAGTGACCTGGGTTGCCCAGTCCTATCAGTAGCATTGGATGCAAATAATCACCCGCTTGAGTCTTTCCACCTGGCCTGTGGACAGCTCTGTGCTCTCCTCTCACCTCCCTGGCCTCTCCTTCTTGGCCTCCCTTGCTATGGTGTCCTCAGCTTCCCAGCCTCAAAACCCTGGAGGACTCGGGGCTCCAGCCTCTAATGTAGCCTCCTCTCTCCCCACACTCAGCCCTAAAGGGAGCTCACTCGGCCCCATGGTGTGAAATGTGCTCCCCTGGGGAGACTTCCCTCCTAGTAAATGCAAACTCGGTTCTTCAGTTCCAAGGCCAAAAACTGGGGAATCCTCCTCGATTCCTGTTTCTCTTGTACCCACCATCTAATCCATGAGCAAATCCTCCAGGCTTATCCTGACAGTGCCTTGCCCCTTCCTCTACTGCGATTATCTCTTGTCTGGATATTGCAATAGGCTCCTTATTATCCCTGCTCCCACCCTCTTCTCCCTGTAGCCTGTTCTCCACTCAATAGCCAGAGATTTTTCAGAGCTGAGCAGATCGTGTTGGATTGCTGATCCAAATTGTGCAGAGTGTCCCACCTACCTAGGTGTGTAAGCTGAAGCCTTACCTGTGAGGGGCCCACATGGTCTGATCTCCCAGGAGCTGCTGGATCTTAATTCCTCTTATGCTTCCCCTCCTCACTGGCCTCTCAACATTCCTCAAACACCACTCAGCCTCAGGGCCTTTGCACGGACCTTTGGTCCTGTCCATCCTGCTGCTGCCCTCAGGCCCGTGTGGCTTGCTCCCTCATTCAGGTCTTGGCTGAAATGTCACCTCAGGAGGTCTTCCCTTCTCCAACCCCTCTTTTTTTTTTTTCTTACTCATATTTCCCACTCCTTGGCATTAATTATTCATTTGTCTCTCCCACAAGAATGCAAGCTCCAAGAAAAGAGGAAATGTTTTTCCCTGTTGTATCCTTGGCACCCAAAATACTGCTTGGCCCATCACAGGTGCACAATAAATATTCGTTTGCAGAATGAAGTTCCCTCTTGCTGCTGGAATTGGGTCCCAAATCCAGATGTGCTACTCAAGACATTTTAACTGATGCCTTAGCCCAAAAGACACCTGGGTTTTCTCATAGGCTCAGAAGTAAGAAGATAGACTCCTACCCCGAGCAAAGAAGAGGAAATCAGCTGTGTAGGGACAGTTTGGAGCACAAGGCAACTCAGGTGGAAGGTGCTGACTCAGACCCTGAAGCAGCTGTGCCCAGTCACCAGGAGTTAAGGCTGGACCAGAGCAGAGCTGCCCAAGGTCCGCCAGAGACTAAAGGCAAAGGGATGGCCTTTTGATGCAGAAAGTGGAAGAGCCTCTATCTAACCTGCACGCCAACTCCAGACTGGTTTTATTTTTAAGTAAACTATTTTATTTTAGAATACCTTTAGATTTATGGAAAAGTTGCAAAAATAGTAGAAAGAGTGGCTATATACCGCCCTGCCAGTTTCCCTTACTGTTAACATGTTACATTCATGTGCATTTGTCATAACTAGTGAGTCAATTGTGATGCACGATTATTAACTAAAGTCCCTATTTTGGCCGGGCGCGGTGGTTCACTCCCATAATCACAGCACTTGGGGAGGCTGAGGCAGGTGGATCATCTGAGGTCAGGAGTTCAAGACCAGCCTAGCCAATGTGGTGAAACCCCATCTCTACTAAAAATACAAAAATTAGCCAGGCATGGTGGTGGGCACCTGTAATCGCAGCTACTCGGGAGGCTGAGGCAAGAAAATCGCTTGAACCCGGGAGGCGGAGGTTGCAGTGAGCCAAGATTGCACCACTGCACTCCAACCTGGGTGACAGAGTGAGACTCTTTCTCAAATAAATAAATAAATGTCCCTATTTTATGCATGTCCTTAGTTTTTCCCTAATGTCCTTTCTCCATTTCAGACTCCCACCCAGAATGCCACACTACGCTTGGTCATTCTGTCTTCTTTTTTGTTGTTGATTTTAGAGACCAGGTCTTGCTCTGTTGCCCAGGCTGGAGTGCAGTGGTGCCATCCTAGTTCACTGCAGCCTGGAACTCCTGGGCTGAAGCCATTCTCCCACCTCAGCCTTCTGGGTATCTGGGACTACAGGCATGTGTCATTACACCTGGCTCTTTGTTTTGTTTTGTTTTGTTTCGGTTTTTTTGGTAGAGATAGGGTCTTGAACTGACCTCAGTTATCGATCCTCCTACCTTGGCCTCCCAAAGTGCTAGGATTACAGGCGTGAACCAACACATCCAGCCCATTCTGCCTTCTTAGGATCCTTTGGGCTGTGACATTTTCTTAGACTTTTTGATCTCTATTTTTGATGACCTTGACAGTTTTGAGGAGTATTGGTCAGGCATTTTGTAGAATGTCCCTCAGTTGGGGATTGTCTGATGTTCTTCTCGTGGCTGGATGGAGGTTATAGGTTGTGGGGAGGAAGACCTCAAAGGTGAATGCCCTTCTCAGCGCAGCCTGTGAAGGGCACATGCCGTCAACATGACATCATGGATGAGGTTGACCTGGGCTCCTCACTGTAAAGTCCCACACACCTGCTCCCATGCTGTTCTCTTTGGAAGGAAGTCGCTGGTGCAGCCCACACTCGGGTGAGGTGTTGATTATCCCTACATGCATCATCTGGGATTCTGCTGTACAGGAGGTTTCAGACTAATCTTTAAACTGCTTCTTTCGCCACCCCTTTCACCTGCCGTGTCCAAGGACTGACAGCATTAATAGCTGTCACCGTCACCTACAGGGCATTGCCTTTGAGCCAGGCTGCTGCTGAGTGCCTTATATGGTTTATTTCATCGAGTCCTTAAAGCAGCCCTCCCTGTGAAATCAATTCTGCTGATGCTTCCTTTTGCAAAGGAGGAAACCAAAGGTCAGAGCCTCCCCTCCCAACTCTAGAGCCTCCCATTTAACCTAACCACTTATGTTGCGACCTGAACACTCACAGTCATCCCAGACTTCACATGGCCAAAGCAAGACTCCTGATTTCCCTTGATCTTCCCCAGTCGGCAATGGCACCAGCCTCCATCCTGTTACTCCAGCCAGAAACCCGGACTCATCCTGCGCCGCCCCTCCCAATCCATCAGCAACTCTTGTCCATGCTGCCTCCCAAACGCTGTTTCCAACTATAAGCCAGGGTACCTTCCTCGCATAGAGTCCTTTGTCGTCCTGTCCTCCCAGTGCCCTCTGAATAGAGACCAACCACCGTCCACCAGGCCCGTGGTCTGGCTCACTACCTTCACTTCTAGTTGCTTTCCCCCTGCCATGCTCACCACCCTCGAGCCACACCTGACCTTTCAGTGCTCACATCCCTCTTCCAACCCCAGAGTAAGCTCCTTTTCCTTTAAGATGTGGCCTTTGTATCACCTCCTCCAAGAGCCTTCCCCAACCACCCCACCCAAAGCCTGGTTGTTAGCCTCTGTCTCTTCAGTCATAGAGTTCACTATTACCTGCAGCAAATGTCTCTGTACCACATTCGAATGAGAGCTCCAGGAGGACAAAGACCCGAGCCGCCGGACTCATTGTTGCAGTATCCAGCACCCTGGCATGCGGCGGACCCTCGATAAAGGTTGGTTCAATGCGTGAGTGAGGGTTAAGTCACTCGTCCAATGCACACATATCGGCTGAGAAGAGGTCAGGTTTCTAAACCCCATCATCTGACTCAGGCCATATCCCTACTCAGATCCCATCTTCCCAACCATCCATACATCTGGCTTTTATTAACTTCCTACTAGTTCGTGTCCTAGGTACAGCATGAACCTAGGTTGGGTCCCAACCTATACAGGAACTCTAAGGCCAGTAGGGGAGACAAGCAGACCATCGACACACAGCATGACAGGTTGCACTGGTGCACACAGGAGGGATGTCCACCCTGCAGGAAGAGGTGTCCAAGAAGATGTCCCAAAGGGAATGACACCTGAGTGGCATACTGAAGACATCTGACAAGGATGGATGTTCTGGGCGTAGGAAGTAGCATGAGATAAGGGAGATAAGAGAGATAAGGGAGAATGTGGCTGATGCCAAGAACCACACAGGGCTCAGTGCAGCTGGAGACCATGGGGATGGTGAGTGCCAGTGGGAGCGGAGGAAGAGTCTAGGCCCTGAGGAGCCTCGTAGCTGTTACTGTTACTACTGTGAGCCAGAGCAAGGACTGCACACACTGTCCTGAGAGACAGGGGAGCTGGCAAAGGGACCTAGGCAGAGAAGTGAGACGACATATTTCAGAAAGATCTCCTTAATACAACACACCGGGAGAAACAAGACCTGCTCTGCAGACCAGCAGATGAGCTTGAAGGCTGCAGCAGCCATTTAGAAAAGATGTGATGAGGACATTGTAAAGGTGGAAGGGTTAGAAGGAAATAGATAAATCTGAGAGCGACTTAAGAGGTTGAATTAATAGGTTTTGGTAGCTGGTTAGAAAACGAGAGTTGAGGCCGGGCATGGCGGCTCACGCCTGTAATCCCAGCACTCTGGGAGCCCAAGGCAGACAGATCACTTGAGGTCAGGAGTTTGAGACCAGTCTGGCCAACATGGTGAAACCCTGTCTCTACTAAAAATACAAAAATTAACCGGGCATAGTGGCGGGCACCTGTAATCCCAGCTACTTGGGAAGCTGAGCCACAAGAATCGCTTGAACCTGAGAGGCAGAGGTTGTGGTGTGCCAAGATCGCGCCACTGCACTCCAGCCTGGGCAGGCGACAGAGTGAGACTCCGTCTCAAAAAAAGAGGCCTGGCATGGTGGCTCAGCACCTTGGGAGGCCGAGGCGGGCAGATCACCTGAGGTCAGGAGTTCGAAACCAGCCTGACCAACATGGTGAAACCCCGTCTCTACTAAAAATACAAAATTAGCCGGGCATGGTGGCGCATGCCTGTAATCCCAGCTACTCAGGAGGCTGAAGCAGGAAAATCACTTGAACCCTGGTAGCAGAGGTTACAGTGAGCCGAGACAATGCCATTGCACTCCAGCCTGGGCAACAAGAGTGAAACTCCATCTCAAAAAAAAGAAAACAGAGTTGAAAGAGAGTCCAGGACAGACTGACTGTCCTGTGTGAACATCCCTGCAGGAGATTTGGACAGGACTTAGTGCTATTCCAACTGGAAGTGGAATATATGGGTCTGGGTAGAGCTCAGGGGACTGATCTGGGCCAGAGATGGAGATGTGGGCCTCCCCACCGTGTGGGAGAGCTGACGTTGGGGAGAGGTGAGCTCATCCCTCGCTGGGCTCATCTCCTTCCTGATCACATGGGCACCTACTGTCCACACTACACAGCTCACGCTTGCTTCTATTCAGTCTCTGCCGCCTCATTTGTGGCTCACCTTCATTCTGAGTGCATCTCTGTCCAACAACACTGCAGGCAGAAGCTGCCCCGTATTTCTCATTCTTTTTCCACACCTTGCGCTCAGGGTCTGTTGACTACTAAGCTTGATGGTGATGAGAATAAACAACCACTAGGAATAGTGTCTGTTATGTACAAGGCCTAATGTTAAACCTTTATGCCTTTTTTGTTTGTTTGTTTTTGTTTTTTGAGACAGAGTCTCGCTCTGTCCCCCAGGCTGGAGTGCAGTGGCGCGATCTCGGCTCACTGCAAGCTCCGCCTCCCGGGTTCGTGCCATTCTCCTGCCTCGGCCTCCCGAGCCACCACGCCCGGCTAATTTTTTGTATTTTTAGTAGAGACGGGGTTTCACTGTGTTAGCAAGGATGGTCTCGATTTCCTGACCTCGTGATCCCCCCGCCTCGGCCTCCCAAAGTGCTGGGATTACAGGCGTGAGCCACCGTGCCCAGCCCCTTTATGCCATTTTATTGCATTCTCTGGATGTCCCAACAAAGTAGGTAATAGGAACCCTGCTTTACAGATGAGGAAGCAGGTAAAATAACAGACCATGCCTAAAAAGCGACACCACTAGCAAATGGAGAAACGCGGCTTTGAACTTAGCTGAGTCTGACCCCAAGGCCTGCGGTCCCTCCACTGAGCAGGGCAGGACCGGTCTACCCTGGCTGGGAGGTCACAAGGAAGAGAGGGTGCAGATTTGCCATAAGGCCACAGGACAGGAACCAGGAGCCTCTGGGGACAGCTTTGAGTAGACTGATTCTTGGCTCAGTGGCAGAAAGAACCAACAACTAGTGGTGTCCAAGGTAGACAAGGGCCCCTCAGGAAGCTCAGGAAGCTGGGGAGACATGGTCTTTAAGGAGCCTCCCATCTTGAGCACTTACGGGTGAATGTGCTGACTTTTTTTTTTTTTTTTGAGACAGAGTCTCACTCTGTCGCCCAGGCCTCTCAGGTTCAAGCAATTCTCCTGCCTCAGCCTCCCAAGTAGCTGGGACTACAGGCAAGAGCTACCACACCTGGCTAATTTGTTGTATTTTTAGTAGAGACAGGGTTTCACCATGTTGGCCAGGCTAGTCTCAAACTCCTGACCTCAAGTGATCCGCCCATCTCGGCCTCCCAAAGTGCTGGGATTACAGACGTGGGCCACTGTGCCCGGCCTTATCTGCTGACATTTCAAGTGGGATGACAGCCTTGGCAAAAGTGCCCCAGCCACTTCAGAGAAAGGGAGGGAATCTAGCCAAAAGAAAAAGAATAATTTAAGAAAGCAGATTTCAGTGGGACGAGGGCTTCTGAGGATCTAAAGGGATGCAGTAGGAGAAGTGGGAGTGATTTTCAGGGAGGAAACAGTAATATTAAAAGTAGCAAGAACAACTTCCCAGGCATGGGATGGCAGGGGGCTGCTGAGCACTGTGGAAAGAGCATAAGGAGCTGAATCACCACTGGGCATGGATTTCTTCCTTTATTCTCCATTTACTGAGTGCCCATCAGCAGCCTGGCATGAGATCAGCAGCTGCTGGGGGAGCACAGGACAGTGCAGGATGAAGTAACAGTCTCTTCCTTTGGGAGACACACAGTGCAATCCTCAGAGACAAGATAAAAAGCCAAGTGGCTGAAAGGGCCGAACACATGCGAGGCTAAGCGACAAGAGCATGAGAACCAGCAGGGAAGGCCCAGCCTTCCCCCACCAGCACACCGGGCGGAGCAGCCAGCGCCTAAGGAGAATCCCAAAGGAACCACTGAAGCCCACAGATGGTGAGCAGAACAATTGGAGCCAGGAACCTGCACAAGTCACAAAGGGAGATTGAGAAGTGTTCTCTCCATTTACCGGGAAAAAGGTGATAAAATAAATGTGCTCCCTGGCCAGGCGCAGTGGCTCACGCCTGTAATCCCAACACTTTGGGAGGCTGAGGCGAGCGGATCACCTGAGGTCAGGAGTTTGAGACCAGCCTGGCCAACAAAAAATTAGCCAGGTGTGGTGGCAGGCGCCTGTAATCCCAGCTACTCGGGAGGCTGAGGCAGGAGAATGGCGTGAACCTGGGAGGCAGAGGTTGCAGTGAGCTGAAATTGCGCCACTGCGCTCCTGCCTGGGGAACACAGCAAGGTTCTGTCTCAAAACAAACAAACAAACAAAAAAGCCTATTAAGCCCGGTGCAGCCGCCTTTCACTTCTCTGAGCCTCAGTTTCTTCACCTGCAAAACAGAGACACTGAAACAGCACTTTCAATCCAGGGCACACAGCACAGGCACCACTTAAGCTTTAAAGCCACAAGAGGCGGCCGGGCTCCGTGGCTCACACCTGTAATCCCAGCACTTTGGGAGGCCGAGGTGGGACGATCGCTTGATCCCAGTAGTTCAAGAACAGCCTGGGCAACATATGGACAGCCCATCTCTACAAAAAATAAAAATTAGCGGGGCATGGTGAGCACCTGCCTGTAGTCCCAGCTACTCAAGAGGCTGAGGCGGGAGGATCACTTGAGCCCAGGAGTTCAAGGCTGCAGTGAACTATGATTGTGGCACTGCACTGCACCCTGGGTGACAGTGGGGCCTCGGCTCTTAAAAAAAAAAAAAAAAAAAGTCCACTTTGGGAGGCCGAGGTGGGCGGATCATGGTAAATGGTAAATGGTAAAAATAATGGTAAAACCCTATGTCTACTAAAAACACAAAAATTAGCCAGGTGTGGTGGCATGCGCCTGTAGTCCCAGCTACTTGGGAGGCTGAGGCAGAAGAATTGCTTGAACCCAGGAGGCAGAGGTTGCAGTGAGCCAAGATTGCACCACTGCACTCCAGCCTGGGCGACAGAGCATGACTCCATCTCAAAAAAAAAAAGCCCCAAGAGGTGCCCAGGATTCACCCTGGCACCACCAAATCTCAATCTCTAGAGGGAAAGCCTTCTAAGAAAGTTATTTCTCAAAAGATTTTGAAACCCAGTGTCATGAAGAACAAAAGTGCCTTGTGCTCCATATTCTGTTTCCTCCCTGTGAACAGAACATGCTGGGCAGGTGGGAGTCCAGTCATGGTCGGATGTAGTCTCTATGCACAGAGGCAGACTTACCAAAATGCAATCAGTGCAACATATATGTAGGTATATATTTTGAGACAGGGTCTGGCTTTGCCGCCCAGGCTGGAGTTCAGTGGCATGATGTTATTTCTGCTCACTGCAACCTCCACCTCCTGGCTTGAGCCATCCTCCCACCTCAGCCTCCTGAGTTGCTAGGACTACAGGTACACACCACCATGCCTAGCTAGTTTTTGTATTTTTGTAGAGATGGGGTTTCACCAATGTTGCCCAGGCTAGTCTTGAACTTCTGAGCTCAAGCAATCTGCCCGCCTCGGCCTGACAAAGTGCTGGGATTACAGGTGTGAGCCACTGAGCCCAGCCCAACCAGTGGCAATATATCTGGAAAATAAGGCCAATGTGAGGGCTGAAGGATCGCAGATCCCAAACGCAACAGACCCCAACCTCAGGGGCCCTGGAGGAAAACTGACCAGCTGAAATGGACAAGGATAAACACAAGCTCAGCACTGATGCAAATAACATAATCAATGGACATAAGAAACAACAGAAGTTGCTTCCGGAGAGCGGGGCTGGATGGCTGAGGACAGCAGTCACAGAGATAACTACATTTCATTGTAACTTGCTTGTTTGCCTTTTTTTTTTTTTAGTTTTTTTTTTTTTTTTTTTTTTTTTTTTGAGACAGAGTCTGTCTCTGTCACCCAGGCTGGAGTGCAGTGGTGCCATCTCAGCTCACTGCAACCTCCGCCTCCCGGGTTCAAGCAATTCTCTTGCCTCAGCCTCTCCAGTAGCTGGGACTACAGGCGTGCGCCACCACGCACAGCTAATTTTTGTATTTTTAGTAGAGACAGGGTTTCACTATATTGGTCAAGCTGGTCTCAAACTCCTGACCTCAGATGATCCACCTGCCTCAGCCTCCCAAAGTGTTGGGATTACATGTGTGAGCCACTGAGCCCAGTCTTTGTATGTCTTTTGAATGTTGCACAAATGAAAGTATCTGCTATCCGGAAAAAAATCATTCCAGTCACGGTGTCTCATGCCTGTAATCCCAGCACTTTGGGAGGCCGAGATGGAGGACTACTTGAGACCAGCCTGGGCAACACATCGAGACCCGAGACCCTGTCTCTAAGAAAATAAATTGGAAAAAAAAAAAAAAGCCAGGTGTAGTGGCATGCACTTGTAGTCCTAGCTTCTTGGGAGGCTATGATGGGAAGATTTTGTGAGCCCAAGAGTTTGAGGTTACAGGCTGGGCCGAGGCCAAGGTGAGTGGATCACCTGAGGTCAAGAATTTGAGACCATCCTGGCCAACATGGTGAAACCCGTATCTACTAAAAATACAAAAAATTAGCTAGGTGTGGTGGTGGGTGCTATAATCTCAGCTACTGGAGAGGTTGAGGCAGGAGAATTGCTTGAACCCTGGAGGCAGAGGTTGCAGTGAGCCAAGATCGTGCCACTGCACTCCAGCCTGGGAGACAGACTCCATCTCAAAAAGAAAAAAAGGAGTTTAAGGTTACAGTGAGCTATGATCACACCAGTGCACACCAGCTTGGATGATAAAGTAAGAACCTGTCACTTAAAAAAAAACATTGGCAGAGCACAGGTTTGAGAAGAACCTGGTTGGATGTAACTGAGATGTGTAAAATAGAGGGTCTTCACTTGTGTCAAAGGCAGCCTGATTTACAGCTTTTTTTTGTGGACAGGTGGCATCCTTATTATGGGGGGACGTCCCTCTGATCTTTGCAGTTCATTCCTTGTCTCTGGTCACTGGGCCCTGGGCTGATCACCACCTTCTGAGCAGGACCCAGACGGACAAGCTAGACTACACCCAGAAAGGAGAAATTGGGATGGGGAAGGGTCAGGAAACTGCGGTAGGACTGAGTGAAGGGACCAGGGGCAGCCCAGGGAAGAGAGATGAGACCACGCGGGGCACCATCGCTGTCTCCAAATACCTTAACTGACACAAGGGAGCAGCCTTCTTTCTGAAGACAGAGCTAGGGCTGTGGATGAGCACTGCAGGAAGGCACTTCGGGGTCTATCAGAGGAAATTTCTGCTAGCCTTCCGAGTTGTCTCAGAGCCAAACGTAGTAAGCTACCTGTCACCGGATGTGCTTGAGCTAAGGGCGCTGAACCACCTCTGTCAGAGACGGTGCATCCCCCACCGGATGGGACCCCGGGATGCGGAGCCTGGGGTCAGATCTGCGAGCCAGATAACAGCGGCACTCACTTCTCGCGTCTTCGTGAGCATTAAGTCAATGAACCCAGGGCACCAAAGCGCGCAACACGCAGTAGGCGCTCAGTTAGTGGCGCCTCGCTCTGTACTCCAGGAAGCCCAACCTTCTCCCTGCGCCTCAGTTTCTCCCGACGTCCTCGATGGCGCCATGGCGCCACACTAGGTACCTTCGGGTTCGACCTCCCGAGCAGCTCCACACGCTGAGGCCCCGTGGCATTTTGCGGCCGAGGGCACCCCTCGGGGCCGACGGGCCCTGGGAACTGCGCCCCGGGCGGGTCCTCGCCCCGCCCCCGCCTCGATGGCCCCGCCCCGTCCCCCTCCCGCAGGAGCCGGCCCGGCCCGCGCTCCTTTAAGGCAGCGAACGGGCCAAGAGAAGCGTGTTTCGCCCCCTCCGACGCCACCGAGGTAGCGGCTTCACCTTTAAGGCGGCGCGGGGGCTGCTGGGAAGGCCGGCGGGATGGAGGCGGCGGGACCGGCTCGCGGCTGCGGGTCCGGGTGAAGCCGGAGGCAGCCAGAGTTGGAGCCGGGCCCGAGCACCAGGCGCAGGTCGGCGCCGGCCGATTGGGCCGGGAGACGGGGTCAGGCCCTAAAGCGGGGGAGGAGACTCCGGGTCGGCCTAGGGGAGGGGGTCGTCATGGGCGCGGCCTGTGGGAGGATCGGGCCAGCCCTGGTAGGGGGCGCGGTCCCGGGTGGCCCTGGGCGGGGGCGCGGCCTTTTCAGGGAAGGCCTCAGGGCGTTGCGCTGGCCTAGGGGAGGGGTCGTCGTGGGCGTGGCCTGGAAGGACTGGGGGCCGCGTACTCAGCCCCTCTAGTTGGAGGGCCTCCGCAGGGTCGGCTCGTCGGGAGGATGGGCTCCGCGGCTTGGCCTGCCTTTTGGGGATGGGGCTGTCCGAGGGGCTGGGCCCGGATCGCCGGAGGGGCCAGGGTCTCCTGCACAGGAGTGAGCCCCCACGTTCCCCATACCTGTCCTGGTTAGGGGGTCCCCGGGGAAACCCGGACACTGAGCCGCCTAAGTCGGCCTGAGCCGGTGGTCTGGGGCCGAAGCAGGATCCGGCTGCACCGCATTGCGTCTCCCAGGCCTAGACAAGCTAGGCGCGCCCTCTGTAGGCCAAGCGCGGGCACGGTGCGGGCTGCCGGCTGGGGGACCTGGGCACACGGGAGACTCAGGCGTCCGGGGACCGCCTGTTTACCTAATCCGGGGCGGACGGCGGTGTGGCCCCAGGCCCGGCGCCCGCCTGCCCGCACCCTCGTCCTCACAGACGCCACAGCCATGGCCATGATGGTGCTTCCGCGGGAGGAGAAGCTGAGCCAGGATGAGATCGTGCTGGGCACCAAGGCTGTCATCCAGGGACTGGAGACTCTGCGTGGGGAGCATCGTGCCCTGCTGGCTCCTCTGGTTGCGCCTGAGGCCGGCGAAGCCGAGCCTGGCTCGCAGGAGCGTTGCATCCTCCTGCGTCGCTCCCTGGAAGCCATTGAGCTTGGGCTGGGGGAGGCCCAGGTAGGTCAGTCTGGGGCATTGAGGTGGGAGGTCACTGGAGGGATCGAGCCTTCAAGAGGAAACCGGTAATGTAGGAGAAGAATCTGAGCAGGGAACCGTCTGTTTCCTGGAGCCCCATGTTAGGACCCCAGTAAATACCTTTTGAAGAAATAAATGCACTTTGGCGACCCCAGCCCTGCCCTAAGAGACCATGATCACCCTTGCCCCCACGCAGAGCCCCATTTCCGGCTCCCCTCTACCTAAGGGAGACTGGATGGCATATGAGAACAGAAAGAAAATCCTTAAGGAAACACAGCCTCCCACCAATTAATTCTTCTATTCACTCGTTAACAGATGAGTTATTGAGGGCCAGCCAGGGTGTTAGGTGGATACAGGGCCCAACAAAATAGACAAGATTCCTGCCCTATTAGAGACAAAAACACACATACAGAAATAATTGGTTGTTACAAATTGTGACGAGTTCTGCAAAGAAAAGAACAAGATTTCATGATAGCTCGCAGCAGCGAGTCTTGTCTACTGGTCATGCAGGACTTCTGTGAGGAAATGACAAACTGAAACCTGAGGGAAGAAATGAACCAGCCTCCAGGAAAGGGAGGCAGGGGAGAAGTTGCATGTGCAAAGGTCCTGGGGTAGGAAAGAGCTTGTGGTGGAGGAACTCGGGGAAGAACTGTGTGACTGGAGCTTCATGGAAGGGAGAGAGGGACAGAAGAGGCCTGGGGAGAAGCCAAGAGCCAGATCATGGCCTGGTTGGTTTAGGTTTTATTCTCAGGAAATCAGAAAGCCTCTGGAGGGCTTTAAGCAGGCAGGCAACACAGTCTGACTTGAGTTTCTAAAAACTCTCTCTGGCTGAGATGTGGAGAATAAACCTCAGTGGGTCGAGGATGGAATCACTCTCCAATGAGTGGTTAGGAAGCCACTGCTGGAATTCAAATGAGAGCTGGTGCTTGGAATTAAGAGGTGGCTATGACGGTGGAGAAAAGGGACCAGTTCTGGATGTTCTGGAGGTAGGTCCAGCAAGACCTGGGGGTGGAATAAGGGAGAGAGAGAGGAAGGCAGCATCACTCCCAAGTTTGTGATTTAAGCAAATTAAGGGAGGAGAGGGCCTTGGTGGATCAGAACTCTGTTTTGGCCTCCTTTAATTGAGGCTGCCAGGATGATATGCAGTTGGAGATGTCCAGGAGCCATTGGGATGTACAAGGAGTTAGACTTGTTTTATTCCCCTCAGAGCTTGGCTGAGCCCCTGCCTGGCACGTGAACCCTGGGGAAGTTGTATCATTTTGGTTTCCTTGTCTTTAAAATAGGGATTATGCCATCTGCTGTGTACACTTCCAGGCTGTTGGGGGAATTTTTTTTTTTTTTTTTTTAAAGCTAGTGGTTATGGAAACACCTGTCACTTAGGCATTTGCTAACCAACTACAAAGTACAGGGTCTCAGACAGCCTGGCCCTCTGCAAGGACATTCACTCCCTGCCAGTTGGCCGTCAGAGGTAGAGAGGACCACTCAGGGGCCCCACACCTGGTGGAGCACGTGCACTCTCACAGAGGGGGAACAATCTGCACGGAGGGCATGGGCATCAAGGCCATGTGTGAAGCTGGAGCAAAGTGGGAGGTGTGACTAGCTGGAGACACAACTGCAGAAATGATCCTGAACCGGGAAGGACTGGGAAAGGGTGGAGGCCGGGTGTGGTGGCTCACGCCTGTAATTCCAGCACTTTGGGAGGCCCAGGTGGGAAGACTGCTTAAATCCAGGACTTCATGAGACCCCGTATCTACAAAAAATAATTTTTCTTTTTTTTTTGAGACAGTCTCGCTCTGTTGCCCAGGCTGGAGTATAGTGGCACGATCTCAGCTCACTGCAGCCTCTGCCTCTCAGGTTCAAGTGATTCTCCTGCCTCAGCCTCCTGAGTAGCTGGGACTACAGGCACGCGCCACCACACCCAGCTAATTTTTGTATTTTTGGTAGAGATGGGGTTTCACCATGTTGGCCAGGATGGTCTTGAAATCCTGACCTCGTGATCTGTCCGCCTTAGCCTCCTGAAGTGCTAGGATTACAGGCGTGAGCCACCGTGCCTGGCCAAAAAATTTTTTAAATTAGCCAGCTGTGGTGGTGTGCACCCGTAGTCCCAGTTACTCAGGAGGCTGAGGTGGAAGGACCACTTGAGCCTGGAAGGTAGAGGCTGCAGTGAGCTGTGACGGTGCCATAGCCCTTCGGCCCAGGTGACAGAGTGAGACGTTGTCTTAAATTTAAAAAAAAAAAAAAAAAAAGAGAGAGCAAGAAGGGAGGTTGGACCCTAGGCAGGAAGGCAGGAAGAGACTGGAAACTAAGGAAAGGAGTTGCAGAGGCTGGGGAGAGGGGTGGGGGTTGAGGCCAAGGCCTTTGGATACTTTTCCTGCCCCTGTGGCTCCTCATGCCAACTGAGCATTTGGGACACATGCCCCTTCCCTACCTGGGAGCTGCAGAAAGGCAGGGGATGCTGTGGCCCCTCAGCAGAAGTGGGGATGGAGTCTTTGGGTGGTCCTTCAGCCATCTAGCAGAGTTCTGTGGGCAAGCGCTAGCCCTGAGGCAGGGAGCAGTAACCTACTGGCTGTGGCAGCAGGGGCTTGAGTACAACCCAGGGAGAGACGAAGGAAGGGGCTAGTAGCTCAGGGAAAGCACAGCACCCCAACTAGCCCTTTTGGGGTTCTCCTGATCCTAGAAGGAAGGAACTGGGGACTCCCAAGCCTCCTGGGTTTGGGCTTTGCATTATGGTGTGTCGGGGGCCTTGAGGAGATTCTCCCTTGACAAGCAGAGAAAAGACCTGCAGCTCCTCACTGTAGGGCCAGGCCTGGCCCTTCACTGGGTCCCAGAGCCCAACTAGGCCCAGGCTACAGTCATAGGCGAGGGGGTCGACAGGGCTCCGACCCTTACCTGGGCTGGTTGCACAGGTGATCTTGGCATTGTCGAGCCACCTGGGGGCTGTAGAATCAGAGAAGCAGAAGCTGCGGGCGCAGGTGCGGCGCCTGGTGCAGGAGAACCAGTGGCTGCGTGAGGAGCTGGCGGGGACACAGCAGAAGCTGCAGCGCAGTGAGCAGGCCGTGGCCCAGCTCGAGGAGGAGAAGCAGCACCTGCTGTTCATGAGCCAGATCCGCAAGTTGGATGAAGACGCCTCCCCTAACGTGAGCTCCTACCATGGTCACTGTTGCCCAGCAAGGGGGCCTGGGAGCAGGGAGGGGCAGCATGGAGCAGATTCGGCTCCACCCCAGCCCATGGACACCCCGGCTGCCCTGTGCCTCCTTCCCTGATGCTCATCCTGTCTTCCTTCCCAGGAGGAGAAGGGGGATGTCCCCAAAGACACACTGGATGACCTGTTCCCCAATGAGGATGAGCAGAGCCCAGGTGCGGATGGGCAGTTCTGGAGTGGGGGAAGGAAAGGTTGTGTGAACTCTTGGTCCTTGGGACCGAGTGGCTGCCATGTTCCTTCCTGCCTCACTTCTGATCATGACACCCTAGTGTGTTAGAGCTTCAAGAACAGTTGTACGTGCTGCTGCTTCTCACATCCCCCCAGCTCTGTGGTGAGCAGACATCACAATTAAGAGCTGTGGAGTCACCAGCCTGGCTTCCAGTGCTGCTCTGCCACTAGCTTCCCTGACCCTTGGGAGAGTTCTCTTCCTCTCCGAGTCACCTCTGAAGGAGGCACATGCAGACAGCCACAATGGGGCCAGTGCCTGCTTTGCTGATGGTACTGGTTATGCATCGGGGCCTCCACTCTGTACACAGGGACACAGGCTCAGAGGTTAGGCAGCTTGCCCCAGGACACAGAGCCTGAAGTACTGGAGCTGGGCCTCTACCCCCTCTTTCTATGGGGTAACTAGACCCACTCTATAAATGGGGAAACTGAGAAAGAGTGGTTAGTGACTTGCCCAGGGCCATGTGTCAAGTGGCTCAAAGGCACAGCTGGCATGTGCCATCCCAGTCCAGTGGGCAGATGGTACATCTGACCTCCTGCCCTTGGCCCTGCAGCCCCTAGCCCAGGAGGAGGGGATGTGTCTGGTCAGCATGGGGGCTACGAGATCCCGGCCCGGCTCCGCACCCTGCACAACCTGGTGATCCAATACGCCTCACAGGGCCGCTACGAGGTAGCTGTGCCACTCTGCAAGCAGGCACTCGAAGACCTGGAGAAGACGTCAGGCCACGACCACCCTGACGTTGCCACCATGCTGAACATCCTGGCACTGGTCTATCGGTGAGGACTCTCTGGGGGTGCCCAAATTCTTCTGGAAGGCTCCAGCCCTGGATCACTAACCCTTGGTGCCTGCTGTGGGCCAGGACTCGTGGCCCACCTGCGTGGAGCTGGGCTACAGATGCAAGTAAAACTGTCTAGTGTAAGAGAGAGGCTTGGCCAGAACTGGGGAGGGACTGCACATGAGGACTCCAGGGGTCCTGGGGAGTCCACACAGCTTCTCCAGGCACCAAGGCTGGAGGAGGGGCTTTGCCAGAAAGTGAGTTTGCCCAAACACAAGAGGGCTAGAAAAGGTTCCCATGGCAAAAAGCCAGCATGAGCAAAGGCACTGGGACCTGGAGAGCAGGACACGCTAAAGGGGCAGCAGGAGAGCCATGTGGCGCCCAGGAATGCTAGGCACCAGGCAGTCGGTGGGACCCCAGCACTGCGCACCCCAGCCAATTGTGAGAAAACTGCCTACAGCCCCTGGAGCTCGGAGAGCAGGAGCTGAGCAGGTCTCCCCACACTCTGGGTCTCACTCTGTCATACACACTCAGTGAGTACAGGAGTGACCACAGGGATTGCAGACCACTGGGGAGGGCCTTGAGCTGGAGGACAGCCCTGACCATGCTCCTACCTGCTCCCAGGGATCAGAACAAGTACAAGGAGGCTGCCCACCTGCTCAATGATGCTCTGGCCATCCGGGAGAAAACACTGGGCAAGGACCACCCAGCTGTGAGTGAGGGTTGGGTGGGAGGTGGGGGCTGTGCCCCATCCCCTGCAGGTCCCAGAGTCCTGCAGGGCCTGGGTCAAGAAGCTTCCGTTCTCCCACCTCCAGGTGGCTGCGACACTAAACAACCTGGCAGTCCTGTATGGCAAGAGGGGCAAGTACAAGGAGGCTGAGCCATTGTGCAAGCGGGCACTGGAGATCCGGGAGAAGGTGGGAACAGGCAGGGCTGGGCAGGCCGGGGGTCTGGGAGGCAGGGGCCCGGGCAGCCCTGAGCCCAACCCCTGGCTCCCTCTCCCATCCCAGGTCCTGGGCAAGTTTCACCCAGATGTGGCCAAGCAGCTCAGCAACCTGGCCCTGCTGTGCCAGAACCAGGGCAAAGCTGAGGAGGTGGAATATTACTATCGGCGGGCACTGGAGATCTATGCTACACGCCTCGGGCCCGATGACCCCAATGTGGCCAAGACCAAGAACAACCTGGTACCTTGGGGCTGGGAGGAGCTGGAGGATGGGAAGGAGGGAGGCAGGGATGAGGTTGGGGAAGAAGGAGAGAAAAAGGCTTGGCTGCATGCATCCCGCTCACTCTCTGGGTCTCCCGCTTCCAGGCTTCCTGCTACCTGAAGCAGGGCAAGTACCAGGATGCGGAGACCTTGTACAAGGAGATCCTCACCCGCGCTCATGAGAAAGAGTTTGGCTCTGTCAATGGTGAGTGCGTGGTCACCAGGTGCCTCTAGCCCATCCATCCCAGGCCCGCTCTGCCATCAGCACCCAGGACAAATCCCTCAGCAGAGCAGGCCCTCAGGCTTTGGCCTGGCTGGTCACCAGCCTCACCCTCAGATGGTGCCCAGCCACCTGTGCTCACATTTGCACACATGAGCACACACCCAACTCACGTAGCCCCCTTGGCCTGCTAGTGCCTCATACGCCTTTGCATCCCCCTTCTCCACTGGCGATTCTTGCTCACCTTGAGGGCCTGCCCCAGTGTCTCCCACTCTGGGAAACCACCTCTGGCCCCGGATGGTCAGTCATCTGCTCCTGAGTCCCTCGGAGCCTGGCCCATCATTCAGGCCTAGCACATGTCTTGGGCTGTGGCCTGAGGTGCAAGGGTCTGTTCTGCTCATCTCTGTCCAGAAGAGGGTCAGTAGTGTTTTGGGTCTTACTCTTGTTCATGCATTCAACGAAGCCCAACCGTGGTCTCCCCTCCCCTGACCCCAGTCCTGTGTCCAGCCCAACCAGGTGAGACCTATATGGTAGGCTGGTGACAGTCCCCTTTCTCTCCCCAGGGGACAACAAGCCCATCTGGATGCACGCAGAGGAGCGGGAGGAAAGCAAGGTAGCTCTGTGGGGCAGGCTGGGCGGCTGTCAGGGGAGGCTGGGATGTGCAGAGGGGGGCCTGCTCTCACTTCTTGTGACCATTCTTTCCTCCAGGATAAGCGCCGGGACAGCGCCCCCTATGGGGAATATGGCAGCTGGTACAAGGCCTGTAAAGTAGACAGGTGAGTGGGGCGGGGCTGGGCTGGGGAGCAGGGCACGGCAGGGCGGGCTCCACATTCCATACTCTCACCCCCAACACACCCCTCCTCTGCTGCTCATCTGGCAAGGCCCAACTCACAGGTCACCTGTCCCAAGAAGGCTCTGTCTTCTAATTCTCAGCCTAATTCTCTGGCTCTGGGTCTCCCAGCTTTTGGTCCTGGTGACAACATCCCATGAGGGCCCTGGGGCCAGGTCCCCAGCCCTGGGGTGATTTCCCCAGGACAGAAGAGGCTGGGTGGGCCCAGCACAAGGCTTGACATGGGAAGGAATGGATTCTGGCTACCCCGGAGGTCCATGCTTCCTCAGGGCCCCCTGTGGGCTGGGTGCCAGGATGGGCCCTGGGTCTGGGGGAACATGGAGTTTGAGACTGTCCCATCCACAGCCCCACAGTCAACACCACCCTGCGCAGCTTGGGGGCCCTATACCGGCGCCAGGGCAAGCTGGAAGCCGCGCACACGCTAGAGGACTGTGCCAGCCGTAACCGCAAGCAGGTGGGGCTCCATGCAGGAGGGGGTGGGCAGACACCTGTGTGGCCCTGGGTGTGGTCCATTCACTGCCTGATGCCCCTGCCCCTCCCTCAGGGTTTGGACCCCGCAAGCCAGACCAAGGTGGTAGAACTGCTGAAAGATGGCAGTGGCAGGCGGGGAGACCGCCGCAGCAACCGAGACATGGCTGGGGGTGCCGGGCCTCGGTCTGAGTCTGACCTCGAGGATGTGGGACCTACAGCTGAGTGGAATGGGGTGAGTCCGGGGCCTGGGCCGGGTCGGGCTGGGAGCCTAGGTGGCCAGCGGGGCCTAGAGGCGAGCCTGTCCACCTGCAGGATGGCAGTGGCTCCTTGAGGCGCAGCGGTTCCTTTGGGAAACTCCGGGATGCCCTGAGGCGCAGCAGTGAGATGCTGGTAAAGAAGCTGCAGGGGGGCACCCCCCAGGAGCCCCCTAACCCCAGGTGAGCCCCCCACCAAGGTGAGCCTCAAGAACCACCCCAGCAACCCCAGATGAGCTCCTGACCCAGAGTGTGCCCCACTGACCCCAGGCAACCTCCCCATCCCTCTCAGGCTCTACCACCCACCAGTCTGCTCCCTCCCCAGCCCCACTCTTCTCCCTGCCCCCATCTCCCGTGAGTTCCTCCTTGGGCAAATCCCAGGCTGTCCTTTTCCCTCAGGATGAAGCGGGCCAGTTCCCTCAACTTCCTCAACAAGAGCATGGAAGAGCCGACCCAGGTAGGGGCAGGCGGGTGTCTGGGCACTGGGCAGCTGCGGCCGGGGCTGCATGCGCGCTGCCAAGCTTCCCTCCAGCATGCCTCTTCATCCAGCAACAGTTCCTGGCTCTGTCTCAGGCCTACTTTGGGCTGGACAATGGGGAGACACGAGGGGAACCCAGCCTCTCCTGGGGGTGGACGTGTAAACGGCCAGTGCTAACACAGTCACTGTGGAGATGGACGGGAGTGTCAGGGCACCAGGGTGTGGCCTTGGGTCAGAACTGCCATTGCCTCTGCCCAGCTCAGGGATTCCGGCTGCCTCTGCCAGGTCAGACCCCTTCAGGCCAGGGAGGCACAGACTGGCAGCAGCACAGGGCTGAGCCACCTGCCCCCTCTGCCCACAGCCTGGAGGCACAGGTCTCTCTGACAGCCGCACTCTCAGCTCCAGCTCCATGGACCTCTCCCGACGAAGCTCCCTGGTGGGCTAATGCTGAAGGGGCAGCCAGTCACCAGAGCGCCCACCTGGCACACCCCCCTCACCCCAGCCCTGCGCATGGGCCTGCTGCTTGTCCCGCCTGTCTCTCCCACAGCCCCTGTCTTTTCTGTTCAATCTCAGGGTAACCTTCTCCCTTGTCATCTCAGCCTGAGCCCTGGAGGCTGGGCCTGCCCACTCCAGCTCCATCCCTTATTTATTCCTTCCAGCAGGGCCCTCTTCCCTAGGTTCGGGCCAGCAGGAGGTGCCGGCTGGAGTCTCCACCATAGACTCAGTGGCCTGGCCTCCCCAGACCCCAGAGCCAAGAACACTAAGCACTCGCCGGCCCTTCGGCACCCTCGCCCTCCCTCCCGACTCAACCCGGCCGTTGCTTCTGTATATAGAGAAATAAGTTATTGGCCGCGCCCCTCCCTTCAGTCCACGGTATACCCGGGCCTCCCCTCGTCCCTCTTCTAGTGGTACCGCCCAGGCCTTAATCACCCCCATTCCGTGCGGTGGTATCTCCCAGGCTCTACATTCTCGGGAGCGGCGCCTCCCAAGGGGGTCCTGGGACCTTCTCGCGCTCCTCCTGGCCTCTGAGGGATGCGTCCTACCCGCGCCATCGCCCCGTCCCCCAGGACGGGGACCTCCCCTTAGTCCGTCCTCCCACCGCCGGGCCCTGCCCCGCATCCCGGCCTTATGCACTGCCCCTCCCACCCGGCCCCGCCCAGGCACGACCCGACCCCGCCCCTGGCACCGCCCACCGAGCCATCCTGCCACGCCTACCCCCACGCCTGCAGCTTCTCGCGAGGGGCGGCGACGGTCCCCTGGTGGCAGGAGGGGCTCCCCCTGTTGCGGGTGAGGCGGTTGCTCTCTATTTTCAGATGTTGCTGTAGAAATAAAGACGGTTTAAATCTGAGCTGGGCTTGTTTTGAGACGGAGGTCGGGGGCCCCCAGCGTCTCTAGACTGGGGTGGAGCCGGGAAGGGTCGTGCGTGAGTGGGGGACAGTGTGTCTCGCTCAACCGCTGTCCGCGCAGCTGGGCCCAGATATTGTGCCCCACCCCGGAATTGCGTGGGGGGCCCACAAGTCAGGCTTTCCCTAAAACACTCACTTGTGGGGTTCTGGAGACCGCGGGCTCTTACGAGCTCTGCTCCTCACAAAGTTTTTGACCTCGAGTGAGTTTCCCGAGACTCAGTTTTTTCATCTATGAAATGCGGGTGATGACGCGCGGCTGTGAGTTAGGACTGCCCAGTACACGAAGAACCCTGGACAAATGTACTTTTATTAGTCTTACTAGAACACACATTCTCATTTAATGTTCACAACGTGGGTATTGGGAGGGCAAGGATGACTACCTCCGTCAGACAGATGTGAAACGTGCCAAGCCCAGCCCTAAATTGAGCTTTCTAACCACCGAGTCGCGGTCAGGCTTTCCAGCACTGTCCTCAAGCCTGAGTGCGTCCGGCGTGCAAACTACAAGCCCCAGAAGGCAATGCGCCAGCAGTGATGGGAGTGGGCGCGGAGGCGCGGGCTCCCCGACTACGCCTGCGCAGCGGGGCTGAGTTGGAGAACGTCTTAGACTACAAGTTCCGAGAATCAGCGCGGCGAGGCCTGAGAAGAGGACGTTTGCGCCTGCGCGTCGCGGGCGGGGCCTCTGGGGCGGAGCGGCCACCATCTTGGAACGGGAGGCGGAGCAGAGTCGACTGGGAGCGACCGAGCGGGCCGCCGCCGCCGCCATGAACCCCGAATAGTGAGTGAGCCCCGCCCGCGCCGTCCAGCGCAGCCTCGATCCCGAATACAGGGCTGTACGCTTACCGGGGTTGTCTGGCCCGGGTCAGGACTGTGCGGCGCCCCCACATCCGGGTCCCTCTTCCGCTGACCCCCCCCCCACATCCGGGTTCTGCCCCTCCCCCCAGGGGCCCCAGGACCCCGGCTCAAAACCCCGAGCCCTCGCACCCGGGGCCCAGACGTGGCGACCCCCAGGGGCAGCTCTTGGAGCTCGAGACATCGGTCCTACCAGGCCTTATCGGTCAGATGACCCCGCAGTCCCGGTCACTTCAGGCCTCAGTTTCCCCACCTGCTGCTTGACAACTGTCCCGGAGTTTTGGAGCCCGTCTTGATAGTTTCTGGTCTCGGGTTCAGGCTTGGGCCCCTGAGGTCGGGCAGTGAATCCCTCTACCCTTCTCTTTCTCCTGAAGCCCGGCTCCAGGGGCCGGCCCAGAAGCTAGCCAACTACGCGGGAGGCCCCGAAGCGCCGCTTGGGTCGCGTCTCCCGCAGGTCCTCTCTTCCGGGGCTGCCTCCTACCCTTTGCCTGGGTCGCGCTGTCCTGTCGCTCCCGGCTGTCCGTCCTTTCCCGCCCTCTCCTCGCTTTTGCTCAGGCCCCCAACGCCACCGTCACACCCCTTCCCTTGGCTGTCACACTGCCTGTGAAGTTTAGATGAATATGGAATTTGCTCTCCCCCTTCCTGTGGGATTCTCTGGTCCTCAAACTCTCCTCACTCTTGGTCACTCCCCCTGCGGGTAGGTGGCCCACATCTCATGCCCAGGACTAATAGTTTTCCCCAAGTATCAGTTATCTTCTTCCTCTTCTGCCACTTCCTTTTTCTCCTCCACATCCAGGTCTCAGATTTCCTTGGGGAAGGGTGAAGCTCTGAGCTGGATTGGGAGGGGAACAGAGAAGGGAACCAGCAGGCTCTCGAAGGGACTTTGGAGTCTGACAAACCTGGTTTGAGTCTTAAAGCGATAAACTGTGTAAGTTAGGGCAAGTCACTTCCCTTCTCTGGCCTCTGGTTTCCTCATTAGTTGACAATGACAAAACTGACTTCATTGAACTGTTGTGAAGATTAAATGAGATGATGCATTTAAAGTACTTCACACAGGGTCCGTCCACAGGTTGGAACTTAATAATATTAAATGTGATTACCTTTTGCCTTTTTTTTTTTTTTTGAGACAGGGTCTCTCTCTGTCACCCAGGCTGGAGTGCAGTGGCGTGACGATGGCTCACTGCAGTCTCCAACTCTTGGGCTGAAGCAGTCCTCCTGCCTTGTCCTCCTGAGTAGCTGGGAATACAGAGGCACACCACCACACCTGGCACATTTTTTAATTTTTTGTAAAGACAGGGTCTCGATATGTTTCCCAGCCTGATCTCAAACTCCTGGGCTTAAATGATCCTCGTGCCTTGGGCTTCCAAAGTGTTGGGATTACAGGTGTCAGTCACTGCACCCAGCCTTAAGTGCAATTTTCACTGCAACTTGACCACCTCTTCCTGGTGACTTCATAACAGGTTTTTGTTGTTGTTGTTGTTGTTGTTGTTGTTGTCTCCAAAGAGATGGGGTTAGCCGGGTGCAGTGGCTCACGCCTGTAATCCCAGGACTTTGGGAGGCCGAGGTGGGTGGATCACGAGGTCAGGAGATCGAGACCATCCTGGCCAACATGGTGAAATCCCGTCTCCACTAAAAATACAAAAATTAGCCAGTCATGGTGGCGTGTGCCTGTAATCCCAGCCACTCTGGAGGGTGAGACCGGAGAATCACTTGAACCAGGGAGTCGGACGTTGCAGTGAGCCGAGATGATGCCACTGCACTCCAGCCTGGTGAGAGAGCGAGACTCTGTCTAGAAAAAACAAAAGAAAAGAGAGACGAGGTTGTGCTGCATCACCCAGGCTGGTCATACACTCCTAGGCTCCAAGGATCCTCCTCCTGCTTCAGCCTCCCCAGTAGCTGGAACCACAGGCACACGCCACAGCACCCAGCCATCAGTCTCTCTACGTGGGTTTTCAACTTAATAGGTTCTAGGCTGGGCCCTGGCTTCTACTTCTGGGGCCTCCTCTGCCAAGCTAGGCACACGCAGGGCATGTACTGGGGATTCCCTAAATAGCTCCTACTGGACCAAACCATGAAGTCTCAGAAATCAGGGTAGGATACCCAGCTCTGTTGCCTTGGCAGGTCACGTGCCTCTCTGTGTCTTGATTTCTTTCTCCATAAAGTGAGAATTTAGACTCAGCAAGCTGAGAGCCCTTTGGGCTAGCTGTTTGTGGAGGGAGGCATCAGCCCTCCCTGACCGGGACTGTTGGGAAGATCTGGTGAGCACCATAGTATTCTAAACCAAGGGATGGCCAGGCGCAGTGGCTCACCCCTGTAATCCCAGCACTTTCAGAGGCCAAGGCAGGTGAATCAATTGAACCCGGGAGTTTGAGACCAGCCTGGGCAACATAGTGAGACCCCATCTCTACAAAAAATGAAAAGATTAGCCAGGGGCCGGGTGTGGTGGCTCACACCTGTAATCCCAGCACTTTGGGAGGCCAAGGCAGGTGGATCACCTGAGGTCAGGAGTTCGAGACCAGCCTGGCCAACATGGTGAAACCCTGTCTCTACTAAAAATACAAAACTTAGACAAGCATGGTGGCAGGTGCCTGTAATCCCAGCTACTCGGGAGGCCGAGGCAGGAGAATTGCTTGAACCTGGCAGACAGAGGTTGCAGTGAGCCAAGATCGCGCCATTGCACTCCAGCCTGGGCAACAAGAGCAAAACTCAGTCTCAAAAAAAAAAAAAAAAAGGTTAGCTAGAAGTGGTGGTGGTGGTGGACACCTGAAGTCCCAGCTACGCAGGAAGCTGAGGTGGGAAGATCACTTTGAGCCCACAAGGTAGAGGCTGCAATGAGCCGTGATCACTTCAGTGCACTGTAGCCTGGGTGACAGAGTGAGACCTTATTGCTAAAAAAAAAATAAAAATAAACCAAGGGATGCCTCATGGGGTGGGGGAATCCTGTAATTGTGACTCCAGGATGATGGTAGGTGGGCTCCCTGCCTCCCTTCACGCCTTCCCATCTTCTCTCTCCAGTGACTACCTGTTTAAGCTGCTTTTGATTGGCGACTCAGGCGTGGGCAAGTCATGCCTGCTCCTGCGGTTTGCTGTGAGTAAGAAGCCTCCCATACCATCCACCTGGGGTCCTGACTGGCAGCTGGGGGGAGAAGGGACAACACAGAGCACAGTAGTTGCAAGATCTGGGAACCAGGGGTGAAGATGTAAGACCTGCCACCAGTACATCTGCCCTGAACAAGACAGGGCTGGCCAGCTGAGTGCTGGGAATTGGGGCTTAGTGGTTCGGAGACCCAGCTGGGGCGGGGAACTGGAGGGAGGCTCTCCAAGTGGGCCTCACCTCATTAACTCCCATGATTTCATTGGCCCCTGAACTTTCAGGATGACACGTACACAGAGAGCTACATCAGCACCATCGGGGTGGACTTCAAGATCCGAACCATCGAGCTGGATGGCAAAACTATCAAACTTCAGATCGTGAGTGTCGCTCTTCCCAAAATCCCCAGTACAGAGGTATCCACCTTGGGAGGGAAGGGACTCTGGGACTCTGGACCTCAGCTGACCTGCTCCTCTGCCTACTGTCTCCTAGTGGGACACAGCGGGCCAGGAACGGTTCCGGACCATCACTTCCAGCTACTACCGGGGGGCTCATGGCATCATCGTGGTGTATGACGTCACTGACCAGGTACTCCTGGACTAGCCATCCTCAGCTTGGCCTCCTTAGCCTTAGGTCTTTGACTCTTCTTTTTCCTCCTTCCATCCTCTCTTTCCTGATGCTTCCTGGAAAGGACACTATTTGTCTGCTTGCAGGAACTAACTAGGAAAAAGAAAAAAAATAGGTGACTGTACTTGGACTCATTTCACAAGGAGGGAAACAGCCACAGAAATGGATCCTCTGAAGGCCCTGCTGCAGGTTCTGGCAGGACAAGGCCTCACACCTTCCTTCCCCACCAAGCCAAACTTGCCACCTTATTGTAGACCTTCTGGGCACCTTTGTGTTGTGGGAGTTTAGTCAGGCGGTTGGCTGCTATGCTGGGCCTGTGGCTTCCTGTGTGAAGACACAGTGCAGGGGGACAATTAGAGGGCCTTAGACAAAGAAGCAGGGAAGCTTGAGCTCTGGACCCAATGTGAGCAGAGATCCAGAAGCTCTGCCTCCAGCAGCAGCGTTAGTCCCATGTGACTAGCAGTGGTGGTAGCAAGGGCTGGAAGTGGTTCCATGAAACCTTATAGTTTACAGAACCTGGCCCAGCCCTCAGATTGCCTCTGATGCTCAGAAGAGGTCTGTGTTCCCATCGCACAGGTAAGGAGCTGGGCTCAGGATGGTGAGGTGACTTGCCGAGGGTCCTTCAGCTAGTCCGGTGGCAGAGGCAGAAAGCCTGGATGGCTCATTCCACCTGCTTTGTTTTTTCTACCAAATGTTGTTGCTTAACAGGGCCAATCCCTGAAGATAAGGAGAAGCTTAAATCAGCCGTGGGCCGGGAAGAGTCCCTGTCTGAGGAGCAGCCGGGCTCTTTAGCTCACCAGGGACTCATGATGTCCCCAGCTCTGGATGAGCTGTGGGGAAGCTACATACCACCCAGACAAGTTACCAGGGCCCACCTGACTGCCATATATCCAGTGATCTTATTTCAGCACATTGACCTCTCATGGCTTTGGACACTGTTCTCTTCTCTCTCCTTGAAAAGTGGACCATCCCCCGCTCCTCAGTCTCCTGCAGTACTCGATTCTGTATTGTCAGTGTCTATTTGCTGGTCTGTCCAGTGCTGCCTCCCATCACCCTGTGTTTGGTGCTTCCCCACTGCCCTGGACTCTCCTCCTTACTCTTGTGCATGGCTGCGGCCACTCTGTGGTTTGCTTCTGCCTTGTGTTCTGATTCCTGCATCTAACAGCCGTGGCTGTGGCTTCCCTCCTCTGTCCATGTCTACACTGGCACTTTGTGTCTGTATTAATCCTGATCTTCATGATCTTCTCTAGTAAACTAAATGGTGAGGTTTGTGTTTTCTAGATGAGGAAACTTGCTTGGAGAGGTGTTAAATAACTTGCCACCGGTCTCACAGGAAGGGCAAAGCCAGTTTTGGAGGGCTCTTGGCTTTTGAGCACACCCTTTCCCACCCTCAAGCAGCCTCTGCAGAATTCAGATGTCCAGCGCTGGCCTCACTATCTCTCCCCAAACCAGCGCCTCTATCCCCATTTTTAATATTTTTATTTATTTTAAGACATGGGGTCTCACTCTGTCACCCAGACTGCAGTGCAGTGGTGTGATCATAGCTCATTGTAACCTCAACCTCCTGGGCTTAAGGGATCCTCCTGCTTCAGTCTCCTAAGTCACTGGGACTATAGACACACACCACCATGCCCCAGCTGCATCCCCATCTTTGTGACACAATCCTTGTCAGCCTGACCAGGAAACTCTTCCCTCCCCCATCCAGTCAGTCTCGAGTCCCCTCTATTCTCTCCCCGTCATCTTTCTGAAATCTGTCCCCTCATAATAGCAGTGATGAGGATAATAGCAGCTCTTGCCAATTAAGCACTTGTTATGAGACAAGCCTGCGTTCATTCTCTTCATGGCTCACAATCAGCCCTTCTAGGAGGTACTGTTTATAGAAATGAGGAAACTGAGGCTCAGAGTGGTCAGGTAACATACCTGGGGTCACACAGTAAATGGCTGAGCCAGGCCTTCAGCAGCAGTGGTCTGACTAAATCCTGTGTGGTTCCCTGGCTCAGTGCACGTTCTCTTCCCTGGGTTATTCCAGCCATTCCCAGTTGGTCTCTATCTTGCTATTCTGATCTGGGCTCTGCCTCCTGTCAGGACTAGCATAGGTGTGATCCTGTTGCTTCTGGCCTAAGAAACGCCCACTGGCTCCTGGTCTAAGTCCAAGACTTAGCCATGCTAAGACAGTCTGTGCTGTGGCCTCTCCCCAATCCCCCCTCTTTCCTCCCCTCTTCCCCCTCTCCCCTCTTGCCTTTCTCCTCCCCCCTCCCCCATTCCCCCTCCCTGTCCCCCCTCCCTGTTGAGTGTCTGCATCCCAGCAACATTCCATTTCCTCCCATTCCCCAGACACACCATGCCCCTCCCGTTCAGTGACCTGGCACATGCTGGCTCCCCAGCTGGCACCTCTCCTGCACAAGGCCAGTTCCCACCTGCAAGTTTAGGTCCACTGTTGCTCCCACCTCAAGCAGAGGTGGTCTGGGGGCTCCCCAGCCCCTGCCTTCTAACCTGTTTTGCCCTTGTGTGTGGCCTGGTCTATTCATCTACTGTCCCGTGAATGTGTTAGGGCAGGGCCCAAGTATGATTTCCCCCTTTGTCCCCAGCACTTAGCACAGGACCCAACTTGGAACATGGCAAGAGGTCTAAGTTTGAGCCAGTGTGATATGACCAGGCTTCTGGCTCCTAAGGAGGATAAGTGGCCCTAGCTTGAGCACTTCCTTGAAAGTCCTGTCCTTTGTGTGTGGGGTAGGGGCGCAAGTGCTGGGAGAGTCTGAAGCCGAGTAATGAGGCTGTTGGTGCCAAAAGTAGGATGAATTTTAGGCTGTTCCCAGGATTCCTGTCTCCCCACAGGCCAGGGCCACCTCTGAGAGGACCCTCGAACTCCTGTGCTCCAAGGCTTCAAACCTTGAAGGGATTTTCAGGCCACGGTGGGAACGGTGGCTCTTGGGGACCCGTTACTCTCTGTTCCTATCTCCTGTCCGCTCTCTCTTTGCTTCTCACATGTGGTTAGGGCCTGCAAGTGTCTCAGGGAGAGAGACAGCTGCAAGGAGCAGAGCTGGCAGGCCCAAGTTGGGGCAGCTGTTGAGGTGTTGGGGCAGCTGGCAGGCTGCTGGGGCTGTTCTGGGTCTCGGATGGAAGAGGGCAGGGAGGAAGGTTCAGCCTGGAGCAGAGGGCTTCCTCTGCATCTCTGCATCGCTGAGCCCAGGACTCAAGGGGCCCGGAGCTGTACTGTTCCCCTCAGAGAAGTTCTTCTCCAGGCCTGGGGTAGGGGTGACAGTTGGGAGCAAAATAACTTTGCCCCCTGGCCCCCTTTAGGAATCCTACGCCAACGTGAAGCAGTGGCTGCAGGAGATTGACCGCTATGCCAGCGAGAACGTCAATAAGCTCCTGGTGGGCAACAAGAGCGACCTCACCACCAAGAAGGTGGTGGACAACACCACAGCCAAGGTAGCCGACGGGCCGGTCTGCCCGGGGTCGGGGCGCTGGGGCCTGCTGCCCCTCACCTGTTCTCCCCTCCTCTTCTCTCCCCTCCTCTTCTCTCCTCTCCCTTGTCAGGAGTTTGCAGACTCTCTGGGCATCCCCTTCTTGGAGACGAGCGCCAAGAATGCCACCAATGTCGAGCAGGCGTTCATGACCATGGCTGCTGAAATCAAAAAGCGGATGGGGCCTGGAGCAGCCTCTGGGGGCGAGCGGCCCAATCTCAAGATCGACAGCACCCCTGTAAAGCCAGCTGGCGGTGGCTGTTGCTAGGAGGGGCACATGGAGTGGGACAGGAGGGGGCACCTTCTCCAGATGATGTCCCTGGAGGGGGCAGGAGGTACCTCCCTCTCCCTCTCCTGGGGCATTTGAGTCTGTGGCTTTGGGGTGTCCTGGGCTCCCCATCTCCCTCTGGCCCATCTGCCTGCTGCCCTGAGCCCCGGTTCTGTCAGGGTCCCTAACGGAGGACACTCAGGACCTGTGGCCAGGCAGGGCGGAGGCCTGCTCTGCTGTTGCCTCTAGGTGACTTTCCAAGATGCCCCCCTACACACCTTTCTTTGGAACGAGGGCTCTTCTGTCGGTCTCCCTCCCACCCCCATGTATGCTGCACTGGGTTCTCTCCTTCTTCCTGCTGTCCTGCCCAAGAACTGAGGGTCTCCCCGGCCTCTACTGCCCTGGCTGCAGTCAGTGCCCAGGGCCAGGAATGTGGCCAGGGGATCCAGGCCCTGGGATCCAGGGCCCTGGGCTGGACCTCAGGACAGGCATGGAGGCCACAGGGGCCCAGCAGCCCACCCTTTCCTCTCCCCACTGCCTCCTCTCCCCTCCCACACTCCCAGCTCGAGCCGTCCAGCTGCGGTGGGATCTGAGTATATCTAGGGCGGGTGGGCGGGTAGTAGTGCTGGGCCTGTGTCTTGAGCCTGGAGGGAGTCTGCTCCTGCCGCCTTCTGCCCTGCCAGAGACAGACCCATGTGCTGCCTGCCCACCGTGCCCCTTTGTCCCCATGTCAGGCAGAGGCGGAAGGCCCACCGTGCCAGAGGCTGGGCACCAGCCTTAACCCTCACTCTGCTAGCACCTCCTCCCTTTCCCCAAGGTAGCACATCTGGCTCACTCCCCACTCCGTCTCTGGAGCCCACCAGGGACGGCCCTCATCCCCTGCCGCTACTTCTCTGGGGAATGTGGGTTCCATCCAGGATTGGGGGCCTCTCTGCTCACCCACTCTGCACCCAGGATCCTAGTCCCCTGCCCTCTGGCACAGCTGCTTCCTGCAAGAAAGCAAGTCTTTGGTCTCCCTGAGAAGCCATGTCCCTCGTGCTGTCTCTTGCCTGTCCCACCTGTGCCCTGCCCTCCAGCTTGTATTTAAGTCCCTGGGCTGCCCCCTTGGGGTGCCCCCCGCTCCCAGGTTCCCCTCTGGTGTCATGTCAGGCATTTTGCAAGGAAAAGCCACTTGGGGAAAGATGGAAAAGGACAAAAAATTAATAAATTTCCATTGGCCCTCGGGTGAGCTGAGGGTTTTTGCAAGGAAGTTGTGGTGGCCAAGTGTGGTCTGTGGTCTAAGCCCAGCCTTGGGGTGGGGGGATGGAACTGGAACCCTGGGCTAGGTGGGGTGCACGGGGGTCCTGGCTTGGTTTCTGTGACCTAAGGCTGCTGGCAAAAGCCCTTGACCCCGTTTCCTGGGGCCAGGAAAGCTGCTTGTGCTTCTGTGGTCTGTCCCCAAGGGCCCAGCACCGTTCTGTCAGGGAAAGAGGCAGGCGGCCATCAGCTCATACCTGGCGTGCCGCCGCCAACTCCCGCGGGGCACACGGCAGAGGTGTGGGGTCGCGCAGCCGCTGAGAGGGCCCCCACTGCACCTGGCCCAACCTCCTCCAGCGCCCCCCAAAACCCCACTGCCCCCATTCAGCCCCTGTCCTGGCGTCATTGTGTGTCCCAGCCAGGTGCTTCTGCCGTCTCCGACAGTGACAAGTGCCTCGCACTTCAGCCTTTGCCCTGAGCGCCCGCCCGAGGGGGCCGAGTGCGGCTGTGCCGGTGGCTGGAGTGCCGAGGGGTGCGGGGTGCCGGGGGCGGCCGCGTCTACGCTGTCCGGAGGGTGAACGGCCGCGGGCTTGTCGGGGCTGGGGGTGGCGCCCGAGCCGGGCGGGCAGACGAGGGGCCCGCGGAGACCCAGCCCCGCCCGAGGCCGCTCGCGCGGCGGCCCCGCCCCCGGCTCCGCCCCGCCGGCTTCGCGGGCTGGAGAGCGAGGGAGCCGCGGGCGAGGGATCGCAGGATGAGCGATCGGGGCCCGGGCAGCCGGCAACGGACGCGCCCCCCGAGCCCACCGGCCCGCGCCCCGCGCCCCCCACGGCCCCGCGGTCCCGGTCCCGGCCGCATCACCCACGTCCCCCGAGCCCCACGGGACATGCCCGGCCGGCCCTAAGCGCGGGCCGGGGGGCGTCCCCTTGCGCCCGGGCCCCGCGCTGGCGCCCCCCGGGCCGCCGCCCGGCGCGGGGGCCATGGCGTTCACCTTCGCCGCGTTCTGCTACATGCTCACCCTGGTGCTGTGCGCCTCCCTCATCTTCTTTGTCATCTGGCACGTAAGGCCGGGCTGGGGCTGGGGGCGGGGTGGGGGGCAGGGGCCACGCGGAGCTGGAGGGACCCAGGGCGGGTGGTCTCAGAGCCCAGGGGAAACTTGCTATCCCCCAGCCGTCGGCTTGTCGGCTTCGCCCCCATTAACACCCCCCGTGGTCGGCTTTCTTCCCGGGGCCCCCCTTCCTCCGCCGCCCCCGCCTGTCTGTGTGTATGTCAGTCGGTCTCTGACCCCCTCCTCTGCCCTCGTCCTCTGCTCCCATGCAGCCCGTGAGGTGGGGGGTGGAATTCTGGCATTTTTGTTCCTTTATCTTCTATGTCCCCCCCCACCACCATCCAGCCGCCTCCATTAGTCCATCCGGCAGTTTGTCTGTCTGCTGCCCCCCACCCTTTGTGGGTTTTTCCAGCCAGAGTGATGGAGCTGGTTGCTATGGCAACTGCATCTGTTTACAGGACCCACAGATCTCAGAGTCCATTAACCCTTTGCCTTCCCAGCCCCCTCCCTGACCAAGCAGCAGTTGGCTCTCATCAGCCCCCAGAGACCTAGCCCCCACCACCGGCTCACCTTGGGTTTCCCTACTCCTCCTGTTGGGGGCTTCCCAGCCCCCCAGGTTTCCTCTCCATTTTCCAGCTTCCCTCCTCTTCCTGTCCCCCTTCCCCTTTCTCTCTCACATACCCCTTGGTCTGTCCCTCGCCCTGGCCTAGCCTCACACCTGATTCTTCAAAATGTCCATTCCTCATCCTGCATCCGACCCATTGCTTCCCCCAGGCTCCCTCCTCCTCCCCTCCCGCCCCTCTCCTCCAGGGCCTCCTCTGCCTGGCTCCCGTCCCCTCACTACAGAACTATCAATCAGCCTCCAGCTGGTTGTTGGGGGCCCCTGGCCCCACTTTACTGCCCTCCGTCCCCACCCCCACCCAAACCCCGTGCCTGTTTCTGTAACAGCCTGCCCAGCTCGGCCCTGGCTGGCTCAGCTCAGCATCCTCTGCTCACACCTCCCGCGCACACCTCCCTGATTGTCATTCCCTTTCAGGGGTCCTCTCATCCCTCCCTCAATCCCATTTCCCATAGCCCTTCCCTCCTTCCTCCCGGTGCCTCACCTGCTTCTTTCCCGGGCTCCCCACTTCCTCTCTCCTTTCTCTTCCTGGGACCTGCCGCCTGCTCTATGGTTCCCCCTGCGCTCCCTTTGCCATCCCCTGCCACCTTGCTCTTTGACATCAGGAATCCATAGACTGACTGAACCCCTACTGTGTGAAGAGTGAGCCCCCAAAGGCACCTCAGCACACACCCCAGCTCCAGCCCTGTCACTCCTTGGCCTGGCTCTGCTCTCTCTCTGGGTCTTGGTTGCTTTGTCTTTCCCCCTCTCCCCCGCACCCCGAGTTACTCTATTTTTCTTTCTGTGGGGTAGGGGCAGGAGGGCTAGGGTTCTAAGGACTGGAGGGAGCTGGGGGCCACAGGCTAGGGAATGCAGAGCTGACCAGCTCCTGGGAGAAGGGCTCCTGGAATTCAAGAAGCCCCTTTTTGGGGCCTTCCCCACCCAGGGCCTTCCCACAGCCCCTGTGGGGTCCCTGTCCTCAGGGGATTCTCAGCAGTTTATCCACCACGCCTGCATTGATGCTTCCCAAAGATCAGGCTCTGGGTGGCTTTGAGGGGGTCAAGGATGAATAAAACCCAGACTTTGCCCTTGTGGAGTGCCCAGGCTGGGAGGAAAGGCCCAAGCTTTGAAGAAATGTCTTTGTTCATTCAACAGATATTGATTGAGCACTTATGTGAGGTACTCTGTCCACTCAGCCATTTAGCTGGACAATCTTAGCAAGTCATTTGTCCCAAGTCTGGTTCCTCGCCGGCAAAGTGGACCTGTGCACATCAGAGTGCCTAGTGCGGCCTGCTGGGTGGTAGGGGATAGGAGGCGTGGTCCTCAGTCCTCAGCTGCTAAGAACTAGACTCTTAACAGGGCAGGACCCCAGATCCCACTCCAGACCCTCAGCCCAGGCCCCAGTGGTTCCTAGGCAACCCTGGCGGTGAGTGACGCGTGTCAGCTGTCACCATGGGGGATTGTTTGTTCCGGGGGGCTGAGTCAGCGCCAGGCAGCCTGGGGGGTGGGAGGCGCGACGCCCGCCGCCTGCTGGTGGTGCCAGCTCTGGGGTACAGACGGCACCCTTCTGCTCCCTGTGGACCCTGTTGCTGTGCGTGCCAAGCGGCGCTGCCCAGAGTCAATGGGGAGCTGGGCGGGGAGGGGGGGTGATCCAGATGGCCTCAGCTCCCTCCAGGAAGCCCATGTTCTTTCTCTCTGAGCCGTCTGGGGCCTGGGATGCCTGGGGGTGGTGGGCCTGCTGCCTCATCCTAGGGCTGGAGCCGACAGGAGGGGACCCCAGCAGGCTCCTCTGCCAGCCCATGTCCCCCAAGTCACCTGTCAGCTCCTTCCCATCCCATCATCCCCTCAAACACTTGCTCCCCTGGAGAGTTTCCACCCGTGAGGACACTGCCGTCTGCCAGACACCCCAACACCTGAAGCCAGCTTAGACTTCTGCCTTCACTTCTCGGCCATTTGAACCCTCTGGAGTCTGGCTCCTAAAGAGCTGTAGAATCCCATGCACGCCTTCCGTCTCTACTACAACTCTCCTCACTCAGACCACCATCAGCCCTGCCCCTAACCCTCCAAACCGTCCCCTTGCTGGTCTGGCCTGAGTATGACACAGTGGTTAGGAATTTTAACTCTGGAGTCACACTGGGTTAGAATCCACTAACCAGCCGTGTGGCCCTGGACAAGTCACTTAACCTGCCTCAGCTTCCTCATCTGCAAAACAGACATGAAAATAAAACTAGTACCTAAGTCATAAGGTTGTAAGAATTAAATGAGTGAATCCACATACCGGCCAGGAGAAGCACCACTTAGATCTCAGCTGTGACTGTCAGTGAGCTCGGATTTCCTGCCCCACCAATCCTGAGACATGGACCAATCCTAAGACATGGACCTGACCACCCCACTCTGCTGCTGTGTACTCTTCAATGCCTCCCCCCAAAATTTTTGTGTTAAAGTAAGTCCAAACTCCTGGTCTGGCCTCACAGGGTGCCCATGTCTGGCTCTGCTGAATTCTCCAGCTCCTCTTCCACCACTCTCTCTTTTCTTCCTGCTTGCTGCGCTGTCACGCCAGCCCCATGAAACCCGCAGCCTCCTGAATGTCTCCTGACCTTTCACCCCTCTGCCATTGCACCTTCTACTGCTTGGACTGCATTTCCCCCATTTGCTCACCAACACCTACTCCGAGTCGAGCCTGAACTCCCTCACCCCCCACACAGGGTTAAGCGCCCACTCCAGGTCCTCCCTGTACCCCAAACCCTGATCACCTGGAAGGCAGAGTGATCATCCCTCTGGGCCTGGGTTCCTCCTGGGCAGGGGCTGCATCCCAGGCCTCTGGAGCCCCAGTGCTCAGCACAGGGCCTGAGACTTGGCAGGGCAGACACGAAGCCATGTCTTGGGATGTTTTGGAAGGGGGTGTAGTGGACATGGGCCTGAACTGGGCATCCAGACGCTAGGGTTCCCTTCTGGACTGTTGTAATGACCTTGGACCAGGCCCTGCCCCTCCCTGGACCTCGGTTTCTCCACCTTTGCAACAAGCTCCACCTGGCTGGTCCTCTTCAGTAAACTATCCCACAGAAGGACTTAGGGGGAGGCCATAAGCTGCTGCCCCAACCCTGACGGGCACACGCCCCTCCCCCAGATCATAGCCTTTGATGAGCTGCGGACAGACTTCAAGAACCCCATCGACCAGGGGAACCCTGCGCGGGCAGTAAGTGATACATGTGCTGTGCCGAGGTGTGTCCGTCCGTCTGTCTTTCCATCTGTCGTGCGCTGGGGGTGGGAGACAGGAAGACGGGGGTGGGGTGGGGGGCCTACGGCCATGCCCCCTTCCTCTCTGTCTCCGCCCCCAGCAAACACCTGGCGCGGGCTCAGGGCTGAGTTCCTCTTGGCGGGGCGGTGGTTGCCAGGCTCTGGGCCGTTGCCATGGAGACGCGGGTGAAGGCCCTTCCATGGTGACGGTCGCCATGGGGACGGCGCGGCTGCTTCCGGGCCGTGCCGACAGTGCCGCAGAGATCGCTCTGGCGCCCCCTGGCGGCCACATGTGGAGCGGTGGGAGCTGCTCCAGTACCTGCTTCTCCGCCTCCCCATCGCGGCCTTTTCCTTCCCCCAACAGCGCGAGCGTTTAAAAAACATCGAACGCATCTGCTGCCTCCTGAGGAAGGTCAGTGTCAGGGCTGGAGGCAGGAGGCTCCTAGCCCAGCGCTGCCCCCACTGTCTGTGGCCCAGAACCAGGCCTTCCCCTGCTTTGGGCCTGTTTGATCCACTCTACTTGGGAGGGAGTGGGAAGCCAGAGGCCTTTTAATCCCCAGAGGTCACGGTGGGTGGGCACCTCCCAAACCCCAGCTCCTCTCTGTCCCCTTGAAGGCTGGTCTGTCATAGCATCAGGCCGCTGACCTCTCACCCTCACTCCCCCAGCTGGTGGTCCCAGAATACTCCATCCACGGCCTCTTCTGTCTGATGTTTCTGTGTGCAGCAGAGTGGGTGACCCTGGGCCTCAACATCCCCCTCCTCTTCTACCACCTCTGGAGGTGAGGGTAGCAGCTGCCTTGGGGAGGCTGAGATGGGGAACAGGGGCAGGATGGGGGTGGGAGTCCTGATGGCAGACACTCAGGCCCCTGTCTGCCCCAGGTACTTCCACCGTCCTGCAGATGGCTCTGAGGTCATGTATGATGCGGTCTCCATCATGAATGCTGACATTCTCAACTACTGCCAGAAGGAGTCCTGGTGCAAACTTGCCTTCTACCTGCTCTCCTTCTTCTATTACCTGTACAGGTGAGGCCTTGCCCACAGCAGTCAGAACTCAGGGAAGGGATGTCCCAGCATCACGCTTCCAATCCCAAGTTCCTGCCTTTTGCCCTTGAGGACTGAGGGCAGCCCAGGGTGTGACCAGGTGGGCATCTGGGTGGCTGTGTGTGAGCAGGGCTAGGCTCACTGGCTCATCTTCCCACAGTATGGTTTATACGTTGGTGAGTTTCTAAGGGGGAAGCCGGCCAGGGAGCGAGCCCAGAACGGACCGGACGCCTGTGCACCCCCAGCCCTGCCCCTTGGCCGCAGAGGCCTCAGCCCTGGGGAGGGAGGGGGCACTGGTGCCCCCAGCCTCTCCAACCCCCAAACTGCTGCTGCGGGGAACCCCCCCCCCACCTTCAGAGCCCTCCCCCTTGGACTAGAGCGGCTGGGCAGAGCTCTAAACAGGGGCAGGGGCTCCTCTGCCAGCCTGTGGGCATGGCAGTCATTCCTGGAAGGGGCAGGACCTCCGGCCTTGTCCATTTCGGGGGAAACTTGGGCCCTGCCAAGGGGCAGAGCTTGACCCTGGAAATTCTGGGCCATCCCCCTCCACCCCCACCCTGAGGCTCCCCCTGCAGGTGGGGGGGTACCCGCACCAGAACGAGCAGGCTCAGCAGGGGGGCAGCCCCACCCCTAGTCTGCCCTCCCCTCTCCCCCAGGCTCTTTCTCCAGCCCTGTCTCCATCTGCCCCAACCTCAGCCCACCTTGTCTCTTGGACCTATTTTCTATGTCGCCTGGAGGAGTCCGGCACCCCCTCCCCGGCCATTTGTGACAAAATATGAATAAACTACTGCAAATATGTGGGCCCCGGTTCTGCTCCTGGAAAGCTTGAAGAGGAGATGGGGGCCGATTACAGGGACTGTATAGGGGGCAGCCCTAAGCTGAATCCCCAGCCTGGCTTGTCTCACCCCACTAGCCCACAGACCCTGCTGGAGCCCCCCAGAGGGATCAGACGCCTTCCAGGTCCCCTCAGCAGCCTCCTTCCATCTTCTCTTTCCCAGCTGAGGCTGCTGAAACCCTTACAAGGCAGTATCAAGGTCATCAAAGTCATGAAGCCCTCCCTGGGTCCACCTTCTTCCTAGACGGCCCCAAGCCTGGTCCCCTGGGCAATGCAGAGGCGCAGAGGTATCTGTAGCTCCCCATCAGGCCCCAGGAACAAGGGTCAGACAAAGTCAAGGAAATCAAATCTTCAATGAATGAAAAACTCAGTGCCATCTGGGGCCAGGGGGTCACCGGACCAGGTGGAAAGTCAGCCAGTATATGATGAGGGGCTGGAAGGCTGCAGCTCCCAGAGTCAGGTAGAGCTGGAGACGCTGCCGGGGGACGGGGCCCCCCATGCTGTCGGGGCCCAGGGCTGCTGTCCGCAAAGAGCGCACCTGGAAGAAAGGAGAACTGAAGCCTGGCCAGGAGGGGGAGGTTTGCCCTCAAGTGAAGGCAGGGGAATGGGGGGGTGCACCAGACTCACAATGAAGTACATGAGCGCCGATGAGGTCCAGGCCAGCGCCACGTAGTAGCCATCGCTGCCGAACAGCAGCCCCGTGAGCACACTGAGGATCATTCTGGGGGTGGGAGGAGGAAAGGGTTGGTGACTCCCAGGGGTCTAGGCCTGAGATTGGCCCTACCCCCAACGCCCAGAGCCCAGCTAGACCCCACCTCCCACAGCGCCTTTTACTCTCAATCTGTCCCCACAGGGACCCAGACCCCAAAGGGGTATGGAAGGCCCAGGACTCAGCCCCAGGACCTGGATCTGAGACCCCCTTCTCTCCCCAAGACTCGCAGAGTGACTCTCAACACCTCCCCAACCTCTGCATGGCACGCAGATCCTCAGGAGACTGCTGGAGACAGCTGCTCCCTCTTAACAGAGCAGTGCTAGAGGTCACTAGGGGCCGAGACATGTCCAGGGTCACAGTTCGAGGCTACAGCTATGCAGGCCCAGATCCAAGGCCACCTCCCCCTGGCCCACAAGTGCTCACCCCACGTATTTGTAGCCACTGTAGGCCAGCAGGTGAAAGGTGCTCAGGTCACTGCGCACGGTGGCCAGGTAGAGGCCCAGGAGCAGGGCCAGCACCTCCATCACCACCCACACCAGCGCTGTGCTTGCACACAGGCCCAGCACCTCCGGGGAGAACCTGCGCCAAAGCAGGGGTGGCTCAGAGCCAGGCATCCTGAGGCGGGGGTGAGGAAGAGAGACTGGGGCAACAGAGGGTGAGCTGGGGACCACCACATATGCCCTAGGGAGGTTGGGAGAAGAGCTCACAGGGAGGGGAGGGTAAGGGAGGGGCTTGGCACTGACCTTTTCTGAATGCCCAGTGCCATCCCAGCCAGGAGCACGTAAGTAATGAAGGCCATCGCTGCCAAGTGCCAGAGAGATGCCATCAGCTTGGCTTCCTCCATCAGAGCTGCCTTACTAGGCATTCGGGTTCACCGACACGTCCCATACTTCCTTCTCTGAATAGCCCAGCATGGCCTGACCTCCACATTCTGCTTCCAAATGCCCTGCCTGGAATGCCTGTCTCCGATCAGCCCTCTCCCACTGTGTAAATGCCACCTGACCCTTCTTCCAGAACCACAAGCCACCTTTCCTGTCCCTGTGCTGGGAAGCTCATCAGTGTTCTGCTGCATCTCAGAAACTGTATCATGGGCCAAGGCCATTGTTCCGCCTATACAGGGACCAAACTGGTTTCTGCCAAGGCCAGAAGCCAGGTTCAGTGGACACCCATGCTGTCCTGAGTCTGGGGTCATGGAGATGACCTCACCGCAATCAGCAATTCTAAGTCTCAGCACTGGCTAGGGCTCTGGCTGCCCAACAATGCAGGGAACTCCAAGTTTAACTTTGGGCAGTATTCATAAAAGCTCAGAGCCAGTGGGAGCCGGGCATTAGCAGCAGTTTTAACTCTGTCTTCTGCCCCGCTTAAAGCACTAGAATTGGCTGGGCGCAGTAGCTCATGCCTGTAATCCCAGCACTTTGGGAGGCCAAGGCAGGCAGCTCACTTGAGCCCAGGAGTTCAAGACCAGCCTGGGCAACATGGCAAAACCCTGTCTCTACTAAAAATACAAAAATTAGCTGGGCCTGGTGGCAGGCGCCTGTAGCCTGCAGTCCCAGCTGCTCAGGAGACTGAGGCAGGAGGATCACCACCTGAGCCTGAGAGGCAGAGGCTGCAGTGAGCCAAGATCACACCACTGTACTCCAGACTGGGTGACAGAGTGAGACCCTGTCTCAAAAGAAGAAGAAAAAAAAAGCACTGACATGACCACCAGCGGGGAGTGTCTGGAGTTCTGGAGTCAGGAAATCAGCTGTACCACCTGTCAACTCTGAGGCCTCAACGATACTGAAGCTCCTCTGAGGCTTGGCTTCAACATGTAAAATGGGGATGCCAGTTCCAGCCTTACACGGTGGCTACGATGGGCACATGGGATAAAGGATGGAAGCCCCTGTGCTGCCCAGCACACCTAGGCTGGCTGCCTGCCCTCAGTCCCACTGGCTGCCCTCACTGTAAGCTCATCTGCGGGCTGGTCCCTGCACACTCACTCACCCTGGGTGTCCACGATGGGCCTGGCCCTGTGCAGCCAACAGGACAGAGAAGAGTCAGCTGTATGTGTGGGCAGCCTGAAAAATGCCATGTGGACAGGCAGTTGTGGGAACCCAGAAGGGAGCCACCACTTGCTCAGGGGGTCAGGAAAGGCTTCTTGGAAGAAGGGATAACAGAGCACGCCTTGGAGGACAAGCAATAACGATGATAAGAGTTAATGTTTCCTACGTCCTTCCTGTGTGCCAGGTGAGGTGCTGAGCAAACATCACCTTGCTGAATCTCTCCAACAGTCCTTTGGGGTAGGGACTACATTAGTCCTGTTTTACTGAAAAGTACAAATAACCAGCCTGAAATCCCATAGCTGGAGTCTGCAAAGCCAGGTCTAAACCCAGAGCTCCAGGCTGGGGAGGGATATAGTCCAAATCAAGAGACAGGAAGGTCTCAAAAGGGTGTCCTGGGGACACTGAAGGCACATTCAGGAAGCTCCTTACTGGTCACCCTGCACTGCCTGCCTGGTGTCTTGCAACTGCCACACATACACAAAGCACCAAGAACAGATGCTGACTCAGTAGCTGAGCTTCTCTTCCCATTCATCCCTCAAGGCACAAGTCCCCCCCGACCCCACCCCACCACGTTCCCCAGCCCAGGTTGGAGACTCACTGGGGATATAGAGGTCAGGGGCGTTGAGGTCTTGCCGGGGGGGCAGAGGAGCATCACGACTGTACTGCACTTCCCAGTTCTGGCAGTGGCAGTGGCAGCAGCGGCCACATCAGGAGGGGAAGAAGAGAAAAGAGGAGAGAAGGGGGTTGAGGTCTGGGGGCCAGACTCGGGCAGAATGAGGAAGGCCCACCAGCTCCCTTGGTAGGAAGCTCACCTGGTGTGTGTAGGGGAAGACCAGCAGCCCTAGCTTCTTGGCCACGTAGGCTGTGTCCACAGCAAAAAAATACTTGAGTTTGCTCACAGACACAAAACGGTGCAGCTGGGAGGGGAGAGAGGAAGCTGTGGGCAAGCCGCACCCCAAGCCTCAGGGTGCCCCTCTGTGTGCTCCATCCCTGAGGGCACTGTGAGGAATCGGGTGGAATCCCATGATGCCCCAGCCCTAGCCAAAAATTCTGCCACCCGTGCCCCGGGGGCAGGCCACACCTCCTTGTGCACCATGTCCTTCCCATGGGATGCGATGGAGCTGCCATAGGCCATAGCCACATTAGCCATTGGGTCCCCAAGCAAGTGGTTGACACTGAAGGCCACGTCTGCTCCTGTGGCTGGGTATCCCCCGGGCTGGCTGGAATAACCACCGCTTGTGTCATCGAAGAGGGGAGGGGGATCCGGGGCTGCCCGGGCCCTGTGCTTGGAGCCTGTGGGTTTGGAGGTATCAGAGTAGATGACAGAAATACCAAGCATGAGCCCAAACCACCGCCCCTTCCCTGGCTGGACAGCCCTGCACGGGTCCTGGAGGCACCGATCAGTGAGGGGACCCCAAGCTGGGTGAGGGGGAGCTAACTGAGAAAAAACTGTGATGAGGGATCCTTTGCGAGAAATCCGTTGCTAAATGTAGGCAAAGAAAGAGCTGAGGCAGCGCCTAGAACTGGTTGCCCACTTGGGGTTTCTGAAGGCCTCTCACTGGAAGTGACCTCTGAACTGAGCCACAGTGAGTAGAAGTTTGCTAGGTGAAAATAACTGGGAGGGCATCCTTCCGTGAACAAAGCTGGGAGAGGCGACAGCTGGCTACCTGGAGGCCCTGGACAGTGATCAGGGACCTCATCAGGTTCACAACAGTCAAAGGAGTTTCTGGAGGAGGAGGCGGACCCCGTTTTTGCCCGACTCCGGCATGGGATTCCCAGGACTGGGCCGAGAGGGCGAAGTCCGGGACGTGTTGGAGTGTTACGAGGGGCAGGAACCCGAGTGACACCCCCGCCCTGGGCAGCGGTCCCAGTCGCTATCTCCCTCGGGGTGAGCGGGCCGCGCCGCCGACTCTCCCCCCGCCGGCCGCGCCGCGCCCCGCCCGCGCCCCACGCACCGTGGGCTCCGTAGCCCGAGTGATAAGCCATGGCCGCGACGCTCGCTCTCCCCGAGGGCCCGCTGCGCCGCCTCGTGGGTACGAATACTAATGAGGCAGCTGCTCCGCGCCCAGGGTACCGACCGAGGCCACCCGGCCGCGCGACACGTCCCCCACCCCACCGGTCTCGGCCACCATGTCCGTGGCGTCATCCCCCGCGCCTGCCATTGGCTCTTCGGCGGCGCCGGCTCGCCCCTCCCCTCTCCCAATTGGCCACTGACGAGCTCTGGCCTGAGCGGATTCGGCAGAAGGCAACATCCGGGTGAGGGACAGGCGGAGCGACTTGCGGTGCCTGGGATTGGATCACGGGCTTGCCAGTTCACGGTGGGAACAGCCAATAGAAGAGTTAAGGAAGAAGGTGGGCGAGAATTATTTGCGCGCCTGCGCGGTGAGGCACTTGACGCACCCTGCCACGACTACACCAGGGAGTCGAGAGGTAACCTGCAGCTGGAGTCAGGAACAAAGCTTCCTTGGTGGGACGTACTCCAGGAGGGAATGGGGCGGTCGAGTTCCAACCAAGCCCTGCCCTTCGGGGCGCCTGTTTCTTCCTCTCTGGGCTTGTTTTCCTCCCCCGTCACCTACACTTCACCCAATCTTGGAACGGAGCCCCGGCAGCCCCGGAGGTGGTGGTGGGAGGCCGGACCTATCAGTGACAGAGCTGCCAAGCAAGCCCCAGGATGCTGACCCCTCCCGCCTCCCACTCCTCTTCTCCGCGCGGGTGCTGTCCGTCGTCCGGTGCTGAAAATGTCCTCCCGCCTCAGCCGCCATCCTGTAGACTCCCGGGGGCCTGCGTATGGGAAGATTTGGGGTCTCGAACCACACGCTCCTAGCGAGCGCGTGGCCGCACGCACACATACACGCATACTGCAAAACTGGGGCCCAGAGGATCCGAAGTCTGAGAGATTGGGTGGTATAGGTGGGGCAGGATCCTGCCCCGGGCCTGTCCCATAGACTCTCCCGTAGTCCAGCAGATTTGGGGGCAGAGGTGTGCTGATTTGCGTCCTGAAGCTGCAGCCTAAACTCCTGAGTCATCGCCGGGCCTGTGGTCTTCTTGAAGTGAGGCCCCTAAGCCTCACTTGTAGTCCCGGGGGTTCCTTTCTCTCCACCCAGGTTCTGATCACTCCCACCCCCGCGGAGACAGTCTTCAGGGGCCTCCCTCTCACAGACCTTCAGCCACCGCTTTCTAGAGAGCATGAGCAGGTTCTCTGCGACCTCTCTAATTAGCTACCAGGTATCCAGTTACACCAGATGACCTTCCTGCTCCCCAAACTCAGCCCACGTGGTCTGATTGCAGTGCCATTGCCCAGAGGTCCCCTCCACCTGGGATGCCCTTCCCCCTCATATCCACTTGTCCATAAGCCTGGTTATCTTTAAGAGTCAGTTCATCTCGTGCCTCTCAGAGGGACAAAGGGGACAGAGACCTGACCCGGTCAGGGGTGGAGGTCATAGGCTGGGTTCTAGGCCCCCTCTGGGTGCACCCAATTTGCCCTGCATGTAAGTTCCATGAGGACAGGCCCTGTTGTCATTCTCCACTTCCACCCTTGTCTTCCCAGTGCCAAGCACAATACTTGCATATGGAAGACACCCAATAAACATCTGTGTCCAAGAAATTCATAATAAATAGATAAAACCCTGGACCAGTCCTTTCCTGTGTCCACATCTCAGTTACCTTTAAGTGGGTAAGGATGTTTAATTGAATGGTCTTTGAGTTGCTCTTTGCCTGAACACACGCACATACAAAAATGAATTAACCCACCAGTATTGCAGCTCATTTTCTGCCCATATTGTCTAGTTTGGGAGCAAAGCCAGACCCAGACACAGATGTGAAGATCTGAGGCCCTGGAGGGCTAGGAGGTAGCACTGGGGCCACGTGTACCTGGGAGGGGGTCATCTAATGCAAGTCAGTTCCCTTGTCACTGCAGGGCACAATGGATGCTTGTGAACTGAATCCAAAAGCTTTCTATGTCTTTTCTTTCTTTCTTTCTTCTTTCTTTCTTTCTTTCCTCCTCCTCCTCCTCTTCCTTCTTCGTCTTCTTCTTCTTCAAGACAGGGTCTTACTCTGTCACACAGGCTGAAGTACAGGGCATGATGGATGCTTGTAAACTGAATCCAAAACCTTTCTATGTCTTTTTTCTTTCTTTCTTTCTTTCTTTCTTTATTTCTTTTTCTCCCTTTCTTTCTGTCTTCTTCTTCTTCTCCTTCTCCTTCTCATTCTTCTTCTCCTTCTAGGCAGGGTCTCACTTTATCACGCAGCTGGAGAACAGTGGTGCAAACACAGCTCACTGCAGCCTCTTACTCCCAGACTCAATTGATCCTCCTGTCTTAGCCTCCCAAGTAGCTGGGAATACAGGTGCACACCACACCATCATGCCCAGCTCATTTTTTAATTTTTTGTATAGGCAGGGTTTCGCCATGTTTCCAAGGCTGCTGGAATTCCTGGTCTCCAGTGATCCTCCCACCTCGGTCTCCCAAAGTGCTGGGATTACAGGCATGAGCCACTCAGTCCAGCTTCTATCCCCATTTTTCAGATGGGAAAACTGAGGTTGAGAGTGGAGCATGCTGGCCCAAGGTCACGCAGCCTAGGGTCCCTTGTGTCCTGGCCCCAGCCTGCCTGTCCTAAGCTGAGCCCAGCACCCCTGCCCAGCCAGTGAGACCCGTCACGCTTTTCTCAGCTGTAACTACCCTCTTCTCCAAGTGAGGCTTCAGGGATGGGATCTGGGTGGGCTTAACTCTGGGCCTACTCCTTAGAGATGGGACCCCGCGAGCGCCCACCCACCTTGGAGATTCTCCTTCCTCGAGGGTTTTACAGCCCGGGAAGCTCAGGCGCCAGAGGGTTAGACCAGCTCAAGGTCGCGAGCGCGAGCGCGGCCGGAGGAGAACCCAGGGGTCCAGCCGCCCAGCGGGGGCTTCTCGGGGACGGGCGGAGCGCCCGCGGTGCCAGGCGCTGCCGGCGGCGCCGCCGGTGCCGCGGGGGCGGGGTCAGCGGAGGGCGGGGCGCCGGGCACCCGGGCCGCCAACGCCGCCGCCGCCGCTGCAGCCACGCTCGGGCTCGAGCTCCGCGCACTCCCTCCGCGGCCGCCGAGCCGAGCGGACGCCCCCGGGGGCCGCGTCGCAGCCCTCCGTGCTCCCCCCTATCATGCCCGGTGCCCGGGCTGGGGCCGCCCAAGCAGCCAGGACACCATGCCCGAGGACGGCGCTGGCGACGGCGGGGAGGTGCCCGCGCTCATCCCGGACGGCGAGCCGCTGCGGGAAGAGGTACCGGCGCTGGGGGGGCCGGAGCCGGGCCTGGTGCGGCGTGAGAGGGACCAGTGCAAAAGGCGACCCCAAGAGAGGGGCTGAGGAGGGAAGTCCCAGAGCCCCTACGGCCAATGACGTCATTGGGGTCACCTGCGCCCTGCCAAGGGTCCAGGGACCCGCGTTGGGGGTAGGGGTGGGGCGGCTGGACAGCAATATGCGGGGCGACTTCCGCCCCCGGCGCCCCCTCATCCAGCCTCGCCCGTCCTGTGACGTCAGTGCCTGGCCCCCACGCGTCCCAGTGCCGCAGCGCAGCGGGGGATGCTGCCCCCACCCCCAGGGCCGCGGGGTCAGGTCCCCAGCCCGGCCCAGCCGCTCACGAGGTGTCCGGGCAGCGCCTGCAATGCAGCAGCAGTCGCAGAGCCTAGAGGGGAGGAGGGGAAGAGGAAGGGAGGCGCCTGGGTACCCCTTCTCCTTGTCCTCGAGGTGAGGATTGAGGGCCCATTCTGCTGGCTGGGACCCCCGACGGCCCCTCCTCAGCCCTAGCCAGGAAGGTCTGCAGGACCTGGGGCCCCGAGTGATGTGTGGGGTGATAGGGTGGTGAGTGGGGCTGTGCGTGCATTTGGGTGAATGTAGCCTGCTTCTGTGTGTGTGTTGTGTGGGTGTGTGAATTGGGTGTGTGTGCCCTGTAGTCAGGTGAGGGGTGAGTGGGTGCCTGGCTCGGGTTGTCACCCAGTGGTCTAGGTGTGAGCATGTGAGTGAGTCCCTTTGTGGGCAGGTCTCTCCCTGTGGAGTCTGAGGAGCCTGGGGGTCAGTTTGCAGTGGGGGGTGGGGAGATGTGCACTGTGGTCAGGTGAAGGTCTGGTATGTCTCTGGGCTTCACTGCACGTGCAACGTGTATGTGCACGTGTGTGTCCTGTGGTGGATGGGTATGTGGTGTGTGCATGTGTGTATGTGTGTGTACCATGCTACGGTTCTGGGAGTCTGTGCCCTGGGGACAGGCGAGGGTCTGGAGTTTCCTGGGTGACAAGCAGTGTGGCCCTCCACGGTGGGTGGGTCTGTGATGAGCATGTGTTGGAGGGGCGTGGACAAGTGTGTGTGCACCTGACAGGCCTTGCAGGTCAGCTGGCGCTGTGCTCCCATGCTGGGTGATGGGGACAGGCTGTATCTGGGCTGGGCTAGGGGGTGGTTCCTCTCCTCTTGGGCCTCTGGAGGCCTGGTAGGTCTGGGGTAGGAGAGGTGGCCCCTTAACCCCCCTTTTGTTGTTCCACTTTTTTCCTCCCCTTTTTACCCTTCCCCTCTCCCCACTTTATCCCTACCTGCTTCTCTCTCCATGGCACCTGAGGGTGAGGTGGCTAGGCTGGCAGCCCTGCCAGGGAGGGTGTGGCAAGCCCTCTGAGCCAGGGAGTGGCCCCTGCTGCCCAGTAGCTGTGTCCCACCCCCTTGCTCAGCACAGACGGGGAGTGGAGGATGGCCCTCCATCTGCTCCCCACCCCAAGACTCGCATCTCCCCTGTTCTTGAGGCTCCCTCTTTCTCGTCAACTCAAAAGCCTCTGCCGAGACTTCTGAGTCCCTATGGAACAAGGGACCAGAGGGAGTCTCAGGGTAATGGTGATCATATTTATTCCCATGGCCAGACCCTGTGCTCACTTCTTCACACATATGATCTTGTTGAATCCTCACAATAGAACCAGTTTACAGATGAGGAAATTGAGGTCCAGAGAGGATGAGGGACCTGCCCAAGTCATACAGTAAGTAGTGGAGCCAGCACTGGCTCCTGGGCAGTGGAACTCCAAAGCCCATGCTGTTTACACCTCAGACCCCTTCCACCCTGGCTTCCCAGAACAACAGGACCAAGAATCAAGGCCCAGAGAGGGCAGAGATATAGCCAAGTCCACACAGCAAATCAGGGCAGAGCCAGGACCAGAACCCACAATAGCCAGTGCAAGGATCCATCCCTCCTGGCTGAGGTGGGCCTGCTGTCTCCTGTGTGCGGTTGGCCGAGTGCTAGCACGGCACAGTGGAGGATGGGTTTGGGGCAGCGAGTCCTGGGTTTGAACCTGCAGCGCCACTGTGAGTGAGCTGGAAATGTGAAGCCTGGAGCAAGCTGCTCATCCCTCTAAGCCTCAGTTTCCTCCTCTGTAAAATGGGGCTCACGGTATCACCTTCCTCAGCCGGGTTAAGCAAAGTGGCAGGCCCCACTGATGGCCCCACCTGACACAGACTTCCCTTTCTCTGCCCACCTGCAGCAGCGGCCCCTGAAACAGTCCCTGGGAAGCTCCCTGTGCCGCGAGTCGCACTGGAAGTGCCTGCTCCTCACGCTGCTCATCCACGCCTGCGGGGCCGTGGTGGCCTGGTGTCGCCTGGCCACAGTGCCGCGGCTGGTCCTGGGGCCCGAGGCCGCCTTGGCCCGGGGAGCCGGGGGCCCGCCACCGACCTACCCGGCCAGCCCCTGCTCCGATGGCTACCTGTACATCCCGCTGGCCTTCGTCTCCCTCCTCTACCTCCTCTACCTGGCTGAGTGCTGGCACTGTCACGTGCGGTCCTGCCAGGCGCCACGCACCGACGCCCACACGGTGCTGGCGCTGATCCGCCGGCTGCAGCAGGCGCCGCCGTGCGTCTGGTGGAAGGCCACCAGCTATCACTACGTGCGGCGCACCCGCCAGATCACGCGCTACCGCAACGGCGACGCCTACACCACCACGCAGGTGTACCATGAGCGCGCTGACAGCCGCACGGCCCGCGGCGAGTTTGACTACTCGGCGCACGGCGTCCGCGACGTCTCCAAGGAGCTGGTGGGGCTGGCGGAGCACGCGGCCACGCGGCTGCGCTTCACCAAGTGCTTCAGCTTCGGCAGCGCGGAGGCCGAGGCCTCGTACCTCACGCAGCGGGCGCGCTTCTTCAGCGCCAACGAGGGCCTGGACGACTATCTGGAGGCGCGCGAGGGCATGCACCTGAAGGACGTGGACTTCCGCGAGTCGCTCATGGTCTTCGCCGACCCCCGCAGCCCGCCCTGGTACGCGCGCGCCTGGGTCTTCTGGCTCGTGTCGGCGGCCACGCTGTCGTGGCCCCTGCGCGTCGTGGCCGCCTATGGCACGGCTCACGTGCACTACCAGGTAGAGAAGCTCTTTGGCGCCAGCTCGCCCCCGCCGGGGGCCGTGCCCAGCGGGCCCCCGCTGTCCCGCGTGGCCACAGTGGACTTCACTGAGCTCGAGTGGCACATCTGCTCCAACCGGCAGCTGGTGCCCAGCTACTCGGAGGCCGTGGTCATGGGCGCAGGCTCAGGCGCCTACCTCAGAGGCTGCCAGCGCTGCCGCCGCTCTGTCAGCAGCAACTCGCTGCCCCCCGCCCGGCCCAGCGGGCCCCGCCTGCCCTTCAGCCGCAGCCGCCTCTCGCTGGGCGCTGGCGGCCGGGCCACGCCAGGGGTCTTCCGCAGCCTGAGCGGGGGGCCGCTGGGGCGCCGTGGAGAGGACACGGAACCCCTGGAGAGCCCGCCCTGCTATGAGGACGCCCTCTACTTCCCGGTGCTCATTGTCCACGGAGACAGCGGCTGCCAGGGGGATGGGCAGGGTGCTCTCTGAGACCCCCACGGCCCCCAGAGTGGCCCCCTCCCCACCATTCCACCATGGGCTTAGATGCCCGAATGATTGTTGTCCAAAACAGGCGGGAAAACAGACCAGCCACACACAAGGGGCAGGGGTGAGGGTGGGGGTGGGGGTCCTTAAACAGACTAAAATGCAGTTACCTGTGGTCATTTTGGAGGAAGTGGAAGCCTAAGAATCGCCCCCAGCATGGCTTCATCCCCCAAGATGGCCGATGATCTGGCCTGAAGGCCTCTCACAAAGGGCAGGAGAAGAAGCTTCCAGAAAGGCTGGGATGGAGGAGGAGTCCTGCGGCCAGCTGTTGCCTGCAGCAGAGGCTGCCTGTGGACACTACCCTACCGGGGCTGAGGCCATGCTGGGAGCCCCCCCAGTGACGCAGAAGCACAAATTGGAGGGTTGGGGCCGTGCCCAGCCAGGTTGGCTTCCCTGGGGCTGAAGAGCTGGCTGTGGTGGCACCATGGCCTTGGCCCTGCTACTCACCTAACATTCCCATCCTCCCCTGATAGGCCCCTCCTCCTTGCCTGCCCTCTCTCCCGCTGCTCAGGGCCAGTCACTCCCCCCACATGCAGCTACCCCTACAACCTGGGGTTCCTTCTCAGGGCCTCACCTGGTCCCCACATCCCCTGGCCTCTGCTCCTGCCTCCCAAAGTCCATGTCTGCCTCCATCAGCCACACACACGCAGGGACGCCCATTCCTTGCCCTCCCGGACTTATCTACTCTTCACTTTCCTGATGATCCATGGGGCCCAGGCCTAGAGGGCATCCGAGGGGCTGGGCCTTGGCCACAGCCTCTTGGATGATGTCCTTGCTCCACCACGCAGGCCCTTGCTTCTCCCATCAACGAGTCTTGGCCCAGGGGACACTGACCCTCCCCCAGGGAGGAGAGAGGAGTTCCTTCCCTTTCAACGAGGGCTTCCACGCCCTCTAAGGGGTGGCGGGGAAGGGAGGAGGCTGAGAAGATGCAGATTAAATAAAGATACGGAATGGAAGGCCTGTGCATTCCTGGGTCATGGGTCTAAGGCCTCCACTACAAGCATTATGGGCCCCCATGGTTCAGGGCACGATGAGGGGTTCTGGGAAGGGACTCAGAATTGGGCTCCAGTGTTCCCAGGAACCAACTAAGCAGAGGAGAGGAAACCTCCCCTGCCTAGCCTGGGGCCTCTGAGACTCAAGTGTGAGGCGCTCTGAGCACCTGGCTCCCCTGACTCCGGTATCTGGGCCTGGGTCACTGCTAAGGCATTGTCAAGGTGGCCCTTGTTCCAGCTCAGTGGGACATTCCACTCTGCTGCTGGGCATGCCGAGGGCTAAGGGAGTGGTGGCCGGTCCCCAAAGTGGGGAGAAAGAGCTATGGTCTGTGACTCGAATTCGGTGCCCCCCAGCGGCTACTGACATTATCAATCTGAGGGAAAGGGCATGAAGCAGGTCAGAAGACACAAAGCTGGAAAGGGCAGCCCCAAACCAGGGCAGGCTGGCATGGAATCCAAAGGCAGAGAAAACGTCAGGGAAAAGGAAGGTCCTGACTCCCTGATGGAGCTCTGAAAGATTCCTGGACGTGGCATTGTCACATGTGCAGCAGTAAAGGGTGTTCACTGTGCAAGGGCAGTGGGCTAAGGGGCAAGCCTGCATGGAATCCAGCCTACAGGCCACTCCCCAAACTCTGGCATGGAGCTACATCCACTTGGAGAAAGGGGACCGTTTTCCTTTTCAAGCAAAGGTGGCATAAGGGCTAGTGGTGGCCCGGGAAGTGTGCTGAGAATGGGTGGATTTCCCTAAGCAAAGACATGGCAAGCAATGTCTTGGACAGCCGATGCTGCCCAGACAAAGGCCTGGTTGTCGGGCATGAGCTGAGGTGTGACAAGGAGAGAGAAGCAAGAAGCCATGGAAGGCTTTGCTGCAGCTTCCATGCCAAACCCTAGAATTTGTCCTTAAACTGGAGCAAACTGGGCAATCTGGAACCATGGAAGGGGGTTGGGCAGGGACGTGATACAGTCAAGGCTGCATTTTAGGATATTTAGCAAAAGTCCAGCTACCTGCTGGCTCTGTCGGGAGGGTGGAGTGAAAGACCAGAGTTCTCCCTGTGCGTTAACCCACAGCCTCTCTTCTTTGGGTGTGAAATCAGTTCCTCGTTCAGAAGCAAATTAGGTGGAAAACCCTGTGGTGCCCAAACATTCAACAAGGCTGCAGGGGGTGGCCAGGCACAGTGGCTCATGCCTGTAATTCCAGCACTTTCGGAGGCCGGGGCAGACAGATCATTTGAGGTCAGGAGTTCGAGATCAGCCTGGCCAACATGGTGAGACCCCCCCCACCCCTGTCTTTACAAAAAATACAAAAATTAGCTGGGTGTGGTGGCGGGCACCTGTGACAGCTACTCAGGAGGCTGAGGCAGGAGAATCGCTTGAACCCGAGAGGCAGAGGATGCAGTGAGCTGAAATTGCGCCACTGCACTCCACCTGAGACTGTCTCAAAAAAAAAAAAAAAAAAAAAAGGCTCCAGCAGGTAGGGAGGCCAGCATGCTGGTTTCAGCTCCTTGCCATGGGAAAGACCCTTTTTCCTCCATTCTGCTCTAACACCGTAGCCAACAACTGCCCACTGGCCACTCACTGTCCATTCTCCTCCCTTCCCCAATAACAGAACCCCAGTTTTGCTGCAGAAGGAAATGTGCCCAGCTAAAGGGCAACATTTCCAGCCTCCCTGGCATATATGGTATGACTGTGTGGCTGAATTCTAGGATATTAGATATAAACAGAAGGTGCTGGAAGGGATCTCCAAGAATGCCCCTTGTATAGAAGCAGTATTGATGAAGGCCATTTTTGTCCTCTCTGCTTCAGCCTGCATTCAGCCTTGGATGCATATGTGATAGCTGGAACGCCAGCAGCCATCTTGGAGCAGGAAGTGACCTTGAAAATTGTAGCCACAGGCTGGGCGCGGTGGCTCACGCCTGTAATCCCAGCACTTTGGGAGGCCAAGGCGGGCAGATCTCGAGGTCAGGAGATCGAGACCATCCTGGCTAACACGGTGAAACCCCGTCTCTACTAAAAATACAAAAAATTAGCCAGGCGAGGTGGCAGGCGCCTGTAGTCCCAGCTACTTGGGAGGCTGAGGCAGGAGAATGGCATGAACCCGGGAGGCGGAGCTTGCAGTGAGCCGAGACTGCGCCACTGCACTCCAGCCTGGGCGACAGAGCAAGACTCCGTCTCAAAAAAAAAAAAAAGAAAAAGAAAATTGTAGCCACATGCTGAAGACAGCAGAGCAACAAGGGAAAAGATCCTGGGCTTCTGATGACACCATGCAAGTTTCCATGTCATCCCTTGGGTCGCCTACCTCCAGACTTCAATGAGAAACAGAAATAAATTGTAAGTCTGCTTAAGCCCATTGCTTTTTTTTTTTTTGTCTCTATTACCAGCAGCTTTTACCAATTATCTACTGCCACATAACAAATTATCCTAACCCTAGTGGTTTAAAAGAGCAATAATTATTATGCTCTCTCCTGGCTTCTGTGGGTCAAGAACTCAGATAGGACACAATGGGGATGGCTTCTATGCTCCACGACATCCAGGGCCTCTGCTGGAAGACTCAAAAGCTGGGGCTTGAATCATCTGAATGCTCATTCACTCACATGTCTGGCAGTTGATGCTGGCTGAGGGCTGAGGGCTGAGAGCCTAACTAGGGCTGTTGGTGGGAACACCCACACAGGTCCTCTCCAAGCGGCTTGACCTTCCTCATAACATGGTGGCTAGGTTCCAAGAACAAGTATACTGAGAGGGTGAAAGCTGTATTGCGCTTTGTGATCTAGCCTCCTAAGTCACATGGCATCACTTCTGCCCCTTTCCATCGGTCAAGGCTACTATGAAGGTCCACTCAGTTTCAAGGGGAGGGAATATAGGATCTCATCTCTCTGTGGAGGCTTGTCAATGTCACATTGTTAGAAAAGCATGCGGGATGGGAGATATATTAGTGGTCATCTTCAAAAATGCAATCAACCGCTGAGCCAAATGCCATTTGCCATTCCTAACTGATTGATACCTGTAAAGTGATCTGCAAAATGAACACCAAGCTCTTTATAGTGCTGGTTTAAGGAAGGAAGGTGGTGGCATGTCAGATATGGGCCTGCTCAGGGCAAAGTGAGCTGCTCAGATCATTTATGGGGACCTTCAGGCCTATGGTAGATTAAATATGGCCACAAATTCTTTGCCACTCCTCTCCTCAAGAGGTGGAATCAGGCCGGGCGCAGTGGCTCACGCCTGTAATCCCAGCACTTTGGGAGGCCAAGGCAGGTGGATCACTTGAGGTCAGGAGTTCAAGACCAGCCTGGCCAGCATGGTGAAACCCCAACTCTACTAAAAATACAAAAATTAGCTGGGCGTGGTGGTGTGCACCTGTAGTCCCAGCTACCTAGGAAGCTGAGACAGGAGAATCACTTGAATCCAGGAGGCAGAGGTTGCAGTGAGCTGAGATCACGCCACTGCACTCCAGGCTGGGCAACAGAGCAAGGCTCCATCTCACAAAAAAAAGAAAAGAAAAGAAAAGAAAAGAAGTGGAATCTGTTCGCCCTTTAAATCTGGGCTGGACTTGTGATTTGCTGTGACCGATTGGATGTGAGGGAAGAGATGTTGGCCCACTTCTGAGGCTAGGCCTCAAGGACTCTCGCAGCTTCCACCTTTGCCCTCTTGCAATCCTGAGACCACCATCTGTAAAGATGTCCAGCCAAGCCTCCTGACAGATTTGAGGCTGCGTGGAGAACTGAGGCCCCCAGCCAAGAGCCAGCATCAGCTCCAGATATGGCATGACAGAGGCCATCTTAGACACTGTAGCCCCACTTGAGCCGCAGATGACAGGAGCCTCAGGAGTGACCCAAGGTGAGACCAGCAGGTGAACTACCAAGCTGATCCCAGCCCAGACTGCTGTCCTATAGAATGAGGGGAAATAAATCCTTGTTTTAATCCACTACATTTTGGAGTGATTTGTTACATGTTACATGATCACTGTCACAAGGCTGTAAACCCACCTGCACCTCATGAGGGAGGGCACTGGGCCTGCACAGCCAGGAAGAGGAGGGATCCAGAAGCCCCAGTGTTTGATGGACAGCTCTCAGCTCACAATCTCCTGATGGGAGATGGGGTGGCCACGTGTTCAGACTCTCTTGGAGTCAACATCAAGCCAAGGTGTTCTCTTCTAAACCGTTCTCAAGAGAAGAATTCATGCCTGAGGAGGGGTGCAAAGCCTGGCTCCCAAACCCCAGCGGCCTCTGCCTCTGCTCTCTCCTGACATGGGCTACCCACAGCATGGCAGGAACAGAACCTGTAATTTCCACCCCTACCATCACCTGCTCCTCTCTGTCTTCCATCTCAGGAAATAGAGCTACCATTCAGCCAGTTGCCTAAGCCAGGCACCGGCACGGCAAGCCTCTTCTTTTTTTTTTTTTTTTTTTGAGATGGAGTCTCGCTCTGTCGCCCAGGCTGGAGTGCAGTGGCCAATCTCAGCTCACTGCAAGCTCCGCCTCCCGGGTTCATGTTCATGCCATTCTCCTGCCTCAGCCTCCCGAATAGCTGGGACTACGGGTGCCCGCCACCATGCCCGGCTAATTTTTTGTATTTTTAGTGAGACAGGGTTTCACTGTGTTAGCCAGGATAGTCTCGATCTCCTGACCTTGTGATCTGCCCGCCTTGGCCTCCCAAAGTGCTGGGATTACAGGCATGAGCCACCGCGCCCAGCCGCCTCTTTTTTTTTTTTTTTTTTTTTTTGAGATGGAGTCTCACTGTCACCCAGACTGGAGTGCAGAGGCGTGATCTCAGCTCACTGCAACCTCCGCCTCCCGGGTTCAAGTGATTCTCCTGCCTCAGCCTCCTGAGTAGCTGAGATTACAGGCACATGTCACCACGCCTGGCTAATTTTTGTATTTTTAGTAGAGATGAGGTTTCACCATGTTGGTCAGGCTGGTCTCAAACTGCTGACCTCGTGATCTGCCCACCTCAGCCCCTCAAAGTGCTGAGATTACAGGCGTGAGCCACCCCGCCCGGCTGTCTCTTCTTTTTTTGAGACCGAGCCTCGCTCTGTTGCCCAGGCTGGAGTGCTGTGGCGTGATCTCCGTTCACTGCAGCAACCTCCGCCTCCAGGGTTCAAGTGATTCTCCAGCCTCAGCCTCCCGAGTAGCTGGGATTACAGGCACCCGCTGCCACGCCCATCTAATTTTTGTATTTTTAGTAGAGATGAGGTTTCTCCATGTCGGCCAGGCTGGTCTTGAACTCCTAACCTCAGGTGATCTGCCTGCCTCAGCCTCCCAAAGTGCTGGGATTACAGGCATGAGCCACCACGCCTGGCCTGTTCTTTCTTTAAAACTTTGTATTATGTAAAATTTCAGCTTGTAATCCCAGCACTTTGGGAGGCTGAGGTGAGAGGATCACTTGAGCTTGGGAGTTTGAAACCAGCCTGGGCAAGATAGTGAGAGCCCATCTCTACCAAAAAGTTAACAATTGGCCAGGTGTGTTGGAGCTCACCTGTAGTTCCAGCTACTCAGAAGGCTGAGGTGGGAGGATCGTTTGAGCTGGGAGGTCAAGAGGTCAAGGCTGCAGTGAGCCGTGATTGTGCCACTGCACTCCAACTTGGGTGACACAGCAAGACTCTAGTCTCAAAAATAAAATAAAATAAAATATCTTTCTTTCTTAAATTTTTTTTTTTTGTTTTTTTTTTTTTAGACAGAGTCTCGCTCTGTCACCCAGGCTGGAGTGCAATGGCGCAGTCTTGGCTCATTGCAACCTCTGCCTCCTGGGTTCAAGTGACTCTCCTGCCTCAGCCTCCCGAGTAGCTAGGATTACAGGTGTGTACGACCACACCTGGCTAATTTTTCTAAAAAATAAAATAAAATTTCAAACATCACAAAAGCAGAAAGATTGGTGCAGTGAGGCCCCTTCTACTCAGCACCCAGTGCTGTGGTGATCATCCACCTGCAACCACTCTGGGCTCCATCCACACTCAGCCCCACTTATTTGGGCTCCAACCGGATTATTTGAAGAAGACCTAGAAGCTGTAGCATTTCGTCAGCTCCCCTCACCCGCCCCACCACGCGTGATATCGACCACCCAAGATTCTACTCAGAACACAACACACCCCACCTCCTCTCCACCCCAAGCCACCTTGCTCCAAGTGCCCAGGATTCCTCCCCCATGACTCCGACAGGCCTCCCACGCCCACTTACTCCTGCAGCCTATGCAGAGACCTCATGTAAATCAAATCACGTCCCCATTGGTTTCTGTCTGAAGTTCTCTCCCACCGACTCTCAGCTCGCTTTGCATTTCCTTTCGGCCACTCACCATAAGTTACAATTATTTTCATTTATTTATGCACGAGTTTCTTTATCTGTTTCTTCTATTAGAATTAAGGCCATGGGGCTGGTCATGGTGGCTCACGCCTGTAATCCTAGCCTTTGGGAGGCCGAGGCGGGCGGATCATGAGGTCAGGAGATCGAGACTATCCTGGCTAACACGGTGATACCCTGTCTCTACTAAAAAAAAAAATACAAAAAATTAGCTGGGGCGTGGTTGCGGGTGTCTGTAGTCCCAGCTACTTAGGAGGCTGAGGCAGGAGAATGGTGTGAACCTGGGAGGCGGAGCTTGCAGTGAGCTGAGATGGCGCCACCGCACTCCAGCCTGGGCGACAGAGCAAGACTCTGTCTCAAAAAAAAAAAAAAAAAAGAATCAAGGCCATGGGAGGCGAATAGTTACAGGGCCAGACCCTTGAGTTGGTTGAATAATTCCAACTCTCCACTACAACCTGAGAAGCCCTGGGCAAGTCACTTATTCTCTCTCTTCTTCAGTCTTCTCATCTGCAGAATGAGAGATGACAATAGAACCTATTTACTTCAGGCCGGGCGCGGTGGCTGACACCTGTAATCCCAGCAGTTTGGGAGGCTGAGGCAGGCGGATCACGAGTTCAGGAGATCGAGACCATCCTGGTCAACATGGTGAAACCCCATCTCTACTAAAAATACAAAAATTATCCAGGTGTGGCGGTGTGTGCCTATAGTCCCAGGTACTTGGGAGGCTGAGGCAGGAGAATTGTTTGAACCTGGGAGGTGGAGACTGCAGTAAGCCAAGATCACGCCACTGCACTCCAGCCTGAGTGACAGAATGAGACTCCATTTCAAAAAAATAGATAGATAGACAGATAGATAGATGATAGATAGATAGATAGATAGATAGGAGATATATAGTTTTTTTAAAATTCATAGACAGGGTTTTGCCATGTTGCCTAGGCTAGTCTCAAACTCCTGGGCTCACAAGATCCTCCTGCCTCAGCCTCTGCAGTAGCTGGTACCAGAGGTGTACACCACCATGCCCAGCTATATATGTTTATATTTTGTAGAGATGGGATCTCCCTATGTTGCCCAGGCTGGTCTCAAACTCCTGATCTCAAGCAATCCTCCCACCTCGGCCTCCCAAAGTGCTGGGATTACAGGTGTGAGCCCCTGTGTGCCCAGTCAAATTTTTTTTTTTTTTTTTTTTGAGGCAGAGTCTCGCTCTGTCACAGAGGCTGGAGTGCAATGGTGAGATCTTGGCTCACTGCAACCTCCACCTCCCAAGTTCAAGAGATTCTCCTGCCTCAGCCTCCTAAGTAACTGGGATTACAGGCATGTGCCACGATGGCCAGCAATTTTTTGTATTTTTAGTACAGACAGAGGTTCACCATGTTGGCCAGGCTGGTCTTGAACTCCTGACCTCAAGTGATCCACCTGCCTTGGCCTCCCAAAGTGCTGGGATGACTGATGTGAGCCACTGCACCCGGCCTATAAATAAATATATATTTTTAAATATTTATTTATTCCCCATCTAATCTTATAGACGGCCTTATCTAAGGCTCTCTTATTTATTTATTTATTTTTGAGACGGAGTCTTGCTCTGTCTCCCGGGCTGCAGTGCAGTGGCATGATCTTGGGTCACTACAACCTCTGCCTCCTGGGTCCAAGCGATTCTCCTGCCTCAGCCTCCCAAGTAGCTGGGACTACAGGCATGTACCACCATGCCTGGCTAATTTTTGTATTTTTAGTAGGGATGGGGTTTCACCATGTTGGCCAGGCTGGTCTCAAACTCCTGACCTCAGGCGATCCACCTGCATCGGCCTCCCAAAATGCTAGGATTACAGGCAGAAGCCACTGCGCTTGGCCAATAAATATTTTCTTAAAAGATACTATGTGACCGTGTTTAAATCAGGGTCTCAAGCATAGGAAGTGCTCAATAAAGATTGCTATCATCATCATTTGCATTATTATAAATTACAAGTGGACGCTCCCTCTTACAACATACGCACACTTCACCAGCAGCCAGCGCGGTGCCTGGCACACATAATGGATGTCTAGTCAATCTGTGTTAAGTGAATGATTCCCGATCTCCTACCAACACTTCCAACTTCCTGGGGTTAGCTGGGTCCTGAGGGCCAAGTGGACCACGGCCCAGACCAGCCAAAGTTTTCATTGCTTGGCCACACTTGCAGTGGAGCTTTTCTGATCTTTGGTTAGTGGGCTTGAGAACTTAGGGCACCCAGGGAAGCACTTGCCACCTACCTAATCCAGCAAACCATGGCATTCTATGTTTCCTCCTTGGATCCAGACCCCAGACCACTAGACCCCTAGAGCTTCCCCGAGGTGGCAGGCCCAGGTGCATTCATTTTTTGTGAGTTTCATCTTCCCTCTTACATCACACCTGCTGCCTTCTGTTCTTCAGAGCCCGTGAGTATGAAGTCACTGCTGAGATGGCCTGGGATGTATCTGGAAAGGGCAAGGAGGATCAGGCATCCAGCCAAAAGTTGGATACACCCTGAGTGAGGATGGGGAAGGTGCACTGCTGCCCTTCTGGGTAAAGGTCAAAGCTCCTGGAAGTCAGATTCAACAGAGACCAAGACAGACAGATTGGCTAAACTGATGACTACATATCAAATGTAGCTGTGCCACATCTGCTCCAAGGAGGCATTTCTGTCCAGAATATCAGCTGAGACTGAAATTGGCTAGTTCTCAGTAACCCATGGTCACAGTCCAAAAGATAGATGTATTTTTCTTTTTTCCTTTTTTTTTTTTGAGACGGAGTCGCGCTCTGTCACCCAGGCTGGAATCCAGTGGCGCAATCTCGGCTCACTGCAGCCTCTGCCTCCTGGGTTCAAGTGATTCTTCTGCCTCAGCCTCCCAAGTAGCTGGGATTACAGGTGTGTGCCACCACGCCCCACTAATTTTTTGTATTTTTGGTAGAGACAGAGTTCCACCGTGTTAGCCAGGATGGTCTCGATCTCCTGACCTCGTGAGCCACCCACCTCGGCCTCCCAAAGTGCTAGGATTACAGGCATGAGCCACTGCGCTTGGCCATAGATGTATTTTTCTTCTCTTTTTAAAAAACATATAAAATAAAACGGACCAAAATACGAATACTTTTTTCAGTAGAATAGTTTCAATTTATGTGTTATAAAAGCACAATACAGGCTGGGCGCAGTGGCTCATGCCTATAATCCTAGCACTTTGGGAGGCCAAGGTAGGCAGATCACTTGAGGTCAGGAGCTCAAGACCAGCCTGGCCAACAGGGCAAAACCTTGTCTGTACAAAAAATACACGCCTGTAGTCCCAGCTACTTGGGAGGCTGAGGTGGGAGGATCGCCTGAGTTTGGGAGGTTGAGGCTGCAGTGAGGCATGATTGTACCACTACACTCCAACCTGGGTGACAGAGTGAGACCCTGTCTCAAAAGAAAAAAGCACAATACATTATAAAAGACAATAACATTGTGCTATAAAAGACTGCAAAAGTGGGCCAGGTGTGGTGACTCACACCTGTAATCCTAGCACTTTGGGAGGCCGAGGTGGGCAGATCACCTGAGGTCAGGGGTCTGAGACCAGTCTAGCCAACATGGTGAAACCCTGTCTCTACTAAAAATACAAAAATTAGTCGGGGGTCGTGGTACGTGCCTGTAATCCCAGCTACTGGGAGGCCGAGGCAGGAGAATTGCTGGAACCCAGGAGGCAGAGGCTGCCGTGAGCCGAGATCGTGCCACTGCACTCCAGCCTCGGCAACAGAGCGAGCCCGTCTCAAAAAGAAAATTAAAAGAAAAGAGAAAAAAAGACTGCAAAAAGTATAGAGACTATTTTAATAAAGATCAAATTCCGGTTGGGCATGGTGGCACAAGGCTATAATCCCAGCATTTGGGGAGGCCAAGGCCAGAGGATTGCTTGAGGCCAGGATTTCCAGACCAGTCCCGGCAGCATACTGAAACCCCTATCTTTAGTTAAATTAAGTTTTAAAAAAATGTTTTTTGAGACAGGATCTCACTCTGTCACCCAGGCTGCAGTTCAGTGCTGTGATCACGGCTCACTGCAGCCTGGACCTCCTGGGCCCAAGTGATCCTCCTTCCTCAGCCTCCTGAGTAGCTGGGACTACAGGCATGCACCACCACATTTTTCATTTGTTTTATTTTAAGAGACAGGGTCTCACTATGTTACCCAGGCTGGTCTCAAATTCCTGCGCTCAAACCATTCTCTTGCCTCAGCCTCCCAAAGTGCTGGGATTATAGGCGTGAGCCACCTCGCCCAGCCTAATTTTAAAAAGATCAAGTTCAAACCTCCATAATTAACTTCTGAGATGAAAACATAATCATGTAGAAACTCAAACAATGTGGACATACATGAAGTCAGGAGTAGGAGTGCCCTCTGTTGCTTTCCAAAGCCAAACTGGGAAACCACGGGTAGGAGTGCTAGGACTCCTCGTCATGCTTAAGGTGGTGGTGCTGGTGGTTTCTGGGACTCTCCCAGCAGTGGGATATAATGGAAACTCAAATCTGACCTTGAACCTGGACCTCGGTTTTGAGCCCCAGATTCGGGTAGCCAGGTGTCTTACCAAGCAGTCCACTTAGATAACTTCCCAACACCTCAAACTCAACATAGCCCAAGCTGACCATACCATCTATCTTCCCAAAGCACCTTTTTCACCTATGTCTCCATCTCCGTGCGTGGCATTACCCAGGAGAGGACCTTTCTTCTCCTTCAATTCAGCCAGTCACTGGGTCCTGTTCAAATCTTCCTGCCGGCCACCCCTCAATGTTGCCGTCTTCTCCTTTTCCAACTCTGCCTCTGCCTAAGGTCTCTTCTTGCCTGGGCAGTGCCCTAAGTGGTCTTATCATAAGTATACTTGCTGTTCTCCTATCTAGTTACTTTAGTATCCCTCATCCCTAGTGGAGTCTCTGAGGCATAGCAGGGTCTCAATTAATATTGAATAAATGAATGCACAGTTTATTATCTTAGTGTGCAGGGGGCTCCAGTGGCCTCTACCTGTAATAGCCCTTGGGTCAGAAGGCAATATGGGAACTCTGAGTGTAAGTTACCCTCTTAGGAACCGGGAAAATAGCCTAGGTGCTCTGTGGGCAAGTCCTGCAGTAAAACACCTGGGAGGGTAAAACACCTGGGAGGGCAGAAAATGAAATCTACACTTTATTATTTGCCTATTAGTGAGAGAAACTGCCACATAAAAGTTGCCCATCACTTTTTATCTAGCTGGTATTAAGACACAAGTGGCTGAGCGCGGTGGCTCACGCCTGTAATCCCAACACTTTGGGAGGCCAAGGCAGGAGGTTCACCTGAGGTCAGGAGTTCAAGACCAGCCTGCCCAACATGGCGAAACCCCCCGTCTCTACTAAAAATACAAAAATTAGCCAGGTATGGTGGCAGGTGCCTGTAATCCCAGCTACTCGGGAGGTTGAGGCAGGAGAATTGCTTGAACCCAGGAGGTGGAGGTTGCAGTGTGCTGAGATCAGAGGTGGAGTTTGCAGTGAGCCAAGATCACGCCATTACACTCCCGCCTGGGCGATAAGAGTGAAAATCCATCTCAAAAAAAAGCCAAAACACAAATACCTCTTTTCTGTACAAATACTTTTTTATTTAATTAATTAATTTTTTAGACACGAAGTCTTGCTGTATTGCTTAGGCTGGCCTCAAACTCCTGGATCAAGCGATCCTCCTGTCTCAGCTTCCTAAAGTTCTGAGATCACAAGTGTGCGCCACTGTGCCTGGCCAACAAGTATTTCTTTTCTTTTCTTTTCTTTTTTTTTTTTTGAGAGAGAGTCTCACTCTGTCGCCCAGGCTGGAGTGCAGTGGCGCAATCTTGTCTCACTGCAACTTCGCCTCCCGGGTTCAAGAAATTCTCTCGCCTCAGCCTCCCAAGCAGCTGGGACTACAGGCGCGTGCCACCGTGCCTGGATAATTTTTTGTATTTTTAGTAGAGACGGTGTTTCACCGTGTTAGCCAGGATGGTCTCGATCTCTTGACCTCGTGTTCCGCCTGCCTCAGCCTCCCAAAGTGCTGGGATTATAGGCGTGAGCCACCGCGCCAGGCCGCCAACAAGTATTTCTTATGTTGTTTGGACCTAACTTTTTTTTTTTTTTTTTTTTTTTAAAGCAGGGTCTCTCTCTCTCTCTCTCTGTTACCCAGGCTGGAATGCAGAGGCATGATCTCGACTCACTACAACCTCCACTTCCTGGGCTCATGTGATCCTCCCACCTCAGCCTCCTGAGTAGTTAGAACCACAGATACATGCCACCACACTCCGCTAGTATTTTTGTATTTTTTTGTTTGTTTGTTTTTAGAGACAGGACTTTGCCATGTTGCCTGGACTGGTCTCGAACTTCTGAGCTCAAGTGATCTGCCCGTCTCGGCCTCCCAAATTGCAGGCGTGAGCCACCGCATTATGAAATGGAACTGTGGAGTAATTCTTTCATGACATTCATAGGCCAAAAAATACCTAACAGCAGTTCGATAGTGTCATGAAAAAATTACTATGTTGTTGGACCTATTTATGAAATGAAATTGTTAGGTATTTTTTGGCCAATGGTGTCAGGAAAAAATTACTGAGACACCCAAGACAAGTGAAGGAGAGTGTTCGAAGCCTCTACCTCAGGGATGTGGTGGGCTTCAGACGTCAGTTTCTGCTGATTCAGCTCTCCCCGTGATCAGTTACTGGACTCTGTCTTCAGGGATCCCCAGAGCCAGCTAAAGCAGATGGTGTCTTTGATAGCAGCTTCCTGCACCATCCTGAAGATACTCATAGGCTTCAAGCAGGAAACCTTAGTTTTCCTCATATAGAATCCTTCCTCCTCTATAGTATCTCTGCTTTTCAAATGAGGAGGCAAACATAGAGCAATAAAGGAATGTCCCTGAGGTCCCCCAGCCATTAAGCAGTGGAGCTGGCATGCAAACAAGGCTGATGCAGAGTGCTAGCTCTTACCACTGTGCTAGTTGGCCTCCCAGGAAAATCACTGGACTCACTGAAACCAGGCTAACACATGGGCCGACAGATGCCCCAAGGCCGCACCTCGCCTGGGCACACGGTCCAGATCCCACGATCCCAGCAAATGCTTTATTTACCAGCATCACCTGCCAAAGCCACAGACGACAAACTCTCCTTGGGGGAGGAAGGCTTCAATCTCTCTGGTCAATCTCAGTGCCGTCAGCCTCTCTGAGAGTCTGCGTCTTGCAGCCTCACCCTTAAAAGTGAGTTTCCCAGGGTGTGGGCATTTTCTTTTCTTTTCTTTTTTTAAACAGAGTTTCACTCGTCACCCAGGCTGGAGTGCAGCTCACTGCAACATCCACCTTCTGGGTTCAAGCGATTCTCCTGCCTCAGCCTCCTGAGTAGCTGGGATTACAGGTACCCTCACCATGCCTGGCTAATTTTTGTATTTTTAGTAGAGACATGGTTTCGCCATGTTGGCCAGGCTGGCCTCGAACTCCTGACCTTAAGTCATCCCCACGCCTCAGCCTCCCGAAGTGCTGGGATTACAGGCGTGAGTCACTGCGTCTGGCCAGGTGTTGGCATTTTCTGATTAGAGACTTGGCTATCACATATGGACTGGCTTTGCTGTAGGGGGTAAAGATCACAGGATCTGCCTGGGTTCAAACCCCCACTTACTAGTTGGTCAACTAGGGCAGATGGCTTAATGCAGTTAGGCAAGTGCCTTCAGCTTCCTACTCTGTAAATTGTGGTAAGAACGGCACTTACTTCTTGGAGGTTGTTATGAATCTTACATGGATTAAGCCAAGTAAAGCCCTTAAAAAAGGACCGGGCATGTAAGAAGTGCTTCAAGGCTGGGCATGGTGGCTCATGCCTGTAATCCCATCACTTCGGGAGGCTGAGGTGGGTGGATCACCTGAGGCGAAGAGTTCAAAACCAGCCTGACCAACATAGTGAAACCCTGTCTGTATTAAAAATACAAAAATTAGCCGGGCGTGGTTGTGGGTGCCTGTAATCCCAGCTACTTGGGAGGCTGCGGCAGGAGAATCGCTTGAACCTGGGAGGCGGAGGTTGCAGTGAGCCGAGATGGCGCTATTGCACTCCAGCCTGAGCAACAAGAGAGAAACTCCGTCTCGAAAAAACAAAAACAAAAAAAACAAAAACAAAAACAAAACAGAAGTGCTTCAAGCATTCACTATTATTATCGTCATTATTTAGCACTAAACCCTATTTACATTTGTAATGGCTAGTGCACGAGCATTGGAACCTGGTCTGGAAAGTATCCCTCTCCCCAGGCCTGATTTGCCCGGAGGTGGGTAAGGGCAAGGTTGGCAGCTAAGGCAGGAAGCAAAGGGCCCAACTGGAGCTCAGTGGTGTCAGCTCCCTTCCTCCTCAAGGGTTGCTCCCTGTCTGTCCCACTAATGTTTGAAAAATATTTTACTGGGCTCCTAGCCCTGAACTTCAGCGTCTCCTGCCCTCCAGGCTGTTATTTTCAGAGGTAGAGATGAGAGCTGAGATAGGGTCTCCCTTGAGACACTGTCCCTAAAAACTACGACCTTCAGCTCCTAATTGAGGGCTTCCCCGCCCAAACCCACCCCTTCGCAACACACCCCCCAGGGAAGGTGTCTAGCCTTTGGAGCACTAGGTGGGGGCGGGGGAAACCTGGTCCTAGGAATTCTAGGCCGCCAGATGAGAGGCGATGCTTTCGCCCTCCAGGCGAAAGGATTTGTCGGGGAGAGACAGCAAGAGTTCGACCAGCCAGCCACTTTAGAGATTGTCAGGGGCGCTCAGCTCATAGGGTGGCTCGAGGGCCAGTGCGAAGCTCCCTTAGGGACGAATTTCCACATACGACGAAAGGCATCTGCGAAAGGATGGGCTGTCCCGTGGGGGAAGTCGGCAGATATTTAAGTAACACTAACATTTAACGAATTAAGCAGCTATTTCTATTTACTGAGCAATTAGTACGCTTTGAGAGAGAGGCCCTACCGAGACCTCGCGGTGGCTGTAAGTCCGCGGGGCCGAGGCCAGGTGGCGCCAAAAGCCCATCGACGCCATCTGCCCGGCTGTCCGGGCCCAGTCTCCGGGCTCGCCCAGAGAACCCGAAATCTGGACAAACGGAAACCGTAGGTGGAGGAAGAAGAGGGCTCCAGGGCTAGGTTCAAGGGCATCGTGGTGAGAGATGAGGGGTTCGGAGGACTGGTGGATCTGGGCATATCGCGAAGGTGGTAAGGGACCCAGGGGTGGAGTGGGCGGTGCTTGCGCCAAGAGGGTGAGCCTGAGTGTGGGCGGGGCGTGCGATAACAGGCTCGCTCGGTAGCGCTCTTCGCAGAGAGGTATTTGTGCGCTACGCCGCAGCCTGGGCGCTCTGGGTGGGCGGGACTCCAGGGCCCCCAGGGGCGTGGCTTGCATCTTTCGTGGGCGGCCCCGGGGGCGGGGCTCCGTGTAGGTGAACCGCTACCTCCGCTCGACGTGTGAGGTGTGACAGTCCTGCGAGGGCGCAGTTCTTCCACTTTTGTGAGCTTGAGAGGGGGCGGAGCTTGTAGCTGGGGACGGAGCCTGAAGAGGAGGTTGAGGGGAACTTCACACGTTTCCCTGGACGGCGGAGTTTACATCGTCCCCCGACAGAGTTAAGACTTCTGAGGGATTCCCTGCTGTGTCCAGGGCTCTGTGAGGCGAAGCTTGCAGTTGTGTTGGGCGGGGCCTGTAGCGCCGCGTGAAGAGAATGTGTAAACTCGGGGCGAAGTTCATACCTCCTAGAAGCCGAGACTAATAGTTCCGCCAATCTGCGCGCGCCGAGCGGAGGAGGTGGGGCTTGTAGGTTGTGGGCGGGGACTGGGCGGGGCCAAGAGGGCAGGGGGCGGGCACAAGCGCTGCTGGAATCTTTTGAGTTGGCAGGGGCGGGGCTTGTGGCTTTGTGGGCGGGGCCTCTGGAGAGCTCCCGGGGGCTCTCTTCTGTTCTGCAGCGAGTAGCCGTGGCTCGTAGCTCCCGGGTCCGGGCTGATACCGCCGGAGTATGCAGTTCGCCGCCGCGCCCGAATGAGGCGGGGCCTGCGAGTAAGTGGGCTGAGCCCGGGCTGGGCGCAGGCCGGGGCTCTGCCCTAGGAGGCCGTCTGTTTAGGCCCGCACGCAGCTCCGCATCTGGTGCTCATTACCAGATGACAAAGAGCCGGCTCTGGGCCCCCTTCCCCACTCCCATCCCCCGCCTCCGACTGCAGTGTATTTAACTGTTTCCTGCCCTCGAGGCGCTCTAGATCCCTACCCGAGGTCACGGAGGGGACTCCAGACCATCCCGTCTCTGCAGGCCTTGTCGCTCCCCAGGCTTCCTCACCCCCTTCCCAGACTCAGCCGTCTGGGCCGCCTCGCAACCCTCAATGGCATCCAGCAAACCTGCCCGACGGCGTCTCCGAGGTTAAAGCTGTGCAGGATCTGGCGGGGACGTCTGGTTTGAGTTAGGGGAACGTGAGAGCGGGGACCGGGGGCGGTGCGTAGCGTTCCCTCCGCCCCCTCCGCGACCCCCTGGTTCATCCCCAGCTCCGGCCCCTCCTTTCCTGGTTCCCTGGGGCCCAGCTCAGCCTTCCAGCTCAGGTCCAGGCCCGAAGGGGGCGCTGGGCCACTCCTCCTCGCCTGCCCGGGTGGTCGTGGCGGCTCTGCCCCGTCCTAATTAGAGGCCCCCAAGAGGCTGTAACTGAAAAATTACAGAGGCGGTGGGAACTGGCGCCTCCCCTCCCCAGGTCTCACCCCCGCCCCCCAAGGCAGTGAGCCCGAAATGAGGGAGGTCACTCCCACCAGGCTGTGATCTTTGACCAGGCCCTCCAGTTCCTGGGACACCTCAGTCCTGAGCAGCCGGAGCCCTCGCTCAAGCTCGGGTCTGCTGAGCTCTGTCTGTCCCCCACCACCCCCAGCCAACATGGACAAGAGCAAAGTGCGGCCCTGGCAAAAGGAGGCCTTGCTCCTGTGGCTATCCAAGCAGTTAGCATGGGATCTCTCCCAGGTTCCCGGCCTTTCCCATCCCAGCCTCCTCCCCGGAGCAAGCGGAGGAATGCCTCCAAGAGCACCCACAAACCAGGGGTTGGCAGTCCCCTTGAGTTACCCTGAGCCCCAGCCCCCAACTTCCGCGAAACTTACAGGGATGGGAAGGGAAGTGTCTGAAGAAAGGAGCAACTCACCCACTAGACCCCTCCTTCACTCCTCTGAATCACCAGCCCCAGAGCCTACTTTGACCCCTAAACCCCAGTCCGGTTCAGCAGATGCCCTAATTCCACAACCGTCCCCCAGATTCAGCCCCACCTTCTTGGAGCTTTGGTAAAATAAGGAATAAATATGAAATTCTCCCCATGCCAAACCTCCCACTGCTGGGCTCAACTGTGTGACCTTGGGCAAGGCTCTGCCCTCTCTGGGCTCCTGCTTCCCTGAGAATCTCTGAGGCATACCCTCCCTTAAAGGGATCTTACCTTATCTCTTTGAGGACTCAGACAAACTGAAGGAAGATCCCTCCTTTTTGCTGAGTCCTCCCAGAACCTCCCTTAAGCACCAGTGGGGGTCAGAAGCCTTGGGTAAGGTTGACACCCCATTTATTGGAGAAGACCCCAGCACCTGCCCCCTGAGGTCTTAAGGGCTTTGGTGTATCCTTGGTCACGAGCGCTGGGCCAGGAAGCAGAGTTCCTGAGAGCCAAGTCTAGTGGTTGAGAGAGGACCCTGGCTGGGCCTGGGGAGCAGGAAGCCATCTGTCCAGCTGGGCAGCCCCCATGGGTCCCTGGTGCAGCCCCGGCCATGTGTCCAGCGCCCCATACTCCATGAGGGGGGTCTGCACCCCATCACACGCTGGTTCTGCAGGTCTGCACCCCTGTGAGGCTGCCCCTGGGGGGCATGGGTTCTGTTGGGCTCTTGCTCCCAGCATGGATGACCCAGCGATAGCAGTCAGTGATGCGCTTGTTGGGTGCATGGGGGCCACAGCGGGTGCAGTACACGATGCCCAGTGCAAGCAGGACCACCAAAAAGACACACGTTGGCACCAGGAGCGCCACCAGCAGCCACCGGTCATCCCTCTGGCTGTGCTCGGCAAGACCAGCCTCCCCCAGGGCTGTTGGGGCTGCTGTGGGAGCTGGTGAGGGCAGCCACAGGGCCAACTTGGGACTGGGGCCATCTTCCCTTGGGATTTGGGGGGCTTTGGAATGGGGATGTGTAGGGCTGATGGGTGAGGTCTGGTTAGTGGGGCTCTGAGAGGGCAGGAGGGTGGGGAGGGCTGCGGGCTGGGTGGCAGCAGGCACAGAGATTTGATGGGCAGGAGACACAGGGGACCTGGAAGTGGTGGTCAGAGAGGGCTGGGCAGTTGGGATAATGGGAAGCTGGGTGGCCTGGGTTCTGAGGACAAGGGCATCTGGGGCTTGAGGGGGTAGCTGGGCACCGAGGGTGGTGACCAGAGGGGCATGGCTAGGTGGGATTCCAGGCAAACGAGTGGTGGTCTGGGTGCCAGCGACCCGGGTGTCTGGAAACATGGGGGACTGGTGGGCAGGGAAGAGCTCCGGATATTTGGTTGAGATCATGGGGGGCTGGTGGGCAGGGGGCTGTGCTGGATGAGAGACAGAGAGAATACCAGGTTGGTAGGCAGAAGGCAGATCTGGATAGTTGGCTGCGATCACGGGGATCTGGTGGTCACGGGACAAAGCTGGGTGTGTGGCAGGGATCACAGGAGGCTGGTGGGCAGAAGGCAGTGTGGGGCGCGTGGCAGAGACCACCACAGGCTGGGTGACGGAGAGCACTGAGGAGTGGTAGGGGACCCTGGGGGCACTGAGCGGGGGTGGCCAGGTGGGCTCCGGGTAGGGTATCTGTGGCTCTCTGTCCTCTGGGAAGCTCGGTCTATAGGCCAGGGCAAAGTCAGGCGGCTGCGTAGGCTCCATCCACAGGATCCCAGGCATCTCCGTCCAGCCACCATTGAAGGCCTTCCAGGCCTCGTCTTCATCTTCCTCATCCTCCCCGTCATCCAGCAACTCATCTCCGAGGTCCTGGGAAGCCTGGGCACCCATGGCCCCTGCAGGGCTGCAGCTGATGCCATCAGCCTCCAGCTCATGTCCCTCGCTACAATAACACTCGAAGCCACCAACGTAGTTGACACACATCTGCTGGCACACACCGGCAATCTGGCACTCATCTGTGTCCACACAGCGGTGTGGATCATCCTCCGCTGGCCGGAAACCCAGGCGACAGTGGCAGCTGTAGCCTTGTGGCCCACCGGGCTCACACTGCTGCTCGCACGGAGCCTGGGCACAGGGGTCCTCGCAACTGCGCCCGTCTGCTGCCAGCCGGAAGCCCTCAGTGCAGCGGCATGACACGTGACCATCCACCTCCTCCACACATTCGTGTTCGCAGCCCCCGTTGTCAGGGCTGCAGCCAGTCCCCAGGCACAGGGGCCCAGCCCGTGACCAGCCCACACCTCCCTCAGGCTGCTTCACGCAGAGCAGAGAGGCTCCCCTGCCAGCCTGGCACTGCACAGCGGCCACGGAGCCGAAGGGCAGCCACTCAAACTCTGTGGAGACCAGGTGGAAGGGCGTGGTATACACGGCTGGGCCGGCCTGGCCCGCCTCATCTTGCAGCGCCGGGCAGGCGCCCTCGAAGCCAAACTGGCACAGGTAGCCGTCGACAGCCAGCGTGCACGAGCCCTCCAGCCAGCGGTGCTCGCCACTTGCCTCCAGGGCCACACAGCGCTGGGCCGGGCAGGGGCCTCCAGAGGCTGGCTGGGCCCAGTTGGTGAAAGCCGTGTCCTGGTCCCCTGTGGTCCACGTGAAGCCGCGCAGTGGGCGCTGCAGCTGGCATTGCCGGGCCTGCCGCTGCAGCCCGATCCACAGCAGCCGGCTGGCTGGGCCCGCACCCACCAGGCTGTCCACACGCTGGGCCTCCTCGGGGGTCCGAGGAGTGGCCAGGTCGCCCCCCAGCTCGCGGCAGGCTCGCCAGGCCTCCAGGAAGGTGCGGCGCCGTGGGAAGAGAGCGTAGCAGCTGCTGGGGCCGCAGGCGGCACGGGGCTCAGCAGCCCAGGGGTTCTGGCCCAGTGTGGGCCCTGCGGCCGCCCAGGCCAGCAACAGGCGCAGCAGCATCGCGATGCCCCCGGACTGGTCCGGCCCCGGGCCGGCGGCAGCTCTTGACAGGGGGAGGGCCTGGGGCCTCCTGCGGGCGGGCCGGGGGCGGGCCTGGGGCCGGGCTCAGGCCTTGTAAGGAGTGGGCTGGGGCGGCTGCCAGCTCCCTGCTCCCTCTCCCCCGGGGGCCGCTAGAGCAGGAAGCAGTGGGGTGGGGGGCTCTAAGGTTGGGGGTGGAGGAGGGGAGAAGGCGCAGTTGACGGCTGCCCCAGGCCCCATGGGGCTGAGAGTCAGGGGGTGGGAAAAGCCTGCCTGCCGAGCTCTGTGACCCTTAAGTTGGGGCTCCGGGCTGTGGGGTGAGGTCGCTTCCGAGAGACTCAGAGACCCAAATCTGGACACAGCAGCCCCATCACACCCGGGAGCAGTCTCAGCCCAGCTGCTCACCATGCACGGGAACACCCTCATGCCCACTCCTTTCTTGCCCCACAGACGCGCGCATGCGCCTCCCCCACCCCCAGCCCCATGCAAGAGTGCACTCTCTGCCAAGCTGTTTGTCCCTTCACCTCACCGTGGACCTATGCTGGCTCGCAGATGACTCCCTTGCCACACGTACACACATTCTGACATGCTGAGACCCTAGGTGCACATACAAAAATGGTGTGGCATTCTACATGGCCTGACATATGAAGACCTCCGATTCGGCCTGAATGGAAACAGCTTGGTCACCCAGGCACAGGCATCCTCAGCCTCTCATTTATTTACTGAGCCCCTGCGTCAGCCTCTCCCCCCAACACTCAAGCTTTCTGGTTCCAGCTGGGCCAGCGTGTGGGGGTGTTGGGGGAGTGAGGGGGCCAGGGGCTGCCCTCCCCTCACCCCAGCTCAGCCTGGGGCCCTGGGAACCTGGGCTTAGAGGGGGAGGAGGCAGCCCCTAAACAGGAAATGCCTCTCTGGGCTCCTGCGTCAGGAAGGCAGGGTGCGTGGTTTAGGGGGCTGGGTGGGGGCTGGGCTGCATGCAGGATGTGGAAGGCTGTGAGGGGACCCATGCAAGGCCATGTATGGGCATGGGGCACACAGTGACATATATGTGTATATGTGACACAGGCATCACGTGTGTGGAGCCCTCCCTGCCCCCGGGGCCGGCTGTTTCGGCCTGGCCAGGGTCCTCTTCCCGCCCTTCCTGGAGGCCTCTGGAGGCATGTGCACTGAGCCCATCACCCAGGATGGCCTCTGGGGAGCTGGCTGGCGGATTAACCCATGCACACCCGCTGCACTCTTAGCAGAAGTTAGAAACAGTGTGGGGAGGTGGGGGAGAGGTTCCGCCCTTCAGTAAACTGCCCTGATGCAGCTTCCCCCTCTGCCACAGATGGATCGACTTTGTGACTGCAGGGGAGTCACTGGCCCTCTCTGGGTCTCCTTTTTTCTCAGTTGCAACATGAGGGCAATGAGTCCAGGATCTTTAGCTCAGCAGGGCTGAGATATTGCGTCACAGCGCTCAGTGTTTGCAAATGTGCTTTGTCAGCTGTGGAGCCTGAAGCAAATGTTCCTGTCTTCTGAGCATATGTGGTGGGTGGAGACCAGGGTGCGTTTTTGCAAACCACCTTACAGTGCCTAGGCTGGCCCTGCAGACCCAGCCAGCCCCTCGAGAACCAGGGCTTAGGAAGTTCTTGCCATATGCCTGGAAGTTCCTTCTTACAAGGTCTATACATGTGAAGCACACAGAATGACTCCCCTTCTCAGGAGACAAAAGTCAAGATGGAGGAGTTCATCCTTCTGTTGGCTCAGGCCCCAAACCTTGAGATCATGCTTGACTCCTCTCTTTCTCCCACAGCCCACATCCAGTCTCTCAGCAAATCCTGTTGGCTTCACTTTCAAAAGAGATCCAGAATCTGACCACTCCTGGACACCTTCTTTGCCACCCACCCCCGGCCCAGGTGGCTAGCAACGCCAATCTAGATTTCCCCAACAGCCTCTCCCGTGGTGTCTCTCTTGCCCTCTCCATCCTGCCAGAGGGATCCTTTCAAAATCCAAGTCAGATCTGATCACTTCTCCATTCAGAACCCTCTGAGCCCCCCATCTCGCTTAGAGGAAGGGCCACAGTCCTTGCCATGGCCTCCAGGTCTATGTCATCTGCCTCCAAACTCTGGCCTCATTGCTGTTCCTTAAATGCTCCAGACACTCTGCCTCACAGCCTTGGTCTTGGCTGTTCCTGCTGCCTGGAATGCTCTTCCTCCAATATAAAAATGCTCTGCTTCTTTACCTTCTCCAGGGCTCAGCTCAAGTACCAGAGTCCTTGACCATCTCACCCCACCCCACACCGCCCCCTGGGGCTCCTTGACCACTGGATCTTCCTGCATTTTCTCGCTCTGCACTTATCACTATCTGACATTAAATATATTTACTTGTGAAATTAGTTGGACGTGGTGGTGCACCTGTAATCCCAGCTACTCGGGAGGCTGAGGCAGGAGAATCATTTGAACCTGGGAGGTGGAGGTTGCAGTGAGCCAAGATTGCGCCACTGCACACTCCAGCCTGGGCGACAGAGCAAGACTGTGGAAAAGAAAAGAGGAGAGGAGAGGAGGGGAGGGGAGGGGAGAGGCGAGTGGGAGAGAAAAAGAAAAGAAGGAAAGATGTTGGGAACAAGCCCCCCAAAATTTGGCCATAAACTGGCCCCAAAACTGGCCATAAACAAAATCTCTGCAGCACTGTGACATGTTCATGATGGCCATAACGCCCACACTGGAAGGCTGTGGGTTTACCAGAATGAGAGCAAGGAACACCTGGCCCCGCCCAGGGCGGAAAACCGCTTAAAGGCATTCTTAAGCCACAAACAACAGCATGAGTGATCTGTGCCTTAAGGACATGCTCCTGCTGCAGTTAACTAGCCCAACCTATTCCTTTAATTCAGCCCATCCCTTCGTTTCCCATAAGGGATACTTTTAGTTAATTTAATATCTATAGAAACAATGCTAATGACTGGCTTGCTGTTAATAAATACGTGGGTAAATCTCTGTTCGGGGCTCTCAGCTCTGAAGGCTGTGAGACCCCTGGTTTCTCACTTCACACCTCTATATTTCTGTGTGTGTGTCTTTAATTCCTCTAGCACCGCTGGGTTAGGGTCTCCCCGACCAAGCTGGTCTCAGCAGAAAGAGAGAACGAACGAAAGAAAGAAAGAGAAAAGACTTACATGTTAGACCTAAAACCATAAAAACCCTAGAAGAAAACCTAGGCAATACCATTCAGGACATAGGCATGGGCAAGGACTTCATGTCTAAAACACCAAAAGCAATGGCAACAAAAGCCAAAATTGACAAATGGGATCTAATTAAACTAAAGAGCTTCTGTACAGCAAAAGAAACCACCATCAAAGTGAACAGGCAACCTACAGAATGGGAGAAAGTTTTTGCAACCTACTCATCTGACAAAGGGCTAATATCCAGAATCTACAATGAACTCAAACAAATTTACAAGAAAAAGCAAACAACCCTATCAAAAAGTGGGCGAAGGATATGAACAGACAATTCTCAAAAGAAGACAATTATGCAGCCAAAAAACACATGAAAAAATGCTCATCATCACTGGCCATCAGAGAAATGTAAATCAAAACCACAATGAGATACCATCTCACACCAGTTAGAATGGCGATCATTAAAAAGTCAGGAAACAACAGGTGCTGGAGAGGATGTGGAGAAGTAAGAACACTTTTACACTGTTGGTGGGACTGTAAACTAGTTCAACCATTGTGGAAGTCAGTGTGGTGATTCCTCAGGGATCTAGAACTAGAAATACCATTTGGCCCAGCCATCCCATTACTGGATATATACCCAAAGGATTATAAATCATGCTGCTATAAAGACACATGCACACGTATGTTTATTGCAGCACTATTCACAATAGCAAAGGCTTGGAACCAACCCAAATGTCCAACAATGATAGACTGTATTAAGAAAATGTGGCACATATACACCATGGAATACTACGCAGCCATAAAAAATGATGAGTTCATGTCCTTTGTAGGGACATAGATGAAGCTGGAAGCCATCATTCTCAGCAAACTATCGCAAGGACAAAAAAACCAAACACCGCATGTTCTCACTCATAGGTGAGAATTGAACAATGAGAACACGTGGACACAGGAAGGGGAACATCACACACCGGTGACTGTTGTAGGGTGGGGGATGGGGGAGGGATAGCATCAGGAGATATACCTAATGCTAAATGACAAGTTAATGGGTGCAGCACACCAACATGGCAAATGTATACATATGTAACAAACCTGCACGTTGTGCACGTGTATCTTAAAACTTAAAGTATAATAATAATAAAAAAAATTTAAAAAAGGAAAGAGAGAAAGAGAGAAGGAAGGAAAGAAGGAAGGAAGGAAGGAAAGGAGAAGAAGGAAGGGGAAGGAAGAAGGAAAGGAGAGGAAGGGAGGGGTGGGGATAGGAGGGAAAGGAAGGGAAAGGAAGAAGGGAGGGAGGAAGGAAGGAAAGAGAGAGAGGAAGGAAGGAAGGAAGAAAGAAAAAGAAATTTACTTGTGGATTTGCTTATTGCTTATGGCCCAAATCTCCCCTAGCCAGTGTTTCTCAACCTTGGAGTTACTGGTATTCAGGCCTGGGTAATTACTTGTTGTAGGGACTGCGTGGTGCATTGCAAGGTGTTTAGCAGTGTTCCTGGCTCCTATGTAGATGCCAGTGGCATCCCTCCAGTTGGACCATCCAAAATGTCTCCAGACATTGCCAAATGTCATGTTCCCTGGAAGCAGCATCACTCCCAGGGGAGAACTTCTGCCCTTGGAGACTGTGAGCTCCATGAGAGCAGGGTTGTTATTTGGTTCCCTGCTCTATCCCCAAGCCTAGAAAGCTCCTGACTCATTCACAATGCCTCGTGAATGAGCTTCAAAGAAGTGATGAACCTGGCTCAGGGAGATGCAGTGGGGAGCTGGGATTCTTCCTGCAGCCAAAGCTCACGTGTCCCCAACACTCACTGGCCTTCCACATGAAGTCAGACCACCTCTGGCAATCGGCAGGCCTTTTTGCAGATGGGGAAACTGAGGTACAAGGAGTTTCAAAGAGTGTCGGTGGCAGGAATGGGACTAGAGCCAAGGTCTCCTTATTCTTATTCCAGTTCTCTTTTTGCTGTAGCACCCTCAGGCATCATTTGAGCAAAGTTCTGAGAGTTAGGCCTCAAGTCAAAAACCAAAGACGGGGCAGGGCACAGTGGCTCACGCCTGTAATCCCAGCACTTTGGGAGGCCAAGGTGGGCCCATCACATGAGGCCCGGAGTTCGAGACCAGCCTGGCCAATATGGTGGAACCTCGTCTCTATTAAAAATACAAAAATTAGCCCGGCGTGTTGGTGGGTACCTGTGGTCCCAGCTACTCGGGAGACTGAAGCACAAGAATCGCTTGAACCTGGAGGCGGAGGCTGCAGTGAGCCGAGATCACCCCCTGCAGTCCAGCCTGGGTAACAGAGACTCCATCTCCAAAAAACAAAAACAAGATGGGAGGAAGGCATACCAGGAAGAAGGCACAGCCTGGGCAAGACTACTGAGGTGGCAGAGCTCAAGATGGGTTTGGAGAATACAAAGGACTCCACCAGGCTGAAGTGAGGGACATTGTTAGGGACAGTAAGGAGTGGAGAAAAGGAGCAGGGGCCTGTCTTGAAAGGTGTTGAAGTTGTCCCTAAAAGTCCGGAGCTCCCTTCTGGAGGCCATGGGGAAGAGAGGCATGATGAGAGATCTCTGTGGCTTGTGTGTGGTGGGTGGAGGGGGCTTGGAGGCCAGGGACCAGTTAGGAGGCTGTTGCAATAGTCTGGGAAAGGGGAGGGAGCTGGCTGGAGAGCCCGGCGGCAGGGCGGGCCGGGCTGGGGGAGGCAGCCTCCGGAGGCTCCTTAGGGGCAGTCCTGAGCCTGGTCCAAGGGTGTGGTGAGCCCAGTCATGAGTCGGGCAATGGCCAGTACTAGGGCGTCTAAGGGGACGGACGGCTGCAGGCCGTCTGACAAGTGGGTGGATGGGATCAGAGGTCAGGAGTCCAGCCTCTGTGGGGGTGAGGGGTTGGGGGGCAAGCAGGCAAAGCAGGAGAAGAAAGGTCAAAGGCCAAATTCCAGATGTCTTGGCTGGGCCTACTTGCAAGTGGAAGGAGGCCTGAGCCAGCATGAGGGATGGAGAAGGCAGGAAGGGGCACCTCTGGCCTCTGTGAGGCTAAGCGTCTGGTGGATTGGGAATGAGACTTGGAGAGGTATCTGGTTGCTCAGTTCGGGAGGGTGCCCAGCACTCAGCAGCCTCCCCAAGGTTGTGTGAGGTAAGGTTGAGGCTGCCCAAGAACTGTTTTATCTAGTGAGGCTGGAGGATGTAGCGGGCATAGCATCAGGGATCTGGGTTTAAGGGGCTGGAGAGGGGTTGGTTGGGGTCTTGTTCTTCCTGCTAGTCTTTCAGCCTAGCAGAGAGAAGATGCTAATTGATACAATAAATGCTTGGAGGATGGGTGGGTGGATATATGGATGGATGGATGCATGGATGGATGGAGGCATGCATGAGTGGATGGATTGATGGACGGATGGATGAATGCATGCATGGATAATGAATGAGTGGGTGGCTGGCTGGGTGGATACATGGATGTTGATCTGGGGTGGGTGTGTGGGTGGATGGATGCATGGATGGGTGAATGCATGGGTGTGTGGGTGGGTGGATACATGAGTAGATGGGTAGACGGATGAATGCATGTATGCACAGATGTATGAGTGGGTAGAAGGATGCTTGGGCAGAAGATGGATGGATGGGTGGATGGATGGATGGATAGATGTATGCATGCATAGAGCTGTATGTGGCTGGACAGATGCATGGGTGGGTGGCTGGACAGATGCATGGGTGGGTGGCTGGACAGATGCATGGGTGGGTGGATGAGTGGGCAGAGGCATGCATAGATGATGCATGGGTGCATGGTGGGTAGATGCATGAGTAGATGGGCAAATGGATGGATGCATGGGTGGGTGGGTGGATGGATGCATGCATGCATGTATGAAGGCATGGGTGGGTGGATGCATGGGTGGATAGATGGATGGATGCATGGGTGGGAGAGTGAATAGATGGATGGATGGATGGATGCATGGGTGCATGGGTGGGTGGGAGGATGTTTACGTGGAGAATAGGTGGATGGGTGGTTGGGTGGACGGGAGGCTAAATGGAAGGATGTAGAAATGAGTAAGTGGATGGATGGATAGATGGGTAGGTGGGCAGGTGTGTGGATGAGAAGATTTTGAGATGCATGTTTGGATATAGGGCCACAGGCAGAAGTGGGAGGTCCTGAGTCATAACTAGCAGCCACCATGATGAATGACATGCTCAGAACAGAACTCCGCGGCTCTGCAGAAGTGCAGCCCAGGAGGACAGGACAACTTAGACTACCACTGGCAGGGATCAGGTGTGATGCTTCTCGTGGTACCAAACAGCCTGTTTTCTGCTGGGTTCTGAGGCCAACATGTCTCCCTGGCTGAGGGTAGGGACGATGTACCTTCCAAGCTCAGGAGGCCAGGCTCAGCTCACATCGGGGGTCAGGAGGCTGGGGTTCCCTGCTCTGATCATGGCCCATATGAGGGGAGCTCATCTGAAGAACAGCATGAACACAGAGGCCCATGGCCTGAGAAGGAGCCTTGTCTTGCAGCTACTGGGACAGGCAAGAAGCAGATGGTGGTTTTGGATGCCATGTGTGGGCCTGTGGGGGTGAGGGTGAGGGCGGCCTGAAGAAGGGCTGGCCCAGAGAGGGCCCAGTGGAACAGCCAGGGTGGGGTATCGAGTGTGATTAGGGGACACCCCCCAGGCAGGCGTCCTGGACGGCCTTGGCACGCCAGGCCGCTGAGCCAGCACATTGCTTTGTGTACAAATCACCTCCTTTTCTCCTTTTCTTCTGTTCCCATCCCCCACCTCCCTCCACGCCTAAATTCTTCCCAAACCACCCCAGCCTTCGGACTGTCAGGAGGAAGCTTTGATGTGTGGTGGGTGGGAGGCCACTGGTCTTGGGTGGGCGCTGGGGGGTCCCTGCCACCCAAGTCCAGGCATCTACCCCAGGCAGGAGTTGGGGAGGGAAGGGAGCGACTGCAGCCTCCTCCCCCTCCCCAACCTGTGTGCTTCTGGATGGGAGATCCCTGCCGGAAGGGGAGGCAGTGGTGCTGGGGAATGGGCCGGGTGGGAGGAATAGGCTTGGGGAAGGGGGACCCAGGAAAAGCGTGGTCCAGACCAGGCCTAGCCCCTGAGGGTAAAGGATCCTGCCGACCGAAGGGGGCTGAGGGTTGGGGGTGTGTTTACCATGGTGAGAGGCCATGTTCGTGTTCCTGGATGCTTGCATGTGTGCATGTGTGTGTGCACGTGCATGTGTTTGTGTATGTGTGTGCGCGTGTGCATGTGTGTGCTTGCAAAGGCCTGGGACTGCTGTGAGTGTACAGCTGGGTGATGTGCGTGTGTCCCCGCGAGTCCACACCTGTGCCCACAGCTGTGAGGGAGCAGCATATGGCTGCCCCCAGATTGTCCAACCTGGGCCCAGCTGGGACCCCAGTTCCCTCTCGTGGCAGAAGCCTGACCTGAACATCTGGCCCCATCTGCCCATAAGAAAGGGAGTCCCAGAGCACGTGTCAGAGCTAGAAGGGCCCAGGCCTCCTGCCCCAGTGTAGGAGCAGCCCTTCTCAGGGTCACAGGTTCCTCACCTGTGCAAGGGGTGCCTGTGGAGTGGACACTGTGGTCCCCGTGGTGTCTGCCAGAGGCCTACCACCCAGGGCAACCAACTCGTCCAGGTTTGCTGACCACTTTCTTGGTTTCAGCACTGAAAGTCCCATGTCCTAGGACACCCTCAACACCCCTGCCAATCCCAGGAAATCGAGATGGCTGGTTCCACTTGCCTGGGACACTTCTCTTTCCACCACATCCTTCCCCCTGCTACCCCTGTCCCTGCCTCCCCCCACCCCATCTCTGGAACCTTCTCTGAAGGTTCTTACTTTCCCCTTTGCTTCCTGTCTTGTGCCCTCTTCCTCCTGCCCCTTACTGTCCCCAGGGTCTCACTCCGTCTCTCTCTGGCTGCAGGGGTCTCTTTCTCTCTGCTCCCCTCTCTTCCCTCTCTGTCTCTCTCCTCTCCTGCCCTCAGGATCGTCCCCTGCTTGGTTTCTGGGGTCTGTCTCTCCATTCTCTGCTCACTTTGGTCTCCCCCTCCACCACCGGTGTCTCCCTGTCTCTGTCTCAGGGTCTCTGGCTCGCCACCTTCCCTGGGTGGTCCAGACCTCCCTCTTGTCTCCTGGCACCACACCCCCACGGGGCTGGCTGGGGTGGAAGCCAGGTCTGGGGGCTGTGACCAGGCCGGGAAGGGGAACCCAAGCAGACATGATATTTATGTTAGGACTTCAAAGTGGGGCAGAGGCCGCAGTGGGGGTGGAGGGAGGGAGGGAGGTGCTAGCAGAAGCCAGACTAAGGTCAGCACCGGCCCCTCCCAGCTGAGGGTCTCCTTGGTGACACATACCTCCCCGTGGGACCCTGAGACTCGGCGTAGGGACAGAATGGACTATTTTTGTGCAGAGTTCCAAGAAAGGCACTTCCTGCACCTCCGCCCTGCCCCCAGCCCCATCCTTTCTTCCTGTCACCCTGCAGCTGGGTCTGGGCGCTGCGGGCCCCACCTCCTCTGAGCATCAGCCTGGCCCCGGAGACAGGGGTTCTGAGGGTGGCAGAAGCACAGGGCTCGACCTCAGCAGGAAAACATCCCTGGCATGGGGACAGCCCGTGCGTTCCCGGCTCTCTGGCAGAGGCCTCGCCTGGCAGGGCTGTGCGGGGCTGTAACCCAGTTGGCCCCAACCCAGCCAGGCGGACCCAGCCCTTTGGGGCCTCTGAGCTGTCAGCCTGAGGGCCTGAGGGGCCAAAATGGGCCAAGAGGGTCACCACACCCCTGCCCCCACCCTTGGCCTAACCCCTGCTAAAGACACCCAGCTGCTAGGACCTGGAAGGCGTGGGGTCAGGGGCCCTGGCCCTGGGTGGGGTGGGTGGGAAGGGCCGATTGTCTCATCCTGCAGCTCAGCTGAGCCCCGAGCCCCTCCCAGGGGCTGCGTCCAGCAGGCACCCTTCAGGCTGGGCCACCCCCTCAGGAAGTCCTCTGCCCCCAGACTCAAGGCTCGCTCTGGACCCAGGACCCTCTGGTCCAAAGCCCATTCAGGCCCCAAATGCCCCAGCCCCTGGGCCAGTGTCTCCTCCAGGGTCCTCCCCAGGCTCTTCCTGTGAATCACTCAGGCTGGAATCTGATGAGCTCAGGCCTCCCCACCCAGCACTGCCTGCCTCTGCCTCCTGCCTGGCTAGTGGGGTCACCACACCCCTCATGGGGGTCTTTTCCAGCAACCCACATCTCCCACCAGGGTCTAGCATGGGCTGGGGTGGGTGAGTGGTGGTGGGACAGGCCAGGGCTGGAGTGAGGAGACTCGGGAGAGGGCTTGGACCGCTTCTGTGTGCTCCAAAGTATAAAAGTCTGTGTGTGTCTGTGTGTGTGTGTCTGTGTGTCTATGTGTGTGTGTGTCTGTCTTTGTGTGTCTGTGTGTCTGTGTGTGTATGTCTCTGTGAGTTTCTGTGTGTGTCTTTGTGTGTCTCTGTGTGTGTTTGCACTTCAAATGCTTGGAGAGTGGGAAGGGGCAGCCGTGTGCTGTGTCTCGGGAGAGTGTGCGCCGTTGCGTCTGAGTGGGGGATGGAGTGTGCCGGTGGCAGTTCTGCACAGGTAGGTCTAGTGCATCATGGGATCCCAGTGTAGGTGGTCACCATGTGTCTCTGTGTCAGCCTGTCCCCGTGTGTGTGTCCAGGAGTCACACTCTGAACCCAAGAACAAGGGTGCTGAAATATTTCAGTGTTTGCAGATCCAGGGATGTCTGAGTGGGTGGCTGGTCTGTGTCAGGGTGTGTCTGGGAGGAGGGGCGCCAGTGTGTCCCTGCACCCCATCCCGCAGGAGTGAATGGCTGACAGTGTCAGGGTGTGCCTGTTAACCCAGGGGGTGCCCCAGGGTTGTTGCACGTGCCCGTGGCTGGCAGGATGTGCACCCTGTGTGGGAATGTGGGTCAGACAGTGTCACTGTGTGTTAATTGTGGGTGTGAACATGGGTTGCAAGGCCATGGCAGGGTGCTAGATGCTCTGTGTTGAAGGTGTGGCAGGGTAGGGTGGGACTCAATGACTGCCTTCTGCTGCACCCCTTTCAGGCCACCCAGTAGGCCCCTGGTTCCTAGAACACACTGGCCCACAGAACCAGGGATATGCAGCCCTTCCCTCACTCCCCATTCGCAGGGTCCCAGGGACCCACCACCGGGTGCTTTCCTCCTAGCAGCAGGCTGGGAGCACTGAGTCCCCTGGGTCCTCCGCCTCAGCAGAGGGGACCCTGCACGTGGCCAGGAATGAGGTGCGCTCTGCCCCCTGGTGGCAGCGATGAAGGATGCGCCACCCTGCACCCCAGGAAAGCGGAGGGACGGTTTAGGCTGCGTCTTTCCGAATCAGTCATTCCACATAGATTCACAAGTGCCAGTTCCGGCCCGGCCATTGTTCAAGGCCCTTGAGATTTAACTGCGAACAAGGTGGGGTTGGCTCTGGCATTCTAGTGAGGGAAACAGACAATAAACTTGCATACAGAACCACCGTGACTTTAGGAGTGATAAGGTCAATGCTTCCAAGTAAGGAAATGACCCGGCTGCTCTTTAATAGATCCAAACGTCAGAGTTCCAGTCTTGCCCTGCAGCAGCAGACGCTGGGCCAGGCATGTCACCTCTTGGAGCCTTGGCTTCTTTTTCCATAAGGACAAAGGCTGGGGAAGGGGTGGCATGGAATCCCTAGGACACAGTGAGCTTTCAATTACCACCCAGATCACGCCATGCAAATGGAGAGATGTGACCTATTTCCCTTTGGCTGGAGCTGGGGGCGCTTGGTGCTTGGTCTATAACAGACACTTTTGTTGTTGTTGTTGTTTGATTTTTTTTTTGGAGTCTTGCTCTGTCGCCCAGGCTGGAATGCAGTGGTGTGATCTCAGCTCACTGCAACCTCCACCTCCCAGGTTCAAGCAATTCTCCAGTCTCAGCCTCCCAAGTAGCTGGAACTACAGGCGTGAGCCACCTTGCCCAGCTAACTTCAATATTTTTAGTAGAGATGGGGTTTCACCATGTTGGCTAGGCTGGTCTTGAACTCCTGACCTCAGGTGATCGGCCTACCTCGGCCTCCCAGAGTGCTAGGATTACAGGCCTGAGCCACCTTGCCCGGCCTATAACAGATGTTTGATAGATGTGCTGAGTGGACATATAAATCAGCCCCTCTGCTTTGAAGGACTACAGAACCTGGTGTCTGAGCCCTTTGTCCTGTAACAAGGCACTTTCCCTGAGCAAGTCTGAGTTTTCTCATCTGTAAAATGGGGCTAGTGAGACTGGTCTTACACTGGCCTATCATTGTCTGCCTTGCCTGGAGGCTCTGCCCCAGGATCATAATCTTGTTGATGCTGATTTGGCCTGGACCCCTGACCAATCAGTTTCTTTTTTGTTTTCTTTTCATTTCTTTTTTTTTTTTTTTTTTTGAGATGGAGTCTTGCTCTGTTGCCCAGGGTGGAGTGCAGTGGTGTGATCTCGGGTCACTGCAACCTCTGCCTCCCGGGTTCAAGTGATTCTCTTGCCTCAGCCTCCCCAGTAGCTGGGACTACAGGTGTGTGCCACGACGCCTGGCTAATTTTTGTATTTTTAGTAGAGACGGGTTTCACCATGCTGGCCAGGCTGGTCTTGAACTCCTGACCTCAGATGATCCACTGGCCTCGGCCTCCCAAAGTGTTGGGATTACAGGCGTGAGCCACCAAGCCCAGCCCAGAGTTTCTTGAGAAGAAAAACCACAAGACCCAGGCAGCAGCTCCCTGTGGTGCCCCATCACTGGGGAGGGCAGGGAGGGGGTCAGGTCATGCTGAGCCTGGCAAGGGTGGGAAGGGCTTGCAGAGGCCCCAGAGCCTCATTCCCATGAGACCAGTTGTACATCCGGCCCCTGGGATCCTCCGAGCACCCTCTACAAACATTCCAGGTCCTTCCTCTGGGACTGAGCTTGACACATCCCGTGTTTGATTCCCAGAACCAAGTCCTCCCTTATACTCCCCAGGTTTCTGCCTCACTGTCCCTCACTCCTGGTTATCAAACTCCAATCAGTGAACAACATTTATTGAACGCCTATGGCATTTGTGCTCAGCATTGGACTGTGTGAGGCACTAGAGGTGAGTGGTGAAACAGGGAGGGGAATAGAAGAGCCAACGGGACACTTCCTATCAGCGAGAACCTTGGGAGGGCGTGGAAGTGGGGAGGGAAGAGCTGCTGGTGGCCTAGTGACAAAAAAATGGGAGCCGTGCAACTGGGCTGTATCTGGACTGCTCATCTGAAAGTCAATGTCTGGCTGGGTGCGGTAGCTCACGCCTGTAATCCCAGTAGTTTGGGAGGCCAAGGCAGGCGGATCACCTGAGGTCGGGAGTTTGAGACCAGCCTGGCCAACATGGGGAAACCCCGTCTCTACTAGTAACACAAAAATTAGCCAGGTGTGGTGGTGCACACCTGTAGTCCCAGCTACTCGGGAGGCTGAGGCAGGAGAATCACTTGAACTGGGAGGCGAAGATTGCTGTGAGCCGAGATGGCACCACTGCACTTTAGCCAGAGCGACAGAGCAAAACTCCATCTCAAACAAACAAACAAACGAACAAAAAAACCCAAAAAGCCAATGTCCACGATTTCTACCTCCCAGTTGTCATGTCTGACATTTGGGCTGACGTCCCCTCTGTGCTCAGTGCCCGAGGAGAGAGCCTCTGGGGTCATCCTCCATAAGGGGAAAATTCCTTCCTTCCTGGGGATGGCCCCCAAGAGGCTGGCCTTACCCAGACCCCAGAATCTAAGGGACCTGGGGGCTAGTGGCCTTGGCCCCTGTGCTGTCCCCAGGTTGCCTGATGCTGCTGGACTGCAAGGCCCGGGACCCCCTCTGCTGCTGCAGCATTGGAGGCGCCCTCACCCCTGGGTGATCACCCTCTCGGCAGATTCCCGGGCCGTGCACACCCCCTCGTGGTTGGTGGTCGGCACTTTTCCTTGTTTGGATTTGCTGCCTGCTCTGGGCTTCCTTGGGGGCTGCCCCGGCCTTTGTGGGTGGCTTAGAATGGAGGGTGGAGTTGGAACCTGATGCCCTGGTTTGGGCGCGGGAACCCTTAAGGACTTGCTATATGACATCCTGGGAGTCACTTTCCTGACCCTCAGTGGGCCCAAGTCATGGCCAAGTAAAGCTTTTGTGAGGGCCAAGAGTTTAGTGCAGAGAGCATGGTTTCTGAGCCCCCTCTCCATTCTGGAAGCTTATCTGCCAGCTGGTGGATCTCCCCAGAGATGCTGGAGGGCCTGGGAGGACTCCAAATCTTGGTGAGAGACTGTAACTTGGGTATTTTCTCCCCAGGGCCTGATTTCCAGGGGAATAACCTCCCTGAACTGGGCATCAGCAGGTGGGAGCCCTGTCTGGCAGAGAGCGGACTCCGGGAGAGAGTTAGCAGCCCAGCTCTCTCCCTCCCTTTCTGCCATGAGCTCTGCTTGTAGCAAAATCACCCATTTTGATCACTGGGACACTTCTGGGAGCCGAGCAGGGCAGCAATAGTGTCCCCACTTTACAGATGAGAGTACTGAGGCTTGCAGGTGCAGGTCCTTCTGGTGTCCAGGACAGGGGTGGGCCCCAAGCCTTTGCTGCTGTTCTGTGGCCTCTCTAAATCCTCCTGACACCTAAGAGCCATTGGAACATTTTAGGGTCTGGAAGTCCCAGCCTGGTGGGAGATACTTGGGTGGAGCCCTGCCTCAGCCATGCCCATGAGGGGAAGGGTAAAAGGAGCTGAGACCATCGCCCTCCCCACGTCAGAGGTTGGGCATCTGTCAGATTCGCCCCCACTTGGCACACCCTCATTGCAGGCTGGCTCACCCTCAGCTGGGGGAGAAGAACAAGAGGCAAGGGGCCTTGGGCACACAGTCTGGGGGTCCCCGAAGCCCCCTCATCTTTATTCCAGTTCCTCAGATGTGGCAGTTCCCCCAGCTTCCCTGGAAACAAGTATCAGACAAAGGTGGTGGCAGACACAGGACAGGGCCCTGGGTGGGGCTGCTGGCGCTAAAAGGATTTCTCAGCAGGCTCAGGGTCTCCCGCCCCGAATGACCCTTCTGGCCACTTCAAGCTACTCCTCTGCTGCCCGGCTTCCCTCTGCCTCTGGTTCCCCTGGCTGAGCAGGGCCTTCCTGGGCTTGACCCTGGCCCCCTTCAGCAGTTGTCTCAGACTGTTCCCGAATGTCCCTGGGGCTGGCTTTGACCCCAGCATCCCCATCTCCCTGGCACCCTTGCTCCTCCCCTCTGCTTCTTGCCTCTGACTGCCCACTGCCCTCCTCCTCTGTCGCAGCCCCCTGGGTCTCAGGCCACTCCGCCCGGCGGTAGACGAGGTAGCCAGTGGTGGGCAGCCTGTGGGCCAGGGCCCCAGGGGGCAGGCGGTGGTAGCCCTGCTCCTTGTACAGGAAGAGGCCAAAAGTGTTGGGCTGGGTCACTCGGAACTTGGTGGCACAGAGCTGGTTCAGGGTGGCAATCGAGGCCTCTGGGGGCACGGCCAGGGTCTTGGAGGTGCAGCCACTGCTGGGATCCTGATAGGCTACTCGGAGGAGGTGCTATGCAGGAGGAGAAGCAAAAACAAGTACTCAGCCCTGGCTGGCATGCATCTGGCTCCAAAGCTGAGCCATCAGCTTTCTGGGCTGTGCAGGGACAGGGTGGGTAGGTGGAGATCCAGTGGGAGAACCAAGTGGCAAAAGCTCTATGAGCTCCAGGGGTCGGCTTGTGGGCCACAGCCGCAGGTGCAAGGACAGCCCAGTGGGGCGCTCACAAGCCTGAGATGAAGATTTGATAGTGAGTAATTTGTGCCCCAAGCACTCTCCTGCATTAACTCATTTAATCTTCACCTCAACCCCAGGAGGTAGGTCCTATTACCCCATTTTACTGATGAGAAAACTGAGGCACGAAGTAGTTAAGTAACTCGCCCAAGTCCCCACAACCCAGTGGCAGAGCCAGGATTAGAACCCAGGATCTGTCTACAGAGTCTGGACTCTTCACCAAGGACAGGAAGGTGAAAGGCGGGGATGGCGTCTGGCTCTGAGGACACGGTGGAGGGCCTGTTACCTGGAAGCAGTGGGTGGCAGGCAGGCGGCGCTGCTCCCAGAGGCTGAGGGAGCGCCGTAGCTCCTGCACGGGGCTCAGTGGGAGGGTGTGGGCCTGACCCAGGCCACTCAGCAGGGCCAGGCTGGCAGAGAGGCTGGTCAGGTAGTAGCCACCTGGGACACAGGGTGGAAGAACACGGCTCAGGCTGGGTGTGGGGCACCCCATCCCCTCTCCCCTTCCCTGCTTATTCAGGGCCCACCCAGACAGGGAGGTGGGTGGGGGTCCCTCACCCTCTCCAGTAAGCAGGCTGGGCTCCAGCAGCTCCGACATGTACTCGGCCTCCAGCAGCAGCTCAGGAAGGTCACAGTGGGCCAAGACGAGGCTCAGCAGAGGCAGGAACTCGTCTGCACCCGCGCCCTCCCCTGTGGGGACATGGTGAGAGGAAGAAGCTTCAGGTACAGTCCTTGCTTTAGGCAGTGACCCCTCCCCATGCCCTAGCAACCATTGAGGGGCTTCAGAAAGGATGCGCTCCTCTCTAGGCCTCAGTTTCGCCATCTGCAAGAGGGGAGGGTGGGCTCATTCTCTCCTGCAGGGCTGTTCTAGGGTCCTGGGGACCTGCCGCTGGGGGGCCCGCCTCTGACTCAAAGGGGCAGGGCAGGGTGAGGTGGTGGCAGGGACATACCTTCCTGGGTCCTCAGGGCCATGTAGAGCAGCTTGCAGGCCTGCAGGAGCCGCTTGACCTGGGCGCTGGGTGAGTAGGTGCGGAGCAGCTGCAGCAGCTTCTGGCGCACCTGCTCCAACTCTACTGGGGAGGGCAGGCTCAGGTGGGACCCGAAGGCTCCGGGGCCCTGGGCCCGGGCCAGGCGGAGGCCCTCAGCTAGGCGGCCCAGGGAGCCATCTGCGGCAAGCCGGCGCCGCAGGCGGGCTGCCAGGATGGGCCGGAGAGGCTTGAGCACAGAGCAATGCAATGACTTCTCCAGGACATGTTCTGCCGGAGGAGGGACAGGGAGGGGTCAGGGGAAGACTGGGGGTATGGGGGGCAGAGGCAAGGGGAGAAGGGAGCAGGCGTAGAATCGGGGAGGAGAGGCAAGGAAAGCAGGAGGAGGTAGCCTGGGTGAGACAGAAGAGTTGGGGGAGAGAGGGGATGGAACTCTCTCGAACAGTGGTAAGACAAGATGGATTTATAAAGCAGCAGAACAGAATCAGACAGGCTGGCGCTGTGGAGGGGAGCAGAGGGTCGGATGGGGCAGTGCTGGAGCTATGGAGAGACGGAGCCTCACCCAGCCTCTTAGGTGACAGCAGCTTCTCAGGGCCCAGCTCCGCACTCAGCATGGCCCGGGCCCGGCTCAGCGCCTGACGGATGCCCTGCAGCTCCTGGGGCTCGGGCCCGGCCCGCACCTGGGTCAGTAGGTCCTGCACCAGCTGGCCCGCGGCTGTGTGTCGGTCCTGCATCAGTGCTGCCGCGGCCCGGCCCACCTGCCGCTCCGGTGCCAGTAGGGAGCAGAAGGCAGTGCTCATGGACCGAAGCAGAGGTCGTCGGCGGTCCAGGTGGGGTGAGGTCGCTGGGCTCCCCTGGGACCCTGGCACCCCCTCCTCCTCGGAGCTGCTGGGGGAGCCGCAGTCCACCTCTTGGAGGGAGGGCATAGGCGGAAGGCTAGGGCCACTGCCTGCTGGCACGCGGTACCCCACTGAGCTCTCCCTCCGTAGCAGCTGGCAAGGGGGCAGCCGCTCTGTCTGGCTGGGGACTGCCCCTGGCAGCACGGGGACGGGGGGAGGTGGCACGGCAGGTGGAGACAGGGGGCTGGAGGTCTCTGTGGACACGCGCACTTTGAAGCTTCTCTTGAATTTCTCCCGCTTGGTGGGCCCTAGGTCCCCCGGGAACAGGGGGTTGAAGAAGCACAAGGCGGCTCCGGTGCCCTGGTCCAGCTCTTGAGGGGACCGGGCCTTCAGCTGGGGCAACACTGGGCCTCCAGCCGGGCCCTGCTGAGCCTTGATGTTGAGGGAGGAGCTCCAGAACTCTAGGGAACAAGAAACCGACTGGGGCCTCCGGGATTGGTTAGGGGAAGTTTCCCAACCAAGGCAAGGCAGGGGCTTCGGGCGGTGTGCTGCGAGCCTTGCCTTCCCATCAGCCTCAGCTTGTTCATCTGTGCAATGGGTGGCAGGAAGCCCTTACCAATGCCCAGATGGGAGATGGCCTCCAGCTCTTTGTGAGTGGCTGCGTGGTGGATGGCTCTGGGGAGCTGCAGCGGGAGGAGAAGGATGTCCCTGAGGCCAGAGAGGGGAGCAGAAGGGAGTGAGGGCCGAAGAGGGCGGGAAGGATGGGCTGTCCCAAGGAGCAGGGCCCCTGGACACCAGGCACCCTGCAGGCAGACTCACCGGGTGTGGCAGTAGGCACAGATGAGCTGGACTAGGTCTGGGAACATGAGCTCCGAGCCCTCCAAGGAGACGCCTGAGAGAGGAGGGAAGTGAGGTGCTTCTCTGGGGAACCTCCCTGCCTCCAGCCCCTTCCCGCCAGGCCAGACCCTCACCGCCAGGGCTCTCCAGGATGTAGTGGCTGGAGACGAAGGAGGGGCCACTGGCTTCAGGCAACCGCATGCACAGGGCCTGGCACTGGCGGGTGTTAGATTTCCGCACGAGGAACGTCTGCAAGTGGATAGGGCTCAGGCAGCTCAGGACCTTGGCGTCCCATCCCTCTCCCTCCCACCCCTGGCTGGCCAGTCCCTGGAGTTTGGGGCAAGACTCACCCCCGGGGGCTCAGTCCTCAGCATGTGCAGTGCGGCCGCTGCGTTGGCTTGCAGCTGCAGCCACACGGGCCGGGTGAGCAGCAGGCGCTCCCACAGGCTCACAACGCGCCCCAGCCGCTGCGGCCCGCCTGCCTGCCCGCCGCTGGCATTGGGCACGTCATACAGTGGGTCCTGGGCTGGCCTGGGGGCGGGCACCCAGATCTGAGCAGGGAGCCAGGGGCTGGGACCCTTGCTCTCCTCTTCCCCACTCCCGGGTTTCCCACCTTCTCTATCCCCGGATAGGCCCTTCTCTCGCAGCCCCTCCCTGCCCCACCTGGCTGCCCTGCCAACTTCACTAACTTTTCTCTCGCCAGGTGCCCAGTAGTGAAGCTGGACGGGCTGGGGGCTCCAGGAGAGCCCACGCCTGACTCTCCAGGGCTTTCCATGGCTGGGAGCTCCTTCGCTTCAGGAAGAGAATCCAGTCCCAAGGCAAGGCACGCACATCCCCAGTGAGTAACACTTCCTGAGGGCGGTCCGCCTGTCACACCCGCCAGTTAACTCTTGTGTGTCCACCCTGCCTGGCCAGTGCCTGCCTCCTCTGTTCTGGACCCTGCTTTGGGGGTCAGGGGTCCCCTCCATGCTAGCCCTGCTCTGAGGGCCCCAGCTGGGGGATGCCACCTCCACACACGGCCTCCTGCAGCCTCACCAGCTACTCACATTGCACACGTGGGCGGGAAGTGGTTAAGCGGCCTCAGTCCCCACAGGCCCCAGCCATGCTCTGGGGGCACCTTTGGCTCTGTGGTCAGTTGCTCATCTGCCCCTGGCCTCAGGTCAGCCTTGTGGGAGAGCACCCTCTACTGTCCATAGATGACTCATTCCTGAACCTGGGTTTTAGGATTTTAGGTTGCCATGGAGAAAATATGCCATGTCTCCATAGAAACCAACCTATTTGCTTAACTGAGGTTCTGGGGGTGGTTCTGACACTCAGCGCTAACCAGGGGGAGTCTGGCTGTGAGGTCGTCAGCACATGGCGGTGCTGCCGGCTGCCTCCCACGCACGCAGGCTCTGCCAGCCTGCCTTGCCAATCTGCCAGGCAACTGGGACAGGTGCAGACATGACCCAGGCTCCAAGCACACGCATCCACCCTCCCCGCCGAGGCACTCTCCCGGTGCCATATGTTGACTCTGCCCAGCGCCAGGCAGCCCAGCGCCCACCTCCCCCTCCCCAGCCTGGCCCCACGCACAGTGCTCCAGCCTCTGCTGGGTAGTGTGAGGAGTGGCAATCTGCAGGCACCCTAGAAGTCGGCCTGGTTCAGGTGCTCCCCACAGAAGCCCTGATTCTCTTGCAAGGTAAATCACACACACACAGGGCACGCCAGAGTCCCAGGAAAGGTTTTAATTCCAGTCCTTGGAATCTGAGAAGCAGACACCAAGAACTGCCCTGAGAACACCTGGGGGGCCTGGCATCTTGCCTCCAGATCCAGCCAGGGTGGACAGACCCCCAGATAATCACGTCTGACTCAGAGTTCCCGCACAGTGGAAACTGGCTCCCTGGCCCTGAGGCCGGACAGCCTGCATCCAAGATCAGCAAGAGGATGTGGCTTCGACTTCGGCTGTCTTCTCTGTCAGGGGAGCCCCAAGAGATGGATCTTCAGGAGTGGGAGGTGGCAGGCGGCTCAGGGATGGAGACAGCAGCCTTGCCTGGTCAGGTCAGCTCCACGGCCACAGCTGTGCAGGCCTCGAGGAGGGCAGAGGAGGAGTCCAGGCCAGTGCCAGCTGGAGTGGGAGGGCCCAGCAGCACCACAGGAGCCTGGCTGGGCAGACCCTGAGGGGCCTGTGGGTCCGCCTGTCTGCAGGAGGAAGACGAGAATCCTGGATGCAGTGCCAGCTGCTCTGAGGGTCCCCCTGGCTGTGAACAGCAGGGTCAAGGTCCTGTGCATATGTGGGAAGAAGAAAACTGTCACCAGTTAGGAAGCTGAAAGGAAGGAGGCAGCCACTTACTGAGTGGCTTTGGGCTGGCCCAGGACAGGCCTCCTGGGCAGCTCCACAGCCCTCCCTGACCCCTCCTGAGTGGGAGCTCCATCAACCCAGAGCTTCCCCAGCCCCATCCTGGTTCCTGCTCCTCAAACTCCCACAAGCCCCTCAAATCTAGACCATCCTAACTTTCTTGAGCCACTGATTCTGACACAGTCACAGCCTTTCTCTGGGCTCCTTCCTGGAAGCTGAGCTGAGGAAAGGTGATGGCAAGGGGGCAGGGAAGGCCATGCAACAGCCATGGTTCTTACCATCCGATTTTCTCTTCTGAGGGGACACAGCTGCCCTAGCCTGGGTGGGTGAGAAGAAAAGCTCCCCTGAGAGATCACCTCCAGCTTGGCAATCCCTGCCCCACCCCCCACCTCTGTGGCTTGTGGGCTGTTGCCTCAGTGCTGTGCCCCCAGGACCGCGAGCATAGGCCCCACCCAGGCAGAGCTCCCATGCTCCTGACTGCTGGCCAGCTCAGCGGCTCTCCTGCCTCCCCGCCACCCTCCCACCCCATCAAAACCTGCCCCGGAACGGGAAGGGGCTGACACAGACTAGAAATCCCTTTTCCCAGGGCCGCCTTGAGCAAGAGGACTTGTGAGCCAACTGCAATCCAGGGACCCTGGGCTGAAGATGGGGGAGCCTTGGTGAGCAGAGAACTCCCAGGCCTGCAGATGGCAGAGCTGCTGCCAGGGTGGGGGGCCCTGAGGTGGGGCAGGTCACGTGGGCAGCAGCGGCCCCCACCTTTTTGATGGCTGTCCAGTCCTCCAGGATGTCGATCTCTTGAAGCATGTACACGATGTATGGGCCTGTGGTGGGGGTCAAGGAAGCCTAGTGGAGGTGGCAGGTGACGAGGGCAGGGCCACCCACCTGACATTCAGGAGTGGGGGTACAGCGGACAGCATGGAGTGGGAGCTGAGGACCTGGGTCTGACGTCAGGTTCCACCTCCTACCTCTTAACCCCCTGGTTCCGGGGGTCGTCCTGGAACCAAGTCTATGGAGGACACCAAATGTTGTTCCCTGTCCCTTGCTCACCCTCACCTCGTCTTAGGTCAGCTGGCTGAGGCCCATCCCATCTCACTCTGCAGCACTGGCCCTGACCTGGCCCCTTCCCTGATCCAAAGACAGACGCAGGGCTTATCCCTTCAGAGACAACTCTCCCTCCCCCAGTGCTCCCTACTTGATGTCTCCATGCCTTCACCTTCCATTCACTCAAGTCATGGCCTTCCAGATTCCTCCCTCCCTGCCCGGGCCTGCTCTCCAGCACCAGGTTGCCATAATGACTAAGACTGGCTGCTGCAGGAATACCCTCAGGGGTGCAGGAGGACTCAGCTCTGCCAGGACAGATGAAAGCACAGCAGGCCCTGGACTAAGCTTAAGCTAGCCCTGCCTAGGGAGGGGCGGAGGCAGCCGGTGCCCTCTGGGATGTGGGTACCCCATGGTAGGGCACAGAAGCACACAGAAGAGTGAAGCCATAGGCACCAGGGTAAGACCAGAAGAGGCCTCACAGAGGAGGTAACGTTTGAGATGAGCCCTGGACAGTCGGGACAGGCAGGACTTCCAAGAGGAGGGTGGGATATGAGCAAAGGCTCCCCAGGGAAAGCTGGGGACCCGCTCGGACAACCCCGGGAGATGGAAAGGCCTCAAAGGCCAAACCTCACTCAGGCTCAAGTGCAGTGGCACCATCACGGCTCACTGCAGCCTCGATCTCTCAGGCTCAAGCAATCCTCTTACCTCAGCCTTCAGAGTAGCTGGGACTATAGGTGCACACCACCACGCCTGGCTAATTTTTGTTATTTTTTCTAGAGATGGGTTTCACCATGTTGCCCAAGCTGGTCTCGAAAAGAACTCCTGGGCCCAAGCAATCTACCCGCCTTGGCCTCCCAAAGTGCTGGGACTGTAGATGTGAGCCACGGAGCCCAGCCCGTTTCTGTTTTCCTAGGGTTCACATAGCCCAGAGAGACCCAGGACCCCGTAAGAAACTGCTGACAGCTGGATTTGCCTGGACATATTCACATGACACCAAGCAACCACGAGTGCATCTAGTGTGACTGTCCTCCATGTCCCCTCCAACCCCCTCCCCCGGGTCTGGAGGTGACCCTAACATCCTGCCCACTTTTAGGCCACCTTGGGTGAAAGGATACCAGAAACCAGAGGTGCCTTCTTCCTCTTGCTGGGCGGTAGGGAGTCCCAAGACCTGGAGCTGCCTCTGGCGTGCAGTTTGTCGTCCCACCATTCTGCCCCGAGACCCAGAGTTAGAATTGGGGTGCTGGCCCACAGGATACTCCCTTTTCTGTAGCCTCTGCCTCCACCATGGGCCGGCCTGGCCTCATCTCCCCTGTCCCATCACCACCCTGGGCTTGGGGTAGAAGCCCCTTAGGGCTGTTCAGGTCCTGCCTGCACAGCTGCACAACCCTGGGAAGAGGCCACTGCACTTCTGTGAGCCTCATCTGTTTAGTGGAGAGTGGGATGACGACAATTCCTGCCACCCCAGGACTCCACATGAACACAGGTACTATGAACATGGAGGGGACTAGAGCTATTGCATGTGACTGCATGTCACACTGATACCTGTTTTGGAAAGAGCAGGGGCAGAAGAGGCAGGGAGACCCACTCTGCTTGAGCCCCCATTATGTGCCAGGCCCTTTCCAGGCCTGGTCTCCTTCAGCCCTCACACTGACCCCAACAGGCAGGTCCTCTGGCTGTCCCCTTGACTTCAGGACATCTGAAGCCCAAAGAGGGGTGGGCGTGGACTGAGCGGGGCCCAGTTCCGGGGTGCCCAGGCTCTCGCGCTTACCAGAGCTGAGGTCCAGGCTCTGGCGGTCCTCCTCCAGCCTCTGGATCCGCTCCTGCAGCTCCCCCTGCAGCGTGTCATAGAGCAGCAGCTTCTCACTCTGGAAGAGGGGGCAACAGTTCAGCAGGACGGATGGGGTGAGGCCACTTCAGGCTTTGTGCCCTGCCTCGCCCCCAGTGTGCCCAATCAGGCCCACCTCCAGGTGCTGTTTGGCTCCCTGCAGCTCACATTCGTACTTATTCCTGATCACATCCAGACAGAAGCCCTTGTAGATCCCTGCAGAGAAAGGGAGGAGGGTCCCTGCTTGGCTGGGGAGCCCGGTGCCCACATAGGAGGGCTGAGAGCAAAGGGCAAGGCCGGGCAGGAACGAGAGAGGAAGGGGACAGGGTGCCATGGGTTCTGGGAGGGGAAGAGGGTGCAGAACCACCCACAGACCTGCCACCTGAATGCGAATCTTGAGGCTCCGCTGCAGCCCCCCAAGGGGCTCCGTGTATTCAGGGGCTCTCTCAGCCCCCACTTCCTCCAGCCGCAACCGCAGCTGACTCAGTCGTTCCCTGAACAACCTGCGTGGTAAAAAGGCAGCCGTGCACCCATTTGCTCACCCATCGCTCTTGGGCAAACACATACCCAGCACCCATTCCACAGCAAGCCCGGTGTTAGGTGCGCACTTCCTGGGCACCAACCACGCCTGCCCAGTACCAGGCCCACCACCTCCTCATCCCAGATCCTCGCAGACCCAGCCCAAGGTGTCCCCACGCTCACTTCTCCTTTAGCTCCGAGAACTGCTTCTCTAGGTCCAGCATCTCACTGACACACTCGCTGCGGCGTCGCTCATAGTCCTCATCATCCATCTCTGGGACAAGAGGCCAGTAAGGGCTAGCTCTGGGGAGGAGTGGTGGGTACCCGCATGTGTGCATGTGCGTCCTGCATGTGTGTGTGTGCATGCATGCCTGTGTGTAGGGCCTGTGTGTGTGTGCGCGTGCATGCTTGTGTGAAGGGGCTGTGTGTGTGCGTGTGTGCTTGTGTGTAGGGGCTGTGTGTGCATATGCGTGCGTGCTTGTGTGAAGGGGTTGTGTGCACGTGTACTTGTGTGTAGGGGCTGTGTGTACGTGCTTGTGTGTAGGGGCTGTGTGTGCGTGTGTGCGCTTGTGTGCAGGGGTTGTGTATGTGCTTGTGTGTAGGCGCTGTATGTGCATGTGCGTGCATGCTTGTGTGTAGGGGCTGTGTGTGTGCATGTGTGTGTGTAGGGGCTCTGTGTGTGTGTGTGTGTCTGTGTGTGTAGGGGCTCACCGGAGCTCTCCTCTTCTGACTCTGTCTGGCTGCCGCTCCGCTCCTCCTCACTCTCTTCCTCCTCCCCATTCATCTCAGCAGCAGAATCACCCTCTGCTTCCATCTCTTCTGTGTCTTTGCTTGGAGGCTGGACAGGCATCTGGACTCTGGGAGAAGGAATGGAGCTATCACTTATGGCTGCCCACAGCTCAGAGTGGGTAAGAGGCAGCAGGGAGCTGAACACAACTCGATCCCAGATGGGGAAAGCCAGGGAAGTAACTGGCCTGGCCACACCTTGAGCACAAACTGGGTGACAAGGGTGCAAATGGCCATCTGCACCTCTCACAGAAGGCTGGGAGCTGTGGAACTGCTCCTGCTCTTGGATGTCACTGGTGATCCTAATCCTAGCAATACTGGCCAAGGCTGTGATCCACAGAAAGGAAAGGCCCAGGGGGCACTCTCCACTGCCTTTGCAACTGGACCTAAATTTCTTTTCTTCTTATTATTTTTTGAGACAGAGTCTCGCTCTGTTGACAGGCTGGAGTGCAGTGGCACGATTTCAGCTCACTGCAACCTCCTCCTCCTGGGTTCAAGCGATTCTCCTGCCTCAGCCTCCTGAGTAGTGAGATTACAGGCGCCCGCACCACACCCGAACTGGACCTAAATTTCTAACTGGGGCTTTCAAGGTCTTTCCCAGACTGGACTTGACCTACCGGTCCAGCTCCTTCATCCCACCATATAATGGCTAGTGCTTGCACTTCCACTATCCACCCTCTGCCTCAGCTGTTCCTTCTGCCTATAATGTCCTCGGCTTCTCTTCCAGATAATGTTACAATCTCCTTGTCTTTCATTGTGCTCTGGGTCAAATCCCATCTCCTTCTGCTTCTTCTTGGACCGCAGGTCATCAGTGCTCCCCTCTCTTTTCTGTGTCTTCAGCTTCTAACTCTTAGCAACCTCCTTCCCATGAAACTTTGGATGTGCTTGGGTATTTCCTAGCATTAACAAAACACAGAAACACAAAACCTCACCCATTCCACCTAACTGCTCCATTTGCCACTTCACAGTTACACTTTTCAAGGTCTCATGAACACTGGCTGTTCCTACTTTCACCTCCCACTTGTTCGATGTCCTCAATCTCAGCTGAAACTGATCCCGTAGCATTAACCAATGACTTCCTTGTGGCTAATGCCAATATTTTTCAGTGCTTATTTTAATTGTCTGCTCGGCAACATCGAACACTGGTAAGCATTCCTTCTTTTACTGACTCATCTAACATGTATTGAACATCTAACATATGCTAGGTACCGTCAGACGCTATGGTATGCAGGCGCCCAAGTGTGACTGTCTTTGACCTCATGGAGTTTACAAGTTCCTGGGAGACAGGGGCAAAGGAGCACACTATAACCATGATAGGAGGAGAGTTAAGACCAGGGGCATAAGGGAGGGGTATATAACCAGGACCTGGAGCCCGATGCAGCAGGGAGGCTTCCAGACAAAGATGGACCAGCTGGGTGAGCTGCACTTATTGAGGGAACATTCCAGGTAGAGTCAGTAGCAAAGACCCAGAAATAAGAGAAGGAAAGCAGCTGGGGGAACATGGGTCTAAGTCTCAGTGAGAAATCTGAGCTGCAGGGATTTGGTCGTCAGCATACAGCAAGTTCTTCATGCCACAGGAGAAGGTGCAACCAGCAAGGCACAATGTGTGTGATCAGAAGACGCCCAGGGTCACCAAAGGGGCAGATGAGGAGACCCCTACAAAGGAGGAGGCAAAACCCGAAGTGGTGGAGAAAGAGAGTTTTAGAAGAAAGCCAAGTACTGCCAAGGAGTAATTGCACTGATAGTGCCAAGTACTGCCAAGAGATCACCTAAGAAGAAGAAAACAGTCCTCTCAGCAGATAATCTCTCAACCTCCTGCAGGCTTCTATTTTATTGTGTTCTTCCAACTTCTCTGGACACTGCTTTGTAGTCCTTTAGAACAGTGCAGACACCACTCCCTCCAGGAAGCTTTGTTTATATCTATTTGCCTGTTCTCATATCTGTCCCCGCAATCAGTCTATCAGCCTCACTAGGGCAGGGGCTGCACATGTAACTTATTTACCTAGCACAGTGCTGGTTCACTTGATGACTGGAGGATTTGCAAATACAAATTTAACAAAAAAATTTTTTGTGAGACAGACATTAGTTTTTACTTTTCGGTAGTCCCAGGTCCCTGTAATGGTAGCAAACTTTCCTTGACACCAGTTCAAGTTGTGTATAGTAAGCCTGGCCTAGGTGAGTGTTTAGTCATATTCCTCAACAATTTCACTAATGACCTGCACCTGACTTGAAAGGCTCGGTTCTCTAAACCAGCTTCATCTTTCCCGTTATCAAGCCTCAGTTCCCAACATTTGCAATGCCTCTTCACTGTTAGTATATTCACTTTGTAAGATGCAGCTTAAGTCTATCTCTTCCAGAAGCCTTTCTTTCCTCCCCCTGGTTCTGATTATGAGTGAGTTAAGTCACAACCTTCCCACCTTACCCCGGGTGCAAAAAGCGGATAACCATTCCTGCTCTGAGTGTTGAGGAGCTCACAGGTGGTAAGGGATGGAAAAGCACACTGTAAAGCGCTGTACACAGGCAATTTATCTTTTCAGAATGGCAGCTCCTCCGGGGCAGGCCCCTAGGGAAGGCAGACCCTCCCCACTCTCGCAGAGGTCAATCCAGCTTCTCCGCAGCGCCCAGGGGGCCTCCCGCTCCCTTCTAGATGCGCCGGAGCGGGCCGGAATATCACTGGCTCGCCCGCAGCCCAGCACGCGTCAGGCCGGTTAAATCTCTGCTTCGGCCTCGGAGGAGGAGGTTGTGCCGGCCCTGCTCGACTAACCGGAGAGGCCGAACCAAAAGCCATGCATGACGATACGCACCGCGGGGACTGGAGCCTCTGGCCTCACGACGGAGATTCCCTGAGAGCTGCCCGTGGTTGCCGGTACCGGCTGCTGCAGCCGGACTCCCGTAGGCGCTGCGCGGCTCCCTTTTCTTCGGGAGGCAGAGCCTATCGGTGCTTCCGTGTGCGTCATCAGGAGGCGACCGTCGGGGATGCTCACAGTTGGACAGTTTGGTCCCGAGGCATGCTGGGATACCGCGGGCCGGTCTCCATAGTAACTGGCCGACATTCGCGCAGGCCTTCGGCCTGCAGGGAAGGCCCTGATGTTTCAGTGCTTTGCAGACGGTGCCCTTCGTCCGCGGCCATCTCCCCACGGCGTGCAAGGGGAGAAGCCGGCCCCGATCCCCCCACCCCCAGCTCAGGAGAGTAACGGAGCCAGCTGTGGGTGTGAACACGCATTTATTTACACATTGTCATCGGTAGGCACATACCCAGCCCAGCCTGTTGAAGGGACAGATCTCAGTCTGTCACCCATGGAACCTGCAGACCCTTCCCTCCTCCAGAACCCTTGAAGGCGAAGGCCTGAGAGAACCAGGAATTTTAGGCTTCTGTTCAAGAGCTAAGAACTAAATTTTATGCCTTCATCTGATTTCTTTCCAAAAAGTCCATTTCATTAAGTATTCAGACTTCTTAGCTCCATCCCATTCATACTTTTTGCTCTCCTACTACCCACCCAAGATTGTTAATAATAACAATAATAATAACAACAATAATAATACTGCGATAATATTAATACTTCACATTTGTACGAAGCTTACAGAATGTTTTCACATATAGCATCTCATCTGAGCCTCCCAACAGTTCCGTGAGGTAGGTATTCTCACCTCCCTTTTTACAGACAGGGTAACCGAGGCTCAGAGAGGTAACGGGATTTACTCAAGGCCACACAGCTAGTTAGTGGTAAAGCTAGGAATCGATCCCAGCACCCCATATCCAAGTCCAGTGTTTCAACACCACAGCTACCTCTGTAAAGTGGAGCGACATTTCTTACCCCAGTCAGGCCTAAATGGTGGCCTGAGGAGCCAAGAGGCTGACTTCTCAGATTAGGGGAGGGAAGGGCTCAGCAGCGTCGGGGAGAGTTGGGGTACTTGGCCTTCAACTCCTGTTTGAACTGGCGATATAGGATCTTATTGTGCTGATTTTCAGCCTCCTTTTGGGGATGGAACTTCAACGCTTCTTTGAAGCCCTTATGAACCAAGAAACCTTCGTTCAGGACCTCAAAATCAAACCCCGCCACATGCAGCTCGCAGGCCTGCAGGAGGAAAGACAGGTTAGCAAAGTTTGATGACATTGACAGGCCTGAGACTGACTTCCCTAAAGCCACAGTCCAGCGTCCTCACCCCTCTGGAAGTATCCTGGATCTTCCACACCATCCACCCACCTCCTGAACTATGATCCCTCCTGCTTCATTGCCTCCTTTCCATCCAGGGCCACTCCTCATAACTCCCTGATCCCACCACCCCTCCTGCCCCATTACCCCTGCCCTCTCCCTTAAGAGCACCTGGCTGATTCGGTTGAAGCCGTACTGCCGAAAGCGCTCGTCGAAGGTGGGCACCTTGCCTCCTGCCACGTAGAATGGCTCCCAGGGGTCCTGCCAAGGTACCACGTAGGCGGGCCGCAGCAAGCTCTCTTCCGGCAGGTTGACCCAGCGGGAATAGTTGGTGGGTGCCTGGCAGGGGGTGCACAACCCATAATAGAAGGGCCGCACCTCGCCAACCTGGTAGAGCTGCACCAGCTCGTTTTTGTTCATGGGCATGCGGCGGGCTCGTCGGATCTCGAAGGCAGGCACCACCAGCGCGGTGCCTCCCCACTGGTTGCTCTGATCCAGCATTTCCCGCAGGCCTCTCCACAGCCCCTCGCTGGGCACCATGTCCACATCGATCACCAGGGCATAGTTGGCCCCCTCACGAGCCAGATTCCTCAGCAGGTTATTGGGGTAGGAGACATTGGTGCCCAGCGCATAATTAATCCCGGGCTGGGCCACCCTGGCTAGCTTGTCAAAGACCTCCTGGCAGGACCGCAGCAGGGCAAACTCCCCCGGCTCCCGGGGGTCGGGCACGGCTGCCTCGTAACGCGAGGGGCACACGAGGTGCATGGCGACCCTGGCGCGCATGTCGGGGCAGTGGCTGCTCAGCGCGTAGGCCAGCACCGTGGCCAGCTGCGCCTCCTCCTTGGTGGCCGCGAACACCGACACGGACAGCGGGCCCTCCCAGCGCTCCAGCAGACCCGACAGGTGCAGCAGGTTGTCCACGCTGGCGTGCGTGGCCAGGATCACATCGTTGGGGTCCATGGTGGTCTTCAGCAGGCCCCTGTAGACGCGGTAATCGCCGCTAGCGTCCAGGACGCCTCCAGAGGCCAGCGCGGTGCGGAGCTGCGCCTTGACCTGGTCCACGGACCGTGGGGACGGGGGAAAGAACTCAAAATATTGGTCTTGCTCCTCCTGCCCGTGCAGTCCGGACAGCAGCGACAGGTAGAGCAGCTGCAGCATCGCCACCAGCATGAGCGCGGCCAGCAGCAGCTGGTAGAAGGCGCACCGGATGGCATAGGACATCTGCATGGCTCTCGGGGCTCGGGGCGCGCAGCAACGACCACCCGGCCACAGACTACGCCAGCGGCCGCAAGCCCGGATTTACCGCAGCCTGCCGAGCGCAGCCGAGGCGAGCCGAGGCCAGCCGAGCTTCGAGCGCCGCCCCGCCCGCCGCCCGCCGCCCGCCGCCCGCCGCCCGCCGCCCGCCACCGCCCCCAGCCCCCGGCGCGCCGGCTCGCCCCCTACGAGGGAGGAGGAGCCACGGCCCCGCCGCTCGGCCGCGCGCCGTGCAGACGCCCCGCCCGCCCGGGCCCCGCCGGCTTCCCGGGACGCACTCCTCTCCCTCCCCGCCGGCGCGCGCACCCTGGACCGAGCGCGCCCTGAACGCGCGGCGCGCTCGGCCGGACTCGGAGGGAAACCGCGGCAGAGCTCGGCTGCAGCGTGGTAAAGGATGGCGCGGGCTCAGCAGAAAGGAAATCAAAACGCTCCCTTCCTTCCGCGGCTTCTTCTTTCCCTGTGTCCGAAGAGGTCTGCGTTGCGACATACGTGGTAGTGCTTGGAAGGTGCGGAGTAGATGAGAGATAAGTGAATGTGGACAAACCTATCACGTAGGACGAGGTGGCCGAGTGGTTAAGGCGATGGACTGCTAATCCATTGTGCTTTGCACGCGTGGGTTCGAATCCCATCCTCGTCGGCCCTGTTTTATAGAGGTTGGGGGGGAAGCATCTAAATTTTCACATCCTGCCTATTTGGAGCAGCAAGCTGGAGGTGCGAGGGGTGAGGCATCTAAATTTTCACATCCTGCCTGTGGAGCAGCAAGCTGAAGAAAACTGAACTGGGGGTGAGAGTGGAATTCGATCCCAAGTCTCTCTGGTCTTTATCCACCACGCATCTCCTGCCTGCTCCTACTTCAGGTGTCTGTAGCTCTGGGCAGAGGCCAAAGGTGTTTTCTTTCCTTCTAGAAAGAGGGCCCAGGGGTTGGTGGCACGGAAAAGACTAGAACCGGGATTCTGGCCAGTGTGAAGTTGGGGGCCAACGTATGATCTGCAGGAATCAGGGAAGCCCCCCATTGGAGGCATCGCCCTCCCCGTCCGAAGTAGTGGTACTTATCCTACTCTCCAGCACTTCTCCTAGGGCGGAGACCTTGTGTCCACACGCCCTGCTCCCCAACACACACAATCTCTTTTTTTTTTTTTTTTTTTTTTTTTTTTTTTGAGGCGGATTCTCGCTCTGTCGCCCAGGCTGGAGCGCAGTGGCGCGATCTCGGCTCACTGCAACCTCTGCCTTCCAGGTTCAAGCGATTCTCCTGCCTCAGCCCCGAGTAGCTGGGACTACTAGCGCGTGCAGCACGCCCGGCTAATTTTTTGTATTTTTAGCAGAGACGGAGTTTCACCGTGTTAGCCAGGATGGTCTCGGATCTCCTGACCTCCTGATCCGCCCACCTCGGCCTCCCAAAGTGCTGGGATTACAGGTGTGAGCCACCGCGCCCGGCCGCACACAAACTCTTAAGCAGAAGGCTTTGAACATTCCAATATCAGGCCACTATACTCTTAATAAGTATTTGTGGATTAATTCATCTGTGGACTCTTTAGAACAGGAGAGGCCGTGGGAAGGGCAGACACTGCCACTGCTAAATCAATTACCGTATATTACTCAACTTTTTAGGCTGAGCCAGGGAGGCCCCTATAGGGCAGAGTGCTCTGAATCTTGGGATGTCAGGACAGACTGGGCAGGGCTTCAAATAAGGATAAAGTGTTTGTCCCGCTATTCCACAGGCAGTAGGGTGCCAAGGTTGTTGAGTTGAAGAGTGATCAGAAAACCTTTATTTTGCAGCCCAGAGCAAAAACACACACTGAGTACCTGCTCTCTGCCAGGAACTGTGTTAGGCACGAGGGATGGGCCTTGCAGGAGACACAGGTATTGTCCTTGAGGGTTTCCACTGGTGACCTTGGCTGTAAAGAGGAGAAAAGCAAGTGCAGATCCTTTCAGCACAGGCCTTATAGACTGGAGGCTCAGAAGTCAGACATGCTGCCATGTGGATTTTCTTTGACCTCCTCAGTGTTTTATTTTTTATTTATTATTATTATTATTATTTGAGACAGAATTTTGTTCTTCTTGCTCAGGCTGGAGTGCAATGACGCGATCTTGGCTCACTGCAACCTCCGCCTCCTAGGTTCAAGTGATTCTCCTGCCTCAGCCTCCTGAGTAGCTGGGATTACAGGAGTGCACCACCATGCCTGGCTAATTTTTTGTATTATTTTTTAGTAGAGATGGGGTTTCATCATGTTAGCCAGGCTGGTCTCGAACTCCTAACTTCAGGTGATCCACTCGCCTTGGCCTCCCAAAGTGTTGGGATTACAGGTGTGAGCCACTGCGCCCAGCCCTATTATTATTGTTATTATTTTGAGACAGAGTTTCGCTCTTGTTGCCCAGGCTGGAGTGCAATGGCTCGATCTCGGCTCACTGCAACCTCTGCCTCCTGGGTTCAAGTGATTCTCCTGCCTCAGCCTCCGGAGTAGCTGGGATTACAGGCATGTACCACCATGCCCAGCTAATTTTGTATTTTTAGTAGACTAGGGTTTCTCCATGTTGGTCAGGCTGGTCTCGAACTCCCGACCTCAGGTGATCTGCCCACCTCGGCCTCCCAAAGTGCTGGGATTACAGGAGTGAGCTACCAAGCTCAGCCAGTGTTTGTATTTTCAGTGGACAAGTTTTTTACTTCCTGGGTTAATTTTTTCCTAGGTATTTTATTCTTTTGTATCCTATTGTAAATGGAGTTGTTTTCTTAATTTCCTTTTCACGTTGTTCATTGTTAGTGTATAGAAATATAACTGAATTTTTGTTGTTGTTGTTGTTGTTGTTGTTTTGAGATGGAGTTTCGCCCTTTCACCCAGGCTCGAGTGAAGTGGCGCGATCTCAGCTCACTGCAACGTCTGCCCCCCGGGTTCAAGCAATTCTCCAGCTTCAACCTCCCGAGTAGCTGGGACTACAGGTGCATGCCACCACACCCGGCTAATTTTTGTATTTTTAGTAGAGACGGGGTTTTGCCATGTTGGCTAGGCTGGTTTCAAACTCCTGACCTCAGGTGATCCACCTGCCTCAGCGTCACAAAGTGGTAGGATTACAGGCATGAGCCACTGTGCCCAACCTGAATTTTGTGTGTTAATTTTTTTTTTTTTTTTTTTTTTTTTTGAGGCAGAGTCTCACTCTGTCTCCCAGGCTGGAGTGCAGTGGAGTGATCTCACCTCATTGCAACCTCCGCCTCTTAGTGATTCTCCTGCCTCAGCCTCTCGAGTAGCTGGGACTACAGGCGTGCGCCACCACACCCAGTTAATTTTTATATTTTTAGTAGAGACAGGGTTTCACCATGTTGGCCAAGCTGGTCTTGAACTCTTGACCTCGAGTGATCCACCCACCTCAGCCTCCCAAAGTGCTTGGATTACAGGCATGAGCCACTGAGCCAGGCTATTGTGTGTTAATCTTGAATTCTGCAACTTTGCTGACTTTATTAGCTCTAAAAGTTTGTGTATGTGTGTACGTGTCTGTGTGTGTGTGTGTGTGTCTCTGTGTGTATGCATGTATTCCTTAGGATTTTCTATATACGTATATATTATGTCATCTGTGACTATGAATAGTTTTACCTCTTTTTCAATTTGGTTAACTTTTGTTTCTTTTTCTTGCCATTTTTTTTCCCACCCCAATGCAGAAGCTCATTTCTTGCCAAATTGCTCTAGCTAGAACTTCTAGTACAATGTTGAGGAGATGAAACGGTGAAACCACGTATCCTTCTCTTGTTCCTGATCTTTGGGGGAAGGCTTTAGGTCTTTCGCCATTAAGTATGATGTTATTTGTGGATTTTTCATAAATGCCCTTTATCAGGTGAAGGAAGTTTCCACCTATTCCTTGTTTATTCAGCATTTTTATCTTGAACGCATGTTGGATTTTGACACATGCTTTTTATCTTGAACGAGTGTTGGACTTTGTCACATGCTTTTTATCTTGAAAGCGTGTTGGATTTTGTCACTTGCTTTTTGTTCATAAATTGAGGTGATCACTTGGTGTTTCCTCTTCATTCTATTAATGTGGTGTATTACATTGATTGATTTTCTTTTTCTTTTTTTGAGACGTTCTTGCTCTGTTTCCCAGGCTGGAGTGCAGTGGAGCGATCTTGGCTCACGGCAACCTCTGCGTCCTGGGTTCAAGTTATTCTCATGCCTCAGCCTCCGGAGTAGCTGGGATTACAGGCATGCGCCATCATGCCTGGCTAATTTTTGTATTTTTAGTAGAGATGCCATTTCACCATGTTCGCCAGGCTGGTCTCGAAATCCTGACCTCAAGTGATCTGCCCGCCTCGGTCTCCCAAAGTGCTGATATTACAGGCATGAGCCACCACACCCAGCCTTTCTTTTTTTTTTTTTTTTTTGAGATGGAGTCTCGCTCTGTCACCCAGGTTGGAGTGAGTGGCGCGATCTTGGCTCACGGCAACCTCTACCTCCCAGGTTCAAGTGATTCTCCTGCCTCAGCTTCCTGACTAGCTGGGATTACAGGTGTGCACCACCACAGCCAGCTAATATTTTTTGTATTTTTAGTAGAGACGGATTTCACCATGTTGTCTAGGCTGGTCTCAAACTCCTGACCTCAAGTGATCCACCTGCTTCAGCCTCCCAAAGTGCTGGGATTACAGGGTGAGCCACCGTGCCCGGCCACACTGATTGATTTTCATATGTTAAACAATCTTGCATTTCTGGAATAATTCCTACTTGGTCATGGTGTATAATTTTGTTAATATGTTGCTGGGTTAGGTTTGCTAGTATTTTGTGGAGGATTTTTGCATCTATATTCATATGAGATACGGTCTGTAGTTTTCTTGGGATGGTCTGTATATTAGTTTGGCCTCAGGTCACATAGAATGAGTTGTAAAGTGTTTTCTATTTTTTGGAAGAGTTTGAGAAGGATTGTTGTAAATTTCTTTTTACTTTGCACACTACACTGTTATAGGATTGTTGTTAATTCTTTTTGTTTTGTTTTGTTTTGTTTGTGACAGAGTCTCGCTCTGTCACCCAGGCTGGAGTGCAGTGGCATGATCTCGGCTCACTGCAACCTCTGCCTCCTGGGTTCCAGCGATTCTCCTGTCTCAGCCTCCAAAGTAGCTGGGATTACAGGTGTGTGCCACCATGCCCAGCTAATTTTTGTATTTTTACTAGAGACGAGGTTTCACCATGTTGCAGGCTGGTCTCAAACTCCTGACCTCAGGTGATCTGCCCTCGTCCGCCTCCCAAAGTGCTGGGATTATGGGCATGAGGCACCTCGCCCAGCCGGATTGATGTTAATTCTTTAAGTGATTGGTAGAATTCACTTGTGAAGCCATCTGGTCCTGGGATTTTCTTTGTTGGGAGGTTTTTGATTACAGATTAAATCTGGTTACTTGTTATAGGTCTGTTCAGATTTCCTGTTTCTTCTTGCATCAGTTTTGGTAGTTTGTGTGTTTTCAGGAATTTGTCCATTTCATCTGATTTGTTAGCATACAGTTATTCATAGTATTCTCTTATAGTCCTTTTTACTTCTGGGTAAAGGCATACCTCACTTTTTTTTTTTTTTTAGACGGAGTCTCGCTCTGTTGCCCAGGCTGGAGTACAGTGGTGCAATCTAGGCTCACTGCAAGCTCCACCTCCCGGGTTCACGCCGTTCTCTTGCCTCAGCCTCCCATGTAGCTGGGACTACAGGCGCCTGCCACCACGCCTGGCTAATTTTTTTGTATTTTTAGTAGAAACGGGGTTTCATCCTATTAGCCAGGATGGTTGCAATCTCCTAACCTTGTGATCCACCCCCCTCCACCTCCCAAAGTGCTGGGATTACAGGCGTGAGCCACCACGCCCAGCCAGGCATACCTCACTTTATTGCACTTTGGTTTATTGCACGTCACAGATAATTGCATTTTTTTTTTTTACAGATCGAAGATGGCGGGTTCCTGTAGTCCCAGCTACTCAGGAGGCTGAGGCAGGAGAATGGCATGAACCCGGGAGGCAGAGCTTGCAGTGAGCCGAGATCGTGCCACTGCACTCCAGCCTGGGTGACAGAGCGAAACTCCGTCTCAAAAAAAAAAAAAAAAAAATCAGTAAGTGTTGTGTGTGTGCTGACTGCTCCACCGACTGACTGTTCTCCCCTTCCTCATACCTCCCTATTTCCTGAAACACAAAAATATTGAAATTAGGCTGATAATTCTACGTTGGCCTCTAAGTGTTCAAGTGAAAGGAAGAGTTGCACTTCTCTCACTTTAAATCAAAAGCTAGAAATGATTACACATAGTGAGGAAGGCATGGTGAACACTGTGATAGGCTGAAAGCTAGGCCTCTTGTGCCAAATGGTCAGCCAAGTTGTGAATGCAAAGGAAAAGTTCTTGAAGGAATTAAAAGTGCTACCCCAGTGAACACACAAAAGATAAGAAAGTGAGGCCGAGCGTCGTGACTCATGCTTGTAATCCCAGCACTTCAAGAGGCCAAGGCAGGCGGATCCCCTTGAGCCCAGGAGTTTGAGAACAGCCTGGGCAACATGGCGAAACCCCGTCTCTACTAAAAATACAAAAAAATCGCCAGCCATGGTGGCGCATACCTGTAGTCCCAGCTACTCAGGAGGCTGAGGCGGGAGAATCACCTGAACCCAGAGGTCTAGGCTGCAGTGAGCCATGATCATGCCACTGCACTGGAGACCTTGGAATACGTTGATGACTTTGAAGGGTTCAAGACTTCAGTGGAGGAAGTAACTGCAAATATGATGGAAATAGCAAGAGAACTAGAATTAGAAGTTGAGTCTGAAGATGTAACTGAATTGCTGCGATATCATGAGAAAACTTGAATGGATGAGGAGTTGCTTCTTCTGGATCATCAAAGTGGTTTCTTCAGATAGAATCTACTCCTGGCAAGGATGCGGTGAACATTGATAAATGACAACAAGGATTTAGAATATTATGTAAACTTAATTGATAAAGTACCTGTAGGATTTGAGAGGATTGACTTTAATTTTGAAAGAACTTCTACTGTGGGTAAAATGTTATCAAACAGCATCGCATGTTAGAGAGAAATCTTGCATGAAAGGATCAATCAGTGCAGCAAATTTCATCGTTGCCTTATTTTAAGAAATTGGCACAGCCACCCCCATCTTCAGCAACTACCATCCTGATCAGTCAGCAGCTATCAACATCGAGGCAAGACCCTCCACCAGCAAAAAGATTACAACTTGCTAAAGGTTTCAGGATTATGACTTACTGAAGGTTCCGGTGATCACTAGCATTTTTAAGCAATAAGGTTTTTTTTTTTCTTTTTTCTTTTGAGGTGGAGTCTTGCTCTGTTGCCCAGGCTGGAGTGCAGTGGCGAGATCTCAGCTCACTGCAACCTCCACCTCCCAGGTTCAAGTGATTCTCCTGCCTCAGCCTCCCGAGTAGCTGAGATTACAGGCACGCATCACCATGCCCAGCTAATTTTTGTATTTTTAGTAGAGATGGGGTTCCTCCATGTTGGCCAGGCTGGTCTCAAACTCCTGACCTCAGGTGATCTGCCCTAGCCCACCGTGGCCTCCCAAAGTGCTGGGATTACAGGTGTGAGACACTGCACCCAGCCACAATAAATATTTTTAATTAAGGTATATACATTGTTTTTTAGACACAATGCTATTGCATACTTAATAGACTACAATGTAGCATAAGCATAACTTTTTTTTTTTGAGACAGAGTCTTGCTGGAGTGCAATCCTGCGATCTCAGCTCACTGCAACCTCTGCCTCCCTGATTCAAGCAATTCTCCTGCCTCAGCCTCCCGAGTAGCTGGGATTACAGGCACCTGCCACCACGCCCAGCTAATTTTTGTATTTTTAGAAGAGACAGGGTTTCACCATGTTGGTCAGGCTGGTATCAAACTCCTGACCTCAGTTGATCTACCCGCCTCGCCTCCCAAAGTGCTGGGATTACAGGCATGAGCCACCGCGCCCGGCCAAGCATAACTTTTATATGCACCGGGAAACCCCAAATTATTGCAATATTTGCTTTATTGCAGTGGTCTGAAACCAAACCTGCAATATGTCTTAGGTGTGCCTATAATTGGTAGTAATATTACCACTTGCATTTCTTAGTATTAGATTTTAGTACCTTAAAGGCTTCTCTCTATTTTTCGTAGTCAATCTAGTTAAAGGTGTGTCAGTTTTGTTGATCGTTTCAAAGAACCAACTTTTGGTTTCATTAATTTTCTCTATTGCTTTTTTCCCTCCATTTTGTTTGTCTTTAATCTTTATTATTTCTTTCCTTCTGCTACCTTTGAGTGTAGTTTGCTCTTCTTTTACTAGTTCCTTAAGTTATTTATTTATTTATTTATTTATTTATTTATTTATTTATTTTTGAGACGGAGTCTTGCTCTGTTGCCAGGCTGGAGTGCAGTGGTGCGATCTCGGCTCACTGCACTGCAACCTCCACCTCCCGCGTTCAAGTGATTCTCTTGCCTCAGCCTCCCAAGTAGCTGGGACTACAGGGGTGTGCCACCACGACCAGCTAATTTTTGTATTTTTAGAAGAAACAGGATTTCACCATGTTGCCCAGGATGGTTTCAATCTCTTGACCTCGTGATCTGCCCACCTTGGCCTCCCAAAGTGCTGGGATTACAAGTGTGAGCCACTGCGCCTGACCCCTAGTTCCTTAAGTTCTAAAGTCAGGTTATTGTTCTGAGATCTTCTTTTTTAACGTAGGCATTTATAGCTATAAATTTCCCTCTACGCACTGCTCTTACTGCATCCTGCAAGTTTTGCTATGTTGTATTTTCGTTTGCATTTATCTCAAAGTATTTCCTAATTTCCCTTTTGATGTCTTTGACTCATTAATTTTTAAGAATATGTTGTTTAATTTTTATGTATCTGTGAATTTTCCAGCTTTTCTTCTGTTGTTGATTTCCAGTTTCATTCCATTGTGATCAGAAAAGACCCTTTATATGATTTCAGTCTTTTAAAATTTATTGAGACTGTTTCGTGACCTAACATAGGATCTGTCCTGGAGAATATTTCACAAGCACTTGAGGTTATATATTCTTCTGTTTATAGGTAGAGTATTCTGTATATGTCTGTTGTGGTTTTGGATCTAAAGTGAGTCTCTTATAGACAGTTTATAGTTGAATCACTTTTTGTTTAATTAATTAATTAATTTTGAGACAGGGTCTTGCTCTGTCACCTAGGCTGGAGTGCAATGGCACAATTACGGCTTACTGTAGCCTCTACTGCCTAGGCTCAATCAATCCTTCCACTTCAGCCTCCTGAGTAGCTGGGACTAAAGGCGCACGCCACCATGTGTGCCTAATTTTTAAATTTTTTATGTAGACATGAGGTCTTGCCATGTTACCTGGGTTGGTCTCAAGCTCCTGGGCTAAAGTAATCTGCCCTCCTTGACCTCCCAAAGTGCTGGGATTACAGGCGTGAGCCACTGTAATCCCAGTTGAATCTTTTTTTTTTTTTTTGAGACGGAGTTTCGCTCTTGTTGCCCAGGCTGGAGTGCGATGGTGCCATCTTGGCTCACTGAAACCTCCACCCCCCGAGTTTAAGCGATTCTCTTACCTCAGCCTCCCAAGTAGCTGGGATTACAGGCATGCGCCACCATGCCTGGCTAATTTTGTATTTTTAGTGGAGATGGGGTTTCTCCATGTTGGTTAGGCTGGTCTCGAACTCCCAACCTCAGGTGATCCGCCCGCCTCAGCCTTCTAAAGTGCTGGGATTGGCGGGGCGCAGTGGCTCATGCCTGTAATCCCAGCACTTTGGGAGGCTGAGGCGGGTGGATCATGAGGTCAGGAGATCGAGACCATCCTGGCCAACATGGTGAAACCCCATCTCTACTAAAAATAATACAAAAAATTAGCCGGGCGTGGTGGCGGGCGCCTGTTGTCCCAGCTACTCAAGAGGCTGAGGCAGGAGAATGGCGTGAACCCGGGAGGCGGAGCTTGCAGTGAGCCGAGGTCGCGCCACTACACTCCAGCCTGGGCGACAGAGCGAGACTCCGTCTCAAAAAGAAAAAAACAAACAAACAAAAAAATTAAGTGCTGGGATTACAGGCATGAGCCACTGCGCCCGGCCCTAGTTGAATCATTTTAAAAATCCATTCTTGAGCCAGGCACGGTGGTTTATACCTATAATCCCAGCACTTTGGGAAGCTGAGGCAGGAGGATTGCTTGAGCTCTAGGAGTTTGAGACCAGCCTGGGCAGAGAGATCCTGCCTCTAAAAAAAAAATTTTTTTTAATCCATTCTGACAATCTTGCCTTTTAATTGGAGAGTTGAGTCAATTCCATTTCAAGTAATTACTGAGGCTGGGCGCAGTGGCTCACGCCTGTAATCCCAGCACTTTGGGAGGCCAAGGTGGGCACATCACTTGAGGCCAGGAGTTTAAGACCAGTCTGACCAACATGGTGAAACCCCGTCTCTAATAAAAATACAAAAAGTAGCCGGGTGTGGTGGTGCACACTTGTAGTCCCAGCTACTTGGGAAGCTGAGGCAGGGGAATTGCTTGAACCTAGAAAGCGGAGGTTGCAGTGAGCCGAGATCACACCACTGTACTCCATCCTGAGCGACGGAGTGAGACTCTGTTTAAAATAATAATAATAACAATTACTGATAAGGAAAGACTTACTTGTGCCATTTTGCTATTTGTTTTCTACGTCTTGTATCTTTTCATTCCTCATTTCCTCCATTAATGCCTTCCTTTTTTAAAAGATAGGGTCTTGTTCTGTTGCCCAGACTGAAGGATAGCAGTGCAGTCACAACTTGCTGCAGGCTTGAACTCCTGGCCTCAAATGATTATCCTGCCTCAGCCTTCCAAGTACCTAAGACTACAGGCATGTACCACCATGTGTCTTGCTATTTTATTTTATTTTATTTTTATTTTTGTGGAGACGGAGTCTTGCTATGTTGCCCAGGCTGGTCTCAAACTCCTGGCCTCAAGGGATCCTCCCGCCTTGGCCTTCCAAAGTGCTGGGATTATAGGTGTGAGCCACCATGCCTGGACTTCTTGAGTCTTTTATGAGCATGCATCTTGCCCTGCATGTATATGGCTTTCTCAATTCCCTCATATTTGAGGGAGCTTTTCAGTTCCCCAGAGAATGTCTCCCCACCTTTTCCTTACAACCTTTCAGCTTGTCTGTTGTTCATGTAAACTGTAATCTTTGCTCTGGACAGCAGAGGTTTGTTAATTTGCCTTTCAGTGTTTTGGAGAACTGTCCTCTTAAGTAGAAGCTTTTCCATCTTGAGAGATTTCTGAGTCAGGCAAAACAAAAGCGAATGTCTGGCATCCGTTCTTTAGGTAGTCCCCAGACAGGTCGGAACTAATAGATACAATCCTTTGAGAACAAAGTCTGCTTTGCTCCCTTGAGAACCAAAGGCTAGGGTCCCACAATGGGAATGCCATCTTCACACCACCACTAACTCAGAAGGGAAATGGGGCAAGGGCAGGTAAAATACTGCAAAACTCTCATTATATTAAGTTGCCACTTTCTTGATTCAGCACTTGCTTGGTTGTTGTAAATCTTTGATTATTTTCCAGAGTTCCGACAAAGGTGGTTCCAACAGTCGTTGCTCATGTTTTCCGTTTTTTTTTTTTTTTTTTTTTAAGGCACAGGCCCTTGGAGCTGTCTGTTTTACTACTTTTGCTTACATTCTATTAATATTGAGCCCCATGGAACCTCAGTTTATTCATCTGTAAAATGTGGTAGTGCGCAGGGCTTCTGCTTCACAAACTCTGGGGCTGCAATGAAAAGGGAGTCCAGGCCGGGTGCGGTGGCTCATGCCTGTAATCCCAACACTTTGGGAGGCCAAGACGGGCAGATCACTTGAGGTCAGGAGTTCAAGACCAGCCTGGCCAACATGGTGAAACCCCATCTCTACTAAAAATACAAAAAAATTAGCCGGGCATCATGGCACGTATCTGTAATCCCAGTTACTCAGGAGGCTGAGGAATAACTTGAACCCAGGAGGCGGAGGTGGCAGTGAGCCGAGATCGCACCTCTGCACTCCAGCCTGGGTGATGGAGCAAGACTCTTATCTCAAAAAAAAAATAAATAAATAAGGGGGAGTCTAGCCAGGTGACCTCAGTCAACAGTAGTTTGTTCAAGAAACCTTGAGAAAAAGAGAGCAAGAAGAACAAGGATGCCACCTGGCTCCATCTAGGATATCATGATGACTCTAGTGACCACAAAGCAATTCCCCATTCTATTATGTTGTTGACCCTGCCTGTGACCTTGACCCTGCCTATGACCTATTCCTTCTAATGTGCCAGTAACCTCGAGACAACCCCCACTCATGTTGTGGCTTCATTCTCCCAGGAGAGATGATCTGATTGGTTCCTCTCATCAGGGAAGCTGGACCGGGCCACCTCATAGGCTGCTGGCCAGTCAGTGAGTGGCTGCCATGGCTCAGACCCCAGCCCTGGTCCAGTCAGCCCTGGCTAGAGATGCCATTCCCATACAAAGCAGGGCGTGAGGGTTAGGTAGGGGGGCCTCTGGGGCCACTCAAAAGGGGCCAAACTCTGACAACATGTGGCATGTTGAGGCAGGTGGAAAAGCAGATCACAAATGTCAAATGCTTTTCATGTAGTAGAATTCTTTTTTTTTTTTTTTTTTTTGAGATGGTCTTGCTCTGTCACCCAGGCTGGAGTGCAGTGGCGCAATCTCGGCTGACTGCAGCCTCCACCTTCCGGGTTCCAGTGATTCTCCTGCCTCAGCCTCCCAGGTAGCTGGGATTACAGGCGCCTGCCACCACTCCCGGCTAATTTCTGTATTTTTTTAGTATAGACCAGGTTTCACCATGTTGGCCAGGCTGGTCTCAAACTCCTGACCTCAAGTGATCCGCCCACCTTGGCCTCTCAAGGTGCTGGGATTACAGGTGTGAGCCACCATGCCTGGCCTCATGTAGTATAATTCTAACTACCAGTCTCCTCTTCCATAAAAGGGTCAGCAACTTGAGGGTAAGGATGTCTCTCTCCACTGAGCCCAGCTCAGTGCCCTGTGCAGTGCGAGTGTTTGCTGATGGAAACTGGCTGCTTCTGTGGGAATCCGGGCCTGTCGGCAGAGCTGTAACAGGGTGGGCAGGTAGCAGTAGCTGGGGACTAGGCATCAGGCGAGGGGCAGGCAGGTGTAGCCAACCAGTCCAAGAATTTGTTTCCAACATCAAAGCCCCTGCACCCTGAGCTGATGAAGTTGTGCTGGGTCTACTGGGAAGGAGGATGGGAAGACGGAATCCCAGGTTGTGACATCATGATCCTGAGGGGTAAGTGTCCTCTTTTTGGGCCCCATCCTCCACTGCCCAGCCCGAACCTGGGCTTGCTGTGGGTGACGGGTGGCCCCAGTGGGTTTCCTGGGACTGTCTGGCCTGGGAGGTGGGCAGATGGTTGTCTGCCTTCCTGGTCCCAGGTGGATCTGGCAGGTCTAGGGAGCTTTTTTTTTTTTTTTTTTTTTTCTTTGAGGCAGAGTTTCGCTCCTATTGCCCAGGCTGGAATGCAGTGGCACGATCTCGCCTCCCGGATTCAAGCGATTCTCCTGCCTCAGTCTCCCAAGTACTGGGATTACAGGCATGCGCCACTACGCCCGGCTAATTTTGTATTTTTAGTAGAGATGGGGTTTCTCCATGTTGGTCAGGCTGGTCTCAAACTCCCGACCTCAGGTGATCCACCTGCCTCAGCCTCCCAAAGTGCTGGGATTACGTGAGCCACCGCGCCTGGCTTCTAGAGAGCTTTTAGGTACAACGGACAACAGCTGTACTCTCCTCTGAAGGTAGAGGAGAAGGAGACCCAGCAAGTGTTGGGGTCCTGCCTCCAACAGTCCCAGAGAGCACAGGTAGGCCTATTGGTCTTGCAAGAGACTCCAAGACTCCAACAACCGTTTCCCTAATATCATCAGAGGTGGTACTTTAGTTCCAACCTCACTCCAGGACTCTAGCTCAGGCAGGTCATAAAGAAAAGGGCCTGGATTTGACCCAGGACTCTGGGTCAGCATGCATGCACTTATCCACGAGGTTAGCTGGCCTCCATAGAGGCAGCCTCCCTCATATCTCCTGTATCAGTCGTCCTCTCTAAGCCACTGTCTAGGCCCCATCACCTCCCCGCTGGACTGCTGGGATCAACTCCTCTGTGGCTTCTCTGCTTCTGCTCCTCCTCCACCTCAGACTAGCAAATTCATATTCATCCCTCAGGGCCCAGCTGGGGAAATACCTCCTCTGGAATGGCTGCCCTGACTTCTCAGGTGGAATCAGTGGCTCCCTCGACATGCTTCTGCAGGGCCCTCACAAGACGTATCACAAGTTATATTTGGCTTCCTGTGGCCTTGGGAGCGGGGACTGTGTCTCCTTTGTTTCAAAGTCTCCAGACCAGGCAGGGCCTGGCTCGGGGCAGCTGTCTGTGAACAGTGCTCAAAGGAATGAATCCTTCCTTGGGGTCTGCCCTGTGGCTTATTTCAGCAACCAAGGTCATATCTTGCCTGTCTTCCTCCTTGATGCCAAAAAGCCCCTGGCTTCTGAGCAGGTACCCTGTGCTGGTTGAGCACCTAATATCTAATAGGTGCTCAGTGAATGTTCACAAAGGCAGGTGGGCAGAAAACCCTTGCTTTTCTCTGGGACGGGCAGGGTAGTATAGGTGTGTGGTGAAGCAGGCCTTTCCTCCATCCGTGTGTAGAATTGGTGGGGTCGCCAAAGCCCTGCCCACACTGACTGCCTCTCTAAGGCCAGATTTCCAAGGAGGAGCTATCCTGGGGAGGCAGAGGATGCTGGTGAGAGCCCAGGGACTCATGGAGTGGGAGAGCAATAGTTGTCCATCCAACTAGGTGCTCTGCCCAGGAGCTCAGGATTCCTTGCAGGTCAGTACCCCCCAGCTATCATGTGGTCCAGAGGACCCAGCACAGAGATGCCCACCAATCCCTACCCCTCTCAGGGCCTCAGTCATCCCACCTGTCAAGGGGGTACAATCTTTCCGACCCCACCCAGTTCACTGAGGCCAATAGAGCCAACAGTACTTCAGAAATAAAGACTTGGTGAACGCATCATACAAATAAATGGGGTTGTTATTAGACCCAAGAGCAGGGTCAGAAGGAGAAACAGCAAAAACAGGGAGTAAGTGCCCAGGCTCCTGCCCCAAACCCCTTGAGGAAAAGAGAAACAGGTGTTGGGCAGGAAGAACAGCACCTACAGGGAGGAGAGAGAGGGGATTGGGTCCCGGCTCTACCACGGACCAGTCACTTTCCCCAGGACTCAGTTTTGTCACCTGTATAATGGGGGAAGCACAATCCTTGCCTGACTCCTTCCAAGAGCCTCAATTAGGCTTCGGTGAGAGAGTGGGTATGGAAGAGCTTTGCAAACTGTAAAGTGCAGTGCACACATGCAGGCTAGCTGTGGCTCTGGGGCCCAGGCCCAGCTGGGCTCTGCGGACTAGGTACAGTAAGTGTTGGCAATGAAAACACTGCTTGAGGCTGAGCCTGGCCCTTTGAGCACCCTCAGGTCCTCCATATCTGTTCCTCCTCTCAGGTGCCCACAACTTCCCTGGCACCTTTTACCCTGGGTGGCTGAGGCCTGGGAAGACGAGGCGCTCCTGGCCTGGGCTGGCCCCGCCTCCCACTCTGAACCCTCTGGTCACCTCTGCTCCTGATGATGATGAACAAATGCAGACCTGGTGGTGGGGAGCAGCCGTGCCCTGCACCCTCTTTTCCCTAGTCATCACCCTTTCCATGAGGTCTTGTGCGAGTCACTCCCATTCCTGGGTGAGGGTTAGAATGACCGGTGGTGATTTCTTCCCCGCAGCACTCCAAGTGGATGAAGAGCAGCTCCTGCCCGCTGCTGGCAGCCTCAGGCCCAGGGGCCTCCACCCCGCAGAGGCCTGAGCCAAGCTCGCCATTCGCCCTGGGCTGGATCTCAGCTCCGGAAGGAGACGTCGAGAAGAGGCTGCCAAAGAGCCTGGAGGGGCCACTTCAGAGCAGCGCCTTGAAGAGGAAGGAGAGGGAGGCTCCACAGGAAAGTCCCAGGGCCAGGAAGAAGGTCATGAGGGCGCCGGCCACCTCCCTCTCGTGTGGCAGCACCTGCCTAGAACACCCGGGAACAGGAGCTCTTAGAAAATGCTGGGTCTAAATCTGGACCCAGCTCCACTGCCCTCTGCCCATCCAGTCTGGGCTCTGACCCAACCCCTCTGTCACCATAACTGGCCCCTTCTTTCCGGGCCTCAGTTTCCTGGTCTGTAAATGAGGCTGCTGGATAAGGATGTCTCTCAGGGCCTCTGAGTCTAACATGATGGGATTCCAGATTCCACAGCCTGCCCTTTCCACAGTGCTCTCAGCCTGTCTGCCCTGCCAGCTTCATTCTCTCTGGATTCTCCACTCCATTGCCCCTTGAAGAAATAGCCCATAACCTTGTTTTTGGTCAAAACCTTAGCTCTCCTTCAACTGAGAATTTTACAGTTAGATGGGCCCTGAGGGATGACAGTTCAACCCATTTTTTTTTTACAGATAGGGAAACTGAGGCGCATTGAGGCGGCCCCAGAACCAGTGCCTGGGCTACTTGGTTGGGCGGGTACCTCCCTAGCCCAGTTCTCTCCCCTGCAGTTAAGGCTTGGCCCAGTAGGGGGCGCCAGCAAGGCCTGCAGACAGCTAGGGTTGGGCTGGCCAGAAGCAGGATGGGCCGTCCCTCCCTTGCAGGCGGTCCCTTCCCAAAGACTGAACCCACCTCCCCACTCCCAGCCCCCCACCTCACCCCATTCCCCCGGACCTGGGCGCCAGGCACATGGTGAGGGACACCAGGTAGCCATTAGAAACAGCAAAGAGCAGCATGAAGGTGATGAAGTAGGCATCCTGCGGGAAGAGGATGGGCAGCCGGGACCTCTGGGGCACGTGGCACAGCATGAAGAGGGGCACGAACAGGAACCGCAGGCAGACCAGCAGGGGCAGCAGCCGGCTGTCCTCGTCTGGCTGTGGTAGAGGCTGAAGTCAGCATGGTCCCTGGAGCCAGGTCTCTGCTCCAGGGCATCTCAGGACACCCATAGAGTACTTTTTTTTTTTTTTTTTTTAGATGGAGTCTTGCTCTGTTGCCCAGGCTGGAGTGCAGTGGCCCTGATCTCAGCTCACTGCAACCTCCACCTCCTGGGTTCAAGAAATCCTCCTGCTTCAGCCTCCTGAGTAGCTGGGACTATAGGCGCCCGCCACCACCATGCCCAGATAATTTTTGTATTTTTAGTAGAGCCAGGTTTCATCATGTTGGCCAGGCTGGTCTCGAACTTCTGACCTCGAGTGATCCACCTGCCTCAGCCTCCCAAAGTGCTGGGATTACAGGCGTGAGCCACCATACCCGGCCTCTATTTTTTTCATTAAAAATTTGTGTGTGTGTGTGTGTACAGACAAAATCTCACTGTGTTGCCCAGGCTGGTTTTGAACTCCTGAGCTCAAGCGATCCTCTTGCCTTGGCCTCCCAAAGTGCTCGGATTTTAGGGTTTTTTGTTTGTTTGTTTGTTTTTGAGACAGAGTCTCGCTCTGTCTCCCAGGCTGGAGAGCAGTGGTGCGATCTCGGCTCACTGCAGCCTCTGCCTCCCTGGGATTACAGGTGTGCACCACCACACCTGCTAATTGTCTTTTTAGTAGAGATGGGGTTTCACCATGTTGGCCAGGCTGGTCTCGAACTCCTGACCTCGTGATCCACCCGCCTCGGCCTCCCAGAGTGCTGGGATTACAGGTGTGAGCCACCGCGTCCAGCCCCAGAGTGCTAGGATTATAGGTGTGAGCCACCACGCCTGGCCCACCCATAGGATAGACCCATCTGTCACCCCCTGACCTCCTCTGACCTGACCTACCTGGTGAGCCAGTGAGGGAAGACCCAGCACTGGGGCCTGGGCCAAGTCCACCCAGAAATCAGGGACTGGCCTGGGGCTCACCTCTGCCTCTCCCAGGCTCCAGCTTGTGCTCTCCACCGCATCTACAGTTTACGTACTCGGTTCCTCAGAGCACCCACTGGTGGTTCCACAGACCCCCCCTGGGGGCAGATGGGGTTTCTGAGTGGGATTGGAAGCTGTAGATCAGCTCCTGTCCTGACTTGGATGAGACCAGCTCCTCTTTCACCTGCGTTATGTATTGTCTCTTTGGAAGATTTCATTTAAAGATACAGCACCATGGCTAAAACCAACCCCAAAACTAAGACTCTTGCTCAGTCCCTCACCTGGTGCAGGAACCTCCATGTAACATTCTCTGAGCAGCAAAGGCTGGATGCTGGGGACACAGAGGTCAGCTGGACATGATTTTTGCTTTCAGGGAGCTCACAGTGCAAGCCCTGGCCTGCACGCCTCCAGGGCCCAAGTGCTCCCTGCTGCTTGGCCAGTGGTTGCATTACCAGGCCACTTGGACTACCAGAAAATCACCTCCATGCTCTTTCAAGCCCTCGGATCCCAAACTGCTTCCTAAAACATCGGATCACCCAGCCCTGGTGTGCTTACCCACAGGAAGTAAGAGGTCAGGCTCCGTCCCAGCCAGTCCATGATGTTGAAGAGGAGGAAGCAGCAGATGGGGTTGAAGAACTGACCTGGGAGGGAAATGGCTGCAGCTCATACTGGTCTCCAACTCCCCTCTCCCGTCCTCTCCCCTTTGTACCCCCTGCCCTGCCGTCTTCTCCACCCTGACACTCACTCCACTTCCCGGGACTGGTGGAGCTGGTCACCATGGCTGTGATGGCGGGGAAGACGGACAGGGTGACTGTGAAGACCAACACAAGGCACAGCGCTGTCAGCCAGATCTGGGAGCCAGAGGCAGGGGTGTGAGCAGGCAGGGCAGTCCCAGGGCCCCACCCTCTTGCCCAAGCCCCATGTGGGAGCAGGACACTTGGGGCCTGGCCCAGCTGTGTCCCTGACCCACTATGACCCTATGACCTTGGAGTCAATGTGAGCCCCATTCTTCCCCAAAGATGGTGGTTGGGGGCTGTATCCAAGCCAAACCTTCTGGAAGACAGTGAAGACTGAAGGTTTTCCTGGCTTCTGGGGCTCATCTGGCTCTGATTCCGGCTCCTTCTCCAGGTCAAGATCCAGGGTCAGAGCTACTTTCTGGGGACTACTGGGAATCCCGTTCTCATCTGGGGTGAGGGGGGACGGGGAAGGGTCATGCTTGTGACCCAGGTTTCCCGACAGCCAGGCCCAATGAAGGGAGATTCCCAGCAGTTAAAACAAGTGATCCTCAGCTCGGCATGGTGGCTCACGCCTGTAATCCCAACATTTTGGAAGGCCGAGGCGGGCATATTGCTTGAGCCCAGGAGTTCGAGACCAGCCTGGGCAACATGGTGAATCCCCATCTCTACAAAAATAAAAAAATTAGCCGGGCATGGCAGCCTGCACCTATAGTCCCAGCTACTCGGGAGACTGAGGTGGCTCACTTGAGCCCAGGAGGTCGAGGCTGCAGTTGAGTTGTGATAGCACTGCAGTGCAGCCTAGGTGACAGAGTGAGATCCTGACTCAAAATAACAACAACCCCCTCACCCCAAAACAAAAAAAGGTGATCTTCCTCCAGCCTAAGCTGAGGCTGCAGGCGAAGGGAATTCATGATGGAAATATGCATAGCTACCAGGAAGCGCATGCATGGGTCGGGCGATGAGCGAAGCACCTTAGATGGATTATCTCATTACCATTGCTTTACAAATGACACATTGAGGTTCAGAGGGGTGCAGTGGCTAAGTGGTTTGTCTCAGGCCACACAGCTGGGATGTTGTGAAACTAGTATTCCAATTCAGAGGTCTTCGGATCCAAAGTTTGCATGCATGGAACCTCTATCGCCTCCCCATTTTATAGAGGTGGAAACTGAGGCCCAAACAACAGCAGGGATGACTTTAATCCTACCAACTTCCCTTCATGATCTTCCTGTTTGCACAAGGCTACTAGGGGTGGGCTCTGGCTGGGAACAGATGGAACAGCTTCCCAGGGGAGGTGGCTCTAGCGTCCTCTGCATCTCCCACCTCCCCAGGAGGGTCTCAGGGCTTACCAGACTGGAGGAGCTCAGCTTTGGTCTCCAGCTCCTGAGCTTGGGCCTGGGATGATTTATTGGCCAGGTAGTAGCGGGCAAACTTCTGCAGAAGGACAGGAAAGTGTTGGGCCTGCCTGGCTTGCCTGAGGTGTCTGGATCCCTCCCCATACCATTGGCCTGGAGGCTGGGGCCCCTCAGTGTCTTCTCTGGGGGTCAGGGCTGAGACCAGGTCTCCTCCACCTCCCCTGGCCTCTCTCAGGGCCTCAGGCTCAGGACTCTATCCAAGATGCTTTGAGGTGGGGCCTCGAGCCCAACAGTAGGCTCACCAGGTGAGGCAGGCTCAGGTAACACACGATGGACATGAGGATGCCCACACAGGGCGTGATAAAGTACCCCAGGGCAGAGGTCTCGGCGTCCACGCCACCTGCGGAGGAACTTCAGCTGCAGAAGAGAGGCACCTGGTCCCGCTGGCTCCCACAGGGCTTCCAACTCTTGTCCCACTTCCCATTGTGTACTTCTCAGACCCACTCCCAGCCTCTTCTGCTCCTCCCTTCACTGACAAATGGGAATCTTGTACAGGGCCCCAGAGCAGCCCTGCACTTCTCTCACTTTCCCCATGTGTCATTTTTGTTGAGCACGTACTATGTGCCAGTAGCCTTCTCTCATTGCATGCTCATTACAATCTGAGCAGGGAGCTATACCAATCACGTCGGTGGGGAAACTAGCACAGAGAGGTGACAAGCCTTGTCCAACACCCCTAGCTGGTAAGCGGTGAAGCAGATTCAAACCCAAGACTATCTGAATCCCAAACCCATCCCCTTATCTTTCAACTTCAACCTGCTGCCACATGCCAGTATTAGCCCCAGGAATCCTGCCCCTGTCCCTGAGTTAACCCAGTCCTCACTTGGTTATTACTCCTCACTGCAGGGCCCATGAGCCCCACTCCCTAGCCCCAGACCCAATCCCCATTTCTATATCACCCGCTTACCTCCATCTTCACCCAGAACCCATGTGTCTTGCTCTCACATGCCCTCTCTCTTCCCCAAACCTCAGAGGCCACCCCAGCCCTCCAGCCACCCAAGTGCACTCACTGGCCATGGACAGGAGCATGGCAAGGGCAGCAAAGATCCCAGCCAGGCCCTGGCCGCTGAGGAAGAGGGTGCTGTAGGTGGAGGGCATGGTGCCCAGCTGCCCGAAGAGGCTGCCCTGTAGGACTGCACTGAAGGCTGTGGAGGACAGGGATGGGGGCTGCTGCTCAACTAGGCAAGACTCAGAGGCTCCCTGGAGGAGGTGCCAGCAGGATACACAGGGGACTCTGGACAAGGTTGCGCAGGTGTGAGCTTCCCTAGGGACTCTGAGCACTCGGGGGCAACACCCGCTATTCAGTCCTCTTCTGAGGTGCAGCCATTGGTCTGTGGGGCTGTTGACCAGGAGGCCTGCTCCTAGGTCACCGGACAAGTGACTCTTCCCCTCCCTGTGGGCCTCAGTTTCTTCACCAGGGATATGAGCGACCATGATGCTGTCTGCCCTTCTCGGATATGCTGGGCCCTTTCAATGATGAGGCCAGGCTGAAGCCCTGCATAGGCTGGCTGGGGAGGGGGTGGAGGTGCTCACAGTTGATGAAGCAGACGGAGGCCATGGTGATGGAGAAGAAGGGTCCGGGGCTCATGTCCACCTTGACCAGCGCTGCCGTCAGGGCAAAGAGCATCAGTATGGCCAGCAGGCTGCCCAGAATGCGCACCATCTCCGGGACGCTGCTCAGAAGCAGGCAGAGTGCATCAGTGGGGCCCAGGCCAGAGGGGGCTGGGGAAGGAGGCTCGACACCTGGGGCTGGGCAGTAGAGCTGGGGGGCAGGGGGCACAGGGGAGGGCCTCAATGAAGCTGCCTCAGCAGGGGGCGCAGGAGCCAGGGCAGGCCTCTCACCACTGGTACAGGAAGGAGTTAAGGAGGGTGAAGAGCAGCAGGGGCAGCTGGGACAGCAGTGTCACCCAATTGTTGAAGTTGAAGGCATCCTCGGAGCCCGTGTGGTTGGTGCTCAGGATCCTGGCTGTGCTGTTGCCGGCCCCGGCCAGTCGCACCTGGAAGTACTGCCAGGTGGGGAGGTGGTGGAGGGTCAGCACCTCTCAGCCTTCCCCCGCTGCCTTCCCCCTCACTTGTGATTGCTTTCTAATGTCTGTGGGGACTTGTCTGCCTTGTCCTTGTTCTGTTCCCAGCAGCCGGCACACAGTCGGAGCTCCATGAATGTGCGCTGAGTTAAATGGCTGAAGTCTGGGACACAGCCCAAGCATTAAGAGCCCCCAGCAAGAGCCTCGATCCAGCCTTGGACGGCCCCTCCTCTTCAGTGCCCTGGTTCCAGCCCCCATCCCCACTCCTGCAGCAGCTGCTACATTCATTCATTCCACGGGTATTTATTGAGCGCCTACTGTCAGCCAGGCTTTGGCCTAGGTGCTGAACAACTGCATTCTCTCTAGAGCACATAGCCTGCCACTCCTCTGCTTAACCTCCTCACTCCTCAACACCCCGCTTCATGCCTCCCTATTGCCTGCAGGGCAAAGCCCCAAATGGAACAGCTCTTCAGAATCAGATCCTAGTCTCCCTTTGTGCCCCATCTTCTGCTCCATCCTGCTAAGCTCCAGGCAGCCCTGGCTGTGGATCTCTCTCTAAACAGGCTGATCGTCTCTTGCCTGCCTGCCTTTGGCATGGCTGTCGCCTCGGCCTGGAATGCCCTACTGACCACACCCCTCCACATGCACTTTGCCTACCCTACTCCCAATTTACAAATCTCCTCTTCCATGAAGCAGAAGGAACTTTCTCCCTCCCCTGGGGACCCACTGCACTCTGCTGCAAGCCTGGAATGTCACGCATCATGTTACATTATTAATAGCTCTTTGGCCCCCTCTTGCTCTCAAGCCCAGGGGCTGATTCATCTCTGGGTTTCCAGGGCCCAGCACAGAGCCAGTACCCAAGAAGCATTTGCAAAGTTGTTGCAGTGAATACAGATGAATAACCCGGTCCCAAAGACAATGCAAACCCCACATTTCTGCCTTCCCTGAAGAGCCTCCCTGCTGTTTCCTCCTGTGTCCCCAGTGCCTGCTCCACAGTAGGTACACATTAAAAGTTTGTTGAATGAGGCTGGGCACGGTGGCTCACGCCTGTATGGGAGGCCGAGGCGGGAGGATCACGAGGTCAGGATATCGAGACCATCCTGGCTAACACGGTGAAACCCCGTCTCTACTAAAAATACAAAAAAAATTAGCCGCGCGTGGCGGCGGGCGCCTGTAGTCCCAGCTACTCGGGAGGGTGAGGCAGGAGAATGGCGTGAACCCGGGAGGCGGAGCTTGCAGTGAGCCGAGATCGCGCCACTGCACTCCAGCCTGGGCGAAAGAGCCAGACTCTGTCTCAAAAAAAAAAAAAAAAAAAGAAAGTTTGTTGAATGAATGAGTGAATGAATGAAATTCATGGTATTTCAAAGAAAATCAAACGTTCGATAACCGACTTTTGGGGTGACTGACTCAGGAATAACGACACACAGAGAGGGGTGGGCAGCGCCTTTGCTCATTCCAGACCCTGTGGGCTGGTGGCCTTGCCCCTCTGAGATGTGGGCATTGCTGAAGTTCTACTTTCCTAGCCACGGGGGAAGCATTCCCCTCTCCGAGCTTCAGCCCATAATGAGCTCAACGAGGGGTCACAGGTGCGCGGTGAGGAAGCGCCCGCTAAGCCTCATCCAAAGGGCTGGAGGGAGGGGTGCTGGCTGTGGCCACGAGGCTGCCACGCCGCCAGGAGTCTCACCGGGATGGCGGTGATGAAGAAGTTCCAGGGAAGGAGGGTGCCCAGCCCCAGGATGAAGAAGCTGATCCCGACCAGGTGGTAGCTGTGGGGATCGGTGGGAAGGTCACCCCGAGGACGCACCCGCCTCCGCAGGCCCTCCCGCCTCCCAGGCCACCCCCTCCGGAGCGGACTACAACCCCCATCACCCCGCTTCCGGCGGCCGAGGGAGTCGGCTGATGGGAATTGTAGTTCGATCCGGTCTTCTCTGAGCCTCGGAGCGCCTTCAGGGAGCGGGTCTGCAACGCCCCCGGCCACTTGCAACGCACGCGGGCCCACTCACCTGTCCCGCGGGGCGTCTCCTCGCGCCATGGCCGCCGCGGCGGATGTGCCTGGGGTGAAAGGGACAGAGAAGCCGCACCTGCACCTGCGCTGGGGCGGAGGGCCGCAGACCGGTGGGGCGGGGGGCGGGTCTCCCCAGATTCGGGGCAGGGCGGCTGGAGCCGCACAGGTAGCCTCGGGCGGATTTCGGCGTGTCTCGCGCTCCGCAGGCTGGGACCTGGGCTCCGCCCCGAGGCGGGGACAGAGGGTCGCGCCACCCGTCTCTCCTTCCCCCACCCGCCTCCGGGACTCGACTCCGGCTCGGGCCCCGCCCCACCTAGGCGCCTGCGGAACCCGCCCGCTCCCCGCACAGCCCCTCCCCGCAGCCCCCCGTCCTCTCCGCGGGCGCGGGTCCCGGATCCCTGCGACGGAGGGGAAGGCGGGGGTAGGGACGAGGTGTAACCTCACCTCCACCCCCCGCCGAGAGCTCTGTAGGGGCAGCACTGGTGCGGGGCTCTTCCCGCTTCGTCAGCTCCGAGGTGATGCCAGAGCCGCTCCTGCGACCCCTAAAGCTGGAACCCACCGGGGCGCCCCCTAACTAGCCGCTGCAGAGTCCCCGCCCAGAGCGTAACCCGAGCCGGGCCCGGGCGGGGGAACCAGAGCTGCCACAGGTCGCCCGCGATCCTGGCGGGCTTCGCCGCGCTGGGTCCCCGGGAGTGCCTGGAAAAAAACAGCATTACTTTCAACTCCCTACTCTTTTTCTGTTAAAAAAAAAATTTTTTTTTTGAAAAGACTATAAATCATTAATTTGCTCCTACTCTCATAATCTACGAATAGGTGTGGATTCTCTGCAATCCCCGGGCGAATCGGGGACGCTGGAGAAGTGAGAGGCTCCAAAACACAAACTATTTTTTTTGAGACTGAGTGTCGCTCTGTCGCCCAGGCGGAAGTGCAGTGGCGTGATCTTGGCTCACTGCAACCTCCCCCTCCCAGGCAGGTTCAAGCGATTCTGGTGCCTCAGCCTCAGGAGTAGCTGGGACTACAGGCGCATGCCACCACGTCCGGTTAATTTTTGTATTTTTAGTAGAAACGGGGCTTCACCAGCTCTACTGAAGAGGTGGCCAGGCTAGTCTCGAACTCGTCTTTTGACCAGGCTGGTCTCGAACTCTTGACCTCAGGTGATCCGCCCGCATCGGCCTACCAAGATGTTGCTATTACAGGCGTGAGCCACCACGCCCGGCCACAAACTATTTTCTTAAGCAATGACATTTTATAGCCATTCCCAGGTTGCTTATGTTTTTCCTCCAGCCGACTGAGAGTCTGTAGGGGCAGAGGCTGTGCTTATCTAGTCCATTGGTTTACTGGCAGCATCTAGCGCCGTTGAGTGATAAATGGGTGGTTGCAGTAAAATGCAGGTGATTTTAGGGAGAACAGGGACAGCATTAAATTACACCGAAAGAGAAAGTTATTCTTCCCATTTTCTTTCAAGCCTCTGAATATGTCAAGGGTGTTAACAGGTTGCTAACACTTCTTAATCTGCCTTCCCATCCCTTCCCCTCAGTTAGCCTCAGAGGGTCTGCTGACAATTTTATCAAAAGTTATTAACTTGTATTTTTCTTATATTTATTTTTATAGCAACTTTATTTTCAGGGCTACTCATACTGGTTTCCTATTTATGATTATGATATCAACTTTTCTTTGAAAAATCAATTTATTTATGGAAAATGAGTTATTTAAAGAAAATCAAGCGAGGCCGCTGGTGCAGCACAGCTATGGCACAGGTTGTGAAGGAAGGACTTGAGAATGGAGGCTAGGGAGCACTGAATTTGTTGAGACAGTGAAGGGAGAGGATGAGGGCATTTCAGGGAGAGAACAGCCTGTCCCAAGACAAGGGACAAGAGAGTGCTGACACATTCTGGGACATACAAATAGATCCCTTTGGCTGGCATTGGTGGGAGGAGGGGACAGAGCCTCTACAACAGCCAGGCTGGTTATGGCAAGTCTGAGGGCTGATTAAGGAGTTCAGATTTCATTTCAAAGCACAGACGGTCAGCTGGAGCCGATTCCATCGTCCTTGTAATAAATATTTTGTTACTATCCTGCAATGAAACTCATATAAAACAAAACCTACCTATACACAATAACATTTGATGTCGAGATAATATCCTGATTTTACTGCAGATGAATCATAAAGGAAATTATTTAGTAATAACATGGTGTGTGTGAATGTGTTAATATTCATGGTACATGAAGCTGTCAAATGCTTGCCCCTCTTTCTAAAACTGCAGTGAATCCACGGCTACAAACTCACATGCGATACAGGCATGCAGTGAAACTGGCCACTCAGAGACCCACTAGTTTGCCAGGATTTTCTTTTCTTTTCTTACCTTTTTTTTTTTCTTTTCTTTTTCTCTTTTTTTTTTCTTTTTTTTTTTTTTCAGACGGAGTCTCTCTCTGTTGCCCAGGTCAGAGTGCAGTGGCAGGATCTTGGCTCACTGCAACCTCTGCCTCCTGGGCTCACACGATTCTCCTGCCTCAGCCTCCTGAGTAGCTGGGATTACAGGCGTGTGCCATGATGCCTGGCTAATTTTTGTATTTTTAGTAGAGACAGGATTTCGCCATGTTGGCCAGGCTGGTCTCGAGCTCCTGACCTCAGGTGATTTGCCCGTCTCAGCCTCCTAAAGTGCTGTAATTACAGGCATAAGCCACTAAACCCAGCCTCTTTTCTTTAAAAAAAAAAACACAATTTTTTTTTTTTGAGACACAGTCTTGCTCTGTCACCTAGGCTAGAGTGCACTGGCGCAATCTCAGCTCACTGCAACCTCTGCCTCCCAGGTTCAAGTGATTCTCCTGCCTCAGCCTCCCCTAGTAGCTGGGATTACAGGCACAAGCCACTATGCCCGGCTAATTTTTGTATTTTTTAGTAAAGATGGGGTTTCACCATCTTGGCCATGCTAGTCTTGAACTCCTGACCTCGTGATCCACCCACCTCAGCCTCCTAAAGTGCTGGGATTACAGGCGTGAGCCACAGTGCCCGGCCTAAAAAAAAACTTTTTTCCTCATTTATGTTTTAAATTTTATTTTTATTTATTTTATTTTATTTTACTTATTATTTTTTAAGACAGAGTTTTGCTCTTATTGCCCAGGCTAGAGTGCAGTGGTGCAATCTTGGCTCACTGCAACCTCCACCTTCCGGTTTCAAGCAATTCTCCTGCCTCAGCATCCCAAATTGCTGAGATTACAGGCGCCCACCACCACGCCCAGCTAATTTTTTTGTATTTTTAGTGGAGACAGGGTTTTACCATGTTGGTTAGGCTGATCTCGAACTGCTGACCTCGTGATCCACCCGCCTCGGCCTCCCAAAGTGCTGGGATTACAGGCGTCAGCCACCGCGCCTGGCCCTATTTATTTATTTTTTTGATACATAATAGATGTACATATTTTCAGGGTGTATGTGATAATTTAATCTATTCATATAATGTGTAAAGATCAAACTAGGACAACTGAGATGTCCATCACCTTAAATATTTGTCTTTTATTTATGCTAGGATGTGATTTTCTTAAATGTGACCAAGTCCTGGTCAAGTTCCAAAGAAGTCAAAGGGCAGCTGTCCGTCAACACAGACAGTAGCTGTGTTACTGAAGAATGCTGTGTATATTCAAGCCTTGCAAATAATACATTTTGTCTAAATGTAAAAAGGATTTAGAGTCTAGGCTCAGAAAAATTATCAACATGGTTTTAAAAAATAAATAATAGATTTTATTTTTAGGTTGTACTTAATCTAATGTTAAACCTGTGTACTGAATTTCATTCAACATTGATGATGATGACGATGATGCTGATGATGATGATTATTATTATTATTATTTGAGATGGAGTTTTGCTTTTGTTGCCCAGGCTGGAGTGCAATGGCGTGATCTCGGCTCACTGCAACCTCCACCTCCCACGTTCAAGCGATTCTCCTGCCTCAGCCTCCCGAGTAGCTGGGATTACAGGTGCGAGCCACCACACCTGGCTAATTTTTGTATTTTTAGTAGAGACAAGGTTTCACCATGTTGGCCAGGCTGGTCTCGAACTCCTGACCTCAAGTGATCCACCGGCCTCAGCCTCCCAAAGTGCTGAGATTACAGGCATAAGCTACTGGGCCCAACCTGGCTTCTTTCATTTATATGTGTGCTTAAGGTTCCTGCATGTTTTTTCTTGGCATGATAATTCATTTCTTTTTTTTTTAATTTTTTAAATTTTTGAGATGGAGTTTCACTCTTGTCACCTAGACTGAAGTCCAGTGGCATGATCTCAGCTCACTGCAACCTCTGCCTCCCAGGTTCAAGTGATTCTTCTGCCTCAGCCTACCAAGTAGCTGGGATTACAGGTGCCTGCCACCATGCCCAGCTAATTTTTGTATTTTTAGCAAAGACAGGGTTTCCCCATGTTGACCAGGCTGGTCTCGAACTCCTGGCCTCAAGTGATCTGCCTGTCTCGACCTCCCAAAGTGCTGGGATTATAGGCATAAGCCACCGCGCCCAGGCAACACATTTATTTTTATTGCTAAATAATACTCCATTGTATGAATTGCCATGGTTTGTTTATCCGTTTACCTATTTCAAGACGTCTTGGTGGCTTCCATGTTTTGGTGATCACAAATAAAGATGCTATACACAATTGTGTGGAGGTTTTTGTGTGGACATAAGTTTTCAATTTATTTGGGTTAAATGCCGAGGAGCACCATTGCTAGGTCATATGGTAAGACTGTTTAGTTTGGTAAGAAACTGCCAAACTATCTTCCAAAGTGCCTGTACCATTTTTTGTTCCCAGCAACAATGAAACAATTCTTGATGCTCCACATTTTTGTGGGCACTTGGTGTTAATGTTTTAGAGTTTAGCCAGTCTAATAAGTATGCAGTGATATCTTGTTTTATTTATTTATTTATTTATTTGTTAATTTTTGTATTTTTTTGAGACGGAGTCTCACTCTGTCGCCCAGGCTGGAGTGCAATGGCTCAATCTCGGCTCACTGCAACCTCTGCCTCCCGGGTTCAAGTGATTCTCTGCCTCAGCCTCACCAGTAGCTGGGATTACAGGTGCACGTCACCATGCCCAGCTGATTTTGTGTATTTGCAGTAGAGATGGGGTTTCACCGTGTTGGCCAGGCTGGTCTTGAACTCCTGACCGCAGGTGATCCACCTGCCTCGGCCTCCCAAAGTGCTGGGATTACAGATGTGAGCCACCATGCCTGGCCCTTTTTTGTATATTTTGGATAACAGTCTGTTATCTGATGTGTGTGTTGAAAATATTTTATCCCAGTCTGTGGCTTTTCTCTTCATTCTCTCAACAGTGTCTTTCGCAGGGCAGAAGTTTTTAATTTTAACGAAGTCCAACCTATACTACTTATTTCATGCCTTGTGCCTTTGGAGTTGTATCTAAAAAGTTATCACTATATCCAAGATGATCTAGGTTTTCTCCTATGTTATCTTCTAGGAGTTTTATATAGTTATGTACAGTTTAAGTGTTTTATATAGCTTTGTGTTTTACATGACCAATTTTAAGCTAATGTTTGTGAATGATTTAAGGTCTGTGTCTAGATTCAATTTTCCCATGTGGATGTCCAGTCGTTCCAGCACCGTTTGTTGAAAAGACTGTCTTTATTCTGTTGTATTTCCTTTGCTCCTTTGACCAAGATCATTTGACTGTATTTATGTGGCTCTATTTCTGGGCTCTGAGTTCTGTTTCATTGATCTATTTGTCTATTCTTTCACTAATAGCACACTCTCTTGATTACTGTAGCTATATTAATTTTTTTTTTTGAAATGGAGTCTCGCTCAGTTGCCCAGGCTGGAGTGCAGTGGTGCGATCTTGGCTCACTGCAACCTCCACCTCCCTGGTTCAGGCGATTATCCTGCCTCAGCCTCTTGAGTAGCTGGGACTACAGGCACATGCCATCATGCCCGGCTAATTTTTGTATTTTTAGTAGAGATGGTGTTTCACCATATTGGTCAGGCTGGTCTTGAAATCCTGACCTCGTAATCTGCCTGCCTCGGCCTCCCACAGTGCTGAGATTACAGGCATGAGCCACCGCTCCTGGCCGTTATATTAAATACTTAACTTGGGTAGTGTCAGTCCTTTGAGTTTGCTCTTTTCCTATATTGTGTTGGCTATTCTGAGTCTTTTGCCACTTCACCTAAGCTTTAGAATCAGTTTGTCAATATCCACAAAATAATTTTCTGGGATTTTGATTGGAATCATGCTTAATCTATAGATCAAGTTGGGAAGGAGAGATATCTTGACAATATGAAGCTCTCCTATCCATGAACAGGGAATATCTCTCCATTTTATTTATTTATTTATTTATTTATTTATTTATTTATTTAATTTTGAGACAAGGTCTCACTCGGATGTCCAGGTTGGAGTGCAACGGTGCAGTGACAGCTGACTGCAGCCTCAACCTCCCGGGCTCATTCGATCCTCCCTCCTCAGCCTCCTGAGTAGCTGGAACCACAGGCATGTGCCACCACTGAGCTAATTTTTTAATTTTTTGTAGAGAATAAGTCTCACTATGTTTCCCAGACTCATCTCAAACTCTTGGACTCAAGTGATCCTTCTACCTTGGCCTCCCAAAGTGCTGGAATCCTAGGCATGAGCCACCGGTCCCAGGCCTCTCCATTTATTTAATTCTTCTTTGATATCTTTCATCAGAGTCTTACAGTTTTCCTCATATGGATCTTGCATATTTTGTTATATTCATTACACGTAACTATTTCCATTTCTGGGATGGTAATGTAAATTATAATGTGCTTTCATGTATGTTTATTGCAGCACTATTCACAATAACAAAGACTTGGAACCAACCCAAATGTCCATCAATGATAGACTGGATTAAGAAAATGTGGCACATATACATCATGGAATATATGCAGCCATAAAAAAGGATGAGTTCAGCTGGGCGCGGTGACTCATGCCTGTAATCCCAGCACTTTGGGAGGCCAAGGCAGGCGGATCACGAGGTCAAGATATCAAAACCATCCTGGCTAACACAGTGAAACCCCGTCTCTACTAAAAATACAAAAAAATTAGCCGGTCGTGGTGGCGGGCGCCTGTAGTCCCAGCTACTCGGGAGGGTGAGGCAGGAGAATGGCATGAACCCAGGAGGCGGAGCTTGCAGTGAGCCGAAATCGTGCCACTGCACTCCAGCCTTGGGACAGAGCGAGACTCCGTCTCAAAAAAAAAAAAAAAAAAAGGATGAGTTCATGTCCTTTGCAGGGACATGAATGCAGCTGGAAACCCTCATTTTGAGCAAACTATCACAAGGACAGAAAACCAAACACCGCGTGTTCTCACTCATAGGTGGGAATTGAACAATGAGAACACTTGGACACAGGGTGGGTAACGTCACACCCAGGGGCTTGTCGTGGGGTGGGGGGCAGGGGGAGGGATAGCATTAGGAGAAATACCTAATGCAAATGACGAGTTAATGGGCGCAGCAAACCAACATGGCACATGTATACCTATGGAACAAATCTGCACATTGTGCACATGTACCCTAGAACTTAAAGTATAATAATAAAAAAAAAAGAAAAGAGGAGCACCCACTAAAAATGTTTGGTTGATTTCACAAAGCAGTTTGTACCTTCTGAAATGTACAAGTTGCTTAAAAAATTGCATTTTTTTCCTCTTTTTATAGAGTACATTCTTTTTTTTTTTTTTTTTCTTTTGAGACAGAGTCTCGCTCTGTCTCCCAGGCTGGAGTGCAGTGGTGCGATCTCGGCTCACTGCAAGCTCCGCCTCCTGGGTTCACACCATTCTCCTGCCTCAGCCTCCCTAGTAGCTGGGACTACAGGCGCCCGCCACCACGCCTGGCTAATTTTTTTGTATTTTTAGTAGAGACAGGGTTTCACCGTGTTAGCCAGGATAGTCTTGATCTCCTGACCTCGTGATCCGCCTGTCTTGGCTTCCCAAAGTGCTGGGATTACAGGCGTGAGCCACCACGCCCGGCTATGGAGTACATTCTTAATGTGGTAAAAAAATTATAATGTGCTTTAAATTTTGCTTATTCATTGCTATATATAAGAATATGGGGCGGGGCGGGGTGGCTCACGCCTGTAATCCCAGCACTTCAGGAGGCCGAGGCAGGCGGATCACCTGAGGTCGGGAGTTCGAGACCAGCCTGACCAACATGGAGAAACCCCGTCTCTACTAAAAATACAAAAAAATTAGCTGGGCGTGGTGGCGCATGCCTGTAATCTCAGCTACTCGGGAGGCTGAGGTAGGAGAATCGCTTGAATGCAGGAGGCGGAGGTTGCGGTGAGCCAAGATCGCGCCATTGCACTCCAGCCTGGGCAACAAGAGCAAAACTCTGTCTCAAAAAAAAAAAAAAAAAGATTGACTTTTGAATATTAACCTGTATCCTCCAGCCTTGGTATAATTGCTTATTATTTCCAAAGCTTTTTTGATTCTTTCAGGTTTTCTACCTAGGAAATTATGTCATTAGCAAACAAAGACAGTTTTATTTCTTCTTTCCCCATCTGTATGCCTTTTATTTCCTTTTATTAACTTATTGTGTTGGCTAAAACTTCCAGTAGGATGTTGAAAAGCAGTGGTGAGAGGGGACATTCTTGCCTTGTCCCTGATCTTACCGGAAAAGCTTCAAGTTTGTCGCTATAAAGTATATAGTTAGCTGTAGTTTTTTTTGTGGATGCTCTTCATCAAGTTGCTTTCTAACCCACAAAATGTCTATTTCCCATGATTCAACCTAATAACAACGTGGGAAAACATTCATTGATTTGTAGTATTTTGTGAACATTTTTGATGGCCAAGTATTGTCGATGAACAATGCAGTAACTTGCTGAGTGGGCGGGTCACGAGGTGAGGAGATCAAGACAATCCTGGCCAACATGGTGATACCCCGTCTCTACTAAAAATACGAAAGTTAGCCAGGCGTGGCAGCACATACGTGCCTGTAATCCCAGCTACTCAGGAGGCTGAGGCAGGAGAATTGCTTGAACCTGGGAGGGGGAGGTTGCAGTGAGCAGAGATTGCACCACTGCACTCCAGCCTGGCTACAGAGCTAGACTCTGTCTCAAAAATAATAATAATAATAATAGAAATAAAAACCAAACAAGCAAAAACAAGACAAAATAAAAACCAACCCTCTTTGCCACTGCTGGAAGCGGTTGGCTGCATCACACCAACTCTTAACTCTGAACATTGGTAATTTAAGAGGAAACTATTCAGCATGTATGGGAAGTCATTAGGGTTGAAATATCATGATACTTGGTTTTTACTTTATATATTATATGTACTTTATATGTAATTATGTATTATTATGTTTTTTCATATAGATGGAAAAATGTTGCAAAATATCAACAATTGCCACCTAGGTTGTGGGTTTACAAGTGTTCATTGTGCTATTCTATCTTTCTGTGGATTCAAAGCTTTCTATGAAAAAAAGTTTAAAAAGTAAGAATTTCTCTTACTTTTCCTATTTAACCATTCGTCAGAAAGTGTTTTTTTTTTTTTTTTTTTTTTGAAATGGAGTCTCGCTCTGTCTCCCAGGCTGGAGTGCAACGGCGCGATCTGGGCTCACTGCAAGCTCCGCCTCCCGGGTTGACGCCATTCTCCTGCCTCAGCCTCCCGAGTAGCTGGGACTACAGGCGCCCGCCACCACCAGGCGCCCGGCTAATATTTTGTATTTTGTTTAGTAGAGACGGGGTTTCACCGTGTTAGCCAGGATGGTCTCAATTTCCTGACCTCGTGATCCACCTGCCTTGGCCTCCCAAAGTGCTGGAAAGAAAGATGTTTTTATATGTTTCCTAGCATTTTTTTTGAGATGGAGTTTTGCTCTTGTTGCCCAGGCTGGAGTGCAATGCTGTGATCTCAGCTCACCACAACCTCCACCTCCTGGGTTCAAGCGATTCTCCTGCCTCAGTCTCCCAGGTAGCTGGAGTTACAGGCATGCGCCACCACGCCCAGCTAATTTTGTATTTTTAGTAGAGACGGGGTTTCTCCATGTTGGTCAGGCTGGTCTCAAACTCCCGACCTCAGGTGATCTGCCCACCTCGGCCTCCCAAAGTACTGGGATTACAGGCGTGAGCCACCGTGCCTGGCCTTCCCCGGCATTTTAGTTGCACTATACCGGGAGCAGTTTCTCTGAATCATATTGCCTGACTCCTTAAACTTGTTTTTGTTTAATAACGTTGTTCATTGTATAGCTAAACCATAATGTTTTAAAGTAGTCCCCTATTGGCTGGGTGTAGTGGCTCACGCCTGTAATTCCAGTACTTTGGGAGGCCAAGATGGGAGGATCTCTTGAGACCAGGAGTTCGAGACCAGTCTGGTCAACATAGTGTGACCTCATCTCTTAAAAAAAAGAAAAAATGGCCGGGCGCGGTGGCTCATGCCTGTAATCCCAGCACTTTGGGAAGTCGAGGCGGGCGGATCACGAGGTCAGGAGATCGAGACCATCCTGGCTAACATGGTGAAATCCCGTCTCTACTAAAAATACAAAAAAAATTAGCGGGGCGTGGTGACTGGGGCCTGTAGTCCCAGCTACTTGGGCGGCTGAGGCAGGAGAATGGCGGGAACCCAGGAGGCGGAGCTTGCAGTGAGCCGAGATCACGCCACTGCACTCCAGCCTGGGTGACAGAGCGAGACTCCGTCTTAAAAAAAGAAAAGAAAAAAAAAAAAAAGAAAAGAAAAAAGAAAAAAGGCTGAGAGGCTGAGGCAGGAGAATCGCTTGAACCCGGGAGGTGGAGACTGCAGTGACTCGAGATTGCGCCACTGCACTCCAGCCTGGGCAACAAGAGCGAGACTCCATCTCAAAAAAAAAAAAAAAAAAAAAAAAAGTAGTCCCCTATCGATGGACATTTACGTTAGATTGTTTCCAATCTAGAAAAAAGTACAAAAAAGAAAAAAAAGCATAAAATAAACAAGAAACAAAAACAAACACAAAAATAAAATAGATGATTTCCATTCATCTGTTATTATAAATAATGGTGCAATGAATAACATTTGGGAGTTTATCTGTAGGTGAAATTCCTAGAAGTGGAAATGCTTTCGAGGATATATACAGCTAAATTTTTTTTACACCTGTAATTTTAATAGATGCTGCTAAATTGCTCTCCACAGAGATTGCACCAGTTCACAGTTCCACCAGCTATATATGTTGGTGCCTGTTATCCAGCCAGCAGGATGTTGTTAAATGTCTTGTTCTTTTTTTTTTTTTTTTTTTTTGAGACAGAGTTTTGCTCTTGTTGCCCAGGCTGGAGTGCAATGGCGCGATCTTGGCTCACTACAACCTCTGCCTCCCGGGTTCAAGCAACTCTGCCTCCCGGGTTCAAGCAACTCTGCCTCAGCCTCCTGAATAGCTGGAATTACAGGCATGCGCCACCACGCCTGGCTAATTTTTTTTTTTTTTTTTTTTGTATATTTCGTAGAGACGGGGTTTCTCAATGTTGGTCAGGCTGGTCTTGAACTCCCAACCTCAGGTAATCCGCCCACCTCAGCCTCTCAAAGTGCTGAGATTATAGGTGTCAGCCACTGCACCTAGCACTTTTTTTTTTTTTTTTTTTTTTTTGAGACAGAGTTTCATTCTTGTTGCCCAGGCTGGAATGCAATGGGCGATCTTGGCTCACTGCAACTTCTGCCTCCTGGGTTCAAGGGATTCTCCTGCCTCAGCCTCTCGAGTAGGTGGGATTGCAGCAGCGCGCCACCACGCCTGGCTAATTTTTTGTATTTTTGGTAGAGACGGGGTTTCACCAAGTTGGTGAGGCTGGTCTCGAACTCCTGACCTCAGGCGATCCGCCCTCCTCGGCCTCCCAAAGTACTGGGATTATAGGCGTGAGCCACCGTGCCCAGCCTAAATGTTTTGTTCTTAACCAAACTGTAGGTGGAAACTGGTATCAGTATAGTTTTAATTGGCATTAACCTTTTGTTGTGGGTTAGCAACTTTTAATAGTTAAATCATATAAAGTTGTCAGTTTTATAAGTCAAAAGTCAATATTGGCAACTTTATATGGTTCAAGCTAATCTATTTAAAAGCCTCTTTTTCTGAGAACTGTTTCTGTTATTTGTCCATTTTTCTACTGGGTTGTTGCTCTTTTTGTTGCTTCTTAATAGTGAATGGCAAGAGGTCTTTTTTTTTTTCTTTTTTTTTTTGAGACGGAGTCCCGCTCTGTCGCCCAGGCTGGAGAGCGCAGTGGCGCAATCTCTGCTCACTGCAAACTCCGCCTCCCGGGTTCATGCCATTCTCCTGCCTCAGCCTCCCAAGTAGCTGGGACTACAGGCGCCTGCCACCACGCCCAGCTAATTTTTTGTATTTTTAGTAAAGACGGGGTTTCACAGCGTTAGCCAGGATGGCATCGATCTCCTGACCTCATGATCCACCCACCTTGGCCTCCCAAAGTGCTGGGATTACAGGCATGAGCCACCGCACCCGGCCGGCAAGAGGTGGCCTCCCAAAGTACTGGGATTACAGGCGTGAGCCAACCGCACCCGGCCGGCAAGAGGTCTTTATTTTGGGAAAATTAAACATTTGTGTGTCATACGAGTTGTGAATTTTTTCTTAGTTTGTCACTTGACTTTGCTGATGGTGGTTTTTCTCTGCGGATTCTTTTTGTTTTTGTTTTTTTTTGAGATGGGGTCTCACTTTGTCACCCAGGCTGGAGTGCAGTGGCATGATCTCGGCTCACTGCAACCTCCACCTCCCAGGCTCAAGCCATCTTCCCACCTCAGCCTCCTGAGTAGCTGGGACTACAGATGCACGCCACCATGCCTGGCTAATTTTTTGTATTTTTGGTAGAGACAGGGTTTCACCATGTTGCCTGGGCTGTTCTCAAACTCCTGAGCTCAAGCAATCCGCCCGCCTTGGCCTCTCAAAGTGCTGGGATTACAGGCATAAGCCACTGCACCTGGCCTATGCAGATATTCTTGATGTCGACTTTGGTCACCTGGTTAAGTCATGTTTGCCAAGTTTATCTAGTATAAAGTTACTATTTGTCAGCCGGGCACGGTGGCTCACGCCTGTAATCCTAGCTTGGGAGGGAGACAGAGGCGGGCGGATCATGAGGTCAAGAGATCGAGACCATTCTGGCCAACATGGTGAAACCCCCGTCTCTACTAAAAATACAAAACTTAGCTAGGCATGGTGGCACACCCCTGTAGTCCCAGCTACTTGGGAGGCTGAGCCAGGAGAATCGCTTGAAACTGGGAGCCAGAGAGCTGAGATCATGCCACTGCACTCCATCCTGGGAGACAGAGCAAGACTCCATCTCAAAAAAAAAAAAGTTATTATTTGTCCTTTCCATACCCTATTCTTTGGAGGCTAGTTGCTAAGTCCAGCCTACAGTTACAGGAGGATGGTACTAAGCTCTACCTCTTGGATTAAGGAGTATCTCTATATATTACATATTATTTGAAATTCTTCTGTAAGGATGATTTGTCTCTTCTCCCCTATTTGCTTATTTATTCAATTATTTTATATCAGTATGATCAGTATAGACTCATGTGGATATATTTCATACTTTGACTTATAATTCAATACCATGCTATTTACTTTGTTGCTCAAATTGTTCCAGCATTGGCTGCTGGAATTTCTTTCAAGTTGGCTTCCATGGCCCTGTGACATGTGACAGGCTTTTTTTTTTTTTTTTTGAGACAGAGTCTCGCTCTGTCGCCCAAGCTGGAGTGCAGTGGCACGATCTCGGCTCACTGCAAGCTCCGCCTCCCGGGTTCACACCATTCTCCTGCCTCAGCCTCCTGAGTAGCTGGGACTACTGGCGCCTGCCACAACGCCCGGCTAATTTTTTTTTTGTATTTTCAGTAGAGACGAGGTTTCACCGTATTAGCCAGGATGGTCTCGATCTCCTGACCTGGCGATCTGTCCGCCTTGGCCTCCCAAAGTGCTGGGATTACAGGCATGAGCCACCGCGCCTGGCCTTTTTTTTTTTTTTTTAAATAATCAGAGTCTCATTCTGTTGCCAGCCTGGAGTGCAGGGGTGTGATTATACCTCATGGCAGCCTTGAACTCTTGGGCTCAAGCAATCCTCCCACCTCAGCCTCCTGAGAAACTGGGACTATAGGTATGTATCACCATGTCCAGCTAATGTAATTTTTTTTTTTTTTTTTTTTTTTTTTGAGATGGAGTCCCGCTCTGTTGCCCAGGCTGGAGTGCAGTGGCGCCATCTGGGCTCACTGCAACCTCCGCCTCCCAGGTTCAAGCTATTCTCCTGCCTCAGCCTCCCGAGTAACTGGGATTACAGGCAAGAGCCACCATGCCTGGCTAATTTTTGTATTTTTAGTAGAGATGGGGTTTCACCATGTTGGCCAGGCTGGTCACCAACTCCTGACCTCAGGTGATCCACCTGCCTTGGCCTCCCAAAGTGCTGGGATTACAGGCGTGAGCCACCGCTCCTGGCCAAGACCATGTTTCTTAAAAAACAAACAAACAACAACAACAAAACAAATATCTATATCTATATATTTATATATAGATATAGATATAGATATATATACACACACACACACATAAGCAGAGGGACAGGAACCAAGAACATCACACGATTTCACATCCTAGGGTCCTCCAGAGCTCAGATTATAGATGGATGGCCGGGAGGGGGTGTCTACCACTCTAATTTGTTAATCACCAGAGAATCGCTTGAACCCGGGAGACGGAGGTTGCACTGAGCTAAGATTGCGCCATTACACTCCAGCTTGGGCAACAGAGCGAGACTACATCTCAAAGAAAAACAAAAACAGCTTGGCTAAAAAGACCAGCTCGGCCTTGCCCGGAGTGTCCACAAGGGGGCAGTCGAACATTTGCTTACGAGTTCCCCAAGGGCGAAAGATCGGTTTTTAACCTCATTCAGGAACAGAAGATGGAATCTCGGGCTTTGACGGGCGATAAATTAGAAATAAGATCCTTGCACAAAGCCAGGACCCTTGAAGGGCTGCAATCACTTTGTAAGGAAGACCAGTAAACTTCCCACTGGCCAAGGAGGCAACCGGGAAGCTCATCTCAGCTGTTGCCTTGGCTGGGAATAAAACAAGGTTTCCTAATCTCCAGGCGGGCAAGGAGCCTAAATCAGTCTATTCCGTGGGAAATTCAAGCTGATACATTATCATAAAAATTAATCCCAGGCTGTTTCTATATCATGGTCTGAGTTTTTGTCCTCCTATTCCAATTAATGTGTTGAAACATAATCATCAATGTGATACTATGGAGGGGGGTGATTAGATCATGGAGGTAGATTCCTTATAAATGGAATGGCGTCTGTATAAAAGAGGCCTCAGGGAGTTCCCTCACGCCTTCCATCATGTGAGAACACGTGAGAATGTGCAATCTGTGAACCAGGAAACAGGTCTTCACCAGATACAGAACCTGAGAGTGACTTGATCTTAGACTTCCCAGCCTCCAGAACTTTGGGAAATAAATTTCTGTTGTTTACAAGCCACTCAGTCTATGGTATTTTGTTGCAGCAGCTCTAACAGACTAAAACAGCAGAAGCAACTACAAGAACACTTTGGTGGAACACAGCCCTTCTCAACATGCTCACAGCCATATGAAGAAACAACTTCCCATGAGCAAGAATGAGCAGACAGCCATCAAAAGCATTACCTCCTTTAGGGGCTAACTCATGTTTCTGGGTAGAAGCTTTATAATAAGTCTCAACAGGCTGGGCACAGTGGCTCAGGCCTGTAATCCCAGCACTTTGGGAGGCCGAGGTGGGAGGATCACTTCAGCTCGGGAGTTCGAGACCAGCCCGGGCAACACGGCAAAACCCTGTCTCTACCAAAAATACAGAAAATTAGCCTGGCCTGGTGGTATGCACCTGTAGTCCCAGCTACTTGAGAGGCTGAGGTGGGAGGATTGCTTTTGAGCCTGGGAGGCAGAGGTTGCAGTGGGCCAAGATCTCACCACTGCACTCCAGCCAAGGTGACAGAGTGAGACCCCATTAAAAAAAAAAATTCTCAACAACTTAACTTGTTATTTTCTCAACAACTTAACATGTTATTTTAATGTTATAATTAAACTCTTAGGGTTATTTTATAGCATATGAAAACTGCTTTTGAAATTCATCTTGGAGAAGACATGAGAGAGAATAACTAATGACAGATTTAATTTTTTTTTTTTGAGACAGAGTCTCACTCTGTTGCCCAGGCTGGAGTGCAGTGGCGTGATCTTGGCTCACTGCAACCTCCGCCTCCCGGTTTCAAGCGATTCTCTTGCCTCAGCCTCCCGAGTAGCTGGGACTACAGGTGCGCCACCACACCCAGCTAATTTTTGTATTTTTAGTAGAGATGGGGTTTCGCCATGTTGGCCAGGCTGGTCTTGATCTCTTGATCTCTTGATCTTGTGATCCGCCCCCCCAGGCCTTCCAAAGTGCTGAGATTACAGGTGTGAGCCACCGTGCCTGGCCAGAGCTTTTCATTTTCTTTAAACTCTCCAGGGTAGTTAAAAGCATCAGCTGCTCCTCAAAAGATATTTATTAATTGCAAAGAGAAACGTAGTTATTTTGCAGTGGAGGAACTCAGAGCAAACACTGCCTTAACCAAGCACTCAAGGTTAAAATCACCAGTTTAAAGGCCAGGCATGGTGGTGGATGCCTGTGGTCCCTGCTATTTAGGAGGCTGAGGTGGGAGGATTGCCTGAGCCTGGGAGGTCAAGGCTGCAATGAGCCTAGATTGTGCCACTGTACTCCAGCCTGGGCAACAGAGTAAGACCCTATCTCAAAAAAAAAAAAGTTTGTTAAGTCACTAAGTTTGTGGTAATTTGTTACAGCAAACCTTATGGTTTACAGTGTGGCCCAGACTGAGAAAAGATTCTCCAGCCAAACCAGGCTGCAGTCTAAGCAATCCTCTTCTTGTCTCTTATTACTCTGTGGAGCCAATGACACCAGATGGAGAAACTGTATGGAGCTCAGGGAAAGGCTGTATGGGAGAATTGGAGCACGTGCCCTGTGTTTTGTTGGTTTTATTTGGTTTTGGTGGGGTTTTTTTGTTTTCTTTTTTTTTTCTTTCTTCTTCTTTTTTTTTTTGAGAGAGTCTCACTCTGTTGCCCAGGCTGGAGTGCAGTGGCATGATCTCAGCTCACTGCAACCTCCACCTCCTGGGTTCAAGAGATTCTCCTGCCTCAAGCTCCCGAGTAGCTGAGATTACAGGTGCCTGCCACCACACCAAGCTAATTTTTGTATTTTAGTAGAGACGAGGTTTCACCATGTTGGTCAGACTGGTTTCGAACTCCTGACCTCAAATGATCTTCATGCCTCGGCCTCCCAAAGTGCTGGAATTACAGGTGTGAGCAACTGTGCCTGGCCTGTTTTTTTGTTTTTTGTTTTGTTTTTGTTTTTGAGACAAGATTTCACTCTGTCACCCAGGCTGGAGTGCAGTGGCACATCATAGTTCACTGTAGCCTCAACCTCCTGGGCTCCAGCAATCCTCCAGCCCAAACCTCCTGAGTGGCTGGGACTCCATGTACACGCTGCCACACCTGGTTAATTTTTAAATTTTTTGTGGAGATGAGTTCTCACTATGTTGCTCAGGCTGGTCTTGAACGCCTGGGCTCAAGCGATCCTCCCACCTTGTCCTTCCAAAGTGCTAGGATTCTAGGTGTGAATCACTGTGACTGGACTCCCTGTCTTTTTTTTTTTTTTTTTTTTTTTAGTTAAACTTTTTTTTTTTGAGACAGAGTCTCACTCTGTTGCCCAGACTGGAGTTCAGTGGCACAATCTCAGCTTGCTGCAACCTCCGCCTCCTGGGTTCAAGCAATTCTCCTGCCTCAGCCTCCCAAGTAGCTGGGATTACAGGCGCCCACCACCACACCCGGCTAATTTTTGTATTTTAGTTCAGACGGGGTTTCGCCATGTTGATCAGGCTGGTTTTGAACTCCTGACCTCAAGTGATCCACCTGCCTCGGCCTCACAAACTGCTGGGATTACAGGCGTGAGCCACCACGCCTGGCCGTTAAACTTTTTATTTTGGGATAATTGTGGATGTACATGCAGTTCAAAGAAATAATACAGAGCGATCCTTTACCCGGTTTTCCCCATTGATAATATCTTGCAAAACTATAGTACAATATTGGCCGGGCACGGTGGCTCACACCTGTAATCCCAGAGCTTCGAGAGGCCGAGGCTGGGCGCTGTGGCTCATGCCTGTAATCCAGAGCTTTGAGAGGCCGAGGCCGGGCGCAGTGGCTCACGCCTGTAATCCCAGCACTTTGAGAGGCCGAAGCCGGCCGCGGTGGCTCACGCCTGTAATCCCAGAGCTTTAAGAGGCCGAGGCGGGTGGATCATGAGGTCGGGAGATCGAGACCAGCCTGGCCAACATGGTGTAACCCCGTCTCCACTAAAAATACAAAATTTAGCCGGGCATGGTGGCGCGCGCCTGTAGTCCCAGTAGCTACTCTGGAGGCTGAGGCAGGAGAATTGCTTGAACCCAGGAGGTGGAGGCTGCAGTGAGACAAGATCGCGCCACTGCACTCCGAGCCTGGGCGACAGAGCGAGACGCTGTCTCAAAAACAAAACAAAACAAAAAACTATAGTAAAATATCACTACCAGGATATTGACATTGATACAGTCAAGATACAGAACACTGCTATCACTTCAAGATCCCCCATGCTGCTCATTATGGTCATACTCACTTTCTTTCCCCATTCCCCTCTCCTTCCCCACATCCTCAACCCCTGGCAATCACTAATCAGTTTTCCATTTCTATAACTTTGTCATTTCAAGAATATTATATAAAAGGAATCATAGGCTAGGTGTGGTGGCTCACGCCTGTAATCCCAGCACTTTGGGAGGCCGAGGTGGGTGGATTACCTCAGGTCAGGAGTTCAAGATCAGCCTGGCCAACATGGAGAAACCCCATCTGTACTAAAAATACAAAAATTAGCCTGGCATGGTGGCGTGTACCTGTAGTCCCAGCTATTAAGGAGGTCAAGGCAGGAGAATCACTTGAATCTGGGAGGTGAAGGTTGCAGTGAGCCAAGAGCCAAGATCGAGCCACTACACTCCAGCCTCAGCAACAGGGCAAGACTCTGTCTCAAGAAAAAAAGAAAAAAAAAAGGAATCATACAGTATTCAACATTTTGGGATCGGCCTTTTTCACTTAGCAGCATCCACTGCAGGTTCATTTAGGTTGTTCTGTGTGTCAGAAATTCATTCAGTTTTTTTCTTTTTTTGAGACGGAGTCTCGCTCTGTCGCCCAGGCTGGAGTGCAGTGGTGCCATCTCAGCTCACTGCAATCTCTGTTTTCCAGGTTCAAGTATTCTCCTGCCTCAGCCTCCTGAGTAGCTGGGATTACAGGCACGCACCACCACGCCCAGCTAAGTTTTGTATTTTTATTTATTTATTTTTATTTTATTTTATTTTTTGAGTAGGAGTTTCACTCTTGTTGCCCAGGCTGGAGCGCAGTGGCACGATCTCGGCTCACCACAACATCCACCTCCCAGGTTCAAGCGATTCTCCTGCCTCAGCCTTCTGAGTAGCTGGGATTACAGGCGTGCACCACCATGCCCTGCTAATTTTGTATTTTTAGTAGAGACAGGGTTTCTCCATGTTGGTCAGGCTGGTCTTGAGCTCCTGACCTCAGGTGATCCACCTGCTTCGGCCTCCCAAAGTGTTGGGAATACATGCGTGAGCCGCCGCGCCCGGCCTAAGTTTTGTATTTTTAGTAGAAACGAGGTTTCACCATGTTAGCCAGGCAGGTCTCGAACTCCTGACCTCAGGCGACACACCTGCTTCAGCCTCCCAAAGTGCTGGGATTACAGGCGTGAGCCACCATGCCCGGCCAAGTTCATTCACTTTTATTGCTAGCACTCTTCCATGGTATTGATTGTTTAACAGGCTATATAACCATTTGCCTGTTGGACAACATTTGGGTTGTTTCCAGTTTTGAGCTATTCCAAATAAATCTGCTGCAAACATTCCTGTATAGGTTTTCATGTGGACATGAGTTTTCATAATGCCCAGGAGTGCAGTTGCTGGGTTGTCTGGTAGATGCATGTTTAACTTTTCAAGAATTGGCAGGCCAGACACGGTGGCTCACGCCTGTAATCCCAGCACCTTGGGAGGCTGAGGCAGGTGGATCACGAGGTCAGGAGTTCGAGACTAGCCTGGCCAATATGGTGAAACCCCGTCTCAATTAAAAATACAAAAATTAGCCGGATGTGGTGATGGGCACCTGTAATCCCAGCTACTCAGGAGGCTGAGGCAGAAGAGTCACTTGTACTCGGGAGGTGGAGGTTGCAGTGAGCCGAGATCGTGCCACTGCACTCCAGCCTGGGGGACAGAGCGAAACTCCATCTCAAAAATAAATAAATAAGTAATAAAAAGAATTGGCCAAACTCTTTTCCAGAATGGCTGCACCATTTTACATTCCCACCAGCAATGTGTGTGACCCAGTTTCTCTGTAAACTTGCTAGCATTTGGTGTTGTCTGTGATCCATTTAGAGTTAATTCCTCCGTTAGATTGTGAAACCTAGCTTGTAATTTTATTTCTTTGCCTATGTATGTACAATTGCTGCAATGCTACTTGCTGAAAAGGCTGTCTTTCCTCCACTGAGGAGGCTTTGTCTAAAATCATTGGGCGTATTTGTGCAGGTGTATTTCTGGGTTCTCTTTTCATTTGATTGATCTAGGTGTCCATCCCTCTGCTGACACCACACACAGTCTTGATGACTCTAGCTATATAATAAGTCTTAAATTCTTAGAGTAATTCCACTAACTTATTCTTTTCTTCAAAATTATTTTAGCTATTCTAGTTATTTTGCCTTTTCATATACATTTTAGAATAATCTTGTCTATACCTATAAAAAATCCTGCAGGGTTTTGATAGGAGTTGAATTAAATCTATATATCAACTTGGAGAGAATTGACGTCTTTATTATGCTATCTTCCAATCCATGAACACACTATGGCTTTCCATTTATTTAGATTTTCTTTGACTTCTTTCATGAGCATTTTGTAATTTTCAGCCTACAATTCCTTTACATATTTTCTTAGATTTACACCTAAGTATTTCCTTTCTATTTTAAGCAATTGTAAATGACATTATATGGCCAGGAACGGTGGCTAAAGCCTGTAATCCCAGCACTTTGGAAGGCCGAGGTAGGCAGATGACTTGAGGCCAGGATTTCAAGACCAGCCTGGCCAACATAGTGAAACCCCATTTCCACTAAAAATGCAAAAAAAACCTTAGCTGGGTGTGGTGGTGCATCCATCTCTGTAATCCCAGCTACTTGGGAGGCTGAAGCACGAGAATCACTTGAATCCGAGAAGCAGAGTTTACAGTGAGCCAAAATTTCACCACTGCACTCCAGGCTAGGCGGCAGAACGAGACTCTATCTCAAAAACCAAAGAAATAAATAAAGCAAATAACATCATATTTTTAATGTCTGTGTCCATGTGATTATTGCTAGTACATAGAAATACAATTGATTTTTGTATGTTGAGCTTACATCCTACAATCTTTTTTTTTTTTTGAGATGGAGTGTTGCTCTGTCGCCCAGGCTGGAGTGCAGTGGCGCAATCTTGGCTCACTGCAAGCTCCGCCTCCCGGTTCACGCCATTCTCCTGCCTCAGCCTCCTGAGTAGCTGGGACTACAGGCCTCAGTCACCACGCCCGGCTAATTTTTTTTTGTATTTTTAGTAGAGACAGGGTTTCACTGTGTTAGCCAGGATGGTCTCGACCTCCTGTCCTCGTGATCTGCCCGCCTCGGCCTCCCAAAGTGCTGGGATTACAGGGGTGAGCGACTGCGCCCAGCTTTTTTTTTTTTTTTTTTAATAAGCACAGGGTTTCACTATGTTGCCCAGGCTAGTCTTGAACTCCTAAGCTCAAGCCATCCACCCACCTCAGCCTCCGAAAGTGCTAGGATTACAGGCGTGAGCCACCACACCCAGCCATATATCCTGCAATTTTGTTACTTATTACTTCTAGAGTTGAGTGTTTTCTTTTTGTTTTTGTTGTTGTTGTTGTTTTGTTGTTGTTGTTTTGTTTTGTTTTGTTTTTGAGACAAAGTCACGCTCTGTTGCCCAGGCTGGAGTTCAGTGGCTCATTCTCGGCTCACTGCAAGCTCCGCCTCCGGGTTCACGCCATTCTCCTGCCTCAGCCTCCCAAGTAGCTGGGACTACAGGAGCCCGCCATCACGCCCGGCTAATTTTTGGTATTTTTAGTAGAGACAGGGTTTCACCTTGTTAGCCAGGATGGTCTCGATCTCCTGACCTCATGATCTGCCCGCCTTGGCCTCCCAAAGTGCTGGGATTACAGGCGTGAGCCACCGCGCCTGGCCGATTCCATGGGATTTTTGTATGTTAATAACCACATCATTTGCAAACAGGCACAGTTTCATTCCTTCTTTCAATCTGTATGCCTTTTATTTCCTTTTCTTGACTTATCTCAGTGGCTAGAACTTCTGGTACTAAATTGAATTAAGATGCTGGAGTACGCCTGTAATCCCAGCTATTTAGGAGGCTGAGGTGGGAGAATTGCCTAAGCCCAGGAGATCAAGGCTGCAGTGAGCTGTGATTGCACCACTGCACTCCAGCCTGGGGGACAGAATAAGACTCTGTCTCAAAAAAAAAAAATTTTTTTTGAATAAAAGCGGGAAGATCTGACAGCCTTGCCTTGTTCCCAATCTTAGAAGCAGTTCAGTTTTTGCCATTAAGTATAGTGTTAGCTGTCGAGTTTTTGTAGATGCTTTTTATCAAGTTGAGAGAGTTTCCCCTATTCCTATTTATTTATTTAAAGATGGAATCTTGCTTTGTCGCCCAGGCTGGAGTGCAGTGGCGCGATCTCAGCTCACTGCAACCTCCACCCCTGGGTTCAAGCGATTCTCCTGCCTCACCCTCCCAAGCAGCTGGGATTATTACAGGCATGCACCACCATGCCTGGCTAAGTTTTGTATTTTTAGTAGAGACGGGATTTCGCTATGTTGGCCAGGCTGGTTTCAAACTCCTGATCTCAAGTGAGCCACCCGCCTCAGCCTCCCTAAGTAAGGGGATTACAGGCGTGAGCCACCGCACCCGGCCATGCCTGGCTAATTTTTTTGCATTTTTTGTAGAGATGAGGTTTCACCGTGTTGCCCAGGCTGGTCTCAAACTCCCAGGCTCAAGTGATCCTCCCACCTTGGCTTCTAAAAGTGCTGGGATTTCAGGCATGAGCCACCGCACCTGGACTGAAATGCAATTTCCGTATCAATTGATATGATCATGTGATTTTTTTTCTTTAGCCTGTGTTATGGGCTTATGTGTCCCTCTTCTCCTCTGCCCCAAAATTCATGTATTGAAGTCCTAACCCCCTGTACCTCAGAATATAACCATATTTGGAGATACAATCTTTAAAGAAGTAAAATTAAAATGAGATTATTAGAGTGGTCCCTAATCCATTATGACCAATGTCCTTATAAGGAGAAGAAATTTGACCACAGACACACACAGAGGGAAGATGATGTGAAGATAGAGAGAAGAAGGCCCTCAGAAGGAACCAATCCTGCTGACACCTTGATCTTGGACTTCCAGCCTCTAGAACTGTGAGATATAAATTTCTCACAGTGCTTTCCCCAAGTCTATGGTACTTTGTGGCACCATGCCCCCTTCAGAACACAAGCTGAGATACTCATAAAGAACTGAGTTGCTCTCCCCTCTCCCCTCTCCCCTCCCCCCTCCCCCCCTCCCCTCTCCCCTCTCCCCTCTTTCCACGGTCTCCCTCTGATGCCGAGCCGAGGCTGGACGGTACTGCTGCCATCTCAGCTCACTGCAACCTCCCTGCCCGATTCTCCTGCCTCAGCCTGCCGAGTGCCTGCGATTGCGGGCGTGCGCCGCCACGCCTGACTGGTTTTCGTATTTTTTTGGTGGAGACGGGGTTTCGATGTGTCGGCTGGGCTGGTCTCCAGCTCCTAACCGCGAGTGATCCGCCAGCCTCGGCCTCCCGAGGTGCCGGGATTGCAGACGGAGTCTCGTTAACTCAGTGCTCAATGGCGCCCAGGCTGGAGTGCAGTGGCGTGATCTCGGCTCGCTACAACCACCTCCCAGCCGCCTGCCTTGGCCTCCCTAAGTGCCGAGATTGCAGCCTCTGCCTGGCAGCCACCCCGTCTGGGAAGTGAGGAGCGTCTCTGCCTGACTGCCCATCGTCTGGGATGTGAGGAGCCCCTCTGCCTGGCTGCCCAGTCTGGAAAGTGAGGAGCGTCTCTGCCCGGCCGCCATCCCATCTAGGAAGTGAGGAGCGCCTCTTCCCGGCCGCCATCACATCTGGGAAGTGAGGAGCGTCTCTGCCCGGCCGCCCATCGTCTGAGATGTGGGGAGCACCTCTGCCCTGCCGCCCCGTCCGGGATGTGAGGAGTGTCTCTGCCCGGCCGCCCTGTCTGAGAAGTGAGGAGACCCTCTGCCTGGCAACCGCCCCGTCTGAGAAGTGAGGAGCCCCTCCGCCCGGCAGCCACCCCGTCTGAGAAGTGAGGAGCGTCCTCCCTCCTCATCTGGGAGGGAGGTGGGGGGGTCAGCCGCCCCGTCCGGGAGGTGAGGGGCACCTCTGCCCGGCCGCCCCTACCGGGAAGTGAGGAGCCCCTCTGCCCGGCCAGCCGCCTCGTCCGGGAGGGAGGTGGGGGGGTCAGCCCCCCGCCTGGCCAGCCACCCCGTCCGGGAGGCGAGGGGCGCCTCTGCCCGGCCGCCCCTACTGGGAAGTGAGGAGCCCCTCTGCCCGGCCAGCCGCCCCATCCGGGAGGGAGGTGGGGGGTCAGCCCCCCTCCCGGCCAGCCGCCCCATCCGGGAGGGAGGTGGGGGGGTCAGCCCCCCACCCGGCCAGCCGCCCCGTCCGGGAGGGAGGTGGGGGGATCAGCCCCCCGCCTGGCCAGCCGCCCCGTCCGGGAGGGAGGTGGGGGGATCAGCCCCCTGCCCGGCCAGCCGCCCTGTCCAGGAGGTGGGGGGGGCGCCTCTGCCCGGCCGCCCCTACTGGGAAGTGAGGAGCCCCTCTGCCCGGCCAGCCGCCCCATCCGGGAGGGAGGTGGGGGGGTCAGCCCCCCGCCCAGCCAGCCGCCCTGTCCGGGAGGTGAGGGGCGCCTCTGCCCGGCCGCCCCTTCTGGGAAGTGAGGAGCCCCTCTGCCCGGCCAGCCGCCCCCTCCGGGAGGGAGGTGGGGGGGTCAGCCCCCCGCCGGGCCAGCCGCCCCGTCGGGGAAGTGAGGGGCGCCTCTGCCCGGCCGCCCCTACTGGGAAGTGAGGAGCCCCTCTGCCGGGCCAGCCGCCCTGTCCGGGAGGGAGGTGGGGGGTCAGCCCCCCGCCCGGCCAGCCGCCCCGTCCGGGAGGGAGGTGGGGGGGGTCAGCCCCCCGCCCGGCCAGCCGCCCCGTCCGGGAGGTGAGGGGCGCTTCTGCCCGGCCGCCCCTACTGGGAAGTGAGGAGCTCCTCTGCCCGGCCACCACCCCATCTGGGAGGTGTACTCAACAGCTCATTGAGAACGGGCCATGAAGACAATGGCGGTTTTGTGGAATAGAAAGGGGGGAAAGGTGGGGAAAAGATTGAGAAATTGGATGGTTGCTGTGTCTGTGTAGAAAGAGGTAGACATGGGAGACTTTTCATTTTGTTCTGTACTAAGAAAAATTCTTCTGCCTTGGGATCCTGTTGATCTGTGACCTTACCCCCAACCCTGTGCTCTCTGAAACATGTGCTGTATCCACTCAGGGTTGAATGGATTAAGGGCGGTGCAAGATGTGCTTTGTTAAACAGATGCTTGAAGGCAACATGTTCGTTAAGAGTCATCACCACTCCTTAATCTCAAGTACCCAGGGACACAAACACTGCGGAAGGCCGCAGGGTCCTCTGCCTAGGAAAACCAGAGAACTTTGTTCACTTGTTTATCTGCTGACCTTCCCTCCACTATTGTCCTGTGACCCTGCCAAATCCCCCTCTGCGAGAAACACCCAAGAATGATCAATAAAAAAGAAAAAAAAAAAAAAAAAAACTTTATTGGTGAAGCAGGTAAAAAAAAAAAAAAAAAAAAGAACTGAGTTTTGCCTGACCCACCAAGCCATGGCTGGGCTTGCAAAGTTATTCCCCACCCTTAATGAAAGTTGTGCATATGACCTCAAGCTCAAGCATAGCCTGGAAGCCGAAGTGGGTCTAACAAGCAGGGGGCTCCCACTTCCAGTGTCCCCAGACTCTCCCTGCCTGGCCACGTCTCCCTCAACTTACACCCATGGCCTGATGGGGAGTTCTGAGCCCAGCACACACAGCACATGTGTGACATGGCACCAGCTGGTAGTGGACTGCTATGGCATCACAGCGCACGCATGGGTGTCACTGAAAGACAATGCAAAGAGATATCTCCAAGCAGATAGAGTTTTGAGGGGTACATCTGTCCACTTTGTTTTGATGGAGAGTAGTTCTGAACTGTGGCTCTACACAAGGGCTGTGAATAACAGTTTAGCTGTTGTGAGAAATATTGTTACCTTAGGAGTTAAAAGCTTGGATTTGAGCTGACTGCCTGGGTTGAAGTCCCGGCTTTGCTACTTACTGTCCATGCAACTTTAAGCAAGTGATCAAACTTTCTGTACCCCTATTACCTCTTCTTACCATTTTAAAGAAGGTAATAATACCATCTACCTCATAGAGTTGCTGTGGTGAGGACTGAATTAATATAGGTAAAGTACTTAGCACCTGGAACACAGTAAACACTGTGTAAGTTTATCTGCAATGGATGATGATGGTGATGATGATGCCCAATAGTCAGGGATTTGGAAGGAACAGAGCTAGGATTCATAACAAAAAATTCTGGCAGATTCACAAATGGTTCAAATCCTATAGGGTTGAAAATTTCCCCCACCAGGGAAAGAATGCTGATCAGCATGGTACAGGCTGAAGGCAAAGAGAAGGTGGAGGGGGTTATGAAGAAAGGTAGTTGTAAATATCAACTACTGCCTTAGGGCTGTTGCAGAAATAAAGATTCCAACAGGCATCAAATGCTTTGTCCTTGTCCTATTATGTGACCCTTTTCACTTTTCTTCCCCTCTGCCTTTCCTCTTCTGTTTTATATATGGTGATCCTTCTCAGCCAGGGGTGATTTTGACCTATGGGGGACTGATATGGTTTGGCTCTGTGTCCCTACCCAAATCTCATCTAGAATTGTAATCCCCATGTTTACAGGGAGGGAGGCGATTGGATCACGGGGATGGCTTCCCCCATGCTCTTCTCATGATAGGGAATTCTCACGAGATCTGATGGTTTTAAAACCTGCGCTCTCCTGCGCTCTCACTTCTCCCTCCTGCCGCCTTGTGAAGAAGGTGCCTCCTTCACCTTCCACCATGATTGTAAGTTTCCTGAGGCCTCCTCAGACATGCAGAACTGTGAGTCAATTAAACCTCTTTCCTTTTATAAAGTACCCAGTCTCAGGAAGTTCCTTATAGCAGTGTGAAAACGGACTAATACAGGGACCCTTGCCAATGTCTAGAGACATTTTCAATTGCCATGACTTGGGAAAGGGGAGCGCTACTGGCATCTATCAGGTAGAGTAAGGGAGGCTGCTAAATATCCTACAATGCACAGAAAAGTCCCCCACAACAGAGATTATTTGGCCCAAAATGTCAGTGTTCTCAAGGTGGAGAACTGATAGAGAGTACAGATGGTGGTTCATATTTTAAGTCCACAAGTTACAGGATATCAAGATGGAATTGGGATTGAACCAAAGAAGGTTGAATAATACCCAGAAATGGGTGTGATGACTGAGCTACTATGTTGTCTTTTAAGGAGTGTGATATGGCTTGGATCTGTGTCCCCACCGAATCTCATGTCAGAGGTGGGGCCTGGTGGAGGTGACTGGACCAGGTGGGTGAAGTTCTCATGAATGGGTTAGCGCCGTCCCCTCCATGTTGTTCTCTTGTGATAGTGAGTGAGATCTGGTTGTTTAAAAGTGTGTAGCGCCTCTCCCTGCTCTCTCTTCCTCCTGCTCCAGTCCTGTGAAGATGCCTGATCCCACTTTGCCTTCCACCATGATTGTAAGTTCCCTGAGGCCTCCCCAGAAGCAGATGCTGCCATACTTCCTGTACAGCCTTCGGAAGCATGAGCCGATTAAACCTATTTTCTTATCATTTACCCAGTCTCAGTTATTCCTTTATAGCAGTACAAGAACAGACTAATACAGAGTGACTTAGTACTTTTATCTTTGTATGAGAAAGAGAGAGTTTTTGTGTTGGGGCCGGGTGGTGGTTGATGTCATTGTTTGGATGTTTGAGGATGAGGGCACAAATGAATGTTGAGTGTCTGAAAGGGTGGGATTTGGCAGGCGTGGCAAATTGGTTAACTCACGATCTCTCCCAGTCTCTTTCCAGTGTGCTTTCCTGTTCTTCAGATTCTACAAAGAGAAACACTCTGTTTCCCAGACTTGCTTACAGCAAGGGACTTAGATCCCGCCAGCCAGAGGCACTCCCGTGAGATGGGCAGCAGTGCAGGAGGCATCTGTCCTGCCGTGCAATGCTCAGGCACAACCAGTTTTGGAGCCAACAGTCCTGACATTGACTTTCTATCCCTCAGACGCCAGCCAAGGCAGTGCGTTCCTGGAATCAACGCTCTCAATAGCAGCTTCCCAATCCTTGGCCAAAGTGATGTCACTCAGAGCCAGCGGTTAGGACAGAGGATTCTCCAGCCTCAGATTGCGGCAGAGTTCACAGTACCCTGGGGTGGGCTGATTCTGCAGGGTTGTTTTTTATGTCATTTCTGAAGGTCCAATTAATAGCCTATTTCTCCAGCTCTTCCAATTATTTTATAAACACTAAAACCCTATATAGAATCCCTTAATGCTTAAAATGGTAAGAGTGGTTTCTGCAATAGAACCCTGATCGATACAGCAATAAATAGTATCCACAATGACTTATCAATAAGGAAAAGGAAAAAGAGAGAGAAAATTAAGTAAAAGACATGAATATTCCAGAGGGAAAAAATAAGAATGTTCTATAAACTTGAAAAGATGTTCAACCCCATCAGTATTAAGGGCAACCACAACAAGATACATTTTCACATCCACCAGATCAACAGTTTTGATGATGCCCCTAAGTAGTCCTGAAGCAGTGCCTCCCAACCTCTCTCACCTAATGGTGCACAGAGAAAGCCATAGAATGTTATCAGCACAGGCTGGGCGCTGTGGCTCACACCTGTAATCCTGGCACTTTGGGAGGCCGAGGTGGGGGGATCACTTGAGATCAGGAGTTTGAGACCAGCCTGGCCAACGTGGTGAAACCCCATCTCTACTAAAAATACAAAAATTGGCCAGGTGTGGTGGTAGGCACCTGTAATCCAGCTATTTGGGAGGCTGAGACAGGAGAATCGCTTGAATTCAGGAGGTGGGGGTTGTAGTGATCTGAGATCGCACCACTGCACTCCAGCCTGGTTGACAGAGTGAGACATCATCTGAAAAAAAAAAAAAAAGAAAAAAGAAAATACAAGCCAGTAAGAACAAGCTATCAACAGCCTCCAAAGACTTACATAAGATCAGTATTTCTGCAAGAAAATCAAGAAAGCAATAGACCCAAGAAGATTCACTGAAAAACAACGCCAACGCGTTAAGAACAGCAAGCAAAGAGGAGGCATTTTTCTCACTTAATAGTAGATACGTACAAGGGTTCCACCACAGCAGGAAGATTACATCGTAAGACAACAACATTCAAACACGAAACACAGTATATATAAAATTAGAGATATTGCTGGGTGCAGTGGCTCACGCCTATAATCACAGCACTTTGGGAGGCCCAGGCAGGCGGATAATCTGAGATCAGGAGTTTGAGACCAGCCTGGCCAACATGGTGAAACCCCGTTTCTACTAAAAAATACAAAAATTAGCTGCACCTGCAATCCCAGCTACTTGGGAGGCTGACCCAGGAGAGCTGCTTTAATCCAGGAGGTGGAGGTTGCAGTGAGTGAGCCGAGATTGTGTCACTGCACTCCAGCCTGAGCAACAAGAGCAAAACTCCATCTCAAAATAAAATAAAATAAAATTAGAGATATTGATAATTGGGGAGGAGGGGGAGAGACTGGAGCATCTAGCTCCTATGAACACCCAAAACGCTGGAAGATAGGGAGACCCCCTGACCCTCTCCTGACTGTGGGCTGCTTGGTTTGTTAACGGTGGAGTAGCTTAGGATGGGCTCCTTCGTTCATCCTAAGGAGCAGGGGCTCACAGAGATGTGTTGGACTCACTTTCACCCTGCTACCTCATCCTAAAAACCTCTGGGTCAGAGGCCCAGAGACCTGAGTTCCACCCTTGGCTGTCTGAAACCTCTGGAAAACCATTTCACTTCTCCCAGTCTCAGTCTCCTTATCTGTACATGGGAATGATTTTAATGCTCACTGTCCTGCTTATCTCAAGAGACTGTGAGGCTGGTCAAAAGAGACAAGGGGTGTGGAAGTGAAAGGGCCCAAGAGCACTTTTCACAGTCATGAGTGCAGGAGGCCGTTCTGCCCCGTGCTGCTCTGGGATCTTAGGCAAAGCCACAACTTCTTTCGGCTTCAGTTTTTCTCACTTTAAAATGATAATAGGCCAGGAGCGGTGGTTCATGTCTGTAATCCCAGCACTTTGGGAGGCTGAGGCAGGCAGATTGCTTGAGTCTAGGAGTTCAAGACCAGCCTGGGCAACATGGCAACACCCCATCTCTACTAAAAATACAAAAATTAACTGGGTGTGGTGGTGCGCGCCTGTAATCCCAGCTACTCAGGAGGCTAAAGCGAGAGGATTGCTTGAACCCAGGAGACAGAGGCTGGAGTGAGCTGAGATCGCACCACCGCACTCCAGTCTTGATGACAGAGTGAGACCCTGTCTCAAAAAATAAGTAAAATAAAATGATATTAATATTCTGCATTACAGAGTTGCTGTGAGAATGGAGTAATACGAGGAAAGCACGTAGCAAGTGCCTAACACATGGAGCGCGCTCGCTGAACGTTAATCACAAGTGTGATTGATCACAAGTTAATCGTAAGTGGTAAGAATGAGTCCCGCGTTAATCAGGGTTCTGGTGTGAAAATTGCTGAGTTCTTTTATGCTCTTCCCCTCTTGCAGACGCCAGAGGGCGACATAGACGGCGGGACTCCAGCCGCCAAGCACGCCCGCCGCAGCCCCACAATCGGCCACGCGGTGGCGCTAAGCCACACAATACTTGGTTTTCCGCAGGCTTTGGGGAGCAGAGGGCTGACCGGGGGAGAGCGGAGACCGGGTAAGGGGGGCCTTGGGAGCCAGGGAGCCCTGAACCAGAGGGTCAAGGACCCCTGGACGGAGTATTCCCCGGGCTCCTGGGACACAACAAGATCAGCTGGGAATGAATGGGTCCTGGGCTTTTGGGAATCTGAGTGGGGCATCCCTTCCTCCGGGCGCCGGGCTGCACCCGCTTACCCTGGGCAGCCGCGGGGCCGTGACGCCTGGCGGAGGGGGCGCGCATCTCGGCGCGCGCCTGTCTTCGCAGTGGCTCATTCATCGCCGCCGAGGCACGCCGTTGCCATGGGGACGTGATGCAGGCGCGGGGAGCGGGAGGGAGAGGGAGGCCCCGGGTGACGTCCGCGCTCTTCTCGCAGCTAGTCTCCCGCGGCCTCCCAATTCTTGCCTAATTTGGAAGAGAGCCGCAGCCCTTCTGCTGATGCGCGCGCGCTGGCGCCTTTTTAAGGCAACTGGCGGAGTGGCGGCTCCACCAGATCCTGGGAGCTGCCCCCGCCCCCGAGCCGCGAGCCCCGCGCCGGGCCGGGGAGTCCCCGGCGCCACACGCCCCCACCACCCCCATCTTAGCGCCCCCCACCCTCTATGGAGACATTTCAACCAGGGAGAAGGGAAGTCCTGCCCTTGCCCCTCGCCCCCGCCCTGCTCCTCCAACAGGGGAGACTTCTGTCCAAACCTTGGAAAGAAACGAGATGCCAGGCCTAGCGCCTTCGGGGATCCTCTCTGGACAAGGCCACAGGGTGAAAACACCAGGTGAGGACTTCACTACCCTTGGGGCCACCATGGGACCCTGGAGACCTTTGCCTCCCTCCAGGCCCCCCCGACCCCTTAAACTTTTTCTCCCTGAGCTCAGCCTGGAGCAGAGTTAGGATCCTGGGAAAGCCCCTTACCAGTTGCTCCAACCCCCTCCTTAAACTGGAAGGGAAACTGAGGCCCAGAGAAAAGTAGTGATTGACTAGGGCCACATGGCACGTTCCTAGAGGAAGAGCATGGGCCAGAACCCACAGATGCTGACCTCCTGGCCAGAGGTCAAGGCATTCCTTATGGTTGAGCATAGCCAGCCCCGTGTGCCAGTCTCCAGCCCCTGCCCTGCACCAAGCAGAGGGGCTGGACACCTCTGTCATGGCACCAGCTGCCTCTCCTTCCCCAGCACAGTCTGGACCTGGGCGGACTTTTTGGAAAAGCTTCTGGATGCCACGGACTCCACGACCGACCAACTAGGTTGCTGCTGCTTGCAAACATCGCCTCCATTGAAGGATTCCTGCAGCCACCAGCTCTGGAACTTTCTGGAACCAAACATTTCCCCAGACTGCCTACAAGGACCAATTGGCCTCTGGATGTAGGTGTGGCCTGCAGGGGTCCGGCAGGGCTCCCCAGAGTCAAGTGGACCCAGCCCTTTGGACCCCCTGCCCGGTCCTATTGACCTCTGCTCTCTCCCTGCAGCACTTCCTGGAGGCGTTTGACCGGGACTTGGGAGGGCAGCTGAGAAGTGCCTGACCATTCTCAAGGAGCTGCGTGGATTCCAGACATCTCTGGGCTGGTCTCTGGACCGGGATGGGGGACCCAGAGGTGGAGCCGAACACACAAGCAGCACTTGAGGGCTCCGAGGGTGGCAAGGAGAGAAGTTCCTGCTCTGGTACAGCCCTGGGACCTTGAAAGGTGCTTCAACAGAGCGTCCACTCCCAGCGCCTAGCCCTGGGACCTTGAATGGTGCTTTAACAGAGCGTCTGCTCCCAGCGCCAAGCCCTCAGTGCAGAGGGGGAGACTCAGGCGGCCCTCAGACACAATTCGCCAAGGTCGCACAGCAAGTCAGGGTGCCGCTAAGACTAGGACCTACAGCTCTGCCTCCTGGCCCAGGCTCCTCAGCACCTGGGCCCCAGAGGACAGCCTGTGGGAGGCCCACATGGCCACTGCACCATGAACCAAGGACCTGGTCCGGGTCCACTTCCACCAAGTGCTGGCCGTGTGTCACTTGGGTCACTCCACTCTCTGCATTAGGTCTCAGTCATCCAAGACCATCTTTCAAGGGCCGTCACTCCAATTATGAGTCTGGGATTTTCTGAAATTGAGCATTTTGGCCAGGCTGTGGGGTCCCTCTATGACTGCCTGTAAGACACTGCCAAGGGGACTTTCTTCCTTTCACCAGACTGAAGCTAAGAAGTGCTGGAGACAGCAGTTGCTTTAGCCACAGGCTGTGTAGACCACCTGAGGATGAGCTGGGGGTCTGTTTTGTGCACCTTGGAACCCATCGGATCCCTCCAATGGTGAGTCCCCTGGTGTACCCAGCACCAAGCTGTGAGAACGACCCCCAACGGGTTGGGTGGAAGAAGCAAAACTACAGGCTCAGTCCCAGTACTTACTCCCCTGTGTCCACACAGGCCAGGTCTCCAGGGTCCCTGCCCATCCAGGGCTGAGAACGTGGTCCTCTGGGAGCCTTCAGGCCCACTCGGACCCCAGCATTGGGCAATGGGCTCATCCCTACCTGAAACTGGGGCTTGGGGTTGCAGCATTCAACTTCCAAAGCCCAAGAGGCACTGGGACAGGTGGCCCAGCAGGCTCAGAGATGCTCAAGTGCCAGAGGTTGGGAGGGCCCTTTGAGGCTAAGGGGTCTGACCCACTGCCATTTTGCAAATACAAAAACTGAGGCCCAGGGAGGGAGAGAGGTTTGCAGAACACGCCCAGCAGGCTAGTGGCAGAGCTGGGAACAGAATCTGCATCTTCCGCTGCTCCTATTCAGAACTATTCCCCTGCACCAAACATAATCCGCTGACATCTAGACTGAGCTCAGCTCGTCTTCTTCTTGGACCTTGGACTCCTTGGCAGAAGGCTCTCCCAACTCACAGCCTGTCAGGGATGGCAATTCAGGGGCTTTCCCTTCAACCCGATGGTCCTTTCCACCAAAGCTTCCTGGTGCTCCTCCCCTCCCACCAGTGTTCAGCCCTTCTTGGCTTCAGAAGCTGCTCCATCAGCAGCCGTAAGGGTCACTCTCCCCTGCTCACCACGGTTCACCCAACTCCCTGTGGTTCCCGCATTCCCCAGCATGGGGAGCACCATTCTCCCTGCTCGTGGGGGTCTCCTCTTTGTTGCCCCTCGGCCCAGTCCCTGACCCTCTCTGACCACTGGAGCCTTAAATCCCATCAGTCTTTCCTGGGACCCCCTGGACTGTTCCCTGTAGATTCCCTCTCTGTTGGCCCAGGGCCTGTGAGAGTAATGATGGCTGGCATGTCATAGGGCTGCTGTGAGGTTTTCATGAATTAATACACTCATCAGGTACACAAGGTGTGGGTAGGTGCCTCATCTGTAAACTCCTATGTTACGAGCTGTGCCCTGATAGTAACAAGGAGAGACTTGAAGCTGGAGCCTCTGGAGGCTGAGGCATCTGTGGGTGGAAGGGGAAGAAAGGAGGTGCCAGCCTGGAGGAGTTTTTAGTAATGGGAGATAATGGGAGCCACAAGGGTCTTAAGCTGGGAAGAACATGGTCAGGTCGGCTTCCGGAAGAATGGCAAGGGGAGCTGGGCTGCTGAGCACCAGAAGGGTGTGTTGGGCCTGGCCCGGGCCCTCCGTCTCTGGCTTTGGTGAGCAGTGGAGGGGGCAGCTGCTGCCCGGGGAAGGAGCCTGCTGGGGCCCGAGCCAGAGCCCTGAGGGGCACTTTATGTGCATCCCTCCACTTCTCCAGGCTGCAGCCTTAGCCTGGTTTACTCCATCTGGTGCTCTCAGACCTGGCCTGGATCAAAGCTGCCGGTGGGTACCCAGGCTATTTCTACACTTGCAGTGCCAGGACATGTGCTGCCTCCTGAACCAGCCCCTGCCATCTCTGCATAGCCTTGTTCAAAATTATATTTTTCATAAAGTTAAGATAATGACCAACATTCTGCCATGTGAGCATTTCTTGTGCTCCTTTTATGCATCAGGCATTTTCTGAGTGTTTTAACTAATTAACTCCTTTAATGCTAACATCAGTCCCTTGATAGGGGTGCCATCATTCTCCCCACTTCTGTATTTAACAAATCGGTAAACTGAGGCACAAAAGGTTAAGTCACTTAACTGACCAATGTCACAAAGGCAGTCTGTGGAGGAGGCAGGACTCAGCCCAGATTCTCCTCCCCCGCCACCCTCTCCTGCCTCAGGTACATCCCCTCCCGCTGGCCTTTCCACGTGGACCGTGTCTCTCCCACTGCCTCTTGATGGTCCTTCAAACATCTGCAAATGCCACACCACCTCCTCAAGCCTCCTCTTCTCTGAGGAACATCTCTCCATTCCTTCCATCTTTTAAAAAATTCTTACAAATGTTTATGAAGCACTTTACGCTGGAGTTGACAGTGGGCAAAGCAGTCACAGTCCCTGCCATGGTGACCACAGTCTAGTGGACAAGAGACAATAAATTCCTCACCAAAATAAAGGATTAAATCGCTATTTCACCAAGTGCCAACAGAGGCCTGGGGTGCCTGCAAACCTGTAACTGAGGATTTGGCCTCAGCGGTAATGTCAGGGAAGGCTTTCCAGAGGAGACGATATTTAGGCTGAACTAACAGGGGAAAATAGGAAGAACTCGGCAGAGGAGAGAGGCAGTAGCACCCCAGGAGAGAGAACAGCATGTGCAAAAGCACTGTGGCGGCCGGGAGGGTGGCAGGCCAGGGACTGGAAGAAGGCTTATGCAGCTGGAAGAGAGGCAAGGGGTTGCATGAGGCCAGACAGGCTGGAGGGCTTACCAGAGGCAGGCCTGGGGGATGGCCTGGGCCCTGCCTCACAGCCCTGGGTGCAGTTGGCTCCTCCTCACTGGCTGCTCTGCTCAAGGCTGGGCTTGGACCCATAGCATAAATCCTAGAGCCAAACCTCCTGGCCCTGACAGAGGCTGCCCTCTCTCCACTTTTGCTGCATGTCCCTGTTAACACAACCTCAGCTACAGTGGCTTCTTTTGTGGCTACCTGGCACTGTGTTGAATCTCATTTATGAGGCCACACTCCTCTGTCCACCCAGCCACCCACCCAGCACAGCCTGGCCCAGTCAACACTGACTTGCCACCAGTAGCTCAACTCAAATGCACCTGCTTGGGGAGGCCGGTGCCAACTCCTCAGGCAGGGTCACCCCTCCTTTTGCTCTCCCCAAACTCCCAGCATGCCTCCTTGACAGCAGTATCCCACTGAAGTGGCTGGATGGACCCCTTGCTCTCTCACCAGCCTGCAGGTTCCATGAGGCCAAGACCAGCTGTCTGTGGGCACCATCACATCACTGCAGAGGCTGGCACAAACTCTGCCCTCAGCTGTTTGTTGCATGAATGACTTACACGCCTGAGCCCCTGCCCTGTGCCAGGCCTTGTGCTGGATGCTGGGAACATGAAGACCAGTTGTAGATGCTGGTAGGGGAGACAGCCAAGTAAACATGCAGGGACAATGCAGGGTGCAGAGTGCGGTGACGAGGAAGCACAGGGGCTGGGGGGCACTGAGGGGGTCCCCGGACCTCACTGGAGGACCAGAAGGGCCAGAATTTGCCAGCTGGGAGTGGTGGTGGAGAGGACTCTGAAAATGAATGTGAGGAAAATCCGCCTCCTCCAGCCTCCCCAGGGCACGTCAAGAGTATTGGTCGCTGCTCTGCATTTGAAAAGTGGCTTTAGTTGACTAGGTTTCTTTCCCCTCTTGGAATGTGGCTGCTCTGACTTGCTCCTCACGGCATTCCTTGCGTCCTCTTCTCTCAGCCCTGCCTTCAGGACATTGCCCACAAAAGTTTCATCTTTTCCCACCTGGGCTCTACTCTCCCTCTCCCACCCCCTCCATGGTTCTATGTCCCTCACCTTCCTGGCTTTCAGCTCATTCACCCAGCTCTGGCCGTCTCAATGCGTGGGTGCCAGCCTGCACCCTCTTTACATGAGCTTTGTTGATTTCATAACCATAAATAGATAAAATGTTCTGAATGCTTTCATGTGCAAGTAGAATTGAGGGAGTGATAGCATAATGAAAAGGCCTCAGGAAAAGGAAAACAGCTTGCTAAGATGCAGCGGAAGACAACACGGTCACTGCACAAGCCAGCTCTGCGTGGGTTTCCTATTCTCACTGCACTGACCGCGGAGCCATGGACGCAGGATGGGGAGGTGCTTAGGAATCTGTTAGAAAACCTTTCCCTGGTTTCAAATCCACCAATTCAAAAGAACAACCTAGAAAAAAAACAGTAGAAGTCAGGAAAACCTGGGTTCAATTGTGGATTTATCTCATTCTAGCTGTGTGATCCTAGGCAAGTTAATCAACCTCTCTGAGAAGGCATAGAGAGATTCTTCCCCCCTGGGTCAGACTGGAGGCTTCGGGAGGCCCGATATCCCACAATACCTTCCTTTTCCTCCCATATGTAAATTTTGTCTTCCTGACAATTCGTTAATCACCAGCCCTGAGACCCCCCTGCCCAAAATGCAGTCCTGAAGACTAAGGTTGGAATAGGGATGGAATGGGGTACCCTGCCTCCTCATTGCCTGTTCCAACTCCTGGTGCAGGAAGTGGAGCATCATCCTGCATGGGGAGGGTACATCTCCACAGCCACAAAAGGGGCTGGAAACCAATAAGGAGGCTGACCCATTGGGCTTCCCACCTCTCCTCCTTTAAGTTGTCCAGGAGCACTACTTCTCCATAGCCTTTGGAACAGTAAAGGGGGCTGAAATGATAGCTTGGTATACCCTGGGTTAAGAGAGCTTTCTGGGTGAGAAAGAGAAACAAGTGGAGATATTCCTGGTGTGAACTCATCCTCTGGTCTAAGGATGGCACGCTTTTTCTCTAAAGAATCAATTAGTAAAAAAGTGTCAAAAAGTTCTTTAGGCTTTTTGAACCATATGGTCTCTGTTGCAACTACTCAGCTCTTCCATTGTAATGTGAAAACAGCCATAGACAATGAGTAAATGAATGAATGTGACTGTGTTCCAATAAAACTTTATTTACAAAAGGAGGCAGCAGGCTAGATGTGGCTAGATTTGCAGTCCATAGTTTGTCAACCCTAGCCCTATCACGTGGTGCAAAAGAGAAAGCTTGGGTTGGGAGCAGGAACTAGGGGTGAGGCTCAGCATTGCCAGACTTGCTGTGTGACTTTGATTAAGTCATTATCCATCTCTGAGCCTTTGTTTCACCATCTATCAAATGAGCATCATAATATCAGTCAAGGCTGGGTGTCGTGGCTCACATGTGTAATTCCAGCACTTTGGGAGGCCAAGGTGGGAGGATTGCTTGAGGTCAGGAGTTCAAGACCAGCCTGGGCAGAAAAAAAAATTTTTAATTATCTGGGTGTAGTAGTTTATGCCTGTAGTCCCAGCTACTCGAGATCCTGACACAGAAGATCATTTCAGCCCAGGAGTTTGAGGTGGCAGTGAGCTATGATCAGGCCACTGCACTCTAGTCTAGATGACAGAGCAAGACTGTATATAAATAACAATAATGATATCAGCCAGATTTGTCGTGAGAATGTGTCTAACAGGCCAGAGCAAATCTGAAGTCTTTTTGTCCCTCTGCTTCATAACGTTAAGTGGATTTGCACCCACTGCCCATGCCAACCTCAGCTGGCCATGCCCTTGCCTGCTGAGGGTAGCAGCAGCCTGCCAGAAAGGAAGGTGTCTCTCTCCAGGGTCAGATTCTTCATCTGTCTTTCCAAGCTCGAGCCCCAAGTGACCCCATTTCTGTAGCAAGCCAAGCACGGGAGGAAACAAGGAATCCCTTTCTTTCCACCATCCAGTCATTTGGCAACAAGCTACAGTTCACTTGAGAGAGTGATGTGGCTGCAGTGGCTGGTGGCCAGGCTTTGGAGGAAGCCTTGGAGACTCAGGCTGGGAATAGAACTATGAAAAATGGGCTTCAGTGCTCCTCTGGAACATTAACCTATGGCCATAAGTTAAGTAGTTGCAGCTGTGGTCTCACTGGTAACTTGCAGCACCACCAATTGCATCAATGCATCTTTCTTGGACCATCTTGCCCACCTGTCTGGTCTGACCACTACTGCAAGCTTGCATCCTTTGGCATATTGTCATTTTCTCTGAAGCCCCATTCAGTGATTCATTCATTCATATTCTTTCTGTCTCTCCCCACTTCCCTTCCCTTCCTCCCCCTTTCTCTTTCTCATAGACACATTTGTCCAGAGCAAGACAAGATCACACTTTGACAGCCCTCTGTCAAGATCCTTGCTCCAAATCTCCAGACTAGCAGCCAGGAGTCTCCATGCTGTTCTGAAGAAGCAGATTCCTCACCCACCCTTCAACTCCTTCCCAGGAGGTAATCCTCCTCCAAATCTCTGGAAAAGATACACCTCCTCTTCTCTGATAAAGGCTGGGGGGTGATGCCCCTCCCCCAGTTTCCCAATAAAGCTATGCAAGACAGGGGCAAGGGATCTCACGGCCTGTTTTTGCTACAAAAACCCTTTTTCGGAAAAAATAATAAAGAAAGGAATCAGCCAATCCCTCCTCGATGCCATCACCTCTTCTCGGTGATTTTTCGGGGAAGGAGTGGGTGGGTTGCTATGGCAACAGATGCGAGCTCGTCTCAGTAAAGAAGGGACCTTGATATTTTTTTCTCTCATTCTCTCAGTTGTGTGTGTGTGCGTGCATGTGTATGTGCGCCTGTGTGTGTGTGCATGCGCGCTACACATGCCTGTGCCCACACCAGGAATTTTTTTTTTTAGAACTAAAGAAAGCCCTTCTCTTCTCTCAGCTCTCCAAATATGGAGTGATGGAAAACCACTTACTCCTGCAGGCCAGGGAGAATTCAGGATGATTCAAGAGAAAAGGGAGAGGTCATGTGGGGCTCCTTTCCTCCATGTTTTTACTAGAGATTGCATGCAACAAGAGAGCTTTGCAAATGGTTAGGGGGCCTTTGGAAAGAGGGGAAGATGTTAGGTGGAAAGAGGTGAGCAAGATATAGATGGTGCAGGAACCCAACGGATGACCTCAGAGAGGGCAACAGAAGCTATATTGAGTCTGGGGACGCATGTACATCCCACCACACCATCAGATGCTGAAAGACCCAGAGCAGACTCAGATATGGACACAAACACAGACACTGACAGAAAGGCATATGGAAAATTGTAGACATAAATACACACAGGCACAAACATAGAACTGCACAGAACATAGGAAGTTGGAGACAAAAAAAAAAAGACAAGCATAGATGCAGGCATAGGTAAACATAGATATACAGGGGTACAGACTCGCAGCTACAAAGACACATGCAAACAGATAGAGATGTAGACATACAACCACGTCCAGACAGGTTTGGAGGCAGACACACAGGACACACAAACACAGTCTCAGTCAAATGAACACACACACACACAAACACACAGACACACACACAGAGTCTGGCTCTTTTCCTTCAATTGCCCAAGCATCCTTGAGCAGTAGTGCATAGCTGAGGATGCTGCACGCTTGCCCAGTAGGTTTGGCTGAGAGGCTTGCTCTCCCATTCCTTCTACACGCTCACCCCAAAGCCCCTCTCCCAATTTACTCCCTTGCCCACTTTCCCACAGCCAGCAGGCTCTGATGCCTCCCCCATCTCAGGCTTCTAATTCTTAGCTTGTTCTGCTGCTGCCTGCCACTTGGGGGAGAGAGTGGGGTGACTCAGCCAGGCCAGGATGACTCACACTGCCAGTATTTTTAGCAGCGGCCAGGAGCTCTCTAGTGTGCCAGCCGCCCCCCTCCTCCTGCTTGCTATTTCGGAACCGTCACTGGTGATATAAATAGCTCCTCTCCCACGGCCTGAAGCTGCTGCCAAGCTATTTTTGGTTCTGCACAGTTAAAAATAGCTTCACGGAGGTGGGAGGCAAGGGGAGTGGGAGCTGGCCTAGGGAGAGGAGACATTGGGGCACACAGAGCTTCTCAACTTGAATCAGAGTGGGCGAACTAGGATGAGCCCTTCTCTACCCCCTCCCTTGTCCCTTTCTAGACCCTTCTTCCCTCCCAAAGTGTTTCTTCCCATTCCATTCTCCTGGAAAAAGCCAGGGGCTCTTCCCCTGAGCCCAGTTCTCCTCCCTTGCTTACTTCACCCTTAGAGCCCAGAAATCTTGGCCCCCTGCAAACCCTCCATATTCATTCACAGAGAATAAGGGGACAGTCAAAGAGTAGGCTCACTCTGAGGCCTGTGGGTACCCCAGCTCTACGTCGATGTCCCCGGCAAACCGTAGCATGACTTCCATGGTGACTCTTTCAGCACCACGGACAGCGGTCGGCGCAGTATTCCTTCACTGCAGATTCGCTCAGATTGCTGGAGGCCATGACACCCAGCCAGTAGACTCCTCTTATTGTGGAGGGGGACACTCAGAATGCCTCACAGGCAGCTTTAGCATCAGTGAGTGAAGAACACAGGAACAACCCCCCTGGAATTTCATACGGAAGGGGATCCAAAGATCAAGGGATTGTTCAAATGGAAGCTTGAGAGAGGGGTGGGTAGGTACATTAGAGGTCAGATTGAGATGAAAGAAGCAACACAGACCCGTGTCCAGGAGAAATCATCTCTCTGTCATCCAGGTCAATGGGGTTAGAGACAGTGGCAGACAGATAAGCGGACATCGTTCCCTCCACCTCAGCTGTGACACTGACCACAGGATGGCCCCAACCTCTGCCAAAATGCATAAGACACCAGAATAGGGTCTCCACACCTTGTACACCTCTTCTAAGACATACTTCTCCTCAGCCGCCTCTCCTCCCACTCTACCTCTCTTACTACCACCCCTTTCCATGAGGAGCGGGGAGTTCCCTGGCCCCAAATTGTCCTTTTTGATGGCAAAGTTCATCTCCATGCTTCCTGTGTGACTGGGACTTCCCAGTCCCACCCTCCAATTTTTAAGTGGCCTCATTTCCAGCCACTTAAGTGATTCCATGCGCACACAGCTACTCCATCAAACGAGATTTCAGATAAGAACATTCCCTAGCCCACTTGCTTCTTGCATTATTGAATCCCAGGATAAGAACGGCGCATCCTCGCCCCTGTAGACAGCAATCATCTGTGGTGAAAAGAGAAAAAAAGCGGGTGTGTGTGGGGGGGTGGGGATAGGGCAAAGGTGACAGGATATGAAAAGGATAGAAAAGGATGTGAAAGGACAGAAAAAGAAACGAAGGTGGAGAGTGGAGAGCTGAAGGTGGAGAGGCAGAGCCAGGAGCCTTAGAGGCGCAAATGTGGAGAGGGGTGGAGGGAACCTGGCAAAAATACAGGGTCCCTGGTAGGTGCAGGGGTCATGGAGGGTCCGGCGCTGCCCCTTCGCTTCTCAGCTGCTCCCCCGTCTTGCCCGCCTAGGCAGGGCGGGGAGCCCTCCGGAGCCGTGCGGAGGCAGCCAGGCCCCGCCCGCCGCAGCCGCGGCAGCCGCCGGAGGATTCCTGTCCTAATATGGAGCTGGGATTCCCCCGGCCCCGCCCCCGCCCCCGGCCCGCGGGGAGACAGAGGCTGGCAGCAGGGCGGGGGGAAGCGCTCGCTTGGGGGCCGGCAACGGGGGGAAGGGATGCCTAAGTGCAGACCCAGGTCCTCGACGTGCCCCCACGTCCCTGCCTCAGTTTCCCCTTCAGTAAGGTTAATTAGCTGAGAGGGAAACCACGAATCACTGCAGACTACAGCGCTGGTGTTGGTTTCTATTCTTGGCTGTGGGAAAACAGGATCAACGCCAAATTCAGCTGGTCCCTTTCCCACCGGACCCCCTTTCCACCCATCCTTGGGACTTAGACCCCCATGAACACCCCCTGATAAGCCGCCAAGGCCCGATTTGGGAAGCGGGGGCGGGAATTTGTTCTCTAAAAATGGCCAAGGGAATCCCAGGTTAAATAGTCCCCAGAGAGGAACCCCAGCAGTGACCTGTCCCACGGAGGCCAAGGAAAGTCCTCCTTCCCTGCATGTGAACGTGACCTTGTCTGTCAAGTAACGAGGGGGATTTGTAGACAACCCTGTTCTTCCCCATTCCTCAACTCCTCAGAAAAATTAGTGTCAGTGCCAGCCCCTCTCTGCCCTCTGCGGACTCCTGCCGCGGGCTTCAGGCCGCCCTAACCCTGGCCCTGTCGCTTCCCTCAACTGAACGCATTCAGACGCCAGGGTCCCCACACTCCATTCAAGCTTTCCTAACGCAGCGCCTTCCTCTCCGCTCAGCTCCCGCCAGGCTTGGCCCCCTCCGCAGCCTCCTGCTCCCCCCTCGCCCGCCTCCCTCCCTCTCTCATTCTACGTCATGAGATGACGTCGGAAGCCGGGCGGGAGGAGGAGCCCCCCTCCCCAGTCAGCGGCTCCCGCTGCAGCTTGCTTAGCCCAGCCTCCCGCTCTCCCGCCCCCCCGGCTCTAAAACGAGCCCCCCACGCCTGGCAGGAGCTATATAAGGCGGCGTGAGGCAGGCGAGGGGGGCAGCGCAGCCGAGCGGAGCCCAGGAGAGCAGAGAGCGAGCCTGAGCGAGAGACGGGGAAGCACGGAGGAGGAAGCCGCCGGTGCGTCGGGACGGGAGCGCAGGTGCTCGGGCACCCGAGCTGGAGCTCCGCAGCCGCCGGTCATGTACCGCTCCACCAAGGGCGCCTCCAAGGCGCGCCGGGACCAGATCAACGCCGAGATCCGGAACCTCAAGGAGCTGCTGCCGCTGGCCGAAGCGGACAAGGTCCGGCTGTCCTACCTGCACATCATGAGCCTCGCCTGCATCTACACTCGCAAGGGCGTCTTCTTCGCTGGTGGTGAGCATGCTGGGGCTACCGCAGATCCGAGCTGCCAGGCGCCGGAGACCCTGGAGCTGAGGGAACCCGCTGGGGCTGCCGCATGTCTAGGGCAGCGTGCTGGCGAACTGGGGAGATTCGGGACTTTCTACTTTTCCTCCTGAGCTCCCTCCAGACCTCACCTTAGTTCTGAATGAGAGTTAGAGAGCCTGGACGGTGTCCCTAACACCAGATTATGAGAGGAGAAGAGCCAGGACAGAGCGGCCTCGGTGCCCGCCAGTGCAGAAGCGCTCCGGGAGCCGGGGAGGGAAGCCCGGGAAGTTGCAGGGATGGAGCTGCCTGAGCCTAGGGGAACATAGCTACTGTCCGCGGTGCTGAAAGGGATCTCCTGGCGCCTTCCGGGCGCTGCCCATGGTGCTGACGGCTGCGTCGGCCGTGTATGGCTCTGTCCATGGTTCTGAACCCACAGTCGGCTTCGGAGCTCTGTCCGCGGTTCTGAAATTCAGAGCCGCTTTGGAGCTCTGTCCGCGGTTCTGAAATTAAGAGCCGAGGAGGAGCCGACCCCGCTTTAGAAGTCGAGGGCTTGTGGGCTATGGAGATACAGCAACAGGTTCCCTGGCCAAGAGCTGCGGGCAGCGGGTCAACAGGTGTTTGCAGAGGCAGGTCCATGAGAAATTCCTCTGGATTCTCTGAAACTCAGACCATGCCTTCCTCACTTCTTCTTTGCCTCCCAGTCTTACTCCTGACGCACTACGTCTTCTCGCCCTACAGGCACTCCTCTGGCGGGCCCCACGGGGCTTCTCTCAGCTCAAGAGCTTGAGGACATCGTAGCGGCACTACCCGGCTTTCTGCTTGTGTTCACAGCCGAGGGGAAATTGCTCTACCTGTCTGAGAGTGTGAGCGAGCATCTGGGCCACTCCATGGTGAGTGCTAAGGGTCCTTTCAGCTGAGGCTGGGCATGGAGTGGGTGCCGTGAGCCTTCCACTCCTGAGGAACTGGGAATTACTATGGAGGGAGAGGTTATACCCTACAAGATACTGTAGATCAAAGATTGGCTCCTGCTGTTCTCCCTAATGGTCATCTCTTCTTTTCCTCCCTCCAGGTGGACCTGGTTGCCCAGGGTGACAGCATCTACGACATCATTGACCCAGCTGACCACCTCACTGTGCGCCAGCAACTCACCCTGCCCTCTGCCCTGGACACTGGTAAGGACTCCCTTCTCCCTTCCTCGGTCCAATTTCCCACCTGCTGCCCTTCTCCCCACCATCCACTGTCTCTCTCTCAGCCACTCACCCTCTTATCTGTTTTTCTCTTCATCTATCTAGATCGCCTCTTCCGCTGCCGCTTCAACACCTCCAAGTCCCTCAGGCGCCAGAGTGCAGGCAACAAACTCGTGCTTATTCGAGGCCGATTCCATGCTCACCCACCTGGAGCCTACTGGGCAGGAAACCCCGTGTTCACAGCTTTCTGTGCCCCTCTGGAGCCGAGACCCCGCCCTGGTCCTGGCCCTGGCCCTGGCCCTGCCTCGCTCTTCCTGGCCATGTTCCAGAGCCGCCATGCTAAAGACCTGGCTCTACTGGACATCTCCGAGAGGTAAGCCTGGAGTGTTCAGATTCCAAGAGAAAGGCAGGCCAGAGATGAAGGGACCCTAGATTCTGGAGTCAGGGGCAGGGAGGATGGGGTTTAGGGGGGCAGAGGATCTGGGAGGGAGTGAGATGCATGGGTATCAAGCAAGGAAAACAGAAAGCTGACCTCACCCTTTCCACCTTCCCAGTGTCCTAATCTACCTGGGCTTTGAGCGCAGTGAACTGCTTTGTAAATCATGGTATGGACTGCTGCACCCCGAGGACCTGGCCCACGCTTCTGCTCAACACTACCGCCTGTGTGAGTGTCCAGAGAGGCTGGGGACAAGATAGCAAGCTGGGAAAGGGCATGGGAGACCAGACAAAGAATGATCTGTAGTCAAGAGTGATGCTGGGGAGATAACAGAGGCCAACAGTTTCGGATGCTATAGGGTGAACATGAAGGTGAGGATTCAAGGCAATAATCAAATCAGAACTGGGGGACTCTGAGTGGTGAGGTCAAGGTAGAGAGCTGAGTGGTGCAGGTGAGGGTAGTCAGAAGAGAGGATGTCACGGCTATCTCAATTCAGTGGAGAGGTGACCAAGGGTGGGGAGTAGGTAGAGTTGCCTGGTGGACATCCTAACTCTGCATCTTCTTTCTCCCCAGTGGCTGAGAGTGGAGATATTCAGGCAGAGATGGTGGTGAGGCTACAGGCCAAGACTGGAGGCTGGGCATGGATTTACTGCCTGTTATACTCAGAAGGTCCAGAGGGACCCATTACTGCCAATAACTACCCAATCAGGTAAGCCACAAGCCAGGGGACTAGGGGGCAGCTGAGGTCGGCATGGAGGAGACACAAATCAGGGAACTGCTCTGGATATGGACGTCGGACCCTTACCAGCTGCCTCTTCTCTCCTCTCCAGTGACATGGAAGCCTGGAGCCTCCGCCAGCAGTTGAACTCTGAAGACACCCAGGCAGCTTATGTCCTGGGCACTCCGACCATGCTGCCCTCATTCCCTGAAAACATTCTTTCCCAGGAACAGTGCTCCAGCACTAACCCACTCTTCACCGCAGCACTGGGGGCTCCCAGAAGCACCAGCTTCCCCAGTGCTCCTGAACTGAGTGTTGTCTCTGCATCAGAAGAGCTTCCCCGACCCTCCAAAGAACTGGACTTCAGTTACCTGACATTCCCTTCTGGGCCTGAGCCTTCTCTCCAAGCAGAACTAAGCAAGGATCTTGTGTGCACTCCACCTTACACGCCCCATCAGCCAGGAGGCTGTGCCTTCCTCTTCAGCCTCCATGAGCCCTTCCAGACCCATTTGCCCACCCCATCCAGCACTCTTCAAGAACAGCTGACTCCAAGCACTGCGACCTTCTCTGATCAGTTGACGCCCAGCAGTGCAACCTTCCCAGATCCACTAACTAGCCCACTGCAAGGCCAGTTGACTGAAACCTCGGTCAGAAGCTATGAAGACCAGTTGACTCCCTGCACCTCCACCTTCCCAGACCAGCTGCTTCCCAGCACAGCCACCTTCCCAGAGCCTCTGGGCAGCCCTGCCCATGAACAGCTGACTCCTCCCAGCACAGCATTCCAAGCACACCTGGACAGCCCCAGCCAAACCTTCCCAGAGCAACTGAGCCCCAACCCTACCAAGACTTACTTTGCCCAGGAGGGATGCAGTTTTCTCTATGAGAAGTTGCCCCCAAGTCCTAGCAGCCCTGGTAATGGGGACTGCACGCTCTTGGCCCTAGCCCAGCTCCGGGGCCCCCTCTCTGTGGATGTCCCCCTGGTGCCCGAAGGCCTGCTCACACCTGAGGCCTCTCCAGTCAAGCAGAGTTTCTTCCACTACTCTGAAAAGGAGCAGAATGAGATAGACCGTCTCATCCAGCAGATTAGCCAATTGGCTCAGGGCATGGACAGACCCTTCTCAGCTGAGGCTGGCACTGGCGGACTAGAGCCACTTGGAGGACTGGAGCCCCTGGACTCCAACCTGTCCCTGTCAGGGGCAGGCCCCCCTGTGCTCAGCCTGGACCTGAAACCCTGGAAATGCCAGGAGCTGGACTTCCTGGCTGACCCTGATAACATGTTCCTGGAAGAGACGCCCGTGGAAGACATCTTCATGGATCTCTCTACCCCAGATCCCAGTGAGGAATGGGGCTCAGGGGATCCTGAGGCAGAGGGCCCAGGAGGGGCCCCATCGCCTTGCAACAACCTGTCCCCAGAAGACCACAGCTTCCTGGAGGACCTGGCCACATATGAAACCGCCTTTGAGACAGGTGTCTCAGCATTCCCCTATGATGGGTTTACTGATGAGTTGCATCAACTCCAGAGCCAAGTTCAAGACAGCTTCCATGAAGGTGAGTCAGCCAAAAGGTCCAAGAACTCAAGTCCCTGTCCTGCCAATGAAATGCTGGGTAGATTTAGGCAAATCAATTCCCCCTCTCTGTACATTGATTTTATTAAGGGGATGTCATCCCCTGCTGAAGAGAGTAGCAGTGGAGATAAGAAAAAATGAAAGACTTAATATGAAAGTTTGAACAAGCAGACTTGGTAGGGGTTGGGGCTGTGGGATAGAGTGCTAGGGAATTCTTAAGTAAGGGCTTGTGCTTAACTCCATGAGAGGCCTAGATCAGTCTTCAGCACCCCATTTTACAGATGAAAATAATCAAGGTCACAGAGTTAAACAGACTTTCCTTAGGGTGCACAACAAACTGATGGAAGAGGGACTAGAGCTCTATCCTAGTATCCTAGCTCCCTGAAGGGGATACAGAGCAAGAGTTTATGCAAGTTGGTAAAAGAAAGACGAGGCTCAGCCCCTGACTCCATTGAGGTAGCTCCCTGGTTACAGCTCCATCCTTCCTAAACTACAGCCACAGTTTCACTCCGTCCATCCAAATTGCCCCCTAATCTGCTGAGCCTCTGGCCATCATTTCATCATTGAGCCAATATCTTTGAAGCCCATACTAATACCAACACATTCTCAGCCCCAGGATCCTCTGTGCTAATTGGTCTAACTGATTGTGTTCTCTCTCTCTATCTCTCTGCAGATGGAAGTGGAGGGGAACCAACGTTTTGAATAAGTCTGTGACTTAACGTCGTCAAGTATGGCATATTGTCATCAAGACGTGGAGCCGCTCTCCACCCCCCCGGGACTGTTGGGGGGATTCTGGGGGCCAGAGGGGGATATATATGATTCCCCAGGCCCTGCAGGATTTGGGGGGGGGAGGTGGGAGGGCAAGGGAGGGGAGCTTCTTTTTAAAATCAAGAGACTTCGAGCGATCCCAGTTTCCATTTCAATCTGTATTCACTCGTAGTGAGTTTCCTTGAATGGGATTTCAAGCGGAGAATGGGGGAGTCTCACTTCCCCGCCGCCTTGCCCCATTGGCCTGGGCCAGTTCTCCACTCCTAGGGGTCAAGCCACCCCTAGCCTTGGTGGGGGAAAGGCAGGGCCCACCTGGGCCAGCCCGTGCCCTGAGGGGCTCTTGACACCCACGTAGAATTCTCTACACACCAGTAACGGGATTTCAATTCCGATGGACTCTGCCGCCCTGGCGGCCCTTCCTGTGACTTTTGCGCCCCGCGCCTGGGGTGGGGGGTGCGAAGAGACGCTACGTTCCTTTCCGATGGAGGAAGGCAGACCTGCCGTCACACGTGTGCTTGCACGAGTGCGTGTACCTGGTGCGGGACTCACCCGGCCGCCAGACTGCCTGGGCCTGCCCAGATGGCCACCTCGTGGTGCTGCGGTGACTTTGTAGCCAACTTTATAATAAAGTCCAGTTTGCCTTTTTGGTACCTCTGGTGTCATGCGCTGCTGTGTAAAAGGAAGGGTGGAGGATAAGTTTGGGAGGCTTGGATGGGAGCCTGGGGGCCAGGAGGTAAAAGCTGGACCTGTTTATGGCCCCAGCATTTCTTCATCCACTTGTGAATTCATTCATTCATTCACTCATTCATTCATTCTTTCACTCAACATCCACATGTACATTGTGTGGCCCATACTGTGCTAGAAGCTAGAAAGTTTAGGGCTGAAACAGATGTTATGTCTTGCCCTCAAGGTGCTTGGCGTCCAGTACTAGAGAATGCTGGCATCTCCTCTCTGTGCCAGGCTTGCAGTGCTCGTGGTGTGGGAGGGAAGAGAGGGCCTAGGAGTGGACAAGAGGATTCAATTTGACGTTGGGTCTGGGCATGGGTTTGAAGCTTCTGCTCACAAGTTCTTTCTTCACCTGGTCCTTCAGGGAAGCAACTTCCCTGTGGGGCCCTGGATCGACTCACTGGAAATTATAACCACGTCTGTTATCCTTGCACAGGGCTTTCAGCTGACACACACTTTTACCTCTCTTATTTGCTGCAACAATGCCTCTGGGCAGGCATATTAGTCCATCTCACTGATGAAGAAACTGAGGACCACAGGCAAAAAGTTATTTGTTCCCACAATTGATGACAGGCATGGGTGGATGGGCAACATACCCAGAGCATCTGCATCCCAGCCCTGGGCTGTTTTCTCTGCTGGCAGAGCCAGTGAATCACCACCCATCCCAAATCATCTCATCCCAGATTACTCAAGAAGGGCAAATGTGGGCTGGAGCAGGGTCCTCTCTCCCAAGTGTGGGGTGAGAAACCCCTTCTTTTTGCTCTCCAGGTCTGTAAAGTAGAGCGGAGCAGAATATAACTCAGTAAGTCAAGAGAAAAAAGTTTCCAAAAATGCTGTTTTCCTCCAAGCTTGAAGCCCAAACAGCCACAGGGTAGGGTGAGGGGCAAATGAAAATGAGGAGATGGGCTGGGCACAGTGGGTCACGCCTGTAATCCCAGCACTTTGGGAGGCCAAGGCAGGAGGATTGCTTGAGCCCAGGAGTTTGAGATCAGCCTGGGAAACATGGTGAAATCCCATCTTTACAAAAAATACAAAAATTATCTGGGTGTGGTGCACACTTGTAGTCCCAGCTACATGAGAGCCTGAGGCTGGAGAATCTCTTGAGCCTGGGAGGTGGAGGTTGCAGTGAGCCAAGACTGCACCACTGTACTCCAGCCTGGGCGACAGAGCGAACCCTGGATTCAAATCTCATCTCCACCAATTATTTGCCAAATGGGACTTGAGGCTCAGTTTCTCCACAAGTGAAGCAGGGCTGACAAACATGGTACTTATCTCCCAAAGATGCTGTTAGAACTTGATAGTGTCCATTTATAAGCAGAGAAGCACAGAATTGACTTAAGTTATTCAATTGAATTAGAAGGCAATGGTGACCTCAAAGGCTTCCCCAGTGAAGTACAGAGGCTGGGTTCCAGGAACTGAGGGCACAACCTGAGAAAGCCCCTAAGCCTCCTTTTATTCCAAATCCTCCAGCTCTGGGGCCATGCCCTTCAGACAGTCCCATGGGAAGGAAGACACTCCTAGGGACCTGTCACTATTTTTCCAACTTGGATGGGTCCTTGGGTGGAAAAGGAGGGTGGAGTTTTGCCCTCTGCCTTCCTTGTGCATCTGTTCTCCAACTTGGACAAAATAACTGGATTGTCAGCCCCAGGAGGACCCTGGCATGGAGCACAGGACTGGCACATAGCAGACACACTCAAAATGTCTTCTTGAAAGGAATCTTTCTCTCTCTCACTTTCTTTCTTTCTTTCTTTCTTTCTTTCTTTCTTTCTTTCTTTCTTTCTTTCTTTCTTTCTTTCGAGGCAATGTTCACTATATTGCTGGACTCAAACTCCTGGGCTCAAGTGATCCTCCTGCCTCATCCTCCCAAAATACTGGGATTGCAGGTGCACAGCACCCCACCTGGCTGAGAGGACACTTCTGAAGTTCAGTCAAAGGGTTTCATTAGACTCATCAGTTTCTACTGTAAAAATGTGTTCCTAAGTTCCCCAGAGGGAATCTTAAGTGACCATGAGCTCAAGACATGCATTGGAGTCCCATATAAAAACCTCCCTGGAGTCATTAAAAAAAAAAAAAGGAAAGTCTGGCCACACAATTGTGGCAGCTCATGCCTATAATCCCAGAACTTTGGGAGGACGAGGTGGGAGGACGGCCTGAGCCCACGAGTTCAATACCAGCCTGGGCAACAAAGCAAGACCCAATCTCTACAAACAAAAATTAGCTGGGCGTGGTGGCATGCACCTGTAGTTCCGTCTACTTGAGAGGTTGAAGTGGGAGGATTGCTTAAACCCAGGAGTTAGAGACTGCAATGAACTATGGTCACACCACTGCACTCCAGCCTGGGCAACAGAGCAAGACCCTGCCACAAAAACAAAACAAAAAGGAAAATCTGAGAAACCTAAGGAAACATAATGATGAAATAGAATGTAATATACTAGAGCAGAAAAAGGATGCAAGGTAATGAGGAAGTCTGAATAAAGTATGGACTTCAGTTGATAATACTGTATCAACATTGACTCATTAATTGTGACAAATGTATCATGTAAGTGTAAGATGTTGGTAACAGGTGGAAATGGCTGTGGGGTCTGTGGGAACTTTGTAGGATCTTCAAAACTTTTCTCTAAGTCTAAATCTATAATAGGCCAGGCACGGTGGCTCAAGCCTGTAATCCCAGGATTTTGGAAGGCCGAGGTGTGTGAATCACCTGAGGTCAGGAGTTCGATAGCAGCCTGGCCAACATGGTGAAACCCTGTCTCCACTAAAAATACAAAAATTAGCCGGGCATGGTGGCGTGAGCCTGTAATCCCAGCTACTTGGGAGGCTGAGGCAGGAGAATCACTTGAACCCGTTAGGCGGAGGTTGCAGTGAGCTGAGATCATGCCATTGCACTCCAGCCTGGGTGACAGAGTGAGACTCTGTCTCAAAAAACAAAAAACAAAATAAAACAAAAAAGCCCCATAACTTTTTTTATTTTTTTTTTTTTATATGGAGTCTTGCTCTGTTGCCCAGGCTGGAGTGCAGTGGCACGATCTCGGCTCACTACAGCCTCTGCCTCCCGGGTTCCAGCGATTCTCCTGCCTCAGCCTCCTGGGTAGCTGGGATTCCAGGCGCATGACACCACGCCTGGCTAATTTTTCTATTTTTAGTAGAGACGGGGTTTCACCATGTTCGCCAAGCTTCTCTCAATCTCTTGACCTCGTGATCTACCAGCTTCAGCCTCCTAAAGTGCTGGGATTACAGGCGTGAGCCACCACGCCCGGCCGCCCCACAACTTTAAAAGGTAAAAATTATGGAAGAAAAAAAGAAACCCCTCCCTGGTATTTGGTGGCAGTGACAGGAGATGGTAGAGCGTGTGTGGACAAGAAGGTACCCTGACACTCAGAATTGGAGAGCCAGGCCGTCGGCCCATGCGGAGAAAGAAGTTGAGCGAGCCCATTGCGCCCCCTGCTGGACATAGAACCATCTGCTTCTGTTCCCTTCCCTGGCATGGTCCCTGTGGCTCGGAGCATCAACAATATTGCATCTTAGAATAGATGGGTAAACTGAGGCCCAGAGAGAAGAAAGGAATTGCCCAATGGCACTTCCAAAGTGGCTGCAGAAGCCAAATCTGACTCTCAAGCACCCTTGCCACCAACACCAGATTGCTGCCCTGGGAGCAAAAAGGTATGAGAAAGGGCTGAAGTTTTGGAGTCACAAAGACTGAGGTCAAATATTGGCTCTGGCACTTCATTTTGCATGTGATAAACACTTATGACACCTACATGCGCCAAGGGCTTTGCTGGGTCCTGGGGAAAACTGAACAAGACAGACAAGGTCCCTGGACTCACAGACCTTACACTGAAGTTGTGGGGAGACGTAACAAAAAGTAAAATAACTCTCTAAAGGGAGCATGCAGTGCGTGCAATGAAAGAAAGAACCTGCGTACTGTGGCCGAGCGGAACTGAGGAGGGGGTGCTAATTTAGAGTGTGGCGTCAGAAAGCTCTTCTAAGGTGACATTGAGCTAAGACCTAAAAGATAAGAAAGAAGAAGAGGCCGGGCACGGTGGCTTGTGCCTGTAATCCTAGCACTTTGGGAGACTGAAGCAGGTGGATAGCTTGAGTCCAGGAGTTTGAAACCAGCCTGGGCAACAAGGCAAAACCCCGTCTCTACAAAAAAAAAAAAAAAAGCAAAAAGTTAGCCAGGTGTGGTGGTGTGCACCTGTAGTCCCAGCTACCCAAAAGGCTGAGGTGGGAAGATCACCTGAGCCCAGAAGGGCGAGGCTGCAGTGAGCCTTGATTGCACTTACACCACTGCACTCCAGCCTGGGTGACAAGAGTGAGACGTCGTCTCAAAAAAAAAAAAAAAAAAAAAAAAGTCCGGGCGCTGTGGCTCACCCCTGTAATCCCAGCACTTTGGACTTTGGGAGGCAGAAGCAGGCGGATCACGAGGTCAGGATATCAAGACCATCCTGGCTAACACGGTGAAACTCCGTCTCTACTAAAAATATAAAAAATTAGCCGGGCGTGGTGGCAGGCGCCTGTAGTCCCAGCTACTCGGGAGGCTGAGGTAGGAGAATGGTGTGAACCCAGGAGGCAGAGCTTGCAGTGAGCCGAGATTGAGCCACTGCATTCCAGCCAGGGCGACGAGCGAGACTCCATCTCAAAAAAAAAAAAAGACCTGGCACAGTGGCTCATGCCTGTATTCCCAGCATTTGGGGAGGCCAAGGTGGGTGGATCACCTGAGGTCAGGAGTTCAAGACCAGCCTGGCCAACATGGTGAAACCCCTGTCTCTACTAAAAAATACAAAAATCAGCTGGATGTTGTGGCAGGTGCCTGTAATCCTCTACTAAAAATACAAAAATTAGCTGGATGTGGTGGCAGGTGCCTGTAATCCCAGCTACTCGGGAGGCTGAGGCAGAAGAATCACTTGAACACAGGAGGCAGAGGTTGCAGTGAGCTGAGATTGTGCCACTGCACTCCAGCCTGGGTGACAGAATGAGAGAAAGAAAGAAAAGGAAAGAAGAAGGAAAGAAAGAAAAAAGAAAGAAAGAAAGAAAAGAGAGGAAAGAGAGAAAGAAAAGGAAGGAAGAAAGGAAGGAAGGAAGGAAAGAAGGAAAGAAGGAAGGAAAGAGGAAGAAGAGTGCTCCAGGTCAAAGAAAAGCAAAATTAAGGGTATCAAAATGGGAAAGGATTGACCTGTTTAAGGAATAGGAAAGAAGTCAGTGTGGCAAGGGGAAGAGTGGCTGGAGAGAAGGAAGATTACCCAGGGCCTTTGGACCAGGATAAGAAACTTAGATTTTATTTCATGTGCAATAGGAATCCTCTGGGGAAATTTAAGTGAGAGAATGACATATAATTCACATTTTTAAGCCATCCCACTGAAAGTTGTGTGGAGATGGATTGAATGAGGTAGGAGGAGAAGCAGAGACCAGTTGAGGCTTCTGCAGTGATCCAGGCAAATAGGACGAGAACTCACACCCAAGTGCTTCCCGCAAGTCCAGGCGGAGGTGAGTGACTGGCTTTGGAATGCTTCAGAGGCAGAACTGACAGGATTTGCTAATGGATTTCAAATGGGGGTGAGGAAAAGAGAAGTCTCCTGTTTCTGACTTTAGTGAGTGAGTGAAGGGTTGTTGTTTACTTAGAAAAAACTGCCTGGTCACGGTGGCTCACGCCTGTAATCTCAGCACTTTGGGAGCCTGGGCGGATCACGAGGTCAGGAGTTCAAGACCAGCCTGGCCAATATGGTGAAACCCCATCTCTACTAAAAATACAAAAATTAGCTAGGCGTGTTGGTGCGCACCTGTAGTCCCAGCTACTCTGGAGGCTGAGGCAGGAGAATTGCTTGAACCTGGGAGGCGGAGCTTGCAGTAAGCCGAGATTGTGCCATTGCATTCCAGCCTAGGTGACAGAGTGTCTCAAAAGAAAAAAAAATAGAGAAAAAGATGGAAAAATGGATAAGAAAGTTTTGTTTTTGTTTTCCTTTTTTTCTTGTCATGGAATTTCGCTCTTGTTGCCCAGGCTGGAATGCAGTGGCATGATCTCGGCTCACTGCAACCTCCGCCTCCCGGGGTCAAGTGATTTTCCTGCCTCAGCCTCCTGAGTAGCTGGGATTATAGGTGTCCGCCACCATCCCCAGCTAATTTTTTTTTTTTCAGTAGAGACAGGGTTTCACCATGTTGGCCGGGCTGGTCTCTAACTCCTGACCTCAGGTGATCTACCCACCTCGGCCTTCTAAAGTGCTGGGATTACAGGTGTGCAACACCATGTCTGGCCAAGAAAGTTTTAAAAGATAAGAAAGGATTCCCACCCTGGCCGCAGGCTGGGTGTCTCTGGCTTGCTGAGTAGGTGTGGGTGACTACCCTGAAGATGCCTTCCGGAACATGCCAGCACCGCAGATGCTGGCAGTCTGCTGTGCCCGTGATATTGGGCAAAGAGGAAGTGGCTATTTCTACACTTGGTGTTCAGAAACCAGTGAGCACTAAGAATGGTTTATAGCCTGACATTTCTTAGAAAAAAGAAAAAGTTAAACAAGATTCCAGGCATGGTGGCTCATGACTGTTATCCCAGCAGTTTGGAAGGCCGAGGTGGGAGGATCGCTTGAGCCTACAAATTTGAGACCAGCCTGGGGAGCATGGCGAAATCTCATCTCTACAGAAAAAATAACAAAAAAAAATTAGCCAGGCATGGTGGTGTTCACCTGTGGTCCTAACCACTTGGGAGGCTGATGTGAGAGAATCACTTGAGGCCAGGAGTTGGAGGCTACAGTGAGCTATGATTACACCACTGCACTCTAGCCTGGCAAAAGGGCGAGACCCTGTCTCAAAAAAGGAAAGAAAGAAAAAGAAGAAAGAGAGAGAAAGAAGGAAGGAAAGAAGGAAAGAAAGAGACTTCTTTCGGCACAGTGGCTAATGCCTGTAAGCCCAGTGTTTTGAGAGGCTGAGGCGAGAGGATTTGAGGCCAGGAGCTTGAGACCAGCCTGGGCAACATAGCAAGATACTGTCTCTTTAAAAAAACAAAATAGGCCAGACATGGTGGCTCACGCCTGTAATCCCAGCAGTTTGGGAGGCCAAGGTGGGAAGGTTACTTGAGGTCAGGAGTTTGAGATCAGCCTGGCCAACATGGTGAAACCCCATCTTTACTGAAAATACAAAAATTAGCTGGGTGTGGTGGCACATGCCTTTAATTCCAGCTACTCGGGAGGCTGAGGCAGGAGAATCGCTTGAACGTGGGAGGCAGAGGTTGCAGTGAGCCAAGACTGTGCCATTTCTTGTCTTGGAGACAAGAATGAAACTCCATCTCCAAAAATAACAACAATAAAAATAAAAGTAAATAAAAAATAAACATAATTTAAAATTCACCAGGCATAGTGGCATGCACCTGTATTCCCAGCTACTTGGGAAGCTGAGGCTGGAGGATCCCTTGAGCCCAGGAGTTTGAAGCTGCAGTGAGCTATTACTGCACCACTGCCTGGGTTACAGAGTAAGACCCTGTCTCTAAAACATTTAAAAATAAAAAAGCCAGGCACGATGGATCACGCCTGTAATCCCAGCACTTTGAGAGGCCGAGGCAGGCAGATCACAAGGTCAGGAGTTTGAGACCAGCCTAGCCAACATGGCAAAACCTGTCTCTACTAAAAATACAAAAATTAGCCAGGCGTGGTGGTGGGTGCCTGTAATCCTGGCTACTTGGGAGGCTGAGGCAGGAGAATTGCTTGAACCTGGGAGGCGGAGGCTGCAGTAAGCTGAGATCGTGCCACTGCCACTGCATTCCAGCCTGGGTGACAAGAGCAAGACTCTGTCTCAAAAAAAAAAATTAATTAATTAAAAAAAAATTTTTTTTTAATGAAGTCTTGGCCAGGCACAGTGGCTCACGCCTGTAATCCCAGCACTTTGGGAGGCCAAGGCGGGTGGATCACCTGAGGTCAGGAGTTCGAGACCAGCCTGGCCAACATGGTGAAACCCTGTCTGTACTAAAAATACAAAAAAATCAGCCAGGTGTGGTGGCAAGCGCCTGTAACACCAGCTACTTAGGAGGCCGATGCAGGAGAATCACTTGAACTTGAGAGGCAGAGGTTGCAGTGAGCCAAGATTGTGCCACTGCACTCCAGCCTGGGAGACAGAGTGAGACTCCATCTCAAAAAAAAAAAAAAAAAAAAACTAAGCCACTAAGCCATCATTTAAAATTGCTTTAGATAATTTTTAGGCCAGGTGCAGTGGCTCACACTTGTAATCCCAGCACTTTGGGAGGCCGAGGCAGGCAGATCATGAGGTCAGGAAATCAAGACCATCCTGGCTAACATGGTGAAACCCCGTCTCTACTAAAAATACAAAAAAAATTAGCCGGTGTGGTGGCAGGCGCCTGTAGTCCCAGCTACTTGGGAGGCTGAGGCAGGAGAATGGCATGAACCTGGGAGGCAGAGCTTGCAGTGAGCTGAGATGGCGCCACTGCACTCCAGCCTGGGTGACAGAGCGAGACTCCATCTCAAAAAAAAAAAAAAAAAGAAAGACCATTTTTAAATATTCTAAATAGTTGCTAACTTGAAAGTATACAGCGTTGTACAGCTATATAGAGTATGACCCCAGTTTGTTTTTTCAAAAAGCATTATACATAAATACACACACAAAGAAAAAAAGGAGCAGAAAAGATATACACCAAATATTGGCAGAAGTCTCATCTGGGTCGTGGGATAACATGAGGTTTTTATTTTCTTTTAGGTGTTTATCTATGCTTTCCATATTTTCTCAGTGTAAAATGAAGTGTCTAGCACATAACAGATGGTCAGTAAATGCGAATCTCCTTTCTCCCCCAACTCCTGCTCTCTTCTCTGAAAGGACAATGAGGAAATAGAAGGCCAAGGGCTTCCCGAGGACTTCTCCATCAGGCAGGAACCTACTGAAGCTTTGCTCTTTCTGTGGTCTGTAGCTGTCAGCCCTACAATAGTTCATGTTCAGCCAACATCTGACCCAGAGCCAGGGTCAGGAGCTTAGTAGAAGGGCCTGAAGTAGCCCCTGGGATCTGGGTACTCCATGTAGTAACCCTGCCTGGGGCTGAACTGAGATCTCCACAGGGACTTGTTTCTGCTGAGGTGGCAAGTTGTTCAGAGATAGAAGAGATTTTTGATGGAAGAAGTAAGCAATACACCCCAGCCCTAGCACCCATAGTTCCCACCCTGGGGAGGGGAAGAACACAGGATTTCAAATGAGAAGGCCTGGGTTCTATTCCTACATCTGGCACCAATTCAGAACCTGGGCAATAAAACAAAATTATAACTCAAAAAAGAAAAAAAAGGACCTGGGCAAGTTACTTTGCTTGGCTGAACCTCAGTTTGCACATCTGAGAAGCAGTATGAAGACCCCAATTTCCTAATGTCTGCCCATATTGGCTACCACCAGTACTGGTTCCCTTCCCTGAGGTCCCAAGATAGAAGATGACAGTGGGTAAGAAAGGATGTTTATTCAGGCCTGATGCCTCGATACAGCTAGATGTACAAAAATATATCATTCAAAGTCATGAAAACCATCATCATATTGGTGTGACCTTCTTCCTCCCCTTGGGCACAGCTTTTGCAACTGCCTCCTTTGAAATCTGGGAGTTGGTGGGGCAAGGGTCACTTCTTGGCAGCTTCTTCTTGGGCGGCCAAATCTGCCTCCTTCTGAGCAGCCAGGAAGATGGCTCGTTCCTTCTGGAAAGCTGCAAGCTCTTCTGAACTGAGGCTGCAAGTGAAAAAAGACAAATGGTTGGCGCATGATTGGTCACCAGTGGGAGCTCACAGGACCCTATGTCTTGCAGGGGCTTGAAGGGGCCCCTGTCTCCAAGCCCAGCTTGCCTGGCCCCTTCTGCCTCCCTGACTTCCCAGCCTCCATACCTTTGCTCACTTCCTCTCCGGGGACAACATCTCCCAACCCCCAACACCCCTATCTTTTGTTCCCTTATTAAATCCCTACTCATCCTTTGAGGCATCAGCCAGGCCCCAGTCCAGATTAACTGGGGTACTCTGTGCCCCAGAATATGCTGTACAATGACGTCACGGGGCTGAGCATGTGTGTCTCTCCCAGGACAGGAGTCAGATTTACCCATCTCCATGCTCCCAGTAAAAAAAAAAAAGATTTGAGAAAATTCAAGTCTGTGTCTGCTCCATGCTTAACCCCACTCTTCTTGGGAAATAATCAGTTGTCAGCCTTGACATGGGATGTGACACAGCAGCAAGAGGCCAGTAAAGGGTTGAATGCTATCTCTGTCCCGGCGGTTGTCTAGGCCAGACACCCTCCCACCCAACATCTTACTTCAATGAAACAATTCCTGAAGTCATCCGAAGCCCCATGACAGGGGTCCCTGTTTGCCTCAGGAGCAAGCATGAACCTGACACAGCTCAAAAGTCCTTCGCACTGGTCCTTCCCTCATACCATTCTCCACTTGCCTCTAGGACGACAGACCCAGGTCACACTGAACTTCTCCCACTTGGATCCTTCATGGAGATCTTTCCATTTCTTAGAACATTTGCAGAACAACGTCTAATACATAACAGGTGCCCAATAAGAGTATTCCAGATCAATGAATGTGGCCTCCCACCCCCGCCCCATCCTCTAGAATCTAGGGTCCCTTGACTTAAAAGCTGACTTTCCCACTGCAATGGGCCCTCTCAGCTCTGCCCGAGTCCAGAGCTTTCTGGGCCCTCTCGTCACACTGCACATGCCAGGATACTTACTCCTTCACCACGCGAATGCCCAGAGAACGGGCAGACCCGATGATGGAGCGGACAACAGACGACAGGGGTACGTCCTGCAGGGCGAATGCCTCATCCTGAGCTTTGATGCGGGCAATCTCATACACATGCTTCAAGGTCACCAGGCCTGCCACCTCTTTCCCTGGAAGGAAGGAACAAGTGGCTCTTCAGGTGTTACTGCTTCCTTCTGGAGCCCCCAGAATCTCAGATGCTTACCCTGGCCCTCACCTGTTTGCCGGGCCCCCTTTTCAATCCCAGCTGCTGCCTTCAGGAAGTAGGAAACAGTGGGCTGTCCAATCTTAATTTCAAATGTCCTGTCAGGCTTAACAGAAAAAAGAAATATGAGATTCTCTCTTCCTACTGCCCCATCCCAGGGAACTTCTAATGTCTTGCCCCTGCTTCCTTCATCTCACTTTCCTATGGCATCCCTCAAAAAGACCACAGAATCACAAGAAAAAAATAAATCGGGGTCAGGCGCAGTGGCTCATGCCTATAATCCCAGCACTTTGGGAGGAAAAGGCGGGTGGATCACCTGAGGTCAGGAGTTCAAGACCAGCCTAACCAACATGGTGAAACCCCATCTCTACTAAAAATACAAAAAATTAGCCGGGCGTGGTGGCGGGCGCCTGTAATCCTAGCTACTCAGGAGGCTGAGGCAGGAGAATTGCTTGAACCCGGGAGGAGGAGATTGCAGTGAGCCGAGATCGTGCCACTGCACTCCAGCCTGGGTGACAAGAACAAAACTCCATCTCAAAAAAAAAAGAAAGAAAAAAATAAATCTGCAGCAAACATCCCTGTCCCCTCTATTCCTGCCCTCATTCTGCTCTGGAAGCCCCAGTGAGATGGAGGGGCAAAGGGAGGAACTGCAACATGGCAAGATGGGGCTGGTTCAGAAAAAATATGATCTAGTCCTAAATGGGGAAAGTGGAGCCCAGTAATAGGAAGTCAAGTCAGGAGCAGAGAAACAACTCCAGATGACCAGTCCCAGGGCCGAGGAAGAACAGAGGGAGAAGGAAACCAGGGATCAGAGTCCAGACTCCACCTTCACTAAAATCTTGGTAGGCAGAGGAATGCCTTCCTTGATGTCCTTTGTCCTCTCATTGAACTCCTTGCAAAACTGGTTGATGGAAACGCCTCTCTGTGAGGGAAGCAGAGGGGGTTAGTGGTGAGAGGAGGGGACGGCTTCCTATCGCCCAGGAGGCGCCGTCCGTTCCCTCCTTCGTCTTCACTTCTCTGTGTTCCCATCTGTACCCAGATTCAACTACCCCTGCGTGAGCCAGAAGATCGTACGCATCTTCCCACGTTATCCTCATCACAGCACATTGAAGAAGGGATGAGGAAGCCCAGGTGGAAGACACTTTGTAACCAGCACAAGGACATAAAGCGTGTGAGAAGCAGAGCCGAGCTCTGAACCGAGGCCCGGGTGGGCCTCCATCCGCGCCCTCCATCCGCGCCCTAGCTTCCACCATCCTAGACAACCCCCACGTCGGGTTCCCACCACGGCCGCACCTGACCCAGCACTGGGCCTAGTGGGGGCCCGGGCATGGCCAGGCCTGCCCGCACGATCGCCCGGATCACACCGCCGACCTCGGGCTTCCTGAGGCCCCGGGCGGCCCGGCCGAGCTTTGACATGATGCGGGGCTGCTGGCTTCAGTTCACCTCAGGTGAGCAGCAAGAGCGAAGCTCTGGGCGCCACCATCTTGGGCCAGAGGTCAAGGGTCCTCACGTTAGGCTAGGGCAGGTGAGGCCAACAAACAGCAGCCTTGTTTCAACCCTATTGCTCGCCAACTAATAAGACAAGGAGGATGAGAGGAGGATAAAACACTTTTTAACTTGTTTTATGCAGATAAAGGAAGGGCCCGAATGGCCTAGGTACACACATTCCCACAGGAACGCGCACAGGCACTACCTCGGACAGCTAACCAGTAGGGTGGGACCTTGATACCCCATAGCATTGTGGGTATGGTAGTTTTGACTCCGTGTGCAGGTCCGGCCAATTGCTATGCGCCAGGGCGCCATCTGCTGCACACGGTGATAATCCTAGGGTTTGAAATACACCTGGGGCTCCTGATTGGTAATGGAAGTCTCTCCTCTCTCTGTTCCTCACATGCTGTTGAAAGGCAGTACGGTTGAGTGTAGACCCTGAGCTGGGCACGGTAACTTACGCCTGTAATCCCAGCACTTTGGGAGGCCAAGGCAGGAGGATCGCTTGAGCCCAGGAGTTTGAGACCAGCCTGGGCAACACAGCAAGACCCCATCTCTACTGGGTGGGAAGATCAGTTGAGTCCAGAAGTTGGAGGCGGCAGTAAGCCAGGATTGCACCACTGCATGTGAACTTAATCGAGTTTCTTATGCTTTGTCTCCTCCCCACTACAGCAGGTATTGTAATATGTAGCACCTACCTCTTAGGATTGCTGTGAGGACTAAGTTAGCAAAGTGCTTAAAACAATGCCCGGCACCTAGTCAGCATGTGCTATTATTAACCGTACAATTAAGATAAAACCTGAGTTGTTGTGAGGCTTAACAGACCCAGAACATTCGATATATCATCTGTGACCAAATAAGCCAGCATCTTATTGTATCATGAGGAAAGCAAAAATCACCTGGTGACCTTTGAATCATGAGGAGAGCAAAAATCACCTGGTGACCAGAGACAAAAACTCCTTATCTGAGGAATTGAAAAGTAATTAAACTTCCCTAGTGTGTCCGGAATTGGTGGGTTCTTGGTCTCCCTGACTTCAAGAATGAAGCCGTGGACACTCGCGGTGAGTGTTACATTTCTTAAAGGCCGCGTGTCTGGAGTTTGTTCCTTCTGATGTTTGGATGTGTTCTGAATTTCTTCCTTCTGGTGGGGTTCATGGTCTCGCTGGCTCAGGAGTGAAGCTGCGGACCTTCGCGGTGAGTGTTACAGCTCTTAAGGCGGCGCGTCTGGAGTTGTTCCTCCCAGTGGGTTCGTGGTCTCGCTGGCTTCAGGAGTGAACCTGCAGACCTTTGCGGTGAGTGTTACAGCTCAATAAAGGCAGTGTGGACCCAAAAAGTGAGCAGTAGCAAGATTTATTGCAAAGAGCAAAAGAACAAAGCTCCCACGGTGTGGAAGGGGACCCGAGCGGGTTGCCACTGCTGGCTGGGGCAGCCTGCTTTTATTCTCTTATATGGCCCCCGCCCCACATCCTGCTGATTGGTCCATTTTACAGAGAGCCGAGTGGTCTGTTTTGACAGGGTGCTGATTGGTGCGTTTACAATCGCTGAGCTAGACACAAAGGTTCTCCATGTCCCTACTAGATTAGCTAGATACAGAGTATCCACACAAAGGTTCTCCAAGTCCCCACCAGAGTAGCTAGATACAGTGTCCATTGGTGCATTCACAAACCCTGAGCTAGACACAGGGTGCTGATTGGTGTGTTTACAAACCTTGAGCTAGATACAGAGTGCCGATTGGTGAATTTACAACCCCTAGCTGGACATAAAGATTCTCCAAGTCCCCACCAGAGTAGCTAGATACAGAGTGTCGATTGGTGCATTTACAGTCCCATAGCTAGACATAAAGGTTCTCCACGTCCCCACCAGACTCAGGAGCCCAGCTGGCTTCACCCAGCGGATCCCGCACCCGGGCTACAGGTGGAGCTGCCTGCCAGTCCTGCGCCGTGCGCCCGCACTCCTCAGCCCTTGGGTGGTCGATGGGACTGGGTGCCGTGGAGCAGGGGGTGGTGCTCGTCGGGGAGGCTTGGGCCGCACAGGAGCCCATCGGGGGCGGGAGGCTCAGGCATGGCGGGCTGCAGGTCCCGAGCCCTGCCCCGCGGGAAGGCAGCTAAGGCCCGGCCAGAAATTGAGCACAGCAGCTGCTGGCCCAGGTGCTAAGCCCCTCACTGCCTGGGGCCGGTGGGGCCGGCCGGCCGCTCCGAGTGCGGGGTCTGCCGAGCCCACGCCCACCCAGAACTTGTGCTGGCCCGCAAGCACCGCACGCAGCCCCGGTTCCCGCCCGAGCCTCTCCCTCCACACCTCCCTGCAAGCTGAGGGAGCCGGCCCCGGCCTTGGCCAGCCCAGAAAGGGGCTCCCACAGTGCAGCGGCGGGTTGAAGGGCTCCTCAAGCGGGGCCAGAGTGGGAGCCCAGGCAGAGGAGGCGCCGAGAGCGAGCAAGGGCTGTGAGGGCTGCCAGCAGGCTGTCACCTCTCTCTAGTATCCAATGTTGGCATCTGGTTCCAGGACTCTTCAACTTAAAATTTATAAGCAACTAGAATTTCTAAACATCTCGGGAATGCCATGCCAAAACTCACTTTGCAACCCTTGCTGACATTAAGGCACCAGAATTACTACAAATGTAATCATTTATCAGATCTACGTGGCTAGTGTGGTCCAAATTGCCCTCAAGCTCCCTCTTTAAGGTCCATAAATACCCCTAAGGAAAATCCGCCAGCATGGTCAGTCCTCTCTTGCTGAGGCATCCCTCTGCACTCCTCTGCAGCGTTCTTTCTAATAAAACTTTCTGGCCCGGCACGGTGGCTCACACGTGTAATCCCAGCACGTTGGGAGGCCGAGGCAGGTGGATCACGAGGTCAGGAGTTTGAGACCAGCCTGACCAACATGGTGAAACCCCATCTCTACTAAAAATACAAAAATTAGCTGGGTGTGGTGGCACGTGCCTGTAATCCCAGCTACTCAGGAGGCTGAGGCAGGAGAATTGCTTGAATCCAGGAGGCAGAGGTTGCAGTGAGCCGAGATCGTGCCATGGCACTCCAGCCTGGGCGACAGAGCAAGACTCTGTCTAAAAAAAATAAATAAATAATTTAAAAATTTTTTAAAAAGTCAATCTCTCCCTGTCCCATGGGAATTTCCCTAAGAGGGAACATGCTAGATGCCTGCTGTGTGGAAGGGATAGGGAAGTTCTGAATATCCCTCTTACACTGTTTGCCAAGACCAGCTCGGTCTTGGATACCCTAACCCAGTGGCACTAGAGGAATTAAAGACACACACACAGAAATATAGAGTGTGGGGTGGGAAATCAGGGGTCTCACCGCCTTCAGAGCTGAGAGCCATGAACAGAAATTTACCCACATATTTATTGACAGCAAGCCAGTGATAAGCATTGTTTCTATGGATTATAGATTAACTAAAAGTATTCCTTATGGAAAACAAAAGGATGGGCTGAAACAAAGGGATGGGCTCTGGCTAGTTATCTGCAGCAGGAACATGACCTTAAGGCACAAATCACTCATGCTACTGTTTGTGGTTTAGGAACACCTTTAAGTGGTTTTCCATCCTGGGTGGGCCAGGTGTTCCTTGCCCTCATTCCGGTGAACCCACAACCTTCAGTGTGGGCGTCATGGCCATCACGAACATGTCACAGTGCTGCAGAGATTTTGTTTATGGCCAGTTTTGGGGCCAGTTTGTGGCCAGATTTGGGGGCCTGTTCCCAATACTGTTCTAATTCTTTTCGTAAATTTGGATAAGGATCTAAAGGAGCAGTTGGTTTGGCTCTGAGTCTTTCTTCCTCTAACCCACCTGCTGCCCCTTGATCTTCCTGTCCCCTATTTTGTGAGATGTACAAAGGTGGTAAGCATGATATGGGGTCCCAGGGCTTTTTGGTGGGCAAGGGCTTTTTACTAGGTTCCTTTTCCTCTTCATGGGGGCTAATTCCTTGATCCAACAGAGAGGTAACCTATCTCTTCTTGTGAGGATGGGATTTTATCATTTACTTAGAGAATTAAGGCTTGGCACATCCAATCCTCATCTGAGACAAACTTAGGCCAAAAGACCAAAGGCTTACGAATAGGGTCTTTGGGCCAGATAAAAGAACAATACTTTATCATCTTTTGCTTTTCCTTGTCCCTGGTTCAAGGGTTCTTCCTCCAAACCTGCAACATTCTCCCCAAAGGACTATCTGGGGAAATGTCAGAGAAAGTTAATTTGTCTCCATCTTTCCTTTTTTCCCTAGGCCTAGAATTCCTGTTTCCCATTTTCCGTCAGTCTCTGTGTTGGAGCTTTTCTCTGTGTACTCAACCCTCCCCCCACCCCGGAGTTTTCTTGCACACCACAAGAATCGCTTCATCTGTCTCCAGCTGTTTCCCTTGCAGGATAAGGGGACCATGGATTGGGACTCCACACTCACTTCATATCGAAGATACTTCTCAGTCACACACACTTGACCTCCAAAAATGCCCATCCAACAAGGCAGTACTTATATTCCAATTTTCTGTCCTTGGCTCTCCAATTTTCTGACCTTGGGTCATGCATGAGGTTGCCTGGTTGCCATGGTGCCTGCTTTTCTCCCTATGTCACCTCTGCTGCCTCCTGAATAACAGTCTCAGGTTTGTCTATGGCCTCTGTGGGGAGCCGGGATGGCCAGAAACAGTGGGCCACCTAAATCAGGTGGGATGCATCTCCCCTCTCTCCCAGAGTCCCACTCTGCACAGGCACATAGATCCCGGATGAGCCCCCAGATTTGTGAGAAACAAGCCCACCCGTCCAAACCCAAAGAACGGACTCAGAGGCACGAAGAACAGTGAAAGTGAGACATTTAACAGCCATCTTGCAAGATCGGGTGTCTGATAGGCAGGCATACCTGGGGCAGCTACAGCAGGTAATTTATCTCCTAGCACCCACTTCCCTTCCCCAGTTCCTCACTGGTTGAGTACTATGGCGTTACAATCATCCCAGACATTGCCTAAGTTTCATCATCCCCCTCATAAGGTTATACACTGGTGACCTTCTCTGCTTTTCAATTTCCCAATAACAAAACTTTCTTCCCTTTTATGGGCTGACTCATCCTCTACATTCTGTTCACTTATTATGACATTCTGGGTGCATGAGCCATGCGGTTTGTTACATTCGCAGGCTGGCTCTCAGTACTTAGATTTATCATGCCTTGAAAATGAACCATTTAAAATGTTTTCTCACAAACCAATGTATCCCTTCCATGTATTGATTTATTGTCTTTGCTTATAACTCCTAACTCCTTAAAACATATAAAACCAAACTGTAACCCAGCCACCTTGGGCACACTTCCTCAGAACATCTTGAGACTGTTCCCCAGGCTATGGTCACCCATATTGGCAGAGAATAAACCTCTTTAAAATGTTTTACAGAGTTTGGTTTTTCCATTAACATGCCTCATATAGTAGAATCAGAGAATCCACATAAAACCACCCTGGAAATTGTGGACACATATAAAATTTTTATTAGGAATACTTTTGGACTCCCACTAATTAAATATGATTGTCTCTACCTCTGAAGTCCATCAAGGGCTTTATAGCACTCAGGCTTGTTAACCTTACCACAGCTCTGGAGCCAAGCTACAAAGCCTTGAGCAAGGTAATTAACCTCCCTGTGCTTCACTTTCCCTACTAGTAAAATGGAACCAATAATAGTACCTATCTGGGCCAGGCACAGTGGCTGATGCCTGTAATCCCAGCACTTTGGGAAGCCAAGGTGGGCAGATCACGAGGTTAAGAGAGCGAGACCATCCTGGCCGACATAGCAAAACCCCGTCTCTACTAAACAAATACAAAAATTAGCTGGGCGTGGTGGCACACACCTGTAGTCCCAGCTACTCGGGAGGCTAAGGCAGGAGAATCACTTGAACCCAGGAGGCAGAGGTTGCAGTGAGCTGAGATCAAGCCACTGCACTCCAGCCTGATGATAAAACAAGAATCCATCTCAAAAACAAAAAAAAAATAGTACCTATCTGGCAGGAAATTAGTTAATTCATGTAAAGCACTTAGAAAACAGCCTGGCCCAGAGGAAGCAAGGCTGGGTCTGATTTAGCTCTGTGTGCCCACAGTGCAATAAATCCCTCCTGAATGAAGGAATTGTCACAAGGCAAACCCCAAAATTGGGGTTCGACCTAGGAGGCCACATGGGTTCTTGGCCTCATGCAGGAAGGAATTCAAGAGCAAGCCAACAGAGGAAAGTAAAAGCAAGTTTGTTTTTTTTATTTTTATTTTATTTTATTTTATTTTATTTTTGAGATAGGGTCTCACTCTGTCACCTAGGCTGGAGTGCAGTGGCATGATCTTAGCTCACTGCAAGCTCTGCCTCCCAGTTTCAAGCAATTCTCCTGCCTCAGCCTCCCGAGTAGCTGGGATTACATGTGTCCACCACCACGCCTGGCTAATTTTTGTATTTTTAGTAGAAACGGGGTTTCACCATGTTGGCCAGGCTGGTCTCAAACTCCTGACCTCAGGTGATCCACCCACCTTGGCCTCCCAATGGGATTACAGGTGTGAGCCACTCTACCTGGCCTAAAAACAAGTTTATTAAGAAAGTAAAGGAATAAAAGGGTAGCTACTCCATAGGCAGAGCAGTGGCATGGGCGGGCTGATTGACTGAGTATACCTATGGTGATTTCTTGATTATAGGCTAAACAAGGGGTGGATTATTTATTAGTTTTCTGGTGTAAACCGAAAATAAAATTCTAAGCCCCCCCACCCAACCATCTAAACAGACCCCTCCTCTCAGCCAAGGGCATTCCAAAGTTAACCTGAAAAACTAGTTTAGGCCATGATAAGAATTGGGGGTTGGACATACCTCATTATACCCTTCTCCCTTTTGGAATTCAGGAAAAGCCAACCAGCATTAACATCAACACAGACCTTAAGTCTGATAAGAAACATTTGCAGTCTATTCTCTCTGAAGCCTGCTACCTGGAGACTTCATCTGCATCATAAAACTTTGGTCTCCACAACCCCTTATTGTGATAACCCAAACATTTCTTTCTGTTGATGCCGGGTCTTTAGATAATAACTTAACTCTTTCAACCAATTGCCAGTCAGAAAATTTTTAAATCTACCTATAACCTGGAAGCCCTCACTTCAAGTTGTCCCACCTTTCCAAATCACTTCAAATTCTCCCACTTCAAGTATTCCCACCTTTCTGTTGCTTATAACGGAATACCTCAATATACATCTTACATGTTTTTTTTTTTTTTTTTTTGAGATGGATCTCTCTCTGTCACCCAGGCTGGAATGCAGTGGCACAATCTCAGCTCACTGCAACCACTGCCACCCAGGTTCAAGCGATCCTCATGCCTCAGCCTCCCAAGTAGTTGGGATTACAGACATGCACCACCATGCCTGGCTAATTTTTGTATTTTTAGTAGAGACAGGGTTTCACCGTGTTGGCCAGCCTGGTCTTGAACTTCCGATCTCAGGTGATCTGCCTGCCTTGGCCTCCCAAAGTGCTGGGATTACAGGCATGAGCCACTGCGCCTGGCCTCTTACATGTATTGATTGATGTATTATGTCTAAAAGGTGTAAAAGCAAGCTGTACCCTGATCACCTTGGGCACATGTTGTCAGGACCTCCTGAGGCTGTGTCATGGGTGCATCCTTAACCTTGGCAAAATAAAACCATCTAAATTGACTGAGATCTGTCTCAGATACTTTGGAGTTCACACTGGGAAAGGGGTAGAGATTTCTAGGACTGAGGGATCCTCCCCTTTTTAGACCACATAGGGTAACTTCCAAACGTTGACATGGCGTTTGTAAACTGTATCGGCACTGGTGGGGGTGTCTTTTAGCATTCTAATGCATTATATTTAGCGTATTTTCAGCAGTGAGAACAATCAGAGTTTGCTTTCATTGCCAGCTTGATTTTACTGGGTTTGGGGCTTTTTTTTTTTTTTTTTCCAACATCTTGTTTTATCAGCAGGGTCTTTATGACCTATATCTTATGACATCGGCCTGCTGACCTCCTACCTTATCCGGTGACTAAGAATGCCTGCTCCCCTGGGAATGCAGCTCTGAAGGTCTCATCTACATTTTACCCAGACTCTATTCAAGATGGAGTCACTCTGGTTCAAACACTTCTGACAGAATCAGGAAGTTGACTGGCATAGCAGGTGGCTAGAGAGCCAAGAGTGCAATCTGGGGCAAACTGCTCTAGGGGTGCAATTTCCACTTCCAGTCAATGGAAACACAGTTTTGATTATTCTGGCTCTTATAGACTACCAGGAAGCAACTCCCCAGGGTACCTCAGTAATATGTGAAATCAAAGTGAGGTCATGTGTGAGGTTCAGTGGCAATAGTAAAGATGAGCCTGGACAGGTGGGTAGGGGCCAAATCATTCAGGCCTTGTCAGCCCTATTAAGGAGTGTGGACTGTGCAATAGGAAGCCATTGAAGGGTGTTAACCATATGCATCATATTTGCATTTTGAAAAGGTCACCAGAGCTTGGGTAGGTAGGAGGCATTGGAGGAGCATAATAGTGGATGCAAAGAAACCCATTAGGCCAAGGAAGGAATAGGGTAGAGAGATAATGGTGACTTGGACCAGGGAAGAGGAGGGGCACCCATTCAGGAGCTATTTAGAAGACAGAATTTATTTTATTCAACCAATGCTTGTGCAGTGTGAACTGTGTCTCTGAACAGTAATTCTTTTGTTCAGATGGAGTCTCACTCTGTCACCCAGGCTGGAGTACAGTGGCTTGATCTTGACTCACTGCAACCTCCACCTCCCAGGTTCAAGCGGTTCTCCTCCCTCAGCCTCCTGAGTAGCTGGGACTACAGGCGCGCATCATCACACCCGGCTAATGTTTGTATTATGAACAGTAATTCATTTAAACCTCATCACTACTCTAAGAAGTGTAGGTACTATTTCTGTGTTTTTGGAGACAGAGTCTCACTCTGTCACCCAGGCTGGAGTGCAGTCGCATGATCTAGGCTCACTGCAAACTCTGTCTCCTGGGTTTAAGCAATTCTCCTGCCTCAGCCTCCCAAGTAGCTGGGACTACAGGCGCACGGCGTCACACCAGGCTAATTTTTTGTATTTTAGTAGAGACAGGGTTCACCATGTTGCCCAGGCTTGTCTTGAACTCTTGAGCTCAGGCAATCTGCCAGCCTCGGCCTCCCAAAGCACCAGGATTACAGACGTGAGCCACCACTTCCAGCCTACTATTTCTATTCCCACTTTACAGATGAGGAAACTGAAACACAATTGCAATCACACTGTATACAAAATTTGTGTGTTGTGTATTGGTATTTTACTTTGAGCACTGTCTTAATCTGTTTTTGGTTGCTTATAATAATCTGTATTCTGTTGCTTATAACAGAATACCTGAAACTGAGTATAATAAATAAAATTTATTTCTTACAGTTCTGGATGCTGGGAAGTCCAAAGTTGAGAGGGCACAACTGGTGAGAGCCCTCTTGCTGATGAGGACTCTCTACAGAGTCCTGAGGTGATGCAGGATATCACATGGCCAGGGGGCTGAGTGTCTAGCTCACGTCTCTCTGCCTCTTCTTTTTTTTTTGAGACAGAGTCTCACTCTATCCCCCAGGCTGGAGTGCAATGGTGTGATACTGGCTCACTGCAACCTCTGCCTCCTGGGTTCAAGTGATTCTCATGCCTCAGCCTCCTGAGTAGCTGGGATTACAGGCGCCTGCCACCATGCCTGGGTTTTGCCATGTTGGCCAGGCTGGTCTCAAACTCCTGATCTCAGGTGATCCACTCGCCTCGGCCTCCCAAAATATTGGAATTACAGGTGTGAACCACTGTGCCCGACCGATTCTTCTTATAAAGCCACGAGTCCCACTCCTGTGATAACCCACTAATTCATTAAGTCATTAATCCATTCATTTATAAATGGATTAATCCATCTATAGGGCAGAACCTATCACCTCTTAATGGCCCCACATTTCAACACTTCCTCATTTAGTAATGTAAACCAAAAATAAAGATCTAAGCCTCCCAACCATCTGAATGGACCTCTCCTCTCAGCCAAGGGCATTCCAAAGTTCACCTGAACAACTAGTTCAGACCTTGATGGGAAGTGAGAGTCGGGTATGCCTCATTATTCCCTTCTCCCTTTTGGAATTCAGGCACAACTCACCAGTAAAAACAGATCTTAAGACTGATAAAGCAGACTCTTTGTAGCAATAGGATACCAAATTCCAGCCTGACTCTAGTATAGCATCACATGACAGATAGCAGGCCCTGAAAGAAAGTAAAGTATTTTACTCCAAATTATGTTTCTTTGCCATATATTGAAATAGTCCTGTCATGGGGGAAATCGACATTCTAAAGAGAATCTCCTTCCTTTTCCGGGTCTTTTTCCTGATCCAGGAGAAAAGTCTGACAGGCAAAATTTACAATCTATGTTCTCTGAAGACTGCTACCTGGAGGCTTCATCTGCATAATAAAAACTTTGGTCTCCGCTGGGCGCGGTGGCTCACGCCTGTAATTCCAGCACTTTGGGAGGCCGAGATGGGCGGATCACAAGGTCAGGAGATTGAGACCATCCTGGCTAACACGGTGAAACCCTGTCTCTACTAAAAAATACAAAAAATTAGCCAGGCATGGTGTCGGGCGCCTGTAGTCCCAGCTACTTGGGAGGCTGAGGCAGGAGAATGGTGTGAACCTGGAGGCAGAGCTTGCAGTGAGCTGAGATCGAGCCACTGGACTCCAGCCTGGGCAACAGAGCGAGACTCCGTATCAAAAAACAAACAAACAAACAAAAAAACTTTGGTCCCCACAACCCCTCATCTTAACTCAGACACCCCCCTCTATTAATTCCAGGTCCTTAGATAAATTCTTTCCACCAATTGCCAATCAGAAAATCTTTGAATCCACTTATGATCTGGAAGCTCCCCTCCCTAGGCTGCCACCACCTCCCCCCAGCTTCCAGTTGTCCCACCTTTCTGGACCAAACGAATGTACATCTAACATGTATCAATGTCTTATGTCTCCCTAAAAGGTATGAAACCAAGCTTGGGCACATATTCTTAAGATCTCCTGGGGCTGTGTCACAGGCCATTGATCGCTCATATTGGGATCAGAATAAATCTCTTCAAATATGTTACAGAGTTTGACTCTTTCCATCGACAGGATTAAGTTTCAACATGTGGGTTTGGAGGAAACAAACATCCAAGCCATAGCAAACATTTAATGCTATATCACAAGTGTATTAGTCCATTCTTACATTGCTATAAAGAAATACCTGAGACTGGGTAATTTATAAAGAAAAGAAGTTTAATTGGCTCATGGTTCCACAGGCTGTACAGGAAGCATGGCAGTGGCTTGGCACAGTGGCTCACGCCTGTAATCCCAGCACTTTGGGAGGCCGAGGCAGGCAAATCACCTGAGGTCAGGAGTACAAGACCAGCCTGACTAACATGAAGAAACCCCATCTTTACTAAAAATACAAAATTAGCCAGGTGTGGTGGCGCATGCCTGTATTCCCAGCTACTTGGGAGGCTGAGGCAGGAGAACTGCTTGAACCCAGAAGGTGGAGGTTGCGGCCAGCTGAGATCATGACATTGAACTCCAGCCTGGGCAACAAGAGCAAAACTCCATCTCAAAAAAAAAAAAAAAAAAAAGAAAGAAAGAAAAGAAAGAAAGAAAAAAGAAAAGGAAAGCATGGCAGCACCAGCTCAGTTTCTGGGGAGGCCTCAGGAAACTTACAATCATGGTGAAAGGGTGAAGGGGAAGCCAGCATATCTTATACAACCAGAGCAGGAGAAAGAGAAATGAGGTAGGTGCTACACACTTTTAAACAACCAGATCTCGTGAGAACTCTATCATGAGAATAGCACCAAAGGGACAGTGGTAAACCATTCAGGAGGATCCACCCCCATGATCCAATCACCTCCCACCAGGCTCCATCCCCAACACTGGGGATTACAACTGAACATGGGATTTGGGTGGTGACACAGAGCCAAAACATATCAACAAGTGTCTTCTATGTTATGAAATATCCCTCCTAAATAGGATTTTACTGACTAGAACGGTTAGGGATGGCCTCTTTGAGGAAGTAACATTAGACTTGAGAGAAGGAAGACAAGGGACTTGTTACGGGGAAGAGCCTTCCAAGCAGGAGTAAGTGTGTGTGGACCCCTGAGGCAGGTGTGGGCTGGTTGGCTCTGGAGACCACCAAGGAGGTCAGTGCAGCTGGATGGAATGAGGGAGGGGGCAGGGGAAGGAGAGGAAGTTGGAGAGGATGGGGAAAGCAGATCATGGCAGGCATTGGAGGGCAGGTAAAGACGTAGGACTTTACTTGGGCTCCAGTAGGAAGTCACTGGAATAGGTAAGTGATGGGATGCAACTTATGCTGTAGAAAGATGACTCTTGGCTGCTGAAGGGAGGCTACAGAGAGGCCAAGATGGAAGCAGGGACTGTTAGGAGGCTGTTGTCCTCCAGGTGAGAGATTTTGGTGCTGCAACTAGGGTCATGAAGGGGGAAGTAGAGAAGATCATATAGGCAAGTGTCAGTGCACATTGGTTCCACAAATATTCCCCAAAGACCTACTGCATGCCAGGTCCTAGGTCAGCCACTGGACATACAGAAATGAGAAGGTTTGACATCATCTTTGAGGGTCTCACAGGCTATGCACTGGCTTTCTATCTTTCTTGGCCATGAGTATTAGTAAAAAAAAAATGCATTTTACATTGTGGCCCAATGCACATATGTGACATATACACAGGGAAATACCAGTTTCATGAGACAGTTCATATCTTTACTCTATGTAGTGTACTCTATTTTCTATTCTGTTCTATTCTATTCTATTCTATTCTATTCTATTCTATTCTATTCTTTCATTAAAAATGCTGGTTGAACCCATGAAGTCAATTTCATAACTCGCTGGTAACTCACAACCCTACCTTGCAAAAAGCCTTGACCTAACAGGAGAGGTAAATACATGAATAGAGCACTAGGTGCAGAACCACATGGTGAGTTCTCTGTGAGGGGCAGGCACAGCTGCTGCCCTGCAGGGAGGTGCTCTCTGTGCATCAGCTCAGCTAGCTGCTGTAACAAAACACCACGGCCTGGGCACGGAAACAACAGAAGTTTATTTTCTCACAGTTGTGGGGGCTGAAAGTCCAAAAGCAAGATGTTGGCAGAGTTGATTTCTTCTGAGGCCTCTTACCTTAACTCAAAGATGGCCACATCTCCCTGTGTCTTCACAAGGTCTTCCCTCTGCTCTGGTGTCTCTGTGTGTCCAAATTTCCTCTTCTGATAAGAACATTAATCAGATTGGATCAGAGCCCACCCTAATTGGCCTCATGTTAAGTTAAATCACCTCTTTAAAGGCCCTCTCTCCAAATACAGTCACATTCTGAGGTACTGGGGAGCCAGGGCTTCAACATATGAATTTGCAGGGGTCGGGAGACACAATTTGGCCCAAAATAGGCATGTTCCCCAGCCTGGGGGACAGGGAAGCAGAGGGAACAGCAGAGGTACAGGATAGTGTGGGGCAGGAGGGAGGGGCACGTGCTGTGGTGTCAGTGGAGGGTATGGTGTGAAGTAGGGAGTATCAGGCTGGAAATGTTGGCAGGGGCTGGATCTGAAGGGCCTTGAATCCTGCACCAATGAATGTAGACTAGCTTGCAGAGGGGTGAATCTCAAGTGTCAGTGCACCGCAAGATTGCCTGGGACATTGTGACAAGTGCAGGGATCCTTGGAGGGGACATCCCAGAAAGCTGCACTTTAATCAGTATCTCAGATGGACCAAGACCCACCCTCAGCAAAGAAGATGCAGGTGCCATTGACGAGATGTAAACAGGGGCTTGACACTGGCTCAGTTGGAGAGGATAGATTGGAGGGGCAAGAATGGAGACAGAGAGGCCATCAAGGGGGCTGTCCTGAGTGCCCAGCCAAGAAATGATGAAGTCTGAACTGATACTAATAGTGGTTGACTTTTAGAGAGTGTTTAACATATGCCATGAGCCAGGCCTGAGCTAAGCACCCTTCCTGGGTAATCTTACTGATTTCTCACAACAGTCTTGTATGGTAGGTATCTTTATTATTATTACTACTTTTATTTTGAGACAAGGTCTCGCTCTGTCACCCAGGCTGGAGTGCTGTGGCACAAACATAGTTCATGCAGCCTCGATCTCCCAGGCTCAAGCAATCCTCCCACCTCAGTCCCCCAAGTAGCTGGGACTATAGGCACATGCCACCATGCCTAGCTAAATTTTGTGCTTTTTTGTAGAGACAGTTTTGCCATGTTGCTCAGGCTGGTCTCAAACTCCTGGGCTCAAGTGATCCTCCTGCCTTAGCCTCCCAAAATACTGGGATTACAGGCATGAGCCACCACACCCGGCCAGTGTCTTTATTTATTTATTTATTTATTATTATTTTTTAAGATGGAGTCTTTCTCTGTCACCAGGCTGGAGTGCAGTGGCGTGATCTCGGCTCACTGCAATCTCCGCCTCCCGGGTTCAAGCGATTCTCCTGCTTTAGCCTCCTGAGTACATGCGCATGCCACCACCCCCAGCTAATTTTTGTATTTTTAGTAGAGATGGGGTTTCACCATGATGGTCTTGATCTCTTGACCTTGTGATCTGCCCACCTTGGCCTCCCAAAGTGTTGGGATTACAGGCATGAGCCACCGCGCCTGGCCTATTTATTTATTTATTTATTTATTTATTTATGAAATGGAGTCTCATTCTGTCACCCAGGCTGGAGTGCAATGGTGTGATCTCAGCTCACTGCAACCTCTGCCTCCCAGGTTCAAGCAATTCTCCTGCCTCAGCCTCCTGAGTAGCTGGGATTACAGGTGCCCGCCACCACGCCCAGCTAATTTTTTGTATTTTTAGTAGAGATGGGGTTTCACCATATTGGCCAGGCTGGTCTCAAACTCCTGATCTCGTGATCCACCCGCCTCAGCCTCCCAAAGTGCTGGGATTACAGGCATGAGCCACCACTCCCGGCCTATCTTTATTTTTATTTCATAGTTGAGAAAACCAAGGCTCAGAGAGGTGAAGAGACTTGCCCAAGGTCACAGCTAGGGAGAGTTGTCTGTCTGTGTGTCAGGAGAGGCAGAACCTAGATCTCAGCCCTGCCTCTCTGGACAGTTGCAGAGGGGATCGCAAGGTTGATGGGAGCTGTGGGGACATAGTAGGCAGGACTTTGTGACAGGTTGAATGTGGGCAATGGCAGGGGTGGGGTATGAACTACTTGCAGGCAGTTCTGGGTCCCTAACTCTCCATGTCACCAATCAAAGGTCAAAGGGAGCCCAGCCTGGGTGTGGGGCAGAAGCGGAGATGTTGGCGGCGTGAAGCTCAGGAGTATACATCAGAGAAAGCCAAAAGCCAGCTGGAATAGTTCCTGAATACAGTTTTAACCTTGCTTGCAATTATTTCGAAGGGGAGAAATCATCTGGATCGGAATTAAGATGCTCTGGTTTCAAGGAAATAGCATGCAACTTGCCAGGTCCTCCCTTGGACTCTTCTTGATAAACTGCTCCGTCTCTAAGACAACTCTGCCCGTGCTGACCTTATTCACAAAGGACCCACGCCCCCTTTGTGGTGAAGCCAAGGAAGTACTCAAGCCTTATAATAACAGGTTTATTTTACAGGAAGTGAACGTCACACTTCCAGAAAACTCTGCCTGGTATGAAAGGTATAAATTTGACATTCCTGTCTTTCACTTGTGTGGCCAGTTTCTGATGATGCATCAAGAAAACACCTCAAAACTTGACAAACAGCTCCTGAAACTTGAGCAGTAAAGTACCGGAGGCTGACGAATGCCCTCATGATTTTCCACCCTCTCTTCCTATACGGCATCTTCCTAAGGAAATGACCATGGCCTGATACTCCTTTTGTCACCTATACAGAGCCCTAAGGATATTCTGAACTCAGTGGTGCCAAATAAATGTTGACATTCCTCTTTTGGTTGATGGGGGAAAAAAAAAGGGAGCCCAGACTCCTCGCTCTCATCTGCCTTCCCCCTCCTCTGTCTGCTCTTCCCTGCTCCTCCTGGGGGCTCCCCAGGTACCAAGCAAGAGGCTGACGTTGCTTGTGTATGATAGCTACAAATCTCCGGCTCGTTATCCTTACTTGCTCATTTGGTTACCGGAGGGATTATTTTAGTGAAGTCTATCTCCTCCTTCTTGCTGCCAGAGTGTGAAGCCTTAGATGTCACTCCTCAGGGGGTACAGCCTTGGGTACCCAGTCATCATGGGTTAACAAGGGTTTTGGCAGGACTCTCTTTGACTGACTCGTTCCCTGACACACCCAGCTGTTAGGCTCCAGTAATTGCCAGCTGAGTTGTCTATTACTGTATTTTCAACAAAGCTCTGGGGTATAAACTCCTCCACAAATGGATCCAATCAAACCTGGTGACGCCTTTGAAGAAACAGTCCTGGAGGTCAGTGTCTGAGATTTGTTCTGACTCTAGCAGGATTCTCCAGTTTCCCTTTCCCCAGTTTCTCTCCAGCAAACTAGCCAGCCTGCAATTTAACCTGTATCTCCAAAGTCCATCAATCTCCCCTCTATTGCTTTTCCCCATAACCTCCAGTATTTTGAGAGTGCTCTTGGGCTTGAACTTAAAACTTCTCTACAACCTGTAACAAATGTTCCTTTAGGGAAAGATCTGGAGCTCTCTCGCTTACTACCTACTTTTTTTTTTTTTTTTTTTTTCAATACTTGATCTTGCTCTGTCACCCAGGAGGCTGGAGTGCAGTGGCACAATCTTGGTAACTACAACCTCTGCTTCCTGGGTTCAAGTGATTCTCCTGCCTCAGTAGCTTGTATTACAGGCATGCACCACCATACCCTGCTAATTTTTGTACTTTTAGTAGAGATGGGGTTTCACCATGTTGGCCAGGCCAGTCTCGAACTGCTGACCTCAAGTGATCCAACCACCTCAGCCTCCCAAAGTGCTGGGATTACAGGCGTGAGCCACCATGCCCCGGCCTTACTACCCACTTCTGTTCCGAAGAGAAATCTCTGAGCCAGGGCTCTGGCGCTGGCAGGAACAATAGCGTGCCACTCTCTGAGTGACACCCCCACGTTAGGAGCTGAGTGCTTGGAGGAGGGCAAGTGCAGCAGCCCCAGGTCTCCTCAGCTCCCCTCCTCCACCCTCTGAATGGAACCCCCACTCCACAAGTGGGGTAAGAGTGAATTGTGCCCCAGTGTTCTCAGCAGTGCCATGCCCAGTGTTGGGTATCCATCTTACCAGTGGGGGCTGGGTGGAAGAAGGGCACCTCCACATCTCAGATACACTCACCCAGAACTCAGCCTCAATAACAGGTAGCTGGGGCAGGATGAAAAATGCTGATGTCCAGTCCCTCCTGAAAAGATAGCCCCCTGACCTGGAGCAGGGGAGGGAGGGAGACCTATATTTTTGGTTTTTTGTTTTTGTGAGACAGGCTCTCACTTTGTCACTCAGGCTGAAGTGGAGTGGTGCAATCATGGCTCACTGCAGCCTCAACCTCCCTGGCTCAAGTGATCCTCCTGCCTTAGCTTTCCAAGTAACTGGGACTATAGGCACGCACCACCATGCCCAACTAACTTTTTGTATTTTTTGTAGACAGAGTTTCGCCATGTTGCCCTGGCTGGAATTCTTTTCCATTCTGAGGTAGATTAGACAGGGTGGTAATAGCCTCCCTTAAAGGACAATAAAACTTACTAAATAGATGGAGAAAACAAACCACCCAACAATGCACAAACTGCATCCTGGGCTCATGGTTAGAACATCCTGCATCAATGAGGTAGAAAAGCAGAAGTGGGGCCGGGCACGGTGGCTTACGTCTGTAATCCCAGCACTTTGGGAGGCTGAGGTGGGCAGATCACGAGGTTAGGAGATCGAGACCATCCTGGCTAACACGGTGAAATCCCATCTCTACTAAAAAATCAAAAAAAAAAAAAAAATTAGCCGGGCATGGTGGCGGGCACCTGTAGTCCCAGCTGCTTGGGAGGCTGAGGCAGGAGAATGGCATGAACCCGGGAGGCGGAGCGTGCTGTGAGCCGAGATCACGCCACTGCACTCCCGCCTGGGCGACAGAGCAAGACTCGGTCTCAAAAAAAAGAAAAGCAGAAGGGGGCCAGGCATGATGTCTCACGCCTGTAATCCCAGCACTTTGGGAGGCCGAGGCAGGTGGATCACCTGAGGTCAGGAGTTCGAGACCGGCCTGACCAATATGGTGAAACCTCATCTCTACTAAAAATACAAAAATTAGCCGGGTGTGGATCCCGGGAGATAGAGGTTGCAGTGAGCCAAGATCACACCACTGCACTCCAGCCTGGGCGACAGAGTGAGACTCCGTCACAAAAAAAAAAAAAAAAAAAAGTAGAAGGGAAAATCCCCAAATTCATGTAAGTGCAGAAACCCTTGTTTAGTGTCCTTGGGCTGACCTATGCTCATTATAATAGTAAAAAACACACTCCTGGGTGGAGATTTAAGATGCTAATGAGATATGCCATGTATGTACTAGCATGCACAATAATAGCACATGTGCATGCAGGGGACCACATAGAACATGAATAATCATGAATAATGATTCCCCCCTTTATGAATAATCATGTAAGACTCTCATACAGAAAGTCTCCCCAGTGTCAGTTGGTGCTGTCTCACCTTTGGGCAGCCAGTTCTGATCAGCTGTCAGAGTGTAATTTCTCTTTATTATTTATTTATTTATTTATTTATTTATTTATTTTATTTTGAGACGAAATCTCACTCTGTCACCTAGGCTGGAGTGCACTGGTGCAATCTCGGCTCACTGCAACCTCCACCTCCTGGGTTCAAGTAATTCTCCTGCCTCAGCCTCCTGAGTAGCTGGGATTACAGGTGCGCCCCACTGCGCCCAGCTAATTTTTATATTTTTAGTAGAAACGGGGTCTCGCCATGTTGGTCAGGCTGGTCTCAAACTCCTGACCTCGTGATCCACCCGCCTTGGCCTCCCAAAGTGCTGGTGTACTTTTGCTTTGCAATAAACTCTCTTGCTTACTCCTACTTTGGACTCACTCTCAAATTCTCTTGTATTGTGAAGTCAAAAACCTGAACTGGCCCACAAGCAACAATTCCTCTCATCAAGGTTGGGGTCTAAGTTCCTCCCCTTGAATCTGGTGGGCATGTTATTGTTCTGATTGATAGAATAAAGCAGAAGTGACACTGTGTGACATTGTGGCTTTTTTTTTTTTGAGACACGGTCTCACTCTTCCGTCTAGGCTGATGCGATCATAGCTCACTGTACCCTCTACCTTCCAGGTTCAAGCAATCCTCTTGCCTCAGCCTCCAGCGTAGCTGGGATTACAGGTATGTGCAACCACATCTGACTAATATTTTAATTTTTCATAGAGATAAGGCACGTTAGGCCAATCTCAGATTGCTATAAAGAAATACCTGATGGCCAGGCGTGGTGGCTCATGCCTATAATCCCAGCACTTTGGGAGGCCGAGATGGGCAGATCACATGAGGTCAGGAGTTCAAGACAAGCTTGGCCAACATGGTGAAATCCCATCTCTACTAAAAATACAAAAATTAGCCGGGCGTGGTGGTAGACATCTGTAAATCCCAGCTACTTTGGAGGCTGAGGCAGGAGAATCGCTTGAACTGGGAGGTGGAGGCTGCAGTGAGCCGAGATCACACCACTGCACTCCAGCCTGAGTGACAGAAGGAGACTCTGTCTCAAAAAAAAAAAGAAAGAAATACCTGAGACTAGGTAATTTATAAAGGAAAGAGGTTTAATTGGCTCACAGTTCTGCCAACTATACCAGAAGCATGATGCTGGTATCTGCTCAGCTTCTGGGGAGGCCTCAGGAAATTTACAATCATGGTGGAAGGTGAAGGGGGAGCAGGCATGTCACATGGCCAGCAGGAGCAAGAGAGAGTGAAGTGCCACACACTTAACCCCAGATCTCATGAGAATTCATTCACTATCACAAGCACAGCACCAAAGGGATGGTGCTAAACCATTAATGAGGAACTGCCCCACCAATCATCTCCCACCAGGCCCCATCTCCAACATTGGGGATTACATTTCAACATGAAATTTGAACAGGGACATATATCCAAACTATATCACGAGGTCTCACTATTGTTGCTCAGGCTGTTCTTAAACTCCTGGACTCAAGCAATCCTCCCACCTCGACCTCCCAAAGCTGCTGGGATTACAGGCATGAGCCACTGCTCAGCCTCACTGTGGCTTTTGTCTTAGACTCTTGGGTCACTTGTTTGGGAGAATCCAGCTGCCGTGTTGGTGTTGTAAGAACATTCAAGCTGTCCTCCAGAGAGGTCCACATGAAGAAGAACCCAGGCTTCCTGCCAACATCCAGTGCTCACTTTCCAGGCATATGAGTGAGCCTCCGGGAAGTAGATCACCCGGCCCTCAAGCTTTCTTATGACTAAAGTCCCAATTGACTTCTTAACTGCAACCCCATGAGACACTTGAGCCAGAACTCAGGTCCCAGCATAGGAAAACAGTGTATTTCATGGCAAATATGACACCATCTGGAAGTGAAACTCTTGTGGTGACTGATGTTTGACCCCCACATACCAAGGTGCTCTGCAGTAAGCTCTTTAAACAACACCTTCTAGCATAGAAAGCCCCTCACAAAGATGCTTATCTAAACCCCGCCAGTGGTCATGGATCTTGGCAAAAAGAAGTCTGAAGACATGACCAGCTGCACATGTTTTACCCTAAAAGAGAAAGGATACCTTCTGGAGTGTGGGTGCAGGGATCCATTATCTTGCAGCCGCCTAAGACATCACTTCTGTTTCTAAGTCATTAAATGTTTCTTTCTGAGAAACTGGATTTGTCAGTCTCTTTCTTCAGCCTCTCAGCTTTCTTGGACTTTGGGGGTAGGTTTGCATGGAACTGCTCATAACACTCAGCTAAACTGCTTTCAAGTTCCTGATTCCTAGAAACTGTATGAGATTAAACACTTACTCTTTTAAGCTGCTTAGATTGGGATAATTTGCTACTCAGCAATAACTAAGACAGATTTGGTGCCAGCTGGGCACAGTGGCTCACACCTGTAATCCTAGCCCTTTGGAAGGCTGAGGCAGGAGAATTACTTGAGCCCAGGAGTTCAAGACCAGCCTGAGCAACATAGTGAAACTCTGCCTCTACAAAACATAAAAATAAAAATTAGCCAGGCACAGTGGCATGCTCCTGTGGTCCCAGCTAATCAGGAGGCTGAGGTAGGATGATTGCTTGATCCCAAGAGTTTGAGGCTACAGCGAGCCATGACCATGCCACTGCACTCCAGCCTGGGCGACAGAGCGAGACCCTGGCTCAAAAAAAAAAAAAATTTTTTTTTTGAGCCAGGGTCTCGCTCTGTCGCCCAGGCTGGAGTGCAGTGGCGCTATCTCGGCTCACTGCAAGCTCCACCTCCTGGGTTCACACCATTCTCCTGCCTCAGCCTCCCGAGTAGCTGTGACTACGGGTACCCGCCACCACACCCGGCTAATTTTTTTGTATTTGTAGTAGAGACGGGGTTTCACTGTGTTTCACTTTCACTCCCAAAGTGCTGAGATTACAGGCGTCAGCCACCGTGCCCAGCCAAAAAAAAAAAAAAAAAAAAAGATTTAATGCCAGGAGTGAGGACAATAAAAAATACCTAAAAATGTGGGAGTAGTGAGCAGAGGCTAGAAAGACTTTAAGTATAGTGTTAGCAAAAGTCTGAAAGCCTTTGTATTAGTCATCCACTGCTGTATACCAATATACCACAAACACAGCAGCTTAAAACAACACACATTTATTACTTCGGTTTCTGTGGGATCAGGAGTCCAGGCATGGCTATGCAGAGTCCTCAGCATAGGGTGTCACATGACTTCAATCAAGGAGTCTGCTAGGGCTGTGGTCTCATCTGAGACTCAACTGGGGAAGAATCCTCTTTTTTTTTTTTTTTTGAGACAAAGTCTCACTCTGTTGCCCAGGCTGGAGGGCAGTGGCACGATCTCGGCTCACTGCAACCTCCACCTCCTGGGTTCAAGCAATTCGCCTGCCTCAGCCTCCCTAGTGGCTGGGATTACAGGAGTGCACCACTACACCTGTCTAATTTTTGTATTTTTAGTAGAGACGGGGTTTCACCATTTTGGCCAGGTTGGTCTTGAACTCCTGACCTCAGGTGATCCACACACCTCAGCCTCCCAAAGTGTTGGGATTACAGGTGTGAGCCACCACGCCCAGCCCAGAATCCACTTTTGTTGGCAGATTCAATTGCAGCTCCAGGACTGAGGGGTTTTTTTTGTTTTTTGTTTTTCCTTCTTCTGGCTGCTGGCTGCAAACCATTCTCAGCTCTTAGAGATCACTCTTGGTCCCTGATACATGGGCCTCCCCATATGGGAAGTGCACAAAATGGCAGCTTGCTTTTTTAAAGCCAGCAAGGAGTGAGAGAGACCCCAGCAAGACAGGTGCTACAAACTTATATAACATAATAACATCACTATGTGCATGTAATCAGGCACAACCCATCACCTTTGCCATATACTGTTGGTTAGAAGAAAGTCATAGGTCCTGCCCACCCACATTCAAGGGAAGGGGTTGACATAAAGGTGTGAATACCAGGAGTGAGGGATCATGGGACTACTTTAAGAAGACTGATGGCCTTAGAGAAGGCTGATAGTGAAAGCTGAAAGGAAAGTGGGAAAATATTATTGGATCTCAAGGGAAGGAGATCCTTGTTGTATAGTGGCAGGTAATTTAGCAACATTGTCATCCTTCATAATGTGTAGATTGGTATGGTAGCTCCTACCTGCAATCTCGACAACTCAGAAGGCTGAGGCTGGAGGATCACTAGGAGTTTCAGAACGGCCTGGGCAACATAGCTAGACTCTATCTCTAAAAAATGTTTTTAAATAGAAATAAACTAAGCTGGGCATGGTAGCATGTGCCTGTAGTCCCAGATACTGCAGAGGCTGAAGCAGGAGGATTGCTTGAGCTCAGGAGCTCAAGACTGCAAGTAATGCACCATTGCACTTCAGCCTGGGCAACAGAACAAGACTCTGACAAAAGGCAAGGAAAGAAAAGGAAGGGAGGGGAAGGGAAGGTGGGGGAAGGGGAGGTGGAGGGGAAGGGGAAGGGGGAAGGGGAGGGGAGGTGAGGGGGAGGGGGAGGGGAAGGGAGGGGGAAGGGAAGGGAAGGGGAGGGGGAGGAGAAGTGGGAGAGGAAGGGGAAGGGGGGGAGGGGGAGGAGGAGTGGGAGGGGAGGGGAAGGGGAAGAGGAAGGGAAAGGGAAAGGGGAAGGGGAAGGGGAGGGGAAGGGAAGGGAAGAAAGAAGAAAAAGGTAGAAGATGTGCCTAATGAAATATGTGATCTAGCTAAGGAGATTTCCAGGCAAAATGTTACAGGTAGTACCTTATTTCTTCTTCCTGCTTAGAGTAAAACATGAGAGGTGAGAGGCAAGTTATAAACTGACAGGAGCTCTGTTAAACCAAAAATAGTTAGAATTTGATGATTTTGAAAATTCCCAGCCTCAGCCAGGTGCAATGGCTCATGCCTGTAATCCCAGCATTTTGGGAGGCTGTGCAGGTGGATCATCTGAGGTCAGGGCTTCAAGACCAGCCTGACCAACAAGGTGAAACCCCATCTCTACTAAAAATACAAAATTAGCCAGGAGTGGTGATGCATGCCTATAATCTCAGCTACTTGGGAGGCTGAGGCAGGAGAATCACTTGAACCCAGGAGGTGGAGGTTGCAGTGAGCCGACATCACACCATTATACTCCAGCCTGGGCAACAAGAGCAAAACTTCGTCTCAAAAACAAACAAACAAACAAACAAACAAAGAAGAAGAAGAAAATTCCCAGCCTCTCCAGCCAAAAACAATGCTAAAATTAAGAAATGGCTTCTGGAAAAAGATCACATCAGAAAAACATGGTATAAAGTTGAAGCCAAGAGGCCAAGAGTATGCCTGTAAATTCCCTAAGACTTCAGGTCTAAGGCAATAGAACCATTCAAACAATAAGGGCTTCTAGAAACGTTAAAGGATTTGTCTATCAGCATGAGCCCAAGGTAGGGGGGCTTATCTCAAAGAGATTTGTGGGCATAGTCTAATGAAGTGAATAAGGTCCATAGAAATCTACAAAGTTTTTAAGAGAATTGTATTGGCAGAAACACTGACAACTTGGACTGTAAAGGACAGAGACAACAGAAATGGAAAAGAGGCATTCGAACCCTCAACTTCTATAGACAGGATGCAGGCCAAGAAAATTGCTCAGCTGCAAACACAGACTACCTTTTATGGAAAATGAAAGATGACTCAGGAAGTAGAACTAAGAGACCAAGAGCCATGGATTATTATTCTCAGGCCTTGCTTCAAGGGCTTTCCTCTAAAGCTAGAGACCGAGAACTGAAGCCCAGGTCGCCTCTGCTCTGGATCCCCAAATCCATGTGAGGGATCTGTCTTTTCCCAACCCCACCCTCCCCGTCTGGCATGGCCTCAAGGGCAGAACCTAGCATCTTAGCTCTTCCTTCTCCTCTCCAAATCTCCCAGCCCAGAAAGAATGTGCCGCTGTTGTTTTTTTCTCTTCTTCTTAATTTTTTTTAGAGACAGGATTTTACTCTGTTGCCCAGGCTGGAGTGCAGTGATGTGATCATAGCTCACTGCAGTCTCGATCTCCTGGGCTCAAATGATTCTCCTGACCCAACCTCTTGCGTAGCTGGGACTACAGGCAGGCACCACCATGCCCAGCTAATTTTTTTAATTTTGTAGAGACAGGGTCTTACTATGTTGCCCAGGCTCGTCTCAAACTCCTAGCCTCAAGCGATCCTCCTGCCTTGGCCTCCCAAAGCATTGGGGTGAGCCACTGCGCCCAGCCCTGTTTTGTTTTTTCCACATGTTTTCTCAACTAGATATACAACTACTTTTCCAAACTATTCCAAGCCTCTCCCCTTCAGGCATTAGAACCCAAGAATTAAAGAAATAAAGTTTCGGCTGGGCGTGGTGGCTCACACCTGTAATCCCAGCACTTTGGGAGGCAGAGGCGGGTGGATCACAAGGTCAGGAGATCGAGACCATCCTGGCTAACACAGTGAAACCCCGTTTCTACTAAAAATACAAAAATTAGCCGGGCGTGGTGGCGGGTGCCTGTAGTCCCAGCTACTCAGGAGGCTGAGGCAGAAGAATGGCGTGAACCTGGGAGGTGGAGCTTGCAGTGAGCCGAGATTGTGCCATTGTACTCCAGCCTAGGTGACAGAGCGAGACTCCGTCTCAAAAAAAAAAAGAAAAAAAAAGGGGGATCTAGAACTAGAAATACCATTTGGCCCAGCCATCCCTTTACTGGGTATATACCCAAAGGATTATAAATCATGCTGCTATAAAGACACAGGCACACGTATGTTTATTACGGCAATATTCACAATAGCAAAACTTGGAACCAATCCAAATGTCCAACAATGATAGACTGGGTTAAGAAAATGTGGCACATATACACCATGGAATACTATGCAGCCATAAAAAATGATGAGTTCATGTCCTTTGTAGGGACATGGATGAAGCTGGAAACCATCATTCTCAGCAAACTATCCCAAGGACAAAAAACCAAACACCACATTTTCTCACTCATAGATGGGAATTGAACAATGAGAACACATGGATACAGGAAGGGGAACATCACACACCGGGAACTGTTGTAGGGTGGGAGGAGGGGGGAGGGATAGCATTAGGAGATATACCTAATGCTAAATGACGAGTTAATGGGTGCAGCACACCAACATGGCACATGTATACATATGTAACAAACCTGCACGTTGTGCACATGTACCCTAAAACTTAAAGTATAATAATAATAAAAATTTTTTAAAAAGAAATAAAGTTTTTATTTTATTCCTTTCTTTGAACCAACAGGGACAAGATCTAGATTGAAGAGAGAAAAGGGAGGGTTGACAAAGGAATTTCAAAGCAATACTGCAAAATCCTATTCACCACAAGTAAGTATCATTATTATTCCCATTTTACACATAAGGAAACTGAAGCTTAGTGAGATTAAGAAGCTGGAGTTCTTGGAGCAGAGCGCTGGATTTAGAGCCAGAAGCCAAGGTTGGAACTTAGGCATCTGCTACTGGTGTCCTAACTCTCCCTTCCTCTCCCTTACTTGGGCAATCCTGGTGTCGGGCCCACCTCAGCCTCCCTGAGGCCTGATGGTCTGGCTGTGCCACCATGCAGCTCCAATCCCAGTACTGCCCCAGGAGAAATCCCTGCCTCCTCCTCCAGTGAGTCTTGGTGATCCCTCTCAGACCTTCCTCCATGCAGTCCAGTGTCAGGTGGAAGCACTGGGGCTCCTGTGAAGCATCAGCTCCGCATCTGCCTGGCTTGTGACCTGGGGCAAGTTTCTTCTTCTGCCTGAGCCTCAGCTTCCTGGTGTGTAAATTGGGGATTATAACAGGGATTCAGTATATATTCACTGAGGACCTGCTCTGGCAGGCAATGCATTAAAAGCTGGGGGTACACAAGGGAGTGAGGCTGTCCCAGGGTCCCCGTGCACACCCAGCACAATGGACGCCTCTGGTGGCATCAGTGAGGGCAGCTATCCTGTGTCACAGGGTTTGTGTGACCTGCAGCCAGCAGCCCAGCGGTCTGGTGGTGGCCTGCTTGGTGGAAGTCTCGCAGGGAGATTCTCTGTGACTAACGAGTGTCTTTTCCCCTAAAGGATGTGCCGTCGGCTGCTTTCTTGTTTCATCTAGCCGCTGGGCCCCAGAACAGTTGGCAAAGCAGTTGGTATCTTTGGCTATTTTTAGGTGGAGGAGTTAGCGGGGTGGATGTAGTAGGGCCCCAGGGGAGTCTGGTAGATGGGGAACTTCAGGTGCAACAAGTTTGTGGGGGTGGGAGTGGCAGCGGCTCCCTCTCAGGAATGTTTAGGCAAACTAAACATGCATCCTTCATAATGGAAGTCAAAAGCCACCTCCTCTGTGCAGTCTTCCTTGATTTTCTCATTAAACACCCCCGCCGCCCCCCACAAGACCAAAGACTTGATCTGGAACTATAATCCAGCCTTTATAGTTCCAGACCAAGAGTACTGAGCAATAGGGACCTTACCTGATGCAGACAAGGTTTCTTTTCTGCACCTCTTAGGCTCCATCCCTAGTCAGAACGACAAGGTACGAAGTTAGGAGTTGAGACTGAAGCCACTCATACAGCTGAGATTCACTCTTGGCCCGTTTCTAGCAAACTACAACAAGCAAGTCACTTTTGTAAATCTATTTCCTCATCTGTAAAATGGGCAACTATCGTGCCTGCCTCCCAGGATTAAAGTAAAGGGTTTAATTTGCTCAAAGCACAGCGCACAGCGCCTAACGTAGACTGATAGATCTCTCGCAAGCCCCAGGCCCAGAAGGGGCTGTGCTCCCCCAAAAGTCTCTTTCCTTTGCAGCACAGCGGGGGGTGTGTGCATCCTGGCGGAGGGGAGGGGACTGAGGGGAGGGGAATGGGGGGTGCCCGAGCTGGGCTGGAAGACGGGTCTGCGACTCTGGTCAACTGCAGCTGCTTTCCCCGGCCTCCACCGCTGCCGCACACCCCCTTTGCCTTTAGCATTTTCCTCCTCTCCTCTAATTGCGTGGCGTCCCCAGATGGTAGGCGGGGTGTCGGAGCTGGGGGTGGGTAGTCCCGGGCCTAAGGCTAGGGAAGGGGCCTCCAGCGCCGTGTGAGGGCCCTGACCGACGGTGGGGAGGGGCGCCCGTGTCTCTGGGAGAACCCCGGAGTCCCCGGAAATGGAGGCGGAGTTTGGGGAGTCTGAAATGGGGGAGGGGTCGTGTAGACTACGGGGGAGTCCTGAGCCGGCTAGGAGGGGCAAGGGAGTCCCTCAGACAGAGTGGAGAGCGGGGCTTCCCTGGTCAGAGGGCGGTACCAGGGGAAGGGCGTGGTCTCCTGCGAAGGGGCGGAGCTCCGCCTACGAAGGCTGAGCACCGCCGCAAGAGGCGGAGTCTGGAGCGAGGCGGGGCTCTCCTAGGGGCGGGGAAAATGGGGCGGGGCCTCCGGACAGGGGGCGGAGCGTGGCTGTTCGCGCTCATCCCCCTCCCCCGGCCCCGGGTGTCCCCGTGACGAGGCAGCGCGAAGCCGCCGCGGGCCGGGCCCATCCCGCCGCAGCGGCCCGGGGCCGAGCAGGGGCTAGGCGGGGAGGGAGCGGCGCCCAGCGGGGCCCGGAGCGTGGCCAGGTGAGGCCGCCGGGGCGGAGGGGGCGGGGGCTGCGCCGGGCGGGCCCCGGCGGGCGCGGGGGGCGTGTTTGCGTGTCTGGGGGTGGTGGAGGGAGTGGGTCCGAGGGCGGGCGCCGGTGGCTGCTGCGCCCCCGCGCGTCCCTGCGGTCGCGGGTGCGGGTGGTCTCTGCGCCGTCCGGGCCCGGGGCGTGCGGGGCCGTGCACGCGCGCGTGTTGTGCGGAGGGGCCGCCGGGTGTGGACCTGCGTAGGTGCTGGGCCGCGGTTCTCGTTCTGCCCGCCCGGGGCGCAGGGCGCGGGCCTGCCCCGGCGCGGTCCCTCTGGCGCGGGGATGTTTTCCAAACGGGCTGCCTGCGGGAGACGGCTGTGCTGCAGCCCGAGCTCGAGCGGGGAGCGCCGCCTCCGCAGGCCTCCTGAGACCCGGGCGGCTGGGGACGCAGACAGACACCTGAGGGAGGGAGGGAGGGAAGAGCGCGCACCCAGGAGGAGTCTATTGGCCTACCCGCAGGGGGAGGCCGAGATGGGGAGACTGAGGCAGATGGTGAGGCGGAGGCGGGCAGACAGGCAGAGACGGGGAATGGGGGGAGAGAGACGGCGAAAAGGACAGCGGCTGGGAGGACAGAGAGTCATTGAGAAAGCAGATGGACAGACAGAGGCCTAGACCTCAAAGGGGCAAGAAAGATTCGGATGGACAGGTGGATTCAAAGAACCTGTCAGAGAGGCTAAATCAGAGGTCCAGAGGCTAAGAGCTATAAGCAGGAACTGAGTCTGAGATGAGGGGTAACGGCCCCCAACTCATTGGGTGCCCCGCTTTGAAGCACATCCCAGACTGGGATCTTGGCCAAAAAGCAGCCTCTGGCCACCCCAAGTTGGTCCATCTCTCTGGCACCACTGAATATCCTGACTCTCTTCACTGTGCCACCCCTCCCTGGTATCCCAGCAACCTCGGGCAGTTTTGAGGAGGCAGAGGGGAAGTGGTTGCCATAGCAGTAGAGGCGGTGAAAGGTCACCCTTGCCTTAGCCTAGGCGGCCCTGCAGCAGGCTGCAGCTGTAATTGAGCCGGGCTGGGGTGGGAACCTACAAAGCTCTTTTCTCTCCCACTCTGCCCAGAATGGTGCTGGAAGGAAACCCTGAAGTGGGGTCCCCCCGAACCTCAGACCTCCAGCACCGGGGGAACAAGGGCTCTTGCATTCTCTCCTCTCCCGGTGAAGATGCGCAGCCAGGCGAGGAGCCCATCAAGTATGGTGAACTCATCGTCCTGGGGTGAGCATCCCTGGCCTAGAAGGGGTGAAGCACCAGACACCCACCCAACGCAGCCAGAACAAGGGCCCCGACCCCTCCTCCCCCCACATAGGGCCTTCTGCTGTTCGTCCCTCCTCACCTTCCTAGCTGAAAGACAAAATTGACCAAACCCACCTCAATTCATAATTATTATTTTATCTTCCCATTTTTCACAAAGTACTGTGACAACTCTAACCACCCAACTTCCTGATCAGATGAGAAAAACGTTAACACCAGCTGCCTTTCCTAAAGCACTTAGTGTGTGTGGTGTGGGGTGAAGAACTCTGGTTCTCCAGCAAAACTGCTTGGTTCAAATCCTGCCTCTGCAAGTTGCTGAACTTCCCTGTGCCTCCGTTTCCCCTGTTTTGCAAATGGGGATGATAATAATCCCTTCCTCAGAGGGTTGTCGGAAGAAATGAATGAGGTGATTTCTGTAAAGTACATAGAACAGCGCCTAGCACATATCGAGTGTTCTGGGAGGCAGGCCTGTGCCAAGCCCTTTCATGGACATTATTTCATTTCAATCTTCACAAAGATGCTGTGAGGAAGGAGGTGAGGAAACCGAGGCTCAGAGAGGGGAAGTGACTGGCCCAAGGGCACACAGCTGGTAAGTGGCAGGGCTGGGATTTGGACCCAGGTCTTTCTTACTCTAGGTCTAGTGCGCTTTCACTAAGCCACAGCTGACCCTCACACTACAGATGAGAAAGCCAAGGCCAGGAGAGAGGAAGCAACGTGATCTGGCGGCCTGGCCAACCTCATCCCTTCCTGGTCTTCGCCTGACCAGGATCCCTGCACCATCCACTCAGATCTTTCCCCAGGGACAGACCCTCTTCCTCCTCCCCCATCTAGATCTCCTTTTGGCCTCTCTTTGCCATCAGTCCTAAAGAAACTATTTGATAAGCTATATTATCATTAAGATTTTTTTTTAATGGCTGTTTGTTGACACATGCTTTAAAAAAAAAAAAAGCAGTAATAGTGAACACTTATCAAGGGCTTCCTATAAATATGCCAAACTCTGTGCCAAGCGCTTTTAAATGCTTTGTCTCATTTAGTTCTCAAAATGAACCTGCGAGGTAGGTCCTAAAAAATTAGCTCCATTTTACAGAGGTCATGTGATAAGTGGAAGAGCCAGATTTAAGCCAGGCCCATCTGTGTCCCAAGCCTGTGTCCTGAACTGTCCCACCTCAAGACCTGCCCCCCATGTGTGAGAAGAGCTCACAAGGGCAAAAGTGATGTCTCCCTTGGGAGAAGCTGCCTTGGAAAAGCAGCTGCTTCATATCCCAAAGGCAGGACTGGCTTTCCAGCCCAAGGCAAGGCCACTAATGTGGGAGGCTGCAGACCCATGGGTATGGACCCTCCTGTCAGCCCCCTTGCGGAGCAGAGTCCACACTGGCTGCATATCAGAGCTGGCTGGAGGGCACTGAAAATACACATTGACAGGCCCTCTCCAAGCCTACAGAATCACAGTCGCAGTGGGTGGGACCAGGGAATCTGTTTTTTTTTTTTTTTTTTTTTTGAGACAGAGTCTTGCTCTGTCACCCAGGCTGGAGTACAGTGGCACGATATCAGTTCACTGCAACCTCCACCTCCTGGGTTCAAGTGATTTTCCTGCCTCAGCCTCCTGAGTAGCTGGGATTACAGGCACCCACCAGCATGCCTGGCTAGTTTTTGTATTTTCAGTAGAGACGGGGTTTTATTATGTTGGCCAGGCTGGTCTTGAACTCCTGACCTCAAGTGATCTGCCTGCCTCGGTCTCCCAAAGTGCTGGGATTACAGGTGTGAGCCACTGCGCCCGGCCTCATCTGGATTTTAACAAACTCACTACAAGATTCTGATTCAAGTGGCCTTGTCTGTATTTGGCAGCTCTTTGTCCTGTCACTTCCTGTTCCCAGACCTTCCTGGCACCCCACTGGTTATTGAATAATGTCCTCAGCCTGGAGTTCAGAGCCCTCCCACCAGTGTCATCTCCCCCACATACTTCACCACCAAAGCCACCATTCCCTGATCTCATCAGACCCTGCCAGCCTTGGGCCCTTTGCTTAGGGTGAGCCTCCATCTAGAGGGGCTTCTGGAGTCAGAGAGACTGGGCTCAAATCTGGACATTTTCACCTACTAGCCAGAGGCAAGTCACATTACCTCCCTGAGCCTTGATTTCTCTCATTTGTAAGATGGGCAGAAAGCCACTTGCCTGGCAGGCCACTGCACAGATTCCATTAGGTGATTGATAACATGAAGGCCGGGAACACAGAGGCAGCAGCCCATGGCAGCGATGAGAGCTATGCCTCACCCCCTCTGTGCCTCTCACAGCCATCCCCTCCAGACAAGAGCTGGAAAGGCAGGTGGAAATTTGACATGTATGGACATATGGAGGTACTGGCATTGTGTGTCATTTTTTCCTTCCATTTTGGTTTTGAGTAGTGGTGTGATAAGTGACAGCTTACTACAGGTGAACCCTTTCTAGTTCTTCAAAACCCAGTAGAGGTGTTCCCTCTCCCAGAAACCTGATCCTAGGGCGAGAATTCCCTTTTCTTCCTCTAGGCTTATGGCATCCTTGGCTTGTGCCTGGGTGTGGCAGGTGGCACCTAGGTTCCTGGAGAAGCTGAGGAACCCCTCCACTGAGGGCCCACAACTGACCCGTGGTGCATCACCTCTACCGCCCCAGTGCACAGCACCCATCCAGGCATGGCTCAAGTGTCCAGGAAATACTTGGTTAACTGAATGAAAGTGCTTTTGAAACTGCTCTGACACCCCCCTCCCACTCCCCAAGGTACCAATTTGTTATTGTAGGGTCTTCTAGTTTCAGGTGCTTGTAGAGCTTGTTTATTAAGGTAGGATCTGCCTAGAAGTTGGCAGTTTCCTCCAAGTCTCATCAGGGGTTCACTTTCTCTCTTTCTCTCTCTCCTCTTGCAACCCCTTCTTCTTAACCCCCGACATCTACAGCTACAATGGGTGTCTGGCAAGTGGGGACAAGGGCCGCCGGCGAAGCCGCCTGGCACTGAGCCGCCGGCCGCACGCCAACGGGGTGAAGCCAGACGTCATGCACCACATCTCCACGCCGCTCGTCTCCAAGGCAAGCAACTGACCCATAGACCTGAGGTCCTGCCCTTCCTGCCCAAGGCCCAGGTCTTCGGCCTTCCAGGTCCTACCTGCCCACAGCCCCCACACCTTAACAGGGGAGCCCACTTTGTGTCATCACTCACTGCTTATTGGGCCATCCGAGAATGGTGATGAAAAATCCTTTGCAGTGTGCGCAGTTCTTTACAGTTTGCAAAATGTTGCCTTAACCACTGGACCTCTCTGAACCTTGGCTGCCTCTAAGATGGTGCTGCTTATTTCCATCCAATGGAAATGGAAATGGGTGGAAATGAGCTGCACCATTTTAGAGGCAGCCAAGGTTCAGAGAGTGGGAGGTGACAGTCATACTGCAATGGTAAAGGAAAAACCTTTGACTTTAGAGGATTTGGGTTAGAATTCAGCCTCTGATATTTCCAGCTGTGTGCCTTTAGGCCAGTTTCTCTCTGACCTGCAGTTTCTTCAACTCTAAAATGGAACAATAACCCCATTCTTTTTATTTTTGAAACGGAATCTCGTTCTGTCACCCAGGCTGGAGTACAGTGGTGCAATCTCAGCTCACTGCAAGCTCTGCCTCCCGGGTTCAAGCCATTCTCCTGCCTCAGCCTCCCGAGTAGCTGGGACTACAGGCGTGCACCACCACACCCAGCTAATTTTTTTTTTTTTTTTTTTTGTATTTTTAGTAGAGACGGGATTTCACTATGTTGGCCAGGCCAGTCTTGAACTCCTGACCTCAAGTGATCCGCCCACCTCAGCCTCCCAAAATGCTGGGATTACAGGCGTGAGCCACCGCGCCCAGCCTGATAACCCCATCCTTAGGGTGACTGTAGGGCTTAAATCATGTGAAACATCTGCTGCACTGTCCACCCTCTGAGAAGGATGGAGCTGCCCCCTTCCCAGGGAGTGGCTGCTGGGCCTTGAGCTCCAGGTGCTTGCTCAAGGCATACACTTATCATGGCTGCACACCCTGGCAAGTGACTTTTTTCTCCCCACCAGGCACTGAGTAACCGTGGTCAGCACAGCATCTCGTATACACTGTCTCGGAGCCACTCGGTCATAGTGGAGTATACACATGATAGCGACACAGACATGTTCCAGGTATGCTCAGGCCTCTCCACACACCTCCTGGCCACCAGGCCTCTAGGCTCTGCAAGCATTTCAGGTGAGGCTACAGGCTGGGAGGCCATGGGAAAGCTGCTTCTCTCCAGACGAGGAAGCAGGATGTCCCAGTGTGGGCTGTTGACTGCAGAGTCACACAGCAAGTCAGTGGCTATATCAAGGATCAAACTCAAGACTCCTAGACTGTGGGAGGTCACACAGCTCAGGAGTTCAGGTGTGAGAGGCCTAATGCCTGGGTTCAGATTTTGGCTCCATCACTTACCACTGGGTGACTTTGGGGAAGCATCACTTAAGTTCTCTGGGCCTTGGTTTACTCATCTGTAAAATGAGGCCCATAATAGTACCCACCCCATGGGAAGATTAACTTAGGCATTGCATATAAAATGTTTAGCATGGTGGCTGGCATATAGCAAATAGTTACTTAGAAGTCACTATCTACTGCTAACATTTGAGCACCCTCTTATAATTATATCAGCAAATCAACTTGTATTTATTGAATGGGGCGATCCCTAGTGCTGTGGGGGCAACAGAGAAGGAGAAGCTGCTCCAGGCCATGGCTTCTTGGACTTGGAGACCCCACCTGGGAGCCTAGAGGGCCTATGGAGTTGGTGCTGCCCCTTCTCCAGGGCCTGGCAGCCTCCTTTTTTGGTGACCTTGCATACAGAGCAGCTGCTGGTACTCTGGGAGGGAAGGCCCATGAGAGTCCCCTATGTACATACAGTCCCTGCTTGCTCTCCCTGTCCTCACAGATCGGCCGCTCCACAGAGAACATGATTGACTTCGTGGTAACAGACACGTCCCCTGGAGGAGGGGCTGCCGAGGGCCCTTCTGCCCAGAGCACCATCTCTCGCTATGCCTGCCGCATCCTCTGTGACCGCCGGCCACCCTATACTGCCCGCATCTATGCCGCTGGCTTCGATGCCTCTAGCAACATCTTCCTTGGAGTGAGTGAGCCCTAGGAAGGGACCAACTCTTCATCTGTGAAGCAAGGGGTAGGCTTGGGAGGTGCAGCATCTTGAGGTGATGAACCAGCCCACAGTAATCCAAATGGTGGTCCTGGCAGTTAGCAACCCCACCTAACTGATGAGCAAAGTGAGGCCCAGAGAGACGCTCAAGTCATGCAGCTTCAATGCCAGTCCTCTCTGGGCCGCCTCTGAACTTGAGGGTAGGGGGGGCAGTGCCTCTGGCACATGGCCTGCTGGGGGGCCCCTGGGGGATGTGATCTGATTCCTCATGTGGTCCCAGGAGCGAGCGGCCAAATGGCGGACCCCAGATGGCCTGATGGATGGACTGACCACTAATGGAGTCCTGGTGATGCACCCGGCAGGCGGCTTCTCCGAGGACTCAGCCCCGGGTGTCTGGCGGGAGATCTCGGTCTGTGGGAATGTGTACACATTGCGGGACAGCCGCTCAGCCCAGCAGCGGGGCAAGCTGGTAGGTGGCCTGCTCCATTCCCCACCCCTATCCTTGCCAGGCCCTCACAAGCTGCCCATCCCCCTGCCCAAGCCAGGAGATGATCTCCAGTCCTTCTGCCCCAGGGAGCCCCAACAGGCTCCATATCAGGGAATCCCAGGCCCAGGGAGTTCTTAGCATGAGCCACTTGTCCCACAGACAGGCAGACAGACCAGGGTCCCCAAGCATAGCATGCATACCACTGGAGGTCCAGGGGGTGATGCGATCAAGGCACACACAAACATACTGTGCAGTCCCAGGTGGCTTCAAGGCTGCTGGCAGCTTAAAAAAAATCACACCTTCTTATGAGAGTGACACTTGGCCCATGTGTGAGCAGTTTATAGCCTAAAGGGTTGGCAGTTTGTAGCATGTCTATCACGTTCAGACAGGTTTAGCACTGTTCTCCTCTCCCAGGAGGAAAGGGTCCTTACAGTAGTTCTGACACAGGTGTTAGTGGCAGCTCCTTGTGGTACAGATCAGAGAGCTGAGGTTAGCAGCCGGGAGTGAGTCCTAGAGAGAGGCAGGGGCTGTCCAAGGTCACATGGCCGTGCTCCTCAAACTGGCCATGCACTGCTCTTCTCTGGCATGAGCACATTGGCCAAGGAGATGCAAAACCTCAGAGAAAAGCCTGGCTTTTCTTTCCAGAGCATCAACTCTGTGGGGAGGTCTGGGGAAGCATTGTTCGTTAAAACGATGCATGTGAATGTTTCACAAGCCTACTCTTCTTGAGCACTATTTGCCACGCACTGTTCTAAGTTTTTAAACTGATTGATCCATTTTTTTTTTTTTTATTTATTTTTTTGAGATGGAGTCTCACTCTATCCCCCAGGCTGGAGTGCAATGGCACAATCTTGGCTCACTGCAACCTCCGCCTCCTGGGTTCAAGTGATTCGCCTGCCTCAGCCTCCCACGTAGCTGGGACTACAAGCATGAGCCACCACACCTGGCTAACTTTTTGTATTTTTAGTAGAGATGGGGTTTCACCATGTTGGCCAGGCTGGTCTGGAACTCCTGACCTCAGGTGATGTGCTCGTCTCGGCCTCCCAAAGTGCTGGGATTACAGGTGTGAGCCACCGCGCCCGGCCTGATGGATTCATTTAATCTTCACAAGAACCACTTGAGATGCCAGAAGGTGCAGTCCATCTTGATGAGGAAACTGAGATGGAGAGAGGTTAAGTTACTCGACAAGGGACACAGTTAGTCAACGGTGAGGCCAGAATTCAGCCTGGGCAGCCTAGCTCCTGAGTTTTTGCTTTTAACTGTAACTACTGGGACAGCTGCTTTGGGCTAAGTACCCAGCATTCCCCATTAGCTTTGAGCTAAGTACCCAGCATTCCTCATTAGAGGCCTTTCCTGCCTCTGTCAGGAGGAGGGCACTTCAGAAAACATCTTATTTTAGAAAAACCCTGTCTGGGTCAGACTTCCTGATTAGACAGATGGGGAAACCAAGGCCCATGCCCCGCTGGGAGGGGGGATCAGCATGTGCCTGGGATGCACCTGCCTGCCCACTTGGCCTCCTAGCCTGCCTTGCTCCTCTGCCCTGCCCCCCAGGGTGTCCTCTCCAGGGAGGCTCCGTGGGATGGACCCGTGGCTCAGCAGGGGCCTCTTGGGCAGTAAGGCCCTTCTACTGCCTCTGGCAGGTGGAAAACGAGTCCAACGTGCTGCAGGACGGCTCTCTCATCGACCTGTGTGGGGCCACACTGCTGTGGCGCACACCGGCGGGGCTGCTGCGGGCTCCCACACTGAAGCAACTGGAGGCCCAGCGGCAGGAGGCAAATGCAGCGCGGCCCCAGTGCCCCGTGGGCCTCAGCACTCTGGCCTTCCCCAGCCCAGCCCGTGGCCGCACAGCGCCCGACAAACAGCAGCCCTGGGTCTACGTCCGCTGCGGGCACGTCCACGGCTACCACGGCTGGGGCTGCCGGCGGGAGCGGGGCCCCCAGGAGCGCGAATGTCCTCTCTGCCGCCTTGTGGGGCCTTATGTGCCTCTATGGCTTGGCCAGGAGGCCGGCCTCTGCCTGGACCCTGGGCCGCCTAGCCATGCCTTTGCACCTTGCGGCCACGTCTGCTCTGAGAAGACTGCCCGCTACTGGGCCCAGACACCACTGCCCCACGGCACCCATGCTTTCCATGCCGCCTGCCCCTTTTGCGGGGCCTGGCTTACTGGCGAGCATGGCTGCGTCCGCCTCATTTTCCAGGGCCCGCTGGATTAGGCTCCCTGGGGCCCCCTGCTGCTGTGCCCACCTGCCCACCCAGGTCCCCACCTCCTGCAGCCCAGAGGGAGCTCTGCATGTGGGACACTCCCTGCTGGCACAGCCACACCAGATGGACATGTTGGATGGGCTGTGCCCTTCCCCCCAACTGTGGCCCCCCAAGGAGGTCCCCAAGATCTCCACCCCAGTCATGCTGATGGGGCCTTCAGCACCAGCTCTGTCCTGGGTCGATGGAGGAAAGCCCAGCCCCATGGCCTTGCCCTTCCTGGGGCATCCCACATCGTGCCGCCGACACTGTGTGCCCCTGGGGGAGTGAAGGGGCCAGGGGCCTTTGACCCCCAGCTTAGGCTGGCTATGCCCTGAGCCTGCCAACCCAGTTTCAGACACTCATCCTTCATCCTTCCTGCTGCCGCCCTGGGTTCCTCTATAAACCTCGCTGCTCAGCTGCCCCCACAAGTCCCACATGCCCCGCATGCGTGCAATGCCTCCAGCCCCCAAGTGAGTGGTGGGTGGGTGGCAGGCTGGGCCTAGCACTTGCTGATAGCCACTATGGGCTCGACTCTGTGCTAAGTGGTATCTGGGGACACAGAGGCAATCAGACCTGGTTCCCCGCCTGGTGGAGTTCACAGTCTAGTGGAGGACAGACTGTTAACAAATGGCAACACGGCTTCATGCGTGCCAGGATCAGAGTACAAATCGGGCTGTGGCAGGCCTCACTGGTAATGGAAAAGTGAGGGAGGCTTCACGGAGGAGGTGTCATAGGAGCTCAGCCTCGACGGCTGCTCGGAACCCTCCGAGTCCACAAGATGGGAAGCGAGTCCACAAGATGGGAAGCGTGATCTATACAGAAGGGAGGGCCTGTGCACAGGCTCAGGTGTCAGTAAGCCAGAAATCCAGGGACAGAGTCAGGATGGCTGGAGCATGGACTGCGGGGGGAACAGAGAAGGGGGTGGAGCAAAAGGTTGGGACCATGTGACCAGGGAAGATGCTGGATGGAGGATTCTGAACCTCATTTGTGGACGGTCAGGAGTCAACAAAGGGAGGAGAGAGGACTCACTGGTCAAGAGTGTCGGCTGTGACACAAGGGCCATCATCCCTGAATGCCCACCATGTGCCCCGCACTGTGCTGATGATGATAATAATAACTACATCCATTGAGCACTCTCCAGACACCGGGCTCTGCTTCTTGGAGGTTTTGTTATTTAATCCTCATAGTAACCCAAGAAGGGAGGTGTTGCCATTTTTGTCTCTGAGGAGTTGAGGGCAGATGCACCAAGTCACACAACTAGAAAGTGGCCAAGCCAGGATTTGAATCCACAGCTGCTCCTCTCCATCACAGTGTTGCTTTCCTTCAACAGAGGTGGGGGTGAACCAAGCAGGGTTTTGGATACTAGATTGGTGGACACCCACCTGCTTCGTGCCCAGCCCTGCGCAGGGCCCCTGCAGTGGGCAAGGCCGGGCCTCTCGCAGCCCATGGTCTGCAGAGGGACCTACCCGTGCTTGTGTTGGAAGCTGGCCCCCACACCTGTGCTGGCCACCTGTACCCCAGGCCAGGATGCAGTGGGCTATTAGCCAGGCTGGAAGTGTTCAGAGGAGTGAGAACCAGGGGCTCTAGAAGGCCCAGGGAGGACCTGGAGCCTGAGCCAAGTCTTGAATGGCAGAGCATCTCCAGAGGCAGAGAGGAGTTGGGAGGGCAGCCCAGGTGAGGGGAACAGCATGGTGTGGCAGGGAACATGCCTGGTGTGGAGGGGGGCAGCAAAAAGGAATGGGGGGTAGGGAAGGTTGCTGGGGCCTGGTGGGCCTTGATTGCCATGGAAGCCAAGCCTGAACTGGATTCCTATTCATCCTGGCCACAGGTGGGCGTGTTGCTGGGGTTGCCCCAGACCATTCCTGCAGGGAGTGAGCCAGGAAGACAGGTAGACGGCTGTTCTGGAGATGAAGAGAAGAAGGCTCTGAGTATAGGCCTGACCTGGGCATCGTCCCCAATAGATGACAGAGCCTAGGGAAGTACAGATTCCAAGGGGAGGGATGGACCTGACCAAGGCCACACAGCTGGTTGCGGCCAGGGAGATCAGACCTGGGCTATTGAGAAGACAGAGGGCACCCAAATGTGATGAGAGAAGGAGGAGGGTGTGATCAGATTCTTGCTTCCAGAGCATGGCACTGCTGCAGTGGGGGTGAAGGGGAGGGTGGGGATGCTGCAGGAGGTGTGGGAGCATTCCAACTTCTCTCCCCTCAACATACACACAACACACAAAGCACTCAAAATCCAACTCTTCCAAGTTCTCTCTTCTGACCCTGTTGGGAACCAGGCAGGGGAACATTCTGATCCCATTTCCAGTGGGGAACCTCAGACCCTAGGAGGAAAGACCAGCAAAGGGCACCACAGTAGATGATAGGGAGGATTCAGAGGTATTGGTGGAGGGGGTCAGACAGCCCTGGTCTTGTCCCAGCTCTGCCTTTGCCAGCTGTTAGAGCCTCAGTTTCCTCAGTGCTAAAGGGGATAACAGTCACTACCTCGCCAGGTGGTTGTGAATATACGGAGAGCACCTGTAACACAGTTGATTCGTAACTGTTGCTCCTCACCGACCCCTTTTGCATTCCCATGGGGAAGAGCCAAGGCTGGGGAGTTATGACTCCAGTGATAGACTGCTCCATGTGAGTGACTGTGTGTGTGTATCTCTATGTTGGGGCCAGGGACACCTGAACTGTGTGGTGTTATAGGAGTCGGCGAACCTCTTAGCCTCAGTTTCCCTATCTGTACAATGGGTAAAGTGATGATACCTCAGGATTTTTGCAAGAATTAAATGAGGTCCTCCATGCCAAACTGCTAGCAAGGGACCTCAGTACATGCTCATTTTATCTGTGATCATAAAAATGTGATCACGTAGCTGGTTGGGGGGTCCTGAGAGCACTGGGATCTTTTCCTTGCCTGAGCTGCCCCCTGCTGGGAGTGGGCAGCACTACCTCCCTTACCTGTGCACATTTCAACTTCACCTGTCAGCCAACTTTATACCCATTTTAAAGACAATGAAAACGGAGGCACAGGAAAGAAGAGGGGTGACTTTCCTAAGGACACCGACCAACTTGTTGAACTCCCCCATATAACAAGTAATCATCAAAGCTAACAGCTTGTAACACTGTTGTGTCAAGCAGGGCCTTGGGCACCTTTGTGGATGAGAAACTGATGTCTATGGTAAGCAGAGGCTGTCTGGCCTAGACACGGGCGTAGCAAGGAGACCGTGCGGGATTTCAGTACCCAAACGCCCCTCACCCTGCGCAACTGTAGGGAGCGGCACTGCAGTCAACACATCACAACTTACAATATCCCTTGGATTGGATTCAATTATTAGCCTGGTTTTCCGGTTCATAAAGCCAAGACTCCCAGACAGCCTCACTCCACCCCCTAGTCTGACCCTGGGCCCTCACCACTACTCCCCATTTGGCCTAGGCCCTTCCGCATGCCCCACCCAGACCGTGGTCCCGTGAGTCCGTCCAGACCTGTAAAAGTGGACCGCGGGCCCGCCTCTGCTCTGGACTCCCTTTCGGGGCCGCAGGAGGCTTTCTCATCCATCAGGCATCTGGCAAGCACCAGGAAACTGCCAGCCTGTTTGTGCTAAGGAAACTGAGGCTCGGGAATGTTTAGCGGCTCCTTCCAGGCCCGTGGCGGGTGGGTGGTGGTACAGTGAAGCAGTCGAGGCGTTTCTCCGCGCCCCTACACGGGTGGGACCACCTCAGCCCTGGCCCGATCCCACTCAACCGTAGCCCCGATTCCCGGCACCGAGAGCTTTGCAACTTCCAAGTCTCCACCCCCAGGTCCCGAGTCCCGAGAGGAAGGTGGAGCCACATTACTCCTATTGTGTAGGTTCCCACCTGCAAGAGTGATGTCGGGTCCTCTGAGGTGAAACCCCAAAGGAAAGCGGGATCGGGACTGGGGGAGGGGGATTCCCAAGTCCCTGACACCCGCGCCGTCTCGGCCTGGGCTTGGTGACCTCGTCAGTCCCGTCTGCCGGGACTAGGCCGCGGCCAGGCCGGGCACAGCGGTACCCGGTCCGGCGCGTGTGCGGCCTGCTGACAAAAGGCCGAGCCCGCAGGGCCAATCCGCGCGCCACCCCGTAGCGCCTGGGGGCGGGAGCGGGCGAGCCGAGAAGCTCGTCTTGGCGCGTCTATTGGCTGGTACTGACGCCCATCCGGACCCCGAGGCCAGGCAGTTGGCCAAGGGGGGCGGGGTTCGCAGAGCCCCAATGAATGGGGGAGCCGGAAGCAGGAAGTGAGTTTGCGAACGGAGAAGCTGCTGCAGGTGAGGCGCGGCGCCTGGGCTTTTGGGGTCAAAGCGTGTCATCCCGGGGGACCAAGGCGAATCCGTACTGAGCGCAAAATCGTTCCCTTTCTGCCCACTCTCCAGTACCCCCTCCAAATTCACCCCGCCCTCGAGGCCAAGGAGTGCTCCGGGGAGCAAAGAGTTAACAGCCCTTTCCGAACCTCGAGGCTGTGCTATTGGGGCGGGGCTTCTGGAGGCCGGGGCAGGGCGAGGAGGCTGGAAACTGTCCCAGCCGGGACGGGGCGTGGCGGGGAGAATGCCCCGGGTTGGGGAATCCCCGGGTTCCAACGGGGCTGTCAGACCTTCAGTAAATTGTTGGCTTTTCCAAGCCTCAGTTTCCCTATCTGTAAAATGGGTTTTCTTCTGGTTGTGAACTTCTGTGGTGGAGCACAGGGAGCGAGCAGGAGAATGGAGGACCAAGGAAAAGGCATTTAGAGGGATGAGAATGGGACAGTTTCAAGCAAAATCATTTATTGCTGTGGATACTTTCCGTCCAGGGCGACTTCATCTGATTAGCGCACCCACCTGGTAATATTGGGGTTATTCTCTCTTTTATAGAGGAGGAAACGGAGGCACAGAAAAGTGAAGCAATGGACTTGACTTTTAGGAGTCTGGGGCCGAGTCCTGGCTAAAGGCTGAGCCTTCCAGCTGGCGGCCTGGCACTTTATCCTTGTGAGCACAGTGGAAAGTGTAAAGAATTCTGAACAAAGGCCAGGCGCGGTGGCTCACGCCTGTAATCCCAGCACTTTGGGAGGCCAAGGCAAGCAGAGCGCTTGAGGCCAGGAGTTCGAGACCAGCCTGGACAAAATAGCGAGACCCCGTTTCTATCAAAAATACAAAAAATTAGCTGGGCATGGTGATGCACGCCTGTAGTCCCAACTACTTTGGAGGCTGAGGCAGGAGAATCGCTTGAACCCGGGAGGCGGAGGTTGCAGTGAGTCAAGATCATGCCACTGCACTCCAGCCTGGGCAACTAAGTGAGACTCCGTCTTAAAAAAAGAATACTGAACAAGGAAGCAGGGAGGGGCCTGGGCTGGGAGCCTAGAGATGAGGATCTCTGCTGCTGATGTCTCCATTGTGGGATTAGGCAAGGCTCTTAGCCTCTCTGAACCTCAGTTTCCCCATCTGTAATACTAGGTAGTTAGAGTCAATCAATTTTTTTTTTTTTTTGAGGTGGAGTCTCACTCTGTTGCCCAGGCTGGAGTGCAATGGTGTGGTCTCAGCTCACTGCAGCCTCCACCTCCTGGGTTCAAGTGATTCTCCTGCCTCAGCCTTCCCAGTAGCTGAGATTACAGGTGCCTGGCACCAAGCCTGGCTAATTTTTGTATTTTTAGTAGAAAGGAGGTTTCACCATGTTGGTCAGGCTGGTCTTGAACTCTTGACCTCAGGCGATCCACACACCTCGGCCTCCCAAAGTGCTGGGATTACAGGTGTGAGCCACCATGCCTGACCTTAGAGTCAATCTTTAAGGTTTAGGGACTACAGACCAAATATGGTCCACCAGTGTATTTTGTGACCCCTTGGGTGAGTCATCTCACCTTCTCTAAGCCTCAGTTAGCATATCTGGTGAATGGGTACAATAGTATTCCCTTCCACATGGGCTTTTGGGAGGATTAAATGCGATCATAAGAGTTCAGAGCCAGGTATGCAATTGGTATGGGGTAAACAACAGCTGTGATGACAGTGATGGTTCTCAGCAGGGCCCATGGCGGACACCCAGTACATCCTGCCCAATGACATCGGCGTGTCTAGCCTGGACTGCCGTGAGGCCTTCCGCCTGCTGTCACCCACAGAGCGCCTCTATGCCCACCACCTGTCCCGTGCCGCCTGGTACGGAGGCCTGGCTGTGCTGCTTCAGACCTCCCCTGAGGCCCCCTACATCTATGCTCTGCTCAGCCGCCTCTTCCGCGCCCAGGACCCCGACCAGCTGCGCCAACATGCCCTGGCTGAGGGCCTTACCGAGGAGGAGTATCAGGTCAGTTCTCTTGGGCCAACCCACATTACCTGAGTGGCTTCTGGGTGTGAAAGACCAGGATGCAAATGTCTGTCTCTTTCAAGGGGTAGGTGGAGGATTAGACCAAAGGTTACAAATTCAGGCACTTCCCCTCTCTGGAGCCTCAGTCTTCTCACCCGTAAAATATGCATGTGGGATGTCTGTACCTCTTAGTGTTGTGATGACCCACTTAGAACAGTGCCTGACTTCAAGATAAATGATGGCTGCTGTGATTATAACAAAAGAAACTGTGGTGGAGATTCAGGGAAGGCAGAAGAAGGAGTCCAGAGTAGGTATCAGGAGGTCTGAGTTCAGGACCAGTTCTTTTCTACCACGCTGTGTGGCCCTGGGCAGAATGTTCTGCCTGTCCCTCGGTTTTTGTTTTTGGATGTATTGGCCAAGTAATACACAAATTCTTAGTGCATTGCAGCAATGCAGAAAGACACAAAAGAAAACACAAAGATCACTCATTCTCAGTGCCCTCCTCAGAGGTAACCCACTGAGGCTGATACAGCCTTTTCTTTCTCTCTCTCTCTCTTTTTTTTTTTTTTTTTTTTTTGTGACAGAGTCTCATTCTGTCACCCAGGCTGGAGTGCAGTGGCGTAATGGTGGCCCACTGCAAACCTCCACCTCCCAGGTTCAAGCACTTCTCATGCCTCAGCCTCCCAAGTAGCTGGAACTACAGGTATGTGCCACCACGCTGGGCTAATTTTTGTATTTTTAGTACAGGTGGGTTTTCACCATGTTGCCCAGTCTGGTCTTGAACTCCTGGCCTCAAGTGATCCACTTGCCTTAGCCTCCCAAAGTGCTGGGATTACAGGCGTGAACCATCGTGCCCAGCCTTGGTTACAGCCTTTTCAATCCCATCTGTGTATTACATACCTTTATGTGTATATGCATGGTGAATCAGTTCCTTATTTTCTTTTTTATAGAAATGAGATAATGTTCTTTTCCTGCTTTGTGTCCTGCTTTTTCCATTGAATGCCATGTCTTGAAGAACTTGGAGAATGGGGTACATTTAAATGTACCTCATTCTTTTTTATTGACTGTAAAGCATTCCACAGCAGTGTACACTATAATCAATTTAATCTTCATTACTGGACATTTAGCTTGTCCCGTTTTTCTTACAAACAGTGCCATGGTGAGCATACTTGTGCACACATGTGAGGAGGATCTATTTCTAGAAGAACTGCTGGGTCAAAGGCTCTGTACATTTACAATTGACTGATTCTGTTAAATCGTCTTCTAAAAAAGCTTCACTGCATTATATTCCCACCAAGAATGTACAAGAATATGGCCTGTTTTTCTATATGTGAAATAAAGGGATTGGATTGTTTCTCTCTGAGCTGATGTACTGTTTATTCTACCTCTTTTGAACTTTGGGCATTCACTTCCCATCTTGAGGCCTTGGCTTACTCATTAAAAGAGCTAATATCCGTGGAAATGTTTATAAACAGAAAGGTGCAACCCAAGCGTTATTATTTTCAGGGAAATTCTTTTTTTGGGGGGGGGGGGGACGGAGTCTTGCTCTGTCACCAGGCCGGAGTGCAGTGGCACAATCTCAGCTCACTGCAACCTCCAACTCCCTGGTTCAAGCGATTCTCCTGCCTCAGCCTCCTGAGTAGCTGGTATTACAGGCATGCACCACCACGCCCAGCTAATTTCTGTATTTTTAGTAGAGATGGGGTTTCACCATGTTGGCCAGGATGGTCTCAATCTCCTGACCTCGTGATCTGCCTGCCTCGGCCTCCCAGAGTGCTTGGGATTACAGGCGTGAGCCACCACGCCTGGCCATTTAGGGGAATTCGTATGTTTGCAAGTGGCAGAAACCCAGCTCAAATTGGCTTACATGAAAAGGAGAATTGTTGGGTCACATGCTTGAAAAGTCCAGGTCTAGAGGAAGTTTCAGGCATGGCTGGACTCGGACTCAGTGCTACCACTGGGATGCAGTCTTCGTCTCTCAGCTTGCTTGCTTTTCTTACTCCTGGAGGGGAGCTCCAGGAGTTCCAGGCCTGATGATCCCTGGTGTACAGAGGCTCTTTGCCAATGGGAAATGTCCTGGGTAGCTCTCTTATGCCAGCTTAAGCCTTGTGTCCATCCTGTAGCCAAGGATGGTGGTTTCTCAGACTGACTGAGCCAGGTTACATGCCCACCCCTGGAGCTGGGGGAAGGGAGATCCCCCACCCCACCCTCCCACCCACAAAAGGAGGATTGAGGTCTTGTTACCAGAGGAAGATCTGGGGCCAGCAGAAGCCATAGAATAGACAGATGATTAAGGCCTCTCCGGCTCTAACATGTGATGCCTCCAAGGCCAGCTGCCTGACAGGTCAGAGGCTGAGGACAGGCTCTGGAGAAAGAGGGAGGTGCTGCTGGAACTGGGCCTTAAAGGACATAGTAGCTTCAGGTGGCTGAGAGGGTGCTGGGGTGGGGAGGGAAAAGGCAGACGAATGCTTGGGTGTGTTTGGGAACTGCCCAGAAGATCAGTTAGGCCAGACAACGAGGGTGTGAAAATGGGTCTGTGGAAGTGAGTGTGGGCCAGATTGGGGCTTCCCAGGACCTAGGTCCTGCCCACACATTTCCCAGCCTCACCCACACTGGCTCTGCTGGGGCATTCGCATCTCAGGAGGAGGTGTCGCTGGGGTCAGGGAGGCTGTGCTTCCTGGGTCTCTGATGCCTGCCTCCCCCTCAGGCGTTCCTGGTCTATGCCGCGGGTGTTTACTCCAACATGGGCAACTACAAGTCCTTTGGTGACACCAAGTTTGTTCCCAACTTGCCCAAGGTGAGCCAAGGGAGGGTTGGGGAAGGTGGGGATGGGGGCCTGGTGGGGTAGGGATGGAAAATGCAGTAGAAGGAGCCCCAACTGGAGTGTCAGAAGCCCTGAGCAGAGCATGGACCCTGTCGCTTCCACCCTGCATGACTGTGGGTGTCACCAGCCTCACTGGGTGCTGCGGCCTCTTCGTGTATAAAGGAAAAGCACCACTCGCCCTGACTGCTGATCTGCAGGCTGAACAAGGGCGAGATGTGGAAGTGTTCTGTGAACTTTTAGGTGCTCTCAAAAATGGAGCTTGTTGGTCATCACCAGGAACAGCGGGAAGTGCTGGGCCGGGGGCATCCCTCCCAGGGTTATGAGACTTGAGCCTATCTCGGGCAGAGGTGGTTCTTACAGCAGGTATAAGAGCCGGGACTTCAATATGCACACAAGTCACCTGGCAGTCATGCTGACATGCAGCATCTGATTCAGCAGGTCTGTGGTGGACCCAAGATTTGACATTTTTTCTTTGAGACAGGGTCTTGCTTTGTCACCCAGGTGACACTTGGCTCCAGAGAGAAGTGTAGTGGTGTGATCATGACTCACTTCAGCATCAACCTCCTGGACTCAAGTGATCCTCCTGGCTTAGCCTCCCAAGTAGTTGGGAATATGGGTATGCAGCACCACACCAGCTAAATTTTCTTTTCTTTTCTTTTCTTTTTTTGAGATAGGGTCTCACTCTGTCACTCAGGCTGGAGGGTAGTGGCACGGACACAGCTCACTGCAACCTCAACTTCCTAGGCTCAGGTGATCCTCCTCAGCTTCCAGAGTAGCTGGTACCACAGATGCCTGCCACCATGACACCTGGCTAATTTTTAAAAATTTTTTGTTGAGACAGAATCCCACTGTGTTACCCAAGCTGGTCTTGAACTCCTGGGCTCAAGCAATCCTCATGCTTTGGCCTCCCCAAATGCTAGGATTACAGGCATGAGCCACTGCGTCTGGCCTAATTTTTTTTATTCTTTGTAGAGATGGGGTCTCTCTATGTTGCCCAGGCTTGTCTTGAACTCCTGGCCTCAAGCATCTCTCCCTCCTCTGCCTCCCAAAGTGCTGGGATTATAGGCGTGAGCCACCACACATGGACGCTTGACATTTCTCAGGACCTACCAGTGCTGCTGGTCCATGGACCACACAATGAGCCAGAGCTCTTAGATCATAGGAGAAGAGCTTGGGAGTGGGTAGGGAGGCTCTGGAAGGCAGGTTTGGGTGGTGTGACTGGGCCATTGGCCTCCCTTTCCTTGCAGGAAAAGCTGGAACGGGTGATCCTAGGGAGTGAGGCTGCTCAGCAGCACCCAGAAGAAGTCAGGGGCCTCTGGCAGACCTGCGGGGAGCTTATGTTCTCTCTGGAGCCAAGGCTTCGACACCTCGGACTGGGGAAGGAGGTGAGGCCCCTGACTCCCCCGAGGGGACAGGGAGTGGAGGGAATCCTTCAAGGCCACCTGGTAAGGAGGGAAGGACACAGGATGGGGAGGCAGTGGGCTCTGCCTCACACTCCTGAGGCAATGCTGCTCCCCACTGCAGGCCTCAGTTTTGTCATCTGTAGAATGGTAAGCATGTTGGGTCGAATGCTTTCTGAATGCCCTCCCAGATCTGACATTCTGTACACAGGATGCCATGTGCTGATGGAGGGAAGGAGAGGAAGGCTGGAGGTGGAGGGAGCTGAGGAGGGGATGGCAGGGAAGGAGGGGGGTCCCAGGTTTCCCACCTCTGGAGGCCACATCCGTTGCATGGGATGAGGACCTTGGCAAGCCTTAGGGGTGGGCCAGCCAGAGAGAGGCCTGGGCAGAGCTGCAGCAACGCTGGAGATGAGCATGTTTGTTTGTTTTATAACTTTTTCCCCTGGAGGTAGATGGAGGGGTAAGGGGTAGAGGCTGCTGAAAGGAGGGAGGGGCGGGAAGCCTGGGAATATGACGTCCCTGCAGCCCTGACCTTGGCAACTCCTCTTTCTCATGTCCCCTGTCTTCCCCAACAGGGAATCACCACCTATTTCTCTGGGAATTGTACCATGGAAGATGCCAAATTGGCCCAGGACTTTCTGGACTCACAGGTTTGGGGTTAGGGGAGCTCAAGGTAGCAGAGGTTTGGTGGGGTTCCTAGTCCCAGCCCCCTCACAACTGGTGACCACTCCTGGGTCTCTGCTTGACTACTCCCTGTGTACTAGGGAAGGCGCGACCCCTGCCCACCCCAGGCTATAGAGCCTAATGACAGCCTCAGGGCAGGGTGAGGAACCAGGACCTCAGGCCACAGGGGTGTGAGGCTCTGGGGTCCATGTGTCAGTGGTGCTCCCAGCTCAGCCACTCACCAGCCATGTGATCAGTTTCCATGTCTGTGAAGTGGTACCCACCTCCAGTAGCCCTGGGTTCGCAGAGGCCGTGCAGTGCCTGGCATAGTGGTTGCAGTCAGTGCTTAGTAGAAGTGCACAGTGTCCTGAGCAGAGCAGGAGAGTCGGCCCTGGGCTGCCCACTCCCACTCTCTCCCACTCCTGCTCCCAGCCAACCCAGAAGGCCCAGCCTGCTTTGCCTCCATGCCTTCTCCCCTAGGGTTGACCCATTTTCCTTCCTCCCACCCCACTGCCCTCTCCAGACTTCACTCTTAACCCCTGTCCTGGTCTCTTCTAGAACCTCAGTGCCTACAACACCCGGCTCTTCAAAGAGGTCGATGGAGAAGGGAAGCCCCACTACGAGGTGCGGCTGGCTTCAGTGCTTGGCTCAGGTGAGCTTAGCCCCAGGCTTCCCTTCTGCTCCCTCCCGGGCATTTCCGGACCTGGGTGGCTCAGGTCCTGCCAACTCTGCCACTCCTGCAGAAAGAGCATCCTTCTCTCCCAGGAGTTTCTACATAAGTCCTGGGAATGGCTCTAGTTTCTCTAAATCAGTCCCCTATTTGTCTGTGAACCAATCCCTGAGGGCTGGCAAGGGACAGGTCTCTGATTGGCTCAACCTGGTCTCAAGCCTACCCTGGAGTCAGGCGATGAGGTTGACCCTTCAGGCCGGGCATGGCGGCTCACACCTGTAATCCCAGCACTTTGGGAGGCAAAGGTGGGCGAATCACCTAAGGTCAGGAGTTCGAGACCAGCCTGGCCAACATGGTGAAACCCCATCTCTACTAAAAATACAGAAATTAGCCGGGCGTGGTGGCGTGTGCCTGTAATTCCAGCTACTTGGGAGACTGAGGCAGGAGAATCGCTTAAACCTGGGAGGGAGAGGTTGCAGTGAGCCGAGATCTTACCACTGCACTCCAACCTGGGTGACAGAGCGAAGCTCCAGATCAAGGAAAAAAAAAAAAAAAAAAAAAAAGAGGCTGGCCCTTCCCAAACCACCTGCACTTGGGGTAGTAGTAGTGGGGCCTGGGGCGGTATTCTCAAGGGGAAATTGGGGTCCATTCCCAGGAGAGAGGAAATAGTGTGGACAGAAGTGTCCAGGCCTTTATGAAGACCTTTGCCACCTGGCTCTTTGTTCCCCACTCGCACCCCACCCCTGCTTCATCTCCACATCCTCCCACTCAGACTCTGTGCTCTGGCCATGCTCGACAGCATCCAGTTCTGATGGACCCTCTCTAGGTCTTTTTGTTTTTGTTTTTTGAGACAGAGTCTTGCTGTATCGCCCAGGCTGGAGCGCCCAGGCTAGAGTGCAGTGGTGCGACCTTGGTTCACCGCAACCTCTGCCTCCCGGGTTCAAGCAATTCTCCTGCCTCAGCCTCCCCAGTAGCTGGGATTGCAGGTGCCCATCACCATACCTGGCTAATTTATGTATTTTTAGTAGAGATGAGATTTCGCCATTTGGCCAGGCTGGTCCTGAACTCCTGACCTCAGGTGATCCGCCTGCCTCTCGGCCTCCCAGTGTGCTGGATTATAGGCGTGAGCCACTGCGCCTGGCCCCTGTCCAGGTCTTTGCACAATCCATTCCCTGCTTCTCATGCGGAACCCCCTCCAGCCTCTCCTTGTCCCCTGGCCACCTCCTCCCCATCCTCTAGGCCATGCATGGACTTGCCTTCCCCAGGACCTTTCCCTATCTTCCCATAACTGAGTCTGTGCCCTTCTTTCTTCCCATCGGCACATTCAGTAGCTTCCCTGACTACAAGCTCCCCAAGAGGAGGGCCTGTGTGTTTCATCCACTGTTGTCTCCCTGGTGCCTAGCGCTTGGTGGATCCGAGCATCCACTGGGGAGATGATGGCAGATGTGGGTTCAGAGGAACAGGAGTGGATCTCACTGGAACATAAGCTGGGCCTATACTTAGAGTACAAGATGCAGTTTCGGGCAGTGGTTGAATGTGGCCCTGGAGCCGGACTGCCTGAGTGGGTCATAATCTATTGCTGTGGAACAAATGCTCCCCAACTTTAGTGATACAAAACCGCCTTTTCATGCTCATGGACTCTGGGTCAGGAATGCAGGTGGAGCACAGTAGGAACAGCTGGTCGCTGGGTGACCATGTCTGGGGCCTCAGCTGGGAAGACAACAGCTTGGGGCCGCAAGCATCCCCAGGCTTGTTGGCTCACACGCAGGTGCTGGCTGCCAGCTGGAACCCAGCTGGGCTGTTGACTAAAATACCTCATGTGGCACCCTCCTATTGTTCGTGGTAGCTGGGCTCCAAGAGTGAGCATCCCAGGAGAGCCAGGCGGAAGCTGGTCACACCTTGTGTGACCTGGCCTAAGCACATGGTGTCCCTGCTGCTGAAGTCACAGCCTTCCTGGCTTCAGGAGGAGGGAACACAGATCCCACATCTCCATGGGCAAAGTCACAGTTGAGCTGGATATGATGGCTCACACCTGTAATCCCAGCTACTCAGGAGGCTGAGCCAGGAGGATCGCTTGAGCCCAGGAGTCTGAGATCAACTGGGCAACCTTACGAGATCCTATCTAAAATTAAAAAAAAAAAAAAAAAAAAAGCAGTAAGACAGGAAATACTGTGGCTATTTTTGCTTGTTTGTTTGTTTTTACATAGCCTTGAAGTATATTTTATTGATCAGAGACAAGGAAAATACAGTAGTGTGTAAGCATCCCATTGCTTCTGTAACAAATTACCACAAATTTACTGGCACAAAACAACACAAACTTATTCTATTACACTTGTGGAGGTCCAGAGTCTAAAAGCAAGGCTGGGCCGCATTCCTTCTGGAGTCTCAGGAATAACCTGCTTCCTTGCCTTTTCCAGCTTCTGGAAGGCTGTCCAGCCCCCCAACTTCACTCCAGCTCCCCTCTGCTATCGTCACAGCTCCTCCTTCCAGTCACCCTCTTGTCTCCCCGTGGGACTGTCGATTACATTTGGGATGTGGCTGTCTTTTTAAATCCAATCTGCCACTTGCTATCCACTTAAGCTCTCGGTGCCTTAGTTTCCCATCGGTGAAATGGAAATGATAATGTCCGCCTCCTCCCAGAGTTGGAGTCAGGCTTAAAGGAGTTAACACACGGAAAGCACATGTTATGTGATACATATATTTTTGTTTTTTAGTTTTTGGGTTTTTTTTTTTTTTTTTTTTGAGGTGGAGTCTCTTCTCTGTTGCCCAGGCTGGAGTGCAGCAGCACGATCTCAGCTCACTGCATCCACTGTCTCCCGGGTTCAAGCGATTCTCTTGCCTCAGCCTCCCGAGTAGCTGGCATGACAGGCACCTACCACCATGCCCAGCTAATTTTGTATTTTGAGTAGAGACAGGGTTTCACCATGTTGGCCAGACTGGTCACGAACTTCAGACCTCAGGCGATCTGCCCGTCTCAGCCTCCCAAAGTGCTGGGATTACAGGCGTAAGCCACCATGCCCGGCTGATATATATTTTTTTGAAGTTGAGAGTTTATGCTCATGTCTGTTGGCTACAGGGAGCCATTGAAAATCTTAGAGTGAAAGAGTGCTATGGGGAAAAGCCGGCTGAGGTGTCTTACTCAGGCCTTTTCTCTGAGTGAGGCCTCTTACTCCAGCCTTTTCTCTTGAGTGACACCTTCTTTCCCCAGAGCCTTCCCTGGACTCTGAGGTGACTTCCAAGCTGAAGAGCTACGAATTCCGGGGAAGCCCTTTCCAGGTGACCCGGGGGGACTACGCGCCCATCCTCCAGAAGGTGGTGGAGCAGCTGGAGAAAGCCAAGGTTGGACTGGCTGGGGGCTGAGGGGTGCGGGCTGAGGACCCCTCTGGGCAGCAGAGCGGGTGTGGAGGTGGGTGGGTGGCCCGAGGCTGACCGACCCCCGCTCACCTCAGGCCTATGCAGCCAACAGCCACCAGGGGCAGATGCTGGCCCAGTATATAGAGAGCTTCACCCAGGGCTCCATCGAGGCCCACAAGAGGGGCTCCCGCTTCTGGATCCAGGACAAAGGCCCCATCGTGGAGAGGTGAGGCGCCAGCTCCACCCCACCTGCCCCCTCCTGCCTGCCCCTCCTCCACCTCTGCCCTTCTCTCCCCCAGTTACATCGGGTTCATCGAGAGCTACCGCGACCCCTTTGGTTCCCGAGGAGAATTTGAAGGTAACTTCCTCAGGGAGGAGGTCAGTCACAGTCCCTTCCCCCACATCCAAGTCCACGTTTCCAGTGTCCCCTGATGGTTCTCCCCACCCCCGCTCAGCCATAACCATAACAGTAAGAACAGCCATGGTAAATAAACACCGTTTACAATGTATTGGGCACTGTTGTAAGAAGCTTAGCTATATTAACTAATTTAGAGTCCATCATCCCATGAGGATGTTTATCTTCACTTAGCAGATGTGAGCACTGGGGCACAGTTGGGGGGTGGCCCAGGAACCCTGGCTCTGAGCTATTTTGCTGTGCTGCCTCTGGTGTCTGGTCAGGGCACAGGCTCCAGGTAGCCATGTGCCTCCCAAGCCCAGCTTTACCACTCCTAGGCTGTGTGACCTTGGGCCAAATAGCCAGACCTCTGAGCACCAATGTGATTAGGATGCAGACTGCTGCACTCAGTGGCTGGAAGCAGGATGGACATTGTGACTGTGGACCTGACCCGGGGCTGTCATCCCAGGCTGGTGGCAGGCTGCCGCGGCCCCCATCCCCTTCCCCAGGGGACCCACCTGTGCAAGGCAGGGCATCCAGCCTGAGGATTCAGCCACTTCTCTGACTGCCCTAATCCTCCCCAGCCCCTGGATTTAGAAGAGTCTGAGCATCTGCCTGCTAAAGCTGGAGAGATTAGCCTGGGAGGAGAGCACACACCTGCTGGGGCTCAGGGATGACCCAGGCCCAGGGAGAAGGGGCAGGCGGCCCAGGGGCCTGAGGGAGAGACGGGTTTGTGCAGCTGCATCTTTCCTGTCCAGGTCGTGACCCAGTAGGGCCCAGGCCTGGGTCACTGCTATCCCCATCTTCCAGCCCAGGGTGACTGTATACAGTAGGCATTCAGTACATGCGTGATGGCTGGAGTAGGGTGAAGTGGGAGCCCTACTGGAACCCTGCCAAGCCACAACCCCCTCCCTCCTCTGCAGGTTTCGTAGCTGTGGTGAACAAGGCCATGAGTGCCAAGTTTGAGCGGCTGGTGGCGAGCGCAGAGCAGCTGCTGAAGGAGCTGCCCTGGCCCCCAACCTTTGAGAAGGACAAGTTCCTCACCCCTGACTTCACCTCCCTGGATGTTCTCACCTTCGCTGGCTCCGGCATCCCTGCCGGCATCAACATCCCCAACTGTGAGTGTCTCAGGCCCAGCCCCCGAGCCCCAGAAACCTTCTTTTAGAGTCGCCCCTCCCTGTCCACACACACACCCTCCACAAACTGCCCTGTGCCTCTTGTCTGTTACCTTTGACCCTCACCTCTTCTTTCTGGTCCTTCTCCACCTTCTCCAGACGATGATCTGAGGCAGACGGAAGGCTTTAAGAACGTGTCGCTGGGGAATGTGCTGGCTGTGGCCTACGCCACGCAGCGGGAGAAGCTCACCTTTCTGGAGGAGGATGACAAGGTGGGCGCCAGCAGTCGGAGGGTCGGGGCTGGGCCTCACCTTCCTCAGCAGACTCAGGAAGAGAGACAGCCCAGAGCAGTAGAGAGGAAAGCACATAGCTTCAGTCCTGGCTCTGCCACTTCCCAACCATGTGACCGTGTGGACTTTGGAGCCTCAGTTTCCTCTTGGGTCACACTAGGGAGGCACCCCTCCCTTCCTCCTGGGTTGTTGCAAGGATGAAATGGGCTGTGGGGTGGAGCACAGTTGGCCTTTACCAAGCACATGCACTGAGATGGGTCCATGGCCCAGGGGAGGGGAGGCCGACAGGCTGTATAGCCAGGGCCGGCCAGTGGACAGCGCGGGTCTCTGCTTGTCTTGGCAGGACCTGTACATCCTCTGGAAGGGGCCCTCCTTCGATGTGCAGGTGGGCCTGCACGAGCTGCTGGGCCATGGCAGTGGCAAGCTCTTCGTACAGGTGAGAAGGCAGCGGCCAGCCCTGGCACCCCAGCCTACAGCTCCACTCCCCACAACCTGCCCTACCCAGCGGTGAAGCTGCTCCAGCCTCTGCCCTCAGGAGCTATGGGTTGAGTGGGGAAAATGGCCCCTTAGGCAGAGAAGACCCTGTCTTGCCCTCCCTCAAGATGTCCCAGGAGCTCAGATGCCTGGATGTAGAGCCTGGGTGTACATCTGGGGCTCAGGGATGAGCCTGGTGTAGAGCCTGGATGTAGAGCCTGGATGTAGAGGGCCCTTCGGGACAGTTCAGCTGCTGTTCCCCGCACCAGGAGGAATTGTTTGGCTCAGGCTAAGGAAGCACACCCTAAGGGCCTGCTTAGGGCGTGGCTCCAGCAGCCCCAGGACAGACACTTGGGGCAGGGGGCATCTCTGGGTGCTCCCATCTGAGGCAGCAGTGCTGTCTTTGTTTGCGCTGCTGTTCCGTGGAGCCTGGGCTTTTCCGGGTATCGTAGGGAGCCACTTCTCCCCAGAGCAGACCCTTCTTGCCAGCCGGCCAGAGTGGCTGGAGCCCCCTCCATACCTACCCAGGGAATATGGAAACACAGACAATCATTTATGGGGGGCTGAAAAGCTGATGTGGACCCCCAGCATGAAGATGACCAGAAATGGGGTGAGGTGTGGCCCCTCCCCTCCGAGGGCGGGGTTCTGGGTGGGTCCTGCTTCTCGGGGTGTGGGGCTGCTTCCCTGGATCAGGAAGGGCTGGAACTGGGCCCTGGGGTCAGGAGGATGCGCAGAACAGCTGCTGGGTCAGCAGTCTGGCGAAACGCCTTGTCCAGACTTTATCCAGGCTGTGTGTGGCCTTGGATAATTCAGCACCTTCACCGAGCCTCAGTTGGCCCATCTGTAAAATGAGATTCCTGACCCCTGCTGTGTGGGCTGTTGTGAGGAGTAAAGGTGAAGACAGTAAGCCCTGACACACAGTAAGCCCTGACAGCAAACAGGTGTTAGTGTTGAGAGACAGTGTTCACGGAGGTTGTGTGCTCTGACTCCAGTGTGGGGCTCTTAGGCTCTGAGCCTCAGTTTCCTCATCTGTGAAGTGGAGTGATAGTAGCACTGTCCTCGGAAGATGGTTGTGAGGATTCAAAGGATGCTGCATGAAAGACGCATGGCATGCAGTGGGAGGGTGAGAACGACGCCGTGGCCTCCTCTGGCAGTGCCAGGAGCCGGGCCAGAAGCCCGTGGTGGGCACAGCTGGGCTGTCTGGCCTACCCATTGGGGCATCTCCCACTGGGGTCTGGAGACACCAGATCTGGGTCCTCACAGGACTTGGGGCAAGTCCCTCGGCTGTCTGGTCCTCAGTTTTCCTCTCTGTGTGGTGGGGTAGGCAGCTCAGGTTCTCAGGCTCCCAATGGCTCTGAGGAGGCAGCCAGCGTCACAGGGCTCAGGGCTGTGCAGGCGTCAGTGTGTGGACAGACCTGCCGCTCCCACCGCCCGCTCCTGCGCTCCCGCTTGCCTTCCTGAGCCACTTTCCGGCCCGTGGATTCTGGGGCTGGAGGCCTGGATCCAGTTGGGGGCGCCTTTCCCTCACCCACCCTGTGTTCTGCAGGACGAAAAAGGAGCATTCAACTTTGACCAGGAAACAGTGATCAACCCAGAGACGGGCGAGCAGGTGAGGGAGGCCTCAGCAGAGCCCCAGGGTACTGGGAGGGTGGGTACAGGTGGGGCAGTGGCCACCCTAAGCCCGACAGTGGAGCTCCTTTTCCAGATTCAGAGCTGGTATCGGAGCGGGGAGACCTGGGATAGCAAGTTCAGCACCATCGCCTCCAGCTACGAAGAGTGCCGGGCTGAGAGCGTGGGTCTCTACCTCTGTCTCCACCCGCAAGTGCTGGAGTAAGAGCAGCAGGGCTGAGGGGCGGGCTGTCCCGCTGCAGTGGCCAGCCCTGGGGGCGTGGAGGGTGGGTGGTAGTGGCCAGTGGGATGGGGACAGGGCAGCCTCTGACCATCCTGCCACCTGCCTGCCCCTCTCACAGGATCTTTGGCTTTGAGGGGGCTGATGCGGAGGACGTGATCTACGTGAACTGGCTCAACATGGTTCGGGCCGGGCTGCTCGCTCTGGAGTTCTACACACCTGAGGCCTTCAACTGGCGACAGGTAGGGCCTAGGTGGAGCCCCCTGGAGGCGGAAGGGAGCCTGCAGTGGGTGCCAAGATCAGGGTGCAAGGATGGGACCACTGTACCTTTAAGGCAGATGAACTGGGTTTAATGCTAGACTCCACTGTTTGGGGGGCAAGTCACATCACTCTTGTGAGCCCCAGAGTTCCTCTCTGTGAAATGGGAGTAGGACTCTCCCCAGCCACCATTTCACGGTGAATCAGATGAGGTGACTTTATTAGGACTCCTCACAGTTGACGCACTCTCTGCCACACACAATTCTAAGCGCCCTCCATGAATTAACTACCCCAGGAGGTAGGTGCTATTGTTACCCTCATTTTAGAGATGAGGAAGTCGAGGCACAAGGAGATGAAGCAACTTGCCACTAAGTGGCAGAGCCAGGATTCGCATCCATACAGTGCCTCCAGGGCCATTCGGTGCCACGGCTCAGTTATGTGTCCTTTGGATATGGGGTAAGCAATAGAAACTTTTTCGTTTGTTCGTTTTTGTTTTTTTGAGACAAAGTCTCGCTCTGTCACCAGGCTGGAGTGCAGTGGCCGGATCTCGGCTCACTGCAACCTCCGCCTCCCGGGTTCAAGCAATTCTGCCTCAGCCTCCCGAGTAGCTGGGACTATAGGCGCACCACCACACCCGGCTAATTTTTTGTATTTTTTTTTTTTTTTTGAGACGGAGTCTCACTCTGTCACCCAGGCTGGAGTGCAGTGGCACCATCTCGGCTCACTGCAAACTCCATCTCCCGGGTTCACGCCATTCTCTCGCCTCAGCCTCCCGAGTAGCTAGGATTACGGGCATGCGCCACCACGCCCAGCTAATTTTTTGTATTTTTAGTAGAGATGGGGTTTCACCGTGTTAGCCAGGATGGTCTCGATCTCCTGACCTCGTGATCCGCCCGCCTCGGCCTCCCAAAGTGCTGGGATTACAGGTGTGAGCCACCGCATCCCACCAGCAATAGAAACTTTTTGACAAAATCAAATAGGTGTGGTTTGAGGAGGCGATGTGACGTCATTCAGGGTCCAGAAATGTGGGTCTGAGTCCTGGCTCTTCCGTTATTAGCTGTGTGCCCCTAAGGAAGTCCCTTTACCTCTCTGGGCCTCTGTTTTATCATCTGTAAACTGGGGATAATGATGCCTACTTGGTTCCCCTTTTGAGCACAAACAAGGTTGTGGAGGAGAAAGTGTTTGGGGACCCTGGAGGGGGTAGCTGCTGTCCTCAGCAGGGGATCTGGAGCAGCAGGGATCACAGTGGGTGACATGGGGAGCATGGGCACCAGGTCCCGCCTGGAAATGGCCTCCCTGTCTCCTAGGGCAGCCTGCCCTCTCTGTGAGAAGAGGAAGGAGGAAGCATTTGAGGGGAGGAGAATAAGCAGAAAAGGACCCGCAGGGTTGGGGAGAATGACAATAACAGTTGCCAGTTAATGGGCAACTGGGACCAAGGACCAAGCCTGGGACCAAGGACCAAGCCTAGGACCAAGCACTTGATACAGGCTACAAATGCTGTCTTTCCCCTGCTCCGGCAGGCCCATATGCAGGCCCGGTTTGTGATCCTGAGAGTCTTGCTGGAGGCTGGCGAGGGACTCATTACCATCACTCCCACCACAGGCTCCGATGGGCGCCCAGATGCCCGGGTCCGCCTCGACCGCAGCAAGATCCGGTCTGTGGGCAAGCCTGCTCTAGAGCGCTTCCTGCGGAGACTTCAGGTAAGCAAAGGCCTCTCGTCTGGATGGGCCCCCACCAACCTCTCCAGGGGCACTGAGTGTTACCAGGCACGGAGAATAAGCTGTGAGCAGTTTCTTACGCTGCAGTGAGGAAAGGTAGCCAGTAAACATGTAAGCGCACCGGGTGCCTCACGCCTGTGATCCCAGCACTGTGGGAGGCCAAGGAGGGCAGATCACTTGAGCTCAGGAGTTCGAGACTAGCCTGGGCAACATGGCAAAACCTCGTCTCTACAAAAAATACAAAAATTAGCCAGGTATGGTAGTGCGCACCTGTAGTTCCAGCTACTCTGGAGGCGGAAGTGGGAGGATCACTTGAGCCTGAGGGGTCAAGGCTGTAGTAAGCCATGATTGCACCACTACACTCCAGCCTGGGTGACAGAGTGAGACCCTATCTCTAAAAAAAAAAAAAAAAGAATAAGGACATCTTTTATTTATTTATTTGTTTGTTTATTTATTTATTAGACAGAGTTTTGCTCTTGTTGCCCAGGCTGGAGTGCAATGGTGTGATCTCGGCTCACTGTAGCCTCCTTCTCCTGGGTTCAAGCAATTCTCCTGCCTCAACCTCCCGAGTAGCTGGGATTACAGGCTTCTGCCACCACGCCCGGCTAATTTTTTTTTTTTTTTTTTTTTTTTTTGAGACAGGGTCTTGCTCTGTCGCCCAGGCTGGAGTGCAGTGGCGTGATCTGTGCTCACTGCAAGCTCCGCCTCCTGGGTTCACACCATTCTCCTGCCTCTGCCTCCCGAGTAGCAGGGACTACAGGTGCCCGCCACCATGCCCGGCTAATTTTTTGTATTTTTAGTGGAGACAGGGTTTCACCGTGTTAGCCAGGATGGTCTCGATCTCCTGACCTCGTGATCTGCCTGCCTCGGCCTCCCAAAGTGCTGGGATTACAGGCGTGAGCCACCGGGCCTGGCCTAATTTTTGTATTTTTAGTAGAGACAGGGTTTCACCATGTTGGCCAGGCTTGTCTCGAACTCCTGACCTCAGGTGATCCACCCGCCTTGACCTCCCAAAGTGCTGGGATTACAGGTGTGAGGCACCGTGCCCAGCCAGGACATCTTTTAAGAATGAAGGACATTTTTGGACAAACAAAAACAGTTTACCATTAATAAACCCTCAGTAACAACACTTCTACAGGATATAATTTAGGAAAAAGAAACAGCCCCAGAGAGAAGGTTTGATAAGCCATAAGATATATGGCTGAGTGATGCTGAGAGTAAATATACAATATGAACTTTGTACACCAATAAAACTGCTCAGTTTGCCTGGCGTGATGGCTCATGCCTGTAATCCCAGAACTTTGGGAGGCTAGATTCCTTGAGTCTAGGAGTTCAAGACCAGCCTGGGCAACATAGTGAGACCTCATCTCTACAAAAAATTTTAAAAATAGCCAAGTGTGGTGATGCACGCCTGTGGTTGCAGCCACACAGGAGGCTGAGATGGGAGGATCACTTGAGCATGGGAGGTAGAGGCTGCAGTGAGCCCTGATCACCACTGCACTCTAGCCTGGGTGACAGAGCTAGATTCTGTCTCTAAAAGAAAAAGAAAAGATAACATATTAATCAAAAGTTACCATAAAGAAGGTGTCAAGTCTTACACTAGGTGCCGGGCGCGGTGGCTCACGCCTGTAATCCCGGCACTCTGGGAGGCCGAGGCGGGTGGATCACGAGGTCAGCAGTTTGAGACCAGCCTGACCAACATGGTGAAACCCTGTCTCTACTAAAAATACAAAAAAATTAGCTGGGCGTGGTGGCTGGCGCCTGTAATCCCAGCTACTTGGGAGGCTGAAGCAGGAGAATCTCTTTAAACCTGAAGGCGGAGGTTGCAGTGAGCCGAGATTGCGCCACTGCACTCTACCCTCTGCAATGAGAGCAAAACTCCGCCTCAAAAAAAAAAGGTCTTACACTAGGATAGGATATTTATAACACATATGGTTAGGCCCCGCTTATCCACAGTTTTGCTTTATGAGGCTGCAGTTAGCCACAGTAAAATACAACAAGATATTTTTAGGTTGGGTGTGGAGGTTCACGCCTGTAATCCCAGCACTTTGGGAGGCCCAGACGGGCTGATCACCTGAGGTCAGGAGTTCAAGACCAGCCTGGCCAACATGGTGAAGCCCTATCTCTACTAAAAATACAAAAATTAGCTGGGCATGGTGGCAGGTGCCTGTAATCCCAGCCACTCAGGAGGCTGAGGCATGAGAATCGCTTGAATCTGGGAGTTGGAGGTTGCAGTGAGCCAAGATTGTGCCACTGCCCTCCTGCTTGGGTGACACAGCGAAACGCTGCCTCAAAAAGAAAAAAAAAACATATTTTGAGAGAGAGGCTATATTCACCTTTTATCGCGTTATTTTGTTACAGGTGTTCTATTTTATTAGTAGTTATTGTTAATCTCTTCCTGTGCCTAATTTATAAATTAAACTTTCTCATAGGTGTGTATGTATGGTGAAAAAAAACAATGTATATATAGGGCCCTGTACTGTCCATGGCTTCAGGCATCCACTACATGGTCTTGGAACATATATGCCATGGATATATGGGGACTACTGTACTGACAAAGGGTTCATATTTAAAATAAATAAAGAACTTTTCAGCCGAGCACAGTCGCTCACACCTGTAATCCCAGCACTTTGGGAGGCCAAGGCAGACAGATCACTTGAGGTAAGGAGTTCGAGACCAGCCTGGCCAACATGGTGAAACCTGTCTCTACCAAAAACATAAAAAATTAGCCGGGCGTATTGGCAGGTTCCTGTAATCCCAGCTACTCAGGAGGCTAAGGCAGGAGAATTGCTCAAACCTGGAAGGTGGAGGTTGCAGTGAGCCAAGATCATGCCACTGCACTCCATTGCAGGCAATACAGCAAGACTCCATTTCAAAAAATAAAGAAAGAAGAAACTTTTTTTAAAAAACTGAAGGAGAAAAGATAACCCAACATAAAATAAGCAAAAATGAACAGAAGAGGAAAATGAATAGCCCTTGATCAACTAAGGGAAGATGCTCAACCTTGTTAGTAATTAGGCAACCTCAACCTAAGCTGCATAAGTTACAATTGATACCCACCAGCATGGCAGGAATTAACAACTGCCAGCATCCACTTAGTAGACTGAGCAATGAGGACTGCCATCCACTGCTTTTGGAAGGCTGAATTACATACGAATTTTAAGAAACAGCAGCGTCATCTCTTAAAGTTGAGCACTCCTGTCACCGACACAGAATCAGTTCTGGAAAAACTTGCATCTGTTCATCAGGAGACATACAGGGATGTTCACAGCAGCATTATTAGCAAAAAGCACTGGCCGGGCGCACTGGCTCACGCCTGTAATCCCAGCACTATGGGAGGCCATGGCGGGCAGGTCACCTGAGGTCAGGAGTTTCAGACCAGCCTGGTTAACATGGTGAAACCCCATCTCTACTAAAAGTACAAAAAGGCTGGGCATGGTGGCTCACACCTGTAATCCCAGCACTTTGGGAGGCCGAGGCAGGCAGATCACCTGAGGTTAGGAGTTCAAGACCAGCCTGGCCAACATGGTGAAACCCCTTTTCTACTAAAAATAAAAAATTAGCCGGGTATGGTGGCATTTGCCTGTAGTCCCAGCTACTCGGGAGGCTGAGGCAGGAGAATCGCTTGAACCAGGAGGTGGAGGTTGCAGTGAGCCAAGATCGTGCCACTGAACTCCGGCCCAAGTGACAGAGTGAGACTCTGTCTCAAAAAAAAAAAAAGTGCAAAAAAGTTAGCCAGGCATAGTGGCGCATCCTGTACTCCAAGCTACTCGGGAAGCTGAGACAAGAGAATCACTTGAACCCGGGAGGTGGGGATTGCAGTGAGCCATGATCGTGCTGCTGCACTCCAGCCTGGGCAACAAGAGTGAAAATTACGTCTCAAAAAAAAAAAAAGCACCAAATTACACATGAACAGTAGAGGAGATGAAGTTGTGTGTTTATAAGTAAAAGACTACATACACAGCAGTGAGAAGGGGAACTATAGCTGAATGTTTTGGCACAAATGAATCTCAAACATAATCCAAGCAGAAAAAGAAAATCACAATATATACAGTTCAAAAACCGGCCGGGCACAGTGGCTCACCACTGTAATCCCAGCACTTTGGGAGGCTGAGGCAGGAGGATCACCTGAGGTCAGGAGTTTGAGACCAGCCTGTCCAACATGGTGAAACCCCACATCTACTAAAAATACAAAAATTAGGTGGGCATGGTGGCAGGTGCCTGTAGTCCCAGCTACAGAGGAGGCTGAGGCAGGAGGATCACTTGAACCTGGGAGGTGGAGGTTTCAGTGAGCTGATAATCTGCCACTGCACACCAGCCTGGGTAATAGACCGAGACTTTGTCTCCAAAAAAAAAAAAAAAAAAAAAAGGCAGGCAAGAACTTAATATATGATTGAGAGTAAAACTCAGGGAAAGCAAGAGAGTTTTTTAAAAACTACAATATCGGCTGGGCACAGTGGCTCACGCCTGTAATCCCAGCACTTTGGGAGGCCAAGATGGGCAGATCATGAGGTCAAACGATCAAGACCATCCTGGCCAACATGGCGGCCCGTCTCTACTAAAAATACAAAAATTAGCTGGGTGTGGTGGTGCACACCTATAGTCCCAGCTACTCAGGAGGCTGAGGCAGAAGAATTGCTTGAACCTGGGAGGTGGAGGTTGCAGTGAGCCGAGATCAAGCCACTGCGCTCCAGCCTGGCAACAGCGAGACTCCATCTCAAAAAAAAGAAAGTACAATATCAAGGATAGTGGTTTCCTTAGATGGGGACAGCCACAGAGTGCAGTCAAGCAGAAGCAGCTGAACTAACTCTGAGGTGAGGTGGGGGTTGTATGAGTGTCTGTCTTTTTTTTTTTTTTTTTTTTGATGGGAGTCTCGCTCTGTCCCCCAGGCTGGAATGCAGTGGCAAGTTCTTGGCTTATTGCAGCCTCTGCCTCCCGAGTTCAAGAGATTCTCCTGCCTCAGCCTCCCGAGTAGCTGGGATTATAGGCGTGTGCCACCATGCCCAGCTAATTTTTTTGTTTTTTTTTTTGAAACCGAGTCTCACTCTGTCGCCCAGGCTGGAGTGCAGTGGTGTGATCTCAGCTCACTGCAGGCTCCGCCTCCCAGGTTCATGCCATTCTCGTGCCTCAGCCTCCCGAGTAGCTGGGACTACAGGCACCCGCCCGGCTAATTTTTTGTATTTTTTAGTAGAGATGGGGTTTCATCCCGTGTTAGCCAGGATGGTCTCGATCTCTTGACCTTGTGATCCACCCGCCTCGGCCTCCCAAAGTGCTGGGATTACAGGCGTGAGACACCACGCCCAACCAAATTTTTTGTATTTTTAGTAGAAACGGGGTTTCACAGTGTTAGCCAGGATGGTCTTGATCTACTGACCTCATGATCCGCCCACCTCGTCCTCCCAAAGTGCTGGGATTACAGGCATGAGCCACCACGCCCGGCCCGAGTGTTTGTTTTAATATTCTTTACGGTATACATACTGTATCTTGTATGTGTAAGAAATGTTTTATTTTATTTTTATTTTATTTATTTATTATTTTTTTGAGATGGAGTCTCACTTTGTCACCCACGCTGGAGTGCAATGGTGCAATCTTGGCTCACTGCATCCATCACCTCCTGGGTTCAAGCGATTCTCCCACCTCAGCTTCCTGAATAGCTGGGACTACAGGCACCACCATCAAACCTGGCTAGTTTTTATATTTTTGTAGAGACAGGGTTTCACCATGTTGGCCAAGCTGGTCTTGAACTCCTGACCTCAGGTGATCCGCCTGCCTCGGCCTCCCAAAGTGTTGGGATTACAGGTATGAGCCACCGTGCCCAGCCAGAAATGTTTTATTTTATAAAGGGTAATGGTCATACCTGCCTTGTCTACATGTCAAATGAGATAATCAAACGAGAAACATTAGCTTTAATTTTGTGGGCATTTACTCTATGCTAATCACTGATCTGTGTTTCTCACTCATTCAGCACAGTAACACTATGAGAGAGCAGAACTATTCTTGTTTAGAGATAACAGGTCAGAGTGGTTTAGTAACTTGTCCAAGGTTACACTGCCTGTAAGTGACAGGGCCCAGCATTTTGCAGAGTGTCTTAGTCTGTCTTGTGCTGTTGTAACACACCAAAAATACCAGAGGCTGGGTGATTTATAAAGAACAGAAATTGGCCAGGCATGGTGGCTCACGCCTGTAATCCCAGCACTTTGGGAGGCCGGGGCGGGGCAGATCTCGAGGTCAGGAGATGGAGACCATCCTGGCTAACATGGTGAAATCCCATCTCTACTAAAAATACAAAAATTTAGCCGGGCGTGGTGGCACGCACCTGTAGTCCCAGCTACTCGGGAGGCTGAGGTAGGAGAATCGCTTGAACCCGGGAGGCAGAGGTTGCAGTGAGCCAAGATTGCGCCATTGCACTCCAGGCTGGGTGACAGCAAGACTCTGTCTCAAAAAAAAAAAAGATCACAAATTTATTTCTGGCAGTTCTGGAGGTGGGGGAGTCCAAGATCAAGGTACCAGCTGGTTCATTTTCTGTTGAAGGCTGCTCTCCTCTTCCATTCAAGATGATACCTTGTTGAAGATACCTTATTTGTAGGAGAGGAATGGGAGGAATGCTGTGGCCTCACATGGTGGAAAGCAAAATGGCAACAGGGCCAAGCAGGCATGAAGCCTGTTTTCCTTTTTCTTTCTTTCTTTTCCTTTTTTTTAGAGACGAGACGGGGTCTCACTATGTTAACCAGGCTGGTCTCAAACTCCTGAGCTCAAGCAATCCTCTCACCTCGGCCTCCCCAAGTGCCCAGGATTGCACGCATGAGCCACCATGGCTGGCCTTTTTTTTTTCCATAGAGATATGGTCTTGCCATATTGTCCAGGCTGGTCTCAAACTCCTGGGCTCAAGTGATCCCCTGCCTCCTCCTCCCAAGGTACTAAGATTACAGGTGTGAGCCACCACACCCAGCCTGAAGCCTCTTTTATAAGGGCCTTAATCCCATTCACGAGGAAGGAGCCTTAATGGTTAAGTTGAAACTTAACCATAAGTTTCAACACCAGAATTTTGGAGGGGACACATTCAAACCATAGCACAGACTGTCCAGGGCTGACCACAATCAGCTGTGGCCTGTGGCAGAGCCCTGTGGACACCGGGTAACTGCCCATCCTAGACATTTACTCCATCCTTCTCACAGGTGCTGAAGTCCACAGGGGATGTGGCCGGAGGGCGGGCCCTGTACGAGGGGTATGCGGCGGTCACTGATGCGCCCCCCGAGTGCTTCCTCACCCTCAGGGACACAGTGCTGCTGCGTAAGGAATCTCGGAAGCTCATTGTTCAGCCCAACACTCGCCTTGAAGGTAATGAGGTAATGAGGGAGCTCTTGAGCTCCCTTGATGAGCACCACACAGGGCCCTCTGGGAAGCAGTAAGAACCCATCCCAGGGCTCAATAAGAACCTAACCTAGCCTGGGATGGCCCTTCCCTTTCTGCCAAGGTCCTTCCCATGCCAAACCTCAGGCCCTTATCTTGGTATCTGTCACCACCCACCACCCCCCCGACACACACACAGTCATGCAAGTTGTAAGACAGTGACGGAAGATTTGAAGAAGACCACCAGAGCAGGGGATAGCAGAACATGCAGACTTAGGGGGAAGCCAGGCGTTCATACCAAAGAGTTAGACCTGTTGGGTACCCAGGCTGGGGGTCAGGTGAGGAGGGAGCTGGGATCCAGCAAGCCTAGTGAAACCCAGGGGACAGTGGACTTGGTCACATCCAGGATGGTGATCAACAGCTGCATCATCCCGCTTCCTTCTCAAGCGACAATTCCAGAGCCTTGGCCACACGGTGCTTGTATCTTTCGTATTCAGACCCCCTGGGGTTCCAGCCCCTTACTGCCTTCACTTTCCTCTCACCCCTTGACTCATCTTTCCTGCTACTTGTCACTTGAGATATCTAAGATGATGTGTGTTATGGAGAGGTTAGAGCACCAGCTTCAGAACCACCCTGTGACTTTGGCCTAGTCACCTGACATTTCTAGACTTTGGTGTCTTCATTCATAAAGGCAGTGTGGACTGCTTGCTGATGTTATAGTGAACCTGAATTCCTTCTTAGAGTTTCTAAGTGCTTTCTGGGGATTAACCTTTTAAATCCTTGCAGTAGCCCAATAAGGTAGGTATTGTTGTTATCCCCATTTTACAGGTAAGGAAACTGAGGCACAGAGAGTAATTTGCACAAGGCTTATGGCTTTTTAGTGGAGGAGCCAAGAGTCAAATTAAGAGTGGTTGAGTCAGGCATGGTGGCCCCTGCCTATAGTCCCAGCTACTTGAAAGAGTGAGGTAGGAGGATCGCTTGAGCCCAGGAGTTCAAGGCTACAGAGCAAGACCTCAACTCTTTAAAAAAAAAAAAAAAAAGCATTGTCCTGGGCAGTTGTGAGGGTTACATAGAATAATATTTGCAAAAAGTCACTACCTATTATTGGTGAGGAAAAAGCATTTATTTATTTGGTTTTTGGGTTGGTTTTTTTTTTGTTTTTGTTTTTTTGAGACAGAGTCTCACTCTGTCGCCCAGGCTGGAGTGTAGTGACACAATCTCGGCTCATTGCAACCTCCGCCTCTGGGTTCAAGCGATTCTCCTGCCCCAGTCTCCCGAGTAGCTGGTATAACAGGCGCCCGCCACCACACCCAGCTAATTTTTGTATCTTTTTTAGTAGAGACGGGGTTTTACTATGTTGGCTAGGCTGGTCTCGAACTCCTGACCTCAAGTGATCCACCCACCTCAGCCTCCCAAAGTGCTGGGATTACAGGCGTGAGCCACCATACCCGGCTATTTTATTTTATTTTATTTTATTTATTTCTGAGACGGAGTTTCCCTCTTGTTGCCCAGGCTGGAGTGCAATGGCGCGATCTTGGCCCACTGCAATCTCTGCCTCCCGGGTTCAAGCGATTCTCCTGCCTCAGCTTCCTGAGTAGCTGGGATTACAGGCACGTGCCGCCATGCCCGGCTAATTTTTGTATTTTTAGTAGAGACAGGGTTTTGCCATGTTGGCCAGGCTGGTCTCGAACTCCTGACCTCGTGATCCGCCCATCTCGGCTTCCCAAAGTGCTGGGATTACAGGCGTGAGCCACCGTGCCCAGCCGGAAAAAGCATTTATTAAGACGCTCATTCTAGATGCTTTTCCATGCCCTCCAGAGGCTTCCTGGGATTTGGCCCCAACCCTTGCCAGCCTCACCACCCCTTCTCTGGCTCACTGTACTCCAGGCTCCCGACCTTTCTGTTTCTTCTACCCACTGAGCTGGGTCCACTCCTACAGCCTTTGAATAAGCTGTTCTTGCTGCTTGGCATGATCTTCCTCCAGATCTTTGCCTGTCTGGTTCTTTTTGTCCTTCCGCTCCTTGTAAAACGGCACCCTGTGAGAGAGGTTGTCTCTGACCCCTCCACCTAAAGTAACTGCTTCGGTCCCTCTCTGTTCTGCTACCCAGTTTCATTTTCTTCTAGCGCCCATCACGCTTGCCCATTTTCTTGGTGGTCACTTCTCATGATGGGAGGAGCAGCATACCCCAGTGCCTCATGCACAGCCTGGCACACTGGAGTTGCTCAGTGACTGTCAAATGAGTGCATTAATAAATCATGCCAGCCACATGGACAGTACTATCAATTGCTTTGATATGTCCAGCCCTGTGCGAGCCATGGGGGAGCCACTAGGGATCCGGAGGTGATCACAGCTCACTGGGGATGATAAGATATGGAGATAAATAATCATACAAGGGGGCCGGGCGCGGTGGCTCACACCTGTAATCCCAGCACTTTGGGAGGCCGAGGCAGGTGGATCACAAGGTCAGGAGATCGAGACCATCCTGGCTAACACGGTGAAACCCCGTCTCTACTAAAAATACAAAAAATTAGCCAGGCATGGTTGCAGGCGCCTGTAGTCCCAGCTACTCAGGAGACTGAGGCAGGAGAATGGCCTGAACCCGGGAGGCGGAGCTTGCAGTGAGCCAAGATTGCGTCACTGCACTCCAGCCTGGGTGACAGAGCGAGACTCCATCTAAAAAAATAATAATAATAAAATAATAATAATCATCATCATCATCATCATACAAGGGAAGTGTTAATGAGTGGCCAAAACATATAAACAGAACTCTGAACACTTAGAGGAGGGAAGATCGCATCCATCTTCAAGAGTATCCGGGAACGTTCTGGGGAGGAAGGGGTGGTTCCCACTAGATCTGAAGAACAGGTTGGATTTTCAAAGGCTGTGATGGTGGTGCACTGTAAAAAGTTTTTTTTTTTTTTTTGAGGTGGAGTCTCACTCTGTCCTGCAGGCAGTGGTGAGATCTCGGCTCACTGCAACCTCCACCTCCCGAGTCAAATGATTCTCCGGCCTCAGCCTCCCAAAAAGCTGGGATTAGAGGCACCCACCACCATGCCCAGCTAATTTTGTATTTTTAGTAGAGATGGGGTTTCACCATGTTGGCCAGGCTAATCTCGAACTCCTGACCTCAAGTGATCCACCCGCCTCAGCCTCCCAAAGTGCTGGCATTACAGGTGTGAGCCACCACACCCAGCCAGGTCACTGTAAAAGCTTTCTATGGCTTAACTCCTAACAACCCAGAGAGAAATGGTTATTATCCTCATTTTTCATCTGGAAAATGAGGCACAGAGGGGCTGTGTATTTGCCTGCGGTCACACAGCTGTTGGGTGGCAGAGCCAGAACTTGAACTCCAGAGCTTGTGCTCTTTGCTGCTGTACAGCTTGTGATGTCATGGAACACGACAAGGTGCAGAGAGAGGGTAGAGCAGTTGAAGTGTGTTTGAGGGCAGTGCTTCCTGGGAGTATTCAGGGGACCCTCAGAACAGCCCATTTAATAAATCAGTAAACAGGTTCGGAGATAATGATGCCATGGTGGCTAGCATTTGTTGAGCACCCCCTCGATGTGTGACTATGTCATCACTGCAGCTCCTTTACAGATGAGGAGACTGAAGCTTGGGAGGTTGCAACACTTGCCCCAGGTCCCACAGTAGACAGATGAAGTCGTTGCTGAACTGTGAGCTTCAGGACACCAAGGACTGTATCTGTTTCACCTAGTGTGGCACCTGGTGTCTTTTATTATTTATTTATTTATTTATTTATTTATTTATTTTGAGGTGGAATCTCACTGTCACCCAGGCTGGAGTGCAGTGGCACGATCTCTGCTCACCGCAACCTCTGCCACCCGGGTTCAAGCAATTCTCCAGCCTCAGCCTCCCGAGTAGCTGGGACTACAGGCTCATGCCACCACGCCCAGCTAATTTTTTTGTATGTTTAGTATAGACAGTGTTTCATCATGTTGGCCAAGCTGGTCTCAAACTCCTGACCTCAGGTGATCCTCCCACCTCAGCCTACCAAGGTGCTAGGATTACAGGCATGAGCCACCATGCCCAGCCTAAATCTTTATTTGATTGACTGAATGAACGAAAGCAGCAATGCATTTAATACTCCCCCTGTAGTATTTCCTTCCTCACAGGGTTACTGTAAAGAGTAAATTAAGTAATTAACCTAAAACGTAGAGCACAGGTTTTTTTGGCAGAGCTCAGTAAGAAACAGCTGCTGCTGTAATTGTGATTATTAAGATTTTTATGATGATTCAGTTTCCCTATTCAGACCTTTCCCTGCTGTTTTCTCTCCATCTCCTCCCCAGGCTCAGACGTGCAGCTTCTGGAATACGAGGCCTCAGCTGCTGGCCTCATCCGATCCTTCTCTGAGCGTTTCCCAGAGGATGGACCCGAGTTGGAGGAGATCCTCACACAGCTGGCCACAGCCGATGCCCGATTCTGGAAGGGCCCCAGTGAGGCCCCATCTGGCCAAGCTTGAGGAAGATGTGTGGCCTTGCCCCCAATTCCATCAAACCAAGGCTGCAAGTGGCCCTCCATTCGTGTGTGTATTTAGGGGCTGGGGAGGGGGAGGGGCAGGAGCTTGGACCTTGGTACTACCTCAGCTGAGGGTGGTGACACAACCCCTTCCATTTGTCAGCACTTTCCAGCCTGCCAATTGCTTCCCCTCTGTGATCTCATTTCATCTGCACTGCCATACATGGAGTGAGCAAGACAGGGCTTACCATCCTGTCTATCAGATGAGGAAATGGCAGTTCTGAGAAGTCACTGGTCTAGATCCCGCAGGTGGCACGTGACAGCTAGGGTTCAAAACGTTCTCACCAAATCCAATGCTCCTCACATATTAATTTTATAACCAGACAAATAAATATTAGAGACAACCACCATCTTTGCGGCGTGTGTGGCTCCTCCTTGCCTTTGCCTGTCTTCTCATTTACTCCCAGCAGAGTGATGGGCTCAAGGCCTGGGGAGGGGGCAAGGAGGGCCATTTTTAGCCTCCCTTCCACAACAGGATGTTGACATTATCTCTAGATGAGGATACGCAGTCACAGAGCTGAACATAGCACAATTTTTGCAGCTCTCCTTTGTGGCATTCCTTGCATTTTTAAATGTTCTGGGGCCGGGCGCGGTGGCTCATGCCTGTAATCCCAGCACTTTGGGAGGCCGAGGCGAGGGGATGACGAGGTCAGGAGTTCGAGACCGGCTTGGCCAATATGGTGAAACCTCGTCTCTACTAAAAAATAAAAAAATTAGCTGGGCATGGTGGCATGCGCCTGTAATCCCAGCTACTTGGGAGGCTAAGGCAGGAGAATCCCTGGAACCCGGGAGGCGGAGGTTGCGGTGAGCCGAAATCGCGCTACTGCACTCCAGCCCAGGCGACAGAGCGAGACTACGTCTCAAAAAAAAAAAAAAAAAAAAAAAGTTCTGGGAACCTACAAACTCAACCTCAGTCAGAATCCTCTGCATTTGTCCCATAACCCTCGTGTTTTGTTTCTCTGGGCCTGGACCTCTACAGTAACGCAGCAAGGCAGGACATGGTCCTTTTCAACCGGGTAACCATGAAGATGGAGACAGGAGGAGTTCTTTTTGCTGCTCATAAATGCTAGAAGGGGCTTCTTTCCAACCCTGGAAGCCAGAGGGCTCTGTGGCTGACCCAGAGATTGTAGGACCCAGACGCCTGGAAAGGTGGCTCTGACTGGGAAGGAGCAAAGATAAATATCTTTGAGGAATCTGAGACAGATTCCTCAACCCAGGAAGGTGGCCAGCCCGTCCTCCTGAGCCTGGGTGGGAAAGCTTGGCGCCCGGAACCTTTGTACTCGCGCTTCCCTGTGCTCGGGCACTATTGGGCGTTACGCGGGGGCGGGGCCGGTTGCCAGGACGACGCCTGCGAAGATGGCCGCTGCGTCCTCATCGGATTCCGACGCCTGCGGAGCTGAGAGGTGAAGGCAGGGCTCCTCAAGGCCTCTTTTCCCACCCGTGTAAAGAGGGTCCCTTGGTCCCCGGGCTCTGGGCTCCTGCTGTTCTCGGACAGTCTGGAAGGACTCTTAAGAGGTCAGATAGGGAAACCGAGGCCTAAGATGTGCATATGTGTGTCTGGAGGTCGCTCGGTGAGCCAGTGGCGGAGCCTGGACTTGTACCCAGACGTTCTGTACCTTATGTTCAGAGTGACCTGTACCAGCTTCCTCAAAGTTTTTTTTTCCCCTCCCATGGGACTCACTCCCCAACTGTCTTTCCCCCACTTCCAGCAATGAGGCCAATTCGAAGTGGTTGGATGCGCACTACGACCCAATGGCCAATATCCACACCTTTTCTGCCTGCCTAGGTGAGTCTCTGGAACCAGGAACCCTGGGTTCTAGTGGGATGGGGAGTCAGACAATGGTCCTGTAGTGAAGCCTCTGGGATTCTGAGACTCTGGTTTTGGCCCTTTTGTTTTCCAGCGCTGGCAGATTTACATGGGGATGGGGAATACAAGGTAAGCATATCACCCTAGCCAGGAGAGTTGAGGGTAGGGGGGTGTACCCAGAAATGAGATTTCCTGACGGCTGAAAATAGGCCCAGCATACTCTGGAATTCACATATACTGTGAAAAAGCACATTTAGCGTTAAATTTTGTTTTTATATGGAAAGTGAAGAGAACTTATTGATTTCATAATACAGACTGCAGAAAGTAAAGCAGATCAAATATTTCTGGGGATTCTACTAAGACAAAGCCTCTTAGTTAACCTGATTTCTTTGTTGGAAGGGCAAATCCCTTGGTTGGGGGTGGGCACTAGAATCTGGAGGGAAAGTAAAAAGGAGGGAAGTGAACGTTTGATGTTTATCAAAAGATTTTAAGATTGGCCATGAGCTGTCAATTTTTGAAGCTGGATAATGGGATATATGGGGACTCATTATATGAGTCTCTCTACTTTTGTATGTGAATGAAAATTTTCCATAGTAAAAATGTTACATTTTAAATTTAATTTTAAGGCCAGCAATCCCAGCACTTTGGGAGGCTGAGGTGGGTGGATCACTTGAGCTTAGGCATTCGAGACCAGCCTGTCCAACATGGTGAAACACCATCTCTACTAAAAATACAAAAATTAGCCGGGCATGGTGATGGGCACCTGTAATCCCAGCTACTTGGGAGGCTGAGGCAGGAGAATTGGTCAAACCCAGGAGGTGGAGGTTGAGTGAGCTGAGACCATGCCACTACACTCCAGCCTCGATGACAGAGTAAGACCGTTTCAAAAATATATATGTGTGTACATACACACATATGTGTGTATGTGTGTATGTGTACGTATGTGTGCATATGTGTGTATGTGTACGTATGTGTGCATATGTGTGTATGTGTACGTATGTGTACATATGTGTGTATGTGTACGTATGTGTGCATGTGTGTATGTGTACGTATGTGTGCATGTGTGTACATGTGTACATATGTGTGCATGTGTGTACATGTGTGCATGTGTACATGTGTGTACATGTGTGTACGTGTGTATATATACGCACATGTATATATGCGTATATATACGCACATGTATATATGCGTATATATACGCACATGTATATATGCGTATATATACGCACATGTATATATGCGTATATATACGCACATGTATATATGCGTATATATACGCACATGTATATATGCGTATATATACGCACATGTATATATGCGTATATATACGCACATGTGTATATGTGTATATATACGCATATGTATATATGCGTATATATGTGTATATATGTGTATATATACACATATATATGTATATATGTGTATATATATGTGTATATATGTATATATGTGTATATATACGCTTATATATGTGTATATATGTGTATATATGTATATACATATATTTAATTTTAAATAAAAATGTAAATTTAAAAAGATACAAATTTTTTAAAGGTAGAGAAATATATTGAGATAAAAGAAAGGAAGTTAGCATGGATTCAGTATCCATTTCTGGACTAGACCTTCCATGGAGGCACATAAACATGGATTTTATTTATTCCCATTTTGTGAATGGGAAAATAGTTTCAAAGAGGTGAAGTTTACTGAATTTGTAACTGGGTCTGTTTGATTCCAAGTTTTGTGCTTTTTCTACCAAAGCTCAGCCCTCACCATGGGCAACAACACCACAATGGATATATCATGTGGGTGGCTAGAAGATAGTCCTGGAATCCCACCCCACACAGAGAGTGCAATAGGACTCAGTGGTTTTTGCCCCCAAATTCCTACCCATAATGTATTCAGTAATTCAGCAAGTGTATAGTGAGTCCCTACTGTGTGTCAGGCATCGTGGGGACGCTACACTCAGAAATGCATCAGCATGTGGTCAGGAGGAGATACACTGTCGACAATTATTCCATGATATTGATTGAATACCTAGTTTGTATTTGGCTCTGGGCTTACAATAGTGAGGGAAGAGAAACCACAGACACAGTAGCTAATAAGAAATGTTAGCCAGGCACAGTGGCTCATGCCTGTAATCCCAGCACTTTAGGAGGAGGCCAAGGCGGGTGGATCACAAGGTCAGGAGTTTGAGACCAGCCTGGACAACATGGTGAAACCCTGTCTGTACTAAAAATACAAAAATCAGCCGGGCGTGGTGGCAGGCGCCTGTAATCCCAGCTACTTGGGAGGCTGAGGCAGGAGAATGGCTTGAAACCGGAAGGCGGAGGTTGCAGTGAGCCGAAATCACGCCATTGCACTTCAGCCTGGGTGACAGAGCGAGACTCCATCTCAAAAAAAAAAAGAAATGTTGAATATCTTCACATAATAGAATGTTTAATGGCTAGTTTATTCACCATTGAGTCCCAGCATCTAGTCCAGTACCTGACATAAAGTAGGTACTTGATAAATATTTGTGGGGAAGTGAGTAGATGCTAAAATTGAACATGTAGAAAGTATTACGGGAGCGCCAACGAGAACAATGGATTCTGTCTGGAGGCACCAGGAGGTAGTAATGTGTGAACTGGGCATTGAAGGATGAATGAAGTCTATCAAGAAGTCAAGGATGAGAGGATGGGGAAGGCATTTCAGGTAGAAGAAACAGCACAAGCAGAAGGACAGAGACTTAGAAGTTCATAGCATATTTGGAAAGAATAACTGTGAAGTTAGGAAGTTGAGACCCATATAAAATAACTACCACATAAAATAGTAGTTAAGACTATGGCTTTGGATTCAGACAGAACTAGCTCTACCACTTAATAGCTGTATGACTTTTACTTAACTTCTCTAAGACACAGCTTCCTCATTTGAGAAATGAGGCTAATAATGGTGCCTACTTCATAAGGTTGTTGAAAGCCAGGTGTAGTGGCACACACCTGTAGTCCTAGCTGCTTGGGAGGCTAAGGTGGGAAGACTGCTTAAGCCCAGGAGTTTGAGGCTGCAGCGAGCCATGATCGCACCACTGCACTCCAGCCTAGGTGACAGAGCAAGACCCAGTCGCTTAAAAATAATAAGACTGTTGAGAGGGTTAAATGAAACGATGCATGCAGTTTCTGATGTGGTCCCTGGCATATACTGCATGCTCAGTATCCAGGCGTTCTTGGGTACCCCCTTTCTGGCCGGAGCACAGCAATGGGAAGGGTGATAGGAAACAAGTTGGGAACTAGATCAGAGAGGTCTTCCAGGCCTCATTCAGGGAAATGGGCTTGTGTGGCAGCTCCAGCAGCTTGGAAGATGGATTAGAGGGTGGAAAGCTGAGAGATCAAGGAGCTTGTTTCCCCTCTGTGTGTCCACAGAGCACATCCTGCCCTGCATTTGGAAACCAGGCTTCAGCAGCCCAGATATGGGTGTCCCCGTCCCCTCCCACACTGACCTCTACCACTGTCCCAGTGTCTCTCTAGAAGTGCCTGGTGTGGAAGAAATGTTTGCTGAATGAATAATAAAAACATCAACTGCCACTTATTCCTCAGTAGCACTTACCAGGTTCTGTAACTCATTATCTCACTTGATTTTCACCACATACCGTGAAAGTATCACCATTCTGCAAGCGGGAAACCTGAGATTCAGAAAGGTTAGTCAACTTTCCCAAGGTCAGGCAGCTTGAAAGCCTGAGGGCAAAGCCTTTATTGGTGCAGGAATGAATGAATGTGCACCAGCAATAAGGCAAGAAGAGGGTCAGTGGAGAGGTCTTCAGACCCTGAGCCTAGAATGAGCCATCCTCTCCCTGCAGCTGGTGGTAGGGGACCTTGGCCCTGGTGGGCAGCAGCCCTGCCTGAAGGTGCTCAAAGGACCACTGGTGATGAACGAAAGCCCGCTACCTGCTCTGCCAGCTGCTGCTGCCACCTTCCTCATGGAGCAACATGAGCCCCGGACCCCAGCTCTGGCACTTGCTTCAGGCCCTTGTGTCTATGTGTATAAGAATCTCAGACCCTACTTCAAGTTCAGCCTGCCCCAATTGCCTCCAAATCCTCTGGAACAAGACCTTTGGAACCAGGCCAAAGAGGTAAATAAATAACATGGGAGTTGGGAACCAGAAGGCAAAGATGGCAGCCACTGGGTGAGGAGGGCTGGGCTCCTGGGAAGAAGGTGGGCTGGTGGCAGGAGGTCAGCTATAGTCCATCTCTGACAGCAGCAGTGATGGCACTTTTTTTTTTTTTTGAGACGGAGTTTCACTCTTGTTGCCCAGACTGGAGTGCAATGACGTGATCTTGGTTCACTGCAGCCTCTGGCTCCCGGGTTAAAGCAATTCTTCTGTCTCATCCTCCTGAGTAGCTGGGATTGCAGGCACCAGCAACCACGCCTGGCTAATTTTTTGTATGTGTTAGTAGAGACAAGGTTTTACTATGTTGGCCAGGCTGGTCTTGAACTCCTGGCCTCATATGATCTACCCACCTCGGCCTCCCAAAGTGTTGGGATTACAGGCATGAACCACCATGCCCAGCCTAGTGATGGCACTTCTGGACAAGGTGTTGTGCTTGGCTACTCAGCATGGCTCCCAGAGAGGCACTGAGCCAATTCTCTTGGAGAGTGGAACCCAGAAAATTTCTCTGCACTAGCCACATCCCTGCCCAAATTTGAGGAAGATGAAACCAAAGAAGGTAGGGGCCTATCAGAGAAGGAGGAGGACTGGAAACACCAAGAGAGGAGGGGAATTTGGGGAGGCATGGATTTGGGGAGGGATGATGTACATGGCCATGAGACTGGATTCAGATAAAGGGCGTGAGTTTGGTGCTCAGTGCAGAGGTAGGCTGGCAGGGAGGCAGAGACCAAGAGGTACCCCTAGAAGTGTGGAGCTGTCTGGGGGTGTAGACATTGGGTTTCCTGCCTGGCTTGAGCTCACAGGCTCTCTTCCCACATTGTCACAGGACCGAATCGACCCCTTAACCCTGAAGGAGATGCTGGAGAGCATCCGGTGAGAGGCTGCCTTCCCCTTCATACCCCCCTCACTCCTTCATCCCATCTGAGCCCCAGGGCCCCATTCTTCCACTCGGCTGCCATGCTGGCCCCTTTCCTTGCAGGGAGACGGCAGAGGAGCCTTTGTCCATCCAGTCACTCAGGTAAGGACCCTGTGGAGGGCCAGGGTTTGGGAGGCTCCAGGGAGAGGAAGCAGCCGCCAGAACGTGCCAGAATGATGGAGGAGGGCAGCGAGGCCGGGGCCTGCAGATGCCAGTTCTCTGTGTGTCTAGGTTTCTGCAGCTGGAGCTAAGTGAAATGGAGGCATTTGTAAACCAACACAAGTCCAACTCCATCAAGCGGCAGGTAATACCCCCTTCTCTTTTTATTTCCCTGTAAAAAAATTTACATTTTTTTAAAAGACCACTTAACATCAGTGGTAAATTCTATAAGCAAACCCAACCAGTATCTCTTTGCTATATCCCTTCCAGCCATGCCATGTGTGTGTAGTCATAAAGCTGCAGTGCCTTCCACATTCCAGTTAGTAGTGACAGCTTTTTTTTTTTTGAGACAGTCTTGCTCTGTCACCCAGGCTGGAGTACAGTGGCACAATCTCAGCTCACTACAACCTCTGTTTCCCGGGTTCAAGCGATTCTCATGCCTCAGCCTCCCAAGTAGCTGGGATTACAGGCATGCACCAACACGCCCAGCTAATTTTTGTATTTTTAGTAGAGACGGGGTTTCACCATGTTGTCCAGGCTGGTCTCGAACTCCTGACCTCAGGTGATCCGCCCACCTTGACCTCCCAAAGTGCTCAGATTACAGGTGTGAGCCATCGTGCCATGCCAACCACTTACATTTTTGAGTTATCATTAACATTTGGTATGGGAATAGTTACCACTAATATTTGTCCACATTTTTGTAAGCTTTCTCCTTCCATTAGGCACTGAAAATCATTCCTCTTTTTTAATCTCTTTTGGGGAAGGGTAGGGAGCTGGGTCTTCCTCCGTCACCCAGGCTGGAGTGCAGTGGTGTGATTGTGGCTCACTACAGCCTCAAACTACTGGGTTCAAGTGATCCTCCTCCTTCAACCTCCTGAGTAGTTGGGACTACAAGTGCATGCCACCATGCCCAGCTAATTTTTTTATTTTTATTTTTTGTAGAGATGGAGTCTCACTATGTTGCCCAGGCTAGTCTTGAACTCCTGAGCTCAAGCAGTCCTCCCACCTCAGCCTCCCAAAGTGGTGCTATTACAGGAATGAGCTGCTGTGCCCAGCTGTCTTTTTCAATCTTGATGATAATCACACAATGAGCACCTTTATCTAAAGAAAAACATCTTGGCCGGGCACGGTGGCTCACGCCTGTAATCCCAGCATTTTGGGAGGCTGAGACAGGCAGATCACGAGGTCAGGAGATCGAGACCATCCTGGCTAACATGGTGAAACCCTGTCTCTACTAAAAATACAAAAAATTAGCCGGGCATGGTAGCGGGCGCCTGTAGTCCCAGCTACTCAGGAGGCTGAGGCAGGAGAATGGTGTTAACCCGGGAGGCGGAGCTTGCAGTGAGCCGAGATCGCGCCACTGCACTCCAGCCTTGGCGACAGAGCAAGACTCTATCTCAAAAAAAAAAACCAAAAAACAAAAAAAAAAAAGAAAAACATTTTGCTTCTGCTAATTTCTGTAGGAGAAATTCCTTACAAGGGGATCTTTTTTGTTTTCCCTCCAATTATAATTACAAAAGAAACATGTGCCCACTGTAGAAACGATAGGCATCATGAGGAAATTAAACATCACTTGTGATATCATTGTCTAACAATAACTAGTGTTTGTTTAAGGGTTTAGCCTTCCACATGTTTTTGCATTCATGTATTTTTTATTTTGAAATTTTTGTCCTTTTTTTTTTTTTTTGGAGACAGAGTCTGGCTCTGTCGCCAGGCTGGAGTGCAGTGCTGTGATCTCAGCTCACTGCAACCTCCACCTCCTGGGTTCAAGCTATTCTCCTGCCTCAGCCTCCCAAGTAGCTGAGACTACAGGCGCACGCCACCACGCCCAGGTAATTTTTGTATTTTTAGTAGAGACGGTGTTTCACCATGCTGGCCAGGATGGTCTCGATCTCTTGACCTCGTGATCTGCCTGCCTCAGCCTCCCAAAATGCTGGGATTACAGGTGTGAGCCACCACGCCCATCTTATTTATTTATTTATTTTTTTAAGAGATGGGATCTCACCATGTTGCCCAGACTGGTCTCAAACTCCTGATCTAAAGTGATCCTCCCACCTGGGCCTCCCAAAGTGCTGGGATTACAGGCATGAGCCACTTTATTTGGCCTATATTCACATATTTTTAAAACTAGGATTATACTAACGTCACTTTTTTTTTCTTTTCTTTTTTTTTTTTTGAGATGGAGTTTTGCTCTTGTTGCCCAGGCTGGAGTGCAATGGCACAATCTCAGCTCATCGCAACCTCCGCCTCTTGGGTTCAAGCGATTCTCCTGCCGCAGCCTCCCGAGTAGATGGGATTACAGGGATGCGCCACCACGCCCGGCTAATTTTGTATTTTTAGTAGGGACAGGGTTTCTCCCTGTTGGTCAGGCTGGTCTCGAACTCCCAACCTCACGTGATCCGCCCACCTCGGCCTCCCAAAGTGCTGGGATTACAGGCATGAACCACCGCACCCGGCCTTTTCTTTTATTTATTTTTGAAACGGAGTCTCGCTCTGTCACCCAGGCTGGAGTGCAATGGCACGATCTCAGCTCACTGCAACCTCCATTTCCCAGGTCCAAGCAATTATCCTGCCTCAGCCTCACAAGTAGCTGGGATTACAGGCACCCGCCATCATGCCTGGCTAATGGTTGTATTTCTGTACAGATGAGGTTTCTTTTTTTTTTTTTTTCTTTTCTTTCTTTGAGATGGAGTCTTGCTCTGTCACCCAGGCTGGAGTGCAGTGGTGCAATCTTGGCTCACTGCAGCCTCTGCTTCCCGGGTTCCAGCGATTCTCCTGCCTCAGCCTCCTGGGTAGCTGGGATTACAGGTGCATGCCACCATGCCTGGCTAATTTTCATATTTTTTGGTAGAGACGGGGTTTCACCATTTTGGCCAGGCTGCTCTTGAACTTCTGACCACTTCAGCCTCCCAGAGTGCTGGGCTTACAGGTGTGAGCCACCACGCCCAGCCCTTTTCTTTTCTTTTCTTTTTTTTTAAGACAGGGTCTTACTCTGTCAGTCAGGCTGGAATGCAGTGGCAGGATCATAGCTCACTGGAGCATTGAACTCCTGGGATCAAGGGATCCTCCTGCCTCAGCCTCCTGAGTACCTGGGACTACAGGTGCACGCCATCGCACCTGGCTGATTTTTTATTTTTATTTTTTGTAGAGTTGGGGTCTCACTTTGCTGCCCAAGCTGGTGTTGGACTCCTGGGCTCATGCAGTCCACCTGCCTTGGTCCCCAAAAGTGCTGGGATTACAGGCATGATCTGCTGAGCCTGGCCCAAATATTCTTTTAAAATATGACTTTTAAGAAATGACTGCAGCCGGGCATGGTGGCTCATGCATGTAATCCCAGCACTTTAGGGGGCTGAGGCAGGTGGATCACAGGTCAGGAGTTCAAGACCAACCTGGGCAACATGGTGAAACTAAAAATACAAAAAGTAGCTGGGCACGGTGGCGTGCGCCTGTAATCCCAGCTAGTTGGGAGGCTGAGGCAGGAGAATTGCTTGAACCTGCGAGGCAGAGGTTGCAGTGAGCCGAGATTGTACCACTGCACTCCTGCCTGGGCGACAGAGCGAGAACCTGTCTCAAGAAAAAAAAAAGACTGCATAGTTTTTGATGATATGGATGGCTCATAATTGACTTAGACAATCCTCTTTTGTTAGAAAGTTAGATTTGTTGCAATAAACACCTTTGTACTTAAATCTTCTGTCACATCTCTGATATTTCCTCTTCATCCTCCTTTGCCCTCTTTCTTCCCTCATGTGGCATTCTGGGAGTATCTTGGGGGTGGTGTGTGGAGGTTCCCTGGGTGACCCCTGGAGTCCTTCTGTAGACAGTCATCACCACCATGACCACCTTGAAGAAGAACCTGGCTGACGAGGATGCTGTGTCTTGCCTGGTGCTGGGCACCGAGAACAAGGAGCTCCTGGTGCTTGACCCCGAGGCCTTCACCATTTTAGCCAAGGTCAGCGTCAGGTCTGGCCCTGGGCCCACTGGAGGCCCAGGCTGCATTCTCTCCCCATGCTCCACAGTTAGTTCTGGGTAATATATATGTTCCTTGTAGAAAAATTAGAAACTAGATAAGCATAAAAAAAGATATATATCCAAAAATCCTACCGCCTATGGATATATACTGTTAAAGTTGAGGCATAGGTCTCTCTAGACATTTTCATATTTAGACATAGATATATAACTTTATGTAAATATTTCTCTTTATAAAAACAGGATTAGCTGGGTGTGGTGGCCCATGCCTCTAACCCTAGTGCTTTGGGAGGCTGAGGCAGGAGGATGGCTTGAGCCCAAGAGTTTCAGGCTGCAGTGAGCTATGATTGTGGCACTGCACTCCAGCCTGGGCGACAGAGTGAGACCCTGTCTCTAAAAACAATAAGTAAATAAATAAATAAAAGCAGGAGGATCATGTAACATGTTCTTTTCATGTAGCAGTATATCATCAGTGTCTTTCTATATCTATAAAACCACATCAGCCTTTTATTTTCTTTTGTTTTGTTTTTTGTTTTTGAGGCAGAATCTTGCTGTGTCACCCAGGCTGGAGTACAGTGGCTCTATCTCAGCTCACTGCAGCTTCTACCTCCCGGGTTCAAGCAGTTCTGATGCCTCAGCCACCTGAGTAGCTGGGACTGCAGGCATGTACCACCACACCCAGCTAATTTTTGTATTTTTAGTAGAGATGGGGTATCACCCTGTTGGCCAGGCTGGTCTCAAATTCCTTACCTCAAGTGATCTCTGCATCTCAGCCTCCCAAAGTGCTGGGATTACAGGCGTGAGCCATCACACCTGACCCCACATCAGCCTTTTTAAAGACCACGCAATATCCATCATATTGAGGTACCATAATTTATTTACCCTGCCACCTATTGTACATTTAAACTGTTTTTCATTTTTTGCTATTAATACCAATGCTATAGACCTTTTTACCCAAATATCCTTGCATGCTTGTTTGTTTGTTTTTGAGACAGTCTTGCTCTCTTGCCCAGGCTGAAGTGCAGTAGTACAATCTCAGCTTACTGCAACCTATGCCACCTGGGCTCAAACAGTCCTCTCACCTCATCTTCTCATCTGTGGGACCACCACGCCCAGCTAAGTTTTGTACTTTTGGTAGAGACAAAGTTTTGCCATGTTGGACAGGCTGGTCTCGAACTCCTGAGCTCAAGCGATCCACCCGCCTCAGCCTCTCAAAGTATTGGGATTATAGGTGTGGGCCACCACACCCAGCTGCACGGTTGTTTAAGTACATCCTTAGGATGCAGTCCTAGAAGTGGCATCGTTTAGTCAAAAGGCACAGACTAAAAGGCTTTTGCTAAATGTTGCCCCAAGTTTCCCTCCTGAAAAACTGTATGAATTTAAACTGGGTGTAAGTGAGGAGATTGGGACTTTAGACCAGGCACTCACTCAGAGGAGTTACTGACAGGGCAGGGAGGGACGGGGGCTCCAGAGAAATTGGAGTGTTTGCGCTTCTTCTTTGCAGATGAGCCTTCCCAGCGTCCCCGTCTTCCTAGAGGTTTCCGGCCAGTTTGATGTTGAGTTCCGGCTTGCCGCGGCCTGCCGCAATGGAAACATCTATATTCTGAGAAGGTAGCCACATCCGTGGTCTCCGGGGCCGGGAGGAACATCTCAGAAAACTGGTGGCTTCAGAGGCTTGCAAGATGAGAGTGGGCTTTAAGGCTGGAATTTGGAAATGCAAAGAGCTGAGAACTTCATAAAGGAGGCTGAGCCCACAAACACAGAAGAGGATACCTGGAGGCTTGTGAGATGGGGCTGGCACAGTGAGAGACTAGGCTGGGTGGCTATAGTACAGGAGTGATCAGAAATGAGAGGACAGGCTGGGCGCTGTGGCTCACGCCTGTAATCCCAGCACTTTGGGAGGCCGAGGCAAGCGGATCACCTGAGGTCAGGAGTTCAAGACCAGCCTGGCCAACATGGTGAAACCCCGTCTCTACTAAAAATACAAAATTAGCTGGGCATGGTGGCGCATGCCTCTAGCCCCAGCTACTCGGGAGGCTAAGGTAGGAGAATCGCTTGAACCCAGGAGGCGGAGGTTGCAGTGAGCCAAGATCACACCACTGCACTCCAGCCTGGGTAACGGAGTGAGACTCCATCTCAAAAAAAAAAAAAAAAAAAAAAAGCAAGGGGGTGCCGGGTGCATTGCCTCACGCCTGTAATCCCAGCACTTTGGAGGCCAGCGTGGGTGGATCATGAGGTCAGGAGATCGAGACCATCCTGGCTAACACAGTGAAACCCCATCTCTACTAAAAATACAAAAAATAGCTGGGCATGGTGGCAGGCGCCTGTACTCCCAGCTACTCGGGAGGCTGAGGCAGGAGAATGGCGTGAACCTGGGAGGTGGAGCTTGCAGTGAGCCGAGATCACGCCACTGCCCTCCAGCCTGGGCACAGAGCGAGACTCTGTCTCAAAAAAAAAGAAAAGAAAACAGATGGGAAGAAATAAAAAAATAATTTCCCATATTTGTTACTTTCTAGGGTACATGACATGACACTTGTTTATGCATTAGTTTAATATTCCATATAAAATGCTTTTTTTTTTTTATTTTGTGAGACAGAGTCACAGAGTCTCACTCTGTCACCCAGGCTGGAGTGCAGTGGCACGATCTCGGCTTACTGCAACCTCTGCCTCCTGGGTTCAAGCGATTCTCCTGCCTCAGCCTCCCAAGTAGCTGGGACTACAGGTGCGTGCCACCACACCCAGCTAATTTTTGTATTTTTAGTAGAGACGGGGTTTCACCATATTGGCCAGGCTGGTCTCGAACACCTGACCTTGTGATCCACCCGCCTCGGCCTCCCAAAGTGCCGGGATTACAGTCATAAGCCACCACACCCGGCCTAACATGCATTTTTAATTCAATAAATATTTATTGAGCACCTACTATGCATTATGCAGTATGTGGTATTAGGGATATATTGATGAACAAGATAAATATGGTCCCTGTCCTTATGGCGAAGACAGATGTATTAAAGTGAAGAAACCAAGATGTTACTACAAATTGGATGAGTGCTATGGAGAAAAAATACAAGCTCAATGGGGAAAAATAACAGGTAAGGGTGATCAGGAACACCTCTCTGTGGAGATGGCTTGAAAGTTAAAAAGGAACCAGTTGGTGAGAAAGTCGGGAAGAGTGTTGTAGGCCAACTCAAAGTGGGAAAGACATTGGCGTGTGCTCCTCGAATAGAGAGGAACTAACTGTACTTTCTGGAAAGGGAAACTAAAATTGAGAGGCCAGTAAACTAAAAACTGCATTGACACAGGGCAAAGCTCTTCATCCTTTTCTCATAATAAAGTGCCTAAGTCCACTTGTCCTGGCTAGTCCAGCCAAAGGTAAACTCACTGAAAACTCTGTTAAATGCCAGATGATCATACAAGCCACCATAGTGAAGGTGGGCGGAAGACAAGACACCATAGTGAAGGTGGGAGGAAGACAAGACACCATAGTGAAGGTGGGAGGAAGACACACTTGATGTTTTCCAAGGCCACACATTTACTAAGGTGGCAGAAGTGGAAATAATCCCAGGGTCATCTGCTTTGGGGCCAGTGTTCCTCCCAGGTGAGTCCATGGGGTTTAGACAGAGGAGGGTCAGCCATAGAAGTGGAGAGGATTTCTCTGGGGCCAGACAGTGTGTTGTTTATTCCACAGAGACTCCAAGCACCCCAAGTACTGCATCGAGCTGAGCGCCCAGCCTGTGGGACTTATCCGGGTACACAAGGTCCTAGTGGTGGGCAGCACCCAAGACAGCCTGCATGGCTTCACCCACAAGGTGCAGCCCCCAGCAAGCAGCAGCCCCTCCACGCCTATGCCCCTAGCCCCCACTTGGCAAGAGAGTCCTCTGGCTTCCCCACCCCAGAAACCGTTCTTTCCACTGTAAGCCCTGAGCCCTCCACAGACACTGGCTGTTCCCTGCCAGGGGAAGAAGCTGTGGACAGTGCAGATGCCCGCAGCCATCCTGACCATGAACCTCCTGGAGCAGCATTCCCGGGGCCTGCAGGCCGTCATGGCTGGGCTGGCCAATGGAGAGGTCCGCATTTATCGTGACAAGGCCCTGCTCAACGTCATCCACACCCCGGTGAGCCCCATCTCCGGCATCTGCCACTCACTCCTCCTTGCCCTCGTCTCACCTCTGGGGCTTCTTAGCTGCCTCTTCCGACCACACATTGATGCATTTCAAAAACATTTGTTGAGGCCAGGCACAGTGGCTCATGCCTGTAATCCCAGCACTTTGGGAGGCCAAGGTGGGCAGATCACCTGAGGTAAGGAGTTCAAAACCAGCCTGGCCAACATGGCATAACCCCCTTGCTACTAAAAATACAAAAATTAGCCGGGCATGGTGGCGCGTACCTGTAATCCCAGCTACTCAGGAGGTTGAGGTAGGAGAATCGCTTGAGCCTGGGAGGCGGAGGTTGCAGTGAGTCAAGATCAAACCACGGCACTCCAGCCTGGACAACAGAGCGAGACTCCATCTTAAAAAAAAAAAAAAATGTGTTGAGCACCTCATATGTACCAGTCACCATATTGGTAGGGGTGGGGGGTAAAATGATGACTAAGTCCTTGTTTTCAGGAGGCTTACAGTCTAAGGTAACAGCCAGCCAGAGACATAGCAAATTTAAAAGCAGGGCCGACTGAAGCAGAGCAAAGTGCTAAAAAGCGCAGAGGGTGCTGAGTGACAAGGGTGGGGGGTGAGATAAATGGGGATGGACTCCATGGGACACTTCACAGAACAAGTGACAGTTCAACTGGGCCTCAGAACAGTTTGTCAGGTGGACAAATGGAGGAAGAACATTCTGCACAGAGAATAGCATGCACAAAGCCTGAGAAGTATGAAGGCTCTTGATTAAGGAATCCAGGTCATTTGATGAGTTTGGACCAGAGGTTTTCAGACTCTAAGTTATGAATCATTAAATCAGTTTAGTAGATCACAACCAGCAACATTTAAAAAAATAGAATAGTAAATTCAAAGTATGTCACAAGTGAGGGCCAGGCACATTGGCTCACACCTGTAATCCCAGCACTTTGGAAGGCTGATCACAGTTCTGGAACAGCCTGGCCAACATGGTGAAACCCCATCTCTACTAAAAATAAACAAATTAGCCGGGTATGGGCCGGGCACGGTGGCTCACGTCTGTAATCCCAGCACTTTGGGAGGCCGAGGCAGGCAGATCACAAGGTCAGGAGATGGAGACCATCCTGGCTAACACGGTGAAACCCCGTCTCTACTAAAAATACAAAAAATTAGCTGGGCATGGTGGCAGGTGCCTGTAGTCCCAGCTACTCAGGAGGCTGAGGCAGGAGAATGGCGTGAACCTGGGAGGCGGAGCTTGCAGTGAGCCAAGATCGCACCACTGCACTCCAGCCTGGGTGACAGAGCGAGACTCCATCTCAAAAAAAAAAAAAAAAGCCGGGTGTGATGGCACACCTGTAATCCCAGCTACTTGGGAGGCTGAGGCAGAAGAATCACTTGAACCTAGGAGGCAAAGGTTGCAGTGAACTGAGATCACGCCACTGCACTCCAACCTGGGCCACAGAGCAAGACTCTATCTCAAAACAAAAAAACAAAACAACAAAAATAAATAAATAATTACAAATACAAATAGAAAAATTAGCCAAGCATGGTGGTGCATGCCTATAATCGCATCTACTGGGAAGGCCGAGGCAGAATCACTTGAACCCAGGAGGCAGAGGTTGCAGTGAGCTGGAGATCACGCCACTGCACTCCAGCCTGGGCAATGAAGTGAAACTCCATCTCAAAAAAAAAGTATGTCACAAGTGAAACTGTGTATGTGCGTGTGTGCGTGTAAATTGTCCTGTGTCACAGTATAAAATTTGCAAACAACTGGCTTGGGCCATAGGTGCTTGGAGGGCCGGTGGTATGCTCGTTGAAAGAAGGGTAAAGAGGAGAGAACTGACAGAAAAGGCGGGTTGGAGTCAAATGTGGAAGGCCTTCAGTGTCCTAAGAAAGAGAACAAAAGCCATTGGAGGTTTTCTATCAGAGACCAGACATATTTGTGTTTTTGAAAGGTAGCAAAGGCAGCATTGTGAAGGACAGACTGGGGAGAAAGACCCGAAAGACGAGTCTGGGAGATCTATTAGGAGGTTGACCCCAAAAGTGAGGGCCAGTGATATTTGGTCTGGAACTGAGGTAGTGAGATTGGAGGGGAGATGAGAAATATAGGAAATATTTCAGAGGCAGCGATTCCCCAGGCCTGTCTCTATCACTTCTCACCTATTATATCTGGGGCCTCCCCTACCCATCCCCTGTCTTGCTTTCCTCTCCAAGATATTTCCCCAACTAAACTCTGACGTCTCCACATAGGATGCAGTGACCAGCCTTTGCTTTGGCCGGTACGGGCGGGAGGACAACACCCTCATCATGACCACTCGAGGTGAGTGGAGTCAGACCTGGCAAGGGCTTTGAAGTCGGGAGTGAAGGGACAGGCCTGCTTCTGGGGAAAGAGGGGGAGGTGGGAATGAAGCATGGGTGGACCTGGGTGTGGAAAGCAAGGCCTACAGAAGTGTCCTTCTGGAGCTAGGCCTCCACTGGGACAGCCCAAGGGCTGGGTCCTGGGCTGGATTCGATCTTTCTAGTTCACCCAGCATCCCCAGTGCCTGCCACGATGCCAGGAACATCACAGTACTCCACAAATAACTGCTAAGTGGATTAATGAATTAATGATGAGAGACTATTAAGATGCACTTTGTTACTTCCAGAAACAGTCTCGTCTGGAAGACGGATGTGTACAGAAGCAACTCTATAGGAGGCAGATTGTTTGGGGAAGAAAGAATGGGAATGTGGGTAGAACTGGGGAGGACAAATCCATTTCCACTGTCCACTTCCCTAGGTGGTGGCCTGATCATCAAGATCCTGAAGCGTACAGCAGTGTTTGTAGAGGGAGGAAGTGAGGTGGGTCCCCCACCAGCCCAGGCCATGAAACTCAATGTGCCCCGAAAGACCCGGCTTTACGTGGATCAGACACTGCGAGAGCGGGAGGCTGGCACCGGTGAGCCTCAGACTGGGTCCTTTCCCTTCTTCCTCCTCCATTGCTCCTACACAGCAAAGCTAGGGGAATGCTGCCCAGCCTCCCTGTGCACTGGGAGGAGATCTCGGCCAACTAGGTAGGTCACTCACCTCTGCAAATCCAGGGACAGCCTAGGAGGTACACGTTGCCTGCAAATCACTGTTCCTCAGGCTGGAAGGTGCTGTGGGTGACAGCAAGAGCCCTTAGAATTCAGGGAAGGGAGCAGTCACTTCCAAACGCAGGAATTCTCATGAGGAAAGTAGAATTTTGACTGGGCATGGTGGCTCACGCCTGTAATCCCAACACTTTGGCAGAGGTGGGAGGACAGCATGAGCCCAGGAGTTCAAGACCTACCTGGGTAACATAATGATACTTCTTTCTCAAAAAAAAAAAAAAGAGAAAGAGAAAAGTAGAATTTGACCAGTGTCATCTTGTCCAGTTTTTCCTGCCCATTTATTTGTTCATTCATTCATCGTTCGTTCATTCATTCATTCAGTACCTATGATTACACCAGGCCTTGTGCCAGGTGCCTTTAATTAGAATAGTCCCTACCTTGGGCCAGGTGCAGTGGCTCACGCCTGTAATCCCACCACTTTGGGAGGCGGAGATGGGCAGATCATGAGGTCAGGAGTTCAAGACCAGCCTGGCCAATATGGTGAAACCCTGTCTCTACTAAAAATACAAACAGCCAGGCGTGTTGGCATGCACCTGTAGTCCCAGCTACTTGGGAGGCTGAGGCAGAAGAATCGCTTAAACCCAGGAGGCGGAGGTTGCAGTGAGCCAAGATCATGCCACTGCACTCCAGCCTGGGTGACAGAGCGAGACTCCGTCTCAAAAAAAAAAAAAAAAAAAAAAAGAATAAATAATAGTCCCTACCTTAGGAACTCAGTCTACCTGGGGCCAACTTCATGATCATGTGTAGAAGGGGTTTCTGCAAAGAGCTTTTGGAGCACACAGAGGGAGTAAGGACTTCTGCCTGGGAAGCTTGGGAAAGGCTTCAGAGCGAGGTGACTTTGGGCTTCACCCTAAAAGATGATAGCCAGACCCCCAGACAGGGCAGGGCAGGGTAATATAGGCAGAGGCACAGGGTGTTGACCTGGATTCAAGAAAGCAGGCCCGGTTCGGTGGCTCATGCCTATAATCCCAGCTCTTTGGGAGGCCGAGGCAGGCAGATCACCTGAGGTCAGGAGTTCGTGACCAGCCTGGCCAACATGGTGAAACCCCCTTGCTACTAAAAATACAAAATTAGCTGGGCATGGTGTCACACGCCTGTAATCTCCTTAGGCAGGAGAATCACTTGAACCTAGGAGGCAAAGGTTGCAGTGAACCAAGATCACGCCACTGCACTCCAGCCTGGGTGACAAGAGCCAGACTCCGTCTCAAAGAAAAAGAAAATGTACAAAGTCTAATAAAGTTGTAAAACTATCTTCAAGAACAGAAAAGACCACCTTCAAGAATGCTTAAGTGGAGAGAGTTACCAAGTTGCAGGATGGGAAGACCTAATGCTGTAAAGCTTGAAGTTGCAGTTAAAATCCCAGTGGGGTTTGTTTTAAGGACCTGGCCAGTTGATTCAAAGAGTAAACCTAAGAAGATTGGGGAAAATAAGAATGAGGGGACTTACCCTATCAGGTAGCAAAATGAACTCAAGCTGTGGGAATCAGAAGCTGTGGTGTGGATGCAGAAATAGAATGGAGATCGGGGCAGGATTAGGAAGTCCAGAAACTGACCCTGAACATGTGGAAAGTCAGAGTGTGTGAAAGGTGTCATTTTGAATTGGCAGGGAAATGTGAGACTGTCCAAAAACACACAATCAGGACAACTTGCTTCTAGAAAAGAAAATTAGACCTTTTCGGCCAGGTGCGGTGGCTCACACCTGTAATCCCAGCACTTTGGGAGGCCGAGGTGGGCAGATCACCTGAGGTCAGGAGTTCGAGACCAGCCTGACCAACATGGTGAAACCCCGTCTCTACTAAATACAAAAAATTAGCCAGGCTTGGCGGCGCGTGCCTGTAATTCCAGCTACTCGGGAGGCTGAGGCAGGAGAATCGATTGAACCCGGGAGGCAGAGGTTGCAGTGAGCTGAGATCGCGCCATTGCACTCCAGCCTGGGTAACAAGAGTGAAACTCTGTCTCAAAAAAAAAAAAAAAAAAAGGAAGAAAATCAGACCTTTTCTTCATACCAGCCACAAAAATTAATTCTGGATAGATTAAAAATAAATTGTAAAAGTACTAGAGAAAAAGCACATAAAATGTGAAACTCCTGAATGGCAGAAGCCACTTCACACATAAACGGAAGAGCGAAGCCAGCCTGGGGGACCGAGGTGCCCAGTCTGGAAGAGGAGGGACAGTGGGGTGGGGGCGGGGTGGGCCCTGGAGGTGGCTTGGGGAAGAGTCATGTGATCCTGCAAACGGTGAGATGTGAGGGGTGGACCTAGGTGACTTGATGGACAGGGAGGCAGTGACGGAGGCAGGACCATGAGGCTGGTTTCCGCAGCGTTGAGCCTGAGGTGTTGATGGGACCTCCCTGTGGAGATGAGCAGGAGGCAGGCGAGGGTGTTCACTAAGCTGCTGGAGACACATGCACAATATTGAGCGTGGACACTGAGGACTCCTCTTTGTGGTGGTCAGAGCTGTGGCAGGACATGGATTGTCTGGGGGAAGAAGATGGAGGATGAGAAGAGGACCATGGACCAGACTCAGGAGAACACCAGCCTCTAGGGCCGGACAGAGAAGCCAGTGAAGGAGCTAGATAGTGCAGGCAGGGAGGTGGTAAGAGAGTGAGAAGAGGCAGGGCGAGGCCATGGCGTCGAGTTTTGCCAGAAGGCTGGGCTCTTTCCCTCCTCCCCAGCTCCTGCAGACTCCTCCCGCAGTACCCTCCTCTTGCACCCTCCCCACACCAACCTGAGCAGGAGTGCCCCGTTGCTGCCTCCTCCCTGCCACCCCCCACCTCCACCGTCAGCCTCTGGGACCCTTCTCCACAGCCATGCACCGGGCCTTCCAGACAGACCTATACCTGCTGCGCCTACGTGCTGCCCGCGCCTACCTGCAGGCCCTCGAGTCCAGCCTGAGCCCCCTGTCCGCGACAGCCCGAGAGCCACTCAAGCTGCACGCCGTGGTGAGCATCTGGGTGAGGGCAGAGTCAGGGCCAGAGGGGCAGAGGCCAGGATGCGCAGGAACCCCTCTGCCACACAGCTAAGCCCCAGAGCCAATTCCAAGCCAACTCAGCCCGTGCTCCCCATCACCTTCCCGCAGACCTGGGGACCGAGTCTCATGTCCTCCTTTGTGAGAGCAGCCCTCACCTTCCCACCCTCCTGTGCCACCTCTCCCCTCGGCTGGCCATGCCGTGGGACACTCTCCAGCTCAGATAGGCCCCCAGAATAGTCATATTAGGACATTTCTTCCCAAGAACCTGAAGGGATCCTTACAGCTATGGTACAAGGAAGAAGGCTGTCACTTTGGTAACTGTGGGCAGCCCAACGTGTTAGGACTGCTGGGTACAGGGAAGGGGCCATCCCGGCCTCACCCGTAAGCACCGAGACCAGCACAGGCAAAAGGAGGAACCCTGCAAGGCTCAGACGCAAATGAGCTTAGGGTCAGCAGGGCTCCGACCAGCCCTAAATGCGTCCCTGAGGTGTGGCATCTGACCCAACCAGGTTCTGAGTTCTCTTTTCCTAAAGAGTGGATAGATGCAGAGGAGGAAGAGGCTACAAGGCAACTCTGGGGAAGCAGGAGAAAAATGAACTGATCAAGCTACCCTAGGATGAGAGTGGGAGGTGAAACAGGCAGGGGGTGGGGGTGAGGGGCTCAGGTGAGAGTCGGGGCCTGCAGTCCCAGGCCAGCTCTGCCTCTGACTTGCTGCCTGGCCTCCCTCAGGCTCTTGCCCTCTCTGGCCTCTTCTGATCCCTCTGCCCCTTCTGGTCTTCTGTGTCTGCTGGGAGGCAGATTGATTAGGAGGAGGGGACATGAGGGCATTGGTGGAAGGCAGGCAGAGCACACTGTACTCCGTGCCCAAGGCCGCCAGGTCCTAAGGGCTTTCTCCACCCACCCTCTCCATAGGTTCAGGGCCTTGGCCCCACCTTTAAGCTCACACTTCACCTGCAGAACACCTCAACAACCCGTCCTGTCCTGGGGCTGCTGGTCTGCTTCCTGTACAACGAGGCGCTCTATTCCCTGCCCCGGCCCTTCTTCAAGGTACTGGATGCTCCTCACTTAGATATGGAGTGGGAAAGGCCAGGGCAGGGGCCTGATGAGATGCCCACAGAGCCCCGCCAGGTCAGGGTCAGAGCGTGCGGGTGGCTGCCAGGTGGCCAGCAGACCTACTCTCCCACCACAGACCAGGCCAAGGCCCCAGTAGGGGCCTCTGGAGGGAGCCCCAAGCCCTGCCTCTGCTGCTTTTCTTGCAGCCTGTGAGGGGTCTCCACGAGCCATACAGAAGGTGCTGGGAAAACTGCTAGAGCCTGAACCCCACCTACACCTCCCAGAAGGGTCTGGGGGACCCCAGAGTGTGAAGGGCCTGGTTTTCCCCCAGGGCCCAGGTCTGACCCCAAGTTGGGAGGACCAGAAACTGCAAAAGGCTGGAATATGCAATCAACAGCCCCAGACTTGGTGGGAGTCCAGAGGTCTAGGTTTCATCACTCACCATGTGGCCCTGGGCCATTCACTTCCCCACCACACCTGCATCCTCCTCCACCCAGCAGTTGTCCTGCCCACCCTGCAGGGGTGCTGAGGCTCAGTGGAGACTGCGGGCCTGAATGCACCGGAATATGCCAAACACTGGCACGAGGGCTGGTTTCCTTACTTCTTTGTCCCCAAACTTAGGTACCCTTGCTGGTGCCAGGGCTCAACTACCCCCTGGAGACCTTTGTGGAGAGTCTCAGTAACAAGGGCATCTCAGACATCATCAAGGTAGGCCCCGCACTTGTACCACGTGGAAGGTGAGCAGGACCCTGGGGAGGACAGTAAGGGTGAGTGCCAACAAAGACCTTGGGGGGCTCCTGGGTGGGGGTGGGGGTATCTGCACAGTGGAGCCCTGTGGCCTGTCATTAGGGCCAGCGCAGACCAGGCAAGGGGTCAGGGGTGTATGCCCCCTGCTGCCATGGCCACTCCTCCATAGGTGCTGGTGCTTCGAGAAGGCCAAAGTGCACCCCTGCTGAGTGCCCACGTCAACATGCCTGGGAGCGAGGGGCTGGCGGCCGCCTGAGCCCTGGGCTGCTGTGAAAGCCCCTGCGCAATCAGCCGGGGAGAACTGGGCGGGTTCAGTGGCCCCAGGCCCACTCCTCATGCAGCAGTGTGCTGGGGCGACAGCTCATCTCCCCTCTCTTAAGCACCCGCTTCCTCACCACCCCCACTGTTGGGCCTATAGTAGCAGGTTAGTGAGTACCTAGGGTGGCTCAACTCCTCCCACAGCACCAACCCAGCATGGTCCCACTGAAGTCCTACTACGCCCTCCCCTCCCCAGCCTTTTCCAGAAACCATACTGGGCTCAGATCAGAGCTCCGAAGCGGTCAAAGTGAGCTGAGCAGGACAGGCCCAGCCTTTCTCCACTGCCACGTCCCTCATGCACATCACTCATCTCCTGCTGCAGGCCAAGGCCAAAATTGGGCTAGTCCTGGCCAGGGAAATCAGAAGCTCTTCTTGGGTGAGATTGAGCCTCCTGTTGCTCCCTGGAGTTCCGGAGGCTGGGCTGCAGCCCACTCAGCTTGCGGGCAAAATACGTGCTCTCCTCTCTCCTTGTCAGCTGAGCAAACCCAGGGAATAGCCCTCCTCTCCCCAGGAAACTTCTCTGAAATCTTAGACTTAGCCAGTCTTAGGCCTACGATGCCACACAAAGGTTGTTCAGGGAGAAGGGGGTGCAGGAGGCAGAGGGTGCCCCGCAGGGAGCTGGTGGCTCCAGCCCTACTAGAGCTCCTAAAGATCACACAGCAGCTGCTCCTGACAGGGATGCTCATGCCCAGAAAGCAAGCCCAGGAGAGGAAGGCAGAGTGCGACAGAGCAGAGCCAGGGCCAGGCGCACCAGGAGAGGCGTTTCTGGGGCTCCAGGGAAGTGCCACGGGAGGCAGAAGTCCAGAACTGCCCATATAGATGCCCTTCTACGTCCTGGAGCCCAAATCAGTCATGTGGGTGGGAAGTTCCCAGGGCAGTGGCCACATCGTGAGAATTAGCAGGAAAGGCAGGGCCTTTCTCGTCATAGCTATTTCTGAGGATGAAATGGGAGACATATGCCCAGCACCTGATGTAAGTTTATATAATGTAATATTATGTACCTACCACTAAGAAATACATGAACCGTGCCATGAGGACAGTAAGTGTTCATAAAGCAACATGAAGCAAGAAACAGTGCAGGGTGCCCAGTGCACACACTAGAGAGAAATTGTGAACATTAAGGACAAGGAGAATTGGTGTCTTTCTAAAACATACTTATTTAAAAACACATACCCACTTACTAATGTGGAATTACACAGTTTGTAACAAGAAAACAGTCTCTCCCATTCTCTAGTACTGCTCCCCTACCCAGCAGTCATTTCCAGTTCATTCAGCTATTTTTAAAATGTGCTTATATGACTCTTGCTTGATATATCAATCTTAGACATTACCTGTTGACTCCCTGTTGTCATACATGAGGCTTTAGCTCTCTTTTGTCAACAACCCTCCCCCATCCCTAGTTATTAGGTTAAAAAATACTCAGATTACTATTTCTATTACTATGTGAAAGTTATTAACTGCGGAGCCAAGAGTTGGACTATAATTAAATTACCTTCCTTGTACTTTCTTTTTAATGGAGTTAATGAGTTGCCCTGAGTTTCTCATTTACTTTGTTTTCTGATGGACTGATTGCTAATTCTTCCCCCACCATCTGACAGCTCCTCTTTTTTCTAGACACTTCCCTTCATCCCCTGCTTCACTGAGGACTGTTTGTTTTCCAGGTAAATTGCCTTTGCCTTTCTCCTGGGCTAGATCCTGATTCCTGGGCCTGATGGCTTCCTATTTCTCAGTTCACCCTCATTTGGTGAAACATATCCTCAAATATCTTCTTTAAAAAGTCATGGCCAGAAGGCTGGGCACTGTGGCTCACGCCTGTAATCCCAGCACTTTGGGAGGCCGGGGCAGGCGGACCACCTGAGGTCAGGAGTTTGAGACCAGCCCGGCCAACATGGTGAAACCCTGTCTCTACTAAAAATACAAAAATTAGCCAGGCGTGGTGGCAGACACCTGTAGTTCCAGCTACTTGGGAGGCTGAGGCAGGAGAATCGCTTGAACCCGGGAGGCGGAGGTTGCAGTGAGCTGAGATTGTGCCACTGCACTCCAGCCTGGGCAAAACGAGCGAAACTGGCTGGGCGTGGTAGCTCACACGTGTAATCCCAGCACTTTGGGAGGCCGAGGCAGGCAGATCACAAGGCCAGGAGTTCGAGACCAGCCTGGCCAACATGGTGAAACCCCATCTCTACTAAAAATACAAAAACTAGCCAGGCATGGTGGCAGGCGCGTGTAATCCCAGCTACTTGGAAGGCTGAGGCAGGAGAATTGCTTGAAACAGGAAGGTGGAGGTTGTAGTGAGCCAAGATCGTGCCACTACACCACTCTAGCCTGGGCAAGAGCGAAACTCTGTCTCAAAAAAAAAAAAAAAAAAAAAAAAAAAAGCGAAACTCTGTCTCAAAAGAAAAGAAAAAAAAAAAGTCACTAGAGGCCGGGTATAGTGGTTCACACTTGTAATCCCAGCCCTTTGAGAAGCCAAGGCAGGAGGATCGCTTGAACCTATAAGCTGGAGACCAGCCTGTGCAACGTGGTGAGACCCTGTCCCTACCAAAAAAAATAAAGTCATTAGAGTTTTTAAAGATTTTTTTCATTTATTTTATTTTATTTTATTTTATTATTTGTTTTTTGAGACGGAGTCTCACTGTGTTGCCCAGGCTGGAGTGCAGTGGCGCGGTCTCAGCTCACTGCAAGCATCACCTCCCAGGTTCACACCATTCTCCTGCCTCAGCCTCCCGAGTAGCTGGGACTACAGGCGCCTGCCACCATGCCCGGCTAATTTTTCGTATTTTTAGTAGAAACGGGGTTTCACCGTGTTAGCCAGAATGGTCTCGATCTCCTCACCTCGTGATCTGCTAGAGTGTGCTGGCGTGATCTCGGCTCACTGCAACCTCTGCCTCCTGGGCTCAAGTGATTCTCCTCCATCAGACTCCCGAGTAGCTGGGATTACAGGCATGCACCACTGCACCTGGCTAATTTTTGTATTTTTAGTAGAGACAGGGTTTTACCATGTTGGCCAAGCTGGCCTTGAATTCCTGACCTCAGGTGATCCGCCTGCCTCAGCCTCCCAAAGTGCTGGGATTACAGGCATGAGCCACCACACCTGGCCTGGACACAACTTTTGTTTTTGTTTTAGTTTTTTTGAGACAGAGTCTAGCTCTTGTCACCCAGGCTGGAGTGCAGAAGCACGGTCACAGCTCACTGCAGCCTCGACCTGCTGAGCTCAAGCCATCGTCCCACCTCAGCCCACCCCCATCCCCCACACTACAGACGCACTACCACACAAGGCTTTTTTTTTTTTTTTAAGACACAGGGTCTCACTATGTTGTCCAGGCTTGTCTCAAACTCCAGGCCTCAAGTGATCCTCCTGCCTCAGCCTCCCAAAGTGTGGGATTACAGTGCCCAGCCCCCATTAATTTTGTATTTTGCAGAGACAGGGTCTCACTATGTTGCCCAGGCTCACAGTCTATTTTGATAGTGCATGTATAATAGCATACAATATCAGATACTTAAGAATTAATCCAATTTAAAAAGGCATGATCTTTATGGGAAAAGGTACACAACTTTATTGAAAACATTGAGTGCAGAAATAAACCCTGCTCATGAATGGGAAAATTCAATTTTACACAGGTGCTGATTTTATCCAGACTGATCTATAGATTCAGCTGGGTTCCATTCTACATCTCAAGGGGTTTTTGGGGGGAATTTGACAAGCTGATTCTCAAGGTTACATGGAAGAGCAAGGGCCGAGACTAGAGTTTAGGAGATGATTCCCAAAGGGCACAGGGGCAGAAAAATGACCAGTGGAACCACACAGAAAAATCAATTATGGTATTTTCAATGGATCACTAGGCAGCAGGGAAAAGGAATGCCATACAGCTACACACAATAATCCGGATACATCTCAGGAACATAATCAAGTGAAAAGGCAAACTGTAAAAGAATAAACTCGGCATGATTTCATTCATATATTTGAAAACATGCAAAGCCAACACAAACACATTAATAAAACTATAAAGCAAAGCAACGGAATGACTGAAACAGGACAGTGTCTCCCCCACCAGGGAGGGGCAACAGCAGGAACTTCGAAGGAAATGGTAACCTTCTCAAATGCAGTGGGGCTGTTGTTTCCTCTTAATTTTATAAATGTGTTCTTGTAGCTCCTCACTAATTAAAAACAACAACAACGAGTCCAGGCATGGTGGCTCACGCCTGTAATCCCAGCACTTTGGGAGGCCAAGGTGGGCAGATCACCTGAGGTCAGCAGTTCAAGACCAGCCTGACCAACATGGTGAAACCCCATCTCTACAAAAGTACAAAATTTAGCAGGGCATGATGGCGGGTGCCTGCAATCCCAGTTACTTGGGAGGCTAAGGCAGGAGAATCGCTTGAACCCAGGAAGTGAGCCAAGATCGCGCCATTGCACTCCAGCTTGGGCAACAGAGAGACTCCATCTCGAAAAATAAAACAAAACACACAAAAAAACATGAAAATAAGATATTGTGGGCTGGGCGCAGTGGCTCATACCTGTAATCCCAGCACTTTGGGAGGCCGAGGCAGGTGGATCATCTGAGGTCAGGAGTTCCAGACCAGCCTGACCTACATGGAGAAACCCTGTCTCTACTAAAAATACAAAAACAATTAGCCGGGCATGGTGGCACATGCCTGTAATCCCAGCTACCGAGAGGCTGCAGCAGGAGAATCGCTTGAACCCGGGAGGCGGAGGTTTCGGTGAACCGAGATCGCATCATTGCACTCCAGCCTGGGTAACAAGAGTGAAACTCTGTCTCAAAAAATAAAAAGAGAAAGAAAGAAAATAAGAAATTGTGGAGGGCGAGGGATGAAACAGGACAAGGTGAGTCTGCTAATGCGTCTGTGCAGCCCAAAGTGCCAGGCACACCAAGTTCCTCCTGTCATTAAAAAATAGCAACAGAGCATGCCTGTTACAAAAACAACCAGCCAAGCAGCTCAGATCTTTGTGGGCCTGGGCAGAGCCTGTCAGAGGGTGGGTTTCTCTGAAGGTTCTTGGGGGTCAAGCATGTTCTTTCATGGGAGGCCCCCCAGCAGTATCTATGGACTTTCACTTAACCCCATTTTTTGGTCTAGCCTCTCACCCACCCCTCCCCAGTACGCCTAAGACCCGAAGCTTCTCTGGTTCCATTTATCCTTCAAATAATCCTCACGTCACACCACCCCACCCAGAGGTGTAGCTGCTGGCTGCATGATGTGGGTGGGATGTGGGGGAGCAGCACCCCACTGATCCTTACATAGACTTTCCGTCGGTCCCCATTGTTGGCCGAAGCCTCACCTCACCCTCCATGGTCCTGGTGGAGTTCCTGAGCCCCTCCGGGGCTCTGGCAGGTAATTCCACTTGCCTTTTGGCCCCACCTTTTGGGAACACATAATTTCAGCTCTTAATTCTCCATCCACTTTCCATCTTTGAAAATGTCAGCCAGGCGGCCGGGCACGGTGGCTCACACCTGTAATCCCAGCACTTTGGGAGGCCAAGGTGGGCAGATCACGAGGTCAGTAGATCAAGACCATCCTGGCCGGCCAGGAGTGGTGGCTCACACCTGTAATCCCAGCACTTTGGGAGGCCGAGGCGGGTGGATCACAAGGTCAGGAGATCAAGACCATCCTGGCTAACACGGTGAAACCTCGTCTCTACTAAAAATACAAAAAATTAGCTTGGCGTGGTGGCAGGCACCTGTAGTCCCAGCTACTTGAGAGGCTGAGGCAGGAGAATGGCGTGAACCCAGAAGGCGGAGCTTGCAGTGAGCCGAGATCGTGCCACTGCACTCCAGCCTGGCAACAGAACAAGAGTCTGTCTCAAATAAAATAAAATAAAAAAATAAAAAATTGTCAGCCAGGCACGGTAGCTCACGCCTGTAATCCTAGCACTTTGGGAGACGGAGGTGGAGGCAGGTGCCAGGAATTCAAGTTCAGCCTGGCCAACATGGTGAAACCCTGTCTATACTAAAAATACAAAAAAATTAGCTGGGCATGGCCAGGCGCAGTGGCTCACACCTATAATTCCAGCACTTCGGGAGGCCAAGGTGGGCGGATCACAAGGTCACGAGTTTGAGACCTGCCTGGCCAACATGGTGAAACCCCGTCTCTACTAAAAATACAATAATTAGCCAGGCATGGTGGCGGGCACCTGTAACCCCAGCTACTCGGGAGGCTGAGGCAGGAGAATCGCTTGAACCCAGGAGGCGGAGGTTGCAGTGAGCCGAGATCACGCCATTGCACTCCTGCCTGAGCAACAAGAGCAAAACTCCGTCTCAAAAAAGAAAAAAAAAAAATCAGCCGGGCATGGTGGCGGGTGTCTGTAATCCCAGCAACTCGGGAGGCTGAATCACTTGAACCCGGGAGGTGGAGGTTACAGTGAACCGAGATCGTGCCACTGCACTCCAGCCCCGGCAACAGAGAGAAAAAAGAAAATGTGGTCAGGCTCTGTGTTCTACTGTCTTCCCTCCTGTTTTCTTTCCCTTTGTATATATTTTTGGTTTTCTTTACTATCATCTTAGAGAGATCCTAAGAGAAAACTGAGACGAACACATGTGTTTAGGCCTGCCATGTGGAAATGGCGGTCTCTATTCACTCTATTTACACAGAAACATTTAACAAGCAGCTCTTGAGGAGTCCAGAGAGGTGCAGGCCTAGCCCTGTCAGCACCACCCTCCACAGATGCCCAAACAGCCCCAGCGCATTTCTTTACCTTGATTTCTTTCCTACTCATTTCCTCCAGCTGTGCAAGGGTAAAGGCAAAAGCACAAAGACCTGGGTTGGACCCTGCCTCCATTTGCCGCACCATGATCTTACCACATGGATTCTCAGAGCGTAACTGCTGCCCCATGGACCAGGTTAGCTAAGAGAGGTTCCATGAAACTGCTGTTGCAGAAATGCTTCTAACTATAAAATGCCAAACCTGGGAAAGAATGTTTGGATTCTCATAGCCTGGATCAGTAGGACACTGCCTTGGCGTGCTGGTGCCCCACCCCCAACTCACCCAGGCCAGGGGAGGTAGAGCCCCAGCCCCTGAGACCCTCAGGCATCCTGCGGTTTCCAGGCCCTACAGAGGGTCCCAGAAACAGCCCCAGCAACAAAGTGAGGGGCCAGAAACTATGCAAAGATGGAGGGAGGCTGAGAAACAAGTCAGTGCTTTATTAACCTGGCAAAGGGGCAGCTAGGCGGCCTGAGCAGCCCCTGCCAGACCCTCCTCTGCACTCCTCTGCCTAAGTCACGGCCCAAGCCCTGGACACGTAGGAGTGTAGGCGGCAGGGGCAAGGCCAAGGAAGGGGTGGAGTTGTCCAATGCAGATGTTAAGGTCCAACCCGACTTCCTTACTGAGTCTAGGTGTGGGGGCCCCCCTCTCACCCCTTCCTCCCTGTACAGCTCTGGCTCTTCCTAGAGTCAGGAGGCTGTGTGTCCCACATCTGCTGTGGTCTGGAAGGTGATCCCATCCCCAGGCAATGGGGAGGCCAGGAAGGGCCAGAGCCAGACGAGGGCCCAGCGGGGCCCCAGGGCTGCCTGCAGGTTGTGGCAGGGACCCAGGTCATAGGAGTGCTGGCCCCGAGCCCACTCCCATGTGGTCTGGCCCCGCAGCAGCAGCATCCCATGGAAGAGCAGCCCAGCCCCGCACAGCAGCGCACCCGCCACGCACGTGTCCGTCACGAAGGCCAAGGCAAACTGTGCCAGAGACACTCTGCCTGCAATAAAAGAGCAGAGAGGGTCAGGGAGGGGCAGTGGGGTCCGGCTTTCCTGCCACCCGCTCCCCTCCACCACAAAGCAGGGCTCATTCCTCCGCTCAGCAAACCCTGTGTCGATACTCGCTGGCCAGCCCGTGCTGGGTGACAAGAACGCACTGGTAAACTGGGCAGACGCAGCCCCCTACTTGGGATACGGCTTCATTCCTGCATCACAGACTTGGTGAGCACCTCCTCAGCCCTGGAGGTGGTGCCAGGCACTAGAGGGTGTCTCTGCCCTTGGGGAGCTCACAGACATTAAAGAGGCCATTCTTGGCTGGATGCGGTGGCTCACACCTGTAATCCCAGCACTTTGGGAGGGCAAAGCAGATAGATCACCTGAGGTCAGGAATTTGAGACCAGCCTTGACAACACGGTAAAACCCCGTCTCTACTAAAAAATACAAAAATTAGCCAGACGTGGTGGCAGGCGCCTGTAATCCCGGCTACTCAGGAGGCTGGGGGGCTCAGGCAGGAGAATCGCTTTAACCTGGGAGGCAGAGGTTGCAGTGAGCTGAGATCACGCCACTGCACTCCAGCATGGGCAACAGAGCGAGACTCCCATCTCAAAAAAAAAAAAAAAAAAAAAAAGGCCGGGCACGGTGGCTCGTGCCTGTAATCCCAGTATTTTGGGAGGCCGAGGCGGGTGGATCACGAGGTCAGGAGTTCCAGACCAGCCTGACCAACATGGTGAAACTCCGTCTCTACTAAAAATACAAAAATTAACCGGGTGTGGTTGCACACACCTGTAATCCCAGCTACTCAGGAGGCTGAGGCAGGATAATCGCTTGAACCCGGGAGGTGGAGGCTGCAGTGAGCCAAGATTGCACCATTGCACTCCAGCCTGGGTGACAGAGTGAGAAAAAAAAAAAAAAAAAAAAAAAAGCCATTCTCAGTTACTTAATGTGTGCCGCCACAGAAAAGCCAGTATCCTGTGCCATCTTGGCCCACAGTCAGCAACAAGTACCTGCTGAACTAACGGACTACGAGAGGCCATGAAATGTTACGCTAAGTGAGAGAAGCCAGGCACCAAAGGTCACATGTTTATCATCCCACTTATGTGAAACATCCTGAATAGGCAAGTCCACAGAGACAGAAAGATTAGTGGTTGCCAGGGGCTAAGGGGATTAGGGAGGAACATGGAGGGACCACTAATGGGTACGGGGTTTCTTTTTAGGGTGAAAATGTTCTGGAATTAGACAGTGGTGATGGTTGCACTACATCATGAATGTACTAAAAGCCACTGAATTGTACACTTTAAAATAGTTAAAATGGGCCGGGTGTGGTGGCTCATGCCTGTAATCCCAGCACTTTAGGAGGCTGAGGCAGGTGGATCACCTGAGGTCAGGAGTTCCAGACCAGCCTGGCCAACATGGAGAAACTCCGTCTGTACTAAAAATACAAAAAAATTAGTCGGGCGTGGTGGCGCATGCCTGTAATCCCAGCTACTCGGGAGGCTGAGGCAAGAGAATCACTTGAACCTGGAAGGCGGAGGTTGCGGTGAGCCGATATCGCGCCATTGCACTCCAGCCTGGGCAACAAGAGCAAAACTCCATCTCAAAAAAAAAAATCAAAAAAAAAAAAAAAACCATTCTGTTTGAAGGTCCTGAGGCAGGCCAGAGGCACTTGTGAGACAAGCAGGTGGACAGTCTGCAGGTCTGCAAGCACAGGGAGAAGCCCAGGCTGGACAAACAGTTCTGCGAGTAGGGGGTGCAAAGCAACCCTGAGACTGTGGGCGCAGCTAGACCTGCCAAAGTGTGTAGAGTGAGGGCGGAATGGCACCTAGACAGGAGCACGGGGAAATCGGTTCTTGGGGATCAGATAAAAGATGAGAAAGGGCAACCACAAAGGAAGGTGAACGCACCAAGGTCCCAGCCATTGGTGATGCCAGGCAGAGAACGCTTCACGGGGGCTGGGGGCCAGCAGTGTCATGAGTCTAAAAGGTCTCATAAAGCAAGAAAGGGTCCTGGAGTGTGTGGAGACAGATCCCTGGGTGAGTGGTGGTGGCAGAAGCCAGGCTGGAGCAGGCAGGGAATAAGCAGCCATGAGCCTGGGCAAGTCCCTTGGGAAGCTTAGAGCAGGGCAAGCGCTGGAGGAGGATATGAGGGCAAGGGAGGGTTTGTCCAAGGTGGCAAACCAGGAGGGCAGAGGAGGCCTGGCCTGCAGGAGAGGCAGACGCCACAGCCTGAGGCCTCCAAGCAGGGAGGTAGGCACCAAATACAAGAAGCTGGGGGCAGTCAGCTGGGCTCGGGGAGTTGAGGACAGCACAATTTGGGATGTGCCAGCTGATGTCTCACTTTCTCAGTGCCGGAGCTTGGAGTGTGGGAGAGCAGGGAAGGTTTGAGCTGCTGTCGCTGGGGGTAGCAAGCTTACAAGCAAACGGGAAGGCCAGGCATAGCCGAGGGCCTGCTGAGGTCAGCAGCCATGAACATGGCATGGCATGGCATCAACCTGCCACAGACTGCCAATGCCTCTGGCTCTCAGCAGCCAGAGGCAGACACAGAGAAGCCAGGAAAGCACTGTGGAAGGAAGATGAGGGAGGAAGTTTGCGATGCTGGCAGGAGAATGGTGAGAAGGATGAGCTCTGAGCTGGACGTCGGTGGCGAAGGTGGAAAGGCACAGACGGGCGGTGAAGGCCACGAGCCTGCAGGCTCATGGAGCAGGTGCCAGGGCGTGGAGGAGTAAAAGACGGAGAGAAGAGGAGGTGGGCAGCAGAAAGAGGAAGATGGGTGGTTTGTGGGGGTGACTCATTTTTGGATTCTGACCAGGACTGGGGTGTGGACATGGGAGGAGGGAAAGGAAGGAAAAATGAAGGAGGAGGCCAAGAGCTAAGCCATCCAGGCATTGAGGGGGCTGTTCATGCAAACTTCCAGACACCCTTGATTTCCACAGGGCCCAGGGTGAAGAGAGAGTCTGTGACTGGAGCCAGAGTCTTCCGTGACTGAGGGGAGTGAGTGTTGACCACAAGGTGGTAGGGCAGTGCGGCTGGAGGGCCGGGACTCATGGAGGGAGCGATCATTGAAGAGGGCAGAGGAGGACCCATTGGGAAGCTGGTGTGGGCAGATGAAGATTCTGATAACCCCAGTGGGCCACTTCCCGAGGCCTCCCCTGGGCTGTAGGTGGGGTCCATGCACAGAGCTGGGCTTGGATAGGATGAGGAGGCACAGTGACTACCCGGAGTAGCCGGGGAGGTTCCTCAACCACAGATCAAAGTGACAGAGGGAACCATGGAAAGGTCAGGAGGAAGGAATGGGGGCGAGAAAGGCCAAAGCATTCTGGGGGTAGAGAACAAAGAGTAAAAAGGACCAGCGAGGCTTCTATCTGTAGATGGGGGAAGAGGAACATATGTGTCGTCTAGAACATGGCATCTCAGGCAGCCTGCTGATCCAAGTCTGCCCTCCCCAGCTTCCCATAACTGGGCCTTCTCCTGCCTGTCACTTTCACTGGCTCCCCACTGTCCAGTCAAATAGGAGCCATCTCCTCACACCAGTTCTCAGGACCCCACCAGCCAGGCCTCCCCTACCAATCTGGCCTTAATTCTCACAATTCCCTGCCCACTCTCCAAGCCTTTGTTCCTATTGCTTCTCTCACTTAGAAATGCTCCTAGAATGCACTTCCACATCCCGCCATGCAGAGACTCCCACGAGTCTTTCTCCTCTCTCAACAACTCCAGGAATCTCCCAATTCTCCAGCCAGAACGCTGCACTTGTCTCAACACACCAGTTTCCGTACTGCACCCCCGGGTGAATACCAAGCTGCCCTTACTGGCCATCACTGACACTGGGGCTGGGTCCCCCAGGCCAGAAAGCCCGTCTCCCACCAGAATGGGCTGTACTCCCCAGCCCAATACCAGGGCCCCTGCCTCTGTGCAGAGGCCTCCCAGGCTCCCCACCTGTGAGCAACATGAGCCAGGGAAGCAGGAGGAGGGCAGCCATGTGGAGGGGCGTGTGGGCTCGCAGCAGGGCCGACAGTGCAGGGCCCAGCAGCACAGAGACGTGGAGCAGGACGCCGGCAGCATGAAGCAGCAGGCACAGGAAGGGCCGGTAGTTGCCGAAGCCCACGCAGCGGCCCAGCAGGCGGCAGTGGTGGTCCCGACGCAGGATGCAGACGCGGCAGGCAGAGCAGTGTCCGCTGCGTGGCGGCACCTGGCTTTGGCACTGGTAGCAGTAACTGCAGGAAGGAACCACAGCGTCAGTTCCCCCAGCAGCTCAGATGCCCCATATTGTGCACAGGGCTGCCCCAGAGCCCATCCTGCGGAAGTGGCAACAGCCATTTGCCCTGGCTAAGCCTCAATTTATTTACAAGTAAATGCAGGCTAAACAAGATGTCCCAGGCCCTTCTAGTTCTAGCACTACAGGTCTCAGGTCTCTTCCAGCCCTAACATCCCCAGTCCTGAGACCTTTCTCAAGCCACTGACATCCAGCAGCAAATCTCTCCCTTCCTCCACGGTCACCCCTTTGTCCAGGTCACTAGGAACTCTCTGGATTACTGCAATAGCCTCTTGACTGGTCTCCGATTCCACCTTTGCCCCACCTCGTACGGTCTCACCCCAGCAACCAAACTGACCCTCCTCTGCTTAAAACCCTCCTGTGGTTCTCCAATTTATTTCTAGTAAAAAGCAAAGCCTTCAGTGTCCTACAACATCCTTCTATCTGTGACATCTCTTCCCCTCTCTTACTGCACTCCAGCCACACTGGCCTTCTTGCTGTTCTGGGAACATACATGCTGGGTACACAACTGCCTCAGAGCCTTTGCACCACTTGTTACCTCTGCCCGGAACACCTTTCCCTCAGATTCCCACATGGCTAACCGCCCCCACGCCCTCCAAGTTTTTTGCTCAAATGCCTCCTTCTCTATGAGGTCTACCTTGACCACACATTTATGTATATTATTTTTAAAATTAATTTTAAAAAATTTTTAGGGACAGAGTCTCGCTACATTACCCAGGCTGGAGTGTAGTGGTTGTTCACAGGTGTGATCATAGCACACTACAGCCTCAGTCTCAGCGAAAGCCTCTGCCTGGCATAAAATGTGTGTGTAGAGCCTGTACCTGGTGTAATTTTTTTTTCTAATTATAAATTGACAAATTCCAGTTGTATATACTTATGGGATACCAAGTGATGTTATGATTTATCAGTACAGCTTGGAATAAATCAAGCTAATTAGGATAGCCATTACCTCAAACACTCATATTTTTGTGATGAGAATTTACCACCTGTTTATTTATGTATTTATGTATTTATTTATTTGAGATGGAGGGAGTCTCGCTCTGTCACCCAGGCTGGAGTGCAGTGGCTCGATCTCGGCTCACTGCAACCTCCGCCTCCCAGGTTCAAACAATTCTCTTGCCTCAGCCTCCCCAGTAGCTGAGATTACAGGCACGTGCCGCCATGCCCGACTAATTTTTTTATATTTTTAGTAGAGACGGGGTTTCACCACGTTGGCTAGGCTGGTAAACTTCTGACCTTAAGTGATCCGCCGGCCTCGGCCTCCCAAAGTGCTGGGATTACAGATGTGAGCCAACGCACTCGGCCTAACCACCTATTTAATATTGAAACTTGCAACCCCTTTACCCTGCTCTACTTCTTGTTTCCAAACTACTATCACCTTCTAGCATTCTATATGATTTGCTTATTATTCCTCTAGTTTCTCATCTGCACCCCCCTCAAATCAGGAATTTGTTCTATTGTACCCTTCGTCCCTGTAACAAAACCTTGCACCTAGTAGGCGCCCAATAAGTATTTGCGAGTGAATAAATAACACTCAATTCTAGCTCTTCCATCCCAGGTTCTAAACAAATTTCTGATTCTAACAACCTGGATCCTAATGTAACCTGGTTCTAACATCTCAGGTCTTGGGGCCCCTCCCCCCTGTCCAAGGCTCCCACTTCTCCCCGCCCGATCCCGCACCCCACTCACGCCCAGCCCTGGCCCAGACCGCGGCCGGCCAGCATCACGCCACGGATGCTGGGATCTGAGCGCAGGAAGAGCCCCACGTTGCCCAGCAGGTTGAGCAGCTGGAAGGCGGCCAGCGCCAGCTGCAAGGCCCGGGCCAGGGGTCCCAGCGGCGGCGGCCCGGGACCGAGCACCAGCACGTAAGCCAGCTCCAGGCCCACGGCCGCGGCCCACAGCGCGGTGAGCACGAGAGGCAGCTGCGCGGGCGCCCCGTCCGTGCTCCCAGACGCCCAGTGCTGCCCCATGGCCTGGACACCCAGCTGTCGGAGCCGGAGGACTAGGCCGCTTCCGTATTGGGGCGGAGATAGCGGCAGACGGACGTCTGCTACGGCCAATAGAAGCTCGGAAGGGGGTGCGGCGAACGCTCCGACTCTCAGGGAACGGCCGGCCCACGCGGCGAGTTGATCTGGCCAACGGACCAGCAGTGGAGGCGCTCGGAATCCCGCGGCGCTGGAGCCCGGATGACGCCGCGGAGTGATTGACCCGCCCACCCTGGAGGCCCCTCCCATCCCGTCGGAGCCCCGCCCGCTGGCGCTGGGGCCAGGAGTGCCCGGGGGATTGAGTTGCAGCCGGGGTGGTGTCGGGGTTTCCCGGCTCAGCACATTCTCCCCTACTCCCCACAGCCGCCCCGATATTAATAGCCCTGCCGCAGCCCATCCAGCTGGCTCAGAGCCGTTCCCCATGCCCGGGTGTCTCCATCACCCCAGAAAACTTGCAAAACAGCTCGGCGCCTCTGTGTTCCTGACTGTGAAATGGGGTTAGGGCTCTGTGTCCCACCAGCGAGGTGCTGGAAGAGGCTCACGAGGAGCTCCAGAGGGCAGCCTCTAGAGCGGCCCGCGGCCACTATTATTATCGGCCTTTCTATTGTGGAGAGGAGGAAACAGACTCAGAGAGGTCCCGTGGATTTCTCAAGGTCACACAGCGCCCCAGCAGCGGAGCAGGAATGCAAACCCAGGATCTCCGCCGCGAGATCCACCCCGGCGCCCCCGAGTCCCGCAGTTCCCGGCTTCAGGACAACCCCTTGCCAGGTCCAACCCGAGCTCCTTCACCCCCATCCGGCCCCTCCCTCCTCCCCCATATTTAGTGCGAATTCGATCTGGGGCTGGGCTGGGCCCTACTTAATGGGGCCCGGGTGTCCGAGAGCGTGCCGAGCGGAGCGAAGCCAGGAGCCCGATCGAGATGATGATGGTTATGCAGCCCGAGGGTCTGGGGGCCGGGGAGGGGCGCTTCGCGGGCGGCGGCGGGGGCGGCGAGTACATGGAACAGGAGGAGGACTGGGACCGCGACCTGCTGCTGGACCCGGCCTGGGAGAAGCAGCAGCGGAAAGTGAGTGCTCGCCCATTTCCTGACAGCAAAACCGAGGCCTGAGAGGCCGGGCTGTTTGTCCTGGGCATCTCAGCAGTGCAGGGGCAGAGCTTGTCTTTAACCTAGAGTGCTAATCCCCAGCCCAGGCTCTGCCCATCAGCTGCCTGCTGTCCCCAGGGCTGGAGGAGAGGGCTGGGAGCCCTCAAGAGGGGTTTAAAATGACAAGAGAGTTTCTGGGCTCCCCACCCCCACCAGGGTTCATTCCCCTGGGCCCACTGCCCCACTTCTGCTGCTGAAAACAGGCTGGGCAAACCCCAGGAGATCCAAGTTAGGGGGTTCAGAAAGAAGAATCTTCTTCTAGTTAAATATTCCCAGACCCCACCCTGAAGGCTTGCAGTCAGGCAACTAGTGGACTTGGGAGTGTGGGGGTGGTGAGAAGGGTCCTCTCAGACCCCACCCCACCTCGTCTCCAGGGTGGGGTCCATAGTCGCTGTATCTCATTTAACAATTGAAGAAACTGAAGCCCAGAAAGAGCACAGACAGGCCCCACATCACAGACTGTCAGACATCAGGACCTCCGCAACCTGAGGATCTTTACCCTTTTCCCTACCCCCATTCTTTCCCAAGATACCCCAGGCATGGGGCCCTGAGTCTGCTGAAAAGGCCATAGGTCGGGGAGGAGGGGAGACTTGGGTCCCCTTACACTGTAACCTGACTCTCCAGCCAGATGGACACTTAGTGCTGAGGCAGCACCTCGGGGGCGCCAAAGAGGGGCACAGGGGCAGCTGCTACCCAGGCCCAGCCCGTTGGGCACTCAGGGCCCCTCCCTCCCTGAGCTATTTTCACTCCCAGACTTTCCCAAGTAGAGGGGGCAGGACACCTGGGTTCCCAAAGGGAAAATGATCCAGGCCAGAGGGAGAATACTTTGGAGAGTGGCAGGCCAGGGGTAACCAGGAGGGCACTATGAGGCCATTGGACCCTGCTCAGCGTGTGCCAACACTGTATGACTCCAGGAGAGGGCAGGGTACTGGGGTACTCAGTGGAATTTAAATGATCTGAGAGTCCCAGAATTTAGAATCAGAGTACTTCTGCTGGGTTAGATGACAGGAGATGACCCCAAGGGCCGAGAGGCTCCGCTGACTCGGCTGGGGTGCCCCGGGTGACAGGCCTCCCCTTAGGCTCCCCCTGCACCTGTCTCCAAGCACGGCTGCAGTCCCAGGTTTGGCAATTTCCCGGTGGTGTCATCCCTGTCCTTGGCTCCAGCTGCCACCTGTTCTGCAACATCTCCTATCCCTACCCCCACCCACCCGGGCCTCTCCGAGATCCAGGTCTGCGTGCCCCCCATATGACACGTGCCAGTCTGTAACTTGCCTTTGTCACCTAACAAATTATCGGGAACATCTGTTCATCCCAACTTGCAGTCACCATCTCATCATCTACTCATTCAATGGCTGCACAGCATAGAGGATCTGAAAATCAATCAGCATCCCTTGTAGTTGGACATTTGGCTCATTTCTTTCTCGTCCAGCGTTGTTTATTGCAAGGTGGTAATAAACATCCTTGTGCTCAGCTTTAGCCCTGACCCCTCCCTGTTGCTCTATGCTCCCTTTCTCCCCAGTGACTCCTCCATCCAAGGGCTTCCTTCACACAGTCTTGGAGCAGCACGCTGCCTCCTCCCACCTGATGTCTTACCATGTGCCAGTGCTGTTTCAGGTGCTGGGATTCGGCAGCAGACAAAATAAAGCCCCTGCCATGGGAGCTTACATTCCAACATTTCTGTCTCATCCATCCAATCCTGCCTTGTCCCCCACACTGACACCCTTCCTCTCTTGCCCTGATCCCAGTGACTGCGTCCTCACTTCTGCCTTCTGCCACGCCAAGCCATTCATCTCCACTCTGCAACCAGCATGGACAGTTCTGCCCACCTCCCTCCTGCCTGAGGCTTCCCTGACTCTCTGTTGCCCTCCGGATCAAATTTTAACTCCCCAGCTCAGCACCCAAGATCGCGCATGACCTGGCCCCTGCTGCCCCTCTGGCCTGCCTCTCACCACTTATACCCCAACAACCCCAGCTCCATTCCAGCAGTGCCCAGATCCTTGTAGTCTGACAAATGTAGCAAGTGTTTCTCACAGCCACCGAGCACTTGCCTGCATGGCAGCCCCTGCCTGAAATGCCCTTGCCTGCCCTTCCCTTCCTGAATAATTCCTGCCCATCACAGCTCTGATCAAATACTCGCCTTCCCCAAGAGGCCCCCACCCTGATCCGCAGCGTCCCTCCCATAAATTCCTCGGCAACCTCTTACAGCGCTTCTCAGACCAAAATGACTCTTGGATGGACTGTGAGCTCCCTTAGGGCAGGAACCACATCTCATTAAGAGTCTTGTTTGGGCTGGGAGTGGTGGCTCATGCCTGTAATCCCAGCACTTTGGGAGACGGAGGGGGGCGGATCACCTGAGGTTGTAAGTTCAAGACCAGCCTGACCAATATGGAGAAACCCCATCTCTACTAAAAATACAAAATTAGCAGGGCGTGGCGGCGCATGCCTGTAATCCCAGCTACTTGGGAGGCTGAGGCAGGAGAATCGCTTGAACCAGGGAGGCAGAGGTTACAGTGAGTAGAGATCGCACCATTGCACTCCAGTCTGGGCAACAAGCGCGAAACTCTGTCTCCAAAAAAAAAAAAGAGTCATGTTTGGCACCACCCAGACCTGCCTATCCCCCTGCCCTTTCCAAACTCAAAGCATCTTAGACTCCAGGGTTGGAGGGAACTGTGGGAAATCGAACTGCCCTATTCAGTGCTTAGGTTCCCATCAAGTTGTACTCAGTGTCTACTTACATACCTCCAGTGATGGGAAGCTCACTCCCTTTCCTTAGCAATGACAGCCCCTCAAGTATTTAACGCATCATCTTCCATGTCCAGCTCCCAGGGCATCTGGCAAGCTGGTCTGAGGAAGGAAAGGTGGCTGAGGGGAAGAATTCCAAATGGCTCCCAGGGCCACCTCCCAGGAGTATCTGCTTTGTGGTGTGGGGATGCTCTGAATCCAAGAATCCTGCCAGGCTGGAAGAAGAAAGACCTGAGCCATCATAGATTCTGATCCTTTAATTACACAAATGGGAAGACCAAGCCCCGAAGAGGGAAAGGGGCTGACCCTAGATCACAGAGCATGAGTGGCTCAGTTGGCCTTGGAGCCCACCCTGACTCTACCAAGTAGTCTATGGAAAGGCAGAATTCAGGACCTGAAGGGCGGTAGGTTGGCAGAAACTTGTGTACCAAGTGTCGTGTCACCCCTATCTCCAACAGACACACAGCCCTGTACCATCCCTCCCATCTCAGAAGGAGGCTGAGGCTGACTTTTGGGGAAGGGGTGGGCAGTCACCCCCAGAAATGAGATCAGACCAGGCATGGTGGCTCATGCCTGTAATCCCAACACTTTGGGAAGCCAAGGCAGGAGGATCACTTGAGCCCAGGAGCTTGAGACCAGTCTGGGCAACATAATAAGACCGAGGCAGGAGGATCACTTGAGCCCAGGAGCTTGAGACAAGCCTGAGCAACATAGTAAGACCGTCTCTCTCTAAAAAAACAAAATGAGATCAGGCTGGGCCCGAGTGCCAGCTGACGCTCCAACAGCCCTCAGAGTCCTTACTCATCTAGGGTCTACTTGGAGGCCAATTTACAACAACCCTAGAAGGTCAGTAGCACTGAGAAAACAGAAACACAGAGACAGTCCCTTAGGCAAAACCCTGAGGGCCAGATGTGCTTGAGTCCAGGAGTTTTCAGATTTCAGAAAGGCAGTATCACCCTGCACTGGCTCCTATGGTTCAAAATCTCAGAGGGCCCCACACTTTGAATGTGTTAACATTTTCTAAGGGCCCTCCAGTGTTTAAGACCCCCAAGGCTGGGGTGCTGGTGGCCGGGTGCCCCAAGTCTGAACTGGGACCTGCATGGGTCACAGACCCCATTTCTCCCCTCTCAGGAAAACGAAAGCTCAGAGAGGGAAAGGGACTGGCCCAGGATGCACAGCAAGTCAGTGGCTGAGCTGAGCTGAGACTTGAATCCAGAAATACAAGGCTCTGAGACCTACCCTGACTGAGGAGACAGGACTGTGCCCCACATCCCCCAGAGCCAGTCGTAGGGTTTGAGTGCTGTCCTCTGCCCCTAGACCTTCACTGCCTGGTGCAACTCACACCTGCGCAAGGCAGGCACCCAGATCGAGAACATCGAGGAAGATTTCCGCAATGGCCTCAAACTCATGCTGCTCCTGGAGGTCATTTCAGGTGAGGATGGCAAATCAGTGCACCTGGGCCCCAGGACCCAGGAACATCTGGATAGCAGGGGGAATAGGGTGGCGGAGTGTTGGACGGGATTTGGTGGGGAGGGGAGAGTTTGCGGATAATAGCTTCAGCTGCCTCTCATGACCTTTGGCCCTTGGCCTCTCCTCTTAAACCCAGGTGAGAGGCTGCCTAGGCCAGATAAAGGCAAGATGCGCTTCCACAAAATCGCCAACGTTAACAAGGCCCTGGACTTCATTGCCAGCAAGGGGGTTAAACTGGTGTCCATTGGTGCTGAAGGTGAGGAGGTGGCAGGAAGGGTCTTGGGCAGGGCACGGGGGCCTCTCTTGACATCAGCAAATCACCTCTGTGAGCCTCAGTTTCCTCATCTCAGCAATGAGAATAATCCCTGCCTCGCAAGAGAGCCTGTAAAGAGCCAGTGTACCAGCCAGGCACGGTGGCTCACGCCTGTAATCTCGGCACTTTGGGAGGCCGAGGCCGGTGGACTGCTTGAGGCTAGGAGTTTGAGACCAGCCTGGCCAACATGGCAAAACCCTATTTCTACTAAAAATACAAAAATCAGCTGGGTGTGGTGGCGCACACCTGTAATCCCAGCTACTTGGGAGGCTGAGGCACAAGAATCAAATGAACCTGGGAGGTGGAGCTTGCAGTGAGCCGAGATCACACCACTGCACTCCAGCCTGAGCAACAGAGCGAGAGACTCTGTCTGAAAGAAAAAAAAAAAAAAATGCCGGCCAGGCCTGGTGGCTCACACCTGTAATCCCAGCACTTTGGGAGGCTGAGGTGTGGGGCTCACGAGGTCAGGAGATCAAGACCATCCTGGCCAACATGGTAAAACCCTGTCTCTACTAAAAATACGCTGGGTGTGGCGGCGCGTGGCTGTAATCCCAGCTACTTAGGAGGCTAAGGCAAGAGAATCACTTGAACCCGGGAGGCCGAGGTTGCAGTGAGCTGAGATCTTGCCACTGCACTCCAGCCTGGGTGACAGAGCTAGATTCTGTCTCAAAAAAAAAGAAAGAAAAGCCAATATACCCAAAGTGCCAGCTCAGCCCCTGAACCCTAGTAAGAGTTCAGTGAAATAATTGCTAAATAACAAGCCAGGCATGGTAGCGCTGTAGTCTCAGCTACTTGGGAGACTGAGGCGGAAGGATTGTTTGAGCCCGGGAGTTGGAGATCAGCCTGGGCAACATAGCAAAACTCCATCTTGGCCAGGCACAGTGGCTCACCCCTGTATTCTCGCACTTTGGGAGGCCAAGGCAAATGGATCACCCTGAAGTCAGGAGTTTGAGACCATCCTGGCCAACATGGTGAAAGCCTGTCTGTACTGAAAACACAAAAATTTGCTGGGCATGGTGGCACACGCCTGTAATCCCAGCTACTCGTGAGGCTGAGGTAGGAGAATCCCTTGAACCTGGGAGGCGGAGGTTGCAGTGAACCAAGATTGCACCATTGCACTCCAGCCTGGGTGACAAGAGAGACACTCTCTCTCTCTCTCTCTCTCTCTCTCTCTCTCTCACACACACACACACACACACAAAGAGAAAACTCCATCTCAAAAAATTCCCAAAACCAACCAACTAAACAAAAAAATAGATGCAGGCCAGGGGTGATGGCTTATACCTGTAACCCCAGCACTTTGGGAGGCCAAGGCAAGCAGATCATGAGGTCAGGAGTTCGAGACCAGCCTGGCCAATACAGTGAAATCCATCTCCACTAAAAATACAAAAATCAGCTGAGCATGGTGGCATGCACCTGTAGTCCCAGCTACTCGGGAGGCTGAGGCAGAAGAATTGCTTGAACCAGGGAGGCAGAGGTTGCAGTGAGCTGAGATCATGCCACTGCACTCCAGCCCAGGCGACAGAGCAAGACTCTGTCACCCCCCAAAAAATAGATTCAGCTTGGTGCACTGGCTCACGACTGTAATCCCAGCACTTTGGGAGGCTGAGGTGGGCAGATCATTTGAGGTCGGGAGTTCGAGACCAGCCAGGCCAACATGGTGAAACCCCATCTCTACTAAAAATACAAAAAAAATTAGCCGGGTTTGGTGGTGCAGCCTGTAGTCCCCGCTATTAGGGAGGCTGAGGAAGGAGAATCACTTGAACCCAGGAGGCGGAGGTTGCAGTGAGCTGAGATTGCACCACTGTACTCCAGCCGGGGCAAAGAGGGAGACTCCATGGGAAAAAATTATAATAAAAAAAAAGAAAAGAAAAAGAGGCCAGACACGGTGGCTCATGCCTGTAATCCCAACACTTTGGGAGGCCGAGGCAGGCAGATCATGAGGTCAGGAGATTGAGACCATCCTGGCTGACATGGTGAAACCCCTTCTCTACTAAAAATAAAAAAAATTAGCCGGGCGTGGTGGTGGGCGCCTGTAGTCCCAGCTACTCAGGAGGCTGAGGCAGGAGAATGGTGTGAACCTGGGAGGCGGAGATTGCGCCACTGCACTCCAGCCTGGGTGACAGAGCGAGACTCCATCTCAAAAAAAAAAAAAAAGAAAAGAAAAAGAAAAAGAGATGCTTATTGAGCACCTGCTAGGTGCTCACCTACTAGGTGCCAGCCCTGAAATGGGAGACAAGGGCCAGAGGGCTGATCAGAGGGGAAGGTAAGCTGAGGCCAGATAGCACAGACCTTGAATGCCAGGCAAATCTGTCCCCTGACCCCTGCCCTGCAGAGATTGTCGACGGGAACCTGAAGATGACCCTGGGCATGATCTGGACCATCATCCTTCGCTTCGCCATCCAGGACATCTCTGTGGAAGGTGAGCAATGGGAAAGGAGGTTGGGGCCAGGTGCAGTGGCTGGGGCCTGTAATCCCCACAGTTTGGGAGGTCGAGGCGGGCAGACCACTTGAAGGATCGCCCAGGAGTTCAAGACCAGCCTGGACAACATGGTGAAACCCCATCTCTACAAAAAATACAAAAAAAAAAAAAAAAAGCTGGCCATGGTGGCATGTGCCTATAGTCCCAGATACTAGGGAGGCTGAGGTAGGAGGATGGCTTGAGCCTGGGAGGTTGAGGCTGCAGTGAGCCATGATCGTGTCACTGCACTCCAGTTGGATGACATAGCAAGACCCTGTCTCAAAAAAAAAAAAAAAAAGGAGTGTGAGAGGGCTGACCTGGACCCCTTCCCAATGAATCCTCCCACCTCCCCCCGACCCAGAAACCTCAGCCAAGGAAGGCTTGCTTCTGTGGTGCCAGAGGAAGACAGCACCGTACCGCAACGTCAACGTGCAGAACTTCCACACCAGGTCTGTCAGCTGGTTACCAAATGTGTCTGGGCCTCTGTGGGGTACTGGGCATAGAGAGGAGCCCTCCCTGGTCAGTGAAGGGCACTGAGCTGGTCTCTGTCACAAGCCACAGGGAAGGAAAGGTCACAGTTCCTGGAACAGTGTCTGAAAAGAGGGCTCAGTAACTGTTGAGTGGAATGGAATTGAATCCAGGAGGGTTCCAGTAACTCCTGGAGGAGGGAGTGTTTGAGACTTCCCTGGAAGGCCATTCCAGCCAGAGGGAAGCTGGAGGCCAAAAATATTTAGAAACTGGTCGGGCCTAAGCATGAGTGTGTGACGGAATCGTGATGAGCTAGCAGGAGATGGTCCAGATCTGGTCATGAAGGGCCTCAAACGCCAAGCTAAGGGATTTGTACTTTACTCCATTTTACAGATGAGGCTGTCCTTCTGGGGGGTGCTCCTGGGCCGAGGGGAGAACGGGGCCCCAGCTTGAACCCAGGCCTGACCCCCCTCTTCTCTCTGTCCAGCTGGAAGGATGGCCTGGCCCTCTGTGCCCTCATCCACCGACACCGCCCTGACCTCATTGACTACGCCAAACTGCGAAAGGTAGAGGCCCCCGCCACCCCAGCCCAAGGCCTCTGCCTGCAGCTGACCTTTCACCCTCCTCCCTTACACCCTTCTAGGATGACCCCATCGGAAACCTGAACACTGCCTTTGAGGTGGCAGAGAAATACCTGGACATCCCCAAGATGTTGGATGCAGAAGGTGAGAGTGAGCTAGCCCAGGGGAAGACCCCACATTCTCCACACTGGGCCTGGTACAACCTCCACACCTTTGCACGGCCGTTTCCTCCTCCTGGGATGCTCCGACCACCCCCACCCCACTCCCTGGTCACAGTCCCCCTTCTCCAGGAGTCCTCTATCTTGTCCCATGCCCCATCCCCCAAAGAGGACCAGCCTCTGCCACCTCTCCCCTGTGTAATGGCCCTACCTTCTGCCTCACATCCCAGTTACCTGGGTTACCTGGGATGTTGGTCCCCCAAGACTGGCAGCTCCCCTCACGTCCTGCCTGTGGTCCCCATGCCTAGGCAAGGCAATAGTCAACTGAAGCAGCAAACACTTTCTGAGCATCTACTATGCATGATGCCCAGGCTGTGTGGGCACTGCTGGAGAAGAACTTTTTCTTGCCCTGAGGAGCTTGTGGACTTGGGGGAAAGACACACAGACCGAGGGAGGTATAGGATAGTTCAAGGCATGAGACAGCGTGGACCAGTCCCTCACGAGGGCCACAGTGGCTGCCCACTCACACTCACCCACCCAGTCCCTCATACTTTGCTCACCCCAAGGTGGGGAGATGGGGAAGTTGCTGAGCCCTGGGGTAAGGAGAGAGGGTTTCAAGGAAGAGAAAACACTGGGCTTGGGTGGCTGGCTGCTGGTGGCCATGACTGGATGCTTCCAGCCCTCCCACCCAGAGAGAGTTCTCTGCCTGGGGAGGGACCCCTGGCTTTGGCCAGTAGACACCGTGCTGTCCTCCCCTAGACATTGTGAACACCCCAAAGCCGGACGAGAAGGCCATCATGACCTATGTGTCCTGCTTCTACCATGCCTTTGCCGGGGCTGAGCAGGTAAGGCGGCCCAACTGCTGCTGCCTGGGCTTGTGGACCCAAGGGCCCAACCTTGGCTGTAGTCCAACATTGGAGGCGCCAGACCACGGAGGTTGGAGTGCCACTGTGCCAGCTGCACACACTCAGTCTTCAGCAGGAGCAGAGGACCCTGGTTTGGAAACTCCCTCCCTACCTAAGAGCCGTGCTCCCCCCATCCCTTTCCCAATTTGCAGGGACTCCATTCTTTGTTTGTTTTTTGAGACAGAGTCTCACTCTGTCATCCAGGCTGGAGTGAAGTGGCGTGATCATGGCTCATTGCTGCCTTGACCTCAGCCTCCTGCCTCAGCCTCCCCAGTAGCTGGGACTACAGGCACGTGCTACCACACCTGACTAATTTTTGTATTTTTTGTAGAGATAGTGTTTCATCATGTTGCCCAGGCTGGTCTCGAACTCCTGGACTCAAGTAACTCACCCACCTCAGCCTCCCAAACTGTTGGGATTACAGGCATGAGCCACCACGCCCAGCTGGGGGCTCTGTTTTTGTTTGTTTGTGTTTTGTTTTGTTTTGTTTTTTGAGACGGAGTCTTGCTCTGTCGCCCAGGCTGGAGTGCAGCGGGGCGGTCTCGGCTCACTGCCAGCTCTGCCTGCCAGGCTCATGCCATTCTCCTGCCTCAGCCTCCCAGGTAGCTGAGACTACAGGCGCCCACCACCATGCCCGGCCAATTTTTTTGTATTTTTAGTAGAGACGGGGTTTCACCGTGTTAGCTACGATGGTTTCGATCTCCTGACCTCGTGATCCGCCCGCCTCGGCCTCCCAAAGTGCTGGGATTACAGGCGTGAGCCACCGCGCCCGGCGGGGCTCTGGGTTTTAAGGGCTTTACAGAAGCAGTTTGCTTTAATGCCAGCCCTCTGCCCACTCCCCCCACAGGCAGAGACAGCTGCCAACAGGATCTGCAAGGTGCTGGCAGTGAACCAGGAAAACGAGAAGCTGATGGAGGAGTATGAGAAGCTTGCCAGTGAGGTGAGGCTGGGCTCCCACCGTGCTCTCCCCACCCCAGCCCTACTGGCTCTCCCAACCCTGCTAACCCCAAGCGTGGGCCTGCAGAGCCTCCCTCTGCTCAGAGTACCCCTGGCTTCCTCCCAGCCTCCTCCTGTCCATCCCCACCCATCACCTGCCCTTCTGCCAACCCATGCTCCTGGTCAGTCATTGATTCACTCATCATTCATCCATTTACTTCTGCATCGATCCATTCACTCGTATTTAGGTAGTCACATGGCCCTCTGCTCTGTGCCAACTTATACTAGCCCCTGGACTCAGAAATCAACCATCCCACTTCTTCTCTGACTTGTGGGGACTACCCCATCCTGCTTTCGTAGTTGTCAAAGTCACCCCCACCTACACTCTGGCCACAGCCTGGGTGTGGGTGGAGAGGGGTGGGTGAGCTGGGCAAGTCAGCGCAGAGCTGTCTGCCTTGCCCCTGCCTGGCCCTGTCAGCTGCTGGAGTGGATCCGCCGCACTGTCCCATGGCTGGAGAACCGTGTGGGTGAGCCCAGCATGAGTGCCATGCAGCGCAAACTAGAGGACTTTCGGGACTACCGGCGTCTGCACAAGCCGCCCCGTGTTCAGGAAAAGTGCCAGCTGGAGATCAACTTCAACACACTGCAGACCAAGTTGCGGCTCAGCCACCGGCCTGCCTTCATGCCCTCCGAGGGCAAGCTGGTCTCGGTGAGCTCTACACACATTCCCTAGGTGACCTTGGGGTCCGTATCCCATCTGTACAATGGGCAAACCGTGATGGAGCGCACCCCTGCCTGCTCCACAGGACATCGCCAACGCCTGGCGGGGGCTGGAGCAGGTGGAAAAGGGCTATGAGGACTGGCTGCTCTCGGAGATCCGGCGCCTGCAGCGACTCCAGCACCTGGCTGAGAAGTTCCGGCAGAAGGCCTCCCTGCATGAAGCCTGGACCCGGGGTAGGTAGACCTACCTCATGGGGCTGGACTGTCTCTTGGGGTGGAGATTGGTGTGCAGGGGCAGGAGGGGAGGTTCTTGGCAAAATGCACAGGACAAGGGTAGGTGCTCTGCAGGAAAGCCAGAGACTGGATTTCTAGTCCCACCCTGACTTGCTGTGGTGCAACCTAGGCCTCTCTTTTGGCCACTGCCCCTCTGTGGGCCACAGTTTGTTTGTTTTGTTTTTTGAGACAGAGTCTTGCTCTATTGCCCAGGCTAGTACAATCTCGGCTCACTACAATCTCTGCCTCCCAGGCTCAAGCGATCCTCCTGCCTCAGCCACCCAAGTAGCTGGGACCACAGGCGTGCACCACCACGCCCAGTAACTTTTTGTACTTTTTGTAGAGATGGGTTCTCACTTTGTTGCCCAGGCTGGTCTCAAACTCCTGGACTCAAGCGATCCACCCACCTCAGCCTCCCAAAGTGCTAGGATTACAGGAATGAGCCACCGCACACCCGCCTGTTTTCTATAAACTCAGCCTTCCCCCTCACCCCCCAGCCCTGCTCTGGTCTTCTGTAGATCTGCTCTGATTAATTCAATTTAGCATTTTATTTTATATGTATCAGGTGTTCAAAGGTGAGTCCATTCCTCACCCTAACATCACTTATGTCATACTCAAAGTATACTGACGCTAAAATATTGCACGAGTCAAATATATTACTCTGGATAGAAACATCCATTCGTTGTTCTGTTGAGGATTTCTGTAGTGAACAAAGGAGGCCGAGTCAGGGGCTCATGGGGGTTACAGAATCGTTGAGAGCTATTTTAAGGTCAAATTATGCTAAAACTGTACCAAGGGCCCCCTGGACGTAGCTCGCTCAGGGGACGCTGATGTCATTTGCGGATCACGCCACGGAAGAGGACTTTCACCTACGTTATTACACCGACGCCGCAGAGCAAACCCCTAGGACGGGCTAGGCCGGTGCGATCGCCACCTTAGCAGATGAGGCTTCATGGTCACGCAGCCCGCCGCGCACCCCTGCCCCTGCCGCCACTGGGTGACCGGAGCCGGCATCTCTTTGAGCAGGAAAGGAGGAGATGCTGAGCCAGCGCGACTACGATTCGGCTTCGCTACAGGAGGTGCGGGCGTTGCTGCGGCGCCACGAGGCCTTTGAGAGCGACCTGGCGGCGCACCAGGACCGCGTGGAGCACATTGCCGCGCTGGCCCAGGAGCTCAAGTAGGCGGGGCCTCGCGGGGCCCGCCCCCAACACCCCCGGCCCCGCCCCCGGTGGCGAGCCCCACCCTGATCCCCATTGCCCTTCTCAAGACACTAGGCTCTTCCGGGTTCTGTAACCCCGCCGTGGTACCCAGGTCCCATTCGCTCCGCCCCTCCTGGAACCCCACCCCCACCTCCGGACCCCGCTCTGCTGCTCACACTCTTCCCACTGGCGCTTGACCTGTCTCACTCCGTGACCTGCCCTCTAACCTGCCGGCTCTCTTCACCCGGCTTACTGCTCCAAACCCTCCCCATCAGCCTTGGCCTGGCCACCCCCTCCCATGAACCCGCCCCTTCTTGCGCAACCCCACCCCTCCACCCAAGCACCTCCATGGACTGCAGCTAAGGACCCGCGGGCGCCCACCTGCCCAGAGGGATGCGCCGGTACCGCCCCTCTTGGAAAGCACCCAGCTTTACCCACCACCTGCCCTGGCTCCTGCACGCCTTCACCCCCATCCGGGGAGCAGGTTCCAGCCCTGGGAGTGCAGTTAGGACATCTGGGCTGGGGCTGGCCCCACACTCGCCCTACTTCTCGCTCCCAGTGAGCTGGACTACCACGAGGCGGCCTCAGTGAATAGCCGCTGCCAGGCCATCTGCGATCAGTGGGACAACCTGGGCACCCTGACCCAGAAGAGGCGGGATGCGCTAGAGGTGGGGCTGGGGGCCGGGGAACTGGGGGGTGGGTAGGTGGGTGAGGCCAGGTCTGCAGGGCAGGCTTCTGACCCACTACGCCTCCCACCTCTAGCGGATGGAGAAGCTCCTGGAGACCATTGACCAGCTGCAACTGGAGTTTGCCCGGCGGGCCGCGCCCTTCAACAACTGGCTGGATGGTGCCGTGGAGGACCTGCAGGACGTGTGGCTGGTACACTCTGTGGAGGAGACCCAGGTGGGTGCCAGGGTTGCAGGGGATGGATAGGATGACAGGAAAGCTGGCCCCAAATTCTGCCACCCACAACTTTAGGCTCCTGGGGCATAGGGATGGGAGGAAAACCCCAGTTTCCGAGTGCTGGGCTGGAAGACAGGAGGCCGGGGTTCTTGTGTCAGGACCGCCCAGGACTGGTGGGTGGCCTGGGGCACACTGCTGCCCTTTCTGTTGCCTGTGGTAAGTGGGGGACACCAGCTGACACTTCCTGCCTGTCGTCCCCAGAGTCTGCTGACAGCGCACGATCAGTTCAAGGCAACATTGCCCGAGGCTGACCGAGAGCGAGGTGCCATCATGGGCATCCAGGGTGAGATCCAGAAGATCTGCCAGACATATGGGCTGCGGCCCTGCTCCACCAATCCCTACATCACCCTCAGCCCGCAGGACATCAACACCAAGTGGGATATGGTCAGTGCCACCTGCAGCCTTCCTCCCACCCCCTCCTGCATACTGTGACCACCCTGAAATCTCGGGTGGCCCAAGATATGGAGAATAAAGTCCATCTTCAGATGTGGGGTCTGCCACAGACTCCACGTGGGATTGGATAAATCGCCTTGCCTGTCTCGGGCTCATCTGTATATGATGAGCTGTAACAGCAGCATTCTCCTGCCAGGACTGATGTGAAGTAGAATTAAGCCTTGTGTGTGGACATCTTTTATAAATCCACCCATATTAGTTATAAATGATGCCATCAGCCCCATTTTGCAGATGAGAAAACTGAAGCCCACATGGGTTAGTGACTTGCCCAGGAGCTTTCTCGTATATCCCAGACAAGTTGGCTCAAAGCAACAGGGGCTGAGGTTTGAGGAGCTGGAGCCCATCTCCCCTAAAGCCATTTCCCAGCCCCCAGAGCTGGCTCTGGCATAACTGCCCTCCTCCCAGGTCCGAAAGCTGGTGCCCAGCCGTGACCAGACACTGCAGGAGGAGCTGGCACGGCAGCAGGTAAACGAGAGGCTCCGGCGACAGTTTGCGGCCCAGGCCAATGCCATTGGACCCTGGATCCAGGCGAAGGTGGAGGTAAGGGCTGGGATAGTGGGTCCAACCTGGGGGGATGGGGCCGGGGCTGGGCCACAGGGAGTTGGGAGCCCTCATGCTGCCTGGGAACCCCTGCAGGAAGTGGGGCGGCTGGCAGCAGGGCTAGCCGGCTCTCTGGAGGAGCAGATGGCTGGGCTACGGCAGCAGGAGCAGAACATTATCAACTACAAGACTAACATTGACCGGCTAGAGGGTGACCACCAGCTGCTGCAGGAGAGCCTGGTGTTCGACAATAAGCACACTGTCTACAGCATGGAGGTGGGATCACACCCTCTCAGGAGAGAGGGGAGGCAGCACTGGCTGAGGAGGCCCAGGGAGATCACAGCTGGACAGAGCATGTGTGTCCCAGCAGAGTCCCCAGTTCAGCTTGGCCAGGTCCCTTAAGACCCAGCGATGGAAAGTGACCCTTCCAGAGTCACAAAGCCGTCCAAAACCAGGCCAAGATTGGCCATAGCTGGTTATCAAAAGACAGGAAGGACTGCTGGGGTGGGGGTGGGTTACTCAGTGGAGCCTCCAGATGGGGATGGAGGCCCAGTGAGGGGGAGGACTTGCCCAGGGTCATTCAGTGAACTGGATGTGGAGCTAGAGCCAGTGGCCAGGCACTGGCCGCCCACTGACAGTGGCCTGTCCCCTGACCGCCAGCACATCCGCGTGGGCTGGGAGCAGCTGCTCACCTCCATTGCCCGCACCATCAATGAAGTGGAGAACCAGGTACTGACCCGAGACGCCAAGGGACTGAGCCAGGAGCAGCTCAACGAGTTCCGAGCATCCTTCAACCACTTTGACAGGGTCAGCAGGGGCCTGGCCCTGTGGGGTAAGACACTTGGGGGCTGGTGGAGGCTGGAGACCAAGCCTGATAACCACTCACCCCCTACAGAAGCGGAATGGGATGATGGAGCCTGATGATTTCCGAGCTTGCCTCATCTCCATGGGCTATGACCTGGTGAGAGCTCCCCAGCTCCTTCCCAGGAGTCCCAAAGTACCCCCTCCTCTGTGCTGATCACCTACTGTGCACCTCCCATCTTCACATACACCATCCCCTGCATCTTCATTACATCCACACAGGGGCTAGCAAGGCTCAGGGAGGTAAAACTCACTTGGACCCAGTTCTGTGTGGACCCAAAGTCTGAGCTTGCAACATTTTTACCTGTAGGGAAACAGCACTACACAAACGGGTGTGGCCCTGGAAAAAAAATCAGGACCAGGGAGCAAATCTGCTTCCTGCCGTGGGTAGGATGCAGATTTCAGCCTACCATAAAGGACTTCCTACAGCCAGGGCTAAGGTCTCTGGAGGAAGGGAACACCCTTGTTACTGGGGCTCTGCTAGCTGAGGTTGGACAGTCCCCAGGAGGGGACACCGGGAGCCCTCCTGGTTTTAGTGCTCATGGGCATAGTGCCTGGCCTCTATCCCTGCAGGGGGAAGTGGAGTTTGCTCGCATCATGACCATGGTGGACCCCAACGCAGCTGGGGTGGTGACCTTCCAGGCCTTCATAGACTTCATGACCCGAGAGACAGCCGAGACTGACACGACTGAGCAAGTTGTAGCTTCCTTCAAGATCTTGGCAGGAGACAAGGTGGGTCCCAGGCGGTGGAGGGGCTGGTGGGCTAGGGCAGGGCACGGGACCTGTGGGTCCTCAACGCCTCTTCTCCCCAGAACTACATCACCCCCGAGGAGCTGCGGCGCGAGCTCCCTGCCGAGCAGGCCGAGTACTGCATCCGCCGTATGGTGCCCTACAAGGGATCTGGGGCCCCGGCTGGAGCCCTGGACTACGTGGCCTTCTCCAGTGCCCTCTATGGGGAGAGCGACCTTTGACCCCAACCACTGAGTTTCTCTATGCAAGATGGAGAGAGGGTGCACCCTGTGGCTGATCCCATCCGTCCCTCGGAGCAAGGGCCTGAGAGAAAAGCCAGCCAAGTGCTTCTGAATAAAGATCCCTCTGTGGGTCTCTCCCCATCTCCTTTTAGTTCCTGAAGCAGAAGCTGGCCCCTCAGGCTCCTGGGCAGGACCAGCTATCCCACCTTGACCCGCCAGGAGTCCCTGCCATCTCTCCTCACCCCCGGGGACTGAGCATTTATACCACACTCGGGACAAGGACACCTCTTTATTGCTGTTAGAAAAGGGTGGTTACAAGTTTCCTGGACATGGAGGGTGACACTATCCCTAAATCCAAGGGAACCAGAAAATTTATAGTATCAAACAGAGGAAAGCGGGGGCAGAACAGAGCTGGGCTTAAGATCAGAACATTTTCTTCCTGCTCATTACCCAAGCCCAGAGTTCTTGCCCCAGCTTCAACTGCCAAGATACCACCCTTCACCCCGACATCCTCCTAAGCTACCACAATTCAACAAAGGTGCAGGTGCAGAACTTCAGGGTGGGAATGGGGTGCAGGGAAGCAGGGGCTGTGCCCCAGCCCAGTGCCCTCTGCTCACCCTGAGGTACCCAGTGCCTGTCCCTCTGCCAGCTGTACCTCCCGGGGAGGGGTCTGGACACGTCAGGCTGGGGCAGCAGCCACTCTGATCAGCACCAGGTCCCGAGCTGGGGGCCCCTCCTCAGTCCACCACCGCCGAGCTGGCCATGGTGTTCACGCCACAGGCCCCGGACCCGCGATGCAAGTAGTAGTAACCCTGGGGGAGAGGGGGAGCTGGTGAGGGCACCAGGGTAGGATGGCGGCTGGAGGGCCAGGGGCCAAGCCAGCAAGACTCACCTTCTCGCCCCAATCAGTGCCCCAGCTGTTCTTGATGGCCCAAAAGGGAACGTCAGAGCCTGGGGTGCAGTGCAGAGCACAAGGATCAGGGTCCTTAATTCTCCAGGCAGATCCTTAATCACTGTGCACCCTTCAAATACTTGCACTGGGCCTACTGTGTGACAGGGACTAGGAAAAGAGCAGAAAGCGAGGGGCCCACCTACCAGCCTCAGGGAGAAGCCCTGGGGCAGGGAGGAAGCACGCACCCACCCGCCTATTGCAGGTTATTGGGCCATCAATATTTACCCTCCCACAGCTCAGCTTCCCTTCCATAGAGAGGACAGATGATGCCCACCTGGTCATGGCCCAGGCAGTGGGTAAGGACAGGGTTCCTAGGCATTCCCCCTATTTCCCCTCTAGAGGACCTGAGATGCTGTGATCCCACCCCTGCCTGTGGCCTGGCTGGATGCAGGACAGGCAGCGGAACTCACGGTTGCCGTAGCCCACAAGCAACACCGCATGGTCAATGAGCCAAGGGCTGCAGAGGGGACGGAGAGGGCGGGAGATCCCATGGCGGTAAAACTGGAGGTGGAGAAGGAGTAGGGGATCGACTCCAAGAAGAGGTCGGGGAGGTCAACAAGAGATGGGGCAGGGGCAGTGGGGCTAGGGCCTCACCTGCATGCCAAAGGCATTGATGGCCACGGAGATTGGGCCTCTCTTGGCCAGCCAGGCTGCCAGCTCTGAGATGGGAAGGGGTGGCATCAGTAGGCACCCAGGCCCCGGCCCCACCTGACCTCACCTCACCCTGCCCCTCACTCACTCTGCTCGTTCTGGCTCAGCACCACGGAGTCATTGATGTAGACCTTGGCCTTCTCTGCTGAGAAGTTGCAGGACTGCATGTGACCCTGGTAGCTGTAGTCATCCTCTGTCTCCAGCCCTCCTGGGGAACGGTGGGGGTGAGTAGAGAAGGGCAGGCTCCCATTTGCCATTCACAGCCAGAAATGGACTAAGCCCTCTACGCGAGGTTTCACATTCCTCGTCCACCCCAGGCCACAGGCCATCCCCTCTGAAGAATGTCTTCATTCTAGAAATGATACATCTGAGGCTGGGAGAGATGGGGAGGAGGGACCAGTAGCCAGCAAGAAAAGTGGCAGAGACAGAACTCAACTCCAACTTCTGACTCCTCACCAAGAGCTCATCCCAGCAGTCTTTCACCCAGGCTGGAGTACAGTGGCACAAACATGCCTCACTACAGCCTCAACCTCCTGGGCTCAAGCGATCCTCCTGCCTCAGCCTCCCAAGTAGCTGAGACTACAGATGCAAGCCACCATGCCTGGCTAATGTCTTTAATTTTTTGTAGAGATGGGGTCTTGCTATGTTGCCCAACCTGGTCCTGAACTTCTGGCCTTAAGTGATCTTCCCAAGTTGGCCTCCCAAAGTGTTGGAATTACAGGCATGAGCCACCACGCCTGGCTGGGTCAGCATTAAGACCTGGACCCAGTTCTGTGTGACTCTCATGCTCATGTCTCCCCCCCATTATGAAGTAACTTCTTGTACAGGGAGAAGTGGCTCCGGTTGCCCCTCCTGACCCCATTAATGCATACCCAAATTCTTTATGGCCGAGTAGGCATTGGAGGGCAAGCCGCCCATGCAGGCCTTGTCCATCTTGTCACAGTCCAAGAGCTCTAGGAGACAGAAGGCTGGTCCCAAGAAGCCCTCCTGAGGGGCTAGGCTGGGGACAGAGGAGTAGAGCGAGATGCTCACCCTGTTCAGAGAGGGAGAGCAGGGTCCCCTGGTTCAGAAACCACTGGCCCTCCACATTGCCTGTGACTGAGAAGGCCCAGCAGGAGCCACACATGCCCTACAAGAGATGGGTGGAGTTGGAGTCAGAGCCGGGCCCCTTCGTCAGCCCCAGTGCAGTGTCCATGTCCCACCCTCACTTCCAGGGGTCCAACCTGGTCTTTGACTTTTGTGACAGCCCCCTTACTCCTCCAGTCCCATTCAGGTGGGGCGAGGTCACCCACAGACTTGGCTTGCTTCATCTTGTTGCCAGGCTCTTTTCTCAGGAGAGGATTCAGGTAGATAGTGCGGAACTCCTCCTCTGCGGGCAAAGGTGGGCAGGGCATGGGGAGGAAGAGTGTTCTAAGCCAGACCTGACCAGAGGCCTTGCGAGCAAGGTCCTGTCTCTTCCTGGATCCATGAGGACTGTGGCCACTATCCCTACCTGTGAGATCACTGAACTTGGTGACTCCATACTGAGCTGTGCCACGGTCCAGGGCCTGGATCTTCTGTGCTCGCACCATGTTATTGACAAAGACGGACAGGCGCCACCGGGCTTCTGAGGACCAAGGAGCAGAAGAGGAGGGGTTCGACCCCAGGCAGATAAAAGGAAGGGCAATTGGGGCTAGCAGGCAGGGGTTTCCCCGGGGAGCAGGTAGGGGTGGGGGCCAGACATGCAAGTGATGGAGTGGGAGGTCTGATCAACTTTTAGGGCCAAACTGAAGTGATGACTTCCCAGATGCAAAAGCAGTAAATGGGGTCTAAAGGACACCACCCACAAGAGGTGGTGGGGAAAGGCCATGTTGTCAAGGACTCTCCAGCACAAAAAATCCAGCCTCTGCCCCATCCCACCCTGCCAGAGTGATGGAGACGCAGAGCTTCTTTTTTTTTTTTTTTTGAGACAGAGTTTTCGCTTGTCACCCATGCTGGAGTGCAGTGGCACAATCTTTGCTCACTGCAACCTCCGCCTCCCAGGTTCAAGTGATTTTCCTGCCTCAGCCTCCCGAGTAGCTGGTATACAGGTGTGCGCCACCACACCTGGCTAATTTTTGTACTTTTTTTTTAGTAGAGATGGGGTTTCACCATGTTGGCCAGGCTGGTCTTGAACTCCTGACCTCAGGTAATCTGCCCACCTCGGCCTCCCAAAGTACTGCGATTACAGAGGTGAGCCACCACGCCCGGCCAAGACCCATGGCTTCTGAGCGGGAAGATAAGGTGGGAGAAGGGGCCAGGTACTCAGGGTGGCTGCCAGGCTGGGAAGGCTTAGGGAGAGCTCAGGAATTATGGGGTCCTTGAACAGGTACACTGCCTCTTGTCTTTCTCCTCCCACACACCAAGGTGCCAAGTTGGGGGGAAAGTCCTGTTCTGATAGGAACAGGTACAGCCAAGGCTGGGTCCTCACCTTCCTTTGACTCATATGTCCGGTTATAGGTAATGACAAAGTTCTTGAAGATTGAAGCCATCTTCACAGGCAAGTCCTGGATAGGCAGACCAGTCTTTAGGCTGACCAGAGAAACCCACTCCAGAGGGAAGGGAGAAGGGTGATGAGGCAGCGGCTGGCTCCTCAAGCTGAGGGCTCCTCAAGCTGAGGGCTCCTCACCTGGGGCAGGGGATCCTCATTCAACAGGGAAATGACTGAGCTGAAAGTCTCGTTTCTGTTGTCTGGATGGTTTTGGGACAGAGAAGAAATCATGGCTGAGCCCTGAGTGAAGGCTGACTTGGGCTCCCCAGCAGCCTTGGGCTCTCCCAGCACCTGGAACCTTGGTGTCCACTGGGCCACAGTCCTTCCGCAGCAGCACGTGTCTTCCGAGCTCATCCAGGACTTGGAAGCTGCAGAGCTGGAGGGAGAGGAAGAAGCTGCTCTGGGGGCCTGGATCTGGATCTGGGGAGCAAGATCTGGCCAAGATGGAGCTGGAGGCTCCTCAGATGAGAGCCACCCCTAAGGCAATCACCCCATCACAGTGGACAGTGAGGCACGGCCTGCACCGGGGCATCCTCCCCTTCATAGCATCTTGGTTTCCAGACCTCGGGGCCTGGGAAGTGGCTCAAGGTGGGGCAGCAGCTACCTCAGATCCCTGCGTCTTGACCTGACCCGTCATCATCCAACTGCTGCTTTACTCGACCTCGGGGCGGGGAACCCCAAGAGCCTCATCACTCACCAGGGTTTTCTTGGACACGGGGAGCCGGCACACCATGGGGTCGTTGCAGGGTGGCTCCTCCAGGGTGGCCTCCAGGGAGTACAGCGACCCCTGGCCCGCCTGGAGAGAGGAGTAGGTGAGGCGGGCACGGTCGGCCCTTGACGGCGCCCAAGGCCCCGCCCGTGCGGCGCTGCCCATTCCCCATCACCAGAGATCGGTTCGTCCAGCGGGCAGGCCCCATCCCAATGTTAGGTCAAAGCTCCTATCCCTTGGACCCGGGCCTGGCGCCCCCGCCCCCGGCGCGTACTCACCCGGCGGACGCGGCCGCGCACAAGGCCCAGCACGGCCCGCGTCCCCGCAGCCCGGCCGCGGTTGAACATCTCCAGCGCGAAGCGGGAGGGCGCCAGCAGCTCCGGGGACGGCGGCCCCCAGGCCTGAAAGCTGGCGGCTCGGGGCTGGGCGGGTGCGGCCACTGCGCCCGGGAGCAGCCCCAGCAGCGACAGGAGCTGCAGCCAGGGCGCCATGGCGAGGGCGAAGCCGGCGGCCCGGACCCAACAGACGCTCCACCGACACACCGGGTACCGAGCCCGCGGCCAGCGGGGCCTGAGTCCTCCCTCCAGCGGGGCGACGGCGCGCCGACCAATGGGCGCTGGTTTGCGGCGCCTGCGCGTTCTCTTGTTTACAGGAGGCACGTGGGGTGCGCAGGGTAGGGAGAGCGGGAGGCTGCTGGCCTGAGGCTAAAGCTAGTCACTGACCTCTATCACGTGCTTCTTATATGTTAGGCATGATATGCCAGCTCCTTTTATTCGGCGTAGCAATCTCTGAAGTAGGTGCTATCCCCATCGTACAGTGGAGGAAACGAGGCTTGGAGAGATTAAATGGCGTGGCCGGGCTCTGTGACTCAACCCTGTAATCCCAGCACTTTAGGAGGCCAAAGCGGGTGGATCACCTGAGGTCAGGAGTTTGAGACCAGTCTGGCACACGTGGTGAAACCCTGTGTCTACTAAAAATACAAAAATGAGCTGGGCGTGGTGGTGGGCGCCTGTAATCCCAGCTACTTGGGAGGCTGAGCCAGGAGAATCACTTGAACCCAGGAGGCAGAGGTTGCAGTGAGCTCAGATCGTGCCATTGCACTCCAGCCTAGGCGACAAGAGCAAAACTCCGTCTCAAAAAAGAGAGAGAGAGAAATATTAAGTGGCTTGCCAAATATCTGGTAAGGAATTGAGCTGAACTTAAATCCAGGCAGTTGGCTTCTGAGCCTGGGTTTGCAGCTTGATCGCCTCTTTCAGGCCCCTCTTCTCAACAGCGAGATGGCAGGTAATTTTTTGAGTGCTGGCAGCGTCTCAGGCTGTTGTGAGGTTCAAATGCAATCATGCAAGCATTCAGTAACCACTAAGGCAGGGTGCACAGGGTTGAGACTGTCCCTTGAAGCATTCACCTGCTGTGTTCCAGGGTCTACCAAGGGAAAGCATGCACAGATGCATTACAGGCAAAGTGCCGCGTTCTTGGACCTCACAGTCTAGAGAGAAGAACGACAGATGGGCTGGGTGCAGTGGCTCACGCCTGTAATCCCAGCACTTTGGGAGGCCGAGGCGGGCAGATCACCTGAGCTCAGGAGTTCGAGACCAGTCTGGCCAACGAGGTGAAACCCCGTCACTACTAAAAATATTTTTAGGCCCGGCGCAGTGGCTCACGCCTGTAATCCCAGCACTTTGGGAGGCCAAGGTGGGCGGATCACGAGGTCAGGAGATGGAGACCATCCTGGACAACATGGTGAAACCCTGTCTCTACTAAAAATACAAAAAAATTAGCTGGGCATGGTGGCACGTGCCTGTAATCCCAGCTACTCAGGAGGCTGAGGCAGGAGAATCGCTTGAACCAGGGAGTCAGAGGTTGCAGTGAGCTGAGAGCGCACCATTGCACTCCAGCCTGGTAAGACAGTGAGACTCCATCTCAAAAAAAAAAAAAAAATTGAAACTGCCTTTGCAAAATTATGACAGTAAGAGAAATCTGACATGGCTGACTGCATCTTGCTTTCTAGCCTCACAGGCTGGCTGTCTTCACTCATTCCTGGGCATGGGCCAAGGTAACTTTTGGATAAATTTAGCTTATACTTTAAATTAGAATACACCTTCCTGAAAACTAAACCACCCTTGTAAAACTAATGAAAGGCCACCAAGTTAGGAGGATGAGAGGGGCCTGAATTCTACTAAGATGTAGGCATAGTTAAAGGATTACCAGCCATTGTTCTGGAAGTCACAAGATTTGCAACTTTGCCAATTACTCCTGTAAATAACATCACTATCATGGAATGTAAGACTGATCTTTTGAGCTATCTCTTCCAGGCTTTTGCATTTGTGACTATGGAATGGCCCCACACTGACGTGTGACTCCACCAGTCCTGTGACCCCTACCCAGAAGCAGACTTAGTGCAGGAGGGCCATTTTCCACACTACTGTGATTTCATCCCCAAGCAATCAGTAGCACCCATATCCTAGCCGCCTGCCTACCAAACTATCTTTGAAAAACCCTGACCTCCAAGCCTTCAGTGAGATTGATTAATAACCCTGTCTTCTGTGTGTCATGGCAGGTCTTGTGTCAGTTAAACTCGTTCTTTTCTGCAATGCTATGGTCTCTGAATTGATTTTGTTTGTGCAGTAGGCAGGAAGAACCCATCTGGGGATTACAAGATCATCTAGTTCAAACCAGAATTGCTACAGCAGCAGAGGTCTAGAGAGACAAAGTGACATTCCAGCTACTCAGACATTAGTGCTGGAGCCAGAGTGGAGCCATCTCAATGCTTCCAGTTGCCAGCTGAGGTCTGAGAGGAGAGGATCTGAGGGATTGCAGCAGATACTAATCTCTCCTTGATTATGCTCTTCCCTCTGTAAATTAAAAATAAAATTCTAATCCCCTCCAACCATCTGAATGGACCCTTCCTCCCAGTCAAAGACATTCCAACGTTAACCTCAACAACGATAATAGTTCAGGCCATAATGGGAAGTGGAAGTTAGGCATGTTTCATTATACTCTCCTCCCTTTGGAATTGAGGCACAACTGACCAGCATTAACATTACAACAGAGATTTTAGGCTGGGCATGGTGGCTCATGCCTATAATCCCAACACTTTGAGAGACAGAGTTGGGAAGATCACTTGAACTCAGGAGTTTGAGACCAGCCTGGGTAACATGGCAAAACCCCATCTCTACGAAAATACAAACGTTAGCCAGGCATAACGGTGTGCGCCTATAGTCTCAGCTACTTGGGAGTCTGAAGTGAGAGGATCTCTTAGTCACAGGAGGTTGAGGTTGCAGTGAACCATAATTATGCCACTGCACTACAGCGTGAGTGACAGGGCAAGACCCTGTTTCAAAAAAAAAAAAAAAGGGGCCGGACGCAGTGGCTCATGCCTGTAATCTCAACACTTTGGGAGGCCAAGGCAGGTGGATCACGAGGTCAGGAGATGGAGACCATCCTGGCTAACATGGTAAAACCCCATCTCTACTAAAAATACAAAAAATTAGCTGGGCGTGGTGGCAGGCGCCTGCAGTCCCAGCTACTCGGGAGGCTGAGGCAGGAGAATGGCGTGAACCTGGGAGGCGGAGCTTGCAATGAGCCGAGATTGCGCCACTGCACTCTAGCCTGAGCAACAGAGTGAGACTCCATCTCAAAAAAAAAAAAATTAGTGGGTCATGGTGGTACATGCCTGTAGTCCCAGCTACTCAGGAGGCTGAGGCAGGAGAATCACCTGAACCCAGGAGGCGGAGGTTACAGTGAGCCGAGATTGCGCCATTGCACTCTAACCTGGGTGACAAGAGTGAAACTCCATCTACAAAAAAAAATAAAATAAAATAAAATACAAAAATTAGCGAGGCGTGGTGGTGCGTGCCTGTAACCCCAGCTATTCAGGAGGCTGAGGCTTGAATCTGGGAGGCGGAGGTTGCAGTAAGCTGGGATCGCAGCACTGCACTCCAGCTTGGGCGACAGAGTGAGACTCTGTCTCAAAAAAAAAAGACACCATCCTGACTTTAGTATAGTATCACATGATAGATATTGATGTATTTTACCCTAAAATATACTTATTTGACATACTTTGAAATGGCCCTGCAAAGCTGTCCCTGTGGGGAAAATCTACATTCTCCAGAGTCCCTTTCCATTTCTAGGTCTTTTTCCTGATCCAGGAGAGACTTCACTAAGAATCTGGCTTTTTTTTTTTTTTTTTTTTTGAGACAGAGTCTTGCTCTGTTACCCAGGCTGGAGTGTAATTGTGCGATCTCAGCTTACTGCAACCTCCGCCTCCTGGGTTCAAGCAATTGTCCTGCCTCTGCCTCCTGAGTAGCTGGGATTACAGGCACTTGCCACCATGCCCAGCTAATTTTTTGTATTTTCAGTAAAGACAGGGTTTCACTGTGTTGGCCAGGCTGGTCTCAAACTCCTAACCCTGTGATCTGCCTACCTCAGCCTCCCAAAGTGCTGGGATTACAAGTGGGAGCCACTGTGCCCAGCCGAATCTGGCATCTTACATATGTATGTATGTATGTACGTATGTATTTATTTTTGAGACAGAGTTTCACTCTTGTTGCCCAGGCTGGAGTGCAATGGCGCCATCTCAGCTCACTGCAACCTCCGCCTCCTAGGTTCAAGCGATTCTCCTGCCTCAGTCTCCCTAGTAGCTCCTGCCTCAGCCTCCCTCGTAGCTGGGATTACAGGCATGTGCCAGCACACCCAGCTAATTTTTGTATTTTTAGTAGAGATGGAGTTTCACCATGTTGGTCAGGCTGGTTTTGAACTCCTGACCTCGGGTGATCCACCCACTTCGGCTTTCCGGCCTCCCAAAGTGCTGGAATTATAGGCATGAGCTACCATGCCTGGCCTCTGGCATCTTTTTAAATTTGATAAGGAACATTTACAATCTATTATCTCTGAAGCTTGCTACCTGTAGGCTTCATCTGCATAATAATGTTACAGTCCGCAGGGCGGGGTGGCTCATGCCTGTAATCCCAGCACTTTGGGAGGCCAAGGCGGGCAGATCACAAGGTCAGGAGATTGAGACCATTCTGGCTAACAAGGTGAAACCCCATCTCTACTAAAAATACAAAAAATTAGCTGGGCATGGTGGTGGGCACCTGAAGTCCCACCTACTCGGGAGGCTGAGGCAGGAGAATGGCGTGAACCCAGGAGGCGGAGCTTGCAGTGAGCCGAGATCGTGCCACTGCACTCCAGCCTGGGTGACAGAGCAAGACTCTGCCTCAAAAAAAAAAAAGGTCTGTGTCAGGCCTCTGAGCCCAAGCCAAGCCATCGCATCCCCTGTGACTTGCACGTATACGCCCAGATGGCCTGAAATAACTGAAAAATCACAAAAGAAGTGAATATGCCCTGCCCCGCCTTAACTGATGACATTCCACCACAAAAGAAGTGAAAATGGCCAGTCCTTGCCTTAACTGATGACATTACCTTGTGAAAGTCCTTTTCCTGGCTCATCCTGGCTCAAAAAGCTCCCCCACTGAGCATCTTGCGACCCCCACTCTGCCCGCCAGAGAACAACTCCCCTTTGACTGTAATTTTCCTTTATCTACCCAAATCCTATAAAATGGCCCCACCCTTATCTCCCTTCTCTGACTCTCTTTTCAGACTCAGCCCGCGTGCACCCAGGTGAAGTAAACAGCCGTGTTGCTCACACGAAGCCTGTTTGGTGGTCTCTTCACATGGACGCGCATGAAATTTGGTGCTGTGACTTAGATCGGGGACCTCCCTTGGGAGATCAATCCCCTGTCCTGTTCTTTGCTCCGTGAAAAAGATCCACTTATGACCTCAGGTCCTCAGACCCACCAGCCCAAAGAACATCTCACCAATTTTAAATCGGGTAAGCAGCCTCTTCTTACTCTCTTCTCCAACCTCTCTATCCCTCAACCACTTTCTCCTTTCCACTCTTCAATCTCTCCCTTCTCTTAATTTCAGTTCCTTTTATTTTCTGGTAGAGACAAAGGAGACACATTTTATCCGTGGACCCAAAACTCCGGCGCCGGTCACGGACTGGGAAGGCAGCTTTCCCTTGGTGTTTACTCATTGCAGGGATGCCTCTCTGATTATTCACCCACGTTTCAGAGGTGTCAGACCACACAGGGATGCCTGCCTTAGTCCTTCACCCTTAGCGGCAAGTCCCGCTTTTCTGGGAGAGGGGCAAGTACCCCAACCCCTTCTCTCCTTGTCTCTACCCCTTCTCTGCTTTTCTGGGGGAGAGGCAAGAACCCCTCAACCCCTTCTCCTTCACCCTTAGTGGCAAGTCCTGCTTTTCTGGGGGAAGGGCAAGTACCCCAACCTCATATCTCTGTGCCCCGATCCCTTATTTCTGCACCCCAACCTCTTATGTCTCTGCGCCCTGATCCCTTATTTCCGTGCCCCGACCTCGTATCTGCGCCCTGACCCCTTTCCTGCTTTTCTGGAGGGTAAGAACCCCCGAACCGCTTCCCTCCGTGTCTCTACTCTCCCTTTTCTTTAAACTTGCCTCCTTCACTATAGGCAAACTTCCACCCTCCATTCCTCCTTCTTCTCCCTTAGCCCGTGTTCTCAAGAACTTGAAACCTCTTCAACTCACACCTGACCTAAAACCTAAATGCCTTATTTTCTTCTGCAGTGCCGCTTGACCCCAATACAAACTCGACAGTGGTTCCAAATAGCCAGAAAACGGCACTTTCAATTTTTCCATCCTGCAAGATCTAAATAATTCTTGTCGTAAAATGGGCAAACGGTCTGAGGTGCCTGACGTCCAGGCATTCTTTTACACATCGGTCCCTCCCTAGTCTCTGTGCCCAGTGCACAGAGACTTTCCCTCCCATCTGTCCCCTCAGTCCCAACCCCAAGTGTTGCTGAGTCTTTCTAATCTTCCTTTTCTACAGACCCATCTGACCTCTTCCCTCCTCCCTGCTCCCCAGGCTGCTCCTTGCCAGGCGGAGCTAGGTCCCAATTCTTCCTCAGCCTCCACTCCTCCACCCTATAATCTTTTTATCACCTCCCCTCCTCACACCTGGTCCGGTTTACAGTTTCATTCCGTGAGTAGCCCTCCCCCACCTGCCCAGCAATTTCTTCTTAAAAAGGTGGCTGAAGCTAAAGGCATAGTCAAGGTTAATGCTCCTTTTTCTTTATCCGACCTCTCCCAAATCAGTTAGCATTTAGACTCCTTTTCATCAAATATAAAAAACCAGCCCAGTTCATGGCTCATTCAGCAGCAAGCCTGAGACGCTTTACAGCCCTAGACCCTAAAAGGTCAAAAGGCCGTCTTATTCTCAATATACATTTTATTACCCAATCTGCTCCCGACATTAAATAAAAATCCAAAAATTAAATTCTGGCCCTCAAACCCCAAAACAGGACTTAATTAACCTCGCCTTCAAGGTGTACAATAATAGGGGCAGCCAAGTAGCAACATATTTCTGAGTTGCAATTCCTTGCCTCCACTGTGAGACAAACCCCAGCCACATCTCCAGCACACAAGAACTTCCAAACGCCTAAACCGCAGTGGCCAGGCGTTCCTCCAGAACCACCTTCTCCAGGAGCTTGCTACAAGTGCCAGAAATCTAGCCACCAGGCCAAGGAATGCCTGCAGCCTGGGATTCCTCCTAAGCCGTGTCCCATCTGTGTGGGACCCCACTGGAAATCGGATTGTTCAACTCACCTGGAAGCCAGTCCCAGAGCCCCTGGAACTCTGACCCAAGGCTCTCTGACTGACTCCTTCCCAGATCTTCTCGGCTTAGCAGCTGAAGACTGACACTGCCCGATCTCCTCGGAAGCCTACAAGAGCATCACAGATGCTCTAGGTAACTCTCACAGTGGAGGGTAAATCTATCCCCTTCTTAATCAATATGGAGGCTACCCACTCCACATTACCTTCTTTTCAAAGGCCTGTTTCCCTTGCCTCCATAACTGTTGTGGGTATTGACGGCCAGGCTTCTAAACCTCTTAAAACTCCCCAACTCTGGTGCCAACTTAGACAATACTCTTTTAAGCACTCCTTTTACTTATCCCCACCTGCCCAGTTCCCTTATTAGGCCAAGACACTTTAACTAAATTATCTGCTTCCCTGACTATTCCTGGACTACAACTACATCTCATTGCCGCCCTTCCTCCCAATCCAAAGCCTGCTTTGTGTCCTCCTCTTGTATCCCCCGACCTTAACCCACAAGTGTAAGATACCTCTACTTCCTCCTTGGAGACCGATCACGCACCCGTTACCATCTCATTAAAACCGAATCACCCTTACCCCGCTCAATGCCAAGATCCCATCCCACAGCACTCTTTAAAAGGATTAAAGCCTGTTATCACTCGCCTGCTACAGCATGGCCTTTTAAAGCCTATAAACTCTCCTTACAATTCCCCCATTTTACCTGTCCTAGAACCAGCAAAAGCTCCCCTACTGAGTACCTTGTGACCCCCACTCTGCCCGCCAGAGAACAACCCCCTTTGACTGTAATTTTCCTTTATCTACCCAAATCCTATAAAACGGCCCCACCCTTATCTCCCTTCGCTGACTCTCTTTTTGGACTCAGCCCGCCTGCACCCAGGTGAAATAAACAGCCATGTTGCTCACACAAAGCCTGTTCGGTGGTCTCTTCACACGGACGCGCATGAAAATCTGCAGCAATTTTTACAAGAGAGTGGAGGGCCCAGCAAGCTCAGTCGGTAGAGCATGAGACGCTTACATGGGAGTAAAGTTTAATTTATTTTGTTTTTCTTTCTCTCTCTTTTTTTTTTCTTTTGAGAGGGAGTCTCGCTAATTTACACCATTCTCCTGCCTCAGCCTCCTGAGTAGGTGGGACTACAGGCGCCCACCACAACACCCAGCTAATTTTTTGTATTTTTTTAGTAGAAACAGGGTTTCACCGTGTTAGCCAAGATGGTCTTGATCTCCTGACCTCGTGATCCGCCCGTCTCGGCCTCCCAAACTGCTGCAAACTGCTGGGATTACAGGAGTGAGCCACCACACTGGGCCTTCTTCTTTTTTTTTTTTTTTTTAAAGACAGGCTCTTGCCAAACACGGTGGCTCATGCCTATAATCCCAGCACTTTGGGAGGCCAAGGCAGGTGGATCACCTGAGGTCAGGAGTTCGAGACCAGCCTGGCCAACATGGCAAACCCTACGTCTACTAAAAATACAAAAATTAGCCAGGGGTGGTGGCATGCACCTCTAACCCCAGCTACTCAGAAGGCTGAGGCAGGAGAATCACTTCAACCCAAGAGGCAGAGGTTGCAGTGAGCTGAGATTGCACCACTGCACTCCAGCCTGGGAGACAGAGCAAGACTTTGTCTCAAAAAAAAAAAGTTGCCAGGTGTGGTGGTGGGTGCCTCTAATCCCAGCTACTTGAGAGGCTGAGGCAGGAGGATTGCTTGAGCCCACAAGTCCAACCTAGGCAACACAGAGAAACCTGCATCTCTCTTAAATAAAAAATTTTAAAAGAGGGTAAAATCATAGCCTTTGGAGTCAGACTGACCAACCTGGGTTCTAATTCTGGTTCTGCCTCTTCGAATTGACTATGTGACCATGAGCAAGTTACTTTGTTTTTGGAGCCTATTTGTACATACAGAAAGAGCACCTGGCCTGATTAGGCTCTTCTGATCTTTAGTAGACATGAGCCAGGCATGCTGGACACCCTGCAGTGTTTGGGACAGTCCTGCAAAACAGATCATTGTTCCATGTCCTGCACAACTTTCTAATGTCCTATAAGTTATTTACATGAGTGGAAAACCTGCTTATAGTTATGAGCTGAAAACCCTCTGTTAGTTATGTAAACACATTATATTATATACACAGTTTTAGTATATACTGAATTTTCCAGGAATGTAGCTAAATGTAAATCAAAAGAATTTTCCTTACATGAGTTCAGATCTTTACAAGGAGTCATTCACCATTCACAAGATCATGTCTCTGAAGTTAACATGCCTGTATCAGTCTGTATTTAAGAGTGGTCCCAAGCCAGGCTCACACCTGTAATCACAGCTGCTTGGGAGGCCAAAGAGGGAGGATCACTTGAGGCCAGGAGTTCAAGACCAGCCTGGGAAACATAATGAGATTTCATCTGAAAAAAGAAAAGAAAGAAAGAAGGAATGAAGGAAGGAAGGAAGAGAAAACAAAAAAGAGAACAGTCCCACTTCACAATGACCATTTCAGATGTCTTCTAGTGTGATCCTGACCAAGGCTGTGCATATGGAAATGTAGATTTCTTTCTTTCTTTTTTTCTTGAGATGGAGTCTTGTTCTGTCACCCAGGCTGGAGTGGAATGGCGCGATCTCTGCTTGCTGCAACCTCCACCTCCCAGGTTCAAGTGATTCTCCTGCCTCAGATTCCCTAGTAGCTGGGATTACAGGTACGCAGCATCACCACACATGGCTAATTTTTGTATTTTTAGTAGAGACGGTGTTTCACCATATTGGCCAGGCTGGTCTGGAACTCTCCACCTCAAGTGATCCACCTGCCTCAACTTCCCAAAATGCTGGGATTACAGGCGTGTGCCACTGAGGCCGGCCAATATTTCACTATTATATTATTATTGTTATTATTTATTATTATTATTTTAGTAGAGATGGAGTTTTGCCATGTTGCCGAGGCAGGTTTCCAACTCCTGGGCTCAAGTGATCCGCTGCCTCGGCCTCCCAAAGTGCTGGGATTACAGGCGTGCGCCACCGCGCCCGGCCTACGTCTTTCTTTTGAGGCCACCCCTTCTTCCCACCGCTAAGCGTTCCAGAATCCACAGTGATTTATTCGTCCGAAAGAGCAGGGGAGTGAGGGAGGACTGGATTCTGAGGGTGCTGGCGGAGCAACTGGAGTCGGGGGTCCACGGCGGTCGTGACTATCGACACACGGTGGCGCTGTTGAGGCTCGGTCCTGCGCATTCCCGAGGGTCAGGAGCCCTGGAAGAAGTTGCAGGCTTCTCACCTCCCACGCAGCCACTGCACTCCGAAGCGCAACCACTGAGTCAGGGAGGCAGGGCCAGAGAGGAGTTTGGCATCACCGGATAAAAATCAGCCGTAATTTACATCCCCTACGTGTGGCTAAAAGTTAAAATGGACAGATCTGGGCCCTGCGCTTCACACCACCTACATAGCATCAACGCCTGGATGTCAAACTTAGCCAGAGCTGCGTATTGTTTTCATCCTCACCCGTCCTCAGGAATCTCCCATCCCAGCATATGGCATCACTATTCCCCCAGCTCTTCAGTCCAGAGAATTGGAAATGTCATTGATTCTTCCTTTGCCTTCATGCCGCACGTCTAGCCCATCTCCAAGTGCCCTGGAGTCCAGCCCTCCCCCCAATATCTCTCCAATCTGTCCACTTCTCCCCATTCCCGCAGCCGCCGCTCATGACCAAGCCCTCACCATTGCTTGCCTGACCGAATCCACTCCTGCCTCCAACAAGCTCCTCTGCAGGCCACAGCTGGAGGGACCTCCTTAAACATAAACCGGCCGGGCACGGTGGCTCACGCCTGTAATCCCAGCGCTTTGGGAGGTCAAGGCAGGTGGATCGCCTGAGGTCAGCAGTTCAAGACCAGCCTGGCCAACATGGTGAAACCCTATCCCTACTAAAAATACAAAAATTAGCTGGGCATGATGGCGTACACCTGTAATCCCAGCTACTGGGGAGGCTGAGGCAGGAGAATTGCTTAAACCCAGGAAGCAGAGGTTGCAGTGAGGGGAGATCCTGACACTGCACTCCAGCCTGCACAAGAGAGCAAAACTCTGCCTCAAAAACAACGATTGCCAGGCACGGTGGCTCACTCCTGAAATCCCAGCACTTTGGGAGGCCGAGGTGGGCGGATCACGAGGTCAGGTGTTTGAGACCAGCCTGGACAACATAGTGAAACCCCGTCTCTACTAAAAATACAAAAAATTAGCTGGGCATGGTGGAGGGCGCCTGTAATCTCGGCTACTTGGGAGGCTGAGGCAGGAGAATCGCTTGAAGCTGGGAGGCAGAGGTTGCAGAGAGCCGAAATCGTGCCACTGCACTCCAGCCTGGGCGACAGAGCGAGACTCCATCTCAAAAAAAAAAAAAATTACAATATCACATTACTTAAGATGGGGTATAGGTGAACTTGATCAAGTATGATAAGGTTGGGGCTCCCAAGAGGGACTAAGGTCAACAAGGGTGAAAAAATGGCACGGCTTGGCCCTTAGTTGGTTTGCCCTAATATTTGTAGAATGAATGAATGGATGGGGATGGATGGGCATATGAATGGATAGAATGGATAGATGGATAGAAGGATAGACATTCCAGGCCCCAGGCTGGAGTGCAGTGGCGCAATCTCGGCTCACTGCAACCTCTGCCTCCCAGGTTCAAGCGATTCTCCTGCCTCAGCCTCCCAAGTAGCTGGGACTACAGGCACCCACCACCACGCATGGCTAATTTTTTGTATTTTTAGTAGAGATGGGGTTTCACTGTGTTAGCCAGGATGGTCTCGATCTTCTGACCTGGTGATCCGCCCACCTTGGCCTCCCAGAGTGCTGGGATTACAGCTGTGAGCCACCACGCCCGACCATGGGCCTCATGTTTTGAGACCAGACTTCTTTCCTGGACTGAATTTATCTCAGGGACTGTCCCTCAGCCTTGCGTGGGCAGCTCTGATCCACCTCCAGATCTTCCTGCTGAATCACGTCAAGAGTTAGATTGGGATACTGACTTTCCCCACCTCCACTCCCACCCCTAAAAGCCCCAGGGCCTCATACACAAATGGATTCACATCCTCCTCACTACTTTCTTTGCCAAGATCTCAGGCTATAGCACTTTAGAGCTTTCCAAAAGCTTCCTGTTACACCGTAATCCCAGAATGACCTCTAACTCACCTCACCTTTGCATAACTCAGAGGAGACATTCAACAACAATCATAATAATACTCAGCTAGTGCTTGCTTTGGGCTCAGTGCGAAATCCTTCTCAGGAATTATCTTTTAATTTAAAAAGGTCATCTTAGGTGGTCTGAGGCCTGCAGACCTAGGAGGGCATGACATCTTAACAATTAAATCCCTGCCTTAACCAGCTGGCAAGTCGTCATTTGGAGGTTTGGTCAGATTTACGTATATTGATTTAAAACCTGAAGCTAGTCACACACCTGGACTAACACCACCATCTGTGGGGTGGGGGTGGGTACAAGTGTGGAAGCCTGTGATGCAAGAGCTGCAAGAAATCTGTCTGGGCCGGGTGTGGGGGGCCCATGCCTGTAATCCCAGCACTTTGGGAGGCCAAGGTGGGAGGATTGCTTGAGGTCAGGGGTTTGAGGCCAGGCTGGGCAACATAGTGAGACTCTGTCTCTACAAAAAAAATTTTTTTTTTCTTTTTGAGATTAAAGTCTCACTCTGTCGCCCAGGCTGGAGTGCAGCAGCACAATCTCAGCTCACTCCAACCTCCGCCTCCCGGGTTCAAGCGATTCTCCTGCCTCAGCCTCTGGAGTAACTGGGATTACAGGCATGAGCCACCATGCCTGGCTAATTTTTCTCTTTTTTTTTTTTTTAGACAGAGTCTCACTCTGTCACCCAGGCTGGAGTGCAGTGGTGCCATCTCAGCTAACTGCAACCTCCGCCTCCTGGGTTCAAGCGATTCTCCTGCCTCAGCCTCCCGAGTAGCTGGGACTATAGGTGCGCACCACTACACCTGGCTAATTTTTTGAGTTTTTAGTAGAGACAGGGTTTCGCCATGTTGGCCATGCTGGTCTCGAACTCCTGACCTCAAGTGATCCACCTGCCTCGGCCTCCCAAAGTGCTAGGTTTACAGGTGTGAACCACTGCACCCACCCTAATTTTTGTATTTTTAGCAGAGATGGAGTTTCACCATGTTGCCCATGCTGGTCTCAAACTCCTGACCTCAAGTGATCCACCCCATCTCAGCCTTGCAAAGTGCTGGGATTATGGGCCTGAGTCATTGTGCCCAGCCTACAAAAAAAGTATTTTTTTTTTTTGAGATGGAGTCTTGCTCTGTTGCCCAGGCTGGAATGCAGTGGCGCCATCTCAGCTCATTGCAAACTCTGCCTCCCGGGTTCACGCCATTCTCCTGCCTCAGCCTCCTGATTAGCTGGGACTACAGGCGCCCGCCACCACACCAGACTAATTTTTTGTATTTTTAGTAGAGACAGGGTTTCACCGTGTTAGCCAGGATGGTCTTGATCTCCTGATCTATGATCCACCTGCCTCGGCCTCCCAAAGTGCTGGGATTATAGGTGTGAGCCACCACGCCCAGCCCAAAAAAATTTTCTTAAAGAAAATGGAAAAATTATAAATTCTCTCTCTCTCTGTTTTTGCCATATCTGTGGAGTCCTGATGTTAGAAATGCTTCTTCCCCAGTGCCACAAAGAAATAGCACTTGAACATAAATTTAATTTTCTCAGCAAGGCCATTTTTACTTCCTGCAGAAAGGGTATACTCGCCAGCAGTTTTGCCACGAGAGTGCACTGAACAAAGGAGACTGGGTTGTTTATAACCTGATGGATCCACCCTACTGCTGTGTCCAATTTCCATTGGCTGGAAGAGGACCTCACATTCTGTATTTGTCCCGATTGGCTAGCAACTTAGAACTTTCTAAAAGAGGCAAAGGCAGAGAACAAAGGAAGAAGGAAGTAACTTGTGGAATGCTGAGAAAGGTAAAAACACCTCCAAATAAGGAGGAGGAACAGGCTATGACCTAATGCTTGCTTGGACCAGTATAAGCATGGCAGGGCAAGTATTTAGGCTAAATTGTGGGAGCTAAGAACACAAAGCACATTGATTTTTTTTATTACAGCTAGCAGATATCTAAGAATGTTAGCACAGATATTTGAATACATTTTGCTTCTAAGAGAAGTTACTATTTATTCCTAATTAGACAGGGAGGAAAATCTCTTTGAAGAGGAATCTCTACTTTACTTTTTACACTTATAAAATCAGTAAGCAACAAGAGAGGAGTCCCAGGTGGGGGAGAACAATTGTTCCAAGAGACAGTTAATCACAGACAAGTCACTGGCACAACTTCTGTTCCCCAATACCTCTCTTCGCATGTAGCCCCTCCAGGACAACTCTGTAAAACTTCCCTCCAGCCCCTGCCTCTTTGCAGACAGCCCCTTCTCTGCTGTGCTGCCCATTGCTTCCTTGCAACGTACTTTCCCTCTGATAAATCTGCCTTTCTTTCCCCATGATTGTCTTGGTAAATTCTTTTACTGCCCACAACACTGGCTCCAGCCAGTCGCACCTGCAACATATTTCTCTCTGCCTCTGCCTCTCTCTTTTTTTCTTTTTTTGTAGAGACAGAGACTCCATCTCCTTTTTTTTTTTTTTTTTTTGAGATGGAGTCTCGCTCTGTTGCCCAGGCTGGAGTGCAATGGCATGATCTCAGCTCACTGCAAGCTCCGCCTCCCGGGTTCATGCCATTCTCCTGCCTCAGCCTCCCAAGTAGCTGGGACTACAGGCGCCCGCCACCAAGCCCAGCTAATTTTTTGTATTTTTAGTAGAGACAGGGTTTCACCATGTTAGCAGGATGGTCTTGATCTTGGGATCCACCCTCCTTGGCCTCCCAAAGTGCTGGGATTACAGGCATGAGCCACCGCACCCGGCCTCCATCTCCATTTAAAAAAAAAATAATAATAATAATTTTTAAAAATCTCAAGGGCTGGGCACAACGGTCCATGCCTGTAATCCCAGCACTTTTGGGAGGCAGGTGGATTACTTGAGCTTAGGAGTTCAAGACCAGTCTGAGCAACATGGTGAAACCCCATCTCTACTAATAATACAAAAATTAGTCAGGCATGGTGGGACATGCCTGTAATCCCAGCTACTGAGGGGTCTGAGGCACAAGAATCACTTGAACCCAGGAGGTGGAGATTGCAGTGCACTGAGATGGTGCCATTGCACTCCAGCCTGGCTGACAGAGTACAACTCTGTCTCAGAAACAAACAAGAATAATATTTTTAAAAAGAAATCTCACCAGGCGCGGTGGCTCACACTTGTAATTCCAGCACTTTGGGAGGCTGAGGTGGGCAGATTGCCTGAGGTTGGGAGTTGGAGACCAGCTTGATCAACACAGAGAAACCCCGTCTTTACTAAAAAAATACAAAATTAGCCGGGAGTGGTGGTGCATGCTTGTAATCCCAGCTACTCGGGAGGTTGAGGCAGGAGAATCGCCTGAACCCGGGAGGCAGAGGTTGCAGTGAGCCAAGAGCGTGCCATTGCACTCCAGCCTGGGCAACAAGAGCAAAACTCCATCTCAAAAATAAATAAATAAATAAATAGTAGAAATTGGGTGACTCCAAAGCCTGTGTCTTTCTGCTACCATGGGGATAAGGGAGAACAAGGCACCAGGAGGTCCTTTTTTTGAGACAAAATCTTGCTCTGTCGCCCAGGCTGGAGTGCAGTGGTGCGATCTTGGCTCACTGCAACCTCTGCCTCCCAGGTTCAAGCAATTCTCCTGCCTCAGCCTCCCAAATAGCTAGGATTACAGGTGTGCGCCACCATGCCCAGCTAGTTTTTGTATTTTTATTAGAGATGGGGTCTCGCCATGTTGCCCAGGCTGGTCTTGAACTCCTGACCTCTGGTGATCCACACGCCTCGGCCTCACAAAGTGCTGGGATTACAGGTGTGAGCCACCGCGCCCGGCCAGGAGGTCCTTTTTGACATTGGTTCCATCTCATCTTCTGCCATGGCCCTGTGCTCACTGCCTATTCATAGAGCCCCACTGCCCCACTTTGCCCCAACCATTAAAGTCTTCTGTCCTGTAGACTCCTAATTGTTGTCAGCTTTTAACCATGAACTCAGCTAAGAGACTAGGCCACTGGCCTGGGAGGAAAGAAAAAGAAAAAACAAACTGGGCAACTGCTATGTGCTGAGCAGCCCAATCACTGTGCCCAGCAGGGGGTTTCCCATACCTCCGCTCATTAATGCCCACAAAGACCCCCAAAATCTACCAGCTCATGCCCAGGCTAGTCTCGAACTCCTGAGCTCAAGTGATCCGCCCACCTCAGCCTCCCAAAGTGTTAGGATTATAGGTGTGAGCCACTGCGCCCAGCCACCACAATCAATTTTAGAGTATTTTCGTCACCCCTAAAATAAACCCCATACCTATTAGCAGTCACTCTCATTTTCCCCAACCTCCCCCGGCCCCTGGTAACCATTAATCTAATTTTTATTTCTACAAATTTGCTTATTCTGGATATTTCATATAAATGGAATCATCCAATATGTGATCTTTTGTGTCTGGTGTCTTTCATTCAGCATGATTTTGTTTTGTTTTGTTTTGTTTTGTTTTGTTTTGTTTGAGATGGAGTCTTGCTCTGTTGTCCAGGCTGGAGTGCAGTGGTGCAATCTCTGCTCACTGCAACCCCTGCCTCCCAGGTTCAAGGGATCCTCCTGCCTTAGCCTTCTAAGTAGCTGGGACAGGCGTGCACCACCACACCCAGATAATTTTTGTATTTTTGGTAGAGATGGGGTTTCACCATGTGGACCAGGCTGGTCTCAAACTCCTGACATCAGGTGATCTGCCAGCCTCAGCCTCCCAAAGTGCTGGGATTACAGCTGTGAGCCACTGCACCCGGCCTCCATGTTGTCCTTTTTATTATGACTATTGCTATCCTAGTGTGTGTGCAGTGGTATCTTATTGTGGTTTTGATTTGCCTGTCTTTAGTAAATATGATATTGAGCATCTTTTTATGTGTTCATTGGCCATTTGTATATCTTTGGAGAAATATCTATTCAAATCCTTCACCAATGTAAAAACTGAGTTATTTGCCTTTCTTAATTGTTAAGATTTATATATTCTAGATACGATTCCCTTATCAGGTTTATGATCACAGATATTTTCTCCTATTCTGTGTCTTTCACTTGCTTGATGGTGTCCACAGAAGCACAAGTTTTACATTTTGATCTATCACTTATTAACTGTAAGACCTGAGCAGGCCTGATGCAGTGGCTCACGCCTGTAATCCCAGCACTTTGGGAGGGCAAAGTGGGACGATGGCTTGAGCTCAAGAGTTCCAGCCTGCAGAGAGCTATGATTGCACCACTGCATTCCAGCCTGGATGACAGAGAAGGACCTGGTCTCTAAGATTTTGAGCAAATTGCTCTGCTTCTCTGAGCATTTCTCACCTGTGAAGTGAGCATGATGATGTCTTGTAGGCATAGGATAAAACTATAATGAGGTGAGAAACACAAAGGCCAGATCACAGAGCTTGGTTAGGCTCAGGTAGAATCTATACTTAGCCAAGACTCTCGTGGGAGGAAGGGAATGTCTCTGAGGCTACAGGTCATGGGTGATCCACAGGACTCCCCATGCCTCTTTCCCCCATTATTTCCACTGTATGTGTTTATTGGTTCTGTCTGAACCTACTCGAGGGCAGAGATTTCTCAGCTTTCCTGATTGCTGCTTCTTCACTGCCTAGCACATTGCCACACCCATAGACAATGTACATCAAATATATGATGGATGAATGAATGAATGAAAAGGAAATGAAATCCCCCACTCAAGGCTGCACTCCAGCCTGAGCAACAGAGCAAGACCCTAGCTCAAAAAATATATATATATATATTTGGGGCCAGGCACGGTGGCTCACGCATGTAATCCCAGCACTTTGGGAGGCCAAGGTGGGCGGACCACGAGGTCAGGAGATCAAGACCATCCTGGCTAACAAAGTGAAACCCCGTCTCTACTAAAAATAAATAAAATTAGCTGACCGTGATGGTGGGCACCTGTAGTCCCAGCTATTCAGGAGGCTGAGGCAGGAGAATGACATGAACCCGGGAGGCGGAACTTGCAGTGAGCTGAGATTGCGCCACTGTACTCCAGCCTGGGCGACAGAGTGAGACTCCCTCTCAAAAGAAAAAATATATATATATACACACATATATATATATATACACACACACATATATATGTGTGTGTATGTGTGTGTGTATATATATATATTTGTTTTTTTTAAGAAACTCAAAAAATTAGCCAGGTGCAGTGGTGAGCAGCTGTAGTCCCAGCTACTTAGGAGGCTGAGGCAGGAGGATTGCTTGAGCCCAAGAGTTCAAGCTGCAGTGAGCTATGATCAGGCCACTGCACTCCAGCTTGGGCAACAGAGCAAGACCCCGTCTCTAAAATTGAAAAAAAAAAAGAAATCCAGGTGCTGTAGCTCATACCTGTAATCCCAGCACTTTTGGAGGTTGAGGCAGGTGGATCACCTGAGCTCAGGAGTTTGAGACCAGCCTGGCCAACGTGGTGAAACCCCATCTCTACTAAAAATACAAAAATCAGCCATGCGTGGTGGCAGGTGCCTGTAATCCCAGCTACTCAGGAGGCTGAGGCAGGAGAATCGCTTGAACCAGGGAGGCAGAGGTTGCAGTGAGCTGAGATTGTACCACTGCATTCCAGCCTGGGCAACAGAGTGAGACTCTGTCTCAAAAAATAAATAAATACATAAATAAAAATTAAATTAAATTTAAAAATTGTAACACTTATCCCCACAGCACGAAACAGACATTGGAGGTGGGTATGGGAAGGCTTACTTTTCAGTACACATCCTGGTATACTTTGTACCATGTGCACATAACTGGTAAAAATTTAATTAATTTTCTTCTTCCTAATAGTGTTTGAGAACTAAAAGAGGTGACAATTTAATGTAGTGTGATAGGAATGCTAAAGTGAGTTGTTCCAAAGATCACCTTTGCCTCTGACCTTTCCCACTACAATTAACTCCAAGGTCTCAGTTCTTTTGATATAGGAGATTTGGCTTGTATTGTGCAAGGCTTGACATAATGGGACTACTAGGCTTGGGGATTCTTTCATGAGAATTTCACTAAGAAAACAATAGTTTTAGTCTCAATCCCTTCGTAGTTGGAAGCATAATGTTCCTGAACCCTCCACTCCCAGATATAGACAAATATTTCTTCTTCCAAAGCAGTAAAGAGGTCTAGATGAGCTGCTGGCCATTTAGGGGTGAGGGAGGCATTTGCAGGCCTGGTCAAGGCGTAATAGGGGTATTCCCAGGAGCTACTAAAGGCTGGCTGCTGAGCTCCTGAACAGGGTTGACTGGTGGGGATCCTTCAGGGCCGAGACCAGGTGGCGAACCCGCCGCTGCTGTTGCAGCCAATACAGCATCTCCACTTTGTCACTCTTCATCTTGTCCAGGTAGGGCCGCCCCTTGAAGATCACTGGCTCGCCAAAGATTAACTCTATCTCCTCCAGGAGGGAAACCAAAGAAGACTCCATTAAGTTGAGCTTCCTGTGGAGATGGCTTCGGACCTGATTCTCCTCCAGGAAGTGACTGGAGCTCAAGTTGGTCTTTTTGAAGAAGCGGTTGGGGTTGGAAGCTTGTCCCTCAAACCACTCTAGTCTCGCCAGCAATGCCTCCCGCAGCTGAATGGGCTTCAGGGCCCGCTCCCAGGCATTCACCAATGAAGGCAGCTGCCTCAGGCGGGCTTTGGAGCTATATTTAATGGTCATGTCCACCTGGTCCTTGTCAGGGACCTCAAGCACAGACCACAGTTGTTCCAGACGCTTCTGCAGGCTCAGAATTTTGTGGGGTTCTCCCAGGTGGGGTGTCTTCCCAGCTCCTAGCCTATGCTCTAGCACAGTGTTCCAATCCCACTCTCCTGGCACAAAGTCTGGTTCTTCATCTTCTAGCAATGGGGGAGGGTGCTGAATCTCTAGGGACTCTCTGACAGGGGCCACAATCTCCACAGGAACCTCTTCTTCATGCATTTGAAAGATGACATGAAGGAAATCTGTTTCATGGTTGGTGAGGTACTTGAAGTAGTCATCCACAGACAAGGTGGTTTTCCATGAGTTCATCAAGGAGGCCTTGTTTGACCACTTCTCCCAGCTTTTGGTAGCTTGGAGTGATGGGAGGGAGGGCATCTTCTTAGTATTGGACTGTAAAGTGTTTGCTCTCTGGGAATAAAGTCCAACCAGCTCAGGGTTGATGATTTGAGGCTGTTTTTCTTGACGTAGAAAGGCTGAGGACAGGAAGGTCGACCAGTCTTTATCTGCTGCAGGCTCAACTAGGGGCCCTTGATCAAAATGTAAGTGGTCAGAAGAGACATGGCTCATCAACTCCTTGTAGACCTCCCTGGTAGTACTGCCAACAAAGTTATCAATATCCATTTTTTCAATGGCTTTGGGATCCAGTTCACCAGCCAGATGGTTATACAGGGCTCCGGCCCCCTCAATGTGGAAAGAGTCTAAGAAGTTTCTATCAGAGACCCGTACGGCAGCCGCCTGGACCACGACTTCATTTCTAAGCTTCAAAGTAATGGTCACTGGCTGTGGGTGAGGTGGAAAGGATTTGGGGGGCTGGGGGTCCCACTGCCCAGAGGCTTCTTCCTCCTGGAGGTTCCTCAACATCTTCTCCAGCTCCTCCAGGCGATGCCCTGCAGCTGGGTGACGGGTCACAACCCCCAGGAGAGGAGGCAGGCCTGAGTCCAGTGGTGGGTAGCGAGTCCCCTTCAACTTCATCTTCTTTATCAACTGCTTCAGATCCTCAGCCACGATGAGCCCAGTCAGCTCTGGTTTGCTCTCTGTAGCCAAGACCAGCGGGGTTAAGGGGCGAGATGGGAGTGGAGGAAGGCCCAACTCATCTGCCAGCCTCCAGCCCTCACGCAGGGAGGGCATGGATTGGCCTCTCCGGAGCTCAGGGTAGAAAGGCGAGGGGGAAGCCCTGCTGGTGGGGGCCACAGGATAGCTGGGCAGCGACACCATCTGTGAAGAACTGATGTCGATTTCTCTCTTCTTTCCTATGGAGGGCAGCCAGTGGAAAGGCTTTTTCCTCTTCAACCGAGGGATGGACTTCAATTCCTTCACTGGATCCATCCTTCCTGGCTCACTGAGAAACTCTGGTGGACGGCTGAGTTGGATGAGGTAGTTCAGGTTGAGGTTAGAGCACTGCACTTGGGCGAAGCCAGTGCTGTGAGGCCAGGGGATAGGGCACAGCTTGAACGTCCCAGCGGGGCAGACAGGGCGCAGCTTGTCCACATCTCCAGAGGCCTGCTCTGCCCTCAGCAGGGCCTGGAAGTCGGCGAGCAGGCCACGGTAGACGTTGGGACTAGTAAGGAAGAGTGTGCAGTCCCTGGCGAGGCTGGCGGCCAACCGAGTGAGGGTGGCTGATTCAGTGAAGACCCCCCTGGGGGTCGACATGGTCACCAGCAGGTGCAGGTAGCGCAAGAAGAGCTGCTCGCTGCTCAGCAGCACGTAGGCCTCGAGCCGCTTCCGCAGCTTCTGGTTGTTTTTGTGGCTCAGACTAAGTTCGGCGGGCGGCTCCCGCCAGCTGCACTTCAGCTCGTCCAGGATGACCTTGATGAGACGTAGTCGGGCCTCAGGAGGCACTCGCGCTGCTATCCCGCTGCCGGCCAGCAGCTTGGCCACCTGGCTGCACAACGACGCCACCGTCAGCTTCGCCAGAGGGAAGGACTGCAGAATCCGGCCCTCCTGCGGGGGGCGCTTCTGAGGCTCTGGGGACGTCGTCCTAGTGGGGAAGAGCGACAGCGGACGCAGCAGCCGGTGGTAAAACCGCTGGAGCTCAGGCTCGGGCTTCGGGGGCTCCATCTTAGAGCCGGCGGCCGCCACCGTCCGGGAACAGAAAGCCGAGGGGTTACTAAGGCAACCAGGAGCCCGACGGCCCGAGTGCGCCTGCGCGGCCGCCACCCGGTAGCTGACGAACAGGGCCTTGCGTGCGCACGCACTAGGAGGAGGAGTTAAGGGTGGCTTTAGAGGCTCAGTCCCCGCGACGCCGCGCTGGTTGGTGCTCCTGCGCCGGAGGAGTTCTGCGTCTCGGGGTGGTGACTGGGTCCAGAATGGCTTCGGATTCGGGGAACCAGGGGACCCTCTGCACGGTGAGGGTCGAGGCTTCGTGTGGAGCCTCGCCGGGCAGAGAGCCTCGGCCCCTGGGATGATCGTTACCTTGGGAAGAGGAGAAGGAGTGGGCACTTGGGTTGGGGCCTGGGGCCATGGGATGAAACTAGGGTGCGAGGGTAGCAGGGGCCCCGCGTGAGTGTTGGGGGGTGACTCCCATGGTCCTGGAATGGTCATGAGAGATCATGAAGAAGGTGCTTGAAGAGGGGTTAAGTGGGGCTTGTTCCCAGACCCTTGCGGTGGTCATAGGGTTGGTGGTGAAACAAAGTCATACCAAGGCACTTCCCCAGCGATCATCGGTTGGTCCCTGCCGCCCTTGCAGTTGGAGTTCGCGGTGCAGATGACCTGTCAGAGCTGTGTGGACGCGGTGCGCAAATCCCTGCAAGGGGTGGCAGGTAAGAACAGGGTAAACTTTTCTGCAGACAGTCCAGAAGCCTCTGGGAGGGACTAGGCGAATCTATTAGGCGAACCCTACTCCCATTTTACAGATGCAGAAAGTGAACCCCAGAGAGTGAAAGGCATGTTCTCAGAGTTACACACAGACCTGGAGGCAGAGCCTAGAGTACAGCTGTCCAGCTTGCCCTGACAGATTCTAACTGCCTGTCTTGTTGTCCTGAACCTCAGGTGCCCCAGAGACTGAGGAGCTAGGCTGAGGGAGTTCCTTGGAAAACAGGCAGTTTTTGCTTGGGAAACAACATAATCTTGACAAAGCAAACAGCAGCGCAGGCCCTATACCATCCTGGGTAGCTTTCTATACCACTGGGTGTGGTGGCTCATGCCTGTAATCCCAGCACTTTGGGAGGCCGAGGTGGGTGGATCACCAGGTCAGGAGATCGAGACCATCCTGGCTAACACAGTGAAACTCCGTCTCTACTAAAAAATACAAAAAATTAGCCAGGTGTGGTGGCAGGTGCCTGTAGTCCCAGCTACTTGGGAGGCTGAGGCAGGAGAATGGCGTGAACCCGGGAGGCGGAGCTTGCAGTGAGCCAAGATCGCGCCACTGCACTCTAGCCTGGGCAACAGAGCGAGACTCCATCTCAAAAAAATAATAATAATAAATAAAAGGCCAGCTGGTCTGGAAGTGACCTGGCACAATGAGAAAGATCTGGAAAGGTAGAGCCACCAGCATGGCTCTGGGAACTGGCTTCCTTTGATTCTGTTAAGTGTTTATCCAGGCCAGGCTCAGTGGCTCACGCCTGTAATCCCAGCACTTTGGGACACCAAAGTAGGTAGATTGCTCAAGTCCATGAGTTTGAGAGCAGCCTGAGCAACATGGCGAAAACCCTCCTCTGTAAAATATACAAAAATTAGCTGGGCGTCATGGTGCACTCCTGTAGTCCCAGCTACTGGGGAGGCCAAAGCAGGAGGATTGCTTGAGTCCAGGAGGTGGAGGCTGCAGTGAGTTGGATCGCTCCACTGCACTCCAGGCCGGGTGACAGAGTGAGACCCTCTCTCAAAAAAAAAAAAAAAAAAAAAAAAAAACAAGTTCACCCAGTCATTTGGCAGGTATGGACCAGACACTGGGGCTTTTTAGGGAGAAGAGTTCTCATGGGTATCAGGCACATCCCCTGCACTCAGGTGGAAATGAGCATGCAAGCGTTACCTGGATGGCATTCGCAGAATGCTTCGTGGAAAGAGCAATGGTGAGAGGGAATGAGATAAGATGGCTTCTGAAGCTGGGACCCTGGTAGTGGTGGACTCTGTAAAGTGATTAGGGGTATGAGCTCTAGAGTTCAAACCCCCTCTTTGCCACTTAATGGCACTAAGACTTCATGCATGTTACTTTTTGTGTCTCTGTTTCTTCTGTGTTAAATGGGGGATGATAATAGAAGCTAATCTGGAGGATTGTCCTGAAGAGTAACCGAGTTAATACAAAAAAAGCATTTAGAAAAGTCTTTGGCATGTAATAACAGCCCAGTAAATCCTAGGGGATTATGAGAAGAAGGGCTTACAGGTGGTGATCTGGATGGAAGAAGGCTGGAGGGGACAATGTTGAAGCTGGGTTTGCTTAGACTACGCGTTTTGGGTGGTGAATGGGCCCTCCACTTCCTGTACAACTTGCTTGCCAGGAGAGCAGACAGCTGGCCTTTCTCTTGGACCCGGAGCAGTTTTCAGCCCTCAGCATGTTTCTTAGGCAACAGATAAAGACTTCTGGTGACTCTGTGTTTTCTGGTCTGGCTTGGCTTTCTCATGGGGCCAGGGAGGGAAGCTGTAGTTTTCTAGAATACACACACACAGAGAAAGAGAGTTGCCATCTCAGGAGGCCTGGGGGAAGGCCTTCTCAGGAGGTAAGCAGGAGGAGCCCCTAGCCCAAGGCTCACCCCCTTGAATCTCTATCACTTGCCCTGGTGTTCTCTGTGGCCTTCTGTTTCTCTCTCACTGGGCTCTGAGCCAACCAAGGGTGGGCCTGGCTACATTCCAAGGTCTACCAGTTTTAACTCAAGGAGCAAACTGAATGGCTGCTTGGCTAAGGTACCAGCCTCCCTCTTGGTTTAGACTCAGTCAATAATTCAGGAGGTACATAGTGACAAGGAACTTCCCACTTCAGGAGCAGAGAATCAGCTCTTCTCTGGAGACCTGAGGGTCTGGGAACCCTCCTATGCTGAGGCCTGTCATCAGGACATCTTATCTGCTATGTGTCCAAAACATACTTAGGCCTCCACACTGCTCCAGGCCACCCCACCTCTCCCTAGCCTGTGTAAGAACCTCATCCTTTGATGGGTTCCCCATTGCTTCTGTTGCCCCCTCTAATAGCTTTTGCACATAAAAGCCAGGGTCTTGTTCTGCTCTGTTGCCCAGGCTGGAGTGCAGTGGCACCATCTCAGCTCACTGCAACCTCCACCTCCCGGTTCATTTGATTCTCCCACCTCAGCCTCCTGAGTAGCTGGGATTACAGGTGTGCACCACCATGCCTGGCTAATTTTCGTACTTTTACTAAAGATGGAGTTTTGCCATGTTGGCAAGGCTAGTATCGAACTCCTGGCCTCATGTGATCCACCTGCCTCAACCTCCCAAAGTGCTGGGATTATGGGTGTGCGCCACCACGCCTGGCCATCTGACAACTGACTTTTTTTTTTTTTTTGAGACGGAATCTCGCTCTGTTGCCCAGGCTGGAGTGCAGTGGCACAATCTCGGCTCACTGCAAGCTCCGCCTCCCGGGTTCATGCCATTCTCCTGCTTCAGCCTCCTGAGTAGCTGGGACTACAGGCGCCCGCCACCATGCCCGGCTAACTTTTTCGTATTTTTAGTAGAGATGGGGTTTCACCGTGTTAGCCAGGATGATCTCGATCTCCTGACCTTGTGATCCACCCACCTCGGCCTCCCAAAGTGCTGGGATTACAGGCATGAGCCACCGCGCCCGGCCGACAACTGACTTTTGAACTTGACCCTTGTGGACCTCACAGAGCTCCTGCCCTCACAGAGCTGGCGGCCTAGGAGTGAAACAGGACTGTAGTCAGTGCAATGTGAATTACAGGAGGGGGAGTGTGAGCTGCTACAGGACCACAAGGGGTGTGGTCCTAACCCAGCTTGGAGCCTAAGGGCTGCTTCCTAGGGTGAGTACAATATCTGGGTTAAGTGCTGGGGCTCTGGAGCTAGGCTGCATGGTCAGAGGTCCAGTTGCACAACTTACTACAGTGCGACTTTGAGCAAGTTTCTTCATCTTTCTGTGCCTCAGTTTTCTCATCTGTAAAATGGGGATCATTGTACCTAACTTAGAGGCTTAGTAGGAGTACCAAGTATGTTAAGACAGGTAAAACACAGGATTCGCTCACCGTCCATGCCCAGTAAGTGTTAGCTCTACTAATGATGGCAATAGTCCCTGCCTTTTATGCGTGTAATAGCTTTATTAAGATATAATTCGGCTGGGCGCAGTGGCTCACACCTGTAATTCCAGCACTTTGGGAGGCTGAGGCAGGCAGATCATGAGGTGAGGAGATCGAGACCATTCTGGCTAACACGGTGAAACCCTGTCTCTAATAAAAACACAAAAAATCAGCTGGGCGTGATGGCGGGCGCCTGTAGTCCCAGCTACTCGGGAGGCTGAGGCAGGAGAATGGCTAGAACCCAGGAGGTGGAGCTTGCAGTGAGCCGAGATTGTGCCACTGCACTCCAGCCTGGGTGACAGAGCGAGACTCCATTTCAAAAAGAAAAAAAGGCCAGGTGTGGTGGCTCATGCCTGTATTCCCAGCACTTTGGGAGGCCAAGGCGGGCAGATCACGAGGTCAGGAGATTGAGACCATCCTGGCTAACACGGTGAAACCCCGTCTTTACTAAAAATACAAAAAATTAGCCGGGCTTGGTGGCGGGCGCCTGTAGTCCCTGCTACTCGGGAGGCTGAGGCAGGAGAATGGCGTGAACCCAGGAGGTGAAGCTTGCAGTGAGCCCAGATGGCGCCACTGCACTCCAGCCTGGGCGACAGAGTGAGACTCTGTCTCAAAAAAAAAAAAAGATATAATTCATAGGCTGGGCAGCTAGGCACAGTGGCTCACGCCTGTAATTCCAGCACTTTGGGAGGCTTGCTTGAACCCAGGAGGCAGAGGTTGCAGTGAGCCAAGATTATGCCACTGCTCTCCAGCCTAGGTGACAAAGCGAGACTCCATCTTGAAAATAAAAAAAGATATAATTCATGTACTATAAAAATCACCCATTTAGGCCAGGCGCAGTGGCTCACGCCTGTAGTCCCAACAGTTTGGGAGGCTGAGGTTGCAGTGAGCCGAGATTGTGCCATTACACTCCAGCCTGGGTGACACAGCAAGACTCTGTCTCAAAAAAAAAAAAAGAAAAAAAATTCACCCATTTAAAGGATACAGTTCATCTGTTTGTAGTATTTTCAGAGTTGTACAACCATCTCTCCACTGTCAGTTTTACATTTTTATCACTTCATAAAGAAATCCTAGGCCACAGCCAGGCGTGATGGCTCATGCCTGTAATCTCAGTACTTTGGGAGACTGAGGCAGGCAGATGACCTGAGGTCAGGAGTTCGAGAGCAGCCTGGCCAACATGGTGAAACCCCATGTCTACTAAAAGAAAAAAATACAAAAAAATTAGCTGGGCATGGTGGTGGTGTGTGCCTGTAGTCCGTGCTACTCGGGAGGCTAAGGCAGGAGAATCGCTTGAACCCGGGAGATGGAGGTTTCAGTGAGCTGAGATTGTGCCACTGCACTCCAGCCTGGGTGACAGAGCGAGACTCCATCTCAAAAAAATAAAAAAATAAATTTAAAAAAATAGAGAAAGAAAATAGATTGGTGGCAGGGGTGGGAGAATAGGAGGGTGATAGCTAAGAGATATAGGATTTCCTTTCCTTTTATTTTATTTTATTTTATTTTATTTTATTTTATTTTAGAGACGGAGTCTCACTTTTTCACCCAGGCTGGAGTGCAGTGGTGCAGTCTCAGCTCACTGCAACCTCTGCCTCCTGGGTTCAAGCAGTTCTTGTGCCTCAGCCTCCCGAGTAGCTGGGACTACAGGTGTGCACCCCCTTGTCTGGCAAATTTTTATATTTTTGGTAGAGACAGGGTTTCACCATGTTGGCCAGGCTGGTCTCAACCTCCTGACCTCAGGTGATCCACCCATGTCGCCCTCCCAAACTGCTGGGATTACAGGCGTGAGCCACCGCACCCGGCCTATTTTGTTCTTTTTGTTTGTTTGTTTTATTCCGTATCGGAGTCTTGCTCTGTCACCCAGGCTGGAGTGCATTGGCATGGTGGCTCACGCCTGTAATCCTAGCACTTTGGGAGGCCAAGGTGGGTGGATTACCTGAGGCCAGGGGTTCGAGACCAGCCTGGCCAACATGGTGAAACCCCCATCTCTACTAAAAATACAAAAATTAGCCGGGCATGGTGGTGCATGCCTGTAGTCCCAGCTACTTGGGAGGCTGAGGCAGGAGAATTGCTTGAATCTAGCAGGTGGAGGTTGCAGTGAGCCAAGATCGTGCCACTGCACTCCAGCCTGAGCAACAGAGAGAGACTCTGTTTCAAAAAAAAAAAAATTTTTTTTTAAGCTATCTCCTACGGGAAGAATATTTTCTGTTTGTGGATTTGCCTATTCTAGATATCTAATATACATGGCATTATATATGTGGCTTTGTGACTGGCTTTCTTGTAGCATAATGTTTCAAGGTCCGTCCATGTTGTAGCATGTATCAGCACTTCGTTCCTGAATAGTATTTCATTGTATGGATACCACATTTTATCTGTTCATTAGTTGATGGGCATTTGGGTTATTTTTATCTTTTGGCTATTGTGAATAATGCCACTATGGATAGCCCACTTAAAAAAAAAAACACTGCTTTAAAAAGAATGATGTATGTTTCCAAAGTTATAAATAATGCCTGGCGTGTATTAGAACTCACAGAAATCCTGGGGGCAAGGTGGCATTATCCCCATTTATATGAAAAGAAACAGACTCAGAAGTGAAGAGGCTTACTCAGGGTTACACAGTTACAAAGTAGCTTGCCTCTGACCATGGGAGAATTGCTGTCTGTTTTTCTGTTCCCTGCTGCCAGCACTGGGTGCCAGCCTCTGTTGCCCTCTTCCCTCTCTCTCTTGCCAGGTGTCCCGGATGTGGAGGTGCACTTGGAGGACCAGATGGTCTTGGTACACACCACTCTGCCCAGCCAGGAGGTGCAGGCTCTCCTGGAAGGCACGGGGCGGCAGGCGGTACTCAAGGGCATGGGCAGCGGCCAGTTGCGTGAGTGACCACTGTGGCCTTGGCCCCTCTGGGAGGGAGGTGGCTCAGAGCTGGTACAAATCTAATCATAGGATTCTCGGGCTCTGGGTTGGAGTGGCTTTGAGGAAGGTGTGAAAATTATGTGAGACTCCCTGCCCTTCCCGAGCTGCTGAAGAGGTGTGCTGGGTGAGGTGGCAAGCCAGCCCAAGTGTCTAATACCTTGCAGAAAATCTGGGGGCAGCAGTGGCCATCCTGGGGGGGTCTGGCACCGTGCAGGGGGTGGTGCGCTTCCTGCAGCTGACCCCTGAGCGCTGCCTCATCGAGGGAACTATTGATGGCCTGGAGCCTGGGCTGCATGGACTCCACGTCCATCAGTACGGGGACCTTACAAACAACTGCAACAGGTGAGTTGTCTGAAGTCTCCCCAGTAGCATTCTCAGCTACACATTTTCACACTTGGCCCTCACCAATACTCTGTGAGGCACATACACACAGGCACAACCTCCAGATGAGGAAACTGAGGCTCACAGAGGTTAAATGACTTGCCAAAGGTCCAGAGCAGGTAAAAGGTAGAGTTGGGATTTGAGTCAAGATCTGACCTTGGCTGGGCACAGTAGCTCACACCTGTAATCTAGCACTTTGGGAGGCTGAGGTGGGCGGATCACCTGAGGTCAGGAGTTCAAGACCAGCCTGGCCAACATGGTGAAACCCCATCTCTACTAACAATACAAAAAAAAATTAGCCAGGTGCAGTGGCATGTGCCCATAATCCCAGCTACTAGGGAGGCCCGTAATCTCCTGAGGCAGGAGAATCACTTGAACTCAGGAGGTGGAGGTTGTGGTGAGCTGAGATTGCACCACGGCACTCCAGCTCAGGGGTGACAGGGCAAAACTCTGTCTCAAGAAAAAAAATAAAATCTGATCTTGAAGGTCCTGCTTATAACCACCTTACTGCCTCTGAGATGGAAGGGGACTTCTGGACACAGCAAAGGAAGGGTCCCCATGCCATGGTGTTTGTCATGCTGTGATATAACTAGTTGTTTACTCATCTGTGAATCCCCTGAGCCGGAAGCTTATTCAGGACAGGACCCATGTCTGATTCTTCTCGGTGCCCTCTACCCAAAGCCCAGCACAGAGTAGGCCTGTTTGTTGAATGAATGAATGAATGAATGAATGAAGCAAATATAAATAGATGAGAGGGTAGAGCACCTGGTCTGTGAGCTGCTTTCCTGCCCACCTGTTTCCTTTCTTTCTTAGCTGTGGGAACCACTTTAACCCTGATGGAGCATCTCATGGGGGCCCCCAGGACTCTGACCGGGTAAGTGTCTGTCTGGGTTTGGGCTTGGGCTGAGAGAGGACCCAAAGTCTCAGAGGCAGGGCAGGCAGCTCTTGGGATCATAACAGTGTGATTCCTTTTTGGTGGAGTCTTTTCCTCTCATTTTATTTTGCTGAGTTTGGAAACATTTGTTGACACTTTCTGTGATCAAGGCCCAGGGGATACAATAGATTACAGCCCCAGTGCCTGACCCAAGGAGCACACAGTCTCTGGGGGAGATTACTGAATTCCATGGTTTCCAGGCAGTGAGATCATCCTTGCAGGAGCCTGCAAGAGGTCCTGGAGCCCACAGTGAATAGCTCATCTGCCTGAGGGGCAGGGGCAGTGGGAGGAAGTGAAATATGGAAGTTGAGGGTTTTACCTAAACTGAAAAGGCTGTCCCTGGCGTTCCCTAACACCCCAGTCCTGGAGTTTCATTTTTCAGCAGAGAATCATTTCCCAATCTTCAGGGAATTGTGTGTTGCCTTAATGATTTTTGCCTTATCTGAGTACTAGTTGTATTTTTAGTTACTCAATCATTTGGTTTTTTTATTTTATTTTCTGAGATGGAGTTTTGTTCTTATTGCCCAGGCTAGAGTGCAATGGCGCAGTCCCAGCTCATTGCAACCTCAGCCTCCCAAGTTCAAACGATTCTCCTGCCTCAGCCTCCCTAGTAGCTGGGACTACAGGTGCACACCACCACACCCGGCTAATTTTTGTATTTTTAGTAGAGATGGGGTTTCACCAGGTTGGCCAGGCAGTCTTGAACTCCTGACCTCAAGTGATCCACCCACCTCAGCCTCCCAAAGTGCTGGGATTACAGGCGTGAGCCACTGTGCCCGGCTCTGACTGGGCTATTTTCTATCTTGATGGGTTTGCAACCTTGTGCCACAAAACAATTGAAACCATGGTATGTGTTGCTTAATGCATGTTACTGATTTTTTGGACTTTTCACAGCGCTGTTACCTATCATGCTTTTCTTCTGTTTCTTTTCCTTTTCCTTTCTCCCCTCCCCTCCCCTCCCCTCTCCTTTCCGAGATAGGATCTCACTCTGTTGCCCATGCTGGAGTGCAGTGCTGTGATCATGGCTCACTACAGCCTTGAACTCATGGGCTCAAGCAATCCTCCCACCTCACCTGATAGCTGGGACCACAAGCATGTACCATTATGCCCAGCTAATTTTTTTTTTTTTTTTTTTTTTTTTTGGTGGTAGAAATAGGGTGTCACTATATTCCTCAGGCTGGTCTCAAACTGCTGGGCTTGAGCAGACCTCCCTCCTCGGCCTCCCAGTGTTAGGATTATGAGCATGAGCCAGCATGCCTGGCCTCTGTCACATTTTTTTTTTTTTTCTTTTTCTTTTTTTTATTTTTAGTAGAAACGAGGTTTTGCCATGTTGGCCAGGCTGGTCTTGAAGTCCCAACCTCAAGTGATCCACCTGCCTTGGCCTCCCAAAGTGCTGGGATTACAGGCATGAGCCACTGTGCCCAACCACCCTGTCACACTTCTAATGATCAAAAGTTTTTACTCCCTGTTCTGGGAAATTGGAGAGGCATTTCTTATAGAGTCCATTGCACAGTGCCATGCTTATGCTCAGTGATTAGTAATCTGCTGCTGCAAATCAAATGACTCCAAAGTTAGGAGTTTAAAACAACAAACATATACTGTCTCTGGGGCAGGAATTTGTGTGTGACTTAGCTGGGTGCCTGCAGCTCAGGGTCTCTCAGGGCTGCAGTCATCTCAGGGCCCCACGTGAGGAGAATCTGCTTCCAGGTTTGCTCATGTTGCTGTTGGCAGGCCCCAGGTCCTCCTTGGCTGTTGGCCAGAGACATCAGTTCTTTGCTACATGGGTCTCTCCCTAGGGCAGCTAACAACACGACAGTTGGCTTCTCTCAGAGTGAATGAGCGAGGGAGAGAGAGATTGAGATTGAGAGAGGGCGTCCAAGACTCAAGCCACATTCTTTTTGTAACCTAATCTTAGAAGTGACGCTAGGTCCAGCCCACACTCAAGGGAGGCGCATCATAGAGGCCATTCGCCTCATGCAGCCTTGAAAGATGATGGGCAGGAAGTAGGCATTGAAGAGGGTAAGAGTGGGATTGGCAAGCCCAGCAAAAGAAACTGCCCGGGCAAAGCCCTCAAGGCATGGAATGGCAGGGAGTGTTTCTGAAGGGCAGGAGCCTGCCTTGTGACCTGTGTTTTCTTCCTGGGCCCTAGGTGGGGCAGGGAATCAGAAGGGGCTGGCATCAGCAGCTGTACCTCACCCAATCCCTTAACTTAGACAAGGAAGAACTGAGCAGGAGCTGACCAGCCAAGGCCACGGTGACTGGCAAGTTGCTGTTGGGTTTTAGCATCTGCTTTTCCCAGGTGGAAAAGAATTCCATGTGGGAATTTGCATCCAAGCCTGGTTGTCCCTTGCACATCTCCTAACTGATCTCTAAGCTCCCTTCTGTTCTCTCCTCACCCTGCTCCAGTCTTTACTTTTCATAGACTGCACTAGAAGGATTGTTCTGAAGCCTGGAGTAACCAGGCCATGCCCCTGCCTGAAACTTGTCTTGGCTCCCAGTGCCTGAGAGTACAAGCTGGGCCTAGCTTCTTGATGTGGACATTCAATACCCCACTCCCCCGGCCTATTGCCCCTGCCTGTGTGCTGAGGAAACAGCCTGGAAAGGCTGCCTTTCCCTGAACTCCTGCTGGGTCATGCCTCCAGCCACACTGTCCAGGCTGCCCCCCGCCTTGAGGCCGCTCCTCCAGCTGGGCACAGTGGCTCACGCCTGCAACCCCAGCACTTTGGGAGGCCGAGGCAGACGGATCACTTGAGTTCAGGAGTTCGAGACCAGGCTGGCCAATATGGTGAAACCCTGTCTCTACTAAAAATACAAAAATTAGGCCAGGTGCAATGGCTCATGCCTGTAATCCCAGCACTTTGGGAGGCTGAGGCGGATGGGTCACTTGAGGTCAGGAGTTTGAGATCAGCGTGACCAACATGGTGAAACCCTGTCTCTATTAAAAATACAAAAGTTGGGCCGGGCACAGTGGCTCATGCCTGTAATCCCAGCACTTTGGGAGGCCAGGGCGGGCAGATCACAAGGTCAGGAGATCGAGACCATCCTGGTTAACATTGTGAAACCCCGTCTCTACTAAAAATACAAAAAATTAGCCAGGCGTGGTGGCGGGCGCCTGTAGTCCCAGCTACTTGGGAGGTTGAGGCAGGAGAATAGCGTGAACCTGGGAGGCGGAGCTTGCAGTGAGCCGAGGTCGCGCCACTGCACTCCAGCCTGGGCGACAGAGCAAGACTCCATCTCAACAAAACAAAACAAAACAAAAGTTAGCCAGGTATGGTGGCGTGCATCTGTAGTCACAGCTACTCGGGAGGCTGAGACAGGAGAATTGCTTGAACCTGGGGGGTGGAGGTTGCAGTGAGCCCAGATCACACCACTGCACTCCAGCCTGGGCAACAGAGTGAGACTCTGTCTCAATAAATAAATAAATAAATAAATAAATAAATTAATTAATTAATTAAAAGAAATACAAAAACTAGCCAGGCATAGTGGCGCGTGCCTGTAATCTCAGCTACTTGGGAGGCTGAGGCAGGAGAATTGCTTGAACCCGGGAAGCAGAGATTGCAGTGAGCCGAGATCACACCATTGCATTCCAGCCTGGGCATTGCAATGAGACTTCGTATCAAAACAAAACAAAACAAAACAAGCAAAAAAAACTGCTCTTCAGGGCTCTGTATCCCCTCCCCCTTCTTGATCTTTCTACTGTTCAAATCTCCAACGCAGGGCGTAAAAAAAAGTACCAGGTGCAGGCAGCAGATATCCCTCTGGAAAACGAGATAAAGCAGAACTGCCACTTCTTCCTGCCCATCAGTTGGTGGCACAGTGAGATGCCTGGTTACTCAGCAGCAAGGTCATGGGAGCCCACCTGTACTGGCACAGGCACTTGTTTCTGCCCAAAATGTCAGGTTGGGGACAATTTATTTGCACAGATGTGGGTTTCTGTGGTTCACTAGTAAGGCCTTGTCACCCCAAAACACACCAACTGTTGTATTCACCCTGTGTGTCATCACCCCTAGTCTGTTCTGTATCTGGGCCCCCATCATGTTCTGAGTCCCTTGAGGATGGTGACCTGCATACTCCCTGCCATGTTGGGTAGTATGTCTGACCTAGGAGGTGCTCATAGGTGTGTTATGACAATTTTTATTACTGTCAAAGGAGAAGGAGGGCAGAGCCAGCTTCGAGGGGCTAGGACAGGCCCTTTGCCCCTTGCATTTCCTTCTGTTCCTGGAATCTGGGAGTCAGGGAGATGACACTGGCTGCCTATGATGGTCAGGGAAGCCAAGCTTGGCCAACTTAAGCCTATAGGAATTGAAGACAGCCAAGGGCTCACAGAGCCATCAGGAGGCTGCACAACTGAGCTAACTGGAGGCTGAGAAGCAGAGCTGGGCAATTGCCTCGCCGGAAAAACAGTCTGATCCAATGGGAATGACTGCACAGGCAGGGGAAACTTCCACTGGCTCTTTTCAGCCCACTGTCATCCTGCCCAGGATTTCAGTTCCAGGGAGGGAGTGTTCAGATGGTCCAGGACTTCCTGGACCACTTTCCACTTCCAGACAGGGCCAAGAGGACCTTGCCTGCCCAGTCCTTGGGGAGCTCAGATCCTACGAGACTGGTACCCACAGGAGGAAATGGGTACTTTAGGGAAGCAGGAAGAGGCATCGGAATCAGGAAATCAGAAGATAGCAGCTTGGCACCACGTGGCACACATCCCCTATACACACACTGGATCTCATTCCAGCACCGCGGAGACCTGGGCAATGTCCGTGCTGATGCTGACGGCCGCGCCATCTTCAGAATGGAGGATGAGCAGCTGAAGGTAAGGTGGAAAAGAAGGTGGGCACCCTTCCTAACAGGGTCCATCATCTGAAGCTGTCGTCTCCCCTCAAAGGTGTGGGATGTGATTGGCCGCAGCCTGATTATTGATGAGGGAGAAGATGACCTGGGCCGGGGAGGCCATCCTTTATCCAAGATCACAGGGAACTCCGGGGAGAGGTGAGTGGTGTCGGCCCCTGCAGGAGGCTGTGCTCTGCGGATGGTGCATGAGGAACCCAGGGGTGGGGGCCAAACAGGTACCCACCCCTGACCACACATTCTTCTGCAGGTTGGCCTGTGGCATCATTGCACGCTCCGCTGGCCTTTTCCAGAACCCCAAGCAGATCTGCTCTTGCGATGGCCTCACCATCTGGGAGGAGCGAGGCCGGCCCATCGCTGGCAAGGGCCGAAAGGAGTCGGCCCAGCCCCCTGCCCACCTTTGAGCAGGACCTCACCTTGGCTCTGTTGCTGTCCTCCAGGGCGAGCACTTTCCACTTCCAGAGGGGGCCAGAGGGACTTTGCCTGCCCAGTCTTTGGAGAGCTCAGTACAGGGCAGGAGCTGCTGTGGTGTTCCCTTGGCAAATGAAAGTTTTATTTTCGTTTGGGACTTGGTGTTTTGTGCTTGTCTCCATGCCCCTTATGGGCTTGGTGAACATAGCTCTGCTTCTTTCCTTTGTATCAGGGCCACCCCTTAGCATTGGAGCCAAACAAACCTGAATTCAAACCTACACACACACTGAAGTCCCCATCTTCCTCCTTGGAGCCATAATGAAGAGCCACTACAGTCAAATTTCTGTTTGTGGCCTCCCCCAACCCCTCACTATGGCTGATTGGAACCAAAATGGACACCTGACCCATGGTGGCCCATGCTTTCCCTGAGAAATCAGGGCAGATCCAGCTTTAGTTTTTTCCTGTGGTTGGACCCATAACATGGGAATATGGGAAGTTTTGGTGGTCCTCTTCTCCCTGCCTTATTGACTGAGCATCAGAAAAAGCCAGTCGGCTAAGGAGGAAAAATGAGGCAGGGAGAATCTAAGAGTTGCTGGAGAATCCCAGTCACTCTGGAGTCCCCTCTCTGAGCCTTTCGTGAGGCCAGCTGCCTCCTGCCTGGGATTGAAGAGACGCTCCCGAATCCTCCTAATGCATCCCCCTGTTAAGATAATCTGGCTTGAGGCTGGGCACGGTAGCTCACACCTGTAATCCCAGCACTTCGGAAGGCCAAGGCGGGAGGATCTCTTGAGCCCAGGAGTTTGAGACCAGCTGGGGGGAACAGAGTAAGACCCCGTCTCTACAAAAAAAAAAAAAATTAATTAGCTGGGTGTGATGGTGCATGCTTGTGGTCCCAGCTATTTGGGAGGCTGAGGTGGGAGGATTGCTTCAGCCTGGGAGGTTGAGGCTGCAGTGAACCATGATCACGCCACTGCATTCCAGCCTGGGCAACAGAGCAAGACTCCATCTCAAAAAAAAAACAAAACCAAAAACAAACAAAAAAAATTCTGACTTTATTCCTTTCAGTCATAAGTAAAAATTATCAATTAACATAAGTGAAGTGCTTGGCACACAGCCTGTCATATAAAGTTAAGGGAGCAGCAGCTATGATTCTGAGGCTGCGTGGGACCCTCGGAGGCAGCCCTAGCCAAGCTCCCCTTTCCTATGGTTGGATGAGCTGCTAACCAGGGTACAGTTTGTGGGGCCTCGGGTTCAGAGCCTCCCTACTTGTCTATTATTTCCCTGTACCCCCATCCCCATGGGGTGCCTTGCTCATCCTTGACAAAGCTGCTTTTATGACAGGGTAAGCTGGCAGACTACAAACTTTGCCCCAAGCTGGCAGACTACAAACGTTGTCCCTACACTGCCTGCTTGGAACTGGGTGGGTGGTTTCGCAGTTAGTTGTCCTTGGCTTCGAGGCAGAGCCCCTGGCTCGGATCCCATTCCCCAGTCCCTGTCTGTTTTCCCTTTCAAGGCTGTGGGTGGGTTCCACCTCTAGCCCCAACCCTTGGACTCTGCTCTTTCTTGCCAAACCTATGCTGGTTCTTTTCCAGCTCCCTGTGGTTGCTGGGAGCCAAACCCTTTTAAGCCCAGACTCAGGCTGTCTTTCCCCACTTCCAAGTCATTGCAGAAATTCATCCTGGATTCTGCCCACAGCTAACCCCTGACATCCTCTCACCTCCATTCTGGAATGATGCCTGGGTTTTAACCTTTTTAAGCCTAAACGGTTCACCATGACACGACTCTATTAGCCTTTTTTTTTTTTTTTTTCCTTTTTTTGAGACAGAGTTTCACTCTGTTGCCCAGGCTGGAGTGCAGTGGTGCAATCAAGACTCACTGCAGGCTGGGTGCAGTGACTCACGCCTGTAATACCAGCACTTTGGGAGGCCAAGGTGGGTGGATTACTTGAGGTCAGGAGTTTGAGACCAGCCTGGCCAACATAGCGAAACCCCATCTCTACTAAAAATACAAAAGTTAGCCAGGTGTAGTGGGATTACAGTGCCTGAAATCCCATCTACTTATGAGGCTGAGACAGGAGAATTGCTTGAACCCAGGAGGCAGAGGTTGCAGTGAACCGAGATCACACCACTGCACTCCAGCCTGGGTGACAGAACCAGACTCTTATCTCAAAAAAAAAAAAAGGAGATCGGCCAGACGTGGTGGCTCACACCTGTAATCCCAGCACTTTGAGAGGCCAAGGCGGGCGGATCACAAGGTCAGGAGATGGAGACCATCCTGGCTAACACGGTGAAACCCCGTCTCTACTAAAAATACAAAAACTTAGCCGGGCATGGTGGCAGGTACTTGTAGTCCCAGTTACTTGGGAGGCTGAGGCAGGAGAATGGCGTGAACCCGGGAGGTGGAGCTTGCAGTGAGCCGAGATGGTGCCACTGCACTCCAGCCTGGGCGACAGAGCGAGACTCCATCTCAAAAAAAAAAAAAAAAAAGGATCAACATCCTCATTAGCTTTTCTTCTGAACTTCTGGCTGTGTGGTTTTTCAAAGTTTATTTTTAAATCACAGGACACTGTTCAAACATCTTGAAGCCTCATTTGCAAAGCAGAAGTGGAACTGCAGGCAAAGATGCTCTGTTTTGGCCAAGAACAGTGGCTCATGCCTGTAATCCCAGCACTTTGGGAGGCCAGGGCAGGAGGACTGCTTGAAGCTAGTTAGAAACCAGACTAGCGAAGAAAGCAACACCCTGTCTCTACAAAAAATAATTTAAAAGGCTGGGCGCGGTGGCTCACGCCTGTAATCCCAGCACTTTGGGAGGCCAAGGTGGGCGGATCACGAGGTCAGGAGATCGAGACCATCCTGGCTAACATGGTGAAACCCCCGTCTCTACTAAAAATACAAAAAATTAGCTGGGTGTGGTGGCACGTGCCTGTAGTCCCAGCTACTCAGGAGGCTGAGGCAGGAGAATGGTGTGAACCCGGGAGGCGGAGCTTGCAGTGAGCCGAGATCGCGCCACTGCACTCCAGCCTGGGCGAGAGAGCAAGACTCTGTCTCAAAATAATAATAATAATAATAATAATAATAACTTAAACATTAGCTGAGTGTGGTGGCACAGGCTTATGGTCCCAGCTACTTAGGAGCCTGAGGCAGGAGGATTGCTTGTGCCTAGGAGTGTGCAGCGGCAGTGAGCCATGGTCATGCCACTCTGCTCCAGCCTGCTTGAGAGAGTAAGACCTTGTCTCTAAAAAAATAAAAATAATTAAAAAAAAAAGAGGCCTTTAATCCCAGCAGTTTGGGAGGCCAAGATGGGAGGATTGCTTGATCCCAGGAGGTCAAGGTTGCAGTGAGCCATGATTGTGCCACTGCACTCCAGCCTGGGGGACAGAGTGAGACCCTGTCTCAAAAATAAATCAATAAATGAAAAGGAAAATTTAAGTCCAAGATGGGAAGATTACTTGAGGCCAGGAGTTCGAGACCAACTTGGGCAACATAGCAAGAACCCCATCTCCAAAAAAAAATTTTTTTTTTTTTTGAGATGGAGTTTCTCTCGTTGCCCAGGCTGGAGTGCAGTGGGGTGATCTCGGCTCACTGCAACCTCCACCTCCTGGGTTCAAGCGATTCTCCTGCCTCAGCATCCCGAGTAGCTGGGACTAAAGAAAGGTGCATGCCACCACGCCCAGCTAATTTTTTGTATTTTTAGTAGAGATGGGTTTTCATCATGTTAGCCAGGTCCTGACCTTGTGATCCGCCCGCCTTGGCCTCCCAAAGTGCTGGGATTACAGGTGTGAACCACCACACCCAGCCTACACCTCCATATTTTTAAATAACATGACTGTGTCATTGTTTCTTATTTTCAGTCTTGATATTGTCTGTGGAATTCTATATTAGGATGAATTCTGCAGTAAGTAATACAGTCCTAATAGTGGCCAAAGCAATTAAGACATTTAATTATGTCACCAGATCAACAGTCTGGAGATTTGAGGATTCAGAGCAGGTCCAGTGGTGTGGCAACGTCAGGATACTGTCATCATGAACTGTGTGTTTCTCTTCATGTCCCCTCTCCCCTTTTGGTGGCAAGGGTGATTACCACAGCACCAAGCCTCCCATTGTCACACATTCACATGATAGGGTGGAAAGCTGGAAGGAAGGAGACCAAAAAGGGAAAAGCTCCTTTCTAGCAGAGAAGAACACCTATGCAATGGAATAATGAAAGTTAGCTGTGAAAACGTCTTTATCTGTGTTGTTACTAACTCATATCAGTTTCCTGTAATCAGTTTCCTTTGTAACAGTGGCAGCTGTAACAAAGTACCACAAACTGTGGCTTAAAACAACAAAAATTTATTCTCACAGTTCTGGAGGCCAGAAGTACAAACTTAGTATCACTGGGCTGAAATCAAGGTGTGGACAAGAGCTTGCTTCCTCCAGAAACTATAGGGAAACATCCCTTCCTGGCCTCTTCCAGCTTTGTGTGGCTGCTGGCATTCCTTGGCTTGTGGCCGAATCTCACTCCAATCTTCAAGGCCAGCACCATCCACTCAGTCCGCTCTGTCTTCCCATGGCCTTTTCCTCCGTGTATTTGTGTCAAATCTCCTTCTGCCTCCCTCTTACAAGGATACATGTGATTGCATTTAACACCACCAGAGTAATCCAGGATAATCTCTTCTTAGCAAGGGCCATTGATTTAATCACATCTTCAGAGACTTTGCCACATAAAGTAACATTCACAAGTTCCAGGGATTAGGACCTAATATCTTTGGAGGCCATTAATAAACCTGCTACAGTGACCTAGTAAACCACAGGTAAATTGATACAATTAACTTAGGAAAAGGTCTCATAAGTAAATTTGACGGTACTCTAGTTTCCATGACAGAATTTCTCTCTAGCCTTTCTCTCCATTCGTTGTAAAGAGATAAGGACTTTACTTGTCAGATTGCTTTATTACAGAGATTGTTTTTACCCAAAACTAAGTTTACCTAAGTTTACAAAATTTGATTTAGATCAGTGGTTCTCAGTGGGGATGGTATGGCCCTATGGAAGTTTGTGAGGGCTATTTCTTCTGGCTGTGACAATGCTAGGTGGGGGCGGGGATGCTGCTGGTATTGGGGGAAGACTAGGGATACTTACCAACCTTCAATGTGCAGGATAGTCCTGCACCAAATAGCCCACAGGATACCCTTGTAGGTGAAAAATCACTACTTATGTATATTTCAGATGGTGTCTTGCTCTGTCACTCAGGCTGGAGTATGGTGGTGTGATCATAGCTCACTGTAGCCTCCATCTCATGGGATCAAGCAGTCCTGCCTCAGCTTTCTGAGTAACTGCAACTACAGGCATGCACCACCATGTCCAGCTAACTTATTTTTTATTTTATTTATTTTTGAGACGGAGTCTCACTCTGTTGCCCAGCCTGGAGTGCAGTGGCATGATCTCAGCTCACTGCAATCTCTGCTTCCTGGGTTCAAGTGATTCTCCTGACACAGCCTCCTGAGTAGCTGGGATTACAGATATGTGCCATGACGCCCAGCTAATTTTTTTTTTTTTTTTGTATTTTTAGTAGAGATTGGTTTTGCCATGTTGGCCAGGCTGGTCTCAAACTCCTGACCTCAAGTGATCTGCCTGCCTTGGCCTCCCAAAGTGCTGGGATTATAGGCGTGAGCCACCACAGCTGACCTATTTTTTTTCTTTTTTTCTTTCTTTCTTTCTTTTTCTTTTTCTTTTTTTTTTTTTTTTTTTTTTGAGACATGATCTCTTAGTTTGTTGCCCAGCCTGGAGCCCAGCGTCATGATTATCGTAGCTCTGTGCAACCTGAAACTCCTGGGCACAAGCAAGCTTTTTGCCTCAGCCTCCCAGCTGGGACCACTGGTGCACATCACCATGCCTGGCTAATTGCTCTTTTTCTTTTTTTTTTTTGTTTCAGACAGTTTCACTCTGTCACCCAGGCTGGAGCACAGTGGTATGATCTCGGCTCACTGCAACCTCCACCTCCCGGGTTCAAGCAATTCTTGTGCCTCAGCCTCTCAGGTAGCTAGGATTATAGACACGCGCCAGCACTCCCGGCTAATTTTTTGTATTTTTAGTAGAGATGGGGTTTCACCATGTTGATCAGGCGGTCTTGAACTCCTGACCTCAAGTGATACGCCCACCTCGGCCTCCCAAAGTGCTGGGATTACAGGTGTGAGCCACTGCGCTGGGACTAATTTTTATATTTTTTGAGACGTGGGGTCTCCCTGGGTTGCCCAGGTTTGTCTCAAACTTCTGGGCTCAAGTGATCCTCCTGCCTTGGCCTCCCAAAGTGCTGGGATTATAGGCATTGAGTCACTGCATCTGGCCAAACTTCTTACTATGTGTCTTACATTGTGTTCAACACTTGTTATTGCTCAAAATGGCCTTATCCTTCATACATACCTGCCAAGAGAAATTTTTATTAGAAACAAGGCCTCACTGTGTTGCTCAGGCTGGAGTGCAGTGGTGCGATCACAGCTCACTGCAGCCTTAGCCTCCTGGGCTCAAGTGATCCTCCCCTCTCAGCCTCCAGAGTAGCTGGGACTACAGGCACACACCACCACACCTGGTTAATTTTTAAAATTCTTTTCATGTAGATGGGGGTCTATGTTTCTCAGGCTGGTCTTGAACTCCTGAGCTCAAGTGATCCTCCTGCCTCAGCCTCCCAAAGTGCTAGGATTACAGGGATGAGCCACCACACCCATCCCCAAATTTACAATTAAAAAACTCTTAAACCTAAAAACAAAAATGTGGTAAAGCCAGTTATTTTATAGGTAAGATGATACTCATATGTGTAAAGAATCTAGCTGGGTGTGGTGGGTCATGCCTGTAATCCTAGCACATTGGGAGGCTGATTCTGGAGGATCACTTGAGGCTAGGAGTTTGAGAGCAGCCAGGGCAACAAATTGACCCCCGTCTCTACAAAGTAAAAATTAAAAAATTATCTGGGGGTGGCTGGGCATGGTGGTTCATGCCTGTAATCCTAGCATTTTGGGAGGCTGAGCTGGGCAGACCACGAGGTCAGGAGTTCAAGACCAGCCCGGAAGGTCCAGGCTGCAGGGAGCCATGATTTCATCACTGTACTCCAGCCTGGGCGACAGAGTGAGACTGTCTCCAAAAAACCAAACCAAACCAAAACAAACAAACAACAACAACAAAGAAAAAACCTGCAAACTTTTCTTTGAGATCAGCCAAGCCAAGCTAGACACTTTACAGATGAGAAACTCAGTGAGGGTTGCAGGAGCGAAGAGGGTTGCCCACCTGGACCATAAAACTGAACTAGGGCTAATTTAATGCTATTTCCATTATTCTAGATCAAGGAGTCAGATCCTTATTCAAGCCCCAGCATTCTGATTTGCCAGATCTGTGAAATTTGGCAAGATTCTTTACATCTATTTAATTAATTTATGTATTTAGAAACAGAGTTTCACTCTTTTGCCCAGGTTAGAGTGCAGTGGCACCATTACAGCTCACTATAATCTTAAAATCCTGGGCTCAAGCGATTCCTTCCCCCTCAGTCTCTCAAGTAGCTAGAACTACAGGTGCACCACCACCCGCAGATATATGTGTGTGTGTGTGTATATATATGTGTATATATATGTATATGTGTGTATATATATGTATATATGTGTGTATATATATGTATATATATACACACACACACACACACAAATATGTACGTATGTATTTTTTGAGACGGAGTCTCACTCTGTCACCAAGGCTGGAGTGCAGTGGCCACAATCTCAGCTCACCGCAACCTCCGCCTCCTGGGTTCAAGCAATTCTCCTGCCTCAGCCTCCTGAGTAGCTGGGATTACAGACGCACGCCACTACGCCCAGATAATTTTTTGTATGTTTAGTAGAGACGGGGTTTCACCATGTTGGCCAGGCTGGTCCCGAACTCCTGACCTCATAATTTGCCTTCCTCGGCCTCCCAAAGTGCTGGGATTACAGGCGTGAGCCACCCCGCCCGGCCGCCGGCTAATTTTTAAAAAAAAATTTTTAGAGATGGGTTTTGGTCGTTGCCCAGGCTGTCCCCAACCTTCTGGGCTGAGGCGATCTACCTGCCTCAGCCTCCCAAAGCACTGGGATTACAGGCATGAGCCACCACACCCAGCCTAAAATTAGTTTCACCTGTTTCTTTTCACCTTTTAAAATGCAGCTACTAGAAAAATTAAAAGCACCTATGGGTCTCACTGTGTTAACGTAAGACCCCACCCGCCGGGTGGGGTGACTCACACCTGTAATCCCAGCACTTTGGGAGGCCGAGGCAGGCGAATCACAAGGTAGGGAGTTCGGGACCAGCCTGGCCAACATGCTGAAACCCCTACTAAAAATGCAAAAATTACGCCGGGCGTGGTGGCGTGCGTGCCTATAATCGCAGCTACTCGGGAGGCTGAGGCAGGGAAAATTGCTTGAACCCAGGAGGCGGAGGCTGCAGTGAGCCGAGATAGCACCACTGCACTACAGCCAGGGTGACAAGAGTGAAACTCTGTCTCAATAAATAAATAAATAAAATGGCTATCCTTACTGGGTAGCTAGGGGTTTGCTGATATCCTGTTCTGGGAATACTGCCAGCAGTTTGGATTTCAGGAGATACCAGAGTAGTGCCCCTTTTCTTTCTTTCTTTCTTTTTTTTTTTTTTGAGACGGAGTCTCGCTCTGTCGCCCAGGCTGGAGTGCAGTGGCGCGATCTCGGCTCACTGCAAGCTCCAACTCCCGGGTTCACGCCATTCTCCTGCCTCAGCCTCCCTAGTAGCTGGGACTACAGGCCCCCGCCACCACGCCCGGCTAATTTTTTGTATTTTTAGTAGAGACGGGGTTTCACCGTGTTAGCCAGGATGGTCTCCATCTCCTGACCTCATGATCCGCCCGCCTCGGCCTCCCAAAGTGCTGGGATTACAGGCGTGAGCCACCTCGCCTGGCCCAAGCACATGCCATTTCAATGGCCTTGTGCTACACAACTCCCACCCTCCTATTCTGCTGTCTGTTCCAGGTTCTGGCCATATTGGGCTCTTTTTTTTTTTTTTTTTTTTTTTTTTTGGAGACAGAGTCCTGCTCTGTTGGCCAGGATGGAGTGTGGTGGCGTGATCTCAGCCCACTGCAACCTCCACCTCCTGGGTTCAAGTGATTTTAGTGCCTCAGCCTCCTGAGTAGCTGGGATTACAGGTGCCAGTCATCATGCATGGCTAATGTTTTGTTTTCAATTAGCAATAATTGCGCCTCGGATAAACCTCATTGGCTATGATACTGCCACTGCGCAAAGCTAATGTTTTGTAGTTTTAGTAGAGACAGGGTTTTACCATGTTGGTCAGGCTGGTCTCGAACTCTTGACCTCAGGTGATCTGCCCGCCTCAGCCTCCCAAAGTGCTGGGATTACAGGTGTGAGCCACCGGGCCTGGCCCATACTGGCTCTTGACTCTTCCTTGAACCAGATTTGCTTCTGCCCCAGCACTCTTTGACTTGTACTTTCTGGCCGGCATGATCTTCCCTCAGAGGATGGCTTAGTTCCCTTGATTACTCCAAGTCCTCATCACCATCTAACACGCTTATGTTTTACTTATTTCTTGCCTGTCTCTCCCCACCATAAGATCCAAGAAGGTTGGGATTTCTGTCATTTTTTTTTTTGTTCACTGCTATATTCTTCTTGGTGGTGTCCACATGGTAGGTGCTATTTGTTGACTGAACACGTAGGCAAATATTTCCCTGAGTTTGTCACATGTCTATGTTTTTGATGTTGTCTGCCATGCAACAATCTTATTTACATACTCAAATCTGTTTAAAAAATTTTTTGAGACGGAATCTCACTCTGTCGCCCATGCTGGAGTTCAGTGGCGTGATCTTGGCTCACTGCAACCTCCGCCTTCCGGGTTCAAGTGATTCTCCTGCCTCAGCCTCCCAAGTAGCTGGGATTACAGGCGCGCACCACCACGCCCGGCTAATTTTGTATTTTTAGTAGAGACGGGGTTTCACCATGTTGGCCAGGCTGGTCCTGAACTCCTGACCTCCGGTGATCTGCTTGCCTTGGTCTCCCAAAGTGCTGGAATTACAGGCGTGAGCCACCGCTCCCGGACTAAAATTTTTTTTAAGGCTCAACTTTTGCTTCCTGCAGAATTAATTTTCTCGTTTATTAAACTGTTTATTATGAAAACCTTCAACATACAATAGCGTCATTCCATTATTTCTTGACTGGGAATTCCATCAGGGCAGAGGCCTTTGATTTTTCACCGGCTGCCAGGACCTCAGCAACCCCAGGGAATGTTTCCAAAGAATCAATTAATGGCACGAGGGCTTCTCCGGGGCCTGCCTCAGGTCCCCTCGCGGTGCTCAGCACAGTCCTGGGAGCCGTTTGCCGACTCAAGGCGCCTGTCCTGGTTTCTCCCGCCAGGCCCGGCCTTCCCCCGTACACTCACGCGGCCACCTCCAGGCGCGGGTTTGGACAGGGCTTCCAGAATGGGAGGAGCCCTGACTTCCAATTGAACAAAGTTTTCCTGGGAGCCCGCCGGTCCCAGCCCCACCCGGGCCAGAGGCCGCCTTACAGACTAGGCCTCTCTGCCGCCGGCGCCGCTCGCGCGCGTTCTCCTCTCTTCAGCCCTCCCTCTTCTTCCCAACCCCCCCTCCCGCCACGGGCTGTGGCGGTTGGTCGTCCCTTTCCCACCCCCTCAGCTAACGAGCGGGCTCTAGGCCCTCTGGGATTGGCTGTGCCTGAGCACATCTTCCCTCAGCGTTTCTGATTGGTCGCTGGACGCGCGGGATGCGAGTCCCCATTGGCTAGGCCAGGGCGCCTGCGCGGCGGGGTTCTCGTTCGCCAGCCATTCCTGAGGAGGACTGCCGGTCGTTCGGACGTCTTGCCTGTCGCTGGAGGAGAGGTCCCGGCTCTCCAGGAAGGTGGCTGCGGCGACAAAATGAAGATATTCGTGGGCAACGTCGACGGGGCGGATACGACTCCGGAGGAGCTGGCAGCCCTCTTTGCGCCCTACGGCACGGTCATGAGCTGCGCCGTCATGAAACAGTTCGCCTTCGTGCACATGCGCGAGAACGCGGGCGCGCTGCGCGCCATCGAAGCCCTGCACGGCCACGAGCTGCGGCCGGGGCGCGCGCTCGTGGTGGAGATGTCGCGCCCAAGGCCTCTTAATACTTGGAAGATTTTCGTGGGCAATGTGTCGGCTGCATGCACGAGCCAGGAACTGCGCAGCCTCTTCGAGCGCCGCGGACGCGTCATCGAGTGTGACGTGGTGAAAGGTAACGCGGAGGCGCGCTCGGGGGCGGGGGCGCGCTCGGGGGCGGGGGCGCGCTCGGGGCACTCTGCCTGTTAGCCACGCCCCTTACCCGGGGGTCGGTCACTGCGCGGTTGGGAGGGGTGGGGAAGTGCGCGGGAGCAGGTCGGAGGTGTTGGGGGCGCGTTGGGTAGAGCCACCCTCCTCCCCTGCGGTCCAGGAACCGTCCACCAAGTAGGAGGAAGCGGCTCTGGGTGGGTGCGGCGGCCACTGCGAGCCAAGCTACGGGGCCGGGGACGCGCCTGAGAGCCTTGCGAGTGTTCCGGGGGCGCGCCTTCTCCTGGTCTCCTGGGCCTGGCACCCAGCGGAAATTGGGAAGTGACGGGCACAAGCCGGATCATGAAGCGGGGAAGATTTCTCCACTTCCCCACTTCCTCTCCAGACGTCGGTCAGAGCAAGGGAAGAGGGAAAAGGTGGGGGCTGACGCCCCAAGGCCGCCCTCCTGTTCCCTCCCGATGAATGTGCTCAAGCGGAAGGTAACGGGGCCCTTGGACGTTTCTCGGGCTGGGGTCTTTTAGTCTTGTCTGGCATGGGTCTACTCATGGGCACAGTTACACGTGAGTACGAGAGGGGCCCCTTCCGAATCACTTTGGCCTTTCAATATTAGGTAGGTTAGGCGTGGCAGCTCTGTGCTTTTCTCCTCCCTCAAACTTGGGGTTTTTCTTTGGGCTTGATTTTACATCTGTCAACTGGAAACCCCAGCCTTTTGCATGTGCGAGAAAGCTTGTTTTATGAAGTCCCCTTCTGCGTAGTCTTTACATGCCAAGCCAGTGCCCTAGGGCAGTGTCATTCTTTTATAAGCTTGGTGACTTTGCACGGGGGCATACTCTGGCTGAGGGGGTCCTGGGGAGGGGTCTGTGAGAGCTCTTCATTAAACAGTGGCTAAACACGGTTTACTGAATCAGTAGTAGTCATTGCTTGAGTAGTCTGATTCTCAGGGCAGATCCCGGTGCCTTTTCTTCGAGAAAAATGTGTCACCATAATTTAAGCCTGACTAGGGACCCAGTTGACTTTTTCATAGCTTGAGTTTTTATCCCTTAAGCTCTTTATCTTTTACATTGGCAAGATTTGGTGGGACAGCCCTTGTGTATGTGGCCAGTCTCTGCTCCACTTGGGAACAGATCAGAGTTAACTTTGCCCTGTCATTTTGGAAGATGCAGCCTGGGAGTATCTGATGCCCTACTCCTGGTGGGTTCATACCTGCTCATAGCCTGTGTGAGAAGTTTCAGGGATAGGAAATAAATGTGGGTGCAAGTGCTTATTTATCCCAAGATATTTCATTTGCTGTCCTGGAAAGGCACATGTTTGGGGCCATTCCTAGTCCTTTAAGTGGGGGAAATATAAAGGGTCATAGTGTCCACTACTAGGAACAAGTCCTTGTTCTGCATTAATATTGCATTCTATTTTCCTCAACTCAGGTTATACAAGTCCACGACTATCCGGAATCGGGCTTTCCTGCTGGGTGCTCTGAGGCAGGCTGTATGGTGCATGGATTTTTGCTTTTGTTTAGAGTAAAAGAGTGGTGGGGGAGGGTCTCAGATTGGGTACTTGTCCAGCAAAAGGATGGGGTATATGAGTCTCATTTGTGAGAGTTTTGTGTTTGACTTATCAAGTTTCTTTTGTGGTTGTTAGGTAGAGTGGCTACTAGGTTGAGAGTCTAGAGTCAAACATCTGAAGGGACAGTCTCCCTGGAACTCAGGCTTCTTGCTGGCTTTCAGGTGGTAGAGAAAGTCAAAAATTTGCCTGAAATTTGCTTGGGACCCAACACCAAGTGACGATGCGGGTGAAGTGCATAACTGCACATGAATTTTTAGAACTCCTGGCTGACTCCTTGTGAGAGTTAGACGGAGTTTTGTGCATTTTGTTCCTTTGTAAACATTTGATTAGCAAAAATGCATTGACTTACTCCGGGAGTGGTGGTCAACTATTTGCAGTTACTTTGTTGTGTAACAGAGCTCCTGACATACTTTGATGTAAGAGACTGGGAAAGATTTGAACATCATATCCTCCACTGATGTCTTTTTATCTGTTTGTGATGACGGAAAGTGAGGGTTGAAAGTTGGGAGTGTAGTAGAAGCGACTGGCTCTCTAAAGAGTGTACTCATTTCTTATGCTGGGAATGGTCATTTGATTGAGTCTCCTTGTGTTGGCTGACAGGGCTTTGAAAAGCACAGAAGCTTGGTGTTGCACCAGACAACCAGCTCTGTTTTATTTCACAGGAAAAAAAAAACCAACATAGTTGCTTGGTTACTCCAGGAGCTTAGATAGGATTTGTAGAACAGAAATCTCAATAGCAACAGTGGATTGTAACCACTCCACAGCTTCCTCCTATTGGGTGTTCAAAGATGAACAGCTTCTGGAAACATGTACAGACTTGTGGGGAGATCTGAAAGACAAAAGAGGAAAATATCTTCTCTTCATTTTTGTGAGTGACTGTTTCTTCTTCCTATACAGAGCTCTGTAGTTTCAAGTTTAAGATTTTTTCTTTCTTTTCTTTTTTTTTTTTTTTAAGACGGAGTCTGGCTCTGTCGCCCAGGCTGGAGTGCAGTGGCGCCATCTCGGCTCACTGCAAGCTCCGCCTCCTGGGTTCACGCCATTCTCCTGCCTCAGCCTCCCGAGTAGCTGGGACTACAGGCGCCCGCCACCACGCCCAGCTAATTTTTTGTATTTTTAGTAGAGACGGGGTTTCACCGTGTTAGCCAGGATGGTCTCGATCTCCTGACCTTGTGATCCGCCCGCCTCAGCCTCCCAAAGTGCTGGGATTACAGGCGCAAGCCACCGCGCCTAGCCCTCAAGTTTAAGATTTTTAGTCTTAAGATAGGAGAACTTGTTTTTCTGGATTCACTTAACTTTGTTACTGGAGGACTTGTGATGCCACCAGACCATTTGGAGATCTCTGTAAAACATTACTTGATAGTCCCAATGCAGTGATTTCCTTCAGAGTTTTCCTTGAATTAGATCTGTGGGCAAGAAGGTTCCTGGAATTTTTCAGATCTCTGGTTTTAATGGTCTTAGGAGTACTTGGGTGTTAGGGCATCTTTAATCTAGCTAGGTCTGTGCTTTGCACTTACTGTGATGGGGCTTCTCACTACAGGATGCAGTTGAGTTAGCTGGGCAACTTATTCACACTTTTCCCCTCCAATGTCAGGCTTAGAAACTTCCTGATACAATTTGGTTATAATTGTATCAGATGGATTTTTAAATTTTGTATTTATTTTTATGTTATTTATATATTTATTATTTTTTTTTTATGAGACAGAGTCTCATTCTGTTGCCCAGGCTGGAGTGCAGTGGTGAGATCTTGGCTCACTGCAACCTCCGTCTCCTGGGTTCAAGCAATTCTCCTGCCTCAGCCTCTCAAGTAGCTGGGTCTACAGGCCACCACACCTGGCTAATTTTTGAATTTTTAGTAGAGACAGGGTTTCACTATGTTGGCCAGGCTGGTCTTGAACTCCTGACCTCAGGTGATCTTCCTGCCTCGGCCTCCCAAAGTGTTGGGATTACAGGTGTGAGCCACCATGCCCAGCTTGGGTTTTTAAATTTTTTGATCAGTTATAAAACTCATTTGGGTAGTCATTTGAATCATACATGTGAAATCTCAATTTTCAGATTTCACCACTTGGTCTGAATAAAACTCACTAAGGAGGGAAACAGACAGTGGGATGTCCAAATGCTCTTGTAAGCCCATGGAAGTTTTTGTCTCATTCTAGTGTCAGGAAGTTGTGGATAGAATAATCAGGACTGTTAGAATTGTTCTTTAATATTCCCTCAGAATGTCTGGAGGCCCCTCCCTGCAACAAGTGCCTATGAGCTCCAGCAACTCTGCTTCCCCTTCACTTTGGGCCTTTCTGCTTTCCATCTCCAGGTGGTTTTGCTATTCCCGAGGATTACCTCAGCCTCTGGTTTTATTTTTATTTTTTATTTAAAGATTTTTAAAAATATTTATTCATTCTTTAGGGTCTCGCTTTGTTGCTCAGGCCAGAGTGCAGTGGCGTGATTGTGGCTCACTGTAGTCTTGACCTCCTGAGCTCAAGCCATCCTTCCACCTCAGTCTCCCAAAGTATTAGGATTACAGGAGGGAGCCACCATGCCTGGCCCAGCCTCTGCTTTTAAAGGGCTCTTAGGCCACATGCTGGTTGTTTTTTTTTTTTTTTTTTTTTTAAGCTTACTCTATTCAAAGTGGAGATGAAGGATCACAGGACAACTTTAGTGCCTTATGGCTAGGCCAAAGGAAACACGTAGCTTTTCACAGGTGGTAGATAAGGCTCTGGCCATGGGAGTGTTGAGGACAGAGTTGTGATAATTCATTTTGTTCTTTTTTTTTTTTTTTGAGAAGGAGTTTCATCCTTTTTGCCCAGGCTGGAGTACAGTGGCACGATCTTGGCTCACTGCAACCTCCGCCTCCCGGGTTAAAGTGATTCTCCTGCCTCGGCCTCTTGAGTAGCTGGGATTACAGGCACATGCCACCACAGCCGGCTAATTTAATATTTTTAGTAAAGACGGCGTTTCACCTTGTTGGTCAGGCTGGTCTTGAACTCCTGACCTCAGGTGGTCCGCCTGCCTCGGCCTCCCCAAAGTGCTGGGATTATGGTGTGAGTCATTGCGCCTGGTCTCATTGTGTTCTTTTATCGTCTGTGCCAGCTTCTAAGTTTGCATGGCATTGTGTTTTGCTTGAGATGAAAGATAATATTCTATAGGGAAATAAATCTCTGGTTATTTCTAGGTTTGAATAATCATAATTCCTTATTCTGTAGCTGTTCGTATCTTACAAGGCACTTTTGTCTTTTCTCTTGAACCTCTTAGCTTTGAGGTAGGTAGGATAGATGTGTCGGAGGAAATACATGGTAAGTTTCTTTTTATTTTTTTTGAGACGGAGTTTTGCGCTTGTCACCCAGGCTGGAGTGCAGTGATCTTGGCTCACTGCAACCTCCTTCTTTTTCTTCCGTGTTCAAGTGATTCTCCTCCCTCAGCCTCTGGAGTAGCTGGGATTACAGGTGCCAGCCACCACGTCCTGGTAATTTTTGTATTTTTAGTAGAGACGTGGTTTCACCATGTTGGCCAGGCTGGTCTCGAATTCCTGACCTCAGGTGATCCACCCACCTGGGCTTCCTAAAGTGTTGGGATTACATGCGTGAGCCACCGTGCTTGGCCAGTTTCTTTTCTTTTTTTCTTTTTTTGAAATGGAGTCTTGCTGTGTCACCCAGACTGGAGTACGGTGGTGCCATTTCGGCTCACTGCAACTTCCACCTCCCAGGTTCAAGTGATTCTCCTGCCCCAGAGCCTCCTAAGTAGCTGGAATTATAGGTGTGCACCACCACACCTAGCTAATTTTTGTATTTTTAGTAGAGACAGGGTTTCACCATGTTGGTCAGGCTGATCTTGAACTCCTGATCTCAGGTGATCTGCCTGCCTTGGCCTCCCAAAGCCCTGGCATGAGCCCCTGTACCTGCTTAAATGGTAAGTTTCCTAAGATCTTATAACAAGTCAGTGATACCTGGGTCTGGAACTGAGACCATTGAATTCCTAATTAAGGATCCCTTTTGTGCTATGCCACACTTCTGACTTCTACTTATTGATTGCATTTTTTTCCCCTTTATCCTGAGTCTTGTGTCATTGTCTTCAAATCCAGGGAAATGACTTGTTCTGTAGGAGCAGCTAGATAAGGCATCCCAGTACGAAAGTTTCTAAAAATGAGGACCCTTGTTTGGAGGTTATTAAGAATGTTTCTTATCTTAGTATTGTCATCTGGGTAGCTCTTTGTTTCTTAAACTGATGTGACAGATAGCATCCTGGTACTTGGATGCTATCTAAGAGTAGCCACAGGTCGAGAATGGAGCTAAGCTTAGAGCCTTATTTCCTAGGGGCAGGATTCTCTCCTTCCGATTCTGCCTGTGCTTTGTGAGTGTGGACATGAGAATTTCTTTCCATTCCTTCATTCCCTGAAGTTTTCTCCTTCTGTGTAGTAGATAAGTATAGCTTTGAGACCGGCATCCTGTCTTCTCCTACCACAGCTTATTCAGGTCATAATGAGAGCTGCAGGGGTAACCTGGTTAGCAGAGCCTGTTAGCTGCAGTAATTGCAGCTTCATACCTTATAGGTGAGAAACCAGATCTTTCTGGTAAGCAGTCTGCTCTGTGAACAGAAGCCCAAGGTGTAAGGTATACCTCTGTCCCTTAAAGAGGAAACAGTGGAGGATGCAGTGTGGTCTGGGACAGGGGGATTGGGCATGAACTCAGCCAGTGGGCTTAGTTTCTATTCCCATACCTCATTGGCTTACACAGGGTCCATCTTCTCTGCTTCTAAGCCTAAATTTTTAGTCATATTACACAGTCCTGCCTTATACCTTGACTTCTCAGGGATAGATTGTGTAGCAAAGGGGCATTGGAAGAGCTGTGATTCTGGTCCTGACTCTAACACACTTTGAGTGGGGCAAGCCATATAAAAACTCTTGAGCATGTATGTCCACCTGTTAAATGGAGGTAATGATTCTTTGCCCTGCCTACCTCACAGGATTGTGAGGCCCAAATGAGGTCCTCCTGTACCTAAGAGTGCTTTGAAAACTTGGGAAGTACTGTGAAAAAGCGGAGAGATCATATTGGAATGTTGTGAACTGCTTGCTTGTTGCAGTCTAACTCTCTTGCCTTAATTGGACATGGGCTGAGAGATGGGTCATACCAAAACGTGAATGGTCATTTCCAGTGTTTGAGAGTTAGGCCTCAAAAGTGAGCTAGGCCTCAAAGCTGTTTGGTGAGTTTGGGTTGAGAACACTGAAGAACTGAGTGATCTAGGAACGCTTTCTGCATTTTGTTCTGCTGGTTTGTACTTACAGGAGATGTGAAGATTTTTATCCTGTGTTGCAGTTCATCTTTGCTCCTTCTTCTCTCACCAGGAAGTTGGGTGAGGTGGCAGGGTTTGTAAAGGGGAGAATGGGAAGAAGGCTGTAGGCAAAGATGACTGCTTGGGACAGTCAGAAGCTTTGTTATATGGGAGCTACATTTTATGACATACTCCTGGAGAGGAGGGTTTGGAGGCCTTGGAGGTAGCTGGCAACAGCTGGGTGCTGTTGTGTGTCCAATTTGGGATCCATCAGGTAGCATGCCCTGCCCCCCTAATTGCTAACCCTCTGTCTGCTGCTTTATCAGACTACGCGTTTGTTCACATGGAGAAGGAAGCAGATGCCAAAGCCGCAATCGCGCAGCTCAACGGCAAAGAAGTGAAGGGCAAGCGCATCAACGTGGAACTCTCCACCAAGGGTCAGAAGAAGGGGCCTGGCCTGGCTGTCCAGTCTGGGGACAAGACCAAGAAACCAGGGGCTGGGGATACGGCCTTCCCTGGAACTGGTGGCTTCTCTGCCACCTTCGACTACCAGCAGGCTTTTGGCAACAGCACTGGTGGCTTTGATGGGCAAGCCCGTCAGCCCACACCACCCTTCTTTGGTCGCGACCGCAGCCCTCTGCGCCGTTCACCTCCCCGAGCCTCTTATGTGGCTCCTCTGACGGCCCAGCCAGCTACCTACCGGGCCCAGCCGTCAGTGTCACTGGGAGCTGCCTACAGGGCCCAGCCTTCTGCCTCTTTGGGTGTTGGCTATCGGACTCAGCCCATGACAGCCCAGGCAGCCTCTTACCGCGCTCAGCCCTCTGTCTCCCTTGGGGCACCATACAGGGGCCAGCTGGCTAGTCCTAGCTCCCAGTCTGCTGCAGCTTCTTCACTCGGCCCATATGGTGGAGCCCAGCCCTCAGCCTCGGCCCTTTCCTCCTATGGGGGTCAGGCAGCTGCAGCTTCTTCGCTCAACTCCTATGGGGCTCAGGGTTCCTCCCTTGCCTCCTATGGTAACCAGCCATCCTCTTACGGCGCCCAGGCTGCCTCTTCCTATGGGGTTCGTGCAGCTGCTGCTTCCTACAACACCCAGGGAGCAGCTTCCTCCTTAGGCTCCTACGGGGCTCAGGCAGCCTCCTATGGGGCCCAGTCTGCAGCCTCCTCACTAGCTTATGGAGCCCAGGCAGCTTCATATAATGCCCAGCCCTCGGCCTCTTACAATGCCCAGTCTGCCCCATATGCTGCACAGCAGGCTGCTTCCTACTCTTCCCAACCTGCTGCCTATGTGGCACAGCCAGCCACAGCTGCTGCCTATGCCAGCCAGCCAGCAGCCTACGCCGCACAAGCCACTACCCCAATGGCTGGCTCCTATGGGGCCCAGCCGGTTGTGCAGACCCAGCTGAATAGTTACGGGGCCCAAGCATCAATGGGCCTTTCAGGCTCCTATGGGGCTCAGTCGGCTGCTGCGGCCACTGGCTCCTATGGTGCCGCAGCAGCCTACGGGGCCCAACCTTCTGCCACCCTGGCAGCTCCTTACCGCACTCAGTCATCAGCCTCATTGGCTGCTTCCTATGCTGCCCAGCAGCATCCCCAGGCTGCTGCCTCCTACCGCGGCCAGCCAGGCAATGCCTACGATGGGGCAGGTCAGCCGTCTGCAGCCTACCTGTCCATGTCCCAGGGGGCCGTTGCCAACGCCAACAGCACCCCGCCGCCCTATGAGCGTACCCGCCTCTCCCCACCCCGGGCCAGCTACGACGATCCCTACAAAAAGGCTGTCGCCATGTCGAAAAGGTACTGTATGCCCCCCCGCCTCTGCCCCCAGCTGGGGCTTAGGGCAAGGGGCTGAGGTTGGCATGGGAGGGAAACTGGAGGCATCGGCCCCTCCCTCGGTCTTCTCTTCTCTATTTTTGTGGGATGTCCAGAGGCCGAGGGGAGCAGTGTCTATGAACTTTCCTGGTCACCAGGGTTCAGGTGGAGCATAGTGCTCAGCCTGGGGTGGTACCTGCTAGTCAGGCCAGGCACAGTGTCACCTGTCTAGGCTAGCCCAAGTGTCATTGGAGCTACTGCCTGCAGGACCGTGGCCCATATCCTTTCCCACTGTCTCAAGGATCCTTAAGCCTATTACGTGGTTGTCCTGGCTTTGGCAGGGATGTGGGTTAAAGAGTAGTCCCTTTGGCATTCACTGGCTAAAGGCAAGTTTACAAGGTGCGTCCACTCTGGGAAGTTGGGGACCTCGCTTTCATCCGCCGTTCTGTTGATAAACAACCAAGGTCTTTCTCTGCAGGGCCCAGGGGCGGAGATAGTTTGCTGTGGTGTGGGAATGTAGACCAAAATCCACCTTGGCTAGTTCAGAGGGGAGGACTTCAGTGGAGGGTTTGATTTCCCACTGAGTTGAAGCCAGGCTTGATTTTTTTGGCCTGGATAGGGTGATGAGCCTTCTGACAAAAGGAGACCAATCTCTTGGAGACCACTGTGATCACACCCTCCCTGTCCCCATTGGCATCTCCCCAATGCCCACCTGGAGTCCTCCCCTCAATTGTCTCATTCACCAACTGTCTTCTTCTCTCGACTAGGTATGGTTCCGACCGGCGTTTAGCCGAGCTCTCTGATTACCGCCGTTTATCAGAGTCGCAGCTTTCGTTCCGCCGCTCGCCGACAAAGTCCTCGCTGGATTACCGTCGCCTGCCCGATGCCCATTCCGATTACGCACGCTATTCGGGCTCCTATAATGATTACCTGCGGGCGGCTCAGATGCACTCTGGCTACCAGCGCCGCATGTAGGGCCATCCTGGGATGGGGCACCACAGGGAGGGAGGGAGAAAAGAGGTGGGTAGGGTTACAGATCCAGGTTATAACTACTCTGGCCCATACCTTTCCTGGTTGTGGTTTTTCATCCCCTCTACCATGTGGGCCTTCCCCAGGAGATGATCCTGTTAAGTGTTCGGCAGTAACCTACTTTGTTGCTTCGCCTCAGCAGCAAATCTTGCTACTGGCTCTAGATCTGCGGTTTCCCCTCTACCCTGCCTCCCGTCTCCCCAGAATGGGAATTTCTTTTATGTTTTTATTTTTTTCCTGGCTCCCTTTTATTTTTGTGCGCGATATTTAAGGTCGTCTGGATGGGGAAGCAACCTGCAGCTGAGGTCGCCGGCGCCTTTTTCTTTTTAGATGGGAAGGAGGCCAGGAAAGGGTCAGCTTAACCATTTCCTATGTGCCAAGCTGTGCCAGCAGTCCAGGGTACCCTGACTGTCCCTCTGTAGACTGTTGAGACTGAGTTCCTGTTGGGACAGTCAGTTGGTATGTATCCAAGTCCCTGCTGACCACTAATGTTCTAGCTGATGGTGAGCGGCACAGTCCCACTTCCCCATCTCCCCAAGTAGGTGGTGTTAGAAAACCTTAATTTTTTTTCCCTTTTGTATGGACTACAAATAAAACTTGGGGCAATTTGCAGTTTGGAAACCTGGTTGTCATTGTCTTGATTGCATTCAGTGTCAAAGGAGCCAATTTGACATCCAGGAAGACATGATAGCTAAAGGGAAGGCAGTCAGAGAACCCAGGACTGGTGAGGAAAGGGGTTTGAACTTGGGAATTAGAAGGATTGCCCTATGGCCCAGAAGGATTTAGCTCATCGTCGTCCTGCTAGCCTGCCATCTTTCAGACTTTCCAGGGCAGGTGGCCTGGTCCTCAGCCCTCAACTTGAGTTAGTCACACCAAAATGCAGTAAATGATGCCCATTTTCCTCTGCCTGTGCTTGACCATTTTCACTGACTTTTCTCCAGTTCAAGAATAACCTGTGTTCCAATGGGATGGTTCTGGGGTTTGGCCTCTTAGGAAGTGGGGAATGGGCTGCCGTGCTATTTACAGGCTAGTAGATCCTTTAGGCAGTAGGCTGGAATGAGTGCTGGGGCTGGGACCCAGAAAGGAACCAGTAGTGGAGTGGGGGTAATGGCGTTGCCTGATACTGCCCTATGGTTGGAATAAGGAAGGGCAGAGAAAACTTGAAGCAGGTATGGGGCATTCTGGCCATAGAGCTCGTATTTTGCCTGTTGAGCTGTACCATGGAGCATCCTCCTGTGTCCTGCCAACCCCTGCCATTATAGTCACCGGAGACTCCTTTCCCTATCCCTATCTGTTAGGGTTTTCAGATGTCCTCTCGCTGGGTTTATATTTGAAGGTATAGAATCTGGGAAAGGGTGGGGTGCAAGCTAACCAAATAGGGATGCTAGGGTTGGGTGGGGAATTGAGGACTCTTTCTGTGCTTTTATTGTAGGGCTGGGGATCGAGGATCTGGGCAAAAAATACGACATTTCCAACCAGGGACAAAATGGAGGTTGGGCTTAGTGATGGGTAAATGGAAGACTGGTTGAGTGGGATGATAATGGGAGAACTTACTGATGCTCTTTTGGGAAAAGGTGCTTTAAAGACTCGATTTGGGAGCCTACTGGGGCAAGGCGACTTTGGGGAGGTGTACGTGTTAGTCAAGTGGAGGTCAGGTGGGTTATCTTCTGCCTCCTTCACTGGCTTCATGTGAACTTGCCTGTGAGAGAATATCTTGCCCTAGATGTCCTCTTCCCTCTTGCCATCGTGCAAAAGCATTCGATCTTACGACCGTGAGTTCTTATTTGTGGATGCTAACTGGGGTAATCTCAGGGAGTACTGGGGCCATGGCTCTTTCCCTTGCTTCTCTTTCTGCTCTCTGCTTTGCTTTTAGGTGCTTAGCTGCTCCTTTTTATTTCTTTGCAGGACTGGGAAAGCATGGGAGGAGGATTTTGATAAGTTTCTTGTTCTCTGCGTGGTGATGGGGTGGTCTGAGGGCCAAGTTAATAAGCCTACCTTTGGTTATTACCCTGGAAAATTGAGGGTTGATGGTAGGGTTATGATTGTGGCCTGTGTATTTGCAATTTTTCTTTGTCAGTGTGGCTTTCTGTCATCTTCCTTTTTCTCCAGTGAGGGTTCTGCCACTGTCTCAATCCCTTGGTTCCTGCAAAAAACAGCTAAATGTGCTCTCAGGGCCAGTGGTGATGTTCTGTGTTGCAGCCCCAGCTCTTGAAAGTGACCTGGCCCAGATGAGCTCTGCCTGCTTGTCATCTTTAGGTCCTGCTGCCCCTGCTGCCTTAGCCCTCAGGCTCCTAACTGCTCAAGCCAGAAGGAGCTACAAAGCCAAATCATTTGTCATTTTTCTCTTGCAGATTGTTTTAAAATCTCCCTCCCCTCTTTTATTTTAATTATGCCACTTGTGTTAATCCTGTAGCCTGCTTCTTTGCTTTGTGGATTGCTGATTTCAAGTTCTATAACTTGGGGAAAGTTAGGTTGAGTGAATGGGAGGACAGACACTGAATGTGTGTTTTGGAAAAATGGACTCTCTATCTTCAGATTTTTCAACTTCTCCACCTATCACCTCTACAACTTGGCCTTCATTGGAGAAGTTTTAGTTGGCTTATTCCTGGAACAAGACCACCAAGAGGCTTTTAGCCTTGTCAGCCTGCCCTCTTCTGAGGTTTGGACCTTGTTTTAAATTGTGTGCATGGTGGGCTTGAGACTCTCTCGTAATGGAGGTAATGGGACTATCACTGAGGGGTTCAGCCTATCCAGGTAGGCTACCGTTCTAGTCATACCCATCACTTAAATTCTGCCACAGTCTGCACAGACGGTTGGTCCTCCAGGCATATTGTCCTATTAAGCCAAATAGGTGGACATCATGGGATGGATGAGGTCATCATGAAAACAGATTTACTGGATTTATGGACCTAGTATATACTATGTAACAGATGGAAAACTGAATTTTACAATCTATAGGTACCTTTGAAAGGTCATAAAGGGTAAAAGTCTATAGTTTTCCAGAAAATAATTCTTAAAACTGGGTTTCATGTCTAAATTTAAATCATGTATCTGTCTGTAGTGCTTCAAATGTGGCCAGGTGTGGTAGCTCACACCTGTAATTCCCAGCGCTTTGGGAAGCTGAGGCAAGAGGATTGCTAGAGGCCAGGATTTTGAGACCAGCTTTGGCAATACAGTGAGACCTTGTCTCTACCAAAAGAGAAAAGAAAAAAAAAAAAAAGCCATCTGTGGTGGCATGCACCTGTAGTTCTAGCCACTTGGGAGGCTGAAGCAAGAGGATTGCTTGAACTCAGGAGTTGGAGGTTATAGTGAACTATGATCATGCGACTGCACTTCAGCCTGTATGACACAGCAAGACCCTGTCTCAAATAAATAAACAAACAAATGCCTTGCTCAGCTAGCTGAGGCAGGCTTTGGGCTGACCTTGAGGGATTTATTGTCTGGGAGGCAGGACCTACCTCAGTGAGCGAGTTTATATGAATAAGTATTGATAGGCAAATGGTAGGTAAGGAGGGAGAGGATGTGGCAGTAATCCCAGGTAGTTAAATTTTTTGGAGAAATGATTTGATTTAAAAACTGACTTGGGGCAGGTGTCATGGCTCACGTTTGTAATCCTAGCACTTTGGGAGGCCGGGGTGGTCGGATCCTTTTGAGTCCAGGAGTTCAAGACCAGCCTGGGCTACATGGGTAAACTTCATCTGTACAAAAAATAAAAAACTAGCCAGCCGTGGTGGTACGTACCAGTAGTGCCTGTAGTCCAGCTGAGGCTGGAGGATCTCTTGAGCCTGGGAGGTGGAGTTTGCAGTGAGCTAAGATCATGCCACTGCACTCCAGCCTGGGCAACAGAGTGAAACCCCGTCTGAGGAAAACATAAAAACAACAACAAAAAAGTAAACCGACTTGGTATAGACAAGAGTGACTGTTGTCTCTTTAATCAGTTTTTTTAAGTTTTTTTTTTTTTTTAAGAGGGTCTCACTATGTTGCCTAGGCTACACTTGAACACGTGGCTCAAGTGATCCTCCTACCTCAGGCTCCCAAGTAGTTGGGACTACAGGAGGTTTCCCGAATTTGAATCCTGGCTCTCCCTCTTCTTGGCTGTGTGATCTTGGACATATTAGGAACGCTGCCTCTATTTTGTTACCTATAAAATGAGGATAATAGCTAACTACAGTAAATTAAATATATTAATACAACAAACTAAATTTAAATTAGTGTAGCCAACACAATTATATTAATCTTCATAGCAATTCACATGTGTTAGCTATTTCTTTTTTTTTTTTTTTTTAAGATGGAGTCTTGCTCTTGTCACCCAGGCAGGAGTACAGTGGCGCGATTTCAGCTCACTGCAACCTCTGCCTCCTGGGTTCAAGTGATTCTCGTGCCTCAGCCTCCCTAGCAGATGGGATTACAGGCGCCTGCTATCACGCCCAGCTAATTTTTGTATTTTTAGTAGAGACAGGATTTCACCATGTTGGCCAGGCTGGTCTTGAACTCCTGACCTCAGGTGATCCACTTGCCTCGGCCTCCCAAAGTGCTGGGATTGCAGGTGTGAGCCACCATGCCCTGCCAACATTAGCTATTTCTTTTTTTTTTTTTTGAGTCGGAGTCTTGCTCTGTCGCCCAGGCTGGAGTGCAGTGGTGCGATCTTGGCTCACTACAAGCTCCGCCTCCCGGGTTTACGCCATTCTCCTGCCTCAGCCTCCCGAGTAGCTGGGACTACAGGTGCCTGCCACCACCTCGCCTGGCTAATTTTTGTATTTTTGGTAGAGATGGGGTTTCACCATGTTAGCCAGGATGGTCTCGATCTCCTGACCTCGTGATCTGCCCGCCTTGGCCTCCCAAAGTGCTCGGATTACAGGCGTGAGCCACTACGCCTGGCCAACATTAGCTATTTCTAAACCTATTTTGGAAATGTGGGAGTTGAGGCTGTTGGTTAAGTGACTATTCTTTTTTTTTTTTTTTTGATATGGAGTCTCATGTCACCCAGGGAGGAGTGCAGTGGTGCGATCTTGGCTCACTGCAACCTCCTCCTGGGTTCAAGCAATTCTGCCTCAGCCTCCTGAGTAGCTGGGACTACAGGGATGCACCACTACACCCAGCTAATTTTTCTATTTTTAGTAGAGATGGGGTTTTACCATATTGGCCAGGCTGGTGTCGAACTCCTGACCTCAAATGATCCTCCCACTCGGCCTCTCAGAGTGCTGGGATTACGGGTGTGAGCCACCATGCCTGGCCATTCTTAAGATCAAATGGCTACAAAGTTGGTGGCTCAAGGAACTGAACCAGACATTGGAACCATCTAGGGCTTTGTTTATAATCGTTATGCTATACGGCTGTTGGGAGAGTCAAATGAGGACATGTGACACGTGTATATAGTCACTTCTCATGAAATGTTAGCCATCTCATATAAATGAGTTAGAACATTCTGGGGACACTGGGATGGCCTAGTGGAGCAGCACACAGCTGATCCAAAGATTTTGGATATAGGTGTGAGTGCAGCACATACTTCTAATAGTGAAGGCAGTGAATATTTGTAATTAGCGATACCTAGAAGTGATTTGGCTACTGTACCACATCAATTTTGGCCACCTCCAGTCTCTGGCAATACTATTTTGTGTCCTGGGAGCAATTCTTGTGGATATGGAGAAGAAAGGTTATTGATAGTGTAGGGGATTTTCAAAGACATTAAGGAAGGCTAAGAGGTTGCATTGGCTGTAGGATTGGAGGCCTAGGAAGCCTTCTGCCTGATTCCCATTGAACATCCCTGGAGAATGCTGGATTTTTAGTTTGCACCCTTAGCAGAACTGTAACTCATTTCTGGACCAGGAGCCAGAGTTATTTATTAGATGTATAAGTTATATTAAGATGTTTAAGTTACATATTTGTCCTTGAGCCTGTAAAACTCAGATTGGACTGGGCATGGTGGCTCACGCCTGTAATCCCAGCACTTTGGGAGGCTGAGGCAGGCGGATCACCTGAGGTCAGGAGTTCAAGACCAGCCTGGCCAACATGGTGAAACCCCGTCTGTACTAAAAATACAAAAAATCAGCCAGGCGTGGTGGCGTGTGCCTGTAATCCCAGCTACTCGGGAGGCTGAGGCATAAGAATCGCTTGAACCTGGGAGGCAGAGGTTGCAGTGAGCCAAGACTGAGCCACTGTACGGCTGCCTGGGCAGCAGCTTGGGCAGCAGAGTGAGACTCTGTCTCAAAAAAAGAAAAAAAAAAAAAACTCATATAGATTGCATTTTTATGTCTAAGTAGTTTTCACTGTCACCAGTGTTTACCCCTAAGTTTGTATTTGTCCCTCATTTCCAAGAGTCTCATCTCTTATTTCTCAGTTATATTTCTGTATACACTGCCCTTTTTATTGAAGATTGGCAGCCAGATTACATATTTATTCTTGGCTCTGAAAAAATGTCAGCTTTCTAGATGACTGGACAAGTCACTTTCTCTGAGGAGCTTGGTAGCCTAGTCAGCAAATTAAGAATCACCAAAATAGCATCTACCGTGTTCCAGACAAGGTGCTTTTATTTACTTATTTTAATTTTTTCAGATGGTCTCTCTGGTTGCTGAGGCTGGATGGAGTGCAGTGGCATGATCTTGGCTCACTGCAGCCTCTGCCTCATGAGCTCAGGTGATTCTCCCACCTCAGCCTCCCAAGTGGCTGGAACTACAGGTGCGCACCATCACACCCAGCTAATGTTTTTGTATTTTTAGTAGAGACAGGGTTTCTCCATGTTGCCCAGGCTGGCCTCGAACTCCACCTGCCTTGACCTCCCAAAGTGCCGGGATTGAAGGCATGAGACACTGTGTCCGACCAACAAGGTGGTTTTAAAACATCCCTTTTGCCAGGTATGGTGGCTCACGCCTGTAATTCCAGCACTTTGGGAGGCTGAGGCGGGTGGATCACCAGAGATCTGGAGTTTGACACCAGCCTGGCCAACGTGGCAAAACCCCTCTTCTACTAAATGTACAAAATTAGCCAGGCGTGGTGGCGCATGCCTGTAATTTCAGCTACTTAGGAGGCTGAGGCAGGAGAATCCCTTGAATCCCGGAGGTAGAGGTTTTCTGTGAGCCGAGATAGTGCCATTGCACTCCAGCCTGGGCAACAAGTGCAAAACTCCTCCTCAGATAAATAAATAAATAAATAATCTCTTTTGATGTCATTCTCTGTAGTTGAGCTGGTAAGGCAGAGGATTTGGATCAGATCTCTTTAATTGGCCTTTATTTATTTATTTTTTTTTTTGAGACAGAGTTTTGCTCTTGTTGCCCAGGCTGGAGTGTAGTGGTGCGATCTCGGCTCACTGCAACTTACGCCTCCTGAGTTCAAGTGATTCTCCTGCCTCAGACTCCCTAGTAGCTGGGATTACAGGCATGCGCCACCATGCCCGGCTAATTTTGTATATATTTTTATTTTTTTAGTAGAGACGAGGTTCCTCCACGTTGGTCAGGCTGGTCTCGAACTCCCGACCTCAGGTGATCTGCCCATCTCAGCCTCCCAAAGTGATGGGATTACAGGCATGAGCCACTGCGCCCGGATTAATTGGCCTTTTAGTTAAAAATATTTTTTTTTAAGGGGCAAGCATTAAGTTCTTTTAGTACTCAGTAAAATACAGGTAGGTGTATATCAGTATGAAGACACTTGAACTACAAACTTCTCTACCTAAAGCTTCATTTTGTTCCAGTTGTCAAAGTGGTGATCAAAATCTGTTAGCTTGGGTTACCTCTGGCTGTTGGGTACCTGCTTTTCTGTTTGAGGAAGACTGGAACATGTACTAGGTGATGAGTAAAGGTGCGTGTTTTCAGTACTGATAAGTGTCCAGGTTTTTAACCTGATAGTGACTGAAGATCCGAAGTCATTTCCCTCCTTTTGGCTATCAAGAAGTTAACTCATACATTCATTCATTCATTTACTTGTTAACTTAGTCAACAAATATTTGAGGGTCTTACCATGTGCCAAGTACAGTTCTAACACTGAGGATATAATATAGAATTAATAACAGGCTTTTTTAGAATAAGTATAGGATTTCAAGTGGTAGTAAGTATTCAGAAAGACAACATGGAGTCATAGGATAGAGTTCCAAGGTAGGGTTGGGGTGGGTGATGTTTTTAGATCGGTGGCTGGTGTAAGAACCTGAATAAAGAATATTCTAGTCTAAATGAGCTTGGGATAAGGCCAGTATGTCTGAAGGGAGCACAGCTGGTGGTCAAGGGCAGTGGTTGTTAAAAACATATTGGGAAATTCCGGCAAGAACCAGATTGGGGTAAGGTCTTAACGGTGCAAGGAGAGGAGTTTGAATTTATTTATTTATTTATTTTTTGAGATGGAGTTTCACTCTTGTAGCCCAGGCTGGAGTGCAATGGCGCGATCTCGGCTCACAGCAACCTCCGCCTCCCGGTTCAAGCCATTCTCCTGCCTCAGCCTCTGGAGTAGCTGGGATTACAGGCATGCGCCACCACGTCCGCCTAATTTTGTATTTTTAGTAGAGACGGGGTTTCTCCATGTTGGTCAGGCTGGTCTCGAACTCTGGACCTCAGGTGATCTGCCCGCCTCAGCCTCCCAAAGTGCTGGGATTACAGGCGTGAACCACCGCGCCTGGCTGCTTGAATTTATTTCAATTGCCTTAAAAAAAAAAAACAAAAACTAGGCCAGACGCGATGGCTCACGCCTGTAATCTCAACGCTTTGGGAGGCCAAGGTGGGCAGATCACGAGGTCAGGAGACCAGCCTGATCAACATGGTGAAACTCCGTCTCTACTAAAAATACAAAAATTAGCCAGCCGTGGAAGTGTGCGCCTGTAATCCCAGCTACTTAGGAGGCCGAGGCAGGAGAATTGCTTGAACCTGGGAGGCCGAGATTGCACCACTGCACTCCAGTCTTGGCGACAGAGTGAGACTCTGTCTCAAAAAAAAAAAAAAAAAAAAATTAAAGCCAAGTCTGGGCATGTAATCTCAGGCCTGTAATCTCAACACTTTTGAGAGGCTGAGGTGGGAGGATTATTTTTGGGCCCAGGAGTTCAAGACCAGCCTGAGCAACATAGAGACCTCATCTCCCAAAAATTAAAAAAAAGTTAGCCATGTGTGCTGGCACACACCTGTAATCCCAACTACTTGGGAGGCAGAGACAGGAGGAACACTTGAGCCCAGGAGATCAAGGCTTTAGTGACCTGTGATTGTGACACCACACTCCAGTCTGGGTGACAGCATGACCTGGTCTCTTAAAAAAAAAAAAAAAAGGCAGGAAATTTATTGGCTATTATCCAGCCTTTTTTCTAAATTAAACCACCCCAAGTACTATTCTCATAATCCTTGCTTATTATATGTTAACAATTGCCATAGTTTTGTGGGTTTTGTTTTTGAGACGGAGTCTCACTCTGTCGCCCAGGCTGGAGTGCAGTGGCGTGATCTCAGTTCACTGCAACCTCCGCCCCCACGGTTCAAGCAATTCTCCTGCCTCAGCCTCCCTGGTAGCTGGGATTACAGGCGCGTGCCACCATGCCTGGCTAATTTTTTTTGTATTTTTAGTAGAGACAGGGTTTCACCATGTTGGACATGCTGGTTTTGAACTCCTAACCTCAGGTGATCTGCCCACCTCGGCCTCCCAAAGTGCTGGGATTACAGGTGTGAGCCACCGTGCCCGGCCGAGAGGATTGCTTCTGAGCGCAAGCATTTCAGACCGGTCTGGGCAACAAAGAGCTCGTCTCTATAATAAATTAAAAAAATAGCGAGGCCCGGTGGCACGCACGTGTAGTCACAGCTACTTGGGAGGCTGAGGAGTTCCAGGCTGCAGTGAGCTATGGATAGTGCCACTGTGCTCCACTCTGGGTGACATTGCAAGAACTGTCTCAAAAAAAGGCAGGGAGATTATTTAATGCGGTTCGTTCAGGATGAGCTTGTAAAGTGTTACATAGCTAACTAGACCTAGTTGGGTTTCAGAGGTCAAATCAAGTAATTAGGTTTTGGGCTGCATGCAGAGGTGGTTAGTAGTTTTGATGTCCGCACACTGGGCTTGAACTGTGATCCTGAGATTTATGTTCCCAGTCTCCTTCAATCTGGAGAGATTATTACTTACAATGAGTTGATCCTTGTTATACTTTGGTATTTTGGAAGAAAGTTTTATCCCCAGACATGTTGAGACAAGAGATCTAACTGAAGGAGATGAGAGGATTTCTATACCATATGCGTTACCTTCTAATGCTGGCCACCTCTGAAGGGCACGTGGCAGCTGAGACGAAATTGATTTTCTTCATCACTGATCCCGTGGCCTTTACACAGGCTCAGAGGTGCATCAGAATCCACAATGAAGTGGACAAGATTAGTGACCAACACATCTGTAAATGTTCTATTTTCTTTTTTTAGTTCCTTAGCTTTTTCTACCCTAGGATAAATTATTGACCAGTTTTCTGCAGTCAGATTCCTGAATCATGTTGGGTTTTTTTTTTTTTTTTTTAGTTTCACTCTTGTCCAGGCCACTCTTGTCTTGCCTCACTGCAACCTCTGCCTCCCGGGTTCAAGCGATTCTCCTGCCTCAGCCTCCTGAGTAGCTGGGATTACAGGGGCCTGCCACCACGTTCGGCTAATTTTTGTATTTTTAGTGGAGATGGCGTTCACCATGTTGGCTAGGCTGGTCTTGAACTCCTGACCTCAGGTGATCCGCCCGCCTCGGTCTCCCAAAGTGGTGGGATTACAGGCGTGAGCCACCGCATCTGGCCCTCGTGTTGGGTTTTAAAACCCACTCTTCCCCCCCCCCCCCCCAAACTCTGACTTCACCTTTCTCTTTATGAAACCGTTCTCTTTTTGGGGCGGGGGTGGTGGTGAAGAAGCTGCTTTGGATGGTGGTGTGTGGTACTTGTGTCATCTTCACTCCTGATGATCCCTTTCCTCATAAACTCTGCACTGCTTTTAGCCTGTTTTGTTCGTGTTATAAGTTCTTCCATCCAGTCCCTGCACTCCACCTTTTAACCCTTTTCAAAAGCTGCTTCGCAAAGGGTCTTGACTAAAGTTGCTTGCTTAATGAATATGAAGCAGCCTAAGGATGAGAGAAAACGAGGCAGCAGCTGGACCCTCTGGAGAATGTTACTTTGTATTTTGTTTACAGCTGGTTGTGACTAAGCTCTTTCCTCTAAAGTCGGTTCTAGGGGATTAAAACAGCTCTGGCTGATGGCGCCCAATAAAATAAAACAAAAAAACCTTTGCTGCTCCAGTTTTTTCTCAGGGTGGGGTCGGGGTATACTTTCAATCTCCATGGTCTCAGAAAGGTTTCTTCATCGCGGACCCTGGGAGGCTGGTTCCCAGAGGGAACTTGTCCTCAGCGTCTCCTGGACAGTGCAGCCTTCTGCCGGGCCTACTTCTGGAAGGCCATTACAGAGGTCCTTTCACCACCTGTGAGAGGTTTGATTTTGGGGGAGCTCCGGGACTCTCAAGGCTACAGTGTGGACTACTGGCCCAAGGAGAAGGTTGGTTTCCTGAAGTGGTGGGTGGTGGGTTGGGGAGGTCTTCGTTGTTTTTCTTCCCTGGCATGTGCCTGCATAAGCTATTTCCACAGCGTCCTGGCCGCGAGGGGGGGTGGTGCTTGGGAGGTTAGAGGTAGACACCTAGAGTGAACGGCAAAATGGAGCGTGGAATACTGTCTGGCTGTGCACGTGGAGGTGGCGAAATGTGGAAGCTTAACGAAGTTGGCGCCATGAAGCTAAAGACTGCTACCCCGGGGCTCTAGCTCGCTCCGCTTAATGGCGGGCCGCACCCCGCCGGCGAAGCCCACGTTTGTAGGTCCGCCCTCACGCTGATCTCTTGCCCAATCAGCGAGTTCGGCTTCGCGAGGTTGGTGCCCATTGGCTTTCGCATAAAAGCTCCGAGGTTACAGACGTTTCCACCTCTTGCCGGCCTCTTAGGTAATTGGCGTCCGTGGTAACCAATCAGGAAGAGGATCTGCGGGAACGCCGGCCTTTTACTTTCTTGAGTGGCCAATCCGGTTGTAGGCTCACCTCCCCCTTCTACCAGAGCACTGCTGCGGCCGCCGCCATTTTAGCGTTTTGTCAGAAGCGTCCGCGCCGCGAGGAGGAGGCCCTGCTGGTTTCTGTGCGGGTGAGACTCCGAGCCTTTCCACTGCCTTTCTTGTACTCTGTTAAATCTTCTCTCACTCCCTTGGGCTTCGGGGGTGTCCTGGTAGGTTCGCAGCCTCCACACCCGTCACTGAGAGTCGACCTCGGTCCTCGGCATTGCGCGGTAAGCCGGGAGCAGCCCTTCCCCCACCGCCCCCTGAGAATACCTTGCTTTTTTTCGCCCACCCTGTCCCGCGCCCGACGTGGCTGCTCTTGGAAGCCTCGAGATTTCCACTGGGATAACCCCCTTTCCCTTATATCTGGCAGTTACATCCTCGTTTCGGGAATTTCTCGGGCCGTGAGACATCGTCTGGTTAATGAATCTGAAGCTCTTTTCCGCGGCCACGCATTTCAGTGTTCGGCAGGAGCTAGGACGGTGCCCCGAGAGAGGCGTTCCCCACTCCAGTATTTCCTTTATCTCTTACTCCTCGCTGTCTCATCCGAGTCGCGCGTTCACTACTTCCAAAGGAAACTCAAATGTAGCTATTACAAGGCCCATTTTCCCGGAAATAATGGCTGCTTTGGTTCCTACGTGAGGAAAAGCCTGTTGATAATTTCAGGCAGGCAGTCAGCAAGCCTAGTAGACTTTTGTTTTCTGTTGTCCTCCTAGTGGATAGAAAAGCCTAGTACCCCCATTTCTTCATATGCTGTCTTTCATGCCCATTTCTGTTGGAAGGTATCGGTTCTTACCAAACCCTTTGTCTACTAAGGACCTCCCTATTGCAGACGTCTTCTTATTCTTACAGGTTCATGGCGGCTACTATAGCAGGCCTTAGTTCACTCCCACTTCCATTTGATTATTGTGTGGAGGTGTGTGTGCAGGCGTGTGAGAGAGAAAACTGGAAATATACATTAGAATGAAAGTCGTCGTTTTTTGTGAACGGATGTGGGCCTGAGGTCTTTTGTCAGATGTCTTGTTTTTCTCTCCCAGGCTCTTGTCAGGATGGTGAAGCTGTTCATCGGAAACCTGCCCCGGGAGGCTACAGAGCAGGAGATTCGCTCACTCTTCGAGCAGTATGGGAAGGTGCTGGAATGTGACATCATTAAGAATTACGGCTTTGTGCACATAGAAGACAAGACGGCAGCTGAGGATGCCATACGCAACCTGCACCATTACAAGCTTCATGGGGTGAACATCAACGTGGAAGCCAGCAAGAATAAGAGCAAAACCTCAACAAAGTTGCATGTGGGCAACATCAGTCCCACCTGCACCAATAAGGAGCTTCGAGCCAAGTTTGAGGAGTATGGTCCGGTCATCGAATGTGACATCGTGAAAGATTATGCCTTCGTACACATGGAACGGGCAGAGGATGCAGTGGAGGCCATCAGGGGCCTTGATAACACAGAGTTTCAAGGTGAACCACCCTCTTTGGGTAGAGGGCTGAACACAAGGCTATGTGCAGAAAATGGTTGGATAAGTAAAAGGAGAGGTTTGGTAAAGATAACAGCTGTTGGCTGGCTGGTGATGAAGAAATAAGTATGGGTGATGGACTTCTTATGATGTAGAATGCATGGGACTTAGGGGCTTTACCTTAGGCAAATGTCTCCTGGAGAAAAGCCACTCACCTTTTATTTGGAGCCCCTACGGCTTTTGTGCTTATCAGTGCAGAAATCCTTTTCTTGAAGGCTTTCTGAGTTACTGGGCCTTTTTTATTATTTATTTTTTTGTAGTAGAGCACAGTTCAGAGTTCCTCACTCTGAATTTATTGCCCTCAGCACAGGATCAGAATTCTGCATTTTACATGAGGAACCTCTCAAAAACATGTCAAGCGACACTTATAGGACCAGAATCCTTGTTAAGCCGTCCTACCTTACACAAACTCTTTAAAGGGTTACAGCTCTTGTTGCTTTTATATTATACCTGTACCAAGGGATTGTATTTTGAGTTTAAGGCCACTCTAGAATTACAGGGCTGATTTTAGGACTTCCTGGGGAGGAGGCACTGGGGTTTTAGGGGCAGTAATGACTGTCATTTCATTGGTTTGGGGGGCTGGACTTTATAAGATTTTGGTGAATAGAGCACTTAGATTTGTGTTATCTTGGAGTCTTAACCAAATGAATCTTTTGTGCCTGGAGGGCAGCATGGGTGATTATGTGGATTGTCACTTCATTTGGAAGCATCTCAAATCCCCAGCATTTTGAATGCCTACATGTTGCTCAAAGGAAATGCTTGTTAGAGCATTTTGGATTTTGAATTTTCAGATTTGGGATGCTAAAATGGTACGTAGAACGCAAATATTCCAAAATCTGAGGTCTGAAGCAACAGTGGCAGTTCAGGGGTGGTGATCATGGTGAGTTGCTATCTGAACTCTTCTTTCACCTCCTTTGGGTTCCCAGTGTCAAAAAGAGTGGTGTCCTTTTTTAGCTTAATTAAGCAGGACTGAACAAAAATAATAAAAAATAAAAAAAGCCTTATCCAAATTATGGAGTATTTCCGTGACTCCTTGCTATATTTCAAACCTGTGTTCTGACAGTGTAGTTTGCCGATTCTTTTTCTGGGTACTACCTTTGTTAAGAGTCATTGCTGCCTTTGGCGTCCATTTCCCTTAAATTGGGCTTTTTTAGAGCTGAGGGTCTGATCATTATTTCCCCTAGTAATGGGTGCCCTGTGTCATGGGCATTGCTGTGCGTTAGTAAAGAAAAGTGACACAGGTCTCTCAGGTCTAGTTTGCTTTCTTTTTTTTAATTGGCAAGTTGAGAATTATTTTGTCAACAACTTAATTGAGAGCAAAGGTTGCTCTTGTGGAGGGTTTATGGTGTGATACCTAATTTTTGGACTGTTTCCCACACTTTAGCCCAGTCAGAAGAGGTGGTGTCTGCTTGTAGCAGTTAGGTTTAAGGAGAGGACAGTGTGGTCTTGATTCAGGACAAATTATCCTTATATAAAACTCTGGGTGTCTGAACCCTAGGTCCCCTGACACTAACCTATGCTTAGTTATTTTTACCTTATTTTATGTAATATTGGCGTTTCTCATTTCTTAATACTGTTCTGGTAGAGTTATAGATGTATATTGATGAGCAGTAGTTATTAGAGTGGTCTTTTTTCCTTTCCGTTTCTCAAGTGTTGGGTATCTTCTCTATTGCTTGCCCACTTAAAATCTCTTTTAGATATTTTTTAAAATTTAACTTCTTTTTCTGGCGTTAGAACCAACAGATCCTTAGATTAAGGCGTTTATTAATGATCTTTATGTCTGGAATGTGCATAGTTGCTTTCTTAGTTGCACTTGTTTTCTCTGGTTTTGTTAGGTGCCAAAGTGGCCCCCTGGGCAAATGCCAGAGACAAGCTAGCACTTTAAGGCACTTAAGTGCATAATTGCGTATCTACTCTCTTTTAATAACCTGCAACCTAAACTTCCAGCTGTGTAGACCTCCTTGATATTTTGTTCCTTCCACCCCCGTTTCCCTATTGTGTTTTCTGGTCTCCCAGAATCTAACATTAATTTTGCAAGGAAAATTGTGTGTTTACCACTTTCTCTAATGTTAGAGGATCCATCTGTTGACTCTCCCTTGCTTTTGACCATTTACTCCTTTGACAGGTATATGTTTAGGTGCATCATAACCAATTGCATTGGGAAGTTTTTGCAGGATTTGGATCTCTTCTGAATTTTGCTTACCAATAAGCTGGTAGATCATGTTAGGTAGAAATTGATTCTGTAGAGACTTACTAAAACTTAGTTTTAACTTTTCTAGAAAAGTTTCTGCTTTTATTCCATTTTCAGAAGTAATACTTTTCATTTCCAGAATGCAAATTTTAATTTTCAGGAAAAATATTAGGTGTATGTTCTTAGTTACGCTCTCAGATATGTAGTTTCAGGAGAAGTACTTTAATTCTGCTTAAACTGAGCAGTTTGGTCCACTGACTAGTATAACTAGTTATTCTCCACTTTCCTCAGGCACGTTTTCTTCCATGTTTTTTACAGTATTCTAAAATTTCAGGCATTTGAGAATAATCTGTCCTGTTTTTGCCGTTTGCCTTTGACCCTAGTAGAGGGTCACTAAAATTAACTGTCAGATTGTAAAAGAATCCTCGTTAAAGCAATGATCAGAACCAGCAGTTTAAAGGGCCCAGTTAAGGGAGAAGTCTGTCCTTCAACTTGTTGTGCCCCTCTGTCTCCCCAGTTCATGAGGGTTTTTCCAGAGATGTACCTTGAGATTTGCTTGCCACATTCAGCTGTGGATTGAGTCTAGATCATTCTTTAATAGTGGTAATCATTGGAGTCTTTTATTCGATTCTTTTAAATTTTTTGAGGAGGGTGGAGAACTGGCCTTTACTTACATTCCTTTGCTTAATGAAAATCCGTCTTGCTAGTAAGGATTGGAGGTGTCAGAAAAGACTTGGGCACTGTTTCTTACTTTGACTTCTTTTGACTTTGAGCCGCTGTTTGGAGATGATTTTTACCTGTTTGGAGATGATTGGAGCAAGAGTAGTTTATTTCTTAAGCATTTAAACTGTTGTTATAGCTGAAATATTTCTTCATCTAAGTGGTCTTTTCCTGAAATCAGGTCATTATACTGAATCTATATGTTGAGTCTTTTTTTTTTCCTTTTTATCTTTTCCTAAAGATGAGTCCTGCATTAGAATTATCTAGATAAAGCCATTGCTATGACCAGTGTCTGGGGTAGGGGCTGGGGCTATGACTAAGAGTGATAGCAACCCTTCTTGCGTCTGTTTCTTCAAGGCAAACGAATGCACGTGCAGTTGTCCACCAGCCGGCTTAGGACTGCGCCCGGGATGGGAGACCAGAGCGGCTGCTATCGGTGCGGGAAAGAGGGGCACTGGTCCAAAGAGTGTCCGATAGATCGTTCAGGCCGCGTGGCAGACTTGACCGAGCAATATAATGAGCAATACGGAGCAGTGCGTACGCCTTACACCATGAGCTATGGGGATTCATTGTATTACAACAACGCGTACGGAGCGCTCGATGCCTACTACAAGCGCTGCCGTGCTGCCCGGTCCTATGAGGCAGTGGCAGCTGCAGCTGCCTCCGTGTATAATTACGCAGAGCAGACCCTGTCCCAGCTGCCACAAGTCCAGAATACAGCCATGGCCAGTCACCTCACCTCCACCTCTCTCGATCCCTACGATAGACACCTGTTGCCGACCTCAGGAGCTGCTGCCACAGCTGCTGCTGCAGCAGCAGCCGCTGCTGCTGTTACTGCAGCTTCCACTTCATATTACGGGCGGGATCGGAGCCCCCTGCGTCGCGCTACAGCCCCAGTCCCCACTGTTGGAGAGGGCTACGGTTACGGGCATGAGAGTGAGTTGTCCCAAGCTTCAGCAGCCGCGCGGAATTCTCTGTACGACATGGCCCGGTATGAGCGGGAGCAGTATGCCGATCGGGCGCGGTACTCAGCCTTTTAAAGCTTGAGGTGAGAGGGGTGGGGTGTTCCCTCTTCTGGTTTTGCCATCCCTCCTGCAGCCTAAAGGGCTCCAATTAGGCTGCCCTGCTTGCTTGCTTTTGCAGGGTTAGGGGAAGGTTACTAGGATGGCTCACAGGCTAGAGAGAAGTCCTAACTGCTTAACTTTAAAATACATAGAGTTCCTTGGCCCTCATGGCTATTTTTCAGGGCTTCTGGTAGTGGGAGTCAATTTGATTCTATTTGTGCCTAGAAAAATAAAGAATGATGTGCTGGTGAATCTTGGGTCACCTATGTACTATACTATAATTGAATCTTACCTGGGGACCCACACGTTCAGGCTCAGGTGTTTTGTTTCTTAGAGCCTTTGTTAAGTTTCCTACGTGTGCGACATTCCTGAGGTCTTCAAGTTTCCTGTTCTGTTTTGTGCTGTGTGAAAGTTCTGATATGACCCCTGATGATAAAGTCCATAACTGTAGTTAACTGGTCATCACTGCTCAGGTCCCAGTTACTAAGAAGACTACCAAAATGGCATCATCTTAATCTTGAAGCGTATTTCTGACATTCCTGAACCGTTCAACCCTTATGAGTTTTATAGAACTTATTTGATGGTAAGTTGGGGTAGAGAGAAATACAAAACTTATCTTTTATAAAGTTCCACAAGGAAGTCTGGGCATAGATGCTATAACACTCACCTTCTCTGCCCAGCTCAGATTTATTCCCTGAATAGAGTGCCCACTCCATTGCTATATCTTTCAGTTAGGGTTTTTTTTTTTTTTTAAGTAACTATTCCCACAGTTCTAGTTTTGACATCATCTACTTTCTCAGGGTATATGTTTTAAGAATGCAGGCACACCTGTTAATTTTACTCCTTTGGTAATGTTGAAATCCAGGGTTGGGAGCTTTGCCATAAGCAAATCACTCCCTTCTTCATCTTCTCACTAGCTGTTTTGGGCATTTAATACTCTTGAGCCAGCAGCTCTACCCTGAGTCCGCTGGCTTTTTCCACTGTCATACATTTTGAGCCCCATGATCCATTTGGCTCTCCTTGAATATATTCTCTTCTGATACTTGCCAGCTTTGGGCTCTAGGTGTTTGAGATTATTGTTGTACTTAAGGGTAAATCTCAATGCCCTTAGTTTTGAATAGCTCCCAGTATGTCCCAGACATTACCATTGATCCTTAATTATAGTAACTGTGTGAGTGATAGGTAACTGTCATCTTTGCAGTTAGGGCAGAAGGTATGTGGCTTTCCCAGGGTCATTGGGTAGGCAGTCACTGATTGGGCTGGAAAAGAGACTTGATGTGTAGCTTATACATGCCCTTCTGCACCTTCTTTCCAAAGTTAGTTTCTTCCCTAGTTGGAATTGGATGTCCTCAGGTCTTAAAACTTGTGCAGTTGATGCTACTTCTATCTAGACTTTGAATGATTTTTAACTCGGACCTTGGCAGTAACTCCTAGATAGAAAATACTGTTAATTTTTTTTTTTTTTTAAACCTCAGGGAGCTAATTGGAACCTTTCCATTTTTCCTATCCTCTGCTGACAGCTTGTGATGTGGAATTACCTTCTCTGAGGAATGCTAATGTTAACATCATCAAGAGCAAGGAATGTCTCTTTGCCTACTTTTATGAAACAAGATTTGCTATTAATTTAAGACCTTAGTCTGAGGTTGTTTCGCCTCCCCAGTTACTCTCTGGCCTTCAAGCTCTTTTCATTGTTAGAGATTACTGTGATACTGGGGGAGAAGGGTACAAGTAAACTTAAAAGGAGTGTCAAGTTATCAGACTTTGTAAAGAGATGTTGAAGTTTTAAATGGGAAAGCCCTTTTGAGCTTTGCTGTAAAGCCGCTGTATTGTGCTCTCTTTCAGGTGGGATGTGTGTGGGCTGAAATTCCGAGCTGCGGTTGTGCATGAGAATACACCCTTCGTGGTACCCCATCTCCGGGACGTTCTCGGCTCTGTGCGTTCAGTCCCTCAGGAACCGTGGACCTTAATTTACCTTGCTAAGTTCAGACCTTCTCTTCCTTTCCTTTCCTTTCCTCTCCTGCCCATTTTCCTGTTCTTCTGTCCTTCAATACTTCTGTAGCTTCCCATTCATGTTCTGTTCTCCCAGCAGGCCTCATTGTGTGCAGAAACTGTGGTGGGGGCTGTGCTGTCTCCTCCCTGCCTCGTGCCTCCTGCGGCTGTTGGATTTGGGAATGACCTTGGTGAGAGTCTCACTGCTCCAGGGTCTCTTTTTGGTCCAAAGGCTAGACCTATAGAGTTGGATCACTTTTTTTCTTTCCGGTGAAATAAATGGTTTTTCAACTTAGGGTATGTGTGCTTTGCGAGACTTCTTGCTTGGGCTTGTTTGGGGGTTCATTTGTACCTTGAAGGGGAGGGTATAAAGTTTTAAGATACTCAGCTTTGGGTGAACGTCACTGTAGTTATTTTGTTTATTGTAAGTAGGACTTGTAGGTGCCAGAGGAAAGAGGTTATACAGAAGCCCAGGCAGGCAGCCTTATTCCAATGAAGACTTTTCCCACTGGTCCACCTTTGTTATAAAACCAACTACTTTTAGTTTACAGATGTAGGTCTTCTCTTCTAGAGAAACAGTCACCACCTTCCCTTAAGACTACCATTCCAATCACCCAGTCAGTGTATCTAGCTTAACTTAATTTCCAGGGAAAAGGAGGGGTTTAGGGGAAGAGGAAGTCAGTTTTCGCTCTTCGTGCCATGTGAAAAAATGAAGCTGTGGCTCCAAGAGTACTTTGCTAACTAGGCCAGTGACATGTGTTGAAGCCTTTCACCATCTATTTGTTTAGCTCTGCCAAAATCCAAAGAATGCCTGAATGGTCCCACTAGCACCTCATTACTTGGGTTTACAGCCTTTAAATCATAGGCATGGAGAAATGACCCAACATATGAGGCTTTAGATACCTTGTTGAATGATGGGGCTGAGTGCAAGAACTGCCGCCTCTTAGCCTCACGTTTTTCTTGAAACAGTTATTTGTCTTCCATATGTTTGGTCTGTACCTTCTTGCTCCAGTTTCTACAGATACAGGACTGTGTCAGAGCATTTCTCAGAATCATTCAACAAATACTGAGCACCTACTGTATGCCAGGCATTACCCTTTCAGGGAAGTTGGGTTATGATGATGGGGAGATAAAGAAGCTGGTCTTTACTTCGATAGTTTCTCAGATTTTTTTTTTAAATTAATAGTTTCCTCCTGTTAGATTCTTTATAATCATAGATGACCAAGATTTCAACAGCTCTATACAACATGTAATTTATTGAATATTTTTGTATGTGAAGCCTGTGCTGGGTGTTTCATGTGTTCTCATTTAATCTTCCCAGCAAATGTTTTTCCTTTAGTTTTTCCTTTCCTGGCTGGGTTGGTTCTCTGCCATTTCTCTTGGAGGGTCGTACATACCTAACTTTGGTTTCTTTTTCTCTAAAGGACAGACCCACCACTGAACGCCATTTTTACTCTTGTCAGTATACCCTTTGATCTGATGGGTAGGGTTGGCAAATTTCAAACATTGGAGACTGTATTCATTGATTCAACAAATATTTTATTGAGTGATACTCTGGAAGGTGGTGTTTTAAGTGTTGGCGATACATACGGTTCTGGAGCTTCTATTCTGAGGGAGGAGAAAATGCAGAAATGTCAAGTAGAGAATTCTGTTTAGATGGGGATGGTCAGTGAAGGATTTTCAGAAGTGACATGATAAACATGGATATGATATATTTTTGCATTACAAAACTAGTTAAAATTTTAACTCTGGCCAGGCATGGTGGCTCACGCCTGTAATCTCAGCGCTTTGGGAGGCCACGGTGGGTGGATCACGAGGTCAGGAGTTCGTGACCATCCTGACCAACGTGGTGAAAAATCCTGTCTCTACTAAAAATACAAAAAATTAGCTGGGTGTGGTGGCACGCACCTGTAATCCTGGCTACTCAGGAGGCTGAGGCAGGAGAATCTCTTGAACCCAGGAGGCAGAGGTTGCAGTGAGCCAAGATTGCGCCATTGCACTCCAGCCTGGGCAACAAGAGCAAAACTCCTCAAAAAATTATTTTATAAAATAAAATTTTAAGTCCTTGGCCAGGTGCAGTGACTCAACGCCAGTAATCCCAGCACTTTTGGAGGCTGAGGCAAGCAGGTTGTTTGAGCTCAGGAGTTCAAGACCAGCCTGGGCAACATGGTGAAACCCTGTCTCTGCAAAAAATTAAAAAATTAGCTGGGCATAGTGGTGCGCATTCGTGGTCCCAGCTACTCCAGAGGGCTGAGGTGGGAGGATCACTTGAACCCAGAAAGTCAAGGCTGCAGTGAGCTAAGATCAGGCCACTGCACTACAGCCTGGGTGTCTCAAAAAAAGAATTTGTCTCAAAAACTTTTTGCCAGGTGTGGTGGCTGACACCTGTAATCCCAGCACTTTGGGAGGCTGAGGCAGGTGGAGCATCTGAGGTCAGGAGTTCGAGACCAGCCTGGCCAACTTGGTGAAACCCCATCTCTACTGAAAAATATAAGTTAGCCGGGCATGGTGGCAGGCGCCTTAATTCTGGCTATTTGGGAGGCAGAGGCAGGAGAATCGTTGGAACCCGGGAGGTGGAGGTTGCAGTAAGCTGAGATGGAGCCATTGCACTCAAGCCTGGGGGACAAGGGCGAGACTTCTCTCAAAAAAAAAAAAATTTTTTTTTTAAATTTCTTGATTCTATTAGAGCAAGTCATTTTTGCTTTCTGCTTTGAGATCCTCATCTCCCTGTAACAGACAATGTAAGAGTAGTTTTTTCATGACTCAGAATCTGGCCTGGCTTAATGCTATATTCATACTAGATGCTTTTGCATTTTCTCTTTTTTAAACCATTTATTGCTTTTGTTTTTGTTTTTTGAGACAGAGTCTCTCTGTTGCCCAGACTGGAGTGCAGTGGCATGATCTTGGCTCACCACAGCCTCTGCCTCCCGTGTTCAAGTGATTCTCCTGCCTCAGCCTCCTGCGTAGCTGGGATTACAGGCGCCTGCCACCACACCTGGCTAATTTTTGTATTTTTAGTAGAGATGGAGTTTCACCATGGCCAAGCTGGTCTCAAACTCCTGGACTCAAGTGATCCGCTTGCCTCCTAAATTGCTGGAATTACAGGCATGAGCCATCACACCCAGCCTTAAGCTATTTATTGACTTGTTGAGAGGAAAAACTCTATCAAGAACAATGGCAGCCTAGGCAACATAGTAGGATCCCATTTCTAAGACAATTTTAAAGTTAGCTCTTTGTGGTGATACGCAGCTGAAGTTCCAGCTACTAAGAGGCTGAAGCGGGAGGATAGTTTGAGCCCAAGAGTTTCAAGCTGTGGTGAGCTGATTGTGTCACTGTACTCCAGCCTAGGTGACAGAGCAAGACGAATTATTTTTAAGAGGTGATTTGAAAAGATTGACTATAACTCACTGATTTTCAGCATCGATGTATTATGAAGTTGTTTTTATGCTTCCAATCAAGTGTATCTTTGAGTGGAAGCCACATAGTTGGCTCTGTGTAATTGACAAGGTTATGCTGCCACTCCTTAGGAATAATAAAGTACTTTTTCTTGCTTTTTGTTTTTTAGACATCCAGCTCTGTCACCCAAGCTGCAGTGTGGTGGCATGATTGTAGCTCACTGTAACTTTGAACTCCTGAGCTCAAGGGATCCTCCCGCCTTGGCCTCCCAGAGTTTTTGCAGGGACTATATGTGAGCCACTGCGTCTGGTCAAAATGTAGTTTTTCAAGAGTAATGCTTTAATAAACTGATTTTTTTTCCCCCATAGCATTTCACTGTTCATTCTGTCTAGTAAATGTCTAGCTGGCTTTGTATTTCGCTAGGTACTCCCTGATTACCTGCAATTAGGTTACCATGTGGCGAATACAAAGATGAATAGGGCATTGTGCCTGTCCTCACTGTGCCTCCACAAGCTGCTGCTTGTCTGGGCCTTGGGTGTACAAATAACTGGTATGTCCTTGGAAGTCAGTTCGGGGTGGGAATGGTCATACTATTTTGTATTGATGACATGTGCCTCGGCCTGATTCTGCATGGGTCAAAGGACCTGTGAGGGCAGTTTTCAGGGTGATCTTGGAGTTTAACTTGATGTTAACCCTGTTAACTTTGCCTTTAAAGTTTTCCAGCCAGGCGTGGTGGCTCAACGCCTGTAATCCCAGCACTTTGGGAGGCCAAGGCAGGCAGATCACCTGAGGTCGAGAGTTCAAGACCAGCCTGTCAAACATGGGGAAACCCCATTTCTACTAAAAACACAAAAAATTAGCCGGGCATGGTGGTGGGCACCTGTAATCCCATCTGCTTGGGAGGCTGAGGCAGAAGAAATGCTTGAAGCTGGGAGGAAGAGGTTGCAGTGAGCTGAGATTGCAGCATTGAACTCCAGCCTGGGCAACGAAGAGTGAAAGTCTGTCTTAATAATAATAGGCCGGGCGCGGTGGCTCACGCCTGTATTCCCAGCGCTTTGGGAGGCCGAGGTGGGCGGATCACGAGGTCAGGAGATCAAGACCATCCTGGCTAACAAGGTGAAACTCCATCTCTACTAAAAATATAAAAAGTTAGCCGGGCCTGGTGGTGGGCACCTGTAGTCCCAGCTACTTGGGAGGCTGAGGCAGGAGAATGGCATGAACCCGGGAGGTGGAGCTTGCAGTGAGCTGAGATTGCACCACTGCACTCCAGCTGGGGCAACAGAGCTAGACTCCGTCTCAAAATAAGTAAAATAATAATAATAAATTTAAAAATGAGCCGGTCATGCTACTCAGGAGGCTGAGATGGGAGGATTGCTTGATGCCAGGGGCGGATGTTGCAGTGAGCAGAGATGGCATCACTGGACTCCATCCTGGGTGACAGTGGGATCCTGTCTCAAAAGTTTCCCAGGCATCCTCAAAATTGGGGTTGTTTTGGGTGAATGCTAAATTAAACCAGGCTCCTTACCCTAGAGCTACACATCAGTACTAAAGTAGACTCAGGGGGGATGGAGTAGTGAGAGTGAGATCATTGATCATTGGCACTAGTATTAAGTGCTGTTTCAAATTACCCAGGTCAGTTTGCTCTCAGTACTTGTGTGTTCTTACACATGATCTCATTCTGAGGTAAAGGAAATTCCCAGGATGATGGTGATGGGAAGTCCCAGGACTCCCTTTCTGCAGTGGATTTGGAGAACAGTAGTCCAGGTTGTAGCAAGAGAAAGTACTTTTTTTTTTTTTTGAGGCGGAGTCTTGCTCTGTCACCCAGGTTGGAGTGCAGTGGCACGATATCGGCTCACTGCATGCTCCACCTCCCGGGTTCACGCCATTCTCCTGCCTCAGCATCCCGAGTAACTGGGACTACAGGCGCCCGCCACCACACCTGGCTAATTTTTTTGTATTTTTAGTAGAGACAGGGTTTCACCGTGTTAGCCAGGATGGTCTCGATCTCCTGACCTCTTGATCCGCCTGCCTCGGCCTCCCAAAGTGCTGGGATTACAGGCGTGAGCCACCATGCCCCGCCAACAGGAGGATTTTTTTAGTCCGTTTGAGCTGCTGTAACAAAAGACCATAAGACTGGATGGCTTATACACAACAGAATTTTATTTCTCACAGTTTCGGAGGCTGGGAAAGCTGAGATCAAGGCCGTGGCAGACTTGGTGTCTGGATTCTGTCTTGAGTTTGCAAGGCAGGAAGGGTGAGGGATTTCTCTGGAGTTTCTTTTATATAAGGGCACAAATCCCATTGATGAGGGCTCTGTTCTATGGCATAATCACCTCTCAAAAGTGTACTTAATACTTTCACTATGGGGATTCAGATTTTAACATGAATTTTGGGGGTACATAAACACTCAAAACTATAGCAAGATTCAACTGTGTGTGATATTTACCTAGTTATGATCGTAGCAGCTCTGAATATTAAAATAATAATCTGATGAAGTGGCGATGGGTGGGTAATATGTATAAGAGCAAAACTCATAGAAATGAAAAAATTTTTTTTTTTTTGGTCACCCAGGCTGGAGCGCAGGCAGTGGTGCAGTCTCGGCTCACTGCAACCTCTGCCTCCCGGGTTCACACCATTCTCCTGCCTCAGCCTCCCAAGTAGCTGGGACTACAGGCACCCTCCACCACGCCCGGCTAATTTTTTTGTATTTTTAGTAGAGACGGGGTTTCACCGTGTTAACCAGGATGGTCTCGATCTCCTGACCTCTTGATCCGCCTGCCTTGGCCTCCCAAAGTGCTGGGATTACAGGCGTGAGCCACCACACCTGGCTGAAATGAGGAAATTTTTAAAAGTGGCAAATGGATTATGAACATCTTATTCAGAAATAAAGGTAAAAAACAGCTAAAATGGCAAAAGCAGTTGGGTTCTGGGGAAGGTGGGGCCAGGGGACTTTTTGAAGCCTTAATATTTGCTTTGTTAAACCATGTTCTTGCATTATTAAGTTTTGTCATGCTAACAACTCTATTTTGTCAAGCCAGATTATGATGGCTTAACATGAGTGAACCTTCCAGCTTCTCATCAGATGCAAATCTGACAGGAATAGGGACTTGTGTTACTTTATGGCAGGTAAATAGCACCCTTCAGATACAAAATTGGGATGGTTTCGGGCGTGGTGGCGCATGTCGTAGTCTCAGCTACTACAGAGGCTGAGGTGCAAAGATTGAGCACAGGAGTTCCAAGGCCAGCCTGGCCAACCTAGTGAGACCTGACCTGTCTGAAACATACAACCCCACCCGCACCCCCACCAAAACAGGGATGGTGCTTCCTGTCCCTTAAGGAGACAAGACACCAAAGGAGAAAGTACGTAGCTAGTGATGAGTGAATTGAGCATTTTATTACTGCTCTCATTTTTGTCTTAAGTTGTCACAACTAACAGGGAGGCTGAGTACTCTGTCCACTGGGAGCTGGTGGTTCCATTGAGGGTTGTGTGTGCCTGCTGGTTTGAGTTCCTCTGTCCAACATCAGAATTGTTTGTATTCAGCTATGCAACAAGATGGGACTTCTCAGTTTCACAACGTAAGGAAGATTGACACCAAACTGAGTTTGGGGCTTCCTTTGTACAGTTGACCATTGAACAACAAGGGTTTGAACTGTGCAGGTTCACTAATACATGGATTTTCTTCTGCCTCTGCCGCCCCTGAGACAGCCAGACCAACCCCTCCTCCTACTTTTCCTCAGCCTACTCAACATGAATACTATCAGGATGAACACCTTTATGATGATTCACTTCTACTTAATGATTTTTTTTTTTTTTTTTGAGAGGGAGTCTTGCTTTGTCACCCAGGCTGGAGTGCAGTGATGCGATCTCGGCTCACTGCAACCTCTGCCTCTTGGGTCCAAGCAAATCTCCTGTCTCAGCCTTCCGAGTAGCTGGGACTATAGGCACACACCACCACGCCCAGCTAACTTTTGTATTTTTAGTAGAGACAGGGTTTTACCATATTGGTGAGGCTGTTCTCGAACTCTTGACCTCAGGTGATCCACCTGCCTTGGCCTCCCAAAGTGTTGGGATTACAGGTGTGACCCACCGCGCCCAACCTTTTCTTTAGCTTTTATTGTAAGAATACAGTATACATATAACACACAAAATATGTTAATTGACGTATGACCTGTAAGGCTTCCAGTCAACAGCAGGCTACTGAGTTTTGGGAAGTCAAAAATTATACATGGGTTTTCTTTTTTCTTTTTTTTTTCTGAGACAGAGTCCTGCTCTGTCGCCCAGGATAGGGAATCACACTTTGAATATATGCCTCAATTAAAAAGGCAAAAAATAAGCAGGGCACAATGGCATGCACCTGTAGTCTCAGGTACTTGGAAGGCCGAGGTGCAAGGATCGCTTGAGCAGCCCAGGAGTTCAAGTCCAGCATGGACAACAGCAAGACCCTCTCTAAAAATATTACTTATTTTAGAGACAAGGTCTTGCTCTGTCATCCAGGCTAGAGTGCCATGGTGTTATCTATCTCACTGCAGCCGTAGCTCGCAGGCCCAAATGATCCTCCCGTCTCAGCCTCCCAAGTACTTAGGACTACAGGCATATGCCACCAAATCCTACTATTAGAAGAATTTTATTTTTGGCCGGGCGTGGTGGCTCACACCTGTAATCCCAGCACTTTGGGAGGCTGAGGCGGGCGGATCATGAGGTCAGGAAATCGAGACCATCCTGGCTAACATGGTGAAACCCTGTCTCTACTAAAAATACAAAAAAAAATTAGCTGGGCGTGGTGGCGGGCGCCTGTAGTCCCAGCTATTCGGGAGGCTGAGACAGGAGAATGGCGTGAACCCGGGAGGCAGAGCTTGCAGCGAGTCGAGATAGTGCCACTGCAGTCCGGCCTGGGTGACAGAGTGAGACTCCATCTCAAAAAAAAAAATTTTTTTATTTTTGAGACAAGGTCTCATTTTGTCCTCTAGGCTGGAGTGCTGTGGTGCAAACATGTCTGACTGCAATCTTGATCTCCCAGGCTGAAGCTATCCTCTCGCCTCAGCCTCCTGAGTAGCTGGGACTACAGGCACGGACCACCACGCCCAGCTCAGTTTTGATTAATTTTTTTTTTTTTTTTTTTTTTTTTTTTTTTTTTTTTAGAGACAAGGTTTTCCCATTTTGCCCAGCCTAGTCTTGAACTCCTGCGCTTAAGTGATCATCCTGCCTCAGCCTACCAAAGTGCTGGGATTACAGGTGTGAGCCACTGTGCCCGGCCTACAGATAATTTCTTTTTATTTTTTGAGATGGAGTCTCTCTATGTCGCCCAGGCTGGAGTCCAGTGGCGCCATTTCGGCTCACTACAACGTCCGCCTCCCAGGTTCAAGTGATTCTTCTCCCTCAGCCTCCTGAGTAGCTAGGATTACAGGCGCATACCACCACGCCCAGCTAAATTTTTTTTTCGAGATGGAGTTTTGCTCTTGTTGCCCAGGCTGGAGTGCAGTGGCATGATCTCGGCTCACTGCAACCTCTGCCTCCTAGGTTCAAGCGATTCTCCTGCCTCAGCCTCCTCAGTAGCTGGGATTACAGGCATGCACCACCACGCCTGGCTAATTTTTGTATTTTTAGTAGGGATGGTGTTTCACCATGTTGGCCCTGCTGGTTTCGAACTCCTGACTTCAGGTGATCCACCCGCTTTGGCCTCCCAAAGTGTTGAGATTACAGGCATGAGCCACTGCACTCGGCACTTCTTTTCTTTTTTTTTTTTTTTGAGACAGGGTCTCACTCTGTCACCCAGACTGCAGTGCAGTGGGGTGATCTTGGCTCAGTGCAGTGGGGTGATCTTGGCTCACTGCAACCTCCACCTCCCAGTCTCAGTTGATCCTCCTGCCCCAGCCTCCTGAGTAGCTGAGACTGCAGGCATGCCACTACATCCCACTCGTATTTCTTGTAGATACGGGGTTTCGCTATGTTGCCTACGGTGCTCTTGAACTCCTGGGCTCAAGCGATTCTCACCTCAGCCTCCCAAAGTGCTGGGATTATAGGAATGAGCCAATGCACCCGGCCTGGGCCTCTTTTAAAAAAGTGAGATTTGAGCAATGAGTTGAATTAGATGTAAGTTAGCAACAGGTATCTGGGGGAGAAGTACGCCAGGTAGAGAGAATATCTTGAGCAAGGGTCTTAAGGTGGGAGTGTTCTAACAGTAAGGAGGCCAGTGGCAAAAGAGTGAGTGGGAGGAGAGAGGAGCAGAAGAGGTCAGGTAGTTAGCAGATCTAGTAGTTAATCTTCTAGGGCCTTTCTGGCCTTCACTCTGAGTCAACTAGTCTTGTAGGTTTTTAAGCAGTGTCATAATGTGATTACTTTTTTAAAAAATCAGCTTTTCTGAGTTTTTTTTTTAAACACCCTTTCAACCCAGTTTTTCCTGACTCTGGGAAGAACCAGGAAGAGACGGCCCTGAAGTATTTTTTTTTTTTTAGATGGAGTTTTGCTTTTGTTGCCCAGGCTGGAGTGCAATGGTGCAATCTCAGCTCACCACAACCTCCACCTCGCAGGTTCAAGTGATTCTCCTTCCTCAGCCTCCCGAGTAGCTGGGATTACAGGTGCCCGCCACCATGCCCGGCTAATTTTTTTTTTTTTTTTTAGGCGGAGTCTCGCTCTGTCACCCAGGCTGGAGTGCAGTGGCACAATCTCAGCTCACTGCAAGCTCTACCTCCTGGGTTCACGCCATTCTCCCACCTCAGCCTCTGAAGTAGCTGGGACTACAGGCACCTGCCACCACGCCTGGCTAATTTTGTTTTTGTATTTTTAGTAGAGACGGGGTTTCACCGTGTTGGCCAGGATGGTCTCGATCTCATGACCTTGTGATCCGCCCACCTCGGCCTCCCAAAGTGCTGGGATTACAGGTGTGAGCCACCGTGCCTGGCCTAATTTTGTATTTTTTTAGTAGAGACGGGGATTCTCCATGTCAGTCAGACTGGTCTCGAACTCCCAGCCTCAGTTGATCTGCTCACCTTGGCCTCCCAAAATGCTGAGGTTACAGGCATGAGCCACTATGCCCGGCCTGAAGTATTATTTTCAAACAATAAAATATACCAATTTTGAAAACAATTTGACACATTGTGACAATGTACTTTTTTGGGGGGCCTTTTGTTTTGTTTTTTAAAAAGATGGTGTCTCACTCTATTGCCCAGGCTGGAGTGCAGTGACATGATCTCGGTTCACTGCAGTCTCCACCTCCCGGGTTCAAGCGATTTTTGTGCTTCAGCCTTTTGAGTAACTGGGATTATAGATGCATGCCACCATGTCCAGCTAATTTTTATATTTTTAGCAGAGACGGAGTTTGACCATGTTGGCCAGGCTGGTCTTGAACTCCTGACCTTAGGTGATCCACCACCTTGGCCGCCCAAAGTGCTGGGATTATAGGCACAGTCGTGAGCCACCATGCCCAGTTTGACAATGTACTGGTAATTTTGGTAACTGATGGTTACAATCTTGTTCCCATTGTTGCAATCAAAATACAGAACATTTTTGTCAGCCAAAAAGCCCTTGTGCCCCTTTGTAGTTAATCCTCAGCCCCTGATCAATTTTTTAGTCTTTTTTTTTTTTTTTTTTTTTTTAGGTGCGGTCTTGCTCTGTTGCCTAGGCTGGAGTACAGTGGTATGAGTATGGCTCAATGCAGCCTCGACCTTCTGAGCTGAAGCGGTCCTCCCATCTCAACCTTCCAAGTAGCTGGAACTACACAGGTATGCACCATTGCACCTGGCTAATTTATTTTTTATTTTTATCTTTTGGTAGAGATGGGGTCTCCCTATGTTGCCCAGGCTGGTTAGGAACTCCTGGCTCAAGCTATACTCTTGTCTCAGCCTTCCAAACTACTAAGATTAGGCCGGGCGCGGTGGCTCACACCTGTAATCCCGGTACTTTGGGAGGCCGAGGGGGGTGGATCACTTGAGGTCAGGAGCTCGAGAGCAGCCTGGCCAACATGATGAAACCCCGTCTCTACTAAAAATGTAAAATATTAGCCAGTTGTCGTGGTGCGCACCTGTAGTCCCAGCTACTTGGGAGGCTGAGGCAGGAGAATCACTTGAACCTGGGAGGTGGAGGGTGCAGTGAGATGAGATAGCGCCACTGCACTCTAGCCTGGGCGACAGAGCAAGATTCCATCTCAAAAAAAAAAAAAAAAAAAAAAAAAATTATAGGCATGAGCCACCTCGCCTGCCCCCTCCCCCACCTGTTTTTTGAGACAGGGTCTTCCTATGTCACCCAGGCTGGAGTGCCGTGTTCAACCTCCACCTCATCCCGGGCTCAAGCAATTCTCTCACCTCAGCCTCCTGAGTAGCTGGGACCACTGGTGCATGCCAGCATGCCCAACTAATTTCTGTATTTTGTAGTTGTGGTTTTGCCATGTTGCCCAGGCTGGTCTTGAACTCCTGAGCTCTAGCCATTTGGCCTGCCTCAGCCTCCCAAAGTGCTGGGATTACAGGCGTGAGCCACCTAGTCTGACCCTTTTAAAAAAATTTTTTTTTTTTTGAGATGGAGTTTTGCTCTTGTTGCCCAGGCTGCTGGAGTGCAACGGCACGATCTCGGCTCAGTGCAACCTCTGCCTCCTGGATTCAAGCGATTCTGCTGCCTCAGCCTCCCTAGTAGCTGGGATTACAGGCATGCACCACCGTCTAATTTTGTATTTTTAGTAGAGATGGGGTTTCTCCGTGGTGGTCAGGTTGGTCTTGAACTCCCGACCTCAGGTAATCCGCCTGCCTCGGCCTCCCAAAATGCTGGGATTACAGGCGTGAGCCACTGTGCCTGGCCTAGTCTGACCATTTTTTGTTTTTGTTTTCCGTTTTGTTTTAAATGGGCAACTAGAATAGGCTCAGAGATTCCCTGAAATCATTGTTAATTGTCACAATTTAGGGGGTTTCTCCCGCCAGGGATGTGGCTAAACATCCTCCAATGCACAGGAGGGGCACCTTTCCCAGTTATCACTAGTGCCAAGTTTGAAATCCTCTTCAAGACTTCATTCATTGCTTTGGCTTTGTATACCATATGGAGTTGCGCTGTTCAGTGTGGTAGCCAGAGACATATACAGTGCTGCGAGTACCAAATACCTATGGGATTTAAAAAATTAATATAAGCCAGGCGCAGTGGCTCACGCCTGTAATCCCAGCACTTTGGGAGGCCAAGGCGGGCAGATCACTTGATGTCAGGAGTTTGAGACCAGCCTGGCCAAGGTGGTGAAACCCCATCTCTACTAAAAATACAAAACTTAGCCAGGCGTGGTGGCACGTGCCTGTAGTCCCAGCTTCTTGGGAGGCTGAGACAGGAGAATTGCTTGAACCTGGGAGGCGGAGGTTCTATTGAGCCAAGATTGGGCCACGGCACTCTAGCCTGGGCAACAGAGCAAGAGTGTCTCTCAAAAAAAAAAAAAAAAGAATATATTCAGTTTTTAATGCTCATTATATGTTGAAATGGTCATTTTTTTGCACATATTGGGTAAAAATACATTAAAATTTTTTTTTTTCCTAACCACCAGACTATCTGGGGAAAATAAAATTAATACAATTTAATTTCACCTGTTTCAGTTCCCTATGTGGTTTGCATTTGTGGCTCACATTGTATTTCTGTTATGTAACACTGATCCAGGTGCTAAAGACTCTTGATATCTCCAGTTTGAAACCTCTCTTCTGTGCTCAAGATTCAGGGATCTGGACACCTAGCTGACATTTCTTCTTGGTTCTTTTTTTTTTTTTTTTTTTGAGATGGAGTCTCACTCTGTTGCCCAGGCTGTAGTGCAGTGGCGCGATCTCGGCTCACTGCAAGCTCCACCCCCCGGATTCAAGTGATTCTTCTGCCTCAGTCTCCTGAGTAGCTAGGACTACAGGCACGTGCCACTACACCTGGCTAATTTTTGTATCTTTAGATACAAAATTTAGAGACGGGATTTCACCATATTGGCCAGGCTGGTCTCGAACTACTGACCTCGGGTTCTGCCCGCCTTGGCCTCCCAACTTGCTGGGATTACAGGCATGAGCTACTGCACCTGGCTGGTTGTCTTAATACACCTCAAACTTGGTATATCTGAGATAGAGCTCCTGAGACTCCCCACTCTAAAATCATTTCTCCTTCAGTCTTCCTTATCCCATTCTCTCTTTCAGCCAGATTCCTGGTAGTCATTCTTAACGCCCTCCCCAACCATTAGCAGCTCTTGATCATGTTTATATCACATGTTGCCTCTTTTCTCCATGTCTTTGCCACAGCCATAGTCTAGACCATGCTATCCTCTCCCACCAAGATGACTACAGTGACCTCCAGGTCCATCTTTTTCTTACCCTTGGGTCTTCAAAGTATTCTCCATTTAATAGCCAGAATGATCTTGTGAAATGTATGTAAATCAGATGTTTCTTTCGTTACTTAGAACCTTTCAGCAACTTCCCCTTTTATCTAAAGTAAAATGCCCAATCCCTTAGTTTGAACGTGCCTTTCCTCTGTCACACTTTATTATCTCAGGCCCTTTTCCCTGCTTATCTATCCTTTTCTGACCATACTGACTCTCCTTTCAGATCCTTGTATACACTGAGCTCTTTCCTGCCTCAGGGCCTCTTTTTTTTTTTTTTTTTTTTTAATCTGAAGGGACCTTTCTCTTTACTGCTTTAGAGCTAACTTAACTTCAGGTCTTAGCTTCAGGATCAAGTATTGGAATGCCCTCCCAAACCACCTGTAGCTTAGTAGATATGTCCTCCCATTAGTCCCTGCCATTGGACCCATTTTGTGTAATTTGTGGTACTTATCACAATTTCTTTTTTTTTGAGATGTGAGTCTCTTTTTTTGTTTTTTTTTTGAGACAGAGTCTTGCTCTGCAACCAGGCTGGAGTGCAGTGGCGCGATCTTGGCTCACTACAACCTCTGCCTCCTGGGTTCAAGTGATTCTCCTACTTCAGCCTACTGAATAGCTGGAATTACAGGCTTCTGCCTAATTTTTTTGTAGTTTTAGTAGAGACAGGGTTTCGCCATGTTGTCCAGGCTGGTCTCAAACTCCAGACCTCAGGTGATCCTTCTACCTCGGCTCCCAAAGTGCTGGGATTACAGGTGTAGGTAGGCCACTGCACCCGGCCTAAACTTTTTTTTTTTTTAAATTTGAGATGGAGTCTTGCTCTGTCGCCCAGGCTGGAGTGCAGTGGTGCGATCTCAGCTCACTGCAAGCTCTGCCTCCCGGGTTCACGCCATTCTTCTGCCTCAGCCTCCCGAGTAGCTGGGACTACAGGCATGTGCCACCATACCTGGCTAATTTTTTTTGTATTTTTAGTAGAGGCGGGGTTTCACCATGTTAGCCAGGATGGTCTCGATCTCCTGACCTCGTGATCCACCCGCCTCGGCCTCCCAAAGTGCTGGGATTACAGGCGTGAGTCACTGCGCTCGGCCGTGCCCGGCCTAAACTTTCTAAATCTCAGTAGCCTTAATTGCTGGGAGAGCCAGTGATGCTACCTCATTGGGTTCTTGTGGATTTGCAGGGGTGACAGATACACGGTTTGAATTTGGCCTGGATTCTCAAAGGCCCTGCAAACCTAAGGCACTTCAGATTGAATTCATCTCATCAGATTTTTCATTCTTCCCCTGCAAGTTCCTGGAGCTGATTCTATCATTTCTTGCATTTCATTTCTCCTCAGCGGCAGAGCCTAGCTCTGGTCTGAAGAAAGCCGAGATTGATCTTCCAACAAACTGACAGCTCTTCCCAGGAATATTTATTTCTCCCCTCCTTCCTTTTCCCAAATCTCCTAGGCCAGGTGACTTCCTGAGGACCAGGTTTGTAAGCAAAATCCTGACAAGCTATGAAACCAATCTGGGGCAAGTTGCTTCCCTTTTCTGGTCCATCTTGCAGGCAGCCAACCTTTTTCTGCCCTTAGGACAAGTTTCTAACAGCATCTTGAGTGCCCTGAGGGCCTAGTGTCTTTCTGTGCCATGCCAGCTTCACTATATATCTGGAAACCTGAGGAAGGGGGTAGATCTGAGGCTACAGAAACCACATATGCCTCATTCATCACCATGTTCCCACATCCTAGCTCATAGTAGGAATTCAAACAGTTGATAAATGAATTCAGGAGCTTTTAACGTTGAGAGGCCTCATGGGACTCTGAAATGGTCTATAGTGAGAAACTTGGTGAACTAAAGGAATTTTGTATTCACAATATGCAATTTATCATATAAGAAGTAAGGTTTAGGAATAAAAACATTGGCCAGGTGTGGTGGCTCACGCCTGTAATCCCAGCACTTTGGGAGGCCGAGGTGGGTGGATCACCTGAGGTCAGGTGTTCAAGACCAGCCTGACCAATATGGTGAAACCCCATCTCCACTAAAAATACGAAAATTCACCAGGCGTGGTGGCGCGCGACTGTGATCCCAGCTACTGGGGAGGTTGAGACAGGAGAATTGCTTGAACCTGGGAGGCAGAAGTTGCAGTGAGCCGAGGTCATGCCAGTGCACTCCAGCCTCAGTGACAGAGCGAGACTCCATCTCAAAACAAAAAAATACATTTGTCCTACTCAACAGTACTCTTTTGGTGTGAAAGGTTTTCTAAAATAAAAATTATGCAATTCTGCAGGGCTTTTTCTCCACCTATGAGCAGCTTATTTTACTATCTAAACTGCTGTCCAATAGAGTAGCCACTAGCTACATGTAGCTAATTATAATTAAATAAAAAACTCAGTTTCTCAGTGGAATAAACCACATTTCAGGTACTCAGTAACCACAGTAGCCACAAATTGGACAGCACAGATATGGAACACTTCCATCACTGCCAGGAGTGTTATTGGGCAGTGATGATATAGAACTCTTTTGCAGAAAATTTTTTTTCTTGTGCCAATGACATAGAAATCAAGATACTTTTATTTTTTTTTTTTGAGACAGAGTCTCACTCTGTTGCCCAGGCTGGAGTGCATTGGCGTGATCTTGGCTCACTGTAACCTCTGCCTCCTGGGTTCAAGCGATTCTTGTGCCTCAGCCTCCCTAGTAGCTGGGATTACAGGTGCACACCACCATGCCCGGCTAATTTTTTGTATTTTTAGTAGAGATGGGGTTTCGCCATGTTGCCCAGGCTGGTCTCAAACTCTTGAGCTCAGGCAATCCACCTGCCTCAGCCTCCCAAAATGCTAGGATTACAGGCGTGAGTCACGCACCCGGCATATGTTAAACTTCCTATGTTAAATTGGTTGAAACCTAGCACAGAACCACCAGAGATTTTGCTGAGGCCAGCAAAACCTGCAAATTTTTTTTCTTGGCTCTGCATAGTGCCTTGCAGATCATAAGAAAATCCCAGCATCTTTGCCTTATTTTCCCTTTTGTAAAACAGAGACAGTCTTGCTTCCTTGGGGAATACTGACGCTAACATGAGCCTTATGTACATCACCACTGGTTGGAATGTGTGCAGGGATGGACAGGTTAACTTCTGTAGATTTGTCAGACCATTCCCCTAAGAAATAAGGGAAAATTTTTGCTTCACCTGTCAAGATTAAGTATAAAATATGTGAGGTAAATGCTTTATTATTGTAGGTAAAATTTCACATGTAGTCAGAATTTACACATCAACATTTCCATATAAAGTACAATAAAGCTTAAGTAGGGTTGAGTCCATCATTAAATGTGTTCTATGGGGATCTAAACAAAGATAAATAAGATGTCCATAATCTAGAAGACATACTTTACTGCAAAATGTCACTGCTAATCATTAATATGTGATTTGCTTTTCTGCTGAAAGTACTATGTATGAATATTTTAGCCAAAGCCTAATCCTAGCAGAATATTAGCACCTTGGGAAGACAGACCTCTTTTAATAGCTCATAAGTGAATTTAATTTTTTATTTTTTTGAGATGGAGTCTCGCTCTGTCACCCAGGCTGGAGTGCAGTGGCGTGATCTCGGCTCAGTGCAACCTCTGCCTCCTTGGTTCACGCCATTCTCCTGCCTCAGCCTCCCGAGTAGCTGGGACTACAGGCGCCCGCCACCACATCCAGCTAATTTTTTGTATTTTAGTCTTGATCTCCTGACCTCGTGATTCGTGTGCCTTGGCCTCCCAAAGTGCTGGGATTACAGGCATGAGCCACCGTGCCTGGCCTAATTGTTTTTTAAAAATTAAAAAAGGAGAAACACTGGAGAGGGGTGGTAACTAGGCAAAAATGTGTGTGTGTATGTGTGTGTGTGTGTATGTATGTGTGTGTGTGTGTGTATATATATATATATATGTTTTCTTTTTGTTTTGTAAATATGAGCCAGAAAACTATGAAGTCAAATTTAGTTAATATGATAGGTCCTTGGAGAGAATCTGGCTCAGCCTTTTTCTGATGCAGGGCTTACTCCTAGCACTACTAATCTGAGTCTGTTAGCCTTTAAACTGGTTTAAGAGCAGCTCTGGTTAGAGAAAAGTAGCCTCACCACCAGCTGTAGCAAATTTAGCAGTGTCTCAAGAATCTGGCTAACTTCCCACCACCTATTACTGAAGCCACAGCACTAACCTAAATCCTTTTTTGTTGTTTTGGAGACAGGGCCTCCTGTTGCCCAGAATGGAGTGCAGTGGCATGATCACAGCTCACTGCAGCCTCAACCTCCTGGGCTCAAGAGTCTCCCACTTCAGCCTCTTGAGTAGCTGAGATTACAGGCATGCACCACCATGCCCAGCTTTTTTTTTTTTTTTTTTTTTTTTTGAGATGGGAGTACAGTGGTGCCATCTCGGCTCCCTGCAACCTCTGCCTCCTGGGATCAAGCAATTCTCCTGCCTCAGCCTCCCAAGTAGCTGGGACTACAGGCACTCGCCACCACGCCTGGCTAATTTTTGTATTTTTAGTAGGGACAGGGTTTCGCCATGTTGGCCAGGCTAGTCTCAAACTCCTGACCTCAGGTGATCTGCCTGCCTCGGTCTCCCAAAGTGCTGAGATTACAGGCGTGAGCTATCGCGCCTGGCCAACTAATTTTGTTGTTTTTGTTTCTTTTGAGATGGAGTTTCGCTCTTGTTGTCCAGGCTGGAGTGCAATGGTGCAATCTTGGCTAACTGCAACCTCTGCCTCCTGGGTTCAAGTGATTCTCCTGCCTCAGCCTCCTGAGTAGCTGGGATTACAGGCGCCTGCCACCACGCCCAGCTAATTTTTGTATTTTAGTAGAGATGATGGGGTTTCACGATATTGGTCAGGCTGGTCTACCTGACCTCAGGTGATCTACCCACCTTGGCCTCCCAAAGTGCTGGGATTACAGGCGTGAGCCATCACGCCCAGCTGGCCAACTGATTTTTTATTTTTGGTAGAGACAGGGTTTCAACATGTTGCTCAGGCTGGTCTTGAACTTCAGTGGGCTTAAGTGACCTGCCCACCTCAACCTCCCAAAGTGCTAAGATTACAGGTGTAAGCCACCATGCCTGGGCTTAAATCCTTCCTTCTATATCTAAATTTCTGACATCTATTAGTTTGAACTTTGTAGCTTAAGAACTAGGAGAGAATAAAAAGACAAACATAAAAAGATATTTAAGTGTTAGAAACATTTATTTGTCAAAAAAATTTTTTTTTAAATGAAGGAGTGGAGTAAAACAAGGGTAAATTTCAGCTAATGCTGTACCACGATCACAGGTCGGACATAAACAAACAAACAAACAAAACAACAAAACCCCCAATGGTCCTAGCAATTTCAGAAGAGTAACTTCAGTGTTAAGAGTCCAGAGCTAACAGAAGAGTAAAAGGCTGCTTGCCACTACATGGTCATTTTAAAGGGAAAGGAGATGCTGCAGGTAGGCAGGGAGAAGGATTCAACTCCTAGGGAAAGCAAGATAAGAGGGGTTCCACTGCACAGGAAAAAGGGGATGCCAGCATAATCCTTACCTAGGGCTGCTCAGAGGCTGAGAATATAAGGAACAGAGTGAAAGGCTACAGAGACTAGTTTCAGGAGGAAAGAAAAGTCAACTTAGAAGAATTAAGAAAGAAAACATAGTTGGTCACAAACTCCTTTTGTTTACTGAAACATGAAGCAATGGAAACATCCCGGCAAAGGGGACCGCGCGGAGCAAGTTCTCATATATGACCGCAGCCCGAGGGTTCAGTCCGCAATTATCCTACCTGAAAGAGAGCACAACACAAGAGGCTTACACAATGCCTGGAGAGCAGCCTGGCTCCGAGTACAAGCGCCCTGGGTCCCGTCCTGTATTCCAGGGGGGAAAAAAGAACAAAACAAAACCAAGTCAGACTGGATCTAACTCATGTCCCATGTAATTACCTAGCAGTCTATCAATAGCTATATATAGGAATCCACTTATGGCTATATATATAGGACAAGATGCAATCTAGCTGAAGAATGTGTTGGTGATAAATACATCTTTCTTATCCATCTTTTAGGCAAGATAACCCCTGTGACAGAAGGCTACTGTTGCTGTAACAAAGGGCATACATACATTTTCAAGAACTGCAATTTAATTTTGGAGTCCAGGAAAAGCAGAAGATGCTGAGATGTCATATATGGCGAATTGCACTATTCTAAATGTGTTTTGTTTTAATCTTTCACAGTAAACAAGCTTTCAGAAATGATGGTCACAAGGGGTAGGATATCAAGGAGTAGCCAGTCATTCACCCAATTCCAACACACCTACATGTCACACTGTCACAGAGAGCCACAGTTCCAGTAGTTCCCCTAATTGACCAAATCTCCCTTGCCAAATCAAAAGAAATCATTCCTAGAATTCTCTAATCCTTCTATTGATGATGGGAACTCCAGACACCAATGGCTGGGGGAAAAAAAAACTTAACTCACACCAAGTTCCTCTACTTATTACAGACAAAGGGCCAAATCTTGGTCTTGATCTGTGCCAATCGACTTCAAAAGTTGTGACGTTCTTGGATCAGTTCTGCTAGGGTGAGACCCGAATTTGGATCCCCAACAGTTCTGGAGTATTTCATCCTGGCAGCCTCATTAACATCAGGCTCCTGGGACTGCAACCAACTCAGGGTTATTCAGTCCATTTGAGGTTCACACCTGGAAGGTAAGTTTCTTTAAAAGTCATCGCTAAAAAGAGGTTAGTTGAACAACCACTGCTTGCAGTCAAAATTCATTTTAAAATGTCCTAGCAATACCTTTTGAAGACCACAATATATGAATTTAATATTTAACTTTGAAACATAAGAGACAGGTTATCTGATAGATTTATACCAGCTTACTTCGGAAGCATGTCCCACCCCATGCTAGATCCAGCTGCATTAAAAGTAAAAATTAATGGCAAACTATAAATTTTAAGATCATTTGCTTCACACATAAACACAGACTAGCTGCATGGTGGTCTCAAGAGATCTCAAGTCTTGGCGACATGCATATAGGGTACAACTTATTACAGGTTCATAACATTTGCTTCTCAATTCACATAAAAGAGCAAATTGCTGTGGTTTTGCTTTTTAATTTTTTTTTTTTTTTTTTTTTTTTTTTTTTTTTGAGAGAGAGAGGAGCCACTCTTGCCCAGGCTGGAGTGCAGTGGCTAACTGCAGTCTCTCACTCCTGGGCTCAAGGGATCCTCCAGCCTCAGCTTCCTGAATAGTTGGGACTACAGGCACGAGCCACTGTACACAGCTGCTTTGTTATCTTCTACATATATACCAAATGGATAAGTTAGGAACACCAGAAACTCAGTAGTAACTCACTTTAACCTTGCTTCTGGGGCTCCAATTCAAGTGATGCTCAATTTCAAGGTACAAGGAAAACCATGAGAATATAAAGTCATAATGCCATTTCCACTCAGATGAAAAGATTTATCTATCTTTAGATACTCAAAATTATTCTTGGCATTTTAGCACTTTTGGTACACATTTCCTGATGTAGGAAATAGTAAAATTTCAGAGCCTATGGCATTGGCTTTCACCACCTATGCAATTTTCTACACATCTGAAAATTACCAGTTTATCTAACTCCTTAAATGTTCCTCTCTTCAACAACAAAAAACACAAAACAAAAATTGCTGGGAGAAACAGGAAGCATCCAGGTCCAAATGACAGCATAACAGGCCATGAAGAAACAGGGCTTAAGTGCCCATCTAGAACAAGATGGTCTAGATTACAATAAGGACCCCATGGGACAGAACATCAAAACATTCAACTTTCAAGTAAATGTCTTGGAAGTAAACATTTAAAATTTATAGGACTTCCTCTGGCATGTAGATATGATATTAGAAGAGTTTCCTTTGACAAAGGACAATGACCCAAGAAGTAGGTTTTTTTTTTTAAGTAAAGGAGAGACAGTCTCACTCTGTTGCCCAGGCTGGAATACAGTGGTGTGATCATAGCTCACTGCAGCCTCTTTTAACTCCTGGGCTCAAGCGATCCTTCCAACCTCAGCATTCTGAGTAGCTGGGATCACAGGTGCTCCCCATCACACCCTGCTAATTTAATTTTCTTTGTAGAGACAGGGTCTTGCTATGTTGCCTAGGCTGGTCTTGAACTCCTGGGCTCAAGTGATCCTCCCGCCTCAGCCTCCCAGTGTTAGGATTACAGGAGTGAGCCACTGCCTCTGCCTTCAGGTAGCAATTTTATTAGCAAACTATAAGCCTAAAGTAATAGTTAAAATTCTCACTGTGATATTCATTACTAACCCCTGAACCTGTACCCTTCAGCTTACCACTACAGTACTTCTGTAGTAGAGCGAGTATGGGTTTTGGTATCAGACAGGTCCAAATTTGAATTCTGATTCTACCTTTCATTTATCAAATGACTTTGGGCAAAGTACTTAACCTCTCTGAGCTTTAGTTCCCTTCTCTGTAAAAGAATAAAATATTTCAGTCTTATCGTGTAGATGATATACAGAGGGCACATAACAAATGTTAGATCTCTCAAATGTTTTTCTGTAACCCAAATATGCTTACAACTGATTAAAGAATGTTCTCACTAACAAATTGAATTTGTTGTTCTCTCAGAAGGAACAAGTTGGTTGGAGTCATACACTAACACCTTGACAGGCCAAATGGAACTTGTGGCCTAAGCTAGAGAAATATTGAAGACTAACATGTAATTTGCACCTTTTGGATACTGTCTGGAGAGCAAACAGGTGGCTCTAGCCACTTTTATGAAGCATGGGTCTCTTTCAAGGGAACTAAATGGAATCTTTTAACCATTCCCACCCATCTCTCACCTCCAGTTTTTAAAAGGCTGAGTACCGGGCTCGGTCCACATACTGCTCCCGTTCATACCGGGCCATGTCATACAGAGAATTCCGTGTAGCGGCGGAAGCCTGAGATAACTCACTCTCTGGCCCATAACCGTAGCCCTCTCCAACTGTGGGGAGCATGGCTGCAGCACGACGCAGTGGGCTCCTGTCCCTTCCATAGTAGGAGGAAGTGGTGGCTGCAGCAGCAGCCATAGCAGCTGAAGTGGCAGCAGCGCCAGAGTTTGGCAATAGGTGTCTGTCATAGGGATCAACAGAAGTAGAGTTGAGGTGGCTGGTCACAGTTGTGCTTTGGACTTGAGGCAGATGGGACATGGTCTGCTCTGCGTAGTTGTATGCAGAAGCCGCTGCCGCCGCTGCTACTGCCTCATAAGAGCGGACCCGGTATCGCTTATAGTAATCGAGTGCTCCATATGCATCGTTGTAATACATGGATTCCCCGTAGCCCATGGTGTAAGGTGTTCGAACTGCTCCATATTGTTCATTATACTGCTCAGTAAAGTCTGCCACACGACCCGTACGATCTACTGGGCACTCTTTGGACCAGTGCCCTTCTTTCCCACACCGATAGCAGCCACTCTGGTCTCCCATACCAGGGGCAGTCCGAAGCCGGCTTGTGGACAACTGCACATGCATTCTTTTGCCTTGAGGGAACAGATGTAAGAAGATTTATTTTAACTCACTTGACATTCTTTTTCCTCTCCTCCCCAAATGAAAAGTAAATTAGTTGTCATAAGACACATAGACGCACACACCTGTGACCCTATTTCAGCAACCTCCTTTAAAAAGTAGTTGAAGTTTTTTTTTTTTTTTTTTTTTTTTGAGACGGAGTTTCCCTCCTGTTGCCCAGGCTGGAGTGCAGTGGCACAATCTCAGCTCACCGCAACCTCCACCTCCCGGATTCAAGCAATTCTCCTGCCTCAGCCTCCCGAGTAGCTGGGATTACAGGCATGCGCTGCCATGCCTGGCTAATTTTGTATTTTTAGTAGAGACAGGGTTTCTCCATGTTGGTCAGGCTGGTCTCAAACTCCCGACCTTGGGTGATCCGCCCGCCTTGGCCTCCCAAAATGTTGGGATTACAGGCGTGCGCCATTGCGCCCTGCCAGTAGTTGAAGTTTAATACAGATGAGAGCTAGAAAATTTGATTCCTCAGAGACCAGTCAATACTTTCTACTTAGGCCAGGAATAGACCAGACTCCCTCCTGCTTCTGTCTCCACAACTTTCCTTTTTCCCCTTATACACAACAATTGGAAAAGTTTCCACTTCTCACTGCTAAGATTGTTATTACTTGTAATGATTCAAATTCTGCCAATACTTCCAAAATCAACCAACAAAACCTCAGTTAAGCCAGATTTGGACGGCATCTTGCCCATCTCTCACTGATTGACTAAGGATTAAGGCCTGAGTATTTACTACTGCTTAAAAACCACATCAATCGTCCGTCCATCTTGTTTCCTCTAGCTATTTTTGCACATGTCACCAGAAGGCTCCAATGATGGGTACACAAACCATACCTGGCTTGTCATCTGCTTCATCTCTAGTATCTCTGGGAGTTACAAGACCTTTCAGATTTCAGTTCAGCCCACCACCTCCCCCCGCCCCCGACCCCCCCAAGGCTACTGTGGAAAGCTACCTGACCAAGGTCTCTCAACAAGAAGAATTAGATCTTGAAACAGTACTGCTTTCTTAGGGACAGTGTCTTGACATGTAATGAAATGACTGGCATTTCATCCTGCCATGTAACTTACAATTGTTTATAGGGATTAACTACTAGTTAGAAAAATGCAGCATTTGCCTAGAGACCTCTAGGAACCCACACAAATGGGCCACATCCATTTTGGCTTCCAGGAAATGACCAGCACTGAGGAACAGCTAAGAGAAGAAAACAATCTTTGCCCAGGGATTGTGAACCACCAAACCCATGGACCCTTACTGATGAAAGCATCTGAAGTCTTTAAAAGCAGTTAAAGAAAAGGAGTATTCCTGGCATTATTTAGTCCCAGGTTGCACAAGACTCTCCTGGAGATCAAATCAGTGCTTTCCAAATTGTAGCCAAAAGAAAATGCACGGGAGGCTGAGGCAGAAGAATCGCTTGAACCTGGGAGGTGGAGGTTGCAGTGAGTGGAGATCATACCACTGCACTCCTGCCTGGGCAACAGTGTGAGACTCCATCTCAAAAAAAAAAAAAAAAAAAAAGGAAAACGCAGTCAGTACAGATAAAAAGAACAGGGCTTCTCATTACTCTTAAGGACTGCTGAGAACAAATCCCCCCTCTGCAATCAGCAAGTTGCTCTCTCTTTAACAGACTTTCTTCTGGATGCAGCTATGCGAGAGGAAGCCTTGTGCTCCACCATCCTGTTGGAAATAGCCCTATTGAGGACGGCAGCCAGAACAGTGCCATGCACTGACCCTGAGAGGGGAGCAGGTTAGTGCGGCAATATCACTTTAGTCAAATTCCTTCTGCCCAATGTCAAAGAGTCCTATCACTCCGGTTTCTAGCAGAAACAAAAGTGCTCAGGCTTTATACCTCCAACTGCTAGGAGACAGGCAGCATCCACTATCACCAATAGAGTCAGCAGATACCCAAAATGGCACTAAATCTCTAAAAGCATTTTGCCATCCCATTGTTTTCAGAGATTTAAATGCTCCTAATTGTTAGATGTTAGGGGCCACAATGCTAACTGTGCTTTGAACAGAAACACAGATTTCTGCCACAATTTATATCTCAAATGCATAGTTCCCTATAATTTAGACTAAAAGATTATAAATGACTTGGCTTTCAAATATACATGGTGACATTAAGCTATGTGACAGACACAAACTATACTCCAATTGTGAAGTCAGAGTGACCATGACAGTCTAAAAAGGAGCCAATCCAGAGACCTAAAAGTAACATTTTTAACAAAAAAATTCAATTAAATTTGCACTTTACTTTTATAGATTCTGGGTCCATTTTTTGGAGAAACAAAACCCAGCAATTTTACCTTGATGTTTTTTAACTAAATCCAATCTTCATTCCTGCTTTTATTTAGAGGGTGGGAAATCAAGTTTATCTGTGGCAAAATCTACCTCTGTGTAGTTGTGAAAAGGATGCAGGTATCAATTTTTTTGTTGCGTTTGTTTGATTTTTGAGACGTAGTTTTGCTCTGTCGCCCAGGCTGGAGTGCAGTGGCGAAATCTCGGCTCACTGCAACCTCCACCTCGCAGGTTCAAGCAATTCCCTGCCTCAGCCTCCCGAGTAGCTGAGATTACAGGCACCTGCCACCATTGGTGTGGTTTTAAAGCAATTTTTGTATTTTTAGCAGAGATGGGGTTTCACCATCTTGGCCAGGCTGGTCTTGAACTCCTGACATCGTGATCCACCCGCCTCGGCCCCCTCAAAGTGCTGGGATTACAGGCGTGACCACTGCACCCGGCCCAATTTTTTAACCTAGAACTAAAAAAATCTATAATAGGGGTGACGAGTTTAAAAAAATTTTTTCAAACAGTTTCTCCAAGCTGGGTGTGGTAGCTCATATCTGTAATCCCAGCACTTTGGGAGGCTGAGGTGAGCCAATCACCAGAGGCCAGAAGTTCGAGACCAGCCTGGCCAACATGGCGAAACCCCCTCTCTACTAAAAAAATACAAAACATTAGCTAGGCATGGTGGCACATGCCTGCAGTCCCAGCTACTTGGGAAGCTGAGGCACAAGAATCACTTGAACCCGGGAGGCGGAGGCTGCAGTGAGCTGAGATTGTGCCACTGCACTCCAGCCTAGGCAATAGAGCAAGACTGTCTCAGAAAAAAAAAAAAAAAAAAAAAACCCACAAAAAAACCAAAACAACCAGTCTTTCCAACGGTTATAATTAGCCTTTTAATTTATTTTTATTAATTTTTTTTTGGGGGGGGGACAGATTCTTGCTCTGTCGCCCAGGCTGGAGTGCAGTGGCGCAATCTCGGCTCACTTCAACTTCTGCCTCCTGGGCTCAAGCAATTCTCCTGCCTCAGCCCCCGAGTAGCTGGGACTGCAGGCACATGCTACCACACCTGGCTAATTTCTTCTATTTTTAGTGGAGACGAGGTTTCACCATGTTGGCCAGGCTGGTCTCGAACTCCTGACCTCAGGTGATCTGCCTGTCTCGGCCTCCCAAAGGGCTGGGATTACAGGCATGAGCCACCACATCCAGCCTAGCCTTTAAATTTAAATACCCTAAAGTTCTTATAGTAATTGAAAAAGACTATGCCTGTCTATTATTATACCTTAAGGAACCAGGGCAAAGAAAAATGAAAGATTAATTCTTCTACTCTAGTACACTTGGACAGGCCAAAAGCTTAAGATTTCCTGAGACTTCCAAAAGTTACTGAAGTTTGTTGCCAACATTTTCCAGAAAACCAGCCCAATAAGTGTTTTATTTTGAAAGCTGTAACAGAAAAGAGCATTAAAATGCTGAGAAGTGGGAAACTTGGGGTCTTAATTTCTGAGCGCCTATCAAGTGCCATGATCCAGAAAAGATTGGGGATGTAGCTAATACAGAGTAGTATTCTGACTTAATGCTTGTTTACATATAGGGGGAAAAAAAAAAAGACACCTGAACTCTCACATATTCTTCCCAATTAAGCTGCCTGATTGTTATTTGGGAATAGCTTCTTTAGGTCTTCCAATACAAACTATGTGTGCTAAGGAAGTAAGTTGAGTTCACTGCTGGCTGTAAAAAGGAAACAGATCCTGAAAGAGTAAGGTAAACTCAGATTCCGCTACTTCCTTTTAGAAGTCATACAATGCAAAAAGCCTCAATGGCAGCCATTAACATATAGAAATAAAGGTTCAAAAGATGTTCAAGTGGCACTTTTTTGTTGGTTTGTTCATTTTTGAGACTAAGTCTTGCTCTGCTGCCCAGGCTAGAGTGCGGTGGCACGGTCTTGACTCACTGCAACCTCCGCCTCTGGGTTCAAGTGATTCTCCTGCCTCAGCCTCCTGAGTAGCCGGGATTACAGGCGTGTGCCACCATACCTAGCTAATTTTTGTATTTTTAGTAGAGACAGGGTTTCACCATGTTGACCAGGCTAGTCTTGAACTCCTGACCTTAGGTGATCCACCCCCGCCTCGGCCTTCCAGAGTGCTGGGATTACAGGAGTGAGCCACCTCACCCGGGCTCAAGTGGCCCTTTTAAGAGGCCACCTTCATTAGTAGACAACTGAAAATAACTTAAATTGAAACGTGTCAAACTGGTATCCAAGACTGTATTTTCTGTAAAACTACAACTTACTATCCAGTGCTAAGCTTGCTCTTGTCATCTGGGAGAAAAATAACCAGAGCTGGTTATAAAAACGTCTCTATAACTAGGAGGAGAGTGCTATCTCCAGAGGAGCCAAGTTAAGAACATGAAAACCAAATACAGGATTTTTCTTTTCCAATTCATTTTAGTGTTTGCACTTTCTAAGGAAGTGATGTTTTTAAAAATCTTATGGATCCACTGCATTATTCAGATACTCACATCCTAAAGTAATTATACCTGCCTTATTAAAACACATATTCATCCTAAGCCAACTCCCCCCAATTAACTGATTTTTTTTCTTTTCTTCTTTTTTTTTTTTTTTTATTAACTTCAGGTAGTTTTTCTTTTTCTTTTCTTTTTTTTTGAGACGGAGTCTTGCTCTGTCCCCCAGGCTGGAGTACAGTGGCGCGATCTCGGCTCACTGCAAGCTCTGCCTCCCGGGTTCACGCTATTCTCCTGCCTCAGTTTCCCGAGTAGCGGGGACTACAAGGCGCCTGCTACCATGCCCGGCTAATTTTTTTTTTGTATTTTTAGTAGAGACGGGGTTTCACCATGTTGAGCAGGATGGACTCAATCTCTGACCTCGTGATCCCCCCGCCTTGGCCTCCCAAAGTGCTGGGATTACAGGCGTGAGCCACAGCACCCGGCCTGTCCTTTTCCTTTTATTCAGTTGTATTAAATATATATATGGTTTTTTTTTTCTTTTTTGAGAAGGAGTCTCGCTGTTGCCCAGACTGGAATACAGTGGCACAATCTCGGTTTACTGCAACCTCTACCTCCCAGGTTCAAGCAATTCTCCTGTCTCAGCCTCCCGAGTAGCTGGGATTACAGGCACACACTACCACGCCTTGCTAGTTTTCTTGTATTTTTAGTAGAGATGGGATTTCACCATGTTGGCCAGGCTGGTCTCGAACTCCTGACCTCAGGTGATCCACCCGCCTTGGCCTCCCAAAGTGGTGGGATTACAGGTGTGAGACACCGCACCCTGCCTGTATTAAATATATTTAAAAGGTAAGGGCATTCTGTATGACATTACTAGAATACCTCTGCATTTTGTACCCAACTTTACATTCTTTTACATTTTGCTCATTACCTGTCAGGAGAAAACCCTCCTTCCCCAGTCTCCACTGTCCATCATGATGATTTCCCCCATCAAATGAAAATAATTAAGATACTTTTAAAAGCTGAAAATGCAACAATATTCCAAAATAAGAAAAAGAAAAACAAATGTAAGAAAAGCAAACCAATAAGGAAAGCTTCGCTATCACACTTTCAATAATTTTCTAACCAGAATAGAAACACTCATGGTTGCAAAGAGCAATCACCTGTCATCATAAAGAGCTTTTACTATCAAAACACTTTCACATCGATTTCTTCATTCTAGCCCCACTACAATCCTGTGAGGGAGGTACAGTAGGGATCATTAACTCCATAAGTGGGGACAATCTTAGTGAGGAAAATGAAGCAGAGAAATGTTAAAACACTTGTCCAAGGTCACACACTAGTTAATGGTAGGAAGTATCTGCAACCTTTGCCCTATGCCTTAAAGAGCAGCTAAAGGCCAAGGCATCACTGGCTGAAGCTAGAGATACTTGATGGTGCTCCTCTACCCGTCTCCACTATGCAAACTTTCTTACCCTTCTCTGGTCAACTTTTCCTCTTCTCCCATTATTTTTCTCATTCTGTTTTTTAGTTTTAATAGAGGACCCAAAAGTACTTCTTAACAACCCCTTTAATGACACTCAGGGCAAAAAAGGTGTTGACTTAGGAACCACAAAAGTGGCTATGAACATGAGGTCCAAGACGATACTGTTAACAAAACACTTGTAGAACAGTGCTATCCAAAAGAATGTTCTATGATGATGGAAATGTTCTGTGTCTCTATTAATACGGTAGCCACAGGCCTCATGACTACTGAGTGCTTGAAACGTGTCTGGTATACACTTGAAAAACTGAATTTTAAGTTTTATCTAATCTGTTAATTTCAATTTACTAAGCCGCATGTGGTTACCATATTAGCACAGTTCTAGAGTCTTCTGACAACCTCTTGTGGTATTAATGACAACATATGTACCTTTATTATCGGTATAAATAGTATGATATGCTCTACGATGCTTGTACTGAAATTTCTTCAGAAGCGGGACCATCATTCCCATTGAGTCTGATATATTTAGAAATTTCCTTTTCTGAGGGTGAAATAAACAGGTGGAGCAGAACACTCCATGGCATGTTTTTTTTGACTCTGCTTGAAGAGACTGCACAACTTTCATCAACAAAAAGATACTCCCGCAGATCCAGACTTGCCACCCAGATTTATAATATAGGGCTTCCTCTAGATGTCTTTTTTCTTCTTTCCCACCAGTATCCACCCAAAGCAGTAAAGAATATAAATCTTAAGCACTTAAACCCTCAAATATAAGGCTTCCTGATCATCACCAAAGAAGCAGGTAAGCCACGGACCTTTATCCTCCCTTCTCTCATGAGGTACTCGTTTCCCCAAGCAGATTACACTTCCAACAGCACTCGAATCAATGCAAGAATCCCGCAGGGTAAAGTAACCCACAGTTTGTGATTCTATGCAGTCGGTGAGCAACATCTTAGCAAACCTGAAAAGGGGAAGTGTTTGCTTCCCCAGGGGTAAATTATGCTTAAGAGCGGTAAACATAATCTATTATTTCCAGCTAAAACAGAATGGAAGAGACCACCCAGCAAGTTCTATAGTCTTGTGTTCTTGCCTGTTTTGAGCTAGACCCCACTCGGCGCTACTACCCAGGCCCAGAGCAGTTCACCTTGAAACTCTGTGTTGTCAAGGCCCCTGATGGCCTCCACTGCATCCTCTGCCCGCTCCATGTGTACGAAGGCATAATCTTTCACGATGTCACATTCGATGACCGGACCATACTCCTCAAACTTGGCCCGAAGCTCTTGGTTGGTACAAGTGGGGCTGATGTTACCCACGTGTAACTTGGTTGAAGCTTTGCTCTTATTCTTGCTGGCTTCCACGTTGATGTTCACCCCATGAAGCTTGTAATGGTGCAGGTTGCGTATGGCATCCTCAGCTGCCGTCTTGTCTTCTATGTGCACAAAGCCGTAATTCTTAATTATGTCACATTCCAGCACCTTCCCATACTGTTCGAAAAGAGAGCGAATCTCCTGCTCTGTGGCCTCCCGGGGAAGGTTTCCGATGAACAGCTTCACCATCCTGACAAGAGCCTGGGAGAGAAACACAAGACTTCAAAAGTCAGGGGTGTGGTGGGAAATTTCGGTGCACTGCAGCATTTTCGTCTAATCCTCCAAAGTTCTTGCACCTTCAAGACCCTCGTACAGACATTCATTATTCTTCCTCAATAGAAGAAGGGCGGTTTGTTCTCGAGAAGTGCGAGCTATGCGTGACATGCAAACAGGAGGTCGAGGGTCAGCAGGCATAGCCCAGTCTATCATCTCCGTGAAGTGGAGCGCAATGAAATACCAGAATTAGCTGCTTCATGTCTTAAAATGAGGAAAGGGAAAAGCCCAAGCAAAGGCAAGGGGCATCAATCGCAGTGCGCCTGGTAACAAGGTTTTGGAGGGAAATCTGTGTACCTCTCCTGCGCGCACTAGCGCCTTTCAAGATACTCTAAAAAGAAAAAAGTCCCCTTTCCCCCAAACCGGGGACCAACCACCTCGCCCACAGCGGCCCACCCTCCAGCTTCTTCGCCCCAACAAAGACTCGACCCGACCCCTGCCCCGCCTCCTTCCGGAGACCCGGCCCCGCCTCCTCCCGTTGTCTTCCCAGACCTCTCGCTGCAAAATGAGAAACCCAAATCCGGGCCGTGCAGTCTGCCGGAGGCCCGGCCCGACCCGCCCCCGAGCTCCCCACATCACACACACACGACCCCCTCGCACCTCCGGGTGGCGGCAGCGACGGCGGCTCCCACGTCAGAGAGAACCCTACAAAATGGCGACGGCCGCTCGAGCCTCGACGCGACCGGGCCCTTTCTCGCGCGCCAGCTCACGCACGCGCGAGTGCGCGCTGCTTCCCTCCCCTTCCCCTCGCGGGAGCCGAGTGACCAATCCCGAGGCTGCATACAAATGACCACGCAGCACGGGGGCGGGGCCTGTTGGTGGTGGCGCGGCGCCGCGGAGGTCAGCCCACCCCCAGCCCCAACCAGCCAGTCACCACCCTGGAAAGGGTCGCCACTGCTGCGTCAGAGGGGCTCTGAACGCAACCACTGCCTAGAAAAGCGGAGGCCTTGGGGAGTCACTCACCATCACAATGGGTCCTGCTCTTGGGCCCTTTGAGGGGGGCGGGGAGCTAACGACAGAGGAATCTCCCCGAGGGCCCTAAAAAGGGGCTTTTGTAGCGGGCTGGCCGGCTTCTGTGGCAGCTTGGGGCAACATTTCAAAAATACAGGTGCGCCACATTTTAAGCAAAACTAGTCATTGTTTTGTAGCGCTTTAAACATTAAAGTTTGTCATTGCAGAGGTGTTATTTATTGCTACGGAAACTGAGAACCAAGGGGCAGAAAGATAACCTGGCAGAACTGGGACAGACCTAAGAGGCATTGCTACCCAGGCTACGCTTAGTCATGTTTTGTTTGCTCGTGAGTATCCGTGGTCTGGTTCTCTCTCACTCATTGTGTGTCCATCACAGTCCGGGTCTGTGGTGAGCACACCAGAGGAATACTTGGTGGAGAGGCCCAGCGAGGTCCCTAGTTCTGGGTGGGACAGGGTCTCCTCGTACACACCAAGCTGGAAGTCTAGGCAACTGAGTTTCCCGACTGTCTAGCATTCAAAATTCAGCTGTGGTCCAAGGGCACCTCCTGGCGGTAAAAACAAGCTTAGGCGGGCCGGGTGCGGCGGCTCACGCCTATAATCCCAGCACTTTGGGAGGCCGAGGCGGGCGGATCACGAGTTCAGGAGTTCGACACCAGCTTGGCCAACATGGTGAAACCCCGTGTCTACTAAAAATACAAAAAATAGCCGGGCGTGGTGGCGGGCGCCTGTAATCCCAACTACTCGGGAGGCTGAGGCAGGAGAATCGTTGGAACCCGGGAGGCGGAGGTTGCAGTGAGCCGAGATGGCGTCACTGCACTCCAGCCTGGGTGACAGAGCAAGACTCGGTCTCAAAAAAAAAAAAAAAGTTTAGGCTGATTCCCCACTGTCACTTTCCAACAAAGAATAGCCTTTTATGGAGATTGATGGATTGGGTTTATCTCCTAGTAGAGCCTGCCAGGGAGGTTGTCAACCACCATTCCTCATTGTAGTGGCTCCATAATGGCTTCTCTGATACCATCTGGGACACATTCCCCAGGCTGCCCTCTTCCACCCCAGCTACTTGGATATGTTCTTTCCCTGAGTTCTTTTTGTTTCTCAGCCATTTCAGAAGAGGCACTGTCCTTCCAATTTTATTTTATTTTTATTTTTTGTTTAATTTTTTAAAGACGGAGTCTCACTGTGTCGCCCAGGCTGGAGGGCAGTGGTGCGATCTCGGCTTACTGCAACCTCCACCTCCTGCGTTCAAGCCATTTTCCTGCCTCAGCCTCCCGAGTAGCTGGGACTACAGGCGTGCGCTACCCCCCAGCTAATTTTTGTATTTTTAGTAGAGACAAGGTTTCACCGTGTTGGCCAGGCTGGTGTCGAACTCCCGACCTCAAGCGATCCGCTGGCCTTGGCATCCCAAAGTGTTGGGATTACAGGCGTGAGCCACCTCGCCCGGCCCTTAACTATTATTACTATTATTTTTGAGTCAGGGTGTCACTTTGTTGTCCAGGCTAGAGTGCAGTGGCACCATTATGGCTCACTGTAGCCTCGACCTCCCAGGCGCAAGTGATCTTCCTATCTTAGCCTCTGGAGCAGCTGGGACCACAGGTGTGGGCCACCCCATCCAGCTAATTAAAATTTTTTTTTTGTAGAGATGGGGGTCTCACTGTGTTGCCCAGGCTGGTCTCAAACTTCTGGGCTCAAGATGTTTCCACCACAGTCTCACAAAATGCTGGGATTCGGGTGTGAGCCACTGCACCCGGCTTATATGTGCTGCTAATTTAAAATAGCACTATCCTATGTTAATATTATCTAATGTTTATGCCCAAATTTCTCCTGGATTGTTACAAATGTCTTTTTACAGTTGATTTCTTCTAATCTGGACTTAAACATTGTACATTTGTATGCATTATGTAAATGGTGTGTTTTGAGTTGTATAGCTGACTGTGTCTTACTATTTTTCCACTAAGGGCTATGTCGCCGCATGATGTCTAACTAGCGAGTAACGCAGTCCTCTGTGGTGTACAGTCACATATTGTACCTGTTCATCTCTGGGCATAGGGCACTCAGCTTGCTTCCAGCTTTCTGTCATTATAAACAAGGCTGCAGTGAACATGCTTAAGTATGTGCCCTAATTCTGTGTGAGAATTTGGGGGGATATAAACCCAGAGGTGGAATTGCTGGGTCATAGAGTATATGTAGAACTCACTTGTCTAAGTAGCACTGAATTCTCTGGAAAAGCTGCACCAGCATACTCTTCCACCTGTAGCATATGAGGGGCCTTGTATCTCTACATCCCTGCCAGTGATAGACATTATCCGCTTTTCTAATTTTTGTCAGTCTAATAGATATAAAGTGATATTTCATTGTTGCTTTAATTTGTATTTCTCTGGTTACTAATGATTTTAAGTATCCCTTCTTGTTGTCTTTTTTTGTGTGTGTGATGGAGTCTCGCTCTGTCGCTCAAGCTGGAGTGCAGTGGTACTATCTCGGCTCACTGCAGCCTCTGCCTCCTGGGTTCAAGCGATTCTTCTGCCTCAGCCTCCTGAGTAGCTGGGATTACAGGCGTGTGCCACCACCACGCCCGGCTAATTTTTGTATTTTTAGTAGAGACGAGGTTTCACCATATTGGTCAGGCTGGTCTTGAATTCCTGACCTTGTGATTCGCCCACCTCGGCCTCCCAAAGTGCTGGGATTACAGGTGTAAGCCACCACGCACAACCTTTTTTTTTTTCTTATTAGACGGAGTCTTGCTCTGTCGCCCAAGCTGGAGTGCAGTGGTGCGATCTCAGCTCACTGCAACCTCCGCCTCCCAGGTTCAAGCAATTCTCCTGTCTCAGCCTCCTGAGTAGCTGGGACTACAGGCACGTGTCACCACACTTGGCTGATTTTTGTATTTTTAGTAGAGACGGGGTTTCACATTGGTCAGGCTGGTCTCGAACTCCTGACCTTAGGTGGTCCACCCACCTTAGCCTCCCAAATTGCTGGGGTTAAAGGCGTGAGCCACTGTGCCCAGAGTTGTTTTTTGAGAAAGGGTCTTGCTTTGTCATGCAGGCTGGAGTGCAGTGTAACGATCATAGCTTGCTGTAGCCTCGAGCTCCTGGGCTCAAATAATCCTCCTGCTTCAGGAGGCTGAAGCCCTCAGCCCTCAGCCTCCCAAGTAGCTAGGACTATATGCCCAGCTAATTTTTTTGTTTTTGGTAAAGACGAGTTCTCACTATGTTGCTAGTCAAACTCCTAGCCTCAAGTGATCCTCCCACTTCAGCCTCCCAAAACACTAGGATTACAGGTGTGAGGCAAATACACCTGGCCTCTTGAATTTTCGAGTTTATGCTTCTGTAAATTTCCTGTTCATATCTTTTGCCCATCTTTCTTTTCAGGTTGTAGGCTCCTTTTTTGTTGTTGATTTGTAAGGCTTTTTCATATATTCTAATCTCTTATTGGTCTCAAATACAATCTCTCATTCCACTAATTATTAACTCTGTCCATGGTGTCCTTCATTGAACAGAAATCCTTATTTCCTGTGCAATGAAATTAATTTTTACCTTAAAGCTGTGCTTTTGAATTTTTTTTTTTTTTTTGAGACAGCCTGTTGCCCAGGCTAGAGTGCAGTGGTGTGATCATGGCTCACTGCAGCCTCAACCCCCCAAGCTCAAGCAATCCTTCCATCTCAGCCTCCCAAGTAGCTGGGACTACAGGTGCATGCCACCATGCCTGGCTAATTTAAGAAATTTTTTTTGTAGAGATAGAGTTTCACTGTGTTGCCCAGGCTGGTCTTGAACTTCTGAGCTCCAGTGATCCTCCCATCTCGCCTCCCAAAGTGCTGGGATTACAGGTGAGCCACTGCACCTGGCCTGCTTTTGAACTTTTGTATAAGATGTTCTTTTGTAGCCTCCTTAGTCACAAGATATTCTCCTACATTTTATTCTATTAACGTTAGGTTTTTGTTTTTGTTTTTTTGGGGGATGGAGTTTCACTCTTGTCCAGACTGGAGTGCAGTGGTGTGATCTGGTCTCACTGCAACCTCCGCCTCCCCCTCCCAGGTTCAGGCCATTCTCCTGCCTCAGCCTCCCGAGTAGGTGGGACTACAGGTGCGTGCCACCACGCCCGGCTAATTTTTGTATTTTTAGTAGAGACGGGGTTTCACTATATTGGCCAGGCTGGTCTCGAACTCCTGACCTCAGGTGTTCTGCCCGCCTTGGCCTCCCAAAGTGCTGGGATCACAGGCGTGAGCCACTGTACCCGGCCTATTAACATATTTTTTACCTTTTGCATTTAGGTCTGGAGCCCATTTATAGCAGTGCTATCCAATAAAAATATGTTAGCTACATATGCAATTTTAAAATTTCCAGCAAACACATTTAAAAAGTAATCAAAATAGTTGAAATTCACTTTAATGATACTTTTGAAACCCAATATATCTAAAATATTATTTCAACACATAATCAATATAAAAATTAAGGTATTTAAAGTTGTTGTCCTCTTCCATGCTTCATACCTGGTGTTTCAGAGTCATGACACACTTGGTTTGGCTACATCTCAGTAGCCACACATGGCTGGGTGGCTGCTGTTGTGGACAGCATGGACCTAAAGTCCACTCTTGTAGGTGATGTTAAGAATGCAAATATATTTTTCTCTACATAATCCTTTTTTTTTTTTTTTTTTTTTTGAGACAGGGTCTCACTTTATTGCCTAGACTGGAGTGCAGTGGCATGATCTCGGCTCACTGTAACCTCTGCTTCCCAGGTTCAAGCAATGCTCCTGCCTCAGCCTCCCAAGTAGCTGAGACTACAGGCACATGCCACTACACCTGGCTAATTTTTGTAGAGATGGGGTTTCACCATGTTGCCCAGGCTGGTCTTGAACTCCTGAGCTCAAGTGACCCACTCACCTCAGCTTCCCAAAGTGCTGGGATTATAAGCATGAACCACCATGCCCGGCCAAGTAATCCATTTTTATCTGCCATCTCTCTCCATTGATTTGTGCTGCCTGCATTTATTGTATTTTTGTGTCTAACTTGTCTCATAGCCCTCACCGCCCCATTCCATCCTGTTGTCTTTCCTGGAATTTTTTCTTTCTTCCACTCACAGCTGAAGGTGTTTTCTGACTTAATTCCTGACACTATGCTTCCCCTCTTCTATGTCCTGTTCTTAAGGAATCATGCCCTGAAGTCCTGCTGCTGCATATGCAGATGCTGCTCGGAGTCTTCAGTCTCACCTCTCCGTTGACAATGCCTGCCCCTACTGCAGGACTGCTTTAATTGGCTGTCCTATTTACACTTACGTGTCGTGTTAAAATAATCATTTCTCTATTAATTTCTCCATATACATTTCCTTCTGACATTTCCAATTATTGTTTCCCTTCAGTGCCCCCAGGCTTGCCAGCTTGGAGTGCAAATACCTAGATTCCCTGAGCACCCCCAAGGTATGACTGTCTCTTCAGTGGAGATTTTACAGTTGTATTTGAAGAAAAGATGCCTGTGTAGTGCTGATGGATTCTTCCACTTAGTCCCATGACAGATTGTTCTAGTTACGCGTATCCACCTGTTGGCTGTGGAACAGTAAATCTACCCATCTTAAGGGGGAAATTATCCTGCAGGCTCTCTGGTCTACCAGGTCTCCGGTTTGGAGCCCACTCTGGGGCTGTGATGTGCTAGTTCTGGGCCTGCACACACTTCACTCGGTCTTTGTCATGACTGATGATAGGCCCGCAGTCAATGACTAAAGATGGGGCTGCCTTCCTGGAAAAACGGTTGTCTGTGTGTATAGGAAACAATGAAAGAACACGCTTTTCCTGTTGGAGGCCACCAAGGAGTGCCCACTTCCATCAACATCTGGAGACAAACACTGTGCCCTGAAAGCTCCGATTGCCAAACCAGAGACAAAGGAGAAGCCACCCGCTCCTTTCTAATACTTCGTCAGATCCAGAAGGTAGTCTCAGCTGGGCATGGTGGCTCACGCCTGTAATCCCAACAGTTTGAGAGGCCAAGGTGAGAGAATCACTTGGGCCCAGGAATTCGAGACCGACCTGGGCAACATAGTGAGACCCCGTCTCTACAAAAAACAGACTTAGTCGGGTGTGATGGCATGTGCCTGTGGTTCAGGCTACTCGGGAGGCTGAGGTGGGAGGATTGCTTGAACCCGGGAGGTGGAGGTTGCAATAGGCTGTGATTGCGCCACTGCAGTCCAGCTTGGCTGACAGAGTGAGACTCTGTCTCAAAAAAAAAAAAAAAGAATATATATTATTCTCTGTGTGTATATTTACATGCTTGGGCTGTAAAGTCACCTCATGGCTTCCCAGAGTGACTTCATTCTGTTGATCAGTTTATTGGAACCTGCCACTTCTCAGATCCCTGTCTGAGGTCCCTTGATCTACTGGAGAGCAGACGGCAAGTGGGGGCAGTAAGCACCCGCTGTGTGCTCAGCTTTCCACCACTGGGCTGAGCAGTGGCTGAGACTGGCTGGGGCTGTAGCAATGCTTCCCAGTCTTCCAATTTGAAAACAGTTCAGAGATCACAAGTGAAGAAAATTGTGCACCAGGGAAGGAGTCCCTCATTGCTTTTTAACATGAATACTGCTTGTTGACATCATCCCAACCCATGGTGAACTACTTTGGTTTAAAAAGAGGCTTGGCATTGGTCAAGCCAGCACGCTGGAGGTCACTGTCAGAGGGAAATGAGACCAGGTCAGGGAAGCTCTCAGTGTGACACGGCTCTTCAAGAGCTTGGAGGCTGGGGAAACGTGAGATGTAGGAGACCAGAACCGAAGGAGAGGACAGAGGCTTGGGCAGAGAGGCTGTGGTCAGGAAAGCAAAGACACCCAGAGGCGGTGAGAGAAGCTGAGCTGTTTAATCACCTCCTTGGCCAGACTCAAGGCGGTGGCTGTCCCTGAACAACACACCTTGGAAGCCATTGAGAGCAGCTGGAGATGGAGTGGCAGCTGGAGTTACAGGGTGGGGGTGGGGAGGGAGGGCTCCTGCGCCTCTGACTGTCATCTGGCACTTCTGCCCCCAGGGCCTGCTTCAGCTCTGAGAGGTTCCTGGCTGGTCTGAGGGGTGAGGAACCAGAAGGCAGAAGGCGAGTGCCCTCGCATGGCAGGAGAATGACCCTGAGGCAGGGGCAGCCACTCCCCACATGGCCTATGTTGAGGGTGCGGCACTGTCCACATCGTGGTGAGGGACAGAGGCACGAGGCTGGGGAAAGGGGAGAAGTTGGCGGGGGTGGGAGAGGGGGTTGCCTGGGTCCCACCACCAGTCTGGAATTAAACAGCAGAAGAGAAGGGCTGCCCTTGGGAACATGGACTTGTCCCCAGTGACAGTTCCTGGTGATGGGTTGACCTTGGCAACAGACCCTAGCAGCAGGCAGTTGTCCTGACAAGAGGGCGGTCCCTGTCGACTGTCCCTGGCAGTTTCCTGAACGGAGGGAGCGAGTTGGCCTGGGACCTTGCCCTCAACTACTTGTTCTTCTTAAAGAAGCTGAAGCGTTTTTCTCGCTCTCGTTCTCTGCCATCTTTGCTGCGGAGCACAACAGGCCCCTCAGCCCCGACGGGTGACACTGGGGGCATGGTCATGGCCCGGGTCATGCCCCGGGTGGTGCTGGGCACCACCGGCTCTTCAGGCTCTCCAGAGGCAGAAGACGCTGTGGCAATGGCTGCATTCACCACCCGTAGCCACGAGCTCATCTCTGCCTGTGGATGGAAAGACCCTCAGTCAGCTTCAAGGACACTGTGCTGAGTTGGCCGCAGTGGACAGCAGGGAAGTGTAAGAGGAGGAGGCAGAAAGTGAGCTGACTGTTTCATGCTATTAGGAGAATGCGGCCGGCTTAGACAGGGAGTGCGGCCTGGTGCGGCCGTCGCACACATCCAGTCTTACCACAAAGGACAAGACCAGGAAAAAGAGGGAGGACGGGGAAGGAAGGGGAGTCTGCAGCTGGAAGCTTCTGGAATGGCACGGACAGAGAGGAACACGAAGGACAGCTCACCTCATCCTTGGCCTGGAATAAATATTCTTTTCCATCCTGTAAGCTGTTGGGAGAGAGAGGCCACAGGGCAGAGCTGAGAATCCGGATCTGCCAGGTAGCTGCTGGTGAGAGCGTAATCATGACCCAACACCGGGCTGGGACATGTGGCTGCAGCCCTCAGAGCCGGACCAGACACGCTCTGCACATTCTTCAGCTTCCCCAGACTGTGCAGAAGCACATCCTTTCTGACTGGCCGCAGAGGCAGGGGGAGCTCACTTCCACCCCAGCCCGGGCCTCCTGCTCCGGCTGCTTGCTGGCAGGCAGGGACAGGCCCCTGGAGGTCTTCCCAGATCCCTGCCTTTGGATTTCCCACCCTGGGTAATTTTTCACCTTGACATTGGCAGCCGTCAGGCCTGGGTCTTGGTTCTCCTGCTCCCCTTGGTGTGGAGACAACCAGAATCTCCGCCTCCCTCATCTACACTATCCCCAAGTGGCTGGCCTGGTTACTCCACTCAGGCTCCTTACAGGAACTCCCCTCCCTCTGGACCTGACTCATGGCTCACCTGTGTCACTCCCAACTCTCCTCCCATCCCGAGAGCACTGTTCCCTGTTCCTACCCCAGCTTGAAGACATGTTTGCGCTTTCGGTAATCAAAGGCGACGCTGCCCTGGGCCCTGGCCAGGCTGACAGGCACTTCTCCGTGGTATGGCACTCCCGCACTGGCTGCCTTGGCATCCTTGTAAAAGCCGAGGCTCCCACGCCGCAGGACACAGTACACGTTCTGCCAGGACCTGCGAGGGACGCGGTGCTGACTGGCCGGCCTCAGTGGCGCCCGCAACCTGGAGCCCTCTTGGGTGTCCTAGGACTTCCAGTTCTGCTCCCATCTTTAGGCCACGGTCTTCACACCCTCTGGTCCTCCCCTGAGGCCCCGCTCTGGTCCCAAGTCCTACCCTTTGCCCAGAAGATGTACTCTAAAGGGCATCCCTCCCTCTATCTGGGCAGAGGCTCTGGGGAAGTGCCCTCTGAGGGCAGGCTCCAGAGAGGCTGTACCTGTTGGCAGCCTTCTTCCCGAAGGCCTCCATCTCCTGCTTGCGGCACAGCATCCCCTCCATCTGCTCCTGGGCAGATGGCTCTGGGCCTCGAGGCGGCAGGGTGGCAGCATGGGCTGACTCGGTGGACCTGCTCTGGGGCATTGCAGATGGGGCCGGGCCCCGAGTCCGGGTCTGCCTCTCTCCCCGGGGCCCATTGGCTTCGTCCCCTGAGCCAGGTCCCTGGGGGGGAATCAGTGTCAGTGTCAAAGGATGAGACGGGAGATCCCTAACCTGGGTGCCAGGAAGCTCCGTGTCCAGGAGTTGGTCTTCCTGCCCCCAAGCTGCCTGTGAGCCTCTGCCCTCTCCCATCCCATCCCCAGTACTCCCCCACCCGCACTCACCACCCCCTCTGGACCCTTCGCCTCACAGTTACCAACACCACACTTGCAGGGGAACTCACCGGCCCTTCGGGGAAGCTGCTGGGCTCAAGTCTCTGTTGTCCCAGCAGGGGCTGCAAGGACAAGAATCTGTAAAAGGATGTGCGGGGGTGGAGGGGCTACGACTCCGATGGGGGCACAGAGGGACAGTGGGGTCACCTGTGAGGGCTCTCCATCTGTGCAGACTCCATTAACACTGGGTGCTTGTGTGGATGGTGGTGGCCGTGGCTGGGTTCTGGGATGACCAAAGGCAACACAGAATCATTAGTCCCTGGGTGGCCTGGGCTCAGCCGCCTCCTCCTACCCAGGCATCCTGGCTCTCACCCGTCCCAGGTGGTGTCAGAAGCTGTCTGGCCGCCCACCAGGTCCCCTGGAGGCACACTGGCTGTGGGTTCGGGAGCAGGCGGCTGTTTCCTCCGCTCCTCCTCCTCCCTCTTTCTCTTTCGCTCCTTCTCCCGCTCCTCTAGCTGTCAAAAAATGCTGCATTCAGTGTGTAGAAGGTCGCGTGTAAGAGGGCCAGGGAAACAGGGAGAGCTGAAATGTCTCAACTCTAATTTGATGAAATATGATAAAAGGAGAACAGAATTTGAGAAGATGGTGGGGACAAGAAACAAAGTGGGAGAAGGTGTCTCGGCATCACCCAGGGGAACTGACACCTCCTAAAGGTGTGGTGACAATGGCACTCTCAGCTCACATCTGGGGGCCACTGGTGCAGTGGGAAGAGAGAATACATGTCTTCTCCAAGCAGAAGCCAGCACGGGTCGGGGGAGCAGGTTGGAGCGGGCATCCGGGGTCCTGTGTCCCTCACCGCAGTAAGCTTCTCCAGCGCACAGAATCGCTCCTCCCAGGCCACTGCTGACTTCTGGAAGGCCTCGTGCCGCTTGATGAGGCTCTCAACTTCGTCGACCGTGCAACCCAGCTCAGCGCTGCGCACCAGCGGCTCCTGGCTGCAGAGCCAGGCCTCTGCCATCCCTGCATCTCTTCCAAACACAAGCACCTCCAAAACTGGCAGGATCAGGGGTTGCAGGAAGATGGTGGGTCAGAGTGGCCACTGGCAGGGCACAGTGGCCATGGCAACCTCAAGAACAGGGACACAGAGAAAGCCACTGCCCCAGAGCTGTGCCAGGCAGCGCGAAGATTGGGCATCATGAGTTTCACACCCAGGGTTCCTAGTCTCACCTACTCTGGAACCCACAGGGTGCAGGATGCTCCCCACTCCCCACAGGGCCTGGGGCCCCCTTGGCAGCTCACCCAGCTGAAGCCAGTCCATCTTCTCCTGCCACTTCTCAGCTGTCTCCTGGCGCCGTGCCTGCAGCTGAGACAGCTTCTCTGAGATCTGGGGGCGGGGGGCAGAGATATGAGTTAGCACCAGGATGTGAGATCTTTCCACGGCCCCTGGGGAGTCATCCAGGGGGACAGGTGATTTCTTTCTTTCTTTCTTTTTTTTTGAGACGGAGTTTCGCTCTTATCACCAAGGCTGGAATGCAGTGGCGCAATCTCAGCTCACTGCAACCTCCACCTCCCGGGTTCAAGCAATTCTCCTGCCTCAGCCTCTGAGTAGCTGGGATTACAGGTGCCCGCCACCACGCCCGGCTAATTTTTGTGTTTTTAGTGGAAATGGGGTTTCACCATGTTTCATCACAGCCCAGCCACACAACCCATGGAGGCCAGGCTGGTCTCGAACTCGTGACCTCAGGTGATCTGCCCGCCTGGGCCTCCCAAAGTGCTGGGATTACAGGCGTGAACCACCATGCCTGGCCCAGGACCAGTGATTTCTGATGTCAAGAGGCAGACGGTTCTGGGGAGAGATTTCCAGAATGCGAGAAACCCGTGAATGGCACTGAGGGGAGAGAATGAAAGGTTTCTTGCAAAGAGAGAATGAGAGGAAGCAGAAAGCCGCCAAGAAGTCAGCATTCAGCACTGCACAGTGAGAATGGCCCGGCCACCCAGGCCTCACCCACCTCCTCAGCCGCATAGTGGCTCCTGGCCAGCAGCTCCTTCCCCATGTCGATGCAGGAGGAGAAGCGGTCTGCCCGGGCCTCTATCTCTGCCTTGATGCCTTGCTGGTTCTTGATGACTAGATCCGCGGAGGACACATCCCTGGGGGGAGGCAGAAACAGCATCACCTGCTGCCCACAGCCCCATCACAGCCCAGCCACACAACCCGTGGAGGCCCTGGGCCCTGGGATTCTCACCGGGGACGCTCCTGGGCATCCATCTGCAGGTTGACCTCATCCATCCAGAGCATCAGTTCCCGGACAGCCTTGAAGAAGCGGAACTTGTCTGTGGTGTCCAGCAGCAGCTGCCGGCGGGCGGCAGAGCTTCCCTGAAGCTGGGCCCAGGCCTCGGCCACGGCCTGCATGTGGCGGCCGATCTCCTCAGCCTTGTCTCCAGCGTAGGCCTTCTGGAGCCGGTGGCCGTCGTCCTGCACCTGCTGGACCTGCGGAGCCCCGGGTCAGAGTCAGGCAGAGCGGGCGACTCCAAGGAGCCACAGCCTGCCTCAGTCCTGGCTGCCACTCTCACCTCCTGCCTGTCTCACAGCCAAAGAAGCAGGGGGAGGAGCCAGGGAGTGGGGGTGCTGGGAAAGATGAAGGCACGGGCTGGCCACACTCTGCCCTGTTGGGTCTCATCTAGACACCTGGGCTTAACTGGGGGAGGATCTGGAAAAGAGCCATTGGCCAGTTGAACTTTCAGAGGCCTGTCTAGGATGTGATAGATCTTGGAGATTGCTAGAACGTGATACTTAGCCTGAAAAGGGGATTCAGGCAGGGGCTGATGGGTTCTAGTGGTTGAAGGAAGGATCCATGCTTATTGAGTGTGAGCCTAGAGCTCAAGCCTGGGAAGCACCAACAGGCAGATTTAGCGCAGCATGAAGAGTCTCCTGGCCACTGGGAACCCCTGAAGACATCATGGGCTCTCAAGGGGGCTTGTCATCAAAAGTGTGAATGCAGTGGCTAGATGTCCCCTGCCAGAGATGTTTTCTTTCTTTTTGAGACGGAGTTTCGCTCTTGTTGCCCAGGCTGGAGTGCAGTGGAGTGATCTCAGCTCACTGCAACCTCCGCCTCCCGGGTTCAAGTGATTCTCCTGCCTCAGCCTCCTGAGTAGCTAGGATTACAGGCATGCACCACCACGCCTGGCTAATTTTGTATTTTTAGTAGAGAAGGGGTTTCTCCATGTTGGTCAGGCTGGTCTCGAACTCCCAATCTCAGATGATCCGCCCTCCTCGGCCTCCCAAAGTGCTGGGATTACAGGCGAGAGCCACCGCGCCTGGCCAAACAGAGATGTTTTCTTGGAGCAATTTCCTCGTCTCGAAATGGCCCTCGAAAGAGTGCCGTCCTCCCAGCATTTCTGAGCTCTACCCTAGCTCCTGGGAACTCTCCTCGGCATTTCCCCCATGGCCTCCTCTAAGCCTCCCCCAGCCTCCTCATGCTTGGGTCAGACCTGGGGGCTGAGGGCCTGAATGTCATGCTCGTAGGCACAGTGTCGGCGCTGCAGGGCCTCGGCAGCGTTGAGGTCGCGGCCAGTCCCGTCTGGAAGCTGCTGCTGCTTGTGCTGCACCCGCGCCAGGGCTTGGCGTGCCCCGTGCAGGAAGCGCTGCAGCTCGTACGCCGCGGCCAGCACCTGACCCCGTGTGTCCAGCAGCTCAAGCAGGTCAGCCCAGGCCTCGTTGAGACTGTCCTTCCACTCGGCCACGGTGGCCCGTGCAGCATGGCCCCCAGCAATGAGCCCATTGGCCAGCGCATTGGCGCTATCTACGCGCTCCTGACCGATGGTGCTTGTGTCCCGGGAGAACTCTCGGAATTTGTCTCGGAGCATCTGGTAGAGGAAGCAGATGGACAGACCATGCCGTGATGTTAGGGGATGTGGTCCCTGCCTGATGGAGCGAGTCCTCCACTCCAAACTCAGAACCCACCTCTCCCCCCTGCACGGGGGCTGGGACAGGTTTCTTCCCCGTGGTTAAGGAGTAGGTGCAGCTGCTTCCCACTGACCCTGTATTTGACAGACTCCCTCCACCCCCAGCAAAGGCGTTTCGAGGTGCTTGGGACCCTTAGGCTTCAGACAAGGATACCCTAACTATGGTCCATATTTCTGTACGACTGAGGGTCCAAGCCCCCAAACTGGGGGGGGGGGGGTGGATCATACTCCGTTTTGTTGAATTCTGTTGAAAAGTGTGAGTGATAATTTCCTGTTTGCCCTTGTCTCAGCTCAGCTTCATGTCCCCTTTCTGTACAATTCTTCAAATTGTGTGTGTGTGTATATATTTAGAGATGATAGGGTCTTGCTCTGGAGTGCACTAGCGCAATCACTGCAGTGTCGACCTCCCAGGCTCAAGAGATCCTCCCACCTCAGCCTCCTAAGTAGTTGGGCCTACAGGCATGCACTGCTGTGCCTGGCTAATAAAAAAATTTTTTTTTTGTAGAGATGGGGGGTCTCACTATGTTGCCCAGGCTGGTCTTGAACTCCTGGACTCAAGCAATCCTCCCATCTCAGCCTCCCAAGGTGCTAGGATTACAGGTGTGAGCCTATGCCCGGCCTCTTCAAATCATATACCTCAAAACCAGGAGGACAGTGCCTGCTCAGCCTGGTCTTGCCCCTTAGCCCCTCAGTGCTCTGCCTGGGACGAGGTCCTAGTCTCCCTGTGGGTCCTCCAGTCTTCCCACGGCTGATCTGAGCTGGGTGCCCTCCTTACACTCACAGTCACATGCTCGAAGTCCTGGCCCAGCTCGTGGGAGGCCGCCACCACCTCGCGCTCCTGGATCCACTGCTCTAGGTCATCCAGCTCGCGGCGGAGCTGGCACAGCCGGAGGTGCTCCTGCAGGCGCTCCCGCCGCTCTCCAGCCAGCTCCTTCAGGCCGGCATACAGCTTGTCCACCTGGGCTTGGCGGATGGATATCCGAGTGCTGCAAGAAGAGTGAGGGAGGCCCTGTGGGACTTAGGGGTGTAGCTCTGACCTCCGGTCTGTTCTGTGGAGCCCTGTCCCTCTGAGTCTCCCAACAGCTCGCCCACCCTGTGTTCCAGCTTTCTAGAAGGCTCCGTGCACACAGCACTGAAGGCTCCACATTCCCTACACCTTCCTATTCCTGCAGCCGGCTCCACCCCCAGGCTGGGCCGGGCTGCCGCTGCACCCACCTCTCTGGGTGCTCGTGGTCAATCATGTCCTGGCTGCTGGCCGCCAGCTGGTGGATGGTCTGCGCGTAGTCGGCCAGGGCTTGCTCCAGCACCTGGTGCTTCTTCACCTCTGCCTGGGCACTCAGCTCATCCTGGGGGAAGGGACAGTGGCATCCAGCATCAGGTCGGGGGAGGGCAGAACTGGTCGCATACACTGGGCTCTGTCCTGGCCCTCACCTTGGCCTTCTCCTGGCCCATCATGTGTAATTCCTGCTCGCCCATCCAGGCCTCCGCCTCGGCGGCATCGCGGTAGAACTGCTGGGCTCGCAGGGCCTCCTCCAGTCGCTTCCCTCGAAGTTCCAGCTCGTGGCCCAGGCGTTTCCACATTTCCTGCAGCTCAGCCAGCTCTGGACCTGCTGCTGCTGTACCTAGAGCACGCTGCCGCTCCCTCAGGTCCGCGATCCGGGGCTCATGGCCCTGAATCTCTTTCTGCAGGGTCTGCCGGTGGCCACAGAAGAGAAAATGCTGAAAGTCCTGCCCCAGCCCCACGTGCTCCCGGAGACCACCCTTCACCCCTGTGCCTCTCTCCTTCCTGGGTCCTCTGCTCCCTCTCCTAGCCTGGGGGTGCGATGGTAACACCCGTCAGCCCCCCAGCCCCCACTATCTCCTACTGAGAGGACCCACCCTCCCGAGGTGAGGAAAGACAGCCACTGAAGTCCAGGGTTACACTCAGCATCGAGGGGGACCTGGTCTTAAGAAAAAACACGTCCAAGTCTGGGCAGGCTCCTGGGAACTTCTCTTTTGCCTTCAGCCTCTGCCTCACCTGGTTTTTCTTCATGAGAAGCTGGACACTGGGCAGGTCCTTGCCATGCTCCATGGAGCTGGCCATGGGCAGCCGCTCTGTCACCCACAACTGGAAGAGGAAGAGGGGGTCAGTGGAGGCCCAGAGGGCAAGGCAAGCAGCAGGGACTGATTAGTGGGAGTGGGGACACCTGGGGCTACCACCCTGTGTGTGGGGAACGGTCATCTCTGGTTCTGGGAGGCATCTCCAAGTCTCCCTATAGGGGAGATGGTCAATGCCAAAGAGAAGAGGGAACAGAGCCCTGCTGGCATCTCCCTGGCATCCAGGAGGGAGGCTGGAGAACCACGTGGCTGGGGGCAGCTTGCCGTCCTTGGCCCCAGTGACTCACAATCTCATCTTCCACGTCGCGGTGGAACTGGTGCTGCTCGCGAGAAGCCTGCAGGCGCCGGCAGCGTTCCCGCATGGGCTGGCACAAGGCCCTGAACTTCTCCTCCACGGCCCTCGAGGTTCTCTCCACCTCCCCTGCACCCTGGTCCTCCTGGGCCAGTGCTTTGGCCTGGGCCTGGATTGCCTCCACCTCCTTCTCTCTCACAGCCATCTCCCATTCCAGCATCTGCAAACCGCCAGGAGGAAGGACATGTTAGCTCTGCATTTCCGCCTTCATGCCCAGCAGAGACACCAACCAGTCTCTATCCAGCCCACTGTGGCTGCTCATCACTGCAGCTCACCCAGGGAGAGCATCCCCTCATGGGCTGGATCAGTGGATCTCGAACTTTATATGCACAAGAATCCAAGGGCAGGGGTTGAAAAAATCCCTATTGGGTACTGTGCTCACTACATGGGTGATGGGTTCAATTATACCCCAAACTTCAGCATCACACAATATAACTTATAACAAACCTGCACCCACACCCGCGAATCTAAAAGATTGAAATTTAAAAATCCAGGGTAGTGTGATAACTGTGCCCATTATCAATTCATTGTCTCTCCATCCCCAATCCATCGTGGCCCTGCTTTGAGACACTGGAACTGGCCCCCCTGGAAACATTCCTCCTTTGCCAGCAGGCACAATCTAGGCCTTGTCAGCAGAGGGCGCTGGAGGGACACCACAATGCCTAGCAGATGCGGGGCATTCCACGGTTCCAAGGTGCTTTCCTTCCTCCTACAGCAAAACTGTCCACAGTGCGCAAGAGATCCGGTGGCTCTTACTCTCTGGCAAGTTTTGCTGCACTCTAGTGGCCACTTCCTGCTGGCCAGCCTTGGCTTGCTGGCTTCAGACATGCTCTGGCCTGTGATACCCCAGCAAATTTCCAGGCCATTCAGTGGGCCTCCGCCCTCTCCAAGGAGGTCTGAGACTCAGCCATCTTGCTCCTTCCTGGGGGACTCCTCAACCCCAGAGGTGTCAGCTGCTCCCTACACTTCCCATTCTGCATTCTTCAGAGCAGGGACCAGCAAGTCCAGCCCACTGCCTAGCCTTATAAAGTTTTTATTGGACCACAGCTGCACCCCTTTTTAAAAATTTTTTTGAGACAAGTCTCGCTCTGCCACCCAGGCTGGAGTGCAGTGGCACAATCACAGCCCACTGCAGCCTCGACTCTCCAGGCTCAAACAATCTTCTCACCTCAGCCTCCTGAGTAGCTGGGACTACAGGCACACACCACCACCATGCCCAGCTAATTTTTGTAGTTTTTGTAGAGATGGGGTTTTGCCATGTTGCCCAGGCTAGTCTCAAAACTCCTGGACTCAAGTGATCCAGCCACCTCGGCCTCCCAAAGTGTTGGGATTACATGTGTGAGCCACCACACCTGGCCATACCCCTTATTTTACATATAATCCGCAGCTGCTTTTACCTTACAAGGGCAGAGTTGAAGGGCTGTGACATAGACCTTACGACCCATGAAGCCCCAAATATTTACTATCTGGTGCTTTACTGAAAAAAGTTTTCTGACCCCTGCTATAGAGTTCTCTTTACCACCTTTTACTAATTTATACTTCTGGTTTTTTTTTTGAGACAGAGGCCTGCCCAGGCTGGAGTGCGATGGCAAGATCACGGCTCACTGCAACCTCTGTCTCCTGGGTTCAAGCTATCCTCCTCCCTCAGCCCTCAGCCTCCCAAGTAGCTGGGATAACAGGCATGCACCACCACGCCTGGCTAATTTTTGTATTTTTAGTAGAGACGGGGTTTCACCATGTTGGCCAGGCTGGTCTTGAACTCCTGACCTCAAGCGACCTGCCTGCCTTGGCCTCCCAAAGTGCTGAGATTACAGGCGTGAGCCACTGTGCCTGGCCTAATTAATATTTCTTTTTACTGAAGTTCTCATCGTCAAATTATTAGGGGGTCTGTCTCCTAACTCTAACCCTGACTGCGACATATCCCTAGAGATTCTGATACTGGCTGCCCAAAGAAATGACTCTGGGAAATGCTAGTGAAGGTGTTATCTGCCAGGCCTCAGCTGGCCTCCCAAATCTTGAAAGCTGCAGACCCCTTTCTTCTGCTGTTCACCATCCCCATCAAAGGCCCACAGCACACCTGCTGCTTCTTGAGCAGGATGTTGACGCTGGTGAGGTCCTTGCCGTAGTCATCCGAGTGCAGCTGGGCCTGCAGGCTCTCCAGCCAGCTCTCCAGGGCACAGCAGCTCTGGGCAAACAGCTCAGCTCGGTTGGCATCAAAGAGGCTGCGGGCCTTGGCTTGGGTGGTGGTCTCCAGCTCGTCCCAGCGCCTGTGCAGGTCTCTCAGCTTCTCCAACACCAGGGCTTTCAGCTCTGGCTTCTCAAGGGTGAGCTCTCGCCCTTCCTGGAAGGCAGGACAGAGAATGTCAAAGTGCCCAAATTAGCCTGAACTTTAGAGGCTGAGAGCAGACCAGGGGCCTTACGGGCAGTAGAGACCTGAAGTGTGGGCAATAATTCCAAGTCCTTGTGTGTTCTTATCGACACACTCTTCACGGAGGTTTAAAATCCCTTCTAAACTGCTGTTCCCTCACTGCTGATGAACCCCACTCCTCCAAGACCCAGCTCAAACAGCATTTCAACGAGGAAGCCCTTGCACTCTCTTTAGTTTGGGTTCCTTGGTGCCTGTGGTTTCTGGCACCACACTGCACATTGACTTGAGTTATTTGCCATCATTTTGTATTTCTCAACTCATTACTCTTCACTTCAGTGATAGCAAGTTGAGTCCCACCTGGTTTCCCCACTTCCAGCTTTTCTGCTTGAGGATTTCTGTGTCTGGGGTGGTGAGGGAAGTGTGCTCTCTTGAACTGTGTGGAAGGCAAATTGGAAGAGCCACAGAGTTAACAAGCCCAGAAGCAGCCCTCAACCAGTGACAGACAGGGAGCTGATGGATAAACACACAGCATCCTTGTGCCGTGGCTGTGAGAGTGCTGTGTTCTGTGTTCCATCTACACCCCCGCAGAATGCCCCATGAGGGTTGGGCTCCTGATGCCCATGGGGGTAACTGGCATGACTTCTGTCCCTTCTCATGGCTCCACCCCCCTACTGATGCTTCCCGGGGACACCTCCCTAGAATCATTGTTTCAGGGTCTGCTTCTAGGGGAACACAAACCCAGACACTGCCTTCAGGCCATTTTGCAGGTGGCTGTGGCTGTCAGGATGGAGAGCATCAAAGGCTAGCACTGCCTGGGTAGCTTCACAACCCTGAGCACAATCAACACTTGGAAGCACACGCATGTGGTGGTCAGGACTTTCCGGGGCTTCTCTCCCACCTCTTCTTCCATGGGGCCCTGCACACATTCTGCGCTGCGACTCACTCACCCCCTTGCTCCCAAACAGGCACTGCTACCACTGGTTTTCTGTTTGGTTTTCTCTACCTGGAAACATCTTTTCCTCAATATCTCCACTTGTCCAAATTCTACTCATCCTCCATGGACTGCCCTGGATGTTGCTGCTTCTAGAATTTCCATGTCTCCTCTCTCCTTATTCCCCAGGCTTCAACGGGGCCACTCTCACAGCACTCATCAGATTCTGCTCTGGATTCGATTTAGCTACCTGCATATATGCCTCATATCCTGGCTACAGTGTTGTTCCTTCAGGGTGGAGCCTACCATGGGATCCCTTTCGGACCCCACGCAGGGCCTAATACAATGCTTTGGATATAGTAGCACCAAGTAAATATTTGCTGAACGAATGGAAACACTTGAAAGCACACTGGTCTCCTTTTGTCCCAACCATCATGCTCTTGAGAAAAGGAAAGTGTCTTTTCGTAGACCTTGCAGTGCCTCGCAGACTGTTGAGCACGTACCATGTTCTGTAGGGATACTTGCTGAGCAGATATAAAGCTTTATCTGTCCTTGACTCTTGAGGAACAGCTGGGTGGGAGACCAAGAACCAGGGACGGCAAGACTCGAAAATAAGGATTGGCAGACTACATATAGCCCACGGGGTAATCTGGCCCACTGCCTGTTTTTTACAAATAAAGTTTTATTGGGAAACAGCCATGTTCATTCATTCACTTATTCTCTGAGGCTGCTTTTGCACTACAACGACAGAGATGAGTAGTTGTAGTAGAAACTGTTTGGACTGCAAAGCCTCAGATATTGACCATCCAGCCCAAGCCCTTTCCAGACAAGGTTTGCAGAGCCTGCTGAAGAGCGCCATCCTGCTTTGAACTCAGGAACAGTTATGGCGTTAAATCCAGGCTGCAGTTTCGCTACCTGCTAATTTGTACTTTATCAAGGTTCTGGACTCACTGTCCCACTCTTTGTCTCCAACAAAGACGTTTGTTTCCCAGAGGCCATAACTTTCCACCATGGAGCTGTGGCACCAGAACCCCACAATCTCTAACCATGACAAAAACCACGTCCTGGAGCCAGGCCCTCCCCCGTACCATGGGGGACTCTGCCCAGAGGCAGCCCCCACAGCACTGCTCACCTTGTCCACCTTGTCCAGCCAGTCTTTGTTGGCAGCCAGCTCGGCCATGAATGCCTGGTGCTTCTGCCACTTGGTATGCAGGTTGCGGGCCTCGTCATAGGACACGTCCTGGGCTGTCAGCATCTTCTCGTCGATCCAGAGCTTCAGCTGGACCAAACATAAAACAGGAACAAAGGAGAAGGGACATTTCCAAGGGAGGGGAGAGGGGGGCATAAAAGCAGGGCCACAGTGAGCCAGGAGAAGTGGGCGCCTTGGGAAGAAGCCAGGAAGGGGCTCACAGTCTCCGGTACCTTGTGCTGGACTTATTCTAGGCTCAAGGTGAGAAAGGGATGGCTAGGGAATATCCCGGGGCCCCAGGGAGGCTCACCTCGTGACAATCTTGCAGGAAATGCTGCTGCTCCCGGTTGTCCCGAAGACGGCCCAGAAATTGCTGCGCTGCGTCTTGATTCTTCTTGTGCCTGGAACGACACCCTCTTGTGAAACTCTGGAATTTGCTGTGAAAGGACTGTGACCCTTTGGCTAACCTAGGGGCCTCCATTTCTTCTAGGGGAATAACGCCTTCTGGGAGCACAATGAGGCTACCCAGGAATCCTGACTTCCTTTTAGCCCTGGTTGGGGGTGGAATCTCCCAGCCCTCTCCAACCACTTAGTTCTTCCCCTCTACTTCTCTGTCAGCTCCTGCCCCATCTGTGGGTTTCCTGTGCCACGTTTATCTTTGAGGTCACCCTGTTTCTCCGATTCCCCCCTGGGAACCCTAATTCATGGACTGTCCTCATCAGACCTCCTCTCGATGGAGTCTGCCTTTTCCCGAATCTTGTCGGCGTGGATGTTGCCTTCAGATACCAGCTGGCGGCCAGCCTCCAGGAGCCCGCGGATCCGTTCCCCATTGGCGTCCATGGTGTTCATGAAGTCCTCCAGTTTTTTAATGGCAGCATCAGCAGCCTGGAGTGTCCCTGGCATCTCCGTGTGAGACAGAACATATTCCTGTGTGGGAGGGATGACATTCAGCTCATTTTCCCCAGCACAATTCACCCCCCTAGGAGGGACCCACCCAGGGGCAAATCTGAGAGGCAGGGACCAACAAGCAGACAGGGAGGGTAGCCCAGAGAGCTCTGAAGACAGGGAGGCTGCCAGCCAGCATGGGAGCCTCAGAAAGTCACAGGGAAGCTGGGTGGAAAGGACCTTCCATTCCCCAGCCCAAATCCTGTTCTATCTCACTTCTAGCTCCTGATTCCATTTAACAGTTACATGACAAACTGGGTTTTCTATTTCTTCTAAAGTCAGTTTTAGTAAATTATATTCACGTCTTTTTCATTCTCATTTTTCTTTCTTTTTTCTTTTTCTTTTTTTTGAGACAGGGTTTCATTCTGTGGCCCAGGTTGGAGTGCAGTGGCATATCATAGCTCACTGCAGCCTCAAACTCCTGGCTCCAGTGATCCACCAGCCTCAGCCTCCCCAGTAGCTAGAACTACAGGCACGCACCACCATGTCCAGCTAATTTTTTTTTTTCATAGAGATGGGGGTCTCACTATGTTGCCCAGGCTGGTCTCAAACTCCTGAGCTCAAGTTATGCTCCTGCCTCGGCCTCCCACAATACTGGGAGTACAAGTGTGAGCCATCCTGTCTGGCTCCCATTTTTCTTTTTAAAAAATTCTTCTATTTTCTTAAAAAAATTTTTTTGTAGAGACAAGGTCTTGCCATGTTGCCCAGGTTGGTCTGGATATTCTCAGCCTCAAGTGATCCTCCTACTTTGGCCTCCCAAAGTGCTGGAATTTCAGGTGTGAACCACTGCGCTGCCCCATTTTGCTAGCATGTCCTTCCTGCCCATCCTGCTCCTTCACATTTCCCCGGGTCCCTACTTTGCTCTTCCTCCTGCTTGGGACTTTGCCCTGGACTTTCACCTGGCTGCTGAGCACGCCCTCAGCCTGACGAGCATCCCGCAGGAATCCCTGGAAGCCGTGGGCCTGGGCCAGGCGACCTTGCCGGCTCTCCCACATTCGGCCCAGCTCCTCCCAGCCAGTTCCCAGGGCCTCCAGTCGCTGTCGTAGGAAGAGGCACTGGGGGTCAGCCTGGTCCCGGGTCACCTCCTCGCCCAGGGCTCGCAGCCGGCTATACTCGCTCTGGGCCCGCTCCACCTCTCCCCGCAGGGCTGCATGTTGGGCCAGGAGGGCCTCTGCCTCAGGCAGGGTGGCCGGCCCTTCTTCAGAGGCCACAGCAGTCTGAGTGCGGCCTAGCCAGGCCTGGAAGTCATCCAAGCTGCGCAGGAAGTCCTGCAGCCGCCGCGCCTCCCCCAGCGACTCTTCTCGACGCCGCATGGTGGCCCTGAGGTCCTCCCAGCCGGTCTGCACCTCTCTCAGCCGGGCGTTGATGGCCGCTGCCTGAGCGGGATGGCCGGCAGCCAGGGCATTTGCCTCTCGAGTCAGTTCGCCCACCCGGGCGGCGATGGCCTCCAGGTCCCGCTCCGTGCCGGCCAGCTTGCGCTGCAGGGCCAGCACCCCAGCCAGATCGTTGCCTAGGCCCTGGGTGGACTCGATGACTTTGGTCTTCTCTCTCATCCAGGCCTGGGTCTCCGTGCACTCTAAGTGGTAGTTCTGGATGCTCAGGGCTGAGGTGAGAGCTGCCTTCTTGCCGTCTGCCAGACGCCGAAACTGCTGCCACCTGAGAGCAGGGAGAAGGTTCAGCTTCTTGCCCTGGCCAGGCCTGTTTGGAAGCTTCTTCCCTGCTTCTCTCTCTCTTGGTAGCTCCCCTTCACTCCTCCCTTTCTGGCCAGCAGCCACTTCAGACTACCTTGACCCCCTCTCTCATCTCTTTCATCCTTTTTCCTTCCCCAACATATTCCAGACTGGTTTGCTTCCTCCTTTGTAGCCACCCTTCCAGGCCCTACAAAACTTGCCTCTCACTGCCATCCCCATTGCTTCATTTTTCTGTCAGTTTCCCGGTCCTGCCCTCCCAAACCCACCTGTGGTTGAGCTGCTCCTGGGTGTTGACAATGCGGTCCTTGCCTGGGGGGTTGGCCTTCAGTAACTGCTCGGCAATGTCATTCACCGCGGTGATTTGTGCTGCAAGGGTGTTCATTTCAGGCTCCAGGGTCTCGAACCTGAGAGGGTGGAAGAGCCAGGCGTGAACTGTGGGAGGCAGCGATGTGCCCAGTCCACCTAAGTCCACCTCTCTTAAACACCCAGGAGGGTGTCTCCTTCACCAGGAGGCTTATCTGCAGGAGTCTCTCTGCCTCTCAGCCTATGAGGTTCATAGTACCTGTGCATCAAGGAAGGAACCCACAACTCCCCCAAAACAAGCAGAATAACTGTCATCGCTAGAAATGCTCAAAAGATGGTGAAAGGTAAAGGTCAGGAACAGACACACAAGTCAAACTAGACCCTGGCATGGAGCCAACCCTTTATCAGAGCTGCTCAGCCTCCTGGGACTTCCCCCTTAGCTGCCTATCTGGGTCTCATCCCACTAATACGTGTTAGAAAATGAAGTAATAACCAGAAATATTTGTCTGAGTGATGAAAATGTGAAGGATAACTTCTTCCAGGGACATTTTATGTTTTGTTTTTGAGATGGAGTCTCGCTCTGTCACCCAGGCTGGAGTGTAGTGGTGCAATCTCGACTCACTGCAACCTCCGCCTCCCGGGTTCAAGCAATTCTCTGCCTCCGCTTCCCGAATAGCTGGGATTACAGGTGCCCGCCACCAAGCCTAGCTAATTTTTGTATTTTTGGTAGAGACGGGTGTTTCACTATCTTGGCCAGGCTGGTCTTGAACTCCTGACCTCATGATCCACCCGCCTTGGCCTCCCAAAGTGCTGGGATTACAGGCGTGAGCCACCTCGCCTGGCCGACATTTTATGTTCTAATAGGGCAGGGTCTGCAAATGTTTTCTGTGAAGGGCTTGATGGTAAATATTATAGGCTTTGTGAGCCATGCAGCTGCTGCGGCAACTATTCAGCCCTGCTGCTGTAGCCTGAAAGCAGCCACGGGCAATACGCAAAAGGGCGAGTGTAGCTCTGTTCCAATAAAACTTTATTTACAGACCGGGCATGGTGGCTCACGCCTGTAATCCCAGCACTTTGGGAGGCCGAGATGGGTGGATCACGAGGTCAGGAGATCGAGACCATCCTGGCTAACACGGTGAAACCTCGTCTCTACTAAAAATACAAAAAATTAGCCAGGTGTGGTGGCGGGTGCCTGTAGTCCCAGCTACTTGGGAGGCTGAGGCAGGAGAATGGCGTGAACCCGGGAGGCGGAGCTTGCAGTGAGCCAAGATCGTGCCACTGCACTCCAGCCTGGGGGACAGAGCAAGACTCCGTCTCAAAAAAAAAAAAAAACTTTATTTACAGAAACAGGCAGCAGGCTGCATTTGGCCCAAGGGTTGCAGTTTGTTAACCTCTACATTAGGATACCTTGAAAACTAAAAAAAATCTTTAATTACATTTTTATTTTTATTTATTTTTTTTTTTGAGACAGGGTCTTACTCTGTCACCCAGGTTGGAGTGCAGTGGCACGATCTCAGCTCACTGCAGCCTCGACCTCTGGGCTCAAGCAATCCTCCTGCCTCAGCCTCCCCAGTAGCTGGGACTACAGGCGCCTGCCACCATGCCCGGCTAATTAAAAAAAAAAATTTTGTAGAGGTGGAGTCTCACTATGTTGCCCAGGCTGGTTATGAACTCTTGGAATCAAGTGATACTCCTGCCTTGGCCTCCCAAAGTGCTGGGATTACAGGTGTGAGCCACCAGGCCTGACCTAATTACATTTTTTTAAACACCAGGAAATTTGATTACACATTGATCATAGATCATATCAAGAAATTCCTGACCCGGCGCAGTGGCTCATGCCTGTAATCCCAGTACTTTGGGAGGCCAAGACGGGTGGATCACGAGGTCAGGAGATCGAGACCATCCTCGCTAACATGGTGAAACCCTGTCTCTACTAATAAAAAAATACAAAAAATTAGCTGGGCGTGGTGGTGGGTGCCTGTAGTCCCAGCTACTTGGGAGGCTGAGGCAGGAGAATCGCTGGAACCCGGGAGGCGGAGCGTGCAGTGAGCCGAGATCACACCACTGCACTCCAGCCTGGGTGACAGAGCGAGACTCCATCTCAAAAAAAAAAGAAATTCCTAGTTTTGTTCTATGTGATAATGGTATTGTGGTTCTATAAAAAAAATTTTAAGATTTATTATTGAATAAATGATTTGAAGATTTATTCTGTAAATAAAACTATTTTAGTGTCTCTGTCTAAAAGGTTTATAACTTCAAAGCCTCAGCTATTTTAAGTCCACACAGACAATTTGAAAATAATATATTGTAGGTAAGAATGCTTCCTCGTATTTCTTTTCTTTTTTTTTTTTTTTTTTTGAGACAGTCTCGCTCTGTCGCCAAGGCTGGAGTGCAGTGGCGCGATCTCGGCTCACTGCAAGCTCCGCCTCCCAGGTTCATGCCAGTCTCCTGCCTCAGCCTCCCGAGTAGCTGGGACTACAGGGCCCCCCACTGTGCCCGGCTAATTTTTTGTATTTTAGTTGAGACAGCGTTTCACCATGTTAGCCAGGATGGTCTCGATCTCCTGACCTCGTGATCCGCCCGCCTCGGCCTCCCAAAGTGCTGGGATTACAGGTGTGAGCCACCGTGCCCGGCCACTTCCTTGTATTTCTTAAAGGGCACACCCTGAAGAAGGTAGGAGGGATGTGCTAATCTTGGGGATTTGCTTTTTAAAAGGGCAGAGAACCAAATAGAGCAAGATGTTGGCAATGACTGAATCTGGGTGACGGGTGTAGAGGGGTTTGTGGTGAAATGTCTCTACTTGTGAGTATGGTTAACATTTTTTGTTAAAACTAGAAATGGACAACCATTAAGACTCAAAGGGGTGAGGCAGGAAGTTTATGGAGGGACTCACCACCCACATCCTGGCCCCCCCACCCCCACCTCCCAAGGCTGGTCCCACTAGCAGCCTGAGGGGCCTACCTCTGCTGCACGACCTCCAGGTCCTCCAGGCGTTCAGGCAGGGCCAGCCCGTTGAGCCACTGCTCCTTCTCCTCCACCCAGAGTCCACAGGCCCCGGCCTCACTGAGCATGGTGTAGAGCGCCAGGGCTGCCTCCAAGGCCCGCGCTCGCTCGCCTGCCCGGGCCTGCAGCTCCTCGTAGTGCCGCTCCAGGGTGGGCACCCGGCCCTGCACCTCGGGCGTGCGGCTCAGTGCGGGGGGCAGGGCTGCTGCCTGTTCCCTCAAGGCGTCCAGGGTTGGCCGGTGGCTTCGGATCTCCTCCTCCAGGGCCCGATGCTGCCTAGCTAGAGCCTGCGTGGAGAACTCGTCGTGCCCCAGCTCGGGGCTGGACACCAGGCGCAGTGCGTCAACCAACCAGGCCTCCATGTCGTTTGCATCGGCCTGGAACTGGTAGAGGCTGGCGGCTTGGGCCAGCCGCTGGGCACGCTCCTCGGCCAGGGCCTCTAGCCGCTCCCACTGGGCTTGGAGCTCAGCTGCACGGGCAGAGGCCTGGCTTGCCCCAGGGTGACCCTCGGCCACCAACTGCTGGCCCTGCTCCAGGGTGAGCTTCAGGGGCCCCAGCCGGCCGCTCATCTCGCCCCGCAGGGCTGTGTGCTTGTTGAGCAGGCGGAGGGCACCGGTCAGGTCTCGGCCCGTGTCAGCTGAGGCCAGGAGGTGCTGCTGCTCCCGCACCCAGGCCTCAGCTTCGCCCACCTCCCAGAGGAAACGCCAGAGCCGCCGTGATTCCTCCAGCCGGGCCCGCCGCGCCGCTGCCAACTCGCACAGCGCCTCATAGCTCTGCTCTAGCTTGGCCACCCGCTCCGACACCAGCTGCGGGTCGCAAGGTCTATACTCTGAGAAAGTCACAGGAGAGGGTCAGAGCCTTAACCCAGCCCTCCGGCTGCTCCCTGCCACCACACTCTCTTGGACTTCCCTCCCTGGCTTTAGCTCAGTCACCATCGTTTGGCCACCATCTTTCCCGTCCCCAGGTTTCCCAACCCTTCCACCTCGGCTCTTGATGTGCTCCTTCCAAGCCCCTCCCTCTCCAGTGCCTTCGCTGACTTCTCACCTTTCCCTGGGTTGCAGAAGCGCAGGGCAGAGGCGCTGACGGCCCGCACCCTCTCGGCCTGCACGGCGATGTCTGCCTCCACCAGCTCGTGCAGCTGCAGCAGGTCCTCCACTCCTGCTAGGTGCCTGCCCAGGTCCTGAGACTGCAGCCGGCCCTGCCAGGCACACATGGAGTGCACATGCCCGCCTGAGCACAGACGCGCTAACCTGGCTGCGTTTTTCTTCCAACTTCTCCACGGCCCCAGGTGTTGCACCCAGGTGAGAAACCTGCTTGCTCACACATACTTGAGATACCCCAGTTCTGCCCTGGCACCCCGACCTCCTTATCCTGAACTCCCCTGCTGTGGAACAATGTTCTAACTAACTCCTGCTCTTGGAAGCTTTGCTGTGACTAATCTTCTCAGCCTCAGAATCATCGACACCCTCCTGCCGCCACCGCTCCGCCCCAGCACCCAGCAGCCTTCCTTCCACATCTCTCCCCAATCCACCCTCCTAGCCGCTGCCCGCCTGGAAGATGGCAGCAACCTCTAACGGTCTCGCTGTCATGCTGCCTGCCCACAGGCCTTCTTCAGAGTAGCCAAAGTGACTTTTTTACAAACATAAGGTACAATCAAATCTCTCCCCCTCTCAAAACCTTCTAATCACTTTATTTATTTATTTATTTTGAGATGGAGTCTCGCTCCTGTAGTGCAGGCTGGAGTGCAGTAGCACAATCTCAGTTCACTGCAACCTCCACCTCCCAGGTCCAAGCGATTCTCCTTCCTCAGCCTCCTGACTAGCTGGGATTACAGGCGTGTGCCACCACACACAGCTAATTTTTGTATTTTTAGCAGAGATGGGGTTTCACCATGTTGGCCAGGCTGGTCTTGGACTCCTGACCTCAGGTGATCCGCCCGCCTCGGCCTCCCAAAGTCTTAGGATTATAGGCGTGAGCCACCTTGCCTAGCTGCTTTTTTTTTTTTTTTTTGACTGAGTCTTGCTCTATCACCTAGGCTGGAGTGCAGTGGTGCCATCTCGGCTCACTGCAACCTCCGCCTCCTGGGTTCAAGTGATTCTGCTGTCTCAGCCTCCTGAGTAGCTGGGACTACAGGCATGCGCTACCACCGCACCTGGTTAATTTCTGTATTTTTATAGACACGGGGTTTCACCATGTTGGCCAGGCTGGTCTTGAACTCCTGACCTCAAGTGATCTGCCTGCCTTGGCCTCCCAAAGAGCTGGGATTACAGGCATGAGCCACTGCGCCTGGCCCCTTCAAATCACTTTAAACGATCCATGTTACTTTGAATAAAATCCAAACTCCCTGACCAGGCCTGTAAGGCCCTAGTGGGCTGGCCGTGCCCTCCCAAATCTCAGTCCACGGCCCCCACTCCTCATGCTCACAGCCCACCGGCCTTCCTTCTGATTCTGAACACACCATGCTGATCCAGGCCGAGGGCCTGTGCCGGCTGTTCCTTCTGCCCGGAACGTTCTCTCCTGAGAGCTCTCTGTGCTGGCTCTTGGCACTATTCTGGTCTCGGCTTAAATGGTATTTTCTCAGAGGCCTTGTCTGACCAGCCCCTCACACCACCCTGTTCCAGTTTCATCAGTGGTTTTATGGCCCCTGCTCTTTTGTTTACGGAAAGGTCCATGGGTTTTGTCATCAGCCTCCTCCATGTGGACACGAACCCCATGTGGACAGGGCCCTGTTTACTTTGTTCCCTGCAACTAGGGACAGGGCCCTGTGCTGGTTCACACTCCACAGAGATCGGCCGAGCAGACGGGCGGACGCACCCACTGTGGGGCCCCCTCGACTCTTGATCACTCTTACCCCACCCAGCATGCCTCACTGGTACCTTCATCTCTTCCATCCAGTCCATGAGGTAGAGCAGGTCCTGGAACACCTTCTGCAGCTCCAGGTTGAGGAGGAGCCGCTCCCGCCGGGCGGCCACCATCTGCCGCAAGAAGTCCCAGAGCCGTGCCACGTTGTGCTGCCGAGCGGCAATGCGCTTGATGTCGTGGTAGCGCTCGGCGGCCAGCTCTGCAGCCACGGCGTCTACCGCCTGCACCCGGCCGCTGTAGGCCACGATGTCCGTCTCAATGGCTTCGTGCTTCCGTACTGCTGCCTCGACAGCTGCCAGCTCCAGCCCAAAGTTGTCCTGTGTCGGGGGCAGGGAGAGGAGGTGTGGAGACCAAGGGACAGTGCCTCTGCCTGCTCCTCTGTCCTGCAGGGCACTTGGCCTGCAAGATCCCAGCTCCATGCAGTGGCTCTAAGTTCCCTCTCTATCCCACCCCCATCCTGTCTCAACAACCCTCTCTCCTGTCCCACCCTCTGGCCCCTGGCTCCCGGACCTCTAGGCCTTTTTACCCAGGTGACGGATTTTGTGTTTCATTGTCTCTCCACCCCACGGGGCTTCTTATCCACCCTGTCTCTCTCCCAGTTCTGACCAGCCTAAGCATCCTAGGAGCCTCAAGTCCTACCTGGGACACGAGGCGCTGGTTCTCGCTGAGCCAGGTCTCCCGCATGGCGGCCTTGCGGTCGAAGCGGGCGGCCAGCTGCTCCAGCTTCTCCTGGCGGATGAGCTCGGTGCGCAGGGCCAGCTCACGCTCGTGCTCCGCCTTCTCCAGCCGCTCCCAAGCCTATGGGGTGGGGACAGGGTTAGTGGAAGGGACAGGGTGGGGAGGGCTCAGTGGGGCTGGAGGCACATGGTAAGTCCCATGGAAGCTCGGTCTGGTGGATCCGTGGAATGCAGTGGGTGAGACGCCTGGGCGTGGAAACAGGAAACAGGGCAGCGCTGGGAGTCTGTGAAGCCATGTAGAAGCTTCTGGAAAAGGACTGGAGGGAGCACGAACAGTGGAAACCATCTGATTCCTTTGTGTTGGCAGGACTGTGTGCGAACCTTATTTTTACTTTTAGTAATCTTACAATATTGTGAAAAAAATAAAAGAAGGGATAGTGAGTTGGGGACAGGTTTAATAAGCTGAGGAACTTGGGGCATAATTTCCTTACGTGACCTCGTATGGAGAGTCAGACAAAGGGACAGGGAGCCGTGTGCCTGAGAGGATGGGAGAATCACATCTGGCACAGTGTGGGCAGCTGGGCAGAGTGCTCGAGTTTCAAGTTGGGGCAGCAGATAGTAGAACTTGGTGAAGGTCGACATGGCCCCGGGTTTGGGGATGTGTGCAAGGCATCTGGGCCAGGGCCTGCCCTGAGGGTGGGTGGCCTGTGGGCAGCCACGGACCTTGTTGATGTCCGAGATGAGCCGGCCCTCGCGAGGCGTGTAGACCTTCTGGTTGTTGGCCCGAAGCTTGCTCTGGATGGTGAAGAGCAGCACTTCCAAGTTTCCTTTCTCGGTAAACCTGAGGCAGGAGGCCGGGTTGGGATCAGAATTAAAGCCCACGAGGGTCACAAGGACTCTTTACTCTTCCAAATGGGTGTCCTGTGTTGCTTTTCTTCTTACAAAAGCAATATAAACTTTTTATGTGGAAGCCAGAAAATATGGGCTAACCAAAAGAACATCATTTTATTTTATTTTGAGACAGAGTCTTGCTTTGTCACCCAGGCTGGAGTGCAGTGGTGCGATCTGGGTTCACTGCAACCTCTGCCTCCCGGGTTCAAGCCAATCTCTTGCCTCAGCCTCCCGAGTAGCTGGGATTACAGGCATGCACCACCACACCTGGCTAATTTATGTATTTTTAGTAGAGATGGGGTTTCACCATGCTGGCCAGGCTGGTCTCAAACTCCTGACCTCAAGTGATCCACCCGCCTCATTCTCCCAAAGTGCTGGGATTACAGGCATGAGCCACGGTGCCCAGCCGAAATAATTCTTTTATAACCTATTTCCCCCACTTATTTTTCATGAACATCTTTCCATGTCAATAAATGCATTTCTTTAATATTATTTTCAGTGGCTGCCCATGACTTATTTTTCTTTTCTAGTGGTTGTGTTGATGAACATCCTTGAAGCTACATCTTTGTTTAATGTCCAGAAGACAACTTCCTAGGTTAAAGGGTACACCTTAAATCATTCCCTGGAATGTATAGAAACAATTGTTTTCTGGACTAATATTAGTTTCAGAGCTGATATATATTAACTCCAAAAGAACTCCATGACAGCATAAACACAGACGTTTTGGCAGGTACTGAACAGAATTGCCTAACAGCAATCACATACTTGGAACAGTTAATTGCTAAAATACTGAAATGATAAGAACCTCTGCAATTCTCACGTTACCAGCCACACCCATGTTGCCGGTTGTGACCTGCTTGTCAGGTCCAGTCCCCTCTATCCTATGCTAGGATTGGGTTGCCATGACACCTGATCAGTAATCTTATCTGATGGATCGCACTGACTCAACACATCATAGCAATCATTTCCACAGCATGTTTGTTTGTTTGTTTGTTTGTTTTTTGAGACGGAGTCTTGCTCTGTCACCCAGGTTGGAGTGCAGTGGCGTGATCTTGGCTCACTGCAACCTCTGTCTCCCGGGTTCAGGTGGTTCTCCTGCCTCAGCCTCCCGAGTAGCTGGGATGACAGGCGTGTGCCACCATGCCCAGCTAATTTTTTTGTATTTTTAGTGGAGACGGGGTTTCACCATGTTGGCCAGGCTGGTCTCAAACTCTCGACCTCAGTAGAGATGGGGTTTCACCATGTTGGCCAGACTGGTCTCGGTGATCCGCCCGCCTTGGCCTCCCAAAGTGCTGGGATTACAGGCGTGAGCCACCATGCCCGGCCCACAGCATGATTTTTAAAAACGACTAATCATTAAAAAATTTTATTTTGTATCAACTATGTTGTTTGGATGCTTCTGGTGCGGGAAATCTCCACTGCATTTATGTACTGCCAAATTTCCCTCCCTGAAGGCTGTGCTAATTTAGGCTTCCTCTCGTGGGAGCACAGCTCAGGGAAGGGTGGGGCCCCAGGGACACCTACTTGGGCGGCTTCTCCACGGTGCGGTAGGAGTTGAAGGACTGCAGCTGGTTCTGGACCCCGCTCAGGGAGTTGGCCAACTGCCGGTCATTGAGGGTCACGATCGTTTGCTCGATCCACTGCAGCAGCTCCGAGGCCAGGGACTCGTATTTCTCCACCAGGCGCTCTGCCTCCATGGCATGGTCCAGCACCTGGGAGGCAGAAGACAGGGACGTGACAGTCCCAGCCACAGGGTCCCTGGCCCAGTCCTGCAGCTCCACCCTGCCCTTGCACTAGGGCAGTAAGACCCCTCAGCCGGGCCTCCTCTGGCCTTTATGCCTACTGCCCATGGACAGTACCTTGCCAATTCTCTTGCCTTCCACGGCCAGGGCCTTCATCTTGGAGAAGTAATGGTAGTAAGTAGCCACATAGGTAATGATTGACTTCTCATCTGGCTGGTCCACATTCACGTCTGCAAGAGAGGACCATTTGGGTCAGGCCTCCCAGAAGTTCATCCATAACTTGCATCACTTACCCCAAACCCTGGGCCTGCCCAGTCCTCCAAGGCTGACATATCTCCATCTCCTTTTAGAGCAAAATGACAACTTACCCATTCAAATGAAAAGGGCACCAAAAAGCTCATCTTTTTTTCCCCTTCTCCTGGAAACAAGGAGGGCCCTCCAAGCAGAGCACAAACCCCAGAAGCACAAGGAAGCTTTTACCCAGAGTTCCCCGTGGAGACCAAAATCAGTTGTTTGGGGAAGAAAAGCAAGAAAAGAAACAGCATTGCTATGTGGGGATGGATCATGGACTTTTAGGCTAGAATAATGTTTAAGAAGTCAATGGATTGAGGGGCAGCGGGACGGAAGGTATGAACTAAGCCTCCTGAACCTAGGATGCTCAGATCGATGGGCCCTGTGATCCCTGCAGCTCAGTGGGGACAGAGGCCAGCTCTCAGCACCATCTCCAGGTGTGATCACGCCGTTTCTAACCTCAATCCTAAAGCTCAGCTGTGGGCCCAAGGAGGGGAGTGTCTTTCAAGCCGAATTGGCTTCCAGCGCACAACTGAGGCTGACCATAACTTGAAATCTGTGGGTTCTTTTAAATAGGCCAGATTTTATCCTAAAGGTAAGACTATGAGACCAGAAGCCTCTTGCCTATTTCTGGAAATACATGGGCAGGCAGGAGCCACTGAAGTCATCTCGGAAAGTTACAGAATGCTTAGCTTTATTTCCAGGTTCTGAATTACAGCCATGCTACCCAGAGGCTCTCCAAGGAGCACTGCATGAAGCCTATGTCTGTTGCTAGCTCGCTGACACGTGTCATTCTGCAGTAAAAAGGCCCAGGTGATAGGGCTACAGGTAGAATGGAAAACAGGGAGAAAATGGCCAAGACCAGTGAACATCCACCCAGTGAACTTAAGGAGCACCTCCAGCAGGCGAGCCTTTCTCTCCTCCCTGTTCTGGTTGCACCAAGATTGGTCTCCACTTTCCCAGAGGCAGCGGAGGAAACAGGCTCTGGAGCCAGGCTGCCTGAACGCCAATCTGAGCTCCATCTGCCGGAGGACCTGGGCAAGTTGCTTACCCATTATAGGCCCCCATCTTCTCTTCCATAAACTGAGGATAACAACAGTACTGATTTCAAAGGGGTGTTGTGAAGATTAAAGCACATCAAGCGCAGAACCAGGTATCAAATAAGAGCCTAATCGCAGTCGGGCGCGGGGGCTCACACCTGTTATCACAGCGCATTGGGAGGCCGAGGTGGGCGGACCACGAGGTCAGGAGTTAGAGACCAGCCTGACCAACATGGTGAAACCCTGTCTCTACTAAAAATACAAAAATTAGCCGGGCGTGGTGGGATGCGCCTGTAATCTCGGCTACTCAGGAGGCTGAGGCAGGAGAATTGCTTGAACCCAGGAGGCGGAGGTTGCAGTGAGCCGAGATCGCGCCATTGCACTCCAGTCTGGGCAACAGAGTGAGACTCCGTCTCAAAAAAAAAAAAAAAGAGCCCAGTCGCTGTTACTGATCTCATCGATCTCATCGGCATTATGACCAGAACCATCGGCATTATGACAGGAACCAATCAGCAAGGTCAGCTGACTACAGGCCAGTTCTGGGTGAGAGTGGAAGGTCATGCAGCTTAATTTTTTTTCTTAAAAATTTGTTTTAAAAAAATAGAGACGGGTCTAGCTGTTGCCCAAGCTGGAGTACTGTGGCTATTGACAGGTGTGATCCCACTACTGATCAGTGTGGGAGTTTTGACCTGCTCCATTCTGACCTGGACTGGTTCAGTCCTCCTTAGGTAACCTGCTGGTCCCCTGCTCCCAGGAGGTCACCAGTGCTGAACTTAGTGTGGATATCCAATCAGCATAACCCACTGCAGCCTAGAACTCCTGGGCTCAAGTGATCCTCTCGCCTCAGCCTCACTAGCAGCTAGGACTATAGGCAGGTACCACCGTGGCCAGCAACATGTAGCTTAATTTAGAATCCTAGAATTTTAGAAGAGCCCTTAGAGACCAATTCTCTCTTTTAAGACATGAGGAAACTGAACCACAGAGAGGCTAGCCACTGGCTGTATGTCACAGAGCTCCTCTGTGCTCTGCCTGGGACACAACCCACAGTCCAGGGCTCTTTCTGTCACTGGGCTGCCTTTCTTCCTACCTACAGTCTTTTGTTAAAAAAAAAAAAAACCTGAGAAATGATTGTCATACCATAAAATTCAACCTTTCAATGTATATAATTCAGTGGTTTTCAGTGTAAAGATATACATTTTTTGGGGGGGGGGGAGGGGTAGTCATGGGGTCTCACTATGTTGCCCAGGCTGGTACCAAATTCCTAGGCTCGAGTGATCCTCCTGCCTTGGCCTCCCAAAGTGCTGGGTGTGAGCAACCACGTGTTTTTCAGTATATTTACAAGGTTGTGTAACCATCACCACTTTCTAATTCCAGAACATTCTCTTCCCCCACCAAAGAAGCCCCTGTATCAGTTGGTGGTTACTCCATGTCTTCCCCCTCCGCAGCCCCTGGCAACCACTGGTCCACCTCCTGTCTCTACCCTACCACCTCTTTTTCACATAGCTCTGGCCCCACCTTCAGGATCCAGCAGCTTGGTAAGTCCCAGTTCCTTTTCAGCCAGATTGAATGCATTCTGAAGATTATAGTGTGCATTACACTTCTTCAGAGACTCAAAATCCAGCAGGTCTGGCCTGGGTGGGGAGGCAAGACAGAAGGGATCAGAAACATGTGAGATCTTGAAGAGGAAGAGGAAACCCACACCAATCTTTATCCCTAAGTCACCGACCCAATTTTGTCCAGAAGTAGGCATCCCAAACCCACACTGCTGCTTACAGCCCCTCCCCACACCGCCTCCCCTGCTTCCCATCACAAGTGCTCTGCGCAGCCCTGCACCCCCATGTTCTGGTTCTGCTCCGAGTGCTATTCCTTCCGTCTGACTGCTGTGCAGCTCATCTCATCTCTGTCTCCACATGTGCACCCCAGGTCATTAGCCGACCCAGCAGCTCTGCTGCGTTTGCTAACCCCATCTTCTCACCGGTGTTTATGCACGATGGCGTTGAAAGCTAGTCCATCTCTCCAGCTGGTGGTGAAGTTGTGTACATTGACGTTGGGATAACTATAAACAGAGATTCAGAAAATGGTGAGTAGGGCTGAGCCCTGGTCTATGACTCCAGGGCAGTCACCAGCTCATGGTTCCTGGAGCCCAGCACAGCCTGGGGGTCACTGACCCTCCAGTGCCACACGCCCAGGGTGTCCTCACCCTGCAGTCTTCATCTGGCACCACAGAAGCAGGGCATCCTTGGCTGACTTCTTCTCCTTGTTGTCTTCTGTCTCCACACTGATGTCTTGGATCTAGGAAGGAAGCAAGCAGGGCCCTCAGTCCCTGGACAGGAACTCCTGGTGTTATCAGAGATGCTCAGATAAATGGCAGGAAACTGCTCTTTAGACTGTGGTAATGGGGTGGACAGGCATAGCCTGAGGTCCTTTCAACCTAGGCCAGGGACCACAAAACACTGAGTGCAAGGGATTTGAGGCAGCAGATTAGGGTAGGATGCTGAAGAATGGGTGTGTCTGAGTGGAGGGTGCTGGTCCCTCCAGGTGGGGAACTGCAGGCGGAAGAGTGAACATTTTCTGAGAGCTGGCTCTCCAAGGTCTCTAAAAGCTGGCTCTCCAAGGTGAAGCCGACAGAACCCGGGAAGGAAGGGGGTGATCAGGAACGCTGTGATGGCATGAGGACACTGGGGCATGAGGAGGAGGAGGGTGACTGTTCCATTGGGGGAGGCAGGCAGAGTTTATGGCAGGGGATTGGTGCCAGTGACCAGACCCTCTAGAAGTTCCCAAATCCCTTGTGGTGAAGGACCAGTTGGTAAAACTTCCAGTCTCTTGTGGACCAACCTGTGGTCCTGGTCCCATTGCACACGACCAATACACAGACCAGAACACAGGGAATTTGCCACAGGGGTGTGACATTCACCCAAGCTGGTTTCTACCCTGCTGAAGGAGGGGAGTCCACTGATCTGGTGCTTGGATAGCGCCGCCATGGCAGCTGCTACATAAGGTTCTAGATCCTCCACCTTTGTGTTTGTTGTGTCATGGGCCAGCAGGAACGGCTTGCGGTGCAGAGCCAGGGCAGGAACCACACCCTGTGTGACAGTGTGCTGGGGTACCTGGAATCGAAGGATGATGGTCCAGACCAGCCCAAGGGTCAGTCGGTGGTTTCCGTCCACAATGTCATGGGAGCCCATGTTTTCCAAATGCACTTTCTGCTCCTTGAGGAACTGCAGTGCCTTGTCCACGTTCTCCAGGCAGTGGATCCGCATGCGGCCCTTTGTAGGCTTTGGCTGTGGAGGGACGGAGGCAAAATGGCACGGGACTGTGGGCTTCCACCTTCTTCCCCAGCCTTCGCAGGGCCCAGCTTTGCACACCTTCCCCATGACCTACCTCAGGAACACAGACAGGCACAGCCCCAGGGCTGGAGCCAAAGCTGAGGTTACAGATGAGGCTTGGGCAGATTAAGATTCCCAAGGGAATTAATTGCACCCAGAGTAGGTGGGAAAAGAAATGTTTTCAATGGGGCCACTGTTCCTGTCTCCATGAAGCAATGCTCCTATGTAATCTAAGTGGCAAAGGCACTTGAAATGAACCCATCCTCTGAGCAGAGGGAGCCACTGCTTCCCGCCCTGTGCCGTCACCCTCTCTGAGGGCTGTTCTTCCAGCTGGTCCCCTTGGACACTTTTCTGAGGCCCCCCCACTTCCCTTCATGACCACAGCTCACCAGTATCTCTCCCGAGAGCACCTCGAGGAGCCTCAGCAGGTTGCGTCCGTCCCGGAGGTCGCTGTACAGGTCCCCCACCCGGCACGTGACCCGGGCCAGGTGCGAGTTTACCCACTTGGTGAAGGTTTTCTTCTGCACAGCTTCTCGTTCATCTGTGGTGGTAACATGGGTTTATTTCTGTCCCTTGAGTTCAGTATGCCTGCTTCTAAACACCAGTTGGCAGGGGTGGGGGATGGAGAAGCCTGAGAGATGGGAAGCGGGGTCCTCTAAGGAGGAGGAAGGGAAGGAAGATGACCGGGAGGAAAGCCCGTAACTTGCAATGAGCTCATAAGCAAGGTAAAGAAGAAAGATGAAAGACAGAAAATAGGCTTTGAAGGTTGGGTGTGGTGGCTCATGCCTGTAATCCCAGCACTTTGGGAAGCCAAGGCGGGCGGATCACAAGGTCAGGAGATCGAGACCATCCTGGCTAACACGGTGAAACCCTGTCTCTACTAAAATTACAAAAAATTAGCCGGGCGTAGTGGCGGGCGCCTGTAGTCCCAGCTACTCGGGAGGCTGAGGCAGAATGACGTGAACCTGGGAGGGGGAGCTTGCAGGGAGCCGAGATTGTGCCACTGCACTCCAGCCTGGGCGACAGAGCGAGACTCCGTCTCAAAAAAAAAAAAAAAGAAAAGAAAAGAAAATAGGCTTTGAGAAGAAAGGATGAAGACCTTTCATCCTCAGAAACCATGGGACATGCAGGGAGGGGCTGGGATGGGGCAGTCGTGGAAGCAGTGGAATGCTGGTCAAGTGACTTCATTCATCAGAGCCCCAATGTCTCATCTGTAAAATGGGAACATCACTTTCTACTTCAACAGGTCATTGTGTTGATTAAATGAGATAAGGTATATAAAACAACTAGTTGGTGCCTGGCACAAAATGGCTCCTTGGTGAGCTGCTGTTATAAAGTGGTGTGATCTGGCCCGAAGGAGAGCAAGAGCTGCCCAGGCCGGTGGGAGGTATGGCTGTTCTCTTTTGGTTGCAGACAAAGGAGAGGGTGTGGGCTAAAATTATTGCAGCGGCTCTTCCAAGCAGTCATTAGGACTTGATGGTATAGAGGCTGCAGGCCTCCTGAGTCAGCTTACTGTCCTTGGATAACTTAAAGAAAAGGCAGGCTCCTCTGCTTCTGGGGGTTGGGGACGGTACATTCAGCTGGCTGCAAGGGGATCCAGTTCCAGGACATAAACACCCCATTGCTTAGAAGAACAAGATGTTGAGAGTTGGGAACTGGGAAAACAGTGAGACCAGGAAACATGGGGGAAAAAAAGCCAGGCAGAGTTAGGTACCAATCTCAAAAAAAAGTTAGGCAATGCCCTGCTGCCCAGCCCACAGGGGAGGGAAGCTACTGAAGAGGGGAAGTAAGTACTAGGTTCCGTAGGAAAATAAAAATTAAGAACGTTCTAAGTGACAAAGTGAAAGTATCAGAAACTGCTCTGGTGATGAGGATTTCTGCCACTTTCCCACAGAGAGCCCTGTGCAAGGACCCAACCCAAGTGGCTGGGGTCTGAAGAGTCACTTTTGCTTCCGTCTCAGCACCAGCATCTCAGAAACCGGAAAGACTCATCCCTTAATCTCACATTCCTAAGCACCTCACCCATAAGACACAGCAACACACCCACGTCGCTCCGTGTCTTTCACCTCCAGCCACTATACCGGCACCAAACCTGGGGTCCTAATAACATGGGACGGCCCCATGCTCCCCAGCACCCATGAAACCAAGGTGCCTTGGGGCCTCCCGGCAGGTCTACAGGCCCCATCTGAGCCAGGAGGAGCCTGGGTCACAGGCCATTGCTGGATCCAGGGGCACTGCCCTACTGCTGGGCACCCTGGGGTGAGGCCCTTTTGGCACACAGTCAGAAGACACAGAATTAGTGGCAACTAGGAGGAAAATGGGCAAAGCCAAGCACCAGAAACCAAGTGTCACGTCACAAGACGCCCACAGCATCCCTAGATCCTTACACACACACACAACAGTGATTCCCAAAAACACACCTAAGCACTTGTGCCAGAGTGAACACACACCTGCGCAGACATCTACCTGGGCCTGTTTGCACAGATCCTCTCCTTCGAGACACTCCCTTTGCTTCCACACACACTGCCCCCGTGTACACATTCAGACACACGCTCAGAAGCCTGGAAAACACAATCTCCAGGTCCCTGGGCCTGGCTCACCCCTCCGCCTCCACTAACTGTCCTGGCGAGCGCTCCACCGCCAGATCCGGATCCACCTCAGAGGCACTGCTGGCGCCTCCCCGGGTGCTGGCACCCCCACGCCCTCCATGGCTGGTTGCCTTTGCTCCATGCAGCACCCCAAGGCCCGGCAGTCACACCCACCCATGCCATCATACACGGTCCCTGCCAGCAGGTCCAAGCCTTTCCCCATTCCGTTGACATCTGTGTATTTTCCGGCCTCTTGTAATTATCCCCTCTAAGCTGCATCACGTTGTCTCCCAACACAAACACTGGAGTCACACTGTGTCCCGTGCCAGGTCCTCAGCTCCGGCCACTCTCCCCACACCCAGGTCCCTCTCGCCCAGGCGCAGTCGTCCCCACAGGGGGCCCCCGGGCCTCACCTTGCAGCTGTTTGAAGCGTCCTTCCAGCACGCTGGCATACTGAGCAGGGTTGATGAAGGCAGCTGGTGAAAGCAGGAGGCCCCCGGGGTTGTGGGCCCCTTCCACAGCCTCATAGTAAAACTCGCTGGCCTCATGCAGGCCGTTCCCGTGCACCCTGCTCACTCCGTTCCCATTCATGCTGCCAGCTGCTAGTTACAGAGCCCAGGGCCCAGAGTCCATGCTCCCCGCCGGCAGGGGGCCAGTTTCTGTTCCCCAGTGGAACCTCAGGCTGGAGTCCAGCGTCAGGGGATTCAAGAATGGTGGGAATTTCAAGGAGTGGCAAAAAGAGTTACGGGGTGTCCCGAACTCCTGAGACAGAGTGGGGGCACGCCTGGCTGTGGTGAGAGGAGACAGGCGGCTCCAGACAAACAGGTTGGACAGTGTTGGGGAGGGGAGAGAGGCGGAGCGTGGCCGGCGGGGGCAGGGCCAGGCCCTGCGGGGCGGCGGAGGAGGGCACTGCCAGCGCCTTCAAGACCCGCCCATCAGGCCCCAAGTTACCTAACAATGCACAGGACCCACGAGAGGGGCCCCCAATGCAAACTCCTGTTTCCCAGAGGTTTGCAGGAACAGCGAGGGCGACCCCTCTCTGGGTGACTCTGGGAGGTCCTTCTCCAGGATGTGTGGGCTTTGAGCCCCAGCTCAGAAACAGACAAAGAGAAATCTGGAAACGAGGAAATCCTCAAAGAGGAAAAGCCAGGCACCGTGCGAGGCATTTTCCTTCACTCCCTCATCTGTGAAACGGGGGCTGTTACCATCCTTTCCACTTGCTTATCACCACCTCCAGTGCCAGCCCCTTCCCTGCCCTCTGGCCCACCAGGGCCATCCTCCACCAGGCCATCCCTGCCCCCAGACGCCCCGCTGCTGGGCACATATACCAGGCGCCCTTCCTCTGGGCTTCAGCGTTTGTCACATGCAGCCTACACTTGCCCTTCCCCATCTTCATTCATTCAGTGTTTATTTGACACCTACTGGCTGGAGACACAGTGCTAGGCAAATCCCATGCAGAGCTGCCTCTTCAGGAGAGCCCAGTTCGGTGGTGGAGATAAACACCCAATGAGAGCATGAGGTCGCACAGATGTGTGCACAGACATGGTGACAGTGCTGGGTGGCCCAAGTTATGTGCAGCCAGACATGGTGACAGTCCTGGGTGGCATGTGTCCTATGTACACAGGCATGGTGACAGTCCTAGGAGGCATGTGTCCTATGTACACAGGCATGGTGACAGTCCTGGATGGCATTTGTCATGTGTGCAAACATGGTGGGTGGCACATGTTGTACACACATAGACATCATGACAGTTCTAGAGGCTACATGAATCCAAAACCAGAGTGCCAGGAACATTTTCCCCAAACATGACATTCTCCATAACCCACACCTTCTGTCTTCTCTGATGTATAGACGCACTGGTAGGAGTGTTTCACAGCCGGCCTGAAGACCCAACCAGAAGGACAGAGAGGCCCAGGAGAAAATGAGAAGGGGTCCTGGGAAGCTATGGCTGCCACAAGGGTGTCCTCAGACTGGTGCTGAGCTGGCTCAAAAGAATCACTTGGGGAGCTTTTGAAAAATCCTGAGTTCTGGACCAAGATTCTAACTTATTGTGTCTAGAGAGGGGCTTGGAAACCTGTATTTGTAAAAAACATCCCTGGGTGATCCTGTAAAACATGTGGCCAGGTTTGGGAACCTCCCCCTTGGAGTCTCTCTTCTTCTAGTGGCCAACCCCCACCCCCACTCGGAGCACCACCTCTCGGTGAGAGTAGCTGGGACCTCTCAGACTGGGTTGGGTTGGGCTGGGCTGGGCAGCCGGCAGGTCAATGGCAATGACAAGAGTGGGATGGAGGAGGAAGCCAGACGGGGTGGGTGGCCTTGGGGTGTGTGGGTGAGTCAGCCCCATGCCAGCCACTGGTGGTGTCAGGTGGCAGCCGCACTCTTGTTGCCATGACAACTCCTCCCCCGGAAGACAGGGAGGCCGTTGGACGAGTTTCCGCTCAGAGCGGAGAGCCCAGGCCCTGGGCTGTAGGGAAGAGTAGGAGCCAAGGCAGGCAGAGAGCACATCCGGGAGAATGGGCGGCTGCAGAAACCAGCAGCAGCGGGTGGAGGGAACCTGCTTCAGGGAACAGGCAGATGAGATAATGGGAGTAACAGGCGGCAGGTGGAAGGAACAGGTGGGGAGGGAGCAGAGGGGAATAATAGACTGGGAACAGGTGTGGGAAATGACAGTGGAAATCAAAGAAGACACAACAAGGGCATGACAGGTAAGGGAGAGGTAGGCGGAGAAAGGAGTGGCAAGAGCAAGAGTGCCGAAGGATGAAGGGACATGACCCGGGGGCTGAGGCCAGAGAGGGAAGCTGTTTTAGTCAGCTCAGCCAGTCCAGGGGCCAGTGAAGCGTCTCTATGCTTGGGGGAAAGAGCTGGGGAAAGTTCTGAATGGCCTGGAGCCTATTCTTGAGGCTGGATGTGGGGACCAGGGAATTGATAGAGTGCTCTGGGTCTCCCACTTAGAAAGAAAAGTCAGTCTTCCCATAAAGTTAAAGGGCTCTTCATGACGAGCTGACAAAGCCTCCTCCAGCATCCCCCCACCTCGACCCTCCTCTGACCTCACCTGCCAGAGCCTTAATTCGAGACCTCTCAAAGAGGCGGGCCGAGCTGCTGTCATTGTCCCAGTCCGAGTCAGGAAGGTCCCAGCGGTTGTTGATGTCACTGTACTGGCCCTGGATTTCCAAGCTGTCAAAGTCTGTGGGTGACAGCGTGCTGCTCATGGTGGTAGGCGGCTTCCTGCTCCTGCAAGGAGAATGTGGCCAGTGAGGGGTGTCCAGGGACCACCAAGCCCTCCACTCACCACCGGGGCCTTCTGTCTTCTTGCCCTACCTGTGCTCCGCTCTCCTTGTGGCCAGAGGCTGCGGTTGGCTGCTCAGTGGAAATCAGCCCCCAGGGGAAGAGGGGAAGCCACCTGGGAAGCCTGGGGACGGGAATACATCAGAAGCACAGAAAGTGAAGCAGGAAGGCAGCAGCAGCTCAGAGCAATGCGGTGGTCAGGAAAGGCTCCAACGACTTCGGGCCAGAGAGGGACGGGTTTGCGGGGTGAAGAAAGGGGTGATGGGCTTCAGTGCTTCAGACAGCAGGGTGCAGCCCAGGGTAATGCAGGCAGCACATATGGGGCCCCATGGGCAATAATGACTAGAAAGTGGCATTCTTTCCTTCTACAAACTGTTTTGAGCCCATGATCAACCCAAGATGGCCTACTATACCCTGTAGGCAAGTTGAGAGAAAAAGACCCAGATTCGTTGGGCGCGGTGGCTCACGCCTGTAATCACAGCACTTTGGGAGGCCGAGGTGGGTGGATCACCTGAGGTCAGAAGTTCAAGACCAGCCTGACCAACATGGTGAAACCCTATCTCTACTAAAAATACAAAAAATTAGCTGGGCGTAGTGGCAGGCGCCTGTAATCTCAGCTACTCAGGAGGCTGAAGCAGGATTATTGCTTGAACCTGGGCGCACCTTAGAGTGAGACTTGTAGAAAAAAAAAAAAAGACCTAGATTCTGCTCTTGAGTTAAGAAAAAGTTATGATACACCAGGAAGACTGATACGCTGTTTAGCAAGTGCCCAGGAGTTCAAAGGAGGACACAGTATGGTTCTCTCCGCTTTGTTTCCTTTGGTTTGCCACAGAGAATGTTAGTAAGTACTCAATAAATGTCGGCTGTGACATATCCCTGCCATTGACATGCATCACGTCACCATAACTCCCTGTGGGGTGAGGGCCCACTGTTGTCCCCATTTCATAGATGAGGAAGCTGCACAAAAGATATTAAGTTGGCCGGGCGCGGTGTCTCACGCCTGTAATCCCAGCACTTTGGGAGGCCAAGGCGGGCGGATCACAAGGTCAGGAGATCGAGACCATCCCTGGCTAACACGGTGAAACCCCGTCTCTACTAAAAAATACAAAAAATTAGCTGGGTGTGGTGGTGGGTGCCTGTAGTCCCAGCTACTCGGGAGGCTGAGGCAGGAGAATGGCGTGAACCCAGGAGGCGGAGCTTGCAGTGAGCCGAGATCGCGCCATTGCACTCCAGCCTGGGCGGCAGAATGAGACTGTCTCAAAAAAAAAAAAAAAAAGACATTAAGTTGGCTGGGGGCATTGGCTCACACCTGTAATCCCAGCACTTTTGGGAGGCCAAGGCGGGTGGCTCACCTGAGGTCAGGAGTTTGAGACCAGCCTGGCCAACATGGTAAAACTCCATCTCTACTAAAAATACAAAATTAGCTGGGCGTGGTAGCACACGACTGTAGTCCTAGCTACCGGGGAGGCTGAGACAGGAGAATCACTTGAAACCAGGAGGTGGAGGCTGCAGTGAGCTGAGATTGCACCACTGCACTCCAGCCTGGGAGAGACAGAGTGAGATTCTGCCTCAAAAAAAAAAAAAAAAAGACATTAAGTTACTGATTCAAGGTGACACAGCCAGAAGAAACAGTGCCGGGCTTTGAAAAGTTCTTTCTGACTCTGGGGGACACGCTCTTAATCGCAGCCTCTTGAACATAGAACATACACAGGTTCCTCAACCATCTTAGAGGCTCATCCCAGACGGATGAGCAGCCGTGGCTCCTGCCTAGGGCCCAGGCTGGGGAAATGTGGACCAGCACTACTTACGGCTCTAACTTACGCAAACACACTCTGTCCTCAAAACTAAAAAATGAGGTTCAGAATATCTGCTGGGGATAAAAAAAAAAAAACCTCTACTGTCCAAAGTTCTTGTGTAATTTAGCATTCAGCAGCATTCAAGAGAGGAGGAGGGGACTGGGTCTGTAACTTTAACAAAACCCCCAATTTTGCATTTCTCCTAGCCCTACTTCCTAGGACCAGGGCTGTAGTCTCGGTAGTCTCGGGTTCTGGAAGGAAGGAAGTCTGGAGAAGAGAGAAGTGCTGGGTGGTGAGACTCAGGTAGGTGGTGAGACTCATGGGCACACAAAGGCAGAACCTGGCTTCCATCATTAACTGATTCCATGAAGCTGAACCTGACCTACTTGAAGGTCAGGGTTGTCTGCCCCTCCCCTTTCTCCTAAAGAGAAAATGTGCACAAAGATTTTTCTTGGGAGGAGCATTAATGAGATGCAAGAGAGCTAAGGTCTAAGGCTTGTAGATTTGGGCTTTAATTCCCTGTAGAAGGAAAGGGAGCTTAATTTCTACGAGGCCTAGGACTCTTCTCATTCAAAATCCACCATTTCTCCCCACAGATTCTCTGGATTTGTTCTGTAAATATTTATATAAAAATATATTCTAGGGCAGAGTTGAATCACCCTGAGTAAAGAGTGCTGTGGGCAAGGCATGACCTGAACTAGCGTCACCTAATACTCTCAGCTTCTAGACGGGAAAGTAGTCCACACCTCAGGACCAAGTGTAATTCCATTTCTCTCGGCCTCTCAGATTAGTGCTTCCTAACCAGCAGCCACACTTAAGCTCAGCTCTGGGATGGACATCTCCAGCACTCAAACTCTCTCTGCACAGACCTGCCCACAAAAATGCCTACACCCAAGTTCCACCCTGCCCCCACTTCGGTTTCCATGACCCCTTACTAGGAGTCACAAACTTACCAAGGCTAGCCCCCAGGAGTGTTTTGCTAGGCCAATAAGCTATTTTTAAATGACTGATTTTTTGGCCGGGTGCGGAGGCTCACGCCTGTAATCCCAGCACTTTGGGAGGCCAAGGTGGGCAGATCACCTGAGGTCAGGAGTTCGACAGCAGCCTGGCCAACAAGGCGAAACCCCCGTCTCTACTAAAAATACAAAAAATCAGCTGGGCATGGTGGCAGGTGCCTGTAGTTCCAGCTACTCGGGAGGCTGAGGCTGTCAAATTGCTTGAACCCAGGAGGTGGAGGTTGCAGTGAGCCAAGATTGCGCCATTGCACTCCAGCCTGGATGACAGAGTGAAATTTGTCTCAGAAAAAAAAAAGACTGATTTGGATTCCTTTAGATGGGTCTACAGACTCAGCCACTTCACATATCTATGTTACCTGCCTGGCCCCAACTGTTGAGGTTTGCAAACCCTGCCTCATATCTTTGTACTCCACAAAGAGCAGAAACTCAAAGAAGCTAACCATCTGACCCTGTCTCCAAACCACAGTAGCTCTGAGGCCCCTGTAAGCTTCACAGAACCTAAACATGGACTGCTTAGGCTTATCTTTGGGGATCCAACTTGGTCCTCCCAAGGGGAGGGGCAGACAACCCTGGCCTTCAAGCAGGTCAGGTTCAGCTTCATGGAACCAGTTAATGATGGAAGCCAGAAAGGTTCTGCCTTTGTGTGTCCATGGGCACACACCTCCCTACCTACCCGAGTCTCACCACCCATCACTTCTCTCTTCTCCATACCTCCTTCCTTTCCAGAACCAGAGACTGCCAAGACCACAGCCCTGGTGGTAGGAAGTAGGGCTCAGGAGAAATGCAGAATTGGAGGTTTTGTTAAAGTTACAAAGGGGCCCAACTGGGAGCCAGACCCTCCAGGGAAGTCCAACTGTTAGAATGTCTCTGCGGATTCCTACCATTACCAGGAGAAAGTATGGAGCTAGAACCTCCTCTTCCCCCAAATAAAACCTCAGCCACTTAAATGCTCCTCTCCCCAAATTGAATTTGAAGCATGCATGCTGTGTGTCCTGAGTTTCCAGAAATGCTGTGATATGGATCAGGAACCAAGCTGACACTGGTGTCCTTAGATCACAGACCCCCACAGGGCCACCATGTTGCAACTCCACAGCCTTCCATGTGAATGGTGCTCTCTGGCATTGTTCAGCATGTGGCTCTGAGGCTCTGTTACCTTTGTGTCTCTAGGTCTTGGTTTCCAAGCATTCTGGCTCTGTAGCTCCCTGGCCTTTTGGACAATATACTGTGTTCTCAGTTTGTGTCCCCTGCTGCCATCTCTAGATTCCCACTGATTTCTATTTGCTTTTCTCCTACACATATCCAGCGCTGGTTTCTTGCCACTGAGTAGATCATTCCTCACCTATGACCAGGGTCTCCATGCTCACATTTCCTCAGTCGGCCAGCAGCCCCCCAGCTTCATGACCCCCTGTCTCTCTTGAAGCCGGAGAATCCTCAATCGTCCTCTCTTCCACAGATTCCTGAAGTCTGGCAATAGGGTGGTGCAGTAGCTAATCCAGATTACAGTAACATCATACCTTATTCTTAGCAATTGACCTCAAGGCCAGGCCCAAGTAGCTTACACTGTTAGTGCTAGAAGAATGCCAACCCCCGCCGGCTGCAGGCTTGGGGTCCTGCTGGAATGTACTCCAGGCGCTGCTGGAGGCAGACTAGGCTCACCGTGCCAATCCTCCAGGGCAGTTTTCCTCTCTTTCAGCTGACATGTTAAGCTAGAAATCCTATACCCTGGGCTACAGGCTGCCTTGTATCCTAATTCTTCCTCTCACCACATCCTGCTCCTGATGAATTCTTTCTCTCCCTCAGAGTTGATCATTCCCTCCTCTGTGCTTCCAGGGCACTTCGGCATGCAGCTAGTATTGTACTTATCACATCGCATTACGGTTAGTTGTTTACGTGTCTCTGCGCGCTCCACATTTAACTCATTGAGGACAAGGGCTGTCTTACTCGTTTTGGTGTTTTTCCAGACTCAGTACAATAGATATTCAATAAAGAGATATTGAATGACTTGACTATAATTCATTTTTTTTGGCCATGGAATTAATGTCTTTCTTAGGACTAGAGAGAAGCTCAAGGAAAGAATGAACACGGGATTGGAGAAGACCTGCTCCTGGGCTGGAATACTTTCAGGGTTGAGCTCAACAGCTCAGGTCTGGGGATTCTCAAACTTCCATGAATCACAACAACCTGGAGGACTGTTAAATCACAGGTCACCCCCCCATCCCCCAGTTTCCGATTCAGCACTTCTGGGGTGGTACCTGGGAATGTGCATTTCTAACCTGTTCCCGGGTGACACTGAAGCTAATGGTCTGGGGACCACACTTTGAGGGCCACCCTTGTCCAAAGATGAGAAGCAGCTGGAATTGGTTAGAGGAGCCATGAGTGTTGAGAAGACACAAAGTTTCAGGGGTGAGTGTGACCCAGGGTTAGCTTCTAGGTCTGCTCAGGCCCTACCCCACACTAAACTCAAATATCACTTCCCCTCAGGAGCTCAGGCGATGGGAGAGGAAGATGAAGATGGAGTAGGTACCACAGGTAATGAAAGAAACAGTGCTGATGCCCCAACAGCGAACCGCAGATATGCGGGAGGAGAACGGCAGAGCTAGAGAAGTCACGGGAAGGCAGAGTTGAACAAATGACAGTGAGATGAATAATAGATTAGAAGAAATGGGGACTTTGGCAAAGTTCAAATCTTATTTGCTTCTAAGTATAAATAGGTGGACTGGCAGAGAGATAAAACGAAAAATAAGTCACAAATCAGCTCAGGGCCCCCAGGAAGGCAAGAGAAAGATGGGCCCAGGGCAGAAGGAAGGAACAGCAAAACCCCGACCCACCTCTCAGACTGTGTTCCTGATCAATTCCCTCGGAGGAAGTTAGGAACTGGGCTGAAGAGGGGGACTGAAATTTTATTTTCTCTTCTAGAATCCTCCAGTTATGGCAGATTTATTCAAATATTCAGATTCTTCACTCCCTTGCTATCTCCCTTCCCCAACCCGGGGTCACATCAATTTCTCTAAGGGAAGAATGTAAACTCCATCCTACCTTCTCCTCGGCCAATCCTTTGCCTTTCTGAATAAGCCAAGAGGTTGCCCCACACCTCAAGCTAAGACACATATTTGGAACTCACTCTGCCCCTCTTCACCTTCAAGGAAAACTGGTTTGTTGCTACCTCTGCCCATACCTGAAACCCCCGGGCTCTCCAGCGTTGGAACTGTGGCTGCTCCGAGAGGGGGAGGGCAGACGACATGTAGCAGGTTAAGACCGGGGCAAACCTGCACCTCACACAAGCATGCAATGTCCTGGGGTCAATGGGGTAAAGTTCCAAGCGAGTGGAAGGTAAATCACGACTGTGGCACCGGAGCTGGAACACCCCCGCGAGCAGGCCTTGCTGGGTAGTTCCGTGCGGGGCGGACCGCACAGCCCTATCAGCTTCCTGGCCACAGAAACGCCGCACGCGGCCGCTTCCCCGCCGCCCGAAGCGTCTGCGTTCTCCCCGGGCCAGTTCCGGCCACCACAGCCAACCGCGTGCCCCTCTCCCACACACTGTGGGGAACAGAAGGGAGCGCGTGGAGCCAGCTGCCAAAGAGGCGAGGAGGAGCCCACGCGGCTCCGGGGAGGAGGGAGCCGGGCTCCCGCAGTCCGCCGGGCAGAGGCGGCCGAGCGCACCCCCAGCACCTGGCCCGGCGCCGGCCCGTCCGCCCCGCAGCCCCGGCGACGCGAGGGGCCGGCGCTGTCAGACCCGCTCCCAGCCTCGCCGCGAACGTGTCCGTCAGCCCTAACTGTTCCAGACTCTTCTCCCGGCTCCAGAGAGGCCGAGTCCCCCCCGCCCGGCCTTGGCCCCCACTGCCCTCATCCCGGTACCTGTGTGGCTGGCACGGGACCCTCTCCGTCCCGTCCCCGCCTGCTCCCGCCCCGGCTCACCCCGGCCGCCGGGACCCGACCCCGACCCCGACCCCGCCGACCGCACGCGGCCGGACAAAGCGCGCCGCCCCGCGGGCCGGGACAAAGCGGGCGGGGCGCCGGCACCTACCTCGGCGCGGAGCCGCGGCCGGGCGGGCGGGGGCGCGGCGGGCGGGGGCGCACCGGTAGTTGCCGCGCCCGCAGCCCGGCCGCGACGGGCGGTTGCAGGCAGCGGCCGGGCGCACGGCGGGCGGCGGGCGGGCGCTGTCACGGGGCGCAGGCGGCGCGGGGGGCGCGCGGGGCGGGCGGCGGCGGGGCGCGTGGCGGCGGCGCGCGGGCGCGAGCGGCGGGACTGCGGCGCCGCGGAAGGAGGACAATAGCCTCCCCCTGCCGCAGGCCGCCGGCTCCCGCGGGAGGCCCGGGACCATCTGGAGCCGGCGGCCCCGCGGGGCTCTGGGAGGGGCCCGAGTCGCCCCTTCCCCGCCCAGCGCCATGGCAACCGAGGCCCCTCTCGGTGCTCCCCGCCGCTCCCCGCCCGGGGTAGTTGACCTGCCTCGGGGCGAACGCGGCGGCAGCTCCGAGGCCGGCTGCCGACCCCCAGCCACCTTCCGTGCGGGTTCCCCCCAAAACCCCGCCTTCCCGTCCTCGCTGGTCCCTGGGTCCCCCACCACAGCTTACAGGTCTTGATCTCCCCGGTTCGGACACCTCACCTTTGTCCCTATTCTGCTTTTCCTCCAAAATCCGTATCCCCGAGACACGCGATCCTTCCTCTAATGACACTGCCGACGAGGTTTCCCGAGATCCAGCCTCCGTTCCCCTTTCCTCTCCGGGCACCTCCAGTCCGTCTCCGCTAAGCATTCCTCTCACCCGTCCCCTCGCTCTCGCGTCCTCCTTCAGGCAGCTGGGCCGGCTCTCCCTCCCAGAACATCTCCATGGCACAGTGAAGATTCGCCTTCTACAGATCAGATGCTCCAAACAGGCATCTCAGCGCTTCTCAGCTCCTCTCATTTATCAACCAGGAGAATTCCGGCCTAGTCACCGTCTTGAGGGGGGTGGGGGTGGGGGCAGACATTTCTAGGCCTGACACGGCTGGGTTTCTCCTTGGTTTGTTAGCGTCTGAGTGGTCTAAGGTCCAAGGTCCTTAACCAAGGTGAACTGCTGCCTGCTTAGGAGAGGAAGGAATTATGCCCAAATCATGACAAACTCACAGAGTGCCAGGTGGGTGCTAAAAGCGCATCATCTCATGTGACACTCCCACCCCCACTCCAGCTCTGAGAAGTAGGTGCTGTTCTTCCAGATTAGCGAACTCAGCTCAGAGATGAGCCAGTGGTAACAGGGTGAGCTTTGTACAGAGCCGTTAGGTTATGTACTGCACCTGAAGATGTGGGCCCGTTTCTATCCAGGGAATGCCTGAAATGGCCAAGTAAGGGCACTCAAAGAATGGGCTTTGAGTGAATTATTGGATTTAAGGTTTTATAATAGATTTATGGGTAATTTAGGATTTTGCTCCTTTCTGAAAAGGTATGCATACTGAAACAAATATGTGCAATTGAAGTACTTTCCAGATATGGTTTTGACAACCCTAACTAGTGCTGTCATCTACCTCGCCTTGGTTTTCCTAGTCTATAAAATGGGTTGGGAGGAGGGTTGGGGAGTTCCACTGAAAGATTACTTTGAAGTTCTCTCCTAGCTCTGATATCTGTGCTTCTACCACGAAACTGGAACTGGCTTTCTGGTGTGTACCTCACAGTTAGCTGCATTTGAGGCTATTTATTATTATTATTATTTTGAGACGGAGTCGACAGAGCACGAGCTCTGTCACCCAGGCTGGAGTGCAGTGGCTTGATCTCGGCTCACTGCAACCTCCTCTTCCCGGGTTCAAGCAATTTTCCTGCCTCAGCCTCCCGAGTAGCTGGGATTACAGGTGCATGCCACCATGCCCGACTAATTTTTGTATCTTTAGTAGAGTCAGAGTTTTGCCATGTTGGCCAGGCTGTTCTTGAACTCCTGACCTCAGGTGATCTGCCTGCCTCAGCCTCCCAAAGTGCTGGGATTACAGATGTGAGCTGCCGTGCCAGGCCTGAGGCTATTTATTATTTTTAATAGCCACTCTTTCAGGCAATGGCATTAAAGAAACAAGGGCATAAACTGCAACTCTTCCCAGAGGTAGGATTATGTGTTGGTTGGTTCGGGGGAAGGAGGCACCAACCTGTGCATGATGGTCATCAGGGACACTTGGTCAGGGACATTAAAGCCGATGGGATGAGAATCAGCTGCCCATGGCCAGGCGCAGTGGCTCACCCTTGTAATCCCAGCACTTTGGGAGGCCGAGGCAGGTGGATCGCGAGGTCAGGAGTTCAAGACCAGCCTGGCCAACATGGTGAAACCCCTTCTCTACTAAAAATACAGAAATTAGCCAGGCGTGGTGGTGGGCATGAAATCCCAGCTACTCAGGAGGCTGAGGCAGGAGAATCGCTTGAACCCGGGAGGCAGAGGTTGCAGTGAGCTGAGATTGTGCCACTGCACTTCAGCCTGGGCAACAAGAACGAGACTCCATCTCCAAAAAAAAAAAAAAAAAAAAATAGAGAATCAGCTGCCCTGCCAAAGGAACTGGAACCACCAAGCTGCTGCTGCTGTACTGGTTACGGGAACTAAGGGTCTCAATGACAGCCTATAATATCGTGACCCAATTAGAAGTCAAGGGTATTAAGTCTTATGATTAGCAAAATAATATCTTTTGTAATTTCCTATTTTCAGCATTTCATAATCCTTCAAGAAGCCTTGTAAGATAAACATTCTCATTCTTATTCTATTGATGAACAGACTAATGTTCAGACACCTAAGTGAATGTACAAGTTCACAGAATTAGTTCATGGTAGAAACTCCAGGTCTTCTGAATCCTAATATGTTCTTTCCTCTCTGCTAGACAGTGAGTATAGCAGAATGGTTAAAAGCATTGATTTTGGAGTCAGACTCCTTGGGTTTAAAACGTAGTTCTGCCACCCACTGACTATGTGACCTTGGGCAAGTTACCTCCGTAGGATTCAGTTTCCTTACATGTAAAATGGCACCATAATGTGGGGAACATCAAATGAATTATTGCAGGTAAATGAATTATATGCAGCACATAGTAAGCACTTAATCAGTATCAGCCGTTATAATTTTACCGTATTATTTCCCATACTGTTTCCCGATTTGGAGAGGAAGCACATTGAATAAAGAGAACACTGAGATCGCCTATCTCAGCTCTGTGACTGGGTTGCTTTGGAAACTTGTTATTTTGCTCTGTAGTGAACCAGTACAGTCAATGATGAAGAAAACATCTGGTTCCTCCTTATTTGAGTTGCAAAAGCGAATGGAATGATATCCACCAAGTTTGTTGAGCTTCTCAGTGAATCCACATTTGCTGCTTACATTACCAAGATTCATGGAAAGGTTTTGGCTCTGCCCACCAAACATACATACATAGCCGAATTCTCAGTTCTTGTTTCAATACCAGGGAAGAGGTGTCCCTCTTTCCACCTAAGATGGATTCTTCTGGCTCCTATGCTAAGTCTCATCCCCTTCCGCAGCCTCACAGCCCTCACTGCTCTCTCTCAGCTGGCTCCTTCCCATCAGCATTTAAACATGCTCAAGCATTTGCCAGCTTAAAAAATAATCAAGAAGCCCCGATTTCCCTCCATGCATTCCCCTTGCTCTTTATGTTCACAGTCTTCCTGAGTCATTTGCACTCATTGGCTTCACTTCCTCGCCCCTGTTCAATCAAATATTTATGCAAAAACTATATGGCTAATTATATACCAGGCACTGTGCTGGGATCTGGGGATATAATGATGAGTAAAATGGATACTGTCTGTTTTCTCTTGGAAGAGCCTGTGGTGGGATTGACAGACATTAATAAAATAACCCATCAGATATATAACCACAAAGTATAATGAGTGTTATGAATGAAAAGTTCAGGATGTTAAGAGAGAACTGAACAGAGTCATAACCTCAGATCACCTGAGCTGAGATCTGAAATATGAGAAGCATTAACCAGACAGAGTGGGGAATAATAATAGCTGTTACTAACATTAACGTGGAACTGTATTTCTAATACTTTACACATAACATTTCATTTAATCCTTTATAACAACTCCAAGAGGTAAGTATTAACCCCATTTCACAGATGAGGAAATGGAGACATTGAGAGATTAAGTACCTTACTCAGGGTCATCAAACCAGGCAAGGGTAGAGCTGGGATTTTAACCCAATCTGACCCTTGAACCCATGTTCTTAGCCACACAGCGTATGGCTAACAGGCCTGATGTTGCAGGGCACATGGTGTACATTGGAAATGGAGAAAAGAGGCCGGGTGCAGTGGCTCACGACTTTGTAATCCCAGCACTTTGGGAGGCTGAAGTAAGCGGATCACAAGGTCAGGAGATTGAGACCATCCTGGCTAACACAGTGAAACCCCATTTCTACTAAAAATACAAAAAAATTAGCTGGGCGTGGTGGCATGCGCCTGTAATCCCAGCTACTCGGGAGGCTGAGGCAGGAGAATTGCTTGAACCCGTGAGGCAGAGGTTGCAGTGAGCTGAGATCATTCCACTACACTCCAGCCTGGGCGACAGAGCAAGACTCTGTCTCTCAAAAAAAAAAAAAAAAAAAATGGAGAAAAGAGGCCGCGCGCGGTGGCTCACGCCTGTAATCCCAGCACTTTGGGAGGCTGAGGCAGGTGGATCACCTGAGGTCAGGAGTTCGAGACTAGCCTGGCCAACATGGTGAAACCTCATCTCTACTAAAAATACAAGAATTAGCTGGGCGTGGTGGCAAGTGCCTGTAATCCCAGCTACTCGGGAGGCTGAGGCAGGAGAATCTCTTGAGCCCAGGAGACGGAGGCTACAGTGAACTGAGATTGTGCCACTGCACTCCAGCCTGGGGGACAGAGTGAGACTCTTTTTCAAAAAACCAACCAACCAAAAAAAAAAAAAAAACAATACAAAAGAAATGGAGAAAAGACCAGGGTGCAGGGAAAACAGAGGGGAAGAGGGAATGTGTAGAGAATTGCGACTGGGGAGATAGGCAAGGGCTAGATCATGCAGAGCTTTCTATGTCATTATTTAAAGAATTTTGATTTTCACCTTTAGAGCCCTGAGAGACTACTGAAAGGTTGAAATAAGGAAGTGATAGGATCAACTTTGTATTTTAAAAAGGTTACTGTAGCTGCTATGGGGGGAATAGGTTACTCCAGCTGCTATGGAGGGGTGCAAAGATGTGTGAGAAACCAGTTAGGAGGCTACCACTGTGGGTAGGGTGACAGAGAAGATGGTAGCTTGAACTCAGTTGCTGGCAGTGGAGATGGAGTGCACAGGTTGAAAGAATTAACCAGATGTGGTGATGGGATAGATACAGGGGTGGTGGTGAGGAAAAAGGGTTAGTCAAGGATGAGTTGTGCAACTGGAATAATGGAGCTACTATTTGCTGAGATGAGGAATACTCCAGGAAAACCAGGTTTGGGTGGAGAGATTGTTGGTTTTGGAACCTAGGTTTGAGGTATCTTTGAACCAATCAAGTGGAGATATTGAGTAGTCAATTGTATATGGGCGTGGACTTTAAAGGGGAGGTCTGGACTTAAGATACCCATTTGGAATACATCAGTGTAGAAATAGATGGTAATTGAAGGGGATAGATGAGCATTGATACAATTGACTTAATCCAATGCAACAGAACTTCCACTCTAAAGCTGCTTTCAACAAGGTTGTCAATAATCCTATTGCAAAATCCAGCTGTTAGTTTCCAATTGCTGTCTTACTTCTCCTCTTGGCAGCAATTGACCCTAATTATGCCCTGCTTCTTGAAATTTTCTTCTTTTGTTATGGGGTTGCCATTCTCTTGGTCTTCCTTCAACCCCTGTGGTCCCTTCTCTGTTTCTTTTGTGAGTTCCTTTTCTGCTTGTCGCTTAATTTTGTTATTGATGGTGGTGTTTTGTCTAGGCCTTTTCTTTTTCTCTGCACTCTTCCTGGGCCATCTTATCTACTGTGCGGCTAGAGTAGTCTCTTTAATACATCAGACAGATCATTCCTCTTCTGGAAACCCTTCAGTGGCTCCCCACTGCCCTTGGGACAAAGTCCAAAGTTCTTAACAAAGTTTGCACACCCTGCTTACCTCTCCAGCCTGGTCTTTCACCACTCTGCACTTGGCATTCTGTGTCCTCACCATAAGGAACCTCTTAGAGTTTCCCCAATGTTTATGGGATTTTGAGCATGCTCTTCCTTCTGGTTGGAATCGCTCTTCCTCTTCCATTCACCCAATGTTTACTCATCCTTCAGGTATCAATTTAGATGTTACTTCCTCTGGAAAGCCTTCCTTGAGCTCCAAGTCTGGGACAGGGGCATTCTGAGAGCACTCCATACTGGATTGTCACTGCCCATTGGTTGTGTTCTCTTTTAGAGCATGAGCGCCATGAGGGAAGAGAACACAATTATTTCACAGTTGTATCCCCAGCAGAGCAAACATATAGATATCTGTGCAATAAACTAATGAATGGAAGAAAAGACCTTGGGAGAGAAGAGGAGTCCTTATTGTCAGTAGATGAAACAAAATGTTTTCATATCAAATGATGTATTTCCCATTTCTTTTATCCCTAATCTATCTCCATCACTTAAGCAGCAGCAGCAGCAGCAGCAGCAACGGCAACAGCAAGTAAGTGCTTTGTAGATGCACTGCCCTCTGCATAGGGATGACACAGAGAGATCAAAGTTAAATTCTTCACTTTGGAACCCTTTATTAGACCCTTTAAAATCTACAGCAGAGAGCTGGGCACAGTGGCTCCTGCCTGTAATCCCAGTATTTTGGGAGGCTGAAGCAGGTGCATCACCTGAGGTCAGGAGTGGGAGACCAGCCTGGCCAACATGGTGAAACCCTGTCTCTACTAAAAATACAAAAATTAGCCAGGCGTGCTGGCACATGTCTGTAGTTCCAGCTACTTGGGAGGCTGAGGCAGGAGAATTGCTTGAACCCAGGAGGCAGAAGTTGCAGTGAGTCGAGATTGTGCCACTACACTCCATCCTGGGTGACAGAGCAAGACACCGTCTCAAAAAAAAAAAAAAAAAAGAAAAAAAAAATTAAGGAGAAGGGGGCTGGGAGGAGAATCCTAAGAGACTGAGAGATTGAGTTTAAAACTTGCAACGATTGACGGCTGGGCGTGGTGGCTCACGCCTGTAGCCCTAGCACTTTGGGAGGCTGAGGCAAGAGGATTACTTAAGGCCAGGAGTTCAAGACCAGCTTGTGCAATAATAGTGAGACCTCCATCTTTACAAAAACTTTAAAAATTATCTGGGCATGGTGGTGTATGCCTATGGTCCAGATACTTGGGTGGTAGAGGTGGGAGAATTGCTTGAGCCTGGGAGGTCGAGGCTGCAGTAAGCCATGACCATGCCACTGCACTCCAGTCTGAGCAACAGAGTGGGACCCTGTCTCAAACAAACAAAAACAAAAAACCAAACTTGCAATAATTGCATTATTTATTTTTTTTAATCATCCAGCTCAAAATGTCAGATTGCGTTATCTTGATTGGTGAAGTTAATTCTTTTTTAGCTATCAGTAGAAATGAGAGCTGACGAACTAAGTTGAGAAATAAAGAAAATGACATATTTCCTCACTTGGGTCTATGACTTGAAATTGTAAACAAGCATGCTGCACAAGTAAAGGTCAGAAAGGTGGCTTGCTATGGGAGCCTGATAGCTTCCGAGGACTGACCTGATTTCCTGTGATTACTTAGACCATGAAGTCAGCTTGGTCTTGGCCAGCTTGGGGCATGGTTTGCAAAGAATAATCAAGTATTCGAAAGCAAAAGTCTGCAAATGAGCCAAGATAAAGTGCCACATCGGATAGGGAATTCTAACAGGTGGGGGTAGGTGGAGGTGGGGTACAGAGGACTGAAGACAGTCATGCCTTGAGCTCCCTTACACAGTGTAGAAAAGTGTGGGTTCTCAGAGCCCCAAGGGATGTTCTAAGCTGAGCGATGCTGTGAGTGCATGCTGCTATTGATGAAATCGGAGAAAGTAGAACCGATTTGAGAACATGGAAATATTACATCCATTTATCTTTCTCCAGGTGGGACTCAAACCAGCACTTATTTATGGACGATCCCTCTCAAACGATTTTTAACTTGCAAACCTAAATGCCATTAAAAACTGGGCCCATATGAATAATTCAGACTCATCTGGGAGCAGTCTGGGACCAACCATGATTCTCAATACCTTTGAGTTTATCAGTCAATAACGAACCACTTTTTCTTCCAAGAAGCTCATGCCACCAACCCCTGTGAATACACAGACCTTTGAGAAAGTGTCTTAATTTGTTCAGCAGCAATAAGAAAAACAAGAAAAGAAAAAGTGTCTGATTACACTCATCTGCTTAAAATAAATTTTGATGGCATCTGTTTAATACTAATAACTGAGGGGAAGGCTTCGGGGTTCCTCAGTTGAATTGCACTAGAAACTGAGTTGTACTAGAAAACCCAGGGCACTCAGAGAAGAATAGGTTTTGTGTACATCTTTGAAGCTATAGACATTTGAGGTCAGTTTTCTGTATCTCAGCCTAATTTACTTGTGCTGTGGCGCACAGCTAGTAGCTAGTCATGTCAACTACTATGGCTTCTGAAACTTCCAGGGTGTGAAGGTATCAGACCGTGTTTGAATTCTGGTTCATCTTTTTCTAATTGTGTGAACTTGGACAAGGTATTTAACTTCTCTAAGCATGAGCTTCCTCATCTGTAAATCAGGGATAATTTTACAGAAGGAAGTTGTGATGAGAAATTAAATAGTGCTTGTCAGATGCATGACACCTGGTACCAGATAAGGGCCCAATAAGTGTTAGCTATTACTGTTATCATCATTTTACTTGTTTTGTATGTAGGCAAACCTTGCCTTAGGTAAAGTATAATGTACGAAAATCTAGATTTGCATAAAATGTTAAAGGGGGAGATTATTTGCATTACACAAGGATTCTTCAGTTTATGAAAGAACTGATAACAGGGTTTCTTTTAAACAGTCAACTTCCCAGTATGTCTAAAATGATTTGATTCATACAAAACTTGGCTTATACAATGTTTTAGGAACACAGCTAGCATACAAAGCACAGGATATCTATAATACAATCATTCAGGCCAGGTCTGAGCCACTGTGACAAGTTAACAATTACACTCCTGGGTATTCTCCACGCCCCTTTATAAAGGGATTAGATGGATTCTCTGTGGGTTCAACAGGCAGATCTGGGACCGATGGGTGGAAGACATGGGGCAGAGAAAGGGAGTAGACTTTAGCCTGATATAATGAAAAACTCTCTACAAAACCACTGCTGCCCAAAGCTGGAATGGGTTGCCTCTGAGACGGCAAATTTCCCAACACGAGATATTCAAGTAAAAGCTAGATACCAACTTGTTATGACTGTTAGAATGATTACTGCGTGAAATAGAGAGGTGAAGTAGGTCAGTGTTTCCCAACCCTAAACACTAAATATACTATGTAAACTGGACCAACACTCTACCTTGGATACCAGAAAGAGGTTGAGGAAGGAGGTAGAGAGAAGCTAATCAGGAGAAGAGGTGGGGATAAAGGAAATGAGTTGAAAAAAATATTGCTTCTCTGGCTGGGAAATACTAGATTAAATGACCTTTAAGATTTCTTCTAATTTAGGCCGGGTACGGTGGCTCACGCCTGTAATCCCAGCACTTTGGGAGGCCGAGGCAGGTGGATCACCTGAGGTCAGGAGTTTGAGACCAGCCCGGCCAACATGGTGAAACCCCATCTCTATGAAAAATACAAAAATTAGCCGGGTGTGGTGGCAAATGCCTATAATCCCAGCTACTCAGGAGGCTGAGGCAGGAGAATCACTTGAACCCGGGAGGCAGAGGTTGCAGTGAGCTGAGATCGCACCACTGCACTCCAGCCTGGGCAATAAGAGCAAAACTCGGTCTCAAAAAAACAAACAAACAAAAAAAAGATTTCTTCTAATTTAACTATCCTAAAACTCTGATTGTTTCATAGACATTATTTTAACTATATTTCTGGGAGGATTTTCCTATTTTAGGTATGGAAAACTAAAACATAACACCTAAAGAAAGAGGTAAAATGGGAAAAGAATAGAGACATCCTGACCCTTTCAGACCTTTGATCCCATAGTCTCTTTCCAATTGGTGAGAATGAAAGTTGGGGAAACAGAAGTCAGAAGTGGCCTTAACGCCAGAACAGATGAAAATCAAATTGACTTTATTATTTTTAAATTATTATTATTATTATTTTTGAGACGGAGTCTCTCTCTGTCGCCAGGCTGGAGTGCAGTGGTGTGATCTCAGCTCACTATAACCTGCGCCTCTCGGGTTCAAGCAATTCTCCTGCCTCAGTCTTCTGAGTAGCTGGGACTACAGGCGCTCGCCACCACGCCCGGCTAATTCTTGTATTTTTAGTAGAGATGTGGTTTCACCATGTTGGCCAAGATGGTCTCTATCTCCTGACCTCATTACCTGCCTGCCTCGGCCTCCCAAAGTGCTGGGATTACAGGCGTGAGCCACTGCGCTTGGCCATTATTATTATTTTTTGAGACAGTGTCTCACTCTGTTGCCCAGGCTGGAGTGCAGCAGCCCAATTTCAGCTCACTGCAACCTCTGCTTCCCAGATTCAAGCAATCCTCTCACCTCAGCCTCATGAGTAGCTGGGACTACAGGTGCTCACCACCATGCCTGCCTAATTTATTTTTTGTAAAGGCAGGTTTTGCCATGTTGGCCAGGCTGGTCTTGGGCTCCCGAGCTCAAGCGATCTGCCCGCTTTGACCTCCCCAAATGCTGGGATTACAGGCGTGAGCCAACGTGCCGGGCCTAAGTTTTAATTTTTTTAAAGATGGGGTCTCATTATGTTGTCCAGGCTGGTCTCCAACTCCTAGGCTCAAGCAATCCTCCTGCCTAGGCCTCCTCAAGTGCTGGGATTACAGGCATGAGCCACTGTGCACAGCCAAGTCAACTTTTAGAGATCGGTGAAAAATCAGCTCAACTAAGGTTCCAGATAGCTAGCTTTAAAGACCGTACACCTGTATCCCTGGCAAAGTGCTTCAGAGTACTGTAATCACACACAGTCAGGATGTCTCAATTCTTTTCCCATTTTACCTCTCTTTAGGTGTTATATTTTAGTTTTCCATAGCTAAAATAGGAAAATTCTCCCAGGAATATAGTTAAAATAATGTCTATGAAACAATCTGAGAGTTTTAGAATATGTGGAGTCAATGTCCTCTTTAATGAGGCTGCTGGAAGAATTTTTGTCTCAATTAGCCTACCTGTCTTTCAAATACAGTTGATCATCTGGTCTTTGGATCAATAGGTTTACTTGTGACTGTAATGTGACCACATTACAGTGCTGTTTGCATTCCCAAGGTTTCTAAGTCACAAAGAATACTTCTCTTCCAGTGGACATCAGCTGGCAGGACAAATCCAGCCCTACTTAGAGATAAGGTAAAAAGCCAATTATAGCCTGGGCGCAGTGGCTCATGCCTGTAATCCCAGCACTTTAGGAGGCTGAGACAGGCAGATCACATGAGGTCAGGTGTTCGAGACCAGCCTGGCCAACATAGTGAAAGCCTGTCTCTACTAAAAATACAAAAATTAGCCAGGTATGGTGATGCATGCCTGTAATCCCAGCTGCTCGTGAGGCTGAGGCAGGAGAATAGCTTGAACCCAGGAGATGGAGGTTGCAGTGAGCCGAGATCCTGCCACTGCACTCCAGCCCAGGCAACAAGAACAAAACTCCTTCAAAAAAAAGCCAGTTACACAGGGCAGAACCACTTTGTGATGTAGATTTTATTGGCTATCTAGGCAGAGGAAAAATTGGACAATAATAGGAAAGGAATGAAATCTCCTGGGCTGGCCCAGCACCTGCTACTGGTGGATGAGAAATCAGACTTTGTGCAAAGGGTGACTTGGCCAGGAAGAACAGGAAGTTAGTCAGTATCATAGTCAGTTATTCAAGGAGAGGAAGAAAACAGGGAATGGGGGTGAAGAAGGAAATACTCGAGTTATATAAACTTTGGTACTGTCCCAGGAAAAGAATCTCTCTTTTCCCCTAAGTCTTAGAAAGGGGAAGAACAGATGCTGTAGTCCAAGAATTGCACAAAAGTCAGCACCATTATGGCCTCTAGTTGCCCCCATTAGCCCAATAATATTCCTCTGCTAGAACATCCCTGTCTGACCCCTGATAAGAAAGCAGAGGGAGGTAAGTGGTGAAGCTGCCCCAGATTCTGTGCTCCAGGTGGAGAAGGCCTCAAGAAGGTGAAGGGATGAGCTAATCTGAGCCTCATGGCCCCATTTCCAAGGATGTGATTAGTGGAGAGTCACCTGGGACCTGCTCCATTTCAGGAAACCCGGTTATGGGAACTGGTAGGGGACAGACTTTGCTCAGGACCCGAGAGAAGCAGTTAACCCTTTCCTACTGTCTGGATGGGAAACAGCTTAATAGTTGCTTGGTTCTTTCCCAGGGGAGGGAGTCTTCAAATGGACTTCCTTTTGCATCAGCTTGGAAAGGCGGACCTCAAGGATATTTTCTACTTAAGTTCCTAGGGTCAGCCTCTTCAGGGCATTTGAAAGCTCTAGGGGAGCCTAAGAAACAAGGTGGGGCCTTAAGAAGTGTCTAGGAGACACAGAGAGGGCACATTCAAAAGGAAAGAAAGCTCAACAGTTCCTAAAATGTCATTGTTCATCTGGCAGCACTCCCTAGGATGTTCTGGTTCCACTCAAACCCTTGAGTTTGGGTCAGAATCAGTCTTGGGCTCTTCTTATAGGGGGCAGGGAGTGTGTCTCAGACAGAGGGTTTCTTTTTGGAATAAACAGGATATCCAAAGTAGACATGTGATATGGTTTGGCTGTGTCCCCACCCAAATCTCATCTTGAATTGTAGTTCCCATAATCCCCATGTGTCATGGGAGGGACCAGGCGGAGATAATTCAATCATGGGGGCAGTTTCCCCCATCCTGTTCTTCTGATAGTGAATTAGTTCTCAAGAGATCTGATGGTTTTATAAGGGGCTTCCCCCTTCACTGGGCACTCATTCTTCCCCTTCCTGCTGCCATGTGAAGAAGTATCTGTTTACTTCCCCTTCTGCCATGATTCTAAGTTTCCTGAGGCCTCCCTAGCCATGATGAACTATGAATCAATTAAAACTCTTTCCTTTATAAATTACCCAGTGTCAGGTATGTCTTTATTAGCAGCATGAGAATGAACTAATACAACATGAAACAGTAATATAAATTCTGAGGTGGGTGCAGAAATGGAAGCAGAATCAATATGTCACCCAGTCTAAGGACTGGAAATAACTGGCTCCCTACAGACACTGCCAATAAATGAGACCTGGAAGGCCAGGGCTGAAAATATCGAGAGCCATACTCAAAGCCTCCTTGGTTGGCCTAGTTAACTAAGGTGACCTTAACCAAGGGCAGGTCATTTAGTTTCTTTGGGCTTCAAATTTCTTCATCTTAATAGATAACTGATAATTTCCAAAGTCCCTTCTGGCTCTAACATTCTAGTGTTCTGGGGATGGGGTCTGAGCAAAAAACCGTTTTTAAAATTTTAATTTTTTTTTGAGACAGGGTCTTGCTCTGTCACTAGGCTGGAGTGCAGTGGCATAATCATAGCTCACCGCAACCTCCAACTCGAGGGGCTCGAGATCCTCCCACCTCAACCTCCCAAGTAGTTAGGACTATAGGCATGCATCACTGTACCTGGCTAATTTTTAAATTTTTTTGTAGAGACAGGCTCTCACTATAATGCCCAGGTTGGTCTCAAACTCCTGGCCTGAAACAATCCTCCTGCCTTGGCCTCCCAAAGTGCTGGAATTACAAGCATGAGCCACCATGCCTGATTTATTCATACAACTTCTTCTTGGATTCTCATTTTTATCATTTCTAAAACAAAGATAACATCTCTCTTACAAGATTACAAAATTGGGAGAACTGCTTAAGATGAATAAGAAAAAGTGAAGAGCACTTAGCACAGAGTGGATTCTCACCATGTATCAAGCCTATATTGCATGCTGCCTGAATACGTGGGTTTACGCTACGGAAGTCCTGATGGCAAACCCTCATATCAAAGGCTTCCCTCCTTGCTTCTCCCTATGTCCAGTAGGGAGGACAGCTGTGTCCCTGGCTACCTTTGAGAGGCCTCCACTGCCTCTAGGGTGGTATTGGGTGCTCCATTACACCTTTATCCCTGAAGTTCATTCCAAGGACAAGGGCTGAAAGCTAGAGGCTCATTTCCAAGGACAAGGGCTGGAAGCTAGGAAACCAACTCATCTTCATTCTCAATGCCATTCTCAAGGTGGAGCATTTTCTGCTGGGCCAACACTCACAATGATAATTTTTTTTTTTTTTTTTTAGACAGAGTCTCACTCTGTCAGCCGGGCTGGAGTGCAGTGGTGTGATGTCAGCTCACTGCAACCTCCACCTCCCGGGTTCAAGCAATTCTCCTGCCTCAGCCTCCCAGGTAGCTGGGACTACAGGCACATGCCACCACGCCTGGCTAATTTTTGTATTTTTAGTAGAGGTGGGGTTTCACCATGTTGGCTGGGCTGGTCTCGAACTCCTGACCTCAAATGATCCACCCACCTGGGCCTCCCAAAGTGTTGGGATTACAGGCGTGCGCCACTGCGCCCGGCCACGATGGGAAATATTTTAAAGAACCATCCTCAATACCTTGGTTTCTCACCCATAAAATAGTGACGATAACAATTTTCTTACAAGATAGTTGAGAGGATGACATCATTTATGTAAAGAGCTAGTGGGGTCCGACAACAAGCAGTCATTCAATAATGTTACTGGTCCCTTCCCCTTGGCAACTCCTCTTCTGAAAAAGGACAAGAGACTGAGGGTGGGGATGGGGAGCTCTGCGGGGGGTGTGGGGGGAATGAAAGGAAGACTCCAATGATTCCTCAAATGCCAGCTGTTTATCAAGTTTGATGGTTATGATGGATTTTCCAGAAATAAAAGCTACCTTGCTCCAATAGGTCTACCTGTGAGCAACTGAGATGGGGAGGAATGGGGAGGAGCGCTGAGCATAGACTCGAGAAGGGTATGATTCAGGTCTCGATAGACAATGTTCTTTGGAGTAGCACCAAGGTTGTGTACTGGGCAGGCACTCTGCCAGCTCGCCAGCCTGTTCTGTCCAATCCTGGCGTCTTGGAGCTGGGGTGGAAGAATTTTTCCTGAAGGAAAGCAGCCAACACCCTGTCCCACCCTTCTCCTTGGGCAACTCTTTGCCAGGCAGGAATCTCTCATCAGGGTTTTCTTTTGGCTGTCAGATCACCAGCAGTTATGGGCTTAAGCCCCTGTCACCATGCCCCTCCCGGAACCTGGCAGAGAGCAGCAGCTGGGACTCTGCAGGACCTCCTTCTTCCAGCCAGGAATGCACTTGGAAAACCCCAGAGCTTCTCCTGTCAGCCAGAGCCCAGAAAAGCCAGCTCCTGTCTTGGCACATTCAGTGCAGAGTCAAACGTGGAAAGGGGCCTGGATAGGGAGGGGTCGACTCCCAGGTCCCACCTTTGCGGGGGAAGCTGGTCCCCCTGGATTAGGCTGGGAGATGCTTGGGGCTGGTTGGAAGGTAAAAGACGGGGGGTCGTTTTTTCTTTTTTTGAGACAGAGTTTCGCTCTTTTTGCCCAGGTTGGAGTGCAATGACGCGATCTCGGCTCACTGCAACCTCCGCCTCCCAGGTTCAAGCAATTATCCTGCCTCAGCCTCCCGAGTAGCTGGGATTACAGGCGCCCGCCACCACGCCCGGCTAATTTTTGTATTTTCAGTAGAGACGGGGTTTCACCATGTTGGCCAGGCTGGTCTCGAACTCCTGACCTCAGGTGATCCACTCGCTTCGGCCTCCAAAAGCGCTGGGATGACGGGCGTGAGCCACTGCGCCCGGCCCAGGGCGTCGTTTTTAATTTCAGATTAGTAATTTTTTAGTACATGTCCCAAAAATTGCCGAGATATGTGTATGGTTATAAAAAAAATTCGCTGTCTATATGAAATTCAATTTTAATTGGCCGTCTTTTTCTTTGCTAAGTCTGGGACCCAGGGCTTGGCCTGGGGCAGCCCCCGCCGCAGGCAAGGCTGTTGGAGGGGTCACGAACCCGCTTGGTAGCCCCGCGCCATTACCGTCGCCCCTCCCGGCCGAGGGAAGGGTCCTGGAAAGCGCGAAGGGCGGCCAAAGCCCGGATTAGGGCCAAGGGCCGCATCATGCCGCCACCGTGGGAAACTGTCTTTGAGAGGAGGGAGGAGTCGTGGCCTGGCCTCATTCCCGCTCACCTCCAGCCTTGGCCGCCTCTCGCGGGCTCTTCCCCGCCCCGAACCTCCCACCTCCGGGCCCGCTCAGAGGCTCTAGGTGGCTCCCGACGGCGGTTCGCGGTCTCGGGGCCCTGCAGCGTCGAGTGCGCAGGCGCGGCGGGCAGGTGGGCGGGGCGTGCGCGCGCGCAGGCGCGCGCGCGGGAAGGGATGGGCTCGCGCTGCCGGGCGTGGGCGTGGACTCGGGCGTGGGCACTGGCGGAGTTCCAACCCCGGGCTGAGGAGGGGGCGGCGGCCGCGGGCGGGTATCCTTCGACTGGGCGTTGCCGCTGTTCCCTGCGCGGCATGGAGGGGACGGCCGTGGCCGTGTTCGAGGTGATGCTGGGAAGGGAGAGAAAGCGGAGGACACTTTCTGAGGAGACGGGCTTTGTGAGGAGACCGCGAAGTTTGGGCAGAGGGGTCGGGCGTCGCCTAAGGTGAAGGAGGAAGGTTCGGGAATCGAGGCCCGTCTCCCACGGGGAAGCGAGGAAGTAGGAGCAGATGAGGGCTCTCGCTCGCGGGGTACTCTGTGGGGGAAGGACGCCCTCTCTCCAGCCTACGGCTCAGAAAGCTGCGGCGTTTGCCGAGCACCGGCGGACACCCAGGGGCAGAGCCTGACGCAGCCTCGGAGGTGCCTGCCGGAGCCCAGCGCCTTCCATGCACCGGGTGGTGGGAGGGGGCGCGGAAAGAAGGAAAGGAAAGGGGGAAGCCCTGGCGTTGCGGGGCGGGGGGGGGAGTCGGGGCGCCAGGACAGAGGCAAGGAGGGACCCAGTGCAGACTGGGAGCGAGGGAGAGTTTTTTTAGGCCCCGGTGCAGGTGCAGGTGCAGGTTTCTGGGTTCGAAGCAGCTGGACGTGGAAGGGCGAGGTTCAGAGGCCACACCTGTGCTCGGGGAGCTGCTCTGGAAGACGGCACTGAGCACCTGGCGCCGGCCACGCCCCGTGTGCTCATTTCATTACCCACTTTCACGGCCGGTGCCCAATGGGACGTTGAGCTGCTGTTTGTGAGGGGTACTGGGCAGGTGACAGAAGCACAGGCTCTGAGGGCACCTGAGAGAGTACCCCCGGGCGTCCTGCCTGTTTGTTGTCATCAAAGAAGGCGGCGGGATTCCATTTTACAAATAACTGAACCTAGGCTAGAACCCAGGGCGCTGACTCATAGGCCAGTGTTCTTTTCCCAACTGCGCTGTCATACCGACATGAGAATATCTTTAGGGTTTGTTTGTTTGTTTGTTTTTTGAGACGGAGTCTCGCTCTTTCGCCCAGGCTGGAGTGCAGTGGCGTGATCCCAGCTCACCGCAGTCTCCGCCTCCCGGGTTCAAGGGATTCTCCTGTCTCAGCCTCCCAAGTAGCTGGGATTACAGGCGCACGCCGCTACACCTGGCTCATTTTTGTATTTGTAGTAGAGACAGGTTTTCACCATGTTGGCCAGGCTGGTCTTGAACTTCTGACCTCAAGTGATCTGCCCGCCTCCGCCTCCCAAAGTGCTGGGACCGGCGTGAGCCACCGTGCCCGGCCCGATATGGGAATATCGTAACAGAGGACGTGTGAAGGAAGAGTTAGACTCTACACGTACCTGGAAACCATTCTTGTTAACTGGTACAAATGAGGATCTTAGTTCCCAGATCTCCCTGCCTTTAAAAAGGGGGTAATAATTTTCCTTGTGTTGCCTCCCTGTAAAAGTGAGAATCTGTTTGCATGAATAATAATGGGAGTTGGCCGGGCGCGGTGGGTAGCCTGTATTCTCAGCACTTTGGGAGACCGAGGCGGGCAGATCACTTGAGATCAGGAGTTCAAGACCAGCCTGGCTAACATGAGGAAACTCCGTCTCTGCAAAAAATACAAAAATTAGCGGTGGCTCACGCCTGTAATCCCAGCACTTTGGGAGGCCGAGGCAGGCGGATCAGCTGAGGTCGGGAGTTCAAGACCAGCCTGATCAAAATGGAGAAACTCCGTCACTACTAAAAATACAAAATTAGCCAGGTGTGGTGGCACATGCCTGTAATCCCAGCTACTTGTGGGGCTGAGGCAGGAGAATCGCTTGAACCCAGGGGGCGGAGGTTGCAGTGAGCTGAGGTCGCACCATTGCACTCCATCCTGGGCTACAAGAGCAAAACTCCATCTCAAAAAAAAAAAAAAATTAGCAGGGTGTGGTGGCAGGCGGCTGAACTTCCAGCTACCTGGGAGGCTGAGGTGGGAGGATCACCTGAGCCCGGGAGGTTGAGGCTGCAGTGAACCGTGATGATGCCATCACTGCACTCCAGCCTGGGAGTCAGAGTGAGACTCTGTCCCCTCTCTCCCCCCAAAAATAAATGAAATATATTTTATTTTCAATTTGTCTCGAATAAATGTGTTTTTTTTTTCTTTTTGAAACGGAGTGTTGCTGTTGCCCAGGCTGGAGCGCAGTGACCCAATCTTGGCTCACTGTGGCCTCCACCTCCCGAGTTCAAGCAATTCTCCTGCCTCAGCCTCCTAAGTAGCTGGGGCTACAGGCGCACACCACCACACCCGGCTAATTTTTGTATTTTTAGTAGAGATGGGGTTTCACCATATTGGCCAGGCTGATCTTGAACTCCTGACCTCAGGTGATCCACCGCCTCAACCTCCCGAAGTGCTGGGATTACAGGTGTGAGCTACCACACCCGGTCGATTAAATGTTTTACCCAGACATCTTGGAGTCCTGTTCAACTTAAAATATTGTGTGTAGTCTTTACTGCATTAGAACTTAGAAATAATAGCTAATATCTGTTAAGCATTTGCTATTTGCCAAGTACTGTGTTAAGCATTTTGCACATAATTTAATTTTTTTTTTTTTTTTAGTAGAGATGGGGCCTCACTATGTTTCCAGGGCTCAAGTGATTCTCCCACCTTGGCCTCCCAAAGTGCTGGGATTACAGGCATGAGCCACTGCGCTCAGCCTTGCACGTATTATTTGTTTACTTTCAGCAGCAGCCCTATGTGGTAGTTTTATCCCCATTTTAATAGATGAGGAATCTGTGGTTTGGAGAGATTAAGTAATTTGCCCAAGGTCACATGCTAGAATTTGGCACATCAGGGATTCAAATCCAGGTGTGGAGTGCAGTGGCCTGATCAGGGCTCACTTCAGCCTCAATCTTATGGGCTCAAGAGAGCATCCTGCCTCAGCCTCCCCAGTGGCTGAGACTACAGGCACACGCCACCACGCTGGGCTAATTTTTGTTGTTGTTAGTAGAGATAAGGTCTCGGTACGTTGTCCAGGCTGATCTCAAACTGTTGAGCTCAAGTGATCCTCTCACCTCGGCCTCCCAAAGTGCTGGGATTGCAGGCATAAGATACCGTGCAGGGCAGCATTAGCACTCTTAAATAGTATTCTGACCCTCAAAAGTGTTGATTTAATGAAAGATCAAGATGATTCATAACCAGATGCCACTCTTATTCATAGTCTTCATGTTGGCTTTTATTTGGGGCAGGAAAAAAGAAACAAGAAAAACAAACTCCCACTTAATTTTTCCCTAATTATTATTTCCAGATGAATTTATCTTCTGAATAAAGGAATTTATTGTCTCAATTTCCTGTCTTACTGGGCATTATGTTGAATTTCACTGACTCTTTTCTTATGTCACTCTCCTAGCTATTTATTTTGTTTAGACACAATACTCTGAACAAACCTAAATCTGACATTTTAGAAGCAAGAATACAATTTTTGGGGGGAAATTAGAGTTACTAATTTAACTGGGTCATAGAGATATATTATTACTGTGATTTCTAAAGAAGATTATGTTTTCTTTGTGCTCTTTTCAGATTTTGAGATTTTTAATAATTCACTGGAAGTGTGACATAGATGTATCAAAGGGAGCATTGCTAGAAGGGCAGCTAGTGATTTCCATAGAAGGATTAAATTCTAAGCACCAGGCAAATGCTCTTCATTGTGTAACAACTAGTAAGTAGAGAAAGAAAAAATATTTTCTATCTCTTTTGTCATGGTTTATGTCGTAGCTTATTTAAAAATTTCAATTAGTCAGAATCTTTTATCATGTTATTCCAGGATTGTTCCATAATTATAAAATGAAATGATTATGTAATAAGTGTCTGGTGGTAGATTTACAAATGTATCATACAAGAAAGGTGAGTAGTTGAATGACTCTTACCATAGATTATTTATTTTACTGGTTTAAGTTAAAATTGCTCAGAAACAATCTTATTTTTCTCTTGATTTTAATCTACTTTGTCACAGCTAAATTATATTACATTGAGCTTTACCTACTTTTTTTTCCCCAAGTCTAAATTTTGGCAGTAGCAAAAAAAAAAAAAAAAAAAAAAAAAAAGGAAAAATGATGAATGGTGCATACAGTGATTAGTTTGAAAATATCTCTTCCATTTGGCTTTCATGCTTTTATCATTTTTGCCTGTTGTCTTTGAGGGAAACCTGATGCAGTGAGTGGCTCTGAAGCATGAATTTTCTTAAACTTGAAGTGTTAGCTTTTTGTGTGTGTGTGTGGTGTGTGTGTGTGTGTAGGTTTATTGAAGGGTACTTTGGATTGAAATTGCCCCTTCAGGCTTAGAGAAGTCACTTGGGCACCAAGTTGAGATTGGATAGTAAACTAGGCTTTACAAGACATTTGCTTACCTGAACAGGAATGACCTGTCTTGTCTTTGTGTATTAATATTAAACATCTTCAAGAGCAGTATGACAGGTTCGTTTGCTCTTACTCTGCATGAACTGCACTCTGACTGGCAGGGTTCCCACCACTCTTGAGAGAAATGCTTGGCTACGTGTCTAGGGTGATGGTTGGTCTGTGTGTGGTTGTAATAGTCTAATCCAATAAACTCTGGCCAGGGTAGCAAGGTTGATTTAATTCAAAGCAAAGGACTTCAGCCACAGTAGTTTTTGGCAAGAAACTCGATTCTGCATTTTGAGCCTGATGAACTTCTTTAGCCCACCTAGAATAGGGGGCATTTCTCTTCTCTTTATTGTCTCTGAGCTTTAAGTAATTATGGTTATAATTATTTATTTATTTATTTAGAGATGGAGTCTCACTCTGTCGCCCAGGCTGGAGTGGCGCAATCTGGGCTCACTGCAACCTCTGCCTCCTGGGTTCAAGCAATTCTGCCTCAGCCTCCTGAGTAGCTGAGATTACAGGCAGCTGCCACCATGCCTGGCTAATTTTTTTTGTGTGTGTGTATTTTTAATAGAGATGGAGGTTTCACCATGTTGGCCGGGCTGGTCTCAAACTCCTGACCTCAAGTGATAGTGATCCACCTGCCTCTGCCTCCCAAAGGGCTGGGATTACAAACATGAGCTACCGCACCCAGCCTATGTTTATATATTTTTTTTGGTAGGAAACGTGGTGATACATGATTGATAAAAAACATTACAGAAACATATATTGTGGAGAGTGAGACTTTCTACACATCTCACGCCTTTGAGATGATTATTAACATTGAGTATATATTCTAGATTTTCGTTTTTCCCCCTACTTGCCAAGGATATTCTGTCTTCTAGATTTTTCTATGCCTATGTTCATAGTTATCAATATCCATTTTTTAGAACTAGAACTATACTATACATATGACTGTGCTATGTACCAGTACTTTGTGGGCAGCATTTCATGTTAGCATAAGGGATCTATTTCATTTTTTTTGTAAAAAAATGTACACTTATTTAGTTTTAGTTTTTATCAGTTACTCACACATATGGTTTTGGCTGGGTGTAGTGGCTCATGCCTATAACACCAGCACTTTGGGAGTCTGAGGTCAGATCATATGAGGTCAGGGGTTCGAGATCAGCTGTCCAAAATGGAGAAACCCTGTCTCTACTAAAAATATAAAAATTAGCGGGTTGTGGTGGCACACACCTGTAATCCCAGCTACTCGGGAGGCTGAGGCATGAGAATCACTTGAACCTGGGAGGACAGAGGTTGCAGTGAGCCAAGATCGCACCACTGCACTCCAGCCTGGGTGACAGAGTGAGACTCCATCTCAAAACAAACAAACAAACAAAAAACCCGACAGTACCCTGCGTGCTTCCCCCATCTCTCCCTTCCCATCTTTCTCCCTCCTAGAGGCTAATATTTTTAACTCTGTTAATTGATTATTTAATATTTATCTTTGATCTAAGTAACATGTTTGTGTTGTTGTATCTTTTTTTTTTCCCCCAAATATGGTCTCACTCTGTCACCCAGGCTGGAGTGCAGTGGCACAATCATAGCTCACTGTAACCTTAAATGCCTGGGCTCAAATGATCCTCCTAACTCAGCCTCCTGAGTAGCTAGGACTACAAGCATGTGCTACCATGCCTGGTTGTTTTATTTTTGTATTTTTGTAGAGACAGGGTCTCTTGCTATGTTGCCCAGGCTGGTCTGAAACCCCTGGGCTCAAGCAGTCCTCTCACTTTGGCCTCCCAAAGTGCTGGGATTGCAGGTGTTAGCCACCACGCCTGGCCAAGATGTTATTTATTTATTTATTTATTTAGAGACAGGGTCTTACTCTGTCACCCAGGCTGGACTGCAGTGGTGCAATCACTGCTCACTGCAGCCTTGACCCCCTGAGCTCAGGTGATCCTCCCACCTCAGCCTCCTGAGTAGCTGGGACTACAGGCATGTGCTACCATGCCTGACTAATTTTTGTTTTGTTTTGTTTTTGTTTTTTGAGGCAGAGTCTCACTCTGTCACCAGGTTGGAGTGCAGTGGCGCCAGGATCTCGGCTGGCTGCAACCTCTACCTCCCAGATTCAAGCGATTCTCCTTAGCCTCCCAAGTAGCTAGGACCACAGGTGTGCACCACCACGCCCAGCTAATTTTTGTATTTTTAGTAGAGACCAGGTTTCACTACGTTGGCCAGGATGGTCTCGATCTCTTGACCTCGTGATCCACCCACCTCAGCCTCCCAAAGTGTTGGGATTACAGGCGTGAGCCACCGTGCCTGGCTGACTAATTTTTTTTTTTTTTTTATAGAGATGAGGTCTCCCTATGTTGCCCAGGCTGGTCTTGAAGTCCTGGACTCAAGCGATCCACCTGCCTCAGCCTCCCAAACTGCTCGAATTATAAGCATGAGCCATTGTGCTCAGCCCTAAATTGTTATATCTTAATTTTCCTTTTTATAGGCATTTATTGATTTTCCACCATAGAGAATGATGGCTCTCTTTAATATCTTCACCTCTACCATGTGTCTTTCTTTTAATATAGTTATAATTTTCCAACCACGTAGATCAATATTTACTCATGATGACCATAAAATGCAGTTTAGCCATATAGAAAACTATGATTACTTTTCTTTATAATTTCCCTTCAGTTAATACTTATTTTAATTTATTTTCTGTTTTTATCATCTAGTCAACTCGCAAACTTCCACCATTTGTCTAAATCTACTCAGTATATTCCAGTACATCAGATATCAGTTTCATCCTCCTGAAAAACTCTTTTCCAGTGTATCCTGACCTGCTCTAATTTTGACTTGATGCTTTCTGTATCTGGTGCACAGCTGTTACCTTGGAATCTTCCCTTCATCATTATTCAGAGTGTTTCTGTAGTTTTTCTCTTGCATTGGATTTTGTGCTTCCTGAATCTCTCTCTCTCTCTCTTTTTTTTTTTTTTTTCTTGGCTTACTCCTTGCTTTGATGGATCTCAGGCTCCAGTAGCTTCCTTGGAAAGAGTGTTTGGAAGGTAAATTTCTTGAGACCTTACATCTCTGAAAACATCTCCACGTATACCTAATTGATAGTTTGGCCATATAGGATTCTAAGCCAGAATTCATTTTTCCTTCAGAATTTTGATGACATTGCAGCATTATTTTCTAACTTAAGGTGTTGCTATTGAAAAATCTAAAAATCTTTCTGATTACTCTGTATGTGACCTGTTTTACTCTGTATGTGACCTGTTTTTTCTTTTTTCTTCCCCTCTGTGTAAGCTTTCATTTTTATTTTTTTGAGATGGAGTTTCACTCTGTCACCCAGGGTGGAGTGTAGTGGCGTGATCTCGACTCACTGCAACCTCCGCCTCCCGGGTTCAAGTGATTCTCCTGCCTCAGCCTCCTGAGTAGCTGGGATTACAGGCGTTACACCACCATGCCTGGCTAATTTTTGTATTTTTCATAGAGATAGGGTTTCATGTTGGCTCGGCTGGTCTCGAACTCCTGACCTCAAGCGATCCACCCACCTCAGCCTCCCAAAGTGCTGCGATTACAAGCATGAGCCACTGTTCCCGGCCTCTCTGTAAGCTTTTAGAATCTTCTCTTTATCCTTGTATTAATTACAGTAAATAAGGGTAGGTGCTATAACAAACCCTAAAATCTCAGTGGCTTGGCCAGGCGCGGTGGCTCACGCCTATAATGCTAGCACTTTGGGAGGCTGAGGCCAGCAGATTGCCTGAGCTCAGGAGTTTGAGACCAGCCTGGGCGACACGGTGAAACCCCATCTCTACTAAAATACAAAAAATTAGCCAGGTGTGGCAGCATGCGGCTGTAGTCCTAGCTACTCCAGAGGCTGAGGCAGGAGAATTGCTTGAACCTGGGAGGCGGAGGTTGCAGTGAGCCAAGATCACGCCACTGCATTCCAGCCTGGGTGACAGAGTGAGACTCCGTCTCCAAAAAAAAATATATATATATCAGTGGCTTAACACATAAAATGTTTAGTTTTCTTGTATTTCACAGTCAGATGAATGTGTGTGTATGCAGGCAAGCAGGCAAGTATTTTGTTTTATGCTATCTCTGTCTTGCGGGTGTATCCTTCTCTAAGTCCTCTAAGTTCTCTCCAGCTAAGGATGGGGAAAGAGAGCAGAGCTTATAAATGGAGGACTTTTATGGGGTAGGCTCGGGAATTGGTATGTTACTGCTGCTCACGTTCTATTGGCCAGGACTTAGTCTTTTTTTTTTTTTTTTTGAGACAGAGTCTCACTCTGTCACCCAGGCTGGAGTGCAGTGGCGTGATCTCTGCTCACTGCAAGCTCCACCCCCTGGGTTCACGCCATTCTCCTGCCTCAGCCTCCCGAGTAGCTGGGACTATAGGTGCCTGCCACCATGCCCGGCTAATTTTTTGTATTTTTAGTACAGACGGGGTTTCACCGTGTTAGCCAGGATGGTCTCTATCTCCTGACCTCGTGATCCACCTGCCTTGGCCTCCCAAAGTGCTGGCATTACAGGCGTGAGCCACCGCGCCCGGCCATGTTTTTATGTTTTTTAAGACAGAGTCTCATTCTGTTGCCCAGGCTGGAATGCAGTGGCATGATCTCGGCTCACTGCAACCTCCACCTCCCAGGTTCAAGCAATTCTCCTGCCTCAGCCTCCTCAGTAGCTGGGATTACAGGTGTCTGCCACCACACCCAGCTAATTTTTATATTTTTAGTAGAGACAGAGTTTCACCATGTTGGCTAGGCTGGTCTCGAACTCCTGACATCAGGTGATACGCCCAGCTCAGCCTCCCAAAGTGCTGGGATTACAGGCATGAGCCACCACGCCTGGCCAACCAGGACTTAGTCTTATTGCCACAGCCCTGCAGTTGCAAGGAAGACTGAAAAACGTAGTCAAATTATGTGTTCAGGAAGAAGGAGAATGGGGTATTTGTTTGCGAGCACCAGCAGTCTCTGCTGTGGTCTCCATTGTCACAATGATGCACCTGGGTGTGGGTGTGTTTTCAAACATTGTGCTCAGCACTCAGCAAGACTTTTAAACCTGGAAACCCTTGTTCTTTGGTTCTGGGAGATTTTCCCTTGCATTCTCTCTTTTCTTTCCCCCCTTTCTGGAACTTCTATTGTTTAGATATTAGACTTCCTAGACTGGTTCTTTTTCCTTTTTAAAATCGTTTCTCTCATAATTTTTATCTCTTCTACTTTCTAGGCATTATCTTTTTGAGTATATAAAGATTTTTTTAAAGTTTTCTTTTCTCCACTTCGTTCTTGTTTCCCTTGTATTGCTTTTCTTAGTCTGGTGTCTGTTTTCATGTTAGAAGCTTTCTTCAAATATCTTAAAATTACTGGTTGCTCATTTTTAAGAGTTAGAGACTATAAAGCTGATTTGAAATTTTAGCATCACTAAAAGGTGATCTAATTGGGCTTTTAACTGGGGAACTTTCTCTTCTCTTCAATATCAATATCTTTAGGTCTTTGCTCTTGGAATGACCAGATCTTTCAGTCTCTTACCAAGTGGGTAAAAGCCAGACTTGATTCTGGGAATGAGAGAGAAAAGGGGGTATTGGGTATCTCAGCATTCAGGGGTTCTGTTCACTAACTCCACTTGTATTTAGTACAATTTTGATTCTCATCCCAAAGATTGACACCTTGACCATTTTCAAGTATCTTCTCCCCAATCCACACCAAAGTTAGGGAGGAGCCAGTCCCTTGAATGCTGAGTGGAGGAGGGAATCTAAAGATTTATTTAAATTCATTTTTCAACAGACTCTCCTTAATTTATCTTCTACCTCACCCATACATTCAGAGGTTCCTGATACTGCCATGCCTGAGTGTTTTGCAATTTTATTATATAAATCAGGTTGTTTCTTGGCCTTTCCTGTCCCCTTATACTTAGATTACTCAGGTCTCCTAAATCCTTTCCTACTAGTCGTTCTGCTTTGTAGTTTCTAGATTTTTTTTTTTTTTTTTTTGATATAGAGTCTCACTCTGTTGCCCAGGCTGGAGGTGCAGTGGTGTGATATCAGCTTACTTCAACCTCCGCCTCCTGGGTTCAAGAGGTTCTCCTGCCTCAGCCTCCTGAGTAGCTGGGCCTACAGGTGTGTGCCACCATGCCTGGCTAATTTTTGTATTTTTAGTAGAAACGGGGTTTCACTATGTTGGCCAGGTTGGTGTCGAACTCCTAACCTCAGGTGATCCACCTGCCTTGGTCTCCCAAAGTGCTGGGATTACAGGCATGAGCCACTGTGCCTAGCCTGTAGTGTCTAGATTTTTATTACAATCATGTTTGTCTCTTGTTTTCCATCCTTGTGGGTTTGTGCCCTTATAAATCTCTTTTCTATTATTTTATTGAGGTTTCAGGAGGGAATGAAAATAAACGTGTGTGTTCAATCGGCCGTCTTTACCTGGAAGTGTGCAGTGGTATCTTTTAAATTTGGTTTGAAATCTCTGCTCTCTAGGGCTGCTGTAACAAAGTACCACAAACTGGATGGCTTGAAACAAAATATATTTATTTTCTCACAGTTCTGGAGGCTAGAAGTCCAAAATCAAGGTCTTGGTATGGTTAGTTCGCTCTGGAGACTCAGAAATCTGTTCCATGCCTCTCTCCTAGCTTCTGGTGATTGCTGACAATCCTTGGTATTTCTTAGATTGTAGGTGTATCACTCCCTGCCTTCACATGGCATTCTCCTCTGTATTTCTCTCTTTCTTCACATGGCCTTCTTATAAGTACACCAGTCACTGGACTCAGGAACACCCTAATCCAGTATGACCTTGTCTTAACTTGCTGGCATCTATTTCCAAATAAGGTCATATACACTGGGGCTAGTACTTAAAACTATCTTTTGAGGGACATAGTTCAACCCACAACAAACTAGCAAATTTGATATCTGAGATGATTCATCTATCAGAAGCCAAGAGATAATTAGTTTTTTCCATCAGTAATTATTGAAGGCTTTAACAAATATGATTTTGATGATGTTTCCCAAAATGTATGCCACAGAATATTTATATGAGTTACAAGAAAGGAGTTATGTAGTCATTTAAATTTGGGAAATGTTAGTTAAAATAAGTTTTTAAACTGTAGGTCTGTTCAGGACCTCTCATGTGCCAGTGTGGACTATGAAACATACTGTTTGGGAAATGCTACATACAGTTAACCCCCTTCTCCCGCCTTTTTTTTTCCCTCAAGATGGAGTCTCACTCTGTTACCCAGGCCGGAGTGCAGTGGCGCAGTCTCGGCTCACTGCAACCTCCACCTCCCAGGTTCAAGTGATTCTCATGCCTCAGTCCCCCGAGTAGCTGGGATTACAGATGCCCACCACCATGCCTGGCTAATTATGGGTGAGGAGTGCTTCCACCTGCTCCACATCCTATCCAGCCCTCAATTTTCAGTTATATTTCCAATGCTTTTATATAAAAACGATAAAATTCTATCCTCCAGATGCAAAGATGACAGTAGAGACTTATCTGTAAAATACATATTTTAAAGCAAGCATTCCCCCAAATCCCCTCAATAGAACAGAAGATTATCTTTTTAAAACAATGTAAACAAAATTTTTTTCTGAGATGGGGTCTTGCTCTGTGTTGCCAAGGGTGGAGTGCAGTGATGCCATCACGGCTCACTACAACCTCTGTTTCCTGGGCTCAGCTGATCTTCCCACCTCAGCCTCCTGAATAGCTGGACTACAGGTATATGCCATCATGACCTGCTAATTTTTGTATTTTTTGTGGAGATGGGGTTTTGTGGTATTACCCAGGCTGGTCTTGAATTCCTGAGCTCAAAATATCTACCCACCTCAGCCTCCCAAAGTGCTGGGATTACAGGTGTGAACCACCATGCCTGGCCATAAGATGGTCTTTATAAAGGGCGGTGGGGGGTGGGGGCAGGTGCAGGCACTGTGGCTCATGCCTGTAATCCCAGCACTTTGGGAGGCTGAGGCGGGTGGATTGCTTGAGGTCAGGAGTTCGAGACCAGCCCGCCCAACATAGTGAAACTTCGTCTCTACTAAAAATACAAAAATTAGTCGGGCGCGGTGGTGTATGTCTATAATCCCAGCTACCCAGGAGGCTGAGGCAGGAGAATTGCATGAACCTGGGATGTGGAGGTTGCAGTGAGCCGAGATTGTGCCACTTCACTCCAGCCTGGGCGACAGACTCTGTCTCAGTGAAAAATAAAATAAAATAATAATGAAAAAGACTATCTTTTGTTAAATGTTCTGTGCTGCTTGGGCTTAGGCCTTTGGAAGTGTGTATCATTTATCCAGAATCACTTAAAATCTGGAAATCTAGAGTATTACTATCCAATAAAACTTCTTTGTGATGATGGAAATGTTCTCTGTCTCCTGTTTAGCAGACTAGCCATTCGCCACATGTGACTATGGAGTGCTTGAAATGCGGCTAATGTGACTGAGGAACTAAAATTTTTTTTTTTGAGACAGAGTTTCGCTCTTGTTGCCCAGGCTAGAGTGCAATGGTGCGATCTCGGCTTACTGCAACCTCTGCCTCCTGGGTTCAGGTGATTCTCCTGCCTCAGTCTCCCAAGTAGCTGGGATTACAGGTGCCTGCCACCACGCTCAGCTAATTTTTGTTATTTTTAGTAGAGATGGGATTTCACCATGTTGGCCAGGCTGGTCTCGAACTCCTGACCTCAGGTGATCCACCCACCTCAGCCTCTCAAAGTGCTGGGATTACAGGCGTGAGCCACCATACCCGGCTGGAACTAAATTTCTAATTTAATTTAGCTAAATGTAAATAGCCACATGTAATTTCTGGCTACTGTACTGAACAGCAGTTTACAGACTGATGTTGCCTCTCACTCTAGTTCCGTGATTCTCAACCTTATTTCCCTGTCTGAAAGATGCACATTTTCTGAGGGATAGATATATTTCTATTGGTTCCTATGGCAATGATTCTTAGATTCTGAACTATGAGGTCACGTTTCTCTGGGGAAGGGCATATTCAATTTGAAAATAAAAAGCCTCTAGGTAGTTCTGATCTTTTTGTCCCCTCGTTGATGCCTGCTTCCTTATTCACTGTCTACCCTGAATAATTATTGCTCTAAAATTTCTAATATTTATAGTTAGAACTCTAGGTAAGAGAATTCTTACCTGATAGCCTGGTATTTTCTTTTTCTTTTTTTTTTTTTTTTTTTGAGACGGAGTCTCGCTCTGTCGCCCAGGCTGGAGTGCAGTGGCGCAATCTCAGCTCACTGCAAGCTCCACCTCCCGGGTTCACGCCATTCTCCTGCCTCAGCCTCCTGAGTAGCTGGGACTGCAGGCACCCGCCACCACACCTGGATAATTTTTTGTATTTTTTTTAGTAGAGATGGGGTTTCACCATGTTAGCCAGGATGGTCTCGAGCTCCTGACCTTGTGATCCGCGCACCTCAGCCTCCCAAAGTGCTGGGATTACAGGCGTGAGCCACCGCACCCGGCCGGTATTTTCTGTTTAAGGGTAAAATTGGTTAGAAGAAGAGCCAAAGTTTTAATTGACTCGTATATTAGGATATGAGTTATTGACACGATATATTCTGATTACTAGCTGCAATTTGCAGTCTTCACATAATCTTTTTCTGTCAAGTAGAGTATCATCCAAAGAGGCAGTCCTGGTGTTGATTGTGGGTGGATGTTGAATATAGGTGAAAAGACTTGCTATTTGGTTATCTCTAAGAAGTTATTTTTCCCCAAAACAGTCATTGTACCATTATAGTATTTCTTTGATGTTTCCATTTTTACCAAACTCATTAGTAGTGGTCACTTTTTAAATGTTCTGTGTCTGTAAGCAGTTTTTTAGACTCTCATTTGATTCTTTCAATAGAATGCATTTACTTATTTGTGATATTTCTTTGTATTCTGTTTCTTACAGTTGCTTCTGCAGGAAGCCTTTTTGGTGGCATGGTCCTCAAGAAGTTCCTAAAAGGTAAAGAATTACCTAACTTCCATGAGACTGAATATCTTCCCGACAATTAATTTGATATTTTCTGAAACAAATTTATAATGAAAGAAAGAGCTGACAGATTTATAAATAAAAATACAGGATGCCCACTTAAATTTGAATTTCAGATAAATAATTTTTTTAACATAAGTATGTCTCATGCAGTACTTTATCCTACATTTTATCTGGCTTCTGATTAAAAGATGATCTATTAATATAAAACTGTATGGAATTGACAAGATACCTAGATCACTGTAGCTTTTCTGTATACTCTGTATACAACTTTAGGCAAAATTTTCCCAGATTTAGTAGGTATTTGTTTCTATCTACTTCAAAGAAATAATGTGTGGAGAATGCTTTTACTGTAAATGATTGGCTAGCAGTAATAATGTTTTCCACATTATATGCCAGAGTTGGTACGGTTTAGGAGTTTTTGCTGACCTTAGTTTTAAGAATTTATTTATTTATTTATTGAGACGGAGTCTCACTCTGTCACCCAGGCTGGAGTGCAGTGGTGCGATCTTGGCTCACTGCAACCTCTGCCTCCTGGGTTCAAGCAATTCTCCTGCCTCAGCCTTCCGAGTAGCTGGGACTACAGTTGCATGCTGCCACACCCAGCTAATTTTTTGTATCTTAGTAGAGATGGGGTTTCACCGTGTTGCCATGCTGGTCTCGAACTTCTGAGCTCAGGCAATCTGCCTGCCTCGGCCTCCCAAAATGCTGGATTACAGGTGTGAGCCACCATGCCTGGCAGAATTTCTTTTTATTTTTTTGGACTTAAGAATACTCAACAAGCCAAAGGCCATAACATTTATTTTAAGGAAGCCAAAATGACCTTAGAACTCTTACGCTTTCATTTTTATTTCTTATGGTTGTTTGCTACATAAGTATTATCCATTGGCCTATTTTTTCCTAATGAATTGTTAATTTACAAATTTTACAAAATAACTTTTTAAAATAAACTTTCCCAGACTAAATCTGGAATATTAATAGATTTTTAAAAGCTTATATCTGTCCTTGCTTTAAGAAAATATACTGTAGCCAGGCCCAGTGGCTCATGCCTGTAATCCCAGCACTTTGGGAGGCCAAGGCAGGCAGATTACCTAGGTCAGGAGTTCAAGACTGGTCAACATGGTGAATCCCCATCTCTACTAAAAATACAAAAATTAGCCAGGCATGGTGGTGCATGCCTATCTATAGTCCTAGCTACTTGGTGGGGCTGAGGCAGGAGAATCCCTTGAACCCAGGAGGCAGAGGCTGCAGTGAGCCAAGATCATACCATTGCACTCCAGCCTGGGTGACAGAGTGAGAGACTCTGTCTCAAAAAAAAAAAAAAGAAAACATACTGTGTATTAAAATGGCAACAACTGGTCAGGCACAGTGGCTCATGCCTGTAATCCCAGCACTTTAGGAGGCCAAGGCAGGCGGATTGCTTGATCCAGTAGAACTTTTTGGAGTTCAAGACCAGCCTAGCACCATCACGAGACCCCATCTTTAAAAAAAAAAAAAAAAAAAATTAGCCAGGGAAGGTGGTGCACACCTGTACTCCCAGCTACTTAGGAGACTGAGGTGGGAAGATTGCTTGAGCCTGGGAGGTAAAGGCTGTAGTAAGCCATGATCACACACCACTGCACTCCAGCCTGGGTGACAGCAAGACTTGGTCACAAACAAACAAACAAAAAAAGGGAACAACCAAAAAGCTACATTGGAAAGGTATAATGTTATAAAATAAATGTTTATGAAATGTATTACCATTTTTTTAATGACAAATTTTGTTCGTGCTTTGTAAAATGCAAATCAATTAAAATTTGAATTTATACCCAAATTTATAGCAACTCAATTATTACTTAAAGCACCTTTTTTTTTTTTTTTGGAGGAGATAAACCCATTTTATTGTCTATCATGTTATACAAAAATCTAGAAATAATAGATTTGTATAGAAAACAACGATAGGCCGGGCGCGGTGGCTCACGCCTGTAATCCCAGCACTTTGGGAGGCTGAAGTGGGCAGATCACGAGGTCAGGAGATCGAGACCATCTTGGCTAACACGGTGAAACCCCGTCTCTACTAAAAATACAAAAAATTAGCCGGGCGTGGTGGCGGGCGCCTGTAGTCCCAGCTACTCCAGAGGCTGAGGCAGGAGAATGGGGTGAACCCGGGAGGCGGAGCTTGCAGTGAGCCGAGATTGCGCCACTGCACTCCAGCCTGGGCGACAGAGCGAGAGACTCCGTCTCAAAAAAAAAGAAAAAAAGATAAAAAGGAAAAAAGAAAAAAATGATAATAAATGAGGGTGCAAAACATAGAATTTAAATTTGGTATTTTTTCCCCATGATATTAGGATGATAATCATTTCAAAGCACATGTCTAACTTCATAGTAGGATTTGTTCGCTGGCCAAAGCCTGCCATAAAACTATGGCTTTCAGTGTCTGTCTGCTCTACTGGCTCTTGACAAAACTTTTGAGGTCTTCAAGAAAAGTAATGTACGCCTGGTGCTCCGGGGCTGTGCTGAGCTCCACCAACTCATCTGCAAAAATGTTGTCCACCCCTTGGTCCGCAAGGAAATCCATTAGGTGGTCATATAAGGCTCAGTCCAGGGAATCTGTGTTGAGTGTATAGTTAGTATCCTTCCATTCAAACTCGCTGGTGGACCAAAAGCTAACTTCCCTGATAGAGAAGATGTCACTCAGCCTCCTCTTCTTGTCCAGCTTCATCCTCTGGATAATGACAGTCCAGCACAAGGGCCTTCTTGCCATCATTCTTTATAACTTCAACCACGAAATGGGGAGTTGATATCAATTCAGGGTCTTCAACCTTCTGCCCTTGCGAGGGTTCCTCCTCACCATCAAATGTTGGTGGGATGCTGTTGTTAATATTGAAAGTGACAGTGATTTTTTCCCCCCAGCAACTTTCCGCACTAATTTAGCTTCTGTCCCATTCAGTTCCAGCTCCCAAACTCCAGACATCTTAGGAAGGGTTTTATGCTTCTGGATTTTCCTTTCCCCCTGAATTTCATCACTCAGGAAATCAATCAAAGCTTTGTCTCCTTCGCACGCCACACCCACAGCCGCAGGTGCAGGGCCCGCGAGGCCGCAGGGGGCCCGGCCGCGGAACCCGCGCGCAAACTGAGCAGCCTGAAGGGCCGGGCGCACAGCCGGGGCGCCGGCTGCAGGAGCTGCCGGAAAGGCGGGGCGGGCCCCGGCGGTGTGGAAGCCGGCGACGCAGAAGCCCAGCATATGGGGCACTCAGCGCAGGAGTGGCAGCATGGCGGAGAGGACTGCGAACATGTGCGGATGCAAAGGACAACCCAGGCCTAGGTACCCAGAGTACCCTTTTTTGTTTGTTTGTTTCTTTGAGACGGAGTCTCGCTCTGTCGCCCAGGCTAGAGAGCAGTGGCGAGATCTTGGTTCACTGCAACCTTCCGCCTCCTGGGTTCAAGCGATTCTCCTGCCTCAACCTCCTGAGTAGCTGGGATTACAGGTGCGCACCACCACGCCCAGCTAATTTTTGCATTTTTAGTAGAAACGCGGTTTCACCATGTTGGTCAGGCTGGCCTCGAACTCCTGATCTCGTGATCCGCCTGCCTCGGCCTGCCAAAGTGCTGGGATTACAGGCGTGAGCCACCGCGCCCGGCCAATACCTTTCTTTATCTTGGTCATATCAAAGAAAACAAACTATTTTTACAACTCAGTTACAAGATGAATACTCTAAAGACACAAATATATAGGAAACAATTCTACCTTTTGAAACTTCTTTTCTGAAGTAATTTTTAGTTGAAGAATGGAGACAGGCCAGCTGAAGTGTCTCACACCTATAATACCAGCACTTCGGGAGGACAAGATGGAAGGATCGCTTGAGCCCAGTAGTTAGAGACTAGCCTGGGCAATATATTGAGACCCCCATCTCTACAAATAAAGAAAATTAGCCAGGCATGGTGGGGCATACCTGTAGTCCCAGCTACTCAGGAGGCTGAGGCAGAATTGCCTGTGCCTAGGCATTTGAGGCTGCAGTGAGCTATGATCATGCCACTGTGCTCCAGCCTGGGTGACAGAGTAAGACTGTTTTTAAAATAAAAAAGAATGAGGACTTAAAAATGCTTGTTGCTAAATGAAGTGATCAGATGTATTCCCCTTTTCCTTTGTAAATTGTCTTGGCCCTCTGAATCTACCTTCCAACTGTCTGTATCCTTGGATATTTTACAGACTTCGGCTTTTGCTCTGTGACCCTAATTTTGTTTAGGTTCTACTTGGTGTGAGCACATTAATGTTTTTTGTTTTGTTTTATTTTGAGCACATTTAAAAACTAATTGTGGAGGAAAAGTAATAAAAAATGAGATTTTAAACATTATTATTATTATTATTATTAGAGATGAGGTCTCACTATGTTGCCCAGGCTGGTCCTGAACTCCTGGGCTCAAGCAGTCCTCCCACCTCGGCCTCCCAAAATGCTGGGATTACAGGCATGAGCCACTGCACCTGTCCTATTATTATTTTTGAGACAGGGCCTTGCTCTGTCACCCAGACTGGGGTGCAATGGTGTGATCATGGCTCACTGCAGCCCCAAGCTCCTGGACTTGAGCCATCCTCCAGCCTCAGCCTCTTGAGTAGCTAGGGTCACATGTGCACACCTCCATGCCCAGTTACTTTTTAAATTTTTTCTAAAGATGGGATCTCACTTTGTTGCCCTGGCTGGTCTCAAACTCCTGGTTGGTCTCAAGCTCTCATGCAACAGCCTCCCAAAACGTAGGGATTACAAGTGTGAACCACCCTGCCCAGCCAAGACTTTTATTTTAGCTCCAGAACATTCTGTGAGCATTTGGTAAGAATGTTCTCCCTTTAATATTAATCACAATGATAATTTATTGAGCATTTACTATGCATTAGGCCTTGTGCTCCACTTAAAGGTAGTTATAGTAGTGAACAAGACAGATTTGGTTTCTCCCTTTATACCCCTAGTGAAGATACCTTAATTTTTCTATTGCCTCTTTAAGCCTATGCCTAGAAAAAAGGGAATATCAGCTATTGTCCTGAAGAGTTTGCTCTGATTCTGAGACTTTTGGGAGATCTGAATCCAAGTTCAAGAATCATGGGCTGACTGCCTCAAAAACATCTAATTATTTATAAGTTTTTCCTTGTTCATTTTTGAATTATTATCTTTGGGTTGATGCAGAGAAGGGAAAGATCATTCCTAGTGGCCCTGCTCCAGTTAATATCTGTGAAATTGCTTTGAAAGAAGTGAAAATCGGCCGGGCGCGGTGGCTCACGCCTGTAATCCCAGCACTTTGGGAGGCCTAGGCGGGCGAATCACAAGGTCAGGAGTTTTAGACCAGCCTGGTCAACATAGTGAAACCCTGTCTCTACTAAAAATACAAAAAAAAAAAAAAAAAAAAAAAAAAAAAAATTAGCTGGGGGTGGTAGTGGGCACCTGTAACCCCAGCTACTTGGGAGGCTGAGGCAGGAGAATCGCTTGAACCTGGGAGGCGGAGGTTGCAGTAAGCTGAGATCATGCCACTGCACTCCAGCTCGGGCGACAATGCGAGACTCCATCTCCAAAAAAAAAAAAAAAAAAAAGAAGAAGTGAAAATCTGGCCAAGCATGGTGGCTCTGACTAAAATCCCAGCACTGTGGGAGACTGAGGTAGGCAGATTGCTCGAGCCTTGGGCAGCATGATGAAACCCCATCTCTACAAAAAATACAAAAATCAGCCAGGCACGTGAAAATCAGCTAGGCGTGCCTGGGGTCCCAGCTACTAGGGGGCTGAGGCAGGAGATCCATTTGAGCCCAGGAGGTCAAGTCTGCAGTGAGCTGTGATTGCGCCACTGCACTACAGCCTTGGTGACAGAGTGAGATCTTGTCTCTAAAAAAAAAAAGCTATATAAATGGAGTATATTATTAGCACTAGGGAGGAGATAGGAGCATTCCTTGCAAAATAAACCCACACTTAATGTGCTTGTACAAGGAGTGGTCAGATCATATATAAGGCTACTTGTTTGACTAATATTTGTGAAAGTGCTTTGAAAAAAGTGAAAAGCCGTGTAACTACAAGAGAATAGTTTTATTATCATTGTTACTCTTAGGGAGTATCATTTATGGGTTATCATTTATGGAATAACCACATACTCATGCCAATACAAACTCTAGACAATTTTTGTCATGGTGACTTAGTTTTAATTTAACTGTTACTTTAAAAACTCAAAGCAATTTCATTTAATCCTTATTGTGATAAAGTGTGAGTGGCTAACTCTTCTTACAAAGAGGAAGTACTGCACATCAAGTACATAATTAAAATTGAATCATTTGCTCATGCTCAATCACATTTAGTAGCCAACTGCAGCCTAAGTCTTCTCTCCAGCTGTTAGGGCTCTTAATATTAACCTCCACTCAATAATGCTAGTTATTCTTTTTGTTTGTTTGTTTGTTTTTGAGATGGAGTCTCACTCTTGTCACCCAGGCTGGAGTGCAGTGGCGTGATCTTGGCTCACTGCAACCTCTGCCTCCTAGGTTCAAGAAATTCTCCTGCCTCAGCCTCCCAAGTAGCTGGGATTACAAGCGCCTGCCACCACGGCCAGCTAATTTTTATACTTTTAGTAGAGATGGGATTTCACCATGTTGGCCAGGCCTGTCTCGAACTCCTAACCTCAGGTGATCCACCCGCCTCGGCCTCCCAAAGTGCTGGGATTACAGGCGTAAGCCACTGTGCCTGGCCTAGTTATTCTTACTAATTAGTAACAAAAATTACTCAGTGAACCTCACAAAGGAAATTGGTGAAGACTAAGACAGGAATCCCTTAGCTCCCTGGTTTATGCACCATTAATTATGCCTTTTTTACTATTATTATTTAGAATTTCTGACACTATTAAGCTAATAGCAAACTGCTTTAAATTGGTCCATTTACTGATCTTTACACTGTTTAGTTAGCTTCATCAGGGAGTCTCTGGCAGCTGGATTCATTACTCATCAGTTTTCTAGATGCTAAAAAATTGTGTATATATACAAAGTTAATATGTCTGTAAATTCAGTTTAACTCTGTTGTTTTCTTCATTATTTGGCTGATTTCTCTCAGTGTCTAAAACAAGTGGTCTGACCCTTCTTTAGGGGAGCTGAACTGTTGAAGAACTATCAGCTTTAGTTTCCTTTACTCTTCAATCTGTTCTACCAGGGTTGTATCAAGGTACTTTTTTCTCTGGATCTGGAATACTTTAGATCAATTCCTGTACCAAATAGGCTCATATTTCTGGGTATTTTATTTATGCTGGATTAATAAACAATGACCATTGTAATCTCCCTACTCACCTACTTCTCTACTGGTTTATTTTCTCTTTTTTCCCCTTTCTTCTCTGGTCCCTAACTATTTATACTTTTATTCAGTAAACTTTTATTGTAACATCTACCTTGCCACAAAGAAGTCACAGGAAGTAGAGGCAGCTCTGCAAATAAAATGCAGTGTGATTAGTACTGTAATGGAGCTGTAAGTTGAAAGAGCTTCTCTTATAACCCAGAGGATATTCCCCAAAGTTCAGTCACCAGTGTGCTTTTCTTCCCTTCATTATTCTGCATCATTATTCTACATTCAATTCAGACAGCTTTTCTACTTTCAAGACTTTAACTAACATTAACTATGCTGATGAGACTTATTTTTCTCCCTCTTGATCACTGACATGTCTCCTAAACTCCAATGGAATAGCTTTGAATGTCAATTAGACTATTCCATTTGAGAGTTCCTCTGAAATATCCTGTGTAACATGTCTAACATGGGGTTCAGTTTCTTGAAATGAACTTATTGTGTAATGTCTGCATTCCTTTCAGTGATATTGACATAATTCTCCAGCGTTAAAAATCTTGGTTTTTATGGTGGGGTGGGGTTTCTCCTTTTTTGTTTCCTTATTATGTAATTGATTTTTCGTTAATTCTGCCTTTATAATATAAAATTCTTATTAATTTAAACATAGCTTACATTCTTCCCTTAATGATTCCTTATTTATTATTATATTAGGTCTAAGTACTTCAGACCAGAGTTAAGGCCTTCTCTCAAGAGGATAATCCCCTCTACTTTGCAGAATAATGCCCATTAAGATAGATAAGTTCTTATGTGTTTAAAAAATTGTCACTACATCATGTTAAATGTGTGCTACTGTCTGCATTGAATACTTATCTACTTAGGTATAATTCCATTTATATATTCATTTATGTGTATACTTAATCCATTTATATAGAACTATTTCTATCATAAATGTCTGTTAGTGAAACATGATTGTTTCAGTTTGTCCTGTTTGCTCAGCTCTGCTTCCTATTATGTCCTTATTCAAGTGAGGAAAGGAAAGTGGATGGAGGAATATGAAAAAAATCCATATTTATAGGTCTTTATTTTGCTGCTTTTTCCTCTTTCTTCTATTCATATTATTTTTATTTTTGTCTTTTTAAAATAGCTTCTCATTTCCATGTTTATTGACATAACTTAGCTCTTTATACAGTATGGCCAGTTATTTTAAAAAGATGTGCAAGTGTTTTTCCCAAATAAAATTTACAGCCTTCTTTTTTCTTCATAAGACTAGATAAGAATACCAGTCCTTGTAAACAGGGAGGACTGCTTTGCTGTTGATATATGGTTACATGGCTATGATAGTTCAGTTTTTGCCTCTTCCCTATATGCTACCCTTTTGGTGTCAGGGAGACTTTTTTGTTGTTCATTGTTTTGTTTTTTGGAGGCAGGGTCTTGCTCTGTTTCCCAGGCTGAAGTGCAGTGGCATGACCACAGCTCATTGCAGCCTTGACCTCTTGGGCTCAAGGGATCCTCCCATTTATAGCCTTCTGAGTAACTGGGACCACAGGTGTGTACCACCATGCCCAGCTAGTTATTTTATTTTTTGTAGAGATGAGATCTCGCCATGTTGCCCAAGCTGGTTTTAAACTCCTGGGCTCAAGCGATCCTCCCACCTTGGCCTCTCAAAGTGTAAGGATTACAAGTGTGAGCCTCCATGCCCGGCCTGTTTATTTTCAAGTTTACTTTTGTCCTCTTTGTTAATTTGTTGGGAAAGAAAGTGAGGAGTGGTGCTTTTCATGGGTTAGAGAGATTGACAGGTCCAGACTTGCTCAACATTGAGTAAGAAGCTCACAATGGTGAACTCTTGAATGTCTGACGTAATCAAGTTTTTTTTTTTAAGTCTGAGATTCTTGTATTCAAGAATAAAAATCTATTATAATTTTATATCTTACAAAATCAACAACTCTAAGGCTCAGAATTTATCTAACGCTTTTTCCCCCGGGAGCTCATTTTGTAGACATGATCTCATTCATTCTTGAGGAGCAGTCAGACATAAGTGTTATCATCATCTCTGTTTCAGAGATGAGAAAACTGAGACTTAGCCTCATATACTAAGAAGGGAAACGTTTGTAGACTCATAGGTTGCTGGTTATCCATTAAACTGTGAGAGACTACACTTAATTTTAAGCTTTTAATACATTCTAAACAGACTCTTGTTGCCAAATTTACCTAACGCTTGGTAAGATTTTATAAAGGTTGGCTGAAGATCAAGACACGCTAGAACAGATTTTTGTTTTTTGGGTTTTTTTTGCTTCCTTAATATTTCTTTACTCTTTTCCTTGTTACATTTATCTAATTGCACTTCACTATTGAGAACATGTTCAAGATTTGATGTGACAGAAGGGGATGGAAAGGACAGAAGTGGTTTTTACCAACCCTGACATATTCCTTTTCCTTTTGAACTTGGATAGATAAAATAGGAGGAAAAGGATAGCTCTTATTATTAGAGATCCTGGGAGCTGGCTCATTCTCTGGCTGAGTGGTACATAACTGCTTTTATTCAGCAGCCCATGAGAGCTAACCTGCCTTGTACCTGGCTGGCTTAAAATGCTTGAACTGTTACAATTCCTCCTTGAGTAATCAGCTGGGCACTTACTGTTCCAACTCTGTCCTTCTGGGTTACCACACATCTTTCATCTTCTCAGCTGGGAACACAAGGAGAGTTGTCTCCCTATAGTGGTATAGTGGAATTTGGCTGGAATGGGAAGAGGGGATATTGTATTTTTTCTTGAGTAGACTTTATGGCTAGCCATTTAATACATTCTGAAAAATGGTCAGATGACATCACATAGAAAAATTACCTCAAAATGGATCAAAGAACTAAAACTATAAAACTCTTAGAAAAGAAAGAAAGGTTTAAATCTTCATGACCTTGGATTAGGCAATGTTTTCTTGGATATGACATTTAAAGCACAAGCAACGAAAGGAAAAGTAGAGAAATTGGATTTAATCAATATTAAAAACTCTTATGCTTCAAAAGATGATACTAAGAAAGTGAAAAGATCAATTATACCTAAAAAAAAAAAAGCTGGAAAATGAAGGTCTCTAGTTCCAAAACTCAGAAAAAAAAGGTGAATAAATAATCCACAGATAAGAAAAGTCTAGTATCCAGTGTACATATAGAACTTATACAACAACAATTAAAGGACAAATAGCAAAATTCATATGGTAAAGCCCCAACCCCCAGTGTGATAGTATTTGGAGATGGGGCCTTTGGGAGGTAAGTGGGGTTAGATTAGATCATGAGGGTTGGGCCTTCATGAGATTAGCAGTTTTATTTATTTATTTATTTATTATTATTATTTTTTAATTTTTATTTTTTGAGACAGAGTCTCACTCTGTCGCCCAGGCTGGAGTGCAGTGGCGCAATCTTGGCTTACTGCAAGCTCCACCTCCCGGGTTCATGCCATTCTCCTGCCTCAGCCTCCCGAGTAGCTGGGACTACAGGTGCCCACCACCACGCCCGGCTAATTTTTTTTTTTGTATTTTTAGTAGAAATGGGGTTTCACTGTGTTAGCCAGGATGGTCTCAAACTCCTGACCTCGTGATCCGCCCGCCTCGGCCTCCCAAAGTGCTGGGATTACAGGCGTGAGCCACCACGGCTGGCCTGAGATTAGCAGTTTTATAAGAAGAGGAAGGGAGAGAGAGATTATTCTCTTTTTCCCTCTCCCTCCCTTGTATCCACCAAGGAAAGGCCATGTGAGGGCACAATGAGAAGGCAGCTATCTGAAAGCCAGGAAGAGATCCCTCATCAGGAACCAAATCAACTGGCACCTTGATCTTGGCCTTACCAGCCTTCAGAATTGTGAGAAATAAATTTCTCTTGTTTAAGCTACCTAGTTTATGGTCTCTTGTTATGGCGGCTTGAGTGGACTAAGACAACATTTATCCTAAAAAGATACACACATGGCCAGTAAACCCATGAAAAGATAGATGCTCAGCATCGTTAGTCATTAGGGAAAAATGCAAGTCAAAAACATAATGAGGCCAGGCACGGTGGCTCATGCCTGTAATACCAGCGCTTTGGGAGGCTGAGGTGGGAGGATCACCTGAGGTCAGGAGTTGGAGACAAGCCTGGCCAACATAGTGAACCCTCATCTCTACTAAAAATACAAAAATTAGCTAGGCGTGGTGGCCGGTGCCTGTAATCCCAGCTACTTGGGAGGCTGACCCAGGAGAATGGCTTGAACTCAGAAGGTGGAGGTTACAGTGAGCTGAGATCACACCACTGCACTCCAGCCTGGGTGACAGAGCCAGACTCTATCTCAAAACAAATGCACACACACCAGTGGTAATATGAAATTGAAGTTTTTTAAACTCCATCTTCCCCTTTACTTCCCTCTTCTCTTTCCTGACACCCCTTCTGGCCTCCTTACCCATCGTTGGCCACTTAGCATAGTATAATCCCCTGCTGCCTTGACTTTCTACTTTTTCTTTCTTATCAGTCTCCAGGCTTGGGTAATCACCATTATTATTATTTTTTCATTCTTATTTCCAAGCTGCCAAGTGTTACTTGTGTAAATCATAAAAGTGAATGTTGGGTACGCTATAAATTTAAGGAGAATTTCTAACTTCTTGGGGTTGTTCAGTACTCTTATCTTGTTTATTCTTTTATATAATTCTCATAGTGTATATTTCAAATTACCTGACACTCAATAAATGTCTTTACCTTCTATTTTTCTGAAAAGGTTGAGGTTATCCAAATGGCACTTCTTCTGGATTTCTTTTTTTTTTTTTTAGAGATGAGGTCTTGCTATGTTGCCCAAGCTGGTCTTGAACTCTTAGGCTCAAGCAATCCTCCCACCTCGGCCTCCCAAAGTGCTGGGATTACAGGCATGAGCCACCATCCTCAGCCATTCCAATTTCTTTTTAAGAAATTTAAATTTGAGGCTGGGCGTGGTGGCTCACGCCTGTAATCCCAGCACTTTGGAAGGCCAAGGCGGGCGGATCATGAGGTCAGGAGATCGAGACCATCCTGGCTAACATGGTGAAACCCCGTCTCTACTGCAATAGAATGTGGCTGCCATGCTGGCTTTGCAACTTCAAGAGATCCTCTGCACCCTTACACTTCTCAGCCAATTTGTGGAAGAAGTGGCCAGTGCCTTCCAGTGCCACATCATTGTGGTCAAAATAGAAGCCCAGAATGAGAGAGATGTAGGAGGCCTACAGATACAAATTGACCAGGCGATTGACAGCTGCCTCCAACTCGATGAAATAATTCTGATGAGTCTAGTTGGCAAGAAGGAGCTAACCACAAAAACAGTGTTGGCTGGTCTCAGAAGCAGGAGATGGCCGAGAAGATGGTCCTGGAGGTTGCAAGTGGAGAGGACAGTGGAGGGCAGTTGGAGGCTGGAAGAGAGGGAGTCCCTGGGTTTGTTCCATCCAAATACTATTGAAGCAAGAGACAGATGTGTGGGACTGTCAAATGTACTGCCAGAACATCCATGAACAGCTCATGGTTCAAGAAGTAATTTCAACTTTAAAGGCTTATTATTTAGGAAATACATTTTATAAGACTATAGCTGCCATAGATAGTGAGTAGAGTCAATTGAAAACCTTCTGGAAAGGAGTCACCATTCTAGATGCCATTAAGAGCATTCGTCATTCATAGGAGGAGGTCAAAACATCAACATTAACAGGAGTTTGGAAGAAATTGATTCCAACCCTTATGGATGACTTTGAGGGGTTCAAGACTTAAGTGGAAGAGTTAACTGTAAATGTGGCCCGGCCAGTAAGTGGTATTTTTTTAAGAATTTCATTTTCCAACTGTTTCTTGCTAGTATTTGAAATACAATTGATGTTTATATATTTTTCAAGCTTGCTAAACTAGCCTGGGAAACATAGCAAGGCCCCATATCTACAAAACATTGCTAAAAGTTAGTTGGGCATGGTGCTGCATGCCTATAGTCCTAGCTACTCAGGAGGCTGAAGCAGAAGGATTGATTGAAACCAGGAGTTGGAGGGTGCAGTGAGCTATAATTTTGCCACTGCACTCCAGCCTCGGAGACAGAGCAAGACCCTATCTCAAAAAATAAAAATCTTGGCCGGGCACCGTGGCTCATGTCTGTAATGTCAGCACTTTGGGAGGCTGAGGCGGGCAGATCATCTGAAGTCAGGAATTCGAGACCAGCCTCGCCAACATGGCGAAACCTCATCTCTACGAAAAAATACAAAAATTAGCTGGGTGTGGTGGTGCGTGCCTTTCTTCCCAGCTACTCCAAAGGCTAAGGCAGCAGAATCAGCTGAACCTGGAAGGTGGAGGTTGCAGTGAGCTGAGATCATGCCACTGCACTCCAGCCTGTATTGTTAGATTTGATTTGCCATAATTTTATTAATAATTTTTGCATCTATGTTCACAAAGGATATGTGTAATTTTCTTTTCTTGTAATGTCTTTGTCTTTTTTTGGTACAAGTAATACTGGCCTCATAGAATGACTTTGGACATATTCTCTGTTCTTCAATTGCCTAGAACAGTTTGTAGAAGATATTATTTCTTCCTTAAATATTTGGTACAATTTCTTCCTTAAATATTTGGTGCAAATCATCAAGGAAGCCATCTGGGCCTGATTTTTTCCTTCCTAGGAAATATTTTAACTACAAATTCAATTTCTTTAATAATTATACAGTCTCTCTCTCTCTTTTTGAGACATTGTCTCTGTCGCCCAGGCTGGAGTATGGTGGGGCGATCTCAGCTCATTGCAGCTTTGACCTCCCTGGCTCAAGCGATCCTCTTGCCTCAGATTCAGGACTATAGGCCTGCACCACCACACCTGGTTTGTATTTTTTGTAGAGACAGGGTCTCACTGTGTTGCCCAGGCTGGTCTGGAACTCCTGGGCTCAAGCGATCCTCTTGCCTCAGCCTCCTAAAGTGCTGGGATTATAGGCACGTACCACTGCACCTGGCCTTTTTTTTTTTCCTGAGTAAGCATGGGTAATTTGTTTCAAGGAATTTGTCCATTTTATCTAAGTTATTGGGTTATTGACATAAAATTGTTCATAATTTTCCTTATTATCTTTCTAATGTTTGTAGAATCTCTAGCAATATCCTCTTTCTTACTCCCTGGTGTTGGTTATTTATATCTTCTCTTTTATTTTCCTTGATCAGTCTGGCTAGAACCAAGTTCTTCCTGTTGTTCTATTTCATTCATTTACACTCTGATCTTTTATTCTTTCTTTTGCTCGTTTGGGGTCTTACTTGCTCTTCTGTTTCTAGTTTTATAAAGTGAAAGCTGCAATCATTGATTAGAGACAGTTCTTTTCTACGCTAAAGTCATAATGACATTTTATGTAATTTCTTTTTTCTTTTTTTTGAGACAGAGTCTTGCTCTGTTGCTCAGGCTGGAGTGCAGTGGAGTGATCTCAGCTCACTGCAACCTCTGCCTCCCAGGTTAAAGCGATTCTCCTGCCTCAGCCTCCCGAGTAGCTGGGATTACAGGCCCCCACCACCAAGCCCAGCTAATTTTTGTATTTTTAGTAGAGACACCATGTTGGCCAGGCTGGTCTCAAACTCCTGACCTCAGGTGATCCACCCGCGTTGGCCTCCTAAAGTGCTGGGATTATAGGTGTGAGCCACCACGCCCAGCCTATATAATTTCTTTAATAGTGCTAAAGTTTTAAATTTCTATTTATTATTACATCTAGTGAATCTGGAGTTTATTTTTGTTTTGCTTTGCTAACCAGCTGACTTTAATGGAGTTTATTTTTATTTTATTTATGATGTAAGTTAGGAATCTAATTTAAATCCTTTTCCAAACAGATTGCTACTTGTCCCAACTCAGTTTATTATTGAATACTACTTTACCCAGTAATTTATATTATTATTCTGTCATATACTAAGATTCTATATATGCTTGGGTCTGTTTCTGGGTAATCTAGTCTTTATCTCTGTGCCTGGGCCAGTATTGTAGAGTTTTATTTCCTAAAGCTTTAGAATAAATCTTGCTATATGATAGGGCAAATCTCTCCTCCTTGTTTTTCTTTTTCAGAATCGTCTTTGGTGTTTTTTTGTTTTGTTTTGTTTTGTGCTTTTGACAAAGTCTCGCTGTGTCACCCAGGCTGGAGTGCAGTGGCACAATCTCGGCTCACTGCAAGCTCCACCTCCTGGGTTCACGCCATTCTCCTATCTCAGCCTCCCGAGTAACTGGGACTACAGGCGCCCGCCACCACGCCTGGCTAATTTTTTTGTTTTTTTGTTTCTTTTGTATTTTTAGTAGAGACAGGGTTTCACTGTGTTAGCCAGGATGGTCTCGATCTCCTGACCTCGTGATCCGCCCGCCTTTGCCTCCCAAAGTGCTGGGATTACAGGCGTGAGTCACCGCGCCTGACCTTGTCTTTGGTTTTTAAAACCTTTACCCTTGGCTATGAGTTTTATAATTAGTTAAGTTCCAGGCTGGACATGGTGGCTCACGCCTGTAATCCCAGCACTTTGGGAGGCCAAGGCTGGCAGATTACCGGAGGTGGGAGTTAGTGACCAGCCTGGCCAACATGGTGAAACCCTGTCTCTACTCAAAATGCAAAAATTAGCCAGGCATGGTGGCGGGCGCCTGTAGTCCCAGCTACTCCGGAAGCTGAAGTGAGAGACTCACTTGAACCCAGGAGGCAGAGGTTGCAGTGAGCTGAGATCGCACCACTGCACTCCTGCCTGGGTGACAGAGTGAGACTCTGTCTCAAAAAAAAAAAAAAAAAAAAAAAAGCTCCACAAAAAAATCTTGTTGTGATTTTCATTGCTATTAAATGGAATTATAGATTAAGTTGGTGGCAATGAACATTTTTAGCATTGTTTTTGTGAGATGATATATCTTGTCATTTATTTAGATTTTTCTTTTAAAAATGTTATTTAATTTTAGTTGTCACACTTTTAAGAGATAGGCACTATAAGGGAGAATAAGGGGCTCAACCAAGAGCAAATGGCTATAAGCCAAAGTCTGCCTGACTTTAGAGACCATTTTGCCAGGTGTTATTATTTGTTCAAAATATTGCCTGCTCTTCTCCTGGGAGAATTATATTTTTTGCCCTATGAGTATAAGGCTGGGTCATGTAACTTGCCAGGGCCAATGAAATGTGAGTGGAAGTGACATGTGTCGCCTTCCAGGAGAAGCTTTAAGAGTCTATGTGTATTTTGCTGGTAGCTTCTTTTCCTTTGCCATGAGGCTAGGATGTCTCAGATGAGGGGGTACTCCTTTAGCCCAGGTCTTGCTTAGATGTGGCTCTTGTTGGCTTTGAGTTCACTTATGGTTCTGCAACCTCTTAACTGGCTTCTGGAGTTCTCACAAAAGATAATTTGATATTGCTGTTGAGTTGGTTTTTCTGTGGGGGAAACGAGGGCCTGGGGCTTCCTATCCCGCCATCTTGCTGATGGCATTCCTATTTAGATCTTTTATGTTAACACTTTAAAATTCTTTTCATAATGGTCTTAGATATCTTTTGCTATATTTATTTCTATAGTCTTATAGTTTTTGTTGCTATTATGAATGATATTCATTTTTTTCAACCCTACTGAATTCATCCCTTATTAATTTGGATAATTTATCTGTGGATTCTTTTGGATCCTCTATATGGGCACTCAAAGCATCTCTAAATTATGACAACTCCATCTTTTCCTTTTCAATCCTTATATGGCTTCTTTTTTTTTTTGAGACAGAGTCTCACTCTGTCACCCAGGCTGGAGTGCAGTGGCGTGATCTCGGCTCACTGCAACCTCCACCTCCCGGGTTCAAGTGATTCTCTTACCTCAGCCTCCTGAGTAGCTGAGACTACAGGCATGCACCACCATGCCTGGGTAACTTGTGTATTTTTAGTAGAGATGGGATTCTACCATGTTGGCCAGCCTGGTCTTGAACTCCTGACCTCAAGTGATCTGCCTGCTTCGGCCTCCCAAAGTGCTGGAACTACAGGCATGAGCCATCACGCCTGGCATATGGCTTACTTCTTTTCCTTGTCATATTGTATTGAATAGAATAGTACTAGTATTAAATAGAATAGCAGGGGTAATATTAGGCATCTGTCTTGCTTTCCTTAAACAAGGAAATTAAACAAGGAAGGGTTATTTAAAAGTCTACCATTGGCCGGGAGCAGTGGCTCATGCCTGTAATCCCAGCACTTTGGGAGGTCAAGATTGGAGGATCATTTGAGGCCAAGAGTTCGAGACCAGCCTGGTCAACATAGCAAGTCCCCATCTCTTAGAAGAACAAAAAGTCCATTATTAAGTATATTTGCAATAGTTTTTGTACCTGCTCCTGTTAAGTTTAGGAAATTATTTTCTATTCCTAATTTGCCAGCGTGTTTGTTATGAATGAGTGCTGTATTTCCTGAAATGCTTTTTCTAGGCCAGGCACAGTGGCTTATGCTAGTAATCCCAGCTCTTTGGGAGGCCAAGACAGGAGGACCACTTGACGCTGGTAGTAGAAGACCAGCCTGGGCAGCATGGCAAGACCCAGTCTCTACAAAAAAATACAAAAATTAGCTGGGCATGGTGGTGTGCAGCTGTAGTGTCCCAGCTTCTTGGGAGCCTGGGACAGAAGGATAGTTTGGCTCCAAGAGGTGGAGGCTACACTAAGCCAGAATCATGCCCATCATGTTTTTTTAATACTGTTGTAATCACTATTTCTATATATCTATATCTATATATCTATATCTATATATATCTATATATCTATATCTATATGTATCTATATATCTATATCTATATCTATAATGTTGTCCTATGTCTTTTTTACTTAACATAAGCATTTTTCATGCTATGACATAGTCTTCTAGTCATTATTTTAATGGCTAAATTATCCATCAAGATGTATCATAAATTAGCCATTTTTCTATTAATAGACATTTAGGTTTATTCTTTTTTTTCCTCCATTATTATGAATAGCAGGATAGTTTAGTGTCTAGGAGATTATACTGTGTGTTCTTGAACAAGTTTTTGATCTTTTGAAAGCACCTACCTCATAAAATTGTTTTGAGGATTAAGTGAAGTAATACGTATAATGCATGTAGCACAGTGGTTATTCTGAATACACAGTTCTCAATAAGTGCTAATTAATATCACTGGAATGAATATCTTAATGCATATAGCTCTTTACTATATTGAAAATTTTAGGATTAATTTTATGAGATAGAATTAACTTGATCAAAGTCTGTGTACATTTTTATGGCTCTGAAATTGCTTTGTAAAAAGTGTTGGCCAGGCGTGGTGGCTCATACCTGTGATCCCAGCACTTTGGGAGGCTGACATGGGTGGATCACTTGAGGTCAGGAGTTCAAGACCAGCCTGCTAACATGGTGAAACCCCGTCTCTACTAAAAATACAAAAAAATAGCCTGTAGTCCCAGCTACTCGGGAGGCTGAGGCAAGGGAATCACTTGAATCCGGGAGGTGGAGGTTGCAGTGAGCCAAGATCACACCACTGCACTCCAACCTGGGCATCAAAGCAAGACTCCAACCCCCCAAAAAAAGTTGTGTCTTGTAATGCTAACATTTGTAGCAAAGTTACCAACTTCACCGTACTTTGCTAGCATTGGGAATTTCAATTACTTAAAATATTTAAGCTAATTTACAAGTTAATGAGATGGTTAAAAGTTTTAATTGTATTTCTCTGAACCTTTTAATAAGTGTTTACCACCTCTATTTTCTGTTTTCTGAACTTTGTGTCTTTTTCTTTTCTTTCTTTTTTTTTTTTTTAAGAGACAGTCTCAAACTCCTGGGCTCAAGTGATTCTCCTGCCTCAGCCTCCCAAATTGCTGGGATTACAGACTTGAGCCACTGCACCCAGCCTTCTCCATGTCTTTAGGGACAAACTTCTAGGATGAAATTTAGGATGAATTACGTCATTAGCTTGACACCATGATGTACAAATCCCTGAATTTCAGTTTCATTGTTATAATGCCATTGTTTCAAGATGCTCAGTTGGCTATGGAAAGATAGGTCATCTATCCCAGCTACTCAGGGGGATCTTTTGAGCCCAAGAGGTCAAGGCTACAGTGAGCTGCGATCACAGCACTGCACTCTAGCCTGGGCAACAAAGTGAGACTGTCTCCAAAAATAAAATATAAAGTTTATATGGAAAGAAAAACCCAGAATAGCCAATGCCATATTGAAGAATAAAGTCAGGGAACTGGCACTACCTGACTTCAAGACTTATAAAGCTACAGTAGTTAGCCCAAGGTAATTAATAGATTCAATGCCATCCCCATCAAGCTACCAATGACTTTCTTCACAGAATTGGAAAAAACTACTTTAAAGTTCATATGGAACCAAAAAAGAACCCGCATTGCCAAGTCAATCTTAAGCCAAAAGAACAAAGCTGGAGGCATCACACTACCTGACTTCAAACTATACTACAAGGCTACAGTAACCAAAACAGCATGATACTGGTACCAAAACAGAGATATAGACCAATAGAACAGAAAAGAGCCCTTAGAAATAATGCCGCATATCTACAACTATCTGATCTTTGACAGACCTGACAAAAACAAGCAATGGGGAAAGGATTCCCTATTTAATAAATGGTGCTGGGAAAACTAGCTAGCCATTTGTAGAAAGCTGAAACTGGATCCCTTCCTTACACCTTATACAAAAGTTAATTCAAGATGGATTAAAGATTTACATGTTAGACCTAAAACCATAAAAACTCTAGAAGAAAACCTAGGCAATACCATTCAGGACATAGGCATGGACAAGGACTTCATGTCTAAAACACCAAAAGCAATGGCAACAAAAGCCAAAATTGACAAATGGGATCTAATTAAACTAAAGAGCTTCTGCACAGCAAAAGAAACAACCATCAGAGTGAACAGGCAACCTACAGAATGGGAGAAAATTTTCGCAACCTACTCATCTGACAAAGGGCTAATACCCAGAATCTACACTGAACTCCAACAAATTTACAAGAAAAAAACAACCCCATCAAAAAGTGGGTGAAGGATATGAACAGACACTTCTCAAAAGAAGACATTTATGCAGCCAAAAAAACACATGAAAAAATGCTCATCATCACTGGCCATCAGAGAAATGCAAATCAAAACCACAATGAGATACCATCTCACACCAGTTAGAATGGCGATCATTAAAAAGTCAAGAAACAACAGGTGCTGGAGAGGATGTGGAGAAATAGGAACACTTTTACACTGTTGGTGGGACTGTAAACTAGTTCAACCATTGTGGAAGTCAGTGTGGTGATTCCTCGGAGATCTAGAACTAGAAATACCATTTGACCCCGCCATCCCATTACTGGGTATATACCCAAAGGATTATAAATCATGCTGCTATAAAGACACATGCAATGTATGTTTACTGCAGCACTATTCACAATAGCAAAGACTTGGAACCAACCCAAATGTCCAACAATGATAGACTGTATTAAGAAAATGTGGCACATATACACCATGGAATACTATGCAGCCATAAAAAATGATGAGTTCATGTCGTTTGTAGGGACATGGATGAAGCTGGAAACCATCATTCTCAGCAAACTTTTGCAAGGACAAAAAACCAAACACCGCATGTTCTCACTCATAGGTGGGAATTGAACAATGAGAACACATGGACACAGGAAGGGGAACATCACACACCAGGGCCTGTTGTGGGGTGGGGGGAGGGGGAGGGATAGCATTAGGAGATATACCTAATGTTAAATGACGAGTTACTGGGTGCAACACACCAACATGGCACATGTATACATATGTAACAAACCTGCACGTTGTGCACATGTACCCTAAAACTTTAATTAAAAAAAAAAAAGAAACTGTGGTATTGGCAAAAGAATAGGTAAATAGTGTTTTTTTGCTCAATTTTGAGTATTTTTAAATACTCAAATACTTATAATTCCCTGCCTTATGAGATTATTTTTGCTCTGAAAAGCTGGCTGTCAAGAAAAATTCAAGGAAAAAAATAGTCTTTTATATTCACTTATTTATGATTTCTGGTGCTCTTCATTTCTTCCTGTATAGCTGGGTTTCCATCTTCAGCCTGAAGAAAATCCTTTAGCAAATCTAGCAGCAGATTATTTCATCTTCTATCTTAAAATGCCTTTACCTTAACCTCATTTTTAAAGGATATTGCACTGGAATATCTGGCTTGATAGTTTTCTCCTTTTCAACATTTTGAAAGATGTTGTCAATTGTCTTCTGCGCTTTATTGTTTTTATTTACTTATTTTATTTAATTTTTTTGGAGACAGGGTCTCACTCTCTCACCCAGGCCGGAGTGCAGTGGCGTGATCTCGGCTCATTGCAACCTCTGCCTCCCGGGTTCAAGTGATTCTTGTGCTTCAGCCTCCTGAGTAGCACTGGGATTACAGACATGTGCCACCACACCTGGCTAATTTTTTGATTTTTAGTAGAGACAGGGTTTTTCCATGTTGACCAGGCTGGTCATGAACTCCTGGCCTCAAGCGATCTACCTACTTTGGCCTCCCAAAGTGCTGGGATTATAGGCATGAGCCACCGCGCGTGGACCTGGCCTTTATTGTTTATGGTAAGAAGTCAGCTGTGATTCATATTATACCTCCTGTGTATATAATGTGTGCTTTTCCTCTGGCTTCTTTCAATATTTTATCTTTATCTTTGGTTTTTATCATTTTGACTATTATATACCTAGGTGTGATTTTCTTTGCATTTATCCTCCTTGGGGTTTGCTGAGCTTTTCACACCTTAATATTTTTCATGAAATTTTAGGGAATTTTGTCCATGGTTTTTTGATGTTTTTCTTGTCCTATTCTCATTTTATTCTCCTATCCTCCTTCTGGGACTCCCATTGCACATATTTTAGACTGGTTGATATTTTCCTACAGGTTTCTAAGACTATTCATTTTTCTTCAGTCTTTTTTTTCTTTATTCTCCAGATTGGATAGTTTTTGTTATTTGTCTTCAGTGATTTTACTGACTCTTCTGTCACCTGTAATCTGCTATTAAACCTATCAAGTGAATTCTTCATTTCAATTATTTAACTTTTCAGTTATAGAATTTCTTTTTGGTTCTTTTTGTATAGTGTTATCTGCTGACATTTCCTATCAGTTCACTCATTAAGGCCGCCTTTTAAGCCTTTGAACATATTTGTAATAGATTCTTTAAAGTCTTTCCTAAATATACTATCTGTACCATATCAGGTTCTGTTTCTTTTCTTTTTTCAGAGACAGGGTCTCACTCTGTCACCAGGCTGAAAAGTGCAGTGGCACAGTCATAGCTCCTGCAGCCTCCAACTCCTGGGCTCAAGTGATCCTCCCACCTCAGCCTCTTGAGTAGCTAGGACCCACAGGCATGTACCACCACGCCCGGCTAATTTTTAAATTTTTTTGTAGAGATGAGTCTTTCCATGTTGCCTAGGCTAGTCTCAAACTCCTGGCCTCAAGCGATCTCCCTGCCTTGGCCCCTCAAAGTGCTGGGATTATAGGCATGAGCCTGGCCCTCAGGTTCTGTTTCTATTAGTTGCTTTTTTTCCCCCTTGACTTGTGGGTTATCATTTCCTATTTCTTTGCATATTTAGTACATTTTTTGTTTTATACTGGGCAATATGATCATATTCTATATTGTGTTATCTATCTCTGGAGAGTATTAATTTTTGCTCTAGTAGGCTATGCACCTTGACCTTGTGCAGGCTTGTTTTTATGCATTTTAAAGGGTAGGTCTGTAGAAAGCCAATGCATTTTTCAAACTCTTCTAATTTGATACCATTTAGCCTCCAAACTCTATCTCCTCTGTGGGTTTTGTCAAGGAATGGCTTTAGACTTTTTTGGGGTGGGTCTAGAGCACACCTTCATCGACAGTATGGTTTTTATTACTAAAGCATTATCTGTGGGGCATCTCAGCTAGACACCAGCAGTTTTAACAAGGTCTCCCCATTTCTAGCTAGGCCTGAAGGCCAACATTTTTCAGCACTGGAAAATCTTGCTAATGTCTTGTTACATTCTCAACTCCATAGCACCTGCTCTTTGGGAAATCATATGTAGTCTCACTCTCTGCATGGATAGTCCAGACCTTGGCCAAGGACTCATGGGGAGCTCCTACACAGACTTTAGTACCCTACTCTTTGTATCTCCCTCTTCTCCAGTGCCCTGCCCTGCAGATTCCAGGTACTTTCACAACTCCAAAATCTATTCTCTGCCTCCTCAGCTTAGTGGGACCACTGTCCTCTGCTTGGGTTCCATGTCCCTGTTCTGTAGATGGGAAAATTTCCCCAGGCAGACACCCAGGGAAATAACAGGACTAACCTGGTGAGTTTCCCTTCTCTCAAGGGATTGTAACCTTGTGCTATCTATTGTCCAGTGCCTGAAAACAACTGTCTCATATATTTTATCCAGTTTTACAGTAGTTTTTGGTTTGAGGGCTCATTTGGTTATTTCATTAATGCTGGGAGGAGAAGCCCCAGTACATAGTTTTGCTATGTGTTCGTAATGTCATCTGATTGAAAATTTTCTATCTACTTCATCTTTAACAGTTGAAGACCTATGTGAAGAGGTAACTTGATACTGATAATGATCTCTTTCTTCCTCCTTATTCCCACATGATCTCAGCAAAAATGTAAACTCATGTTTAAATGGACATGGTGGTTTGTTTAGTGGTTATTTGAGTGAGGACTTGTAGATGGTAAACATTTTAAGTCTCTCATTTCGTAATGGTAGTTTGGCTCTCTTAAAAGTTCAGATTTGGCTGGGTGAGGTGGCTCATGCCTGTAATCCCAGTACTCTGGGAGGTTGAGGCAGGAAGATCTCTCGAGACCAGCCTGGGCAACATAGTGAGACCCTGTATCTACAAAAAATTACAACAATTTCCCTAAACAGTTTAATATAAAGAAAAAAGATTAGCTGGGCATCGTGTACACCTGTAGTTCTAGTGAGTTGGGAGGCTGAGGTAGGAGGATCCTTTGATCCCAGAAGTTGAAGGCTGCAGTGAGCTATGATCACCCCACTGCACATAGCCTGGGCCACAGAACATGATCCTGTCTCAGATAGACAGACAGACAGACAGATAGATAGATGATAGGTAGATAGATAAAGTAAGTAAGTAAGAGTCCAGATTGAAAATTACTTCAGATCTTTGAAGATAGTACTGGATCATCTTCTGACATTTAGCATTGCTAACTCATGGGTTTTTTTTGCTAATTTAATTTTTTTGGTAGCTCGTAGGGTTTTCGGCTTATCCTTGTTATTTTGGATTTCACTGTGATGTGTTAACTATGTGGCTTTTTTAATTTTTGCTTTTGCCTTGTTTTTTCGAAATTTAGCCTGCTTGACGTTTGGTAAAACTGTTCAGATAGCACTTATATCTGCCTTTGTTTTATATTTCTCAGTCATTATTTCTTCTGGATCTATTTTTAATGTCTCTTGCCTTTTCTTCTTTTAATTGATATAAAATTCATATATCATAAACACAACCATTTTAAAGTATACAATTTGGTGGTTTTTAGTATATTTTCGGGATTGTATAACTAATATTTTTTGGCAGGTTCTCACTCTGTCACCCAGGCAGGAGTGCAGTGGCGTGATCATGGTTCACTGCAGCCTCTACCTCCTGGCCTGAGGTAATCCTCCCACTTCAGCCCTCTGAATAGTTGGGACTAGAGCTGTGCACCACCACACCTAGTTAATTTTTTTGTTCTTGTTTTTTTTGTTTTTTGTTTTGTTTTGTTTTGTTTTTGTTTCTGAGATGGAGTCTCGCTCTGTTGCCCAGGCTGGAGTGCAGTGGCGCGATCTCGGCTCACTGCAAGCTCCACCTCCTGGGTTCATGCCATTCTCCTGCCTCGGCCTGCCGAGTAGCTGGGACTACAGGCGCCTGCCACCAAGCCTGGCTAATTTTTTTTTGTATTTTTAGTAGAGACAGAGTTTCACTGTGTTAGCCAGGATGGTCTCGATCTCCTGACCTCGTGATTCGCCCACCTTGGCCTCCCAAAGTGCTGGGATTACAGGCGTGAACCACTGCACCCTGCCATTTTTTTGTATTTTTTATAGAGATGGGGTTTTGCCAAGGGGTGGTCTCAAACTTCTGGGCTCAAGTGGTCCTCCCGCCTTGGCCTCCCAAAGTGCTGGGACTATAGGCATGAGCCACTGCTTCCTGCCTGTATAACTGTTATCACTATCCAATTCCAGTACATTTTCATCCAGAAAAAGAAACCGTGTACTCATTAGCAGTCACTCTGCTTACTTTCATTCTCTATGCCTTGGCAAACACTAATCTACTTTCTGTCTCTGTCGATTTGCTTATTTTGGACATCTCATATAAATGGAATCATACAATATGTAGCATTTTGTGTGTGGGTTCTTTAAGCATTATATTTTCAAGGCCTATCCGTGTTGTTTCATGTAACAGTACTTCATTTCTTTTTATGGCTGAATACTCCCCATTTGGTTAAGCCATTCATCATTTGATGGACATTTGGGTTGTTTCCACTTTTAGCTGTTCTGAGTAATCCTGCTATGAGCATTCATGTACTAAGTTTTCTTTTACATTTGCTCTTTTACTGTGTCCAATCTAACCATCCATAGAGTTTTAATTTCAAACACTGTATCTTTAATTTCTTTTCTTTTTTTTTGTATCTTTAATTTCTAAGATTTTTTTTTTTTTTTTTTTGAGAGTCTCGCTCTATCGCCCAGGCTGGAGTGCAATGGCGTGATCTCAGCTCACTGCAACCTCCACCTCCCTGGTTCTAGCAGTCCTCCTGCCTCAGCCTCCCAAGTAGCTGGGATTACAGGCACCCACCACCATGCCCGGCTAATTTTTAAAATATTTTTAGTAGAGACGGGGTTTCACCATGTTGTCCAGGCTGGTCTTGAACTCCTGACCTCAGGTGATCCACCCGCCTTAACCTCCCAAAGTGCTGGGATTACAGGCATGAGCCACTGTGCCGAGCCAGTTTCCAAGATTTCTAATACCCCATTACTTTCTGTTTAATTTACGACAGTGTTTCCTTGTTTCATGGCTTCTTTTTCTTTTTAAAGGTATAAAATATAGATACTTATTTAAAAATCTCTCCCAGATTGTTCTATTAACTTTATTTCCTTAGGTATAAGTGCATTGGTTGATGTGTATTATCGTTTTCATGGTATTAATCTTCTTTGCCTGGTAATTTTTAATTAAGAGCTAATTGTTCATGACATGTTTAATCTGAACACATTTTGTGTTGACAACTGTCCTGTAGGAGGCTCTCTGAGTTGCTGAGCCTTAGCCTTGTATGATGTATACCTAGGATTAATCTTTGTATGGGTGGTAAGATGCAAAGCTCTTGCATCTTAATAGATTATATAGTTCTGAGTCCTTTCACCACTTACATGAAATGGCTCTATGGCCCTCATCTCATATCAGTGAGGCTGCTGCCAGAATCCCCTTGGCTGTAACCGACATTCAGGTAGACAGGCAGTGCACCTCTAGTCCTTGTTCATGTGTTGGTCCCTTGCTTAGACCTCCTGTGTGTGGCTCTTGCTCTTAAACCTATGAGTGTTACAGTATTAGCTCTATGTTTTTTCCTAGTCTAGGCCCAAATACTATGCATCTTTTTAGTTCTTGTCTACTATTGTGGAATCTCTCTTTTGTTCCCTTTTTGTTGTTCTTTTCAAAGGAGGAGAAAGAAGAACACCTTTCCATTTCTGGTCTATAAAGATTTCTCTCTTCTGGCCAGATATGGTGGCTTACACCTGTAATCCCAGCACTTTGGGAGGCCAAGGCGGGCAGATCACTTGAGGCCAAGAGTTCAAGACCAGCCTGGCCAACATGGCAAAACCTGTCTCTACTAAAAATACAAAAATTAGCCAGGCATGGTGGCACAACCCTGTGATCCTAGTTACTCAGGAGGCTGAGGCAGGAGACCCTGTTGAACCTGGGAGGCAGAGGTTGCAGTGAGCCAAGATCATGCTACTGCACTCCAGCCTGGGTGACAGAGCAAAACTCTGTCTTAAAAAAAAAAAAAATTTTCTGTTTTCTTTTTTTCTCACCATGGCTGTGTATTTATTAAGATTTAAAAATATTTGTATTATTTTATATGTTTGAACAGGAAGATGAGATTTCAGCATATGCTCAATTCATCTTGAAACCAAAGGCTTTTACTTAGTTTTTGTTTCACCTTTTTACATTTAACTGTAGTCAACCTATCTGGATTTGTGTGTTTGTGTGTGTGGAGTGAGACTACTGAAATTGATTTCCCCCCAAATATCTACACAATTTATTTTAAATTAGTAAGATTTCTGAAGAATTCAGTTATTTACAAACCTTTTCTCATATATCCACATTTACCCCATTTCTGTACTGTCTTACTAATCAAACTGAAATAGGATTCAGGTACAATTTTTTCTTATTTCACAGAATGGTAATTGAATCACAGAAAAGGGGGGTTGCCTTAGGTCAGAAAGTTGATCAGTGGTGAAACTGAAGATTGACGTAAGACATCCTGGTTTAGTGCTAAGTTCATTAAACTTCAGTGTAGCATACCCTTGCTGTCCTATTATCAAGGGCTTTGTAACTGAATTAGGTTTGAAAAACAAACTAATGGCAAGAACAATATTACCCATTAAGATTGATAGCTACAATTTTTGTTTTGTTTTGTTCTGTTTTGAGATGGAGTTTTGCTCTTGTTGCCCAGGCTGGAGTGCAATGGCACGATCTTGGCTCACTGCAACCTCCACCTCCCAGGTTCAAGCAAGTCTCCTGCCTCAGCCTCCTGAGTAGCTGGGACTACAGGAGCATGCCACCACACCTGGCTAATTTTTGTATTATTAGTAGAGACGGGGTTTCACCATGTTGATCAGGCTGGTCTCGAACTCCTGACCTCAGGTGATCCACCCACCTTGGCCTCCCAAAGTGCTGGAATTACAGGCGTGAGCCACCGCGCCCAGCCGATAGCTAGGATTTGATCTTGGGAATGTGCACACTTTTTTGAGGTGGTTAAAACATTATGAGATATGTAGCATGAATGCCTTAGGAGAAACTTGTGCTGTTATTTTAGGGCATATTTTTTTTTATCATCGTTAGGTTTTTAAAGTTTAATTTTTGTGTAATGTCAACATTGTCAACCTCAATAACAAAGCAGGCCAGGTGCGGTGGCTCATGTCTGTAATCCCAGCACTTTGGGAGGCTGAGGCAGGCAGATCACCTAAGATCGGGAGTTCGAGACCAGCCTGGCCAACGTGATGAAACCCCATCTCTATTAAAAATACAAAAAAAAAAAAAAAAAAAAAAACCTAGCGGGGCATGGTGGTGCATGCCTCTAATCCCAGCTACTTGAGTGGCTGAGGCATAAGCATCACTTGAACCCAGGAGGTGGATGTTGCAGCGAGCCGAGATAGCGCCGTTGCACTCCAGCCTGGGTGACAGAGTAAGACTCCAACTCAAAAAAAAAAAAAAAAAAAAAAGGTACATGCCTGAGAGTCATTCTTGAATTTTTCAGCCTTCAGCTCTAAATTAGTTCATGTACTAGACTTGTGTTTATTACATAATGAGTTGATTTATTAAAAAATACAAGAATATCAGAACTATCAGTTCTGAAGCTATCTGGCATTAAACATGACCTTGTGGAAATTAACAGAAAATAAAAATTGATTTAGCAAATGTAAAAAATTGAAAAGATGAGGTTAAATGTCCTAATCCCATAAAGTAATTCTAAATGTTCAAGCAATTTGCTGATGCATAGCCATTTCCAGTCATATTTTAAATCTTGTGGATAATCTTTTCATCAGGGAAAAGCCTTCTTGGCTCACCAGTTTAATAAACAAATCCAGAAATCCTGGTTCTTATCCAAACTGCTTGTTTGACTTTGTTGCCATTTCTTCTCACACAGAAATACAGTCCATACTGCCCGGAATCTCTGCAAAGCTGACTTGGACTTCAGAGGAAGGCAGCTATTCTCAGGATATGACAGGGGTAACACCCTTCCAGATGATTTTTGAGGCAGGTTTTGTTGTGGTCTTATAAATTACTAATGATTTTATTCTTATTTTTCTGCAATCTAATAACAAGAAAGAAAAGCCTAGGTCCATCAAAGTTCCAAGCTGGAATGAAATAAGGCAATGGTTCCCAAACTTGCCTGTGCAGACATTAGATCACCTAGGAGCTCCCAAAATACTGTCGTCTGTGTCCCACTCTGAGTGATTGTGATTTAATTGGTCTAGGTGTTGTAATTATTAGTCTTCTTGGGCTGCCATAACAAAATACCACAGACTAGATGGCTTAAGCAATAGAGATTTATTTTCTCACAGTTCTGGAGGCTAGACGTCCAAGATCAAGGTGCTGTCAGGGCTGGCTTCTGGTGAGGCCTCTCTTCCTGGCTTGTAGACTACTGCCTTGTTACTGTGTCCTTACATGGCTTTTTTTCTGCATGTGGATGAAAAGAAAGAGATCTCTAATGTCTCTTTATTTTTATTGAAAATTTTTTTGGTAGAGATGTGGTCTTGCTATGTCGCACAGTCTGGAGTGCAGTGGCTATTCACAGGTGCAGTCATAGCACACTACAGACTTGAACTCCTGAGCTTAAGTGATCTTCCTGCCTCAGCCTGCCAAGTAGCTGGTAGCTGGGACTACAGGTGGGAACTACTGGCACCTGGCTCTGGTGTATCTTTTTATAAGGACACCAGTCCTATTAAGACCTCGGGTCAGTGCCCTACCCTTGTGACCTCATTTAATCTTAATAACCTCCTGAGGGCCCTGCCTCCAAACACAGTCACTTTGGGGCTTAGAACTTCAGCATATGGATTTTGAGGGACACATTCAGTCCGTAATAGGTATGGCATAGGCTTTGGAACATTTTTTAGATCCCAGGTGATTCCTAATATGCAGATGAATTTGAGAACCACTGAAACAAGCCCTTATTTGAATTTGGATCTCCTAATAAAGAAAATTAAAAGTGACTCCCAGTGCAGATCCTACCTGGATACATTTTTATTAGTTTGGTTTAGATCTAATAAACCAATTAGTTTGGTTAGATCTAATTAGTTTGGTTAGAGATCTCTTTATCGACTTATTTGTAGTCCAGATTTATGAGGGTGATAATTCATTCTCCATTCCCTTTAACAGGTCTCTCATCTCCTATTTTCCTTCCTTAGAGTTGGTGGAGACATAACGAATTAGAGTGCTTTAAACATTCTCCCAGGAAGCCCTTGGGCAGCCTTTCTCCATGTTTGAATAATTATATGCTCATTCTGAAAGGAATGGGTATGGTATCAGGACAACAGATATCCCTGGCTGTGCCTTATCTTCTTTAGGAGAATGGAGGGTAAACAATCTGGAGCAATTAATGGTTAGTCAGCTCTGAAACTATTCATATCAAGTAGCAATAAAAAGGTGATTCCAGTGAACCAAGAAGGGCAATTCTAGGAAATGAGGTTCTGTGTTTCAGTCAGCCTAAACAAGCAGTAAGTTGTATACATAACATTTATATATATTATGTAAGCATCCTGACAAGTCTTTGAAGTGGGTAGGATGAGGATTATCACCCCATTTTACAGACCAGAAAGTTGAGATTCAAAGAACTTGACTGACTCTCCCAGTGTCATACAACAGTTAAATGGCAGAATTAGAACTTGAACCAAAGTCTGACTCATATAGATCAGGGCTATTTCAATATTTACTTATTCATCCAGACGTGTGTTTGTTCAAGTCAGTGTCAGTGAGCTAGATACTATCTGTAGGTACAGTGTCTTAAGATATGTTACTTGATCCTGGCTGGGCGCCGTGGCTCACACCTGTAATCCCAGCACTTTGGGAGGCTGAGGCGGGTGGATCATGAGGTCAGGAGATTGAGACCATCCTGGCTAACACGGTGAAATCCCATCTCTACTAAAAATACAAAAAATTAGCTGGGTGTGGTGGCAGCCTGTAGTCCCAGCTACTCTGGAGGCTGAGGCAGGAGAATGGTGTGAACCCGAGAGGCGGAGCTTGAAGTGAGCCGAGATGGCGCCATTGCACTCCAGCATGGGCGATAGAGTGAGACTCTGCCTCAAAAAAAAAAAGATATGTTACTTGATCCCAAGGAACCTGGAATATAAATAGAAAGATCAAGAAGTAAACACGTAATTACAATACGGTGTGATTCCCAGGATGGATAATAGAAGCGAGCCCTGAATGCTATGTTAGCATGGAGGAAGGGCATCTAATCCATGGGAAGAGGTTGAAGTCTGGAGGTCTTGATGAGACTGAAAAACAGATTTGCTGGGTGTAGGAGATTCTGACACTTGAAAGAATAGGAAGTTGTTATCAGAGTGATAAAGTTTCTCTTATTTCTTTATTGCAAAAGTAGTGTTTCCCTCAGAAAAATCAAAGTATGATCAAAACAAACATTTAGAATACACATAATTTGGCCTTTCAAGGCAGCCGTTATTAACACCTTGGTGTACATCTTTTCACAATGGAGTGGGACATTTCAATTTAAGATTTTCAGAATGGAACAGTTCCAAGCCATGGCCATGGAAATAGGTGGCTGGGAATGAGTGGAGGTCAAGGTCATTATTGTTGAAGACGTCAGGGAACTGTGAGACTAAGTTATTGCTTAGGCTAGTTATCTTCTTGGATATGGATGTCAGTCAAGATGATGACAGCATTTGGCATACAGAGGAAAACTGTGAGCTTAGTGACCAGCAGTCAGCTGGTGATGGAGATGAGAAGTAAAATAATAGTATAGTCAAACGGCATTAGCCTCAAGGGAACGAGGATTTCCTCATGCATTTCTTCCATTATATCTCATTGTTTTTGGTACTGTGCAGCTATGTAGACAATATTTGAATGAAGAGAATGAGAAGAGATAAAAGGGAGATTGTAAAAGATTTCATCATGGATGCCTCAATTGAGGAGAAAGGTTAAGTAGCAAGGTTCACAGCAAAGACTAATAGAGACTCCATGGAAAAGCTATAATAAATGATCCATTAATTTGGGCCTGCGAGGAAAGTCAATTGCAAGGAAAACTGAGGGAAGTTTCATTTAGGAGAGATATTGGGTTTTGTGTTTATGCCCATAGCTAGTCTTACATCTTGGGGTTCATTAGGCTGGGTAACATGTCCCTCCAAAAGCAATCTGATTTTATAAGATCTTCTTGACAGCTTTATCCAGTTTAATATTTATTTTTGTAATAATACTAAGTGATCAAGTGAATGGAGTTATACATATATACATACAAACATATATGCACAAACATATCTATATATTTATACATCTGTACTTCTGTGTGTATGTATCTAAGGTGAGGGGGCAAGAGAGAGAGACAGACTTTCTTCTAGAAAGTGATATAAGGGCTCTTGACTGTATAAGTTCATATTTGAAAACATACTTCTATATTCTGTCATATAATTAGACATATTTAAAGGTGAAGGCTAAAACCATATGATTCAATAGTAGTTTCTGCTGTGCACGGCTGGCAGCATCTATTTTTTTCATAACAGTAAATAAGTAAATTCACTGCTTCTGTAGGTATGTCAGGCTGGGGTACTGGGTCTCTAACACCCAACACCCAACTGTAAAAGGCTTTGTCATCTCTCTCTTCCTCTTTCTAATAATTTTTTTTTTTTTTGGGAGGGAGTCTTGCTCTGTGGCCCAGGCTGGAGTGTAGTGGCGCGATCTCAGCTCACTGCAAGCTCCGCCTCCCAGGTTCATGCCATTCTCCTGCCTCAGCCTCCTGAGTAGCTGGGACTACAGGCACTCGCCACCATGCCTGGCTAATTTTTTATATTTTTAGTAGAGATGGGCTGTGTTAGCCAGGATGGTCTCGATCTTCTGACCTCATGATCCGCCTGCCTCGGCTTCCTAAAGTGCTGGGATTACAGGCGTGAGCCACCGCACCCAGCTTCCTCTCTCTAATAATTCTTTGAGTAGATCTTAAAAGGGTCCTCTAACCCCTTTTAAGGGGTTAGTTGTGTTGTATTAATTATCGTCTCTGACCTGACATTAGTCACTTTATCCTAACTCTGGGATAGGTGTCGGTCCTTCTGCTGTATTCCTTTAGCACCTCATTTATCTAAATTTCACATTGTCATATAAATTAGTCTGTCTCATCTACTGAACTGTGAACTCTTCTAATTCTGAGATTGTCTTATTTATTTTTATAAGCCCAGGTACATAATAAGCCACATTAATATTTTATGAGTGAGTAAATGCATATATTGAGTAGCCATACATAAGCATTGCTTGTCAGGCTCCATAAAAAATAATGATGGATTATATATTACCCCATTCAGATAGCTACCTGTATACACAGAAAATGAACATTTTTGGAGAGGCAGCATTGGATAGTAGAATGTGGACTTTGGAGTTAGTCAGCTCTAGGTTTGAATCCCAGTGCTGCCACTTAACTAGCTATGTATGACCTTGGACAAATTAATTAGCTTATTGAGTCTCATTATCCTCTTCTATAAAATGGAGTTATTTCTTACTTGCATAGAAACTGCTTGACATGTAGCAAGTAGTCAGTAAATATCATCATTATTCATTGTAGCCTCTCTCCAGTAGTTGCTCAAGGAACTTTCACTTTGGTTGTCTTACTGTTAGATATAATTAGCCCTCTCTATGATACGCCCTATAATCACCAAGGTTACAAAGCTTTGAAAGTGTTCCAAGAAGTTGTTTTGGAAGTGGTAAGTACAGAAAATGCTTTAAAGACTATTGCTTTTTGGTTTAAACATTTTATACTAAAATTTTAAAAATGAAGGATGTGACTATGATATGTATACCAACTGCAGTTATTATTTAATTACCACTGTTAACATGCATGAATAATCCTAGACATATTTACAGAATTTTCTAATAATCCCCCATCCATTTTGGTAATAATGTTTTTTTTTTTTTTGAGATGGAGTCTCACTCTGTCACCCAGGCTGGAGTGCAGTGGCACGATCTCAGCTCACTGCAACCTCCATTCCAGGTTCAAGTGATTCTCGTGTCTTAGCCTCCCAAGTAGCTGGGATTACAGGTGCACGCCATCTGTAATCGGCTAATTTTTTTTTGTATTTTTTCAGTAGAGATGGGGTTTCACCATGTTGGCCAGGCTGGTCTTGAACTCCTGACCTCAAGTGATCTGCCCGCCTCAGCATCCCAAAGTGCTGGGATTACAGGCATGAGCCACTGTGCCCAGCCCATTTTTGTAATAATTTTTTCAAATACTTTTTCAAATAATTTTTTCTTTTTTTGTTTTTTGTTTTTTTAGACAGAGTCTTGCTCTGTCACCTAGCCTGGAGTACAGCGGTGTGATCTTGGCTCACTGCAACCTCTGCCTTCCAGGTTCAAGCAGTTCTCTGCCTCAGCCTCCCGAGTAGCTGGGATCACAGGTGCCCGTCACCACTCCAGGCTAATTTTTGTATTTTTAGTAGAGACGGGGTTTCATCATCTTGGCCAGTCCTGGTCTTGAACTCCTGACCTCAGGTGATCCACCCGCCTTGGCCTCCCAAAGTGCTGGGATTACAGGTGTGAGCCACTGCACCTGGCCCAATTTTTTCTATTTTTAATCCCAACCTATTGCCACAGTTTTTGACTTCTTTTTCAGTGTACTTATAAAAAACATTAAAAGGCCAGGTGCAGTGGCTTATGTGTAATTCTAGTGCTTTGGGAGGCCAAGGTGGGAGGACTGCTTGAGGCCAAGAGTTTGAGACCAGCCTGGGCAACATAATGAGACCCTGTCTCTACAGAAAATTAAAAAATAAAAATTATCCAGGTGTGGTGATACACACTTGTAGTCCTAGCTATTTGGGAAGCTGAGGTGGGAGAGTTGCTGGAACCCAGGAGTTCGAGGTTACAGTTAGCTATGATCATGCCACTGCATTCCAGTCTGAGTGACAAAGCGAGACCCTGTTTCTAAAAAAAAAAAAAAAAAAAAAAGGTAATAAAATAAAAATATTGTAATAGTTTATCCTTCTATATTTGCATGTTTCTTCTTTTTGTATTATCATATTTTGACATCTGGGACCATTTGTTTTGTTTTTTTTTATCATATACCTAGTACATGGCTGTGTATTCTCTGAGCCAACAATAAAAACCTACTGATTTCTGATTGTATTTCTTCTTTCATTTTTTTGGAGTTCTGCATTTTCTAGGAGACTGTTTCTAACTTTGGTTTTAGGAACACTATAATAGTGAGTCAGTATAGGTAAGTGGTTAATGCTAAAGATTTATAGCCAAGTTGACCTGGCTAACCTTGGACAAGCTGTTTAACCTTTTTGAGACTCTTTTGTAAAATATTTATTTTCCTTCATTTTTAAAAATCCAGATCCTGCACAATCTTTTATTTATAAAATTTGGGTACCTAATAGAGTTTTTGTGAAGGTTAAATGAGATAATATAAATAAGATACCTTAGCACCATTCCTGCTGTAAAATCTTCACCTAGTGGTAAATCTTATATTTGTAGGGAAGTGTTTGTAGTATATTGGCAAGAACATGGGCAATTAGTATTAGAAAGACTTAAGGTCACTCACAAAACAAAAAAGAAAGACTTACAGTCAAGTTCTGGCTATACCACTGAACAGCTAAGTGACCTTAGGCATGTTGCTTAACTTCTCTGAGCCTTTTTTAAAAAATCTACAAAGAAGGGGCCAGGCGCAGTGGCTCACTTCTGTAATCCCAGCACTTTGGGAGGCCGAGGTGGGCAGATCACCTGAGGTCAGGAGTTCGAGACCAGCCTGGCCAACATGGCGAAACCCCGTCTCTACAGAAAATACAAAAAATCAGCCAGGCATGGTGGCACGCACCTGTAGTCCCAGCTACTCAGGAGGCTGAGGCAGGAGAATCGCTTGAACCCGGGAGGCAGAGGTTGCAGTGAGCCGAGATCACACCACTGTACTCCAGCCTGGGCAACAAGAGCAAAACTCCATCTCAAAAAAAAAAAATATATATATATATATATATATACAAAGAAGAGATTGTAATACCTACCTTACAGGATTATTGTGAGGTAGTATATATATAGCAACTGCACAACACTTGTCACATAGTAGGTATTCAATGAGTGATATCTATTATTGTTACCATGTATAATATACACTTTCTTTCCTTCTTTTTTTTTTTTTTCGAGACAGAGTCTAGCTCTGTCACCCAGGCTGGAGTGCAGGGGCACCATCTTGGTTCACTGCAACTTCCACCTCCCAGGTTCAAGCGATTCTCCTGCCTTAGCCTCCTGAGTAGCTGGGATTGCAGGCGCATGCCACCACACCTGGCTAATTTTTGTGTTTTTAGTAGAGATGGGGTTTCACCATTTTGGCCAGGTTGGTCTCGAACTCCTGACCTCAGGTAATTAGCCCACCTCGGCCTCCCAAAGTGCCGGGATTACAGACATAAGCTAACACGCCCGGCCTACAATTTCAAATATATGGATCCTTAAAACAGTTCTGTGAGGTCAAAGCGGTAGGTTTTATCCCATTTTGCAGATTAGGAAATGAGGTCCAGAGCAGTGATTTTTTTTTTTTCAAGAGTATTTAAGTAATTTTTTTTTTACAGAACCAGTACTAGAACACAGGTCTTCTGACTTTTGAGCTTTTTGCTCTTCAGCTTTTCCTTATAAATAAATGTTTGGATTAATGGATTGATGTCAAAAATAGGTTCCTTTTAGTGTTTGCTCCTTCCGACTCCACTCAGATTCTTTTTTTAAAATTTCTTTCTAAAAAAGCATAACTCAGATTCTTAATACAGATTGTTCCAAAGCACATTAGGATGGTGGAGTTATTCTTGTCAACTTCAGTCTGAATTACTTTTAAATTTGTCCCCAAAGGTGGTTTTGACATTATGGGTTTTACTCTGATCTTTGTTCTTGTGTCTTCTGAAGTTCCGTGTAATAGATACTCTAACCCAAGAAGTGATGGCTGTTTAGATTTTCTTTTGCATACAATTCTCATTCCCAAAGATGTCTCCCTTTGGTTGTCCAAAAAGCTTTCTGAGGTATAGTTACTTTTAGAAGAGGAAATACCGTTTTAATTCATTTGTGCTCTTGAGATTGTGTATGTGTGGTAGGTGTTTTTGTTGTATTATTACAGGTTGATGAAAAGCCCAGAACCTTGATGACAGATTGTCTGGTTATAAAGCATTTTTTACGTAAAATCATCATGGTGCACCCTAAGGTAAGCTGTTCCTTTGTACAATAATGATTCTCTTATTTAAGTCATTGTTTTCCAGAGACCTTTACTGTGTAGGACATGGACAGATATGATTGGTTCTTTTTCTTTCAATGAAGATGATTAAAACGTTTAATATTTGAGGTCATGGTGGCTCATACCTGTAATCCCAACATTTTGGGAGGCCGAGGTGGGAGGATCGCTTGAGTCCAGGAGTTTAAGACCAGCCAAGGCAACATGGTGAGACTCTGTCTCTACAAAAAAAATTTTTTAAATTAGCCAGGTGTGGTAGTGAGCTCCTGTAATCCCAATTCCTCAGGAGGGTGAGGTGAGAGGATTGGTTGAGCCCAGGAGGTTGAGGCTGCAGTGAGCCATGATTGTGCCACTGCCCTCCAGCCTAGGTGACAGAGTGAGACCCTGTCTTGGAAAAAAAAAAAAAAAAAGACAACTTTCAACTTTCAATATTGAATTGATTTGGTTTCTATGTCCTTAAGACAGTTGTTTTTTTTTTTTTAGAGAGACAAGGTCTCACTATATTGCCTAGGCTAGTCTCTAACTCCCGGGCTTTAACAATCCTTCCGCTTTGGCCTCCCAGTGTGTTGGGATTACAGGTGTGAGGCACTGCACCTGGCCCAAGGCAATCTTTTTTTTTTTTTTTGAGACAGAGTCTTACTCTGTTGCTTAGGCTGGAGTGCAGTGGCATGATCTCGGCTCACTGCAACCTCTGCCTACCAGATTCAAGCCATTTTCCTGCCTCCGCCTTCCTAGTAGCTGGGATTACAGGTGTGCACCACCATGCCCGGCTAATTTTTGTATTTTCAGTAGAGACAGGGTTTCACGGTGTTGGCCAGGCTGGTCTCAAACTCCTGACCTAAGGTGATCCACACACCTCAGCCTCCCAAAGTGCTGGGATTACAGGCCTGAGTCACCACACCCAGCCAAGGCAATCTTAATGTTGGTTATGTGTTATAGCGAGAAACCTCTGGATAGAGAGAGCTTTGTTTTGGGTTATTTTCACTTTTTTTTTATTGCTTTATTGTATCACTTTAGATACCTCTTCCCTCCTCTGTGCTTTGTTTTTTGTTAAAGCTAGATAATAAACCTTGCTGTTTATCTCCTTTTCTAAAGTGACTATAAGAACAAATAAGGATTTTTTTTTTTTTTCCTGAGACAGGGTTTTGCTCTGTCACCCACGCTGGAGTGCAGTGACTTGATCTCGGCTCACTGCAGCCTCTACCTCCAAGGTTCAAGTCATTCTCCTGCCTCAGCTCCCTGAGTAGCTGGGATTACAGGTGTGCACCACCACACCTCGCTAATTTTTGTATTTTTAGTAGAGATGGGATTTCGCCATGTTGGCCAAGCTGATCTTGAACTCCTAGCCTCAAGTGATCCACCTGTCTCAGACTCTCAAAATGCTGGGATTACAGGCGTGAGCCATCATCATGCCTGGCCAAGAAATTTTGATAGAATATTTTGAATATTAGAGAGCTAAATTTTTTATTATCTGTAGTTAAATATGTTTATAAACACTTAAGCATATCTATGACATCCCCCTTCTGCCATCTTCCTACTTTTTGCCTATTGTTTCAGTCACTATTCTAAGTGCTCTTTGTGCACTCGCTCACTTAACTCTTACAACACCCCTTGTGAAGTAAGTTTTATCATCATCATCTGCATTTTGTAGCTGAGAAAACTATGGTACAGAGAGTAAATAACTTGAAGAGTCAGGATTTGAACTCAGGCAGTCTGGTTCTAGAGTTACTTCTTACCTTATGTTACACAGAAAGAAAAATACAGGTGAATGGAGAGAATAATTAGAACAGTGAGGTACACTGGAGAGGATATAAAAGTCAGATGGATAAGAGGAAGAAAAAGCAAAGAAAAAAGCATGGAATGTTCCACATATGAAAATAATAGAAATAAAAATGGATAGTTCCTTTAAAAAGGAGGTGAAGGGGCTGGGTGTGGTGGCTCACACCTGTAATCCCAGCACTTTGGGAGGCCAACTTGGGCGGATTGCTTGAGCTCAGGAGTTCCAGACCAGCCTGGGCAAGATGGTGAAACTGTCTCTACTAAAAATACAAAAATTAGTCGGGTGTGGTTCCATGCACCTGTGGTCCCATCTACTTGAGGGGCTGAGGCAGGAGAATCGCTTGAACCCAGGAGGTTGAGGCTGCAGTGAACCGTGTTTACACCATTGCACTCCAGCTTAGGTGACAAAGTGACTCTGTCTCAAAAAAAAAAAAAAAAAAAAGTTAAGGGATAGGGGTTGAGAGAATGGCAAAGAGGCAGGGATGATTTCTGATAATTTGTGACAACCTGGAGCTGTGATATAGGGCTCAATATATTTAAGATTTAGAATTTAAACACAGGCAAGCATTAAGTATGTTTAGGGAAAATACAAGTGATAAAGAATGTATTTTTCGGCCAGGCGTGGTGGCTCACGCTTGTATCCTAGCACTTTGGGAGGCCGAGGTGGGTGGATCACAAGGTCAGGAGATTGAGACCATCCTGGCCAACATAGTGAAACCTTGTCTCTACTAAAAATACAAATATTGGCTGGGCACAGTGGCTCACGCCTGTAATCCCGGCACTTTGGGAGGCCGAGGTGGGCAGATCACCTGAGGTCAGGAGTTCAAGACCAGCCTGGCCAACATGGCGAAACCCCGTCTCTACTAAAAATACAAAAATTAGCCGGGCATGGTGGCGCACGCCTGTAATCCCAGCTACTCAGGAGGCTGAGGCAGGAGAATCACTTGAACCTGGGAAGTGGAGGTTGCAGTGAGCCGAGATTGTGCCATTGCACTCCAGCATGGGTGACAGAGCAAGACTCTGTCTCCAAAAAAAAAAAAAAAAAAAAAACAAATATTAGCTGGGCATGGTGGCGCGTGCCTGTAGTCCCAGCTACTCAGGAGCCTGAGGCAGGAGAACTGATTGAACCTGGGAGGTGGAGGTTGCGGTGAGCTGAGATTTTGCCACTGCACTCCAGGCTAGGAGACAGAGTGAGACTCCATTTCAAAAAAAAAAAAGAATGTCTTTTTCCTGGCTGAGCACGGTGGCTCATGCCTGTAATCCCAGCAGAAGTAAAACTTTGGGAAGCCGAGGTGGGTGGATCACTCACTTGGGTGGTCAGGAGTTCAAGACCAGCCTGGCCAACATGGCGAAACCCCATCTCTACTAAAAATACAAATATTAGCTGGGCACAGTGGCGCGTGCCTGTAGTCCCAGCTACTCGGGAGGCTGAGGCAGGAGAATTGCTTGAACCCAGGAGGCGGAGGTTGCAGTGAGCCGAGATTGCGCCATTGCACTCTGCACTCCAGCCTGAGCGACAGACTGAAACTCTGTCTCAAAAAAAAAAAAAAGTCTTGTTCCTCTAGGTTCATCCGTGTCACAAATGACAGGATTTCCTTCTTTTTAAAGGCTGACTAGGCTGGGTATGATGGCTCATTCCTATAATCCTAGCACTTTGGGAGGCTGAGGCAGGAGGATCACTTGACCTTGGGAGTTCAAGACCAGCCTGGGCAATATGGTGAAACCCTGTCTCTACAAAAAAATGCAAAAAGTAGCTGGGTGTAGTGGCACATGCCTGTGGTCCCAACTACTCAGGAGGCTGGCGTGGGAGGATCACTTGAGCCTGGGAGACCAAGATCACACCACTGCACTCCAGGCTGGGCAACAGAGAAAGACCCTGTCTCAAAAAAAAAAAAAAAAACACAAAAAAAACTAACTGTATTCCATTGTGTATATACCACATTTTCTTAATCAACAGAAAGACAAATACTGTATGATTTCACTTATATGTGGAATCTGAAAAAGTCAAACTCATAGCAGAGAATAGAATGGTGGTTGCCAGAGGCTGGGAGTGGGTTAAGGAAGGAAATAGGGAGTTGTTAGTTAAAGTGTACAAAGTTTCAGTTAGACAGGAGGAATAAGTTTTTAGAATCTTATTTCACAGGGGGGTGACTATAGTCAATAATAATGTATTATATATTTCAAAATAGCTGAGAGTAAATTTCAAATGTCTTACCACAAAAAATGCTAGTAAGTTATGTGATAGATGTTAATCTACTTGATTTAATCATTCCACATTGTATACATATATCAAAACACCACATTGTACCCTATGAATGTATACAGTTATAGTTTATCAATTAAAAGTAATGTTAATTTAAAAATTTTTAAGCTTATTCTTTTCCTTTAGGGATTAGATATGGAAGTTTTTAATCTGTATCTTGGCTCATGTTAAATCTCACACTTAATTTATTGTTTTGCAGGTCAGATTTCATTTTAGTGTAAAGGTAAATGGAATCCTCTCCACAGAGATCTTTGGGTAAGTTCTTAGGTCTATGGCTTAAGATGATGCTATGGCTCTGCAATTTTTCTCAGCTATTATTGTCCTATTTCCAAAAGGTTCACAGTTTGATATCTTGACCCAAAGTCACCTTGAAACTAATTTTCTGACACCCCCACATTTTATTATTTTAGTAGATTCATCCCTGTCTCTAGAGGGGGTAAACTTAAAGATTGCCATTTTCCCCTTGGTTAATTAGTTACTGAATTCTAGTAATCGCTGGGGTGGTAGTGGTCATGGGCCAAAATTTATGTCAAACAGAGATTGATTTTAGAATCTTTGAGAGATGGCTTAGCTTTGCTTTGCTTTGCAGGGTGGAGAATGAACCCACTTTGAACCTTGGGAATGGAATTGCTCTTGTGGTCGACTCCCAGCATTATGTGAGGTGAAGGCGTAAAGCCTTGTTGTCCCTCTGCATGTTTTACTCTCCTCTCGAGTACGAATGTGGGTAGAAATTGGAAATTGTCTCACTTGTCATTTGTAAGTGCCAGGTGTCAGCTTCTCTATAAGAAAAGCAGAAGTAAAACTTTTTCTATGTTGAAAACTGCTATTTTAAGTTATTTATGTATTTGAATCTATTCTAAATGACCTGAAGACATGTGCCTTCTTCTCTTCAGGCCTTATTTTACACAGACCCTGCTAGTTCCAATCCCATTTAGGCATGAGAAGAGAAGACTATGAATTTAAAACTTTACTTGAATTCTTGGCTAGAGAGATAGTATGAATACAAAGGAATTCAGTGTACATTATTTTTTGTGCATCAGCATTTTGCATAGGTTTGGAAATCATCTCTCTGCCCATCTCCATCTTCTTCAGACTCCAAGAAAGTAAATCTGGCCAGGCGCAGTGGCTCATGCCTGTAATCCCAGCACTTTGGGAGGCTGAAGTGGATGGATCACTTGAGGTTAAGAGTTTGAGACCAGCCTGGCCAATATGGCAAAACCCCGTCTCTGCTAAAAATACAAAAATTACTGGGCATGGTAGCACATGCCTGTAATCCCAGCTACTTGGGAGGCCAAAGCATGAGAATCACTTGAACCCGGGAGGTGGAGGTTGCAGTGAGCCGAGATCACGCCACTGCACTCCAGCGACAGAGCAAGACTCTGTCTCAAAAAAATAAAAAAAATAAAAAATGTAAAAAATCCATGGAGGAGGTGGTAAACAATATGGAACACACAGAGCCCTTCTGTCTTGCCTTCCTGTGCCATTTAACTACCACAGAATCCAAAGTGAAAATGAATTATATCAAGAAAAGACCTAACATATGCTTAAGTCCAATTAATTTATTTTTTCTTTTTTTGAGACAGGGTCTCAGTCTGTTCAACCCAGATGCCATCATAGCTCACTGCCGCCTTGATCTCCTGGGCTCAAGTCATTTTCCCACCTCAGCCTCCCGAGTAGCTAGTAGCTAGGACCACAGAAATATGCTACCATACGCTGCTAATTTTTTTTTTTTTTTTTGAGACGGAGTCTCGCTCTTTCGCCCAGGCTGGAGTGCAGATCTCACCTCACTGCAACCTCCACCTCCCTGGTTCAAGCGATTCTCCTGCCTCAGCCTCCTGAGTAGCTGGGACTATAGGCGCATGCCACCACGCCCAGCTAATTTTTTTGTATTTTTAGTAGAAATGGGGTTTCACCATGTTGGCCAGGATGGTCTCAATCTCCTGACCTCGTGATCCTCCTGCCTCGGTCTCCCAAAGTGCTGAGATTACAGGCATGAGCCACTGTGCCCAGCCCATATACTGCTAATTAAAAAAAAATTTTTTTTTGTAGAGATGAGGGTGTTGCCTAGGCTGGTGTCAAACTCCTGGACTCAAGCAATCCTCCTGCCTCGGCCTTTCAAAGAGCTGGGATTACAGATGTGAGCCAATGTGTCCAGCCCTAATTTAGTCTTTATTCATTAGTTTCTGCCTCTATTTATGTGCCCAGAGGCAACACTAGTAGTCAAAGTCTCTTAAGGCTTAAAGAGACTGCCTGTGGTTCTTAGTCTGTTTTCTTATTCTCACCCAAAATTACACCTCAGATGAGAATATTTTTGTCATTTAATATGCAGGTAATAATTTCCCCACCCCATATCTTTCTTTAGTGATCCTCTAATAATAAACAATCCTTATAGGTAGCAGCTCATCATCATAGTTGTACTGACACAAGTTTAAGCCTTTGAGCCAATTTTTGTAGATGTGTTTCCTTGGATGACCTGATTAGGGACAAAGGGAAAGGTTCATTAATATTTCCTCTCTATTAATTAATTCATTCATTCTTAATCAGCTTTCTCAGGTTGACTATTTTCTCTCTGTTTAGAAAAGAGCTATTGGAAAGTAACAAAATTTTACTAGATTCTTTCTAGGAGAGAAAGATGGCCTGATTTTTTCTCGTTGTTACTATCAAACAGCAACCTCAGACCTCTTCAGCGGAAGGTGTAGCATGCGTGAGAGCAGACTTATAAGTATCATGGGGCCAGTTTTAGGCCATTTGTGATTCATGGGCCCCCTCACACAATGCTGACCTTTGAATGAATTTGGAAATTTGCTCAGAACGAAAGATTAATTTTAGTGGAGGAAATATACTTGAGAATAAGAAACAGGCTGGTCATGATATCTCACACCTGTAGTCCCAGCACTTTGGGAGGCCAAGGCAGAAAGATTGCTTGAGGCCAGGAGTTTGAGACCAGCCTAATAAACATAGTGAGACCCCATCTCTAATAAAATAAAATAATAGTAATTATTTTTCGAGACAAAGTCTCGCTCTGTCGCTCAGGCTGGAGTGCAGTGGCGCAATATCAGCTCACTGCAACCTCCGCTTCCCAGGTTCAAGCGATTCTCCTGCCTCAGCCTCCTGAATAGCTGGGATTACAGGCGTGCATCATCATGCACAGCTATTGTATCTTTAGTAGAGATGGAGTTTCACCATGTTGGCCAGGTTGGTCTTGAACTCCTGACCTCAAGTGATCCACCCACCTCAGCCTCCCAAAGTGCTGGGATTACAGGCGTGAGCCACAATGCCTGGTCTAAAATGTTTTTTTAAAAAGAGAAACTAAGAAGCATCCGTTAGTGGCAGCAAAAGCAGGAGCAATGATATCTCTGAAATGCCAGTTTTTCTACTACTTCCATTGCTGTGATTCCCTGAGTGAGACATAAGTTATTTATTCCAACAAAACTGATATGGCAGGTTGTATGGTTGTACATATGCTAGAGGTTACAAAAATAATTTTGAATGCTCTTTTAAATAATTTCTTAAGAGGAAAAAATGTTAAATTTGACTTGTCTGTTTTCTGACAGTAGACCGAATTTTGGTACAATTGAATCACACTGCAGCAGAATTCACCCTGTGCTAGGACATCCAGTAATGCTTTTCATCCCTGAAGACGTGGCTGGCATGGACTTGTTGGGAGAACTGATACTGACTCCAGCAGCTGCACTGTGCCCTAGCCCAAAGGTTTCTTCCAACCAGCTTAACAGGATTTCTTCAGTTTCCATATCCTTTTGATGAAAAGTTCCATCCAATTATCTTTGAAATGGGTTTTTATATCCCAGTTTTAGGAAAGCCTTTAGTATGTGAATTCTGCATCTACAAATATGTATGATTTGTATAAAAACATATAATCTAATGTGAAAGCCAAGCTTGAAAATTTTGCCAGGGAACTGAAAACTGTAAAATGTGACACATGCCATGCGTTTTTCATACAATCCAATATGACTGAAGCATGAAATGAATGGTGCATGAGGAAGAGATGGGACTAGAAAAGTAGTCTGGAGTTGAATATGGTAGATCTTGAGTGCCATACTAAGGATTGTGAATTTTATTCTCTGTATAGTAAGAAACCATTGAATGTTTTGGGAGAAGTCTTTAGCAGCATTATAGAGTACGGATGGGAGACAGAAGTTAGTAATACTAAGTAAATAAGTAAGTGAACTGGATTAAAAATAATGAGTGCTTGACGGCTGGGTGCAGTGGCTTACACCTGTAATCCCAGCACTTTGGCAGGCCGAGGTGGGCGGATCACTTGAAGTCAGGGGTTTGAGACCAGCCTGGCCAATATGGTGAAACCCTGTCTACTAAAAATACAAAAATTAGGCCGGGCGTGGTGGCTCACACCTGTAATCCCAGCACTTTGGGAGGCTGAGGCGGATGGATCACAAGGTCAGGACTTGGAGACCAGCCTGGCCAACATGGTGAAACCCCATCTTAGTAAATACAAAAATTAGCTGGGCATGGTGGCAGGCGCCTGTAATCCCAGCTACTCAGGAGGCTGAGGCAGGATAATCACTTGAACCTGGGAGGCAAAGGTTGCAGTGAGCCGAGATTGCAGCCACTGCACTCCAGCGTGGGCAACAGAGTGAGATTCCGTCTCAAAAAAATAAATAAATTAAAGCCAGGCGTGGTGGTGTACGCCTATAGTCCCATCTACTTGGGAGGCTGAGGCAGGAGAATCACTTGAACCTGGGAGGTGGAGGCTGCAGTGAGCCAAGAACACGACACTGCACTCCAGCCTCGGTGACAGAGCAAGACTCTGCCTCAGAAAAAATAAAAATAAAATAACAATAATAATGAGTGCTTGAATCTAAAGTGTGGTAGGCACGGAAAGGCCAGACTTATCACCTGAATTAATCAACAAAATGTGGTAACCAGTTCATTATTAAGGTAAGGAGAGATTAGGGGCAGGGAACGTCTAAGGTTGATGTCAGATGTCTATTCTATGTCTAGAATAGGCAAATACAGAGAGAAAGTTGATGGAGGGGCTTTTTTTTTTTTTGGAGACAAGGTCTGGCTCTGTTGCCCAGGCCAGAGTGCGGTGACACAATCTCACCTCACTGCAACCTCTGCTTCCCGGACTCAAACCATCCTCCCACCTCAGCCTCCTAGAGACCACAGGTGCATGCCACCATGCCCAGTTAATTTTTGCATTTTTGGTAGAGACAGAGTTTCACCATGTTGCCCAGGCTGGTCTCAAACTCCTGGACTCAAGCGATCCACCAGACTCGGCCTCCCAAAGTTTTGGGATTACAGGCATGAGCCACTGTGCTCGGCCTGGAGGGGCTTCTTTTCAGAGTAATGAAAATGTTCTAAAATTGATGGTGGTAGTGACTGCACAACTCTTTGAATATTCTAAAATCCATTTTATTACACATTTAAAATGAGTGAATTGTATGGTATGTGAATTGTGTCTCAATAAAGCTATTTAAAAATATTTCCATGAATAACTGACAGAATAATGATACTTTCAGCAAGATAAAAAAACATTAATAGCAGATTTAGGAGATAAAGAAGATGAGTTTGACATTAAACATGTTGAGTTTATGGTGCCTCAAGACATCCTTTGAACATAGTAAGGAGCTATATAGGAATTTGGTCTGGAACTTGGAAATGGTCAGATTTAGAGATACAGAATTTTAGAGTCTCAGTTTCCTCCATAGGTAAGAGTCGTGTAGTGCTGTGTTTAGAGCATGGCACAGGAGTGTAAATGTTGGATTCACTACTAATTAGCTGTGTGACTGTAGGCAACTCACTTAACCAGCCTAAGCCTTTACTTCCTCTGCTTTAAAATGAGGATGATACTTATCTCATAGGTTTAGTTTCCCTTGCAAAAATTGGTTTTCTGTTCTTTTGGGGTTTGTTTGCTTGTTTTAGAATTAAGTATAATAATCCATGTGAAGCTCCTAGCATATAATGAGTACTCAATAATATTAATAATTGTTATTGTCATATGATTGAAGCTATAGGAGTAAATGAAGTTATAGAAAATTATAAACAATGAGAACAGGCCGGACACGGTGGCTCATGCCTGTAATCCCAGCACTTTGGGAGGCCGAAGCTGGCGGAGCACTTGAGGTCAGGAGTTTGAGACCAGCATGGCCAACATGGCAAAACCCTGTCTCTATTAAAAATACAAAAATTAGCTGGGCATGGTGGCACATGACTGTAGTCCCAGCTACTCGGGAGACTGAGACAGGAGAATTACTTGAACCCAGGAGGCAGAGGTTGCAGTGAGCACTGCATTCCAGCCTGGGCGACAGAGCAAGACTCTGTCTCAAAATAAAAAAAAGAGAGAACAGAAGAGGCGTGGTATGATAGATGTCAGCTATCTGATGTTGCATATCAGATATCAAAAGATACCATAGTATCTTTTAGGGAGGAGGAGGGAGCAGGATAGTGATGAAGACTATGCTTGGACATTTTCTATTTTAAAACATGCTTTTTCTTTATATCTAGATAGTACAGAACAGTATAGAATAAATAAGTTTCTTCTTCCTCCTCATTCCATCGTCTAGAAGGGATAAGACAGACAAATTTTTTGTCCTCTTGGGGAAAATTTAACAGATAGATATTAGGTAGTGATAAGTGCAGTGGAGATAAATAGAACAAAGTAATAGAGAATGATGGAGATGTTATTTTAAATATGGGCAGTGAAGCCTCTGAGGAGGTGATGTTTTAAAAAAGAGAGAGAGCTAGCTATAAAAATTCTGTTGAGATTTTACTTTCTGAAAGTGGCAAACTTGATAATTTAGACCAACCTTCTCAATGAAGGCAAAGGCTAGATGAAATATTAAAACATCATAAAAGCAGGCCGGGTGTGGTGGCTCACGCCTGTAATCCCAGCACTTTGGGAGGCCAAGGTGGGTGGATCACCTGAGGTCAGGAGTTCGAGACCAGCCTGACCAACATGGAGAAACCCTGTCTCTATTAAAAATACAAAATTAACCAGGCATGGTTGTGCATGCCTGTAATCCCAGCTACTCAGGAGGCTGAGGCAGGAGAATCTCTTGAACCTGGGAGGCGGTGGTTGCGGTGAGCCGAGATCGCACCATTGCACTCCAGCCTGGGCAACAAGAGTGAAACTCCATCTCAAAAAACAAACAAACAAACAAAAAAATCATAAAAGCATCAAAGAGCTAATGAAGAGGAAGAGTTTCTGTGCCATGATTTAGGAGAGGTTTGAATTACAGAGAGCTGAGCCTAGCATTGGGGGATGCTTTTGCCCTGGAGTAGTTTGCCAATTAGAGCAAGCAGTTGAGAGGCTAAGATGTATTAATACTTCCAAATCAGTGCAGGACAAGAAGGCCAAAGAATCCAGGACCTGCTGAGCTTGGGAGTGCTGCTAAAAATACCTCTTGCCTTGGGCAAGGGATAACTAGAAGGCTATATTTTAAGGAGTAAGGTGAACCTGAAATAAATTACTCTTCACATGGACTGTATATGCTTTCTGGTCATCTAGGCAGGCCAGAAAATCTTAAACTTTGAAATTGGATTAGGATGATTTTAGATTTGTTAGTTCTAGATGTTTTATAGAAGCAAACAAAAATTTCTAGAGGAAAATAATTGCATCCTGTGCTCCCAATTATTTAACACTTTGTCAAATACAGTGTCCCATGGTGCATATGCACACACACATGCACAGTCACAAATAACCAGGTGTAAGAAAGGACAAGATAATATGAACAAGAGCTAGCAAAAACAAAGTCACAGAAACACCCACTGGGACTCCAGATACTGGTGATATCAGATATTGACTTTAAAAAGTTATGCTTAGCTGGGTGTGGTGGTTCACACCTGTAATCTCAGCACTTTGGGAGGCTGAGGCAGGAGGATTGCTTGAGCCTGCAAGTTCGAGATCAGCCTGGGAAACACAGTGAGACCCCCATCTCTATACAAGTTACCTGCGCATGTGTGGTGCATGCCTGTGGTCCCACCTACTCAGGAGGCTGAAGTGGGAAGATTGCTTGAGCACAGGAGGTCAGGACTGCAGTGAGCCATGATCGTGCCATTGCCCTTCAGCCTGGGTGACGTGAGACCAGTTTCAAAAAAAAAAAAAAGAAAAATTATGCTTACTATGTTTATGAAAATGAAAGCAAAGTTTGAAAATTTTACTAGAAAACTGAAACTGTAAAATATGAAATAACTTTTAACAAGAACAAAACAGAAACTGTAGAATCAAGAAATATAATAACCAATGTTGAATAAAATTCAGTACACTGGTTTAACAGCAGATTAAGTACAACTTAAGTGAATTTGTAAACTAAAAGCTAAAGATAGCAAGAACTTAGCAAAAATAAAGCAAAGAGACAAGTTACGGAAAATACAGAAGAGAGGGGTTAACAGAGTAAAGAGTAAAACTGTCTAATGTATATTTAATTGATGTCCAAAAAGAGAAGAGAGAAGAGAAAATAGGGCAGAAACAATATTTAAAGAGTTAATGGCTGAAACAACTGAGACAGATTTGTGTGTGTGTGTGTGTGTGTGTGTGTGTGTGACGGAGTCTCGCTCCGTCGCCCAGGCTGTAGTGCAGTGGCTCGATCTGGCTCAGTGCAAGCTCCGCCTCCCGGGTTCATGCCATTCTCCTGCCTCAGCCTCCCAAGTAGCTGGGACTACAGGCACCCGCCACCACGCCCGGCTAATTTTTTGTATTTTTAGTAGAGACGGGGTTTCACCGTGTTAGCCAGGATGGCTGAGACAGATTTAAGAACAGAATAATCAAGCAGTATAAATAAAAAAGATTTCTACACCTAAAGAGATGAAAAACAGAAGAATCTTAAAATCAGTCAGGAGGACAAATCATCTTTAAAAGATAAACAAATTAACAGTTGACTTCCCCATACCAACAGAAGGTGTTAGACTAATAGTGTTAATGTCTTGAAATAAAATCATTACCAACCTAGAATTTCATATCCAATCCAAATATTCCTCAACATAAAAGGTAATAAACTTACCTGTATATTATGTTAAAATTATAATCCACATAACAAGAAGAATTAATTCAACAGACTTTAGAACATGGTGTTTTGACTATACGTTCTTAGCAGGATATACTCTAAGGATGAAATGGAAGTCCAAAGACCTCTTAAAATTTATTCAGTGGCATGATTGTTAGTAATAATATTGGTATTTTATATTGGAATTATTGTATGCATACTTATGATAAACAATTATGTTAACAATGTTAGGAACCAAAGTTTTTAGCATCAGATAGAAGATATGTGAGTGTAAATTCAGAGAAATAACTATTTTTTTTTTAAGGGATCTCACTCTGTTGCCCAGGCTAAAGTGCAGTGGTGCGATCATAGCTCACTGCAACCTCGAACTTCTGGGGTAAGCAGTCCTCCTACCTCAGCCTCTCCTGAGTAGCTGGGACTACAAGCATGCACCATCATGCCTGGCTAATTTTTTTTATTTTTATTTTTTTGTAGAGACAGGGTCTCACCCCCGAGTTTCCAAATTTAATGAAAACTATAAACCTGCAGATTCATGATCAATGAACCCTAAGTGTAAGAAATATGAAGAAAATTATACCAAGTCACATCATAATCAAAGTATTTGAAGCCAGTAATAAAAAAATCTTAAAAGCAGCTGGAGATAAGACACATTATGTATAGAGGAACAAAATAATTATGGCAGATTTCTCACTGGAAACAGTGTTAGCTAGAAGAAAGTGGGGTAACATCTTTATAAAGTACTGAGAGAAAAAAGGCAAAATGAAGAATTTTTCAGACATAGAAAAGGTGAAAGAATTTATCACCAGAAGACCTGTATTATAAGAAATGTTAACAGAAATCTTTTAGGTAGAAGAAAAATGTTGCCAGATGGAATTCTGAATCTACCCAAAAAAGGAAGAGCACTGGAAGTGGTGGCTATGCGGGTAGATACAAAATACTTTTGTCCTTTTAAAAACACAAAATATCCTTCTTGAGTATATAAACCAAAAAGCATCCAAGACAGGTTTCAATCAGTTTAGAAGTTTATTTTGCCAAGGTTAAGGATGTTCCTGGGAGACAGGTCTGTGCCTTTCTCTAAAGATGGTTTTGAGGTCTTCAGTATTTAAAGGGGAAACGCAGGCTGGAGGGGAAAGAGGGAGGGGATGATCACATTATTGAATCCATATGTTACAAGAGAAAAGGAGCAAGTAGGGGAACAGTCAATTATGTATTTGTCTTGTGCTCAGTAAAGTGGCCCTTTATATAATAGAAGGTGAACATTAGAGTAGCTACCTGTAGAGGTATTTAACCCTTTATCTGTAGCTATCTGCTTAGGAACAAAAGGAGAGACAGCTTCTTGCATGACTCAGCTTTCAGCTAAATTATTTCCTTTTGGCATAGTGATTTGGGGTCTTGAGTTTTAATTTTCCTTTCACAAGTACCTTACCAGAAAAAAAAAAAAAATCTTTAAAAAACAAGTCTTGAAGTCTCTCCCTTCAGGGCTCCAATTACACATTCCTGAATTAGGCCACCTAAAGTTATCCTGCAGTTCACTGAGGCTTTATTCATTTATGTAGAGACAGGGTCTTGCTGTTTCCCAGGCTGGAGTGCAGTGGCTTGATCTTAGCTCACTGCAGCCTTGAACTCCTAAGCTCGTGTGACCTTCCCACTTCAGCCTCCTGAGTGACTAGGACTACAGGTGTACACCACCATACCTGGCTAATTTTGCATGTGTGTGTGTGACATATCTTGCTATCATTTTCTATATTCTTCATATTTCTTTTTTTTGAGATGGAGTCTCACTCTGTTGCCCAGGCTGGAGTGCAGTGGTGTGATCTCAGCTTACTGCAACCTCTGCCTCCTGAGTTCAATCAATCAGGCCCCTGAAATGATTTCTATCTCTGCCATTTCAGCCTCCCGAGTAGCTGGGACTACATGTGCCCACCACCATGGCCAGCTAGTTTTCGTATTTTTAATAGAGACAGGGTTTCGCCATGTTGGCCAGGCTGGTCTCGAACTCCTGACCTCAAGTGATCCGCCTGCCTTGGCCTCCCAAAGTGCTGGGACTACAGGCATGAGCTACTGTGCCCAGCCTATACTCTTCATATTTCTTATGCTTAGGGTTCATTGATCATGGATCTGCAAAAATATAGTGTATAAGGTTTATAACATCTATGGAAATAAAACCTGTGACAATAGCACAAAGGCCAAGAGGAGAGAAGTGGAAGTATATTGTTGGATTCTTAGACTATATATGCATTGTTATAATATCATTTGAAGGTAGACTGTGATAAGTTAAAGTTGTATACTAATAAAGCCTGGCAATCCCTGGTTTAATGCAACAGTTATAACTAATAACTTAAAAAGGAGATAAAATGGAGTTATAAAAAATTCCTGGCAGGCATGGTGGCTCTCACCTGTAGTCCCAACTACCTTGGAGGCTGATGCAGAGAGAGGCTCACTTGAGCACAGGAATTTGAGGCTGCAGTGAGCTATGATCACATCATTGCACTCCAGTCTGAGCAACAGAATGAGACCTTGTGTCTTAAAAAAGGGGGGTGGGGAGAGAGAGAAAACACTTTTTAAAATGTAAAAAACAATTTCTAATCCAAAAATAGAAAAGAGGAAAAAGGAAACAAAGAATACAAGCAAGAAATGGAAAAAAGATAAGATGATGGATTTAAACCCCACTATAGCTATCTTCATATTACAAGTAAATGATTTAAACAACCCAATTATAAGACAACTGCACATCTTGGCTCCTCAAACACTCCCCTCTTATTCTGAGTTTGCATCTTTTTTTTTTTTTTTTTGAGACGGAGTCTGGCTCTGTCGCCCAGGCTGGAGTGCAGTGGCGCAATCTCGGCTCACTGTAAGCTCTGCCTCCCGGGTTCACGCCATTCTTCTGGCTCAGCCTCCCTAGTAGCTGGGACTACAGGCGCCCACCACTATGCCCGGCTAATTTTTTGTATTTTTAGTAGAGACGGGGTTTCACCGTGTTAGCCAGGATGGTCTCAATCTCCTGACCTCATGATCCGCCCACCTCAGCCTCCCAAAGTGCTGGGATTACAGGTGTGAGCCACCACGCCTGGCCCTGAGTTTGCATCTTAAAAATCCCCTTGCCCTAAACAGTGAGTCAGCCTTAGTTCATGTGTTAATGCCTTCTGAGATTTGTGAGGGAGACTTCATTTATGGGTATAAAGCCTTTCCATAATGCCTCAGTGCCCACTGGGTAGGAATTTTAATCTTCACAATACCTTGTGTTTACCCCATAAGAAAGAGGATGAAAACGAATGAAAGATAAAGGAAAGCACACATTCTGGTCTCTGGCCTTGGTTCAGGGGACAAGAAAGGTTAAGCAGTGGTTCTTAATGGGGTAATTTTGTCCTTAAAGGACATTTGACAATGTCTGGAGACGTTTTTTATTGTCATGGAGGGGGTAATGTAAGAAGGGTGCTACTGGCATTTGGTGGCTAGAGGCCAGGGATTCTGCTAAACATCCTATAGTGCACAGGACTGCCCACCGCAGTGAAGAATTATCTGGCCCAAAGTGTCACTAGTGCAGAGGTTAAGAAACCCTGGGTTACAGATAGGGTGAGAGTGGGAATGGGAAGTTCAGAGATAGAAACCATTTCAGGGGCATGCCTTCCTTTGTTTTAGATAATAGGTTTGGAGACAATCCGAGGAAGTTTCCTTCTCAATCTAAGTATACTCAAATACTTCCTAGAAGATATTCTCTTGTATATACTTCTAGCATGTATCACATTGTATTACAGCTTACCGGCTTTTATGTCTGTCTCCCATGTTGTAAATATGATAAACTTGAGGACAGGTATTATCTGGATATTTGTCTTTGTACCCCAAGAACTTAGAACTTAAAACAATGTTAACCTGTGGTGCCTTTCAAATCTATGATCATGTGAACCGGATGAATAAATAAACTGTCTTCATATTATATCTGTAGCTCACACTTATTAAACCCAGAATAAATTTCTGGGGATCCTAGTGGATCTATCTCTGGTGCCTCACATCTGTCTTCAGTGTGGAAAAGGCTTAATATGTAACTGCATAGGCTGGGCATGATGGCTCACGCCTGTAATCCCAGCACTTTGGGAGGCCGAGGTGGGCAGATCACGAGGTCAAGAGATCGAGACCATCCTGGCCAACATGGTGAAACCCCGTCTCTACTAAAAATACAAAAATTAGTCAGGCATAGTGGCATGCACCTGTAATCCCAGCTACTTGGGAGGCTGAGGCAAGAGAATCACTTGAACCTGGGAGGTGGAGGTTGCAGTGAGCTGAGATGGCGCCATTGCACTCCAGCCTGGGCGACAGAGCGAGACTCCATCTCAAAAAAAAAAAAAAGTAACTGCATAGCACACTTATGGGAGTGTAAACCAGGTCAGTGTTATGTTTGTTTGTTATACAAGTGAATACATAGTCATAAGATACTAAAATTTGGCAGTTTTCTTTAGCAACTACACATATTTCTATATGGACCTTTGGGTCTGCCTCTGATATTGTCAACTTGGGAGCAGCCGATGACTACTTTCTTCAAAGATACCTCTTCTTTAGTTGACTGGAAAAAATACCATTTGTGTATGATACCCAATTTGGATCTCAATTTGGATAGAGGTATATCCTCCCTCTTTCTGCACAGGAATTAAGACACTTGAAGAATATTAGAGAAATGAAAGGAAATATGAATAGAATGTGTGTATAAAAATATGACCAGAGATCTGATGGCCCAGGTTGGGGTTTGGGGGTCAGGGTCTGGCCAAATGTGAGAGACCACTTGAAGTGAGGCAAACAGGTGTCAAACAGGCAAAGCTCTTTCAGAGCTTGTTTTGGCATTGCATGGTTTTTTTTTTTTGTTGCTTGTTTTTGTTTTTGTTTTGTTTGAGACAGAGTCTTGCTCTGTTGCCCAGGCTGGAGTGCAGTGGTATGATCTTGGCTGGCTGCAACCTCCGCCTCCCGGGTTCAAGTGATCCTCCTGCCTCACCCTTCCGAGTAGCTGGGATTACAGGTGCCTGCCACCATGCCTGGCTAATAGTTTTTTGTATTTTTGGTAGAGACAGAGTTTCCCCATGTTGGCCAGGCTGGTCTTGAACTCCTGACCTCAAGTGGCCCACCTGTCTCAGCCTCTCAAAGTGCTGGTATTACAGGTGTGAGCCACCGCACCTGGCCTGGCATTGCATGTTGATACTGGTTCTCCTCTTACTTCCTCTGCTGCCTCCTCTATTCCTGGTCCTTCTGTTAGATACTTGTTCAGAGGATTTCTAATGTACCTAATCTGTCAACTCTGGGCCTTTACAAAGGTGAGTAAAGGGAGCAATGATACCTCTGAACTACTGTGGAAGAGAAATGCTTCATAATGAACTGAGAAAATCCACATAAAATTCCTTAGAAAAAGTTAAAACGCATACAAATGCAAGATGTAATAGTATTAGGCCTAGGAAGCTGGCTGTAATATTCACATAAGCTCTAACCACACCAGCTTTGGGTGAATCATGCTAAAAGCTGGAGGTTAATAACTGAGCTAATAAAACTGGGAAATTGGAGTATGCGACCATGGGCTGATATCTAGGAGGGGTTGCAGTTTTGAGATTGACTGTTCTAACTAGAATCCTTTGAAATTTAGAAGGTAGTCTGGTCGTCTGGCTCCTGAAGAAGACGACCAGTAGGGAAGAGGTATTCTGCGGCTATGACTGGTATGAGAACATTGAAGCCTACTGGGATGGGGCAGTATCTTAGAGGGAATGATAGACTCCACCGATTTCGAATAGAGATATGACTGGTGAATTTCTAGGGATCGCCATACCTCCTTTTCTCTTTCATTTTTGTTTTTGGGCTTTGCTGGTTTAGTTTTTTGCCAATTCATGGTCCTGAACCTTCTCAGTTAACTTTGGAAATGAATAACGTAGGAAATGTCCTCTCATCTCCCTCCCTTATTACTCTAAAGGACAGAACCAGGATCCACATGGAGGTACTTCTCTACATGGATCTGAAATATGGGACTATCCTGATTGTATTCTAAAGGATCAAGGTGCTAGAAAGTGACCACTGGGCAATGGATTACATTTGGGGATACAAATATATAGTATTGGGGCTAAGAGAACAGGTTTTTTAGTCAGTCTAGCAAAGTCTAGAACTCAGTTCCACCACCTACTGGCTCCCGTTGGACGAGGTATTTAACCTATCTGTGCCTCTTTTCTTATCTGTAAAAGGGCATAAGAATAGGTCCTATCCGATACTGTTGTTGTGAAGTCTAAATGTTGAAATAGTACATAAGCATTTGATGCAGTACCTGGCACATAACACAAATTAGCTGTTGTCATTACACTCAGGTGAATCTAACCTCTTACCAGCCATACCTGCCTTAGAAAGTTGTACAAGGAATCAATGAATTTATTGTGTAGAGCTTCTCAGTAATGTAAAGGAGTGCTGTTTGGCTTGCATTTTACACACATAGTTACTATTTTAATGTTCTTCCTGTGAGTCATTATGATTTGCTTCCATCATATGGATAGAGAAACAGGTTCAGGAGGGTAAATGAGTGTTCAGATTTAGATCTCCTATTCTCAGATCCTTCTTTGTTCAGAATACAGGTTCTGTAGTCACTTTGTATTTCAAGAGCTTTACTTATCTTAGAAATTCGTGTAATATCTTGTCCTCTAGATTTGGTGCTTCCAGATGTGAGTTATCAGGTGGAATCCAGTGAGGAGGATCAGTCTCAGAATATGGATCCTCAAGGACAAACTCTGCTGCTTTTTCTCTTTGTGGATTTCCACAGTGCATTTCCAGTCCAGCAAATGGAAATCTGGGGTAAGTATAAGAGAATGGGGTTGCCAGCTGGGGTGTGCCAAATGCTAAGAGAGAGGGAAACTTTGTGTAATGCACACATCTAAATTAGATATATTTCTGTAGAATAAAGTTCAGTGAAAAACCTTGCTTAATAAAATGAACATATCCTATAGAAAAGATTCATATGTTGATGCATCGCTTAAATGATGACATTTCTAGTCTGGTTGGCCAGAAATCAGCAGATACTTCATATATTGCTCCCTAGGGATCAGCGGTTTTCAACGTTAGCCGCACAATATATTACCTGGAGAGCATCTAAAATGCTTACTCCCCAGAGATTCTGATTTCCAGATGGACTGAGGTGGGGCTTAGGGCTCAGTATGTTTTTAAATTTTTTTTATTTTTAGAGATGCTCTGTCGTCCAGGCTGGAGTACAGTTGCGCGAGCATAGCTCAATGCAACATCAAACTCCTGGGCTCATGTGGTCCTCCCGCTTCAGCCTCCCAAGTAGCTGGGCCTACAGATGCATGCCAGTGCACCTGGATAACTTTTTCAATTATATTTTGTATTATTATTTTTTGTATGGAGGTCTTGCTTTGTTGCCCAGGCTGTTCTCGAACTCCTGGCTTCAAGTAATCTTCCTTCCTCGGCATCCCCAAGTGCTTGTCAGTATGTTTTTAAAGTTTCTCAGGCTGGGTGCGGTGGCTCATGCCTGTAATCTCAGCACTTTGGGAGGTTGAAGTGGGTGGATCACTTGCAGCCAGGAGTTCAAGGCCAGCCTAGCTAACACGGCGAAACCCCATCTCTACTAAAAATACAAAAATTAGCTGGCATGGTGGCAGCTTCTTGTAATCCCAGCTATTCAGGAGGCTGAGGCAGGAGAATCTCTTGAACCCAGGAGGCAGAGGTTGCAGTGAGCCGAGATTGTACCACTGCACTTCAGCCTGGACAAGAGATTGAGACTCTGTCTCAAAAAAAATAAAATAAAATAAAATAAAATAAAATAAAATAAAATAAAATCACTTCTCAGGTGATTCTGATGTACAGCAAGGCTTGGGAACTTTTCATCATCGTGCTGCCTTTCCAGGTGGATTTAAAAAATGCACACCTGTTCTTATTCAGGTATGCAACAGGGAATCTTTGGTGTTTATCTATTAGATGGGTGACAATTTGTTATCAATCAGAAAGGTTATCTATGATAGAGATAAAACAGTGGTTTCATTTTCTGGTCCATGAAACACATGCATCAGAATCACTGGATGATGATGATGATGATGATGATGATGATGATGATGATGATTTTTGAGACAGAGCCTCCCTCTGTCGCCCAGGCTGGAGTGCAATAGCGTGATCTTGACTCACTGCAGCCTCCACCTCCCGGGTTCAAGCGATTTTCCTGCCTCAGCCTCCTGAGTAGCTGGAATTACAGGCACACGCCACCACACCTGGCTAATTTTTGTATTTTTAGTAGAGATGGGGTTTCACCATGTTGGTCAGGCTGGTCTCGAACTCCTGACCTCGTGATCCACCCGCCGCAGCCCCCCAAAGTACTGGGATTACAGGTGTGAGCCACCACACCAGGCCATTATTATTATTATTGTAGAGGCAAGGTCTGAACTCCTGGGCTCAAGTGATCCTCCCACCTCGGCCTCCCAAAGTGCTGGGATTACAGGCATGAGCAATCGCGCTGGCCTCAAGTGATTCTTAAATAGAGTAAAATTTGAAAACCACTGAGCATGAGCAGGAGTTGACTTCTGCATTTTAATCCAATAAACCCTGGGACATAAATTTAAGTGTTTCTCAATGCCCTCCTGATCTTTGAGGAAAGTTACAAGGAGAAGTGGAGCTTATACAAATTTGGGGAAAGGTTTGTAAGCCTCCCTTTTGGTGCTTCTGATATGTCTCTGTTCTCCTTTCTCTATGGGCCAATGTGTTTTCGTGGGACTCTATTCTCCAGGCACTCTAGTGCTATTTGGTGTGGCCCTGCTCCCACTGAGTCATAAGAAAAAAGAGACTGCTTACACCAGATCAAAAGAGCTCATGTTGACTGGTGTCAATTATTTATTGAACAAACCATTGTTGGCTGTGGTATTCTTCCTTCTACCTTCCTTCTGAGCCTCTCAGAAGTAAGATAAGGCAAACTTTTCCCTGCCTTTTCCCAACACGTGCTGTACACACTAGGAGAGAAGCACTGTTTCCTGGGGCTCTGGCTTGTAGCTCTTTATTTGAGGAGCTAATGGTCTTTGGTGCACCGCCGTTCTGATGATTAACACCAGGGGAATGGAAAATAGAAGATACCTAAACTAATGTGAGGATTCCTGGGGATGTTCCCTGTGGCTTATGCTCACATAGACAGAGGTTGGTAAGAGCAGCAGCTTATTATTGTGGAAAAGACATCAGGGTGGAATCAAGAGACCTGGGTTTAATTTTAGCACTGATACCAACTTCCTCAATGATTTTTGGGAAGTATGTCACGTAAATCTGAGCCTCCCTTTTCATATCTTTAACATGAGATTGTTAGGCTAGGCCCCATCAAAGGCCCTTCCAGGTCTAAAACCCTCTTAAGACTTAAGATCTGCTACCTTCTAGCAGGCTTTTTTTAAGGTCTGTCAGAAGGTAATCCTTGGATAATGCAAGCCTGATAACATGTTCTGAGCCCTAAAGAACATTCCTTAAGAACTCAGATTCCTCAGAAACACAGTATTATCATTCCTGAACTACTGTGATAATTTGTACACTTCTGTTTAGCTTGACCCTGAAGGCCTGCAGTATCTCAGTTGTTGTACTCAGTATTGGATTTAAAAGAAATTCATCAATGTATTAGTAAACACAGTAAGGCTCTCCCATCTTACACATCTGGTAATTTAAGACTAGCCTCTGAAGAAGATGCACAGTGAGGGGAGGTAGATATAGACATAGTGATAATTTTACCTTCTCTTCCCCCTTTTCTTTCTCATATGCTTAAAAGCTTTCTCTAGAGCCTCTTCTTTTAGGAAACAGATTGTTCAAAGTTAGTCTGTTTCCATGTCTTTAAGAAAATTACTTAATTGGCCTTATGCCCACCTACCTTGTCATGGTAACTTTTCTGTGATTAACTCATTTTTTTTTTCTTGTGACTAACTCATTATTTTCCCCAATGTCAAAAGCATTTGGTGGTCAAAAGTTTTAGGAATGAACTTTGACTTTTAAATTAAATGTCTGCTTTCAAAAGAGATCTGATTTCTTGAAGCTACTCTTAAAACCAAACTATGGAAAATACCAATCTAGATGATACATTAACATAGCAATAGCAATATTTTGAAATTGTACAGTGTACATTTTAAAACACTTCATGGGCTAGGCACTGTGGCTTGGCACCTGTAATCCCAATACTTTGAGGGGCCAAAGCAGGAGGACCGCTTGAGCCCAAGAGTTCAAGACCAGCTCAGGCAACACAGCGAGACCTCGTCTCTACATATACAAATTCGCCCGGGCATGGTCCCTCACACCTGTAATCCCAGCACTTTGGGAGGCCGAGGCGGGCGGATCACACTGAGGTCAGGAGTTTGAGACCAGTCTGGCCAACATGGCGAAACCCCGTCTCTACTAAAAATACAAAAATTAGCTGGGTGTGGTGGCAGGCGCCTGTAATCCCAGCTACTCGGGAGGCTGAGGCAAGATAATCACTTGAATCCAGGAGGCGGAGGTTGCAGTGAGCCGAGATCACGCCATTGCACTCCAGCTCGGGCAACAAGAGAAAAACTCTGTCTTAAAAAAAAAAAAAAAAAAAAAAATTGGCCAGGCATGGTGGTGGTGCACACCTGTGGTCCCAGCTATTCGGGAGGCTGAGGTGGGAGGATCACTTGAGCCCCGGTGGTCGAGGCTGCAGTGAGCCAAGATCGTGTCACTGCACTCCAGGCTGGGCAACAAAACCCACAAAACACTTTGTGTACATTATCGCAGTTTATCTACACAACATACCTGTGAGAGCAGGTGGTATAAAGCCATTTTCTATACTGAAGAAAAGATTTCATCACCACTAGTTGATGGCAGAATTGGCCCTAGAATCTATGTTCTCCCTGACTCCAGCTCCAGAATCCTTTTGAGCTTACCATATATTACGTTCCCTACCAGGAAAGCATCATGGTGCCTTGTGGTAGAAAATGTTCTTCTGGTTTGCATTTTTAATACAGTCCTGGAAAAAGCCAGCCAGTTTTAGGCTGCTTCCCATAGAATTCTGAACACTGAAAACAAAGAAAAATCAAGAAGGATTTTCTCCAGGTGACCTGTAAATTTGGCTTCCTGTGCCTGCTGCATCGGGATTATTAAATGGTGGCCTATTGTTTGATGGCATAATTTTTTTGCCTGTTGCTCTCACATATTAGCTTTTCTGAATGAGACTGAGCAGTGGTGCCTGTGGTTACTTTAACAGAGATAATCCCCCATTTAAAAGGACCTCATACCAACAGTTCTGTGTCATCTCTGTGAATTTTAACCTTTTCTTTACCACAGTACGTCTGAAAGCACTGCCACAACAGTGATGTTCACATAGACGTAGAGTAGGGTTAGACACACTCTATAGGACCTTTGCTTCTCCCTTTCTCCTCTCCTTTGGGAGTCACTGGGATTGTTGTTTATAGTACATGGTATATATTTCTGCTATGAATTAAACAGGATCCCTTATTTGTTTCTTTAAAAAATAATGTCATTCTCCACCTTAATTTTCCTGAGCTTTCTTAGATTTATAAGTGGGAATTAGGTAGGTGTGTAAGTTGCTGGGAGATTTTGTCTAAAAAAAGGTAATTATTTGTGGATATGTAGGGGTCTCTTCTTCCAAGAGGCATCTTTCCCACTCCCAGTCCTGACTCAAAGCACATGAACAGCAATCTTGAAGTAGTTATCCTCGCTCATGGTTAATCCTTGGATAATGCAAGCCTGATACCATGTTCTGAGCCCTACTGAACATTTCTAAAGAACTCGGATTCCTCAGAAACCAGTGTTATCATTCTTGAACTACTGTGATAATTTGTACACCTCTGTTTAGCTTGATTCTGAGGGCCTGCAGTATCTCAGTCATTGTACTCAGTATTGGATTTAAAAGAAATTCATCAATGTATTAGTAAACAAGTGTCTTAAATCTTACACATCTGGTAATTTTTTTTTTTTTTTTTTTTTTTGAGATGGAGTCTCACTCTGTCACCCAGGCTGGAGCGCAGTGGCGCAATCTTGGCTCACTGCAAGCTCCGCCTCCCGGGTTCACGCCATTCTCCTGCCTCAGCCACCCGAGTAGCTGGGACTACAGGTGCCCGCCACCGCGCTTGGCTAATTTTTTGTATTTTTAGTGGAGACGGGGTTTCACCATGGTCTCGATCTCCTGACCTCGTGATCCGCCCGCCTCGGCCTCCCAAAGTGCTGGGATTACAGGCCACATCTGGTAATTTAAGACTAGCTTTTGCAGATGCACAGTGAGGGGAGGTAGATATAGTGATAATTTTACCTTCTCCCTCCCCTTAGGAGTCTATACTTTGCTCACAACTCATCTCAATGCCATCCTTGTGGAGAGCCACAGTGTAGTGCAAGGTTCCATCCAATTCACTGTGGACAAGGTCTTGGAGCAACATCACCAGGCTGCCAAGGTAATAAGGAATTCACAGCCTCTTTTCTCCTATTCTCTAAGAAAAAGATAGCAAGCATATATGGCAGGCAGGGCCCAGGAGCCCTTCCTCCCTTAATGCCCCTTCCTCTCCTCTTCTGTCACCTGCGTGATCTTGTAACACTGCATCTAGCCTACAACTCAAACTTTAGCTTAGATGGATCACTGTAACCAGCTTGCTTAGTCTTACCTCCTAGTAGGTGTGTTTGGGTAAATAGGGAAATAGTTAATAGGGAAAAATGGCTGATAACACACCTCTTCCTTATGCATATAATTCCCCTTCCCACACAGACTTCTGGAGCTGCTGTTTCGCTGTGTCTTACATTCTTCCCCCATTTTCCTAATTCTTTACACCAACACTTTCTCTCCTTACCTGATTTTCTACATCCATCCATCCTGTGTACTTTTGGTAACACATTTCTTACCTCATATGGCCCCCTTTTCAGGGAAAAAACAACCACACTAAGAGAGCAGAACTAAAAGCTTTTTTTTTTTCCCAAATACTGTGTCTGTTTTCTTGATCATTGTCCTATTGCTTGTCTTCTCTGATGTGTCTGTGTCAGTAAGTCACCTCTGTGAAATGCAAGAACATTTTTAAATTTTATTTTAATTCCCTAAGTGTTATGATGTAAAAATATGTGAGGATCTCAGTAACTTTTGTTGATGGATAGGAAGAATTGTTGAAATCCTGCTCTGATGGAAATGTGTGGGCCCTCTGGGATTCTCTAAACCACATCTTGGGATTCATGCAGTCTCCCCCTTACTTGTTATGTTCCCCAGGCTCAGCAGAAACTACAGGCCTCACTCTCAGTGGCTGTGAACTCTATCATGAGTATTCTGACTGGAAGCACTAGGAGCAGCTTCCGAAAGATGTGTCTCCAGACCCTTCAAGTTAGTAGGAGATTGGGATTGGGGATGCTTAAAAGTGCCAGGGTTTTGGCTGGGTATGGTGGCTCATGCCTATAATCGCAGCACTTTGGGAGGCCAAGGTAGGAGGATTGCTTGAGCCCAGGAATTTGACACCAGCCTGGGCAACACAGGGAGACCCTGTCTCTACAAGTAATTAAAAAATCACCCAGGTGGAGTGGTGCACACCTGTGGTTCCAGCTCCTCAGGAGGCTGAGGTAGGAGGATCAACTGAGCCCGGGATGTTGAGGCTGAGCCGTGATCGTGCCACTGTACTCCAGCCTGGGCAACAGACTGAGACCTGTCTTAAAAAAAAAAAATGCCCAGGGCAGTGGCTCATGCCTGTAATCCCAGCACTTTGGGAGGCCAAGGCGGGTGGATGACCTGAGGTCGGGAGTTTGAGACCAGCCTGACCAACATGGTGAAATCCTGTCTCTACTAAAAATACAAAATTAGCCAGGCGTGGTGGCAGTTGCATGTAATCTCAGCTACTCGGAAGGCTGAGGCAGGAGAATTGCTGGAACCCAGGTTGGGGAGGTTGCAGTGAGCTGAGATCGCCCCATTGTACTCCAGCCCAGGTGACAACAGTGAGACTCCATCTCAAAAAAAAAAAAAAAAAAAAAAAAAAAAGCCAGGATTTTAATGACACTCTACTGCTTATCTTTGTAAAATGTACAGTATTTTTAGAAACATTACTTTATTTGCTCCACTGTGATGCTACATAGTACCAGGCTTAAGTTTTAAGAAATATTTGTTGGAATAGTAGTATGTATACCATTTTACAAATGAGAAAACAAATTATTTAAGATTTCTGCTTTCTTTAGGTCACACAGCTAGTTAAGAACAGAGCTAGGGCTGGGTGTGGTGGCTCATGCCTGTAATCCCAGCACTTTGGGAGGCTGAGGTGGTGGATTGCTTGAGGTCAGGAGTTCATGACCAGCCTGACCAACATGGTGAAACCCCGTCTCTACTAAAAATACAAAAATCAGCCAGGCATGGTGGTGCACGCCTGTAGTCCCAGCTACTCAGGAGACTGAGGCAGAATTGCTGAAACCCGGGAGGTGGAGGTTGCAGTGAGCCAAGATCACCCCACTGCACTCCAGCCTGGGTGACAAAGTGAGATTCCGTCTCAAAAAAGAATAAGAAAAAAAGAACAGAGCTAGGACTAGATCAGTGATTCCTAATCTAATTCCTTGTTGAAAAATGCTTTCATGGTGACAGAATACACTGGAAATAACTGAGCAACCTTACCTATTACGTGTATGTGGCAGTACGGAATCAGAGGCTCAAGTTCAAATCCTGACTCATTTACTTATTAGTTATGTTTAGGCCTATAGTTCTAAGACTTGTCTACAAATTGGAAAAAGTAATAGTACCTCACAGAGGTATTATGAAGGTGAGAGCTAAATGTGTGCTATGGTCTGAATGTTTATATATCCTCAAAATTCATATGTTGAAATCCTAACCCCCGAACTGATAATATTAGGAGGTATGAGGCCTTTGAGAGGTGATTTAGGTCATTAGGCCTTCATGAATGGGATTAGTGCCTTTATTTTTATTTTATTATTATTTTTTGAGTCGGAGTTTCGCTCTTATTGCCCAGGCTGGAGTGCAATGGCATGATCTTGGCTCACCGCAACCTCTGCCTCCTGGGTTCAAGCGATTCTCCTGCCTCAGCCTCCCGAGTAGCTAGGATTACAGGCATGCACCACCATGCCCAGCTAATTTTTTATTTTTTATTATTATTATTATTATTATTATACTTTAAGTTTTAGGGTACATGTACACAACATGCAGGTTAGTTACATATGTATACATGTGCCATGTTGGTGTGCTGCACCCAGTAACTCGTCATTTAACATTAGGTATACCTCCTAATGCTATCCCTCCCCCCTCCCCCCACCCCACAACAGGCCCTGGTGTGTGATGTTCCCCTTCCTGTGTCCATGTGTTCTCATTGTTCAATTCCCACTTATGAGTGAGAACATGTGGTGGTTGGTTTTTTGTCCTTGCGATAGTTTGCTGAGAATGATGGTTTCCAGTTTCATGCATGTCCCTAAAAAGGACATGAACTCATCATTTTTTATGGCTGCATAGTATTCCATGGTGTATATGTGCCACATTTTCTTAATCCAGTCTATCATTGTTGGATATTTGGGTTGGTTCCAAGTCTTTGCTATTGTGAATAGTGCCGCAATAAACATATGTGTGCATGTGTCTTTATAGCAGCATGATTTATAATCCTTTGGGTATATACCCAGTAATGGGATTGCTGGGTCAAATGGTATTTGTAGTTCTAGATCCCTGAGGAATCGCCACACTGACTTAATTTCGTATTTTCAGTAGAGACGGGGTTTCTCCATGTTGGTCAGGCTGGTCTCAAACTCCCGACCTCAGGTGATCCACCCGCCTTGGCTTCCCAAAGTGCTGGGATTACAGGCCCGAGCCACTGTGCCCAGCCGGATTAGTGCCTTTATAAAAAAGGCCCCAGGCCGGGCGTGGTGGCTCATGCCTGTAAGTAATGTCAACACTTTGGGAGGCCAAGGTGGGTGGATCACCTGAGGTCAGGAGTTCCAGATCAGCCTGACCAACATGGTGAAACTCTGTCACTACTAAAAAAAAAAAAATACAAAAAAAATTAGCCAGGCGTGGTGGCAGGCGCCTGTAATCCCAGCTACTTGAGAGGCTGAGGCAGGAGAATCACTTGAACCTGGGAGGTGAAGGTTGTAGTGAGCTGAGTTCGCACCATTACCCTCTAGCCTGGGTGACAAGTGCGAAACTCTGTCCCAACCAAAAAAAAAAGGCCCCAGAGAGACCCTTGCCCCTTCTGCCATGTGAGGACACAGGGAGGAAGTGGGCAGCCTACAGCCCAGAAGAGGGCCCTCACCAGAACCTGACCATGCTGGCACTTTAATTTCAGATTCCCTGCCTCCAGCACTGTGAGAAATCAGTTTCTATTGTTTATAAGCCACCCAGTCTATAGGAATTTGGTATAGCAGCCCGAATGGACTAAGACAGTGTCAAAGTGCATAGCATACGGTAGATTCTCAATAAATGTTAGTGTTTCCCTTCCTTTAGGAATGTGTGCTGACCAACTGGTATTATCAATGGGCAACTTATCATTCCATATTTGTTGCTTTTTTTTTTTTTCTCTGAGACAGTGTCTCGCTCTGTCGCCCAGGCTGGAGTGCAGTGGCGCGATCTCAGCTCACTGCAAGCTCCGCCTCTCAGGTTCACGCCATTCTCCTGCCTCAGCCTCCCAAGTAGCTGGGACTACAGGCACCCGCCACCACGCCCGGCTAATTTTTTTGTATTTTTAGTAGAGACGGGGTTTCATCGTGTTAGCTAGGATGGTCTCAATCTCCTGACCTCGGGATCTGCCCGCCTTGGCCTCCCAAAGTGCTAGGATTACAGGCATGAGCCACCACGCCCTGGCCTGCTTCATTTTTTTGGTATAGTTTTCTTGAAAAGCTAGTATAACACAAAAAAATTTTAAAATAATAACTAATAAAATTTATCACTATAATTTTTACTCATTATCTCATATATAGTTGTAACCAAAGCATTCTATTTTCATATATAATTTGCCATTTTCCCCATTTCAACAGTCTTAGAATTTTTAGTTAATATCCCACTGTATTGTTTAAATCTAATTTAATAAACCATTCCTCTGTTAGACATTTGTTTACATTCTTGCTTATATAGTGGTTCAGTTAATACCTTTATGTAATATCTTGCTTCTTTTGAATTATTTTCTAGAACAAATTTCTATAAATGGAGTTATGAGTCAAAGTGTATAACACATTTATAAGCTAGTGCATTTTATCAACTTTCTGGGTCATGTGGATAGCACAGGGTAGTGAAAAGAACACTATATTGGGAATTCTAAGGTATCCATTAAAGCCCTAACTTTTGTACTAACTAGCTGTGAGATCTTGGGTGGGTCACTTCTTTTTTTTTTATTTTTTATTTATTTATTTTTTTTGAGACAGAGTTTCGCTCTTGTTGCCCAGGCTGGAGTGCAGTGGTGCAATCTCGGCTCACCGCAACCTCCACCTCCCAGGTTCAAGCAATTCTCCTGCCTCAGCCTCCCCAGTAGCTGGGATTACAGGCATGTGCCACCACCCCTGGCTAATTTTGTATTTTTAGTAGAGACAGGGTTTCTCCATGTTGGTCAGGCTGGTCTCAAACTCCCGACCTCAGGTAATCCGCCCGCCTCGGCCTCCCAAAGTGCTGGGATTACAGGCATGAGCCACCACACCTGGCTTTTTTTTTTTTTTTGAGACGGAGTTTCGCTCTTGTTGCCCAGGCTGGAGTGCAATGGCGCGATCTCGGCTCACCACAACCTCTGCCTCCCAGGTTCAAGCGATTCTCCTGCCTCAGCCTCCCGAGTATCTAGGATTACAGGCATGTGCCACCACGCCTGACTAATTTTTGACTCTCCTGCCTCACCCTCCCAAGTAGCTGGGATTACAGGCATGCGCCACCACGCCCAGCTAATTTTGTATTTTCAGTAGAGACAGGGTTTCTCCATGTTGGTCAGGCTGGTGTCAAACTCCCGACCTCAGGTGATCCACCTGCCTTGGCCTCCCAAAGTGCTGGGATTACAGGCGTGAGCCACCGCGCCCAGCCCACTTCTCCTTTTTGAATTTCAATTTTCTCATCCATAAAATTAGTGTGATGTATTAGGTTATTACCCTGGTCCCCTTTAATTCTAACATCCTATAATTATATATTTAAAAGTAGAAAGCTGTTACCTATTTCCTGTGGGTGCAAACTGTATTATTTTGTTCCTCTCCTCCCTAAAAGACTCGTCAGAAAAAAAAAAGTCTCATATCAGCCTCAGTTATGCAGTAGAACCTGTGCTGTCTTGGAAACTCTTCTTATAGAAGAGCAGTTTATATAACCCCTTCATGAACAGATGGATCTTCTGGATATTTATCTCCTACAGAGATGGGAGAACAGGCCGGGCGCAGTGGCTTACACCTGTAATCCTAGCACTTTGGGAGGCTGAGGCGGGTGGATCACCTGAGGTCAGGAGTTCGAAACCAGCCTTGCCAACATAGTGAAACCCTGTCTCTACAAAAAATACAAAAATGAGCCGGGTGTGGTGGTGCATGCCTGTAGTCCCAGCTACTCGGGAGGCTGAAGCAGGAGAATCACTTGAACCTGGGAGGCGGAGGGTGCAGTGAGCCAAGATTGTGCCACTGCACTCCAGCCTGGGTGACAGAGCAAGACTCTGTCTCAAAAAAAAAAAAAAAAAAAAAAAGAGAGATGGGAAAACAAAGACCTTCTTTGAAGGATCTTGCTTAGATGACAGAAGTGGGAAGACATATAGGAGCCACAACTGCCTGTCTTATACCAAGTATCTCAGGCCTTCTTTTTTTCTCTACTGCTTTCATGAAAACTAAGAAAACTCTTAACTTTAATGGCTTGCCTACTGTCTGCCTCCTCATCTCCCTGTATAAACTTTCTGTGAGAACTTTCCCCCTTGGTTTCCAGTACTGGAACTCAGCATGTTCTATTTCTGGCCCATTTTAGGCAGCTGACACACAAGAGTTCGGGACCAAACTGCACAAAGTATTTCGTGAGATCACCCAACACCAATTTCTTCACCACTGCTCATGTGAGGTGAAGCAGGTAAGTGTAAATAATCAGTACTTTGGTGGGAATCTTCCATTTTGATATATGGGAATCCTGAATTGAGGGTGGGTAGGTACAAGTGTTTCAGACTGCATAATCTGAGGTCAGCCTTTCAGCAAGGAAGTCTGTGAAACAAAATCATCTGTTTTCTATCTCTCAGGAATGACTATCCCACTGGTTGCCTGGTGTCCAATGACTTGAAAACCGTTGTTTCATGTGTTGTATCCAGGATTTTTGTTATTTCAGGCAGGAGGGTAGATTCAGTCCCCGTTACTCCATCTTGTCCAGAAGACACTGTAGGATAATTTCATCTTTAATTTCTCTTATTTATTCATCCTACATTTTTAGTTCCAGATAAGTCAATCGTACTGACTGGAGCCAAGAAAGCCAGAAAAGTGGGCTTCAGTTAGACAACTACTACCAGCTACACCTGGAATCTGGAGAAACAGAATTTCCTGCTAGGATCTCCGTTCACTCATTAGAGGAGACCATCACAAAACCAGTTAAAAGCTATTTGACCTCCTTGAGGGTAAAGACCCCAACTAAGGAAATTCTAGATCTCCAGCATCCAAAAAGGTGAAAAGATAAAAGTGTGTGTGTGTGTTTTTTTTTTTTTTTTTTTTTTTTGAGATGGAGTCTCGCTCTGTTGCCCAGGCTGGAGTGCAGTGGCATGACCTCGGCTCACTGCAACCTCTGCCTCTGTCTCAAAAAAAAAAAAAAAAAAAATTAGCTGAGGCTGGGCATAGTGGCTCACGCCTGCAATCCTAGCACTTTGGGAGGCCAAAGCAGGTGGATCACTTGAAGCCAGGAGTATGAGACCAGCCTGGCCAACATGGTGAAATTCTGTCTCTACTAAAAATACAAAAATTAGCTGCATGTGGTGGCACATGCCTGTTGTCCCAGCTACTGGGGAGGTTGAGATACAGGCCGCGTGTGGTGGCTATGCCTGTAATCCCAGCACTTTGGGAGGCCAAGGTAGGTGGACCGCCTGAGGTCAGGAGTTCGAGACCAGCCTGGCCAACATGGTGAAACCCTGTCTCTACTAAAAATACAAACATTAGCCGGTGTGGCGACATGCACCTGTAATCCCAGCTACTTAGGAGGCTGAGGCAGGAGAATTGCTTGAACCCAGGAGACAGAGGTTGCAGTGAACCAAGATCACACCACTGTACTCCAGCCTGGGCGACAGTGAGACTCTGTCCCAGAAAAAAAAAAAAAAAACCATGATACAGAGGGGCTGGGAACGATGGCTCATGCCTGTAATCCCAACACTTTGGGAGGCCGAGGCAGGTGGATTACTTGACCCCAGGAGTTCAAGACCAGCCTGGGTAACATGGCAAAACCCCATCTCTACAAAAAAATAGAAAAATTAGCCAGGCGTGGTGGCACATGCCTGTAGTCCCAGCTACTCAGGAGGCTGAGGTGGAAGAACTGCATGAGACCAGGAGGCAGAGGTTGCCGTGAGCTAAAATCATATCACTACACTCCAATCTAGGTGGCAGTGAGACCCTGCCTCAAAAATAAATAAATAAATAATAAATAAACAAAACTAATAGAACTATAAGGAGAAATAGACAAATCCGAAATTATATTTTGAGATTTCAACATAATTCTCTCAATAATTGATAGTTATGATAAGCAGAGACAGTCAGAACAATGCTTTCAATCACTTTGACCTAACTGGCATTTATAAAAACACTCTGTTCAACCACAGAAGAATATGCATTCTTTTCAAGTGCACAAGGCACTTTTAGCAAGATAGAACATATTCTAAGGCATTAAATATGTCTCAATACATTTTAAAGGATCTAAGTCATAAAAGTATGTTTCTGACTATAATAGAATTATTACAGCAAAATCAATAAAAGAAAGCTATCTAGAAAATCCCCAAATATTTGGAAACTAAATGACACATTTATAAATAACCTATGAGTTAAACACAGAAATCAAAGGGATATTAGAAATATTTTAATTTAATTAAATGGAAAAGCAAATTATCAAAATTTGTGAGATGTAGCTGATGTAGTATTTAGAGGGGAAAATGCCTGTGTTAGAAAAGAAAAAAGGCTCAAATCCATGACATCACTTTCCGACTGAAACTAGAATAAGAAGAGCAAATTAAACACAAATTAAACAGAAGAAATGAAATAATAAAGATCAGAATGGAAATCAGTAACATAGAAACCAGAAAAACAATGGAGAAAAATCAATGAAACTAAAAGGTGGCTCATTTAGAAGATTAATAAAATTGATAAACATTTAGCCAGACTAATCAGAATAAAAAGAATGAACACAAATTATCACTATCAGAAATCAGAAAGGTAGCATCAGATATTAAAAGGATTATCAGAATATTTTGAACAAGTTTACAGTATATTTGACAACTTAGATGAAATGGACAAATTCCTTGAAAGATACGAAGCTCACTCAAGAAGAAGTACCCCTATATACCTGATAGCACTGTATCTATTTTTAAAATTGAATGTTTAAAAACCTTACCATAATATCCTCAATATATAAAGAACTCTTAAAACTCATTAATAAGAACACAACTCGGTTTTTTTAAATGGACAAAATATTTGAACACACTTCACGAAAGAAGCTACAGATACACAAATGGCAGATAAAGACATAAGATGCCCAACATCATCAGTCACAACAAAAGTTCAAAGAAGAACCACAATGAGATAATAATTTCATACCACTGGAATAAAAGGACTGACTATACCACATGTTAACAAGCATGTGGAAGAAAGAACTCACATACACTGTTTGTGGAAATGGAAAATGGTACAAGCACTTCGGAGAACAGTCAGCAGTTTCTTAAAAAGTTAAATATATACCTATCATATGACCTAGCTCTTTCACTCCTAGGTATTTACCCAAGAGAAATGAAAACATATCTCCACACAAAGAATCATACACAAATCTTCATGGCACTTTTGTTATAGACCCAAAAATGAGAAACAACCCAGTATCAACAGGTAAATGGATAAACAAATTGTAGTAGATTCATATAAAGGAACACTATGTGGCAATAAAAGGAAAGAACTATTGATACACACAGTGACATGGATGAATCTCTGAATAGCATGGCAAGTGAAAAAATCAAAAACTAAAGGAGTACATACTGTTTGATTGCACTTACATATAATTCTATAAAATGCCAACTAATCTATACAGGTCAGTGGTTACTAGAGGATGGGAGGTGGGAGAGTTGGAATGATTATAAAGGGCAGCAGGATGCTTGCAGGGAGATGAATATGTTCATTATGTTGATTGTGTGATGGTTTCACAGGTATGTACATGTGTACTTAAAAATTGTACATTTTCGGCCGGGTGTGGTGGCTCACGCCTGTAATCCCAGCACTTTGGGAGGCTGAGGCAGGTGGATCACGAGGTCAAGAGTTCAAGGCCAGCCTGGCTAAGATGGTGAAACCCCATCTCTACTAAAAATATAAAAAAAATTAGCTGGGCGTGGTGGCAGGCGACTATAATCCCAACTACTTGGGTGGCTGAGGCAGGAGAATTGCTTGAACCCAGGCGGCAGAAGTTGCAGCGGGCTGAGATCATGCCACTGTACTCCAGCCTGGGCAACAGAGTGAGACTCTGTCTCAAAAAAAACAAAACAAAACAAAAAATTGTACATTTTCTATGTATGCAGTTTACTCTGTCAGTTTATATCTCAATAGTTATAAAAAGTATGGACACTGTTTCTTTTTTTTTTCTTTTTTTGAGATGGAGTCTCACTCTGTCGCCCAGGCTGGAGTGCAGTGGCGTGATCTCGGCTCACTGCAAGCTCCACTCCCCAGGTTCACACCATTCTCCTGCCTCAGCCTCCTGAGTAGCTGGGACTACAGGCACCTGCCACCATGCCCGACTAATTGTTTTTTCTATTTTTAGTAAAGACGGAGTTTCACTGTGTTGGCCAGGATGGTCTTGATCTCCTGACCTCGTGATCCTCTGGCCTCGGCCTCCCAAAGTGCTGGGATTACAGGCGTGAGCCACCGCGCTATGGACACTGTTTCTGAGAAAATGAGTAACAGGGCCTTTGGTACCTCCTCTGCATCTGCTCTGCCCCTTGTACTTCTGCTTGCCTGATTGGGTGGGGAAGTTTAGGTGCCCAGGCACCCAAGGATCAAAGCATCTTATGGACTTTACCATCCTCCTCTTCAGTGTGATTAGAGAGGCACAGAGCAGCAGTAAAGCCGTTAGTGCTCCCTTCACCACCCCTTCCATGGCTGGCTGTGCCTTCTACGATGCACTTCCCAGGAACGCGTCCACTGTTCCTTTCAGCTGCTTCACCGCAAATACTCTTGCCAGTTTCCCTCGGACTTGGAAAGCCGCTGTCCACGCCTTGCGCAAATAAAGCTAAAATCCATTGTATCAGTTTCCTGGGATGCTGTCAGAAATTAACATCAACTTGAAGGTTTAAGAACAATCCAAATTTATTGTGTCACAGTTCTGGAGGCCAGAAGTCCAAAATCAAGGTGTTGGCAGGGCCACACTGCTTCCAAAGTTTCTAGAGGAGAGTGCTTTCTTGTCTTGCCTCTTCTAGCTTCTGATAAAAACTGTTCCTTGGTTTCTTGTAGTTTGCATAACTCCAAACTGTAACTCCATCTTCACATTGCTTTCTCCCTGTCTCTCAAATCTTTCTGCCTTTTTTTTCTTTTTTTTTTTTTGACACCGAGTCTTGCTCTGTCGCCCAGACTGGAGTGCAGTGGCAACAATCTTGGCTCACTGCAACCTCCGCCTCCTGGGTTCAAGTGATTCTCCTGCCTCAGCCTCCCGAGTAGCTGGGATTACAGGCGCCTACCACCATGGCCGACTAATTTTTGTATTTTTAGTAGAGACGGGGTTTTGCCATGTTGGCCAGGCTGGTCTCGAACTCCTAGCCTTAGGTGATCTGGCTGCTTTGGCCTCCCAAAGTGCTGGGATTACAGGCAGGTAATTAGGGATTTAGGGCCCACCCTAAATCCAGGCTAATCCCGTCTTGCGATCTGGAATTACATGTGCAAAGACTTTTCTCAAATAAGCTCACATTCACAAATTCTGGGGGTTAGGATTTGGACATATTTGGGGTGGGGGAGAATGCAGTTCACTACAGCCATCCACATCTTCAGCTTTCTAGGGACAGGTTCAGGGTAAGGCATGTGCTGTTATCATAGGACCCAGGATATAAGCGCAGAGGGACTCCTCAGGATCTAGGAGTGTTTCAGCCTCTGAAGTACTTTTACTTGGGCCTCTGTGGTATCCCAGTAAGGCCTAAAAAAGATAATCTGGGCCAGGTGCGGTGGCTCACTCCTGTAATCTCAGCACTTTGGGAGGGCAAGGCAGGTGGATCACTTGAGGTCAGGAGTTTGAAACCTGCCTGGCCAACATGGCAAAATTCAGTCTCTACTAAAAATAAAAAAATTAGCCAGGCCTGTTGGCACACCCTTGTAGTCCCAGCTACTCAGGAGGGTGAGACATGAGAATCGCTTGAATCTAGGGGGCGGAGGTTGCAGTGAGCCAAGATCATGCCACTGCACTCCAGCCTGGGTGACACAGCAAGACTCTGTCTCAAAAAAAAAAAAAAAAAAAAAAAAAAAAAAAAAAAAAAGATGATCTGACCTCTTTTACCCTGTTCTTTTGCTATAGTCATGGCTCATAGCCTCAGGGCCATTCATAGCCCAATTAATTTGGCATATGGCTAGTGAACTCAAGGTCTTACCAGTAGTCATAGGTCTTGGAAAGAAGGAACACTTACTGAATCCCTAATCTGTGCCGAGATTTTCACTTTAATCTCTGCAAAGATGTTATAAATTAGGTCATAGTTTTCCCATTTTACAGATGAGGAAACTGATTACAGAACTTTCATAATTTGCCCAGAATCACAGTCAGTAAATAGCAAGGCTAGAATTTGTACTGAGAGCTCCCGGCTCTGAAACCTGGTAATATTGTTAACACAGAGGACTAGGTTGCAAGCCCTGGGCAGATGAGTGATCCAGGTCATTGAGTAGAACCCATGATTCTCCACTCAACATCCTCTGGTAATGGCCATTTAGTGATAAATAACTTGTCAGTGGTACAAGAGTGGCACCCAGTGGCTTCAGCTAGAACTACAAGACTAAGGATGATAGGTCAAATTCTTTGACCTCTGGGCCATTCTGTTTCCATTTCTAAACAGGAAAGGTAGAATAGCTGACCTCTTGAGTAACAGGGAAGAAAACCATCTATTATATGCTTTATTGAGAAACTGAAAAAATGAGGGAGTGTGTATTCAGAGTGAATATATTCAGGGAAAGGTCATGCAGGAATGGAGAAGGTATTATTTTTGTTTTTATTTTTTTACAAACAGGTTCCCGCTATGTTGCCCGGGCTGGAGTGCAGTGACTATTCATAGGTGTGATCATGGTGCACTACAGTCTCGAACTCCTGGGCTTAAGTGATCCTCCTGTGTCAGCCTCCTGAGTAACTGGAACTACAGGCGTGCATCACTGCACCTGGCTAGGAGTGGATATTTTAAGCCTGAATGTTGGAACAGAGACAGTGGGCCAGGAAGGAGTGAACAAGATAGTACTCCAGGGTTTAGTGTCATAGATATATGTAGGGACTGAGAACTTAAACCCAGAATGAGCAGGAGTAGTATCAAGGAGGCAATTTTCTAAGGAAAGGCATTGTTTCCGGCGGGTCGGGGGAGGGGGTAGACTAGAAATAAATGTCCCATAGAATGTTAAATCCAAGGTGTATTCTGAGGTCAGGGCTGTCTTATCTGGGGGACCAGGTGATGAATGAAGGGTGTGCAAGGCTACCAGAGAGGCCCAGAGCTTCATATCTCAATGCGGGTAGTTCCTTGATAAGACCAATTTCAAGATAGGAGAAAGATTTATCTATGACACGAGATTTTCCAAGCTAAAGCCAAAAAAAAAAAAACAAGTTCTGTCTCAAGATAAAAATGTTTAGAAAATATCCTGTTTCTTTCTTTATGTCTTTAGGATTATTTTTGCCCCTCCTATGTGCCTCGGCATATAATTACTTGGGAACTAAAACTTGTTTTAGTAAACAATATATGATAGATCTCTCATGGAGATAATTCATATACCATAAAATTTACTTTAAAGAATAAAACTCATTGATTTTAAGTATATTCACTGTACTGTGCAGCCATCGCCACTAAATTACAGAACATCTCCATCATGCCATTAGCAGTACCTATTCGCAGTGAGTCCCAGTTCCCCTCTCCCTTCAACCCCTGGCAACCACTAGTATGCTTCCCATCTCTGTGGATTTGCCTATTCTGGACACTTCATATAGATAGGACCATACAACATGGGCCTTTATGTGCCTTCTTTCATTTAGCATGTTTCTAAGGCTCATCTATGTTGTACCATATAACAATTTCATCCATTCTTTATGGCTGAATAATAATCCATTGTATTGATATACCACATTTTATCCATTAATTAGTTGATGAACACAAGTTTTTTCCACTTTTCGGCTATTATGAATATGCTGTTATGAACAGCATATTTGTGTGGACATGCTTGTAACTGTCTTGGGTATATATCTAGGAGTAGAATTGCTGAGTCATATGATAACACTATGTTCTAACTTTTTAAAGAACTTTCGAGCTGATTTCCACAGTCTGCATCATTTTACATTCCTGCCAGCACTGTGTGATGGTTCCAATTTCTCTATACCCTCATTAACTGTTGTCATTGTTTTTCTTACTGCCATTCTAGTGCATGTGAAGTAATTTAGTGGTTTTGATTTGCATTTCTCTAGTGAATACTGATGCTGAGTATCTTTTCCATGTGCTTATTGGCCATTTGTATATCTTCTTTGAAGAAAGGTCTATTCAAATCTTTTGCCCATTTGCTGTTGTTGTTGTTGTTGTTGAGACGGAGTCTCACTCTGTTGCCCAGGCTGGAGTGCAGTGGCGCGATCTCGGCTCACTGCAAGCTCCACCTCCCGGGTTCACACCATTCTCCTGCCTCAAGTAGCTGGGACTTACAGGCGCCCGCTACCACGCCCGGCTAATTTTTTGTATTTTTAGTGGAGATGGGGTTTCACAATGTTAGCCAGGATGGTCTCGATCTCCTGATTTTGTGATCCGCCCACCTCGGCCTCCCAAAGTGTAGGGATTACAGACGTGAGCCACCGTGCCTGGCCCTCTTTTGCCCATTTTTAAATTGGTTTGTTAAATTACTGAGTTATGAGAGTTCTTTACCTTGGGCCAGGCAAGGTGGCTCACACTTGTAATCCCAGCACTTTGGGAGGCGGAGGTGGGAGGATCGCTTGAGCCCAGGAGTTTGAGACCAGCCTGGGCAACATAGTGAGACCTCGTCACTACAAAAACTATAATTTTTTTTTTTTTTTTGAGATGGAGTCTTGCCCTGCCACCCAGGCTGGAGTGCAGTGGAGCATTCTCAGCTCACTGCAACCTCTACCTCCCGGGTTCAAGCGATTCTCCTGCCTCAGCCTCCTGAGTAGCTGGGATTACAGGTGTGCGCCACCACGCCTGGCTAATTTTTGTATTTTCAGTAGAGATGGGGTTTCACCATGTCGGTCAGGCTGGTCTCAAACTCCTGACCTCATGATCTGCCTGGCTCAGTCTCCCAAAGTGCTGGGATTATAGGCGTGAGCCACCGTGCCTGGCCTATAAATAAATTTTAAAAAGAGTTCTTTAATTTGGGTAAAAGTACCTTAGCAGGTATGATTTGTAAATGTTTTCTCCCATTCTTGTGGATTGACTTTTCACTTTTGTTCATAGGAAGCACAAATTTTATTTTATTTTTATTTTCTTGAGACAGAGTCTCACTCTGTCGCCCAGGCTGGAGTGCAGTGGTGTGATCTTGGCTCACTGCAAGCTCTGCCTTCTGGGTTCACGCCATTCTTCTGCCTCAGCCTACCGCACAGCTGGGACTACAGGCGCCCGCCACCACGCCTGGCTAATTTTTTTGTATTTGTAATAGAGACGGGGTTTCACTGTGTTAGCCAGGATGGTTTCAATCTCCTGACGTCATGATCCGCCTGCCTCGGCCTCCCAAAGTGCTGGGATTACAGGCTTGAGCCACTGCACCTGGCCGGGAAGCACAAATTTTTAATTTTTTTTTTTTTTTTTGAGATGGAGTCTCACTCATCACCCAGACTGGAGTGCAATGGCGTGATCTCAGCTCACTGCAACCTCCACCTCCCAGGTTCAAGCAATTTTCCTGCCTCAGCGTCCTGAGTAGCTGGGATTACAGGAGCCCACCACCACAGCCAGCTAATTTTTGTATTTTTAGTACAGGCGGAGTTTCACCATGTTGGCCAGGCTAGTCTCGAACTCCTTACCTCAGGTGATCTGCCTGCCTCGGCCTCCCAAAGTGCTGGGATTACAGGCATGAGCCACCGCGCCTGGCTATGAATTTTTAATTTTGAGGAGAAGATACCTATTTTTATACATCTGTATTCTTGAAAAGGAGCTGGGAGGATTGGGTTCTGGTCTCAGTAAGAACCTCTTTTTCTCTGTCCAAATTATTGAACTAACCAGTGTGGCAGGGCTCTAGGAGGCTACCGATGACTACAGAATATACCCTGTGGCTTCCCAGGTTTGACTTTCTCAGTCAAACTTACCTGGTGTAAGGCACTCTGCTAGCTGTAAAGTGATAAAGGCATGATGGCCCTTGCCTTTGAAGGGATTTAGGGTGTAGAAAATGGACATTTGCACATTACTTGATGAATGGGCACACAGGATACTTGCAGAGTATGCAGAGCCCGAGGAATGGGCAGGCAGTAGCCAAGAGACTGGAGCTCAGAGAAGAAAGGATGTGCTGTGAATGGCCAGAGTGGAGAAGGATCCACAGAGGGAAACCTTGAAGACTGGAGGGTGGGTAGGGGGATTCATGAGCCAGGAGGAAGAGGGAGTTCCAAGTGAGGGCAGATAACCTTGTGAGGTCAGTGAAGCCACCAGGCACACTCCTGTTTCACTAGGGCTCGTTCATGTTTCTACAAAACTCACTTAGGACTTCTAATTTTTTTAAGCAGCTAACCCTAGAAAAAAAGGACTCAGCCCAGGGCACTGAGGACGCACCTGATAACAGCAGCCTGGAGCTCCTAGCAGGTAAGGTTTTAGCTTTTCAAGTGAGCCCTGGACTGCAGCAGAGGAAGTAAAAAACGTGAGTTCAAACTTTCAAACTATTCCACTGTACCTTCTACTACAGCGGCGTCCTTCTGCAATTTAGTGGGCTGTTGCTGCCACTGTGGGTCTTCAAGGCAGCAGCAGGTCTTCCCTCCCCAAGATGTTAGGACAGGACTAGAAATTTGTATTAAAGTCTGTGCAGTTACAGATAGCTGCACATGATGGGGTGGGGGTAGGTAATACGCAGATTCAGGGCCCTGAATTTTATTTTATTTTTATTTTTTTGAGACAGAGTCTCACCTCTGTCGCCCAGGCTGGAGTGCAGTGGCGCCATCTCGGCTCACTGCAAGCTCTGCCTCCCGGGTTCACACCATTCTCCTGCCTCAACCTCCCCAGTAGCTGGGACCACAGGCGCCCGCCATCACGCCCGGCTAAATTTTTGTATTTTTAGTAGAGATGGGGTTTCACCGTGTTGGCCAGGATGGTCTCGATCTCCTGACCTTGTGATCCGCCTGCCTTGGCCTCCCAAAGTGCTGGGATTACAGGCGTGAGCCACCGCGCCCGGCCTGGCACCATGTCACTCTTAATGTGTGTTATGGGAAAGTGTCAGTGCGTGGGTTGTGATTGCAATTATACTGAAGTCTTTTCTCCATACATGTCTCCTGCAATGCTTAAACAGCCTTCCCAGCCCACAGCAGCAGGGGTACAGCAGCTCTCACATTCAGTCACTAGCAGAGATGCCAGGTACTATTCTGAGCTTTTAAAATGTACTAATGCTCTTAGTTCTCAAAACTATCCTAGGAGCTATAGGTACTGTTATTAACTCTCATTTTGCATGTGAGGAAATTGAGGCCCACAGATATCAATAAACTTACCCAAGGCTACACAGCCAGTAAATGACAGAGCAAGAATTCAAACCCAGGCAGCCTAGCTCTGCTGTCTCTGGAAGAGCCGAATTAGCAGGGATGCCCTCCTACAGATCCTGAGTCCTTCAGATAAAACAGTATCTGGGTCAAGGGAAGCTGGGGATCATGACGTCAGCACCTATGCTTGGTTGGTAAATCCCTCTTTCTAGGGTCACAACCACAACACATACGCGTTTATGCTTAGGCCTAAGATGTGTCCCTGAAATCACTGTCAACTGAACCATGTTTTAAATGTTGTGGGGGCTGTTGCTACTGAAAAGAACCCTGCTGTGAATGCTTGTACAAAGCAAAGAATCTATTTTTATAAATTTAGATCTGGAGATTTTAAAAAATGCAAATATGATACATACAATTCAGTATTTATGCAGTCAGAAGAGACAAAGGAATAAGTATCTTCCCATACAAGGAAAAAAATTAACATTTAATTCAGTACCTTCTGTGGACCCTGGGGAGATGCTGGGGTCTTCCACAGCCTTATCTCATTTAGTCCTTACAGTGCCCTTCTGGGGGCAGGGGGAGGCATGGATCCTAACAAACTAGAGGACCCAGGCTCAGGTGAGGCAGAACGCTTAGCAGGAGGTAATGACTTTCAGCTTGCCGCCTCCAAAGCCCATGTTTTCTCCAGTGTGCAACATGAGCTTTAAAATCTAGGTGTTTATAATCTGGTGGAACCCCTGGAGGATGGCTTGGGCTGTTCTGTCCTACAGACCTGTGGCTCTCAGCATCCATTCTACGCCTCACATGGGCAGCCCTGCTGAAGAAAATCACCAAACTGTGTGTTGATGCCACCATCCATTGGTGGTCCACTCACTCAGGAGCCTTTGGTTTGTCAGTCCTTCCCCCTGCCTTTCTGGCCTTATCCCTCAGTGGCTACTCCATTCTTTAAAAAATCTACCCAGTCTCCACCTCCTGCTTCATACTTACGGATCTCTTTTCTCAGTAAACTCACCCAACTTGCACCCTCCCACTGCAGAACCTCATCAGTGTGGGGACCCATTTCCTCCAGGCTCACAGTGGGATCGTCCCTCCTGCTTTCTTGGGACCTGCTTGCATCAGTTATCACTGCTGCACCTTCAGCCTTCCCCTGAGTTCCTTTCCCTCAGCAGGTCAAGCTCTCATTTCATCAGAAGAAAATCTCCCATGACCTTGAACTTCCTCCACTTATCCTTGACCTCTCTCCATCACATCTCAGCCAAGGATCTCAAAACCACAAGCTGCATGCACCCTGTCTCCCTTTCTTCCTCTCATTCTCTCCCTCACTTAGGGTACTTGCTTTTTCTGTGGCCTCTGAAACTTCTCTCCTCAGGGAAGCCCTCTTAATTACCAAATTTTGCATTTACCTTCATTGTATCTGAACTATGTGCAAAATTTGGCACTGTAAGGCTATGACTTGCCTGGTTTTTCCCTCTCTGGGCTTTTCTCTTCATCTACTTTCCTCTGGTCATGCCTAAATAGTGCTCATCCTGCTCTCCCACCCAGCTATCTTCCATCCCAACTGTTGACCACTGCCTCTGGGCTCAAGACTCTCAAATTGGTATGACCAGCCAAGGCCTCTGCTGAGTGCCAGCTGGGAGATTCATTTGCTCACTAGGCAGCTCCTCGTGGAGGTCCCATTGGTACCTCAGTTTCCTCTCTCCTGACTAAAGAGACTTTTAGTCTCTTTCATGATTAATCCAATTTATCACATCTGAAATCTTGGATTCATTCAAGAGGCCTCTCATTTTTTTTTTTTTTTTTGAAACAGAGTCTCTCTCTTGCCCAGACTGGAGTGCAGTGGCGTGATCTCGGCTCACTGCAACCTCCCTGCCTCCCAAGTTCAAGTGATTCTCTTGCCTCAGCCTCTGAGTAGTTGGGATTACAGGCGCCCACCACCATGCCCAGCTAATTTTTGTATTTTTAGTAGAGACGGGGTTTCACCATGTTGGCCAGGCTGGTCTCAATCTCCTGACCTCGTGATCTTCCCGCCTCGGCCCCCCAAAGTGCTGGGATTACAGGCATGAGCCACCGCGCCCGGCCAAGAGGCCTCTCCCACATCCAGGCGCTCACAAAGGCCTATCACTTAGGCCTGATGAACACTTCTGATTCCTGGTGACGCCTCTATCTCCACTGTCTTCACTTGTCATTGGGCTCTTAAGGTCTTCCTGTCTCTAGTTTGATCTAAGCCACACCTTTGAAAGAACGATCTTTCTGAAGTACAAAATTACCAATATATTTCACCAGTGCTTAAAACTCTTTATTGGCTTCCTGTCTTCTACAGATGAAAATCTGTTTCTAGCCAGGCAAGGTGGTGTGTGCCTTTAGTCCCAGTTACTCGAGAGGATGAGGCCGGGAGTTCAAAGCTGCAGTGAGCTATGATCACGCCACTGCACTCCAGCCTAGGTGACAGGCGAGACCTCATCTTTAAAAAGTAAAAATTTATATAGGAAGTTGTTTTATGCCTTTGCATAAGGTTTACTTGTGTTAACTTTCAGCAAGAAATTCCCTTTCTCTCCCTTGTCTGGCATATCACTCTTCATCCTTCAAAACCCAGCTCTGGGGCAGGAGTGGTGGCTTATGCCTGTAATACCGTCACTTTGGGGAGCCGGGGCGGGAGGACAGCTTGAGACTAGCCTGGGCAACACGGTGAGACCCGTCTCTACAAGTAAAAAAAAAATAGCCGGTGTGGTGGCATGCGCCTGTGGTTCCTGGTACTCTGGAAGCTGAAGCTGAGGCAGTAGGATCGCTTGAGCCCAGGAGGTCGAGGCTGCAGTGAGCCAGGACTGCGCCACTGCACTCCAGCCTGGGCAACAGAGCAAGACCTTGTCTCAAAAAAACAAAAGGTCAGCTCAGGTATCTCCTCATGGAAACCCTTCTTCACATCCAGAGGTGGTCGGCTTCCTTCTCTATTTTAACCCTGGGCTTTGTACACAGGTCTGCATCCCCTCCTAGCATCTGTGAGCTTCTCTCAGGGAAAAGCTCATTGATCTGCATCCCCAAGACCTGCTGGGGAAGAATCTATTCATCTAAACTCGCTTTAATTTGACAAATGAATCAGTTAAGAGTAGGAAAGCTGCCTATGGGCACTGCTCAATGCAACGTGAGCAACAAAGGGAGACAGAACTGAGGCCAGAAAGGTGAGGGAGGACAGAGGCTGGCAGGGAGGGGGGCTTGTCCGTGCAGACTCCAGGAAGAATCTATACAGAAAGTTACTGAGCGGCCTGAGTCCCCCAAGTGAGGGCTCGGGACAATCTCCCGCCTGGGTGAGAGAATAGGGAGGCCCTGAAACGTCTCTGCAGCCTCGGGCTGCTCCAGAAGCGCCCACAGCTGCAGGGTTTTGGTGTGGATGGGACCTGCTGACAGGGATGCGGTGGGAAGAGCCCCTCGGCGCCCGTTCTCCCAGGCTTCCCCTTGCCCAAGGGTGCTCCTAGCACAGGGCCATGAAAGTAAGATGAAGAGGCTTGTTTTCTCCTAGATACCAGCGGGCAAGCAGAAAACAAGAGGCTCAAGAGGGGCAGCCCCCGCATAGAGGAGATGCGATCTCTGCGCTCCGCCAGGGCCCCGAGCCCTTCAGAGGCCGCCCCGCGCCGCCCGGAGGCCACCGCGGCCCCCCTCACTCCTAGAGGAAGGGAGGACCGCGAGGCTCACGGCAGGGCCCTGGCGCCGGGCAGGGCGAGCCTCAGGAGCCGCCTGGAGGTAACTGGGCGAGGGCCGCGCAGGGAAGGGCTCAGCAGGAGGTGCAGGCCACGGGCCGCTGCTGAGAGGTCCTCACCCCGGGCCCCCTTGTTCCCGCAGGACGTGCTGTGGCTGCAGGAGGTCTCCAACCTGTCAGAGTGGCTGAGTCCCAGCCCTGGGCCCTGAGCCGGGTCCCCTTCCGCAAGCGCCCACCGATCCGGAGGCTGCGGGCAGCCGTTATCCCGTGGTTTAATAAAGCTGCCCCGCGCTCACCAAGTCCTCTTCCGCGTCTGCTTCCGCGTCGGGCCCGGGCGGGGCGGGGCGTGGAGCCGCACCGCGGCCTGACGTCACCCACACCTCCCTGGGACTGCGTCACTGGTGCGCGCCGCGGGTCAGGGCGCAATGGCGGCGCTGGGCGGGGATGGGCTGCGACTGCTGTCGGTGTCGCGGCCGGAGCGGCCGCCCGAGTCGGCGGCGCTGGGGGGCCCGGGCCCCGGGCTGTGCTGCTGGGTGTCAGTGTTCTCCTGCCTCAGCCTCGCCTGCTCCTACGTGGGCAGCCTCTACGTCTGGAAGAGCGAACTGCCCAGGTGCGGGGGCTGCGCGCGGCCGGAATCCGCGCCCTGCGGGCGGAGCTTGGGCGAGCCGGGGGCGGGTCCGTGCTCATGGGCAGCCGCGGGCCCCCTGAACTTACTGTCCCCTCCGTAGGGACCATCCCGCCGTCATCAAGCGACGCTTCACCAGCGTCCTGGTGGTGTCCAGTCTCTCACCTCTGTGCGTGCTGCTCTGGAGGGAACTCACAGGCATCCAGGTGCGAAGGAGGCGGGGCAAAGGGCAATGGCGGTGAGAGCTCAGGGGTCTTTAGGGGAGGAAGCAAAACTGATGCCCCCTTTCCTGTGGCTCAGCCAGGCACATCCCTGCTCACCCTGATGGGCTTCAGGCTGGAGGGCATTTTCCCAGCGGCGCTGCTGCCCCTGTTGCTGACCATGGTGAGTGCTCCTCCTGTATTTTTTCTTCTGGTCTTTGTTATCAGCCTGATGGGCAGTGCCGTGGACTCCTCTTGTTTTTGGTTTTTGGTTGATGGGAGACAGGACTTTTGAGATGGCCCCAGGGTCCTCCGGTATGCATGGTCTGGAAATCGTGGCTGAGAGGATTTCAAGCTTGGAGTCTCAGGGAGCATGGGCAAAGGTCTGGGCAAAAGCGGTGGGTTATGGTGAAAGTGTTTTCTTGCTCTCAGATTCTTTTCCTGGGCCCACTGATGCAGCTCTCTATGGATTGCCCTTGTGACCTGGCAGATGGGCTGAAGGTTGTCCTGGGTGAGTCTTAAAGGCTGAAGGGAAAAGTAAGCACAGGCAGTCCAGGACATTGGGGCAGGGAGTCAGCGGGCTCAGGGTGTGATCTGGACACGTGAAATGTCATCTCTCTGGGTGTGTTTTCTCATCAGTAAAATGGAAACATAGAGCTAGGTGGCCTCTAAGGGTTGATTGCCAACGTCCAAGGAGTTCCCTGGGAACCCCCAGCAGCATTTGGTGTGGATCAGAGAGCACTGTTCCCTGCTTCCCCAACCAGAGCTAGTCTTGCTTAAATTTTGGTGTCTCCAGAGTTTACTTCCAGGATGCCCTGCCTCAGCTAATGCCTTCCCTTCAGGTCATCTCAAGACATTGGGTTTATGTTGGGTCCACACCCCCGTCCTCAGGAGTATTGATGCCTAACCTGAGTTTGGCCAGGGTAAAGTTGTGGGAGAGGAGCCCTTGGAGCCTCTGGGGTCTCACTGTCTGACAGCCTGTCACTCACAGCTTGTCCTGAATTCCCTCTGCAGCCCCCCGCTCCTGGGCCCGCTGCCTCACAGACATGCGTTGGCTGCGGAACCAAGTGATCGCCCCGCTGACAGAGGAGCTGGTGTTCCGGGCCTGTATGCTGCCCATGTTAGCACCGTGCATGGGCCTGGGCCCTGCTGTGTTCACCTGCCCGCTCTTTTTTGGAGTTGGTGAGTCTGGCCAGATTAGTCCTGGTGTGTTTTCAGCATGAGAGCTCAGAAGGGGGCTTGAGGTGAGGGGCAGTCCTAGAAGGGAGGCTGGGAGGAATGACTGTGATGTGACTGTCACCTTTTTCCCAGCCCATTTTCACCATATTATTGAGCAGCTGCGTTTCCGCCAGAGCAGCGTGGGGAACATCTTCTTGTCTGCTGGTGAGTCCTGGCTAGCTGGCCTGGGTTAGGGTGTATGATGATGTCGCTAATGGCCACTCTGGAGAAGGAATTGGGAACTGAGGGCCACGGTATTGGAGAGGCCACTGACCGTGGGAGTTGGGGTGCAGGACAGCTGTAGGTGGTGGGGCAGGCAGCTACTGCCCCGGGGGGAGGGGATGGTCGGTCTTTGGCTGATGGGTATGTAGTGCGGGGGCAGGAAGGGCGTGCAGGTGTGGTCACTCGCGGCCTCCCCGTCTCCAGCGTTCCAGTTCTCCTACACAGCTGTCTTCGGTGCCTACACTGCTTTCCTCTTCATCCGCACAGGTTGGTCCTCAGTCCCTCATGGGTCCCTGGGGGCCCACAGGAGCGGGTGGGAGAATGGGAATACTGTTTGTTCTAGGAACAAAAGTTCTTCTACTCCAGTCCTTGAGACAGGCTGAGCCAGGGCCCTCAGCCTGGTGAGGTCTGAGAGGTGGAAAGGAGCAGAGGCCGTGGTGTGTGGGTGGATGGCTGGGGTAGTGGGATCTTGATCTCCTGTTTCAGGGGATGAGGGTCACTAGCCCTGGAAGGGCCAGAGGAGGTGGTAGGGCTGCTCCCTGAGCTGCTGTCTCTTTTCCCCAGGACACCTGATTGGGCCGGTTCTCTGCCATTCCTTCTGCAATTACATGGGTTTCCCAGCTGTTTGCGCGGCCTTGGAGCACCCGCAGAGGCGGCCCCTGCTGGCAGGCTATGCCCTGGGTGTGGGACTCTTCCTGCTTCTGCTCCAGCCCCTCACGGACCCCAAGCTCTACGGCAGCCTTCCCCTTTGTGTGCTTTTGGAGCGGGCAGGGGACTCAGAGGCTCCCCTGTGCTCCTGACCTATGCTCCTGGATACACTATGAACTCTCACCGGCTCCCCAGCCCTCCCCACCAAGGGGTACTGCAGGGGAAGGGCTGGCTGGGGTCCCCGAGATCTCAGGAATTTTTGTAGGGGATTGAAGCCAGAGCTAGTTGCATCCCAGGGACCAAGAGAAAGAAGCAGATATCCAAAGGGTGCAGCCCCTTTTGAAAGGGGTGTTTACGAGCAGCTGTGAGTGAGGGGACAAGGGGCAGGTCCCAGGAGCCACACACTCCCTTCCTCACTTTGGACTGCTGCTTCTCTTAGCTCCTCTGCCTCTGAAAAGCTGCTCGGGGTTTTTTATTTATAAAACCTCTCCCCACCCCCCACCCCCCAACTTCCTGGGTTTTCTCATTGTCTTTTTGCATCAATACTTTGTATTGGGATATTAAAGAGATTTAACTTGGGTAACATGGCCTTGGGCCTTTGGGAATCGGTCTATTTGGGATCTTGTGTGAAGACTCTAGGCAGCTCTTGGGAGTGTGCCCACCACCTGTCCCAGCTACCTTGAACACTGACATCTGGGCGGTGCATCCAGGCGGGTAGTTCCCTGGAGTACAGGATGGGCTGGGAGCTCTGGTTGCTGGGAGCCTGTGGCTTCCTCCTTCCTGAGCCATGCCCCAAAGTCCTAGTGTGGTTGGCTCTGAGACTGCGGGTACCAGGTGTGAGCCCAGCTCATCCTGGGGCCTGTGCCTTGGCTGACGGGTCAGGGAGTGGGAACCATGGCCCTGGCCCTGACCTCAGCGATGGAGCCTCCGACGTATCTCCTCTGAGGGGAAGATGACTGGCCTGAAGCCTCTGCCAGGACCTCCACAGTCTGCCAGTCTTGTTTTTCACAAGAGGAAATAATAGGTCCCTGAGTCACCATAAGTAGAGGCTTTTCTGGTTCTCTCCACCTCTGACCTCTGCCCCAGAGGAACCCAGAACACAGGCTGCAGCCCTGAGGGCAGTGGGGACTTTGCCAAGCAACACAGTGACTCCAGGGTCCTTCTCGGCACCTGCAAGTGTTCTGCCTGCTCTCCATCATTTTTGGAAGGGCTCTCGTTTCCCTGCCTGTGCTCTTTTAAAAGTAGATTCCTGAAAGAGTATTAGCCCTGGATTACTTGAGGTCAGGAGTCCGAGACCAGCCTGACCAACATGGTGAAACCCCGTCTCTACTAAAAATACAAAAAATTAGCCGGGCATAGGCCGGGTGTGGTGGCAGGAGGCTAAGGCAGGAGAATCACTTGAACCTGGGAGGCACAGATTCCAGTGAGCCAAAATCACACCACTGTACTCCAGCCTGGGTGACAGAGCGAGACTCCATCTCTGGGGTGGGGGGCGGGGGAGGGAAGAAAGCCCTTTAGGTCCCATTCCCCGATCAAGGAGGTTGTCCCAAGGTCCCTTCTCTGAGGCTGGCCACTGAGGGAAAGAAAAGGATGTGCAGTCACTCCCCCACGATGCCTGCAGGCTGGCCATGACAACGACATCCACCCGGATGGAAGGGGCAGAATCGCAGTCATCTGCCTCCTGGGGTACATCTAGGACATGGCGGTCCAGAAAGGAAGAGGCTCAAGCCCACTGTGAGTTGCCCATCCCAGAGGTTGGACTGGCTCTGGGAGCACTGGGCAGAGGCCTGCTGGGTGCTTCCTATCCAGAGGCTGATTTCCTGCATCGGCCTCCCCACACCCACCCCTCCATCTCAGGAACTGCCCAGCCTCCTGCTCCCTTCACCATCCTCCCCCTACCTGTGGGCAGGAGGGCAGTGGTGCAGGCAGGGTTACTGTCCCCGCTGCAGGAAAGGGAACTGAGCAGGAGTCTGGAGGGGTGGTCATGGGGAGTGGCAGGGTTAGAACCTGAGACCCTGGACCCTGGACCCAGTGCTCCCCCTCACCTCCCACCAACATTCTCACATCCAGAGCACACACAAGACTCCCGGATCACCATTCCTGAGGGTCTTACCCACTGCCCACAAGGTGGTACCTGCTTGCATTTACCTGCTAACTGAGGTGGGACGCTGGCCTTGGGTTTTAGAAAATAAAGCAGCGGGGTTGGGAGGCGAGTCTGCCAACGGCCTGGGTTTCATCTCTCTCTCTTACTACTTGTGAAGTCCTGGACAAATTATTTAATCTTCCTGTGACTTGATTTCTGTGTCCATAAGAGAATGAAGGTTAATTCCCTGTGTTAATAGGTGTTAAATACTTAGAACAGGCCCCACCCCTCAAGCAAGTTCAGTACTACTAGTCCTGTTTGGGGAGTATACACAGTAGGCACCCAATAGTGACTTAAAACAGGGCCACGATGGTCATTCTCACTACCCTCTGAGGAGAATGACACAACTGACCTGCCCACCCATGGGGAGCTTGAAAGGCAGCCCCCCACTGCCGAGTGGTGCAGGCTGGGGGCTGCACAGGATCCAGCATGGAGGGCAGGGGAAAGCCAGCTTTATTGAGTAAACTTCCCAGGACCTGGGACATCTTAGATCTCCCCTTCCCCCAGGAGATAGGACCCCTAAACCTCCCCTGGGTCCTAGGACCACCTGACCCACCACTTGTAGTCTCCAGTGAGGAGGGGACCCTTATTTGGCAAGAGATGAACATGTAAGCAGCTGTCCGCCGGAGGAAAGGACGATGGCTGAAAGGAATGAACCGCCGCAGGCGGTGTCTCTCCTGTCCAGCTGTGGACAGGACCTCCACGGCCCGGCCTTCCTGGCCTCGGGCACTGGCTGGCCTGGGCCTGCCGTGGCAGCACAGCTTCTGTTGAAGGCTTGGGGATGGCCAGGCTGCCGGTCTGGGGCAAGATCACTCGATCTCCAGGATGAGGTCGTCACCTTCCAGTGTCATGTCCTTGGTCACATGAACCTTGCGGACAGTACCCTCCATGGGTGAGGTCACCACAGTCTCCATCTTCATGGCACTGAGCACACACAGGGGCTGGCCCTTGGCCACCTTGGCCCCTGCCACCACTTTGATGTCTATCACCTTCCCAGGCATGGGCGCCCCGATCTGGCCCTTCACGTCCTTTAGGGCCTTGGGGTGGAAGTGCATCTCCTGAAGACACAGGGCAGAGGGGACATGAGATCCTGGGCCCAGCCAAGCCCCACCGCCTGGCTGGCCCTGGGGGAGACAATACCTTCATGGCCTGGGTGTCCTTGACCAAGATGGACCGCAGCTGCCCATTGAGCTCAAAGAAGACCTGCCTCTGGCCGGCCCGGTTCAGGTCGCTCACGGCCAGGGCTTTGATGTGCAGCGTCTTGCCCCGCTCCAGCTCCACCTGCAGGGAGGGTGTGCAGACTCAGAGCTGGATGCCAAGGTGGGAGAGCAGTCCCCCGGCCCTGGCCATAGGAAGTCCCCACACTGGGCCTTGGCTTCTCGTTCCTAAAGGCCTAGCTCCCGGTCTCAAGGGTCCTTTCTGCTCCCAAAGCTTGCGAGGCTGGGTGACAGCCAAGCTAAACTCCAGAGCTCTGGGGCAGGGGGCCAGGGTGGAGTGTGGAGAAGCGCCAGAGCCACTGACCTCAAACTCCTCTGCGATCTTGGGTCCCTGCAGGAAGAGGCGAGTATTCAGGCTATCCAGGGGGCCAAAGGTGGCAGTGAAGTCCTTGAAGTGGGCAAACACATCGGGGTACATAGCTGCTGAGAGCACATCTTCCGGCGTCACCTCCTCCCCATGCCGGTCTACCAGCTCCTTCTCCAGTGCCTGCAGATCCAGGGGAGGGAGGGAGGCTCCAGGCCGCCCCTCCACCCTCGGCAGGTCCTTCAGTACCTGGGGAGCAAAGCAGAGGGTCAGTCCCAAGTCCTGCATCCAGCCCCCACCCTCACACCATGCTGGGCCTTCCCTACCTTAGAGCGAAAGGGTTCGGGGAACCCCCCATGGGGGACACCGATGTAGCCCTGCAGGAACTCCACCACAGAGCGGGGAAAGGACAGCTCTTCCGCCTGAGCTTCGGCCTCTGCCCGGCTCAATCCATTATGCACCATAAACTGGGCCAGGTCCCCCACGATCTTGGAGGAGGGCGTCACCTGAGGAGAAGGCCCTGGAGGTTAGGGTGCCAGGCACCTCAAGGAGGCCAGTGGCAGGTGCATGCAGGGCTGGGTCAGGTAAGGAGCGCCGGGCTGGGCTCACCTTGATGAGATCGCCCAGCATCTGGTTGGCCTCCACATAGGCCTTCTTGACCTCCTTGAACTTGGAGCCGAGCCCCATGCTGTGGGCCTGGAAGTGCAGGTTGGTGTACTGGCCCCCTGGGATCTCATTTTCATACACGTCCGAGTTGCCAGACTTCATGGTGGCTGTGCAGTCGAAGGCCGCGTACAGTCCCCGAGCCCCCTCCCAGTACTCGCTGTAGTCAAACACGCGCTCCATGGGCACCTCTGCAGGGAGGCCAGAGTCAGAGGAGGCCTTAGAAATGTATGACTCTTCCAGGACCCAGGGCTAGCTCAGGTCCCATGTCTGACTCAGGTGACAGAAGGCGGCAAGGCCAGAGCAGGGCATCTGGATCCTAGGCAGGTCCAACACTACTGGGACTGGTGGTGGCTGCGGCTTTGAGAGGGGTGTGGCCACGGGCTGCTGTTCTTCCTACCTGTGTCCAGGGGAGTCCCTCTGGTACAGGCCACCAGGGCCCCCATGCTGGGCTGTGAAGTCATCCCAGACATGGAATCAGCTGCCACATCCACCACATCAGCTCCAGCCTGGGCACAGGCCAGCATGGCTGCCACGCCTGCCCCTGACGTGTCGTGGGTGTGGATGTGCAGTGGGAGGTCGGGGAAGCGGTCCCGGAGGGAGCTGACCAGCATGGTGCAGGCCGTGGGCTTCAGCAGCCCGGCCATGTCCTGGGGGAAGTGGGAGAGAGAGAGAGAGATGGTAGAGAGGGCAGGATGTGTGCCTGTGGGTGGCGGGGACATGGCCGGGGCAGAGAGGGAGGGACGGACAAGTGGCCCAGGCACCTTGATGCACAGGATGTGGGTGCCAGCTCGCACCAGCTCTTCGGCCAAGCCCATGTAGTACTGCAGTGAGTACTTGGTGCGGCTGGGGTCGGCCACGTCGCCCGTGTATGAGATGGCAGCCTCCACCACGCCTCCGGCACTTCCTGCCGCCTCCATGCCCAGCAGCATGTTGGGCAAGTAGTTGAGGGAGTCAAACACACGGAAGACATCCATGCCATTCTCTTTGGCCACTTCACAGAACCTGCAAGGGTGAGAGAGCCCAGGGCTGAGCCCCACCCCACCTCCCTCTGAACAGTCTTCCCTGGCTCCTTCCTGACCCACTCTACGGCCCCTGGGGAATGAGATCTGAGGGTCTGGCCTGGCAGGGGGTGTGGCATCCACAGGCGGGGGGTGGCCACACAAGTGTGGACCAGGCCCTGGAGGATCAGCTAGGCCAGTGGCAGGCTGTGGAAGAGGGTACTGAGCAAGGAGTCTTGAGGCCTGGGTTCCAATCCCAGCCCTGCACCGAGTGACCCAGGCAAGTCTCAGACCTTCCACTGCCCCAGGAGTGAGGGAGTGATTTAGAAGCCTGTCTGGTTCTGCAACTCCAATTTTACACTTCTCGATATTTCCAAACAGCAGCCCCTGCTGCGTGTGGCCACAGAGAGACTTGGTGTCAGGCTGACCGTGGAGAACAGAGGCCATCACGACATGGCTCGGTACCCTCTGGGCCACACCAGGTAGCGTCTGCCCACCCCACCCCAGGCTCACTTGAAGACCACGTTGTCTGGGTAGTTGGTGTAGCCCACAGCATTGGCCCCCCGCAGCAGCATCTGGAAAGGGATGTTGGGGATGAGCTCCCGGAGCTCCTGCAGCCGCCGCCAGGGGCACTCATACAGGAAGCGCATGGCGACGTCAAACGTGGCTCCTGCACAGGAACCGAGAGGCCCAGATCAGCTCTGCGTGCCTGGGGAACTCCACCAGGCCTTGGAGCTAGCTCTGCAGCACAAGCCTCTGGCCCCAATACCAGGTCCTGCTCATCTTCGCCATACCTGTGTTTCCTGCTCCAACCCCCACAGATTTTTCCCTTGTCTGATCTCTAAGGGGGAGACCAGGCTCATTTGTGTCCCTTCTATGCCCCCTTTATAATCCCATCTTCTCCTCTACCTCTCTGTGCTATAATTAACAGGCAGGTGTCTCCTCCTGACCCTGGGCCTCCCAGGATGCACCTGGTCTCAGCTCTGCAACCTCGTACCGGCACCAGGCCTGGCCGGAGAGGGCGCTGTACCTTCTTCGGTCCTTCCTCTTTGGTGTTCTTCGTGTCAACGTCTCTAGCTCGTCCCCAGTGGCCTAAGCCTGTGGGACTGGCCACAGAGCGGGCGCCCATTCCTACCAGGCGCTGCGCAGCATGCCAGCCTACCTCCCCAGTTCTCCATGCTGAAGAGCTTGCTGAAGTTGTGGGCAACATAGGGGGCGATCTTTTTGAGATCGTGGGTGCGCACACGAGTGGCCAGCAGTGACTGGTGGGCGTCCCTGAAGGTCGTGTCCATCAGCAGCAGCCCCGGGTGGTTCCGCACAGCTCGAGCAAAGCCCTCAGGCCCCTCTCGCAGCAGGATGTCTCTGAAACCAGCCGGGGGCGGGCCTAGGGTAGACAGGGGCATTGGTGCCCATCCTGCAGGTGGCAACCTCCTGTCTCCCCCATGAGTTGACAGAATGGATCTCACCTACCTATGGGCACTGCAGGGACAATGGGGTCCGTGGGGCTGGGGCTGGCCTTGACGGGAATCGGGGTGGTTGGACCGTTTACCATGACATGGCCTGGGGAGAAAGCGGGCAGTGGGTCAGGGTGGGCTGGGCAGAGGCTGAGTCGAGGGCAGCAGTGAGAGTGGCTGGGCTCAGGGACAGGGACACATCCCTCCAGGATCCCCGGGCTTCCAGCTGGCCCCTGTCCTCTCCAAAGCCAGGGCCTCCTGGGTACAGGCAGTGGGGACCTCTTGAGGACCACGTGGATGGAAAGGTGGGGTCTCTCAGATCAGGAGCAAGGAGAGCGGTGAATGGCAGGGTGCAGGACAAGAGGACGCAGGGCCAGAATGAGGGCAGGGGTAAGGGGCAGGGGACACTAAGGAGTTCTTTGGTCATGGGGAGTGGCAAGGAGGTAGGAGCAAGAGATTGGAGAGCGGAGGGGAGGGGAGGGCAGGGCAGGGCAGTCTCGAGCCAGACCGAGGTAGTGCAACAGCTTTTGGGCCCGGTTCTGCGCAGGCCGCAGCTGGAACAGCTCTGGGTTCTCATCGATGAACTGGGTGTCCACAGTGCCTGCCAGGAACTGCTGGTTGTTGAGCACATTCTGCAGGAAGGCGATGTTGGTCTGCAGGACAGAGGCGGGTGGGAGGGGGTCACCATGCAGCACAGACAGGGAAGGGAGAGAAGAAAAGGCTGAAAGAGAAAAGGCTGAAGGTGCTGCCCTGGGCCAGCACAGCTTCTGGGCCTCCCTGCAGAGGGGCACTTCCCCGTCCCTCAGCCCTCTCCTCACTCCAGCAGAGCCCCCTAAGCTGTCACGGGCTGGGCCTGCTCCCTCCATACTTGTTTACACCAAAGCATGTGCTGAAGGCCACCCTTCCTGCCTCCCCGCAGCCTAGAACAGGGCTCAGCCTTTTTCTCCAGCAGCGTGGCCCACAGCAGTCACCCTTGCCCCTCGTCCACGCTTCTCGAAAGAGGGCCTTGACCGCAACAGACCACACTCTGGCACTCTCACTAAGTCACTCCTCCCAGCTGAGTCCAGCGGGCATGCTCCCGCCTTGCTGCTCGTTCCCTGGGCTTCCAAGCCATCTTGCTCTCCTGTCCTCTTCCTCCCCAGCTCCTCACACACCACATGCTCCCCAGGAGGCCCCGTCCCAGGGCTGTGGCGCCAGTGACAGGCTCTGCCTCCAGGGCAAGACCCAGAGGTGCAACTGCCTCCCGGGCCTTTCCTTGTTCACCCCTCGCATAAGTTCAGCAAGTCCACGGCCAGCTTCCTGCCTATGCACCCAGTCCTCCTGTGCCCAGTGGGTGCCCCACTGTCCCCCCAGTTACCAAAACCTGCATCCCATCACCCTCATCACCCACTCCTCCCATGCCACTGGTCAAGCCAGAGGATTCGACCACGGCCATTTTGGGACCTTGTGACCTCTTCTCCATCTCCAGGCCACACCCTCCACCGCCTTCCTCATTGTGGCCACCTCCAGCCACATCAAACTTGCCTCGTGCTCCACACCTTTGCACCTGCCTGGGAAGCTCTCCCTGAACTTCTCAAGGGCCTTCGCCCTGTCCTCACACCCTTGGCAGAGCTGACGCTCACCTTTCCAGCAGTCCCCTGAGGAACCCGCTGTGGGCAAGCACACCCATCGGCTTCATCCTCTGCTTGTCTGCCTGGGAACCCTTGGGGGCAGGGTGCTGCCTGAGGCATGTGTCAGTGCGCTTTGTGCACAGGGGCCCTCGGTTCCACTCATTAAATGCCTGGGTGACAACATGAGGCTGGGCCAGGGTGAGTATGACTTAAACGGGGACATGCAAGCCAGCACTGTGAGAGGTGCTCCAAGACCTGTGAAAGCATGGCCTGTGGCTGTGTAGCGACAGCCCTGGCTTCCACCGTGAAGAAAACACCTCCACGCGTCACTTATTCATGATCCCTGTCGGCACCTTCAACAGGGACTCAAGGCCACCCAGACTCCTCTGAGCTCGCCGTCTCTTAGGCTCCTATTACCTGGAGGCCTGGACAGGAAGGGTGCCTCCCCCACCAGCCTGTCAGGTGCTCACCACAGAGTGGGACCCCGCCAGCAGTGCTGTGCCTGTCTGCCCCTGAGCCTCGCCCCTGCCTCTCCTGAAGAGATGCTGACATTTCAGCTGGGCCAAGGCATGGCACTGGAGAAGGGAGGCAGCTAATGAAACCATCCAAAGAGCCCCGAGCGCGCAGAGTGAGAAGGACCCTTGGAGGCCTTCGCCCTGTCCTCACACCCTCGGCAGAGCTGATGCTCACCTTTCCAGCAGGCCGCTGAGGAACCCGCACGGGCAGGGCTGAGCACAGACCCACACTGTTGCTGGGACCCTTGCGTTCACAGACACACGCTGAAGGTCATAACCATTCTGCATCACCGAGTCATGTGGAGGGTCCCCACTGAGTCTCCCCTTTGTGACTGTCGGGTTGCCCATCCTCTCCTCCATACTGTAAGCTCTATGGGGGCAGGAACCAGGCCCATCTGGTTCCTGATGAACCCAGCTCCCAGCACTGGGTGGCCATGGTGGATGCTGGTAAACATCTATATTTAGAGTGAATGAAAACTTTTTTTGAGACAAAGTGTGTCACCCAGGCTGGAATTCAGTGGCACAATCTCAGCTCACTGCAACCTGTGGCTCCCTGGTTAATGCGATTCTCATGCCTCATCCCAACAGACGTGCGGTACCATGCCCGGCTAATTTTTGTATTTTTAATAGAGATGGGGTTTCACCATGTTGGCCAGGCTGGTCTGGAACTCCTGGCCTCAAGTGATCCACCTGCCTCGGCCTCCCAAACTGCTGGGATTACAGGCATGAGCCACTGCACCCGGTGGAAAACATTTTTGATGGGGAGAAGAGGAACAAAGACATAGCTGGTGCCACTGCACATCACAGTTGACCTGCACCAGGACTGAATCCCCCTCATTTTACAAACGCCACAGCTGAGGCCCAGTGAGTGGTGACAGAATGGCTTCTGGCTGCCCGTAAGCCCCTCACAAGCTGCAGCTGTCCTCCCCTCTCGCCCCTAGGAAATGCTTAAGTATGTACCATCCAACTCTCCTGGCCTACAGGAGGAACTTGTTTTCAGTGGTCAGGTAACGTGCCCAGGACTACACTGCTGTGCTGACAGGATCAGAATTCCAATCTTGGGTTTCCCCGAGTTTCCTGCCACCTGGCCCATGGGGATCAGGGCTGGAGGGAGAAGGAGGATGGCTGAGGTTTAGGTGGCTTAAGGACCAGGAGACACGGGGAGGTGGTGACTTCCTCTGTTTCCCAACTGGGCAGACCACTGGTGGTGGCGGGCACAGCTGGAAGGAAACCAGGCTCGCCGAGCCACCGAAGCCCCAGCTTTCTCAACCAGGAAGCAAAGAACCTCCCCCACCTCACGCCGGGAGCCCTTTCTCTGAGAGGAGCTGGTTCCGAGCCGCTCTTCCAGGGAAATGGCCCGGCGGCGACAGAGCGGGAGGGAGGGGCCGCAGGCGCTGCGAGGACGCACAGCTTCCCACTGCGTGCCCCCGGCGGTTGGGAAGCCGCGCCGCGCAGACCAATCCGGCCCGAGGCGGAGGCCCGTTGGCTCCGGAACGCCTGGCCCGCGGGGCGGGCGGGGCAGCTGGGGAGGGAGGGAGAGGCGAGAGGCAGCGGGGGCCAGGGCGGGGCAGCGGGGGCGGGGCGCCTGCCCGGAGGCCGAGCCCTCTCGGCCCCACCCCGCAGCAGCCCTGCCAGGGGCGCCGCCCCAGCCCCCCCACGGCCGAACCCCGTGCCGGTTGGGGACCCTCCACGTGACTCGCTGATGCATAACGGTTATGACCTTCAGCGTGTGTCTGTGAATGCAAGGGTCCCAGCAACAGTGCGGGTTTGCGCTCGGCCCTGCCCGTGGGTGCAGGGACGTGTGGGTGTGTGGGCATGTGTGGGTGTGTTGGGGAGGGTGCCCAGCGACATGTGACAAAGACGCCCGTCTCCGGGAGATGGTGAAGGGGCCCGCGAGCAGGCGCTTTGTCTGGCTGTCTGCAGAGTGAGGTTCGCGCCGCGGCGGCGGGCGCCCGTGCGGTGCAGGATGCCGGGGCGCCAGGGTGGCCGGGGGCGCGCGCGCCTGTGCCAGGGTGAGTGCGCTGCGGCAGCGCCGGGGGACAGCGCGGAGGGCCCGCGCCGGCCCGGGCCTCGGGCGTGACTGGGCGCCACCCGTGGGCGCTGCAGCGGCCGCGTGTCCCCGTGACCTCAGGAGCCGGCCCGGGCCCGGGTGGATCCCCGCGCGCCCCTCCCCGTCCGCCCTCCACGTGCGTGTCCGCGGCGCGCGCGCCCGCCGGCGCGCACCCGCTCGCCTGTCGCCGCCGCCACCGCTAACCGCGCCGGGAAAAGGTGCCGGGAACCGAGCGAGCCGGGGCCGCGGGCCCGAGCGCCATGGGCCCGAAGGTGGGCGGTGGGCGGCCGGTCATCCCCGGGCCTCGCCCCCGCGGGAGAGCGGCCAGGAGTCGGCGGGGGCCGGCCGGGCTCGCAGGGAGGCCGGCCCGCACCCCCTGAGCGACGGACACCAGGTGAGGGGGCCGCCGGGCGCAGCGCGGGGGCCGGCCAGGGAGGGGCCACGGACTCCACGGGAGGTTCGGGGGCGCCTTCTCTGGCGGGGGAGGGTATGGCGGGGAGGGGGGAGGGGGCTGGCGATTCCTGGGGACGCCTGGGAAAGGAAGTTCCGGGACCCTCCCTGCTCTCGGTCCTCCTCCGCTTCCTGCCTCATGCCTCACCTTGTCCCCAGCGCCTGGACTCCCCCTTAACTGCTTGGGAAATGTGACCTTTGCTCTGGGGGGCCTGGCCCTGCAGGCCCCAACCTTCCCTCATCTCTGGCGGCCCTCTTGGGCCTCTGACCCAGCCCCTCCCCGGGCCAGGCTCACAGAAGCTGGCTTCTGGGACTGTCCTGGGCCCAAGTGGGCACCTGCGCCAGCCCCACCTGTGCCTGGGCTGTGGCCCCTTCCTACAGGGCGCTCACCATGGCCCCGCCGCTCCTGCTGCTGCTGCTGGCCAGTGGAGCGGCCGCCTGCCCGCTGCCCTGCGTCTGCCAGAACCTGTCCGAGTCGCTCAGCACCCTCTGTGCCCACCGAGGCCTGTTGTTTGTGCCGCCCAACGTGGACCGGCGCACAGTGGAGCTGCGGCTGGCTGACAACTTCATCCAGGCCCTGGGGCCCCCTGACTTCCGCAACATGACGGGACTGGTGGACCTGACACTGTCTCGCAATGCCATCACCCGCATTGGGGCCCGCGCCTTTGGGGACCTCGAGAGCCTGCGTTCCCTCCACCTTGACGGCAACAGGCTGGTGGAGCTGGGCACCGGGAGCCTTCGGGGCCCCGTCAACCTGCAGCACCTCATCCTCAGCGGCAACCAGCTGGGCCGCATCGCGCCGGGAGCCTTCGACGACTTCCTAGAGAGCCTGGAGGACCTGGACCTGTCCTACAACAACCTCCGGCAGGTGCCCTGGGCCGGCATCGGCGCCATGCCTGCCCTGCACACCCTCAACCTGGACCATAACCTTATTGACGCACTGCCCCCAGGCGCCTTCGCCCAGCTCGGTCAGCTCTCCCGCCTGGACCTCACCTCCAACCGCCTGGCCACGCTGGCTCCGGACCCGCTTTTCTCTCGTGGGCGTGATGCAGAGGCCTCTCCCGCCCCCCTGGTGCTGAGCTTTAGCGGGAACCCCCTGCACTGCAACTGTGAGCTGCTGTGGCTGCGGCGGCTGGCGCGGCCTGACGACCTGGAAACGTGCGCCTCCCCGCCCGGCCTGGCCGGCCGCTACTTCTGGGCAGTGCCTGAGGGCGAGTTCTCCTGTGAGCCGCCCCTCATTGCCCGCCACACGCAGCGCCTCTGGGTGCTGGAAGGCCAGCGGGCCACGCTGCGGTGCCGGGCCCTGGGTGACCCCGCGCCTACTATGCACTGGGTCGGTCCTGACGACCGGTTGGTTGGCAACTCCTCCCGAGCCCGGGCTTTCCCCAACGGGACCTTAGAGATTGGGGTGACCGGCGCTGGGGACGCTGGGGGCTACACCTGCATCGCCACCAACCCTGCTGGTGAGGCCACGGCCCGAGTAGAACTGCGGGTGCTGGCCTTGCCCCATGGTGGGAACAGCAGTGCCGAGGGGGGCCGCCCCGGGCCCTCGGACATCGCCGCCTCGGCTCGCACTGCTGCCGAGGGTGAGGGGACGCTGGAGTCTGAGCCAGCCGTGCAGGTGACGGAGGTGACCGCCACCTCAGGGCTGGTGAGCTGGGGTCCCGGGCGGCCAGCCGACCCAGTGTGGATGTTCCAAATCCAGTACAACAGCAGCGAAGATGAGACCCTCATCTACCGGTGAGGATGCGTGCCCCACACCCGGCTGCACTCCCGGCGCCCTTCCTCCGCCCTCTGCTCCCCACAAGGCTTTGCTTCCACCTCTCCTCTCTCTGGGGCTGACACCCCCTCCCCGACCATGGCTGCTGGACTCTTGGAGGAGCAGTGGCCTGGCCTGGCTGCCTGAGGGGGCTGGAGCTCAAGGGGCGGCAGAAGGACCCCACCCCATGAGATGTCCCAGGTGTCACTGAGCTGTGCAGGCCTCCCGGGCAGCAGGTGGCGGTTGGGTCTGTCTGAAGCACATGGCCCGCGCCCGCGTGTTATTTCTGCCTCTGCTGGTACCATCCCCCCACCCCATTCCCCTCGCTTGCCTGCGTCCTGTGCCAGTGCACACACCCATCTCCTGGCCACACTCTCCAGCCTGTTCACCTTCCTGAGTGAACCCAAGAGCCTGAGTGGCCCCAGGGGGAGGGGTGTTTGGAGCTGGGAGCACGGGAGTGGGGAGGTGAGGATGGGGCTAGACCCCAGCCCCGGGCTCTGACCACCTGCCCTTGCCTGCAGGATTGTCCCAGCCTCCAGCCACCACTTCCTGCTGAAGCACCTCGTCCCTGGCGCTGACTATGACCTCTGCCTGCTGGCCTTGTCACCGGCCGCTGGGCCCTCTGACCTCACGGCCACCAGGCTGCTGGGCTGTGCCCATTTCTCCACGCTGCCAGCCTCGCCCCTGTGCCACGCCCTGCAGGCCCACGTGCTGGGCGGGACCCTGACCGTGGCCGTGGGGGGTGTGCTGGTGGCTGCCTTACTGGTCTTCACTGTGGCCTTGCTGGTTCGGGGCCGGGGGGCCGGAAATGGCCGCCTCCCCCTCAAGCTCAGCCACGTCCAGTCCCAGACCAATGGAGGCCCCAGCCCCACATCCAAGGCCCACCCGCCGCGGAGCCCCCCGCCCCGGCCGCAGCGCAGCTGCTCCCTGGACCTGGGAGATGCCGGGTGCTACGGTTATGCCAGGCGCCTGGGAGGAGCCTGGGCCCGACGGAGCCACTCTGTGCATGGGGGGCTGCTCGGGGCAGGGTGCCGGGGGGTAGGAGGCAGCGCCGAGCGGCTGGAAGAGAGTGTGGTGTGATGGACGGGCAGCTTCCTGTGTGCTCCAAGGGATGAGCCTCGTGGGGCAGAGGGCCCGGGGCGGCCGCCTGGCCTGGGAGTCCCTCCCTGGTTTTTATTCTCGGTACCTCAGGCTCCCCTGTGTACTTGGCGGGGCAGGGAGCCCTTTCCTCGGTTCTGGCCTCCAGACCAGGGTAAGGGCAGGCCCCTCCAACAGGTGCTCACAGCCACCGAGGCAGGGGCTGCAGCCACCCACTGGGAGTCTTGTTTTTATTTATAATAAAATTGTTGGGGACACCTCAGTGCTAGTCTCTGGTGTTGTCTGGCTAGGTCCCCCGAGACGGGAGGACGGGACACGGGCTGCTGGTGGCACATAGACAAGGGTGGGGCTACCAGGGCCGGTGGGGGCAGTCACAGCAGCCTGGGGCCTCCTGGCTTCCTGTCCACAGGGGCGGCCCAGGGCTGCGGCCAAGGGCTGTGCCTGGTGTCTTCTGACCTGCAGGAGCATGGGCTTGGGCAGGCGGCCTCCCCTCGCCTGTAAGTGCAAAGAACGCCCCTTCCTGCCAGGTGGCGACAGGACGCCATATCCAGTGTAAAGCCTGGGGAGCACGTGTGAGCGCCTTCCCCATGGCACTTCAGGGTCTGCGGGGCGGACACAGGACTGGACTAAGCAACAGGAGGAGGTGGGGGACGGTACAGCCCTCTGGGAGAACGGACCTGGGCTGAGCGTACAGTGAAAAGTCCTCATGGCTCCAGGTGCTGACAGCTATGTCTGCCACCTCCCAGGGCATCTTGTGGACTGGTAAAACGCCATCCCAAAGGGACTGGAAGGGCAGGGAACCCCACTGCTCTGCCATCAGCCCGCGATCCTCTGGAAGGTTCCTGTCAGAACTGTGGGTCCGAGCAGGACCGCAGCTGCCAGCTCAGATGTGCTCTGGGCCTTCCTGGGAAGGCGGCCTTCGCCCTCCCTCGCTGCAGGGAGGCAGCCGGATGGGCACGAGCCCTGCTTTCTCTGCTAGGACCCCTGGCCAGGCCCGGGCAGCCTCCGACCTGGCCCAGCCCCTGCAGCCTCCTGAACTATCTGCTTCTAGGCACTGGCTGGGGGGCATGGGCAGACGTGGCCCTCAGCCCTGCAGAGGGTCAAGCTCCCCCAGGTGCTGTATGAAAACTCAGAAGGCGGCCCTGGCACCCCAGGCCACGGCAAACACGCTGCACAGACTCCCTGGTGTTTTCTGTGTGAGGGCCAAGGCACTGCCACCGGGCAGCCGAGGTGAGGCAGGTGCTCTAAGGCATACGTGTGTTCACGTGTGCATGGACCTGACTCACACGCATGTGCCTGCCCTCCCAGCCCCAGAACATGCAGCTAGAGGTGGGCTTCGAGAGCCTGGTTTAGATGAATGGGAGCAAGGTCCTCGACAGAGAAGGGTGTGGGGAGCGAACGCCATGGAGAAGTGGGCGGGGACGCGGGACAGGGTGGGTGGGCACAGACGGCAAAGGGACAGGAGGGCCAGGGCTGCCACGCTGGGCGCTAGCATGAGGCTCAGGAGGCGGCTAGAGCCAGCGGCCTGGTCTCGGTGCACATTTGGGGAGGACTTGGCACCCCCAGACACCAGAGACACTTATCCTGCTGCTGGCCCCGTGGTCACGGGCTCTAGTGCCCCTTTCTCCACCTGGGGGGCGGGGGACGGTCTAAAGAGGAAGATCTTTCTGGGCCCTCCAGGGTGCAGAAGCCCACCTCTAGCTGCACCCCTAGCAGGCGCAAGGTTCTAGGGCCCAGGGACCAGCTTGGCACGTGGGGAGCTGCTGAGGGTGAGGAGGGAGCAGAGGAACTGGGCACAACCCCGGGAGCCAGCCAGGACCACAGAGCAACGGGCAGGGGCAGGCGAGGGGGATGGCCTGGGTCACCCCTGTGCATGGCCACGCATCCCCTCAACACCGAAGCAGCCGCAGGACATCCCCGCCAGGACACCAGGAGCCGCAGCAAGGTGCAGGGGGAGCGCGTGACGTCGACAGCTGATGTCGTGACACACCTCTGCCTATGTGCACGACAGGGACCCCCAACAGGGAGGCTGAGAGGCTCCCCATGGAAGAGTAACACCCCCTGGCCTCTAGGAAGTGCGCTGTTCCCTCTTAAGGTGGGAGACAGGCTGGCCACACACACAGGCATAGGCCCAGAAGCCTCCAGGGGATCTTGCGACCAAGCAGCCATGTGGACATGTGAGAAGTGATTGCAGGACCCTGAGGGGACAGCACGGCCCACATGCCCCCCCATCCCCCAAGCAACTGCGCCTCTACGACAGGCAGGGCTGGAAGCTGCAAGGAGGACACGAGGCCAAGGCAGAGGGGCCGGTGCCAGTGCCCAGCACAGCCCGCCCTGTGGGGACCCCCAAGAAGAAGATGGGGTGGTAACTCCCACAGGGGCTGAGGGCCAAAGCCCCTGTCCTCCGGCTCTTCTTGCCATTCTGAGGGTGGCACCCACGGGACACGTGCTGGCTTCAAAGGCCGAGGCGGCATTTCCTGGCTGTGGATTCCTCTCTAGCTACAGACGCCAGTAACAGAGCCCAGCAAAGGGCTCTTTAGATCCTAAATACCCATTTAGAGTCCTCATGCCAGGCAGGGCACCCACCAAGGCCACCCAAAGACAAGCCGAGCTGCCAGCCCACCAAGGGCAGGCTGCCTCCCAAGCCTCCTGCTCATGTCTCTGCTGCGCCCCCACCCTCGGCTGCTCCTGAAGCACCTGACACTGTGTGCACCAGGCCAGGTGAGGAGAGCAGGGGGCTGGCGGGGGCCTGACTCTGTGCAAAGTGACCGCATCTACATGACTTGGGCTCTTGCCTGGTGGGGGGGATCCACATTTTCCAGAAATTAAGAATTATCTGGGAGGCCAGGCACGGTGGCTCACACCTGTAATCTCAGCATTTTGGGAGGTCAAGGCGGGTGGAACACCTGAGGTCAGGAGTTTGAGACCAGCCTGGCCAATGTGATAAAACCCCGTCTACTAAAAATACAAAAATTAGCCGGGCGTGGTGGGGGGCGCCTGTAGTCCCAGCTACTCGGGAGGCTGAGGCAGGAGAATCGCTTGAACCCAGGAGGCAGAGGTTGCAGTGAGCCGAGATCGCGCCACTGCACTCCAGCCTGGGCGACAGCAAGATTCCACTTCAAAAATAAAAAAGAATTATCTGGGGAACTTGTTCAAAACACAGGTTCTGGCGCCTCTACCCAAACCTGTGGGATCAGGATTTCCAGAAGGGAAGCCTAATGATATTTAACACACATTCCAGGTGATTCTCACCCCAGAGGGGCGGGACACAGCGTGGGTCTCCCCGGAACAAGACTAGACAGGAGGCGTGTGAGGACGAGCTCCGGCCAGGCCACTGCCAGGGACTCTGGCAGCGGGTTGCCCAGGCGCCTGCAGACTCTGAAAACAGCTGGAGTCTGGCGTGCAGCTGCAGCCGAGGAGAGCCACTGACCTCGACCCATCAGTCAGGGGCAAGGCTGAGGTGAAGCCATGTGCAAGGCCCTTGGTGGGGAAGTGAACGGCCAGGGGGCCCTCCAAGGGCCGGGAGCAAAGGCAGGCGGGGGCTGCAGCCTCTCACCTTCACACCTCGGACGCGGAACTCCGCAAGGGCCCTGCTCATCTTGGTGGCGGCCGTGGGGTGGTCTTTGCCGTGGGCAATGACTTTGACCAGCAGGGAGTCGTAGTGGGGCGAGATGACGGCTCCTTGGAAGGCGGAAGCATTATCCAGGCGGATGCCCATGCCCTCTCCACTCCGGAACACCTGTGGGAAGGGTGAGGCGTGAGGACCTGCGCCAGAAACTGCGGTCAAAAGTGCCTCACCCACCCCGAGGCTGGCCAGGTGTGCACCCAGCAGCTGCTGAGAGCAGAGCGTGGGGTGTCCGCAGGTGAATCCCAGCTCTGGCTGGTCAGGTTTTGCTGTTTCTGTCACCAAACCCAGGAGTGTGTCCCTTCTCTACGTGCCACGCAGTCACTGCTACTGGCTCCCTGTGAGGAGCTGGGAGAGGGCAGAGGAGGAAGGGAATGCCTGCCGCAGAGCGGGAGAGGGGCCCGGGCAGGCAGGGGCCAGCCCTGCCTCTATTCCCACGGACCTGCTGCACCTGCCTGAGCAACCCTCTAGCCTTTCAGACTCATCCACGTTCGTTCCACAGCACGGATTGAGGTCTGCTGACCCGGCCGCTAAAGGGCCTCGCCGTGGGCTCCCAGACAGCGAGGGGACGAGCAGGCCGGCGACAGGGCCTCCAAAGGACCATGTGCGAGGCAAGAGGCGAGGCTGACCGGGGGTTTGTTTTTGTTTTTAACAGGGTGGTGGGGAAGGCCTCAACATCCACCCATGCTCCTTTCCTTTCCTTTCCTTCCAGAAGGGAGGATGGGAGGGAGAGGAGGCAACGAGGAGGAAGTGGGAGAGGAAATGAAGGGAAAGTGCCAGAGGCAGGGTCCACACCCATCAGGGAAGCAAACCAAGGGCGAGGAGAGGGCAGCGGGGCAGCGGGACAGGGCCAGGGCCAGACGGCAATGGGAGGGGCAGCGGAGAGGAGACAGAGGCGCCGACACTCACACACACAGGTGGCTCGTGCCGCCTGCACCTGTTCGTGCCGCCCGAGTGAGCCCCGCAGAGAAAGGCTCCCCGGAGGTGGGGGACCCGTCAGGCCCAGGTAAGGAAGAAGGGGAGTGAGGGGACCGCCCAGAGGGGCTCGGGACATCCACTGCCCATTTCCGCTTCTCGGGGGCAGAGGCCTGTGTTCAATAAAAAGGAACTTCATAAAATATTTAAGGGTGAACACTCAGCTGAGAGCAGAAACTGTTGGCTAAAAATACTCTGTGGTGAGGCAGGCTCTGAAGAGCCAGGGCTTGGAAGTGGGGATGGAGGGAGGCAGAGAAGTCAGGGGCCGCCGAGCAGCACTCAGCCTGGGGCTGCCGCCACCTACAGACTCTTCCAGAAACAGAAGGCAGGTGGCCAGCTCCCTGCTGAAGCCACAGGCTCTGCTGCTTCCAGAATCCAGAGAGCTCTGGTCCCTACCCCCAGCCTCCCCAGCCTCCCTTGTCTCAGAAGCCCAGAGCCTGGCCCAAACTCATGTTTGCTCCCCTCACCGCCCCACACAAGCCCGGGGGCCTCTGCCTTGGACTCTGGAGCAAAGCTGGAGCTCCATCAATGTCTTGCCTCCTTTGGGGCTCAGGCCCCTGGATAGGGAGCAAGTCCCTAGCACAGCTGGCACGGTGCTGGCAGCACGTGCAGGGCTGGGAACAGGCACCGAGCAGGCCGCAGGGCTCCTGCCCACAGCTGGGACCAGAGGCGGGGGAGATGGGTTTTGGAGGCCAATGACTGGGTCCCAGTGCTGAGAGGAGGGAAGGTACAGGGAGCCCTCCTGGAGAAGGCGCGAGTCTTGCTGTGCTGAGGAGCCTGCCGTGGACCGCCTCAGCGCCCCCTACACCAGCTCTCTCCCCCACCAAGGCTGCCATCTCGCGGCCCCGAATCCACCTCTCGGTCTCCCTCCTGTGCCGCCATCTCCGACTCCCTCCCCCATCCTTGATGGGCCCCTGAGCTTGGCTCAGACTCCATTGGGACCTCTGGGCCCAGTCCTTTGCCACCCCCACCCCCAGGTCTTGCCATGTCAGCCCATCCCTCAGATGGGAGGTGGTGCTTGGGCTCCGTCGGCAGCCAGGCGTGGGGCTCCTGTGGGAGCTGGAGGGTCAGGGGCTGGCTTTGTGTCTGGGTCCCTGCGTTTTGCTCCACCAAGCCAGCCTGCTCCCCGCTCCCACCCTCACGGCTTCCTCCTGACCTGGGCGCCCAGCAGTCTCTTCCCCTGGGAGGCGCCGCCCCTCCTCTGGGCACTGCCTGCCTCCGTGTACTCTATGTCCACTTCAGAGCCCACATGCGGGTCCTCCCTAACTGCCGGGCTGTGGCAACTTGGCACTGCAGCCCCAAGCACCGGGCAGAACCTGTGTGCAGGTGAGCTGGCATCTCCCTCTGCTCGAGCTCCGCCCACCTCAATGCGGCCGGTGTCCGGCTGGAAGCTGCGCGCGGGGTCCTCAGTGGTGACCCGGCACTGGATGGCACACCCGTTGATGCGGATGTTCTCCTGCCGCAGGCCCAGGTCGGGTAGGCTCCTGCCCTCAGCCACGTGGATCTGAGCATGGACCAGGTCTACGCTGTAGGGCGTTGGGGGGAGGGGGGAAAGGACGGGAGAAAGGGGGAAACATGAGGCGGGGGATAGACGAGGGGCACGGCAGCCAGGGGGGCGTCCACACACAGTGCGACTCCTGCCCATAGGCTCTGGGCCAGCCTGAACAGCCGGTTCCTCCCAACCAGTGGCTCCACCAGCCCCTGCCCTGCTCCCGCCAGGAGCAGACTAAAGTACACAGTGCCTGGCAGCTGGAGACGGCCCGCTGAAATACCAGGACCACCTGCTCCTGCATTCCTGACTCACGATGCCGTCCACACAGCCCTAAGCTGCTCCTCCCTGTACTCTGCCTCCTCCTTCCTTGAGGTCTGTTTTCCCCACTCCCCTAAACTCCCCCTTGGTAAAGCCTAGATTTGAAGCCTCAGCAGATCTCTAGGTCAGAGGGCCAGGATAGCACATTCTTGGGGCCATATGTGCTATGCTGTGTGGGTGGTTGTGAGGGGGGCAGTGTGCAAGGGAACAGGTGCTGTGAAGGCTGGGCTCCTCGAAATGGCAACCACAGCTGTGAGAGGGTTGCACAGTGGGTGCTGGGTCAGGACCTGTCTTTCTGGGGCCTGTATTCCTGCTGGACTTGTGCCCAAAACCCCCTAGAGATGCTTGGAGAGTGCAAGCTTCCCCACCTCTGCAGGGTTTTCCAAGCTCAGACTTACTGCTCCTAACGGCAGTCACAAGTCCAAGTGGAACAGCTGTTTAAAAAACAAAACAAACAAAAAAAAAAACCCAGGCCGGGCACAGCAGCTCATGCCTGTAATCCCAGCACTTTGGGAGGCCAAAGTGGGTGAATCACACGAGGCCAGGAGTTCGAGACCAGCCTGGCCAACATGGTGAAACCCTGTCTCTACTAAAAATACAAAAATTAGCCAGGCCTGGTAGTGTGCGCCTGTAATCCCAGCTACTCAGGAGGCTGAGGCAGGAGAATCACTTGAACCCGGGAGGCAGAAGTTGCAGTGAGCAAAGATTGCACCACTGCACTCCAGCCTGGGTGACAGAGCAAGACTCTGTCTTAAAAAAAACCACTCAAGGTTTTACATGTATTGCCACTGAGGCTTGTGGTGAAGGCGGCCTGGAACCTACACTGGCAGGATTTCCCCGTGTTCTTGCTGCCTGCTGGCCCACTTCGCAGCAGAGATGACAGCTCCCACTCAGTGCCACAGGCCAGGCTGCGCTCCTCCCATGCTTCATCTCCACGACGGTGTGCTGAGAGCCCTGTCATTCCCACCAGAGGAGGAGCTCGAGGGTCAGAGAGGTTGGAGCTCACCCAGGCTCCACGTGGCTCGGGACCTGAGAGCACCTGAGCCCCAATCTGTCTGACATAAAACCCGTGCTCCAGAGCAGACAGACTCCCATCCCTAACAGGACGCTCTAAGCAGACCCAAGACCGAGGAGTTCACAGCAGCTTGAGGGGAAGAGTCTCACTCGGCCAAAGTGTTGGTCTTGTCTCTAAGCTTCTCCTAAGGGGAGGGAGGGGCCTCCATGCCCCCGGCGAGCCACAACAGCCACCCCGACAGCGTCCTCAGTCTCAGGTGGGGTTGGGGCTGGGGGCAGAACTGGGGTCAGGGATGCTCCACAGTGAGATGGGCTGGCCCAAAGCAGCGTCAAGAAATTACATGGCTCATAGTAGAGACCTTGAAGGGTGAGGGCCATCGTGACTGTCATTTAGAAACCAGGCGGATTTTGAAAATGTCATCCTCAGTGCCTGCAGGGAGCACGCTAGTGCCACCTCTCTAGAGGGCTGTTCCGAGGGATGCTACTTATCCTTCAATCAGATAATCCTGTTGAAGGGTTTACCCTCAGAACTCTTCAGAGCTGAAGCCAAACATTCAGGCACACAGATGATAAGTGACATGCTTAATAACCACCAAAGCCAGACACACAACCTAATTGCCTAACAATCGAGGATTATGTAAGTTAAGAAATACACACAAGATGGAATAGTACGCAGCCACTAAAAGTATTCAGACAGAATTATGGCATGGGGAAATGCCTTCAACAAATATTAAATAATTTGAAAAGTAGAATAAAAATTCTATATAAAACATCTCTATTGCATCAAACTATGTCTCTAGTAAAACAGGTAAACCGGGAAAGGAGCAAACCAAAGACAGCCGGAGATGCCTGGGTTCCAGCGCCAGCTGTGTGACCCCGAGCAACTCTCCAAATGTCTCTGAGCCTTGCTTTACTCCTCTGACAGATGGGAGCACCTGGGCCTGAGCAATCGGCAGCGTCCTGACAGAGAGGAGGGCTGTCAGTCATTTTTATTTGCTCCTTTGTGCTGATTTTTATAATAACCACGTAATGCTTTTAGAATAATGACTTTTAAAACACTAAGTACCTGGATCCCCATTGCTCTCCACCAATGTGGGGAGTGAGCAAGCCCCCTGGCTGGCCCCAGGAGCCACTTCGCCTGTACTTTATGCAAATCCTAGAAGCCGCGCCTCCCGCCCCGCCTGCCCGCCCACACTCACTCGGTGATCTCCTCTGTGACCGTGTGCTCCACCTGCAGGCGGGAGTTGACCTCGATGAAGTAGTGCTTGCCGTGCCTGTCCACCAGGAACTCCACGGTGCCTGCGTTCTCGTAGCCCACCTGTGGGGGCGGCCACGTGAGCAGGGGAGGGCACAGGCAGGGCCTGGGCAAACTCACTGGACTCAGGACAGGGATTCCGTCCCACCCATTGGGTTGGTTCCGTAAAAGAATGGCCTGTGGCAAACCCTGCCCCCACAGATGGCAGACAGACCCCAGGGCCCAGGTCATGCTCCTGCCTGGACACGTCCCCCAAGTAGTCCACTAGGCTCCAGGGTTCCCGGAGCCACAGATGGCTGCACCCAGCTTATCTGGGTGCCCACCCATCCCAGGCTCGGCACCTTGCCCTGCTGCCTCTTGGGCTTGCCCGCCAAGGCTGTGTCATCCACCCAGACCCGGAGACCCAGGCCTCTCCCCGCCACTGCTTCTGCTTGGAGGTGTTTTCAGAAAGTCCCCTTCTAGTCTACTGCGCAGTCACCTCTGGCCACCACCACCCAAAGAAATTCATTTGAGAGGTACCAACAGATAATGACTCTAACTCACATTTCAGCCCTAATTCCAGTTTCACTTTTGGTCTCACCAAAACGATAAACCAGACAGAATCACCTCCCTTAAACCTGTTCTGGAATGTGAAATAGTATAAGCCAGTAAATAAGACCTGACTTAAACGCGACCCTGGTCGATGCCTCGCATTAGCTGTGGCTGAGGCCTTGCTGCAGAGTGCACACCCCGGCCTTCGGCATGGGGAGGTAACGCATCCTCTGCTGCCTATAGGCCAGGGAAGAAGAGGGGGCAGGACCCCGCTGCACACCTGGCCACAGCAGGTGCTCTCCAGGCCAGTCCTGGGGCAGGTCACTGTGGGGAGATAGCTTGCCACCTCAGCCTCCTCCACAGCCCAGGACCCCCCAACCAGAGGTCCCAGAAAAGCAGAGATGGGCAGAGGGTGCAGAGCAAGGAAACAGATCATAATAAACATGATGTAGGAGACAGAAGCACATGAGGGAGGACTGCCTTCATAATGGTCGTCAATCTTGACAGAATCCACGGAATCTCATTCTCCTGATGACAGGGATGAGCTGATGCCACAGAGAAGCCAGGTCTGTGTAGCAGCAGGGCTGAGGAGGCGGCTGGGGCTCCTTCCCTCCCTCTTCTCAGCCATCCTGGACTCTAAGCTTGGCCTCTGGGCCAGGTGCCTCAACTGCACATGGGAAGGATGCCACAAACCCACTTCTGGCCCCCAGGAGAGTCCTTCACCCTCTTCTCCCCATCCCCAGTCCCCAGAAGGGGACTCAGGGTCCCCTTCCCCCACCAGCGCCCCACTGTGAGGCCTGCCGGCCTGTGAGCACAGGCTCCTGTCCCAACACGGGAAGCCCACCCTTCACCTGTTTAGCGAGTTTCACAGAGTCGCTGGTGAGCCGAGTCCGAAGCTGTGGGTCCAGGTGGGCGGCGGGGGCAATCTCGACCACCTTCTGGTGCCGCCGCTGGATGGAGCAGTCTCGCTCGTACAGGTGCAGGATGTTCCCATACTGGTCCCCTGGGGAGGGAGATAAACTGGGCTTAGCTTTTACTGGAATCTACACGCCTCCTAAATGCCCCATCACCCCCACATAACCACTGTGGCCAGTCAGTGCCGGCTGCCAGCGGTACAGAGGCTGCCAGGAGAGACACCAGCATTACCAAGGCTGTGAGGACCAACTGCCAGCTCGGCCCCTAGAGCCCACTTTCCAGAGTCCTCTGGAAAAGCGCCCCACAGGCCCCAGGGCTGTCCCCAAGGCCAGCCACTGTGACGGCACCAGGACTGGGCCTCTCAGCTCCTGCCTCCAGCTGCCCCAGGCGGGGCGTCGGGACCACTCACCCAAGATCTGCACCTCGATGTGCCGCGGCTTCTCGATGAACTTCTCCACGAACAGCGCCCCATTCCCAAAGGCGGCCAGAGCCTCTGAGTAGGCCCGGGTGTAATTCTCCTCCAGCTCCTGCGAGGGCGGGCAGGGGCCAGCCAGACCTCAGACCCCACAGCGCTACCTCTCCCCTGCCATGAACCCCACCCACTTTCCAGATCCCTTGAGTGGTCCGCCCCTGCCCCGACGGCAGGCTGCCCTGCCCTGCTCCCAGCCCTGGGCATCTTCACTCACCTCGTAGCTGTGCACCACCCTCATGCCACGCCCTCCACCCCCATAGGCCGCCTTGAAGATGATGGGGAAGCCGTAGGTGTTGGAGAACTCGTGGGCCTCATGCAGGGACGTGATGGGGGCATCTGTGCCAGGGACGACGGGAACACCTGTTGGGAGAAAGGTGTGGGGGAGTCTCTGTAACAGGCGGGAATCCCTGCCACCCCTCCCTGCTGGACCCTCTCCAGGAGCTGCGGGGCCACCCCTTGCTTGCCCGTTATATTCACCCGCAGCAATGGCGATGGCCCGGGCCTCCACCTTGTCTCCCATCTTGCGGACCACTTCTGGGCTTGGCCCAATAAACCGGACCCCTGCATCCTGGCAGGCCTGGGCGAAGTCCGCTCGCTCAGAGAGGAACCCGTAGCCAGGGTGTACTGCATCTACGTTGTTCTCCTGCGGGTGGGGGTCAGGGAGAGGACGGTACCTTGCAGTCCCTTCCAAGGCCTCGGCCAGCCTCTTCCCCTGCCTAACCTGCTGAGCTCCATCCGTTTACCCACCCACGCACAGAGGCGCTGAGCACGCCAGCCTCAAGAGACCCCCGCGGCAACTAAGACTCCCTGGTCCCTGCTGTCCAGGCCCAGCCAAGCCGCTGGGCTCACCTTGGCCACCTTGATGATGTCTGGGATGTGCAGGTAGGCCTGCACGGGGGCCAGGCCGCGGCCGATGAGATAGGCTTCATCTGCTTTCTGCCGGTGCATCTGGCCCGTGTCCTGCTCAGAGTAGATGGCTACGGTGCGGATGCCCAGCTCCGTGCAGGCCCGGAACACACGGATGGCAATCTCACCTAGAGGGCAAAGAAACAAGAAGTTAGATTCCTAGGTCCTAGGAGAAGCAGAAAGGGGAGTGGGAAGCCAGGGCCTGGGGCAGTGAGTGGGAGAAGAATGCCAAGGCTGGGGCGGCCATGAGGCTCCTCTCACCGGCCCCACTGGTGCTCACCTCTGTTGGCCACCATGACTTTCTTGATGGGCTTATACTCCAGGCGCCGGACATTTGGGGAGGCAGCGGGGGCGGTGGAGGTTCGGCGGATTCCCAGGAGCCTCAGGCCCCCATGGACTGTTCGGAACTTCAGCATCTAGGGAGGGAAGTCAGAGCCCAGGTTAGCGCAGCCTCAGCACTGAGGCTCCTCAGAATGAGTGAGGGCCCTTCCCAACCCCACAGTGGCCCCACAGAAAGGCTAGCACCATCTACCTCCTGGATGCCTGGCCAAGCCCAACATTTCCTGGCTCTAGAGAAGGAAGCAAATCCAACCCCAAATGGAGCCCCCAGCTCAGCCTGATATCCTAACTGTGACTTTATTGTTGTAGAGACAGGGTCTCCCTATGTTGCCTAGGCTGGTCGCAAATGATCCTCCCACCTCAGCCTCCTGAGTAGTTAAGACTACAGGTGTGAGCTGCCGTACCCAGCATAATATGCACTATAACTTTTAAAAGTATCAGGTTGGCCCATCCTGGCTAACACGGTGAAACCCCGTCTCTACTAAAAATACAAAAAAAAAAAAAATTAGCCGGGCGTGGTGGCGGGCACCTGTAGTCCCAGCTATTCGGGAGGCTGAGGCAGGAGAATGGCATGAACCCAGGAGGCAGAGCTTGCAGCGAGCCGAGATCGTGCCACTGCACTCCAGCCTGGGCAACAGAGCAAGACTCCGTCTCAAAAAAAATAAAAGTATCAGGTTGGGCGCGGTGGCTCATGCCTGTAATCCCAGCACTTTGGGAGGCTGAAGTGGGAGGAGCACCTTACGTCAGGAGTTCGAGACCAGCCTGGCCAACATGGTGAAACCCCACCTCTTACTAAAAATATAAAAATTAGCCGGGCATGGTGGCACACGCCTGTAATTCTAGCTGCTCAGGAGGCTGAGGCACGAGAATCGCTTGAACCTAGAAGACAGAGGTTGCAGTGAGCTGAGATTGTGCCACTGCCCTCAGCCTGGGTGACATCAAGACTCTGTCCCAGGAAAAAAAAAAAGTATAATACTTCAGGTTGGGCACGGTGGCTCACACCTGTAAACCCAGCACTTTGGGAGGCCAAGGCACATTTGTGTGAGCTCAAGAGTTTGAAACCCACCTGGGCAACATGGTGAAACCCTGTCTCTACAGAAAATACAAAACTTAGCCAGGCATGGTGGCACATGCCTGTAATCCCAGCTACTTGGGAGGGTGAGGCAGGAGAAGCACTTGAGCCTGGGAGGTGGAGGTTGCAGTGAGCTGAGATGGCACCACTGTACCAGTCTGGGTGACACAGCAAGACTCCACCTTTAAAATATATATATATAATATATATTATATATATAATATATTACATATAATATTATATATAATATATATAATATATATTACATATATTATATATAATATGTTATATATATTATATATAATATATAATATATATTATATATTATATATAATATATATTATATGTTATATTATATATTATATAATATAATATATATTATATATTATATTATATATTATATTATATATTATATAATATAATATATAATATATAATTTATATAATATTATATATTATATAAATTATATAATATATATATTATATAAATTATATAATATTATATATATATTTAAATCAACTGACGACAACTTACATCCCTGAATGCAAAGAGGCTTCAGAGGTTGGCCAGCCCTTCATTTGTAAAATGAAGGAAACCAAGGTACAGTGGAGGCTAAAAAGACAGCTGCCCAGCACAGAGCCCAAGCCAAACCAGACACACTCTTTTCACCCCTGCATCTAGGCCTCATCTAACCATCTGATTCATTTCTTTCTTTTGAGACGGAGTCTCGCTCTTGTTGCCCAGGCTGGAGTGCAATGGCACGATCTCTGCTCACTGTTACCTCTGCCTCCCAGGTTCAGGCAATTCTCCTGCCTCAGCCTCCCAAGTAGCTGGGATTATAGGCATGCACCACCATGCTCGGCTAATTTTGTTTTTGTTTTGTTTCTTTTCTTTTTTCTTTTTCTTTCTTTTTTTTTTTTGAGACACAGTCTTGCTCTGTCACCCAGGCTGGAGCGCAATGGTGCGATCTCGGCTCACTGCAACCTCCGCCTCCTGGGTTCGAGTGATTCTCCTGCCTCAGCCTCCCGAGTAGCTGGAATTACAGGCACCCGCCACCAGGCCCAGCTAATTTTTGTATTTTTAGTAGAGACGGGGTTTCACCATCTTGGCCAGGCTGGCCTCGACCTCCTGACCTCAGGCGATCCACCTGCCTCGGCCTCCCAAAGTGCTGGGATTACAGGTGTGAACCACCACGCCTGGCTGTATTTTAAATAAAGACGGGGTTTCACCATGTTGGCCAGGCTGGTCTTGAACTCCTGACCTCAAGTGGTCTACCCGCCTCGGCCTCACAAAGTGCTAGCATTACAGGTGTGAGCCACCACACCCGGGCGATCTGATTCATTTCTTAGAAAAAGTTTAAAACACTTGACTCAGCCATTTTGTTTTAAGTAAGGAACATAAAAACATACTCAAGAAATGAAACAAATATTGCAAAAACCTTAGTGCCATATTATAGCCAACAACCTAGAAAAGGGGAAATAAAGACAGAAGAAAAAGAAAAGAGAAGAAACAAGGAAATAAGTAGAAGAAAGAGAAGAGGAGGAGGAGGAAAGACCCACAGCCAGGGGAGAAAAACAGAAAACCCCACTAGGGGCAGACCTTATGCCAGGCACAGTTCTAAGCCTTAGGAGTCGAGAACACAACAGTGAAGGGTTCTGCTCATGGAAGATGAATGGCAGTGAAAGGAGCAAAGAAAAGAAAAACAAGACACAAATCAGAACATTTCAGATCACAAGTGCCTGGAAGATAAGAAACAGGTGACATTTTGCGAATGATCTGGGGCGGGTGCAGGGGTTTGGGGGCTGGATATTAGAAAAGGCCTCTCTGAGGAGGGGACACAGAAGCTGGGACCTGGATGGGGAGAAGTCGGCCACGCACAGATCCGCAGAGAAAGCTCCAGGAAGAAGGGATAGCAATTGTGAAGTTCTCAGGAAGAACAGGCTTGGTGCTGTCCTGAGAGAGGGAAGTGTGAGCCCACGGCCTGAGGTGGGGCTGCAGCCACAGACAGGGCCCAGTGGTTGAGGCCTCCCTTCAGCCATGGACAGGACAGGAGGGACATGATCGATGCACAGTGGAAAGGATCTCTCTGGACTGGCGAGCAGCAGGGGCTGACAGACGACGCATGTCTGGGGCAATTCAGAGGCTGAGCTGAGAGACGCGGAGCCTCTGACAGGGGGAAGCTATGGGGGTCGGGGTGGGGCTTAGGAAACGTCTGGGCTATGACAGACAAGATTCGTCGAGAGACCCACCATAGAAAGCAAGGTAGAGGAAGAAATCCTGCATGGGTGGGTGGAGATGACTTTTCCTGCTATAAGAAGGGCAAGACAGAAAAGGCAGGGCTGGGAGTGAGGCAAGCTCACAGAGGGGGAAGAGCAGGGCCAAGAACCTGGGCAGCATCACAGGGGCGGTGGTGTCTGAAGCCAGGGAGAGAACAGCCTGGGAGAAGTGGGTCAGGCCTGCGTCTTCAGGCCCACTGGAGTTGAGAGTCTGGCCGAGGAGGAAGAGCCAAGAAGGAACCCAGGGGGGATGCCTGGAGGAGGGAGGGACGCACGGGTCGCTGGGCAGAAGCAAGCGGCTCTCAGGAGGATGGGGCGCGAGTTGGGCAGAGCATGACTCCCAGAGGCAGGGTAAGATGGGGGCTGGGAAGGGGCCACTGCGGTGACCAGGAGGCACCCAGGTCACACCCGGCTATGGTGAACATGGGTAGAGTAACCTTGCTGGACTCTGGGCTCCTCCTCTTTCTAAAATATACCTTGTCCTTATTCATTGCACAGTGGAGAAACCTGGCGGACACCACGCTGACCGAGAGATGAAGGTTAATATCACTAGCACCGAAGGGACACCACACACCTCCTGATGGGGTTCCCGCTGCCGTGCACGGCCTGAATTTAATCAGGAGAAAGCAAGGGGCAAACTCAAATTCAGGGAAATTCCACAGAATAACTGGCTTGGACTCTTCAAACATGTCAAAGGTCGTGAGAGACAAAGACGCAAGAACGGTTTCAGATGAAAGGAGACCAAAGCAACAATGGCGAGAGCCACACACGATCCTGGATTGGATCCGGGTTTCTATTGCTAAGAGGACATCAGGGGACAACGATACAATTTAAATAAGGTCTGCAGGTTTGAAAGAGGATTGCGTTGATATCAATTTCCTGATCTTGATCAGTGGACTGTGGTTATGTTAGAGAACAGCCTCATTCTTAGGGAAAAACACTGAGGAACTCAAGGGTCCACGAGCACCACGTCTGCAATTTACACCCACTCATATGGTTCAGGGAAAAACGGGAACAATGAAGCAAATGCTAGTATTGGGGGAACTGGGGTCAGGGGTACGAGAATTCTTTGTCTTACTCTTGCAACTTTACTGAAAGTCTGAAATCATTTCAAATTGACAAGTGAAAAGAACCATACCCACCGCTAATGCTGCTGGAGGAGATAACCTTAGGGAGTGCATGCCCCAGCACCTGCTGCTCAAGAGGTGCCGGGAGCACCAGCGAGGAGCTCAGGTGTGGAGACACACCCTGCTCAGAGCAGGATGAACGTCAGACGTTATCACCCTGCTATCTCCCACACGCAGATCTACAATCCTCTAAGCCCTGCTCCAGGCGGGTTATCGGATGCTGCCCATGAGGAGGACAGGTCTTTCCCAGCTGGGAGCAGGCGGCACTGGCATCAGAGAGCAGGTGTGGGGTGTAAATCTCACCCTCCTCCTGGGCACCAAATGTCTACTCTGCTGAGCGCTGGGAAAGGCCATGTCAAAAGAGCTCAAGTTACCACATAGGGCAAAGTCAGGAAGAGGCGAGGGGAGCCTTCGGGACAAGCACAGCAACAAGACAGCAAACACAAGTGGCTCTTGAACCCACGAGAAAGCAAGAGATTCAAAATACAACCATGAGGTGCCACTCCTGCCTGGGAGCTTTGTAAATGCAGTGCTGAGCGCCAGGAAGGCCTTCAGGAGGCGGCCCGCAGGCACTGCTGAGCATCACGGCAGCTTCTCCGGGAAGCTGTTTGCAAAACTTATCAAGAGCCTTTAAGGTATTTATGCCCGGCCAGGCGCAGTGGCTCACGCCTGTAATCCCAGCACTTTGGGACGCTGAGACAGGCGGATCATTTGAGGTCACGAATTCAAAACCACCCTGGCCAACATGGTGAAACCCCGTCTCTACTAAAAGTACAAAAATTAGCCCAGCATGATAGTGGGCGCCTATAGTCCCAGCTACTCGGGAGGCTGAGGCAGGAGAGTTGCTTGAGCCTGTGAGGCGGAAGTTGCAGTGAGCCGAGATCGCGCCATTGCATTCCAGCCTGGGTGATAGAGCGAGACTCCATCTCAAAAACAAAACAAAACAAAACAAAACAAAAAAAGCCGGGCACAGTGGCTGACGCCTGTAATCCCAACACTTTGGGAGGCCAGGGCGGGTACATCACGAGGTCAGGAGATGGAGACCATCCTGGCTAACACGGTGAAACCCCATCTCTACTAAAAAATACAAAAAAATTAGCTAGGCGTGGTGGCGGGTTATGCCCCTGAGCCCAGTCATTACTATTCCAGAAATCCAACCCCAGGAAATATTCCAAAATGGGAACCAAGATGTACGCAGAAAGATGTTCAAAGCAAGATTATTTACAACAGAAAATCATGAGAAGCAATTTAAAGATTCCACATCCTGGCTCCCACAGACATTATGTAACCATTAACAATAATGTGTTTGCACAGGTTTTGATGACATGGGAAATGCTTGTGATGTAATGTGAAGCCAAGAAAATTTAATGGTAAACAACATGATCTCATGAAGTTTTTTTAAAGGAATGGCAACAACTGTAGGACTGCTTGCATGCCACCCTCCTCACTCCCACGTGCTATGGAATTGCTGTAGAGTTGTGTTTTCCTCCTTCTTTATGCTTTTCTATATTTCCATATGGAAAATTTCCATATTTTCTCCATTGGGGATGCATTATTTACAATTAGAAAAAAAAGAAGAAATATACAGAAGGGACAGGAAGAGCTCCGCAGGAAAAGGCGAAGGGAGCTCCTGCTACACCGACTCCTTGGGTGGGAGGACTTGGCTATGTGTCTCCCAGGAGCCTAGCACCCTCCCCCTCCTCACCTGCTGGCCTGCCTATAGGTGAGCAGCCTCACAGCTGGCAGCAGCCCACTGGCACCGAGATTCTCAAACCTCCAGGGCAGTTTCAAGCTTTTTCCAGGGAGCCCCAGTCCTTTCCTCCCACCTGGGTGGGTTTACACTGCGACCACAGGGGCACTTACCCGTGGTTTGTGGGTAAACAGGTCATTTTTGTTGCTCTCCTCCCCTCTCCACACCACACTCACTCCCCACTGCCTTTTCCATGCAAAGAAAGAGATTTCCTCAGAAGATATGCCAAAGGCCGGTCACCTCCGGAGCCTCGGGAAGGCTGCACCCTGCCCCACAGCATGGCCACCAAGTGTCTGCTTAGCTCAGGCAGGAAAATGATGGAGTGCTGACACGTCGCCGCCCCCCTCGGCAGCCCCTCTCACATACATTCTTGCATTGGATCCTCATTTTTTCTTGGTGGGTAAAGGATTCCTTAGCAGTCCCACTCCACCAAGAGCCGGAGGCTGTGGGCAGCGGGGGGCACAGGAATGCCTCCGTGAGTCCTTGTGTCCCTCAGAGGGAAGCGAAAGCAGGCCTAGACTTGAGGCCAAGAGGACTGTCCCCGGGGCACGGGAGCTCTTTGGGTGGCAGCGTGCCAGGCAGATGTTTATGGAAGGGAAAAGATCAGGGCTCTTCGGCTGAAGTCAGAGCAGGGAAAAGTGGAACAGAGAGTAGCCTCCTCTGGGGCACAGCCTAGCGCAGGCCCACAGTCCACTGGCCGGGGGCTGCCCCAGCTCCATGGTTTGGGCACCTCTGAGGCCCCGGCTTTCACATCTGTAAAACGGGGTTCCACCAGCCCACCCTAAGCAGGTCATCCTGGGTGTCGACTGAGACAGTACAGCTAAAGCGCCATGCCTGGGTGATAAACATCAGCTGCTGTCACTATCTTCCCAACTCCCTCCCTTCCCAGATGAACAGAGGGCCAGGGAGGAAGCCCCCGGCCCCACACAGCTGGAAGGCCCACACACTTGCGCCCTCCCACTCGCACCATGATGCAGCTCCATGCTGACCTCCCCACAGGCCAGGCCGTCCTGGGGTGAAGGCAGCACAGGCAGCCCACCCACCAAGCCAGGCTGACCACGCACCCAATGCTTAGCAGAGTTCACTGCATAGGGGAGCCAGCAGGTGCGATGCCCACATACACTTGGAGCAAACACACAGGCCCGAGGACACCACGTGCTTTTGCCAATGCAGAAACCTGTCCCCAACATTCCTCTGCAAAGGAAGACCCACCCCAAACAAAAGCAGTTGGGAGTGTCAGGTGTTGCAGAGAGGGGGGCACCTGTCCCAGAGCACTCACCCTGTACCGGCCTTCAGTGCACAGAGGAGGGTGTCAGACACAGACAGCTGCTCTTCTGCCTGAGGTTACTGGCCCAGAATACAAAATTCCCCAACACGAGGCTGCTGGAGGCCTGGGCTGCAATCAGGGGAAGGGGCAGCAGTGAGCCTAGAGGCTGTGAACCTGAGGCCTAGAGGCATGGGCCGCTGGCTGCAGGGAGGCGGGAGGTTGGGTCACGCAGAGAGTAGCTGATCCACAGCCCACAGCCTGCTCCCTCGGCCCCCTAGGGACCTGGCAAGATGATGAGGGAGGTGGTCTGAGACAGGAGGCAGTCAGAGAGGGGAGGGCAGGTTTCTGTGATGGATTTGGGATGTGCTGCCGAGTGAGGCGGAAGACACAGAAATGTTGGCCAGCAGGCAGTGTGGGGCTGGGGAAGGCTGTCAGGAGCTGCTGTGAATGACGGAGGGTGAGGGCTGCACTGCTCCTTAGAACCTAGGCATGGCCCTGAAACTAAGCTCACCGCTGTGGTCACACAAGACCCCCACCACCAACCTGTCTCTCCCTGACCCGCACACAATGCCAGGCACGGATGGGGCCCAACAGACATAAAGATGAACTGAAACACCACTGCATTCCCAGGGCGCCTGCACCCTTCCTAGAACTTGGTTAACCCAGTTTTTCCTTATCGAATGGCACTGCCTTCCCAGATCTGAAACCCAGGCCTTTCCAGAATCAACATTGGCTGGGAGAAACCGCACTGTAAGATGGGCGTGGCCCCCTCACACCACCCTCTCTCCAGGAAGCAGGGTCTTCAAGGTTACGGTGGAATAAGCCGACTCTGGGTATGCTGAGCTTGAGGGGTCTGGGATGGTTCAAAGGGAGGAGCTGGGTGGGCAGACTCCCCCTGCTCCCCAATACTAGACCATTCCCCAAAGCCGAAGGGAGCAGGGGCCTCTGCACAGCACTTGGGGTATAGAAGAAGGAACCCCTGCAGCTGGAGGCGCCTATGGTGACCCTAGGAAGTGGCAGCAGAGGGTGGGAGACGGCCTTCCTGAGACCCCCAGAAGCCTTGCCTCTGGTATTAATGACACTCCCGGTCCTCAGGCTGTATGAAACCAAGCCCAGACACTGGAGTATGCCAGCCTTTCAACTCACAATGGCACATTCCCAGAAAGTGCCACCAGTCTGCAGCCCTTCTGGCTGGCACCATTCCAGGCACTTCCTGCCATCTTCACAGCAGGGCACAGAATAGGCGATGGCCAGGCACAGGAAGCAGGGGGCAGCAATGGCTGGGGCCAGGCTCCCTCTGCGGTCCCATGCTGCAGTCCCATGCTGCAGTCCCATGCTGCGCCCTGCTTTTGCGTATTTGGTTGGTGGATGGCAATCAAGAAGTTCTCAAGGTTGTCAAGTTTGGCTGAGAAGCTTCCCTGGAAATGCAGAGGGCTTTACTAACAGAACCCACAGAGCCGTTTCCTGCTCCCTCGAGCTGAGCCACAACTCTTCAAGGGAGGCTGCTAGAGCCCCAGGTGTGAAGGGCATTCTGGGATGCTGCCAGGGCCAGCAACCAGCTCAGGTTACAGTTACACGCCTCGGGGGATGCCACTGTCTTGCTTGCTCCTGGTGATACACACAAGCAAAGCTCTCCCTTTCTGACCTCAGAAATGGGGAAACAGTAGTGAGTGAGTGAGAGAAAAGCAACCACCATCACCCAAAGATCCTTCACCCTGTTTTCCTCTCCAGAGAGCTGACAGCCCAGAGACCCACTTGCTATTTTCTGCAAATGCCAGCTGACAGATCCCTTTTCTTGGCCTCGGGTTGTGCGTAAGAGACCAAGAAATAAGACAGCTTTGACTGTCACTTGGGACGTGTAAATAACTCCTTGCAAGCAAGAATGAGCCACAGTGAAGCCAGTAGTGTGTGGGGCACCTGCTTCCTCCCCTGCTGCCTCTCGGGTGACTCCACAGCTTCCATTTCCCTCCCAGCTTCAGCTTCAGATCAATAACTCAGCATTCCCCTTCCAGAAGGGAGTCAGGAAGGCACCTACGACGACCTGCAGGCTGAGGCAGGGCGAGGGCCTGGCCGTCACCTGCCCCGCTCCTGACAGAGCTGCCGCTTCCATAGCACACAACACATACTCACTGAGCTCCACCTGGTGCCCGGCCAGTGCCAGTGGAGGAGGGCACAATGGTGGGCAGTGACCCCAGCAGAGCCTTGCTCCTTGCCAGGCAGGGGCCACTGTGGCTCTTCATGCAGACTCACTCAGTAACCCTCACAGCCCCTCATCACCTCCCTGTACAGGTAAGGGACCAGGCGCAGTGGGATTAAGTGACACACCCAGGCCACCAGCAGAGCCGGCCTGGAGCCCGCTTCATATGGCCCCCTCCAGAGCAGGAGCTCGGACCCATCAGAGTTGGCCTATGGACTCTTCACTCAAGCAAAGGAGTAAGTCACGGCTTTCATCAGGAGCACAGTGTGACAGGCACTTGGAAACCAAAATACCAAAACCAAAAACCCCACTTCTGATAAAACTGTCTGTCACTTGCCTGGCCTCCAGCAGGGCCACCAGTGGCACTCAGAGCTTCCCAACGAGAGCTGACGAACAATGTCAGCAGTCACATGTCCCAGATAAGCCAAGGCAGTTTCAATTTGTCTAATAAATCATCAAAATGTCCCTGAAATCCCACTACTTCAGACCTGAACTACATCTCCCAGGATGCCTCTTGCAACCAGAAGGAGCACAGAATCCTGCTGTCAGGCTATCATCCCCCAAGTTTTGTTCCAGACAACAACATGGCCCCAGTGCTCAGCAGCCTTTCTGGGGACCAGGGCAGGGCGCCACCTAACAGCTGCTGCAGCTGAGGCCCCACATCGCTTCGTCCTACATATTCCTGTCCTCACAGAGCGTCTCCTGCAGCCTCAGAGGGCAGCAGTGGGCAAGAGGCCGCAGAGGAAGGGAAAGGCCAGGCCCTGCTTCAGGGGCGGGTGGCCAGCAAGTTGGTTCTGAAAGCCCAGCAGAGCACCTGGGTCCCTCAGCAAATCCTCAGAGGTGTGCTGGAGAGCAGCAGAGGGCAGAGAAGAAAGAAGTGTGGTTCAGAAACAGGCCCCAGGAACCTCCGAACCAACAAAGCTCCACACACCTACTTCCTATGGGCCCAGCTGCCCCCAGCACCAGCACCCGCACCAGGCTGTGCCCCTACCCCCAGCTGGGCTCCACAGCTGCCAGTGAAAGCAGGTCAGAACCAGAAAGAAAGAGCTCTTGGCAGAGCACTCGGGGCTGCAGCGGTGGCAGCTCTGACGGATGGGGCCGCTCTCCCCAGGTGGCTCTGCTCTAAACATGTCCGATGGGCCCCAGGGCTGGCAGCCAAGAGGGACAGATGAAAGAACGACTCCACCTGGCTCTCAGGGCTGCCACGGCTGATATCAAAGCACCCAAGAGAGGACAGACTGAGGCTGAGATTTCTGGGCAGGGGGGGCAGAAGGGAGGACGCTGGAAACAATGCAGGTGACAGACACAGAAGACAGGAGAGAGACAATACCAAAGACGGAAACAGACACAGCACGGGTGCTCGCCGAGGCTCAGCTGGCCGGGCTCTGGGCCCCCAGGAGCACCGGCTGCTCCAAGTGGCACTGCGGCGACGAACAGCAGTGAACAGTGCCAGCAGGGCTCCTCATCGCCCTGGCAACCCTCTATTCAAAGGAGCAGCCGAGGGGGAAAGGGTGGCACCGAGGCGACTGGCGCCATGGTCTCGGGACTTGTGGACTGGGGGACAAAGGGGGTCTCAGAGAAAGCAGAGTGAGGGGTCCCGAGGGCCTGCAGTGAGGTGGCTGCTCCATCCCAGCCTCACTGGAAAGCAGTGAAGAATTTCAGGGCCAACACTGCCCCCTGGCGCACGAGGAGCCAGCTTCCTGCCGACCCTGCAGCATGGGGCGTGGGCAGGGCTCACATGGGAAGGTCACTTGTCCCCATTCCTCCACATCCTATAGGAGTAGGCTCAGGAATGCCTTCCCTATATTCCCCGGGCAGCCACCTCCCTCAGCTCTGTCCTTGTCTGTGCCCCACCCGTCGTCCTGCTCAGGGGGCTCTCCATGAGGTCTCCGTGGCGTCTGTGTCCTCAGCAAAGAGCATTTAATGTTATAAAGATTTGTTGACCCGTCTTGTCTCCTTTAATAGACACTGTTAGGGCCCTGGGCACAGGATCCCTGGTCTCTTTTGTCCCCACATCTCCCTGGCACTCTGTACAGTGCGTAAGACCAGAATTAAATAAATGTCTGAGGGAATGAATCAGTGAAGAAATACTTCAGGTCACAATGAGGTTGCAGAGTGGCATGAGGCTGTTAAGATTCCCCGTGAGGCGTGGTGGCTCATGCTTGTAATCTCAGCACTTTAAGAGGCCGAGGCAGGGGTATCACTTGAGTCTAGGAGTTTGAGATCAGCTTGGGCAACATATTGAGATCCTGTCTCTGCCAAAAAATTTTAAAAAAAACTTTTTAAAATTAGCTGGGTGTGGCCTGGCACGTGGCTCACACTTGTAATCCCAGCACTTTGGGAGGCTGAAGCGGGTGGATCACCTAAGGTTGGGAGTTCAAGACCAGCCTGACCAACATGCAGAAACCCCATCTCTACTAAAAATACAAAATTAGCCGGGCATGGTGGCACACGCCTGTAATCCCAGCTACTTGGGAGGCTGAGGCAGGAAAATCGCTTGAACGTGGGAGGCAGAGGTTGCGGTGGGCTGAGATCATGCTATTGCACTCCAGCCTGGGCAACAAGAGCAAAACTCCATCTCAAAAAAAAAAAAAAAAAAAAAATTAGCTGGGCATGGTGGTGCCCATAGATAGTCTCAGCTGCTTGGAAGCCTGAGGCAGAAGGATTGCTTGAACCTAGAAGGTTGAGGCTGCAGTGAGCCATGATGGTCCCAGTGCACTCCAGCCTGGGCAACAGAGCAAGACCCTGTCTCAAAAAATAATTAATCAATTAGTTAAAAAAAAAGATTTACCTAGAAATATTATGGAGCATTCAGATAAAGATTAGTAAGGCTTGGCCCCTCCTGGGAACAGCACACACATACTAGTGGGACACACAAATGTCCCATACGTATCGATTAGAGCCCAAAGTGATGTTGACAGGACAGAGAGAGGGTCCGAAGGACAATGTCAGCAAAAAGCACCTCCCAGACAAATGCAGAGCGTGCCTGTGCCCCCCACACCCATATGTTAAAACCTTGATCTTGGACTTCCAGCCTCCATAACTGTGAGAAATAAATGTCTGTTGTTTAAAAGCCACCCAGCCTGTGGTATTTTGTCACTAAAGCCCAAAAGGACTCAGACGCAGCCTGGCAATGGGAACCAGGGAAGCTGAGTTTCAGGGCTGCGAGGGGCGACAGAGGCTAGGGGCACCAAAGACTCAATTCTAAACAGAACTGGACAATCTTTGCAGGGAGGAAGATGCCAGGACCCAGCAGACACTTGCAGGTGGCCCAGGACGTTTCCCGACCCTCTTCAGGCCACCCCACCCCTGCTGGAGAGCTACACAAGACCTGCTCCCCACTCAATTCCCCTCGTTCCAAGATGACAGGACATGAATGCTGGCTGGATTAGAGAGGGCCTCCCAGAGGCCGTGGGGACTTCGGGACCTGTCAAGCTCAGGACAAGCGGGTATCACCCGGTGTTAGAGGTTGAATTGTGTCCCCCGCCAAAAAAGATACACTGAAGTCCTAACCCCTAGCACCTAGGTCAGAATGTGACCTTATTTGGGCCGGGTGCGATGGCTCACGCCTGTAATCCCAGCACTTTCGGAGGCTGAAGTGGGCTGATCACCTGAGGTCAGGAGTTCAAGACTAGCCTGGCCAACATGGCGAAACCCATCTCTACCAAAAAATACAAAAAATTAGCCAGGTGTGGTGGTGGGTGCCTATAATCTCAGCTACTCGGGAAGCTGAGACAGGAGAATTTGCTTGAACCCGGGAGGCAGAGGTTGCAGTGAGCCGAGATGGCGCCATTGCACTCCAGCCTGGGCAACAGTGAGACTCTATCTAAAAAAAAAAAAAAAAAAGTGACCTTATTTGGAAATAGGGTAATCAAGTAAAAATAAAGTCATTAGGGTGGCCCTAATCCAATATGCTTGGTGTCCTTATAAAAAGGGGGAAATCTGGACACAGACACACGCAGAATGAAGATGTGAAGACACAGGAGATGACGGCCACATGACTGGAGTGAGGCAGCTACAAGTCAGGGAAGGCCAAGGACTGCTGGCAAACACCAGAAGCTGGCAGTGGCCAGGCAGGACCCTCCCAGAGCCATCCGAGAGAGCACGGCCCTGCTCACACCTTGATTTGGGGTTTCTGGCCTCCAGATGTGAGGCAAGAAGTCACCGTTGTTTTCACCCAGCTTTTGGCACCCTGTGATGGCAGCTGTAGGAATCTAATACACCCAGGTTGCCTACAAATAACCAGAACCTATACAGACCCTAACACCAGGGGCTGGAGAAGCACAATGATGGTAAAAATACCCCCCTCTCATCCGTACATCCTGATGCAGGCCACAGCGGTGGCTTTCAGAGCATGTCGCTATTTGGGACTGTGATCAGCTGGCTGGGGCAGGCTGAGTGAGAGGCAGCAGAGATGAGAAGTGAAGGGTGATGAGGCGGGCCACGCCTGCGTGGAGAGCAGGGAAGAGTTAGCAAGATGGCCTGAAGGAAAGACTCCGGGGTGGGAGGAGGAAGGGACGTCCAGAGGGAGAAGAGGGGAGGGAGGGGGGCAGGCAGAGGAGGGGAGGAGGTCCAGGTGCTGGGGCGGCTGGAGCAAAGGCAGATAAGGCAGGAAGCAAACAGCCTGGCGTGGCCCGCTGAGGCAGGGAGTGCAGGCAGGGAGAGGAGCCTAAGGGCTGAGCCTGAGACTCAGTCCAGAGCTAGTGAGCCCCACCAGCAGCTTGGGCAGTGTCCTCTATGTTGGGATGCTATGGAAATACCAGGCAGCAGGGAGACAGATTTGCAACTGAGAGGGACCACTGTGGCAGCTCTGGGGAAGCTGGATTTGAGAAGGAAAGATGAGAAGTAGAAGGTCAGCTAGGAAGATGTTCTAATGTGGGCAAGAGACAATGAGGACCTGAACCACGGTGGTGGGAGTAGGAATGAAGAGGGACTGTGCCAAGAAATACTTAGGAGGTGGCATCAACAGCACCCATTAGATGGGAGGCAGAGAGGCAGCAGGGAAGGGTGGCCCTGGGTTTTAAGGTGAACGATGGCAACACCGAATTAAAGAACGCGAAGCCAATGTGGGTAGAAACAGTGACTCAGCTTTGAACCTGAAGAGTATCCGGCTGGAAAGAACAGACAGCTAGACAGTGAGTCTCCTGTGTAAAGAGTTCTGAGCTGCAGAGACCTGGGAGTCATCCCAGCCCGCTCCAGAGACGAAGGCAGGAAGGCACGCTGCTAGGATGTGTCAGTGCCACGGTGCACGCCCCTGGCTTCAGAACCTAGGGTCCTGCCTTTGACCACTGTGCCACAGCGTCTTTCCCAAGATACAAGGCTCCAGCCCCGGCCATCAGGGCTGGCCCAGGAGGTGAGGCATCACATGGCTGTTGGGGAATGGGTGGAAGGTCCTCTCGGCTCCACAGAGTGCTTACTGGGCTCTTTTCCAGGCAGCGAACTGGAAGCTTCCATTCCAGGAACCAGGAGTCCTGCAGCTACTGGCATGCAGTGGGCTCCCCAGGGAGCCCAGTCTCATCTCCCAGCGAGAGGACCAGGGTCCACCAAGCTCCACCCCAACACAGACTTGCCAATGGGTGTTGGTGTCTCATTTTTCAGTGTGAACGGTCAGCGAACCACCACCAGATATTTGAGGAAATGACCAAAAAATTCACCAAAACAAATTGGGATTTTTAAAAAACAGGAACATTGAGGAGAAAAGTAATATAGAGAACAGATACTCAGAAAAACTATAATTTATCTCCTCAGAGAAACAAGAAAAGCTATTGCATCCATTAAGTAAGAGGCGGCAGCTATTTTAAAAAGGCAACAAGAAAGAGCTCTAGGAAATTAAAAATAGAGTTGCAAAATTTTTAAACATAATAAATAGAGAATTAGAAGATAGTTTGGGACATTACCCAGAAAGACTAACATATGGAAAATAGGAGAAAAGATAAGAAAATAAGAGACTCAGTCCAGCAAGTCCAGCATCCAGCTGCCTGGGACTCCCGGAAGGGGAGACGAGAGAGCCAGGGGCAGGGGAATCCTGCTGGAAAGTCTCCCGGGACTGAAGGACGCGTATCCATGTGGTAAGGTCTTGGAGCGCCTGGAGTGATGCCAAAAGTCCCACCCAGAAGAAAGATCAGAAGGGGTCTCATAACCTTCTTGTATTTTAGTTCCCTGTCGCTACGGTAACAAATTACCACAAACCTGGTGGCTTAAGACAACAGAAACATATTCTCTTTCAGTTTGGGAGGTCAAAAATCCAACATCACTTTCACAGGCCGAAACCAAGTGAGGGCAGGGCTGCGCCCCTCCGAGGGCCTGCAACGAATCCCTCCCGAGTCTTTTCCAGCCTCTATGGCTGCCGGGCTCCTTTGCTCGTGGCCACATCACTCCCACCTCTGGCTCTGTCTCCACATCGCCTTCTCCTCGGCATAGGTCTCTGTCCTCTAAGGACGCTTGTGATGGCATTCGGGGCCCACCTGGATGATCCGGGATCACCTTTCCAGGTCAGAATCCTTCATCACATCTGAAAAAGCCCTTCTTCCTTCTAAGGTAACAACTAGGATTAGGACCTGGGTACCTTTGGAGGCCATCTCCAGCCTACCACACTTCTGAAGACCAAGGGTCACACACAACTGTCTTCAGCAGTGACATGGAGTCAGAAGCTTCTGGAGTAATGTCCTCCAATTTTGGAGGGAAAACGCTTCCCAAGCTGGAGTCCTCTATCCAGTTAGACTACTAATCCAGTGGGGGTGAAATACCAATCTTTTGAGACACGCCAGGCCTTGGGAGGTGTGCCACCTGTGAGCCTGTCTGCCCAAGAAGCCCAGGGATGGGCACGAACAAAACAAAGGACTAAATAAACCAAGAATAAGGAAGACAAGGGATCCAGGCACCTGGGCAGCCAGCACAGAGGAGGCAAAGGGAACTCCCACGGCGATGGGGAGGGAGGCCCAGGTCGCTCGCTGTCCACAGGCCTGGAGACCCGCCAGGCACCTGGACAGCAGCTCCTGGGGATGTGGCCTTAAATAAACAAACAAAAAGGCAGATTACCTGGTGTCTCCGAAAGAATGAAGAGGAGATGGCAACGCACAACTTGTCTGGGGATGAACATCAACTCCAGGAAAATGAAAAGTTAATGCTACCATAGTAGACATTCTGTATTTTCAGATGTGAATATTAACTTAATGTTAACAATGTAAAATCTTGGCTGGGTGCAGTGGCTCACACCTGTAATCCCAGCACTCTGGGAGGCCCAGGCGGGCAAATCACAAGGTCAGGAGTTCGAGACCACCCTGACCAACATGGTGAAACCCCGTGTCTACTAAAAATACAAAAATTAGCCGGGCGTGGTGGTGCATGCCTGTAATCCCAGCTACTCAGGACGCTGAGGCAGGAGAATCACTTGAACCCAGGAGGCGGAGGTTGCTGTGAGCCGAGATCGCGACACCGCACCCCAGCCTGGGTGACAGAGTGAGACTCCATCTCAAAAAACAAAACAAAACAAAAATGTAAATTCTGAAAATGTACTTAAAAGTGGTTCTATATAACCATGCAGGGTGAAGGGAGGGAAAGTGGGTACATGTGTGGGGCAGGGTTTGAGGTAGGGAGGGCAGTAAAAGTGAGCTCAATCTTCCATCAAAGGAGACCACTAAACAGAGCAATGCCGTGGGGAACAGGAGTTGCAGGGCAGCCTCTGGGAGGCACTCATGGGGAGGGCAGTGGGACAGGGGTGGCGGGGGCAAATGAGCCTCAGGGTACAATCTGACTTTCAGAAGTGTCCACATGTATTATTATTATTATTTGAGAGCATCTCACTCTGTCACCCAGGCTGGGGTGTAGTGGCAGGATCTCGGCTCACTGCAATCTCCGCCTCCCAGGTTCAGGCAATTCTCCCACCTCAGCCTCCCGAGTAGCTGGGATTACAGGCACCCGCCACCACGCCCAGCTAATATTTTTGTATTTTTAGTAGAGATGGGGGTTTCACTATGTTGGCCAGGCTGGTCTCCAACTCCTGACCTCAAGTGATCCGCCTGCCTTGGCCTCCCAAAGTGCTAGGATTACAAGCATGAGCTACCGTGCCCAGTCTCACATGTATTATTTTGATAAAATAAAAGTTAAACTTACCAAAAGGGAAAAAAACCACACTCTGCAAACAGGTGCAGTTCCTTTGTGATTCTTCCTAATACCATTCCGGGTCCTTTTCTCCTTTTCTCCCAGGGGGCCCACAATGCAGAGTTACTACTTCCCCTTTGTTGATTTCACCTGGATATTTGTGTGCCCATAACCATATGTTCTAATTTTTTTCATAAATGATATAATCATTTTAACTTGTTTTACCCAATATATATTTGAAATCTCTCCATGTTAATACAGTAGACCTACCTCACGAATGACTGTACAATGTTCTATTAGACATATCGCAATCTGTACATGCCGAATGAGGGACTGCTATTGCCTGAATGTTTGTGTCCACACCAAATTCCTATGCTGAAACCCTAACCAATGTGGCAGTGTCAGAAGGTGGGGCCTCAGGGAGAAGATTAGCGGCTGGTGGCAGAGCCTTCCTGAATGGGATTAGAAGCCTCACAGAAGAGATCAGACAACTCTGTTTCCCCTTTGTCTGTGAGAACACAGTGATCTATGAACCGGGCAGTGGGCCTTCACCAGACGCTGAATCTGCTGACACTTGATCTTGCACTTTCTGGTCTTTAGGACTGTGAGAAATGCATTTCTGCTGTTTAATGAACCTATGGTATTGTGTTATAGCAGCCCAGACTAAGGCAGTGACAAATAGATTGTTTCCAATTTTTTTTTTTTTTTTTTTTTTGAGATGGAGTTTCACTCTTGTTGCCTGGGCTGGAGTGACAGAGCGAGACTCCATCTCAAAAAATAAATAAATAAATAAGGCAGTTTCATCTTTTTTTTTTTTTTTTGAGATGGAGTCTCACTCTATCACCCAGGCTGGAGTTCAATGGCGTGATCTTGGCTCAGTGCAACCTCTGCCTCCCAGGTTCAAGCGATTCTCCTGCCTCAGCCTCCCGAGTAGCTGGGACTACAGGCATGTGCCACCATGCCCGGCTAATTTTGTATTTTTAGGAGAGATGGGGTTTCTCCATGTTGGTCAGGCTGATCTCGAACTCCACTCCCAACCTCAGGCAATCCACCCACCTCAGCCTCCCAAAGCGCTGGGATTACAGGCATGAGCCACCTCCCCCGCCGCGGTTGTTTCCAATTTTTAGCAATTAAGAACTGTGTTGTATAGGCTGACAAAATGATCATTGTTGAAGCTGGGCGACAGGTACATAGAGTTCATTATACTATTTGCTCTATTTTTGTGTCTATATAAAAGTAGTCAATTAAAAGTGTTAAAAAATGAATAACTTTGACCCCATATGGAAAATGTGCAAAAATTTCTCTAGGACATATACCTAGAATTGGAATTGCTGCATCAGACAATAGGCATGGGGTGTTTTTTTGTTTTTGTTTTCAGAGTCTCGCTCTGTCGCCCAAGCTTGAGTGCAGTGGCGCAATCTCGGCTCACTGCAACTTCTGCCTCCCGGGTTCAAGTGATTCTCCTGGCTCAGCCTCCTGAGTAGCTGGGATTACAGATGTGCGCCAACATGCCCAGCTAATTTTTTTTGTATTTTTAGTAGAGACAGGGTTTCACCATGTTGGCCAGGCTGGTCTTTACCTCCTGACCTCAGGTGATCTGCCCACCTTGGCCTCCCAAAGTGCTGGGATTACAGGCATGAGCCACTGTGCCCACCTAATAGGCAAGTTTTTTTTTTGTTTTTTGTTTGTTTTGTTTTGTTTTGTTTTTTTGAGACGGAGTTTCGCTCTTGTTGCCCAGGCTGGAGTACAATGGTGCGATCTCAGCTCACCACAACCTCCGCCTCCCGGGTTCAAGCGATTCTCCAGCCTCAGCCTCCCGAGTAGCTGGGATTACAGGAATGCACCACCATGCCCGACTAATTTTGTATTTTTAGTAGAGACGGGTTTCACCACGTTGGTCAGGCTGGTCGTGAACTCCTGACCTCAGGTGATCCACCCACCTCAGCCTCCCAAAGTGCTGGGATTACAGGCGTGAGCCACTGCACCCAGCCAATAGGCAAGTTTTTAATATCAACATTGCCAAATAAGTCTCCAAGGTAGTTATCCTAATAATTTACACAGCCACTAGAAATACAACAGAATGTCTATCTCCCCACATCTTTACCAACTGTTATATTGTTAGACTTTGATTTCTGTCAACCTTGTAGTATAAAATGGTATCATTTTAATTTTCAGTCCCCTGATTATTACTGAAGTTGGCTATTTTCTTATGATTGTGGATATATTTTTAGGTTTTTCCTTTTGTGAACTGCCTGTTCACATCATTTGCCCACTTTTCTGCTGGGCTGGTTGTCTTTTTCTTACTGAGCTGTAATAAATCTTTATGTATTCTAGGCATGAATCCATTCTGTGTTATACCCGTGGCAGACGCTTGGGAGGATGTTTAGCAAGTTATAGGAAGAGGAAGGGGAAGGAGTTGAGAGGGAATGACAAGTTGAAGAAGGAAGGATGAGAATAAAAGGTGGGGCGAGTCCGGGAACAAGGCTGCGAGGCTCGGGTGAAAGACTGGCCTTGAACTAGATGAAGAACACTTCCCCTGAGACCAGAGTGCCTAAGAGTTCTGGGACAGTCTCAGTTGTAAAACAGCCAGTGCTTGGCCACAGGTGTCACCCAATACACTGACTCAGCCAGGGCCTGGGATGACTAAGAGCTTTTTCAATGTGACTCATCAAGGCTGACAAGCACAGGCATCACGTTCTAGAACGCACAACCAAAAGGGTAAAGCAACAGTCCAGGCAGGTCAGCCTGTAGAGACAAGACTTCCTACTGACATCCAAGCTACTCGTTTGCCACAGCTGCTCCAAGGATGGCAATAATGAGCGCGAGCTGCATCAGAGATGAGAGATTGAACTTTAAGAAAAATGTCCGGCCAGCCTGATCAGCAAAAGATACGGATAAGAAAAAGCAGTGCCAGTGGGGAATTAGCTCAGGCGGTAGAGCGCTCGCTTAGCATAAGAGAGGTAGCAGGATCGACGCCCGCATTCTCCAGTTCCTTGTCCGGTTTATGTCTCTTGGTTTGTATACCCACTTCTTTCTCCTGTTGACAACGGCGGAAAAAGCAGTGCCATTTCCCTCTGAGGGAGTTTTACAAGAATTTAGTCTTCTGAATCAAGAGATTGTTCTGGAATAGCAACATGTTAGACTGAGTCTATGAGAGATGTCGTGAATTTCTGCTGTGATTAGCTGACCTTGGAGAGGAGACACACGGCAGTTTTCAATCTGTATTTTGGCATGTTCCTACATAACGCTCTTCTAACATTCTTTCTTTAGAGGAAAAAAGCAGAAGTTAGGCACATTTGGGGTTTAGATATTAAGGATGTTTTCATTTAAAATATACCATGAATCTGAGATTTTGAGCCCTCAGGGGGCCTGGCCAGGGAAATGAGAGCAGCAAGTGTGTTGCTTCAGCCTCCTCCCATCCCCCTGACTCTTCCCAAGTAAGATAAGGCTATGGGGCCACGTGCTGAGAGATGAACAAATTTACTTGTTTTGTTTTGTTTTGTTTTTTTGGAGACAGGGTCTTGCTCTGTTGCCCAGGCTAGATTGCAGTGGCCTGATCAGAGCTTATTGCAGCCTCGACCTCCCAGGCTCAAGTGATCCTCCCACCTCAGCCTCTCTAGTAGCCCAGCTAATTTTTTAATTTTTTGTAGAGATGAGGTCTCACTATGTTGTCCAGGCTCGTCTTGAACTCTGGGCTCAAGCATTCCTCCCGCCTCAGCCTCCCAAAGTGCTGGGATTGCAAGCGTGAGCCCCCACACTTGCCAGATTTAGCAAATTAACACGCAAAGCACTCAGTTAAAATCTGAATTTCAGATAAACAGCAAAAAATTTTAAGTATATCCCATACAACATTTGGGGCATACTTCTAGCACAAAATTATTTGTTGCTTATTTGAAATTGCAATTGAACTGGGCATCCTGTATTTCATCTGGTGACCCTAAGGAGCCAGCAGCATTGAGGCCCTAACTGGGCCTTAGGAGAAAAGAAACATGAAGAGAATCCCAGACATTGTTGTAACAGGGCAGGGGAAACGGTGGTTGCGCCCCAGGGCCCAAACTTCCTGGGTTCAAATCAGGGTTCCACCGACTCTGGGTAAATTGCTTAACCTTTGGGCTTCAATTTCCTCATGTGTAAAATCAGAGATAACCAGCCGGGCACGGTGGCTCATGCCTGTAATCCCAGCACTTTGGGAGGCCAAGGTGGAAGGATCACTTGATGCCAGGAGTTCAAGAACAGACTGGATAACATAGTGAGACCCCATTTCTACAAAAAGTTTAAAAATTATCCAGGCATGGTGGTGCATGCCTGTATAACACCTACTGTAACAGCTACTTGGGGTGTTGAGGTGGGAGCATCGTTTGAACCCAGGAGGTCGAGACTACAGTGAACTATGATCACACCACTGTACTCCATCCTGGGTAATAGAATGAGACCTTGTCTCAAAAATAAAATAAAATCAGAGACAACAAAAATAATTGCCTCATAGGGTTATTACAAAGATCAAATTAGTTGATGCATGTAAAGTTCTTAGAATAGTGCCTCACACATAAGCAGCCTTTATTATAAATGTTGGCATTGGTCAGGTGCAGTGGCTCACGCCTGTAGTCCCAGCACTTTGGGAGGCCAAGGTGGGTGGATCATGAGGTCAGGAGTTCAAGACCAGCCTGGCCAAGATGGTGAAACCCCGTCTCTACTAAAAATACAAAAAAATTAGCCAGGCACGGTGGCGGGCGCCTATAATCCCAGCTTCCCAGCTACTCGGGAGGCTGAGGCAGGAGAATCGCTTGAACCCAGGACGTGGAGGTTGCAGTGAGCCAAGATGGCGCCACTGCATTCTAGCCTGGGTGACAGAGCAAGACTCCATCTCAAAAAAAAAAAAAAAATTGTTGGCTTTTAGTATTAACTGTGAGTGTTTAGTATTCATGTTGGATCTGCTGCTGATGATGTGGGGGTGGGTGGAGGGGAGGCAGAGAAGGAAGAATTAGAAGGCCACAGAAGCCCAGGTTGAAGGGCTGGGGCTGCTGCAGTGGAAATATCTTTTAAGATGCTACTTGGCAAGCATGATTCAACCCTGACAGACCCTTAGAACAAGTCAGACGACCTGAAAGATGAGATTCTGCTGTCCAGCTGCACCGTGTCAGTGAGGACCCCCACTGTGACCCCAGGGCACGACTCACTCCCACGGGCTTGCCTGACTCCAGCTCTGTGCTGTGACATCACGTTGGTAGCCTGACACGGGCCACAGTGGGCATATTTATGCCACAGAAATTGGCAAACACTATAATCAAGGCCCTTTCCTCACTTCCCTAAGAGCCACTCCTGACAGAGCAGTGGGTGGCATGCAAATCCCAGAAGGGCCCAGAGACGGGGAGTGAGGGGAGCAGCGTAGACAGAGTCGCTTCTCCACTCTCCCTTTTGCCTACAGAACCCAAATAAAGAAGCCTCTTTTCTTTTTTACAGACCTGGTGTCCAAGTACTTAATTTGATCAAAACGTGAGGATGAGCTAAGGAAGACAGCAGACAGGCACTCTATCAATGTCTTAAGGTAGTTCCAATGACATTCTGCAACATGAATTAATCTGTGAGGATATCAACATAAAAATTCTTTTGAGAATCTCATTTAACAACTGGAAAATTATTCTTTTGTCTTCTAAGGGACTGATTTCCTTACCCCTGCTCTCAACACCTTCTTTCTCTCTCTCCATCAACACAGGCACTTGGAGGTTGAAGCGTGGGGGTGTAAAATCACGCTTTTTGGTGGACATGGCAAATGCCTATTCTATAGCAGAACTTAGTCCCCGCCCCCTACCCCCTCACTCCCCCTCCCAAACTGCACACATACACCAAATCCAACCAGACACCTCCTCCTTCCTTCCTCACCACCCTCTCCCTGGTCACCAAGGGTTAAGCTTAGGGTCTTCTTTAGCTCTTCCCCTCCCTCACCTACCATCTGGTCAAGAAGTCTGGGCAGTTTTACCTCTTTAATCCCTCACATCCTTCCCTCTTTTCATTTCTAAGAAGAGGACCCTGAAATGTCCTCTTCTTACTACTTAACTATCGTAAAAACCTCCTACTCATTACCACAGCTCTAGCTACCAACCCACACTAGGTACTAGGGATAGCTAGCATCCCCAAATACAGGCATGACGGCACTCTTCCTGAAAACTGGGGTAATTCTCTGACTCCCCACTGTCTGTAGGTGGGAAACTCAAGTCTCCTTGGGGACCTCCCCCAAAATTAGTGCACCCTGCCTGTCCAGCCTTGTCCCCCCATGCCCCAGCCTCCCGGATTCTCTAGCTGCAGCCCAGCTGCCTCCTCTTTGTTCTCAGAAATCCTAGCACCTGCCCCTCTCCCTCAGAGCACTCCCTCTACCATTAGAACACCCTTCCCGTCCCAGCTTTTGCCCATGCAAGTCCTGCTCCTGTCTCAGGTATGCATCTAATTTTTCTCCCTCCCTTATGAAATCCCACTAAGACTTCAGCAAATATATATATATATTTAAAGCTATGAACCCCCAAGGGCAGAACAGGAGAGGAGACAACAGCAACATGACTGCAGAAGCTGGAGCGCAGCTCGCATCAGCTGACCTCACAGCCTGGATCTGGAGCAGGCTGAGAACACCCGGGTTCCCACCATCCACCAGGAATCCTCCAAAGGCCAGGGAACTGCAGCTCCAGGTCCCCCCACCTCCACAATGGGCTGAACGGGCTGCCGTGTATAAAGAGGGCAGGCTGAAAGCTTTCAAAAAGCAATCAGGGCTGGGCACAGTGGCTCGCACCTGTAATGCCAACACTTTGGGAGGCCAAGGCGGGTGGATCACCTGAGGTCAGGAGTTCGAGACCAGCCTGGCCAACATGGTGAAACCCCGTATCTACTAAAAATACAAAAATCAGTTGGGCGTGGTGGCATGCACCTGTAATCCCAGCTACTCAGGACGCTGAGGCAGGAGAATCACTTGAACCCAGGAGGCGGAAGCTGAAGTGAGCCGAGATTGTGCCATTGCACTCCAGCCTGGGTAACAAGAGTTAAAACTCCGTCTCAGAAAAAAAAAAAAAAAAAAAAAATAGCAGTTAGACCCCTACCTCCCCCATCTCATGCCAGAGACCTCCCCTCTCCAGCCCTGGAAGAACAGAGGTTTACTTTCTGGGGAGGGAAAAGTGTGGGGTCTCTGGACTGGGAAATTCGAGGCACAGTTGAGGGCCTGGGGACCTTGCCAAAAATGGGGGTGGCAGGTTACGTGACTCTTTGCATGCTACCCCCTTCCCCAACTGAGCTCCCAGATGTTGACACTGAGGTTCCCCAACAAACAGCCTGCCCAGATCACGTACTGGTAAACTCAGAACTGGACCCCCACCTGCTCCAGCTCCCAGGCAGCATTTTAGACCCTCCTAATTATGAGTGGGCAACCAAAGGTCCCTGGGCAGATTCATTCAAAGAGGATGGAGACCAAAGGAAAGAGCAGAGAAAAGCAATTTGGAGGAAACCAACTATGCAGGGAGAAGAAAACTTAAAGAGGCAAACATGGCATTCACATTCTCACAGAAATAAGAAACGATTACATCAGTGAAAACATAGGATGCTACACACATTTTTAAAGAACCATTTGGGGAGCAAAAAAGCTCTTGGAAATTAAAAAATACAATAAGACAAGGCAATAGAAAGGTTGAAAGATAAAAGGAAATCTTCTAGAAACTGAAGAAAAGAGACAAAGAGATGGAAAATAGGTGAAAAAGGGAAAAAAATTAGAGGGTCAGTCCAAGAGATCCAAAAACTAAATAATAGGAGTTTCAGAAAGACAGAACAGTAAAAAACAGAGGGCAAGAAAAGGAATGTTTCAAGAAACTCCCAGGATAGGACATGAGTTTCCACACTGGAAGGACTTGCTGAGAGCCTCACAAAACAGATGAACACAGGCCTACACCAAGGCACTGTGTCCAATTTCAGATCCTGTAAGCTTTCCCAAAGGAGGGTAAAAAGAAAAAAAAGACAAAAGAATCAGAAATCAGAAAGGTTTTGGACTTCTCAGCAGTTTCAGAAGTTAGAAAAGTGCAAAGCAATCCTTCAAACTTGTCAAGGAAAAATTGTTTCCAACCTGAAATTCTCTTTTTTTTTTCTTTCCGGAGACAGTCTGGCTCTGTCATCCAGTCTGGAGTGCAGTGGCACAATCTCAGCTCACTGCAACCTCCACCTCTTGGGTTCAAGCAATCCTCTGCCTCAGCCTCTCGAGTAGCTGGGATTACAGACATGTGCCACCATGCCCAGCTAATTTTTGTATTTTCAGTAGGGATGGGGTTTCACCATGTTGGCCAAGATGGTCTTGAACTCCTGGCCTCAAGTGATCCACCTGCCTCGGCCTCCCAAAGTGCTGGGATTACAGGCATGAGCCATGGCTCCTGGCCCCAACCTGAAATTCTCTATCCAGCTAAACTATCAACCATGTATGAAAGTAAAATAACGAGAAAAAGCAAAGGTCTTTGTTAGGAAGCTGCTGTCAATATGCTGCACCCAAACAAGGGAGTGAGCAAACAAGAAAGAGGAGTGGGGAACAAAGGAGAAAGACAGAGGAAATCCCTGGGAGAGGGCACGCCAAGGTACCAGAGGGGCAAGGAGGATGGACAGCGCCGCTGGCTCCCTTCAAGGGGAACTAAAGGAAAATGAAGCCTCACTCTTACTGATGAGAGGGCCTATGCCGAACCTGACCGCAAGACACGAAAGCAGCAAGAACATAACACCTGAAGCCTAACCCACACCTTAGCAGGAGGCCCCTGATCCTCACGGACCACAATGTGGATGCTGTGAAAATCTGCCTAGATGAGAGGCGTCCGCCTATATATACGCACATACACTCACAAACATAGAGTACTTCTAGAATGACACTTCAGGAGCTGGTAACAGTGGCTGCCTCTGGGAAAGGTTTCTCTTTCACTGCTGATCCTTTTGTTTGTTTGTTTTTTGAGATGGAGTCTCACTCTTGTCGCCCAGGCTGGAGTGCAGTGGTGCAATCTCGGCTCACTGCAACCTCTGCCCCCGGGGTTCAAGAGATTCTCATGCCTCAGCCTCCAGAGTAGCTGGGATTACAGGCGTGCACCACTATGCCTGGCTGATTTTTTTGTATTTTTAGTAGAGATGGGGTTTCACCATGTTGGCCAGGCTGGTCTCGAGCTCCTGACCTCAGGTGATCCACCTGCCTAGGCGTCCCACAGTGCTGGAATTACAGGCATGAGCCACTGCGCCCAGCCTTGACCCTTTTGAATTTGCACCATGTACTTGATTATCTATTCAAAAAGTGACTAAGTCGGGGAGCAGTGGCTCACACCTATAATCCCAGCACTTTGGGAGGCCGAAGCAGGCAGATTACCTGAGGCCAAGAGTTCGTCACCAGTCTGGCCAACATGGCAAAACCCCGTTTCTACTAAAAATATAATAAATTATCTGGATGTGGTGGCACACACCTGTAGTCCCAGTTACTCGGGAGGCTGAAGCAGGAGAATTGCTTAAACCTGGGAGGCAGAGGTTGCAGTAAGTAAGCAGAGATTATGCCACTGCACTCCAGCCTGGGCGACAGAGAGAGACCTGCCTCCAAAAAATAAATAAACAAAAAGCGAATAAAATACAACATGCGAAAAGCTATCCTCCTTCAAAGCCTCACTTCATTGCCCCCTCCCTGAGGAAGCCTTCCCCGGTTCCCAGCCCAGGACCAGAGTAAGACAGGGACCCTCCTCCTGGCCTGCTTCTCCCCAGGCCCTGGTTAGCGAGTACAGGTCATGTATCCAGCCTTGAGCTCTACAGGGGCAGACATAACTAACTCATCTTTGTTATGTCCACTTGGTAGAGATAACTTGCTCCAGGAGCACTGGAAAGAAACTTTCATTTTCTGCCTACAATATTCCAGGCATCTTCCTTTTAGCCCACTGAATTGTCACCACAATCTCATGGGGTATTATCAACCCTCATTTTACTGAAAAGAAAATTGAGGCTGGGAAGGACCCACAGGAAGTAGCAAACTCAAGAATAATTAAGGCTGCCCAGCTCCAGGGCCCCTGTTTTTCATGAGAGCAGCTAGCCTGGTGCCTAGCTCACAGTACAGTTCCAAAAATGTTTAACTCAACCAAATTAAATTGGAATTAAGATTAAACTGGAATTAAGATTTTCTTCTGGAGCTGGGGTCTTCTCATGTTCTGAGATCCTGAAAAAGCAGCTGAGGGCCCTCAGTGGCAGACAGCACCCCCACCCGGCCAAAGGGAGCCAGGGCCAGCGGTCACAGCCCGGTGGGAAAGTTTCCTCATTAAATCACAGTCTTTTAGCCGACTGCGCTGCCCTTCAGGGCCAGGGTTTTGTTTTTTAACAGCTTTATTGAGATACAATTCACATACCATATAGATGAGACACATAAAGTGCAATTCAATGGCCGGGTGTAGTGGCTCACACCTATAATCCCAGCACTTTGGAAGGCTGAGGTGAGCAGATCACTTGAAGTCAGGAGTTTAAGACCAGCCTGGCCAACATGGCAAAACCCCATCTCTACTAAAAATACAAAAATTCGCTGGGCGTGGTGGCAGGCACCTGTAATCCCAGATACTTAGGAGGCTGAGACAGGAGAATCGCTTGAACCCAGGAGGTGGAGGTCGCAGTAAGCCGAGATTGCGCCACTGCATTCTAGCCTGGGCAACAGAGCAAGACTCTGTCTCAAGAAACAAATAAAGTGCAATTCAATGGCTTTTTAAATATATTCACAGATATGTGCATCTACCACCATAATCCGCTTTTAGAACATTTCCTATCCCCTAGCTGTCATGCTCCAACCCCCTTAGCTCCCTCAACCCTTGGCAACCACTCATCTACTCTCAGTCTCTATGGATTTGCCTATTCTGGACATTTCTTTTCTTTTCTTTTTTAAGATGGAGTTTCGCTCTTGTTGCCCGGGCTGGAGTGCTATGGCACGATCTTGGCTCACCACAACCTTCGCCTCCCGGGTTCAAGCGATTCTCCTGCCTCAGCCTCCAGAGTAGCTGGGATTACAGGCATGCGCCACCATGCCCGGCTAATTTTGTATTTTTAGTAGAGACGGGGTTTCTCCATATTGGTCAGGCTGGTCTTGAACTCCCGACCTCAGGTGATCCACCTGCCTCGGCCTCCCAAAGTGCTGGGATTACAGGGGTGAGCCACCGTGCCCAGCCAATTCTGGACATTTCATATCAACAGAATCATAAATTATGTGGGTTTTGGGTCTGGCTTCTTTCACTTAGCATATTGCTCTCAAGGTTCATCCGTGTTGTGGTGTGTGCCAGTACTTCACTTCTTTGTATGGCTAAATAATATCCCACCATATGACTACAGGTATGTGCCACACAATGATGTTGCAGTCAATGACGAAATGCATATACGATGGTGGTCCCATAATATTATTGATTTTACTTGACAGACAGAGTCTCACTCTGTCGCCCAGGCTGGAGGGCAGTGGCACGACCATAGTTCACTGCAGCCTCAAACTCCTGGGCTCCTGAAGCCATCCTCCTGCTTCAGCCTCCCAAGTAGCTAGTTTTTTTTTCCTTTTTTACTTTTTGCAGAGACAGGGTCTTATGACATTGCCCAGGCTAGTCTTGAACTCCCAACCTCAAGCCATCCTCCCATGTGAGCCACCGTACCCAGCCAAGAGTTCTTGAGGTAGTCTAGATACAAGTTCCTTGTTACATAGATGATTTCCAAAATGTTCTCCCACTTTGTGGGTTGTCTTTTCCCTTTCTTGATAGTGTTCTTTGATGTACAAAAGTTGATTCTGATGATGTACAGTTCATTTTCTTTTATTGCTTGTGCTTTGGCGTCGTATCTAAAAAATCATTGCCTAACCTAAGGTCACAAAGAATTACACTTATTTTTCTCCTTATAGCTCTTCTTACATTTAGGTCTTTGGTCCATTTTGAATTAATTTTTGTATGTGGTATGAGGTGGGGTCCAGTTCATTCCTGTGCATGCAGATATACAGTTGTTTTAGCGCCACTTGTTGAAAAGACTATTCTTTCCCCCATTAAATTGTCTTGGCGCTCTTATTGAAAATCAATTAACTGTTAATGTGAGGGTTTATTCTGGGCTCTCAGTTCTATTCCATTGATCTATATATCTATATGTCTATCCTTACACCAGTACCACACTGCAGTTAAATTCTGAAATCAGGAAGTGTGAGTCCTCCAACGTTGTTCTTTTTTTTTTTTTTTTTTTGAGACGGAGTCTTGCTCTGTTGCCCAGGCTGGAGTGCAGTGGTGCGATCTCGGCTCACTGCAAGCTCTGACTCCCGGGTTCACGTCATTCTCCAGCCTCCCAACTAGCTGGGACTACAGGCGCCCACCACCACGCCCGACTAATTTTTTTGTATTTTTAGTAGAGATGTTAGCCAGGATGGTCTTGATCTCCTGACCTCATGATCCGCCCGCCTTGGCCTCCCAAAGTGCTGGGATTACAGGTGCGAGCCACTGCACCCAGCCTGTTCTTCTTTCTTAAGATTCTTTTGGTTGTTCTGGTTCCCTTGCATTTCTCTGTGAATTTTAGGATCATCTTGTCAATTTCCGCTAATGAAGGCATCTTGGATTGTGATAGGGATTGCAGATCAATTCAGGAAGTATTGCCATCTTAACAATATTAAGTCTCTGATCCATGATCATGGGGTATCTTTCCATTTATTTGGGTCTTCTTTAATTGTTTTCAACAGTGTTTTATAGTTTTCAGAGTATAAGTCTTGCACTTTTATTAAATTTATTCCCAAATATTTTATTTTGATGCTATCTTAAATGGAATTGTTTTCTTCATTTTCAATTTGCCCACTGCTACTGAAATACAATTGATTTTGGCATACTGATCTTATGTCCTGCAACCTTGCTGAACTCATTTAATTCAAATAGATTTTTAATGAGTTCCCTAGGTTTTTCTATACAAGATTATGTCAACTGAAAATAAAAATACTTTTACCTCTTCCTTTCCAATCTGGATGCTCTTTATTTCCTTATCTTTCCTAATTGCCCTTTATGATCAAATTTTGAACTAGTAACTAGTTTTGATTTGGCAGCCCCTTCCCAAAAAGTAGCAGCAGCAGCCGCTCAGACCCTAGGATGCCAGAGCTCTCATCCCCCCTGCTTTCCACACCTGCTGAGTGGATGCCTCCTCCACAGCTTTGCCTTTCGGGGAAAGGCTACCTGGTTGGTGGCCTCCCTGTATGCCCTTCTCTGGACCCAGGGGGGCTGAGCCCTCTGGGTGGAGGCACCTGGGCTCCCTTCCTGGCTGGTTTCCTGTAGGTCCAGCCGATGAGATAGAGGCACAGGCGGGAGACAAGGGTAGGTAGGAGGTGGTGGAGAGAGAACGTGGGGTGTGTCTTCCTCACTCTCTACCAGCTTTGATGCCACCATCCTGACCCAGGCTGTGTCTTGTCGCTATGACAGTTCCTGCTGGCATCCCAGTGTCCACTATTCAGCCCTCACTGGTGTTTGCAGGAAAGGCTATTTATGTATTTTTTTTTGGAGACAAGAGTCCCGCTCTGTCGCCCAGGCTGCAGTACAATGGCGCGATCTTGGCTCACTGCAACCTCCACCTCCCTGGGTTCAACCAATTCTTCTGCTTCAGCCTCTGGAGTAGCTGGGATTACAGGCACCTGCCACCACGCCTGGCTAATTTTTTTGTATTTTTAGTAGAGATGGGGTTTTGCCATGTTGGCCAGGCTGGTCTTGAACTCCTGACTTCAGGTGATCCGCCCGCCTCAGCCTCCCAAAGTGCTAGGATTACAGGCGTGAGCCACCACGCCCAGCCAGGAAATGTTATTTCTTCTCCTGACCCCTTCAAGCCTAGTGGTAGTAATGACTTTCCACTGTCGCTTGGTGCCTCAACTTCCCTTGTTGGGTGTCTGACTTTTCTTGGCTGATTAATTCAGTTTATTAAAAATAGTGTGCAACCCTCAACCATTCCTGGGTAGTCTTGACTGCTATTCTGCTAGATGACACACCCCGACATCCCGTGGAGGAAGTCACTGTGGAACCTAGGTCAATGTGAAAGCTTGGTTCTCTGGGTGAACTGATTACAAAAGTACCCAGTCCATGAGCCAAGGCGATAGTAAAGAAATCCAATGGGAAACAGCTTCAGTTCCTGGAAGAGGAAAGTAAACAGCAACCCAGGCAGGACATGGCCTTGACTGTGTTTGCTGCTGTTTTCTCTCCCTATTCGTGACTCCTAGGAGAACATATCTTCATAGCCCCATGATCTGACCTTTCATCCTATGCTTTGGAGTTTGAGCACAAACACTGACTGGCTCAGAGGCTTCCCGGAGATGCAGCTCTGGGCATCCACTATTGCTGATTTTACTGTGATGGCCACATAGCAAGTGTCGGAATTGCTGATCATTTGTGTGAGCTGCTACTGAGTGCCAGCCACTGCACTGAGTGATTTCTATGATCTCAATCATCAGAGGGCTTGTAAGGGGAATATTATTGTAAGCATGGAAAGACACCCAGATGAACAGCTTGCCTATGGTCTCAGAGCTCAAAGCCACGTAGACCCCTGTCTGCCCGTCATGCCGAGCTGTGCCTCAGGTCCTGCCCTGCCACCTGGGAGTCCCTTGTAGATAGATTGTCAAGACTGATCATGCTAGTGATTAGTAGTTACCAATCTCTCCTCCCTGCCTGCCAACCTCAGCCACTCTCCTCCACCATCACTCTTGCCCTGGCCACTCCCGGGCCTGTGATCACACCCTCCTCTTCCTCCTCCAGCTGTATCACATCACAGTCACACCTGTGTGTCCCCCAAACTCTGACCACAGCCCTTCCCCCAGGCTAACTGTGTAATCACAGTCGTGCTGCCCAGCCAACCCCCAGCTGAGTGGACGTTTTGTTTTGTTGTTTTGGAGTTCTGCAAATAGCAAGAGCTTCCAGTTTGCCTTTACCCTAAAATGCACACCCCGGGGACGGGAGGGAAGCACAGCGGCTGCAGCAAGCCGGGCTGTCAGGCGCCTACCCGCTACACCACCGCAGCCCATCCACCTGCTGAGCAGCTGCTGACTCGCCAGGCCTTACTTTTCTGCTCCACATTAGCAGGGGGGTGTTCATCCGAATATAACAGTTCCTCCTCAAGGGTGAGAAATTAGCTTGCTGAAAACCCCCACGGGGAGGAAGGAGGTATTCAGAGTCGGGGACCTGCAGTGGTGAGTGGATCTACGAAAGCCCTAGGGCCAGACAGCCTTTCCCATCTTCTTAGTCCCAATCCAGAAGCGATGCATTCTCAGCACTGCCAACTCCTTTCCCCAATCTGAAGGAAGAGGGCATGTCTTATAATAATTACGAAAACAAGAATAATTCATAATAGCTAGAGTGCCAGGCCTTGGGTGAGGCACCATCCTGATTGTCTCCTCAATACTCACAAGGCCAGTATGATTCTATCCAACCATGTTGTTGAGCTCATCCCTACGGACTATAATTATTATTATTTAAAAATATATATTTTTTGGCTGGGCGTGGTGGCTCACGCCTGTAATCCTTGCACTTTGGGAAGCCGAGGCAGGTGGATTACCTGAGGTCAGGAGTTCAAAACCAGCCTGGCCAACTTGGCTAAACCCTGTCTCTACTAAAAATACAAAAAAAAAAATTAGCCAGGCGTGGTGGCAGGCACCTGTAATCCCAGCTACTGGGGAGGCTGAGGCAGGAGAATCACTTCAACCCGGGAGGCGGAGGTTGCAGTGAGCCAAGATGGTGCCATTGCACTCCAGCCTGGGCAACAGAGTGAGAGACTCCATCTCAGGAAAAAAAAAAAAAAAATATATATATATATATATACACACACACACACACACACACACACACCCACACACATACACACACACACACACACACACATATATTTTTTTTTAGAGACAGAGTCTCACTTCGTCACCCAGGCTGGAGGACAATGGCACGATCTCAGCTCACTGCAACCTCTGCCTCCTAGGCCCAAGCAATACTCCTGCCTCAGCCTCCCGGGTAGCTGGGATTACAGACACCCAGCACCATGCCCAGCTACAGACTATAATTATATTTAACAACAATATTGCTAGTGCTCTGCAGTTTAGAAGGCGCTTCAGCAGACACTCTCACTTGCTACTAAGAGTAACCTCGCCTGGTAGGTAGGACAAGCACATCTTCATTTGACAGAAGCTTTTACACAGAGCATGGGGCTTTCTGGCCTATCTCCCACCCCTAATGTCCCACACCAGTTCCTGATCTCCTGCCCCACCCCTCCTGCACCCTGCCCCTTCTCAGGTGACTCACTGTGTCAACATCCTTGAAGGAATGATTTCTGGTTCATGGCCCCAGAGCTGGAGCTTCGGAAGGATAAAGGGAAAAGCAGCCAGGGTCCCTGCCCTCAAGAGACAAGCATTCTAAGGCTGGGCGCGGTGGCTCATGTCTGTAATCTCAGCACTTTGGGAGGCCAAAGCAGGCAGATCACTTGAGCCCAGGAGTTTGACACCAGCCTGGGCAATGTGGTGAAACTCTGCCTCTAAAAAAATACAAAAATTAGCCTTGCATGGTGGCATGCGCCTGTAGTCCCAGCTACTCAGGAGGCTGAGGTGGGAGAATCACCTGAGCCTGGGAGGTCAAGGCTGCAGTGAGCTGTGATTGTGCCACCACACTCCAGCATGGGTGACAGAGCGAGACCCTGTCTCAAAAAACACACACACAAAAAAAGACACGAGTTCTAATGAAAGAGAAAGGACAAATACAAATAAGGAACTGTATGACTAAGTGGGATGGAAGGCCTGGCAGGGGTCACCTGGCCAAGTCTGGACCACAGGCTGCTGCGATTCTGTGGGAAGGGAACGGCATTAAGAGTTAAACCTTGGGTTCAAGTTCTGGCTTTGCTACCATCCATCATATGACCTTGGGGAATTCACTCTACCTCTGGACCTGTTAGTCCGTCTACAAAACATATTTATCCCTCTCAGCACAGAGGGCTGACAATTAAGGGATCTGTTTTACAGGAAACTTCAAATTGGCTCTTCGGTTTCAGAAACTGTAAACCACAATACACATGCAAAGGACTGTGATTAGATTTCACCTCATCAGAGGTATCAAGTGTTTACTGAGCAACAAACTGCCTGTAACACACACTTGAGGGATGGAGGATCATATAAAACATGGCCTCTGCCTTTAAGAAAATCACTATCTGCTGACGAGGCAAGACTGGCACAGCCAACATATAACAAACACATAGTGTGTGCAAAGGCACTGCTGTTAGAGAAAAGGGAGAGGAGGCAGGCCGAGCAGCTTAGGAGAGCTAAGTGAAGGCTCACAGAGGAGACGCTTGGCCTGGCCCTTAGCAAGGGTGCCAACGCCTGCTGTGTGAGTGCACTGGGGTGAGAGGGAGAAACAGGACCGGCTGTCCTCGTCTCCAAGTGTGGACTCCAAGCTGACTCTGTTCAGGGTCAGGGGCCAGTGGAGCCAGTTCAAATCCTGATCACAACCCCCTAATGCTAATTAATCTGGTTACCTAGAGGAACTAAGTTGTCTGAGACTCTGTAAAATAAGAATAATTATTTGACTTTGTATGTTCATTGGGAGGATGAAATATGAGAATGCATGTGAACTGGTCCATATTAGGGATGTAATACATGCTACAAATTAATAATCCTTGACATCAAATAAGGTCTGACTGCCAGGGTGGGATCAGATTTTGGAAGGTCAGAAGCACCAATAGAGAAATATAGACACAATGATTTGGGGGTGATCAGCATAGAAGTGACAGCCAAAGCCATGAGAAAGAGCTTGGCCTCAGCAAGGTGGAGAGGGCTGCTGCCCACAAGCCCAGCTCCGGCCACCAGCATGCTCCCTCCCCACCCGAACCACGGGTGCCTGGGCTGCCCAGGCCCTGGCGAGCTTAGCCCAGGGCATCACCACTCACCCGCTTTCCTGAGAAGAGCACAGGAGCAGAGGTGGAACAGCAGAAATGTGAGGAGGAGAAACTGAGGCAGGAATGAAACTGAAGGGATGGTCTTAAGAGGGGCAAACAAATACTGCTAGTATGTCACAGCACAGGAACCCAAAAGAGAAGTTTCAGGCAGAGGTGGGCGGGCGGGGAGCCTGCAGTAACATGAACTCTCAAAGTTGTGGGGAAGGGCAGCACCAAAGCAGACAATGACCCAGTGAGAAGCTGACACGGAAGCAACGGAAGATGAATCAGGAGGTTTAAGGGAACGATATGCAGCCCCGCCTAAAAAGTATGCATTCATTCATTCAGTCACTTCTGAACGAGCCTTTACAACATGCCAGGCACTGTGGGTCATCAGAGAGAAAGTTGTGCAGGAGAGAACAGGTCCCTGTCCTCATGAAACTGACATTTCATTCCAGCCAGGAAACCAAGCACACAAACAAGACCAAAGATCCATCCTGATCGGTAAGTACTGTCTCCTGGCCTCAGACTCCCTCCTGATGGCAGGTCTCCCTCGGTGTCACAGAGAAAGGCACCACCTGACAGAGAACAAAGCCATGGTGCTCAATCCCTCCACCCCTGGCCTAGAACTCCCAGGGTGGGGAGAAAGGCATGTTCTTAACAATTGCTAATCCCGAGCAGTTTGGGACTAAGCAGAGGGAAATAGAGCTGAAGCATACACAGATGTCCACGTCACCTCCATCCCCCCAGTCTTTCCCCCTACGAGCATGCGCATGTACACACACATGCACGCTGCATCTCTCCCCTCTCCTTGGATTGTTATCCCATGACCTGGCAGGGAGCCTGGCCTGTTTGCAGTTAAAGAACCAGAGGCCATTTGGAACCTGATCAGTTTCTCCTCCTCCTAAACTGAGGAAAAGGTTTTCTTCAAAATGGGAGATGTTCTCTCCCCTTAGATCTGAGCAGTGAGTCCTATTCAAACGCCAGAGGTCTGGTCTCCCAAAATACGGGTAGTAACATGTTTTTCCTGCACTGCTGTCTGGGAGGCCTCACATGTTGAACAGAGCATGACCTCAGCCCTCCTATTTCCCAGATTCCTAAAGGAAAGCCGGGCCTTTCTGTTCTGTAACTCCAGGGCATTTTGTGAAGGACTGAGCCGGCTGGGGAGCTGGAGCACAGCACACGAAGGGCCGGCTGGTGCTGAACTATGAGCAGGGCCTCCCCGTGACCACTGGCAGCCATGCCATTTACACAAGGAACCACGTGGCCTTTCCCTCAACTGTCACCATCATGCAAGGGTGTTCTGGCCCAGAGCTCTTGGATCCATGGCCAAGGTCTTCTGTCCAAGGTCTCAGGCAAAACCTGTTCTCGGCCAGGAACAGTGGTTCACGCCTGTAATCCTAGCACTTTGGGAGGCCGAGGCGGGCAGATCACCTGAGGTCAGGAGTTCAAGACCATCCTGGCCAGCATGGTGAAACCCCGTCTCTACAAAAAATACAAAATTAGCCGGGCGTGGTGGCACACACGTGTAATCCCAGCTACTCGGGAGGCTGAGGCAGAAGAATCGCTTGAACCCGGGAGGCAGGGGTTGCAGTGAGCCGAGATCATACCACCGCACTCCAGCCTGGATGACAAAGCGAGACTCAAAAACAAAAACAAAACAACAACAAATCTGTTCTCAGGTCAAGTAGGGTTTGCCTACCTCCTGCCCCTCAGCTTGCCCATGCCTGACCAGAACAGTCCCCACAGCTCTTGAGAAATGATCTAGTCCAACCCTCCCCTGGATTCCTGTTCTCTAAGGACTGTTCCCATCCTTCTACCCTCTGCTCTTCTAACTGCTAGAAAGCTGCCAAGTTCCAGAGGGAAGAGCAACAATGGCCAGGATGTGTGGGCACCCCTACCCAGGACAAAGTGCCTAGAGGCCTCTGAAAGTCGGTTCTCTTACCACGGCAGTTGGTCTGCAGAGTTCCAGAGAGGCCACACTGTTCCTGGAACACCCAAGTCTGGGCCTGAGGCCTGCTGCCTGTTTATAATTGATGTTCTAGGTTAATCCCCTGTCAATGACTTTCCAGAACTGTCCCCTCCTTTACCGCTCCCAGGAGAGAGAGGCTGCTTGGGAGCCAATCTCTGGCTTAGGGGTGGGCCTTGAGTAGACTGAGGGAAGGATAAAAAAACAAACACCAGGTCAGGGGTGAGCTGGAAGAGCGGCGGTCAAAAGCCACTGCTCACAAGTTCTGGTGGAAAGATGAAAGGGCAGTGGTGTTCGAGTTTCACAAAGAAGGGAGGGCCAGGGCCAGGGCTGGGAAAGCCAGCCAGGAGAGAGACAGGGCATCTGGCCTAAGGAAAGGGGCAGAAGATTCAATGGGGAGAAGAAAAAAGAAGGAGTCTAATGTCTTCCTCCTTCCTGCCGAGACCTCACTATGCCTTGGGTTGTCCACCTGGGAACTGGTGACATCATGGGCCTGTCTCCCCACAGGGCCAGAAGACTGGATCCCTCACCAGGGCACATGTTACCTGGTGATTAGTGTGAGCTGGTGACCCAGTACGATTTATCAGCAAGCAGATGTTCACATGCTTGAACATACTATGAAACCACCTAGCTCAGTTCATTTAACAAAGTGTTATCCTAAAGGCCACCCCAGTCAGAAGCCAGAACAGAGTTCCCACCTACTGGGTACCACCCCACCATCGCAAGGAAGCAAAACACCAGGCTGAGCTCTGACCAGCTCCTTGGAGGAGGCACAGTCAATAGCTCACTGTTAGATCTTTTGCTTGGCCTCCCGAACCCGAGGCTAATTGGTCGGAGGTCTTGCATGGTTCGGCGCGCTCACTGTGTGACAGGAGCTGGCATCTGAAGAGAGCGGGTAGGCTGAGCCTGCTACGGGAACGTAAGTGTGCCCTGATCCAAGCCAGGCAGAGGTCTGAACACCCCGATGTCCCCGAGAACACGCGTTAACTGAAAAGTCAGGGTGGAGGGATCCTGCACATTCCTTCAGGTCCAGGATCCTGACCAGCACTGGCACCTCTGTTTCCGCCTCTTCTCTATCTTTTCCCAAGATGACAATAAGCAGCTTTCTGCTTCCCTTCCAGCCCATGAAGGAAGGGGGCTACCCGGAAGGTGAGCTCAGAATGAGACTCAAACCAGGGGCCCTATCTGGGAATAAAGAGTAGAGGATCAGCTGGAATGCCAAAGTGGGAAATGGCAGAAAGTCCCTGTTCCCCGTGTCCAGTGCTACAGCTGCTGGTTGTGACAATTCTTGTCCTTATCCTAGCACCCAGACAGGCACCGGGTGCCTCTTCCCCAGCTGGAGGCAGAGAGGTGCCACCAACTCCCGTACTCGCCTTGGGATTTGCCTTCTGGCTGGTGTGCTGCTGGTGTGGGGCCGGAGCTGGAGGAAGTATCTGCATGGAGCCTGCACTCAGCCTAAGCCTCACCCAGGAGTGCCATTCACAGTGACTTGCCCAAGGTCATACTCGTCATGGACCCCAGCCATCTCCACTCATGCTTCATTCCTCAGCACACAGAGATCATGCAGGACATGATCTTCGGAACAGGTGTCCCTGCCGCTCCCCCCCGAAGAGAAGCTGCCTGAGAGTTGGGTCACAGCTTACTCAGCTCTGCCTGCAATGAGCATTTCACAGGCTGCTACTGGATTGGACCAAAAATGTCATCACCACCACATGTCCTATTTGGTCCAGCGCAGCCTGCCTGAGTCTCCATCAGCACTGGGGAGCCGGAGCGGACAAGAAGACACAGTCCCTGCCCTCCAGGAGCTCACGTCAGGGAAGGCACTAGACACGTAAACAAAGAGGGGAAACCAAGTGTGGTGGGGGCCAAAGGAAGCAAACGCCAGTGCTGAACTAGTGATGGGAGGAGGGGACTCAGGTATCAGGAAACCATGGGAGTTGAGACTCACAGACAAGGTGAGTGACAGAGGACTGGCGGGAAGGGAAAAGGGAAGAGAGTGGTGTGGCCAGGACACGGGCCATTGTATGGTCACAAACCATGCAGTTTGGTACGGCTGGAACACCGGGTATGAGCAGAAGGGGACGCAGGGGCCTGACCACTCACTGCGGCAGAGCAACACAGCATGATCCATGCTGTCTTCAATTTACACAGAAAGCCTGGTGTTGAAAAATTCAACAATTAACCTTCCATGCAATTGTAAAATACCCTGAAACCAACAATTACGACGACTTTATAGGTGTTTTCTTCATCTGAGAAAAACACAAGCGGGGGGAGTAAGTGTCTGGCTTAAACGGTAGCAAGGTTATGCGCTGCTGCCCTGGCGAACGAGTCGCTCACATGCTCAACAACACTGTTAGTCCTGGGTGACAAACAGAACCAGGCTTCCAGCTGGAGGTTCCAGGTGGAGAACGAGTCGATCTGTGCTCAGCTCTGGGTAGTGCTTGCATCTGTCTCGTCCTTGTCTTGGCTCATGGTCCATCCTGCAGAAAGCTCCTTGTGCCATCAGGGCAGCTGGATGGATCCTTCTAATGGCCTTGGTCCCCCATTCTCCTCTGCCACCCCAAATCTAGCCACACATACATTGATGTCGTATGACTTCTATGGAGCAAGACAAGGAAGTAGAGTTTCTTTCATTTATTCGGAAAGCTTGTAAGGACTGTCCACTATGTAACACAAAAGATACTAGGTGCTATAGGGAAGCAGAGAGAGCGTGATGGCCCCACACTTTAAGAACTCACCATACGGGCCGGTGGAAGCAAGATCTGCATGTGGCAAATTAGCATCCACCCCCAGAGTTAATTGTCAAAGAATAAGGCTGCAGGGCAGGGGTCACAGGGGCTAAGGTTTCCAGGCCTCTACTGTCCATGACCCCTAGAAAGATGCAACAAACCAACCACTTTGTGATACCAGCTCCAGGCCAGAGAGCAAAGGCTCTGGATTGATCCAACCCAACGCTAGTGCTGACAGTCTCACAGTGTCCCAGAATGCCCCAGTGTCCTTCCTCCTCCACACAAGTCACATAAACCCACTGTTGTCCCCTCCCAGCACTGCAGTTTGAGCTCTGGGAACTGTGTTTAATTGCAACTCCAACACTTAAGTCGCTCTTCAACTTGGGAATTTACGTAACCTTCTGAATTTTAGTTTCCTGATCTATAAAATGCAGAATGATCTGAGCCATCTTGTGGAGTTGCTATGAGAACCCAATGAGGTAACGTATTTTTGAAATACCTACGAGAGTCTAGCACGGTAGAGATGTCCAAAAAAATGACCCCAATGGTCAGCCCTTGTAATAATAGCCTTAGTCCTTCTCTCTTCCATCATGCCCTAGGGCCTCAATACAAGAGAGGTAGAGACCTAGACACAAGCTCAGGGAGGCTAAGAACAGAATGTCAGTCCCTTGTAGGATAGCGACTGGAAGGAGCTGCGAGATGTGAATCAGACAGTCATGGCCCTATCTCTGCTACTGTTACCAGTGCTGTGCCAAGAGGCAAGTCACCCCGCCATCCTGGGCTTCAGTTTCTTCCCCCACTAGACCAGGGATAATAATTACCAGCCTTCTTTACAGGAGCAGCCTGGACAAAAAAAAAAAAACAACACCATAACCCAGGTGCAATGGCAGATGCCTGTAGTCCCAGCTACTCTGGATACTGAGGCAGGAGTTCGAGGCTGCAGTGAGCTATGATCACACTTGTAAATAGCCACTGCACTACAGCCTGGGCAACACAGCCAGAGCTTGCCTCTTTAAAAAAGTAATAATAAATAAGACACATCCCTGTCTTTAGTCTAGTTAAGAAGGAAGGCGTAAACAGGAAGAGATTAAACAATATAAAGTTAAATTAATAGAAAGACAAGCATTGAAAAGAATACAAACTCAGGAACAAATTTAGCAAAAGAAATCCAAACCTTAGGCTGGGCATGGTGGCTCATACCTGTAATCCCAGCACTTTGGGAGGCCGAGGCAGGCAGATCATAAGGTCAGGAGTTCGAGACCAGCCTGACCACTATAGTGAAACCCCCATCTCTACTAAAAATACAAAAATTAGCCGGGCGTGGTGGCACATGCCTGTAAATTCCAGCTACTCGGAAGGCTGAGGCAGGAGAATCCCTTGAACCCGGGAGGCAGAGGTTGTGGTGAGCCAAAATCGCGCCATTGCACTCCAGCCTGGGCAACAGAGCGATACAAGAAAAAAGAAAGAAAAGAAAAGAAAAGAAAAGCAAACCTTATACACTGAAAACTATAAAAGACCCTCAAAAGAAATTAAAAATCTAAAGGAAACGAAAGATACCACATGTTCATGGGTCAGAGACTTCATGTTGCTAAGATGGGAATACTCGCCACACTGACCTACAATCCCCATCGCAATCCTAGATGTCCCAACAGTTTTGCCCACCACTGCCTTTGCACCATGGGTGCAAATGTCAACACACCGGAAAAGTCAAAGAACCTCTTGGTATTGTTATGGAAATCCTTTTGACTCACAGACCCCCCTGGAACAGTCTTGAGGAGCTGTAGGGGCCTGGGGACCCTAGTTTGAGAACCACCAGTCTAGGAAGACACTCCTTGCTGGCCTGGGAGAAAGTAATGCCAATTTTGGAATAAAACAAACAAGCTTCTTCACCTTGGGACACAAGAAGAGGCAGCGAGGTGAGCGGCGTGATTCCTGCACTGAGTAGGTGGGATGGCTGACCTCAGCGCTGCGTGACTGACAGCCGTAAAGGGTGGAGTTCAGCTGAGCAGCCGCTTCCTGTGGGCACTTCCAAATCTAACAACCTGCTCTCCGCTGGTTTCCTCTCCACCCTTTCCATTCCTTTGACCTCAACACAAAATAGGCAGCTTTGATTCACAGGATCCTTTTCCTGCTTCCCCACTAGAGTGGGCCAAGAGGGAATGGGGATGGTTGGGGAAGGAGGGCAAGAAGCAGCAAGGGAAGAGGATGGCAAATACTATCAGCTCCTGCCTCTGCCCAGCTGCCCCCAGCCTCAGTTCACCCTGGGGTGGGGAGGGGTCTCCCAACAATTCCCACCACATTCCCTTCCTGCCATTTAGCCCCCTAGTTCAATGTTAACGAAGGGCTTCCTCCTGCCACAGCTGAGGTCACTGGGTAGGGAAGGCTCCTTCTCTCATTACCGCAGTGATAAGCCCCCACCCAGCAACCCACATGAGACCCCAAGTTGGCTCAAAGCCCATTCCTCACAGGATATTCAGTAAAACAACGTGAAACCCGGGTGGGAACGAATTTCTCATTGGAGACGAGACTGTTAGAACGGCAGCAGCAGTAGTAAAGCCGCTTGGCCTGTGGCGCCAAAGGCAGAAAACAAAGTACCATTCAGGCCCTGGGGACACACAATAGGCCCTTATGCTCTTTTCTGGTTCAGGCGCAGAGCTGCTAAGCAGAGCTAGAGGGCCCAATGGGTGGCCCCTGGGCAGATCTAGGAAGCATGGGGCCCCAGACAAATACATTATGGGGACTTGTCTATATAAAAACTTGAGTCACTCAAAATTAGTGCATCAGCACCATTCTGGCAGCCCAATCTCACATGATTCCCACTAAAGAAATACTGCAGGCTGGGCGCAGTGGCTCACGCTTGTAATCCCAGCACTTTGGGAGGCCGAGGTGGGCGGAACACGAGGTCAGGAGTTTGAGACCAGCCTGACCAACATCTCTACTAAAAAAATACAAAAATTAGCCGGGCGTGCCTGTAATCCCAGATACTCAGGAGGCTGAGGCAGGAGAATCTCTTGAACCTGGGAGGCGGAGGTTGCAGTGAGTCAAGGTCACGCCACTGCACTTCAGCCTGGGCGACAAGAGAGAAACTCTGTCTCAAAAAAAAAAAAAAGAAAGAAAGAAAGAAATACTGCAGCCATCTCCCGGAACTGGGCCCCAGGACGACTCCACAGAACAGCTGCTGTCCCTGTGCAACGTAGAGGGATGGAGAATACCCCAAAGGATCCCAGGGTGGGTTTGCAACACCCGTGGCCAGAATGGTACTGGGAGCCCCAGCCGGCCCCAGGCACTGGAGGAGGACCTGGAAAATTTGGAGGAAGGTACCCCTCAGGTGTAGAGACTGAACAGGGGCCACATGTGCCCAGGCCTAAGGCTGCTACTGACCCTGAGGACACACAGCCACAAAGATGGGTTTGAAGGACTAAGAACGTTGCCCTCAAAAAAGAAATCTAGGAACTCAAAGCCCAGGTACGTCTCGTTTCCTCCTCTCTGGGGTTATCAAGCTACCTGGGCAATCCAAACACTTTGGTAAGTCAGCAGGTCTTTCTCTTTCTCCCTACTGGATAAAACAGGGTGGTCTGTTTTGATTTTTACAACGTATTCCTGCCCCTCTCTCTCCGTAAGGTCAACAGGTAAGAAGCCAGGAAAAAAGAAAGCCTTTGCAGCTGGGTGCGGTGGCTAACGCCTGTAATCCCAGCACTTTGGGAGGCCGAGGTGGGCAGATCACCTGAGGTCAGGAGTTCGAGACCAGCCTGGCCAATATGGTGAAACCCCGTCTCTACTAAAAATACAAAAATTAGCTGGGCGTGGTGGCAGGCACCTGTAATGCCAGCTACTAGGGAGGCTGAGGCAGGAAATCGCTTGAACCTGGGAGGCAGAGTTTGCAGTGAGCCGAGATGGCGCCACTGCACTCCAGTCTGGGCAACAAGGGTGAAACTCTGTCTCAAAAAAAAAAGAAAGAAAGAAAGACTTTGCCAGGATCCCTTTGAGGGAAGGACTGAGTCTGGCCCATAGTAAATGCTCAAAAAAGGTAAGTAAAGAACAAACACAGATAATCTACAAACTGATAATTCACTGCCAGGCAAGGAGGCATTTAATTCAACTCCAAACAGGCCCTGTCCCCTCGAGTCATTTCTGCCGTCGCCTCCAATTACACTACCAGGGACTGTTTAGTAGTAGTGCCAGGCAGGTTGTGGTGGCTCATACCTGTAATCCTAGCACTCTGGGAGGCCAAAGTGGGAGGATGGCTTGAGTCCAGGAGTTCAAGACCAGCCTGGGCAACATAGCAAGACTCCATGTCTAGAAAAAAAAAATTAGCTGGGTGTGGTGGTACGTGCCTATGATCCCAGCTACTCCAGAGGCTGAGGTGGGAAAGTCACTTGAGCCTGGGGGAGTTCAAGGCTGCAGTGAGCTATGATGGTGCCACTGCACTCCAGCCTGGGTGACAGAGCAAGACCCTGTCTCAAAAACAAAACAACAACAACAAAAAAACTAGTGTCAGCAGGGTCCTAGGGTGCGCCAATGGGGAGGGCTCACAAGGCAAACAGACAGCTCCAGCAACCAGACTCCAGCCAGGGAGGGAGGGAGGGAGGGTGCTGCTGCCATAAGCTCCTCCCGCCCTCCACTCCATTTCACAGAGAGCATGGTGGAGTCTCTGAAACCTGCCTAAGGTTCCCCATGTTCTGCCAAGCTCCACAGCAAGGCACTGCCTGCTGCGAGAGGCAGATAACCACAGTGGGAGGGAGGCTTCCCCTGATGGGCCAGCAGGGTTAGGGCACTCATTACCCGCTGCCTGTGCAGCAATGATCACAGCTATAATCGAACAGGGAATGGCCTTCTGCCAGTCCCCCCTGATGACAGGAGATGGCTGAGGCCTTCTCCCTGCTGTGTCTCCAGCATGAAGCATGCGGCCTAGAACACAGTCCTGCTCAGTAAACAGTTGTAGAGCAAAGGCAAGTCTCCCTAAGCCACACGGCAGCCCCTGGAGCTGAGGGCCAGCTGTGGACCACTCCGTGCCCTGTGATCCTGCAGGGAGCAAGGGCTCCAGGGGTGATTCTGCTCCATCCATGGAGGGCTGTACCAGGGCCCTGCCCGCAGGGGGAGCTACCAGGGGAGGGACCACAGGCCTCAGAGGTGGCATGCCAGGTTCCGAGACTTCCTCGATTTATCCTAAAGTCTCACGCTAACGTAACAGAGAGGGCAGTCAGGCAAAAAATCCTGGTGCTGACAAGCACATGGTGTTGGGGGAAGCCTGGTCCCAATCCTCTGAGGCCCCAGATTTGGTTCTGTCTCCCTTCTTTCTTCGTCCTTTACAGGCAATAGCCACTGCCTCTTTCGGCACTTTGAGCTCAGTACTAACTACCCCTCCCATAGTCTCAGTCTTTCCTACAACGCTCTTTACAGCCTCCACTCCCTCTGCTTTGGTCCTTCCTCCTCCTTACCCTCCAAAACAAACACACCAACTGTGTTTCTTTCAGCCACTGCTTCTGCTGGAACTCGCCTATTGCTGGAGGGGATCAGCAGGAACAAATGCGCTCTGTGCAGGGGCCACGTCTCTTCCCCAGCTCTCACTCACCACACTTGGCCCAGCCCCTGTGGTCTTTCCCTTAGCGTAGGTCAGGCCAGGCCCACAGCTGTAGACAGCAAGCCTGTCCTGCTCATTGCCAAGCAGTTTTATTTTACTATTACTATTGTTTTGTAGAGATGAGTTCTTACTGTGTTGCCCAGGCTGGTCTTCACCTCCTGGGCGCAGGTGATCCTCCGACCTCGGCCTCCCACAGTGCTGGGATTACAGGCGTGAGCCACTGTGACCGACCTGCCAAGCAGTTTTGTATGTGCAGTCTGTGCTCTGAACAGGGTTAAGGAGGACTTCACCATCTAAGCAGATCTGGCTTATAGGCAGCAAATTACTCACCTCAATTTCTGGGGGACCTGAGTTCCTAGGAGCTGCCAGTCCTGAGACCACAGTTTAGTCACCTTAGTCTCCCCAAAGGCTAACAGAGCAGTGATCCAAGAAGGCACTGGGTAAATATAGGGAACCAATAAACGTGGAAGGGAGAAAAGCATGACACTACAGAAAGTACAAAAGATTTGGGAGCAGAAAGGCCGGGTGTGGTGGCTCACGCCTGTAATCCCAGCACTTCGGGAGGCCGAGGCGTGCGGATCACGAGGTCAGGAGATTGAGACCAACCTGGCTAACACGGTGAAACCCCGTCTCTACTAAAAATACAAAAAATTAGCCGGGCGTGGTGGCAGGCACCTATAGTCTCAGCTACTCAGGAGGCTAAGGCAGGAGAATGGCGTGAACCCGGGAGGCAGAGCTTGTAGTGAGCCGAGACCGTGCCACTGCACTCCAGCCTGGGTGACAGAGTGAGACTCTGTCTCAAAAAAATAAAATAAAATAAAATATTTGGGAGCACAAAACCTAGATTCCAGCCCTAGTTCGTCATGACCCTGAGCAAATCATCTACAAACCAAGAGCCCTCACCCCATGCAGGAATGTTTTTGTTTTTGTTCCTTTGAGACAGAGTCTTGCTCTGTTGCCCAGGCTGGAGTGCAGTGGCACCATCTCAGCTCACTGCAACCTCAGCCTCACAGGCTCAAGGGATTCTCCTGCCTCAGCTTCCTGAGTAGCTGGGATTACAGGGGCGTGCCATCACACCCGGCTAATTTTTGTATTTTTAGTAGTGACGGGGTTTCATCGTGTTGGTGAGGCTGGTCTCAAACACCTGGCCTCAAGTGATCCACCCCGCCTTGGCCTCCCAAAGTGCTGGGGGCCCAAACTGTGAGCCACTGCACCTGGTCCCCACTTAGAAATGTATATTAAAGCACTCTACTTATCAGAAGGGTCTATGCAAATTGGCGTAGGTTTCCAGAGATCACCCTTCACTTTTTCCTACCTAGGATGGAGTTCAAGAGCATAGAGAATTGATAAGCTAAGAGGTCAAGTCTGAAATTCTAGAACTAAGCTCCAAGGAAAACTAGAACCAGGCCGGGAGGACTGATGCTATTCTGAAGGCTGCGTTTGTTGCTTTGGACGCTGTCCTCAATCTTGTCTTGTGTATGTGTGTTGCCTTAGCTAGACGTAAGCTTCAGAATGTCTAACACCTACATGATGCCTGTCCACTGCTCTGGTGGACATGAAATTACTGATAAGGGGAAAGGGTCTGGAAAACTCCTGGCATTCTGTATAAGAACGGAGAAATTTATCTGGCCTGAACTTGGGTTACCTGGGGCAAGAGGCACCTGAGCCCAGCCTCAGCCTTCTAGGATTACGGCACTCATACCCTGGGGTGAGCTGCAGGAAAAGACCTCCGTGGGCAGCCTAGAGCCTGGGATGGTCCAGGAGGACCTCCTGCTGCAGGAAGGGGACAAACTGGAAGCTGGTTAGCTTTCCCCTAAGTTAGCACATACCTGATAGAGCACCCACCATCAATTGCGAAATCTTTAGTCAAATGCCCAAGTCCTTTCCCCCACAGCAGCCTGTGAGCCCTCTAGGTGGTGATAGAAACAGCAAATAGAATCCTTTTTCCTCCTCTTAAAGAATTTTGCATTAAAGAAAAATTCACATGCAAGGCAATTAAAATTCCTCTTTCCATTCCCAAGTCCTGTAGAAGGGAGGTACACAAACTATAATGTTTTGAGTCCACTAGAACCAACACTGCAATTAACATTATACTTCTAGGCAGGGCGTGGTGGCTCATGCCTATAATACCAGCACTTTGGGAGGCTGAGGCAGGAGGATTGCTTGAGCCCAGGAGTTCAAGACCAGCCTGGGCAACAGAGTGAGACCTTATTTCAAAAAACATATACAAAATCTACTTTTTTTTTTTTTTAAACAGAGTCTCGCTCTATTGCCCAGGCTGGAGTGCAGTGGCGCAATCTTGGCTCACTGCAGCCTCCGCCTCCTGGGTTCAAGAGATCCTGAGCAGCTGGGATTACATGCACGCACAACCAAGCCCAGCTAATTTTTTGTATTTTTGTAGAGATGGGGTTTCACCATGTTGGCCAGGATGGTCTCGAACTCCTGACCTCAAGTAATCCGCCCACCTCAGCCTCCCAAAGTGCTGGGATTACAGACGTGAGCCACCATGCCCAGCCCAACAAAATCTACTTCTGCCATTCTCTTTTTAGGGGTGTGGGTATAGAGATAAGTAGGGAGATAAGAGGCAGAAGAATAAATAAAAGGCTTTCTCACCCCCTAAGCCACGCCAAACACGTGTGACCTCCAAATAGTCTTCCCACTCTGGCCTCAAAGCAGAGCCCCAGCCCAGTGAAGAAGGCCCAGGAGGAGGGGGCAGCAACATTCAGAACATTCAGAACTTCTCCCTGGAAGATTTCATCTATCCAGAAGTTCCTCTAATAGGGCAGCTCAGAGAGGAACTAAACCAAGCCCCGTCGAGTTTCCAGCACCCATATCAACAAGAGGGTTTCTGGAGAGTCCCTGAAGACTCACATAATCCTGGGACTGTGGGCCCAGGTGGATTATCTCAAGCTGTCTAGTTAGCCTCAAAAGGTGAAATGAATGGAAAAAACTTTCTATTTTCAAATTCTCTCTTCAAGCCAGGTGCGGTGGCTCAGGCTTGTAATCCCGGCACTTCGGGAGGCCAAGGGAGGTGCATCACTTGAGGCCAGGAGTTCCAGACCAGCCTGGCCAACAGGATGAAACCCTGTCTCTACTAAAAATACAAAAATTAGCCAGGCGTGGTGGCCCATGCCTGTAATCCCAGCTACTCGGGAGGGTGAGGCATGAGAATCACTTGAACCTGGGAGGCAGAAGTTGCCATGAGCTGAGATTGAGCCACCGTACTCCAGCCTGGGCAACAGAGTGAGACTCTGTCTCAAAAATAAAACAATTATCCCTTCGCTCACACCCTTAAAGAATATTTTTGCAGAGCCCTGGGTGGGGCCTGTGACTCTGAGATCTCCAGGAGCTTGACAAGCTGGGAAGAGATGAGAAGTCATTGGCTGGTGAGGAAGGGCAGGGGGACGAGGTAGTGACAACAGTCAAATGGGCTCCAGCCAGAGGCAGTGAATACACCAGTGCTGAGGATCTGTGCTAGGAACAGCAAACAGATACCAAGGCAGGGGAGAGGGATCTAAGTCACTGAGAAAAGAATGAGGCCTGGTAGTGAGGAGCTTGGTTCAGGCATCCTCTTTGCATGAAGTCAGAACTGAAACCTAGGCGTTAGTGTTACAGCACTTTTAGAATTTGTCTAGCAGGCTTTCAGGTCTTTGCCAGAAAGCCCCATTAAAAATAAAAACAAAAACCTAAGCCATAAGTCCTGGAGAAGAGGTACAGAGATGCTGTATCACTCAAGAGGAATGCCTGGGTTTAGAAAATGGGCATCAGGTCAAAGGCACATCAGTGACCCAAACTTCTGCAAATGGCTTGATAATAGCAGTTACAGCCTTGAAATGTAGGTTACCATGGTGCCTAGCACAAAATGGTTGTTGAATGAATAAATGAATGAACGGACTCAGAACAAGGCTGGCTCATTCTGGTAATCAAACACAGAGAGAAGGCTGTGTAAGTGATGAGGGAGGACCCAGAGTATACCACGCCTCTTGCTGTGGCACAGAGGAGGGGAGGAGGGGAAAGACGAGAGAGATGGTGTTCTCAGACTTCACAGGCCAACACGATGAATCCAGCTGGCTCAGAAGACACCCTGCAGAAAGGTGCCAGGCTACTCATTGGAGGGAACTTCCCTGTAACTGGTATTTACCCAGCACCCCTGTCACCCTCCTATGGGCAACAGAAATTTCTGTCTTCTTTTTCCTGCCATAAGCCCCTGCCTAACAGCTGAAACTGTTAGGAAAGCCTGAAACTTAAATTCAGCTTTGGAAAGAAGCCCCATATCTCGGATGATAAAGCTGGGACAAGCGGAGGGGGACAGGAAAATGGATATGGACCTAACACTGGAGAAAGTGGCAGCCCCGGGAAGGCCTGTCCCCTGGGGACCTGTTTGGAGCATCAGAGAGGACAGAGAGCCAACCCTATAAGCAACAGCTTCCCAGCAATCCCAAGAATCGTAGAGCCATTTCTTTGTCTTCGCCGCACCCTCCTCCAAGCAGCCTCCCCGCCTTGACTCCTTCCTTCTGTGGGGTATCAGAACTCCAGCCTCCTCAGGGAACAGAGCTGGGCCTGGATGCAAAAGTAACATGTTCAGGACATGGAAATACAGGCATGAGGCTGGGCGTGGTGGCTCACGCCTGTAATCCCAACACTTTGGGAGGCCGAGGCAGGTGGATCACCTGAGGTTCGAGACCAGACTGACCAACAAGGTGAAACCCCGTCTCTATTAAAAATACAAAAATTAGCCAGGCATGGTGGTAGGTGCCTGTAGTCCCAGCCACTCAGGAGGCTGAGACAGGAGAATTGCTTAAACCCAGGAGGCAGAGGTTGCAGTGAGCCGAGATCTCCAGGCTGGGTGGCGGAGCCAGACTCCGTCTCAAAAAAAAAAAAAAAGAACAGAAATACAGGCATGAGGCAAGGGCAACGTGGCTGAGGACGAAATGCCTTACTTGGCCCTTGGCTCAACGGCCACCTGACTGCATCCATTTATGTGCCAGTTCCCTTGGAGTCGTGAGGAAGACAAACCACTTTCACTAGGGCAACACGGAGCGTGGAAACGACCCCGCTAAAAACCCAGCTGCTTGCTAAAAACACTTCTCCTTTACATTTCTTCAAACTCTTGGGCAGGATTATCTTTCTTTTCCCAATAGCCTTAAAGAACCAGTATTTCAGGGAGGAAATAAAAGGAAAAAGAGAACAGAGGCCAAGGATAATTTTGTAAAACAGATGAAAACCAAGATGTCTAAGCAAAGAACCCTGCTTCCTCCCAGACCCCAGGCATTGCGTCAGATGCTACTGGGGTAGGAAAAATAAAAGGAAGCCAAAGACTCTGCAAAGGACACAAGCACAGAAATGACAAAGCAAAAACCTGGAGCCATTCAGGGAAATAAAAGCACAAACACGCGGCCCTCTGGGGGTGGTGGCTTTGTTCTGGTGCAGGGGAAGGCAGGGGCATGGGCGGTGGGGTGGGAGACAGGAGCCTAGATCTGAGCTCTGCCACTCCCGAGCTGGATGGCCCTGGACAAGCAGTTCACCCCTTGGAGCCTCAGTTTCTTCAAGGTAATGCCTTTTACCTCCAGAGCTGTTGCAGTAAGTAGAGATAATACATGAAGAGGCCCCAGGACAGCAGAACAAACTTAGTTGCCATGATTATTCTACTGTTGTATTCTTTTATATTAATTTAGTTCTAGATGAGGAAAAACCAAACAGCAGATCCAAAACCACCCAAGAGTTCTAATCTCGTTTTCCCCACACTTTGGAACTGTCCCTGAGATCTGACTGTCAAGGATCTACAAAGAGAAAGCTGCCCACCGTGACATCACTCGCAAGGAGTTCTCTCCCTCACCCCATCTTCCTCATGACAATTCCCCTGTGCTTGTGAATGAGGGTAGGGGTCCCTTTGTCCCCATAAAGCCCAACCAGCACCTACAATCCCAGAATAGATTTACTGACGAAGTAAAGGGGTTTCAGAGAGTCTTAACTTAAGTCAGAGAGGAGAGTGTGGGGCTGGAAATCTAAACAGAATAACGACAAGAAAGATGAGGAGACAGCTACAGACAGTTGAACTTTCACTCAATAAATAACTGCACCATTCTAAGATTAAAACAGTCTTTCAGTCATCAGCATTGGCTGGAAAAAGCAATGAGCCTAGGCCGGGCACAGTGGCTGAGACCTGTAATCCCAGCACTTTAGGAGGCTGGGGCGGGCGAATCACTTGAGGTCAGCAGTTCGGGACCAGCTTGGCCAACATGGTGAAACCCCATCTCTACTAAAAATACAAAATTAGCTGGGCGTGGTGGTGTGCGCCTGTAATCCCAGCTACTCGGAAGGCTGAAGCAGGAGAATCGCTTGAACCCAGAAGGTGGAGGTTGCTTGTAGTGAGCCGAGATCTAAAGGGCAAGACTTTGTCTTTAAAAAAAAAAAAAAAAAAAAAAAAGCAATGAGCCTAGCTAGCACTTCCAGAGGTGCATCCACAACTCCAGCACTTCCAGAGGTGCATCAGGGATAAGTACCTGGTCTTCCTCCACTCTTTCATTTCTGTCTCTGGCCCAGATCCCCACATGGCTGCCAGCAACACAGCAACACAAGGAAGCCCAGAGCCACAGACAGCTGGAGAAGATGAGGCTTCTGCATCACTGAGATGGCTCATTAGTTTCACTTCATTTCTTAGGCTTTAACCCTGACTCTGATAAACCGTCTTGTCCAAGCTTGCTGTTAGCTAAAACAGGGGTCTCAGACAGGGAGGCAAAGGTATGAGATTGTCCTTGTTCCTAGAAAAATGACTCTGAAGAAAAAAAGCAAGGCATAGTCAATAACACTAGCTTCATAAGGACAGAATGGCCCACCATTGCTGCCACATCCCATCTTGAGGCGTGCTGAGCAATGACGGCGCAGCAGGGAAAGGCGAACACACAATAATGTGGGGCAAGAAGTCGGGCTAGGCACCGGGCGCGGTGGCTCATGCCTGTAATCCCAGCACTTTGGGAGGCTGAGGCGGGTGGATCACGAGGTCAGGAGATCGAGACCATCCTAACACGATGAAACGCTGTCTCTACTAAAAATACAAAAAATTAGCTGGGCGGGGTGGCATGCAACTGTAGTCCCAGCTGCTAGGGAGGCTGAGGCATGAGAATCGCTTGAACCTGGGAGGCGGAGGTTGCAGTGAGCCAAGATTGCGCCACTGCACTCTAGCCTGGGAGACAGAGTCTAGCCTGGGAGACAGAGCGAGACTCCGTCTCAAAAAAAAAAAAAAAAAAAAGAAGTCGGGCTAGGCACAGCTCCACCGCATGACACAGGGAAAGAGAAAAGAGACCCATCGGTTCATTCCTTCCTTACAAGACAGCTATGGAATACATAGGATTTGGGTTTGTTTTTGTTGTTTTTGTTTTTGAGACAGAGTTTTGCTCCGTCGCCCAGGCTGGAGCGCAGTAGTGGCGCGATCTCGGCTCACTGCAACCTCCGCCTCCCAGATGCAAGTGATTCTCCCGCTTCAGTCACCCAAGTAGCTGGGATTACACATGTGCAGGTGCACCACCACACTCAACTAATTTTTGTATTTTTAGTAGAGATGGGGTTTCACCACGTTGGCCAGGCTGGTCTCAAACTCCTGGCCTCAAGTGATCTGCCCACCTTGGCCTCCCAAAGTGCTAGGATTACAGATGTGAGCCACCATGCCCGGCCAATACAAAGGGTTTAAAAGGTCACAGAAAAGCACACAGCTTCAGAATGTCACAAGACCTCAAGGCAAAAAAAAAAAAAAAAAGAAAAAGAAAAAAAGTGGCCAAGAAAAGTGGCTCACACCTATAATACCAGCACTTTGGGAGGCTAGGGCCGGTGGATCACATGAGGCCAAGAGTTCAAGACAAGCCTGGCCAACATGGCAAAACCATGTCTCTACTAAAATACAAAAATTAGCCAGGTGTGGTGGCACACACCTGTAATCCCAGCTACTTGGGAGGCTGAGACACAAGAATTGCTTGAACCCAGGAGGCAGAGGCTGCAGTGAGCTGAGATTGCGCCACTGTACTCTAGCCTGGGCAACAGAGCAAGACTCTATCTCAGAAAAAAAAAGAAAGAAAGAAAGAAAGAAAAGAAAGGAAAAGTTGAGCCAGGCATGGTGGCTCACACCTGTAATCCCAATGCTTTGTGAGGCTAAGATAGCAGGATTGCTTGAGGCCAGGAGATCAAGATCAGCCTGGGTAACATAGCAAGACCCCATCTCTACCAAAAAAAAAAAAAAAAAATTAGCTAGGCATGATAGTGCACACCTCAATTAAAAAAAAAGAAAGAAAGAAAGGAAAAAAGTTAGAAATTAAGGATGCTGACTTAGCAAAACAAATGGCACACTATTCTTCCTTCTTTTGGCACCATCTCAGCTCACTATAATCTCTGCTTCCCAGGTTCAAGTGATCTTCCCACCTCAGCCTCCTGAGTAGCTGAGACTACAGGTGCGCACCACAATGCCTGGCTAATTTCTTATAGATACAAAAAATTAGCATGTGTCAGGGTTTCACCATGTTGCCCAGGCTGGTCTTGAACTCCTCAGCTCAAGCAATCCACCTGTCTTAGCCTTCCAAAGTGATAGGATTACAGGCCTTGTGAGCCACTGAGCCTAGCCTATTATTCCTTCTTATTTGCAAACAAGACAGACATGATCTTTGGACAAAAGGACAATGAAGGAGGGGAGGTATCAGGGGAAACAGCCCCTGATAGTCAGGTAGGTTCTTTTCTATTTTCCCTAAGTGTTGGCCAGTCTGAGAAATAAAGGAACAGAGTACAAAAGAGAGAAATTTTAAAGCTGGGTGTCCAGGTGAGACATCACATGTTGGCAGGTTCTGTGATGCCCCCCAGCCATAAAACCAGCAAGTTTTTATTAGTGATTTTCAAAAAGGGAGGGAGTGTACTAATAGGGTGTGGGTCACAGAGATCATGTGCTTCACAAGGTAATAGAATATCACAAGGCAAATGGAGGCAGGGCGAGATCACAGGACCACAGGACCGGGGTGAAATTAAAATTGCTAATGAAGTTTCGGGCAAGCATTGTCACTGATAACATCTTATCAGGAGACATGGTTTGAGAGCAGACAACTGGTCTGATCAAAATTTATTAGGCGGGAATTTCCTCGTCCTAATAAGCCTGGGAGCTCTACGGGAGACTGGGGCTTATTTCATCCCTATGGCTTAGACCATAAAAGACGGCTGCCCCCCAAGTGGCCATTTCAGAGGCCTACCCTCAGGGACGCATCTCTTTCTCAGGGATGTTCCTTGCTGAGAAAAAGAATTCAGCAATATTTCTCCCATTTGCTTTTGAAAGAAGAGAAATATGGCTCTGCTCCGCCTAGCTCACCGGCAGTCAGAGCTTAAGGTTCTCTCTCTTGTTCCCTGAACATCGCTGTTATCCTATTCTTTTTTCAAGGTGCCCAGATTTCATATTGTTCAAACACACATGCTCTACAAACAATTTGTGCAGTTAACACAATCATCACAGGGTCCTGAGGCGACATACATCCTCCTCAGCTTACAAAGATGATAGGATTGAAAGATTAAAGGCAGGCATAGGAAATCACAAGGGTATTGATTGGGGAAGTGATAAGTGTCCCTGAAATCTTCACAATTTATGTTCAGAGATTGCAGTAAAGATAGGCATAAGAAATTATAAAAGTATTAATTTGGGGAACTAATAAATGTCCATGAAATCTTCACAATTTATGTTCTTCTGCCATGGCTTCAGCGGGTCCCTCCGTTCGGGGTTCCTGACTTCCCGCAACAGGGAGGGGAGTTAAAAAAAAAAAAAAAAAAAGAAGGCAATGGCATCATACATTGTAGGCTACTGTCTAGCAGAAGGTATCTAAGAAGTTTTTTAGAAGAAAATAAGTCAAACTCAAGATGCAGAGAAGATAATGAAATGATATGGCAAAAAGATAAGAAGCATGTTTCTTTGCAGATGTGGAATTGCTTGGAGGACTGTGATAAAGGCCACTGTCCAGGCAAGGCCATTATCTGAATCTCTTATAATTAGCAGATATTACCCTTGTGATCAGAAAAGGCAAGCAAACTATTTCTATCTGAAATATACCACTTACAAATATAAAATGTACAGCTCTTACTGAAAGGCTAACAGTTTAAGGAATATTTTCTTTTGAAATAATCTGGAACAGAAAGTAATTATCTACACTAATGAAACAGGAATAGCAAGCAAAGATAATTCAATAAATATTTATAGAGTACTTCTTAAGTGCTTGGCATCACGTAGGAAGCAGAATTTTTTAAAAAGCTTATCAGACTTTGAAAGTAAGGCTTACCATTATCAATGATCACAAAATCCTGGAAATAAGCCAAGTATTCAACAGTAGGCAAACGGTTAAACAAATCATGGCAAGTCAACACAACCGGGGTCTAGGGACATGACCAACTAGAATTGTTTAATACATAGGCCTAATGATGCACATATTCTGGTTACCAGTACTATACAGTTCAGTGGTTTTTAGCATATTTATAATGTTGGTAACCAACTATCCAATTCCAGAACCTTTTCATCACTCCAAAAAGAAACCTGGTACCACTAGCTGTCATTCCCCATTCCCACCCACCCACAGCCCCTGGCAACCAGTAATCTGCTTTCCATCTCTATGGCCTATTCTGGATATTTTCTAGAAATGTCATATAATATGTGACCTTTTGTGTCTGGCTTCTTTTGCTTAGCACAATGTTTTCATGGTTCATCCATGTTGTAGCATGTGTCAGAACTTCACTCCTTTTTATGGCTGAACAACATTCCACTGGATGGGTAGGCCACATTTTGTTTAGCCATTCATTGGTTGATGAACATCTGGGTTGTTTCCACCTTTTGGCTCTTTTTTTGTGTTTTGAGACGGAGTTTTGCTCTCGTCGCCCAGGCTGGAGTGCAATGGCATGATCTCGGCTCACTGCAACCTCTGCCTCGCAGGTTCAAGCGATTCTCCCACCCTCAGCCTCCTGAGTAGCTGGGATTACAGGCATGCACCATCATGCCCAGCTAATTTTTTTTTTGTATTTGAATAACGCTGCTGTGAACGCTCACACATACATTACATTTTAAATATGTAATTTTTAACTGTCCAGGCTGGCCTCCCCTAGTCATGCTTTAATTAGTCAAGGACTTGAACTCAGCAGTATGACTCTAGAGCTCGACTCCCAACCACACCAGTGTACTCCCGTACTCCTCTGGTTTTCATTCTCTGATAGGAAACACACACAGCAGCCCAGGAATGCGCTGGATGGCAGTAGAAATTTAAAAGTCACTGTTAAAAATCAGCCAGGCAAGCTGGGCGCAGTGGCTCATGCCTGTAATCCCAGCACTTTGGGAGGTTGAGGTGGGTGGATTGCCTGAGGTCAGGAGTTCAAGACCAGCTTGGCCAACACAGTGAAACCCCATCTCTACTAAAAATACAAAAAATTAGCTGGGCCTGGTGGCAGGTGACTGTAGTCTCAGCTACTAGGGAGGCTGAGGTAGGAGAATCGCTTGAACCCGGGAGGCAGTGGTTGCAGTGAGCTGAGATCGTGCCACAGCACTCCAGCCTGGGCAACAAGAGCGAAAGTCCATCTCAAAAAAAAAAAAAAAAAGATAGAATCTGGGATGCCAACTTTGGGTTCTGCTTTCCCCACTTGAAAGGGCTGGATGGTGTCAAGCCTACTCAAGGGGAGAGGGTAGTAAGGAAGCCTGGAGACTAGATCATGGGAAACAAGAAAGGTTTGTCGAATTGGGACTAAGAGAAAGAAGAAAATAATGTCAAGGAGAAATTTACATGAAGAGACAGAGAGGGAAATAAGTTCTAAGATGAACAATACAAGCAAACATAACACTATACATCTGCTTGTTGGTTTCGGCCACAGACATGAAGCCACAAAGGGACGTGTGGATTTCAGATGCCTATGCTGTGCCACTGCTTGGCTCCAGGGTCTACCACCTTCAGAAGCCCACCTGTGGCAGGCCGGGTATGGTGTCTCACACCTGTAATCCAGCACTTTGGGAGCCCAAGGCGGGCGGATCACAAGGTCAAGAGATCGAGACCATCCTGGCTAACACGGTGAAACCCCATCTCTCCTAAAAATACAAAAAAATTAGCCGAGTGCGGTGGTGGGCGCCTGTAGTCCCAGCTACTCGGGAGGCTGAGACAGGAGAATGGCGTGAACCCGGGAGACGGAGCTTGCAATGAGCCGAGATCGTGCCACTGCACTCCAGCCTGGGCAACAGAGCGAGACTCCGTCTCAAAAAAAAAAAAAAAAAAATGCTGATCTGGGAAATAAAAGCTGTGTATTTACGAACACATCAATAGGTGATAGTCCACTTGTCTTCTCTTCTGCAGAAATGTGTGAAATGGGGCAGTAATGTGTCCAAGGGGCAGTAATGAACCTCCCTGAGACTCAGTGGCTGAATGCTGTGACATGAGGTCAGTCCTTTAAAACGTAGAAAGCAGGCAAGCATTGAATTAGATGACACACATGAAAGTACCTTGGAAATGGTAAGGTACTACAAAAAGACGGTAATCTCTGTGTAGATTGAATAAAACAGGTACCCTTTTCTGTATCCAGACAATAGGACAACATAAAACGACTTGAAAAAAATTTATTTAAAAAACACGAATCAGAGCCGGGCGTGGTGGCTCACGCCTGTAATCCCAGCACTTTGGGAGGCTGAGGCGGGTGGATCACGAGGTCAGGAGTTCAAGACCAGCCTGGCCAATATGTTGAAACCCCGTCTCTACTAAAAATACAAAAATTAGCCAGGCGTGATGGCAGGTGCCTGTAGTCCCAGCTACCTGGGAGGCTGAGGCAGAAGAATTGCTTGAGCCCAGGAGGCAGGATCGCAGTGAGCTGAGATTGTGCCACTGCACTCCAGCCTGGGCGACAGAGTGAGACTCCATCTCAAAAAAAAAAAAAAAAACAAGAATCAGGCCAGCCTGAAATTAGCACCTACCAAGATGAACTTGGCAGCAGCAGAATGACCATGGGGTGTTCAGTCTACCTAGTAGTGCAAAAAAAAAAAAAAATAATGTGAGCATTATTATTATTATTATTATTATTGTTATTGTTATTTTTGAGACAGAGTCTCGCTCTTGTTGCCCAGGCTAAAGTGCAATGGAGCGATCTCAGCTCACTGCAACCTCCGCCTCCCAGGTTCAAGCGATTCTCTGGTCTCAGCCTCCTGAGTTGCTGGGATTACAAGCATGTGTAACCTTGCCTGGCTAATTTTGTATTTTTAGTATAGACGGGGTTTCTCCATGTTGGTCAGGCTGGTCTTGAACTCCCAACCTCAAGTGATCCACCTACCTCTGACTCCCAAAGTGCTGGGATTACAGGCATGAGCCACCGTGCCCGGCCATGAGCATTACTTATTATGGGCAATTTCAGAAATCAAAAGGCTAAAATAGCAAAATATTTGGGAAAGAAACACTACATGAAAGTGGGAATCTGCAACCAGGGACAAGGAGGGTCAGGGTCTAAAATAGGGTCATACCATTTTTCAAAAGGGCCTGTGTATGATTCCTGCTCTGTAAGCAACCCTATCTGTACTATTTATTGAATGTTAGAATGGACTTAGCCACCATCTAAGACTTACCTAGTACCGACAGGTCAACCACAGATCTTTAAACCAGAAGAGGCTGACCCCAGAGATTCTATCTCCCATTATAAATCCATAAAGTAGCCTTCTGGGACAAATCAGTGTCATGTGAGTTTGAAATATGAGTCAGATTTCCAGGCCCAGGCATAGTACTAAAATTTTGGGGGAGTGGCCGAAACCACTTCTGTCTCATCGCTGTGGTGCTGGCAGCCTTACTTCTCAAATGTGAAATCCAGCAACCCCTGAGAATGGAAGCCATAACCCTAGGGATGCAAAGGCTCATCTTGAAAGTGCTACTTTATTTTTGTTTTGTTTTTTTGAGACAGAGTCTCGCTCTGTCCCCCAGGCTGGAGTGCAGCGGCGCAATCTCAGCTCACTGCAACCTCTCTCTCCCAGGTTCAAGCAATTCTCTTGCCTCAGCCTCCCAAGTAGCTGGGACCACAGGTGTATGCCACCATGCCCGGCTAATTTTTGTATTTTTAGTAGAGACAGGGTTTCACCATGTTGACCAGGGTGGTCTCGAACTCCTGAACTCAAGTGATCCACCCACCTCGGCCTCCCAAAGTGCTGGGATTACAGGTGTGAGCCACGGTGCCTGGCCTTCTTTTTATTTTTTACATATTTTTTTGAAATAGAGATGGAGGTCTCACTATGTTGCCCAGGCTGGTCTCAAACTCCTGGGCTCAAGTGATCTTTCCACCTTGTCCTCCCAAAGTGTTAGGAATACAGGCATGAGCCACCACGCCTGGCCAGATTAAATTTTGTCTTAAAAGCATAGGCAAGCTGGCAAGAAAATAAGGAACATTCAGGCTAAAACCCTAAGGAGGAGAAACAGGGAGGTAAGTTAACACTGAAGCTTTTATCTAGATGGCATTTGCAGAAGTAGGCAAACCTGAGCTTCAGTTTTCAAAGCCTCAAAAGGTCACAGAAGCACGGCCCAGAGCCCAGCCACGGTGGGAAATCTAAAGAGATCTTACCCCCAGTGAAGTTGGGACTTCCAAAGGATACTCCCTTAACGTAACAGTGAACCACCAAGAAACTTGATGTACCCTTCCCTGTCCCCAAGAGCTACCTGCAAGAAAAATCAACTGTCTAAATCCTTGGCAGGTAGAAAAACAAAAAACTCCCCCCAAGAAGCTGCAATCACAAAACAGCCCTCACACAGACTTGCAGTCCAAAGTTGTACTACCTGGGCGATCAGAAAATACTCAGTGCTCCTACTGATGGCAGGAGAAGGGCAAATTAGTTTTCAAAACCTCAAATCTTTGGTTTCGGATAACCTAGAAGAGTTAGACATGCCAGCAACTCCACTCCTAGTTTATACCCCACAGAAATTCTTGCTCATGTGTTCCAGGAGCCATGTGTAAGAATGTTCCTGCTAGATGTGGTGGCTCATGCCTGTAATCCCAGCACTTTGGGAGCCTGAGGCAGGCGGATCACCTGAGTTCAGGAGTTCAAGACCAGCCTGGCCAACATGGCGAAACCCTGTCTCTATTAAAGATACAAAAATTGGTTGGGCATGGTGGCACACCCCTGTAATCCCAGCTACTTGGGAGGTTGAGACAGGAGAATCATTTGAACTCGGGAATCAGAGGTTGTAGTGAGCCGAGATCACACCACTGCACTTCAGCCTGGGCGACAGAGCAAGACTCTGTCTTAAAAAAAAAAAAAACAAAACAAAAAAAAACAAAGTTCCCAGCAGGGTTATTCCTGAGAGAGGAAAAAAAACAAAAGGCAGACCAAGGCCTTCTTGGCAACAGGGCAACAGAAAGGATCAACACACTGTGGATATTCATTCAATGGAAAGCTCTACGGCAGTGAACATGAACAGAGCCATGTGCATCCACATGGACGAATCACAAATGTAATGCTGAGCAAGCCACAGAAATCTACTGTAGGATTCCATGTCCAGGTGTTCAAAACCAGGCAAAATTCAACAATAAGTTATTCAGAGGTTGGCTATCGGTGGGAAAACTAACAAGAACAAGAGAATAAATATCACAAAATTCAGAATAGCTGGGGTGCCAGGTGTGGTGGCTCACATCTGTCATCCCAGCACTTTGGGAGGCTGAGGTGGGCGGATCACCTGAGGTCAGGGGTTCAAGACCAGCCTGGCCAACATGGTGAAACTTCGTCTCTACTAAAAATACAAAAATTAGCCGGGCATGGTGGCACACACCTGTAGTCCCAGCTACTCAGGAGGCTGAGGCAGGAGAATCACTTGAACCCAGGAGGCAGGGGTTGCAGTGGGCCGAGATGGCACCACTGCACTCCACCCTGGACAGCAGAGTGGCAAGATTCCATCTCAAGAAGAAAAAAAAAAAAAAAAGGAATAGCTGAGGGAAGGGACTTCAACCGGGGAGGGAACATGGGGGCTTATATGGTCCTAACCTTAACCTAGGGATGGGAACATAGATGTTCATTTTACTATTTTGTTTTAACATACTCATATGTTTTAAACATGTCTTCTGTTAAGTGTGGGATTTTGCAATAAACAAATGGCAAAATGAAGAAAAAAAAAACATGCAATGGCACACAGAGTACTGCAGACTTTTTATTTGTGCTGACATCGGACGATTTCCAAGATACACTGATAAATGAAAAGGGCATGGAGCAGAAAGGGCACAGGAGAAACAAACAATAGATATATGTTTCTGTAGCCGGGCGCAGTGGCTCACGCCTGTAATCCCAGCACTTTGGGAGGCCAAGGCAGGTGGATCACAAGATCAGGAGATAGAGACCATCCTGGCTAACACGGTGAAACCCCATCTCTACTAAAAATACAAAAAACATTAGCCGGGCGTAGTGGCAGTTGCCTGTAGTCCCAGCTACTCAGGAGGCTGAGGCAGGAGAATGGCGTGAACCCGGGAGGCGGAGCTTGCAGTGAGACAAGATCGCGCCACTGCACTCCAGCCTGGGCGACAGAGCGAGACTCTGTCTCAAAAAAACAAAAGAAAAAGAAAAAAGGAAATATGTTTCTATTTCAAAGGGCAGACCACCTCCAAGAGGACAGACAAGATAATTTAACCGGAAGTGGCCTCCTGGGAGGGGACTGGGTTACTGGGGAGAGAGGAAAAAGGAGACTCATACATTTCAATGTTTGTACAAGGTGCAAGTATTACGTAGCTAAACTGAATACCTTTTTTTTTTTTTAAGTTAAACACTAACTCTTTGGATTACCACTTGGTAACCTGCTAGAAGACTATTAGGTTCAACAGTAGCATCTCTGAGGAGTTACCTAGGTCATACCTGGGCTTCCTTGGCCCCATCAGTAACTGTTACATGAGACCTGTTTTCAGCATGGAAGGCACTCTACCATCTCAAATGATTTCAATGGGAGGGTAGAACTCCAGCCCATTCAAGCCCAGGGTTCCACAGAGACCCCTTGGTTGGACTCTGTCAATGACTAAACCCTTGGGCTTACGCTGCTGGGCTAGCTGATGTGGGACAAAAATCTCGCAGATGCAGTGGCTGAAATGTCCTTTCGGGGCCATAAATCTGCTAGGAATGGCTGCATTTGCCCTTTAGCCCAGAAGTATCCTTAATCTGGCCCTGGGGGAAAAGCCTCTTTAAACTGTGTGTTCTCTCCAGCTGGAGAAGCTAGCCATCGGGGAAAGAAAACTGATTCAGAACTGCAAAAGCAATAAAGAAAGAAGCCAGATACAGGACCAGACACAGATCTTTTCTCGGAAGGTAAATCATACCATCCCTTATCTTGTGAATTTAGTCTCAATTATGTCCCCTGTTGGCAGCAAATGCCCTGTCTTTTCTGCACACCAAAACCCAAAGTCCCAGCACCAGGAACTATGAATATCAAGAAGTAGTTGGGAGAAAAACAGAAACAAGGGTTCTTAATTCATATTTTGTGTCTGCTAGGAGAATCCTTCGTCTAAAATACCTCTTCCACCATGCACCTAAAAAATCCAATGGAAAACCTCAACCTCTTAAATCTAACACCTACAAATACTTTGTTTTGATCAGTGTAAATCTGTTTGCTAGGAGGCAGTTTTCAGCTTCCACCTATCCTGCCCTGGAAGCAAGGCGAAAGCTCCAAGTACCCTGAAGGTGTCTCTCTCCTGACAGCTCTTCCAGAGGCCTCAGCCCTTCAGCCCAGGCTCACCAAGCAGTAGGCAGCCTACCACAGATGAGATGCAACTGTCTCACCCAGAAACCGTCAGATGAGGAGAAATGGGAGGCACTAAGAGGCAAGAACTGGGGAAAATCAGCTCAAGAATCTTCAGGCCCTACCAGCCCTTTCTCCTCTCTGGGTAACATTTTCTCCGGGTAAGTCTCAACGCTTATTGCTCTGGTCTCAAGCTATCTCAATTTTCTCAGGAAATGCTGAGTTGGGCTTAAAAGCCCACCATCCCGAAAGATGGTGCCCTGTCCCAATTCCCTATTTCTTTTCTATTTGTCTCTCCAGCTTTCCCCGACCTCAGGTCTTGGAGTCAGCTCCCTTTAGCTAAATAAATGGGGTGGCTTTTTCCATCCTGCATTTCAAGATGAAGATTGAGCTGCAATTTAGAGCTCTCCAATCCCTCCCTCCACTTGGCCCCGTGACAACTTTTCTTCTGTGACACTTTATATTTGCCACCTCCTTCCCATTGCAACCACTTCCCTAACCTCCACTTGCATCACTCCGGAATGTCTGAGTTACATTCCCTGCTGAGCTAGTCCCCACCCAACCTCTGCCTCTCCCCATTCCCAGGCAGCCACCCACTCCGCCCAGAGGTTTTCCAAAATCCCATTCACCTCTGGGTAGTCCTGGCTCAAGCATCTCAGGGGCTTCTTATTGTCTCAAATCCCAACACGCAGCTGGGGTTCACAGAATGAACTTCCAGCCCTAATGCTCACTACGCCCCACCAGCACACTCCAACATTGCTTCCCAAGTGCTAGGCCCTGAGGATTCCACAGTGATCAATGCAGGCACAACCTCCACCCTTGCCGGCTTCCCACTGCCTTCCTCCACGCCAGCGAGGCTGGGGCATCACCCTCTGTCTCATCACCTGGCCTCACTCCCATTGCCACTGTCCGGGGGCACCTGCCTCCTACGAACTCAAATATCACACATGCGAGGACCAGCTCCTCCACCCACCTGAGAGAGTCCCCTCATCTTGCAGGGCCTCGGATTCACATATTCTACCCTCAAGGGGTTCACTTCTAACTGTTCATCACTGGTCCCATTAACAGAGCCACCATTACGGTGTGTCCAAGTGTCAGGCACATGACTGTGTGATTTCATTTGTTTATGTGTTATTTCATTTGTACAGAATGAACGTGTGTTATTTCATTTGTACAAAAGTTATTGCATTTGATCTCTACCCAACAGCCCCCACTGGTTGGTTTCCTCATCTATAAAATGGGGGTAGTAAGACAAGGAAGGAAGGTCTTACTGCCCCCATTTTATAGATAAGGAAACCAAGGCTTGAAGAAGCTAAGGAACTTGCTGATCAGGGCTAAGCCTGAACTCCATCCTGTCCGCCTGACTCCAGGGTCCATGCTCTCAACTCTGCTATGCCACTCCCCGGTAATTCCCTATGTGTGTTTTGTTTTTGTTTTTGAGATACAGTCTCACTCTGTTGCCCGGGCTGGGGTGCAATGGCACGATCTTGGCTCACTGCAACCTCTACCTCCTGGGTTCAAGTGATTCTCCTACCTCAGCCTCCCACCACACCCGGCTAATTTTTTGTATTTTAGTAGAGATGAGGTTTCACCATGTTGGTCAGGCTGGTCTCGAACTCTTGACCTCAGGTGATCCACCCGCCTCGGCCTCCCAAAGTGCTGGAATTACAGGTGTGAACCACCGTGCCCAGCCCCCTGTGTATGTTTATGCATTTAGCATCTCACCTGGCACAGAAGCAGGATCAATGAGGTCATTACTACTCTACCACGCTAGCCAGTCACTATGCAAGCATGTATTTTGTCCAGCACGTGCATTCCCTCTCTCCCAACCACGGATAAACAACTCAGGGCAAGGCCACCTTGTCAGATCCTCCTGTGGCCTCACAGCATCCAGTAAGGAGCTGTGCATAGCACAGATGCACAGTAAATGCTGAAGGAAAGAACCATTTCTTGGAATACTGCACAGTAATAACTTGTCCTCCTTAAGCCACTCAGTCAACTGAGAAAATGCAGGATTAGAAAATGGGGCATTCATTCTGCTAGATACTGATTGCCACGTAAGAATATCAGAAGTAAAAATGGACAGAAAGATGGCTCAGGTCAGCAAAAACACAAATAGCTATTTTGCAACCAGTTGGAACGGGGCAGTCAAAAGCCAGGAGGGCTGAAGAAAACCTTACAGTCTTACTGAAACAGACTTGGGCAACATGGCAGGGAGAAGAGCCCTGCCTTAGATGGAGGTAGACTCCCAGTTGGCCACAAGCCATGTGACAACAAATGGCTCTTATGATAAAAGCTGCAAACGTCCATGAAGTGATAACTTCAGAAGGAAAGGGGAGGGTCTCAGGTTGGTCTTTTCAGCCCTGTGCACTGTAACACCCTGCCACACCATATTGCAACATCCTGTGGAACGGCAGCATATTCTGAGAACCCTAGGCCAGAATCTGGTTTGCTGCTGTCAGAGCTTGGCTATAACTCTTCCTAGTGAAGCTGAGAGAGACACTGAACCTCTCTGAACCTCGGGTCTGTCATCCATAAGCAGCAAAACCACAACCATAACCAGTTCCAGGGAAAACTGGTTGATAAAATAAAACTAGCCAAGTGCTGTAGCTCATGCCTGTAATCCCAGCACTTCGGGAGGCCGAGGCAGGAGGATCGCTTGAGCTCAGAAGTTTGAGACCAGCCTGGGCAACATAGTCTTTACAAAAAATACAAAAACTAGCCAGGTATGGTGGGACATGCCTGTAGTCCCAGCTACTCAGGAGGCTCAGGTGGGAGGATCATTTGAGCCTTGGAAGTTGAGGCTGCAGTGAGCTGTGATTGCACCACTGCACTCCAGCATGAGTGACAGAGTGAGACCCTGTCTCAAAAAAAAAAAAAAAAAATCAGCTGGGTGTGGTGGCACATGCCTGTAGTCTCAGCTACTTGGGAGGCTGAGGTGGGAGGATTGCTTGAGCCCAGGAGGTGGAGGCTACAGTGAGCTTGGATGGTGCCACTGTACTCCAGCCTCGTGACAGAGCAAGACCCTGTCACACACACACAAAAAAAAGGTGGGGGGGGGGGGGAGAGAAAAAAAGAAAAAAATGAAATAAAAAAACTATAAAGTGCTACACACATAAGGGATATTATCAAGAACAGAACATCAGCAGTCAGTTCCATATGGTGTCCTGGAGTAACACTAGTTGAGATTAGACCCCAGTATTTGCTGACGTCTTGATGGTTAATGGGCAGGGGAGAGGCCACCAATATTGTTATTGGCAATTGCTCTATTTTTCTTGAGGTAAAGGGTAAATTCCCCTTTGTGAGCAAAACATCTTTTTCTGTATTGTAATTCCATTCTGCTATCTCCAAGCATTCAGTAAAATGTTGTGAAATGCCTGACAGGTCGTTTGCATATTTAAGGCAATATGGTATGAAGGGTGAAGCAACAGCCCTGAGGCAGGGAGAACTAGGCAACATACAGAAGAGAACAGCTGGCCAAGGAAATAACCAAGCCAGACAGATGACATTCATTTAACCTATGTTTTTCACTCCCTAACTATGTTCCAAACTTGGTGGAACACATAAGCATCCCTGGGTATTTGTAGAAAAACTTGGGGAAGGGAACTCTATAAAAGATAGGTCTTCTTTTTTTTTTAAGATGGAGTCTTGCTCTGTCACCCAGGCTCCCAGGCTGGAATGCAGTGGCGCGATCTTGGCTCACTGCAACCTCCGCCTCCCAAGTTCAAGCAACGATTCTCGTGCCTCAGCCCCCTAAGTAGCTGGGACTACAGGTATGCACCACCACGCCTGGCTAATTTTTGTATTTTTGGTAGAGATGGGGGTTTCACCATGTTGGTCAGGCTGGTCTCGAACTTCTGACCTCAAATGATCCACCCGTCTGGGCCTCCCAAAGTGCTGGGATTACAGGTGTAAGCCACTGTGCCTGGCCTAAAGACAGGCCTTCCTACAGGTCAAGGAAGCTTGACTAATTGTTATTAGGGATTAAATTGAAAAACTGTCCCTGAAGACAAAGAGGTCAGGACCATCTAAGACTCAAAAGTCCAATAATTACAGTTGAAGGTTTTGCCTTCAACAGTGTTCATCCCACTATCTCCTGGCTCCCATGATTTCTGAGGAGAAATGAGCTGTTAATCTGATCAAAGATCCTTTGAACAAGATAAGTTGCTCATCTCTTGCTGCTTTCAAGATTCTTTGTCATTTGACACTTTGATTATGAAATATCTAGGTGTGGATCTCTGATATTCATCCTCATTGGAGTTCACTGAGCTTCCTGAGTGGGTAGGTTACTGTTTTTCATCAGCTTGTGGCCATTCTTTCTGACCCTTTCTCTCCTCTCCTTCTGGGACTCTCATCATGCATATGTTGATTTGTGTGACGGTGCACCATGGGTCTCTGAGGCTGTTAATTTTCCTTCATTCTTTTTTCATTAGCCTGAAAAATCTCAAGGTACCATCTTCAAGCTTGCTGATTTTTTTCTGCCTGCTCAAATCTGCTGTTCAGCCTCTAGTGAATTTTTCATGTCAGTAACTACACAGTTCAACTCCAGAATTTCTGGGTTTTTTTTTTTTTTTTTGAGACTGAGTCTTGCTCTGTCGCCCAGGCTGGAGTACAGTGATGCGATCTCAGCTCACTGCAATCTCCACCTCCCAGGTTCAAGCGATTCTCCTGCCTCAGCTTCCTGAGTAGCTGGGACTACAGGTGCGTGCCACCACACTCAGCTAATTTTTTGTATTTTTAGTAGACGGGGTTTCACTGTGTTAGCCAGGATGGTCTCGATCTCCCGACCTCGTGATCCACCTGCCTTGGCCTCCCTCTATTTGGTGAGACACTCTTCTCACATTTTCCTTAAGTTCTTTAGACATATTTAAAATAGTTGATTTAACATCATTGTCTATGAAGTCCAACATCTAGGCTGGAAAAGACTGTGTCTTTCCTGTGTATGAACCATACTTTCTTGTTTCTTTGCATGCCTCATAACTTTTTGTTGAAAACAAGAATAACTTTTTTCTGCGATTTTTCCTGAATAAATGTGTCTTAGATTGTTGCAAGCCTTTGGTTAATTTCTCGAGTTCTGAAAAAGTTGGTTTTAATCATTTTTGCCAGTTTTCTCATTCCTTTAAATGGAGGAACAGCATTTATGAAGTCCTCACTCCACCACTCCCCAGCAATCTATATCTCATATGGCATTTAGAAAGAGGTTTTCATCCCCCAAAACAATTTTTTGGAAAAGAGGGGTAAAAGAGTCAAACTCTGATATTTAAGTACCTAGTACTCGACCGTAAGCCCCAAGTAGTGTTATGAATTGCACCCTTCTCTAATTAGATTTTTTAAATTGATAACTTAAAATTAAAACATACTATAAAGAAAAAAATACTATATAGAAAATTTTTTAAACACATAATTTTGTAACTCCAGCAACCTGAACAAATTGTTGGTATAGCATTCCAAAATAACAAAAAATGAGATATTATACATTCTGTTTTATAATATATATTTTTTGTGTAAAGGCATCATAGCTCTCGTCCTGTGGTAATAAATTTAGAGTGACAGCTTGATTAGGATACATGAGCTATTTTTAAAGGCTACATCATATGACACAGAACAGACTTCATATGTAGCAATCATTTTCTGATGTACGTTTTGGTGATTTCCCATTTTCTGCTATCACCTCATATGTTTGCATGCCTGTCCCATGATACCACAGGTTACATTTCTAGAACTGGAATTGCTGTGTTAAATGACTTGACGTTTTAGGTTTCATCTTCTCTGCACCCCCCAGTCATTTAATACCGGCCCTAGGGTGAAGCACATTTTCCCTCCTCTTTGAGAGCAGAGTCGTCACTCAGTGACATCACTGCCTTCGTTTACTATATGGTCAGCCCTCTGTATCTGTGGGTTCCACATCCACTCATTCAACCAACTGGGGATCAAAAATATTCGAAAAAGCAAAATAAAAAATGACAATACAACAATAAAAAATAATACAAATAAAAACAATACAGTATAAGAACTATTTACATGGCATTTACATTGGATTGGGTATTTTAAGTTATCCAGAGATGATTTAAAGTACACAAGACGATATGCATAGGTTATATGCAAATACTATGCCATTTTCTATCAAGCACTTGAGCATCTTGGAGGATTTTGGCATCCATAGGGGGGGGTCTTGGAACCAGTCCCCAGGGGAGAGCAAGAAACAACTGTGCTATGAAATACTGTATCTCACAGTGCTCCTTTACCACCTTAAAGGGGAACACAGCCACAGGTGAGGACAGACTGTACTTAAAACTCCTGCAGAGGCTGGACACAGTGGTTCACGCCTGTAATCCTAATACTTTGGGAGGCCAAGGCGGGTGGATCACCTGAGGTCAGGAGTTTGAGACCAGTCTGACCAATACGGAGAAACCCCGTCTCTACTAAAAATACAAAATTAGCCAGGTGTGGTGGCGCATGCCTGTAATCCCAGCTACTCGGAAGGCTGAGGCAGGAGAATCACTTGAACCCGGGAGGCAGAGGTTGCAACAAGCCGAGATCGTGCCATTGCACTCCAGTCTGGGCAACAAGAGCAAAACTCCGTCTCAAAAAAAAAAAAAAAACAAAAACAAAAACAAGAAAAAACAAAAAAAAACCAACTCCTGCAGAGACACATGAGAAAGAATGAAATTGGACCCTTACCTGACACCATATCCATGACCTAAACATAAGACCTAAAATGACAAAACTCTTGGAAAAAACATAGGGGAAAAGCTTTATGATATTAGATTTAACAATGATTTCTTGGATATAACACCAAAGGCAGGCACAGGCAACAAAAAGCAAAGATAGACAAGTTGGACTTCAAGAAAATGTAAAAATTTTGTGCATCAAAAGACATTATCATGGGGTAAAAAGGCAATCCACAGTATGGAAGAAAATATTTACAAATCATGTATCTGATAAGGGATTAATATCGAGAATACATAGAAAGTTCCCAAAACTTTTTTTTTTTTTTTTGAGACAGGGTCTCACTCTGTTGTCCAGGCTGGAATGCAGTCATACAATCTCGACTCACTGCAGCCTCAACTTCTCATGCTCAAGTGATCCTCCCACTTCAGTCTCCCTGGTAGTTGGGACCACACCCGGCCCCTCTGCCCATTTTGAATCAGGTGGTTTTTGTGTGTGTGTGTTGAATTTTGGGAGTTTGCCAGGTGCAGTGGCTCATGTCTGTAATCCCAGCACTTTGGGAGGCTGAAGCAGGCAGATCACTTGAGTTCAGGAGTTCAAGACCAGCCTGGGCATCATGGTGAAACGCTGTCTCCACAAAAAATACAAAAACTACAGCTACAAAATACAAAATACAAAAAAATACAGCTACAAGGGAGGCTGAGGTGGGAGGATCACTGCAGCCCAGGAGGTCGAGGCTGCAGTGAGCCAAGACTGTGCCACTGTACTCCAGCCTGGGCAACAGAACAAGACCCTGTCTCAAAATAAATAAATAAATAATAAAAATTTAAAAAGGCAAAGGACTTGAACAGACATTTCCCCAAAGAAGACAGAAGATATACAAATGGCCAATAAGCACATCACAAGATGCTCAAGGCCAGGCACAGTGGCTCACGCCTGTAATCCCAGTACTTTGGGAGGCTGAGGCAGGTGGTCACTTGAGGTCAGGAGTTCGAGACCGGCCTGGCTAACACGTCTCTACTAAAAATACAAAAATTAGCCAGGCATGGTGGTGCATGTTTACAATCCAAGCTACTTGGGAGGCTGAGGCAAGAGGATAGCTTGAACCCAGGAGGCAGAGGTTGCAGTGAGCTGAGATGGTGCCACTGTACTCCAGCCTGGGCAACAGAGCAAGCAAGACTCCATCTAAAAAAAAAAAAAAAAAAGGGTGCTCAACATCACTAATCATTAAGGAAATGCAAATCCAAACTACAATGAGATATCACCTCATACCCATTGGGATGGCTACTATCAAAACAACAAAGTGTTGGTGAGGATGTGGAAAAACTGGAACCCTCGTGCACTGTTAATGGAAATGTAAAATGCTGTAGCTGATGTGGAAAATAGCATAGCAGGCTCTTGAGAAATTAAAAATAGAATTGCCATTGACCCAGCAATCAGGTATATATCCAAAAGAACTGAAAGCAAAGTCTCAAAGAGATATTTGTACACCCATATTCATGGAAGCATTATTCATAATAGCTCAAACATGGAACCAAGCCAAGTGTCCACAGATATATGAATGGATAAGTAAAATCCATACAATGGAATATCATTCAGCCTTTTTTTTTTTTGAGGCGGAGTCTTGCTCTGTCGCCCAGGCTGGAGTGCAGTGGCGCCATCTCGGCTCACTGCAAGCTCCGCCTCCCGGGTTCACACCATTCTGCTGCCTCAACCTTCCGAGTAGCTGAGACTACAGGTGCCCGCCACCATGCCCAGCTAATTTTTTGTATTTTTTAGTAGAGACGGGGTTTCACCGTGTTAGCCAGGATGGTATCGATCTCCTGACCTCGTGATCTGCCTGCCTCGGCCTCCCAAAGCGCTAGGATTACAGGTGTGAGCCATCGTGCCCAGCCCCCATCATTCAGCCTTAAAAAGAAATTCTCGGCCAGGCGCAGTGGCTCACGCCTGTAATCCCAACACTTTGGGAGGCTTAGGCGGGCAGATCACCTGAACTCGGGAGTTTGAGATCAGCCTGACCAACATGGGGAAACCCCATCTCTAATAAAAATATAAAATTAGCCGGGTGTGGTGGCACATGCCTGTAATCCCAACTACTCGGGAGGCTGAGGCAGGAGAGTCGCTTGAACTTGGGAGGCGGAGGTTGTAGTGAGCCGAGATCGCACCATTGCACTCCAGCCTGGGCAACAAGAGTGAAACTCCATCTCAAAAAAAAAAAAAAATGCTGGGCGCGGTGGCTCATGCCTGTAATCCCAGCACTTTGGGAGGCCGAGGTGGGCGGATCACGAAGTCAGGAGATCGAGACCATCCTGGCTAACACGGTGAAACCCCGTCTCTACTAAATATACAAAAAAAATTAGCCGGGCATGGTGGCAGGCGCCTGTAGTCCCAGCTCCTCGGGAGGCTGAGGCAGGAGAATGGTGTGAACCCAGGAGGTGGAGCTTGCAGTGAGCCGAGATCGCACCACTGCACTCCAGCCTGGGCGACAGAGCGAGACTCCATCTCAAAAAAAAAAAAAAAAAAAAGAAAGAAAGAAATTCTGACACATGCTACAACATGGATGAACCTTGAGGACATTATGCTATGTGAAATAAGCCAGTCACAAAAAGACAAATACCGTATGATTCCATTTATATGAGGTGCCTAGAGCAGTCCAATTCAGAGACAGAAAGTAGAATGGTGGGTGCCAGGGGCTTGGGTGAGTGGAGAATGAGGAGTCAGGATTTAAGGGTTATAGAGCTTCAGTTTTACAAGATGAAAAAAAGTTTGCAGATAGTGGTGATGGTTGCTCAATATAAATATACTTAATACCACTGAACTGTACACTGGAAAATGGTTAAGAAAGTTTCGGCTGGGTGCGATGGCTCACACCTGTAATCCCAGCACTTTGGGAGGCCGAGGCGGGCGGATCACCTGAAGTCGGGAGTTTGAGATCATCCTGACCAACATGGAGAAAACCTGTCTCTACTAAAAAGAAATACAAAATTAGCTGGGTGTGGTGGCGGGCGTCTGTAGTCCCAGCTACTCGGGAGGCTGAGGCAGGAGAATTGCTTGAACCCGGGAGGCGGAGGTTGCGGTGAGCCAAGATCATGCCATCACACTCCAGCCTGGGCAACAAGAGCGAAACTCCATCTCAAAAAAAAAAAAAAGTAAGTTTAATATCAGGTGTACATAATACATGTGTTATATGGACATCCCCTCAAAATTCACATGTTCAACCTAACTCCCAATACAATCGTATTAAGAGGTGGGGCCTTGAGGAGGTTGTCATGAGGGTCCTGTTCTATGAGTAGGATTAGCATCCTAATAAAAGAGGTCGAGCTGGCCATGGTGGCTGGCGCCTATAATCCCAGCTAGTCAGGAGGCTGAGGTGGGAAGATGTTGAGCCCAGGAGTCGGAGGAAAAAAAAAAAAAGGGGTCACGGTCAAAAGGAGCTGCCTTGTCCCTTCCACCCTGTGAGGACGCAGCCTGAAGACAGCGTGATTTGTGAGGAACAAGCCCTCACCAGATACCGAATCTGCTGCTGCCTTGATCTTGGACTTCTCAGCTTCCAAAACTGTTAAGAAATAAACTTCTCGGCCGGGTGCGGTGGCTCACGCCTGTAATCCCAGCACTTTGGGAGGCCGAGGCCCGGATCATGAGGATCATGAGGTCAGGAGATTGAGACCATCCTGGCTAACACGATGGAACCCCGTCTCTACTAAAAATGCAAAACAAAAAAAAAAATTTGCCGGGCGTGGTGGCAGGCGCCTGTAGTCCCCCAGCTACTTGGGAGGCTGAGGCAGGAGAATGGCATGAACCCAGGAAGCAGCGGAGCTTGTGGTGAGCAGAGATCGTGCCACTGCTCTCCAGCCTGGGCTACAGAGCAAGACTCCGGCTCAAAAAAAAAAGAAATTTCTCAACATGGTGAAACCCCGTTTCTACTAAAAAACGCAAAAATTAGCCGGGCGTCGTGGCAGGCGCGTGTATTCCCAGCTAATATAGAGGCTGAGGCAGAGAATCTCTTGAACCCAGGAGACGGAGGTTGCAGTGAGCCACTGCCCTCCAGCCTGAGTGATAATAGCGAAACTGTCTCAAAAAAAAAAAAAAGAAAAGAAAAAAAGGCCGGGCACAGTGGCTCACGCCTGTAATCCCAGCACTTTGGGAGCCCGAGGCGGGCGGAACACAAGGTCAGGAGATCGAGACCATCCTGGCTAACACGGTGAAACTCCGTCTCCAATAAAAATACAAAAAATTAGCCGGGTGTGATTGTGGGCGCCTGTAGTCCCAGCTACTTGGGAGGCTGAGGCAAGAGAATGGCGTGAACTCAGGAGGAGGAGCTTGCAGTGAGCCGAGATCGCACCACTGCACTCCAGCCTGGGTGACAGAGCAAGACTCCGTCTCAGAAAAAACAACTTCAGGCCGGCCGCAATGGCTCACACCTATAATCCCAGCACTTTGGGAGGCCAAGGCAGGTGGATCACTTGAGGTCAGGAGTTCGAGACCAGCCTGCCCAACATGGTGAAAGCCCATCTCTACTAAGAGTACAAAAATTAGCTGGGCATGGTGGCACACACCTATAATCCCAGCTACTCAGGAGTCTGAGGCAGGAGAATCGCTTGAACCTGGGAGGCAGGGGTTGCAGTGAGCCGAGATTGCACCACTGCATCCATCCTGGGTGACACAGCAAGACTCTGTCTCAAAAAATAAATAAATAAAAATAATAAATAAATAAATTTCTATTGTTTATAAATTACCTAGAATAAGGTTATTTTGTTATAGCAGCCCAAAGGGATGAAGACAATGTATTTTGCCACAATTTTTTAAAATGGGGGACGAAAAACTCTTGCAGCGCAAAAACCTAAGTCAGCCTCCTGCCAATTTCTCCCCCAAATGTCCTTTTCTTGTCACTCTACAAACCTCTGCTCTTACTCACATTGGGCCACATGTGCATCAGACATCAAAGGAGAGGTCAAACTGCATTAATAATTCTCAACCAGGTCCACTCACCACCTACAAGCTTCCTGGGGCCATACCCAGTGACCAGGACAGGAATGCAATTCTGCATCTAGTTATCATCCAAGACGCAGATTTCTAACAAGAATTTGATGGCAATGGGCTCTCCAAAGATTGGTAGCTCTCCACCGGGAGGTTAGGGAGAGGCCAAAATTCTCACCATTTCCAGGGGGGTGAACTGAAGAACATGAAAAAGGTGGCACTGGTTCCAGATGCTATAATTTATTGGTAACCAGGCGTGATCAGAAAGCAAGAACTCTTAAGTACCACCCTCTCTTTCTCTTTATTTGAAAAGGTTTAAGAGATGGAAGGAAATGCCAGACATGGACTCAGAAGACTGGGACTCAAATTCTAGCCCTGGTGGGTCAGACATGATTTTACTAGTCCTTGGTCAGAGAAAGCCTTGGGAGATACAGAGAATCTAAAGAATCTAAACTGTATCTATTTTGTATTTAGTTCCACCTATTTTTGTGGCCATACTGCATAACAAAAAGGAAGCCTTAAATAGATTAACTGAATTAAAATGGTTTTGGGGGGGGGTCGGAACTGCAGAGTTACATGAGATGAGAAGAGGAAGACATTAGTAATGTGATACTTCTATTTGAGGCACATGGGCTGTGAGACCATCCCCATTTGGAGGCAAAATGGTGGCAGTGGAGCAGGCTCTGCTTAGCAGTTAGATTCAAAGTCCAGTTTCATCCCTGCCAGGGGTCTCTTTAATTATAAAGAAAATGTCATCCAGTTGAGAAAGAAAGGCCAAAAGTTAATTAGAAAAATAATTTACTATACTTTAAAATCATGTATTTAATTCCTTATTAGGTAAGCTTCTCTAATTCCAGGAAAATATTAGATTAAATATAGACAAGGCTAGGAAAATAAAAACCATAGTATTTATATTTTTGTGTTAAGAAATCTGTGTGTTATCTGTTACTTTATGTACTCTAAGAGAATATGGTCTGTTTAGAATAACAAATCAGTCTTGAGATTCCAATTAAAACATGTAACTGAGGCCAGGCGTGGTGACTCACATCTGTAACCACATGATTTTGGGAGGCTGAGGCAGGTGGATCGCATGATAGCAGTTTGAGACCAGCCCTGGCAACACAGTGAAATCCCACCTCTACAAAGAAAATTTTTTAAAAGGCCAGGTGCAGTGGCTCATGCCTGTAATCCCAGCACTTTGGGAGACCAAGGCGGGCAGATCACAAGGTCGGGAGTTCGAGATCAGCCTGGCCAATATGGTGAAACCCCGTCTCTACTAAAAATACAAAAATTAGCTGGGCCACGCCTGTAATCCCAGCTACTCGGGAGGCTGAGGCAGAAGAATTGCTTGAACCCAGCAGGCAGAGGTTGCAAGTAGGCCAAGATCATGAAACCGCATTCCAGCCTAGGCAACAGAGTGAGACTCCATCTCAAAAAAAAAAAATTTTTTTTAAATCAGCCAGGCATGACGTGCATGCCATGGTCCCAGCTACTCAAGAGGCTGAGATGGGAGGATCGCTTGAGCATGGGAGGTCGAGGCTGCAGTGAGCCACGATCGCATCAGTGCAAGCCAGCGTGGGGCACAGAGCAAGACCCTGTCTCAAAACAAAAAACATGTAACTGAGTAGTTAGTTTAGACGTGTGATTTTACATAGAAATTTTACTAAGTTTAAAATCAGTACTGGCAGATGACAAACACATGACAAGATGCTCAACATCATTATCATTAGGAAAATTCAAATTGAAACCATGAGATACCACCATATACCTTTTTAAATGGCTAAAATTTAAAAGACTAACCAGAGCCAGTGTTGGGGAGGATGAAGAGAAACTGGAACTCTCATACACAGCTGGTAGGAATGTAAAATACTACAACCATGTCAGAAAATTTGGCAGTTCAAGTTAAACATACATACAGCTACCACAGGATCCAGCCACTCCACTCCTAGACATTTACCCAAGAGAAAAGGAAATATATGTTCACACAAAGACTTATACACAAATGTTCACAGCAGCTTTATTTGTAAATGCCAAAAAGTAGAAGCACCTGAGATGACCAACAAAGGTGACTGGATAAACTGTAATACCCATATAATGAAATCAGCAAAAAAAAAAAAAGCTGGGTGCGGTGGCTCATGCCTGTAATTCCAGCACTTTGGGAGGCCGAGGCGGGAGGATCACAAGGTCAGGAGATCAAGACCATTCTGGCTAACGCAGTGAAACCCCGTCTCTACTAAAAATACAAAAACAAAATTAGCTGGGTGTGGTGGTGGGTGCCTGTAGTCCCAGCTACTCGGGAGGTTGAGGCGGAGCTTGCAGTGAGCCGAGATCGTGCCACTGCACTCCAGCCTGGGCGACAGAGCAAGACTCAGTCTCAAAAAAAAAAAAAAAAGAACTGACCAGGAACAGTGGCTCATGCCTGTAACCCCAGCACTTTGGGAGGCCAAGGTGGAAAGTGGGAAGGACTGCTTGAGTTCAGGAGTTCAAGACAAGCCTAAGGGCCAGGTGCGGTAGCTCACGCAGGTAATCCCAACACTTTTCGAGGCTGAGGTGGGGTGGATCATTTGAGGTCAGGAGTTGAGACCAGCCTGGCCAACATGGTGAAACCCCCTCTCTACTAAAAATACAAAAATTAGCTGGGCGTGGTGGTGGGCGCCTCTAGTCCCAGCTACTTGGGAGGCTAAGGCAGAAGAATCGCTTGAACCCGGGAGGCAGAGGTTGCAGTGAGCCGAGATCATGCCACTGCACTCCAGCCTGGGCGACAGAGTGAGACTCCGTCTCAAAAAAAAAAAAAAAGCCTAAGCAACATACCGAGATCTCATCTGTACTAAAGATAGATAGATAGATAGATAGATAGATAGATAGATAGATAGATAGATAGATAGATTAGATAGATAGATAGATAGATATGCCAGGCGTAGTGGCACACACCTGTAGTTCCAGCTACTCAGTGAGATGGGAGATCACTTGAGCCCAGATCAAGGCTGCAGTGAACTATGATCACGCCGCTATATTCCAGCTTGGGTGACAGAGCAAGACTCTGTCTTAAAAAAAAAAAAGAAGGAAATGAACTATCAATACAAGCAACAACATGGATATATCTCAACATAATTATGCTGAGTAAAAGAAGGCAGAGAAAAAAGAATATATGCTGTATGAGTCAATTTATGTGAAATTCCAGAAAATGGAAACTAACCTATAGTAACAGAAAGCAGTTCCATGGTTTCTTGAAGAGTGCGGAGGCAGAGGGAGGAATTCCAAAGGTGATGAATGTGTTCACTCTCTGGACTGCAGTGATGGTTTCACAAGGGTACACATATGTTAAAACTTACCAAACTGTATACTTTAAATATGTGCAACTTATTATATCTCAGTAATACTCCAATAAAGCTGTTGTAAAAACTAAAATGTATCACGCCTGTAATCCCAGCACTTTGGGAGGCCAAGGCGGGCTGATTGCTTGAGCTCAGGAGTTCGAGATGAGCCTGGGCAATGTGGTGAAACCCCGTCTCCACAAAAAATACAAAAATTAGCCGGGTGTGGTGGCTTGAACCTGTAGTCCCAGCTACTCAGGAGTCTGAAAAGGGAAGATCACCTGAGCCTAGGAGGTAGAGGTTGCAGTGAGCTGAGACTGTGCCACTGTACTCCAGCCTGAGTGACAGAATCAGACCGTCTCAAAATAAACAAAAATAAATAAACAAAACATAAAACGGTATAGGAAAGTTTAAGAAAAGTGTAATATTCAGCTTCATTTATTAGATTTACAAGAGTCATTTAGGTATTAGAGGTTTTTTTTAATCAGAAAAATGGAAAAATTATTATTATTTATTATTATTATTATTTTTTTGAGATGGAGTCTTGCTGTGTCGCCAGGCTGGAGTGCAGTGGCATAATCTCAGCTCACTGCAACCTCCGCCTCCCGGGTTCAAGCGATTCTCCTGCCTCAGCCTCCCAAGTAGCTGGGATTACAGGCGCGTGACCACCACACCCAGCTAATTTTTGTATTTTTAGTAGCGACAGGGTTTCACCATGTTGGCCAGGATGGTCTCGATCTCTTGACCTCGTGATCTGCCCGCCTTGGCCTCCCAAAGTGCTAGGATTACAGGCGTGAGCCACCCACCATGCCCAGCCAGAAGAATTATTAAAATAGTTAACGGAAGTTGAATATAATTTATAAGTTCAATTGAAACATTTCAGAAGTTTCATCAAATTTGCAAATGGGACCAAGCATTAATCAAAAAGCCCCCTAAGGCCAGGGGCGGCGGCTCACGCCTGTAATCCCAGCACTTTGGGAGGCCGAGGCGGGCAGATCACTTGAGTCAGGAGTTCGAGAGCAGCCTGACCAACATGAAGAAACCCCGCCTCTACTAAAAATACAAATTAGCCAGCATGGTGGCGGGCGCCTGTAATCCCAGCTACTCAGGAGGCTGAGGCAGAAGAATCGCTTGAACCAGGAGGCGGAGGTTGCAGTGAGCCAAGATCGCGACAGAGCGAGACTCCATTGCAAAAAAAATAAATAAATAAAAGCCCCCTGAAAGTGACTGTTAAAATGTCCTAGAATCGTAAATAGATCAGAAAGATTTATAGGCTACACTTATAAGCTAAACTTAAAAGACTGGCCCTTAAAATAACTAGGTTTCTGAATTCATAATTTTAACAAATTGAAAATCAATTGTTTTCGACCAAAGTAATTTCTGAATAATCTTTGCATTACACAAAAATCCAGGGGTAGGAGTGGGTGTGGCATCCAAACCTCCCTCAGACATGCCACGCACCAGTCACCCGAAACTCACCAAGTCGCTTAGTCTCTAGTCTCTCTGAACCTCTGGTTCCTCACCCATTGCAAGAGACAAATATTTTCCAGAATAAATAATATACTTATTATTAATGATTTAATATTAATACATTTCACATTGATACACAGCATGTACATGAGAAGAGGCTCCACAGCAGCATAAAGTGATGTGCAAACGTAATAAATGGGCAGCATGTGTCACTTCATAGTAACTGCAGCGCTCAGTGACAGACAAGAGAAAGGTGACACACATCCCCAGAGACTAAGTATGACTCAGCATGGCCAGGTCGTGGAATTTTCCCAAAGCCTCGTTGTGATGTCATGGTGGATGTCGTCAGGAAAGGAGCTGCCACAGAAGCAGTCAGGCCCTTCCACACACAGGCAGTGGAAATGTACTCCCAGCTGTCCCGTGCCCTCCCGGCCCCACCTCTTTCTCTGGCCTTGAGGCAAATCAGGACAAGGAGGTAACACAAGAGTAGGAAACCCGAGGTAGTGCTGGGAGTACCTGGGGTAACGCCTTCAGGCATAACACTTAACAACACAACAAAGGGCCACATCCATGTCCCCCCAGGAGAAAGCTGAAGAGGAAGGGAGGGTGACAAGCTTAGACTACAGAGCCTTAGTCCCTAGGCAAAGCTCAAGTCAGCAGTGCCTTGGGAACTGAGGAGCCAAACAAGCTTTGACAAATTACATAACCTGGAAGAAGAGGTCCCTTCTTGGTGACTGATTTTCCCTCTCTATTGATGAATCTAAGGGAAGACATCAATAAAATATGGCAATCTTAAAAGAAGAATAAACAATGGGATCAGCATCTTGGATTCTGCTAAGCAGCCTTCTCTAGGCTTCAGTTTTTTCAGTTCCGTAAGACAAGTGGTTTGGGGGGAACCTTCCCCAACATGCCCACCTCTCATTGTAGGGATGCAAGTAAGAGAAATAACATCCAACTCTAGCAGCCAAGAATAAGAGGACAGAGCAAGCAGAGAGAGAACAAGGGGGTGAAACTCGTGGAGGGTGGAGTTCTTCCACGTTACGGCATTCCCACCATGAGCCCATTGCCCTTACTCAATGGTAGCATGCAGACGGCACCTGCTAGCCCAAGACCTAGCTCCAAGGGAGGACTGCGGGAAATCTCACACAGGAAACCAGCTCCTGCGTCATGAAGGGTCGTCAGAGGAAAACCGCCACATAATGGGTGGAAAACCGAGAAAAACTCCTATACCAAGGAATCCCCACTCAGCACTGGATATGAGCTCTGGAGAAAGTTGTCCCTGAGCCACAAAGTCCCCAAGGCCACAGCGGGCCTGAAGGGAAGAGCATTATTGTTGTCACAAATGCTGGGAGAGCACCTGGTTCTCTGGCTCGGCTGCTCCTGCAGACCAGCAGGGGGAGAGGGGACTGGACTAGCAGGGGACCGGCGGGAGGGCTGTGGAATTTAGGCTGAGGGGAGGCCACTGAATCTCCCAGGCACCTGCCACCATGGAAATCCATGTTGGGGGAACTGTAAAAGCAGTAGAGGCCAGACGCGCTGGCTCACACCTGTAATCCCAGCACCTGGGGAGGCCGAGGAGGGCGGATCACCTGAGGTCAGGAATTCGAGACCAGCCTGATCAACATGGTAAAATCCCATCTCTACTAAAAATACAAAAATTAGGCCGGGCACAGTGGTTCATGCCTGTAATCCCAGCACTTTGAGGGGCTGAGGTGGGCGGATCACAAGATCAAGAGATTGAGACCATCCTGGTCAACATGGTAAAACCCCGTCTCTACTAAAAATACAAAAATTAGCTGGGCATGGCAGCACACACCTGTAGTCCCAGCTACTCGGGAGGCTGAGGCAGGAGAATTGCTTGAACCCAGGAGGCAGAGGTTGCAGTAAGCCGAGCTTGCGCCACTGCACTCCAGCCTGGCAACAGAGCGAGACTCCGTCTCAAAAAAAAAAAAGAAAAAAAAAAAAACTTAGCCAGGTGTGGTGGCACATGCCTGTAAAATGTGCAGGGGAAGAAGGGCAGGTCCCTTTTTCCCCGTTGTTACCGTGACTGGCAAAGGTTGAGCGTCACCCTCTGGAAACCCGTGTCAAGTGACTTTACAACCAGCTGGCAGAACCACCTCACACCACAGCTGCCTGCTCTCCATGCTGACTCAAGGGGTCTTCTCAGAGGCGGCCCAGCCCCAGGGATTCTTCCTGCCCAGCTTCCCAAGCTGACCATACCCTTCCAGAACCAGGGCCTTCTGCTGAGGCTGGCCAGCTGCCAAATGGGGCCAGCAGGGAGCCAGATGTCACTTTCCTGTAAAAATCAGGAGCAACTGGAAACAGACAAGACTGCTTAAACAGATATTATCCACAAATCAGAGCGCAGCCTTTTTTTATTGATTGAGCTTAAGACCTGACATGCCAAACTGCTGGCATCCACAGCTGCTCCTGGTGAAGACCCCCATGCATCCCGCCAGCCTGGATTCAGGCACAGGACTTACCCTTAGTGTTTGGTCAGCTCTCCAGAAGGCAGACACTATCTAAAGCAAAAGAAAAAACAGCATTACCCTCATTGCTCCAGGAACTTCCCAGAGAAAACAGGAGTGGCAAGAACACCGATTTTAGAACCCAGAGAACTTTTTCACTCTTGTTACCCGGGCTGGAGTGCAATGGCGCAATCTCGGCTCACTGCAACCTCCGCTTCCCGGATTCAAGCGATTCTCCTGCCTCAGCCTCCTGAGGTAGTTGGGATTACAGGCATGTGCCACCACGCCCAGCTAATTTTGTATTTTTAGTAGAGATGGGGGTTTCTCCATGTTGGTCAGGCTGGTCTCGAACTCCCGACCTCAGGTGATCCACCCACCTCGGCCTCCCAAAGTGCTGGGATTACAGGTGTGAGCCACCGCACCCAGCCAAGAACTGTTTCTTTGCTTCCACTGAGGGCACCAGGAGGGTACAGGGCTGGAAGCGCCAGCTGTGCTGTCCCACTGCCTGGACTGCACCTCTTGTTACTCTGACAGCCGCTCTGTAATCACTCAAAGTCTGTTTCCTCATCTGTAAAATGGGAATAATAACAATGCCCATCTCACAGCGTACTACGGAATACCCAATGAGGCAGCACACGCACAGCAGTGGCACCATGCCTGGCACAGAGGACACACTGGGACGTTAACCGACAGGCTAGGTGGGAAGCGCTTAAGTAAAACCCTTTTCTGCCACCCACTACACATGAACAAGAAGTTCTAGAAACAGTTCGTTTTATCTGAAGTGCTTTCTCTTCCTGCCCACTCCGTCCAGCCTCAGGCCCGCTTTCTCTGCATCTCCGCAGAGCTGTCTCTAATCCTTCAGGAGCTCCCTCTGAATACTGGGAGTCTGGTTCTTCTCTCACTCCACAACTTGACACTAATAAGGAGCTGTCTTACGTGACCTGAGATGTGTCCTCTATTTCCTGGCTATTTCCTCAAATCCTTTCCTGCAGAGACCCCTCCCTGCCATAAGTAAGAGCCCACCTCGTGTTTATGCCCATGGGAGCCCACAGTTGGTATTGTGTAATCACTTTTCGGAGTTTTATCGACTGCTTATTTCCGAAAAAGCCACACCTACCCTAGCCACTAGTCAATGAACAGCAAAATGGAAAAACAGGCCAGCAAGCTCAAATCCCTGTTCAGAGAAAACCAGCTGCCTTGGCAGATAACGTCAAGGCTGAAATTCAATGTCTGGGGCACTCAAGTCAATAAAATATTTATTGAGCCCATGCCTTGCACAAGGAACTGTATGTACACTCAGGCCCTGCCCACAAAGTGCCAAAAAGCAAGTTGTTAGGGGCTGGTTAAAAGAAGCAAAAATGGGATGGCATGTGAGAGGGACTCCAGCAGTGAGCCGCCTAGCCTGCCTGGCTGTGTTACTCTGGGCGTTATTTCACCTCTCTGAGTCTCACCTATGAGAGTCCGTCATTTGTAAGAGATGGATCTAATAGGACCTTCGTAATAGGATTGTTGTGAGAATCACATTATGTGTATGTAAGGGGCTTAGCAAGGCCATCACCACCACACAGTAGTTGACTTTTATTATTAATAACAATAAATCATTACTTATCATCATCGTTATGAAAAGAGAGCCCAGTCCAACTGAATAGATTTGGCAAGCCTTAATAAAGTCCTGTGTCTCGAAGAATAATTTAATTTTGACAGGACAAGATAAGAAGCAAGGCCCTGCAGAAAACAAAGTCAACAAGAACAAGAGCAGAGGGGGGACCGTGAGAAGCGAGTTTGGGGTAACAGTGACTAATCTCACTATAGGGGCTGACACAGAAGAGGGTACCTGCGGAGGCAAATGGAAGAAAGAGCCCAACAGGTGGAATCATATTAGAGAGTCTTGAACGCCAAGATGAGGCAAGCTTTTCATTCGGTAAGTAAGAGGAAATGGTTTATTCTTTTGGCCATTTCCCATCTTCCACCGTCAGGCCCGACTCCTTTGGCAAAGTGTCCACAGGTGAGACTAGAAGGCAGCTAAGAGAAAGAGAGGAAGGCACGGTCAGTCAGGCCCAGGTGAGGTTTCAGAGTGAGCAGGCAAAATGCCCTGCTGCTGTGAAGGAGGCCTCTGGGTGAGAAACCTGCCCCAAAGCAGGAACTTTCAGGATACAAGAAACGGGGCCCATTCAGATGGGGGCAGGACGATATTGGGAGGCAGCCAAAGAGAAGGCCATGCTCATCCTCAATGAAAATGTTGACCAGAGGCCGGGTGCAGTGGCTCATGCCTGTAATCCCAGCACTTTGGGAGGCCAAGGCAGGTGATCACCTGAAGTCAGGAGTTCGAGACCAGCCTGCCCAACACAGTGAAACCCCATCTCTACTAAAGATACAAAAATTAGCCAGGCAAAGGGGTGGTGCCTGTAATCCCAGCTACTCAGGAGGCTGAGGCAGGAGAATCACTTGAATCCGGGAGGCAGAGGCTGCAGTGAGCCAAGATGGTGCCACTGTACTGCAGCCTGGGCAACAAAACAAGACTCCGTCTCCAGAAAAAAAAAAAACAACACAGAAAATGTTGACCTGAACGAGGCCTCCAGCCCATGCAGAAGGTGCCAGTGAGAAATGTGGACTGCCAGATTTACTGCCATACTGACCATGGTGCTGGCCATCCCTGCCACCTCCAAAAGTAACTCCTTTCCATATTCTCCATCTTGCACCCCTCTCTCCTCACTGGTTCCCAGTTTGACCCCTTTTCAACTAATTCACCCAAAACACTCATTAGGCACCTACTTGTTCCTGGCACTATTAGGTACTGAGAGGACAGAGGGAAGAGGGACACAGGGAACTGTGGCTTGGGATAAGAGTAGTGAATCTGAGGTCCTGCCCTGCCACTGGTCCCAGAGCCCCCATGAGTGGTGGTGGGAGGACAGGTACCTATCACAGTGCCTGGGGCACTGGAAGTGAGACCGGGTGAAAGCAAGGAGCAGGACAAAAAAGGGAAAAGGGCCTGGGGTACCTACTGTGGGCTACCAGGGACAACCTTCTAGGGGAGATCTTGGAGGTGAGGACTGGCACAGGGAACCGAGTCAGCCAGGCTGCAGCGGGCTTCAGTAGAAAGACAGAAGGCGTTATGACACATGAGGGTACATTGGGGTAAACTGAGGAAACTTCGGATGACAGCCTAATTAATTCAAAAAGCAGATACTGAGCAACTGTAGTGAACAAAGCCCCTTCCCTAAGAGCAGGGCACGGCAGGGTGAAGGAGCCATTAGTAAACAAATGACGGCTGCTTTCAGGGAGCTTACCAGAACACCATGGGACACAATCTGCAGCTCAGGCCTGCAGCTGGGCCCTCAGAGCCCTGTCTGCCTTTTGGGCTTTTTTTTTTTTTCTTTTTTTTTTTTGACAGGGAGTCTCACGCTGTCGCCCAGGCTGGAGTGCAGGGGCGTGATCTCAGCTTACTGCAACCTTCAACTCCCAGGTTCAAGCAATTCTCCTGCCTCAGCCTCCTGAGTAGCTGGGATTACAGGTGCCCGCCACCAGGCCTGGCTAGTTTTTGTATTTTTAGCAGAGAAGGGGTTTCACCATGTTGGCCAGGCTGGTCTCGAACTCCTGACCTCAGGTGATCCACCCACCTCGGCCTCCCAAAGTGCTGGGATTACAGGCATGAGCACCGCGCCCAGCCCCGTCTACCTTTGCATCTAATCTTGCTTCCTCAGTTTGGTTTCCAGTCACTGACTTACCTGCACCTTAGCAAATCCTAGTGCCCTCACCTGGTTACATCTCCTGTAGAGGCCTCTTCCAGTGACCAATCAAGTTTCTTACACCCAACAGTGAAGCTGTTTCCCCCACATTCTCCTTCCACCTTCCTCAGCCTTCCTCTTCCAGTTCTAATTGCTTGAAACCTCTGTAACTGGCCAGGCATGATGGCTCATGCCTATAATCCCAGCACTTTGGGAGGTCGAGGCGGGCGGATCACCTGAGGTCAGGAGTTCAAGACCAGCCTGGCCAACATGGTGAAACCCCATCTCTACTAAAAATACAAAAATTAGCCAGGTGTGGTGGCATGCGCCTGTAATCCCAGCTACTCAGGATGCTGAGGCAGGAGAATCGCTTGAACTCGGGAGGCGGAGGTTGTGGTGAGCTGAGATCACACCGCTGCACTCCAGCCTGGGCGACAAGAGCGAAACTCCATCTCAAAAAACAAAAACAAAAACAAAAAAACCTCTTTAACAAAACCTCTCCAGGATAAAACTTTCCAGCTGCTGAAATCCAATCACTGTTTCTCCACTGCAGCGGCATCAAAAAGAGGTCCACAACTCACCTCCTCCACGAAGCCTTCCCAAGCCCATCCCCTTCCAGGCCATTTCTCCTCTCTCTCGCTTTAGAGTGTGGTTTGCTGTGATTTACTGGCCTCTACTGAACTTCCTCTTCCATGTCCTCCTAGGGCCAATACCTCGCCCACTAGGCTCTCTACAAACATCTGCAGCAGGCTGCCTTGCTGCTTAGGTTTTGTTTATTTTTTCTCTCCCCCAATCGGTTTGTCAGCAGTTGCAGGACGAGGATTGACCTCATCGCCCACGCTGTCTCTCGGCCCAGTGTAGGGATAGGAACACTGTAGGTGTGCAAAAGAATGTGATTAAGAGTTCAACAGTTAAGGAGAGCCTGCAGGCAGGAAGCTGTAGCTGCAAGTGAGAGAAATGCTGAGCACATCCACCCCCAGCACAAGTGTTTGCATCACATACAGGGAAAGGGTGCCTTGGGGGAGGCCAGCCAGGGCTGATGGTGGCAGTGGGTACGGGAGCAATAGGGAGGCAGATGGCAGGCACTCTGGAGGTTCTGGTTGTCATCAGCAAGTGTTGGTACTTCTCTGAGCCTGTTTTCTCAGCTGGAGAACGGGTAAGGAGCCCAGGCCTACCTCTTCTCACAAAAATAAAGACACAATCTGATTTTTTAGAATTTCAGGCCAGGCACGCCTGTAATCTCAGCACTTTGGGAAGCCAGGGCAGGCCGCTCGCTTGAGCGTAGGAGTTCGAGACCAGCCTGGGCAACATGACGGAACCTCGTCTCTACCAAAAAATACAAAAATTAGCTAGGCGTGGTGGCGCCCGCCTGTAGTCCCAGCACTGGGGGACTGTGGCAGGAGGGTCGCTTGAGCCCGGGAGGTCGAGACTGCAGTAAGCCGAGATCGCGCCACTGCACTCCAGCCTGGGTGGTGACAGCAAGACCCTGTCTAAAAAAGAAAAGAAAACAAAAGAATCTCAAAGTTGCCAGGGACCTAGGGACTTGGCTTCCGACTCTGGCGCGCTTTGTAAACTACTAAAAGCTGGAGAAATAAGGGGCTGAGCCCAGCCCCACCTCCTGAATGAGCGGCCTTGGGCGAATCACTGCGTCTGGGCGCCTGCAGCTTCCCCGTCTGAAACAAAGTAGAGGATCCTACGGGAGGCGAAGTGCGAGCGCAAGGAACAAGGAAAGCCCTCGCCTTACACGCCGCGGCTTCCTGCAGAGCTGAGCCACATCCAGTACGATGGGGACAACCTGGGCTCCCGATCCTGACAGACTTGGGTTCGAACCCTCAGGGACCTCGCGCGAGGCGCTTTAGTCAGTTTCTCCATCTGCAAAATGGGCCCGAGAGCAAGAATGAGGCAGCCCGCGGGCGGACGCTGCGGAGGGGCGCTCGGGGGCTGCAGCCGGGGGCGGGTCCGGGGGCGGGTCGAGCCGGCCGAGCCCCCGCGCGAGGGGGAGGGGCGCCGTCCGCCGCGTCGCGTCGCGCACCGCGCACAGCCCGTCGCTGTCTCCTCCAGCCGTCACTCGCGGAGCCCGCGCCGCCTTTGCGCGCGCGACCCTTACATAAGCGTCCCTCGCAGCGGTGCCGGCGCACGTCCACCCGCTCCGACCCGCCGCGGGAAGAGGACCGTGCGGAGCGCGGCGGACACTCACCTCCTCGCCGTCGCCAGTCCTCGCCGCCGCCTCTACCGCTGCTGCCTCCACTGACAGAGAACAGCTGCGGTCTCCGTGCAACCGAACTTGCTGCAGTCCCGGCCCCGCCTTACGGACTTCCTATTGGCCCAGACAGCCCAACCCCTCCCGTTATTGGGCAGTGTTCTCCGTCACTCCTCGCCCCTAGGCTCTGGACTCCTCCCTGTGCCCGCCTGTCCGTCACGTTTAAGCCTTGGCGCTCCACGTCAGCCCCGCCCCTCCCGTCCCCGGCGAGCGCCTGGATTAGTGGCGAGGCTGGGAGAGCCCGCCCCTGGCGCACCACCGCCTACTCCCTTGTCTCCGGAGCCTCACGTGGGCCGCCGGACCCTAGCCGACGCCCGCAATAGGCGGAAGTGGCCGGGCTGTGGCTCGCAGTTATTGGCTGTCGGCGGGGGTGGGGACGTTCGATTCATTCACCCGAGTAGCACGTGTCTCCCGAAGCTGCAAGCACAACAGATCGCACTGGGGCTCAGGCATCCCGGCTAGACGCAGATACGCGCTGGCTAGCGGAGAAGAGGTCGCAGGAAAAGCTAACGTTAGCGAAGGGCAGGAGGAAGGAGAAGGTGCTTGTGCCACACGGGTTACATGACTATGTCCTTTAACAGCTGCGTAGATAATGATGGGGGTCTACAGTACGTCTGTGTGACCTTGGGCAAGCAACTTAACCTCTGAGTCTCGGTTTTGTCATCTGCAGAGCGAAGCTGCTCAGGACCTAGGGGGTTTGGAAGGCTTGTTTGAGACACAAGACACTTGACAAGACCCAAGACACTTGTCAAAGAGGAAAGCTTTGACATGTGGAACAAGTGACTGAGGCATAAGTCTCTGTCATCGAGGCTTATTAATCCAGTTTGAGGGCGTGCTCGGGAAAAACACGAACCACATACACATCCGTGGTTGTTTTTCCGAAGAGGTTTTCGGGAGGTTTAGTATTTATGCATTTCCTTAAAGGGGGAATGAGGGGAAGGCATGTAGGAAGAAGGGCAAGTAGGCGATTAGGACAATAGTTACATTCCTATGGGACTTTAGCTAATGCCCGGTAAATCTACGTAAGATGAGATGAATGTCTGAAGAGAAAAAGAGAGTAAAGGAAGAGTCAGTTATGCAGATGTCTCTGAGTAGGTAGTTTTGACTTTGTTCTGCACCTGGGAAAATAAGCTTGTAATGACATTCTTATTGTGGAATTTTTAGGAGCTAGACTTAGATTGTAGACCTGAAGCTACAATTGACCTGTCCTTGTTTATGGGAGGCCAGCAAGAATTTACTTGTGAATGATCTGTGGGGGCAGCCCTTCCCAAATGCCTGAGGTTTTTACCTTTCCGTGTGGATCTGGCTGATGCCTAATGCTAGTAACAGCTATTCTTTTGGAAGAGGGTGTTGCAGTGACTCAGCTTCAAGGCTTAATCTTCACTTTCGCATGAATTGGGGCGCTGGGGGGGGGGGGGGTCCCGAGATTTTTACTTTCATTCACCGCTTCGTAAACTGGGGTCTGTGCCAACCAGGGGATAAGGGAGTGACCAAACAAACCAAAATCCTGCCTTCAAAGGAGAGCAGACAGATTAATATATAGTACATCAGATGGTAATAAGGGCAAAGAGAAAAAATAACCTGCTTCCAAAAAGGATAATCAAAGACTATGAGAACATCTTGCTAACTAGAAATTGTTTATTGAGCCTGGAGAGATCTGACTCTTCTCTCAGACTTCTTGTATAAGTAGTTTCTCACTCCAACTTCCCTGTCATTCCTTCTACCCGTCCTGAAGAACTCCAACCTTGGGTTGGATCCGACACAGCTATTTTAGTAACGGAACAAGGATTAAGATCCCAGTTCACCTTTGGGAGGCTGAGTAGGGAGGAATACTTGAGCCCAGGAATTTGAGACCAGCGTTGGCAACACACTAAGACCTCATCTCTGTCTTTTAAAAATTAAAAAATGGGGCCGGGCTCCGTGGCTCACACTTGTAATCCCAGCACTTTGGGAGGCCGAGGCAGCAGATCACAAGGTCAGGAGTTCAAGACCAGCCTGGCCAATATGGTGAAACCTCGTCTCTACTTAAAAAGTACAAAAATTAGCCAGGTGTGGTGGCAGTCACCTGTAGTCCCAGCTACTGGGGAGGCTGAGGCAAGATAATCGCTTGAACCCGGGAGGCGGAGGTTGCAGTGAGCCGAGATCATGCCACTGCACTCCAGCCTGGGTGACAGAGTGAGACTCCATCTCAAAAAAAAAAAAAAAAAAAAAAAATTAAAAAATGGGCTGGGCACGGTGGCTCACGCCTGTAATCCCAGCACTTTGGGAGGCTGAGGTGGGTGGATCATCTGAAGTCAGGAGTTCAGGACCAGCCTGATAAACATGGTGAAACCCCCTCTCTATTAAAAATACAAAAATTAACTGGGTATGGTGGTGGGCACCTGTAATCCCAGCTACTCGGGAGGCTGAGACAGGAAAATTGGTTGCAGTGAGCTGAGATTGCGCCATTGCACTCCAGCCTGGGCAACAGAGCAAACCTCCATCTCAAAAAATAAAAATTGGCCAGGTGCAGTGGCTCACACCTATAATCCCAGCACTATGGGAGGCCGAGGTGGGTGGATCACTTGAGGCTAGGTGTTTGAGACCAGCTTGGCCAACATGGCGAAACCCTGTCTCTACTAAAAATACAAAATTAGCCAGACGTGGTGGTGCATGCCTGTAATCCCAGCTACTAGGGAGGCTGTGGCAAGAGAATTGCTTGAACCCGGGAGCCGGAGATTGCAGTGAGCCAAGATTGTACATTGCACTCCAGCCTGGGCAACAAGAGTGAAAAACTCTGTCGCAAAAAAAAAGAAAAGAAAGAAAAAGAAAAAGCACTTCTCAGCGTAGGCTTCTGTGCCACTAGCAACAGAATCTCCTGGGGACAAGGTGGGAAACACAGATTCCTGAGCCCCATCCCATTGCTCTTATGCATATTAACCACCAACTCAGAGGTCTTAGAATCATCAGCAGAATACCTGAGTCACCTTTGCCTCTTCAATCCATCTCTAGGGAATGAGACTGAAACTGACCCAATAGTCCCATAGACTTTTTTTTTTTAATAAACATAGAAATGGACCCTTTTGGTCTTAAAGCTTGAAACTTACATTTGTTTTATCTGAGTTCCTTCCTCAGGAAAGGACACTCAGGCCTCTCAAAAAAAAGTATCAGAGAACTGAAACTCACCAGATCAAGGCATCCAGACAACAAGATGCCAGAACCCACTTTCACCCTGCTTGCTTCCTTACTTCTCCCTAGTTCCTGTTTTCTTTTCTTTTTTTTTTTTCTGAGACGGAGTCTTGCTGTGTCGCCCAGGCTGGAGTGCAATGACGTGATCTCGGCTCACTGCAACCTCTACCTCCCAGGTTCAAGCAGTTCTCCTGCCTCAGCCTCCCAAGTAGCTGGAATTACAGGTGCCCACCACTACACCTGGCTAATTTTTGTATTTTTAGTAGACCATGTTAGTCAGGCTGGTCTCGAACTCCTGACCTCGTGACCCACCTGCCTCGGCCTCCCAAAGTGCTGGGATTACAGGCGTGAGCCATCATGCCTGGCCCCTAGTTCTTGTTTTTTTACACATTTTTACATTTCTTCCCTCTGTGTTAACTCTTAATTTTAGTCACTCAGGGAGATGGATTTGAGACTGATCTTCTATCTCCTAGGCTGTAGCACTCAGTTAAAGCCTTCTTCCTTGGCAATAATTGTCTCAGTGATTAGCTTTCTGTGGAGAAAGCAGCAGGACCTAGATGGAGGCCCTGGTGTTTCAGAAACAAGACCCCCTGCACTGCAGTGCTAGTTTTAGAAGCTCTCCAAGTGGTTCTAATGGAGTCAGTATGAAGACCCACAGGGAGGCTAGAGAAATACTATCTAGGCTTCCTGGATGGTAAGACTCTTCCAGGGCCCTTTAAAAACAAAACCAAGGCCGGGCACAGTGGCTCACGCCTGTAATCCCAGCACTTTGAGAGGCTGAGGCAGGTGGATCACCTGAGGTCAGGAGCTCGAGACCAGCCTGGCCAACATGGTGAAACCCCGTCTCTATTAAAAATACAAAAATTAGCCAGGTGTGGTGGCACATGCCTGTAATCCCAGCTACTCGGGAGGCTGAGGCAGGAGAATCACTTGAACCCGGGAGGCAGAGGTTGCAGTGAGCTGAGATCGCGCCACTGCACTCCAGCCTGGGCAACAAGAGCGAAACTCGGTCTCAAAGAATAAATAAATAAATAAATATAAAAATAAAAACAAAACCAGATTCCTGGACCCACACCCACCCCTGTGGATAATGATTCAGTCAGTTTGGGGTGGGGCCTAGTAATCTTTTCAATGCTTTTTTTTTTTTTTTTTTTCTTTTAGCAAGCACTTAATTGATTCTTGAGATCTGGGGAGCTTGGGAAACTTAGCTGAGCTCCTAGGAGGATGCAGCAGCAGCTGAAGCCAGACAGAGGGGCTGAGACGTGCTATGGAAGGCTGGCCAAGGTTAAGCTCTGGTGCAGAGAACACAGGCCGCAGGACTCTGTTGGGAGGGAAATGATGTTCAGGGGGCCCTTACAGAGCAGCTGAGGGGCTGCCCTAAGGCTAGGAGTGTAGGCCTGCTTTATTATTTCTTAATAGCTAACACTCTAAAACGTTCTTGGGCTGGGCCGGGCATGGTGGCTCACACCTGTAATCCCAGCACTTTGTGGGGCTGAGGCAGGTGGATCACTTGAGGTTAGGGGTTTGAGACCAGCCTGGCCAACATGGTGAAACCTCGTCTCTACTAAAAATACAAAATCAGCTGGGCGTGGTGGCGCATGCCTGTAATCCTAGCTACTTGGGAGGCTGAGGCAGGAGAATTACTTGAACCTGGGAGGCGGAGGTTACAGTGAGCCAAGATCGCACCATTGCACTCCAGCCTAGATGACAAGAGTGAAACTCCATCTCAAAAAAAAAAAGGAAATTCTTGGGCCGGCTGCAGTGGCTCATGCCTATAACGCTAGCACTTTGGGAGGCTAAAAGTGGTGAGGAGGCTCTTCCTCTTCCTCTGCCCCAGCTTGTGGGCATCAGCCCTGGTATGGACCTGGCACCATGATAAAGGGATGCAGCCATGGTGAGGTATCTCCCACAGGCTTTAGGGGCATGAGACTTGGGCAAGTGGGCTTTGAAACAGGAGTGGGAGCTGGGTGTGGTGGTGCATGCCTATAATTCCATACTTTGCGGGGGCCAAGGTGGGTGGATCACTTAAGCCCAGGAGTTTGAGACCAGCGTGGGCAATATAGTGAGGCCTCATTTCTTTTCTTTTTTTTTTTTTTTTGAGATGGAGTCTCGCTCTGTCACCCAGGCTGGAGTGCAGTGGCACGATCTCGGCTCACTGCAACCTCCACCTCCCAGGTTCATGCGATTCTCCTGCCTCAGCTTCTCGAGTAGCTGAGACTACAGGCTACTGCCACCACGCCCGGCTAATTTTCTTGTATTTTTAGTAGAGATGGTGTTTCACCGTGTTAGGCACGATGGTCTCAATCTCCTGAATGTGAGGCCTCATCTCTATTAAAAATTGAAAAAGAAAGGCCAGGCACGGTGGCTCATGCCTGTAATCCCAGCACTTTGGGAGGCTGAGGTGGGTGGATCACTTGAGGTTAGGAGTTTGAGACCAGCCTGGCCAACATGGTGAAACCCCATCTCTACTAAAAATACAAAAAATTAGCCGGGCGTGGTGGCTGGCGCATGCCTATAATCCCAGCTACTCGGGAGACTGAGGCAGGAAAATCATTGAACCCCGGAGGCGGAGGTTGCAGTGAGCCGGGATCACACCACTGCACTCCAGCCTGGGTAACAGAGTGAGACTCTGTCTCACAAAAAAAAAAAAAAAAAATTGAAAAAAAAAATTGAAAAAAAAAAGTCAGCCAGGCGTGGTGGGGTGTGCCTATAGTCCCAACTACTGGGGAGGCTAGGTGAGAAGATCGCTTGAGCCTGGGAGGTGGAGGTTTCAATGAACCGAGATTGTGACACTGCACTGCACTCCAGCCTGGGCAACAGAGCAAGATCCAGTCTTCAGACAAAACAAAACAAAACAAAAACAGGAAGTTGCAGCTAAGAGGCTGGGCTGTGGATAGGTAAAAGGGCTGGCTTTACTGTTACCCCAGTAACTCTGGGGGGCACGTTGGGAGTAGCTAACCCATCCCTTTGCTTCTTAGGGACATGTTCAGAGGCTCGGAGACAGAAGAGGGCAGATCTCATAATTGACAGAGACTTCTGCAGTCTGAGAACACAGGGGAGACACTGGCCCTTGGTCCACCTCGGCCGCTGGAGGGTCTGACCACCTTGTGGCGATCCCATGATGGGTTCCACGAGCCCAGTGGAATTGTCTAGACTGAACGGCCAAAGTAGGAGGAGGCTGAAAAGACAGGGCGGTTTCTAGGGGTGAGAAGCCATGGGGTTAAAGGAGCCTGGGAACACAGTGCGGGGAAACATTGGAATTTAGGCTCCCTCCAAGCCAAAAATGGTACTTGAGTGGCCACAGGCAAGGGCACAGGGCCACCTCACACACTTGCAGTTTCCACACCACAAACACTCCTGGCCAATGCCTTGCTTGCTCAGTCCATGCTGGCGGGAGAAATCTTTCTTTTGTCATCTCTGGAGTGGGGATCGGAGACATCTGGGTTGTCCTTATGAGATCCTCAGGGTAAAGCCAGGCTTCTGGATTCTAAACACAGAGGGGTGGGCTGTTTCCAGTCTCATAGTAACAGCTGTGTTTTGAGGGATCTGTAGCTTTGTTTTTTGTTTTTTTGTTTGTTGGTTGGTTTTTGTTTTGTTTTGTTTTGTTTGAGACAGGGTTTCACTCTGTCACCTAGGCTGCAGTGCAATGGTGTGATCTCGGCTCACTGCAACCTCCGCCTCCTGGGTTTAAGTGATTCTCCTGCCTCAGCCTCCTGAGTAGCTGGAATTACAGGCAGCTGCCACCACATCCGGCTAATTTTTTTTTTTTTTTTTTTTTTTTTTTTGAGACAGAGTCTCACTCTTTTGCCAGGCTGCTGGAGTGCAGTGGCGCAATCTTGGCTCCCCGCAATCTCCACCTCCCGGGTTCAAGCGATTCTCCTGCCTCAGCCTCCCAAGTAGCTGGGACTACAGGCATGTGCCACCACGCCCAGCTAATTTTTGTATTTTTAGTAGGGACGGGGCTTCACCATGTTGGCCAGGCTGGTCTTGAACCCCTGACCTCAGGTGATCCACCCGCCTCAGCCTCCCAAAGTGCTGGGATTACAGACGTGAGCCACTGTGCCCAGCCAGGATCTGTAGCTTTGTCTGGGAGCTCCCATCCATCTGGATGTCTCCAGCCTTCTTGTTCCTAACTGCCCTGTCCTTGGCCACCATGCTGTCTGAACTTGCTGGTACGCTGTCCTCCCTACACCCCAATGGTATGAGGTATCATCATTCCTCTATCCCCATCGTGCCTTCCTGCCTGTGCTTGGGCTGTTTTCCTTGCATGGGATTCCTTTTCTCAATAGATTCACCTGATAAACTCTCTTCCTGTCATATCTCTCTCTCTCTCTCTCAAGACTTAACCCAGCCATTGTCTCCTTCATGAAGCTCTCCAAAGCCACTCTCATGGTGTAAGGGGCCCTCCTAGGACTCCCATAACACCCTGGGCATTATTTCTAGCCCATCACCACACTGCTTTGAAATGGGGAGCTTTGAGGTCTGTCCCCCAAAACGAGTCTGGGAAAGTAGCTCATTTTTCATAGTGCTGCAGAAATGGCTCAATATCCTCCCACCACCTCATCTTCCTTCCCGGCCCAGGGACACTGTCAGAGCCTCAGAAATTCCTCAGAATTTGCTCCTCTCGGTCCATGCCCCCAATTTGACCTGTTCCAGGTTATCATCTCTTTAACTTTTCCCTCCCCCATAAACATGGCGTCCACTGGACTCTGTGGACTCTGCTTGGTCTCTGGGGCACTCCTATTCGCTGACTATTAAACATTTACTATGTGCTAAACTCAACTCTTGTAGAGGTGTGAGGAGGGAATAAGGGACAGAAGATAAACCCAAGAACTATTTTTTTTTTTTTTTGAAACAGAGTCTTGCTCTGTCACCCAGGCTAGAGTGCAGTGGCATGATCTCGGCTCACTGCAACCTCTGCCTCCTGGGTTCAAATGCTTCTCTGCCTCAGCCTCCCAAGTGGCTGGAATTACAGGCACCTGCCACCATGCCCAGCTAATTTTTTATTTTTAGTAGAGACAGGGTTTCACCATCTCGGCCAGGCTGGTCTCAAACTCTTGACCTCATGATTCGCCCCCCACACCGCCCACCTCCCAAAGTGCTGGGATTACAGGCGTGAGCCACTATGCCTGGCCAATTTTTAAAATTTCTATAGAAATGGGGACTCCCTTTGTTGCCTAGGCTGGTCTCAAACTCCTGCCCTCAAGTGATCCTCCCCTGCCTCGGCCTCCCAAAGTGCTGGGATTACAGGTGTGAGCCACTGCACTTGGCCCACAAACAATTTCAAATTAAATAAATGTATATCTGCACAGTCATCTTACTTCTGGTGAGCATTATTTTTTTCATTTTTTTATTTATTTAAAAAACTTTTTCTAGACAGAGTCTCAGTCTGTTGCCCAGGCTGGAGTACAGTGTCACGACCTCTGCTCACTGCAACCTCCACCTCCCAGGTTCAAGCAATTGCTGGGCTTCAGCCTCCCGAGTAGCTGGGATTACAGGTGTGTGCCCCATACCCACTGATTTTTGTATTATTAGTAGAGTTGGGGTTTCACCATGTTGGCCAGGCTGGTCTTGAACTCCTGATCTCAGGTGATCCACCCACCTCACACTCCCAAAATACTGGGATTTACAGGCATAAGCCACTACGTCCAGCCGCATGGCTGATTTTTGTATTTTTTTTAGAGACAGGGTTTCGCCATGTTGGCCAGGCTGGTCTTGAACTCCTGGCCTCAAGTGCTCTGCCTGCCTCGGCCTCCCAAAGTGCTGGGATTACAGACATGAGCCACTGCGTCCAGCCTGGGCTCTGGTACTACTAACTGCTAGATTTATAATTTTGTCTGATCCTCCTAGAGGGTACATGAAGACTCAGGCCCCACCCATGGAGGGTAGAACACACATTTGCTGAAGACTTTATGTGCTGGGCTGATTCAACTGGGCTGGATTCCAGGCCCATCACTGACTATGCTTCTGTCATTTCAACGGAGAGAAGAGGAAATGAGGATAAGTTCCAGAGGGATGCAAGGGTGAAGTGCACTCACAAAGGTCAGTCTCCAGGGTAGAGGGCACGCCCCACCCCTGCTGCCCTCCAAGGTCAGTCAGACTTCCAATGTCTAATTCTCAAGGTTCTGGCGAGTGGGCTCTCGGGACTGGGCTCCAACATCACCTTCTCCGAGAGGCCTGCCTAGATCCTCCCCTCCCTCAAACCAGATGTGGTCTCTCATTCTCTTCTGTTCACCAAAACAAGGTCTTGCCCACAGCAGGTAGATGTAGATCACATTCACTGGCTGACTCCTAAGGAACATGGTAGCCTGCCCCAGCTTGCAGCCTTCCAGTATGTCTAAGCCTCACCAGAACTTTAAATGACATCAGCCATGTACATGAATAGATACAGGAAATACCTCTTTCCTACTTCACTTCAGGAAATAGATACTACTGTGTTTTGTTAATTTCAAGCCACACTTTTTTTCCTCCACATTTTAACCTCTCTAAAACGGGCCTGCACCTTCCAATGAGTGGGTAATGGGTACTCTCTCTTCCTTCCTTCCTTCCTTTCTTTATTTTCTTTTTTTTTCTGAGACAGGGCCTCACTCTGTTGCCCAGGCTGGAGTGCAGGGGCTTCAATCACAGCTCACTGCAGCCTCAACCTGCTGGGCTCAAGCGATCCTCCCACCTCAGCCTCCCAAGTGGCTGGGACTGCAGGCACATGCCACCAGGCCCAGCTATTTTTTTTTTCTATTTTTTTGTACAGGCAGGGTGTCATGTTGTGCAGGCTGGTCTTAAACTCCTGGGCTCAAGCAATCCTCCTGCCTTGGCCTCCCAAAGTGCTGGGATTATAGACGTGAGCCACCGTGCCTAGCCCAGATATTCTTTCTTAATGGTATATAAAATACTGCCACCTTTCCGTAGATGTCCTCTTAGATTTGATGAAATAAAGCATTATTCCTGTGTTATAGCTGAGAAATTATAGACACATGAGGTTAAGCCACTCACCCAAGACACAGAGCCAGTACATGAAAGGGCAAGGCTTTAAACTCAGGCAATGGAGGAGGCCTGGAATCCTCGGTGTCTGTGGTAGGCCATCTCCAAGAGAGTCCCCAGTGATCCTAGCCTCCTGGTGTTCACACCCTTGTGTAATCTCCACCCCTTGAGGGTAGGCTGGACCTGGTGACTCGCCTCTAAGGAACAGAATAAAGCAAGTGATGGGTTGTCATGTTCTGGGTGGGAAAGTCTATGTACACGTATCCCCAAAACCCAAGGAAGCTGAGGCCAAAGAAAGCGGCTGACAAATTCGGTTTCTTAGAAAAAACATTTCTTTTTTTGTTGTTTCTTTTTGAGACGGAGTCTCGCTCCGTCGCCCAGACTGGAGGGCAGTGGCACCATCTAGGCTCACCGCAACCTCTGCCTCCCGGGTTCAAGCGATTCTCCTGCCTCAGCCTCCCGAGTACTTGGGGTTACAGGTGCCCACCACCATGCCTGGCTGATTTTTGTATTTTTAGTAGAGACCGGATTTCGCCATGTTGGCCAGGCTGGTCTCGAACTCCTGACCTCAAATGATCCGCCTGCCTTGGCCTCCCAAAGTGCTGGGATTACAGGTGTGAGCCACCACACCCAGCCAAAAAGAAACATTTAATATAGATTTAGGAACAGAAGCCAAGTCTGTGTCTCAGGCTGCAGCAAGACGTGATGGTGGATCCCCAGGCCATAAACCCCCAGACCCAGGGCTTATATACCACAGGGCAGGAATGTGTAAGACAAGTAAAGTTGAGACCTCAGAGAAAGGCAAGAATGTGATATGAATCTGCCTATGGGTAAGATTTCTGGTAACAGTAGATAAAGTAGAAATCTTAGAGGCATTCCCGGAATGGGGGTTAATAAGAAGTCAACATGGTGGATTAGCATCCAAGATGGAGCTGCTCTGGACTCCACATGTCACTTCTGCAGTTAGGTCCCCAAAGATCCTGGCTTGTCTTTCTCGCCATCTCTTGCTCTCACTCGCTTGCTCTGATTAAAGCCAGCTGCCACATAGTGAGATGGTCTTTGGAGAGGCCCAAGTAGCAGCAATCAACCATCAAGAAACAGAAGCCCTCAGTCCCACAATCCGAAAAGAATTGAATTATGCAAACAACCACAAGAATGAGCTTGGAAGCAGATTCACCCCAGAAGGACCTGGAGAAGAGTTGACTGTAGCCTCCGAGAGATCTGAGCCAGAGACCTGCTAAGCCACGCCCCCATTCCTGACCCACAGAAACCAGGATAATAAATGTGTGTTGTTTTAAGTCTCTAAGTTTTGGGGTAATTTGTTAGATAGCAATAGACAACTAACAGTCTCCAATATTTAACGCCAGTTATTTACTGTGTTGGGTCGTGGGGACATTAAGGTGTTCTTTTAGCCTTCAAGGGGTACCTAGTCTGGTGAGGTAAGGCAGACATGTGTGATTGTGTTACTGTGTGTATTGGGTTATTGGGTGGGCTGGAGAGGGGACTGCCTATCTTACACAGCCTGGAGGTGTCAGGGCAGGCTTTTTGGGGAGATGTCACTCACAAAGCAGAATTTTGAAAGGTGAGTATCAAGAGCTTGCCAGTTGCTATAGTTTGAATGTCTGTTCCAAAACTCATGTCGAACTATATTTGCCATTATGACAGTATCAAGAGGTGATTAGGTGACTGGATTACTGCAATTATCAGGAAGTGGGTTCTTGATAAAAGTGAGTTCAACCCCCTCTTGTCCTTGCTCACGTTTACTTTCTCTTACCCTTCCACCTTCTGCCATGGGATGACATAGCACGAAGGCCCACATCGGAGGCTGATGCCATTCTTTTGGACTTCCCAGCCTCCAGAACCATGAATCAAATGAACAGTTGTTTAGAAATTAACCCGTCTCTGTTACAGCAACACTAATCAGCCTAAGATCCCAGGTGAAGAAGGCAGAGAAGCAGTGAGGAGGGAAGGAGGAGAACACAGATTTTCTCCCCCTCCTCAGTGGATCTGGGAAGTTGTTTTAAGACTGCATGCTTGGCAAGAGGGTACTCCGCAGCTATGTGCTTGACGCAAGAGTGAGTGATTCATCCCACCACATCTCAAAAGTCTGTGAGTCAGCCAGTTCTTCCTGGGCTCAGACCTTTGTGAGAGTGGGGACTTGAGTTGACTACGTGTGTTGAAGTGAGGGTGTTGAAGATTGTGTAATGGTTTTGTTGCTTTTTAACCAGGGTCAGGATTGACCTTTGGTGTGTTGTCAGGGTTGAAATTAAAAGGCCTGGGTACAAATCAGAGCCAGTGTTTGGGACAGGCTGGGGCAGAAGGTCAGGGCTCCTTTTTTACATTCTCTTCACACTGGCCCTGTCATAGGTCCTCTGGGAGCTGAGCCTGGCAGATTTTAAGCAACCCTTCACCCAGGGAAGATTCAGAAACTGAGCAGAAAGGATGAGGGCAAGGCCAGGCCCTGGGGGACAAGGCTAGTGTGAGCCAAGAGCTGCAGCCAGCACTTCCCTGGCCCTGAATAGGGGTGCCCTCTGCGGTACCCCAAACATGGAGGAGGCAGGACAGCTGGCTTCCAGTCCTGCCTCTGCTGCCGAGTCTGGGGAAGGAGACCTGAGTGACTGAAGCATGGGTTTTTAAAGCCCGGCTGACCAGGGTGGCCGACCAGCTCTGCCACTTAGTGGGCATGCTCTCCAGCCAGGTGCTTAATCTCCCTGATCCTCAGTTTTCTGATCTATAAAATGAGATGACAATCCCCACATCATAGGACTATCATGAGGTTTAAATGAAATCTGTGAAGGGGTTGACTCAAAACAGTGTTTAAAACAAAAAGGAGCTGGGTGTGATGGCTCATGCCTGTAATCCCAGCTAGTCAGGAGGCTGTGACAGGAGGATCACTTGAGACCAGGAGTTTGTGACCAGCCTGGGAAACATAGAGAAACCTTATCTCTAAAATAAACAAAGAAATACATAATAAAAATAAAACAAAAAGGAGCATGGAACAGATGTATGAGGTCCCTTCAGCATTCAAATTCTACCATTCTGAGGCCAGGCGTGGTGGCGCACTTTGGGAGGCTGAGGTGGGCAGATTGCTTGAGCTCAGGAGTTCAAAACCAGCCTGAGTAACATGATGAAACTCCATCTCTACAAAAAATACAAAAATTAGCCAGGTGTGGTGGCACATACCCGTAGTCCCAGCTACTCAGGAGGCTGAGGTGGGAGGATCACTTGAGCCCAGGTGGTCAAGGTTGCATTGAGCTGAAATTGTGCCACTGCCCTACAGCCTGAGCAACAGAGTGAGACCCTGTTTCAAAAAACAAAACAACCATTCTGAGGAATCTGCTGGCCCAGCCCCAAGCTTCTTTCTCTTCCTCCTGTCTTGGGGGAAAGAGTTGCTGCCAGTAGTCTCACCTTTAGAAGCATCCACACTCATGATTTCATCTTATTTTTGAAACAACCCATTTTACAGGCTGGGTGCGGTGGCTCATGCTTGTAATCCTGGCACTTTGGGAGACCGAGGTAGGTGGATCATGAGGCCAGGAGTTTGAGACCAGCCAGGCCAACGTGAAACCCCATCTCTACTAAAAATACAAAAATTAGCCAGGCATGGTAGCATGTGCCTGTAATCCCAGCTACTCGGGAGGCTGAGGCAGGAGAATCGCTTGAACCCGGGAGGCAGAGGTTGCAGTGAGCCAAGATCGCGCCACTGCACTCCAGTCTGGGCGCCAGAGAGAGACTCCATCTCAAAAAAAAAAATTTAAAAAGAAACAACCCATTTTACAGATGAGACTGAAAGGATCTGCCCACGGCAGTGAATACCACTGATATGGTTTGGATTTGTGTCCGTACCAAACTTCATGTTGAATTGTAGTCCCTAGCGTTAGAGGTGGTTGGCTCATGGGGGTGGATTCTCGTGAATGGTTTAGCCCCATCCCCTTGGTGCTGTTTTCATGATAGTGAGTTCTTGTGAGATCTGGTTGTTTCAAAGTGTGTAGGCTGAGCACAGTGGCTCACGCCTTTATTCCAAACACTTTGGGAGACTGAGGTGGGCAGATCACTTGAGCCCAGGAGTTCAAGGCCAGACTGGGAAATATAGCAAGATCCTGTCTCCACCAAAAATACAAAAAATTAACTGGGCGTGGTGGCAGGCACCTGTAGTCCCAGCTACTCAGGAGGCTGAGGCACGAGAATCACTTGAACCCAGGAGGCGGAGGTTGCAGTGAACCAAGATCGCGCCACTGCACTCCAGCCTGGGCGACAGACTGAGACTCTGTCTCAAAAAAAAGTGTACAGCACCTCCCGCCACGCTCTCTCTTTCTCCTGCTCCTATCATGTAAGATGCCTCATCCCCGCTTTGCCTTCCACCGCGGTTGGAAGCTTCCTGAGGCCTCCCCAGCAGCAGAAGCTGCTATGCTTCCTGTACAGCCTGCAGAACCATGAGCCAATTAAACTTTTTGTCTTTATAAATTACCCAGTCTCAGGTATTTCTTATTTTTATTATTATTATTTTTTGAGACAGATTCTCTCTCTGTTGCCCAGGCTGGGGTGCAGTGGCGCAATCTTAGCTCACTACAACCTCTGCCTCCTGGGTTCAAGCGATTCTCCTGCCTCATCCTCCCGAGTAGCTGGGATTACAGTTGCCCACCACTACACCTGGATAATTTTTTGTTTTGTTTTGTTTTGTTTTGAGACGGAGTCTTGCTCTGTTGCCCAGGCTGGAGTGCAGTGGCACGATCTCGGCTCACTGCAACCTCTGCCTCCTGGGTTCAAGCAATTCTCCTGCCTCAGCCTCCCGAGTAGCTGGGATTACAGGCACATGCCACCATGCCTGCCTAATCTTTGTGTTTTTTCAGTAGAGACGGGGTTTCACCATGTTGGCCAGGCTGGTCTCAAACTCCTGACCTTGTGATCCACCTGCCTCAGCCTCCCAAAGTGCTGGGATTACAGTTGTGAGCCACTGCAACCTGGCCTAATTTTTGTATTTTTAGTAGAGAAGGGGTTTCACCATATTGGCCAGGCTGGTCTTGAACTTCTGACCTCAAGTGATCCACCCGCCTCAGCCTCCCAAAGTGCTAGGATTACAGGCATGAGCCACTGCTCCCAGCCTCAGGTCTTTCTTTATAGCAGCAGGAGAACGGACAAATACAACTACCAACTCACTTTGTTCGAGGGCTTGCTGTGTGCCAAGCCCTGTGGACCACATTTAATATGCACAACAATGACCCAAGTTATTTGTCCCTCTTACGAATGAAGGAGAAAAATGTGCCCAAGGTCACAAGGCTGCAAGGAATGAAGCTACAGTTTACCCAGAGGCAGTTGGTCCTCAGAGCTTGAGTGCTCAAGGATAGTGCTGTGCTGCTGGGACATTAGGGGCAGTGCTGGGCCTGGAAAAAATCCAGGCCTCCTGACTCCTAGCCTGGAGCCGTCCTGTTTCCTTCTGTTTCTTAAAAAAAAAAAGAAAAGAAGAAATTCTCCAGTATTGTAAAACACATATACCATAAAGTTTACCATTTCAGCCATTGTTGTGCAACCAATCTCTGGAACTCTTCATCTTATGAAATCTGAAAATTTACAGCCATTAAACTCTTCATTCCTCCCTCCCCCAGTGCCTGGCAACGGCCATCCTCCTTGCTGTCTTTGTGAATGTGATTGTTCTAGGTTGGAGCCATACTGATGCTTTTTTAAAAAATATATTTCTTTTTGAGACGCAGTCTTGCTCTGTCACCCAGGTTGGATGCAGTGGCACAATCTCGGCTCACTGCAACCTCCGCCTTCTGGGTTCAAGTGATTCTCCTGCCTCAGCCTCCTGAGTAGCTGGGATTACAGGCGCCCGCCACCATGCCCAGCTAATTTTTTGTATTTTTAGTAGAGACGGGGTTTTACCATGTTGGCAAGGCTGGTCTGGAACTCCTGATCTCAGGCAATCTGCCTGCCTTGGCCTCTCAAAGTGCTAGGATTACAGGCGTGAGCCACCGGGCCTGGCCCAATTCTTAAAAGGCTGTCTCTGTTTGGTTGTTAAGCCATGGTGCTCAGTGTCAATGGATGCCGGGGCCATAGAAATTCAGAGGAGAACAAACTCTTCAGGGATGAGGTAGTCAGGGAAGCTGCCTAGAGGAGAAGGAGAAGGAGGAGGGGGGAGGGGGAGGGGAGGGGAAGGAAGGGGGAGGGGAGGGGAAGGAAGGGGGAGGGGAGGGGAGAAGGAGGGGGAAGATGGGGGAGGAGGGAGGGGGAGAGGAGGGGAGGGGGAGGGGAGGGGGAGGGGGGAAGTATAGGTGAAGGAGGGAGTGGCAATTTCCTCCCTTTGGCCTTCACTCCTTGACCCAGAAGGTGGGGAGGCAGTGGTGAGGTGACTCAGGGATGCTCGGCCCTGTGGCCTGCCCTTTGATTTATGAAAGCCACCTTGGCAGCACCAACCTTTGCCCCCAGTGATCTCTTGTCAGATGGGTGGAGGCACTGGGCCACCTCAGAGGGCCAGTGTCTTGCTGAGGGGCCAGAGCAGTCCTGTGCCTGCAGCCTCCGGAGCCATGGGAACAGGGCTGCGAAGTCAGTCCTTGCGAGAGCCCCGACCCTCCTATGGAAAGCTGCAGGAGCCCTGGGGGAGGCCCCAGGAGGGCCAACTCCGCAGGGCGCTAAGCCTCAGACAGGGGCAAGAGAAGTCCAGGTCCCAGGGCCTCGAGAGAGGCACAGAAGGGCCAGATGCCACTGCCCAGGAGCGGGTGCCGGGGAGCCTGGGGGACACAGAGCAGCTGATCCAAGCCCAGCGAAGAGGCAGCCGGTGGTGGCTGAGGCGGTACCAACAGGTATGGCTGTGGGCTGAAGGATGGAGGGTACCACAGCAGGTGGGCAGGGATTCCAGGGCAGGAAAGGTTCAGAGACAGAGCCAGCCCAGGCTGTGTACCAAGATGACAACCGAGCTGCCTGGAGATGAGGGTGCAGAGAGAGACACCCCAGAGCCACGTTTCAGAGGGCCCTGAAGGCATTTGGGATTTATCCCACAGGCACTGGGGAGCCACTGAAGGTTTTAGAGGAGGAGGGTGATATGGTAAGCGCTGTTTTTAGCTGATTGATAGTATGCTGGACGGGGGAATAGAGCAGGAGGCAAGGAGATCAGCCAGTGCAACTTCCTGGGAAGTACACTGTGTGACCCTCTCACCCCAGAGAAAAAGGGGAGATCTGGACCCCTTTTTGGGGGGCTGCAGGCTCCCTCCTCTAAGAGACAGGGTCTCCAATGAGCAGTGCTTCTCTACCTGGGGTCTACCCCCACCTCGTGGCTATGGGTGGAACAACATCTAAGCCCACCACTCAGCCCGTGGGACCTCCCCCACCTCTGTCTTCCAGCAGGTAAGAAGAAGGTGGGAGAGCTTTGTCGCCATCTTCCCCAGCGTGACTCTGAGTCAGCCGGCCTCCCCGTAGCCCACACTGGGCACCATCAGCTAAAGATGCTGGAAGCCATGGTGGCCCCCTTGCTGTGCCTGGACCAGCCCACCGTGTCTGCTGACCTACCTCTTCACGGCTCTCTGGACTTTGGCTGGGTGGCCCTAGGAGGCTTCTGCCACCAGCTCACTGGAGTCGCCACGTGGCTGCCACTCTTAGCTCTGGCCCTTCCACTCCAGCACTAGCTCTCTTTGAAGACCCCAGCAGGGTCAAAAAGAAGGGGGCTCAGCTGTCTGCCCTCTGGGCTTGGGTAGGGGCCTTGGACTATGATTCTATGAAGGTTTAGAAGAAGCCTGCCCGGAATGGGGGCTGTGGACGCTCCTGCCCCACACGACCAGCTGTCAACTTCCAGGACGGAGCTTGATGAAGCCAGATCCATGGCCGAGAGGCTCATGGACGTTGCCTGGTCACTGGGCCATGACCCAACTGCCCTTCTTGTCAGTTGCTGATGGTGGGCCAGGGCGCAGGTCTCCCTCCCAGATGGTGAGCCCTCTGGGGCAAGGACCACAGCTGGGTGGCCCTCCGGGCTGAACACTCTGTGCTGAAAACCTTTGAACCTCACGGTGTCCTGATGAAGGAAGCAGAGGAAGCCTTCCTCCCTGTGTGACAGAGGGGGAAACTGAGGCCCAGAGTGGGGAAGGGATTTCTTGGTTTTGGCATCTCCGACCCCACCCCACCCCATCCAGTGTCCAGCACTGGAGTCGAACACAGTAATAAAGATGCTGAGAAAAAGTCAACGATTTGCCTGGTGACTAACTCGCTGGCTCAGACCCCCACCCCCCCACCCCTGCTGACCCCTGTGAGGCAGGCTAAGCCCAAAGCATCCCAGAATGGTTGGGCAGGGGCACCAGGGCCCGAGGCGGGGTGGATCCCCCACCAGGCTGGGCCTTTCCTGCCACTTCTCTGGACCTTTCTCCCCAGAGGGATTGTGCCCACCCTGTGCTGACCTCAAGGCCAGCTTCAGAGGACCTGGCTCTCAGTGTCCTGCCTCTGTGCCCACCCCACTGAGGTGGGGCTCCTTCTGAGGCTTAGAGAGGCAAGGGCCACACAGAAGGAGAGGGTCTGACCCCAAAAAGCCTGAGCTCTTCGAGAGACACTGGCACTTTTTGCAGGGCCCCTGGGGCTCTCCAGGCTCAAGCAGGCCCAAGGACAAAGGTGAGGGAGCAGCTAAGTATCCTGGTCCAGGATCTGTTCCGGGGGGTGTTGTCCAGCGGACAGAGGGGAGGCTTCCCTGTTTCCCCAGAGACCAGGCCCCATCAGGGCCATTCAGAAACAAGGGGGGAGCTGGGAAAATTTTCTTCCAGGAAGCCTAGGGTGCCTGGCTGGGAAGCTAGATGGTAGGAGCCCACCAGAAGCCTTGAGCCCGGCCGGTCTTATGCTTCAGATACCCTTCTCAGCTTCTTCTGCAGTAGTACCTGAGGTGCCTCTGGGGAACCCCAGGACTCCAGGGAACAGAATTGAAATTCACAGCTCTGACCCACCTCTCAGTGTCTGGAGGAGGACCTCTCAATGTTCCTCCTCAATGTCTGGAGGAGGAAAATGGCGCCCAGAATGGGGCAGGACTTCTCATCCTCCAGGACGCTGCCCTCCAAGTTTGTCCCAGCCTCTTTATCCTCAGAGAATCTCTAGCCCAACTCCCAGCAGTTCTACTTGTCACACTGACCAGTTAGTCTAGTTATGTGCTTTTTTATTTTCCTTTCTTTCTTTTTCTTTCTCTTTCTTTCTCTCTCTTTTTTTTTTTTTTTTTTTTTTTTTTTTTTTGTCTAGTTATGTGCTTTTTTTTGAGATGGAGTCTTGCTCTGTCACCCAGATTGGAGTGCAGTGGCATGATCTTGGCTCACTGCAACCTCCGCCTCCCGGGTTCAAGCGATTCTCCTGCCTCAGCCTGTATTCTCCTGCTTCATCCAAGTAGCTGGGATTACAGGCGCCTGCCACCACTCCTGGCTAATTTTTCTATTTTTAGTAGAAACGGGGTTTCACCATGTTGGCCAAGCTGGTCTCAAACTCCTGACCTCAGGTGATCCGCCCTCCTTGGCCTCACAAAGTGCTGGGATTACAGACGTGACCCACAGTGCCTGGCTTTTTTCTTCCATTACACTGAAAGTTCCACGGAAACCTGGTCTGTTCACTGCCAGGACCCCAGTGCCTAGCTCTGGGCCTGGCACATAGTAGGTGTTTAATGAATTATCATTCAGTGAATGAGGGACTGGCCCAAGGTCACCCAGTGAGTTGATGGCTGAACTGAACCTGAGGCTCATGGGTTTGGGGGGGTCCTGTTCAGACAGAGGAATTCTAGCCTTGTCAGCAACCCCATCAACAGGGACCACATCTCTGGGGTCCTTGGCTGAGGCCTCCCCCAAACATTCACACACTCTGGTAGGTAGGTTGCTTCCAAAGATGTCCATAACCGTCTCTCCCATCACATCTGCCCCATGCATTGTCTTGTCACACCTCTCATCTAGAGTGGAGTCTATGGGGGGCCAAGGTAGGAGGATCTCTGGAGCCCAGGAGTTCCGGGATGCAGTGAGATGTGATTGTGCCACTGTACTACAGTCTGGACTAGACAGCAAGATCCCATCTCTTAAAAAAAAAAAAAAGTGGGATATATTTTCCCTTTCCTTGACTCTAGATGGGCCGTGTGACCTGCTTTGGCCAATAGAATGCATTGGAAATAATGTTCTGGGACTTTGCCACCTAGGCCTCAATAGGCCTTGCAGCTTCTGTTTTCGCTGTCCTCTGTTTCTACCTCTAGAAGCCAGATGCCGTGTAAAGAACTCTGGGCCATCCTGCCAGGCATGGTGGCTCACACCTGTAATCCCAGCAGGTGGATCGCCTGAGGTCAGGAGTTTGAGGCTAGCCTGGCCCACATGGTGAAACCCCGTCTCTACTAAAAATACAAAAATTAGCCGCACATGGTGGCGCAAGCCTGTAATCCCAGCTACTCGGGAGGCTGAGGCAGGAGAATCACTTGAACCTGGGAGGTGGAGGTGGCAGTGAGCCAAGATCGTGCCATTGCACTCCAGCCTGGCTACAAGAGCAAAACTTCATCTCAAAAAAAAAAAAAAAAAAAAAAAAAAGATTGAAAAAAAAGAACTCTGGGCCATCCTGATAGGAAGGCCATGTGGAGGTCAAGGGCCACATGGAAGAGAACCAAGGTACCCCAGCCAACAGCCAGAACCAACTGCCTGTCATGTAAGTGAGCCCCCAGCCCAGCTCCTAGCTGACTGCAGCCTGGCTCACCCCAGCTGACACCACATGGAGCAGAAGAACCACCGAACTGAGCCCAGCCAACCCATGGAATTGAGATCTAAGAAACCCTTTTTGCTTTACACCTCTAGGTTTAGGGTGTGTTACATTCCTAGGACTGCCAAAACAAATTATCACAAACTGGGTGGCTTAAAACAACAGAAATTTGTTCTCTAATACTTCTGGAGTTCACAAGTCCAAAATCAAGTTGTTGGCAGTGCTGCACTACTTCTGAAGGTTCTAGGGAAGAATTCTTCCTGCCTCTTCCTAGCTTCCTGTGGTTGCTGGCAATCCTTGGTATTCCTTGGCTTTTGGAAGCATCATTCCAATCTATGCCTCCATCATCACATGGCATTCTCCTTGTGTGTCTGTGACCAAATTTCCCTCTTCTTATTTTTTTTTTTACACAAAGCATCTTTCTCTGTCGCCCAGACTGGAGTGCAGTAGCCTGACCATAGCTCAAGTGTAACTCCTGGGCTCAAGGGATACTCACACCTCAGCCTCCTGAGTAGTTAGGACTACGAGCATGTGCCACCATGCCTGGCTGATTTTTCTTTTTTTCTTTTTTTGACACGGAGTCTCCCTCTGCCGCCCAGGCTGGAGTGCAGTGGCGTGATCTCGGCTCACTGAAAGCTCCGCCTCCTGGGTTCACACTATTCTCCTGCCTCAGCCTCCCGAGTAGCTGGGACTACAGGCGCCTGCCACCATGCCCGGCTAATTTTTTGTATTTTTAGTAGAGATGGGGTTTCACCGTGTTAGCCAGGATGGTCTCAATCTCCTGACCTCATGATCTGCCCGCCTCAGCCTCCCAAAGTGCTGGGATTACAGGCGTGAGCCACCACGCCTGGCCACCTGGCTAATTTTTTTATTTTAATTTTTATTTTTATATATTTTTTGAGATGGAGTCTCACTCTGTCACCCAGGCTGGAGTACCGTGGTGCCATCTCAGCTCACAGCAACCTCTGCCTCCTGGGTTCAAAGGATTCTCCTGCCTCAGCCTCTTGAGTAGGTGGAATTACAGGCACCCGCCACCATGCTCGGCTAATTTTTGTGTGTGTGTGTGTATTTTTAATAGAGATGGGGTTTTACCATGTTGGCCAGGCTGGTCTCAAACTCTTGACCTCAGGTGATCTACCTGCCTTGGCCTCCCAAAGTGCTGGGATTACAAGCTGAGCCACTGCGCTCAGCATTTTTTGTTTGTTTGTTTTGAGACAAGGTCTCACTTTGTCACACAGGCTAGAGTGCAGTGGCACGGTCTTGGCTCACTGCAGCCTCAGCCCCCCAGGTTCAAGCAATTTTCTTGCCTCAGCCCCCCAAGTAGCTGGGACTACCACCTGGCTAATTTTTGTATTTTTTGTAGAGGTGGGGTTTTGCCATGTTGCCCAGGCTGGTGTTGAACTTCTGTTCTCAAGCAATCCTCCCATCTTAGCTTCCCAAAGTGCTGGGTTTACAGGCATGAACCACTGCACCTGGCCAAACTTTCTCTCTTCTTTTTTTTTTTTTTTTTTTTTTTTTTGAGATGGAGTCTCTCTCTGTTGCCAGGCTGGAGTGTAGTGGTGCGATCTTGGCTCACTACAACCTCCATCTCCTGGGCTCAAGCGATTCTCCTGTCTCAGCCTCCAGAGTAGCTGGGAATACAGGTGCGCACCACCACACCCAGCTAATTTTTGTATTTTTAGTAGAGAGGGGGTTTCACTGAGTTGGCCAGGATGGTCTCAATCTCTTGACCTCATGATCCGCCCACCTCAGCCTCCCAAAGTGCTAGGATTATAAGCATGAGCCACCGCGCCCAGCTAATTTCTCTCTTCTTGTAAGGACAACTGTTGTATTGGGTTTAGGGGCCACTCTACTCCAGTATGACCTTAACTTGATTATATCTGCAAAGACCCGGTTTCCAAATAAGGTCATATTCACAGGTTCCAGGTATGCATGAATTTTGCGGAGACAAAATTCAACCCAGTAGAGGGGGGTAGTTTGATATGTGTAATAGGCAACACACACACCTCCTTCCCGTGACCCTGGTGGCAGGGTAGCTCTCAGCTGGGGCACAGTAGCTTGAGGACAATGCCAAGAGAGGATCAAGGCATTTGATTATAACCTTCCTGGAAGGAATAAAGTTACGCGGTGCTGTAGACTGGTTGCCACGGCTGGGTAAAACCTTTACAACAGGCTCTGAGGTCCATTAGAAAACTTGTCTCAGCCAGGTGCAGTGGCTCACACCTGTAATCCCAGAACTTTGGGATGAGAAAGCAGGCAGATCACTTGAGGTCAGGAGTTCGAGATCAGCCTGGCCAACATGGTGAAACCCAGTCTCTACTAAACAAATAAAAAAATTAGCCAGGTGTGGTGGCGAGCACCTGTAATCCCAGCTACTCGGAAGGCTGAGGCAGGAGAATCGCTTGAACCCAGGAGATGGAGGATGCAGTGAGCCGAGATCTCCCCACTGCACTCCAGCCTGGGCAACAGAGCAAGACTCTGTCTCACAAAAAAAAAAAAAAATTTAATGAAAGGAAAAAAAAACTTGTCTCTTTACCAGTAACTTGGAAAAGCAGGGGGAAAAGGCAAAAAAGAAAGAAAACTTGTCCCCAGGCTGGAGGCCAGAAGGGTGGCCACAGAGTTTCTAAATTGGGTGACCGCTCTTCTGTCAATAATAGTCCCTGAAGAATTTTTAAACAGAGGAAGACAGGAAGAAGGAAAATAGCGTTTCTGAATCACTCACGGGGTCCACGCCTTCTTCTGGGCACTCGGCCAGGGCCATCTGGAGAGACAATAGGATTCAGTGGCTAACCGCGCTGGTGCTGGGGCCAGACTACCTGGGTTTGAATCTTGACTCTACCACTTGGTGGTTTATAACCCTGAGCAAGTCACTTATCTTCTCTGCCTCAGTTTCCTCATTTGTAAAATGCAGCTAATAACGGCACTCAGCTCCTAGGGTCACTGAGGGGCTCTCATGAATGTAAGGTCCTTAGCACTGCCCAGAACAGAGGAAGTATCCTTATGATCTAATCATCCTTGTGGCAGCCACACAGGGCTGGCATCATTGTCCTCATTCTACAGGTGAAGAAATGGAGATCCATTCTTTTTTTTTTTTTTTTTTTTGAGATGGAGTCTTACTCTGTCACCCAAGCTGGAGTACAGTGGCACGATCTCTGCTCACTGCAACCTCCGCCTCCTGGGTTCAAGCAATTCTCCTGCCTCAGCCTCCCAAGTAGCTGGGATTACAGGTGTCTGCCACCACGCCTGGCTAATTTTTGTATTTTTAGTAGAGACGGGGTTTCACCATATTGGCCAGGCTGGTCTTGAACTCCTGACTTCAAATGATCCACCTGCCTCGGCCTTGCACATACTGCTTGCACATACTGTTCCCTCTGCCTAGAACACTCTTCTCTCCCTTTTTCTAGCTTATTCTCTCTTCATCTTTGGCTCAAGTATCTCATCCTCAGGGATGTCTCCCTCTCCTGCTCCCCCAGACTGAGCTGGTCTCCCTTCACATTCCCAGAATCCTGGCTTCGTTCCCAGGGCCCCAGGCACTTAGACATCGGGTGTGGAGGGGGTTCAATGGTGGCCCCAAAGAGATGTGTCCATGTTCTAATCCCTGAACCTGTGAATGTGACCTTATTTGGAAAAAAGGTCTTTGCAGGTGTGATTAAGTTAAGATCTTGGGAGGAAGAGATCATTGTGGATTACCCAGGTAGGCCCTAAATCCAATAACAGGTGTCCTTGTCAGAGAGGCACACAAAGGAAAGACACAGAGGAAAGGCGACGCAAAGATAGAGACAGAGATTGGAGTGATGTGGCCACAAACCTTGGAAGCCAAGGATTGCCAACACCACAGAAGCTGCAAAAGGCAAGGGAGGACCCTCCTCTAGAGCCTCGAGAGGGAGTGTGGCCCCATTGGCACCTTGACCTTGACCTCAGGCTGCTGTTCCCCAGAACTGCAAGAGAACCCATTTCTGTTGCTTTCAGCCGCTGGATTTGGTGTCATTTGTTACAGCAGCCACAGGAAACTCACAAGGTGTGTTTGTAGAATTCACCTGGAACAGAGTCCCCTGCCTCCCATTTGGACTATGTCTTGGGTACAAAATAGGCCTTCATCATGTTAAGCCACTGATTTGGGGGCTGCTCTTTATAGTCATGAGCCTACCCTGACTCATTCCATGTTAGTAACACGTGGCTCCCTCAGGAGACTGGAAACTCCTTGAGGGCAGGACCATGTCTCCCACTCACCATGAGCAGCCCACCCTGCACAGTGGCCGCCACATTGTAGGAAGAAGCATTTGTTGAATGCATTGAGGCTGAGACCTGGAGAATGAGCAGGAGTTGGCCAGATAAAGGGAGGGGATCAATCTTTCATGTGAAGGGAAAGGTGGAGCGGCATGGGAAAGGTCCAGAGGCTGGAGAGAACAGAGTTCACCTGGGAAGTGCCAACCCATTCCGTGGTCTAGGACACAGCAGATGCCCCCTGGCCCAGGCTCTGCACACGTTTGCTGCAAATGATTCCCCATCTCCTCTCCCTGCTCCCTGCCCCATTCAAGACTTCTTCAGGTCTTGCCCATCCTGGTTTTGTCTGCACATAAGAACTTCACGGTCATGGGGCAGGTGGGTGGCTGGGAAAGACACTGACTGGGCCTCAGGCCAGGCTGTGGAACTGCCACCCACACACTCATGCCCTTGGGCTTCCATTTCCTCCTCTGTCAAAGGGAGATGATAAATTTCCTTGCCAGCTCTTAGGGCGGGGTGAGGTGACTGGAGGAGGCGTGGAACGCACTGAGCTGGGCCAGAGCCATGGCAGGGCTGGGTTCAAACCTGGTGAGAGGAAGCGCCCAGGCTGGAGTGCAGTGGCGCGATCTCGGCTCACTGCAAGCTCCGCCTCCCGGGTTCACGCCATTCTCCTGCCTCAGCCTCCTGAGTAGCTGGGACTACAGGCGCCCGCCACCACACCCACCTAATTTTTTGTATTTTTAGTAGAGACGGGGTTTCACCGTGTTAGCAAGGATGGTCTCGATCTCCTGACCTCATGATCCGCCCGTCTCGGCCTCCCAAAGTGCTGGGATTACAAGCGTGAGCCACAGCGCCTGGCAGTCGAGTCCATTTCTATGTTCTATTTCAGCTGCCCCCAGTGGGCAGAGCAATCCAGTCCTCTCCCATGCCATATGGTCTCAGGTACTCCTCATGGGGTCCTACAGACAGGATCTGGAGAAGCCTGTGACCCCCTCAGTCCCACCCCACCAAGCTCCACTCTCTCCTGCTCAACATCCCAACATCCCTCACCCAGCCTCTCCTCACACTCCCAGGCTGGGGAGCTCACTACTTACCAGGCTTTGATCTGCGCATATGACCCCTTCCCTCAAGATGCTCACTGTGGCTGGAGAGGCAGACAGACCGACAGACACATAACTGACTGCTCTGCTACGAGGCAGAATGGAGTAAGTGTTCACTGGGGCAGCAAGGTGAAGGTCACACAGAGGTCCCCATTCCTGAACCAGTGTGACATCCTGGGCCTGGCCAGACATCTTCCCCAGCTTCCTGCAAGCTTCCTGTGAGGGCAAAGCCTTCGAGAGGTAGAAAAAAACCATCTTGCAGGGGCAATGGGCCTGCTCGGCTGCACTAATAGGGGAGGCGGCGAAGCAAGCAGGGAACACTGTGCCCCCACCCACCTCTGAGTGAAGACTGCAAACTCAGGCTGGAAGGGCCCTAGGAGTCCAACAGATGCAGCCCATTTATTTTACAGATGAGGAAACTGAGGCTCCCACAGCAAACCAGAGGCAATGCTGGGGGTCCCCTTCCAGAACTCCTACCTCCCAGCCCAGAGTTCTCTGCCTGCACTGGGTATCCAAAGCCCCCTTCCCCGGGAGGCACCAAACTCAGGGTGCCCAGCCAGTCAGGAGAGCCAGGAGGGGCTCAGGCTCGGGTGGAAGTCTGAGTCCAAGCCTCCACCCTGCAACTAGCCTGCTGAGTGACCCTGGGGACACCACTGGTCTTCATTTTCTCCTCCGTAAAATGGGATCCTGATCTTTGTTTCTCCCTTGGGCTGAAGGGCAGATGAGATGCCGAGTGTTGTAAACGCTTTGCAAATTGCAGATGCTTTGTCCAGAGAGGCAACACCACCATCACCCGCTCCTCACCACCTTCTTCATCATGTTAGAGAGTAAAAGCTCTGTGGTCAAACTGCCCGGGTTTGAATCCTGGCTCTGCCACTTGCTAGCTGGGTGACATCAGGCAAGCCACTTAACCTCTCTGTCCCTCGAATTGGCTGTCCCTCTTTACAAGATTGTTGAGTTAATACATGTAAAACACGTGGAGCAGTTGGTCCTTGGTTCTTAGGAGCCAGTTCCAGGATGTTCTCCCCGTGCAACCCAGGGCAGGTCTCATCTCTGAGCCTCAGCAGCCTCCTCTGAAAAATGGGGATGTTAATAATAGCACCTGGCTGGAGGCGACCTGGAGGATGGAGCAGGGCCAAGGCACACACTGTGCTGAGCCCAGGGCCAGCCCACAGAAGCGCCGGCTCAATGAGTGCCTCGGAAGCCTGGCATTTGGAGCCCAGTGTGTCCTCAGCTCACCTTGGCTGGTCTTGGCCTTGGCAGGCCCATGGGCAGCAGGGAAGGGCCATCAGGATCTGGGAAAGTGGGTCCAGCCCCAGACCAGATGGCCACCCTGGGGCCTCCCAGGAGGTAGGCTGTCCTTTAGTGACCTGCATGGTCGTGGGTTTGGGAGGAAGGAGCTTTCTCCCGGCCCCCTACTCCCACTGTGGCTGCCAAAGAACCCTCCCTGTCCCACCCCAGCCAGGCCATGTCTCCCTTCTCTGAGCTTCAGGTACAAGCAGTCAGTTAGTCAATAGTTGGCAAGGCTCACTCAGGGCCCTGCTAGGGCGAGGACTTCAGCAAAGATGAGTCACGCCTGCGCACTGAAGTCCAGCCAGGTAGAGCCCACATCCCAGCACAAAGGTGCCCTGGGAAAGGCAAGGTTAGCTCTTGGAGGGTGGGCACCAGAGACAGCCTCCTGAGGAGGGGCCGGCAGAGCTGAGTGTGGGCTACCCCAGTGGAAGAGTTGGAAAGGCACATGAGGCAGAGGGAACAGCAGGTGCAAAGGCATGCAGATATGGAACAGCTGGAATATTGGGAGAACAAGGCAAACTCAGTTTCCTGGGGAAAAGGTGGAACTGGGGGATGTGAGGACAGAGAGTTTGGCAAGGGACAGAGCTCAAAGGACCAGGAAGGGCCTGGCGTGGTGGCTCACGCCTGTAATCCCAGCACTTTGGGAGGCCAAGGTGGGTGGATCACCTGAGGCCAGGAGTTCAAGACCAGCCTGGCTAACATGGTGAAACTTCCATCTCTACTAAAAATACAAAAATCAGCCAGGCGCGGTGGCACACACCTGTAATCCCACTTACTCAGGAGGCTGAGGCAGAATCACTTGAACTTGGGAGGCGGAGGTTGCAGTGAGCCGAGATCATGCCGCTGCACTCCAACTTGGGGGACAGAGCGAGACTCCCTCTCAAAAAAAAAAAAAAAAAATTTAGCTGGGCATGCTTGTGCACACCTGTGGTCCCAGCTACTTGGGAGGCTGAGGTGGGAGGATCGCTTGAGCCAAGGAGGCAGAGGTTGCAGTGAGCCGACATTGTACTCCAGCCTGAGAGAGAGAGCCAGATGCTGTCCCAAAAAAGGAAAAAAAAAAAAAAAAAAAAGACTGGGAAGACAAGAACAAGAGTTTGAACTTGGCCTGAGGAGCACGAGTGAGCCATTGCAGAGTGTTCAGTAGAAGAGGGAGAGCAGCAGCTTAGAAAGATTCCTTGTGGTCATGTGAGCACAGAGGTTGGGTGGGGTCCACTGGGAGGAGTGCAGACAGAGGCTCAGAGGGAGGGGCGGGCTTAACTGGGCCACACACAGCTGAGTGCCCTATACCCAACACCCCATCTGGCCTCCTTGGCATAGCTTTACCTTCTGTCTTGTTTCCCCCTGCCCGAGTTCCACCTCCCCCAGTAGCTGCTCCCAGAGGCCAGGAGCACTTGGGCCTCCCCTCCCCCGCCAAGGCCATCAGCCCTGACAGCAGGAGGCGGATGTGTCAATGATGGTTGGTGGCATGCCTGCGCCCCTGCTTCTGCCTGAGCCTGTGTGGGACGCCTCCTGGGCCTTTCCCTGCTCTGTCCCCGCGCCCAAGCTGGAGCCACAGGTCCCACCTCCCCACCCTCACTCTCATGGTTGTCACCTCCTGAACATAGACAACAGACAATGTCTAGTTAGTGTGATGACATTAAATGTCCACAGACAAGAGACAGTTGGAAGGATGGAAACCTCCATGGTCGGTGACTCTTTCCAGACTGGTTGCTCTGCCACGAAGCAGAACAGAGTTAAGTGCTAACTGGGGCAGTGAGATGAGGGAGATTAAACGGAGGCCCCACTTCCTAAACCAGTGTGACTCTCGGCCTGACCAGACACCTTCCTCAGCTTCCCGTGAGCTTCCTGCGAGGACAAGGCCTGAGAGATGGAAATAAACATCTTGCAGGGAAAATGGGGCTGCTCGGTTGCACTAATGGAGGAAGCAGCGAAGCAAGCAGGGAACGCTTTTCCTGGCACTGTACATCCACATCCACCAGCTAACCTTGTCAGCCCCATCTTCAAAATAAAATATATCCACACTCTGAGCTCCTCCCCTCACCCTCAGCAACACAGCCCTGGGCTGAGCCACCGTCATCTCTCACTGGGATAATTTCTGCAGCCTCCTAGCTGGTGGCCCATGTTCAGCTTCACCCTCTGCCATTTACTTACCACACAAGGTCCAAAACAAAAGTCAGGTCCAGGCACTTCTCTGATCAAAATTCAGAAATGGCTTCCCTGTTCATGCAGAGTAAATTCCACGGCCCATGACACTCTACCCTCTGGGTGCCTCCAAATTCATCAGGAGGCCTCTCCCTCAGCTCCACTCACCCTGGCCCCTTGTTGTTCCCGGAACCCAACACACATCCCACCTCAGGACCTTTGCACTTGCCCTTCCGTCTACCTGAAATACCTTCCCCGAAATGCCTGCCTCACTTCCTTGCCTCTCTGCTCATTAATTGCCTCATCACAGAGGCCTTCCTTGACCTCTACCAAAAACAGGTCTTGGCTGGGCGAGGTGGCTCATCCCTGTAATCCTGAGAGGTGACAGCGTGCTGGCAGTCCTCAGAGCCCTCGCTTGCTCTCGGCACCTCCTCTGCCTGGGCTCCCACTTTGGCGGCATTTGAGGAGCCCTTCAGCCCACCACTGCACTGTGGGAGCCCCTTTCTGGGCTGGCCAAGGCTGGAGCCCACTCCCTCAGCTTGCAGGGAGGTGTGGAGGGAGAGGCGCGAGCGGGAACGGGGCTGCGTGCGCGGCGCTTGTGGGCCAGCTGGAGTTCCGGGTGGGCGTGGGCTTGGCGGGCCCCGCACTCGGAGCAGCCGGCCAGCCCTGCTGGCCTCGAGCAATGAGGGACTTAGCACCCGGGCCAGCGGCTGCGGAGGGTGTACTGGGTCCCCCAGCAGTGCCAGCCCACCGGCGCTGCGCTCGATTTCTCACGAGCCTTAGCTGCCTTCCCGCGGGGCAGGGCTCGGGACCTGCAGCCCGCCATGCCTGAGCCTGCCACCCCCTCCGTGGGCTCCTGTGCGGCCCAGCCTCCCCGACGAGCACCACCCCCTGCTCCAAGGCGCCCAGTCCCATCGACCACCCAAGGGCTGAGGAGTGCGAGCGCACGGCGCGGGACTGGCAGGCAGCTCCACCTGCAGCCCCGGTGCGGGATCCACTAGGTGAAGCCAGCTGGGCTCCTGAGTCTGGTGGGGACGTGGAGAGTCTTTATGTCTAGCTCAGGGATTGTAAATACACCAATCAGCACCCTGTGTTTAGCTCAAGGTTTGTGAGTGCACCAATGGACACTCTGTATCTAGCTGCTCTGGTGGGGCCTTGGAGAACCTTTATGTCTAGCTCAGGGATTGTAAATACACCAATCGGCACTCTGTATCTAACTCAAGGTTTGTAAACACACCAATCAGCACCCTGTGTTTAGCTCAAGGTTTGTAAATGCACCAATTGACACTCTATCTAGCTGCTCTGGTGGGGCCTTGGAGAACCTATGTGTCGAAACTGTATCTAACTAATCTGATGGGGACGTGGAGAACCTTTGTATCTAGCTCAGGGATTGTAAAGGCACCAATCAGCGCCCTGTCAAAACAGACCACTGGGCTCTACCAATCAGCAGGATGTGGGTGGGGCCAGATAAGAGAATAAAAGCAGGCTGCAGGAGCTAGCTGCGGCAACCCATTCGGGTCGCCTGCCGCACTGTGGAAGCTTTGTTCTTTTGCTCTTTGCAATAAATCTTGCTACTGCTCACTCTTTGGGTCCACACTGCTTTTATAAGCTGTAACACTCACCTCGAAGGTCTACAGCTTCACTCCTGAAGCCAGCGAGACCATGAGCCCATCGGGGGGAACGAACAACTCCAGGCGCACCGCCTTAGGAGCTCACCACGAAGGTCTGTAGCTTCACTCCTGAGCCAGCGAGACCACGAACTCACCAGAAGGAAGAAACTCCGAACACATCTGAACATCAGAAGGAACAAACTCCAGAAGCACCACCTTAAGAGCTGTAACACTCACTGCGAGGGTCTGCGGCTTCATTCTTGAAGTCAGTGAGACCAAGAACCCACCAATTCCAGATGCAATCCCAGCACTCTTGGAGTCTGAGGCGGATGGAACACTTGAGGCCAGGAGTTCGAGACCAGCCTGCACAACATGGCGAAACCCTATCTCTACTAAAAATACAAAAATTAGCCTGGCATGGTGGCACACTCCAGTATTCCTAGCTACTTGGGAGGCTGAGGCAGGAGAATTGCTTGAACCCGGGAGGTGGGGTTGCAGTCAGCCAAGATTGTGCCACTGCACTCCAGCCTGGGCCACAGAGCGAGACTCAGTCTCCAACAACAACAACAACAAACCCAGCTCTCCCCAACCCATCCTTTCTCTCTGTTCCTTACCTGTTTATTCTGGCTGACATTTACTTATCGTCTCCCCCACCAGAATGTCAGCTCCATGAGACAGGAATTTGATATGTTTTGTGTCCTGCTGTATTCCCAATACCTGGTGCTTAATAGATGCTCATTTAATAGCTGTTAACTGAGGCCGGGCATGGTGGCTCAGACCTATAATCCCAGCATTTTGAGAGGCTGAGGTGGGCGGATAACCTGAGGTCGGGAGTTTGAGAACAGTCTGACCAACATGGAGAAACCCCATCTCTACTAAAAATATAAAAATTAGCCAGTTGTGGTGGTGCATGCCTGTAATCTCAGGTACTTGGGAGGCTGAGGCAAGAGAATCGCTTGAACCTGGGAAGTGGAGGTTGCGGTGAGCCGAGATCATGCCATTGCACTCCAGCCTGGGCAACAGAGTGAGACTCCACCTCAAAAAAAAAAAAAGTTGTTAACTGACTTGAATGAATGAATGACTTATTGAATGAGGTTTCAGCATCCAAAAGAGTTTAGGAAACTTCATGGAAGGAGGCTTACTTGGGTCAGGTAGCGGAACTTGAGAATTTGGGGTTCCCTCTCTAATCTTTTGAATTTACTGGCACATGTCTGCCCTGACTCTCTTTTCAAAAAAAATATTTTTTATTTATATTTTTATTTTTATGTTTTTTAGATAGAGTTTTGCTCTGTCGCCCAGGCTGGAGTGCAGTGGCGTGATCTCAGCTCACTGCAACCTCTGCCTCCTGGGTTCAAGTGAGTGGCCTCAGCCTCCCAAGTAGCTGGGATTACAGGGATGCACCACCATGCCCAGCTAATTTTTGTATATTTAGTATAGACAGCATTTCACCATGTTGGCCAGGCTGGCCTCAAACTCCTGACCTCAGGTAATCCATCCACCTCAGCCTCCCACAGTGCTGGGATTACAGGCATGAGCCATGGCGCGCAGCCCCCAGTTGTTTTTTTTTTTTTTTCAATAAAAAGTAGAGATGAGGTCTTGCTATATTGCCCAGGCTAATCTCGAACTTCTGGGCTCAAGTGATCCTCCTGCCTCTGTCTCCCAGAATGCTGGGATTATGGGCATGAGCCACCATGCTCAGCTCTCAAGCCTCATTCGCTCATTCAGCAAATGTGTACCAACTTCTGCTCTGGGTAGGACTCTGGGAGCCCAGAACAATCAAGCCCCAGCCTTGTAGCTATGAAAAAAAAAAAACAAATACAAGAATGGAAATGAACACTTAGAACACTAAGCGGCTCAGCTGTAAATGATAGTTACATAGTAAAAATAATGTAATCAACAAATACTTATTTAACCAAAAATCACGACGGAACTCTGTTGGGAGGGCCAGAAGAAAGGATAGGTGTGTATGTATGTGGGGAGTGGGAGGGAGATAGAAGAGCTAAGCTCTCATCTTCCATAGTAGGAAGTCAATAGATAGTGTCCAAATTTGAAAACCCTAGAAATTGCAATGCAAGCATATAATCTAGAAATACAGAGGTAAATCTCAGAGGAAACACCTCCCAGAGCAGCTGCCCTGGGGGTGGCATGGGATAGGGCCAAGTGTTGCTGGTTTTCTTAAGTCTTCAACTATTTGATTTTTTTTTTGGAAATCAGCTTTCCCAGGTTGAATTCAACTATTTGATTTTGTAAACTAAGCACATAGGTTGCTTTGATAAAAATTTAAATCAGGCTAGGCTCAGAGGCTCACACCTGTAATCCCAGGACTTTGGGAGACTGAGGCGGGTGGATCACCTGAGGTCGGGAGATCAAGACCAGCCTGGTCAACGTTGCGAAACCTCGTCTCTACTAAAAATACAAAAATTAGCCAGGCGTGGTGGCTAACACCTGTAGTCCCAGCTACCCAGGAGGCTGAGGCAAGAGAATTGCTTGAGCCCAGGAGGCGGAAGTTGCAGTTAGCCAAGATCACGCCATTGTACTCCAGCCTAGGCAACAAGAGTGAAACTCTGTCTCAAAAAAAAAATAAAAATAAAAAAAATAAAATAAAATAAAATAAAATAATAGATTTAACATAGATTTATAAATTACTTATGAGGCCATGAATTTGTGGCTGCCAGAATTAGATGTTTTGGAAATAAGTCTTTTAAAGTTCATTTCAAAAGGCAACACAGGGCTGGGCATGGCGGCTCATACCTGTAATCCTAGCACTTTGGGAGGCTAAAGCAGGAGGATCACTTGAGCTCAGGAGTTGTTTGTTTTTTTTTTTTTGAAATTGAGTCTCGCTCTGTTGCCCAGGCTGGAGAGCAGTGGCTCAGTCTCGGCTCACTGCAACCTCTGCCTCCCAGGTTCAAGCGATTCTCCTCCCTCAGCCTCCCAAGTAGCTGGGATTACAGGTACCTGCCACCACGCTTGGCTAATTTTTTGTATTTTTAGTACAGACGGGGTTTCACCATGTTGGCCAAGCTGGTCTCGAACTCCTGACCTTGTGATCTGCCCACCTCGGCCTCCCAAAATGCTGGGATTACAGGCATGCTCAGGAGTTTGAGACCAGCCTGGGCAACATAACAAGACCTCATGTCTACTGCTAAAAAAATAATTAGCTGGGCATGGTGGTGCATGTCTGTAGTCTCAGCTACTGGGGAGGCTGAGACAGGAGGATTGCTTAAGCCTGGGAGATGGAGCTGCAGTGAGCGATTATTATGCCAGTGAACTCCAGCCTGGGGAACTGAGCAGGACTGCGTCTTAAAAGAAAAAAAGCAACACAGGATAATTGGCAAAATTGCAATATGATCTAGATATTAAAGAATGGAATGGTATCACCATTACATTTCCCAAATTTGATGGTTATGTAAGGGAGTTCTTACGAGATGCATGCTGAATGAAGTTTTTAGGGGTGAGGGACATAATGTTTACAACCTATTCTCAAATGATTTTAAGGAAATATATACACATATACACATATTACATATTCATATAAAAGAATGTGAACAATAAAACAAATGTGGCAAAAATTGGTGGATCAAGCTGAAGGGTATATGAGCATACATTGTACTACCCTTGCAACTTTCCGTAGGTATAAATTTTTTTCAAAATAAGTCCGGGCGCAGTGGCTCATGTCTGTAATCCCAGCACTTTGGGAGACCAAGGTGAGTGGATCACCTGAGGCCGGGAGTTCGAGACCAGCCTGACCAATATGGTGAAACCCCATCTCTACTAAAAATATAAAAATTAACGGAGTGTGGTGGCATGCGCCTGTAATCTCAGCTAACCAGGAGGCTAAGGCAGGAGAATCACTTGAACCTGGGAGGCAGAAGTTGCAGTGAGCCAAGATTGCACCACTGCACTCCAGCCTGGGCCACAGAGGGAGACCCTGTCTCAGAAAAACAAAAAAACAAAACAAAATAAGAAATTAAGAAAATAAAGCAATATGATAATATCACAAAAAGAGAGGTAGCCAGACAGTATGTACCTCCTGATGGGAGCAACAGTACTATCTATAAAACATGCTTGCCCAAATAAGTCAAGGCTGCATTTTATCAAGCTTCTAGATCCAACCCCAATTTACAAGAACCCCTGGCGATGGATAAACATATCAAATCACACCATGGGGCTGCAACCAGCAAAATGCAGGTGTGGGGATCCCTACAGGACAAACAGCCCAACTTTTTTTTTTTTGAGACAGAGTCTCACTCTCGCTCGCTCTGTCACCCAGGTTGGAGTGCAGCAGCACAATCTCGGCTCACTGTGACTTCCACTTTCCGGGTTCAAGCGATTCTCCTGCCTCAGCCTCCCGAGTAGCTGGGACTACAGGTGCCCGCCACCATACCTGGCTAATTTTTGTATTTTTAGTAGAGACGGGGTTTCGCTATGTTGGCCAGGCTGATCTCGAACTCCTGACATCTGGTGATCCACCTGTCTCAGCCTCCCAGAGTGCTGGGATTATGGGCATGAGCCACCACGCCCGGCCACTTTATTTCAACAAATAAATTATGAAGAAAAAAGAGAGATGGGAAAGCTCTAGATGAAAAGAAACCTGACCTATTAACCAATTGCATTATTTCTATTTGGATATTAATTCAAACAAACTGCAAAAAAAAAAAAAATAAAGAAAATATTTATGAGACATTTGGAACTTTGAACATTAACTAGAAATTGACCAGATATTTGATATTATAGAACTATTCCTTTTTTTAGGAGCAAAAATGATATAACAATTTATTTTTTCTTTTGAGATGGAGTCTCACTCACTCTGTCATCCAGGCTGGAGTGCAGTAGCACGATCTCGGCTCACTAACCTGCATCTCTTGGGTTCAAGCGAGTCTCGTGCTTCAGCCTCCCAAGTAGCTGGGATTACAGGTGTGCATCACCATGCCCGGCTAACTTTTTTTTTTTTTTTGAGACAGAGTCTCGCTCTGTCACCCAGGCTGGAGTGCAGTGGCGCGATCTTGGCTCACTGCAACCTCTGTCTCCCAGGTTCAAGCAATTCTCCCTCAGCCTCCTGAGTAGCTGGAACTACAGGCACGTGCCACCAAGCCCAGCTAATTTTTGGATTTTCTGTAGAGACAGGGTCTCACCATGTTGGCCAGGCTGGTCTTGAACTTCTGACCTCGTGATCCACCCACTTTGGCCTCCCAAAGTGCTGGGATTACAGGCGTGAGCCACCGCGCCTGGCCTAATTTTTGTATTTTTAGTAGAGACAGGGTTCACCATGTTGCCCAGGCAGTTCTCAAACTCCTGACCTCAAGTGATCCACCTACCTCAGCCTACCCAAGTGCTGGGACTACAAGTGTCAGCCACAGCATCTGGTCTATTTTTTCTTCTTAAAAAATGTTTTGCTTTATATGTTCAGAGAAACTTCTTTAGTAATAAACTATAGAAATGATCCTTGAAAGTACAGTCCTTATTTATTCCTAAAAAAATTATTTTTGCTTGGTATAATAGTTATGCTGAGGCCAGGCACGGTGGCTGATGTCTGTAATCCTAGCACTTTGGGAGCCCAAGGCGAACGGATCATGAGGCCGGGAATTCAAGACCAGCCTGGCCAATATGGTGAAACCCCATTTCTACTAAAAATACAAAAATTAGCCGGGTGTGGTGGCAAGCGCCTGTAGTCCCAGTTACTCAGGAGGCTGAGGCAGAAGAATCGCTCGAACCCAGGAGGCAGAGGTTGCAGTGAGCCGAGATCGCGCCACTGCACTCCAGCCTGGGTGACAGAGCGAGACTCCGTCTCAAAAAAAAAAAAAAAAAAAAAAAAGTTACGCTGATAAAAGACTCCTCATCTTTTAGATTATTTTCCTTGTGATGAATGGAATAATCTAATGTCTGGGATTTGCTTCAAAGGTGAGGGAAATGGACGAGAATGTACATGAAGCAAGATCAGCTTGGGTGCTGGGTGGGGCTGGGAGTATCTAATTTTGTATATGTTCAAAATAGAGTGGGTTTTTTTGTTTGTTTTTGTTTTTTGAGACGGAGTCTCACTCTGTCACCCAGGCTGGAGTGCAGTGGTGTGATCTCTGCTCACTGCAACCTCTGCTTCCCGGGTTCCAGCAATTCTCCTGCCTCAGCCTCCTGAGTAGCTGGGACTAGAGGAACAACAGCCTTGTTCCAAAACTCACAAAGGGGCTCCATCTGATGGTGAAGATGCTTCCAAGATGTCTGTGAAGACTTTGCTCACAATTGTTCTATAAAACGTAGCTACTCATGGATGGGGGCTGAGGCTGGAGCATTGCTTGAGCCCAGGAGTTCGAAGCTGCAGTGAGCTAAGAAGGTGGCACTTCCAGCACAGGCAATATGGCGAAACCCATCAAAAAATACAAAAAATGTAGCCCGGCATTGTGGTGCATGCCTGTAGTCCTAGCTACTTGGGAGACTGAGGTAGGAGGATCACTTGAGCCTGGGAGGTCAAGGCTGCAGAGAGCTGAGATCGCGTCACTGCACTCCAGCCTGGGCGACAGAGCAAGACCCTGCCTTAAACAACAATAATAACAATAACAAAACAAGGTCCCACTGCATTCATGCCTGGGTGACAGAGGAAGACCCTGTCCCTAAAAATAAATAAATAAATAAATATAAAATGCATCCAAACCAGGACTGTGGCTGTTAGTTCCTATTACTGCCGTTGTTGATGGTGACTATGCCTCATGGTGCAGGTATCACCTCCACCATACAGAAGAGGCCACGTGCTGTTCCAATGAGAACTCAGGACCCAGAGCCATCACCAGGAGAAGCAGAAGCTAAATGAGATGTTTAGAATTCCAGCCAGTCTCAGCTGTGGCAAGAGGGAGCACTTATCTCTGTATATTTGGACATCTGTGGGCGGTGTTTATTTGCTGGGAAGTCTGGGTCTCTTCCCCTGGGGCTGCTGGAAGCCATGGCAGCCGAAGGACACAAGCTGGAGGAGGGTCAGGAATGGGCAGCCTGAAGCAGACACTGAGGTCAGGCAGGGCGTGGTGGGTGAGAACTAACTGCAGACTCAGTGGTGCCAGAGGTGGCCTGGCCATAGGGAGGGCCCTGGGCAAAGCTTGGACAAGCATCTCTGGGCTTTGATTCTACATTTCAGCTGTTATGTGCAGGGTCACACAGACCCGGGTATGAATCTTGACTTTGCCACTTGCCAGCTCCAGTGTGGCTCATGGCTGGAAGATCCTGTGTTCTCATCTTTGAAAATGTCTCATCTACGACAATGTCGGGACCAAGCTTATGGGTTGTCCTGAGGGATCAGTGAGGTGACGTTTGGAAGCTCTTAGCACAGGGCTAGGTGTGCCAGGAGCACTTGAAACCTAGGGGCTGCCACCGCCACAGCTGCTGTCTTTTAGACGACAGATGTCCAGTTCTAACAAGACTGAATATGTCAAATTTCTGTATGAAAGGCACCATAAACACAGTAAAAGACAAGAGACAAGGGAATAAAAGAGTAACTTACAGTAGAGAAGTCCGGGCGCGGTGGCTCACGCCTGTAATCTCAGCACTTTGAGAGGCTGAGGCAGGCAGATCACTTGAGGTCAGGAGTTCAAGACCAGCCTGGCCAACATGGTGAAACCAGGTCTCTACTAAAAATACAAAAGTTAGCTGGGCGTGGTGGCGGGCGCTTGTAATCCCAGCTACTTGGGAGGCTGAGGCAGGAGAATCGCTTTAACCCAGGAGGTGGAGGTTGCAGTGAGCCAAGATTGTGCCACTGCACTCCAGCCTGGGTGACAGAGCAAGACTCCCACTCGAAAAAAAATAAAAATACAGTGGAGAAGCCTGACAAATACTAGCTCAGCCAGGTGACTAAGGCCGACACCAGCAACATGAGGGTTACGATGAAAGAGGCACTTTCCCTCTATGATCTTTTCACCTAAAACCCATAAGCCTTCCCTAATCATGAGAAAGACAAATGCCAATTGAGGGACATTCTGCAAAACAGATGGCCGTCCTTCTCAAAACTGTCAAGGTCATTTAAAAAACAAACAAGGAAACCTGTAATCCCAGCTACTCAGGAGGCCAAGGTGGGAAGATCACTTAAGCCTGGGAGTTTGAGACCAGCCTGGGCAACATAGCAAAACCTCATCTATAAAAAATAAGTAAAATTTTAAAATGGTTTTAGACTTGGCCCGGTGGCTCATGCCTGTAATCCCAGCACTTTGGGAGGCTGAGGTGGGCCGATCACTTGAGGCCAAGAGCTCGAGGCCAGCCTGGCCAACATGGTGAAACCCCGTTTCTACTAAAAATACAGAAATTAACCTGGCGTGGTCGTGGGCGCCTGTAATCCGAGCTATTCAGGAGGCTAAGGCAGGAGAATTGATGGAACCCAGGAGGCAGAATTTGCAGTGAGCCGAGATCACCCCACTACACTCCAGCCCGGGCATCAGAGCAAGACTCCATCTCAAAAAAAAAAAAACCCAAAGCTGGGTGTGGTTGCTCACGCCTGTAATCCTAGCACTTTGGGATGCCCAGGCAGGCAGATCACCTGAGGTCAGGAGTTTGAGACCAGCCTGGCCAACATGGTGAAACCCCGTTGCTACCAAAAATACAAAAATTAGCCAGACATGGTGGTGCACACCTGTAATCCCAGCTACTCGGGAGGCTGAGGCAGGAGAATCGCTTGAACTCAGGAGGTGGAAGTTGCAGTGAGCTGAGACTGTGACACTACCCTCCAGCCTGGGCGACACAGGGAGAATCCGTCTCAAAAACACAACAACAACAAAAAACAAAACCCAAAACAAAAAACAAAACCAAAAAAAGGTTTTAAATGAGGATAGCCGAAAAACTGTCACAACCAAGAGGAGCTTAAGGAGACATGATGAGTAAATGTAATGTGGTGTCCTGGGGGGGACCCTGGGACAGAAAAAGGACATGTGTGGTAGATGCATCTGACGCCAATAATGTAAGCATACCCTGAGAAAGACGTAAGAAACACACGTGACGGTCCTGAGCTAAGGAATCTGAGAGTGGCCACTCTAGAGATTCACCCCTTATCTATGAAGAACCCTTGGCCCATCCCTTGGAACTCAGGTCATGTACAGGGTCAAGGCCCTTTTGCTTTGAGTTAGGTGGAGGTTGCTAAGTAAAAATGCTATATAAACTGCATGCCGTTTATAAACAGTAGCAGTTCTCTTGTCCAGCCTGCTGCCACTGGACTGTCCTCGTATGTAAGTCCCCCTCAATCAGCCCTGTGTCTCAGCCAGGTATGGTGGCTCGCACCTATAATCCCAGCACTTTGGGAGGCTGAGTGGGAGGATTGCTTCAGCCTAGGAGTTCAAGACCAGCCCTGGAAACTCAGTGAGACTCCATCTCTACAAAAAATTTAAAAACTTAGCTGGGTGTAGTGGCATGCACATGTAGTTCTAGCTACTCGGGAGGCTGAGATGGGAGGATCACTTGAGTCCAGGAGGATGAGGCTGCCGTGAGCAGTGATCATGCCACTGCACTCCAGGTTGGGCAACAGAGCAAGACCTTGTCTCAAAAAAATAAATAAAAATAAATAAATAAATAAATAAATAAATAAACCCTATGTCTCGTTCCCTGCCTCCAGGTCTCTTCTTCAGCCTCTTGGACACAGTGCCATCGCTATTGGCATCAATAGGGGTCAGGCACGACAGGACAGTAGGTAAAAACTAAGGAAATCAGAATAAGTTACGGACTTAGCAATAATGTATCAATATTGGTTCATTAACTGTGACAAATGTATAATAATAACAAAATAATAATAGAGGAAGCTGGGTGTGGGCTATATGGGAACTGTCTACTATCTTTGTGATTTTTCTGTCAATCTAAAACTATTCTAAATTAAATAATATACTAAAAAAGAAAACAGACAAGAGACAGCCTGGGAGAAAATACAAGGACACTTCATCTATACAAAAAATAAACAAAATTAGCCGGGCGTGGTGGCATCCGCCTAGAGTCCCACCTACTTAGAAGGCTGAGGTGGGAGGATCCCTTGAGTTCAGGAGGTTGAGGCTGCAGTGAGGAGAGCATTTATAGGCAGAAAACATAAGAATGCCTATAATTTTTTTTTTTCAGATGGAGTCTCGCTTTGTCGCCAGGCTGGAGTCCAGTGGCACGATCTCGGCTCACTGCAACCTCCGCCTCCTGGGTTCAAGCGATTCTCCTGCCTCAGCCTTCCGAGTAACTGGGATTACAGACACCCGCCACCACGCCCAGCTAAATTTTGTATTGTTAGTAGAGACGGGGTTTCACCATGTTGGCCAGGATGGTCTCAATCTCTTGAGTCATGATCCACCCACCTCGGCCTCCCAAAGTGCTGGGATTACAAGCGTGAGCCACTGCGCCCGGCCTATAATTTTTTTTTTTAACCCAGTAGAAAACAATCCAGCAGGAAAATGGGCAAAGGAGGGAAATGGCAAGTTCACAGAGGAGAAGACAAACAGGTCAATACACACATGAAGAGATGCCTGACCACCCTGTCATCAAAGAATGCAAATGAAAACAACAATAAACCATCATTTCTCCCAATGAGATTGGTAAAAGTTAGAGAAAATTGATGACGTCCCGTGTTGAAGAGGGCGTGGGGAGATGAGTGGTGTAGGCAGATAAAATGGTACCACCTTTGGAGGAGGCAATTTGGCTATAAGTTTTCTTTTCTTTTTCTTTTTTCTTTTTTCTTTTTTTTTTTTTGTGAGACAGAGTCTTGCTCTGTTGCCCAGGCTGGAGTGCAGTGGCACGATCTTGGCTCACTGCAACCTCTGCCTCCCTGGTTCAAGCAATTCTCATGCTTCAGCCTCTGAAGTAGCTGGGACTATAGGAGTGTGCCACCAAGCAACAAGGGGACCAAAGAAATCATTGCTCAGCTTTGGGTTTGACCTGATCTGCACCATGCCTGGCTAATTTTCGTATTTTTAATACAGACGGGGTTTCACTGTGTTGACCAGGCTGGTCTCGCTCTCCTGACCTCGTGATCCACCTGCCTCAGCCTCCCAAAGTGCTGGGATTACAGGCATGAGCCATCACGCCCAGCCTATGACTTTTAAGATAAAAATGCACATACCCAGTGTGTTCCTTGCTGCATTATTTGTAATAACAAAAACCAGAAACAACCTTAGTCCATCAATAGGAGACTAGGATGCACATACACAATGAAATACTCTGCGAATGACAAAAAAGCCTGAGGTGCGTTTACAGTGCAAATAGAGCAATGATCCCCGTTAACACTGTGCAGCACTCATGTGCCAGCCTCTCTCAAAATGTAATTTTCACAACTCTGTGAGTTAATTACTATTATTATCCCCATTTTACAGATGAGAAAAACTGAGGCAGAGAGGGGTTAAGTAACTTTTTCAAGATTGCACACTTAATAAATAGCAGAGTGAGGATTTGAACCCAAGTAAGCTGCTTAAACAACAACAGGCTGGGTGCAGTGGCTGAGGCCTGTAATCTCAACACTTTGGGAGGCCAAGGTGGGAGGACCCCTTGAGTCCAGGAGTTCAAAACTAGCCTGGGCAATATGGTGAGACACCCATCTCTACCAAAAAAAAAATTTTTTTTTAATTAGCTGGACATGGTGGTACACACCTGTAGTCGCAGCTACTTGGAAGCCCGAGGCAGAAGGATCTCTTGAGCCTGGAAGGTTGAGACCAGCCTGGGCAACATAGCAAGACATTGTCTCTACAAAAAAAAAAAAAAAAAAAAAAATTAGCCGAGCATGGTAGCACATGCCTGTAGTCCCAGCTACTTGGGAGGCTAAGGAGGGAGGATCCTTTGAACACAGGAGTTCGAGGCTACAGTGAGCTATCATCACGCCACTGCACTCCAACCAGGGTGATGGAGTGAGGCCCTGTCTCACAAAAATAAAAATAAAAACCACGACCACCAACTATATACACTCACACACACACACACACACGTACTCACACACACGTACCCACACACACGTACCCACTCAAATCCGTGTGCATATGCTTACATATATGCAAATACATAAACAACACCTGAAAGGTCTCCACAGCCCAGCAACCTGATAAGCATCTTACCTTTCCAGGGCAAAGCGGGAGGATGGGGGAGTGGATAAGACTTTGACCGGATCTGCATGAACGAGTATTATTTTGATTCTGTGGGGTTTTTTTGTGTTTTTCCTTTCATTCCTCTCTTCCCTGCAGCTGCCCCACCCGCAGCACAGAGACACTGGCCACTGGACCAGCTCTCCCAGCACTACCTCCTGGGAGGGCGGATGCAGGGGAACAAAGAAGTCGTTGCTAAGCTATGCGTTTCAAATTAGACTTTTTCAAAGCCCACAGCAGGAACAATGGCCTTGAGAACAAGCCTCCCATGTAGGAGCCTTTCATGGCTGGGCTGTTGAGGGAGAAGAGGTTTGTTGAGAAAAGAGCTACAGGCTCACAGCCAAAGGTGTACAGCAGCCACATAGGAATAGAAGAAGCTGGGGGCAGGTAGGCACATTTTCCTGTTTCTGAGGTAGCCTGAGGCCTTGCCCCAACCCGACATTCTCTCCATGCTCACCTCCCCGGGCCCTGCCCCCGGGAGTGCTGAGTGCCTTCAAGCCCCTGGGAGAATAACTTAGCCATGCCCGAAAAACCAGAAATAAAAAAATAAAACCAGAAAGGTCAGGAGGCTGAGTCTGGGTCCTCAGGCCTCAGGAAACTGCAGGGGGACCCCTGCCACCACCCTTGTATCCCATGGAGACGGAAGGGCTTCTAAATGTTTCTCGAGCCTCATAAGTATGGGAGAGGGTTGCAGGACTAGAGGACCTGGCACCAGGAGGGGAGGCCGCTGCCCGCCCTCATGTGGCCTGCCTACCTGTTAACAGAGGTCTCGTCAGACCCTGGCCAGCAGGGACAAAGGCCAATGTCCAGGAGCTGAGAGGCAAGAGGCCCTCAGGGGAAGGACAGAGAAAGGTGTGGGGACTAGGTGCCCCCTTCCTAATGCTAGGACCAACTTAAACCTGCGGTGCTTGGCTCTGCCCTGGGACAAGAGGATAAGGGGCAGGGAGAAAAACTGGTTTCATGAAATTCAGTGGGTTGACAAAATACAATAGAATCAAGTCAAGTAACAGAGTATTACTTTATGAAACTTTTGCTACATGATTATTGATTAAATGTTGTGCTGGTTTCAAAGTGCACTGGATTTCCCACTGTTAGTCAAGGCCAAAAATATGGGAAAAATTTTCTCAAAGACTACAAAAAGTCTCTGTGTAGGTCAGGCTGGTGAGATGAGTTTGGTTATTAGAGAGTTAGAAAGGTTACGTTTTTCATACCAATTCTTATCTTTAGGATCTTAAACTACAGCCATTTGTTTGATTTTTGGCACAGTGAGGATATAAGTGTATTACTTCTGTAATTTAAAAATGTTACTGGCCTTGTTCGGTGGCTCACACCTGTAATCCCAGCACTTTGGGAGGCCAAAGTGGACAGATCACCTGAAGTCAGGAGTTCGAGACCAGCCTGACCAACATGGCGAAACCCTGTCTCTACTAAAAATGCAAAAATAATTAGCCAGGAGTGGTGGCAGGTGCCTGTAATCCCAGCTACTCCGGGAGCCAAGGCACAGAACTGCTTGAATTCGGGAGGCAGAGGTTGCAGTGAGCTGAGATCACGCCACTGCACTCCAGTCTGAATGACAGAGCAAGACTGTCTCAAAATAAATAAACGAATAAATAAATAAATAATGTTACTGAATGCCCCTGACATCAAAAATGGACTAGTGGTTCCAACAGGCACAAGGTTGGCCATTGTGATAGGGGATGGTAGGAGCTCTAATTGGTTAAGATAAAGGCATATATAAAGGACTCTGAACCCAGCCATGGGGGCAACGGGCAGTGGGTAGGAATGGCATGTGAGATGAAGAGGGGTCTCAGCCGAGTTGAGTATGAGTTAGGCAGATGGGGAAAGCACTATCGAGGCAGATGACAAAGTTCTGGAGGGCATGAGATCTCCCTGTCCAGTGGAGTACAGGGTGTAGCCCCATCCTCCTCCAGGCTTGCCCTAAAATGCTGTGTCAAACAAGGTCCATGATAGACTGGGTAGGGCAGGCAAGTGTCCAAAGCAAGGTAACCAGAGGTCAACCCCAAAGGGCAGTGCCAACAGGGAGATCCAAGGCATGGGCACCGGGCGAGGCACAGGGTACAAGGTCGGTGTTAGGACTTCATGTGTCCCCCAAAATCCACGTTAAAGCTCTACCCCAATGTGACTATTTTTGGAAATAAGGCTTTTCAGAGGTAATTAAGGTTAAACAAGGTCATAAGAGTGGGGCTGTAATCCAACAAGACTGGTGTCCTTATAAGAGGAAGAGGCGGCCGGGCGCGGTGGCTCACGCCTGTAATCCCAGCACTTTGGGAGGCCGAGGCGGGCGGATCACAAGGTCAGGAGATCGAGATCATCCTGGCCAACATGGTGAAACCCCGTTTCTACTAAAAATACAAAAATTAGCTGGGCATGGTGGCTCGTGCCTGTAATCCCAGCTACTCAAGAAGCTGAGGCAGGAGAATCACTTGAACCAGGGAGGCGGAGGTTGCAGTGAGCCGAGATCGCACCACTGCACTCCAGCCTGGCAACACAGCAAGACTCTGTCTCAAAAAAAAAAAAAAAAAAAGAAAGAAAGAAAAGAAAAGAAAAGAAAAAAAAGAGGAAGAGGCTCCACGAGGCAAAGAGAAAAAGGCCAGGTGAGGACATAGGGGAGGGCAGCCCTCTACAAGCTAGGAAGAGGGCAGAAACCAACCCTGATGGCATCTTGATCTTAGATTTCCAGTCTCCAGAGCTGTGAGAAAATAGATTTTTGCTGTGTAAGCCATCCAGTCCACGCTGTTTTGTTATGGCAGCCCCAGCAGACTAATATTGTCAGGTTGGGAATAATGACTCAAGATGGCTCAAGGAGAAAGGCAGGACCAGGTATATAATTTGCAGGGCCTCGTGCCAAATGAAAACGCTGGACTCCCTGTTCAAAAATTATTGAGAATTTCAAGGCACTTTGGGAGGCTGAGGCAGGAGGATCACTTGAGCCCAGGAGTTTGAGACCAGCCTGAGTAACACAGTGAGATCTCATCTCTACAAAAATTTTTTTAATTAGCTGGGTGTGGTGACACGCACCTGTTGTCCCAGCTACTCAGGAGGCTGAGGCAGGAGGATCCCTTGAACCCAGAAGGTTGAGACTGCAATTGTCAGAGGTGTTTGAACCAGAGCAACTCCATCTTGAGTAGGGGCTTGGTAAAATAAGGCTGAGACTTACTGGGCTGCATTCGCAGGAGGTTAAGGCATTCTTAGTCACAGGATGAGACAGGAGGTCGGAACGAGATACGGGTCATAAAGACCTTGTTGATAAAACAGGTTGCAGTAAAGAAGCCGGCAAAAACCCACCAAAACCAAGATGGCGATGAGAGTGGCCTCTGGTCGTCCTCACTGCTACGCTCCCATCAGCGCCGTGACAGTTTACAAATGCCATGGCAATGCCAGGAAGTTACCCTATGTGGTCTAAAAAGGGGAGGCATGAGTAATCCACCTCTTGTTTAGCATATAATCAAGAACTAATCTCATGCCTGTAATCTCAGCACTTTGGGAGGCCGAGGCAGCCAGATCACTTGAGATCAGGAGTTCGAGACCAGCCTGGCCAACATGGTGAAACCCTGTTGCTACTGAAAATACAAAAAATTAGCCAGGTATGGTGGTGCACACCTGTAATCCAGCTACGCAGGAGGCTGAGACAGGAGAATTGCTTGAACCCGGGAGGCGGAGGTTGCGGTGAGCCGAGATCGTGACACTGCATTCTAGCCTGGATGACATAGTGAGACTCCTTCTCAAAAAAAAAAAAAAAAAAAAAAAAAGGACCGTAAAAATGGGCAACCAGCAGCCCTTGGGGCTGCTCTGCATATGAAGTAGCCATGCTTTTGTTTCTTTACTTTCTTAATAAACTTGCTTTCACTTTATAGACTCATCCCAAATTCTTTCTTGTGCAAGATCCAAGAACGTTCTCTTGGGGTCTGGACTAGGACCCATATCCGGTAACACCATGGGCGGTGATTGCGCCACTCAACTCTAGCCTAGAGCAACAGAGATAGATCCTGTCTCGACAAAAAAAAAAAAAAAAAAAAAAAGAGAGAGAGAGAATTTTAAGACAGCAACAGCAGAGCATTAACCATGTACTGGGCCCTGTGTGCAAGCTCAGGTTTTACACCTGTGAAGCCAACCCTAAAGAGAGGTTCAGGATGGAGGCCTTGAACTAGATACAGAGGTCAGGGGTCCGTGCGTAATGCAGGCTGGAGTCCTCATATGTGCTCATGCACAGAGGTAGGCACGCATATAACCAGTTCAAACAGCAAGCAGAACACAAGCAGAGACAGGAAAAGCGAAGTGAAGAATGAGCAGCCATCAGAGATGCATTCTTAGCTGTCACTATCCCTCACTCTACCCCTTGTCAAGGGCAGGCTTCGGCAGCCATGTTCGTATGTATCACGTGACCCCCTCTCTCGGTCACTGTGGGTTGGAGGAGGGCTGATCACCTGACCCAAGTCAGCCAATCAGAGCTCTCTCCTGACACTGGCTCAGGTTGAAGTTCTAGAAAATGTTAATTGGGGGAGCTGTGGCTGGCAGAGAAGGAAAAAGGAAGCTGAAGGGCACTTGGGCTCATAATGGTCTCTCCAACCCTGATCCTGTCCTTTATGGACATTTGGCAGCGCTGCTGCCTTGAGGTGCCTTGCAATGCTTTATCTTTTTGTTAAAGCCACCTCTGTTGCTTCAGCCAGCTTGAGCGGGTTTCTGTTACTTGCTAGGGGTTGGGAAGGCTTAGCCGACAAAGGGAAAATGAGTCAGGTCCTGAAGGATGAGCAAGTTACGGGAGTGGGCCTCATGGTGAGGGAGTGGACTTCCTGATGGGGTTAAGGGCGCCTGAACACCTGGGAGGCAAGTTGAGGCCAAGACCTGGGGTGATGGAGAGGCAGGGTAGGCTACCCAGTGAGTAGGAGGCCGAAGGAACCACAGCAGGGCTCCAGATCTCCTGGCCCAGAGGGGCTGGGACGGGAAGCCCAGAAGACACTCATCCCTAAGGGAAGCCTGAGACTGAGGAACTCCCATACCCTGCGTCGGGCTCGTGGGCGAAGGGCCTTCCCAGGGACTGCACCATGGCCTGTCCCCAGCCTTACCCAGGGGCCTCCCTCTCAGGCTCTGCAGGACCCAGGGGTCACAGCTGTGTGGGGTGCTCCACTGAACACTTCCTTCAAACTCCTTCAGGTTTGCTATTTTTATCTGCGGAGTTCTCAGTTCCTGAGTGGGAGGCAATAATAAAAGGGAGTGGGTGGGGAGGAGGAATTCGTATATTTCTTTTCTTTTTTATTTATTTATTTGTTTATTTTGAGACAGAGTTTCACTGTTGTTGCCCGGGCTGGAGTGCAACAGGGCGGCCTCGGCTCACTGCAACCTCCGCCTCCCGGGTTCAAGCGATTCTCCTGCCTCAGCCTCCAGAGTAGCTGGGCTTACAGACATGTGCCACCATGCCCGGCTAATTTTGTATTTTTAGTAGAGACGGGGTTTCCCTACATTGGCCAGCCTGGTCTTGAACTCCTGAACTCAGGTGATCCACCCTCCTTGGCCTCCCGAAGTGCTGGGATTACAGTGTGAGCCACTGCACCCGGGCCTATTTTTTAAAAAGTGGATTTGGAAAGAGGGTTTTTTCCTTTTCATTTTTGACAAGGAGCACTTCCTTCCTGATCCTGAGGAAGCCCTAACTTTTTTTTTTTTTTTAAGACAGAGTCTCGCTCTGTCACCCAGGCTGGAGTGCAATGGCCTGATCTCGGCTCAGTGCAACCTCCGCCTCCCGGGTTCAAGCGGTTCTCCTGCCTCAGCCTCCCGAGTAGCTGGGACTAGAGGCGCGTGCCACCACGCCCGGCTAATTTTTGTATTTTTAGTAGAGACAGGGTTTCGCCATGTTTGCCAGCCTGGTCTTGAACTCCTGAACTCACGTGATCCGCCTGCCTCAGCATCCCAAAGTGCTGAGATTACAGGCTTGAGCCATCGCACCCGGCCAGGAAGCCCTTCTTAATCTGATTTTTCCTCCTTTCAGTTCTTTTATTCACTGCTACTTCATCAACTCTTTACTATTACTTGTTACTATTGGTTTGAATCCCACCTCTGTCACCTGCTGGTGTTTATTCTTGGCTACATTTCTTCTTTTTTTTAGAGACAAGTTCTTGCTCTGTTGCCCAGGCTAAGTGCAGTGTCGTGATCATAGCTCTTTGCAGCCTCAACCTCCTGTGCTCAAGTGATCCTCCCACCTTGGCCTCCAGAGTATCTAGGACTACAGGTGTGAGATGGCTACATCTCTCTTTTTTTTTCTTTTTGAGACAGAGTCTCACCCTGTTGCCCAGGCTAGAGTGCAATGGCATGAGTTTGGCTCACTGCAACCTCCACCTCCTGGGTTCAAGTGATTCTCCCACCTCAGCCTCCTGAGTAGCTGGAATTACAGGCATGCGGCATCATGCCCGGCTAATTTTTGTATTTTTGTAGAGACGGGGTTTCAACCATGTTGGTCATGAACTCCTGACCTCATGTGATCCGCCCGCCTCAGCCTCTCAAAGTGCTGGGATTACAGGCGTGAGCCACTGCACCCAGCCTGGCTACATTTCTTAACCTCTCTGTACCTCAGGTTCCGAATGTGTAACCTGTGGGCTGATAAAGGAACCTTGGTGATAAAGAGTCCTGGGAGGATTGAATGAGCCAATATGTGTAATGCACTGAGAATGGTGCCAGGTATATAAGGACTTCATGCATGTGGGTTCTTGGGGCTTTTGTTGTTGTTTTGAGACAAGGTCTGGCTCTGTCGCCCAGGCTAGAGTACAGTGCATCTTGGCTCCCTGCAACCTCGCCCTCCCAGGCCCAAGCGATCCTCCACCTCAGCCTCCCGAGTAGCTGAGACCGCAGGCATGTGCTACCACGCCTAGCTAATTTTTGTATTTTTTGTAAAGATGGGGTCTCACTTTGTTGTCTAGGCTGGTCCTGAACTCCTGCGCTTAAGTGATCCCCATGCCTTGGCCTCCTGAAGTGCTGGGGTTACAGGCGTGAGCCACTGTGCCCCGACCTTGATTGATTTTTTTTTCTTTTTTTTGAAAAAGGCTGGAGGGCAGTGGCTCGATCTTGGCTCTGCAACCAGTACCTCCCAGGCTCAAGCAATTCTCATGCCTCAGCCTCCCAAGTAGCTAGGACTACAGGTATGTGCCCCCACACCTGGCTAATTTTTGTATTTTTAGTAGAGACTGGGTTTCACCATGTTGGCCAGGCTGGTCTCGAACTCCTGGCCTAAAGTGATCCACCCACCACAGCCTCCGAAAGTGCTGGGATTATAAGCGGGAGCCATTGTGCCCAGCCCCAGCCCTTGATTTAAATACTGACAAAGCACCTGCTATATGCTGGGCCTGAAGGCTAGAGAGATGAGTAAGACACCTCATGTCTGCTTCAAGTTCCCAGCATCTAGTAGGAACAGGCACAGGAACAAATAATTCCAGGACAGACACTATAAATGTGTTAGAAGGAGAGTCCAGCTATTGTGGGAAAGGGGAGTGAGTGGCTTGCTGGAGCATTTATGGAAGTCTTCATGGGAGAGTTTTTTGTTTGTTTGTTTGTTTGTTTTGAGACGGAGTCTCGCTCTGTCGCCCAGGCTGGAGTGCAGTGGCGCGATCTCAGCTCCATGGGAGAGAGTTTGAAAGGATGAAGAGTTTACATCCTCTGGAAAGAAGCAAATAGAAGGCATTCCAGGCAAAAGGAACTGCATCGAGTAAAAGCATGGAGGCAAGAAAGGGCTTGGTGTGTTTGAGAAACAGTGAGTAGGGCATGGTGGTGGCAGAAGCTTAAAGTGTATGGCCCGTGGACAGTGACAGCCGGACAAGAAGCTGAAGTGACAGGTGAGAAAACACTGAAACCATCTGACCTTTGATTTCTGGCTTTACGGAGACATGTAGAGAAAAGGTTTTGTCCCTCCCAGGCTAGAAAAAGACAGAACTGAGTCCTAGGGATTACCCTGAAGCAGCATCTCCACTCATCCACTCTGCCCCACAGCAACATCTGTGCCATTTCTCTCCCAGACTCCCTCATGGTGAGCCGGGTGGTGACAGTGTGACTTCTGGAGCGAGCCACCTTGCCCAGGTCCAGGCTCCAGCTCTAACATGCTGGGCCCCAAGGGCCAGGCAGGAGAGATTGCAGCCAAGACAGGGGTAGTGTCCAGACAGTGGACAGCATGATGTAGCCAAGCCCCAGTAACCCTCGGGTCCCCCCACCCCTCCCTGGGCTCTGTGCCCAACCCTGAGCTCATGCCCCTTCATCTTGCCAGGCCTGTTCCAGCTGCGTGTTAACTGGCTGCCCAGTACCCTGCTGGTGACACCTGCCACCACCTCCAAATGCCTTCTGTGGCTGCCCTACATCCTGCTTATGCCAGTGAGGCCCTGGGACCTGTCCCTAGGCAGCCTGGGAAAGGGCAGCTTCCAGATGTGGCTCAGAGCCTGGGGAGGGGTCAGGAGATGCGTTCCTGTGGTTCTTCTGGTTGTCCTGTGTGAACAGGCGTCTGTCGCTGATGGTGCCCACACCTTTTTTTGTCTTGACTCCTAGAACAAGTTGAACCAAAGGAATTCCAGACCTGGGAAAGTGGAGAAAGAATTTTGGGGTCAGAGCCGTTTAAGACTTTGCCTAGGGCCTGGGTCTTCTTTCTCCTAAAGGCCTCAACCCACAGCACGCCACACAAATATGTCACATAACACACAAACACACATCATATTTCACAGTAAGTAGAATTCTTTATCACACTATATTCAGGTGCAGTATTCTAGTTGACAACATATTTGTGCACGGTCAATATTAACTTTAGCTAGGTGCAGTAGAACCTACCTGTAGCCCCAGCTTCTTGGGAGGCTGAGGGGGAGGGTCATCTGAGCTCAAGAGTTTGAATCCAGCCTGGGCAACATAATGAGACCCCCATCTCTAACAAAATGAAATGAAATAATAAAGTGTATGTATATTAACTTTGATTTTCTTTTCTTTTTTTTTTTTGAGATGGACTTTTGGTCTTGTCACCCAGGTTGGAATGCAATGGCACGATCTTGGCTCACTGCAATCTCCACCTCCTGGGTTCAAGCAATTCTCCTACCTCAGCCTCTTGAGCAGCTGGGATTACAGGCGCGTGCCACCATATCCGGCTAATTTTTGTATTTTTAGTAGAGATGAGGTCTCACCATGTTGGTCAGGCTGATCTCGAACTCCTGACCTCAGGTGATCGGCCCGCCTGGGCCTCCCAAAGTGCTGGGATTACAGGCGTGAGCCACTGCGCCCGGCCTGATTTTCTTTTCTTATTTGGAAGCCAATCATTGTCCCCAGATGGCAGGCATTGCCGGCTCTTTCCACACTGGGTCTGAGGCAGTAGGCTATGAAAACGCTTCCACAGAGGCTCTTGGTATCTGCCCAGTTTCCTCTGCTTGGACTGTCTTTTCCCACCCACCTTGCCTGGCTGATGCCTGATCATCTTTCAGGTCTTGGTTTTGTTTTTTGTTTGTTGTTTGGTTTTTGTTTTGTTTTTTTGAGACAGAGTCTTGCTCTGTCGCCCAGACTGGAGTGCAGTGGCACAATCTCGGCTCACTGCAACCTCTGCCTCCCGGGTTCAAGCGATTCTCCTGTCTCAGCCTCCCGAGTAGGTGGGATTAATGGTGCCCACCACCACGTCTGGCTAATTTTTTATTTTTAGTAGAGACAGGGTTTCACCATGTTAGCCAGACTGGTCTCAAACTCCTGACCTTGTGATCCACCCCCCTCGGCCTCCCAAAGTGCTGGGATTACAGGTGTGAGCCACTGCGCCCGGGCCAGGTCTTGGTTTAAAAGTCGCCTCCAGCCAGGCATGGTGGCTCACGCCTATAATCCCAGCACTTTGGGAGGCCGAGGCGGGCGGATCACCTGAGGTCAGGAATTCGAGACCAGCCTGGCCAACATGGCGAAACCCTGTCTCTACTAAAAATACAAAAATTAGCCAGGCGTGGTGGTGTGTGCCTGTAATCCCAGCTACTGGGGAGGCTGAGGCAGGAGAATCGCTTGAACCCGGGAGGCGGAGGTTGCAGTGAGCTGAGATTGCATCACTGCACTCCAGCCTGGGTGATAGAGTGAGGCTCCATCTCAAAAAATTTTTAAAAATAATAATAAATAAATAAAAGTCACCTCCTCCAAGAAACCCTCTCTGAAGCTCTCCCACCTCAGACTGACTGAGCTATCCCAACTTTGTGCTGCCACATCACACTGCCTTGTAACTTCTTGGCTACGAGTTGGCCTCTTCCATCAGATTATGAGTCCAAGAGGGTAGGGTCTGTCTCATTCATTGGCCCTCAGACCAGCATCCCTCTTAAAATGTAAGTGCTTATAAATATCAGCAGGGAAACGAGGCAAAAGAACCTTGAAGTCAGCACTGGGGCTGGTTCTGTATCCACCTTAAAATGCTAAGAGCTGTCACATTTCAGGGTCTCATTTCAGCGTCTCACTCGTCTAGGAGGTTGGCACGGTTATTAACTACATTTTGCAGTTGAAGAAACTGAGGCACAGAGAAGGTAAGAAACTAATCCAAGATCACACAGTGACTTTAGTGTTCTTAACCACACGTGCTGTGTCAGAGATTTAGCATGAAGTAACCACGCACTGAAAGGGGGCTGTTGTGTTTCTTCCTTCAAATGGAGGGGACTGTGAAGAGAGAAGGCTTTTGAAACCTGGGGGGTCATCCTTTCCTTTGGGAGGAGGTTGGGAATCTGCCCGTCATTCCTGAGTTCCGGATCTCCAGGAGTGAGTCCCTGTCCTCACAGGTGCAGGCCCCAGAGTCCGGAAGGAAAGTGGGTATAAGTGGCTTGAGCCGGATCAATTCAGTGTAATTGACACACAGAGTGGGGAGGAGCAGCTCAGCCAGGCAATATGTAGTGTCTCGGGTTGCAAAGGGGTCTTCAGGGACCACCCATAACATAACTTAGTTGGGGCTAGGATCCCTACCAGGCACTTTTATTTACTTATCTCCCTTGATGGGGAGCTTGCCCCAACTCGGGGTCATTTTCACTGTGGGGGCCCTGGCCATGCAAGCTCTTGTGTCTGCCGAGCTGATACCTGCCTCCCTGCAGCTTCCTCAGGCTGCTGGTCCTCAGGGCGCTGGTGCTCAGGGCCTGGCAGGGTTGCACCTTCTCCCCTTTCTCCCTGCAGCCCTTCCAGGAGCTGAGTGAGCGTCTGGGCCTTTCTCGTCTTCAGCCAGGGCTCCTGCCTCTCTCCTCTTTGTCCCAGCCCCCAACCCTGACAGTCAAGGCCTTTAGTCCTTGAGCCCATCCCATTCACCCTTCGAGGCTCCTGGCCCACAAGCCCCCTCCCTGGGCCGGGATCCCACCAGCCAGTTACCTTGTTACTGAATGGATCCTCCCCTGTCTGTGTGTCTTCTCAGGAGGTTACAGGCCCCTGTCAAGTGTGGCCCCCGGCGCAGGGCCTCCCTGCCCTCCACTTGGCTGCAGTCTGCTCAGCGCCCTTAGCACAGGCTGGGGCTAATGCCGTCTGCATTCGTTTCCTGGGGCTGCCATGACACATTACTGCAAATTTGGCAGCTTACAAAACCAGAAATTAATTCTCTCATAGTTCTGGAGGCCAGAGCCCAGAATCAAGGTGTTGGCAGGGCTGGTTCCCTCCAGACGCTCTCCGGGAGAATCCATCCCAGGCCTCTCTCCCAGCTTCCGGGGGCTGCCAGCAACCCTTGATATTCCTTGGCTGAGGGTTTCATAACTCCAGCCCCTGCCTCTGTCTCCACGTGGCCTTCTTCTCTCTGTGCCTTCATGGCTGAGATGTCCCTGTTTTCTTTCTTATAAGGACACCACCCATCGCATGTAGGACCCACTGTAAATCTAAAGTGATTACAGCTTGAGATCCTTCACTTAATTACATCTGCAAAGACCCTATTTTCAAAAAAGATGACATTCGCAAGTGCTAGGTGTTAGGACTCAGATGTATCTTTTTGGGGGGGTCACAAGTCAACTCGCTGCAACCATCCCATCAGCCTAGATGTGTGTAGATGTGTCCGGGATCAGGGAGGGTGTCCCTTCACCTCCACATCCCATGGAAAGTGCTCATTGGAAGGAGTGAAGATCTTGTTAATGGGTTTGATGACTGTGAATCCAAGCAGCACGCCCAGAGCAGATGCCTGGGGTAGCTGAGTATGAGGGCGGGGAACAGGCGAGGACCCACAGATCCAAGGGCTGGCTTCCCTGACGCACCCAGCACCAGCTTCTCTGGAGAGGGTTGGAGAAGCGGCTCCTGCCGGGCTGCCCTCTGCCAGGCACTGAGGCCGGTCTGTGAGCCAGGCAGGGGACCCAGCAACTGGGAGCTTGGGGCCTTGTGGGCGAGACCCAGACTGGACAATAAGGGGCTGAGGGATCACAGTGGAGGTAGGACTGGGGTGGAGGTGGGGGTAGCAGGCAGGCCCCAAGGCTGTTTTGACTGATATGGAGGCAGCCTTGAGGCATGGCATGGGGGTCTGAGAACCCAGAGGGGCCTAGGTGCCCTGGCTGGCTGTCCGTGGCCCACATACCTGGCCAGGTTCCCTGTCCTGCCCTCCAGGGCAGCAGGGATCCTCGTGGCCTCCTCACTGCCACTCTCGATGCTCCCTGGAGGCTGGTGGCAGTCAGGCTGCCTTGGGTATATGCAGGGTGGCTGGAATGAAGTAAAAAAAAAAAAAATTATTTTTCACAGTAAAATGTTCCTGCATCATGTAGCTCCCGCCACAAACTACTTAAAAGACAGCTGCTTTCTTTGTCTAGTGCCAAACTTTCTAGATGCAAGTCCACTGAGCCGGTGTACACCTTAAATAAACTCCTTCACCCAATTCGGTCTCTCTGGCCCCTTACTTTCCCACAACAATGGGAGATCCCTGCCTTGCATCCAGAGCTGCGGCTCCTTCTTAAGCTTCCCCCAACCAAGGGGATCCCGGTGACAGGTGGAAAGGCAGCGCAGGTGTCTTGTGGAAGTAGAGACCAGTAGTCCCTGGGCAGGGGGTCGCAACAGGAGGGCAGGGAGGCCAAGGCCAGTGCTGGGAGAGCAAGTCCCTGCCACCCCTGCTGGCCTCAGCCTGGCCCCATGAGTGCTGGCCCCCAATGCAGGCCCAGCTCCTCAGCATCCTCTCTGCACCCCACAGGCTGCTCTCCAATGATCTGTGCTATGGACAACTGCTTCCAGGGGCCACATCTTTACCCTGGTGTGGAGGCGGTGGTGGGGGGTTGTGGCATGATGGGAGTCCCAGCTGGGAACAAAGGGAAGGGAAAGGGAAGGGCTTTCTCTCCTCGGGAGAGAAAAGCGCTCAGGACTTGGAGCCAGGACTGGTGGGCTGCACATGGCCAGGCCCAGGGATTTTCGCTGTCCTGGACGTGGATTCCTCCTTAGCAATAAGAGTTAGAAACAGCATCGCCTTCATGGCGTCAAGGAGGTAATGAATATGGAGAGGGTTTGGGACATGTGTGACACTTCCCAGCTGTTGTGGCTTTCACTGCTAAAATCCTTTCATATGGTAAACTCTGGGATCTTCGTAAAGCTCCTTCACGTTCATAGCCAGAAGCCATGTGAGTGCAGGAGGGTCCACAGCCTCTCCCTCCTCCCTTGCTGGAAAGGAGGACTCTGGATCTCAGGAGGCTGGGAGCAGGAGGAAGGGGGTTTGAGAAGCCAGAGGCCTGGCCAGGTCACACTGGGAAGGCCAGTGGGCTCATGCTAGAGAAAAATATCATACACGAAAAGATGATGGGAGGGCCAGGCATGGTGGCTCACGCCTGTAATTCCAGCACTTCGGGAGGCTGGGGTGGGCAGATCACCTGAGGTCAGGAGTTCGAGACCAGCCTGACCAACATGGTGAAACCCCATCTTTACTAAGAATACAAAAATTAGCCGGGAGTGGTGGCACACACCTGTAATCCCAGCTACTTGGGAGGCTGAGGCATGAGAATAGCTTGAACCCAGGAGATGAAGGTTGCAGTGAGCCGAGATCGCACCGCTGCACTCCAGCCTGGGCGACAGAGTGAGATTTCTGTCTCATTAAGAAAATAAATAAATAAATAAATAAAAGATGTTGCGGGAGGGAAGTGGGCTGCTGAGAAGGCGTGAACTGAGGGCCTGGGAAGGAGCTTGGAGCTGGGGCAGAGAGAAATTTGGGGAGCAGCAGACATGGGTAAGAGACTATGGGAAGAAAGGATGCTTGCCAGGGGTTATGAATGCACTTCTTTGGCATTTTCTAGAGAGGCTTCAGAAAGATGTAAATCACTTCTCGGCCAGTTTACATGCTAGACTGGTGTTTCTTTAAATATGCTAAAACAGAGCCTGAAAGTGTGTATATTATCCAAAAAAAGAGTTTCCCAAAAGCTTTCCAAGGTGGTCTTGTTCTGAAACCGTATGCCCTATTCTGTGAGCCTAGTAGAAGTTGGCATGATGGGACGCGGTGCTGCAAGACCCAGCTCTGGAACTGTGGGTCTCAGCTGAGGGTGTCTGGGAGCTATGCTCGTGCCCATGCAGCCATTCCCAAGAGGCCCTCAGCTCTTCACACTTCCCCCTAGAAGCCAGCACTGCCCCAGAGGAACCTTCAGCTCTGCCTGGGAGCTCAGGAAAGTTCTCTGTGGCCAGCCTCAGTTGTCTCATAAAGTGGGATCATCTGCCTCAACACCACCAGCGCTGTGAGGATTACATGAGGTCGTAAATAAGAAAGCACTTTGCACAATGTCAAATATTACGTAAATTCTGTAATTATTGTTATTTCAAAGAAAAGATGTGAGGAGGGTCATAGCTGCAGCTCTCATTTGCTGATGACTTGCTCTATACCAGGCATGAGCTCCTTTAATCGTCCTCCAACCTCATGAGTGAGAACAGCTTCATCCCCATTTTACAGATGAAAGGCATTTAGCTCAGGGAAGGAAAGCCATTGGTCCAGAATGGTAATTCAAGTTCATGTCTTCCTGACCCCATAGCATTAGGCTGAGCCTCTCTAAAAGTGAAAGAGTTGAGGCCGGGTATGGTGGCTCACACCTGTAATCCATATACTTTGGGAGGCGGAGGCAGAAAGATCATTTGAGCCCAGGAGTTCAAGACCAGCCCGGGTAACATAGGGAGACCCCATTTCTACAATTTTTTTTTTTTTTTTTTTTTTTTTGAGACGGAGTCTTGCTCTGTCGCCCAGGCTGGAGTGCAGTAGTGCGAATTAGGCTCACTGCAACCTCCACCTCCTAGGTTCAAGTGATTCTTCTGTCTCAGCCTCCTGAGTAGCTGGGATTACAGATGCCTGCCACCACGCCCGGCTAATTTTTCATATTTTCAGTAGAGATGGGGTTTCCCCATGTTGGCCAGGCTGGTCTCGAACTCCTGACCTTGTGATCTGCCTGCCTCAGCCTCCCAGAGTGCTGGGATTACAGGAGTGAGCCACCTCGCCCAGCCACAACAAAAAATTTTAAAGGCCAGGCGCAGTGGCTGACACCTGTAATCCCAGCACTTTGGGAGGCCAAGACGGGTGGATCACCTGAGGTCAGGAGTTCGAGACCAGCCTGGCCAACATGGTGAAACCCCGTCTTTACTAAAAATACAAAAATTAGCTGGGTGTGTTGGCAGGCGCTTGTAATCCCAGCTACTCAGGAGGCTGAGACAGGAGAATCACTTGAACCCAGGAGGCGGAGGTTGCAGTAAGCTGAGATCACACCATTGCACTCCAGCCTGGAGGACAAGAGTGAGGCTACATATCAAAGAAAAAAAAATTTTAAAGGCCGGGCGCGGTGGCTCACACATGTAATCCCAATGCTTTGGGAGGCCGAAGCAGGTGGATCACTTAAGGTCAGAAGTTCGAGACCAGCCTGGCCAACATGGTGAAACCCCGTCTCTACTAAAAAATACAAAAATTAGCCAGGCGTGGTGGCATGTGCCTGTAATCCCAACTACTTGGGAGACTGAGGCAGGAGAATCTCTTGAATTTGGGAGGCAGAGGTTGCAGTGAGCTGAGATCGTGCCACTGCACTCCAGCCTGGGGGACAAGAGCGAAACTCTGTCTCAAAAAAAAAAAATTTTTTTTTAAAATAACTGGGCTGGCTACTCTGGGTACACTGCCTGTGGGGTAGCCCTGCTCCACAAGGAGCAGTACCAAAAAAGAAAAAGAAAAAAAAAATAGCTGGGCATGGTGACATGTGCCTGTAGTCCCAGCTCTTTAGGAGGCTGAGGTGGAAGGGTGGCTTGAGCCCTGTAATTCAAGTCTGCAATGAGCCATGATCTTACCACCACATTTCAGCCTGGGTGACAGAGCAAGACTCTGTCTCTTAAAAAAGAAAAAGAGGCCGGGCGCGGTGGCTCAAGCCTGTAATCCCAGCACTTTGGGAGGCCGAGGCAGGCGGATCATGAGGTCAAGAGATCGAGACCATCCTGGCTAACATGGTGAAACCCTGTCTCTACTAAAAATACAAAAATATTAGTCGGGCATGGTGGTGAGCACCTGTAGTCCCAGCTACTCGGGAGGCTGAGGCAGGAGAATGGCATTAACCTGGGAGGCGGAGCTTGCAGTGAGCTGAGATGACGCCGTTGCACTCCAGCCTGGGCGACAGAGCGAGACTCCATCTCAAAAAAAAAAAGAAAAAGAAAACAAAAGTGCAAAAGTGAAAGAGTTGGGCCTGTGGGGTGCACAGGGCAGACAAGTGGCTGGTGCCTCATGAGCTGAGCCGGGGCCTGGAAAGCAGAGAACTGAGGCCAAGTGCAGTGGCTCAACGCCTACTCTTCCAACTGTATTCATCGATTTTCATGCTGCTGATAAAGACATACCCAAGACTGGGCAATTTATAAAGAAAGAGAGGTTTAAAGGACTCACAGTTCCTCATGGCTGGGGAGGCTTCACAATCACGGCAGAAGGCGAAAAGCACGTCTTACATGGTGGCAGACGAGAGAAAATGAGAGCCAAGTGAAAGGGGTTTCCCCTTATAATACCATCAGATCGCCGGGCGTGGTGACTCATGCCTGTAATCCCAGCACTTTGGGAGGCTGAGGTGGGTACATCACCTGAGGTCGGAAGCTCGAGACCAGCCTGATCAACATGGAGAAACCCCATCTCTACTAAAAATACAAAATTAGCCGGGCATGTTGGTGCATGCCTGTAATCCCAGCTACTCGGGAGATTCAGGCAGGAGAATCGCTTGAACCTGGGAGGCGGAGGTTGCAGTGAGCCAAGATCGTGCCATTGCACTCCAGCCTGGGCAACAAGAGCGAAACTCCATCTCAAAAAAAAAAAAAAATCAGATCTCATGAGACTTACTACCACGAGAACAGTACGGGGGAAACCGCCCCCCACGATTCAATTATCTCCCACTGGGTCCCTCCTAAAACACGTGGGAATTATGGGAACTACAATCCAAGATGAGATTTGGGTGAGGACACAGCCAAACCGTATCACCAACACTTTGGGAGGCCGAGGAGGGGGGATCACTTGAGCCCAGGAGTTCATGACCAACCTGGGCAACGTGGCAAAACCCTGTCTCTACAAAACAAAAAATTAGCCATGCGTGGTGGCATGAGCCTGTAACCCAGCTACTCAGGAGGCTGAGGTGGGAGGATCACCTGAGCCTGGGTGGTCAAGGCTGCAGTAAGCCGTCTTTGTGCCACTGCACTCCAGCCTGGGTGAAAGAGTGAGACCCTGTCTCAAAAAAAAAAAAAAAAAAAGTGGCGAGCCGCTTGCTGGAGCACTAGTCTTGGGGCCCAGCTGTGTGGCCTTGGGCGCCTTTTCTTTCTAGTCTCTTCACCTTTAAGTGTCACTGACTCCACGCACAGCATCTCTGTGATGCTCAGATGGAGCATCCTTCAGGCCAACCTCAGGGTGGGGCCTCCCCTGAGGCGCACTGCTCTTCAGGAACTGGTCCCAAAGGTCCCAGAGGTCAAGGAAGAATGAGTAGGGGCTTTGCTCGGAGAAGGTGACTTCTGTAGGGTGTGATGCACAGAAGACGGAGGAAGCTGTTGGTGAGAGCAGGGAAAACACTCCAAGCAAAGGGACCAGCAAGGGAGAGTCCCTGAGGCGGAAAATGGCTTGGCAGGCGTCAGGAAGGCCAGAAGGCCCAGGAGGCAGGAGCTCAGCAGGTGACAGGGATGGTGGCATGAAAGTTCAGAGAGGCCAGCAGGGTCTGTAGGCCCCAGAAAGGAGTTTGGCTTCCATTTCCAGTGCAGCATGCAGCCACATGAGATGTGTTTGTTTTTGTAAATTGTACAGAAGCATATCACACATGCACAAAAGTGTACAAATCATCAGTGTACAATGCCATGAATTTTCACAAAGTGAACACACCCAGGAGATGGGCACTGAGATCAAAACCAGAATGTGACCAGCACCCCAGCATCCTCCCGTAGGCCCCTCTAGTCACCACCCCCATGGGGACCAGAGTCCCATGCACAGAGTAGTTTTGCTTGTCTTTGAACCTCCTATAAATGCACCCATCAGCAGCGTTCTCTGTGTCCAGCTTCTGTTGCTCAGCAGTACGTTTGTGAGATTCACCCACCATTTTTTTTTTAGACGGAGTCTCTGTCGCCCAGGCTGGAGTGCAGTGGCGTGATCTCAGCTCACTGCAACCTCCACCTCCTGGGTTCAAGCGATTCTCCTGCCTCAGCCTCCCGAGTAGCTGGGATTATAGGTGCATACCACCACGCCCAGCTAATTTTGTATGTTTTAGTACAGACGGCCTTTCACCTTGTTACCCAGGCTGGTCTCGAACTCCTGAGCTCAGGCAATCTACCTGCCTCGGCCTCCCAAAGTGCTAGGATTACAGGCGTGAGCCTGAAAGGTGGATTCACTCGCCTTTCATCAGTGGTTGTAGTTTTGCTTCTCTTCTTAGTGGCACAGTCTTCCATTGTGTCACTACACCACAATGCATCTGTGCATTTGATTCATAATGGGCATTTGTGGTCTCCTGTTTGGGGCTACTGTCAACATTCTATCCTTGTCTTTTGGTGCACCCGTGTACGCTTTTCTGATCATTGAAGGGTGTTCAACATGAAATTGACAAGATCTCTCATTTCATTTCAAGCTCACTCCCGCCCCTGCATCAGCTCCCCAGTGTGACACCAGAACTGGACCAGCCTCAACTTTGCTTTTTTTTTTTTTTTTGAGAAGGAGTCTTGCTCTGCTGCCCAGGCCAACCTCGGCTCACTGTAGCCTATGCTCCCAGGTTCAAGCAGTTCTCTTCCCTCAGCCTCCTGAGTAGCTGGGACTACAGGCATTTTTAGTGGAGACAGGGTTTCACCATGTTGGCCAGGCTGGTCTCGAACTCCTGGCCTCAAGTGATCCGCCCTACCTCAGCCTCCTAAAGTGCTGGGATTGCAGGCTTGAGCCACTGTGCCTGGCCTCAACTTTGTCTTTTGTTGCTTGGGTAGAATACCCTATTAGAGTCTGGCCCCTTTTACGCCCTGATGATGTGTCTGACTCCCAACTCCCTTCCAAACCAGAAACTCGGCCATTCATTCCCCAGGCCTGGGTGTCCTGCGAAGAAAATGGACTCAAATGGACTCAATCGTACCAAAGCTGCAGCTGGCTGTGAAGGTTGAGTTAAATGGGAAATGGCAGTGAAAGCTCAGGGCCCATTACCCAGGCCCCCCGCCCCATGATAATGCCCTTTCTCTTTGTTCTGTTCCAGGTCCAGGAAATGAAATGAAGACAAAAGCGCCCCCTGTGGGTGAAGGTAAGATGCAGCTCTCTTTCTTTTTTTCTTTTTCTTTTTCTTTTCTTTTTTTTTTTTTGAGACGGAGTCGCCGCGATCTCACTGCAAGCTCCGCCTCCTGGGTTCACGCCATTCTCTTGCCTCAGCCTCCCGAGTAGCTGGGACTACAGGCGCCCGCCACCACACCTGGCTAATTTTTTTGTATTTTTAGTAGAGACGGGGTTTCACCGTGTTAGCCAGATGCAACTCTCTTTCTAGGGCTCCCCAGCATCCTGTCTTCTAGACCAAGGATGCCCACACTGCACCAAGCCAGCACAGACCCAGCCTCCACTGAGAGGTCAGTGCCCACAGGCTGCCCTCAGCTCTAAAGGCCCAGAGTGTAGATGAGCCAGGAAGCACTGCCACCCTTGCACACTTGCTCCCCATCTGGGATCCTCGCCCCTCTTCCTCCCCTACCCCAGACCGTTGGAGAGGTCTCCCCAGGTGTCCACCCAGCCTGCTCCCCTGGTTACTGTGCCCACAACATGTGGCACCTTCCCCCGCACCCAGCCCCTCCCAGTGCAAGCCGTGCCTCACTGCCAGACTGCGCGGGCAGGGAGGGACCTGTCCCCTGTTCCCGGAAGATGGAAGATCGCCCACACCTGGCACTGTGCCCAGCCCCTGCGGGGGCGTCATAAATATCTCCTGAATGATTCATTCATTCCTTTGGGAGAGAAAGCATGACCCCTTAGTGGTTAAAGGTATGGAGTTTGAAGTCACACAGACCTGGGTTCAATTCTGGCTCTGACCTTTGGCTCTGTGACCTTGGTCACCTCTCTGAGCCTGTTTCTTCATGTAAAAAATGGAGTCACCACGACCAGATTAGGCCACGGTGAGGACTGAGATGATGTTGTAAGGCACCAGCACAGAGCTGACCTACAGCTCAATCGTGGTGGGAGGGAGTAATTATCCATTCAGAAAAGGGGAAACTTTCCGCTGCGCCTCCTGTCGCTGTTTTCTTTGGCTCCCGGAGGTGCGCAGTATCGGGTCCGTTTTTAAGGTAAAGAAACTGAGGCCTAGAAAGGGAACAGGATAACCCAGGGCGCGGAGGCTGGGGCTAGAACCCAGGCCAGCTGGCTCTGAGTCCAGTGCTTGGCCTGCCTCTCAGAGGCCTGTGGGCACGTCCCCACCCACCCCTGTCCCCAGGCGTGGGAGCGAGGGGTTGGGCTTGGCCTCAGGGCGTCCCTGGATCCCGGACTCGCCTGGGGATCTCCGGCTCGGACCCCAGGAGCAGAGACAGCGCTCGAGCTTGTCACTTTAAATTCAAGAGGGAGCGGGCGGGCAAGCGGGCGAGCGCGAGGGAGCGCGCGGCGGGCTCCTGGGAGCGTGCCCGGACTGCGGCGCAGCTCCGGTCCGCCGCCCCGGCCCGGCCGAGCCCCCGGCCCGCGCCGCGCTCCTCGGAGGCGGGAGCCCGGCGACACTGCAGGGGTGGCGTTGCCGCCGGCGGCCGGGCTAAGCGCAGGTGCGTGCGCGCTGCGGGAGGCGGGCCGGCAGCTGGAGCCCAGCCGGAGCGGCGGCCCCTCCGCGGAGCCCGGGTGAGTACGCACCCTGCCGACCCCCGGGCGCGGCCGGGATCGCACCCTGATCGCGGACGCACGCAGCCCCCTCCTCGGGCCCTGGGCCCGGGACCCCAGAGCCCCGCGCACTCCGCGCGCCTGCACCTCCGCGCCGCGCTTGCACACGAACGAATGCCGGGCACCGCGCACGCTGGGCGCCCTTACCCGGCCCGGCCACTCCGCGCAGTGCGCATCGCATCGCACGCCCCGCATGTGCACACACGCGGCTCACCCCGCCATTTACACGCCTCCCCGCGCCCACGCTGCACACACGCCCCTCACTTTCGCATTCAGCGCCCTGACTGTCCTCACTGTCCCTGCTCTGGCTTCGCACCCCCTCCCGACACTCCGGTCCCCATACACCCTGGAGGTTCCCGAGGCAGGAGCGCTGGGTCTGCAGGAACCGTACCAATCTGGAGGGGAACGTTGCACCCCAGCCCGAGGAGGCCCTGGCCGTGTGAAGAGCCAGATATGACCCTCAGCCGCCGGTGGCACCAGCCTGAGTGGGGGGCTTTCCAGAGCTTAGGAGAGGGGTATGGCGGGGCAGGGGAGGAAGCTTGCCCAGACTCAGGGCCTCAAGGCTGTAGATTTGGGCTGAAGTTGGGGGAGGGAGGTGGGGGGCCGGGAGCCTGGCCTGTGGGTGGAAGGCCCTGAGCTGGCCATCCTGGGAGCCCTCTTCCAGGGGCTGCAGAGAGACTGTGTGCACCCTCCTCCATTCCCAAAAGCCTGGGAAAGCTGCACCATGGAATGTCAGCTCCTTCTCCCCGTCAGGGGATGACAGTTTTAGAGAGCAGCAGCAATAGTGCTTCCTATTAGAAATGGGGAAATTGAGGCTCAGAGAGGGCAGGAGACCCACCGAAGTTACCACAGCCAGTGTGAAGAAGGGTTAGGACAAGTCCCCAAGCCCCCAGCCTCCCTACTCTGAAGTCTGAAAGCTTTCCTAAGCAGCTCTGCAGAGTGGGGGCTCCCAGCCTGGGTTTCAAACCCGGACTCTGCCACTTGTCAGCTCTGGTGACTGACTGACAAATAAAACACATCTGTAGGCTGGCAGCGCTGCCCACACTGCACCTCAGTTTCCTCTCCAGTACAAGGAGCAGGGTAGCAGCCCCCTCAGAGGGCTGCGGTGCTGAGATAACACAGGGCAAGTCACACAGTAGGTGCCCAAGAAATGCCAGCCAGCACCTCCCAGCCAGTCTGTCCTGCGGTTTCTGTGGGCTGTTTGGGGGATGGCAGCAGGATGTGGTTATCTCAGAAAGCGGAGGAGGGGTACTTGAAAAGGTTTCAACCTAAAGATCCTGAAGAGGCTCACAGGTTGAAGGATGAGGCTCTCCTTGGCCCAACTCCCGACCCTTCCCATTGCCTTGCTAGCCAGAGAATGATGTGAGGACACTGGGCAAGGAGGTGGGGTGGAGCAGAAGGCAGGGACAGAGGGCCCCTCTCCCCTGCCGAGGCACAACGTTCATGGAAAGCCAATTCTCTGACAAGCCCAGGAGGGGCCTCTGCCATGGTCTGATTCCAGCAAAGCTGGGGGAAGTGGGGGGCTCTTCCAACTCCCCACCCCAAAAGGCCTGCCTGTTCAGGAGTCAGCATGGTGGCCAAGAGCCCAGGCCCAGATCCATTGCACCCTGGCACCAATCCCAGTGTTGCTACTTGTATGCTAGGTGACCTGGGGCCCCAGCTTCCTCATCTATAAAAGGGGGATCCATTAATCCATTGAATCATCATGTCCACATTGTGTACCTACTACAACCAGGCACAGTGCTAAGCACTTAGCACATGTTATGTCCACATGCATGCAGCAGTAAGGAGATATTGCTAGGTAGGTATGATCGAGCTGGAATTTGAACCTAGAGCTGTTTTCAATGAGTAAGCTCTGTGCAGTTTAGGGTCTGGGGATTTGGGACTGAACGAATTGGTCAGATGGGGAGAGGTGCTGCAGAGGTAGGGATGTGCAGTCTGGGAGCTCAGTGAGGGTCTGGAGCCACTCTGGTCCCCCATGTTATGCTCTTTGCTGTGTGTCTGGACACCGGGGATGCTCTGGTCACAGGCTGCCCTGGTCCCACTGTACCTCATTGCTATCCTCTTCTAGCCAAAGCCACAGTCCTTCTGCCTGGCAGACCTCCAGGCTGCCAGCGGGAGCCCACTGAGGTGGTCCCAGGTGAGACAGAGTCAGGGGGTCTCGGGGATAGTGAGCAAAGCCCTTGAGAAGGGCACTGGCTACACAGCAGCACTTGCGGCTTGGTCTGAGCTTCCTCCTCACTGGTTGGGTGACCTCGGGCCAATTCACTGCCCTTCTCTGAGCCTCCCTCTCCTCCTCCGTGGAGGAGGGGGTAGTAACAGGGTTTGCCCCATGGGTCTTACGGGTGATGGGGAAGATGGCATGAGGGTTGTCACTGCTAATGGAAGAGGGGCTGGACTGGGCTACAGGAATGACTGCCAGGCCCAGCTCTACCACCGCTGGCTGTGTGGCTTTGGGCAAGTCACTTAACCTCTCTTAATCTCCCACAACTTTGCTGGGCGTGGTGAGATCACACCACTTCATTCCAGCCTGGGTGAAAGAGCGAAACTCCGTCTCAAAAAAATAAATTAATTTAAAAAAAAAAAAAAGTAGCTCATTCAAAGTCCACTTTACCAGGCTTATGAGCAGGGATGCTTCCAGGGCTCAACAGGTTCTAGCAGTGAATGGAAGGATGGGAGCAGCCAGGGAAGGGGCAATGCCGACTTAGCTCCAACTCCTGTTGGAGTCGGGGGATGCAAACCCATTGTCCCCATATCTTCTAACTTTCTTTTTTTCTTTTCTTTTCTTTTCTTTTTTTTTTTTTTTGAGATGGAGTTTTGCTCTTGTTGCCCAGGCTGGAGTGCAATGGTGCGATCTTGGCTCACTGCAACCTCTACCTCCTAGGTTCAAGCGATTCTTCTGCCTCAGCCTTCCCAAGTAGCTGGGATTACAGGCATGTGCCACCAAGCCCAGCTAATTTTGTATTTTTAGTAGAGATGGGGTTTCTCCGTGTGGGTCAGGCTGGTCTCAAACTCCCGAACTCAGGTGATCCGCCTGCCTCGGCCTCCCAAAGTGCTGGGATTACAGGCCTGAGCCACCGCGCACGGCCAGATCTTCTAATTTTCAAAGGGAAGCTGGAAATCCTTTTTTAATCAATTTTTAATGGGAAATTCCCCCCCCACACACACACACTTTTTTTTGAGGCACAGTCTCACTATGTTGTCCAGACTGGTTTTGAACTCCTGGGCTCAAGAGATCCTCCCACATCAGCCTCCCCAGTAGCTGGGACTACAGGCACGACCCACTGCACCCAGCTAAATTTTTCAATTTTAAAATGTTGGCAACTCACTTAAATGTAAGACAAATAAACACATCTGTAGGCTGGCAGTGCTGCCCACACTGCCCAGACTAGGGGTTAGGGGGTCTGTATGGGCCATCACCAGGCTGCTAACCACAGCAACCAATATGTGCCAAGCCTGACTACACGTACCTTCTCATTCCACCCTCCTGGCAGCCTCACATCTGCTTTACAGGTGGGGAACTGAGGCTCTAAGAGACTAAGAAAATTACCCAAGGCCACTGCAGCTAGCCAGGGGCAGGTATGGGAGTCAGAGCTGGGTGCAGCTGACTACAAACCCTGTGCTCAGGATGACACCCTCTAGGAGCCTCGACCTCTCTCCCAGTTCTCTTCTCCCTCCACTCAGGCAAATGAGCTCTGCCTTCACAGGGCACCAGGCTGGAACATCTGTCTGGAGGCCAGGGGCGGTAGCTCACGCCTGTAATCCTAGCACTTTGGGAGGCCAAGGTGGGAGGATCATTGAGGTCAGGAGTTCAAGACCATCCTGGCCAACATGATGAAACCCCGTCTCTACTGAAAATACAAAAACTAACTGGGCATGGTGGCTCATGCCTGTAATCCCAGCTACTTGGGAGGCTGAGGCAGGAGAATCACTTGAACCCAGGAGGCAGAGGTTGCAGTGAGCTGAGATCGCGCCATTGCATTCAAGCCTGGGTGACACAGTGAGGCTCTGTCTCAAAAAAAAAAAAAAAAAAAAAAAGGAACTTCTGTCTGGGGTGTGCCTAGCAGTCATTCACACCCTCACTGAAATCTCAGCTCCCTGGGAAAGGATGTCGTGTTAAAGGGAGAGGAAAGAACAGACAGCGTGGGAGTCTGGGGTCTGAGCTGGGCCAGCCATGGAGGTGATGGGGCCCCCGACAGCCAGAGGCCAGATGCAGCTTGAGGCTTTGTCCCGTACCACGCCTGTTGTGCTGTGGGGTGTACTTTGCCATGCATACCTTGCTCGCGTGCTGCTGGCATTGGCTGTCCCAGCTTGGCCCCACTCTTGCAAAGTCAGCTTGTGCCAGGTAAGCAGGAAAAAGCCGATGGCTTATCTGATTCCCGGCAAGGCAGAAGCAGGCTGGGAGGTGCGTGTGTGTACATTAGCATGTGTTTCAGCGTATCCAGACCAGCTTCCGCCAGGAGCTAGGACCACCTTGGGCAGGTACATGGTGACCCATTTGACCTGCAGATTCTTAGGAAACTTTTTGGAAACCATATGCCCACTTGCAGTGAGACACAGTGGTTAGGAGCATGGAGCCAGTTGGCCTGGGTTGAACAGTTTATTAGCTGTGTGGCCTGGGGCAAATTACGCCCTGGGACTCTCACCCGCAAACCAGAGATAATAATAGTACCTACCTCATGGGGCTGTTAGGCAAATTAAATGAGGTCAGATAAATGCAAAGTGCTTAGAATGGCGCTTGATGTGTAAGAAGGGCTTGGCAAGGTTCTCTATTACTATCATTATCTCCAGCCCAGGCCCAGGAATGAGCTTCCACTCTAGTCAGGATGGGTGAAGCCCTTCCTGGCTTAGCACCACCCTTCCATCACCATGACAACGCACATCTCCTTGTGGGAGTGGGGGCAGCATCAGGAGAACTGGGAGCCAGGAGCTGGCTGTGCACCTTATCTGACCTGCTTCTAGAGGCTCCTGGGCACCTCCAGGACTTAAGGGGGTAGACTAGGACTTATGGCACCCCAAATGTGCTGGATAACCCTGACTGGAGCATGGCACCCCAGCTTCTTGACTCCAAAGCCACAGACTGGGGAGAACCCCGGAATTCTTGAAAATGTGGAGGGCCTTAGCTTTACCCTCTGATTCGACCCCAGTCCCAAAGGGAACCTACAGGATGCTCCGAGGGGTTGGGAATTGGTGGGTCACACTCCCCAAGGACTTTTTATACTGCGCCTGAATGGTGTTTGCATTTTTTTGCAAATTGGTTGCTACCTTTAAAACTCAGGAAATGGCACATAAAAAATTCAGGTATCTGGCTTTTCTTTAAAGTGCCAGAAGATCAAGCCACGGTGGTTGGCATTCCTGCTGGGGCAAAAATGCAGCTGCCCTTGGGCCAGGCCATCACTCTGCAGTTCTTACCTCCCCCTCCCCTTGCCCTATCACCCTGCACCAGGCCTGCAGGCTTACTATGTGTAACCACCTCTCTGAACTACAAGGGAATCCAGAAATTGGGGTGGGCATTATCCTGGCCCTCGGTGCCCTTGACCTGAGATCAGTGCAGCCCATCCCAAATTCCTTTTTCCAGGACTCCCACATACACCCACTTAGAACACATCTGTGAGCCAGATTTACTTCTTAGCACACTAATAAAACAATGAGCAGTCACCTAGGTTCAGGTAATGGGTTGTAGGAGCTCCCAGACCTTTCTAGAACAACTTAAGCCTCAGTCGTTCCTAAAAGCTGGGGGTGGAGGATGGGGTGGGGAAGAAACCATGCCAAGCAGTGAAAGGACTGATAATAGAATATTGCAGACACGCAGCCTTTCCTTCCCAATCGAAATGGAAGCATTTGAAGGAAGGCTCTGGCTCAAACCAGGGGGGCCTTGCTCTATTGAGTCACCTACTGCGTCGCCGCTGGTCAGCCTGATGTTGTTAGGATGGAAATGAGCTGGGGTTGCCAGATTTGGCAAATACAAAAACAGGACACCCAGGAGCATTGATGTTTTGGATGAACAATGGAAAAGATTTTGGCGTAAGTATGTCCTGTGGAATATTTGGGACACACATATTAAAAACGTATTTGAAATTTGGCCAGGCGCTGTGGCTCACACCTGTAATCTCAGCACTTTGGGAGACCAAGGCTGGTGGATCACCTGAGGCCAGGAGTTCGATATCAACCTGGCCAACATGGTGAAACCGCATCTCTACAAAAAATACAAAAATTAGCCGGGTGGGGTGGCACATGCCTGTCATCCCAGCTACTTGGGAGGCTGAGGCAGGAGATCACTTGAACCCAGGGGCAGAGGCTGCAGTGAGCCGAGATCGCGCCACTGCACTCTAGTCTGGGCAACAAAGAGAGACTCCATCTGAAAAAACAAAACAAAACAAAACAAAACAAAACAAAATCTGAAATTCACATGCCACTGGGCATCCTGTGTTTTATCTGGCAATCCTGAGAAGAGTCTTAGAATGCTTGAAAAGAGCTTTAAACATCATTTCTTAAAATGCCAAGCCTCCCTTTGGTGGCACTCCCCTTATAGCTGAGTGTAAGCTCTGGATGACAGGCACGTGGGTGCCAGGAGGCCAGGACCTAGGAGCGGGACGCTGACTCTCTGCAGCCCTCTCCTCTCACTCTCTTTTCCCTTCCAGTCACAGTCACCGCAGCAGACATCATGGCTGTGGATGTGGCAGAATATCATCTGAGCGGTGAGTGCCCAGGGCAAACCCCTCCTGGATCACGCCTGCGAGACCCTTACACCAGGCCTGGGTGGGAGGTGTCTGTGGGACATGAATAATTAGTCCTTGCCATTAATGTCTTCACTGTCAAGGACAGTCAGTGACTTGCCCAAGGTCAGACAGCCCTGGGGACATCAAGCTTGGCCCAGTCTGGGGTCTCCTCATCTTGCCACTCAAGTGGCTCCTTCTTGTTAAAGTGACTTTCTCTCTTTCACTTGAAAGGGTCCCCGGGGAGACCCTCATCCTGCTGCACCCTGGGGATGAGCCTGTGACTCGGAATCCACTCACCGAGGCCTTCTGTGGAGACTGTCAAGTAGCCAAGGGAAAATAAACCCAGGAAGGTCAAGGTTAGATTCATGGGGCGTTAAACTCAGAGACCACCCAGTCCAGAGGCAGAGGTTATAGTGAGCTGAGATCACACCACTGCACTCCAGCTTTCCAGCCTGGGCGACAGAGTGAGACTCCGTCTCATCAGAAAAAAAAAGAGGCCACCCAGTCCAGGGCCATGGCTCCCACCTTGTCACCCTATGCCTCAGCAGGGAGATGGGAGCTGGCTGGGAGATGCCTCGAGACTCCAGACATACTCCTGCAGCCCTCCCCATGGACAGCGTCAGAGAAGATGGGGTCAGAGAAGAAACATACCAGCCGTCTTTTCTCCCTTTGTTCCTCTCCTCATTCACAGATGGGAGAAGTGAGGCTTAGAGAGTAACGGGGTCAGGATGTGCACTCAGGTCTCTTGACTCCCAGCCCCGTGCTCCCCATCACTCTAGCCCCTACCCTAACGCAGCCCCTGGGGAGCCCAGGGCTGATCTGAAGGGTGTGCCCGGGAATCACCTTTCCCATCACTTTTTCCCAAAAGTGAGCCAGGGAGCCGCACTTTTCACCCTCAGGCTCACAGGTCTTGCCCCCCCCCCCCACCCTGCCCCCTACCCGTATGGCCTTGGGCAAGTGGTGAAACCGGAACTTCTACTTACTTATCTGTAAAATGCAAAAGATGAGGCTTGCCTCAGGGCTGTTGGGAAGATTTAGAGAGCTGATGGTTGTGCAGCGCCCAGCATGGTGCAAACGCCACTCTTTCAGTGGCAGCGCTTTGCACACGCTGTTCCCCTGTCCTGGAGTCCTTCCCTGCCTCTGCCACTGCCTGCCTGAGTCCTGGCGCCTGGTGGTGGGGTTATAGGTGCAGATCTGGACCCAGTCTGTCTGGAGGCAGATCTCTCCTCCGTCCCTCAGCTTCCTCATCTGTAAAATGGGGAAAACAGTAGAACTAACCTCACAGGATTGCCTTGACTTGATGGGTTAATATACGTGACGTGCTTAGAACAGGGCCTGGCAAATCATAAATAGTAAGTGCTTCATAAGGGGAGCTATTCCTCCTCCTCCTCATCCCACTCGTTTCTGGTCTTCGCCTAGACCCCACTTCCAATATCACCCCAAGACTGGTATTCCATAAAATCAATAAACGAATGCGAATTGTCATTTCATGTCACCTTCCTGGGGCTTTTCCTTCTGTGCCCCCAGCCCTGCCCCCTTTTCTGCCACCCCGGGCATGGGCTCCACCCTTCAGCTCCCAAAGAGCCTCAGGCACAGGGGAGCCTGAACCTGCTTTGCCACCTGGCTGTGCCCACAGCCTGCTTAGAGACCTTGGGCCTCTGGTCCTGCCCTCTAGCCAACCCCCGGCTACCACCCAGCCCTGCTGTGACCCTGTTCCCAGGACTCCCAGAATACGCCAAGCCTTGGCAGGGCGGGGCCCGGGAGCCTCCATGGATCTCTTTGTTATGGGCATACGTAGCCCACAGGTGACATTCTGTCAACAGCGGCAGGAGGAAGGAGGGTTTCTTCACAGCCCTTCCACCGTCGTTACCCATTCCTTCTGTTTTTCCCTGGTCTGCCCAGCCCGTGACTATGTGCTGCGTGACTTTTGCGCACGTCACACAATTGCGTGATTAGACCATGTTGGGGATTCATTTTTTTCCTCTCTTAACAAAGCCAGAAATGTGTCTCTGCATTGCCACAGTGCCATCCTAATGACCTCAATTGTCATTCTCGAAGGCCAGTGACATTTCCTCCCAAGACAGAGCCACCAGCCCTCACTGGCCCCCTCGGTGGGACCTTCAGGCTGTCTCCAGATTTCTGCTGTTATAAATACAGCCTCGATGACTCATCCCAGACACAAAACCTGTTGGGATTTTCCCTTTAGAATAAATTCACCAGAGTGGGACCGCTGGATGGGGGATGTTCTTGTCATCCGCATTTTCCAAACGGAGTATGAAGCCCAGAGGTGCTGGGTGACTTGCCTGGAAGCCAAGGTACCGGTGCCCGGCTCTGCCGTTTCTCACCGCTGGCCTTGAGTGGAGAAACAGATGTGCTCATTACCCTTCCTTGGTCTCAGTTTTCCTCTTTTAGAAAGTAGGGCCTTGGCCAGGGGCGGTGGCTCACGCCTGTAATCCCAGCACTTTGGGAGGCCAAGGCGAGTGGATCACCTGAGGTCAGGAGTTTGAGACCAGCCTGGCCAATATGGTGGAACCCCGTCTCTACTAGAAATACAAAAAATTAGCTGGGCATGGTGGTGGACGCCTGTAATTCCAGCTACTCGGGAGGCTGAGGCAGGAGAATCGCTTGAACCCGGGAGGCAGAGGTTGCAGTGAGCCGAGATCGTGCCATTGCACTCCAGCCTGGGCAACAAGAGTGAAACTCCATCTCAAAAAAAAAAAAGAAAAAGAAAGAAAAGAAAAGAAAGTAGAGCCTTACAGGGTGCTCAGTGCTGGGAGGGCGTCAGGGCTGGAGGCCAGTGAGTCAGTGCTGTGGACTCTGGCCAAAGGCAGCTCAGCAGACAGCAGGGCAGGCTAGAGGGGCTGCCCCACTGTGTGATCCATTCCTGTGTGGCCGGGCTTCAGGGCAGCAGTGATGAGGAACTCCTCTAGCCCCGGGTCCCCTCCCTCCCTCCCCCGGCCACTCTGCCCACTCTGGGCTTTTTATACCCCTCTATTCTTCCCGCCCTTGACTTCCAGCTCCTGTTGCCGTGGCCTGGCACACTTCTTGCCCCTCCTCATATCTCAGCTTACATGTCCCTCTTCCAGGAGGCCTTCCTGGGCTGCTCCCATTCCCAGTACCCTGATCTGTCTATTTATTTGCCTGCCCCACCCCACCCCTAGACTGCCAGCTACTTAAGGACAGGGACTTGGCCTGGGGCTGACTCAACCCTGGCTACCCATGCCCATAGGCTGCTGGCACACCAGGATGGGTGCTCAATGGATGTGCAGTGATGAATCTCCAGCCCTGAGGTGCTCTTCGCACCTCTCCCCACCTTGCTTCGAGGGAACTGTGCGGGGTTGAGGCCGGGTGGGGCAGTGGTTACCCCACTTGCTTTGGGGTCTGGCTGCTAGAGTTGGGGTCCCAGCACCACCCCTTCTGGGCTCTGTGACCTTGGGCAAGTTCTTTAGCCTTTCTGTGCCTCAGTTTCCTCACTTGAATTGAGACAGACGCAGTACTAAGAACAGTTTAGAGAACTGTATTTGCCAGCACTGTGACCTGCACAATGAATCCCAGTGTCTCCTTGGCTTCCTTTGGGGAAGCAGAGCCAGGTTTCCTGGGAGAGGGAGGCAAAACCTTGGAACGTGTATGGTCCTGCCGCGTGCCAAGCGCGATGCTGGGGAGGACTCGCCTGCCACAGTTGAGGAGGTTGTTAATTTCCGTTTTCGGGGGCAGCAAGGCTCAGAGAGAGAAGGTTATTGACTCATCAGCAGAGCAAAAGCCTCTGAGCATCTGGATTTGTCTCCAAGCCCTGCACAGCCTGCAGCCACCTCTCACTTGTGGCTGAGTTGTTTGTTTGTTTTGGTAAGAGATTCACAGAGAGAGAAGATTCACATACCAAGCAATTTACCCACTTAAAGTGTACAATTCAATGGTTTTTAGTATATTGTGCAACCAACCACACGATCTATTTTTAGAACATTTTCATCATCCCCCAAAGAAACCCTATTTCTCCCAACTTTCCAGCCCCTGACAGTCACTAATCTACTGTATAGACTGGTGTCAATTCTGTCTACATAGATTTGCCTTTTCTGGATATTATGTACACAGGCTGATCATCCTAAATCCAAAAATCCAAAATCCAAAATCTGAAATATTTTGCGGGCCGACATAATGCTGAAAGAAATGTCTATTGGAGCATTTTGGATTTCAGATTTTTGGATTAGGAATGCTCAGCCTATAAGTGTAATGTAAATATCCCCAAATCAGAAAAAATCTGAAACCCAAAACACTTCTGGTCCCAAGCAACACAGGAAAGTGTATGTCTTGTTCGACATGGGATCTCCAGCACCTAGCACATAGTAGGCATTCAATAAATATCCATTCAATGAAGAAGTCGGTGCTGCTCCCCGGGTGGGGGTCTGTATCCACTAGGAAGCCCTAATGAGAGGCTGCCCTTGCCTTGCAGTCATCAAGAGCCCCCCTGGCTGGGAGGTGGGTGTCTATGCTGCAGGGGCCCTGGCCCTGCTGGGAATCGCAGCTGTGAGCCTGTGGAAGCTCTGGACGTCGGGGAGCTTCCCCAGCCCCTCTCCGTTCCCCAATTACGACTACAGGTACCTTCAGCAGAAGTACGGCGAGAGCTGCGCAGAGGCCAGGGAGAAGGTGAGGCTTCTGCTCCTGCAGGTGCACAGCGAGTGCAACCCCATGCCCCTACCATCCACTCAGATCAGTCTTCAGCCCCTCTCCCTCCGTCACCGCCTCCTCCTGGTTAATGTCCTCCTTTGAAAGGGGAGTAGACCTCCCTCTCTCCCTCTTCCCCTTTCACATCTTCAACTTTTTTTTTTTTTTTTTTTTGAGATAGAGTTTCCCTCTTGTTGCCCAGGCTGGAGTGCAATGGCATGATCTGGGCTCACTGCAACCTCTGCCTCCTGGGTTCAAGCGATTATCCTGCTTCAGCTTCCCAAGTAGCTGGGATTATAAGCGTGCACCACCATGCCTGGCCAATTTCATATTTTTAGTAGATACGGGGTTTCACCATGTTGGTCAGGCTGGTGTCGAACTCCTGACCTCAGGTGATCCACCTGCCTCGACCTTCCAAAGTGCTGGCATGAGTCACCACACCTGGCCTGCTTTTTAACTACTAACGTTTTCTTTCTTTCTTTTTTTTTTTTTTCAAAATGCTCCTTGCAGAGCAGGGCTACCCCATAGGCCAAGTGCCCAGAGTAACCTGATATATTTTTCTTCTTACTTTCTTTTTTTTCTTTTTCTTTTTCTTTTTTTTTTTTTTTTTTTTTTTTTTTGAGACGGAGTCTCCCTCTGTCACCCAGGCTGGAGTGCAGTGGGGCAATCTCGGCTCACTGCAAGCTCCGCCTCCCGGGTTCATGCCATTCTCCTGCCTCAGCCTCCTGAGTAGCTGGGACTACAGGCACCCGCCACCATGCCCAGCTAATTTTTTGTATTTTTAGTAGAGACGGGGTTTCACCATGTTAGCCAGGATGGTCTCGATCTCCTGACCTCGTGATCCGCCCACCTCGGCCTCCCAAAGTACTGGGATTACAGGCGTGAGCCACCGCGCCCGGCCCTTCCTTTCTTTCTTTTCTTTCTTTCTTTCTTTCTCTCTCTCTCTCTCTCCCTCCCTCCCTCCCTCCCTCCCTCCCTCCTTCCTTCCTTCCTTCCTTCCTTCCTTCCTTCCTTCCTTCCTTTCTTTCTTTTCTTTCTTTTGAGACAGGGTCTCACTCTGTCAGCCAGGCTGGAGTGCTCTGGCACAATCTCAGTTCACTGCAACCTACACCTCCTGGGTTCAAGCAATCCTCCCACCTCAGCCTCCTGAGTAGCTGGGATTATAGGCCCAAGCCACCATGCCTAGCTAATTTTTTTTTTTTATTTTTTGTAGAGACGGGGTTTCACCATGTTGGCCAGGCTGGCCTCGAACTCCTGGGCTAAGAGATCTGCCCGCCTTGGCCTCCCAAAGTGCTAGGATTACAGGCATGCACCACCGTGCCAGGTCCTTCTCTTTTCACCTCCCTTGTAGCTGAAGCATTTTGACATACTGTTGAACACACATCATAAACATTATTTTAATGGCTGTATGAGATTCTTTTTTGTACATGTGCCATGATTGACTAAATGTCATGATAAATAATGCAGTGGATGTTCTGTAGGTAAAACTTTGTCTTCATTTGGGATAGTGTGCTTTGGATACTGCTGTATTGGGGGCACACACATTCTTAGGGCTCTCACTATACCTTGCTGAAAGTTTTATCATTTAACACATGGCAGAGAGTTTTCCGAATGTCAGGTAGAGTTCCAGAGAGCACAGCCAGAATCTATTACCAGATTAGAGTCCCTCATGTTCACTCACTTAGGGTGTCTGGGGGGACTATCTCACACACTGTTGGGGGAATGTAAATTTGAAAAAATTTTTCCAGGCCTGGTGTGGTGGCTCACGCCTGTAATCCCAGCACTTTGGGAGGCCGAGGCGGGCAGATCTCTTGAGGTCAGGAGTTCAAGACCAGCCTGGCCAACATGGTGAAACCCTGTCTCTACTAAAAAAAATACAAAAATTGACCGGGCACAGTGGCTTATGCCTGTAATCCCAGCACTTTGAGAGGCTAAGACTGGTGGATCACCTGAGGCCGTGAGTTCGAGACCAGCCTGACCAACATGGAGAAACCTGGTCTCTACTAAAAATACAAAATTAGCCAAGTGTGGTGGCGCATGCCTGTAATCCCAGCTACTCGGGAGGCTGAGGCAGGAGAATGGCTTGAACCCAGAAGGTGGAGGTTGCAGTGAGCTGAGATCATGCCATTGCACTCCAAGCCTGGGCAACAAGAGCAAAACTCTGTCTCAAACAAAATAAAACAAAACAAAACAAAACAAAAAAATTAGCTGAGCATGGTGGCAGGCGCCTGTAATCCCAGCTACTCAGCAGGCTGAAACGCAAGAATTGCTTGAACCTAGGAGCTGAGATCGTGGCAGTGCACTCTAGCCTGGGCAACAGAGTGAGACTCCATCAAAAACAAAAACAAAAAACCTTCAAGGGACTGTGTCCTCTGAGCCAGGATTTTAAGAAGACTATTCAGTACTGCAGTATTTGTATTTCTGAAAAAGTACAAGCAACATAAATGTCCAACGGTGGGGAAGGGTAAATTAAATTATGATTATCTGCTCAATGGAAAATTGGGGAACCATGAAAATTATGGTAAGCAGCCAGGTGCAGTGGCTCATGTCTGTGATCCCAGCACTTTGGGTAGCCAAGGCAGAAGGATCGCTTGAGCCCAGGAGTTGGAGACCAGCCTGGGCAACAAAGCAAGATCTCATCTCTACCAAAATAAATAAATAAATAAATAAATAAATAAATAAATAAATAAAATTAGCTAGGTGTGGATGGGCACAGTGCTCATGCCTGTAATCTCAGCACTTTGGGAAGCTGAGGTGGGCATCACCTGAGGTTGGGAGTTCGAGACCAGCCTGACCAACATGGAGAAATGCCGTCTCTACTAAAAATACAAAAAATTAGCTGGGCGTGGTGGCACATGCCTGTAATCCCAGCTACTCAGAAGGCTGAAGCAGGAGAATCGCTTGAACCCAGGAGGTGGAGCTTGCAGTGAGCAGAGATCACACCACTCTACTCCAGCCTGGGCGACCGAGCGAGGCTCCCCCTCAGAAAAAAAGAAAGAAAGAAAAAAAAAAAAAGCCAGGTGTAGTAGGTCACACCTGTGGTCCCGGACACTTGGGAGAGTGAGGGGGGAGGATCGCTTGGGTCCAGAAGGTTGAGGCAGCAGAGAGCTGTGATCGCACTCCACCCTGGGCAAGTGAGACCCTGTCTCAAAAAAAAAAAAAGATTATGGTAATGAAGGCATGGAAGATGCTTATGGAATAAAAGGTTCTTGTTTTCTCAAATCCCAAGGTCAATTTAGGGAAAATAAAAATATTTATTTATTTATTTGTTTATTTATTTATTTATTTATTTTTGAGACAGAGTCTCACCCTGTCGCCCAGTCTGGAGTGCAGCGGCGCAATCTCAGCTCACTGCAACCTCCGCCTCCTGGATTCAAGCAGTTCTCCTGCCTCAGCCTCCTGAGTAGCTGAGATTATAGGTGCATGCCGCCATACCCGGCTAATTTTTGTAGTTTTAGTAGAGACAGGGTTTCACCATGTTGGCCAGGCTGGTCTTGAACTCCTGACCTCAGGCGATCCGCCACCTCAGCCTCCCAAAGTGCTGGTTTTACAGGCATGAGCCACCGTGCCTGGCCAAGGGAAAAAAAAAATTAATATTTGGGTGAGTGTCACCCAACATGAAAGCTTCCTGTGTTGTAAACTTCCCTTGTGGCTGCTCCATCATCTCTTGAGTAGCTGGCTTCTGATATTCTTACCCATTCTTCTTCTGGGACACTTAGATTGCTAGCTGCTTTTCCTTTTTCTAAACATCACTGCAATTGACAACTTGATGTATGGAATTCTGTCCCTACAAATATACATATTAAGAAAAAGTTGAAGGGCTGGGCATGGTGGCTCACGCCTGTAATCTCAGCACTTTGGGAGGCTGAGGCAGGCGGATCACAAGGTCAGGAGTTCAAGACCAGCCTGGCCAACATACTGAAACCCTGTCTCTACTAAAAATACAAAAATTAGCTGGGTGTGGTGGCAGGCGCCTGTAGTCCCAGCTACTTGGGAGGCTGAGGCAGGAGAATTGCTTGAACCCAGGAGGCAGAGGTTGCAGTGAGGCAAGATCATGCCACTGCACTCCAGGCTGGGCGATGCAGCGAGACTGTGTCTCAAAAAATAAATAAATAAATAAATAAATAAATAGTTGGCCAGGCGTGGTGGCTCGCACCTGTAATCCCAGCACTTTGGGAGGCCGAGGCAGCTAGATCACCTGAGGTCGGGAGTTCCAGACCAGCCTGGCCAACATGGAGAAACCCTGTCTCTACTAAAAATACAAAATTAGCCGGGCGTGGTGGTGTGCACCTGTAATCCCGGGTCCTCAGGAGGCTGAGGCAGGAGAATTGCTTGAACCCGGGAGGTGGAGGTTGCAGTGAATGGAGATCGCGCCACTGCACTCCAGCCTGGTGACAGAGTGAGACTCTCTCAAAAAAAAGAAATGTTTCATATACCCCTAGGCTGGGCACGGTGGCTCACGCCTGTAATCCCAGCACTTTGGGAGGCCGAGGTAGGTGGGCAGATCACCTGAGATTGGGAGTTCGAGACTAGCCTGACCAACATGGAGAAACCCCATCTCTACTAAAAATACAAAATTAGCCAGACATGGTGGCGCGCACCTGTAATCCCAGCTACTCAGGAGGCTGAAGCAGGAGAATCACTTGAACCCTGGAGGCAGAGGTTGCAGTGAGCCGAGATCACGCCATTGCACTCCAGCCTGGGCAACAAGAGCAAAACTCCATCTCAAAAAAATGAGTAAATAAATAAGTGACATGAAATAATATTAAACAGCGACCTTCCTAGCTAAGGGATGCAGGGCTTCTGTGAAAGGGGAACTTGGAGATTCGAGAATGAACAGGCCTTACTCATCTCTTTGCCGTCTCCCAGTGACCTTGCCTATGGCCCCCATGATGCTCCCACGTCCCTCTTTCTCACCCCTAGAGAGTGCCTGCCTGGAATGCCCAGCGGGCCAGCACGCGGGGACCACCCAGCCGCAAAGGCAGTCTCAGCATTGAGGACACCTTTGAGAGCATCAGTGAACTGGGGCCTCTGGAGCTGATGGGCCGGGAGTTGGACCTGGCCCCCTATGGGACCCTCCGGAAGTCCCAGTCGGCCGACTCCCTGAACTCCATCTCCTCCGTGAGCAACACCTTTGGGCAGGACTTCACACTGGGCCAGGTGGAGGTGAGCATGGAGTACCACACTGCCTCCCACACGCTGCATGTGGCGGTGATGCAGGGCAAGGACCTCCTGGAGCGGGAGGAGGCCAGCTTCGAGTCCTGCTTCATGCGCGTCAGCCTGCTGCCGGACGAGCAGATCGTGGGCATTTCTCGGGTAAGTGGGGCTCAGGGCGGGGCAGAAGGGTGCTCTGGGCTCACTAGATGCCTCCCAGGCAGGCAGGGCGGTGGGGCCCGGCAGGATCCCAGAAAGGCACTAGAGTGCAAGTATGGATGCTGATCCCAGAGCTGAAGCTTCAGACTGTAGAGGGAGCTCTGTACAGAGCTGGGAGGTGGGGGGCTCCACCTGAAGGCTCCCATTGTGTGGAGTTCTTAGCGGTCCCACCAGGTGAATACAGAATGTGGCAACTGTCGTTGTCCACATCTGCCCTGTGTCAACATGGGGTCCCGGCAGAAAAGGGATGACATGCTTAAGAAGGCTAATTTGGGGAGGGCTTAATAACAGGACTGGGGCTGGTTGTGGTGGCTCATGCCTGTAATCTCAGCACTTTGGGAGGCCGAGGCGGGCAGATCATGAGGTCAGGAGATCGAGACCATCCTGCCTAACACGGTGAAACCCCATCTCTACTAAAATACAAAAAATTAGCCGGGCGTGGTGGCAGGCGCCTGTAGTCCTAGCTACTCGGGAGGCTGAGGCAGGAGAATGGCGTGAACCCGGGAGGCAGAGCTTGCAGTGAGCCGAGATCGTGCCACTGCACTCCAGCCTGGGCGACAGAGCGAGACTCTCTCAAAAAAAATAAATAAAAATAAAAATAAAACAGGACTGTCCAGGTACAGTGATTCATGCCTGTAATCCCAGCACTTTGGGAGGCCAAGGTGGGAGGATTGCTTGAGCCTAACCAGGAGTTCAAGGCCAGCCTAGGCAACATGGCAAAACTCCTTCTCTACCAAAAAAAATAAAATAAAATAAAATAAATTAGCTGGCTGTGGTAGTGCCAGCTAATTTATAGTCCCAGCTACTTGGGAGGCTGAGATGGGAGGATCACTTGAGCCCAGGAGGTTGAGGCTGCAATGAGCCACGATTGCACCACTGCACTCCAGCCTGGGTGACAGAATGAGACCCTATCTCAAAAAATAAAAATAGGGCCAGGTGCAGTGGCTCACACCTGTAATCCCAGCCCTTTGGAGGCTGAGGCAGGTGGATCACCTGAGGTCAGGTGTTTGAGACCAGCCTGGCCAATATGGTGAAACCCCATCTCTACTAAAAATACAAAAATTAGCAGGGCATGTGGTGCACACCTCTAATCCCAGCTATTGAGGTGGCTGAGGCAGGAGAATTGCATGAACTCAGGAGGCAGAGGTTGCAATGAGCCGAGATCATGCCACTGCACTCCAGCCTGGGCAACAGAGTGAGACTCCGTCTCAAAAATAATAAATAAATAAATAAATTTTAAAAATGAAAATAATAAGACCATTTAGAGTGGCGCAGATGGGGTGTGGGGCAGCCTCAGGGATGGCATGGTACCCTGGAAGGGCATAACAGGAGGGGCTGTCCCACTCTAGATCTGAAGGGGTGAGGGGAAGGTGAGGTTACTGGGCCCAAAAGGATAGAGGGCCACCTTGTGTGGAGAGGGCTACCTTGGTGGAAGCTCTGCCCTTTGGCCAAGGGACATGGTCATCCTGCAACAATACTGCAGAGAGGGACTTCCCTCCCCCTCCAGTTTCCTTCTGGTGACCTCCACTGGCTGACCCAACCAGAAGCCAAAGGCCAAGGGAACCTGTTGACACAGCCCATGGAGGTCAACTCTCAGGGCCAGAGCAGAGTGGGGAAGGGTGAAGAATAAAGCGTGAGGGGCAGGGAAGGTGCCCAGTCCCTTAGGCTACCCTCCACACATCGCTGTAACTCACAGAACCAAGCCAACAGAGCCACATCTGGGCTGAAGGGTGGGGATAGCCTGTGAGCAGAGTGCGAGGAGGGCGTGTTTAGGGCATCAAGTTGGGGTGGCCCAGCTTCTGAGAGGCAGTATAGTGGGCGATTAGGAGCAGGACCCTGGGGCCTGACTGCCTGGGTTCAAATCCTTGTTCCACCTCTTCCTAGCAGTATGATCTTGGATAAGTCAGTTTAGTACCCCATGACTCCGTTTCCCCATCTGTCAAATGGGCATCATGGTTATTGAGGAAGAGATGGGTTAATGTATGTGAAGTTCTTAGCCCAGCCTGGATCAGTGCCTAGCAGGTTGGCTCTCAGGACTGTGCAGAGCTCCTGTTGTGCCCAGCCATGTTGCCTGTGGTTTGGGGATGCATTCCTTGAGGAGAGACATTGGCAGACAGCAGCCACCACAGCCTGATGTGTGCTGAGAACCTGGTTCACAGAGCCCAGTGCATCCATGATTCTCTCATTAGCCCCTGACGCCAACAGGATGGATTGTTAGGGCATCTTACAGATGAGGAAACCGAGGCTCAGGAAAGTGCTTTGCCCAAGACAACGCCAGTAAGGAAGCAGGAGGTCCAGGACTCGAACCCAGGGTTCCATCCTCCTCCACCCATGTGCACATAAAGCACACGCTCAGAGAATGGCTGGTTGGGGAGCCCAGGCCCCCATGAGCAGGGGACAGCTGAGAGGCTAATTTAGCCGAAGGAGGGAGAGGCAGAGCCAGATCATGAAGAGCCTAAATGCCGAGGTCAGGAGGCCAGGTGGGCTTTATCCCTTGGGGGCAAGGAGCCCTTCAAGAGCAGGGGATTGTGTAGGGAACGTGAGCACTGTGCGAGGAGCCTTCCCACACCCAGGCAGTGACAGAAGAGCGTGGTCATGGTGGCCGGTGGCGCTGGGGGATTTATTCCAGGGAAGGCAAGCTTCCCAGCTTAACAGCCTGGGCAATCCCACCAGGGGGTGCTGCCCCCAGGCTAGGCAGCCCCCCAGCCTCAGGCAGGGTCCAGGGATGAGAGCGCCTTTCTTTAAATATCACCAGGCAGTGACTAAAGCATCCCCCTTATTCCCCAGAGACAGTGCCCGCAATGCACCTTTCCAGAGGGCCTGCCCACGACTTCCTGGGAGGAGGCCAGTGGTGCCCACCAGGCAGGACTGGGCTTGGAAACCGAGTTGGCCCAACCTCGCCTAGTCCTCCCTTCCATCCACCCATCCAGCCTACGGTGTTCAAACAGTCCTGGGCCAGGCTCTGCAGGAACCTGGGACGTCAGTGGCTCGTGACTCCACAGGCAACTGTCCCACTCCACTGCTTGCCTGGCCTAGGGCTAGACTCGAGCAGATGCAAGAAAGATGGAGACCAGCTCGTCCAGGGCATCTTGAGGGTTCTGGGGTGCCATGGGCACTGAGGACGGAAATTAGTTGGGATCAGATTGTGGGAGCTTAAAACGCCAGGCCACTAGATTGGCCGCCACTGAGGAGAGGACAGGAGGCTTTTAAACCTTCAAGGCTGAGCCACCAAAGGAAAGATTGGCATTGAGGGTGTCAAGACAACAGAGCCAGGACTCTAGCCTGGGCCTCTGGACTCCCTGTCCAGTGCTGTCTCCCTGCTGTGGCCTCTCAGGCCCCTAGCGCCCTCCATGGCCTTTTCTCCTGCAGATCCAGAGAAATGCCTACTCCATCTTCTTTGATGAGAAGTTCTCCATCCCCCTGGATCCCACAGCCCTGGAGAAGAGCCTGCGGTTTTCTGTATTTGGCATTGATGAGGATGAGCGCAACGTCAGCACGGGGGTGGTGGAGCTGAAGCTTTCTGTGCTTGACCTCCCGCTGCAGCCCTTCAGTGGCTGGCTCTATTTACAGGACCAGAACAAGGTAAGTGACTTGCCTGCTCGTCCACCTCGGAAGAGCGTGCACACACATACACTTCCAGGAAGGGACTCCATCATCCTCATCATCCTCTGCAATAGCCTGAGCCCCATCATCATTAGGAGAGCAGAGAAGAAGACCTGAGCCACATCCGAGGAAACTGCTTGCTGCAGGCAAATTTCAAAAACATCCCGACCACTGTTTACAGCTCGTCTGCTGCTTTGCCACCAAAGCTTCAGAGGTTCTACCCCTACTGAGCTTCTGCTAGAGAAACATTCCTCTAGCCTTAGAGGGGATGATTTCAGACAGACGCCAAGCTGCACTTTAGTTTTATAATTGTAGGAATGCTCACAGAACATCATTGTTGTTTAATCAAAGAATCTAATTCCATTCCACTCTGATCGCTGTGTATTACTACCGCAGTGTTTTCCTTGGCCTGCAATGAGGGAACGAAACTACATTTGATAGCTACATTTGACAGGCCGCCTCTGACCCTCTGCCCCAGGCAGGACCCTCCCGGTGGAAGGGAGGAGTGGGGCATGCTCCATGCAGTGGCGGGGGGTGGGTGGCTGTCCCTTTCTCCAGGCTGTCCCTGCCTGCCTGGAGCCCTGTGGTAAGGGGCCCCCAGTGCAGCCACTTCTCTATGGAGAAGGAAGCCCCAGCCTTTCCCTGGCAACCAAGGCTTTCCCTGGACCCCTCAAGTTGGGTGGGGAGAAGCCCTCTGAGCCACCTGTCTATCCCCCAGGCCGCCGATGCTGTAGGGGAGATCCTGCTCTCCCTCAGCTACCTCCCCACAGCCGAGCGCCTCACCGTGGTCGTGGTTAAGGCCAAGAACCTCATCTGGACCAACGACAAGACCACAGCGGGTAAGGCCCAACCGGCAGCCCGGCTCCTCCACGTGGCTCAGTGGAAGCTGTGGCCCAGCTGCTGTGCTGTGGGCACCTGGAGGCATCGGCAGGTGTGAGACACAGTGCCAAGGTCCCCCTCAGCTTTGTTGAGCCCAGAAGTCATGCAGATGGGTAGGGGGTGGCATGGGGACAATTAATCCAGCCGGGGAAACATGAGATCCCTGGAGGGTGGCAGGGGCCCCTGTGAGGGCAGAGTGAAGGGGGTCAGAGTGATGCGGGGGTCTCAGGGCAGGAGGCCGCACTCAGGGCTGGGGGCACTGGGCAGGGAACCAAGGTGGGCATCTGTTCCCTGGAACTGGAATTCATGGTGGAGACTCCATTCCCAGAGACAGGGCAGTATCCCAGACTCCAAAAAGGGACCAGGGCCATGGGGTTGGGGTGGGTGCTAGGCAGGACCCGATGCCTTAGGTCTGCAGGAGTCCCCAGTCCCTCTCAAAGCAGTGACCGTGGAGGCAGCTGTATTCTAGAGAACTGAAGACCAGGGGCTGGGGGAGCCTGATCTATTGGGAGTTGCAAGCCTTGGGGCGGGGGTAGGTGGGGGGGGCAGCTCCAGGCAGGTGCGGCAAGGACACCCCGTGGGCAATAGGTGATAGGCAGACGGCAAGTTGTTATTTCAGAGCCGCACACGGTTGAGTCAGGCTCTGCTGTGCGGGTGCCCGGTGACTCAGGGCTGACGTCTGCACTCGGGCCATTTATAGAAGGAACACGGTGGGGCTGCTGAGTTCCCCAGAGCATCCTAGGAGGGGAGCGCGTGGGCTGTGAGGCAGCTGCCTGAGCACAAAGCCCAGCCCTCACCTGACGTGCTGTGTGAGCCTCAGTTTTCTCATCTGTGAAATGGGAAAAATAATAAAGGACGAATGGCAGGGCTGCAGGAGGTCACAGCAACAGTTAAGCATTGGGGAGTTTGGAGTCGGTGGGTGGAGCCAAACTGGGCAGGGCTGTGGTGAGTGAGTGTGACGCTGGCCCTCACCTGTCCGCCTGCCCACAGACCCCTTCGTCAAGGTGTACCTGCTGCAGGATGGGAGGAAGATGAGCAAAAAGAAGACAGCCGTGAAGAGGGACGACCCCAACCCGGTGTTCAACGAAGCCATGATCTTCTCGGTGCCAGCCATTGTGCTCCAGGTGAGGGGGGCTGGGGGATGGGAAGGGGCCAGGTCACCCCAGGGCTCTGGGGCTGCCGCATCTCTCCACCTTCACTTCTCAGGGCCCCTGCAGGGGTAGTGGTTTGCCTCCAGCCATCACTTTCTAGCAGTTATTGAGTGCCACTGGGGCCAGCCCTAGGGTGGGTGCTGGGGACACAGGCACGGCTTTCTCGGTGCTCACAAGGGACAGGCAGGAGAGTCCCTAATCCACTAAGAGTGTCCTCAGGTGAGGGGGGATTCCTGCAGGAGGGGATACCCAGCTCTGAGGGAGGACCATTCCTGGTGGAGGGAACTGCAGAGGGTTGGAGAGGAGCTGGGGTGAGCCAGGCACCCAGAGTTCCTGCTCTGAATCTCCCAAGCTCTATTTCAGGGTTCTGCTGAACTCCCCAAGTTCGTGTGGTCTTCAGAAGGTGACATGCTCCAGGGAGACCTCTCCCAGCAGGGACATCACAGACCATGGGTGGGGCTTGAAGATAGGGCTTGGGCCTATCTTCTGCATCCTACTGCAGAAGATAGGGCTTGGGCCCTGCTTGCATGCCTCGGAGGATGGGGCTCGCACCACCTTCCCTCACTATCTCTAGCCCTCCTCGGCACTCCTGACAATGAGAAAGTCCTTTGTGCCTTGAGCCAAAACCTGCCTCCATAGCCCCAGGGCTGTACAGAACCCGCCTAATCTCCCCCAACCCGGGGACCCCGCCAGCATGTAAAGGCCCAGAATCTGCCTCACTCTGAGTGTTCCTAACCCAGGCACACCCCAGCATCTCTGGCCCATCCTGGGTATCGTAGCCTTCACCTGCCACCCTCGTGGAGCAGGCTGCCCATGTGTCCTCTGCCTCTCCCTGGGTGTCATAGTGCCACTTCTCCACAGCCTCTAAAAGCAAGAGACTTCTTGGGACCATGGGGGAAGTGGGGGAGGAGAGAGATCGGGCTGGGTTTGAGTTTCAGCTCCCGCTCTCATCTCAAGCAGTCTCTCCCGTCCTCAGTTGTGAGTGCAACGTGGTGATATTAGTAATAGCAACGCAACCTCTAGCATGTTCTGACTGTGCGCAGGTGCCGTTCTACACAGTTCACTCTTTTTGTTCCTGAAACAGCCCTATGAGATAGAAACCAATTTTTTTTTTTTTGAGACAGAGTCTCACTCTGTTGCCCAAGCTGGAGTGCAATGGTGTGAACTCAGCTCACTGCAACCTCCGCCTCCTGGGTTCAAATGATTCTTCTGCCTCAGCTTCCTGAGTAGCTGGGATTACAGGCACCTGCCACCACACCTGGCTAATTTTTGTATTTTTAGTAGAGATGGGGTTTCACCACGCTGGCCAGGCTGGTCTTAAACTCCCAACCTTAGGTGATCCGCCCACTTCGGCCTTCCAAAGTGCTGGGATTACAGGTGTGAGCCACTGTGCCCACCCCCAATTTTTTTTTTTTTTTTTTTTTTTTGAGACAGAGTCTTGCTCTGTCACCCAGGCTGGAGTGCAGTGGAGTGATCTTGGCTCACTGCAACCTCCACTTCCCAGGTTCAAGTGATTCTCCTGCCTCAGCCTCCCGAGTAGCTGGGATTACAGGCACGCACCATCATGCCTGGCTAAGTTTTGTATTTTTGGTAGAGACAGGGTTTCACCATGTTGGCCAGGCTGGTCTCGAACTCCCAGCTTCAGGTGATCTGCCTGCCTCGGCCTCCCAAAGTGCTAGGATTACAGATGTGAGCCACCATGCCCAGCCAGAACAAATATTATCATCACCATTTCACAGATGGAGAAGCTGAGGTAGCAAGAGCCCAAGTCACTGCCCAAGGTCACACAGCAAGGAAGTGGAGGCCAGGCATGGTGGCTCATGCCTGTAATCCCAGCACTTTGGGAGGCTGAGGTGGGAGGATCACCTGAGGTCAGGAGTTCAAGACCAGCCTGGCCAACATGATGAAACCCCCATCTCTTTTTTTTTTTTTTTTTTTTTTTTGAGACGGAGTCTCGCTCTTTCGCCCAGGCTGGACTGCAGTGGCGCTATCTTGGCTCACTGCAAGCTCCGCCTCCCAGGTTCACGCCATTCTCCTGCCTCAGCCTCCCAAGTAGCTGGGACTACAGGTGCCCGCCACCAGGCCGGGCTAATTTTTTTTTTGTATTTTTAGTAGAGACGGGGTTTCACCGTGTTAGCCAGGATGGTCTCGACCTCCTGACCTCGTGATCCGCCCGCCTCGGCCTCCCAAAGTGCTGGGATTACAGGCGTGAGCCACCGTGCCCGGCCGAAACCCCCATCTCTACTAAAAATACAAAAATTAGCCAGGCATGGTGGCAGGCGCCTGTAATCCCAGCTACTTGGGAGGCTGAAGCAGGAGAATTGCTTGAACCTGGGAGGCGGAGGTTGCAGTGAGCTGAGATCATGCCCCTGTACTCCAGCCTGGGTAACAGAGTGAGACTGTCTCAAAAAAAAAAAAAAAGGATCAGGGGGAATTGGGGAGGCCAGCATTTGAAACCTGGCAGGCAGGTGCTGCCACTGTGGAGGGAGGCAGCAAGAGAAACCTGAGGGCCTAGGCAGGCCTAGTTCAAACTCTTGCCTGCCATTTATTTGCTGAGTGACCTGGGGCAAGTCTCCTCACCTCTTAGATCAGAGGTGAGGATTCAGGGAGCTGTGCCTGGCACCCCACTGGGGCCTGACATTTGTAACCTTGAACCCAGAGGCCAAGAAGTACCTCTGACTGCTCCTGGTCCTCAGCACCCATGTTGTCTCTTCCTCAGGACCTGTCTCTCCGCGTGACGGTGGCTGAGAGCAGCAGCGACGGCCGTGGGGACAACGTGGGCCATGTCATCATTGGGCCGTCAGCCAGTGGCATGGGAACCACACATTGGAACCAGATGTTGGCCACGCTGCGCAGGCCCGTGTCCATGTGGCACGCTGTCCGGCGAAACTAGCAACCAGGGCGGGCCAGTTGGGCAATGGAGCTGCTGGAGCCCGGTACCCACTCAGCTCTGTCTGATGCCCTCTCCATAGCCCAGCTGGAGCCGTGAACACTGGGGTCCCCTGGCAGAGTCCTCATGACCCATCCTGGTCTCTCTGTCCAGATTGCAGCAGAGGAGTGGGCGTGGCTCTGTGTCCAGGGCCCCAGGGTCTGCTCCTGCTGAGGACCAGCTGTGGCTGGGCCAGGACAGAGGACTCAACCCTGCTCCTCCTGGCAGGCCAGCTGCCGAGCCGGGCTATGTTCTGGAACCCAGTGAATCTTGGGGGCCAGGCACTGTGCTAGGCACCAGCAAGGGTAACACGAAGAAGACCCGGCCCTCAGGGCATCAGGAAGACTAGCTCCCCTGCCCCGGAGGATCTGCTCAGTGCTGATGGCAGCCCAGCTGTGTGGACTCAGGGGGCTCTGAGGGCTAGGGAAACAGGAAGGGTCTCTTTGACAAGGTAGGAGCTGTGCTTGGAGGGGCAGGAAAAGAACTGAGCATGTCGCAGGCAGCGGGCCCAGCCTGAGCAATGGCAGGATGTGAACTTCCCCATCGCAAATGCAGTCCTCAGCCCACTGCAGTGGATACAAGGAAGGGCCTTTCTCGGGGCCGGAGAAGAGACCAAGAGACCAGGCCCGGGCAGCAGCCTACCGGCCACGTGGAACACTGGCTCCGGAGTTATTCTCTGTCAAATCTACTCCCCGGACCTCAACCATGGCAAGAACCAGAGGTCCAAAGAGGCCCAGACCCAGGTCCTTGTGCTCAGTCCTGCGCAAACCAGGCCCGGACCCTGCAAGCATTTGTTGATGCCCTTGCAGGCCCACTGGGAGAAAGATGCCTCAGGCAGGTCTCAGCCTGGGGGTGGCAGGGGTGGGGCAGAGAGAATACTGACAGCAGAGGTCTTGGTGGGCTGCACGTGCCTGCGAAGATGTGGTGGACAAGGAGGCTCTCCGGCTGGGCCTTGGAGGGGTGGCAGCGGAAGGACAGCCCAGGTGGCTGAGGCCTGATGGGAAGCCGGGGAAGGCCAGGGTGGAAGGGCGGCTTGAGGGACGCCAGGAGAAGACTGAATGCCAGGCTAGGAAGGAGGCGGCTCTCGATCACGGGGTGGGTGCCCCCGACACCGGGTCTCCTAGCTTGAGTTCCCTAGAAGCGGAATCTGAGAGGGGGATTCTGGGGCAAGTAGCTTCTTGCGGGTGAGTGTTCTCAGAGAAACTTACCAGATCAAGAAAGGGAGCTCAGGCTGGATGGAGGAAGCCACGCAAGTGTGGCTTCAAGATCCATTGCCTTGGCCTGATCGCTGTGGGGGCAGGGGCCTGGAGTGCGAGGGGCACCCTGGGGGCTCCCACCCAGAAGCAGAGGGGCTGGGCTGTTGCACCTCTACTGGCATCAGTCTTTGGTGACCCCCCAGCCCCAGTAGGAGGACAGCAGGCAGAGCTTGTCATCCCCAGCCTGGTGTCCCGCAGTCCCAGGAAGCCGCTTCTTGCCTTCATGGCTGAGTGCTGGGAAGGGCTGAGCTCACCCAGACCAGCAGGTGGGGTATCATCTGCTCAGTGGGGCCACCCACAGGTGACAGCATGGACCCTCAGGCTGGCTGCCCCTGTTCCTTGGTCCATAACTGGTGAGCTATGGAGACCCAGGCCAACAAATTATCCCCAGTGATATGGGGGGAGGAGGGGCTAGAACAAGGGCCCAGGGGACTGGAGGCAGGATGGTGGCTTTCCCCACCTGACACAGCCATGGCCCAGCCCCAAGGCCAGGCTGTCTACCCTATGGCCACAGCAGGAGGTCAGCCCAGGGCCAGGAGACACATGGCTGGACAAGGCTTTGCAGCCTGGGAGACCCCGACTTTCTCTAATCCAGTGGCTGTGCGGTTCAGGCCACTGACTCCCCCCCTGCCCTCTCCCCTCTCTCCCTCCCCCTAACTGCATGACATGTTAACTGTGTGCCCAGGACAGCCGTGGTGGGGACCGGGTATGCCAACTGGAATGATTCTAGAACCAAAATAAAGCTGGGGCAGGAAGAGGGGGCTTCCAGGGAGCCCTGCTCGGCCCTGAATCACCTTCGTCTCTTCTCTAGGAATCAGGGACTCAGGCCTCCTATGTGTTACTGTGCACCTTCCTTCCTGCTACCGGGTGCCCAGAGGGGAGTGAGGCCTCTCTCTGCTGGGGAGACCATCACAGGGACCAATGCATGCTGGGCATGGTGGCTCACACCTGTAATTTAAGCACTTTAGGAAGCTGAGGTGGGCAGATCACTTGAGGTCAGGAGTTCAAGACCAGCCTGGCCAACACGGCGAAACCGCATCTCTACTAAAAATACAAAAATTAGCCAGGTGTGGTGGCATGTGCCTGTAATCTCAGCTACTCGGGAGGCTGAGGCAGGAGAATCGCTTGAACCTGGGAGGCGGGGGCTCCAGTGAGCTGAAATCGCGCCACTGCACTCAAGCCTGGGCGACAGAGCAAGACTCAAAAAAAGGTCTCAAAAAAAAAAAAAGGAAGGACCAATGCATCAGACTCCTTGGGAAGCTCAGAGGAGGGGCCACTGAGCCAGCTCTGGCAGGAGAGAGTAGGATGATGGGGAGTATCAAGGAAGGCTTCCTGGTGGTGACACCCAGCTGAGGCTTCAGGGCCAGAAGGAGGAGATCAGGTAGACACGGCAGGAGAAGCATTCCTAGCAGGGAACCCCATATACAAAAGGGCACAAGGGGGCGAAAACTTGGCCAGTGTATCCATTTGGCCAGAATAAAGTGGGGGATGGTGGAGGGAGTGAGCAGGGTGGGAAGAAGGGAGCCAAGGGGGAGTTCTGAAGGGTAGAAGGGTCTTCCACATTCAGCGAGTGCTGGTGTCCAGCCTGCAACACTTCAAAGTAAGTGCTGCTGCTATCCCCTTTTTTGCAGATGTGGAAAAGAGCTCAGAGAGGTTAGGTAACTAGCCCAAGGCCACACAGCCAGAAAGTCACAGAGCTGGGACTCAAGCTCGGCCTGTCTTTGCTACAGAGCCAGTGCTCTGGATCACTCAGCAACAACGCCCCCTTCCCCAGCTCCTTGAATGTAAGGCTGAGGGCATAAGAGAAACCCCCGCTGGGTCCCAGGCTGCTGCCTTCCCCTCCCCACCCCTGGAAGATCACAAGCGTGGCACATCCAGCATGGATAAGGATGAGCTGATGGAGAATTCCCAGCAGCTCCTGGGAGGCCTGTCCACCACAGGGACTGACTCCGAAGAGCTTCTGAGGCAACCAATGAGACGGGCTGTGGCAGGAGCCGGTAAGAGGGGCAGAGACCAGGGAGGGCTTCCTGGAGGAGGTAGAAGCATGAGAGCTGGCTTTGCAGCAGGGGGACTGTACACATGGAGGAGGGAGAGGGGTCTCAAACTGCCTGAGCAAAGGTGTCACAGTGTCTGGGGAGACACAGCTGGGCTGAGGCTTGAGAGGCCAGGTGGGGTTGGGCTGTGGAGGCTGTGTGTCCAAGCTCAGGGAGAAGCTCCTTGTCCTGCTGGCAGTGGGGAGCCATGGTGGGGTCTTGAGCGGGAGCAGGTCCAAGGGAGGGAGGGGTCACTCTAAGAAGCTTTGGAGGTGACACAGAGGGACATCAGTGAATGTTACCCTCGCCAGTGAGTGGCAGGAGGGGCAGGCAGGAGGCCTCTGAGCTGCCTTTAGGTTTGGGTTCATTCAGCAGGACTCAAACTGAGGTGCCATCCTGGAGAGAAGCTGGGACAACCCAGGCTCTGAGAAGCTGTCTTGCCTCCTTCTTCTCTCTTGTAATCTTCCCAACCTATTTCCCTCCTTTCTCAGGCCACCCCACATCCAGGGTCCCATCTCTCCCCACCCCTTCATCTCCCCTCCTCCAGCCCTGGGCCCAAGGACACACCTCCAGGGTCCCAGGCCCCCTCTGTCTGGGAGCCCCACCGAAGAGGACAGGTGTGGAGGTCTCTGACCTGCCCAGCAGCATTGCCTGGGCTAGGCCTGCATGTGGGAGAAGCAGAGCAAGCCACTGCATCACGGTCAGCAGCAGCTCTAAGCTCCAAACTTCCCTTCCTCTCTCCCATCTGTCTGTGCCTGCAGACCCCCAAAAGGGACAAATCAAAAGGCTTAATAAGCACCAGGATGGGGCCACCAGACTTCCTCTCTCTCCACCCCTCCCACCCTATTATCAGCCCTTCCGTCCCAACCTGAAAGATCAATAATGGTTTGGCAGGGAGAGGAGGCCAGGGCAGGAGGGCACGTCCCCGTGGCCTGGGGCTCCAGTTAGATGGCAGCCAGGCTGGAGCTGTCTGGGCAGGCTAGACAAAAAGAAACTTGGGAGCAGAGGCCCTCTGGTTTCCACCTGGCGTAAAGCTGAGTCTGCTGCTCACTTGCTGTGTAAGTTCCTTCCCTTCTCAGGCCTCAGTTTCCCCATCTGAAGAATGGGGGTGTTGGATAAGATGGCCTCTAAAGAGCCCTGTACCTCTGACTTTTGGAGATTCTGTGTGTATGGACTCCGGAGCCCAAGGGCCTGGGTCCAAATCCCAGCTTCTCTGCTTACTAGCTGCGGGACCTTGGGCAAATTATCCAACCTCTTTGGGCCTCAGTTTCCTCACTTGTCAAAGGAGGATAAGAATTGAACATACTTCATAGGATGGCATGAAATGACATGTGCCAAGTGTCCGGCACAGGTAGGTGCTCAGTAAATGCGAGGTCAAGGCTTTGGGTGGAGGAGTTCAGGCTGAGGGCAAAGGCTCTTAGGATCCAGTATTTCAGATGAATGTGGGCCAGGGATGGGCGCGGTGGTTCACGCCTATAATCCCAGCACTATGGGAGGCCGAGGCGGGTGGATCACCTGAGGTCAGGAGCTTGAGACTAGCCTGGCCAACATGGTGAAACCCCGTCTCCACTAAAAATACAAAAATTAGCTGGGCGTGGTGGCAGGTGCCTCTAATCCCAGCTACTCAGGAGGCTAAGACAGGAGAATTGCCTGAACCCGGAAGGCGGAGGTTGCAGTGAGCCGAGATCACATCACTGCACTCCATCCTGGGCAAGACTCCCCATGGAAAAAAAAAAAAAGAGAGAGAGCAGAGGACAGGGGATGCACGCGGAACCAAGAGCTTCGGGAGCTACACACCAGGGCCCGTGCACCCTGCCAAGCCACTCCAAGGGGAAAGACTGTATCTCTCCCCTTCATTCAGCCATCCACAAACACCCCACACCCCCAAGCCAGGAACCCCAAGCAGGGAGGCAGCCCCAGGTGATGACTGTGCAGGGAGCTGAGCGACCACATGAGGGCAGTGGAGACTCGATCAGGACCGCATAGGATTTGGCCTTAGGATGGGGGTGGGATGTGAGAAAATGGGGAGAGGGGTGAGGCCAGGGGGCCTTGGAGTAGGCGGAGGCTGGAGAGTGGTTGCCTGTCCACAGACTCCCCATTCATGTCACATGTGGTATTCGTCATCCATGCAAGCATTTGTTCCTTTATTCATTTCTTCAGTTTGTTTATTCTTGTAAGCCAGCCCCTCTTCCGTCCATCCTTCCTTCTTTCCTTCCTCTCTTTCTCACTCTGTTTTTTTCTTTCTTGTCCCTTTGGTTTGTCTGGCCAGGAGATCAACTGGACATACCGTCCTGAGCCACAGCTGGGTGCCAGCCTGAGAGAGGCACTCCTCTAGGGGATACGGTGAGCCTTGGCCCCTGCCCTTGAAGGGTTCAGGGCAGTAGGCCACGGTGCTGGGCTCCCCACAGATCTGGGCCTGGGGTTGGTGGGGCCTCGAGGGGCCTAAGTCTCCCACAGGCTGCAAGTCCTGAGAAGCCTCAGTAAACACTAAAACAGTAAACAGTACCCTGGCCAGGCAGACTGTGTGACCTGGGCCACCACTCTAAAAATAAATTCCAGGAAAACAGTATGGTCCCAGGTCCAGCAATGTCTGAGATTCAGGGACATTCCCTGCCAACCAGAGCCGATTTCTGTGGCCTGGTGACTAAGCTCCCTCTCGCAGGAGCGTAAGCATGGTGGGGGAGCGGAGGCTGGGGCTTGACGTCAGGAGATTGAATCCTTGCTGTGTCCTGCTGGTCTAAGACACCCCTCTGCCTCTCTCTGAGGCTCAGTTCCCAAATCTGTAAAATGGGAGGAAGCAGGTCATCTGCTTGGTCTACCTCGTGGTCTGAGAGCTAAATGAAATTGCAATTGTGCAGATGAGGCATGATGGAGGGAGACCACTTGGCTTTGGGGTCACGCCTGGATCCAAATTCTAGTTCAGCCTCTTACTAGCTGTGGATGTTAGTCAACAACTTAGCCTCTCTGGACCTCAGGCTCCTCATCTGTGAAATGGAGCTAAGAGTCCCTACCTCCTAGGGAACAGTGCCTACACGTGGCTTGCAATCCACTAATGGGTGTTGTTATTATTAGGAAATGTTCAGTGAAACTGTATAGCATGACAAACATCAAGTGTGTCATTACAGAGATTATCCCTATAGCAACCAAGGCCAAACGCCTCTGCCTGACTCTCGGCTCCCTCCACCCCCAGTCTGGCCCCACCTGCCTTCCAGCCTTGCCACCCAAGGCCTGATGACAGCAGCAGTTGGGAGGAAGATGCTGACAGCTGATCCGAGGGGGTGGGGCCCCTCTCACCACTCCTTGGGGCGGGGAGCCCTGCTCTGGAGCTACCTGCCCAGCCCAGTGTCAAGTCACTGCCGAGCCCTGTGGCAGTTTGGGGGAGGAAGGGGCACCTGGAAAGGCAGAGCTGTGCTGGGGAGGATCCTTCCCTCCAAGTGGGGCTCCATCCAGCCTGTAGACCACAGCCCGGAGCGGGAGCTGGGCAGAGGAGTCAAGGAGCTGGGCTCTGCCTCTCCACCTAGTGACTCCTGCCCTGGCTGCCTCTTTAGACCACAGTGAGTTTAAAGGAGGTTGAAGGTGCTTTTTCACCTGCCTGACTTGGAACTCCATGAGGGGGGATGTCATGACCAGCATAAATTAGGGGGAACCTAATGACGTCTGCCCCTTGTTCTTTTAAGCTTCAATAGAAACACTCAGTCCAAGATCTGGGAAGACCCTTGTGCCCATTTTTAAAAGATTTCAACTCTGGCCATTAGGAGAAGTGGAGAGATCAGGTGACAATGAGTTCCCAGTTCAATGCTGGATTTACTGCTGGCATCCAACGTGCTCCACTGGGCAAGCACCAGCTCCTCATGCTGCACCACTGTGCAAGCGAGCCTCACCCTCTGCGGGGGCGGGGTGGGGGGGCAGCATTCCGCTCCGGCCTCCGCAGCTTCGCATGTGCCGCTGTCTCCGGTGGAACACCTTTTCCCTCCCCCATCTGACTGTGTCTCACTTTTTCCTCAAGACTCTGAAAGGTTTCCTGACTCCCTCAACGTGGGCGAGGAGCTCTTTTCCCCTACTCCCGTCCCGCTGCCTGTCCCTACTCCCGTTGTAGTTCTGATCACACTGATGTCCTGCGTGTCTACCATTCTAAGCCGTGGGCTTCTCAAGGCAGGGCCTGGATTTTGTCTTAAACAGTTCAGGGTCCCCGGGCCCTTGGGCACCAGGGGGACATCTCATGGTGCAATAATAAGAAACACTCACACTTTACAGAGGGAAGGTTCTATCGCTTTCCCTAGATCGTGGCCAGCCACGGTGTCAGGTGGCTGCCCACCTGCAGCAGAGCTTCCTGGTGCTGCCGGAGGGGGCAGGCCAGGCCTGGTGGGGCCAGTGAAGGGGGTCATCCCCTTCCCACCTGGCATGAAACGCCTGTGTTGTGCTGCGTCCTGAGACCCCTGGGGAAATGCACCATTCATTCATTCATTCATTCATTCACTAAAGGTCACTGGCTCCTGCCTGAGATCTGGGACCCAGCCCCTGAGCACACCCCCGCCCCCACTGTCATGGTCCCGCTGTTTGTCTTCTCCCTTCCGACCTCCCGTGGCCCCAGCGCGGCCCGCTCACCGTAGGTGCTCGGGCAGCGTTTCTTCAGGGACCTAGACGGCCTGGAGAGGAAGGGCCCCAGCCCAGCCGCCCGGGCCTCTCACCTGGCTCTCGGGGCGCCCGGCTCGCACTTCCTCCCGCCGCCCCGCCCCTTCCACATTCCTGCCCCGCCGGGCCTGCCCCGCGCAGTCTGGGTCTCTGCGCCGCAGCCGCCCGCCCGCCCGCTCAGCGCCCGGCCCCGGGATGACGGCGGCCCAGGCCGCGGGTGAGGAGGCGCCACCAGGCGTGCGGTCCGTCAAGGTGGTCCTGGTGGGCGACGGCGGCTGCGGGAAGACGTCGCTGCTGATGGTCTTCGCCGATGGGGCCTTCCCCGAGGTGAGTGCCCCGCGCCTCCGCCTCGCCCGGTTCCGCTCGCGCGCCCGGGTGTACAGGTCCGTGCCGGAGCGGCCCAGGCTGTGCGCCTAACCCGGCCTCCGAGGGGTGTCCCAGCGGGGCCTGGGGTCCAGGGCAGAGTTCTTCCGCCCCAGCCTTTGGGAATGAAGGCCTCAGTGATGTGATCTGTAAAGCCGGAGGAATGGCATCTACCGGGGAGAGGTGTCACAAGGACTGAGTGAGGCGACCTGGGTGCACACAGGATCCTAAGACAGCACTTGGCCACACAATTCCGCTGAGGGCCTGAGAGCTTGGAAGCCAGACTGCCGAGGTTCAAATTATGGCTTTGCCTCTTATAGCTGTGTGCCCTTGGGCAAGTCCCCTAACCCTGCTGTGCCTGTGTCCCTCACTACATCACAGGTGAGTGACAGTGCCCACCGCACAGGGTCACTGTGACAGAGAGTTAATAGACCTCAAGCACTCAGCCCCGGCCGGTGCACAGGAAGGACTCACGGAGAGTTGGCACATGTCGCTCCTGGGAAACATTGTCTCCCCTCCAGCTCTTGCCGCTGGAATGCACATGCCATGGGCTCTGCCTTGGAGGGTGGGAGCACGCCAGCTGTAGCCTCAGCTGCTGGGCCCGTGTCTCTGCTCTCCTCTGAGCCCCGTGCCCTTTTGTAACCTGCTTAGCTTCTCTGAGCCTCAGTTTCCTCACAACAACCCCATGGGGTAGAGGGACTGTAGGGCAGTGGTGAGGTGGAGCCCAGGGGAGGCTGACAGGCAGCTCCCGTGCGGTAGCTGGCATGTCCTTGGCGCTGTAGGCATGCCCACCGTTAATCCTTCCTGACATGCTCACTGACTGCCCAGGCAGACTCCACGGGCACCAGGCGGCCCCTGCTCTGCCGCCTCTCAGCCCTGTTGTCCTGGGAGTCCATGGAGTTGCTTCCAGCATCTCTTCTTTTTTTTATTTTTATTTTTTTTGAGAAGAGTCTCACTCTGTCACCCAGGCTGGAGTGATATTGGCACAATCTCAGCTCACTGCAACCTCCGCCTCCCGGGTTCAAGCAATTCTCTTGCCTCAGCCTCCTAAGTAGCTGGGATTACAGGCGCCCACCACCACGCCTGGCTAATTTTTTAAATTATTTTATTTTATTTTATTTTTGAGACGGAGTCTCGCTCTGTCGCCAGGCTAGAGTGCAGTGGCACAATCTCGGCTCACTGTAACCTCTGCCTCCCAGGTTCAAGCGATTCTCCCGCCTCAGCCTCCCGAGTAGCTGGGACTACAGGCGCGTGCCACCGTGCCCAGCTAATTTTTGTATATTTTTAGTAGAGACAGGGTTTTGCCATGTTGACCAGAATGGTCTCGATCACTTGACCTGGTGATCCGCCCGCCTCGACCTCCCAAAATGCTGGGATTACAGGTGTGAGCCACCACACCCAGCCAATTTTTTTATTTTTAGTAGAGATGGAGTTTTGCCATGTTGGTCAGGCTGGTCTCGAACTCCTGGCCTCAAGCGATCTGCCCGCCTCGGCCTCCCAAAGTGCTAGGATTACTGGCCTGAGCCACCGCAACTGGCATTCTTCCTCCTTTTCTTCCCAGCATCCTCTAAGCCCCTGGGGTTGTATAGGTGCTGGGGCATCTGAGCACAAGCAGGACGGTCGGGCCTACCCTGGTTCTTATCACACTGTAGTTCTTATCAGGATGATGTCTGTCTGCCTGTCTCCCACCCTTGGCCCATGTGCTTTCTGCTGCAGTGGCATTGAGCCACTTTTGTTTAGTAGCTTGTGGAGCTGGTGTCACCTCCTTTGACCAGTCATACATTTTTTTAAGTTGGGGGAAACATGTTTCTGGGCCCCTAGATGCTTCCCATGGGAACCCAACAATGAGGGCACCCGGGGAAGAGCACCACACAGGGACAGGTGGCCCAGGCCCAGGGGAAGGCACCTGATGGGCGGGGGCTGGAGGGCTGATGCCTCACCACCAGCTCTGAGATGTCCTTGATGGCGAGACCATCCCAACTTCAGAGGAGTTATGACGTGGAAATGGGCCTCTTCCAGTTGATAAGATGTGAATGCTTTGAGGGACATGCTGGGGCTGGCCAGAAATGGGGGGAGGACATGCTGGGGCTGGCCAGAAATGGGGGGAGGGCATGCTTATCACCAGGAAAATGGGCTGGATTTGTCCAGGCTCCTCCCGTCTGGGGGCTCTGAGTTCCCTGGAGCAGGAGAGTCCTCTTCATTTAAAGAACCCACAATGGGCTGGGCGTAATGGCCCACACCTGTAATCCCAGCTCTCTGGGAGGCCAAGGCGGGTGGATCACCTGAGGTCAGGAATTCAAGACCAGCCTGGCCAACATGGTGAAACCCCATGTCTACCGAAAATACAAAAAAAATTACCCAGGCATAGTGGCAGGCGCCTGTAATCCCAGCTACTCGGGAAGCTGAGGCAGGAGAATCGCTTGAACCCAGGAGGCAGAGGTTGCAGTGAACCGAGATCGCGCCATTGCACTCCAGCTCGGGGACAACAGAGCGAGACTCTGTCTCAAAATATATATATATATATATGTAATTAAATAAATTAATTAAAAGAACCCACAACGTGTAAGAGTTGGAAAGGCTTCATTTTGCAGATGGGAAAACTGAGTCCAGAACCCAGAGGCTTACCTGGGGGCACATGGCCCGGCAGTGGCAGCACTGATCTAGAGCCCACGTCTTCCCCCTCCCGACCAGGGCCTTCTCCACAGCCCCCAGTGCTCTGCCTGCTGGACCCAGCCTCCTCCTGCCCCTGTCCCTAGCACCAGACTCTTCCTCTAGGCAGCCCTCGAAGCCCAAGGGGCCAGCAGCCAGGAGGCTGGAGTCCCATCTCCCAGACTTCCTGCACACAGCAAAGGGCTGAGAGCAGCCTGAGGATTTGGAGGGACCTCAGTGACCCTCATCTGGCTGTGACCCAACCCTGGATTCAGGGCAGCAGGGGAGGGCAAGGTGGAGAGAGCTCCTAGGACAGGGGGAAGCCCCAGGCTGGGGTGCCAGCCTCTGCCCAGTCCTGGCTGGCATTTGTGGCTGCAACCATTCCCACAGGTTCAAAGCCTAGCAGCCCCCACACCAGCATGGGGATAGGAGGTGGCAGGGAGCACCCGGCCCTGCTGGCTAGAGCCCCCTGGGTCCTTCCTGGTTCGCACTTGGACTCCCATGGGTGTCCTAACCAGGGATGCCCCGACACTCCCTCTTGAGCCAGGTCCCCCATCTTGGTAATGATCCATTTTCTGTCTGTGAGCCCCTGGAGGGCAGACCTGAGCCTGAGTCATCTCCGTCCTGGTCCAGCACAGGCCCAGTCCTTCTTTTCTGGCTGAGGACGGCTTAACAGATAAGATTAGGTGCCATTGATCCCATGGACAGAGGGTGACCCTGCCTGGGGGTCAAAGAACAACACAACAAAAGGTACAGACAGAGTCTCTAGGATGACGTCCCGAGTGGGGGAAAGGGCTGTGACAGTTATAAGCCAGAGGGGAAACCCAGCCCCTTTCCGTCTCCGGGAACTGGAGTTGGTAACCTCAGGAAAGGCAGGTGGCTGAGGACAAGGCCTGGTCTCTGCAGCCACAAAGACCTGGCTCTGTCACTAGCCAGCTGTTCAGTGTGTCACCTTGAACAAGTCATTTCCTCTCTCTGGGCATCATCAGAAAGTGAAGGTTGTACTGACGTTCCGAGCTTGCAAGGATCGGAGATGGTGCCAGTACACAGCCACACACAGAAGATCCTTAGAGAATGGTGGGTGATGGTGTCATTACCATGGGCATTTGCAAAGCACTGAAACATGTCTCCCAAGAGATTTCCAGCAGGCTGTGCTGCAGCTCAGATCAAGAAGGTGACTGAGTGGGTGGTCAAGCTGGGAGCTCAGATGCAAGGGCACCAGTGCCCTTCACAATGACAGGCCCCTACTCTAGGACAAAGGTCAGAAGCTGCGGAGGGGCTGGGTGTATTAGTCCATTTTCACATTGCTATAAAGAACTACCCGAGACTGGGTAATTTATAAAGAAAAGAGGTTTAATTGACTCACAGTTCTGCATGGCTGGGGAGGCCTCAGGAAACTTACAATCATTGTGGAAGGTGAAGTGGAAGCAAGGCACTTCCTATGTGGCAGCAGGAGAGAGAAAGAGAGAAGGGGGAAGCACCACACTTTTAAACCATCAGATCTCGTAAGAACTTCCTCACTATTGGCCAGGCGTGGTGGCTCACACCTGTAATCCCAGCACTTCGGGAGGCCGAGGCGGGTGGATCACCTGAGGTCGGAAGTTCGAGACCAGCCTGACCAACATGGAGAAACCCCATCTCTACTAAAAATACAAAATTAGCTGGGTGTGGTGGCACATGCCTGTAATCCCAGTTACTCAGGAGGCTGAGGCAGGAGAATCGCTTGAACCTGGGAGGCAGATGTTGTGGGGAGCTGAGATCGTGCCATTGCACTCCAACCTGGGCAACAAGAGCGAAACTCTGTCTCAAAAAAAAAAAAAAAAAAATCAAACCCGGGAGGCGGACCTTGCAGTGAGCCAAGATCAGGCCACTGCACTCCAGCCTGGGCGACAGAGCGAGACCCTGTCTAAAAAAAAAAAAAAAAAAAAAAAAAAAATATATATATATATATATATATATATATATACACACATATGCCAGGCGTGGTGACACACCTGTAATCCCAGCTACTCAGGAGGCTGAGGCAGGAGAATCACTTGAACCCAGGAGGCAGAGGCTGCAGTGAGCAAGATTGCACTACTGCGCTCCAGCCTGACTCCGTCGAAAAAAAACAATCTCCCTCACTATCACAAGAACAGCATGGGGGAAACCGCCTTCATGATTCAATCACCTCCCACCAGGTCCTTCCCTTGACACGTGGGGATTACAATTCGAGATGAGATTTGCTTGGGGACACAGCCAATCCATATCACTGGAGAAAGTGTCACCACCTGGAAGGATGGATGGGGGCTCGTGTGGACACTGCCCCTGGCCACCAGCTTCCCTGGTGGTGAGCATTTATGCTGGGGCCTCACCTGCCAGTCCATCCTCCCTCCCACATCATGGCATGACACTCTCCCCCTTTAACCAGTGAGGAGACTGTCCTAAGGACACATAGCAGGTGAGTGCTGGAGCCCGGTCTTAAGCCAGGCATATCTAAACCTAAAGCTAGTGCTCCTAGCTACCAGATCACACTGCCCTGGCAAAGGCAAAGGGCCTGAGGGAGGGCACCCTGAGCAGGCAAGGGGGGATGGAGAGGTAGGTGAGGCCCTTGTCTGTTCCTGTTGGTTCCTTTTGGTAGAGGGAGTGACAGCATGTCTAGAGTCTGGGGTGGGGCCAGCCCTTACCTCAAGGCTATCCAGACTTCTCCATCTTCCTCAGCTGCCCACTCTGGGACCTGCCTTTCTCCCCACCCCACTCCCTGCAGCTTCCCTGGAGGACGGTGCTGACCCACTGCTCAGGTGCTGCCCCTCCCAGCTGGCCAGGGCCTGACTCAGAGGGCCAGCGGGCAGGCAGGCGTGAAATTCTCCTGAGTCACGGGCAGGTGTGGGCCGCACCCGGCATGGGAAGGGAAGAGGATAGGGGCCCCCCAGACTATGGCCCCATCAACCAGCCCTGAGCAGGCAGTCGAGGCTTAGGGACCCAAGAGCAGGCGGCCCAGCATCCCCTCAGAGCAGAGGGCACAGGTTGTGGCAGAGTTTTGCAAACCCATCTTACAAAAGCTCCCTCTTCATTCCTGCGTTTTCATCTGTGTACAAAACCTGGCCTGCTGCCCGTTCATCTCACCTTCATGGAAAGGCAGCAGTGAGCTTAGGCTGGGCAGGGCTGGAGTAAGGGGCCTCTGTCCTGGGTGACCTCCTCCCAAGCCCAGGCAGGACAAAGAAGAAAGGCCCAAACATGGGGCACTGGGCTGGGCATGGTGGCTCACCTGTAATCCCAGCACTTTGGGAGGCCAAGGCAGGTGGATCGTGTGAGTCCAGGAGTTCAAGACCAGCCTGGGCAACATAGCAAGACCCCATCTTTGCAAAAAATACAAAAAATTACTTTGGGAGGCCAAGGTGGGTGGATTGCTTGAGTTCAGGAGTTCAAGACCAGCCTGGGCAACATGGCAAAACCCTGTCTCTATGAAAAAAGAAGAAAAATTAGCCAGGCATGGTGGCCCACACCTGTAATCCCAGCTACTCGGGAGGCTGAGGTAGGAGAATCACTTGAGCCTGGGAGACAGAGGTTGCAGTGAGTCAAGATCGCACCACTGCACTCAGGCCTGGGTGACAGAGTGAGACCCTATCTTTTTTTTTTAAAAAAAAAAAAGGCCAGGCGTGGTGGCTCATGCCTGTAATCCCAGCACTTTGAGAGGCCGAGGCGGGTGGATCACTTGAGGTCGGGAGTTCAAGACCAACCTGGCTAATATGGTGAAACCCCATCTCTACTAAAAGTACAAAAAATTAGCCAGGTGTGCTGGCATGTGCTTGTAATCCCAGCTACTCACAAGGCTGAGGCAGAAGAATCACTTGAACCCAGGAGGCAGAAGTTGCATTGACTCAAGAGATCACACCATTGCACTCCAGCCTGGGTGACAGAGCAGGACTCTCTCTCTCAAAAATAAAAATAAAAAATAAAAAGCCCGGGTACACTGGCTCATGCCTGTAATCCCAGCACTTTGGGAGGCCAAGGTGGGCGGATCACGAGGTCAGGAGTTCGAGACCAGCCTGACCAACATGGTGAAACCCCGTCTCTACTAAAAATATAAAAATTAGCCGGGTATGGTGGCACATGTCTGTAATGCCAGCTACTCGGGAGGCTGAGGCAGGAGAATCCCTTGAACCCAGAAGGCGGAGGTTGCAGTGAGCCTAGATCACGCCACTGCACTGCAGCCTGGGTGACAGAGTGAGACTCCGTCTCAAAAAAAAAAAAAAAAAGGCCGGGCGCGGTGGCTCACGCCTGTAATCCCAGCACTTTGGGAGGCCGAGGCGGGCGGATCACGAGGTCAGGAGATCGAGACCATCCTGGCTAACACGGTGAAACCCCGTCTCTACTAAAAATACAAAAAATTAGCCGGGCGTGGTGGCGGGTGCCTGTAGTCCCAGCTACTCAGGAGGCTGAGGCAGGAGAATGGCGTGAACCCGGGAGGCGGAGGTTGCAGTGAGCCAGATCATGCCATTGCACTGCAGCCTGGGTGACAGAGTGAGACTCCCTCTCAAAAAAAAAAAAAAAAAAGGAAAAAGAGAAAGAAAAAAAACGGTGGAGGGGCGCATTGGGGCATTCTGGTAAGGGATCAGGAAAGGCATCCCAGAAAGGTGAAGGTAGCATTTAATAGTGGTCTTGTTTGGATTGTGAGAGGTTGAGAGGCAAAGGAGGAACCCCACAAAGCTGCGAGTTCCCCAGAGCAGGTATTGAGTCTTTGGTGCCTGCTTCCCAGTGTCCAGAACTGGGCCTAGAGAAGGTGCTAATGCTGCTGAATGAGTAGGTGAATGAACAAATGAACAAAGCAAGGAATGAATAAACATGTAGGTTAATGTTGTTCTAGGAAGGGGGGACAACATGAATGAAGGCTCAGAAATGGGAGTCCCAGCGGTGTGTGCCGGTGGTCCCAGCTCTTGGGAGGCAGAGGCAGGAGGATTGCTTGAGCCCAGGAGTTTGGGGTTGCAGTGAGCTGTGGTGCCTGTGAATAGCTGCTGCACTCCAGCCTGGGAAACACAGGGAGACCCTGTCTGTGAAAAAAAAGAAAAACAGGAGTCCCCTGCCCCCATCCAGAGGGCAATGATAAAAATAACAGTAGCTGGCATGTAGATGTGCTTATTTTATGCCAGGCCCTGAGCTAAGGGCTCCGCATGGAATATCTCACTGAATCCTTATAGCGGCACTGCAGTAGGGACTTTTTTTTTTTTTTTTGAGACGGAGTCTCACTGTGTCACCCAGACTGGAATGCAATGGCGCGATCTCAGCTCACTGCAACGTCCACCTCCCGGGTTCAAGCTATTCCCCTGCCTCAGCCTCCCAAGTAGCTAGGATTACAGGCATGTGCCACCACGCCTGGCTAATTTTTGTATTTTTAGTAGAGACAGGGTTTCACCGTGTTGGTCAGCCTGGTCTCAAACTCCTGACCTCATGATCCGCCCACTTCGGCCTCCCAAAGTGCTGGGATTACAGGCGTGAGCCACCACACCCGGCCTTTTCATTGTTGTTGTTGTTTTGAGACAGAGTCTTGCTCTGTCACCTAGGATGGAGTACAGTGGTGCGATCTCGTCTCACTGCAACCTCAGTCCCAAGCAATTCTCGTGCCTCAGCCTCTTAAGTAGTGGGATTACAGGCAGGCCCACCATTCCCAGCTAATTTTTGTATTTTTAGTAGAGACGGTTTCACCATGTTGGCCAGGCTGGTCTCGAACTCCTGGCCTCAAGGCCCACCTCAACCTCCCAAAGTGCTGGGATTACAGGGTGAGCTATGGTGCCTGGCTGGTAGGGACTTTTAATATTCCCATTTCACAACTGAGAACAAAGCTGGGGAGGTTCAGGACTTTGCAAAAGCAGACAGGCTCTAGGCCGCCACCCCAGGCAGGCCAAGGAGGAGGCTTCTCACAAACAACTACACTCCACTGACCCCCAAGGAGGGAGCAGCGCTGTGGACAGACCAAGTCCCCAGTGCCTCTCCGAAGCCTCCTCACACCCTCCCCCGCCCTGCTTCTCCTCAGAGCTACACCCCCACGGTGTTTGAGCGGTACATGGTCAACCTGCAAGTGAAAGGCAAACCTGTGCACCTCCACATCTGGGACACAGCAGGTGGGTGTGCAGGGGTGGGGCAGGGTGGGAGGGGCTTCCGTGGGCCCCTGATGCCTGGGACAGATTCCGCTCTGCTTCCTTCTGAACCAGGGAGGCCAGCCAGTCTCCAAGGGACAGGTGTGGACCAGGAGTGGGCCCAGGAGTCTGAGCCCTCCTTGCCTCTGCAGCAGTGTCTCCTGCACCCCCAGCACCCCAGGGTCGCCCGCTACGTCCTGGAGGCAAGCGGGAGTCCAGCAGTTTGCTTTCAGGACTGTTCCTGGCCTTCTGAGCACTCCACTCTGCTTTTAGTTTCTGTAGGATCTGTCTGTCCGTGGCCTCTGCCCTCCAGCCTCCTGACCTTGCCTATACCAGGGTGAGCTCTAAGCTAAACTCAGGGCCTCCTAGCAGCCCTCTTAGTTGGACGGGCTAAGATGTCTTTGCCAGGTTCCCACCTACCCCTTATTTCTCACTCCTAAGCTCAGGGCAAAGCTGGCTTCTGAGCAATTGGCCCCAGTTCCTCCAGGCGGTGCCAGGACTGGCCTCTGCCTTGCCCGTCATCCCTTCCAGACATCCCACAGGCAGAGGTGAGCACTGCCCCAAGGGGGCACTCACATGGAGTAGCCACCTCAGAGCCAAATTTGTGCCAAACTCTGAGGCAAAAAACTAGGCCCTGTCCCCAGAAGCTCCCCATCTGATGAGGTGACCTCCTGACATTGGGGCAGTGCTGACAGGGGCCAGGAGCCCTGAAGGCAGTGACCACCTCCACTCTGCCCAGGGCAAGATGACTATGACCGCCTGCGGCCCCTGTTCTACCCTGATGCCAGCGTCCTGCTGCTTTGCTTCGATGTCACCAGCCCGAACAGCTTTGACAACATCTTTAACCGGGTAGGTACTGGGGGGCAGGGAGGCATAGCCCCCATAGCCAGGCCACTCCACTCTGCCACCCACCCTTGACCCAGCTGACTGTCAGAGCTTGGCAGGCCCGAAATGATATTGATTCCAGAGCTTTTGGCGTATATATGGGGAAACTGAGGCCCAGAGTGGGGCAGTGGCTTGCCCAGGGTTGCTGGCACAGGGATTTGGTGGCAGCATCTGCCCTTCTGACTCCCAGTACAGTGCTCCTTGCCTACCCTATGCTGCAGACTCTGAACACTGTGGCTCTTTCCACGGCGTCTCTGCCTGAGGTTGCTGGGTGAGCCAGAGGCTGCTGCATCTCCCCAGCCTGTGCCCGCCCAAGGTGCATGAACCGTCAAGTCAGAGTCCAGCAGCTCTGCGTGGCTGCTGGTTCTCAGAGGCTGCTCATGGGCATCAGGGATGTGGCCCCTTGAATTCCTCTGCTCCAGCTGCCTTTAGCCATGGCACAGCCCCTCACCCACTGCTGCCAGGGCCTCCAAGTTTCCGCAGGGTACAGCCCATGACAGTATTTGCAACAGCAACAACAACAGTGACAATTTTAAGGACTGACCACGTGCCAGGCAGTGTTCTTGGTACTTGCATGTATTTACTCATTTACTCCCTCAGCCAACCTTATGGAGTATTATTATTCCCAGATCCAGTCACTCATCCAAAGATACACATCTATTAAAGTGGTAACACTGGGATTTGAACCCAGGCAGGCTGCTCCGCCCATTCATTCAGAACGAATGATTGAGCACATTCGTTCTGGTGCTGTTCTGGGCATTGGGTACCAGGAGAGATGGTGGTGCCTGGGGCCAGGGTGCTAGCAGTGGGGGTGACGAGAAGGGGGCTGATTCTGAATCGGTCTAGAAGGCGGAGTTTGCTGATGATCGGAGTTTCTTGTTGGATTGGATGTGGGTGGGAGGGAGGAGTTTTTTTGTTTGTTTGTTTGTTTTTTGAAACGGAGTCTTGCTCTGTCACTCAGGCTGGAGTGCAGTGGCGCCATCTCGGCTCACTGCAAGCTCTGCCTCCCAGGTTGATGCCATTCTCCTGCCTCAGCCTCCCGAGTAGCTGGGACTACAGGCGCCCGCCACCACGCCCGGCTAATTTTTTGTATTTTTAGTAGAGACGGGGTTTCACCATGTTAGCCAGGATGGTCTCGATCTCCTGACCTCGTGATCCGCCCGCCTCGGCCTCCCAAAGTGCTGGGATTACAGGCATGAGCCACCGCGCCTAGCCTGGGAGGAGTTTTTACCAGAGCAGCTGGAAGGTGGAGTTGCCCTTGGCCAAGATGACAAGGAGCAAGCTGGGTTCGGGAGTGGGACATCCTAGTGGAGGTGTCCGGCAGGCAGTGCGATGCATGCGTCTGCAGTTCCTCCAAGCAGGCAGTCCAGCTGGGCAGCCTAAATGCAGCTGCATATTTAGAAGCTACGGGTGCAGTAAAGCCTGGGGGAGGCTGCCCAGGAAGGGAGAGCAGCTAGAGGAGAGGAAAGACCACAGGCTGAACCCCAGGGAGAGGAGGAGGAGGGCAAGGCCCCATAAGACCTAGGAGAGCCAGGAGAGTGGGGTCCTGGGGTGAAGTGCAGGCTCAGTCAGGTAGGAGGGAGTGATGCCCAGGGTCGGGGTTATCGAGGGATCGGTAGGAGCAGGGCTAAGGATTCTCTGATGGTGGCCGGGTGCGGTAGCTCACGCCTTGTAATCCCAGCACTTTGGGAGGCTGAGGAGGGTGGATTATTTGAGGAGTTTGAGACCAGCCTGACCAACATGGTGAAACCCCGTTGCTACTAAAAATACAAAAATTAGCCGGGCGTGGTGGCACATGCCTATAACCCAGCTACTTGGGAGGCTGAGGCAGGAGAATTGCTTGAACCCGGGAGGCGGAGGTTGCAGTGAGCCAAGATTGCACCACTGCACTCCAGTCTGGGCGACAGAGCGAGACTGTCTCAAAAAAGAGAGGATTCACTGCTGGGTTCAGTGGGAGCCACCAAGGAAACCTTTCTCATGGGCAGTTTCGGTGGATGCGGGGGTGTGGGGAATCTGCCAGGGACCCCACAAAGGCCCCATTTGCTTCCAGGAATGAGGTAGTTTGATGCCAATTTTTCTTTGTTTGTTTGTTTGTTTGTTTTGAGACAGAGTCTCACTCTGTCTCCCAGGCTGGAGTGCAGTGGTACAATCTGGGCTCACTGCAACCTCCACCTCCTGGGTTCAAGCGATTCTCCTGCCTCAGCCTCCCGAGTAGCTAGGATTGCAGGCTTGAGCCACCAAGCCCGGCTGATGCCAATTTTTATCAGGCAAGTTTGATGCCCGAACCACCCGACTTAGTGCTCCTGGAGATAGGAAGCCCCCTCCCGGGATCTCCGGCTCCCCAGCTGTAGTCCAGGCTGAAAGAACTCGGCCCTGGTGGCCTCACATTCTGCAGAGCAGCCCTCCCTCCACCAGGCAAGCAGTTGAGGCAGACAGCTGCTGCAACCATTTTGTGAGCAGATTTATTTATTTATTATTTTTTTGAGACAGAGTCTCACTCTGTAGCCCAGGCTGGAGTGCAGTGGCTCCATCTCAGCTCACTGCAACCTCCGCCTCCCAGGTTCAAGTGATTCTCCTGCCTCAGCCTCCAGAGTAGCTGGGACTACAGGTGCACGCCACCACGCCCGGCTAATTTTTGTATTTTTAGTAGAGATGGGGCTTCCCCTTGTTGGCCAGGCTGGTCTCGAACTCCTGACCTCAGGTGATCTGCCTGCCCTCAGCCTCCCAAAGTGCTGGGATTACAGGCGTGAGCCACCAAGCCCGGCATGGATTGATTGATTTATTTTTATCTTTTTAATTGATTTATTTATTTATTTTGAGATGGAGTTTCACTCTGTCGCCCAGGCTGGAATGCAGTGGCACGATCTCAGCTCCCTGCAACCTCCGCCTCCCAGGTTCATGCCATTCTCCTGCCTCAGCCTCCCGAGCAGCTGGGATTACAGGCACCCGCCATCATGCCCACCTAAATTTTGTATTTTTACTAGAGACAGGGTTTCACTGTTGGCCAGGCTGGTCTCAAACTCCTGACCTCAGGTGCTCCACCCGCCTCAGGCTCCCAAAGTGCTGGGATTACAGGCGTGAGCCACCACACCTGGCCCAGATTTGTTTTTAAAGGATCCCTTACTTCCTTATATGTTTTGCTTAGTTTGGTGGGTGTCCATGAGGGCCCTTACCCTGCAGAGAGGAAAGATTCTAGAAGGGCAGGAGCAGGGCTCTGAGCCCCACCCCCAGGCTCAAATCCTGCCATTTCCAGCCAAGGCCAAGTTACATCGCCTTTCTGTGCCTCAGTTACCGCACCTGTACAGTGGGATTGGTTGTGAACTTGCTGCCGGGGCCTCGGGGAATTAATGGGTCCATACGTGTAAATTCTTAGATGAGAGTCTGGTACCAAATAGTTTCTCACTAGGTGCTGGCTTTGCTGATTATCCATATCAGAGCTCAGGCTGGGGAGCAAGAGAGTGGTCCACTGAGAGGGCCAGAACTCTCCAGGGCTCACACATGCCCCCCACACGCCCCCTCGCCCCCCTGCAGTGGTACCCAGAAGTGAATCATTTCTGCAAGAAGGTACCCATCATCGTCGTGGGCTGCAAGACTGACCTGCGCAAGGACAAATCACTGGTGAACAAGCTCCGAAGAAACGGATTGGAGCCTGTGACCTACCACAGGGTAGGAAACCCAGCCCGAGGTGGGAGTTGGGGAGGACTGGGTGAGGGGACCTCTGGATGCCTCTCAGTGGCACCAGGTGTCCAGAACGCTCAGGGTGTAGGTCAGAGCTGGGGTCGTCTTAGAGGCTGTCAGAGGTCAGAAACTTCCAGCACTTGGAAATGGTCCCTAGAATATTCTGGGAGCCTCCACCGGCAAAAGGGAGAACAAGGAAGTAGGCATATCAGAGTCAGTTCCACCACCAGCCTGAGACCCAGAGAGGGGGCCCAGGCAGGCACCCACATATTCAGACCGTGGGTCCCTCTCCGCTACACGCCTGGGTTCATGGGAAGTTCATTTCTTGGTGCCTTGAGAGGCAAAGAGGCCCAGAACGGAGGTTAAAAACAACGAAGGCTGGCAGGGCGCAGGGGCTCACGCCTGTAATCCCAGCACTTGGGAGGCCGAGGTGGGTGGATCACTTGAAGTCAGGAGTTCGAGACCAGCCAGGGCAAAATAGCGAGACCCTGTCTCTACCAAAAATACAAAAAATTAGCCAAGTGGTGTGGTGGCGGGTGCCTGTAGTCCTAGCTACTCTGGAGGCAGAGGCAGGAGAATCACTTGAACCCGGTTGGAGGAGCTGCAGTGAGCTGAGATCGCACCACTGCACTCCAGCCTGGACGACAGAGCAAGACTCCGTCTCAAAAAAAAAATAATAATAAAAATAAAGAAAAGAAAAAGAAACATGATGAAGTACATGAGGGCGCTTGGGCAAGCAGGGATACGGGAGCCGTGGGTGCTCCGCCGACCCCACCTTCCACTCTTGTCCGGGAAAAGGAAGCGAGAACGTGAGGCCTGCCCAGTGCCCCCTTCACCGCAGCCCCATCCACCTCTCCCTCTAGGGCCAGGAGATGGCGAGGTCCGTGGGCGCGGTGGCCTACCTCGAGTGCTCGGCTCGGCTCCATGACAACGTCCACGCCGTCTTCCAGGAGGCCGCCGAGGTGGCCCTCAGCAGCCGCGGTCGCAACTTCTGGCGGCGGATTACCCAGGGCTTTTGCGTGGTGACCTGAGCGGCTCGGGGCGTCCCAGCGACGCGGGTAGGGGCAGGGCGCTGACCTGCTGCTGAGCTGGCTGGGCTGGACCCGGTCCCTAGGCTGTGACCGCCGAACTGCACCGCAACAGACGGGCGCCACCAAAGCCAGGCCCTGAGGCCTGGGAGTCCTGGACTGAGAAAGGGGGTTCCTGGGCCCACCTGCTCTGTGTAGGGCTCGTCCTGCGGTGCCCGAGAATCACTCGCTAACCCCTATGCCCGGTCCCGGACCAACATCCTGGAGCCGCCTGTGCAGCCTGATGCCCCCTCGTGGCTGCTCCCAGGGCTGCACCTGCCAGGACCTAATGTTCTTAGGTCCCTCTGGCCAGAACCCACACCCGGCCCCTTCCCACCTGTCATACTGGTAACTGTAACAAGAAAAACGACATCACTTATCATTGTGTCTTGCCTCTTTTTTCTGTTTTCTTTTTTTTGAGACGGAGTCTCGTTCTATCGCCCAGGCTGGAGTGCAGTGGCGCATTTCAGCTCACTGCAACCTGTGCCTCCTGGGTTCAAGCGATTCTCCTGTCTCAGCCTCCTGAGTAGCTGGGATTACAGGCGCGCGCCACCACACCCGGATAATTTTTGTATTTTCTTTAGTAGAGACGGGGTTTCACCATGTTGGTCAGGCTGGTCTCGAACTGACCTCATGATCCACCCACCTCGGCCTCCCAAAGTGCTGGGATTACAGCCGTGAGCCACCACGCCCGGCCTATGCCTCTTGTTTCAAGGTGGCTTTACACACACGTTCCAAGGTAGGTAAAAGCCCACCCCATCTAGGCACTGGGATGGGACTGCTTGGATCCAAACCAGCTTTATTGCTTCCACGACCTTGGGCAAGTTCTTCTGGGCCTCAGCTTCCTCACCTGTGAAATGGATCACAGACTAAGCCATGGAACTTTTGGATGAGTAAGAGGGTCATGAGGACCAACACACGCAAAGAGCTTAGTAGGTGCCTAGCACGCAGTAAGTGCTCACAAAAGGTTCGGCCAGGGCCGAGCACAGTGACTCATGCCTGTAATCCCAGCACTTTGGGAGGCCGACGTGGGTGGATCACAAGGTCAGGAGTTTGAGACCAGCCTGACCAACATGGTGAAACCCCCGTCTCTACTAAAAATACAAAAATTAGCCAGGCGTGGTGGCCCACACCTGTAATCCCAGCTACTCCAGAGGCTGAGGCAGGAGAATAGGTTGCAGTGAGCCGAGATCACACCACTGCACTCCAGCCCAGGCAACACAACGAGACTCCTTCTCAAAAAAAAAAAAAAAAGGTGTAGCCAGGTGCTGTGGCACACCTGTCCCAGCCACGATTGTACCAGTGCACTCCAGCTTGGGCTACAAAGCAGAAAAAAAAAGAAAAAAGAAAAAAAAGTGGTCGGGTGTGTTGGCTTACGCCTGTAATTCCAACACTTTGGGAGGCTGAGGCGGATGGATCACCTGAGGTCAGGAGTTCGAGACCAGCCTGGTGGTCACATGGTGAAACCCGGTCTCTACTAAAAATATAAAAATTAGTTGGATGTGGTGGTACGTCCCTGTAATCCCAGCTACTTGGGAGGCTGAGGCTGGAGAATCACTTGAATCCGGGAAGTGGAAGTTGCAGTGAGCTGAGATCACGCCACTGCCCTCCAGCCTGGGTGACAGAGCGAGACTCTGTCAAAAAAAAAAAAAAAAAAAAAGGATCTTGATTTCTGACCTCAGAGCAGTTGAGGCTTGTGCAAGAAGAAAAATCTGCAAGAAGTCTGCATAAAAAGCATAACAGCAAAAAAACCCATCAAGGGCTCCAAGAACACAGGGAAGTTACAGAGGAGAGCTGTCTGAGCTAGGTTAAGCTCACTAGGCTTGGGGAGAATAGGGAAGAATATTCTGGGTGCAGGGTATGCTTAGGGGAAGAGCAATCAGGCTGGAAATGGAAGCTGGGAAAAGTTGTTTCCCATCCCTGAGCAGGTGAGATTAAAAGTTCAGTGGGGCCTGGTGTGGTGGCTCGCGCCTGTAATCCCAGCACTTTGGGAGGCTGAGAAGGGTAGATCACCTGAGGTCAGGAGTTCGAGACCAGCCTGGACAACATGTTGAAACCCCATCTCTACTAAAAATACAAAAAAATTAGCTGGGCATGGTGGTGGGCACCTGTAAACCCAGCTACTCAGGAGGCTGAGGAAGGAGAATCACTTGAACCCGGGAGGCGGAGGTTGCAGTAAGCCGAGATCATGCCACTGCACTCCAGCCTGGGCAACAAGAGCAAAACTCTGTCTCAAAAAAGAACCATAACAATAAATTAATAAATAATAATAATTTAAAAATAAAATATATAAATAATAAAAATTTTTAAAAAAGAAACCTCACAGTGGGGACTGGAATCTAGGTAGGGTTTTCCACGTTGGCCCCTAACACTATTTCACTTGCGGCAGCTCGGCCCTGTAATCTGAGGTGTGAGGCCCCACGTTGCTGAAGCAGTCCCTCACCTGGAGCTGTTTCTGATGAAACTTCCGGGACAGGTGTCAGCAGCTGGTTCTCATTAAGGATCATGTGTATCAGCGCAAAAGAAATGGTCCAGTTCGGCTGGGTGCGGTGGCTCACACCTGTAATCCCAACACTTTGGGAGGCCAAGGCAGGTAGATTGCTTGAGGCCAAGAGTTCAAGACCAGCCTGGCTAACATAGTGAAACCCTGTCTCTATAAAAAACACAAAAATTAGCCAGGTGTGGTAGCACGCACCTGTAGTCCCAGCTACTCAGGAGGCTGAGGCAGGAGAGTTGTTTGAACCTGCGACGCAGTGGTTGCAGTGAGCTGAGAACACACCACTACCCTCCAGCCTGGATGACAGAGTGAGACTCCGTCTCAAAAAAAAGAAAATACATGTTTGGTTTTGGAACTTCCCAAGAGCTTTAATTAGGCTCACAGTACAGTTGGAGAATATTTGGGTTTGAGTCCAGAGCACATGGCCATAGAGTAGCTTAGTGCAGCTTTGGCTGCTGGTTCATGGTTTGGTTCAGATCGAGCCTCCGAGCATAAGAAAGTTACTCATTCAGGCCAGAAATGAAGCTGTGGTGGGGGAGTCATAAGTGCCCTGCTCACCTTGTGGCTTGGCCAGATGGGTAGACAGTGGGGGTGCTCAAACTTCATCTGATTCAGGACACCCCAAGATCTCTCTTAGGAATGACCTCCCCCTCAAGCCCCGGCAGGATTCTTTTTTTTTTTTTTTTTTTTACAGACAGGGTCTTGCTCTGTTGCCCAGGCTGGAGTGCAGTGGTGCAATCATAGCTCACTGCAGCCTCAACCTCCTGGGCTCAAGCAATCCTCCTGCCTCAGCCTCCCGAGTAGCTGGGACTACAGTTGCCCACCACACCTGGCTAATCCCCCTGCAGGGTTCTAAGTGCTACAGAGGAGAGCAGATCATGGGGTGGGCTTGTCACTGAATTGGTTTTAATAAGTTCACATTGACTTAAGACTCACTGAGGCTGGGCGTGGCTGCTCATGCCTGTAATCCCAGAACTTTGAGAGGCCAAGGCAGGTGGATCACCTGAGGTCAGGAGTTCAAGACCAGCCTGGCCCATATGGTGAAACCCCATCTCTACTAAAAATACAAAAATAAGCAGTGTGTGGTGGCACGTGCCTGTAATCCCAGCTTCTAGGGAGGCTGAGGCATGAGAATTGCTTCAATCCGGGAGGTGGAGGTTGCAGTGAACCAGGATCACGCCATTGCACTCCCCCTGGGCAACAGAGCGAGACTCTGTCTCAAATAAATAAATAAATAAATAAATAAATAAATAAAAGACCCACTTATGTGCTTAGTGCTGTGCTTAGTCATTTTCCATGAAGTATCCCATTTAGTAGTCACAGGCCCCAGTGAGCTAGGACCAGGTACACACCCACCTCACAGATGAGGAGGCGGAAGCACAGAGGGCTCGGTCAAATGCTCATGACCTCAAGAAGTAGCAGGGCCGCAGCTGGACGTGGTGGCTCAAGGCTGTAATCCCAGCACTTTGGGAGGCCAAGGCGGGTGGATCACGAGGTCAGGGGTTTGAGACCAGCCTGGCCAACATGGTGAAACCCTGTCTCTACAAAAAATACAAAAATAGCCAGGTGTGGCGGTGTGTGCCTGTAATCCCAGCTACTCGGGAGGCTGAGGCAGAATCACTTGAACCTGGGAAGCAGAGGTTGCAGTGAGCCTAGACTGTGCCATTGCACTCCAACGTGGGTGACAGAGCAAGACTCCGTCTCTAAAAAAAAAAAAAAGAAGAAGAAGAAGAAGTAGCAGGGCCAAGGTTTAAGCCCAGGACAGTCTGACTGTCCAGAATCTTGGCTGTCAGCCACTACACTGGACCCCTGTCCTGAGTCACCTCTTCCCCAGACCCCCAGCCCTGGACCCCTGCTTTGTACCAGTATTTCCAGACCCCAAGGAGCTCAGAGTTTACAGAGACAAGAAGGCCTAGAATTGTCTTTCAGGGATTGGGGGCAACATGGCAGGTGCAAGGCTGTGAAGACCACGTGGTTTGACCCAGACACCAGCAGAGCTACAGCTCACAGAAGTCCCGCTGAAGCAGGCTGAGCAGCACCTGAGGATCCCAGCAGAAGGAACAGGTGCTGGGATTTATTGGGTTCCCACCCCATGCCAGACGCTTGATTGATGAGATGCCATTATTAGACCCATTTCAGAGAAGAAAATAAGGCTCAAAGCAGGAGAGTGGTCTGTGTAGGGTCATGTGGCCAGAGGTAGGGCTGAACTTCAGCTCAGCCTCTCATGGCACTTCACTGAGGACACGTGCTGGGAGATCAAGGTCAGTGAGGAACCAAGCTCTGTGGGCAAAAGAGAAACAGGATGGTCTGGGGAGCTGAAAGATCCAGTGGTGTGCAGAAGTTGGGGAGAGGCATCTGGGGCCACCAAATAAGAGGAGGGAAGTCGGCACCTGCCTGCTGTGCGGGGGAGAGAGTTCCTGGGAGAGACAGTGGGACTCAGGAGCACACACATCGGACTTTCCTTCCCTGCCAAGGGCTGCCCTCCTCTCCTTCTTTGAGAGCTCATCACCACCTGAAATGGTCCTGTCTGTCTCCCCGTGGTCATGCCAGCTCTCTGAGAGCACAGGCTGGGCTTGTTGCAATCTCCTGTGCCAGCCGGGCGCAGTGGCTCATGTCTGTAATCTCAGCACTTTGGGAGGCCGAGGCGGGTGGATCACCTGAGGTCAGGAGTTCGAGACCAGCCTGGCCAACATGGTGAAATCCCCTATCTACTAAAAATAGAAAAAATTAGCCGAGCATTGTGGCAGGCGCCTGTAGTCCCAGCTACTCGGGAGGCTGAGGCAGGAGAATTTCTTGAACCCCAGAGGCGGAGGTTGCAGTGAGCTGAGATTGCGCCATTGCACTCCAGCCTGGGCAACAGAGCGAGACTCTGTCTCAAAAAAAAAGAAAGAAAGAAAGAAAGAAATCCCCTGTGCCTCAAACAATGCCTAGCATAGAGTAAACACCAAATACATAGGTGAGAAATGAGTGAATGAATTAATGAATGCCATGAATCCGTGCTCCATTCAGACCCTCATCCATTCGGGCTTGGACCATCACATAAGTCTCCCAGCCTGCAGGCTCTCGGCCTCCTCCATCCTCCTCACCCTGGCAGAGCCATCCTCCAAAGCATAAGTGCCTCCCTGCACAGAAGCCTTCAGCAGCCCCCTCTGCCCAGAGAAGAAGGGCCAGAGTCCACAGTTGGGGCCTGGGGCTCTCCAGTATCTGGCCCTAGCCCACCTTGATCCGGGCCTTATCCCCAGGACACCTCCCCACACCCACTCCGGCCACACCCAGGGGCCACATCCAAGGAGCACCAACCTCCTAGCCTTCGCTCAGACTGCTTCCCCACCTCGGCAAGCCCTGCCTCCCAGTCACCGCCTGTTCAAACCTCCCCTCCTCCCCCAAATCCTTCAGGGTCCAGCTGGGACACCACCCTCTCCAGGAAGCTTGTGGGCCGGGCCTGCCGCCTCTCTCCCTCTTCACTGCACGCCTGCCTGTGCGCACCAAATCTCTCTTCACGGGGCCCCTTGGCTAAGGAACTGGGCTTTTCTTCCTGTGCTGTGGGAAGGGCCAGGTTAGACTCCCTAAGATGACAGGTCTGGTGGTGGGACCAGGTGGGCTATCTGGGAGGAGGGAGGCGGGAGCCTGGAGACCAGCTGGGGAGCTGCAGATGTCCAGACACAAGAAACAAGCCACCACAAGTCAAGGCTTGGTGACTTCTGGGCTGGAAGCTGTAGCACCAAGGGTGGACTTTGGGAAGGGTGGGGACGTTGGGAGGGAGGGAAGAACGCACGCCTCTCCCACCTGGGGTCGGGGTGGGGGGGGCAGGAGGAATGTGGGGAGGGCGAGCACTTCTCCCAGACCCGGCACTGGGAGAGGCGGGGACCTTAGTTGGGTGGCCGCTTTCTCACTCTGGCCTCTCTCCCTCTGCCCCGCCTGTTTCAGGCTCCATCCTGCCTAGCCCGCCACACACAGCTCTCCAAAGTGTCCAAGGAGGGCACGGGGGCGGGGGGCAGGGGGGTCCTTGGAGACACCTGTGAGGAGCCAGAGTTATTACTATTCTCCTCCTCCTTCTCCCCCCAACAATCCCCTCTTTCAATTCCTCACTACCCAGCCTGGTAGGGCAGGCACGGCCAGACGGGTGGGAGCTGGGGAAGGCCCAGCCTGGAGGCCAGCGCAAGCCAAGAGCCACAAACCACCGTCTTCGTTTCCCCATGCCGCCTCCGCCCAGCCTTGGGGTTGTCTGCTGGGAAGGCAGAGGGCAGGGGTGGGGACCTCAAGTCATCTCCTCCAGGACAGGCCACTCCCTGACACCCTCAGGGTGAGGAGGAGGGTGAGGCACACACTGTCTGTGAGTCACAGAGCTTCCCTCTCCCCCTGTGCCGGGGCAGCACTCTGGGCCCCATCCCATGTCTAGACACAGGGAGAGGATGGTGGCCAGCAGATCACCCTACTCCAGGCCACCCTCTGCTCTCCAGCCTCCTTTTCCTCCTGGGGTCCTGTCCTTTGGAGGATAACCACTCAGAGCCCCCAGGAAGTCATCGCTCAGCCGCTGGTTAGGAAACCGACAAAGCATATGGCCAGGCTGAGGGCAGTAAGCATCGAATGAGTGGAATGGCTGACCGCCCACCCGTGCATTCAAGGGCGTAATCTCCACGGTAATGCTGCTGATTAATAGGTCCAGATTGCTGGGCGTGGTGACTCACGCCTGTAATCCCAGTACTTTGGAAGGCCAAGGTGGGCGGATCACCTGAGGTCAGGAGTTTGAGACCTGCCTGACCAACATGGTAAAATCTGTCTCTACTAAAAATACAAAAAATTAGCCAGGCATGGTGGCAGACGCCTGTAATCCCAGCTACTCAGGAGGCTGAGGCAGGAGAATCGCTTGAAACAAGAAGACAGAGATTGCACTGAGCCAAGATCGCACCACTGCACTCCAGCCTAGGCACGACAGAGACTCCATCTCAAAAAAAAAAAAGGTCAGATTGTGACTAGAAGGGGACTTTCCTGGGCTCAAATCCTGGCTCTTCAACTTACCAGCTGTGTGACCTTGAAGGAGACACTAGGGCTTTCTTATGTGTCAGTTTCTTTATTTGTCAAATGTGGGTATGAGTAGTTCTGACCTCCTACATTGGTTGGATTCAATGAGCAAATAGTGCTTATTCACTCCCTCAGTGCTAACTCCTAACTAGAGCTATTAACTATGAAATGAGGATAATTGTTTACTGTGCCGGGTTGTTGCAGGGCCTGTGAAGCAGAAACAAGCATGTATGTGTTTGATGCTGGCCTCTTCTTCCCAATCTGGGTCACCAAGCCTGGGAGGAGAAGAGAGGGAAGCTTCATCAAGGAGACGGAATGGAACATGAGGCCGACTGCTGTTTGCAGGCCTGCAGGAGCGGGCTGGACCCTCAGCAGAGCCAGGGAGGATGGGGCTGGAATTTCCTCCAGGGCTCCTATTTGCACGGGACACACCAAACTGAGCAGTGCTCAGCCCAGGGCTGACAATGTGAATACATCTGATTAGGAAATGTGTAGTATCAGCTCCTACCAAAAAAATTTTTAATTTTTATTTATTTATGGTTTTTTGTTTTTGTTTTTTTGAGACCGAGTTTCGCTTTTGTTGCCCAGGCTGCAATGGTGTGATCTCAGCTCACTGCAATCTCTGCCTCCCAGGTTCAAGCGATTCTCCTGCTTCAGCCTCCCAAGTAGCTGGGATTACAGGCACCCACCACCACTCCCAGCTAACTTTTGTATTTTTAGTAGAGTTGGGATTTCACCATGTTGGCCAGGCTGGTCTAGAACTCCTGACCTCAGGTGATCCACCTGCCTCGGCCTCCCAAAGTGCTGGGATTACAGGCGTGAGCCACCACACCCAGCCTTTACTTCTTTTTGAGCCAGGGTCTCACTCTGTCATCCAGGCTGGAGTGCAGTGGCACAGTCTCTGCTCACTGAAGCCTCAACCTCCTGGGCTCAAGTGATCCTCCTGCCTCTGCCTCCCAAGTAGCTGGGACTACACAGCGCATGCCACCACAGGCCCTGCTCTAGGCACTGTCTACTGAGCACCAAGCGCAGGATGCAGGGTGCAGAGGTGAGGTGAGCAGGATGTGGTCCTTGCCTTCCAAGCTTCCATCTTCCATCCTCCGTGGGAGCTCAGATGTGGATACAACCAGCAGGGGAGGGGAGTGTGCAACATTCACTCAGCAGCCCACAAGTGTGGGTGCCAGCTCCTGCCATTGAGACAAACAGGAGGAGTTCAGCTAAAACAGGGTTAGGCCAGGCACAGTGGCTCATGCCTGTAATCCTGGCACTTTGGGAGGCCAAGGTGGGAGGATTGCTTGAGCCCAGGAATTTGAGACCAGCCTGGGCAACATAGGAAGACACTATCTCCACACACACACACACACACACACACACACACACACACACACACACAAAGTATTTTTTATTTTTGAGACAAGGTCTCATTCGGTCATCCAGGCTGGAGTGCAGTGGCAGGGTCGCTGCTCACTGCAGCCACGACCTCCTGGGCTCAAGCGATCCTCCCGCCTCAGCCACCTGAGTAGCTGGGATCACAGGCTCAGACCACCACAGCAGGCTTTTTTTTTTTTCTTTTTTTTTTTTGAGATGGAGTCTCGCTCTGTCGCCCAGGCTGGAGTGCAGTGGTATGATCTCGGCAACTCGCTGCAAGCTCTGCCTCCTGGGTTCACGCCATCCTCCTGCCTCAGCCTCCCAAGTAGCTGGGACTACAGGCACCCGCCACCACGCCCGGCTAATTTTTTGTATTTTTAGTAGAGACAGGGTTTCACCGTGTTAGCCAGCATGGTCTCGATCTCCTGACCTCGTGATCCGCCCGCCTCAGCCTCCCAAAGTGCTGGGATTACAGGCATGAGCCACCGTGTCCGGCCTCCAGCTGGCTAATTTTAAAATTTTTTTTGTAGAGATAGGGTCCACTATGTTGCCAAGGCTGGTACATTTTTAAAAAATTAGTGGAACAGGCTGGGAGCGGTGGCTCATGCCTGTAATCCTAGCACTCTGGGAGGCCAAGGCGGGCAGATCACAAGGTCAGGAGTTCCAGACCAGCCTGACCAACATGGTGAAACCCCACCTCTACTAAAAATACAAAACTTAGCCGGGTGTGGTGGCGCACACCTGTAATCCCAGCTACTTGGGAGGCCGAGGCAGGAAAATTGCTTGAACCTGGGAGGTGGAGGTTGCAGTGAGCCAAGATTGCACCACTGCACTCCAGCCTGGGTGACAGAGTGAGACTCTGTCTCAAAAAAAAAAAAAAAATTAGTGGAACAGAAAAAAATAAGAAAGATAAAAGGCAGGATCAAAAGCAGTGAGTGGCAAAGCTGGGCGCTTGGACACAGGACCCCAACTCTCAGCCTCAGCTCCTGGCCTCCCCTGGGTACTGTCCAGGTGCTGGACCTCGACCACCAGAGGGCAGCAGGGCCCAAGGAGAGGTGCCTTCCCCACTGCTCGCGAGGCCCACGGGAAAGGTGTGGCGATCTGCCCCATCGCTCCTGCCTGGGGCATGTTTAGCAACACACAAGTGCCACCAGCCCCACCCACTGAGCCCTGCCCGCCCCACCAACATTTTACAGAAATAAAACTGGGGCTCAGAGTGGCTGAGTAAGTTGACCATTCAGTTAGTCTAGAAAGACCCAAAAGAGAATCATGCTCTCCTGAATCAGTTGTGGTTCTAAGGTCAGAGAGATGCGGGTTTGAATCCCTCCCCTGCACCTACCAACTGGCAGGATTCTTGTCAAGCGTCAGGCGGGCCTGGCTGGAGTGAGATCAAACGTGGGAAGCGCAGTAAGAGCACCACTGCTGTTCTCTCCTGACCCCACCCCAGAATTTGCAACGCAGTTCAGGGAGATGATCAAAATACTTAAGAGTGTTAAGGAACCCCGAGAGAGGGATCCCAGAAAGAGAGGTGCTATGGGCAGGCACCAGGGGGCACACCCCACTGCGTGTGGCCAGAATAATCCTGGAGGGTTGCCAGAGAAGGGGTGGAGCTGGAGGACCTTTCGGGGCAGGCTGGATGGCCGGCGGGACCTTCCTGCTGGAGAACAAACCCATGCAGAGACCCAGCCCCCGTGTGGGGCACTGGGAAACATTTCGGAGCTGTGAACTCCTCCTCGTCCTCCCAACAGCGAAGGGCTGCTGCCTCCACAATGCCAAGAGGTGACACCTCTCAGGAGCTTCTGTCTGGCCCAGCCCAGCCTCTTCAGACACTCCCAGCTCTCCAGTTCTTTTCACTTCCCCACCCCAACACCTCTGTTGAGAATCAAAAAAGAAATGGCCTGATAAAGAATTTTTTATTTTTAGCGACAGAATCTCACTCTGTCACCCAGGGTGGAGTGCAGTGGCGCTATCCTAGCTCACTATAACCTCGAACTCCCCGGGCTGCAGCGATCCTCCCGCCTCAGCTTCCTGAATAGCTGGGACCACAGGCGTGTGCCAACATGCCTGGCTAATTTTTTTTTTTCTTTTTTTAAGACAGTTTCGCTCTTGTTGCCCAGGCTGGAGTGCAGTGGTGCGACCTCAGCTCATCGCAACCTCCGCCTCCTGGGTTCAAGAGATTCTCCTGCCTCAGCCTCCCCAGTAGCTGGGATTATAGGCACATGCCACCATGCCCGGCTAATTTTTGTATTTTTAGTAGAGATGGGGTTTCACCATGTTGTCCAGGCTGGTCTCGAACTCCTGACCTCAGGAGATCCACCCACCTCGGCCTCCCAAAGTGCTGGGATTACAGGCATGAGCCACCTCGCTCGGCCAAGAATTTTTTTCTTTCCTTTTTTGAAACAGAGTCTTGCTCTGTCGCCCAGGCTGGAGTGCAGTGTTGAGATCTTGGCTCACTGCAACCTCTGCCTTCCCGGTTCAAGCGATTCTCCTGTCTCAGCCTCTGGAGTAGCTGGTATTACAGACGTGTGCCACCACGCTCGGCCTGCCAAGAATATTTTATACCTTTGTCACTCATCACATCCCCCAGGACCATCTCCCTGAAAGTTCCCAATCCCCTCACCTACATCCTCCCCTCCCCCCTGTCCTCAGGCCCACCATCCAGGAGGAAGTCATACCACTCTGATCACATCTTGGAGGGTCTCAGCAGAGTCCACGCGCAGCCTTCACCTAGGGCATTAACAGAATACGTGAGCTTCTCTTTCCCCATTTCCTTCTCCCCCTCCCTCCCTCACTCCTCCTACCCGGGATCTCCTCCTAAATGAATTATCCTTCCTTTTCCACAGTTTTATTTACCCATGGTTAACCTTGGCCCAAAACTATTAAATGGAAAATTCTAGAAATAAACAATTCATTTTTTTTTTTTTTGAGACACAGTCTCACTCTGTCGCCCAGGCTGGAGTGCAGTGGTGTGATCTCCACTCACTGCAACCTCTGCCTCCCGGGTTCAAGCGATTCTTCTGCCTCAGCCTCCCAAGTAGCTGGGATTACAGGCATGTGCCACCACGGCCAGCTACTTTTTGTATTTTTAGTAGAGACAGGGTTTTGCCATGTTGGCCAGGCTGATCTTAAACTCCTGACCTCAGGTGATCCCCCCACCTCGGCCTCCAAAGTGCTGGGATTGCAGGCGTGAGCCACCAAGCCTGGCCGTAAGTTTAACTGTACACCATTCTGAGTAGCGTGATGACATCTCCCCAATTCCCACTCCATCCTTCCTGGTAGACACTACCTATTAGTTAGTGTGGAATCATTACATCAGTTACTTAGTAGCTGGCTTGGTTGGGATCCACTGTGGTATGGCAGTGCTGGTTTCAAGTAACCCTTACTGTATTTAACAGTGGCCCCAGGGCACAAGAGTAGTGATGCTGGCAATTCTGATATGCCAAAGAGAAACTGTAGAGAGCTTCCTTTCACTGAAAAGGTGAAAGTTCTCAACTTAAAGAAACAAAAAAATCGAAAGCTGAAGTTGCTAAGATTTGTGGTAAAAATGAATCTCCTGCCAGGCACGGTGGCTCACGCCTGTAATCTCAGCACTTTGGGAGGCTGAAGTGGGTGGATCACCTGAGGTCAGGAGTTCGACACTAGCCTGGGCAAGACGAGGCCTGAAACCTCATCTCTACTAAAAAATGCAAAACATTAACCGGGAATGGTGTCCTGTGCCTGTAATCCCAGCTACTCGGGAAGCTGAGGCAGGAGAATCCCTTCAACCTGGGAGGCGGAGGTTGCAGTGAACTGAGATGGTGCCACTGCACTCCAGTCTGGGCGACAAGAGTGAAACTCTGTCTCAAGAAAAAAAATATATAGCGCTTACTACATGTCTGCCACTTTTTTGAGACAGGATCTCACTCTGTTGTCCAGGATGGAGTGCAGTGGTTCAATCACAGCTCACTGAAGTCCCAACCTCCTGGGCTCAAGTGGTCCTCTCACCTCAGCATCCTGAGTAGCTTGGACTTAGAGGAGCATACCACCATGCCTGGCTAATTTTTTTTTTTTTTTTTTTGAGAGACAAGGACTCACTGTGTTGCCCAGGCTGGTCTCAAATTCCTGGACTCAAGCAATCCTCCTGCCTCAGCCTCCCAAAGTGTTGAGATTATAGGCATGAGCCCCCGTGCAACACTTTTTTTTTTTTTAAATATAATATTTAGTCCGGGTGTGGTGGCTCATGCCTGTAATCCCAACACTTTGGGAGGCTGAGGCAGGAGGATCACTTTAGGTCAGGAGTTCGACACCAGCCTGGCCATCATGGTGAAACCCCGTCTCTACAAAAAATACAAAAACCAGCCGGGCGTGGTGGCACATGCCTATAATCCCCACTACTCGGGAAGTTGAGGCAGGAGAATCGCTTGAACCCGGGAGGTGGAGGTTGCAGTGAGATGAGATGGCGCCATTGCACTCCGGCCTGGGTGACAGAGTGAGACTCCATCTCAACAAATAAAACAAAAGCCGGGCGTGGTGGTGCTCGCCTGTAATCCCAGCACTTCGGGAGGCCGAGGCAGGCGGATTGCCTGAGGTCAGCCTGGCCAACATGGTGAAACCCTGTCTCTACTAAAAATACAAAAATTACCTGGGCGTGGTGGTGTGTGCCTGTAATCCTAGCTACTTGGGAGGCTGAGGCAGGAGAATCGCTTGAACCCAGGAGGCAGAGGTTGCAGTGAGCCAAGATTGCACCACTGCACTCCAGCCTGGGCGACAGAGCAAGACTCTGTCTCAATAAATAAATGAGTAAATAAATAAATAAATAAATAGGCTGGGTGCGGTGGCTCCCGCCTGTAATCCCATCACTTTCAGAGGCCAAGGGTGGATCACCTGAGGTCAGGAGTTTGAAACCAGACTGGCCAATATGGGAAAATCCCGTCTCTACTAAAAATACAAAAATTAGCTGAGCATAGTGGCGCGTGACTGTAATTCCAGCTACTCGGGAGGCTGAGGCAGAAGAATCGCTTGAACCCAGGAGGTGGAGTTTGCCGTGAGCCGAGATCCTGCCACTGCACTCCAGCCTGGCAACAAGAGCAAAATTCCAACTCAAAAAAAAATTATTTTTAACCCTCATTTCTTCTGCAACAACACTTCGAATACTAACTCATTAAACCTTCATGTCCACCCTGCAACGTAGGTACAGTTATCAGCAGCCCCATTTTACAGATGAGAAAACTGCTGAGGGGCAGAGGGGTTAAAAAATTTGTCCAAAAATCACAAGCTGACAAGGGACATTTAGGATTTGAATCCAGTCTGGATGGTCCCAGAACGAACAATGTGTTCAGGCCATGGATGGGGACAGCAGGTCCACAGTGTCCAGTGGTCTGTAACCCAGGCTGTGGGGGCCTGCTCCCAGCCCTGTCACTGACTCAGAGTGATCAGATAGCCTTCCCACAAGGCTCTTTTCTGCTGAAATTAACAAGCCCTTTTTGATGTCTGAAGCTTCTTAAGAGCTCTCATTGGTTCAGATCCTATATTAAACAGAAATTCAGGTCAGGCATGGCGGGGCATGCCCATAATCCCAGCCCTTTGGGAGGCCAAAGCAGGAGGATCGCTTGAGGCCAGGAATTGGAGACCAGTGTAGACACATAGGGAGACCCCCATCTGTACAAAATATTTTTTTAAAAATCAGCCAGGCAGGGTGGCACGTGTCTGTAGTACCAGCTACTCGGGAGGCTGAGGTGAGAGGATCACTTGAGCCCAGGAATTCAAGGTTATAATGAACTATGATTGCGCTACTATACTCCAGCCTGGGTGACAGACTAAGATCCTGTCATTTAAAAACAAAAGAAAAGGGCGGGCGCGGTGGCTCAAGCCTGTAATCCTAGCACTTTGGGAGGCCGAGGCGGGCGGATCACAAGGTCAGGAGTTCAAGACCAGCCTGGCCAACATGGTGAAACCCCATCTCTACTAAAAATACAAAAATAGCCGGGCATGGTGGTGCGTGCCTGTAATCCCAGCTACTCGGGAGGCTGAGGCAGGAGAATTGCTTGAACCCAGGAGGCAGAGGTTGCAGTGAGCCGAGACCGCGCCACTGCACTCCAGCCTGGCGACAGAGCAAGACTCCGTCTCAAAAAAATAAATAAATAAATAAATAAATAAATAAATAAATAAATAAAAGTAAGAGAGGCCGGGCGCAGTGCATCATGCCTGTAATCCCCGCACTTTGGGAGGCCAAGGCGGGTGGATCACGAGGTCAGGAGATCAAGACCATCCTGGCTAACACGGTGAAACCCCGTCTCTACTAAAAATACAAAAAATTAGCTGGGCGTGGTGGTGGGCGACTGTAGTCCCAGCTACTCGGGAGGCTGAGGCAGGAGAATGGCGTGAACCTGGGAGGTGGAGCTTGCAGTGAGCCGAGATCGCGCCACTGTGCTCCAGCCTGGGTGACAGGGCAAGACTCCATCTCAAAAAAAAAAAAAAAAAAAAAAGAAGTAAGAGAAAAACTGCAAAACATTTAAAAATAGTATATATATATATATATATATATATATATATATATTTTAGACAGAGTCTTGCTCTGTTGCCCACGCTGGAGTGCAGTAGTGTGATCTCGACTCACTGCAATCTCTGCCTTCCAAGTTCAAGTGATTCTTCTGCCTCAGTCTCCTGAGTAGCTGGGATTACAGGCACCCACCACCACGCCCAGCTAATTTTTGTCTTTTTGGTAGACACAGGGTTTTGCCATTTTGGGCTTGAACTCTTCAGGTGACTCACCCGCCTCAGCCTCCCAAAGTGTTGGGATTACAGGTGTGAGCCCCTGCACCCGGCCATTTGTTTGTTTGTTTGTTTGTTTTTAGATGGAGTCTGGGATTACAGGCAAGTGCCACCACGCTCAGCTAATTTTTGTATTTTTAGTAGAGATGAGGTTTCACCATGTTGGCCAAGCTGGTCTTAAACTACTGACCTCAAGTTATCCACCCGCCTTGGCCTCCCAAAGTGCTGGGATTACAGGTGTGAGCCACCGCGCCCGTCCACCCAACTAATTAAAAAAAATTTTTTTTTGTAGGCTGGGTATGGTGGCTCACACCTGCAATCCCAGCACTTTGGAAGGCTGAGGCAGGCACATCCCCCTCGAGGCCAGGAGTTCCAGACCAGCCTGGCCAACATGCAGAAACCCAATCTCTACTAAAAATATAAAAATTAGCCCAGTGTGGTGGCGTGTGCCTGTAATCCTAGCTATTTGGGTGGTTGAGGCACGAGAATCGCTTGACTCCAGGAGGCGGAGGTTGCAGTGAGCCAAGATCAAGCACTCCAGCCTGAGTGACAGAGCGAGACTATGTCTAAAAAACAAAAAATTTGTAGAGATCATATTGCCCAGGCTGGTCTCAAACTGCTAGCCTCAAGCAATCCTCCCACCTTGGTCTCCCAAAGTGCTGGGATTATAGGCGTGATCCACTACATTTGGTCTCAGAATTGTTAAAGGGGATCCAGGACAAAGGTTTGTTTGTTTATTTATTTTGTTGATGTTGTTGTTTTGAGAGGGAGTCTTGCTCTGTCGCCCAGGCTGAAGTGCAGTGGCGCTATCTCGGCTCACTGCAACCTCCGCCTCCCAGGTTCAAGCAATTCTCCCACCTCAGCCTCCCAAGTAGATGAGATTACAGGCACCCACCACCATACCTGGCTAATTTATTTATATTTTTAGTAGAGACAGGATTTTGCCTTGTTGGCCAGGCTGGTCTCAAACTCCTGGCCTCAAGTGATCTGCCCGACTCGGCCTCCCAAAATGCTGAGATTATAGGCGTGAGCCACCGCGCCCAGTTATTTTTATTTTTATTTAAAAAATTTAAAATATTCTTTTGTGTTTTGAGACAGGGTCTCTGTCGCCCAGGCTGGAGTGCAGTGGCGCGATCTCAGCTCGCTGCAACCTCCACCCCCCGGGTTCAAGTGATTTTCCACCTCAGCCTCCAGAGTAGCTGAGACTACAGGCACACACCACCACACCTGGCTGATTTTTTTATTTTTGGTAGGGACAGGGCTTCCCCAGGTTGGCTAGGCTGGTCTCAAATTCCTGCCGTCAAGTGATCTGCCCCCCTTGGCTTCCCAAAGTTTTGGGATTACAGGTGTGAGCCACCACGCCCGGACCAGGACAAAGGTTTTACAAAAAAAAACTTACTGAATTTTCCAATGACACCCCTGGTTTTAGATACATTGATTCATTGTCTGATCAAGATCAGATCATTATGGCCAACCCAGTGGCGATAATTAGGAAAATCACTTGAACCTGGGAGGCAGTGGTTGCCATAAGCGGAGATCGCGCCATCGCGCTCCAGCCTGGGCAACAAGAGGGAAACTTCGTCTAAAACAACAACAAAAACAAAACAAACCCCAATAAGCTGGTTGTTTTTTGTTGTTATTCTTTTGTTTTGTTTTTTGAGATGGATTCTTGCTCTGTAACCCAGGCTGGAGTGCAGTGGCGGGATCTCAGCTCACTGCAACCTCCGCCTCCCGGGCTCAAGCGATTCTCTTGTATCAGCTCTGGACTAGCTGAGATAACAGGCATGCACCACCACACTGGCTAATGTTTGTATTTTTAGTAGAGATGGGGTTTCTCCACCCACCTCGGCCTCCCAAGGTGCTGGGATTAGAGGCATGAGCCACCACGCCCGCCAAGCTGGGTATTTTTTTTTTTTCCTCCAAGACGGTGTCTCGCTCTGTTACCCAGGCTGGAGTGCAGTGGCTTGATCTTGGCTCACTGCAACCTCCGCCTCCCGGGTTCAAGCAATTCTCCTGTCTCACCCTCCCGAGTAGCTGGGATTACAGGGGTTAGCCACCATGCCCAGCTAATTTTTGTATTTTTAGTAGAAAGAAGGTTTCACGACGTTGGTCAGGCTGGTATCGAACTCCTGACTTCGTGATCTGCCTGCCTCGGCCTCCCAGAGTGCTAGGATTACAGGCGTGAGCCACCGCACCTGGCCGACAACTTGATTTTTATATGAAAAGGTAACCAGGGCCAGGCATAGTGGCTTATGCCTGTAACCCAGCATTCTGGGAGGCTGAGGCGGGTGGATCACCTGAGGTCAGGAGTTTGAGACTAGCCTGGCCAACATGGTGAAACCCTGTCTCTACTAAAAATACCAAAAATTAGCTGGGCATGGTGGTGGGCACCTGTAATCCCAGCTACTCAGGAGACTGAGGCAGGAGAATTGCTTGAACCCGGGAGGCAGAGGTTGCAGTGAGCCAAGACTAAGCCACTGCACTCCGGCCTGGATGACAGAGTGAGACTCCATCCCAAAAAATAATAATAATTTTTTAAAAAAAAAGAAAACTTGGCCGGGCGGCGCGGTGGCTCAGGCCTGTAATCCCCGCACTTTGGGAGGCCAAGGCGGGCGGATCACGAGGTCAGGAGATCGAGACCATCCTGGCTAACACGGAGAAACCCCGTCTCTACTAAAAATACAAAAAAATTAGCCGGGCATGGTGGCGGGCGCCTGTAGTCCCAGCTGCTGGGGAGGCTGAGGCAGGAGAATGTCATGAACCCAGGAAGTGGAGCTTGCAGTGAGCCAAGATCATGCCACTGCACTCCAGCCTGGGTGAAAGAGCAAGACTCCATCTCAAAAAAAAAAATAAATAAATAAATAAAATAAAAAAGAAAAGTTGCCGGCTGCAGTGGCTCATGCCTATAATCCCAGCACTTTGGGAGGCCCAGGCGGGCGGATCATGAGGTCAGGAGATCATGACCATCCTGGCTAACACGGTGAAACCCCGTCTCTACTAAAAATACAAAAAAAAAAAAAAAAAGAAAAGAAAAGAAAAGAAAAATTAGCCAGGCGTGGTGGCAGGCGCCTGTAGTCCCAGCTACTCAGGAGGCTGAGGCAGGAGAATGGCGTGAACCTGAGAGGCGGAGCTTGCAGTGAGCCAAGATAGCACCACTGCACTCCAGCCTGGGTGACAGAGCAAGACTCAAAAAAAAAAAAAAAAAGGTAAGTTAACCAAAGCAATTTACCTCTGTGATCTTCCTCCTAAAATCCCACAATCCTTGTCTAATAATGAGAAAAATACCAGACAGATCCAATTAAGGGACATTGTACAAATCTGACCAGTCCTCAAAACTGTCAAGGTTATCAAAAACAAGGAAAAGGCCAGGAGCAGTGACTGATGCCTATAATCCCAGAACTTTGGGAGGCCGAAGTGGGAAGACTGCTTGAGGACAGGAGTTCAAGACCAGCAGTCTCTGCAATGTGGTGAGACCCTGTCTCTACAAACAAAATTAGCCTGGTATTGTAGCTCAAACCTCAGTCCCAGGAGGCTGAGGTGGGAGGACTGCCTGAGCCAGGAGGTTAACGCTACAGTGAGCCGTGATCGCACCATTGCACTCCAGCCTCAGACCATGTCTCAAAAAACAACAACCAGGAGAGTCTGAGACACCATCACAGCCAAGAGAAGCCTAAGGAGACATGACAACTCAATGCCATCGATGTGGTGTCCTGAATGGGATTCTGGCACAGAAAAGGACATTAGGTTAAAACTAAGGAAATCAGGCCGGGTGCAGTGGCTCAACGCCTGTAATCCCAGCACTTTGGGAGGCTGAGGCGGGCGGATCACCTGAGGTCAGGAGATCAAGACCATCCTGGCTAACACAGTGAAATGCTGTCTCTACTAAAAATACAAAAAATTAGCAGGGCGTGGTGGCAGGCACCTGTAGTCCCAGCTACTTGGGAGGCTGAGGCAGGATAATGGCGTGAACACGGGAGGCGGAGCTTACAGTGAACTGAGATCGCACCACTACACTCTAGCCGGGGCAACAGAGCGAGACTCCGTCTCAAAAAAACAAAAAAAAAAAACTAAGGAAATCAAGCTGGGCACAGTGGTTCACGCCTGTAATCCCTGCACTTTGGGAGGCCGAGGTGGGAGGATCACCTGAGGTCGGGAGTTCGAGACCAGCCTGGCCAACAGTGAAACCCTGTCTCTACTAAAAATACAAAAATTAGCTGGACATGGTGGCACATGCCTGTAATCCCAGCTGCTTGGGAGGTTGAGGCAGGAGAATCCTTGAACCTGGGAGGCAGAGGATGCAGTGAGCTAAGATTGTGCCGTTTTACTCCAGCCTGGGCAACAAGAGCAAAACTCCGTCTCAAAAAAACAAAACAAACAAAAAACTAAGGAAATCAGAATAAAGTATTCTTTGTTTTGTTTTGTTTTGTTTACTTGTGCAGAACGTGCAGGTTTGTTACATAAGTATACATGTGCCATGGTAGTTTGCTGTGCCTATCAACGAGGTTTTAAGCCCCACATGCATTAGATACTTGTCCTAAGCCAGGCGTGGTGGCTCACACCTGTAATCCCAGCACTTTGGGAGGCCGAGGCAGGCGGATCACTTGAGGTTGGGAGTTCGAAACTACCCTGACCAATATGGAGAAACCCTGTCTCCACTAAAAATACAAAATTAGCCGGACGTGGTGGTGCACGCCTGTAATCCCAGCTACTCGGGAGGCTGAGGCAGGAGAATCGCTTGAACCTGGGAGGCAGAGGTTGCAGTGAGCCAAGATCACACCATTGCACTCCAGCCTAGGTTACGAGAGTGAAACTCCATCTCAAAAAAAAAAAAAGATATTTGTCCTAATGCTCTCCCTCCCCTTGTCCCCCACTTCCTGACAGGCTCCGGTGTGGGATGTTCCCCTCCCTGTGTCCATGTGTTCTCATTGTTCAACTCCCACTTAGGAGTGAGAACATGCGGTGTTTGGTTTTCTGTTCCTGTGTTAGTTTGTAAAGTATGATCTTTAATTAAAAATAATGTGTCAATATTGTATGTATCATTACTTGTTTTTCCTTTTTCTTTGTTTATTTGTTTGTTTTTGAGACAGAGTCTCACTCTTTCGCCCAGGCTGGAGTGCAGTGGTGCAATTTCGGCTCATGGCAAGCTCCGCCTCGCAGGTTCAAGAGGTTCTCCTGCCTCAGCCTCTCTTTTTTTTTTTTTTCCCTTTGAGATGGAGTCTTGCTCTGTCACCCAGGCTGGAGTGCAGTGGCATTGCAAGCTCTGCCTCCCGGGTTCATGCCATTCTCCTGCCTCAGCCTCCCGAGTAGCTGGGACTACAGGCGCCCACCACCACGCCCAGCTAATTGTATTTTTAGTAGAGAGGATGTTTCACCATATTAGCCAGGATGGTCTCGATCTCCTGACCTCGTGATCCGCCGGCCTCGGCCTCCCAAAGTGCTAGGATTACAGGTGTGAGCCACCGTGTCCAGCCTGCTTCAGCCTCTTGAGTAGCTGGGATTATAGGCGTGCGCCACTGTGACTGGCTAATTTTTTATATTTTTAGTAGAGATAGAGTTTCACCATGTTGGCCAGGCTGGTCTGGAACTCCTGACCTCAAGTGATTTGCCCGCCTTGGCCTCCCAAAGTGCTGGGATTACAGGCGTGAGCCACCACGCCCAGCCATGTATCATTACTTGTAACACACGTACCACAGTAATCTGAGATATTAATAATAGGGGAAACTGGGTGCAGGGCTATATAGAAACATACTTTTCCTGCAAATCTAGAACTGTTCTAAAGTAGAATGGTTATTTAAAAAATCAGGCCAGGCGCAGTGGCTCAGGCCCGTAATCCCAGCACTTTAGGATGCCAAGGCGGGTGGATCACGAGGTCAGGAGATTGAGACCATCCTGGCCTACATGGTGAAACCCCATCTTTACTAAAAATACAAAAAAATTCGCTGGGCGTGGTGACATGCGCCAGTAGTCCCAGCTACTCGGGAGGCTGAGGCAGGAGAATCGCTTGAACCAGGGAGTCAGAGGTTGCAGTGAGCTGAGATCGTGCCACAGCACTCTAGCCTGGCAATAGAGTGAGACTACGTCTCAAAAAAAGAAAAATCAAAGTAGCCACCAGAAATTACAGTAGTAGTCAGGTGAAATCCCAAGAGTAGGTTGGAAGTCCTAGGACTTCCGTTAGCCCCCTTTTTAGATTGTCTTATCTATGCTGGGATGGATCTATTAATCCTTCAGCACTGAAGAGCCTCTAAAGGCCCTAATCTGTTAGGCCTGAGTTGCGTCCTTGAGCACCTATTCCTGCCTGCTGCATTGCCCTGGCTGGGTGGGCCACCTGAGGGCTGCCCCTACTGGCACCTAGATGGCATACTGGCTGAGGGTAGGTCCCAGAGACCCAATAGCAACCCATCTGCCTCCCTCAGTGCAGAGCACTGTTCAGTAAATGCATGTGTGCAGCGTAAGATGTGAACTGCCCCAATTCCAGGCAAGACCTATAGGATGTGTGCAACGCACACCTACTTGTGAAATTCTAGTCCTGGGTGGAGCAGTAACCCACTTGAACCAGGGGATACCTCCTGAGGTTTAAACAAACCTCAGCTGGCAGCTGACAATAGAAATGCAAACAGCCAAGCTGGGCACGGTGGCTCACGCCTGTAATCCCAGCACTTTGGGAGGCTGAGGCGGGCGGATTGCTTGAGGTCAGGAGTTTGAGACCAGCCTGGCCAACATGGTGAAACCCCGTCCCTACTAAAAATACAAAAATGAGTGGAGCATGGTGGGGTGTGCTCCCACCTACTAGGGAGGCTGAGGCAGGAGAATCGCTTAAACCCAGGAGGTGGAGGTTGCAGTGACCAGAGATCGTGCCACTGCCCTCCAGCCTGGGCAACAGAGCAAGACTCTGTCTCAAAAAAAAAAAAAAAAAAGCCAGGCGCGGTGGCTCACACCTGTAATCCCAGCACTTTGGGAGGCCGAGGTGGGCAGATCACGAGGTCAGGAGATTGAGACCATCCTGGCTAACACAGTGAAACCCCATCTTTACTAAAAAATACAAAAAATTAGCCGGGCGTGGTGGCGGGCACCTGTAGTCCCAGCCACTCAGGAGGCTGAGACAGGAGAATGGCGTGAACCTGGGAGGCGGAGCTTGCAGTGAGCCGAGATCGCGCCACTGCACTCCAGCCCGGGCGACAGAGCGAGACTCCTTCTTAAAAAAAAAAAAAGAGTATACTCCTGTCTTGCCACAAGCCTCATGTGACTTGGCCAGCCACTCTGTGACTTCATCTCGCACCATTTTCCACCTTGGCCACTTTGCCCCAGACGTTCCGGCTGCTGCTGTTTGAGTACACCAACACCTGTTCCCATGGAAGGTCTTTGCTCAAGCTGTTCCCTCTGCCTAGGAGGTTCCTTTTTGCTAAACAATCTCAACTCCTGTCTCCTGTGTCACCTGCTCAGAGAAGCTGTCCCAATTTCTTTTTTTTTTTTTTTTTTTTGAGACGGACTCTCACTCTGTTGTCCAGGCTGGAGTGCAGTGCCACGATCTCACCTCACTACAGCCTCCGCCTCCCGGGTTCAAGCAATTCTCATGCCTCAGCCTCCTAAGTAGCTGGGACTACAGGTGCCCACCACCATGCCCAGCTAATTTTTGTATTTTTAGTAGAGTTTTGCCATGTTGGCTGGGCTGGTCTGGAACTCCTGGCCTCCAGTAATCCACCCTCCTCAGCTTCCCAAACTGCTGGCATTACATGCATGAGCCACTGCACCCAGTCTGTAACCAGTAATTTCTTTTTTTGTTGAGATGGAGTCTTGCTGCATTGCCCAGGCTGTAGTGCACTGGCGCAATCTCAGCTCACTGCAACCTCCACCTCCCCGGTTCCAGCAATTCTCTGGCCTCAGCCTCCCGAGTAGCTGGGACTACAGGGGTGCGCCACCATGCCCGGCTAATTTTTGTATTTTTAGTAGAGACAGGGTTTCACCATGTTGACCAGGCTGGTCTCAAACTCCTGACCTCAGGTGAGCCACCCATCTCGGCCTCCAAAAGTGCTAGGATTACAGGCATAAGCCACTGCATCTGGCCCATAACCAGTAATTTCTAAGTCAGCTCAAATGCTGCTTCCTCCATGAAGCTTTCCCTGAGTTGATACTCCTCCCTACAGCAGAAGTGGCCCCTCCCACCTTTGCGCCCTCACAGATTCCTGTGGAAACTGTGCTTCTTTTTTTTTTTTTTTTTTTTTTGAGACGGAGTCTTGCTCTTATAGATTGACCAGGCTGGAGTGCAATGGCGTGATCTCAGCTCACTGCAACCTCCGCCTCTGGGGTTCAAGCGATTCTCCTGCCTCAGCTTCCCGAGTAGCTGGGATTACAGGCATCTGCCTCCACACCCAGCTAATTTTTTGTGTTTTTAGTAGAGATAGGGTTTCACCATGTTGGCCAGGCTGGTCTCAAACTCCTGACCTCAGGTGATCCACCCGCATTGGCCTCCCAAAGTGCTGGGATTACAGGCGTGAGCCACCACGCCCTGTCTTTAATTATTATTATTATTATTATTATTTTAAACAGGGTCTCGCTCTGTCACTCAGGCTGGAGTGCAGTGGCACAATCACAGTTCATTGCAGTCTTGAACTCCTGGGCTGAGGGAATCTGCCCCCCTCAGCCTCCTGAGTAGCTAATTGTTTTGGTTTTTCATTGTAAAGATGGGGGTCTCACTATGTTGCCCTGAATGGGAGACTTGTCTATATCCTGTATAGACCTGATGTCCATCATGGCACTCAGTCCTGGTTTACAACCGAGATGCACACATAGCTATTATTAGCCCCTTTCATTTTCTGAAAGTGTCTCAGTGTAGAGGCTAATTTCTTTGTTCACCTGACTTGCCCCCTGACAATGTGGCTCCATGTCACTCACATTGCAATCCCAGTGCCCCGCACAGGCAGGTGCTCTTTCTAGGGAAGGAAAGAATAAATGAACATTTGATCTGGTGGTTAGAAAATGCCATCAATTTGGGGAGTAGCAGAAAGTGCACTGGACTAGCTATCAGAAGACCATGGTTTATAGTTCTAATTTCATCACGAAACTAGCTGCATGACCTTGGCCAAGCTGCTTAACATCTTTGGGCCTCAGACTGCCAGTTTTTAAATGAGCAAGTAGGATTAAATGACCTCTGCCCTCGATGCTTGCTCTAAGATTCTGTGATTCAGAGTTATCCCCTTAATAGACGAGGACCTCGCAGACCCTAAATGGAAGAAGTTAGTGTGGCACTGAGTACACACACCAGGAAGTCTTGGACGATGGAGAGTGTTGGTGCTGCTCTTGAAGCTGTGCAGGAACCACCTTCATTTTTCCCTCTGCCAGCTCTGTCATGCTGCTGTCTCTTTGGTTAATATGCACGGTGCTGTTTTTTGTTTTTGTTTTTTGTTTCTCTCTCCAATTAAACTGTAAGCTTCTTGAGGACAGGCTCCAAGTCTTATGTTTTAAATCTTGAGGCCCTTTAAGTTAAGTTAGAACCTGGCATGTGTTCTGTGGTTGACAATAATGGTCATATGGAGATCCAATCAAATCAAATGTTAGACAGTGGATGGCAGGTTTAATCAGAAATACACCAGAGAAGGGTAGGTACAGTGGCTTATGCCTGTAATCCCAGCACTTTGGGAGTCTGAGGAGGGCAGATCACTTGAGGTCAGGAGTTTGAGACTCACCTGGCCAACACAGTGAAACCGTGTCTCTACTGAAAATACGAAAATTACCCAGGTGTGGTGGTGGGCGCCTGTAATCCCAGCTACTTGGGAGGCTGAGGCAGGAGAATCACTTAAATCTGGGAGGTGGAGGTTGCAGTGAGCCGAGATCGCGCCACTGCACTCCAGCCTGGGTGACAAAACAAGACTCCATCTCAAAAACAAGAGGCCAGGCGCAGTGGCTCACGACCGTAATACCAGGACTTTGGGAGGCCTAGGTGGGCGGATCACCTGGGGCCAGGAGTTCGAAACCAGCCTGGTTAACGTGGTGTGAAACCCCATCTCTACTAAAAGTACAAAATTAGCCAGGCACAGTGGTGTGTGCCTGTAATCCCAGCTACTCGGGAGGCTGAAGCAGGAGAATCGCTTGAATCCAGGAGGCAGAGGTTGCAGTGAGCCAAGATCGCGCCACTGCACTCCACCTTGGGTAACAAGGGCGAAACTGTCACACACACACACACACACACACACACACACAAAAGAAGATAAAAGAAAAGAAATACACCAGAGAACAAAGAGAAAGCAGTGAAAATTATGGGCATTGTCCTATCAAAAGCATCAAAATTATATGCCTATGCCTGTGTATTAAGGAGCAACTTAAATACACATGGAGGCCAGGCATAGTGGCTCATGCCTGTAATCCTAGCACTTTGGGAAGTTGAGGTGGGTGGATCACCTAAGGTCAAGAGTTCCAGGCCAGGCTGGCCAACAAGGTAAAACCCTATCTTTACTAAAAATATAAAAATTAGCTGGGCATGGTGGTGTGCACCTGTAATCCCAGCTACTCTGGAGGCTAAGGCAGGAGACTTGCTTGAACCCAGGAGGTGGAGGTTGCAGTGAGCTGATATGATATCGCGCCACTGCACTCCAACCTGGGCGACAGAGTGCGTAAGGCTCTGTCTCAAAGAAAAAAAAAGAAAGAAAGAAATATGGTCCCATCAAGAGGCACAATGTGGTTTCAGAAAAAGGAAGCCACTGAGGATTCCACATTATGTTATGGCAAGTCAGAATTGCGTATTCCATTTGTCCACTTTTCTGAATTCATTGACAAGAAAAATGCATAAAATACATTATAGGATATATTACATGAGTAGTAAATAGTAAAATGAAATAGAAAATACTTCCGGTGGTGGGCATGGTAGTTCATGCCTGTAATCCCAGCACTTTGGGAGTTTGAGACCAGCCTGGGCAACATAGTGACACCACATCTCTACAAAAAATACAAAATTGGCTGGGCGTGGTGGCTCACGCCTGTAATCCCAGCACTTTGGGAGGCTGAGGCGGGCGGATCACTTGAGGTCAGGAGTTCGAAATCAGCCTGGGCAACATGGTGAAACTCTGTCTCTACTAAAAATACAAAAAAAAATTAGCCAGGCTTGGTGGTGCATGCCTGTAATCCCAGCTACTTGAGAGGCTGAGGCAGGACAATTGCTTGAACTCAGGAGGCGGAAGTTGCAGTGAGCAGAGATTGTGCCATTGCTGCTTTCCACCTGAGTGATAGAGCAAGACTCCATCTCAAAAAAAAAAAAAAAAATTAGCTGGGCATGGTGGTGTGTACCTGTAGTCCCAGCTACTGGGAAGGCTGACATGGGAGGATGGCTTAAGACCAGGAGGCAGAGGTTTCGGTGAGCTGAGATTGTGCCACTGCACTCCAGCCTGGGCAACAGAGTGACACTCTGTCTCCAAAACAAACAAAAAAAAGAAAATAAAATACTGAATACTGCTGGGCATGGTGGCTCACCCCTGTAATCTCAGCACTTTGGGAGGATGAGGTGTGGAAGTCAGGTGGCCTCACTTGAGGTCAGGGGTTTTGAGATCGGCTTGGGACAACACAGGGACTCGAGCCCAGGAGGTTGAGGCTGCAGTGAGCTATGATCGTGCCAGTGCATTCCAGCCTGCCTGGGTGACAGAAGGAAAGACCTTGTCAAAAAAAAAAAAAAAAGGAAAGAAATGTAAAATAGTAAGACATATTATAGAAACTACAAACATTTATGCAAAGCATAAACCTTCACCCATGGAAACATATAAACTAAAAATATATCGGGCCAGGCACAGTGACTCATTTCTGTAAACCCAAGCCAGCCTTTGGAAGGCTGAGGCAGGAGGATCCCATGAGGCCAGGAGTTTGAGACTAGTCTGGGCAACATAGTGGGACCCCCATCTCTACAAAAAATTTAAAAATTAGCTAGGGGGCCGGGCGCAGTGGCTCACGCCTGTAGTCCCAGCCCTTTGGGTGGCCAAGGTGGGTGGATCACTTGAGGTGAAGAGATTGAGACCATCCTGGCCAACATGGTGAAATCCTGTCTCTACTGAAAACACAAAAATTAGCCAGGTGTGGTGGCGCACGCCTATAAACCCAGCTACTCAGGAGGCCGAGGCAGGAGAACCTCGTGAACCCCCAGGAAGCCCCAGGAAGCAGAGGCTGCAGTGAGCTGAGATTGCACTTCCGCACTCCAGCCTGGGTGATAGAGTGAGACTCCATCCCAAAAAATAAGAATTATAATAATAAAAAAATAAAAATTAAAAAAATGAAATAAATAGACAGATGGGTAAATCCTGTCATCAGCTCCAGTAATAAAGGAATGAGGTATAGATGTAGGGTCTCCCACATTTCTTCCACCAATAACATTATGCAGGAATAGAAAGTTAATGATATGAAGCTCACCAATAGGAAGATAATTTGATCAACAGTAAAAGTAGATCTAGAAATTATGACCAAATCGAACATGAACTCTAAGCTGTGGCAAATCAAGTATAATTGCAAAAAAAAAAAAAACATGAAAATCTTACCTTAAACTCAGTCAATATTTTCTTGCATGCCCCCAGAGAGTGTGAAAATAGATTTAGCCAGAAAGAAGGTAAAGACCAAATACATTTTCAGAGTTTAAATATTTAGCAAGCATTTTTTGGGGGAAAAAACAATATTGTCATTTTAAAGTTACACTGTTTAAATATAATGTACATTATAATTAAAGAGATATAATGAAAAATAATTGATTGGAGATATTAAGCTTATAATATCACATCAAAAGCTGCACTCCTGTCTGGGCGCGGTGGCTCATGCCTGTAATCCCAGCACTTTCGGACGCCAAGGTGGGCAGAACACTTGAGGTCAGGAGTTTGAGACCAGCCTGGCCAACATGGTGAAACCCTGTTTCTACTAAAAATACAAAAATTAGCCGGGTGCGGTGGCGTGCAACTGTAATCCCTGCTACTTGGGAGGCTGAGGCAGGAGAATCGCTTGAACCCAGGAGGCAGAGATTGCAGTGAGCCGAGATTACTCCACTGTACTCCAGTCTGGGCAACAGAGCAAGACCTTGTCTCAAAAAAAAAAACCAAAAACGAGCGGGAGCAGTGGCTCACTCCTGTAATCCCAGCACTTTGGGAGGCCGAGGCAGGCAGATCATCTGAGGTCAGGAGTTTGATACCAGCCTGGCCAACATGGTGAAACCCTGTCTCTACTGAAAATACAAAAATGAGCCAGGCATGGTGGTAAGTGCCTGCAGTCCCAGCTACTTGGGAGGCTGAGGCAGGAGAATCACTTGAACCTGGGAGGCGGAGGTTGCAGTGAGCCGAGATCATGCCACTGCACTCCAGCCTGGGCAACAGAGCAAGACTCCATCTCAAAAAAAAGAAGTCCGGGTGTGGTGGCTCATGCCTGTAATCCCAGGATTTTGGCAGGCTGAGGCAGAAGGTCAGGAGTTCGAGACCAGCCTGACCAACATGGAGAAACCACGTCTCTACTAAAAATACAAAAAATTAGCTGAGCATGGTGGTGGGCGCCTGTAATCCCAGCTACTTGGGAGGCTGAGGCAGGAGAATCGCTTGAATCGGGAAGCGGAGGCTGTGGTGAGCCGAAATCACGCCAGTGCACTGCAGTCTAAGCAATGGAGCGATACTACGTCTCAAAAAAAAAAAAAATCTTGTGGCCACGTGCAGTGGCTCATGCCTGTAATCCTAGCACTTTGGGAGGCAGGCCAATAGCTTGAGACCAGGATTTGGAGACCAGCCAGGGCAACAGGGCAAAAACCCATCTCTACTAAAAATCCAAATACAAAAATTAGCCAGGTGTGGTGGCATGTGCCTGTAGTCCCAGCTATTCAGGAGGCTGAGGTGAGAAGACTGATCACCTGAGCCTGGGAGGTGGAGACTGCAGTGAGCTGAGAGTGCACCACTGCACTCCAGCCTGGGTGCCAGAGCGAGACCCTGTCTAAAAACAAAACAAAATTTAAAAAGTTGCACTGTGACGTGGACTCTAAAGTCAACATCCTAAACTGGAGACAGTAGAGGTAAGTGGAGCAGAAAGACAAGATCACCAGAGGAGCTGGAATAAAAAGACAGTGAAGAACTTGGCCTAAGATTCACATACCTCCTGGCTTGGTTTGCAGTAGTACAGGATTTGGTTTCTATCACTTCTATTCCAGCTGCAATGACAGCTGCAGGAACAGTTCTCTGGAACAATTACTATTACATCAACCTTCTCTGCTCCAGAACATATGTGCCTCTCTTGCTCTCACAAAACCAAGCTTCTCTGCAAGGATTCAATGCTCTCCAGCCTTCATACTCCTTCCCTCAAAAGCAACACTGCACTACTTTATTGGCTGATTCAATAAATATGAAGGAATGAGTGCCAACTATGCCTGGCACTGTTCTAGGCATTGGGGAATCCAGCAATGAACAAAACTTCCTGCCCCACGGGGCTTATATCCAAGTGCAATTTGAAGACCAGTTCTTATGGTCTAAATGATCTTCCAGCAATTCATTGGAATGATGATTGTTCTCTTGAGTATGTCACATCTTCATGGTGTCCTTTCTTCGATATGAAGTCTTCGAAGGTAAAAGTCAAGCCTTCTAATTTTTCAAATCTCCTTTCTCTATCCAAGCACTTAATTTAGCATTGGGCACAGTGTACTCAGTAAGTACCCAAATCCTACATGTAGGAGAAAAAGAAACTGGACAATGCATTGTACACTTAAAACTTTGTTAAAATGGTAAATCTCACATCAAGTGTTCTTACCACAATAAAATAAAAATAAATTTAAAATAGGAGAACTGGCCAGGTGCAGTGGCTCATGCCTGTAATCCCAGGCACTTTGGGAGGTCAAGGCAGGAGTATCACATGAGGCCAGGAGTTCGAGACCAGCCTGGGGAACATAGTGAGACCCTGTTTCTATGAAAAAAAAAAATTAACAAGTAAAAAATTTTTTAAAAATAGGAAAACCAGAAATCCTTTTTTTTCTTTTTTTTTTTGAGATGGAGTTTCACTCTTGTTGTCCAGGCTGGAGTGCAAAAGCGCGATCTCAGGTCACTGCAACCTCTGCCTCCCGGGTTCAAGTGATTCTCCTGCCTCAGCCTCCCAAGTAGCTGTGATTACAGGCATGTGCCACCATGCCCAGCTAATTTTGTATTTTTAGTAGACATGGGGTTTCTCCATGTTGGTCAGGCTGGTCTCGAACTCCCAACCTCAGGTGATCTGCCCACCTTGGCCTCCCAAAGTGCTGGGATTACAGGCATGAGGCACTGTGCAAGACCTCAGAAATCCTTTCTAAAATAAGTTGTCTTCTAGTTTCCAAAGGGTATTCATGTCCATTAGTCCATTTCACTCCACAACAATCCTAGGAGGAAACAGGGCAGGAGTCACTACTTCTGTTTTATTTATATACATTATATATATAAAATATATGTTTTATATATATTATATATATTTATATACATGTATTATGTTTTATATATATTATATATATTTATATACATATATTATATATAATATATTTTTTTTTGAGACAGAGTCTTGCTCTGTTGCCCAGGCTAGAGTGCAGTGGCACGATCTCGGCTCACTGCAACCTCCACCTGCCTCCCAGGCTTAAGTGATTCTCCTACCTCAGCCTCCCGAGTAGCTGGGAATACAGGCATGTGCCACCGCGCCCAGCTAATTTTTGTATTTTTAGTAGAGATAGGGTTTCACAATGTTGCCCAGGCTGGTCTTGAACTCCTGACCTCAGGTGATCTGCCCGCCTTGGTCTCCCAAAGTGCTGGGATTACAGGCTTAAGCCACCGCGCCCAGCCTACTCTGTTTTATTAAAGAGAACTGAAGTTCTGACGGGTTCAGAACCTCTCACAAAGTGGCTGAAGGAACACTAGCTTTAGCAGAAACTGATGAAAGGTAGCGAATGCCCTTGAAGAAGATAAACAAAGATCAGACTCATTGGGAGGGGCTAAACAGGTCTAAGTGCTTAAGCATTTGGCCCTTTGGGGAAGTGGCTGGAGCCATGTATGACTGTCACCACCAACCCAAGCTGGGAAGCTAGTGCAAGGTTGCAAACAGACCCTGAAACCCCAGGGTGCCAGAAACTTCCCCCAGCAAGCACAGGTGTAGCTGAGGCACAGGCTCTGCATCTTAGAGCTCCACTCTTGGGCACAGCAGGAAGTCCCACCCTTTTAGAAGTGAGAAATGAGGGTGGCCTGGCCCCAAAGCGAAGCTAAGGCTGCTAAAGAGCAGGTGGGGCCCAGACACTGCTGCAGTTGCCCCAACAGCCAAAGTACACCCCAGCGCTCAGGAGCAGTGGGTCTGCACAGCGGAAGGTGACATACCTGGAAAAGATGGCAGCAAGGAAGCACAGGGCCAGGGAGGGTGGTGGTCCCATGGTCCCAAGGAAAGTGTCAGCCACATTCCATGCAAGAACCTCATGTGACACCCATGTTTGATGATCCAAGAATCTGCAGGGCATTTCTGCTTCATTTTTTTCCCCCTGATCAATTCAGGTTCCAAACTCAAAAAAAAAAAAAAGAAAGAAAGAAAAGAAAAGAAAAAAGAAAGAAAACTTTCAGCTGGGCGTGGTGGCTCATGGCTGTAATCCCAGCACTTTGGGAGGCCGAGGTGGGTGGATCACCAGGTCAGGAATTCGAGACCAGCCTGGCCAACATGGTGAAACCCCGTCTCTACTAAAAATACAAAAATTAGCCAGGCACGGTGGCGGGCACCTGTAATTCCAGCTACTCAGGAGGCTGAGACAGGTGAATCGCTTGAACCCAGGAGGTGGAGTTTGCAGTGAGCTGAGATCGCGCCACTGCACTCTAGCCTGGGCAACAGAGCGAGACTCCATCTCAAAAAAAGAAAAAAAAGAAAACTTTCTATCACTTAAAGCTTATAATCACCCCCCAACACCCTTTAACCCTAGAAGAAGTTTTCTTTCTTTTTTTCTTTTTTCCCGGGGTGGGGGGTGTGGGTGGAGGGAGATGTTCAGGAAATGGTTAAGTAACAAAATCAGAGAGCACGGGATTGAGGTGATTAAGGGCAACAAATGGATGGTAAAGGAAAGTGGGAAAGCCATTCAGTCAGATGATACTGGGCCAGGAGAGTGAGATGAACATGGAGGAGGGGGTGGGCCAAATGATGGAGAGAAGGCTGGAAAGAAAGAGACTTCAGGAGGCAGGTGATGAGGAGAAAGAGGCAGCTGGAGTCAGGGAAGAGGGAAGAATAGAAAGCGGAGACACCAGGGTCGGGGGTCGGGGAGAGAAACCAGGAGTTAGGATAGGGAAGAGGGCCGGGTGCGGTGGCTCATGCCTGTTATCCCAGCACTTTGGGAGGCAGAGGGGGGCGGATCACCTGAGATAGGGTGTTTGAGACCAGCCTGGCCAACATGGTGAAACCCTGTCTCTACTAAAAACACAAAAATTAGCCAGGCATGGTGGCGGGTGCTTGTAATCCCAACTTCTCAGGAAGCTGAGGCAGGAGAATTGCTTGTACCCGGGAGGTGGAGGTTGCAGCGAGCCAAGATCATGCCATTGCACTCCAGGCTGGGTGACACGGTGAGACTGTCTCAAAAAAAAAAAAAAAAAAAAAAAAAGGGAGGGGGAAGAGAATCGAGGAATAAGTCATCACACTTAAGGTCTATGCAAACTCTTGACTCACATGAAAACTTCCAAGTTTCTTAAATATTGAAGCATCTTTACTTAAAACCTTCCTTCCCTTCTTCTTTTTTTTTTTTTTTTTTTTAGAGACATGGTTTCACTGTCACTCAGGCTGAAGTGCAGTGGCATAGTCATAGTTCATAGTCCAACTCCTGGGCTCCAGCAATCCTCCACCTCAGCCTCTTTTTTTGTTTGTTTTTTTTGAGACGGAGTCTCCCTCTGTTGCCCAGGCTGGAGTGCAATGGCGCGATCTCGGCTCCCTGCAACCTCCGCCTCCCTGGTTCAAACGGTTCTCCTGCCTCAGCCTCCCGAGTGGCTGGGATTACAGGCAGGGACTACAATGCTCAGCTATTTTTTGTATTTGTAGTAGAGATGGGGTTTCACTATGTTGGCCAGGCTGGTCTCAAACTCCTGACCTCATGATCCGCCTGCCTCGGCCTCCCCAAGTGCTGGGATTACAGGCGTGAGCCATAGCGCCCGGCCAAAGCTTTTTAGCCACTGATTATGCTACCTCCTGGGGAACCTTCACAACCAACTTCTCTATTTTAGTTTAGACCTACACTGTTTGGGACATCTTTACTTCCTCCTTAACATTTAAGGAGAAATTGGAAGTAGTTTAGCTTAACCAGACTAAAGAGTTCTCTTTTCACACCCTAAAGTCTCCCAAAAGAAATGGGTGGGCCGGGCGTGGTGGCGGACGCCTGTAATCCCAGCTACTTGGAGGCTGAGGCGGGAGAATTGCTTGAACCCAGGAGGTGAAGGTTGCAGTGAGCCAAGATTGAGCCACTGCACTCCAGCCTGGGCAACAAGAGCAAAACTCCATCCCAAAAAAAGAAAAGAAGAGAAAATAAGAGAAAAGAAAATGGTGACTGGATTTTCACTCTCAGCATTTGTTGAGTCTTAGCTTTGCTCAAAAAGGCAGTGATTTATTAATATCTTATTAAGGTGCCAATTTATTCCAGCCAGGGACCCTGTTCTCAATGCCTCTAGAATGCATTTTTATTTCCTTCTTCCCATATACCATTGTCAGGGTTGAAGCCAGAGAGTTCATAGTTGGGGAATCCCCCAAGCTCTATTCTCCCTGCAAATGGCTGTTCTAGGGCAATGCAGCCTCACAGATCTGTCCTTGCCAATCAGAGCCACTGTGATGGCGGGAGGAATCACTAGCCATCTGTCTACCTCTTATCTCACCCTGTATATCTGCTCTGGATTATTAACAAAGCCTGCCTGTGGAGAAACCATTGTGTGTATCTGTTTAAATGTCCCGTTCCCCCAACGCAGACTAGTTAACAAATGGTTTTCTACGGCAAAAGAGCTGGCTGCAATCTGACAAATCTTGCTCTACTGGCAGTCCCATTCAAAATAAGTACTACTATTATTGTTCTAGAGCCTTTTTTTGGGGGGGGGGCGGGGAGATGGAGTCTCACTCTGTAGCCCAAGCTGGAGTGCAATGGCACCATCTCGGCTCACTGCAACCTCCACCTCTTGCATTCAAGTGATTCTCCTGCCTCAGCCTCCCAAGTAACTGGGATTATAGGCATGCACCACCACGCCCGGCTAATTTTGTATTTTTTTTTTAGTAGAGACAGGGTTTTGCCATGTTGGCCAGGCTGGTCTTGAACGCCTGACCTCAGGTGATCCACCTGCCTTGGCCTCCCAAAGTGCTGGGATTACAGGCGTGAACCACCGCACCCGGCCTGTTCTAAAGCCTTTCTAGGGTTCTCCCAGCATGCCCATCTGAATTAAACTTGGAGGTATCTGATTGCCAAGGGTGTGCAACTCACCTCCTTGAGGGTTAATTACTTAAGGGGGTCTGAATGTTAAGAAAAAGGGCAAGACCAAGTTGAGCTACTCCTAGAGACTTTCTCTTTGCCGCCAAGTATTCCCTGGGTTATAAGGGTGAGTGGGAAGGAAATAAAGCTGTTTATTTTGCAAATAGCAACAAGGCCCAACACTTAATCTGACAATGGCAAAAGCTTTCTCTCCTGCTTAAAAAACAAACAAAACAAGCTGCTGACTTTTTCTATAACTACAGAGAGCCAGATGCTTATGGGGCCATATCTGGTAGCACCAGTGTGAGAGACTGCTGCTTTTAAAATATATTTTACCATAGTCGGAAAGATTTAAAGAGGCTTTAGATCTGATACAGTTTCTGTGATTATCTTCTTCGTATCAGTGCTCTGAAAATCTAAGAAGTCTGAACAAAACTGGTATCAAAATAAAGAATATTTCCCAGTGACTAGAATGCAAGAAGATGATATCTTATTAACAAACCTTTTTTGCTGTTTGTGAGATGTTTCAGTCGGCTGTTGGAGTAATTATGCAAGCTCTTTAACCTTTCTATACTTCAGTTGTCTATCTTTAAAATGAATATAGCGCTAACAGGCACTTTAGCTTGTCTCCTAAGGAGGTTGTGAAACAAAGCAGAGAATGTCTGTACAAACTCCCCAAGTTGTGCATGCAGAAAAACCTTCTGTGGTAATAAATAATAATACCTTGCATTTACGTAGCGCTTTTACCTTGGAGTTCAAGCCTTGATAGAATTAGAAGATATCATTATTTTAATTGTCTCGCTAACGTCCTCCTGAAAGAGTTGATGGCTGTTTATGCAGGTTATATGATTCACTCCATGCCCTACCTCTCTGCTCCATTCCCTGCTTCCAGGAGTCAGAGCTTAAAGAGTGGGAAACCAAGGCAGGGAGAAAAAGATTTGTGTGACACCGCTCAGCAAGGGCGTAGTGGAGCCAATAGTGCCAACCCCGATGTGTAACGCCCCAGCCACCGTCCTTTGTGGGATTTAGAATTTAAACGGGCCCCAGAGCAAGAGACTGGCTGGGGAAATGCCCGGATCGCGGCTGGGCTGCTCGCATGGCACTGCTCGGGTACCTCCGGCCGGGCTCCGTCGACGTTCGGAGCCTGCTGGCCCGTCGGGCAGCTGTCGGGCCGCGGGAATCGGTCCGTGGGCAGGGCCGGCGCAGCTCGGGCGGCCGCTGCCCCGTCGCTGACCCCCGCGCGAAGCTGCGCGCACCAACAGGAGACATCTTCCTGGCCGGGCCTCCCGCGCCCGCCACGGCCCGGGGCGGCAGGGTCGGGCCGGGGGCCGGGGGCGGCCCGCGCACCCCTCCGTGGGGGGCGCCCCGACTCGCCGGGGGCGGGGTCACGTCCCACCCGGGCCGCCGGGGGCACCGGCGCGGCGGAAAGCTGAGCGTGGCCGAGGAGCGGGGGCTTCCTGGGCCACCTCGCCGGGCGCCTCCGGCCGGCGGTGGGCGCGCCGGCCGCCACCGCCCCCGGGCCGTCGCGGAGACCGCTCCTGCGCCTGGTACCTGTGGACGCCCTTGTTAAGCGCCTGCAGCTCCCCCGGGGAGCCGAGCCCAGGACAGACATGCTACTCCTGTTTCCTGCCCCTTCGGAGCGACGAGCAGTGGGTGAGGCGGGGCCAGGCCGCTGCACCGAGGAGCCCCCGGGCCCAGGGCAGACGGGCCCCGTGGCGGCGGCGCCGGGGCCTGCCCGGGAATGGCGGGCAAGCCGGCCTCGGCCCACCGGCCGGCACGCGAAGGGAGGGCAGCCGGCGGCCATGCGCCCCTTCCCTGCGCCCTCTCGCGCTGGGCAGGCCTGAGCCGGGAGCCCAGGTCCCGCGGGCCCAGCCCGGCGGCTTGACCCCGGGAGACCCTGCTTTGAGGCGGGTATCGGTTGCCCTGGCCCAGGCCTCCCGGCCCTCAGGTTGTGTGACTGTGACGGGCCGCCTGGGGCCAAAGGCGGTTGAAGGGGAAGGGGGCGCAGGTCTCCCACTGCTTGTGGGGGGTGATGTGCTTTGTGGGGGGTCGGGGGTCACCACCCTCCCAGGGGGGTGGGGGAGGGCGGCCAGCACAGCTGGCCGCGAGGGGCGGGGTCACAGAGGCAAAGTGTGTGTGAGGGTGTGTGGGGGGAGGGCGCGCGGAGGAGGATCGGTGCCCTGCGCGCAGGCGCGAGCAGCCAGCCTGGCCCGAGCCCTGGAAGAACGCCGACGGGGAGCGGGAGCGGGGGCGGCGGGCCGGCGGGAGGGAGGGAGGGAGGGCGGGCGGCCTGACGCGAGGGGGCGCAGGGAGCCGCGTCGGCGTCGCGGGGCGCGGGCGATTCGAGGCCGACGCATCCGCGCGTGCGCGCGCCGGCGGCGTGTTCGCGTTAGAGGGGAGTGACGCGTGCGCGTTCACGCGCGCCCGGGAGAGCGGTAAGAAGCGCAGGGAGGCCTGAAGGGGGTGGGGGGTGGAGAGGCGAGCTGGAGGAGGGGTGGGGAGGTGGCGCCTGCGCAGTGCGCCTCGGAGGAGCTGTGTGTATGTGAGAGTCTGACGGGTTCAAAATGGCGGCGGCTGCTTCAGCGGCTCCTCCTGTGTGAGGGAAACAACACCCCTCCCCGGCAGCGGCGGCGGCGGCGGCGGCTCTCGGAGCACCTTCCCAGCGGCTGGGCCCGTCGCCGCTCTGTCTTTCCTGGGCAGGGGACGCTCCGGGAGGAGGGGCAACGCCAGGGGGCCCATCCCCCGGAATCCCTCTTCTGCGACTGGGGAGTAGCCGGGGGGCTCGTCCCGCAGCGCGGAGCCAGACCTGAGGGGGAGACGCGAGGGGAGCCAGGGCCCCCATCCCGGCGCGCCGCGCCGCTCCCGCCCTGTCCGCCCCCCGGGGCCGGGGCCCGCGTTCCGGGGGGCCGGGGCGGCGCGGGGAGCCTCGGGCCGGCCGGTCTCAGCTGATCGGCCGCTGCTCCCGCAGGCGACCAGCCCCTGCTGGCCGAGGGCACGGCGAGGAGGGCGCTCCCTGCGGCCGGGGCCGGCCCGGGGCTCGGGCCCGGGCTGCTGACCGCTGGCCTGGGGGAGGCGGGGGCGCCCCGGGCTCGGCGCCGAGGGGTCGCGCTCCCCTCTCCTGACGCCTCCGACTCCCGGTCTCCAAAGCCAGAAGAGAAGGTTTGATTCAGCAACTGTTTGCTCCCTTTTCCTGGTCGCTCTGACCCTCTCTGGATACTGGGGTGATCCACGGAAAAACCGAAGACGACGTTTGGGATTTAATTATTCCTCTCAGCTTTGGAATCTTTTACTTCTCACTTGGACAAGAACTCAAGAGCAGAATCTCCGGTGAGTTTCCCCCTCCCCCCCTCATTTGGAAGTTTGGTTGACTGTGTTATCCAAAGACTGAATGCAAAGTTTCTATCTCTTTTTCCGATGGGTGAACCATTGAAACGCCTTTTCCTGGGGGAGCCCAGCGAGATTCGCCCTTTTTCCTCTCCGGCCCTGGCTGCTCCATGCCCAGGCGGTCGTCGCCCAGGGGGTGCAAGCACGGTTTCCCTCCCGACTTCGGGCCAGGGCTTCCTCCGGGGGGGCTCTGCCTCCAACTGCTCTGCAAACTGTGTCATCGGGTCCTCTGGTCTCGTAGCAGTTTTGAAAGGATGCTGTTAACGTGGCTGTAATGTAGTGACAAAAACGGGGGGAACCTGTGTTCTCAATGGAAGCCATTATCCACGAGAATATTTAGAAAAAAGAAAACCCTTTCTTGGTATTACGGATTGACCGTCGCGCCGGCCGGTCTTTTTGGACAAGATGTATTTTCCTTGTATCCTTAGATGCAATCGTTTATTTTATTACTTTATCCAAAAAGATCAGATGGAATTTTGGTCCTTGATTTGCACCTCTGAAATTTGTTTCAGAGTTGTGCACATCTTGTGTTGGGGTGGAGGGTAGATTTGGGAATGATAAGATCCGGGGAGTCTAGAAAGGAAGGCGACGATTGTGCACGGCCTTACAGGAGGGGTATGGGAAATTGTTTTGGGGTCATTTAAATCCTAATTTTTTGTCCTCTTTTTACATAGTCAGTTTGCCCTTCTTTCCTTTAGTTTCTGATTACCGGTGAGAGAGAACTAATTTGGTTAGGATCTGGATTAGTTCAGTGGTGCTTCACCTGGTCAGCTCTCTGGAGATAAAAGTCCTGGGCTTTTTTTTTTCTTGCTGATGCTGCCATGAAGGAGATCCTTGCTAGTTGTAATCCTGTGGGGAGAAACTGGTGGTGTGGCCCTTCCACAAGGAACTGAAACCAACATCTCGTTTCGTCTAGGCCTCCGACAGTTGTAATGTGATTAATGTTGAACATGACATGGAACCACTTGCCCAAGAGCAGAAAGGTCCCAAACTCATGAAGAGGAACCTGATTTTTCAGAGAGCCTTTAACACTTACCTTAAATACTCCTTTCCGTGAACAGAAAGCACAAGTTTGAGAATGAGTTCTCATTTCTGCTTATATCATTATTCTTTAGTGTTGCAATCTGGTTCCTAAGGAGGAAGAGGAAGGCAGCCCTGGAGTGGTTTCTTTACAGTAATTTCAACAGAAGAGTGAGAGATGGAACCCGAAGAAGAAAGGATTCGTTACAGCCAGAGATTGGTTAGTATTTTCTCCCCCCACCACAACCTCCAGTTTTGAAGTAGGATAACTATTTTGTTTCCAGTTGTGAATATACTGTGAATGTGTGATTAAAACTTTTCGGGTGACTTTTCTGTGCACCAGAGGAGGGGGAAAGGTGTATTAATATCGAATTTGGCTTTTGGCCAAAAATGTTTTATATTTTATATATTTATCTTGTTTGGAAATGGAGTTATATGTAGCCTTTAGTTTTTATAGAAACCATTGTATACCAAAGGATTTTGTGGATTACAATGTGACAAAGATTCCTGATTTTACAGTACGGACATTGTAATACATCTGATTACGTTAGATTAGAATATAAATTTTGGGGGCAAAGCTGTTTGAGGAAGGATAGTTCAATACGTTTTTTAAGATTTTGTTGTCCCAGGATTTGTGACTTTGAGCGGGGAGAACTATGGATTATTTTCTTTTATTTTATAAATTAACACCTTTGGTAGCTTTGAAGGGTTGTTGGGATTGATTGAAGACAAGTAGGTAGAATACTGGATGCTGATAAAGTTCTGTGTTTTGGGAGGAATGTACGAGATAGATCTTGTTGAAAGAAATTTTAGACATGATTTGAAAGGATTGGCTTATATCTGTATATGAACACTTGGATCCTTTAAGCCATGCTTTCCTCGTAAGGTTTCCCTATTGGAGTTTTAAGAATTCAATTTTTGTTTTTCTTAGCCAAAGAGAGCTTTAATAATAGTCTCACAGTATTAATAAAAATTTGAATTTGTGTTTGAAGAGTGGGCTATGAGGAAAGCGACAGAATTGTATGTAGTATGTGAAATTTGCTGACCTGAAAGGCCTAGAAGATTACTAAAGGAATTCATGGTGGTTTTATTTGGCTCTGCATTTAGGAGAAAAAGAATGGTTCTCGAATACATTTTCTAGTGATCCTTACTCTTTTTGAGAAGAGACTTCTTTATTATTTATTTATTTTTATTGAGATCGAGTCTCACTCTATCGCCCACGCTTGGAGTGCAGTGGCGTGATATGAGCTCACCGCAGCCTCCACCTCCTGGGTTCAAGTGATCCTCCTGCCTCAGCCTCGCAAGTAGCTGGGACTGTAGGCACGTGCCACCACGCCCAGCTAATTTTTGTATTTTTAGTAGAGAACAGGGTTTTACCATGTTGGCCAGGATGATCTCGATCTGACCTCATGATCCACCCACCTTGGCCTCCCAAAGTGCTGGGATTACAGACGTGAGCCACCGCGCCTGGCCATGGCCTATTTTTTATTTTTATTTTTATTTATTTATTTATTTTTTTTTGAGACAGAGTCTGGCTCTGTTGCCCAGGCTGGAGTGCAGTGGTGCAATCTCTGCTCACTGCACGCTCCGCCTCCTGGGTTCACACCATTCTCCTGCCTCAGCCTCCCGAGTAGCTGGGACTATCGGCGCCCACCACCACGCCCAGCTAATTTTTTGTACTTTTATAATTTTTTGTACTTTTAGTAGAGACGGGGTTTCACTGTGTTAGCCAGGATGGTCTCGATCTCCTGACCTTGTGATCTGCCCGCCTCGGCCACCCAAAGTGCTGGGATTACAGGTGTGAGCCACTGCATCTGGCCTTTTATTTTTATAGACAGGATCTTGCTCTGCCCAGGGTGACGTTCAGTGGTGTGATCATAACTCACTGTAGCCTCAAATTGCTGGGCTCAAGCAATCTTCCATTCCAGCCTCCTGAGTAGCTGGGACTACAGGCGTGTGCCACCATGCCAGGGTAATTTTCAGACTTTTTTTTTTTTTTTCTTAGTGACGGGGTCTTGCTATGTTGCCCACGCTAGTCTTGAACTCCTGGCCTCAAGCGATCCTCCCACCTTGGCATCCCAAAGTGCTGGGATTAACAAGCGTGAGCCACAGTACCTGGCTTTTTTTTTTTTTTTTTTTTTTTTTGTGACTGCTAGAAAGGTTTGGTGTGTATTGGGAAGTATATATTCAGCATGCATATATTCCGGTGAGCCTAATTTCAGAGAATTGTCTTGTTCCCAGTTCATGTGTTGAGATTATAATTCTTTATCTCTAACTTTGTAGAAATTAAGCATATCTGTAGTAGAATATTGTATCGTTGGGATTTATTTTTATTTTTACATTTCTTGAATTTAACTTTTCTTTGGGAACAGAAAAAGATGATGCCATAAAACTCCTTTCCCAGGTAGTTATTGCTATATGGAATTCACTTTTATCATGTCAAGTTGTTAGGTAGGTATCTAAGGAATTTTGCAGTCCAGACTTTAAAGGAAGAGCCTTTCCAGCAAGCAAAACTTTTAACTGTTTTTTTTTTGAGACGGAGTTTCACTCTTGTCACCCAGGCTGGTGTCCAATGGCACTATCTCTGCTTACTGCAACCTCTTCCTCCTGGGTTCAAGTGATTCTCTTGTCTCAGCCTCCCGAGTAGCTGAGATTACAGGTGCCTACCACCACACCTGGCTGATTTTTGTATTTTTAGTAAAGACTGAGTTTCACCTTGTTGGCCAGGCTGGTCTTGAACTCCTGACCTCAGGTGATCCGCCTGTCTTGGCCTCCCAAAGTGCTGAGATTACAGGCATGAGCCACTGGACCCGAACTTTTGGGTTTTGTTGTTGTTGTTTGTTTGTTTGTTTGTTTTGAGAGTGAGTCTCGCTCTGTTGCCCAGGCTGGAGTGCAATGGCACTATCAGGGCTCACTGCAACCTCTGGCTCCCGGGTTCAGGTGATTCTCCTGCCTCAGCTTCCTGAGTAGCTGGGACTACAGGTGCCCACCACCACACCCAGCTAATTTTTGTATTTTTAGTAAAGATGGAGTTTCACCATGTTGGCCAGGCTGGTCTTGAACTCCTGACCTCAGACGATCCACCCACATCAGCCTCTCGAAGTGCTGGGATTACAGGTGTGAGCCACCGTGCTCGGCTTCACTTTATTTTTATATATATTTTTTGAAATGGAGACTCACTCTGTTACCCAGACTGGAGTGCAGTGGCACGATCTTGGCTCACTGCAACCTCTGCCTCCCAGGTTCAAATGATTCTCCTGCCTCAGCCTCCCAAGTACCTGCGATTACAGGCGCCTGCCACCATGCCCGGCTAATTTTTTTGTATTTTTAGTTGAGACGGGGTTTCGCTATATTGGCAGGCTGGTGTCGAACTCCTGACCTCAGATGATCACCCACCTCGGCCTCCCAAAGTGCTGGGATTACAGGTGCGAGCCACTGTGCCTGGCCCCCCCTTTTTTTTTTTTTTTTTTTTTTAAACAAGGTAGGGAGGAGTAGTGGGAAGGAGAGTCAAGTACTCTTGACTTCTGTCTTGGCAAGATTTTTTTTTTCTTTTTTTCTTTAAGTTGTAAGGTGATTGGTACTTGTTGCATACATTAACCCTTAACTAGCATATGTTTTCTTTTGTTTAATGTGCTATCTTAGCAGTGTTTGTGTAAGAGGACACATCATCTATTTGGAGAGAACTTTCTTTTTCTTTCTTTTTTTTTTTTTTGAGACAGAGTCTTGCTCTGTCGCCCAGGCTGGAGTGCAGTGGCGCGATCTTGGCTCACTGCAAGCTCTACCTCCCGGGTTCACGCCATTCTCCTGCCTCAGACTCCCGAGTAGCTAGGGCTACAGGCGCCCGCCGCCACACCCGGCTAATTTTTTTTTGTATTTTTTAGTAGAGATGGGGTTTCACCATGTTAGCCAGGATGGTCTCGATCTCCTGACCTCGTGATCCGCCTGCCTCGGCCTCCCAAAGTGCTGGGATTACAGGCTTGAGCCACCGCACCCAGCCTGGAGGGAACTGTCTTTTTTTTTTTTCTTTTTTTTTTTTTTATTTGAGATAGGGGTCTTTTGTTGCCCAGTCTAGAGTGCAGTGGCATGATCATAGGTCATTGCAGCTTCGACATCCTGGTCTCGAGTGATCTTCCCATGTCAGCTTCCCAGGTAGCTAGGACTACAGCCCTGTGCCACCATGCCTGGCTAATTTTTGTATTTTTTGTAGAGGTGGGGTTTTGCCGTGTTCCCAAGGCTAGTCTTGAACTCCTGGGCTCAAACGATCTGCCCGCTTTGGCCTCCCAACAAGTCATTTTTTTGGGGAAAAAAAAAAAATCAGAAATAACTAGTTAAGGGCTGGGTGTGGTGGCTCACACCTGAAATCCCATCACTTTGGGAGGCCTAGGCAGGAGGATCACCTGAGGTCAAGAGTTTGAGACCAGCCTGGCCAACATGGTGAAATCCCATCTCTACTAAAAATACAAAAATTAGCTGGGCACTGGGGGTGGTGGTGCGTGCCTGTAATCCCAGCTACTTGGGAGGCTGAGGCAGGAGAATCGCTTGAACCTGGGAGGTGGAGGTTGCACTAAGCAGAGATTGCGCCACTGCACTCCAGCCTGGGCGACAGAGTGAGACTCCATCTCAAAAAAAAAAAAAAAAAAATTAGCCGGGCGTGGTGTAGGGCGCCTGTAATACCAGCTACTCAGGAGGCTGAGTCAGGAGAATCACTTGAACCGGGAGGCAGAGGTTGCAGTGAGCTGAGATTGCACCATTGCACTCCAGCATGGGTGACTGAGCAAGGCTTCACCTCAAAAAAAAAAAAAACAAAAAAAAAAAGGCCAGGCACAGTGTCTCACGCCTGTAATCCCAGCACTTCGGGAGGCTGAGGCTGGTGGATCACCTGAGGTCGGGAGATCGAGACCAGCCTGACGCAACATGGAGAAACCCCGTCTACACTAAAAATACAAAATTAGCTGGGTATGGTGGCACATGCCTGTAATCCCAGCTACTCAGGAGGCTGAGGCAGGAGAATCGCTTGAACCCGCCAGACAGAGGTTGTGCTGAGCTGAGATCATGCCGTCGCACTCCAGCCTGGGGAACAAGAGCAAAACTCCGTCTCAAAAAAAAAAAAAAAAAAAAAGGAATAACTAGTTTAAAAAAATTGTCTTTTGCCAGTTATGGTGACTCACACCTATATTCCCAGCACTTCGGGAGGCCAGGGAGGGAGGATCACTTGAGCCCAGGAGTTCGAGACCAGTCTGGGCAACATAGACCCCTGTTTCTCACACACAGATTGTTTTTTGGCCGGGTGCGGTTGCTTATGCCTGTGATCCCAGCACTTTGGGAGGCTGAGGCGGGTGGATCACCTGAGGTCAGCAGTTTGAGACCAGCCTGACCAACAAGGTGGAACCCTGTCTCTACTAAAAATACAAAAATTAGCCGGATGTGGTGGCAGGCGCCTGTAGTCCCAGCTACTCAGGAGGCTCAGACAGGAGAATTGCTTGAACTCGGGAGGTGGAGGTTGCAGTGAGCTGAGATCACACCACTGCACTCCAGCCTGGGCGACAGAGCGAGACTCCGTTTCAAAAAAAAAAAAAGTATTTTTTGCCAAGATTCATTATTTACCTATTACGTGTGGAAAAGAAATGCACCTTTGAAGATTGTGTGTATGTGTAGATTTGGAACATAAGCTACACTTTCTGGAACTTGGAACCAGAATGTTTTGCAGTGTTGGAGTGGAACAGCTAGGAAATGACAAGGGTGGATAAACAATGTTTGGCTTCTCTTAAGCAAGACTTAATTTTTTTTAGGTAATGAAAATATTAGTACTTTTGTATATTGATTGCCAGAACAAAGCCAGAACTCTGATGCAAGTTTGTATACCTGAGAAGGTACTCAAGTGGGAGGGATAGAAGCTTCCTTTTGATCCTGGGGTGGGTTGTTCTGAGGTAACAATGATTTATTTCTGTATTTCTTTTTCTTTTTGGAGACAGGGTCTCACTCCGTTGCCCAGGCTAGAGTGCAGTGGTGTGATCATTCCTCTTTGTAGCCTCAACCGCCTGGCTCAAGTGGTCCTCCCATCTCAGCATGTAGCTGGGACTACAGGCGTGCATGTGCCACCATGCCTGGCTAATTTTTAATTTTTTCTGTAAAGGCAGGCTCTCCCTGTTCGGGCTGCTCAGGCTGGTCTGGTTTTTTTTGCTCAGTCTGGTCTTGAACTCCCAGACTCAAGTGATCCACCTTGGCTTCCCAAAGTGCTGGGATTACAGGTGTGAGCCACTATGCCTGGTATGCTTGTCAATCTTGATGAAATTGAGAGTTTTTAGCACTTTCACCTAGCAAAAAAAAATAAAAAATAAGAAATTGAGAGCTTTTATAAAAGATGTTATTATCGCATATTCAATCCTGTTAACCTGTCTTACATATAATTATGAAATAGCTAAATCATTTATCTGTTCCAAGGAACTGCGGCCACTGAAACTCTGGCAATAGTCCCACCTTTCCTTGGTTTACCTTTGAAAGTGCCTCCCCAAATTCAGCAGCGATTACCAGATTATCTTTTTTAAATTAATTAATTAATTAATTTATTTATTTATTTTGAGATGGAGTTTTGCTCTTGTTGCCGAGGGTGGAGTGCTATGACGCAATCTGGGCTCACCGCAACCTCCCTCTCCTGGGTTCAAGCGATTCTCCTGCTTCAGCCTCTGAGTAGCTGGGATTACAGGCATGCACCACCATGCCCGGCTAATTTTGTATTTTTGGTAGAGATGGGGTTTCACCATGTTAGCCAAGCTGGTTTCAAACTCCGGACCTCAGGCAGGCGATCTGCCTGCCTCGGCTTCCCAAAGTGCTGGGATTACAGTTGTGAGCCAGCACACCCGGCCTTTTTTTTTTTTTTTTTTTTTAGGCGGGGTCTTGCTCTGTTGCCCAGGCCGGAGTGCAATGGCACTACCACTGCAGCATCAGCCTCCCCAAGTGATCCTCTTACCTCAGCCTCCTGAGTGGCTGGTACCACAGATACATGCCACCACACCTGGCTTATTTTTAAATTCTTTCTAGAGACAGGTTTTCACTGTGTTGTCCAGGCTGGTCTTGAACTCCTGGGCTTAAGTGATCCTCTCTCCTGCCTGGAGGCCTCTCCAGCCTCCCCACCTCCTGGGATTATAAGTGTGAGCCACTGCGACTGGACCCGTTCCCACTCTGAGGTCTTTCTGACTGAGAATGGACTAGATAAAATAGAATATTTATTTTAAGCCTTTTTTTTTTTCTAGTATGAAAGTATAATGTTAGCTAGAAAAAATTATATGTGGTCTACATTGTTGAATTAGTTTATTTCTAATTATTTTATGAGATTTAGTCTTTAGTCTGTGTTGGTAGAGAGCGCACTGGTCTCATTGTTGCGGCCTCCCTCCTAATAATGTAGGAAAAACTTGACCATTTTTGGGTGATTCAAAAATGCAGATAATGACAACTAATTTTTTATTCTTATACATCAGTCTTCCACAGTAAGCTATATTTTGGGCCCCTAGAATGAGGATTAAATTTAAGCCCTATTATTTTCTGTTGTTTTATTTTGCTGAGCATTAATCACTACTGTACTTTGTGTATAGCTTTCCACTAGAGTATAAGCTTCTTGAGAGTTGGGGCTTTGTTTTTGTTTATGCTGTGTGCTAGATGCTTCAAATAGGGCGTAACACATAGCAAGTGCTGAATAAGTATTTGTTGATATTGTTGAAAGCCCGGATATATGCTCTTCTTTGCTACCAATTTTCTTGAATGCTAGGATTAAGCCACTAGAGTGGAGGAGGGTCTGGATGCAGTGGCTCTCACCTGTGGTCCCAGCTACTCAGGAGGTTGAGGCAGAAGTATCATTTGAACCCAGGGGCTTAAGGCTGTGATGAGCTATGACTGTGCCAGTGCACTCCAGCTTGGGCTACAGAGCAAGACCCTGTCTCTAAAAAAATGAATAAATTAGAATGGAGGACACTTTGGCAGGTAGGGATGAGGAGGATATCTGGATATTGGGTCTTGCAGTGTAGATAAGAAACAGAGACCTAAACTGTAACAAATAAAAACGTATGTGTAGCACACATGTCAGACTACCACATTGATGATATTTGGTATTTGGACCATTTAGAACAAATAATAAAGTGTCTAGTTGATTTTAAAAGTTTAGTCTGTCTAGGTACAGTGACTTAGGCCTGTAATCCCAGCACTTTGGGAGACCAAGGCCAGTGGAATGCTTGACATCAGGAGTTGAAGACCAGCCTGACCAACATGGTGAAACCCCGTCTCTACTAAAAATACAAAAATTAGCCGGGCATAGGCCGGGCGCGGTGGCTCACACCTGTAATCCCAGCACTTTGGAAGGCGGAGGCGGGCGGATCACAAGGTCAGGAGATCGAGACCATCCTGGCTAACACGGTGAAACCCCGTCTCTACTAAAAATACAAAAAATTAGCCGGGCGTGATGGCGGGCGCCTGTAGTCCCAGCTACTCAGGAGGCTGAGGCAGGAGAATGGTGTGAACCCGGGAGGCGGAGCTTGCAGTGAGCCCAGATCACGCCACTGCACTCCAGTCTGGGTGACAGAGCGAGACTCCATCTCAAAAAAAAAAAAAAAAAAGAAAAAGAAAAATAGCCGGGCGTAGTGGCACATGCCTGTAATCCCAGCTACCCAGGAGGCTGAAACAGGAGAATCGCTTGAACTCGGGAGGCAGAGGTTGCTGTACGCCGAGATCGTGCCACTGCACTCCAGCCTGGGCGACAGAGACTCTGTCTCATTAAAAAAATTAAAGTTTAGTCTGAATTTTAAGCTCTCCTATTCTTTTTTTTTTTTCTTTTGTGAGACAGTTTCACTGTGGTCACTCAGGCTGGAGTGCAATGGTGCGATCTCTGCTCACTGCAACCTCCGCCTCTTGGGTTCAAGTGATTCTTCAGCCTCAGCCTCCCTAGTAGCTGGGATTACAGGCGTCCGCCACCCCACCTGGCTAATTTTTATATTGTTTTAGTAGAGACAGGGTTTCACCATGTTGGTCAGGCTGGTCTCAAACTCCTGACCTCCAGTGATCCGCCCACTTCGGCCTCCCAAAGTGTTGGGATTACAGGCGTGAGCCACCATGCCCGGCCTTAAGCTCTCCTGTTCTAATCCTGTCCTAAACTGTGCCTAGCTTTTGCTGACCTTTAGACAGCCTTAAAGCTGTGAAGTTGCAAGTGATGATGTTTGTGTTATTCTCGGGTCTTGGTTTTGGTTATTAAGTCAAGGAATTGATACATTATGTATATCATGTAGACAGACATACATTCTTTGTATCTTTCTATTTTGGGGGGGTAACGGACACTCTTAATTAGGTTTCATTAATTTTTTCTGTTTATCTCACTTTTGGAATAATACTTTATTTTTGCATTGCACTTTCACATCAAAAAGGGTTAAAATTCAGTAAACATTTATTATATGCCAGATAGTAGGCTAGGTTCTTTCATATATATTACCTTATTTAATTCACAAAACAACCCTGGAAGGTAGATGGTATCGTTTTAAACCTTGATTTTTTTTTTTTTTTTTTTTTTTTTAATTATGGAGAGAGAGGCCCAGGGAGGGGCCATGACTTGCCCAAGATCACAGAGTCGGTAAGAGGTGAAACCAGACCTTGAACTCAGGTACCCTGACTCCAAACTCCCAGGTTTCTTCTCTCATACCATCCAACGTCTCTTATGTACTTTATATAGAAAACAGGCCGGGTGCAGTGGCTCACGCCTGTAATCCCAACTACTTTGCAAGGCCGAGGCGGGCAGATCGCCTGAGGTCAGGAGTTCAAGACCAGCCTGGCCAACATGACGAAACCCCATCTCTACTAAAAATACAAAATTAGCTGGGCATGGTGGTGCACGCCTGTAGTCCCAGCTACTCGGGAGGCTGAGGTGGGAGAATCGCCTGAACCCGGGAGGTGGAGGTTGCAGTGAGCTGAGATCGCACCATCGCACTCCGGCCTGGGTGACAAGAGCGAAACTCCGTCTCAAAAAAATAATAATAATAACACTCTTACTCCACGGTGTGTAGGCTGAGTACTTTCTCTCTTTTGAGGCTACTTTAATATTTTCTTTTCTTTTCTTTTTGAGATGGAATTTCGCTCTTGTCGCCCAGGTTGGAGTGTAGTGGTGCGATATTGGCTCACTGCAACCTCTGCCTCCCAGGTTCAGGCAATTCTCCTGCCTCAGCCTCCTTAGTAGCTGGGATTACAGGCGTGTGCCACCACGCCTTGCTAATTTTTGTATTTTTAGTAGAGATGGGGTTTTACCATATTGGCCAGGCTGGTCTGGAACTCCTGACCTCGGGTGATCCACTTGCCTTGACCTCCCAGAATGCTGAGATTACAGGCATGAGCCACCACTTCCCGCCTACTTTAACATTTTCTTGCTAACGTCTGTCTGCTTAACATCCTGAATTAGATAGCTATAAATATTTGATAGCCAGTGTTTGATTATGTTTCAAACATAGATGGCACATTCATTCTTTTCATGAACTTTGAACTTATTGCACTTGATCTGTTAAAACGGCAGTATTGTGCAGTTTGTGTGTATGTCAAGGCTTTTATTTATGTATGTCACTCATATCCTTGTTTTCTGTTTTAAATTTTAGGTTCTTGGGGTTTTTCTCTGTCTGTGAGTACTTGGTAAAAAGTTAAACCCTAAAGATAAAAGGCAGCAAATAGTGACCAAACGAATGTTTTTGGCAAATACATTGGTGAAGGCCTCCTTCAGGTAGGTAGAGAGGAGGAGGGAAGAGGGTGGCCTTTCAGTTGGTAAAGACAGCATAAGCTTTATACTACTACTATAAGGCCTATTCTGTGGATCTCTGATAGATGAGCAGACTGAAGTAGGTGGTGTCTTTTGAGGGGCACTGCTGATAACGTTGGGTAGAAATTTTAAACAACTTTGAAAGCCAAGTATGGACATAGCCATTAGAAGTTTTGTTTTTTTTGTTTTTTGGATATGGAGTCTCACTGCGATGTCCAGGCTAGAGTGCAATGGCACGATCTCGGCTCACTGTAACCTACGCTTCCTGGGTTCCAGCGATTCTCCTGCCTCAGCCTCCCAAGTAGCTGGGATTACAGGCACGTGCCACCACGCCTGGCTAATTTTTTTATTTTTAGTAGAGACGGGGTCTCAACTATTATTGGCCAGGCTGGTCTGGAACTCCTGACCTCAAATGATCCGCCTGCCTCGGCCTCCCGAAGTACTGGGATTATAGGCATGAGCCGCTGCGTCCAGCCAGTTTGTTTTTAATATAACAGTGATTTGGCCAAAGTGGCATTTTGGGAGTAATGTCTCCAGTTTCAGGTCAGGGGGTGGTCTAGAAGGAAATTCAAATAGCTTGCCTTTTGAGGTGACAGGAACCCTGAACTCTTAAGGCAGTGGTTTTCAAAGTGTAGGTCTCTCATTAGCAGCATGAGCATTAACTGAGTAGGAACATATTAGAATGCAAATTCTTGGGCCCCACCCCAAACTTACTGAAACAGAAACTCTGGAGTTGGGGCCTAGCAATCTGTGTTTTAACAAGACAGGTGATTTTGATCCACGCAAAAGTTTGAGAACCATTGCTGTGGGTTTTAGGTAGAAATGGAAAGGAAGAGATAGAAGCAAGACACATTGGCAGTGAAGGACTGACTAAACTTTGTAACTGATGGATAGCAGCATGTTATGATAGAGAAGAGTACTTAATTGGGGATGTTGAGCCTTGAGTTTTAGTATCAAGTCTCTTACCAATTGTGCTTTTATTTGTATTTATTTATTTATTTTTTGAGAGGGAGTTTCACTCTTGTTGGCCAGGCTGGAGTGTAATGGTGCTATCTCGGCTCAGTGCAATCTCCGCCTTCAGGGTTCAAGCACTTCTCCTGCCTCAGCCTCCCAGGTAGCTGGGATTACAGGTGTGCGCCACCACACCGCGCTAATTTTGTGTTTTTTGTTGTAGAGATGGTGTTTTACCATGTTGGTCAGGCTGGTCTCAAACTCCTGACCTCAAGTGATCCACCCGCCTTGGCCTCCCAAAGGGCTGGGATTATAGGTGTGAGCCACCGTGCCTGGCCTATTTTTATTTTTTGTTTTGAGACAGAATCTCACTCTGTTGCCCAGGCTGGAGTGCAGTGGCCTAATCTCTGCTCACTGTAACCTCTGCCTCCTGGGTTCAGGTGATTCTTCTGTCTCAGCCTCTCGAGTAGCTTGGATTACAGGCTCCCACCACCACGCCCAGCCAATTTTTATATTTTTAGTAGAGACGGGGTTTTGCCATGTTGGCCAGTCTGGTCTTGAACTCCTGACCTCAGGTGATCTGCCCGCCTCGGCCTCCCAAAGTGCTGGGATTACAGGTGTGAGCCACTGCACCCGGCTTCCAACTGTGGTTTTTTTTTTGAGACAGAGTCTCTGGCTCCTAGGCTGACGTGCAGTGGCGCCATCTCGGCTTACTGTAACTTCCGCCTCCCAGGTTCAAGCGATTCTCCTGCCTCAGCCAGCTGGGTTTACAGCCCTGCGCCACCACACCCAGGTAATTTTTGTATTTTTAGTAGAGACAGGGTTTCACCATGCTGGTCAGAGTGGTCTCAAACTCCTGACCTTGTGATCCTCCCACCTCGGCCTCCCAAAGTGCTAGGGTTAGAGGCGTGAGCCACCATGCCCGGCACCAACTGTGGTTTTAAACAAGAAAACTGACCTGTCCTTGTTGAAGTTGTACAGTGTGCTTTCTGAGGATTTTGAAGGCAAAGACAAATGAAATATTAAGGTAGACTTTGGGATTTAGCTTGAATTACCAGGAAGACCGGGGGAAAGATTTTTTGAAACTTTGAGGAGAGAATATGAGTGGATGAGGCTTTAGACAGTTGGAGATACTAGAAGATTTAAAGCAGATTCTCAACTGGGGATGATTTTGCCCCCAAGGAAACATTCAGCAGTGGACATTTCTGATGGTCAGACTGGGGTAGTGCTACTGGTATTTAATGAGTAGAGGCTAGGGATGCTGCTAAAGCATTCTGCAGTGCACAGGACAGCCCTAACTACGATGAATGAACAGGTCCAGAATGTCAGTAGTACAAGGTTGACAAACCCTGATGTAAAGGGAAATACCCAGTAGATAGGTTGCGTGTTTCCGTCCTGATTATCTGCTATTCATCTTATAATTTTATTTTTTAAAGTTTTATTTATTTATTTACTTTTTTTTTGAGACAGTCAATCTGTTGCCGAGGCTGGAATGTAGTGGTGCGATCTCGGCTCACTTAAACCTCTGCCTCTTGGGTTCAAGTGATTCTCCTGCCTCAGCCTCCTGAGTAGCTGGGATTACAGGTAGGCGTCGCCACGCCCAGCTAATTTTTATATTTTTAGTGGAGACAGGATTTCGCCACGTTGACTAGGCTGGTCTCGAACTTCTGACCTCAGGTGATCCACCCGCTTCAGCCTCTCAAAGTGCTGGGATTACAAGTGTGAGCCACCTCACCTGGCCTTGAATTTTAGATAAATCTAACACAAAACATCTCAAAAGCAGTCTCACATTGTGTTTCCCATATCATGCTTTGCAAAAGTAAGCATGAAGCCCTTTTTCTGTTGTTGAATTTTCACAAAACTAACTTCATGGTCATGACAATCCTCAACCCACTTGCATATTTTCTTTACTCCTTTTAACATACGCAAAGATCAACTTATTTCGGTAACATAAGCATTCACTGTCTAGACATCAGTCATTAAGCTACAGCAGATAAGATTTTCTTTTTTTTTTTCCCCCTGAGACGGAGTTTCACTTTTGTTGCCCAGGCTGGAGTGCAATGGCGCGATCTCGTCTCACCACAACCTCCGCCTTCTGGGTTCAAGCGATTCTCCTGCCTCAGCCTCCCAAGTAGCTGGGATTACAGGTATGCACCACCCTGCCCAGCTAATTTTGTATTTTTAGTAGAGAAAAAGTTTCAGCATGTTGGTCAGGATGGTCTCGATCTCTTGACCTCGTTCCACCTGCCTCGGCCTCCAAAAGTGTTGGGATTACAAGCGTGAGCCACCGCGCCTAGCACAGATTTCCTTTTGATACTCTCTTTGAAGGATAGGGAAATGAGATAAAAGTTGTGGTGCTGTTGTGAGCAAATGTTAAAATATTTTTAATTGCCCTGTAGCTGAAGACCGCATGATCACTCTGAAAAACTGCCTCATGAGCTGGTTGTGGCCCTCAGCCTTAATTCATCTCTTTAGATCCTGGATCACAGACGTTAGCAACTTTTTTGTTTGTCAAGGCAGTAATCTGCGTAAATGACTCGTTTCTGAAAGTGACCTCAAGATAATATATATTCATAAATGTAGTGATCGTTTTATAGTAGTTTTATAGTTTGCAAAGTACTTCTTTGTCTCTTGTGTGTTTTTGTCATTTTAGTCTTTTGATCATCACCATCTTAGTCTTTTGATCATCACCACTCTTGGGGTTGCCAGAACTTGTGGACAGTGCTACATGTTGGGTAATCCCAAAAGTTGCCATTCACATATCTTAATCTATGTGAATAAAGATGCCCTTGGAATTCAATGGTGCACACCCTGTAGAACTATGAACTGATGTTTCTACCCACTACTGAAGTCTAGATTCTAGATAGCTCATCCTATCATATACTTTCATTGCATTCTGTGTTTACCTTTGTTGCCTTTGTGTAACTATAATTAACATTACTAGTGTGTTTGTTTAATATCTGACTTTTTCACCAGGCCAGAAACCATTTTTCGGGGATAAGGTAAAGGAAAAGTCACACTGCATATTTGAAAGTAGGAGATAAAAACCCAATCTCATGGATAATAGCACACATTGATTGAATGTGTACTGTGTGCTTGGTACTGGCATTTTCGATATACTCACTAATTTAATTCTCAAGAACCCTTTGAAATGGGTTCTTTGACTCCCATTTTAAAGTTTTGGAAACAGATCCAAAGTGCAGTTAAGTGTCTCAGATTATCCAGTTAAGGGACAGAGCCAGGATTCAAAGTAAACAGTCTGGTGATTCCAGAGCATACTTAAGTTATACTGCCTCTTCATCAACTTTGTTGGGACACAGTTTATAAATGTTTCACTGATGAATTGAGGGTGTTTCCCAAGTCATCTGTTCTCATTCAGGAGATTCATTCACTTAAACAAATGTTTGTTGAGTGCTTATGTTGTACTAAGCATTTTATTTGGGTCTTCTAAATGCTGTGGTTTCAGATAATGCTGAGTGCTTTGAAGAAATTACAAGGATGATGAGATACTTGTAGGATGGAGAATTCCTTGAGATTGAGTGATCAGTGAAAGGCTTCTTGAGAAGGTGGCATTTTGTACTGAGACCTGAGTGATGAACAGCCAATCTTGTGACGTTCAGGGGTTCTGGGGACCAGGTCTGGGGCCCTAGGTATAGGGAACAGGCAATGCAAAGTCCTAAGGTAGGAATGAGAAAATAATACTAAGCATTTAACCATGTTCAGATACCATGTAGGGCTCTGGCTTACAGTAATGGATAAAACAGGTATGGTCCCTCTGTCATGGAGCTTCTGGTCTGGTGGAAAAGTCAGACATTAAACAAATACTAGTAATGTTAATTACAGTTACACAAAGGGCTACAAAGGTAAACATAGGCTGCAGTAACAGTATATGATAGAGTGAGCTAATCTAGACTTCAGTAGTAGATAGAAACATTAGGGAACACTTTCCTGAGAGAGGCTTTGAAGTTGAGACCTAAAGGGTGACTAGGAGGTAACCAGGCAAAGATGCAGAGTGATTAGCACATGCAGAAACTCTTAAGGTTGGAAAGAATTTGACATGTTTGAGAAACCTGCCAACCAGCTAAGCCAACCAACTAAACAAAACACCAAAAAAGCCATTGTAACTGAAGAAACATAAGTGAAGGAGAGAGTTAAAATTCTTGACAAGGTAGACAGGTCAGATCAAATAGGGCATTATCCTGAAGGCATTGGGAAGGCAGAAGTTCAGCAGAGTAGTAATGCGTTTGGACCAATGTCAGTGGTTGCAATGTAGAGAAAGGGTCAGGGAGAGGGCAAGAATAGATTTGGGGAGATTAATTAGGAGGCTACTATATTGGTTCAGGTAAGACAATGATGTGGTATGGTTGAGTGCTGACAGAACTAGAGAGGAGATTGATTCTATGATTGAGATTCTATGATTGATTCTATGAGAACTATATATGAAATAGAATCATGGGACTTTTCATTGAATGTTTTGAGGGTCAGTGTAAAGGAGGTAAATATAAGTATGACTCCCAAGTTTTCCTAGTGCATGGCTTATAATACAGTTCTTTTATTGAAATAGGGTACACTGAAGGAAGAGCAGGTTTGGGGACTGAGCAAAGGAGCATAAGTTCAGTTTTGAGAAAACTTGAAAAGGTTAAATGAGAAGTGCTTGTGAAATATCACAGTAGAACTGTTGAGTAGATAATTGGGTATGATTCTGGGTCTAAGGAAGGACTTACTGGCATATGATTGGGTCTTTTTTTGAGAAGGGGTCTCAGCTCTGTCGCCCAGGCTGGAGTGCAGTGGTGCGATCTCGGCTCACTGCAACCTCTGCCTCCCAGGTTCAAGTGATTCTTCTGCCTCAGCCTCCCGAGTAGCTGGGACTGCAGGCATGTACCACCATGCCCGGCTAATTTTTTGTATTTTAGTAGAGACGGGGTTTCACCATGTTGGCCAGGATAATCTCTATCTCCTGACCTTGTGATTCACCTGCCTCAGCCTCCCAAAGTGCTGGGATTACAGGCGTGAACCACCGCGCCTGGCCAAACTATAGTATTATAATATTATAGGACCACCGTCACATATACAGTTGTTGAGTGAAATGCCGTTAAGTGGCACAAGTCTGTATTTGACCGTGAGTCTCTTTTTACCTAGTAAGAGTAGACTTCTATAAGTCAAGGAATATGTTTTATTCAAGTGCTCAAAACTTGTCTATTGAATTGAACAAAAATGTGTTATGTAGTCCTAAAAATACATAAAATGTAGAGAACACAGTAAGTGAATTTCAACAATGAAAAGAACCTTAGATTGCTAATCAGGTTGCATAGGTTAGTTATCTAGCTTTATTTTATTCACCTACAAGGTTCTTAGTTCTAATAATTTAAACCAGTTGTTTTCAAAGTGTGCTCCCCAGACCACATTACCTGGGAACTAGTTAGAAAGGGAATTCTTGGGCTGGGCACGGTGGCTCACACCTGTAATCCCAGCACTTTGGGAGGCTGAGGTGGGCAGATCAGCAGAGGTCAGGAGTTCGAGACCAGCCTGACCAACATGGCAAAATCCCATGTCTACCAAAAACACAAAAATTAACCGGGTGTGGTGGTGTGCACCTGTAATCCAACCTACTAGGGAAGCTGAGGCAGAAGAATTGCTTGAACCTGGGAGGTGGAGGTTACAGCGAGCCAAGATTGTGCCACTACATTCTTGGATCCTACCCCAAACGTACTGAATCAGAAAGTCTGGCAGTGGGGACTCAACAGCCTGTGTTTCAACTAGTTCTCCAGGTGATTCTGATAGATGGTAAAGTTTGAGAACCATTGGAATTGTTGTAGCAGTTTTTCTGTTTGTTGGAAACAAAAAATTAACTAGAGGTAGCTACCTTAATTTCACACTTCACAGCTTAAAGTTATTTTAAAATCGTTTCTTCATATTTCCTGCCAGTTGAATTTGCTGACATTTTTCTAAACCACTAATGGTATCTTAGGCACAGTATCCTTGAATCACAGGCAGTAGTATTAAGTTTTTGAAGACTGCTTCTCCCCCCACCATGCTCCTTAAGTCTTATTTAAATAACCTTCAGTGAGTACAGAAGGGGCCCATTACTACGCCCTTCCTGGTGACACCAGTTAACCAAGCCAGGGCAAGTAAGTGTACCCTGCAGCCCTGCCAGCCAAAGATTGCTACTTTTTTTTTTTTTTCCTTTTTTCTTTTTTCTTTTGAGACGGAGTCTCGCTTTGTCCCCCAGGCTGGAGTGCAGTGGCATGATCTCAGCTCACTGCAACCTCCGCCTCCCAGGTTCAAATGATTCTCCTGCCTGAGCCTCCCAAGTAGCTGGGATTACAGGCACCCACCACCACGCCCAGCACATTTTTGTATTTTTGGTAGAGATGGGTTTTCTCCATGTTGGCCAGGCTGGTCTTGAACTCCTGACCTCTGGTGATCCGCCCACCTCGGCCCCCCCAAAGTGCTAGGATTACAGGCGTGAGCCACTGCACCCAGCCTCTTTTTGTTTTTTAGAGATGGATCTGTCTACGTTGGTTGCCCAGGCTGGTCTTGAACTCCTAGGCTCAAGTGGTCCTTCTGCCTCAGCCTCTCAAAGTACTAGTATTACAGGCATGAGCCACCACGACTGGCCCAAAGGTTGCAAGGTTGCTGCTGCTATTTTTTTTTTTTTTTTTTTTTGAGACAGAGTCTCGCTCTGTCACTCAGTCTGGAGTGTGCTGGCACGATCTTGGCTCACTGCAACCTTTGCCTCCCGGGTTCAAGTGATTCTTCTGCTTCAGGTCCTGAGTAGCTGGGATTAGAGGCATGTGCTACCATGCCTGGCTATTTTTGTATTTTTTTAGTAGAGTCCGGGTTTCACTGTGTTGCACTGGCTGGTCTCCTGACCTCAACTGATGTGTGCATCTTGGCCTTCCACAGTGTTGGAACTATAGGCGTGAGCCACCGCACCTGGCCTACTCCTGTGTTCTTAGGTTGAGTTCCTGGTTGATGGGTGGTACCACCAATTGAGAGAGAATACCATGGTTTGTGGATTGGGTACGGTGGCTTACACCTATAATCCCAACACTTTGGGAGGCTAAGGCAGGAGGAGTTCAAGGCTTGAGCTCAGGAGTTGGAGACTAACCTGGGCAACATGGCGAAATCCCGTCTCGCCAAAAAATACAAAAATTAGCTGGCTGTCATGGCGTGTACCTCTAGTCCCAGGTAATTGGGAGGCTGAGGTGGAAGGATCACTTGAGCCTGGAAGGTCAAGGCTGCAGTGAGCTATGGTTACGCCACTGCACTCCATCCTGGGTGACAGAGTGAGATCTTGTCTCAAAAAAAAAATCATGGTTTTATACAAAGAATATAGGCCGGAAGACCACCCTGAGCAACATAGCAAGACTGTCTCAAGAAAACCTTAAAAGAAGTTACAAGTAGGCCTGGCGCGATGGTTCACTCCTGTAATCCCAGCACTTTGGGAGGTGGAAGTGGGTGGATCACCTGAGGTCAGGAGTTTGAGACCAGCCTGGCCAACATGGTGAAACCCCGCCTCTACTAAAAATACAAAAAATTAGCCAGGCGTTGTGGCAGGCGCCTGTAATCCCAGCTACTTGGGAGGCTGGAGCAGGAGAGTTGCTTGAACCCGTGAGGCGGAGGTTGCAGTGAGCCAAGATTGTGCCATTGCACTCCAGCCTGGCAAAAAGAGTGAAACTTTGTCTCAAAAAAAAAAAAGTTACAAGTATACTTTTGATTTATTTATATTAACCTTTCTGTCTCTAGTAGCATATTTAATTCACCAGTTATTTATTGAGTCTACTTTATGAAGAACCTTACCAGAGATTCTGGGTTAACGTCATGAGGTATCACCATAGATTTGGATCACTTTTTATTAGGTAGAACTAGTTTAAAAAACGCTATATTTTAATTACTACATGGATTACTTAATTTTTCTCCAGACCTCTTACCTCACGCTTGCTCAAGTCAAAGGTTGATAAATACTACTCATTTAGCTTTGTGGGCACTTTCTCAGTTTATCCCCCTCTCTTTGGAATGTCACTCCACGTTGTCTCATCGATGAAAATATTAGGAACTCTCCTAAACATTATATTTTGGGGAACACAAGCATCTGAAGATACCCATCCATTTACTTCTGTCCCTTATTATTTAACCATTTCTTCATATGCGAAACAATTTTTCCATATTGTTTTGGGGGTACATGTGATACTTTATTAGATGCATAGATTGTAATGACCAAGTCAGAGTATTTGGGGCATCTTATCACCTTGAATATTTAATAGGAACATTTCAGGTCCTCCTCTCAAGCTATTTTGAAATATACAATTCATTGTTATTGTCCGGGCGCGGTGGCTCACGTCTGTAATCCCAGCACTTTGGGAGGCCAAGGCGGGCGGATCATGAGGTCAGAAGATCGAGACCATCCTGGCTAACATGGTGAAACCCTGTCTCTACTAAAAAATACAAAAAATAAGCCAGGTGTGGTGGCAGGTACCTGTAGTCCCAGCTGCTTGGGAGGCTGAGGCAGGAGAATGGCGTGAACCCGGGAGGCAGAGCTTGCAGTGAGCTGAGATCGTGCCACTGTATTCCAGCCTGGGCGACAGAATGAGACTCGTCTCCAAAAAAAAAAATAAATAAATAAATTATATATATATATATATATTTCATTGTTATTAATTATAGTCACCCTACTTACGATTGAGCTTCAGAACTTATTCCTTCTAACTGTATGTTCATGCCCATTAACCATCCTCTCTTTATGCACCCCTTTGCCCCTCATACACACCCTTCCCAGCCTCTGGTGTCCATCATTCTGTTCTCTGTTTATGAGATCAGCTTTTTAGTTCTTTAATATTTGAGCGAGAACACGTGATACTTCTCTTTCTGTGCCTGGTTTATTTCATGTTATTTAATATTCTCCAATTCCATCCATGTTCCGAAAATGACAGAATTTCATTCTTTTTTGTGGCTGAATGGTATTTCATTCATTCATTCATTCATTCATTTTTGAGACGGAGTCTTGCTGTGTCGTCCAGGCTGGAGTGCAGTGGCACGATCTCTGCTCACTGCAACCTCCACTTCCCAGGTTCAAATGATTCTCCTGGCTCAGCCTCCTGAGTAATGGATTACAGGTGTGCATCACCACGCCTGGCTAATTTCTGCATTTTTAGTAGAGGTGGGGTTTGACCATGTTGGTCAGGCTGGTCTCAAACTCTTGACCTCAGGTGATCCACCCGCCTTGGCCTCCCAAAGTGCTGGGATTACAGGCGTGAGCCACCGCGCCCACTGTATATCTAGTTTTTTTAGGGCATTAAAAATAAGGCTGGGTGTGGTGGCTCATGCCTGTAATCCCAGCACTTTGGGAGGCCAAGGCAGGCGGATCACCTGAGGTCAGGAGTTCTAGACCAGCCTGGCCAAGATGGTGAAACCCTGCCTCTACTAAAAATACAGAAATTAGCCGGGTGTGGTGGCAGGTGCCTATAATCCCAGCTACTGGTGAAGTTGGCGGGGGGGGGGGGGGTTGGGGGGGGTCAAGGCAAGAGAATCGCTTGAACCTGGGAAGCGGAGGTTGCAGTGAGCCGAGATTGTGCCATCGCACTCCAGACTGGGGGACAAGCGTGAGACTCCATCTCAAAAAAAAAAAGTTAGAAATAAAAGTACAAGGAGCTCAATTGTGTATTTGTTTTTCTGTGTTTCCTATTAAATCCTTATTCCTAGAAGTACAGTAATTAAAATTAGAAACATTTAAAAAACTTACTATGGAAAGATTATATGAAGTAAATAGTGGTGTGATTAACACCCATATACCCATTGCCAAGCTTCAACAATTATCAAAACTTGGAAATCTTCTTTTATCTCTATCTTCTACTCCCTCTCAGTTGTCTTGAATTAAATCCCAGATAGTATTACTTCATCTGTAAACACTTCAGTTATATATATATATCTATTCTTTTTTTTTTTTTTTTTTGAGATGGAATCTTGCTCTTGTCGCACAGGCTGGAGTGCAATGACATGATCTCAGCTCACTGCAACCTCTGCCTCCCAGGTTCAAGTGATTCTCCTGCCTCAGCATCCTGAGTTGCTGGGATGACAGGCATACACCACTACACTCGGCTAATTTTTGTATTTTTAGTAGAGATGGGGTTGGCTGGTCTTGAACTCGTGACCTCAGGTGATCCTCCCACCTCCGCCTCCCAAGGTGTTGGGATTACAGCCGTGAGCCACTGCATCTGGCCTGTCTGTTCATTTCATAAACATCTGAGAGGGTCTTTGCTACAGGACTTTAGGAGCACTAGCATCGGTATGAAATAGTGTTGGTTCAGTTTCTGAAAATTTCTTGGGAAGAAGCACATGCAGAAAAGTCCGTAAAACATAAATTTATATGGTGTAGTGAATAAGCATGAAGCAAATACCTGTGTAACTACTACTCAGTCAAGATTTGAAATTGCCACCACTTCAAAAGCTTCTTTACAACCTTCCTAATCACTACTTTTTCTTACTCAGTGGAATTATATTTTAGTTTCGCTTTTGTCTGTCTTTCTTTCTCTCTTTATTTATTTATTTATTTATTTTTTTGAGATAGGGTCACTGCAACCTCTGCCTCCTGGGTTCTAGAGATTCTCCTGCCTCAGCCTCCTGAGTAGCTGGGATTACGGGCGTGTGCCACCACGCCCGACTAATTTCTGTGTTTTTAGTACAGACAGGGTTTTCCCATGTTGGCCAAGCTGGCTCAAACTCTTTACTTCAAGTGATCCGCCTGCGTCGGCCTCCCAAAGTGCTGGGTTTATAGGCATGAGCCACTGTGCCTGGCCTTAAAAAAAACTATTTTTTTTTTTTTTTTGTGAGACGGAGTCTCCCTCTGTCGCCCAGACTGGCGTGCAGTGGTGCAATCTCGGCTCACTGCAACCTCCACCTCCTGGGTTCAAGCGATTCTCCTGCCTCAAACCTCCTGAGTAGCTGGGATTATAGGTGCTCTCCACCACTCCTGGCTATTTTTGTATTTTTTTTAGTAGAGTTGGGGTTTTACCATGTTGCCCAGGCTGGTCTCAAACTCCTGATGTCACGTGATCTGCCTACCTCCCAAAGTGTTGGGATTACTGGGGTGAGCCATTATACCTGGCCCTTGGCCTTAAATTTTTTTTTTTTTTTTCCGAGACAGAGTCTCACTCTTGTTGCCCAGGCTGGAGTGCAGTGGGGTGACCTCTGCTCACTGCACCCTCCACCTCCTGGGTTCAACTGATTCTCCTGCCTCAGCCTCTCAAGTAGCTGGGATTACAGGCATGCACCACCATGCCTGGCTAATTTTGTATTTTTAGTAGAGTTGGGGTTTCTCCATGTTGGTCAGGCTGGTCTTGAACTCCTGACCTCAGGTGATCCACTCACCTCAGCCTCCCAAAGTGCTGGGATTACAGGTGTGAGCCACCGTGCCCGGCCCCAACATTTTTTTTAATATAAATTTTTTAGAGACAAGGTCTTGCTCTGTTAGCTCATCCAGGCTGGAGTACAGTGGAACAGTAATAGCTCACTGCATCCACAGTCTCCTGGGCTCAGGTGATCTGCCTCAGCCTCCTGAGTAACTGGGAGTACCGGCACGCACCACGAAGCCCAGCTAATATTTGGTATTTTTTTTGTAGTGATGGGTTTCTCCATGTTACCCAGGTTGGTCTTGAACTCCTGGCCTCAAGTGATCCTCCTGCTCCAGCCTCCCAAAGTGCTGGGATTATAGGTGTGAGCCATCGTGCCTGGATTTTTATTTTTATTTATATTTTTGAGACAGAGTCTTGCTCTGTCATCCAGGCTGGAGTGCCAGTGGCGCAATCTCAGCTAACTGCCGACTTTGCCTCCCGGGTCATGTGATTCTCCTGCCTCAGCCTCTCAAGTTGCTGGGTGTAGAGGCCCCCACCATCATGCCCAACTACTTTTTTTGTATTTTTAGTAGAGACAGGGTTTCACCATGTTGGCCAGGCGGGTCTTGAACTCCTGACCTCAGGTGATCCGCCCAGCTCGGCCTCCCAAAGTGCTAAGATTACAGGTGTGAGCCACCGTGCCCGACCATTCACATGGTTTTTAAAATTTGATCCTTGAGGCTAAGCGCTGTTGCTCATGTCTGTAATCCCAGCACTTTGGGAGGCTGAGGCGGGCAGATCACCTGAGTTCAGGAGTTCGAGACCAGTCTGGCCAACATGGTGAAACCCCGTCTACAAAAAACACACACCCACAAAATTAGCCAGGTGTAGTGGCGTGTGCCTGTAATCCCAGCTACTTGGGATGCTGAGGCAGGAGAATTGCTTGAACCCGGGAGGTGTAGGTGCCAGTGAGCTGAGATTGCACCACTTCACTCCAGCCTTCCAGAGTGAGACTTCATTTTAAGAAAAAAAGATAAAAATTGATCTTTGAGCCATCCCTTTGAGGGGGAATATGGTAGCACCCCATTTTTTTTTTCATTAGGAAATAAAGGCTCAGAGGCAAAATTACTTACCCTAACGTTATACTACTAAGCAGTAGAACAAAGACTGGACACCTGGTATTCTTTGTTCAGGTTGAATTTCTTTCCATTATACCATATTCTCCCTTTCTCTTTTCTCATTACTTGAAAATGATACCATACTCGGCTACTTTCTCTTTTCTTAATGTTTTATGCCCTCTTATTTACTTTTGGACCTTTGCGTATGCTGTTCTTTCTGAATCATACATTTTCCTTCCTCTCTAACTCTGCCTTTCAGGTTTCAGGTTTCAGGTTTCAGCTTAAGTGTTACATCCTTTGGGAATTTTTTTTTTTTAATTCCTGCTTTTCATGAACTGTATCCGGGAAGTTTTCAACATCTTTCTCTGTTTCTGGTATATAAAATGCCTGTTCTTCCCGTTTTTTTTTTTGTTTTTTTTTTTTGGAGACAGAGTCTATCTCTGTTGCCAGGCTGGAGTGCAGTGGCGCGATCTCAGCTCACTGCAACCTCCACCTCCCGGGTTCAAGCCATTCTCCTGCCTCAGCCTCCTGAGTAGCTGGGATTTCAGGCGCATGCCACCACACCCAGCTAATTTTTTTTCTATTTTTAGTAGAGACAGGGTTTCACCATGTTGGCCAGGATGGTCTCAATCTCCTGACCTCCTGATCTGCCTGCCTCAGCCTCCCAAAGTGCTGGGATTACAGGCATGAGCCACCGCATCTGGCCCCCATTTCTTTAACATTTGATTTTTCTGCTGTCATAAGAAATAATACACTGATTGTCTTTTTACTTACTTTTTATAGATCCTGAGGGCAAAAATCATGGCAGTCTTATTTATCAGAGCATTGACAGTGTTTGGCACATGGTAGAAGTTAAAACATTTAATGAATTCAGTTGAATATAATTTTCTATCTACTGTGACAGATTCTCTCTCTTTGTCTGTCTTCCTTTTTATTGTTTGAGACAGGGTCTCACTTTGTTATCCACGCTGGAGTGCAGTGGCATAATCTAGGTTCACTGCAACCTCCACCTCCCAGACTTAAGCAATCCTCCTGCCTCAGCCCCACAAGTACCAGGGACTACAGGTGCTTACCACTACACCTGGCTAATTTTTTGTAATTTTTGTTGAGACAGGGTTTTGATGTGTTGCCCAGATTGGTCTTGAACTCCTGACCTCAGGTGATCTGCATGCCTCAGACTCCCAAAGTGCTGGTGCATGAGCCACCGTGCCTGGAACATTCTTTAATATTGGTTATAAACTCTAATGCCAGCTTTCCTCCCTCACTTTAGTGGATTTTATCTATTTATTATTCCTTAACTGGAATATAAATATGTTTCATGAAAGTTTATCAAAGGCACATAGTTTACTGATATTTGAGATCATGTTAATGTTTGAAATTCCCTTGAACCTCACTGAAGACTAAGGTTAATTTGTAGCAATAGTTAAAATTTGCTTAGTCAGATATAAATAGCCAGAAAACCTAACAGGATGGAAGTTGAAACAGAGCTAAGATTTATGAAAGTGTCTGCCATGTAGGTCCGATGTATGTCATCAACTTAAAAATGAACACTGTTGTTGACAGTTTGGTGTAAGAGAATAGAAATACGCCTGTTTGTATTTCATCCAGGCTTGGCCAGATCTTTTGTGCCACTCTGGGAATGGTCAGGTTAAAAGATATGACTTTCACTGGGCCGGGTGCGGTGGCTCAAGCCTGTAATTCCAGCAATTTGGGAGGCCGAGGCGGGCCAGTCATGAGGTCAGGCGATTGAGACCATCCTGGCTAACACGGTGAAACCCCGTCTCTACTAAAAATAAAGAAAATTAGCCGGGTGTGGTGGCGGGTGCCTGTAGTCCCAGCTACTCAGGAGATTAAGGCAGGAGAATGGCGTGAACCTGGGAGGTGGAGCTTGCAGTGAGCCGAGATCGTGCCACTGCACTCCAGCCTGGGCGACAGAGCGAGACTCCGTCTTAAAAAAAAAAAAAAAGATGCAACTTTCACTGGATTTCAAGAGCCACTGAACCTAGTTAAACCTTATTAAAGCAGGAAGAAGTGAGAATTTCAAGGATCAAGGGCTTTCTCTGGAGACTGAGTAGTTCCCTTTCATTAGAGATTCTTTTTTTTTTGAGATGGAGTCTTGCGGTGTCGCCTGAGCTGGAGTGCAGTGGTGCAATCTCAGCTCACTGCAACTGCCGCCTCCTGGGTTCAAGCGATTCTCCAGCCTCAACCTTCCGAGTAGCTGCGATTACAGGCGCCTGCCACCACACCCAGCTAATTTTTTGTATTTTTAGTAGAGATGAGGTTTTACCATGTTGGCCAGGCTGTTCTGGAACTCCTGACCTCGTGATTCACCTGCCTCGACTTCCCAAAGTGCGGGGATTATAGGTGTGAGCTGCCACGCCCGGCCCTCATTAGAGAGTCTTATAGCAAATGTCTCTAGCTGATCATCTAGTGGTAATGTAAATCAGCTAAGTACATACATATTGATTGATTGACTTAAATTATTTACTAGATCGCTGATTTGTTACAAGCATTTGTTACTTTTGCATTCCTTTAAGAAAACTTTGGGGCTGGGTGCAGTGGCTCATACATGTGATCACAACACTTTGGTGGACCAAATTGGGAGGATCATTTTTGAACTCTGGGGTTTGAGACCAGCCTGGACAACATTGCAAGACTGCATCTCTATTAAAAAAAATAATTTAGCCGGGCGTGGCGGTGGACACCTGTAGTCTTAGCTGCTTGGGAGGTCAAGGCCAAAGGGTCGCTTGACCCCCGGAGGTTGAGGCTGCAGTGAGCTGTGATTGCACCACTGCATTCCAGCCTAGACAACAGAGTGAGACCTAATTCAAAAAAGAAAGAAAATAAAATAAGGGTTTTTTCATGGGGTAAAACTCAAATAATAGGTATCAATCATATCTTTTTTCCCCCATCAGAAACAAGTAATCCGGCCGGGCGTGGTGGCTCATGCCTGTAATCCCAGCACTTTGGGAGGCCAAGGTGGGTGGATCACCTGAGGTCAGGAGTTTGAGACCAGCCTGGCTAACATGGTGAAACACAGTCTCTACTAAAAATACGAAAATGAACTGGGCGTGGTGGTGGGTGCCTGTAATCCCAGCTAATTGGGAGGCTGAGGCAGGAGAATCACTTGAACCTGGGAGGTGGAGGTTGCAGTGAGCTGAGATCATGCCATTGCACTCCTGTCTGGGCTATAAGAGCAAAATTCCGTCTCAAAAACAAAACAAGACAGACAAAAAAGAAATAATCCACACCCTAAAGTGCGATTCAGCTGAAATTGTCTATGGTATTTTGCCTAGAATTAACCAAAAGAGCTGGGGTAGGGGCTGGTGGCGCATAGCTCAGCATTACAGATCTACTTAAATCTTGTAAACTATTTATAGGTTTGGGTGGTTATAACATGTTTAGCATGGTTAATAAGCCAATCAAGAAATATCCCAAAACGTTCACTTTTGCTTCCTTTACAGATGGTGGCAGATGAAAAAGCAGATTTTTTTCCCCTGAAGCTCTTTAATAATGGCAAAAGTTAAAAAGTGTTTTCTCTGTAGTCCTGAATTTACTGAATGTATTCCCTTCCTGAATAAATTGACTGTTCCCTTAGTGTAGGGCTATAACCTGGTTTTGGTGGAGTCCCTTCCAGGTTCTAACATTTGTGTGACCTTGAACAGGGTACTACTTAACCTCTCTGAGTCTCAGGTTTATTCATTTCTAAAGTGCAGGTGGTACTGATACCTTTTAGGGTTGGTTGAGGATTTAATGGGATAATGAATGTAGACTGCTGTGCCAACAATGAGCTTTCAATAAAAGGTATCTGTTGTAATTCTCAAAGCTTAATACGTTATTATATATAACAAGCCAGTTTTACGCCTTTTAAATCTGATTTTTTAGTTATATAGATAACATATATCTGTATTATTGTAGAAATTAAAATTTTACAGATAAGGCTAAAAAGCCCCTTTGCCACCTTAGTCCTAACCCCTTCACCAGATGTAACCATTTTATTAGTTAATATATCCTTCCATGTCTTTTTCTTTGCTTTTATGCATACATACACATGCATTTTAATTTTATAGATGAAGAATAGAAAAGATAGTAATCTAATTTTATAAATATTAAATTACTAGATATTAGAATCTTTTTTTTTTTTTTTTGACAGTGTTTTCTCTTTTTTGCCTAGGCTGGAGTGCGATGATACGATCTCGGCTCACTGCAACCTCGGCCTCCCAGGTTCAAGTGATTCTCCTGCCTCAGCCACCCAAGTAGCTGGGATTACAGGCATGCGCCACCAGTCCCAGCTAATTTTGTATTTTTAGTAGAAGAGCGGGGTTTCACCATGTTGGCCAGGCAGGTCTTGAACTCCCGACCTCAGGTGACCTGCCCTCCTCAGCCTCCCAAAGTGCTGGGATTACAGGCGTGATCACTGCACATGGCCTAGAATCTGTATTTTAGATACTCAGTAACCAAAAGATAGCAAAATTCAACAATTTGTTGTGTAATGGCAGATCTTACACGAAATTACAGAATTCTTTACAACCCTAGACAAGTTTAATTAAAGGGAAGAAACTAAAAAGTAAGAAACAGCTACAGCTGTTTAGCCCGGAAATATGCATTTGTTTTTCTAGCCGATAAATAGATCAGAACTTAAGAAATTCACTGCCTCTCAGTTTACCTCAAATTTTACAACTAAGGGCCACGGGTATTATTTGTTAGTCTGACAAGTAAAAAATGATGTTTTCTTTTCTCAAAAATGTGAAAAATTTACCACCGCCTTGTTGGGCCAAAGGAGAGGTTGGGGGAAGAGAAGAGTAATTGAAACTGCTTTCTGCATATCATTGATTCTCAAGTGTATTTAAATTATTTTTGTAGTAATCTATAGTATTTTTGGTTTTTGTTTGTTTACTATTAGTACACATTGGAAAGTGGATTCCAGGCCACTTAGGGAAGGAGATTGATTTTGAAATGATGTTAGTTCTCTGGAAACCACTTGTTTAAATAAGGGAATATCAAGAGGAAAGGGCTGGCCATAGTTACTAATCCTTTGAGAGGTGGGATCTAAGAGTTGGAGGATATGTCAGACATGATCTCTCTTCTCTGGGGAATTAGAGGTGAGTTGGAGAAAACTGTGGGAGAGAGAGTCAGCAGACAAGGTGAAAGATCACTTGAGTCTAGTAGTGTGAGACCAGCCTGGGCAACAGAGCAAGACCCCATCTCTACAAAAATAAAATGCCAAGGTAAATGGTGTTAATTCTAACCATTTTGGAGGTGGGGGTGGGGTGGAGAATGGAGCATAGCATTCACCTCTTCTTTCATCCTAGTCTTCAGTCTAAACCTAGTGTTGAAGGCCAAAGGACAATACTCCCATACACAGTGTGAGTGGGAGGGAGTATGTAGTAAACCCCCCTTGCATGCAGTAGAGATGTGATATTCTCCTTTGCTTGGAGGATATCATGGTGGATACTAGAAGCAGGGGTTCAGTTTAGTTTGTAAGTTATACCTTGGTAACTGTATGTTTGACCAATTATGCTGAAAATATAGAACTGTTTCAGCATATGTTGCTTTAGGAGATACACATACATATATTAAATCACTCTCTTGGTGGCTGATTTTTTCAGCTTTGGTTCTGCTGCTGCTTCCAACAGCCTAGAGTTGTGTTGTACGCTATGGTAGCCACTAGCCACAGGTTGCTAGGGAGCATGTGAAATGTGGCTACTGTGAATTAAGATGTTGGTGTAAACTATACACACCACATATTTTATTTATTATTTTATTTTATTTTTAAATTTAATTTTATTATTTTATTTTGAGACAGAGTTTCACTCTTGTTGCCCAGGCTGGAGTGCAATGGTGCCATCTCTGCTTGCTGCACCTTCCGCCTCCGGAATAAGTGGGGTTACATAATGCCTGGCTAATTTTTTGTATTTTTAGTAGAGACCGGGGTTTCACCATGTTGGCCAGGCTGGTCTTGAACTCCTGACCTCAGGTGATCTGCCCACCTCCACCTCCCAAAGTGCTGGGATTAACAGGTATAAGCCACTGGACCCGGCCTCAAATCCTGAAGACTTGGTATGAAAAAAGGATTAAAATAGCCCCATAATTTTTTACATTGACGACATATTGGAATGGTATTATTATTATTTCTTATTTTTTTATTTTTATAGAGACAGGGTTTCACTCTTACCCAGACTGGAGTGTAGTATGGCCTTATCTAGCTTACTATAGCGTTGAACTCCTGGGCTTAAGCAATTCTCTTACCTCAACCTCCTGCGTAGCTAGGACTATAGGCATGTACCACCACACCGGGCTAATTTTTTTAATTTTTGGTAGAGGCAAGGTTTTGTTACATTGCCCTGGCCTGAAATGGCATTATTGATTACATTTGAAGTGATTTACTGGGTTAAATAAAATATATTATTAAAATTAATTTCCCGCCGGGTGCAGTGGCTCACATCTGTTACACCAGCATTTTGGGAGGCCGAGGCAGGCAGATCACTTGAGCCCAGGAGTTGAAGAACCGCCTGGTCAACATAGTGAAACCCTGTGTCTATTAAAAATACCAAAAAGCCAGGTGTGGTGGTGTGCACCTGTGCTTCCAGCTACTTGGGAGGCTGAGGTGGGAGGATCACTTGAGCCCAGGAGGCGGAGGTTGCAGTGAGCCGAGATTGCACCACTGCACTCCAGCCTGGGTGATGGAGTGAGACCCTGTCTCAACAAAAAATTAATTTCCCTGGACTGGGTGCAGTGGCTCACACTTGTTATTCCAAGTATTTTGCGAGGCTGAGGTTGGAGGGTCGTTTGAGACCAGCCTGGACAACAGAGCAAGAGACCTCATCTCTACAAAAAATAAAATAAAAATTAGCTGGGCATGGTGGTGCACATCTGTAGTCCTTGCTACTTGGGAGGCCGAGGTGGGAGGATCGCTTGAGCCTGGGAGGTCAAGGCTGCAGTGATCTGTGATCATGCCACTGCACTCTAGCTTCAGTGACAGAGTAAGACCCTGTTACAAAAAAAAAATCCCTTAAAAATTGGCTACCAGAAAAATTTAAATTACATATGTAGCTTACATTTTGTTTCTTTTGAGCTCCACTGGCCTGGAACAACCCATACCAGGGATAAGTACTTCTTTTATCTTGCTGTAGAATTTCATATGGATCATTCCATAGCAGATGTTTAAATGATTTCAGTTCAGTAAGAATATTTAAGTTATTTAACTTTTGTAGAATCAGATTTTTTTTTGCTAGCAAAACAAAAGCATTTTTAATTTTATATATCAGTGAGACTATAGGATTACAGTGCCAGATTGTGTGTGTATGTGTGTGTGTGTGTGTGTGTGTATGTATGTGTTTTCAGGAATTCCTCTTACAGTGTTCATGGTATGTCTTTTTTTTTGGAGACTGCGTTTCACTCTTTCTGCCCAGGCTAGAGTGAAATGGCACGATCTCGGCTCACTGCAACGTCTGCCTCCTGGGTTCAAGCCATTCTCCTGCCATATTCTCCCAAGTAGCTGGGATTGCAGGCATGTGCCACCACGCCCAGCTAATTTTTGTATTTTTAATAGAGACAGGGTTTCACTACGTTGGTCAGGCTGGTCTCCAATTCGTGACGTTGGGTGATCGACCCACCTCGGCCTCCCAAGTGCTGGGATTACAGGTGTGAGCCACTGCACCCGGCTGGTATGTCTTAATATGCATGTTTACAAGGACCTGTAATTGGAAAGGTGATGCTTTTCTGTCCAAGAAAAGGTCCTGGAACCAGGTGTATTCCTCAACCCAGTTTTTAGACACCCTGGCTCCCAAAGAATGAGGGAAAGTTGGTTTAATGTGTCATCAAACTTTGTATTCAGCTATCTAGAGCCATTTTCTGCATTCATGCAATACATTTTCCCCAAACCCTTTTTATTTTGAAAAAGCTCAAACACAGAAAAGTTGAAAGAGTAGCGTAAAGAACATCTGGATGTGGTGCAGGGTCTCATGTTCATAATCCCAGCACTTCGGAAGGATTATTTCAGACCAACCTGGGCAACATAGTAAGACCCAATGTCTACAAAAATGTTTACAGATAAACCAGGCGTGGTGGTGAGGTAGTCCCAGCTACTCAGGAGGCTGAGGTGGGAGGATTGCTTGAGCCCAGGAGTTCAAGGCTGTAGTGAGCAATAATCACATCACTGCATTCCAGCCTTGAGTAACAGTGAGACCCTGTCTCAAAAAAAAAATAAAAAACACCAAAAACAACCAACTGTGTATATCTTGCACTGATAATCCCCATTTTTTATTTTTAATTGTCACATTTAAAATTTTCTGTTGTTTTTGGCTGAGTTATTTGAAAGTAATTTGCATACATCATGACATATTATTCCTAAATATTTTAGCTGCCTCTCCTAAGAATAGGAACATGATCTTACCACAGATTTATGGTTATACTGAAGAAAATTCAAATTCCATGATGTCTAATATTTAGAATTTTCCAATGTCCTAAATAAAGTTTTATAGCTCTCACTTGACTTCAGTCCACGTTTATGCATTATATTTGACTGTTGACTCTTTAGTCACTCAGTGTATTAATAGAATAGAGGTGAACTACAACCCATGTACCAAATCTGGCTCGTCATTTGATTTTGTACAGCCCATCCAATAAGAATGGTTTTTACGTCTTTTAATACATAATTGTTTTAAATTGAGGTAAAATTTGTGTAACAAAAAACCATTGATCATTTAAAAGTGCACAATTCAGTGGTATTTAGTATATTCAAAATGTTTTGCAATCATCACCTCTGGCTTTCTGTCTCTATGGATTTACCTATTCTGGGTGTTTCTTTCTTTCTTTCTTTCTTTCTTTTTTAAGACAGAGTTTCACTCTTGTTGCCTAGGCTGGAGCGCAATGGCGTGATCTCAGCTCACTGCAGCCTCTGCCTCCTGGGTTCAGGCGATTCTCCTGCCTCAGCCTCCTGAGTAGCTGGGATTATAGGCACCTGTCACACACCTGGCTAATTTTTTCTTTTTTTTTTTAGATAGAGATGGGGTTTTGCCATGTTGGCCAGGCTAGTCTCGAACTCTTGGCCTCAGGTGATCCACCTGCCTTGGCCTCCCAAAGTGTTGGGATTACAGGCATGAACCACCATGCCCAGCCTGGGTGTTTCATGTAAAAGGAATCATACAATATACTGTATGACCTTTCGTGTCTGGCTTTCACTTAGCATATGTTCGAGGTTCGTCTGTGTTTTGGCATGTATCAGCATCTCATTTCTTTTTATGGCTGAATAATATTCCATTGTATGGATATACCACATTTTGCTTATTCATTCAGCCACTGATGGACATTTGGGTTGTTTCTACCTTTTAGCTATTGTGAATAGTGCTGCTATCAGCATTTGTGTGTAAGTATTTGAATACTTGTTTTTAGTTCTTTAGTTTTTTGTTTGTTTTGAGACAGTCTCAGTCTGTCACTCAGGTTGGAGTGCAGTGGTGCCATCTTGGCTCACTGCAACCTCTGCCTCTGCCTCCCAGGCTCATGCAGTTCTCATGCCTCAGCCTCCTGAGTAGCTGGGGTTACAGGTGCCTGCCACCACACCCAGCTAATTTTTTGTATGTTTTGTAGAGATGGGGTTTTGCTATGTTGGCCAGGCTGGTCTTGAACTCCTGACCTCAAGCAGTCTGCCTGCTACAGGCGTAAGCCACTGCGCCCCAGCCTAGCAGTTTATACATTTATTATTGTTTTAAGAGTCAGAGTCTCACCCTGTTGCCCAGGCTGGAGTGCAAGCAGTGGACTGATCATGGTTCATTGCAGCGTCATACTCCTAGGCTCAAGCGATTATCCTGTCTCAGCCTCCTGCGTATCTGGGGCTGTAGGCAGGTACCACCTTGGCTAAGTTTTAAATTGTTTTGGAGGCAAGGTCTTGCTGTGTTGCCCAAGCTGGTTTCGAACTCTTGGCCTAAAATGACCCTCCTGCCTCAGCCTCTCAGGTTGCTGGGATTACAGGAGTGAGCCACTGCACTGGCTTGGTTTTTATTTTTATTTTTATTTATTTTTTGAAACGGAGTTTTGCTGTTGTTGCCCAGGCTGGAGTGCAGTGGCTTGATCTTGGCTCACTGCAACCACTGTCTCCCGGGTTCAAGCAATTCTCCTGCCTCAGCCTCCTAAGTAGCTGTGATTACAGGCATGTGCCACCATACCCAGCTAATTTTGTATTTTTAGTATAGACGGGGTTTCTCCATGTTGGTCAGGCTGGTTTGGAACTCCCGACCTCGGGTGATCCGCCTGCCTCGGCCTCCCAAAGTGCTGGGATTACAGGTGTGAGCCACTGGGCCTGGCCGGTTTTTATTTTTTAAACGGCTAAAAAAAAAAAAAAAATCACAGGAAGGGCGGGGCGCAGGGCTCACGCCTGTAATCCCAACACTTTGGGAGGCTGAGGGCAGGCGGATCACCTGAAGTCAGGAGTTAGAGACCAGCCTGACCAATGTGGAGAAACCCCGTCTCTACTAAAAATACAAAATAGCTGTGCGTGGTGGCACATGCCTGTAATCTCAGCTACTTGGGAGGCTGAGGCAGAAGAATCACTTGAACCCAGGAGGTGGAGGTTGTGGTGAGCTGAGATCATGCCATTGCACTCCAGCCTGGGCAACAAAAGCAAAACTCCGTCTCAAAAAAAAAAAAAAAATCACAAGGAGGATAATATTTTATAACATATGAAAGTATTGGCTGGGCGCAGTGGCTCACGCCTGTAATCCCAACACTTTGGGAGGCTGAGGCAGGTGGATCATGAGGTCAGGAGATCAAGACCATCCTGGCCAACATGGTGAAACCCCGTCTCTACTAAAAATACAAAAATTAGGCCAGGCGCGGTGGCTCTCGGCTGTAATCCCAGCACTTTGGGAGGCCGAGGTGGGCGGATCACGAGGTCAGGAGATCGAGACCATCCTGGCTAACACGGTGAAACCCCGTCTCTACTAGAAAAATACAGAAAATTAGCCGGGCGTGGTGGTAGGCGCCTGTAGTCTCAGCTACTCAGGAGGCTGAGGCAGGAGAATGGCATGAACCCGGGAGGCTGAGCTTGCAGTGAGCCGAGATGGCGCCTCTGCACTCCAGCCTGGGCGACAGAGCGAGACTCCGTCTCAAAAAAAAAAAAAAAAAAAAATTAGCTGGGCGTGGTGGCATGTGCCTGTAATCCCAGCTACTGAGGAGGCTGAGTCAGGAGAATCGCTTGAACCTGAGAGTCGGAGGTTGCAGTGAGCCGAGATCGTGCCACTGCACTCCATCCAGCCTGCTGACAGAGTGAGACTCTCTCAAAAAGAAAATATGAAATAGGAGCTTCAGTGCCCACAAATAAACTCGTGCTCATTCATTTAACATGTTGTGGTAGAGGCTGTATGGCCCACAAAATTTAAAATATTTACCCTCTGGCCCCTTTCATTAAAAGCTGGCTAATTGGCTGGGCACGGTGGCTCACGCCTGTAATCCCAGCACTTTGGGAGGCCGAGAAGGGCCGATCACGAGGTCAGGAGATAGAGACCATCCTGGCTAACAGGGTGAAACCCCGTCTCTACTAAAAATACAAAAAATTAGCCGGGTGTGGTGGTGGGTGCCTGTAGTCCCAGCTACTCAGGAGGCTGAGGCAGGAGAATGGCGTGAACCCGGGAGGCGGAGCTTGCAATGAGCCGAGATCGCCCCACTGCACTCCATCCAGCCTGGGTGACAGAGCAAGACTCCGTCTCAAAAAAAAAAAAACAAAACACCACACAGTTGGCAAATTTTGAATAGTCTCTCGTGTGTGAGTGTGTGTGATTGACTTTTTAAGTAGTAAACTTTATTTTTTAAAAGCAAAAAAATTCCTGGTTTCTCTTATTAACATCTTGTGGCCGGGTGCAGTGGCTCACGCTTGTAATCCTAGCACTTTGGGAGGCCGAGGGGGGCGGTTCACCTGAGGTCAGGGGTTCAAGACCAGCCTGGCCAACATGGTGAAACCCCGTCTCTACTAAAAATACAAAAATTAGCCAGACACAGTGGCACGCGCCTGAAATCCCAGCTACTCGGGAGGCTGAGGCACGAGGATCGCTGGAACTGGGGAGGTGGGGTTTGCAGTGAGCTGAGATGGCGCCACTGCACTCCAGCCTGGGCGACAAGAGCAAGACTCTGTCTCCAAAAAAAAAAAAAACTTGCATTAGTGTTGTACATTTGTTACAACTGATGAACCAATAATGATTCATTATTATAAGCTGGGTGTGGGTACCTGTAGTCTCAGCTACTCCAGGTGGGGCTCACTTGACCTCAGGAATTGGAGTCTAGCCTGGGCAACATAGTGAGACCCCATCGCAAAAGAAAGAGATACATTGTTATTTAACTATAACTGTAACCTCATGTTTATAGTTTAAATTAGGTTTCCCTGTTTGTGTTGTACAGTTCTGAGTTTTGACAGATTATCCACCATTACAGTATCATATAGAATAGTTTCACTGCCTTAAAAATCTACTGTGCACCACTTATTCATCCCCTTTCCTCTCCCCCATACACCAGCAACTACGGATCTTTTTGCTGTCTGTAGTTTTGCCCTTTCTAAAATGTCGTATAGTTGGAATCATACAGCTTTTTCAGACTGGTTAGCAGTATGCATTTATGGTTCCTCTATGTCTCTTTGTGGCTACATATCTCATTTCTTTGTATTGTTGAATATTGCATTGTATGGATGTTTCATAGTTCATTTATTCATTTACCTATTGAAGGACATCTTGGTTGCTTCCAGGTTTTGGCAATTATGTATAAAGCCGCTCTGAATATTTATGTGTAGGTTTTTGTGTGGACATGAGTTTTCAATTCATTGAGTCAGCACATTTTATGGTAAGAGTGTTTAGTTTTGTAAGAAGCTGCCAAGCTGTTTTCCAAAGTAGCTGTACTATTTTGTATTCTGACCAGCAGTGAATGAGAGTTCTTGTTGCTTTACCTCCTTGCCAGCATTTGGTGTTGTATTTTCAATTTTGACCGTTGTGTAGTGGTATCTCATAGTTTTAACTTGCAACTCCCTAATGATGTACAATGTTCAGCATCTTTTCTTTTTTCTTTTTTTGAAACAGAGATGGTGTCTCACTATGTTACCCGGGCTGGTCTTGAACTCAAGTGATCCTTCTACCTTACATGCCCAAAGTGCTGGTATTATAGGCATGAACCACCGCCCCCAGCCTGAGCATCTTTTCATATGCTTATTTGTCATCCGTATATCTTCTCTGTTTAGATCTTTTGCCTACTGTTTTATTGTGCTGGTTTTTTTATTGTGATGTTTTAAAAGTTGATTGTAAATTTTGAGTATTAAGTCTTTATATAAAATATGTGTTTTGCACATTTCTCCCAGTGAGTGGCTTGTCTTTTCATTCCTTTGACAGTGTCTTTCACAGAGCAGAAGTTTTCAGTTTCATTGAAATCCAGTTTATTAATTATTTTTTTCATGGATCATGCTTTTGGTGTTGCGTCTAAAAACCCATTACCAAAGCCAAGGCCACTTAGGCTTTCTCCTGTTATCTTTTAGAAGTTTTATAGTTGTGTGATTTTCATTTAGGCCTATGATCTTCTTTGAGTTAATTTTTCTGAAAGGCATAAAGTTAGTGTTTAGATTTATTTAGTTATTTTGCTTGTGGATGTTCAGTTGTTCCAGCACCATTTGTTGAGAAGACTACCTTTCTACATCCGAGTTACCTTTGGTCCTGTGTCAAAGATAATTATCTGTAGTTACATGAGTGATACTGTCTTTTAAAATGTCCTCCTTTCTGGGTTGTCTGTTTTCTCATTGTATAGATTAATTTGTTTTCCTAAGCTACATTATTTGTAAACTGGAAGTTGGATCTAGAAGATTAGATTCATCTTAAACATTTTGGCAAGAATGTTTCCCAGATGATTGAGCACTTCAAATTGTATCAGGTCAGGAGATACACAATGATGGATTGATTGTCCTGCTGGTAGTGATGGTAAAAATTGATTAAGGTGGTAACCTGCAGATTTTCCCATTGTAATGGTACATTTTTCCATTTGCAACTAGTAAATAATCTGTGGGATGATTCTTTGGCCATGAACACAGAAATATTTGACTCAATATTTGTCAGGCATTTGATAGGTACTGGGAAGACAGTGGTGAAAAAGAGATTTCTACTCTCACATACCTTACCTTTTTCTCTCCAGAGTTTGAAGACAATAGTGGGAATGGATCTGTTTTTGCAGCAGGGAACATTTGCAGTTTAGGATATGTTCATATCAGAAAAATAGAATCCATGAAAAGGTATATGCCAGTGAATACAGAGTTGTAGTATGAGATGATGAAAAAATTCTGGAGATGGATAGTGGTATTGATTGCATAACAATATGAACATATTTAATGCTGCTGAACTATACACTTAAATTCAGCTAAAATGGTAAACTTTATGTGTATATTACCACACACATGAAAGTATATGTCACTGTGATGGCATACCACTGAATTTAGCCCTGCCTCACTGCCTCTTCCCTGATAATTTTTATCAGGCTTCCTGTTGGTCTATTAGGACTAATTGGGAGAAAAACTCTTCCTCAAATAAAATTCTATAGTTCAGTTCTGTTAGGAACAGGCAGTGATGTTGTATTTTAGCAATTGCCATCAGTAGAGTTTGTCTTTGTAGCCTCGAGGGATCATTATTGATGTCTCTGGGTATGCTGTTGCCATTTGTTGCAGTTCACCAGATGCTGGCCTGCCTTTGCCGGTTTAGGAAGAGATTATAGCTTGAAGCATTGTCTGAATGCTGCTTTGACCTAGTAAATCCTAGGTTCAGGATGAGAGCAGTAACCTTAATGCCAGCAGGAAAGTGATTTTGTGACCAGTTTGTTAGGGAGGAAGCCCTTCATTTAAGAAATAGATCTTCTGGGCCGGGCGCGATGTTCACACCTGTAATCCCAGCACTTTGGGAGGCCAAGGTGGGTGGATCATCTGAGGTCAGGAGTTTGAGACCAGCCCGGCCAACATGGTGAAACTCCGTCTCTACTAAAAATACAAAATTAGCTGGGTGTAGTGGCGCATACCTATAATCTCAACTACTCAGGAGGCTGAGGCAGGAGAATCACTTGAACCTGGAAGGCAGAGGTTGCAGTGAGCCAAGACAGTGCCATTGCACGCCAGCCTGGGCAAAAAGAGTGAAACTCCATCTCAAAAAAACAACCAAAAAAATGAGATAGACCTTCTCATTAATAACAAGAGCTAGCGGGGCACTGAGACATGTGCCTGTAGACCCAGCTACTTGGGAAGCTGAGGCAGGAGAATTGCTTGAGCCCAGGAGTTCAAGTCCAATGTGAGAAACAGCCAGAGCCTGTCTCTAAAAATAAATAAATAATTAATGAACAAAAAATAGCAAATTAGATGGAAGGAAAGAACGCCTTTATTTGTGGCTGACGGAGCTTGGACTTCTCTTTCCTTTCCTTTTTGCCTGAGTTAACTGTGGACAAGGTGGTGTTAGAAAAGACTAGTGGCCAGGCACAGTAATTCACACCTGTATTCCCCACACTTTGGGAGGCCAAGTTGGGAGGATCGCTTGAGGCTAGGAGTTTGAGACTAACTTGAGAACACAGTGTGATCCTGTCTCTATTAAAAATTTTTTTTAATTGAAACCAAAAACAAAAGAAAAACAAGACTTTAGTGATGGCTGTGATGACAGCATGATCATGGTAAACTGTGACTTTTTCCATCTATAGAAATTGTATCCACGTGAAACCTTTGAATTGTCTTCACTTTGGAGAGTATCTAGTGTATCACAAATGTTTAGTTTTCAGTCTACAGATCATAGGTTATGTGCAAGCTTTTGCTTAGACAGTAGATTAGGAAAATTAGTATGTTGTAGTACAGTGTTTTGCACAGTTTTTAACTGACCTGTAGCAGGAAATACATTTTATATTACTACGTATTACTATTATATGCATGGATATATGTAACTGTAACAAATGTTGCAGGAAGTGGTATTTACTCATAGTGTGTTTTCTGATTTACTCAAATTTCATTTTAAAAATACACACTGTTGTGACCTAAATTGATTTTTGTGAGTCATGCTTTAAGATGGTCTGGAAAAGTGGTTCTCAACATGTGGTCTGGGGATATACACAAGGATTCTCTTATTAGGGGTTTGTGAAGTCAAAACTATTTTCATAACAGTACTATTATTTGTCTTTTTTGCTCTCATTCTCTAATAAGTGTAGACTTTCCAGAAGTATAGTAGAGCTTTCTAGAACTATATCATGTGTGATGATAATGCTCTCAGGACTAAGGGAATGTATATTTGTATATTCTTTATTTTCTAGAGTTTCCTAAGGTAGTAGGTTTAATATATAAATAGATGCTTTTTCAGAGATTCAACTCAGTTTTCAGTATTTATATTATGCTCTTAGTAGTTGTCTTTGGTTATATCTGCCTAATCTGTACCTCACTGTAGTACAGTGAATTGTTCTGGACTACTGTTCTGATTCTTTACTTTGCCTCTCAGGAATTTCCTTCCACTAATGAATAGGCTCCCTAAGAAATATATTGATGGATAAATTATAGTTTATTAAATCATTTTGGTTTATTTGGTAAATCTTCTGTTTCTCTTGGCTGTATGAAATTCTAGTGTAGGTGGCATATTTTTCACCAGAGTTTCTCTTCTTACATCCCAATAATACAAGAAAATCATAGCAATAAGTGCCAAATAAGATCAGGTAAAGTTCATTTAATTCTTATTGCCTGTAAATATATAATGCTCACTTCTCCTGAAGCACCCACTGAGATTTACAGCAACACAGGAAAGTAGATATGATTTTTATTTTATTTTATTTGTATATATTTTTTGAGACAGAGTCTCGTTCTGTCACCCAGGCTGGAGTGCAGTGGCGTGACCTCAGCTCACTGCAACCTTCATCTTATGGGTTCAAGTGATTCTTCTGCCTCAGCCTCCCAAGTAGCTGGCATTTATAGGCATGCGCCACCACACCCAGCTAACTTTTGTATTTTTAGTAGAGATGGGGTTTCACTATGTTGGCCAGACTGGTCTCGAACTCCTGACCTCAAGTGATCCGCCCGCCTCGGCCTCCCAAAGTGCTGGGATTACAGGCATGAGCCACCGCGCCCGGCCCGCGATTTTTAGTTTTATTTTTTTCCTAGACAAGGTCTTGCTCTTTTGCCCAGGCTAGAGTGCAGTGGTGTGATCATTGTTCACTGGAACCTAAAATTCCTGGGCTCAAACAGTCTTTCCACCTCAGCTTCCCAAGTAGCTGGGACTGTAGGCATGTGCCACCTTGCCCAGCTAATTTAATAAATTTTTTAGAGATGGGGTCTGGCATTGTGTCCAAGCAGGTCAAACTCCTGGCCTCAAGTGATCCTCCTGCCCCAGCCTCCCAAAGTGTTGGGATTATAGGCTTGAGCCACCAAGTGTGGCTATGATTTCTTTTTCTTAAAGTTAGGAATTGAACTGTATCCTACTTTTGTTAGTTACTTCTCTTCTCCTTTAGTTTGTTTTCAGCCTTCTGCCCTAGTCAGACTGATATCCAGAAGTTTGCTCTTGCATAACTTCATTGCTACTCTGTCTTCTAGCGCTACACTTTCGTATTTATGTCTGACCTTTCCTTCAAACTCTCTTGAAGGATCAGCAGCTGCATAACCAACTCTACCACTTAGGGCAGGGCCTTCTCAAATAACATCTTGCAGAGATGGCCACTTCATATTAAATCGGTGGCAGGATACAGTTGTTGAATTTCATAAAATTTCATCCCTAGGATTAGACATTTGATATGAAGAGATTTAGAGATGGAATCATAAAAGAGTTAATTCCAAAAGGTATGGACTTGGAAAATGCTATGACTTGGAATGATAAAGAAGGACATTTAATGCCATTGGAGAAGAGGCAAGTATGACTTATCTCTAGCCACTTTTAGGCCATTCTTTTTGGGACATACAGTTGATTTCCAGTCCAATGTAGAATCATGTTCAAAATCACAATTGCTGGGCCAGATGCCGTGGCTCACGCCTGTAATTCCAGCACTTTGGGAAGCCAAGGCAGGCAGATCATGAGGTCAAGAGATCGAGATCATCCTGGCCAACATGGTGAAACCCCGTGTCTACTAAAAATACAAAAATTAGCTGGGCGTGGTGGCGCGTACCTGTAATCCCAGCTACTCGGGAGGCTGCAGCAGGAGAATCGCTTGAACCTGAGAGTCGGAGGTTGCAGTGAGCCGAGATCGCACCACTGTACTCCAGCCTGGTGACAGAGCGACACTCCATCTTAAAAAAAAAAAAAAAAAATCAACAGTTGCTGATATTTTTTGAGTATGTGCTAGATACTTTACATCTTTCATTTAATCCTCATACAACCCTGTGGAATGGCTTCTGTTATTACTAGTTAAGTAGGTCAGACACAGTGAGAGGCTGAACCAGGATTTGAACTCTAGAAACCTGGTCTGGACCCTGCCACTACTCTATACAGCCTCTTTTTATATATAAGGCCACATTTGCAAAGTATTTGTATATATGTTTTTATTTAAACATCACAGCCATCCTGTGCATTAGGTGACATTCTTGACATTTTCACATGAGAAAATGGAAGCTTAGGGAATTTGAAGCTCAAAGTGGCAGTGCCTAGACCCAGACCTACTTCTGACTCTAATCCATTTGTTCTTCTGATTATGTAGTTTTGCTAAACATAGTAAATATAGGTTCATACCTGAAAGTGAATTTTTGATTTCAGATATAAGAATTTTAGCTTGATTGAAGATGATTTCTTAATGTTTTAGATGGGATACTTAAATCTGGAGAAGTTTAACAGAGATGTGAGTATTAACTTACATTTTTAGTTTCTCTGGTGGCTTGTGTATAACTGTTCATTAAGTGTTGATCTTGCTATTGGCCTTTTGTTGTTGTTGTTGTTGTTTTTGTAGCGATGGGACATTGCTCTTTTACCCAGGCTTGGTCTTGAACTCCTAGTTTCAAGTGATCCTCTACCATGGCCTCCTAAAGCACTAGGATTACAGGCATGAGCCATCACACTTGACTGCTGTTGGACTTTTTTTTTTGGAAACGACATCTTGCTCTGTCGCCCAGGCTGGAGTGTAGTGGCACAATCTCGGCTCACGGCAACCTCCACCTCCCAGGGTCAAGCGATTCTTCTGCCTCAACCTCTTGAGTAGCTGGGACTGGTTATTTTTTGTATTTTTAGTGGAGGTGGGGTTTCACTATGTGGGCCAGGCTGGTCTTGAACTCCTGATCTCAAGTGATCTACCCACCTCGGCCTCCCAAAGTGCCAGGATTACAGGTGTGAGCACCGCGCCTGGCCTGCTATTGTACTTTTTAATGATGTTAGTCAGTTTACCACTCTTAGAGTAACTTTCTTAGGTAATTTCAGCGATGAAGACATAGTTTTCTCTGCTTTAACTTTAGTTGGTGCAGGTGGGGTGACTGAACACATAGAAGGAAAGAGGTCTTGCCAGGACTGTAATGTAATGGTGGTAGTGGGATGGGTAGGAGTTATGTGTTTGAAGGGAGTAATTTAGAATACCAACTTTTTTTTTTTTTTGAGACCGACTTTCACTCTTGTTACCCAGGCTGGAGTGCAGTGGCGCGATCTTGGCTCACCGCATCCTCCACCTTCTGGGTTCAAGCAGTTGTCCTGCCTCAGCCTTCCTGAGTAGCTGGGATTACAGGCATGCGCCGCCACACCTGGCTAATTTTGTATTTTTAGTAGAGATGAGGTTTCTCCATGTTGGTCAGGCTGGTCTTGAACTCCTGACCTCAGATGATCTGCCCACCTCAGCCTCCCAAAGTGCTGGGATTACAGGTGTGAGCCACCGCACCCGGCTTAGAATACCAACTCTTGATCTTATGCCAGTTCCTTCTAAAGCTTCTACTCCTAGATGTGAAATTTCATAAATCTTAAGTTTGACAGTTTGAAATAGAGGTCATTTGTTGATTAAGAGACTGACCTTTGTCTATGAATCAAAACATTAATCACAGCTCCAGAGAGAAGGATCATGTAGGAAAGCTTCCTGATGAGAGGAATGTAGCAAAGCTGGAAAATAGGTGCATTTATAGACTATCTTCTGGTTTCAAGTGACTGCTTGCTATCTCCCTTAATTCACTTAAAGACTTAGGAGAAACAGCATGTGTGACAAATTTCATGGTTTTTATCATTAACCAAGCAAAGATCTAGAGTTAGTGTTTTTTAAGACAAGCTGTCCTTTCAGGTTTATAGTAACCTTTCTTGACTGGCAAAAAGAAAGGTCACTCTTACTTCCCCTTTAGATTTACGGTCAACTTTTAGGGGTTTTTTCTTTTTCCATAACTTCTTATTTGTATAATACTTTCATTAATCCTTATCTTCTAGGAACTAAATTGGCATGACCAGTACCATGTATTATACTGATGACTTAACAGTTGCATCAATTATAAAAGGCGGTGAAGAAACTAGGCATTATCTTTGTTTCCCTTTTCTGTGTTTGTTGATACAGAAACAAATCAGGCAGTAAACAGAAGTATTCAGGGAGTATTTGTATTTCAGTAGGTGTTTCACTGGCTAATGAAAATCAAGTTAAAAAATTGGTTGACTTTCAGGAGAAACAATATTTCTCTTTTTTTTTTTTTTTTGAGACAGTCTCACTCTATCGCCTAGGCTGGAGTGCAGTGGTGTGATCTCGGCTCACTGTAATCTCTCCCTCCTGGGTTCAAGTGATTCTCGTGCCTCAGCCTCCCAAGTAGCTGGGACTATAGGCACATGCCACCATGCCCGGCTAATTTTCACATTTTTTAGTAGAGACAGGATTTTGTCAGGTTGGCCAGGCTGGTCTCGAACTCCTGACCTCAAGTGATCCGCCCGCCTTGGCCTCCTAAAGTGTTAGGATTACAGGAGTGAGCCACGGTGCCTGGCTGAGAAACTGAATATTTCTGAGTTATATTATTGTTTCCAATAGTAGTATTCGTGTATGAGGGTGGAGTGGGGGTGCTTTAAAGATTACTTCTTGCCCGGCATGGTGGCATAAGACCTGTAGTCCCAGTAACTTGAGAGGCCGAGGCAGGAGGATCTCTTGAAGCAAGGAGTTCTGGGCTGTAATGCAGTATACAGATCAGGTATCTGTACTAAGTTTGGCATCAATATGGTGACCTCCCAGCAACTGGAGACCAAGAAGGGAGTACACTGGTTCAGGTTGGAAACTGAGCAGGTCAAAACTCCTGTGCTGGGCTGAGCGTGGTGGGTCATGTCTGTAACTCCAGCAATTTGGAAGGCCGAGGCGGGCGGATCACTTGAGGTCAGGAGTTTGAGACCAGCCTGGCCAACGTGGCGAGACCTCGTCTCTACTAAAAATACAACAAATTAGCCAGGCGTGGTGGTGCACGCCTGTAATCCCAGCTATTCAGGAGGCTGAGGCAGGAGAATCACTTGAACCTGGGAGATGGAGGTTGCAGTGAATTGAGATCATACCGTTGCACTCCAGCCTAGGCAACAGAGCGAGACTCTGCCTCAAAAAAAATTAAAAAGTTTAATATTGCGAGTTACTGCTTTTGTTAGCACCCAAGGAGACAAATATATGCATATTCTAGTAAAAACCTTTGGAAAAACCAAGAATGTGCCTTAGATATAACATCTAAACTCAGATTGCTTCTCTTCAAGATGATGGTGAGATGCCTTATCCTCATCTTGAATTGATAGCCACATTTTGTTGTTGTTGTTGCAGAATTGTGATGATATCATAGTTAAATGTGCAGCAAGCACACTGAACAGTTGATTATACCTGATGGTATGCAGGAAGGCAGGCAACAGTGATGGGAGAGATCTAGCACTTTTAACTCATTTCTTGACCAATTAGTTTTGTGGAGGGCTTGTTTGTGGTCAGGGTAAGTGTATCCCGACTCTTTTAGGATCATTCTGTATATAAGTAGCTATTTGACACTAGTTCTTGGGGGAACTTTTTAGGGAATAGTTTACTTTTGTATATTCATCTTCTCTTGAACATTCTGCCTTCACAACTATCTTTTTTTTTTTCCTTAAAGGTCCTACTGACTAAATTTTTTTTTTTTAATCAAGAGACTTAGGTACGCATAAGCTTCCTGCTAAATTCTGTAGACACCTTCTATTTATGGGTTACATTATCTGGTTGTTGGAATTATTGTGATCTAACATTTTTCATGTATGGAAACTGTTCTATGTACTGTTGATCTCTGTAGAATTTGATCTTTTTCCAGAATGTATTTGAAGGCTGACCTTTCAGTAAAAGAAATGCAAGCTTTTCAGCCATGTTAATTTATCACTGCATCTTCTTTGTAATATATATGGCAGTTATGTTAAAAGTAAACATGTGTTTTTCCTTATTCTCTGTGCTCAGGCCATTTATCATTTAGGGACAAAAAGTTTTATATAGATCAAAAGATAAAAACTTGGGCCCAAGGCTTAGTCATTGTAAGGCAGTGATTCCGACTCTTTTTATACTTCCTTAGGGCATTTTAATTAAAATCCATCATGAGATATGAAATTATCAAACTTTGTATAACCTTTTATTTTAGAAGAAAGTTTTATATATATCTTATTAATAAGGAGATACTGATAAATCTAGTAAGTGAAGAGAAACTCCCTAAAATTTGAAGAGATCACTGCTATAGAGGAGCAACACAGTCTGTATCTATGGTCTTTGGAACTTGGTAGATGTCCAGTGAAGTTATGCTGAATGAATCAGCATTTTTCTTATGTGGCTTCTTAGGTGGAGCTTCCCCCAAACCCTCTGTGTTAGTTGTTCTTCCTACTGGGCTTCAATAACATTTGTATCTACCTGTCTTAATACATAGCACATTAAATTGTAATTCCATAATTTATTTACATATTTGTTGCCCCCTAGTGGCCAGCAATCTTCTTGAGTGCTAGGACTACATTTTAATTTTTGTATACAGAGTGTCTGGCTATTTTTTCTATATTCAGCATGGTCTTGTATGAATTATAATACACACATACAGACACACACACACACACACACACACACACACACACACACATAGTGTCGGGGGGATAGACAGCAATGTCCGTCTATCCACATATGGCCCAGTGTGTGACCTGGCAGCAGTGCTGGGTTTTCAAAAAGTTGCAAAGAAGAAAATGAAAGCAACAGCGTTTTAAAGTTCAGTTGATTTTTTGGATATGTATGCATTCATATGTTGTGGGAGAGCAGAGTGAAAGCCTGGGGTTGGTTTTTTCCTTTAAAATGTATTTATTTATTTAAGTACATATTAAGGCTATGAAGTGGGGATTTGGTATATGTTGCAAAGATTCAGATTTAATCCATGTAGTTTTTTTTTTTTTTTTTTTTTTTGAGATGGAGTCTCACTCTGTCGCACAGGCTGGAGTGTAGTGGTGTGATCTCAGCTCACTGCAACCTCTGCTGCCGGGGTTCAAGCGATTCTCTTGCCTCAGCTTCCTGAGTAGCTGGGATCACAGGCGCCTGCCACCGCGCCTGGCTAATTTTTGTATTTTTAGTAGAGATGGGGTTTCAACATCTTGGCCAGGCTGGCCTTGAACTCCTGACCTCGTAATCCACCTGCCTTGGCCTCCCAAAATGCTGGGATTACAGACGTGAGCCACTGCACCCAGCCTAATCCATGTAGCTTTATATAACTTTACAAAACAATGCCCTAAATTTTTTTTTTTAAATGGTATCACAGTGTGAGACATGAAAATCTAGTAGTGACAAGATTGGTTTCTTTCTTTTTCTTTTTTTTTTTTTTTGAGATGAAGTTTCGCTCCTGTTGCCCAGGCTGAAATGCAGTGGCACCATCTCGGCTCACTGCAACCTCTGCCTCCCAGGTTCAAGTGATTCTCGTGCCTCAGCCTCCTGAGTAGCTGGGATTACAGGCCTGAGCCACCATACCTGGCTAATTTTTTTTTTTGGTAGAGAAGGGTTTTCACCATGTTGGCCAGGCTGCTCTTGAAATCCTGGCCTTAGGTGATCCTCCTGCCTCAGCCTCCCAAAGTGCTGAGATTATAGGCATGAGCCACTGCGCTCAGCCCGTCACTTGGTTTCTTTTTTCTTTCTTTTTTCTTCTCTCTCTCTCTCCTTCTCTCTCTTTTTTTTTTTTTTTTTTTTTTTTGAGACGGAGTCTCACTCTGTCACTCAGGCTAGAGTACAGTGGCGAGATCTCGGCTCACTGCAACCTCTGCCTCCTGGATTTAAGCGAGTCTCCTGCCTCAGCCTCCTGAGTAGCTGGGATTACAGGCACGTGCCACCATGGCAGGCTAATTTTTGTATTTTTAGTAGAGATGGGGTTTCACCATGGTGGCCAGGCTGGTCTCGAACTCCTGACCTCATGATTTGCCCACCTCGGCCTCCCAGAGCGCTGGGATTACTGGCATGAGCCACCATGCCTGGCCCACAGTTTCATCTTTTTAGAGGTCTATAATAAATTATAACTACAAATATAGGAAGTGAGAACACATTTTCATGGCATACATACAATAAATGTACTGAGTTCAAACACCTTGTGATAGAAAATGCTGATTAGAAATAGCAGTGTTTTCATTTCAGCCAGAATAGTTGAACAACCAGTAGTTTGTCAAAGAAAAGCTAGAATTAGAAACCAGGAATGGTGGAATATTAGATAAACAATAATATAGCTAGAAATGTAGTGTCCCTTAACAAATATCAGAAATCTCTTACCCCAGGGAAGATCCTTTGCTAATCCTTTATCCTACCAAGCATGGGTTTTTTTTCTTTCTTTCTTTCTTTCTTTTTTTTTTTTTTTTGAGATGGGGTCTCGCTCTGTCGCCCAGGCTGGAGTGCAGTGGCGCGATCTCAGCTCACTGCAAGCTCCGCCTCCTGGGTTCGCACCATTCTCCTGCCTCAGCCTCCCGAGTAGCTGGGACTACAGGCACCTGCTACCACACCCGGCTAATATTTTTGTATTTTTAGTAGAAACGGGGTTTCACCATGTTAGCCAGGATGGTCTCGATCTCCTCACCCAGTGATCCGCCCGCCTCAGCCTCTGAAAGTGCTGGGATTACAGGCGTGAGCCACCGCGCCTGGCCCAAGCATGGTTTTCTGACTAAAAGACATTCTTTGTTGCTGACTGGTCCCACCACTACACCTTCTCTCTCTCTGCCAGACCCATTTAAGCTGTATCTGAGGTCGTCCTTGACAATTTCTTCCGGTTACCTTAAGAGACTGGTCTGGTTGAAGTCTCAAGTGGATTTTTGTAGCATAGAGTAGTGGTTAGGACTGTCAGCTCTAGAACCAAAGTACCTGGGTTCTAGATCCTAGCCACATCAATTACTAGCTTTGTAACCTGGGCAAGTTACTTCTTTCATTTTCCTTGCTTTGGTAAAGAGGGTATTAATATCTCATAGGGATGTTGGATTTAAATATATTAATACATGCGTAGTGCTTGTTACAGTACCTGGCACATGGTAGGTACTTAAACATTTAGACTCCTTTGTGCCTTTTGGAATGGGAATTGCTTAAGCTGTCCTGAAAAAATAGCCTTTAACATCTGTTTGATTGAGATTTGTGATACATAGAAGTTGAGAGGAAGATGTGGAAAGCCCTAGGAGAGCTACTTGCCAACCCCACCATCAGGTCTCCCTCAGTGTTCCTAGTCAGGACAGACGAGGCCGAGTCTGAAATTAGATAGTCTTTGCATGCAACATAAACATACCAGACCAGAGGGACTGGTATGTAGCAAATTGTCAATATATAATGTAAATAGGAATGAAATTGAAATGATGTGAGTTGGATTCAGAGTGTAGAAGACTTTATTTTAGAACATAATGGGGCCTTAAGTTGTTTACTTCCAAGGGAAAGTTGAGATCTGAGAGGTTAAATGATTTATTAAACTGCCTATAGTTGCACAGCAAAGTAATAGAAAAAGTGACACCAGATATATTTTCCCTTTAGACACATTTGCTTTTTTGTTGTTTTCTGCTATTACCCAAAAAGGTTAACTTGGGTCAGCTTTACCTTTCTGTTTCTTCATCTGTAAAATAAATCCATCATTCGTCTTAATTCTCACAGTGTGATTATCTTAGGCAAGAAAAACTATTTGATACAAACTAGGTCTCAAACTCCTGGCCTCAAGTGATCCTCGTGCCTTGGCCTCCCAAAGTGCTGGGATTACAGGCGTGAGCCACCACGCCTGACCAGTTTAAAATATAATTTTTATTTTTTGTAGAGACAGAGTCTCACTGTGTTGCCCAGGCTGGTCTTGAACACCTAGCCTCCAGTGGTCTCACCTCAGCCACCCAGTGTTGGGATTACAGGCATGAGCAACTGCGCCTGGCCTTGCAGAAAAATTTTTAATTTTGATAAAATACAGTTTATCTGTTTTTTTTCTTTGTTGCTTGTGCTTAAAGGGTATCATTTTAAAAAAAATTCTTGCCAATCCACTGTCATAAAGATTTTCCCTATTTTCTTCAAAGAGTTTTATAGTTTTAGCTCTTAAATTTTGTAGTTCTAGCTCTTACATCTTTGATCCATTTGTGTTTATTTTTATTTTTCTGAGACAGGGTCTTGCTCTGTCACCTAGGCTGGAGTGTAGTGTTACAACATGGCTCACTGCAACCTGTACTTCCTGGGCTCAAAAGTTCCTCCTGCCTCAGCCTTTCATGTAGCTGGAACGACAGGGCATGCCACCACTCCTGGCTAATTTTTTCTTTCTTTTTTTTTTGAGACGGAGTCTCGCTTTGTCGCCCAGGCTGAAGTGCAGTGGCTTGATCTCGGCTCACTGCAAGCTCCGCCTCCCGGGTTCACGCCATTCTCCTGCCTCAACCTCCTGAGTGTAGCTGGGACTACAGGCCCACGCCACCATGCCCGGCTAATTTTTTGTATTTTTAGTAGAGACGGGGTTTCGCCGTGTTAGCCAAGATGGTCTCGATCTCCTGACCTTGTGATCTGCCCACCTCGGCCTCCCAAAGTGCTGGGATTACAGGTGTGAGCCACCTCGCCTGGCCCTTCTGGCTAATTTTTAAATTTTTTTGTAGAGAAGAGGTCTCACTATGTTGCCCAGGCTGGTCTTGAACTCCTGGACTCCAGCGATCTTCCTGCCTCAGCCTCCCAAGTTTCTGGAATTACACACATGAGCCCAGCATTTGATCCATTTTGAAGGTTGTTTTGGTATATGGTGTAAGGAAAGTAAGATTTAACTTCATTGTTTTGCATGTGGATATCTAGTTTTGCCAGTATCATTTGTTGAAAATATATTTAATCGTAATTAATTTAAATCCGGTTAGCTACATGTGGCTAGCAGTGGGGCAAGGGTTTTGTTTTTGTTTTTGAGACGAGAGGTCTCACTCTGTTGCCCAAGCTGGAATGCAGTGGCCTGATCATAGCTTACTGCGGCCTTAAACTCCTGGGATCAAACGATCCTCCCATCTCAGCCTCCTGAGTAGCTGGGGACTAGAGGCATGTGCCACCTTGCCCAGCTAATTAAAAATATATGTATATTGTGTAAAGACAGGGTCTTGCTATGTTGCCCAAGCTGGTCTCAAGCATTCCTCCCGCCTCTGCCTTCCAAAGAGGTGGAATTGCGGGTGTGAGCCACCACACCCTGTATAGGGAGGACTTTTTGAAAATGATACTGTATTGGGCAGCACAGATCTAGATGATCATGTAATTTTTCTCCTTTAATCTGGTTAGGTGGTGAATTATATTTATAGATGGAGCTGAAATTCTCTTAACAAGCTGCTTTTGCATTCCTGGCATATTATACTAGTTAATTAAATAAAGTACCTGCTTTTTTTTTTTTTTAATGGCTATGGAAATTGTTTAGAAAGATTGTGCCGTCTAAAAAAATGTTCTTAAACAAGTGTGCCTTCTCTTGGACTACATCAACCCTTATTCTAATATTATAAAAATACATTGATTTTCTTAAATATGTACATTGCAGCCTGGCGTGGTGGCTCACACCTGTAATCCCAGCACTTTGGGAGGCCGAGGTGAGTCAATCACCTGAGGTCAGGAGTTCCAAGACCAGCCTGACCAATATAGTGAAACCCTGTCTCTACTAAAAATACAAAATTAGCGGGGTGTGGTAGCACATGCCTGTAATTACTTGGGAGGCTAAGGCAGGAGAATCACTTGAACCTGGGAGGCAGACGTTGCAATGAGCTAAGATCACACCATTTCACTCCATTCACTCCAACCTAGGCAACAAAAGTGAAACTGTGTCTCAAAAAAAATATATATATATATACACACACACACACACACACACACATATATAGACACATACACGTGTGTGTGTGTGTGTGTGTGTGTATGTATATATATATATATATAGCATTACCTTTTATCCTTTTTCAGACTGCTTATTATGGCTGGGTGCGGTGGTTCACGCCTGTAATCCCAGCACTTTGGGAAGCTGAGGAGGGCGGATCACCTGAGGTTGGGAGTTTGAGATCAGCCTGGCCAACATGGTGAAACCCCGTCTCTACTAAAAATACAAAAATTAGACTGGGCGCAGTGGCTCACACCTATAATCCCAGCACTTTGGGAGGCCAAGGTGGGTAGATCACTTGAGGTCAGGAGTTCAAGACCAGCCTGGCCAACATGGTGGAACCCCCATCTCTACTAAAAATATAAAAATTAGCTGGGCATTGTGGCTGGTGCTTGTAATCCCAGCTACTCCGGAGGTTGAGGCAGGAGAATCACTTGAACCCGGCAGGCGGAGGTTGCAGTGAGCCAAGATCGCACCATTGCACTCCATGCACTCCAGCCTGAGCAACAGAACGAGACTCAGTTTCAAAAAAATAAAATAAAAAATTAGCCGGATGTGGTGGCACACAGCTGGTATCCCAGCCATTCGGGAGGCTGAGACATGAGAATCACTTTGACCCAGGAAGCAGAGGTCTCAGTGAGCTGATATCACGCCACGGCACTCCAGCCTGGGCAACAGGATGAGAGAAAATCTCAAAAAAAGAAAAACCAACAAAAAACAGGTTGCCACTTTTTTTTTTTTTTTACTACTACTACTATTATTATTATTATTATATAGTGACTGAATCTGGTTTTTTTGAGACGGAGTCTTGCCCTGTCGCCTAGGCTGGAGTACAGTGGCGCGATCTCGGCTCACTGCAGCCTCTGTCTCCCGGGTTCCAGTGATTCTCCTGCCTCAGCCTCCCGAGTAGACTAGCTGGGATTACAGGCGCACACCACCACGCCAGGCTAGTTTTTGTATTTTTAGTAGCGACGGGGTTTCACCATGTTGACCAGGCTGGTCTCGAACTCCTGACCTCAGGTGATCCGCCCGCCTCAGCCTCCCAAAGTGCTGGGATTACAGGTGTGAGCCACTGCGCCCGGCCTGAATCTTTTTAAGTTGCTCAGGCTGGAGTGCAGTAGCTATTCATGGCACACTACAGCCTCCAACTCCTGGGTTCAAGCAATTCTCTTGCCTCATCCTCCTGAGTAGCTAGGACTACAAGTGCATCCCACTCTGCCTGGCTTGCCAATTATTTTTTGAGACAAAATTTATGTGCCATAGAATTCACTCTTTTAAAGTATGCAATTCAATGTTTTTTAGTATATTCACAAAATTGTGCGAACATCAGTCACCACTATATAATTGCAGAACACTTTCATTACCCCAAAGAAACCCAGTACACATTTAGCATTTATTGCCCATCTCCCTGCCTCCCAGCCCCTGGCAGCCACTAATTTACTTTCCGTATCTGTGAATGTACTTATTCTGGATATTTCATATAAATGGAATCATATGTGGTCTTTTGTGACTGGCTTTTTTCACTGAGCATGATGTTTTTGGTTGTAGCATTTATCAGTAATTAATTCCCTTTTGTTGCTAAACAATACTCCATTGTGTGAATATACTACATTTTATTTATTCATCAGTTGATGGATCTTTGGGTGCTTTCTACCTTTTGGTTATTATAATTATGTTACTATCAACGTTTATGTGCAAGTTTTTGTGTAGATGTATGTTTTCCTTCTCTTGGATAGAGACCTAGGAGTGGAAATTCCTGGGTCATATGGCAATTTTATGTTTAAACAATCTGAGAAACTGCCAGATTGTTTTCCATAGGGATTGCTGTGCTATTTTGCATTGTCACCAGCAGCAGATGAGGGTTCCACTTTCTCCACCTCCTTACCAACACTTATCTGACTAGTAGGTATGAAGTGGTGTCTCATTGTGGTGTTGATTTGCATTTCCTTAATGACTAATGATGTTGAACTAATTACTATAATAGTATTTCATATACTTATTGACTAGTATGTCTTTGAGAAATAGCTATTCAGATCTTTTGCCCATCTTTAAATTGTCCATTTTTTTGTCCTTTTTATTCTTGAGTTATAATACTTCTTTCAATATCGTAGATAATGGGTCCTTATTCGATATATGATTTGCAAATGGGAGAAAATCCTATTCTATAGATTATCTTTTTACTTTCTTAACTGTTTTTTGTAGCATAAAAGGTTTGAGGAAGTCACAGTTAAATTTTGCTTTTGGTGTAATGTCTAAGAAACCGTTAACTAGGCCAGGCACAGTGGCACACACCCATACTCCTGTAATCCTGGTGCTTTGGGAGGCTCAGGGTGGAGGATTGCTTCAGGCCAGGAGTTCAAGACCAGCCTGAGCGACATAGCGAGAACCCCTCTCCACAAAAAATAATTAGCCAGGCATGGTGGCAGCGGCTTGTAGTCCTTGCTACTTGGGAGTCTGAGGAAGGAGGATTGCCAGAGCCCAGGAGTTTGAGGCTGCAGTGAACTATGATTGTACAACTATACTGCAGCCTGGGAAACAGAGTGAGACGCTGTCTCTTAAAGAAAAACAAAAATCCCAGCACTTTGAAAAGAGGCCGAGGTGGGTGGATCGCTTGAGGTCAGGAGTTCCAGACCAGCCTGGCCAACATGGTGAAACCCCATCTCTATAAAAAAACACAAAAATTAGCCAGATGTGGTGGCACACACCTGTAGTCCCAGCTGCTCGGGAGGCTGAGGCAGGAGAATCACTTGAACACAGGAGGCGGAGGTTGCAGTGAGCCGAGATCATGCCACTGTACTCCAGCCTGGGCTATAGTGATACCCTGTCTCAAAAAGAAAAAGAAAAAGAAAAACCCCCAAAACCATTGCCTAATCCAGAGTCATGACATTTACAACATATGACCTTCTAAGAATTTTTTAGTTTTAGATCCTTCATTTAAGCTTTTCATTCATCTTAAAGTAATTTTTGTGTGTGTGGTGTGAGGTAGAGGTCCACTTTCATTCTTTGACATGTTCATATCTGGTTGTCCCAGCACAGTTTCTTAAAAAGACTTTTTCCATTGAATTGTCTTGGCATGTTTTTTTTTTTTTTTCTTTTTCTTTTTTTTGAGATGGAGTCTCGCTCTGTTGCCCGCAGGCTGGAATGCAGTGGCACGATCTCAGCTCACTGCAGCCTCAGCCTCCTGGGTTCAAGTGATTCTCCTACCTCACCCTCCCAAGTAGTTGGGATTACAGGCATGCGCCACCATGCCCAGCCAATTTTTGTATTTTTATTAGAGATGGGGTTTCACCATATTGGCTAGGCTGATCTTGAACTCCTCATCTCAAGTGTTCCGCCCGCCTTGGCCTCCCAAAGTGCTGGGATTACAGGCATGTGCCACTGCTCCTGGTCTTGGCATGCTTACTGAAAATCAATTCACTGTAAGTGTAAGAGTTTATGCCTGCATTCTCCTTTCTGTTCCATCAATCTATATGTTTCTCCTTAAACACCAGTACCACCCAGTCTTGATTACTATACGTTTATAGTAAGTTTTGAAATTACTATAGTTTTATAGTGAGTTCTTCACTCTTCTTTTTTCTTTGGAGGCAGGATCTCACTCTGTTATTCAGGCTGAGTTCAGTGGCGTGAACACGGCTTACTGCAGCCTCAACCTCCTGGACTCAAGCCATCCTTCTACCTCAGCCTCCTGTGGAGTTGGGACTACAAGCACACACCAGCACTCCTGGCTAATATATATTTTTTTTTTTTTGTAGAGGCAGTGGCTGGTCTTGAACTCCTGGATTCAAGTGATCCTCCTAGCTTTCTTTTGTTCTCTTTAAGGATTGTTTTGACTATTCTGGTTTGCTGGTATTTCCATATGAATTTTAGGATCATCTTGCTAATTTCTGCCAAAAAGAAAAAAAGCTGTGATTTTGATAAGAATTGCTTTGAATTGGAAGATAAATTTGGGAGAGTATTGCCATCTTAATAAGGCCTTTCAGTTCATAAACACAGGACATTTTTCTATTTAGCTACCATTTAATTTCCTTCAACAATGCTTTGTAGCTTTCTGGTATATAAGTCTTGTACTTATCTTGTTAAATTTATTCCTTAGTTTTTTTAATGCTATTATAAATGGATTTTTTTTTCAACTTCATCTTGGGATTTTTTATTGCTAGTATATAGAAATAGAACTGATTTTATTAGCTCTTATAGTTTGTGTGTGTGTGTGTGTGGATTCCTTATAGTTTTCTGTGTACAAGATCATGTAATTTGTGAATAGATGTAGTTTTACTTGTTCCTTTCCAAACTTTTCTTTTTCTTGCCTAATTGCCATAGCTAGAAATTTCTTGCCTAATTGCCCTAGCTAGAAACTTCAATACAGTTTTGAATAGAAGTGGGGAATAAACATATCTTTGTCTTGTTCCTAATCTTAGGGGGAGAGCTTTCAGTCTTTCACCATTAAGTATGTTTTTCTCTTTTTTTTATTTTTGAGGCAGAGCAAGACCACATCTCAAAAAAGAAAAGAAAAAAATTATGGAATATTTATAGACATAATGTGATGCACTGGTTTTTATTTTTATTTTTTTTTGAGACAAGGTCTCTCACCCTGTCACCCAGGCTGGAGTGCAGTGGTGCTGTAACAGTTCACTGCAGCTTGGACCTCTCCAGGCTTAGGAGATCCTCCCACCTCAGTTTTTTGTTTGTTTGTTTGTTTTTCTTTTGAAACAGAGTTTCTTGTTGCCCAGTCTAGAGTGCAGTGGCGCGATCTCAGCACACTGCAACCTCTGCCTCGCGGGTTCAAGCAATTCTCCTGCCTCAGCCTCCCAAGTAGCTGGGATTCCAGGCATGCACCACCATGCCTGGCTAATTTCGTATTTTTAGTAGAGACGGGGTTTCTCCGTGTTGGTCAGGCTGGTCTTGAACTCCCTACCTCAGGTGATCCGCCCGCCTTGGCCTCCCAAAGTGTGGGGATTACATGCGTGAGCCACCGTTCCTGGCCTAATTTTTGTATTTTTAGTAGAGAAGGGGTTTTGCAATATTGGCCAGGCTGGTCTCCAGCTCCTGACCTCAATGATCAGCCTGTTTTGGCCTCCCAATGTGCTGGGATTACAGGTGTGAGCCACCATGCCCAGCCAGTTTTTGTATTTTTAGAAGAGACAGGTTTTGCCATGAACCAGGCTGGTCTTGAATTCCTGGGCCAAAGTCATCCGCCCGCCCTGGCCTCCCAGAGTGCTAAGATTACAGGTGTGAGCCACTGCACTTAGCCTGGTTTTTATTTTTATTATTTTTCTTTTTATTTATTTATTTTGAGGCAAGGTCTGGCTCTGCTGCCCAGACTGGAGTGCAGTAGCCCCATCATAACTCATGGCAGCCTCAAGCTCCTGAGCTCAAACAATCCTGCTGTCCCAGTCTCCTGAGTAGTACAGGCGCACATTACCATGCTCAACTAATTTAAACAATTTTTTTTTTTTTAATAAGATAGGGTCTTGGTATGTTGCCCAGGCTGGTCTTGAGCTCCTGGCTTCAGAAAGTGATCCTCCAACCCCAGCCTCCCTAATTGCTGGTATTACAGGCATGAGCCACCATGCCCGCTTTGGGAGGCCACGGCAGGCAAATCACCTGAAGTCAGGAGTTCGAGACCAGCCTGGTCAGCATGTCGAAACCTTGTCTCTTCTAAAAATACAAAAATTAGCTGGACGTGGTGGCATGTGCCAGTAATCCCAGCTACTTGGGAGGCTGAGGCAGGAGAATTGCTTGAACCTGGGAGACAGAGGTTGCAGTAAGCTGAGATTGCGCCACTGCACTCCAGCCTGGGCGACAGAGCAAGACTCTGTCTCAAAAAAAAGAAAGAAAGAAACCGTTTCCTAAAAACAGTCTCTCTCAGCTTATTCTAGTTTTCTAGATAACTCAGACATATTGTTACTGACTCAGTGAATATTCTCTGCTCAAAAGTTCTGATTTCCCAACTCTTACCTGCTTTTTTACTTTTTAAATGTCTGACATAGACAGTTTGAGAAAATACCCTTTCCACTATTCTATTTTCTGGCAGCTTTAGAAAAGAATGTCAGAAATTTCTATAGAATGATTAATAGATGAATACCTACTTGCATCTAGTGTTGCTTCCTCATATTTCTTCTGCTCACCACCTAGGAGAGTGATATAACTAATACTCCTGCAGTTTGACTTAACTACCAGTACTTGAGTTAATCTAAGTATTCCATTTATGTGGCCATTTTAACCACTTTATATAGTTAATTACGACTAAACTGGGAATGGTGAATTTTTTTTTTTTTTTTTTTTTTTGAGACGGAGTCTCGCTCTGTCGCCCAGGCTGGAGTGCAGTGGCGCGATCTCGGCTCACTGCAAGCTCCGCCTCCCGGGTTCACGCCATTCTCCTGCCTCAGCCTCCCGAGTAGCTGGGACTACAGGCGCCCGCTACCACGCCCGGCTAGTTTTTTGTATTTTTAGTAGAGACGGGGTTTCACCGTGTTAGCCAGGATGGTCTCGATCTCCTGACCTCGTGATCCGCCCGCCTCAGCCTCCCAAAGTGCTGGGATTACAGGCGTGAGCCACCGCGCCCGGCCGATTTTGCTATATTATTTGGTCATCTAAGTAGAATAAAGTAATTTGTTGTTGGTTATTCAGGAATACAATTCCCTGTTAACCCTGGGAAATGCAAATTGCTTTTGAGAGGAAATATGGTTGAAATGATGTCATTGTTCAGTTTATACTTGTTACTTACTGTGACACTGGGCCTAGTGAGGACTGGTACCTACAGAAAGCCAGTAACTCCCTTTAGGCTGCCTAAAATCACGTATATGAAAAGCATCTAGAATAAAAGCATAGCATGCTAGTAAGCCAATTTGTATTATTTGGTAATGTTGATGGGCTAGAGGAAATCAGTAGCTGATTTCCTTACTGTTAAAGTGGCCTTACCTTTTGGGTTTCACCTATAGCAGAGATTGTGTTATTGCCTACTGATATCCAGGGTTACTGTGAGGATTGAATGTTTTTAAAGCATTTATGAGATATGTTATAGAAGCTTACTTTGACTAGGGTTTACATTAAGATAGGATACAGGAAAAACAGACATCCTTGACAGTGTTAAAATTCACACAGGCCAGGTGTGGTGGCTCACACCTGTAATCCCAGCACTTTGGGAGGCCAAGGTTGGAGGATCACTTGAGCCCAGGAGGTCAAGGGTCAAGGCTACAGTGAGCTGTGATCGTGCCACTGCACCCCAGCCTAGATGACAGAGACTCTGTCTCCGAAAAAAACCAGCACACACACACGTAATTTTCACACTGTTGCCAACTTTCCAGTTGCAATAATCAAAAAGAGATCAGGAATTCAAATTCATTTTTCTGTTGTCTTTAATAAATGGGAATGGCTTGGAGACAGAAGCCTTCCTTGTATCCTTACATTCTCCCTATTGAAGGTGTAAATGGAAGAATTTAAGGAGAAGAAAAGCATGAAAAAGATCAGGGGAACTTTTTGCCTATCATATTAGAAATGTTGGGATAATCAAGATGATTACTTTCTCCTGAGTGAAGAAGAATCAGTTATGGTAGACCTAATAAAAAGGTTGAGGTTTGAAAACATGAGGAATTTTTAAAACAAGCATATTAGAACTAAAAATGCAAGTGAGTGCTTTCTAAAAGTGATTCTGGGAAACTATACTTATTCTAGTAGCATTGCTCTTGCTTTATAATGTGCTTGGAACTCATCTTTTGTAGTTCTTCAGAGACACATATACAAAATAAGGTGAGGGAGAGAACTGGATGATGTTTTTGGGGAAAACAATGTTAGGAATTGTCAGTGAACACCCTGCCCTGCACCAAAAGATACCTAAAAATACTTTGAATGATGATGGCATTATTGGTGTCAGTGAAGTCTTATCAAAATTAAACCTTCTTTTGGCTTTTGAACTGTGATTTGTGGCAGCCAAGTTACTAGGTAAGAGAGTGTTCTAAGGCTTTTTACTAAATATGGAAAAGATACTGGATTTCCCTTCTGTGTTTTTGCCTAAAACTGGTAAGTTGAATCTTGCTTTCCTCTGGTATGTAATAGTCAAGTTTATTTCTTTCATTTTTTATGACTTATTTCTGCCCTTTCACAGACTTCTACTCCCTAAGAGACCTATCTCCAGTGTCTCATTTTCATACGTGTTTATGTAGATTCAGGTGCTATGTAATCAATTCTAGATCATCAATACTTAGCTTTAAATTCTAGATTTGGTGTTCTTAGCACAGATAAAGGTAGAGTGACTTTATCCTTACCACTACCACTGGCACATCCAGTTTCCTGTTGGGTATGTATTCAATAAATTTCAGCAAATTTTAACACTGGCTAAAGTAAAATACCATCATTCATTGCTTAACAATGGGGATATGTTCTGAGAAGTGTATAGGCAATTTCATCATTGTACTAACAATCTAGAGTGTACTTACACAAACCTAGGTGGTATAGCCTACTACGCACCTAGGTTATATGGTATATCCTATAGCTTCTAGGCTACAAATCTGTATAGCATGTTACAGTACTGAATACTATAGGCAGTTATAGCATGCCAGTAAATATTTGTGTATCTAAACATAGAAAAGGTACAGTGAAAATATGGTATAAAAGGCAAAAAAAATGGTATACCTGTATAGGGCACTTCTTGTGATGGATTTTGCAGGACTGAAAGTTGCTCTAAGTGAGTCAGTGAGTGAATAGTGAGTAAATGTGAGGGCCTAAGACACTTTTGTAGATTTTATGAACAGTGTTTTATTTTTTAATTTATAAATTTTTTTTTTTCAATAATAAACTAGGCTGGGCACGGTGGCTCACGCCTGTAATCCCAGCACTTTGGGAGGCTGAGGTGGGCGGATCACCTGAGGTCAGGGGTTCAAGACCAGCCTGGCCAACATGGCGAAACCCAGTCTCTACAAAAATACAAAAATTAGCCGGGCATATTACTCGGGAGGCTGAGGCGAGAGAATCCCAGCTACTCGGGAGGCTGAGGCGAGAGAATCGCTTGAACCCGGGAGGTGGAGGTTGCAGAGAGCCGAGATCACTCCATTGCACTCCAGCCTGGGCAACAGAGCAAGACTCCGTCTCAAAAAAATATTACTACTACTAGTAATAAAACTAAGCTTAGTCTGTAACTTTTTAACTTTATATACTTTTGAACATTTTCTAATTTTCCACTTTTGTAATAATACTTAGCTTAAAACACAGATACATTATACCACTGTACAAAAGCATTTTCTTTATATCCTTATTCTATAAGCTTTTGTCTACTAAAGTTTTTTTTTTAACTTTTTAAAACTTTTTTGTTAAAAACCAAGACATAAACATACACATCAGCCTGCAGAGGGTCGGGGTCATCAGTATCACAGAGCGGCATCATTATCACTGTCTTCCGCCTCCACATCTTTTCCCACTGGAAGATCTTCAGGCACAGTAACACAGATGAGCTGTCATCTCCTGTGATAACAATGCCTTCTTTTGGATACCTCCTAAGAGACCTCCCTGAGGCTGTTTCACAGTTAATATTAAGAAAAAAAAAAGTAGAAGGAATGCATGCTAAAATAATGATCAAGCACAGAATAATAAATATATAAACCGGTACACAGTCATTTATTATGTACTATTCCTAACAGTATGTGCTACACTTTTACATGACTGGCAGCACAGTTAGATTTACACAAGCATTGCCACAAACGAGAGTAATGTGTTGTGCTATGATGTCCTGACGGCAACAGTGTCACTAAGAGATAGGCATTTTTTAGTTCTACTGTAATCTCATGGGAACACTGTCATATATATGCAGTTAATATATATTGACTGAAATGTCATTATACTGTGCATGACTGTATTAAAAGGTAAACTTGCAGTATAAGCAACATTTTGAAAGTGACTGCTTATTAGATAGAATTCTCATACCATACAGTCTCCTCATTTAACGTATACAAGTCAGCTGGGTATAGTGACTGAAGCCTGTAATCCCAGCACTTTGGAAGGCTGAGGCGTGCAGATCGCTTGAGCACAGGAGTTCGAGACCAGCCTGGCCAACATGGGAAACCCCTGTCTCTACTAAAAATAAAAAAATCAGCTGGGTGTGGTGGTGTGCACTGGTGGTGTCAGCTATGGGAGGCTGTAGGTGGGAGGATCACCTGAGCCTAGGAGGTTGAGGTTGCAGTGAGCCTTAGTGGAGCCACTGCATTCCAGCCTGGGCGACAGAGCACAACCCCATCTCAGAAAATAAAAAGTAAAATAAAGTGTACAATCCAGTGGTTTTTAGTATATTCACAGGGTTGTACAAATACCACTATCTAATTCCAGAACATTTTCATTGCTCTTGAAAAAAACCCATACTATTAACAGTCACTTCTCCCATTCTTCATTTTCTCTAGCCCCTGGCAACTATGAATCTACTTTCTGTCTCTATGGATTTGCCTATTCTAGACATTTTATTTAAATGAAGTCATACAATATGTGGTCTTTTATGACTGGCTTTTTTTTTATTTGGCATAATGTTTTCAGAGTTTATCTATGTCATGGCACATAGCGTTATTTCATTCCTTTTTGTGGTTAAATGATATCTCATTGTATAGGTATACCACATTTTGTTAATCCATTCATCAGTTGATTGACATTTGGGTGGTTTCTATCTTTTGGCTGTTGTGAATAACACTAGTGTAAACATTTGTGTATAAGCTTTTGTTTTGAAAAGAAGAACGTATGTTTTCAGTTCTTTGGGTTATATACCTAGGAGCAGAATTGTTAAGTCGTACGATAACTTTGTTTAACTTTTTGAGAAACTTTCAAACTGTTTACCAGTGTCTGCACCATTTTACATTCCCACCAGCAATGTATGAGGCTTCCAGTTGATCTGCATTCACATCAGCACTTGTTATTGTTTATCTCTTTGATGATAGCCGTTCTGGTGGGTATAAAGTGGTATTTCATTGTGGTTTTTGGTTTGCATTTTTCTAATGACTAATGAAAATTGAGCATTTTTCATGTGCTTATTGTACATTTGTATATCTTCTTTGGAAAGACATGTTATCTTTAAAACTAAATATTGATGGTGTGCTATTTGGAATGCTGGGTTTTTTTTGTTTTGTTTTGTTTTGTTTTTTTGAGACGAAGTTTTGCTCTTGTTGCCCAGGCTGGAATGCAATGGCACGATCTTGGCTCACTGCAACCTCCACCTCCCAGGTTCAAGCGATTCTCCTGCGTCAGCCTCCTGAGTAGCTGGGATTACAGGCATGTGCCACTACGCCCAGCTTATTTTGTATTTTTAGTAGAGACATGGTTTCTCCATGTTGGTCAGGCTGGTCTCTAATCTCGAACTCCCGACCTTAGGTGATCCGCCTGCCTCTGCTTCCCAAAGTACTGGGATTACAGGCGTGAGCCACCGCACCCGGCCTGGAATGCTGTTATTTAGATTAACTTTCTTCCTTTATCTGAGACAAGGGTTTTTGATCCATTCATTCAAATGTCTGTTTTTGAGATTGCTTTACCAAGCTAATTTTAAATACAGCTCTCCCTGTGAAAAAATTATATTTTGTATCCTGGCTTGAAATTTCTATGAAGACAGTTTGTGCCCACTCTGATAAACAGTGATAGACAAATGAAATATTTAGTAGACCCTCTTTGGTCCTGTTTTTGTGAATTTATATCTCTAGGCTTAAAGAATTAGCAAGGGTAAAATTCATAGAGGACCCAGTGGCTCATTGAAACTTCATTATATTCTGTGGATTCTGAGAATATCAGCTATCTTGAGAGAAAGAAAAGATCCATAAGGCAAGGAAAATAGCAACTGAGTTTGAAAGTAGCACTTTGCACATGTAGGGAAATCTATGACCACTTGTAGGTAGGCATGAAAAAGTGCATGATTTCATCAGTGTGTTCCTTTCTTTCCTAGCGTGGTACCATGCGACGACGCTATGAAGATGATGGCATTTCAGATGATGAAATTGAAGGAAAAAGAACTTTTGACTTGGAAGAGAAACTGCACACCAACAAATATAATGCCAATTTTGTTACTTTTATGGAAGGAAAAGGTCAGTATTGTTTTGGTTCCAGCATACAGTCCTTTGATGTGGGAAGCCATAGACTCTGAGCATTGGGGGTTTAGCCTTTATCCAGCTAAAATATTGCCTGTTGATGTTATCTATCTATTTTCTCTTGTTATACAATGCCATTTGCATGCACTTATCCCCCAGTCCTCCCACCCTGTGAGTCATTCTCTCCTATATTAGAAGTAATCTTTTTATTAGGGCAGGAGTATTGTTGGATTTTTTTGCCTAATGGCCTCTTCCTCCTTCTTCTATCCCTTGGTTTAAACTTAATTAAAAATAGTACAATAGAAATCCTTTTATGTATATATCTACCCCACCAAAACTGAGGGTGGGATTCCATGCGCACCATGCATCTTTGATCCTTGGCAAACTGACAAGGATGTCATATATGTATTGTAGTGGTCAAAATTAATGTTTTGTTTACTTTTTTTTTTGGAGACGGAGTCTTGCTGTGTCACCCAGGGTGGAGTGCAGTGGTGCGATCTCGGCTCACTGCAACCTCCGTCTCCTAGGTTGAAGCAATTCTCCTACCTCAGCCTCATGAGTAGCTGGGATTACAGGCATGTGCCACCACACCCGGCTCATTTTTTTTGTTGTTGTACTTTTAGTAGAGACAGGGTTTCGCCATGTTGGCCAGGCTGGTCTCGAACTCCTGACCTCAGGTGATCTGCCCACCTTGGCCTCCCAAAGTGCTGGGATTACAGGTATGAGCCACCACACCTGGCCCTTTTTTTTTTTTTTTTTTTTTAACTCTTCAGAGACAGGGTGATGATAATTTCTGTTTAGCATTTATAAGATGACTCACTATTAGTAGTCCTATCCCCATATTATTTAAGCTCTAAATTTCCTGTGGAAATATATAGACTTGGAAAACCCCTCAAGCCTTGCTTCTCAATGTGCTCTCCATATTTTCTAAGAGATGCTTCTTACTAAGCATATATTTTATTGACTAACAGCATAACTATATACACAGATTAACAAACACCATTTATACGGTATTACTTAGGATCCTTTTTATGGTCCTTTTATCGTTTTTAATTATACCACTTATCTTTCTAATAATTATTTTCCTATGGTGACAGATTTTAATGTAGAGTATATTCAGCGGGGTGGCTTGAGAGATCCTCTGATTTTCAAGAATTCTGATGGACTCGGAATAAAGTAAGTGTTTTCAGCCTGGCTGGATGTAGTTGCAAAATGGCCTCGTTACACCCAGGGCTATAAACAGTGGTGGCATTGATAACCCAAAACAATAGTAATTGAAAATAATTTCCCACTTTGTTTTAAAAGTATATGCTTTTCTTTTGATACACAAGTGTTTCATATTAGAGGTAAATGAGAAAATTTAGATGAACCAAAAAAAAAAAACAACAAATTTAAATCTCCTGAAATCTACCACCCTTAGGTAGATCATTAACATTTTATTATGTATTCTTTTTTCCTGTGCATATGTGTAAATATATAATCACCTATATTTTTAAAATAATTTCAAACCTGATTGTGAATATTACTGTGTCTGGGGAGTACTCAGTACTTTAAGAAAAAAAACTCACATTTACTAGAGCAATTGTGTTTTCCATATATACTTACTGGTGTTTGTTTCATAGAATGCCGGATCCAGACTTCACTGTGAATGATGTCAAAATGTGTGTGGGTAAGTGTCGAGCTTTTGGCCTCTCTTTAAGGCAAAGATTTAAGACTTAGGACTGAATTAAATCTCTGACTGAGATTTAAGGCCTAGGAACATTGAAGTATATATTTGATTAGAAACTACATTTTCATTAGGAACTGAGAATTTTATCAAAGAGAGTTACAGAAGTTCCCTTATTTAATACACATTAAACCTAGAAAGTTGGAACCTCTTTTTCCTACCTTCATACTTCCTTCTCTCCATGAAGAGTGTGCCTTCTAGGGCAACCTTTCCAAGAAACCGAAAACTTACATCTCTGAGCCAAGAAAGAAGTTTCATTAATATCCGTGATTCCCTTCCTTCCCCTAAAAGCAGTAGAGAAATTTCCAGGAAATGCTCGCCAGTGCTGCATTTGGAAACTTGCCTAAGACTTGAAACTTTATAAGCTGAGAAGTAGATACATTAAAATTGAGTCTTTTAATTATTTTATTATATTCAAAATTTGGGAAAAAGAAAGCAAATTAATCTAATTAAAGAAGAAAATTCCTGATGTTAGTAAAGTTTCAGCCTAGTTTTCTGCAGACAGTGGTGTTCATTGTGGTCCTGAGACACCTCAGCATCCTTAGGAGTTCAGGGATGGTCAGTAAAATTGAATAAGTCTTTTTTTTTTTTTTTTTTTTTTTTGAGACGCAGTCTCCCTCTGTCGCCCAGGCTGGAGTGCAGTGGCACAATCTCGGCTCACTGCAACCTCCGCCTGCTACATTCAAGCAGTTCTCCCACCTCAGCCTCCTGAGTAGCTGGGATTGCAGGCATGTGCCACCAGGCCCGGCTAATTTTTGTATTTTTAGTAGAGTTGTGGTTTCACCATGTTGGCCAGGCTGGTCTTGAACTCCTGACCTCAAGCAATCCGCCTGCCTTGGCCTCCCAAAGTGCTGGGATTACAGGTGTGAGCCACTGCACCCGGCTGGAATAAAGTCTTTTTGAAATGCTTCCAATAGGACTTAAAACAAAGGGACTTTTTTTATTTTCTTCCTAGTACTAGAATTTCTATTATCTTTTGTCCTCTGTACTAAAGCTCCAGTGCCATTCCTTTGCTTTGAAAATTAAGTACTGCAGTACTATCTCCTGGCCACTTGTGGGTCCTTGTTAGACTACCGACTCTTCTGTTCATCTAAAAGGTGAAAGTCACAGATATCCCAGGTAGAGGAAAGTTCCCAAATCTCTGTTTTATTCATCCCCTTACTGTTTCTGTTTTAAACCCTGGCCATCTGCCTGTTGCCATGTATTCCTTAGTACCTAGCACAGTCCCTGGAATATAGTAGGTGCTCAGTAAATCCGTTGAATAATGAAAATGCTCCCCTACTCGTCACAAGACAGAACACTCAGGGGACCTCAGAAAACCTACCTGAATATGTAATAGTCTGTCATTTGACCTCTTTTATTAAAGAGCCTCCAGGACAGTAATTCCCTGTTTAAAGCTTCCCTCTTGATGAGACATTCTTACAGATTGTGGTCCACAGATGACCTGCATCAGAATTACTTGTGATATTGTTAAAAATATAGACTCTCAGAGAGGATTGTAGGAAGATGGCAGAGTAGCAAGCACCAGGAACTTTTCTCCTTACCTAGACAATAATTGCACGGGCAGAATCTGTCTGATACAACTATTTTGGAGTTCAGGAGTCTATTGAAGGCTTGCAAATTTCAGGGACAGCTTGGACAATAAAGTACAGTTAATTTCAGTCAGTTTCAGGCCTTAGCACAGTAACAGCTTCTCCATTCTTCCCTGCCAACCAAGCCCATGACAAGCAGCTGTGCATATGTTTCCCCGAAAAACTTGCACACAGCTTATAGGAGCCAGGGTGAGCAAAGAGGAACCTTTCCTCCAAATAATGGGATCCATGCTGTGGTCACTGAGTGCTGCTTCTGATCACAGAAGTACAGACAAAGAGGCAGGTGGGGCCAGGCACAGTGGGTCATGCCTGTAATCTTAGCACTCTGGGAGGCTGAGGCAGGTGGATTGCTTGAGTCCAGGAGTTTGAGATCAGCCTGGGCAACATAGCAAGACCCTGTCTCTACAAAAAATACAAAAATTAGCTGGGTGTGGTGGCATGCACCAATAGTCCCAGCTACGTGGGGGGCAATTCCTTGAGCCCTGGAGGCTGAGACTACAGTGATATGTGATCACACCACTGCACTCCAGCCTGGGCAACAGAGTGAGACCCTGTCTCAAAAAAAAAAAAAAAAAAAAAAAAAAAGGCAGGTGGGGCAATTGTTGTTGCATCTTCTCCTAATTGTTGCAGGCCTCTTCCCCTCAGCTGAACTGACTTCCAGGGGATTTAAAGGGCTATTGTGGCCGGGTGCAGTGGCTCATGTCTGTAATCCCAGCACGTTGGGAGGCTGAGGCGGGAGGGTCACTTGAGGTCAGGAGTTTAAGATCAGCCTGGCCAACATGGGGAAACCCCATCTCTACTAAAAATACAAAAATTAGGCCGGGTGCGGTGGTTGACGCCTGTAATCCCAGCACTTTGGGAGGCCAAGGCGGGCATATCACGAGGTCAGGAGTTCGAGACCAGCCTGACCAACATGGTGAAACCCCGTCTTTACTAAAAATACAAAAATTAGCTGGGCGTGGTGGTGGGCGCCTGTAATCCCAGTTACTCAGGAGGCTGAGGCAGGAGAATTGCTTGAACCGGGAGGCAGAGGTTGCATGAGCGAAGCTTGTGCCACTGCACTCCAGCCTGGGTGACAGAGCGAGACTCATCTCAAAAAAAGGTGAGTGGAGGGTGGCTATTGCCCACACTCACCCCCATTTTAGTTTTCTCTTTTCCCCTTTAAGAGCCAGACATTAAAGACTAGCACATTCAGAATAGGAAGCGACTGCATATGCACATGGAAGGTGCAGGCTCAGAGAAGACGTAAGAAAACTTAAGTGTATACCTCAGATTGATCCTTGACACAGAGATAGCCTATAAAAAAACAAAACAAAAACAAAACACACAATAATAAAACACAAAAAACCCTGGGGAAGGGAGAGAATTGGATTTCAAGAGTTACCACATTATTAAATTCAAATGTCCAATTTTCAACAAAAAATCATAAGGCATACGAAGAAAAAGGAAAGTATGGCCCATTCAAAGGAAAAAAATCAACAGAAAATGTCTTTGAAAAAGTCCTGATTGTGGATCTAATAGACAAAGATTTTTAAATAGCTGTCTTAAAGATGCTCAGAAAACTAAGGAATATGTGGAGGAAGTCAAGGAAGTAATGTATGAACAAAATGGAAATATCAATAAAGAGACAGAAAACCTTAAAAGGAAATTCTGGAGCTGAAAAGTACAATAATTAAAATGAAAACTTAGATTCAAAGGCAGATTTGAACAAGCAAAAGAATCAGCAAAGATAGGACAATGGAGATTATTAAGTCTAAGGAACAGAATGACAAAAATTGAAGAAAAGTGAACATAGCTTGCTATAGGTTAAATGTTATCCCTGCCAGGTGTGGTGCCTCACACCTGTAATCCCAGCACTTTGGGAGGCCAAGGCGGGTGGATCACTTGAGGTCAGGAGTTTGAGACCAGCCTGCCCAACATGAAACCCTGTCTCTACTGAAAATACAAAACTTAACTGGGCATGGTGGTGGGCCCCTGTAATCCCAGCTACTTGGGAGGGCTCAGGTAGGAGAATTTATTGAACCCGGGAGGTGGAGGTTGCAGTAAGACAAGGTCACACCATTGCACTCCCTTGCACTCTAGCCTTGGTGACGAGCGAAACTCTGTCGCAAAAAAAAAAAAAAAAAGTTATCCCTTCCAAAATTTATGTTGAAATTGAATTGCCATTGTGACAGTATTAAGCAGTGGGATCTTTAAGAGATAATTAGGCTACAGGGACTCCACTCTCATGGGTGGGATTGGTGCTGTTATAAAAGCATGAGTTCGGCCCCTTCGTGCTTTCTCTCATTCTCTTACTGTCTCGCTTTTCACCATGTGATGATGCAGCAAAAAGGCCCTCACCAGATGCTGGCGCCTTGATTTTAGACTTCCCAGCCTCCAGAACTGTGAGCGAATAAATTTCTGTTCATCATAAATTACCTACTCAGGTATTCTGTCAACAGCAACACAAAATGGACTAAGAGCCTAAAGGAACATTTTGACACCATTAAGCAGACCAACATACACATTATAGAAGTACCAGAAGGAAAATAGAAAGGAGCAGAGAGAATATATATTTGATCAAATAATGGCTGAAAATTTCCCAAATTTGATGAAAGACAGGAGTATAAACATCCAAACAGCTCAATGAACTCCAAGTAAGATGAACTCAGAGACCCTCACCAAGACACATTATAATCAAACTTTCAAAAGCCAAAGACAAACTCTTGAAAGCATCAAGAGAGAAATGACTAAATGATTCATTACATAAAGGTATTCTCAGTAAAATTATGAACCAATTTCTCATCAGAAACTTTGGAGGCCAGGAGGCAGTGAGCCAGTGTATTCAAAGTGCTAAAAGGAAAACAAAACAAAACTGTCAACCAAGCATCCTATATCTGGCAAAACTGTCCTTCAAAAGGGGCGAGAGATTAAGACATTCTCAGAAAAACAAAAGCTAAGGAAACTTGTTACCACTGGACCTGCCTTGTAAGAAATGCTCAGGAGAGTCTGCAAGGTGAAATGAAAGGACATTAGATTGTAACTTGAAGCCATATGAAGAAATATCTCGATAAAGGTAAATACATGGGTAATTGTAAGAGCTAGTATTATCTTAACAATGGCTTTTAACTCCTTTTTGTTTTCTCCATAGTTTAAGAGACGAGCATATTTTTTAAAAGACAGTTGTTAGCCTAAAATCTAATACTGAAACTTTGAGTGTAGCCCCACATTTTATTTTGTACATAATTTGAGAGATCAATACATTAAAAATAATTAGTAGAACGGGGTATAGTGGTATATGCCTGTAATCCCAGCTACTCAGTAGGCTGAGGTGGGAGGATTGCTTGAACCCAGGAATTCAAGACCAGCCTGGGCAACATAGCAAAGACCCATTTCTTCCACCCCATGAATGAATGAATGAGTTACTAATTTATGTTTAAGGGCAAAAGCTAATAACTAATAGGGGCACAGTATATAAGGATGTGGTTTTGTGACATCAGTAACCAAAAGGGGTAGAGACAGAGCTGTAAAGGAGCAGATTCTTTGAATAGTAGTGAAGTCAAACTGGTATTAATTAAAAATAGAATTTAACTTTAGGATATTAGATGTAATCCCTATGATAACCATAAAGACAAGATCTATAGTATATATACAGAAGGAAATGAGAAAGGAATTTACACATTTCACCAAATAAATGTATCTAAGTACAAAAGAAAACAGTAATTTAGGAAAATGAGGAACAAAGCTATAAGGATATAGAAGTCAAATACCAAAATGACAGAAGTATGTTCCTCCTTACAAGTACTTTAAATATAAGTGGATTAAATTCCCCAATCAAAAGACAAGAAATTGGCAGAATGGATAAAAATGGCATGACACAACTATATGCTGTCCACAAGAGACTCACTAAAGATCCAAAAGACAGAAATAGATTGAAAGTGAAAGGATGGAAAAAGCTATTCCATGCAAACAGTAACCAAAAGAGCAGGGGTAGCTATACTTATATCAGATAAAACAGACATTTATTAATTTATTTAATTGATTTTATTTATTTATTTATTTTGAGATGACGTCTTGCTCTGTTGCCAAGGCTGGTGTGCAGTGGTGCAGTCTCGACTCACTGCAACCTCTGTCTCCTGGTTCAAGCAATTCTCCTGCCTCAGCCTCCCAAGTAGCTGGATTTACAGGTGCCTGCCACCATGCCTGGCTAAATTTTGTATTTTTAGTAGAGACGGGGTTTCGCCATGTTGGCCAGGCTGGTCACAAACTCCCAGCCTCAAGCGATCTGCCCACCTGGGCCTTCCAAGGTGCTGGGGATTATAGGCGTGAGCCATGGCACCGGGCCCTAAAACAGACCTTAAATCAAAGAATGGTTTCAAGAGGGGCCTGGTATGGTGCCTCACACCTATAATCCCAGCACTTTGGGAGGCCGAGGCAGGACTGCTTGAAGCCAGGAATTCAGAGACCAGCCTGGGCAACATACCAAGACCTCATGTCTATAAAAAAAATAATAATAGTAATTTTAAAAGTTGGCTGGGCATGGTGTTACATGCCTGTGCTCCTAGCTACTTGGAAGGCTGAGGCAGGAGGATCACTTGAGCCCAGGAGTTTGAGGCTGTTCTGATCACACCACTGTAGTCCAGCCTGGGTGACAGAGCCAAGACCCTGTGTCTTGAAAGAAAGAGGCTGGGCGCAGTGACTCACGCTTGTAATCCCAGCACTTTGGGAGGCCAAGGCAGGCAGATCACAAGGTCAGGAGATCGAGACCATCCTGGCTAACACGGTGAAACCCCGTCTCTACTAAAAATACAAAATATTAGCCGGGTGTGGTGGCAGGCGCCTGTAGTCCCAGCGACTCGGGAGGCTGAGGCAGGAGAATGGCGTGAACCCAGGAGGTAGAGCTTGCAGTGAGCCGAGATCGCGCCACTGCACTCCAGCCTGGGCGACAGAGCAAGACTCTGTCTCAAAAAAAAAAAAAAAAAAGAAAGAAAAAATGGTTGGGCATGGTGCCTCACACGTCTGTAATCCCAACTTTGGGAGGCCAAGGCGGGAAGATTGCTTAAGCCCAGGAATTTGAGACTACCCTGGGTAACGTGGTGAGACCTCGTCTCTACCAAAAAAATAAAAATAATCCAAGCATGGTGGCACATGCCTGTAGTCTAAGCTACTCAGGAAGCTGAGGTGGGAGTGTCACTTGAGCCTGGCAGGTCAAAGCTGCAGTGACCTGAGATTGTGCCACTTCACTCCAGCCTGGGTGACAGAGCAAGACACTGTCTCAAAAAAAAAAAAAAAAAATGGTTTCAAGAGGCAAAGACATATATTAATTAAAGGTTTAACTATAGCAAGAAGATATAACAATTACAAACATTTATGTACCTAACGACAGACCATCAGTATACCCAAAGGAAAACCTGACAGAACTATACAGTAATACTTGGAGACTTCAGTACCCCCTCTCAATAATGGATAGAACAACCAGACAGAAAATAAGGAAGGAAATAGCGGACTTAACACAGTAAACCAACTAGATCTCACAGACACAGACAGAATCCTACCTAACAGCAATAGCATACACATTCTTTTCAAGTGTATGTAGGATATTTTCCAGGATACACCATATGTTAGGCTACAGATTAAATATCAGTGGATTTAAAAAATAGATATCAAAGTATCTTCTCCAACCACAATGGGATGAAGTTAAAAATCAATAACAGGTAAAACTGGAAAGGTCACAAAATTGTGGAATTTAACAATCAGTGAATCAAAGAAGAAATCACATGGAAATTAGAAAATACTTATAGATGAATGAACACAACACAGCCTACCAAAACGTATAGGGATCAGTGAAAGCAACATTAAAGGAGAAATTTGTAGCTATAAATGCTTTGATTATAAAACACGGAATCACTGATTGCAGTAGCATGTGCCTATAGTTCCAGCTACTTGGGAGACTGAGGCAGGAGTATTGCTTGAGCCCAGGATTTTGAGGCCAGCTTGGGCAACATAGCAAGACCTTATCTCGGCCGGGCGAGGTGGCTCACGCCTGTAATCCTAGCACTTTGGCAGGCTGAGGCGGGTGGATCACCTGAGGTCAGGAGTTCGAGACCAGCCTGGTCAACATGGCGAAACCCCATCTCTACTAAAAATACAAACATTAGCCAGGCATGATGGTGGACACCTGTAGTCCCAGCTACTCGGGAGGCTGAGGCAGGAGAATCACTTGAACCTGGGAAGCGGAGGTTGCAGTGAGCCAAGATCGCACATTGCACTCCAGCCTGGGCAACAAAGTGAGACTCTGTCAAAAAACAAACAAACAAACACCAATCTCTTTAACAAAAGAAGAGAAACTTAAAATCAACAACCTAACCTTACAACTTAAATAACTAGAAAAAGGACAAACTAAACCTAAAGCTAAAGGAAGTAATAAAGATTAGAGCAGAGATAAATGAAATAAAGAATAGAAAAACAATAGAGAAAAGTCAAAGAAACCAAAAGGTGGTTCTTCTTTGAAAAGATAAACAAAATTGACAAAGTTTTATTTAGCCAGATGGACTAAGGAAAGAAAGATCGAATTACTAAAATCAGAAGTGAAAGTGAGGGCCGAGCACGGTGGCTGACACCTATAATCCCAGCACTTTGGGAGGCCGAGGCGGGTGGATCACCTGAGGTGAGGAGTTCGAGACTAGCCTGGCCAACGTGATGAAACCCTGTCTCTACTAAAAATACATAAATTAGCTGGATGTGGTGGTACATGCCTGTAATCCCAGCTACTCAGGAGGCTGAGGCAGGAGAATGGCTTAAACCTAGGAAGCAGAGGTTGCAGCGAGCCAAGATTGCACCACTGCACTCCAGCCTGGGTGACAAGAGCAAACCTCCGACTCAAAAAAAGAAAGTGAAAGTGAGGACATTACTTCCAATTCTGTAGAAATAAAAAGGATTGTAAGAGAATACTATGCGTGGTGGCTCATTCCAGTAATCCTAGCACTTTGGGAGGCCAAGGTGGGTGCATTGCCTGAGCTCAGGAGTTTGAGACCAGCCTGGGCAACATGGTGAAACCCCGTCTCTACTGAAAATACAAAAACTGAGCTGGACATGGTTGCATGTTCCTGTAATCCCAGCTACTCAGGAGGCTGAGTCATGAGAATCGCTTGAACTGAGGAGGCGGAGGTTACAGTGAGCCCAGATTGTGCCATTGTACTCCAGCCTAGGCAACAGAGCGAGACTCTGTCAAAAAAAAAATACTACGAACAATTGTTCATCAATAAATTGGATAACCTAGATGAAGTGTACAAATTTCTAGAAACACAAAACTTATTAAGACTAAATCACTAAGAAATAGAAAATTTGAATAGAACTATATTGTAGTTAGTGAGGAGATTGAGTCAATATTCAGAAATCTCCCAACGAAGAAAAGGCTGGGCCTGATGGCTTTGGTGGTGAATTCTACCAAACATTTAAAGAGGAACTAACACCAATTCTTCTCAAACGTTTCCAAAGAATTTAAGAGGGAACACTTCTTTTTTTTTTTTTTTTTTTGAGATGAGTCTCGTTGCTGTCGCCAGGCTGGAGTGCAGTGGCGCGATCTCGGCTTACTGCAATCTCCACCTCCTGGGTTCAAGCGATTCCCCTGCCTCAGCCTCCCAAGTAGCTGGGATTATGCCCGGCTAATTTTTTGTATTTTAGTAGAGATGGGATTTCACCATGTTGGCCAGGATGGTCTCGATCTCCTGACCTCGTGATCTGCTCGCCTCAGCCTCCCAAAGTGCTGAGATAACAGGCGTGAGCCACTGCGCCCGGCCAAGGGAACACTTCTTAAGTCTTTCTGTGAGGCCAGCATTACCCTGATACCAAAGCGAGACAAAGACAGTACAAGAAAACTACAAATCAATATCCTTTTTGAACAATGATGTAAAACTCCTCAACAAAATACTTGCATACTAAATTCAGCAGCATATTAAAAGGATTATACACCATGACCAAGTGGGATTTATTCCTGGAATAGATGATTTGACATGTGAAAATCAATCAATATAAATTTCATTAACAGTGAAGGAGGAAAAAAGTTACATGATCATCTCAATTGACACAGAGAAGATATTTGACAAAATTCAACACCTTTTCATGATAAAAACACTTAACAAACTAGAAATAAAAGGAAACTACCTTAACATAATAAAAGCTTTATATGAAAAACCCCCAGTAAATATCATACTCAGTGGTGAAACACCAAAAGCATTTAAGATCAGGAACAGCGTAAAGACGCCTGCTTTTACTGCCTCTATTCAATGTAGCACTGGAAGTCCTAACAGAGCAATTAGGCAAAAAAAGGAAAGAAAAGGCATGCAAATTGTAAAGGAAGAAGTAAAGTCACCTCTGTTGGCAGATGATATGACTTTTTTATTTGTTATTAGTATTTTTCTTTGGTTCCTTCTATCATGTGCATCTTTACACTTAGTTTTGCTGTTTGTCAAATATTTCAAATATACATAAAATTACAGAGAATATCATTAACAAAATGAACACCCATCTATAAACCCAAAATGAAGATCCACTTGTGTACAACTTAGTAAGAAATTAACCTTTTGCCATATTTACTTCAGCTCTTTTTGCAGAAGTTTGTTAGCATTGACATCCACTGTGTACCATTCTTCCCATTTTCAATCCCTTGTCCTTCCTCCTCTCTCCAGAGATAGGCACTCCCTTGGTTTTTAATGTATAGTCTGTAGACATGCATATTGCTTTGCATGTTTTTAAACATTAACAAATGGCATCATAGTGTACAAATCATTCTGCAGCTTGCTTTTTCACTAAACATTGCATTCATTTTAACTACCATATAGAATTCCATTGTATGAATATACCATAATTTACCCATCCCCCACCAATGGACATTTACTTTGTTTCCATTTCTTTTTTTTTTTGAGATGGAGCATCTCTCTTGGTGCCCTGGCTGGAGTGCAGTGGCGCGATCTTGGCTCACGGCAACCTCCACCTCCCAGGTTCAAGCGATTCTCCTGCCTCAGCCTCCCGAGTAGCTGGGATTACAGGCATGCAACACCATGCCTGGTCAATTTTGTATTTTTTAGTACAGACGGGGTTTCACCATGTTGGGCAGGCTGGTCTCAAACTCCTGACCTCAAGTGATCCATCCGCCTTGGCCTCCCAAAGTGCTAGGATTACAGGCATGAGCCACCGTGCCTGGCCTCCATTTCTTGTCTTACAAATAATGCTACAATGAAGGTTTATAAATTTCTTCTTGGGTACACATTTGAGAGTTTAGAGGGTATAAGCCTAGAAGTGGGCCAAAGAGTATACATTTTCACCTTGTCAAATTCCTCTCCAAAGTGATTGTTCCAGTTTACACTTTGTTGAGTCAAGTATGAGAGTGTCCTTTGTTCCATATTCACTCAAATACTTGATATTATGAGATATTCATTTATTTTTTATTTTTATTTTTTGGCTAGGGGTTATCAGAGTCTCACTTTGTTTCTCAGTCTGGAGTGCAGTGCCGCGATCGCGGCTTACTGCAACCTCCGCCTCCCAGGTTCAAGTGATTCTCCTGCCTCAGCCTCCTGAGTAGCTGGAATTACAGGCGCTTGCCACCACACCCGGCTCATTTTTGTATTTTTAGTATAGGCAGGGTTTTTCCATGTTGGCCAGGCTGATCTTGAACTCCTGACCTCAGGTGATCCACCCGCCTCAGCCTCCCAAAGTGCTGGGATTACAGGCGTGAGCCACCGCACCTGGCCGAGACTTAAACTTTCAACAATCTGATGGGTATGAAAGAGAAACTTGTAGTTTTTAATCTGCATGTCCTGTAAGGATAATCATGTTCTCAGAAATGTTTATTGACTATTTGGGCCATCTATTTAAATGTTTTAAACTTTCATGTTCCCTTTTATTCTGTTATCACTTTCTCATAGTGATTAATAGTAGAAACTCTAGTTTTAAAAGTTAATACACATAAAGTGCCCAGAAGAGTCACAGCCATGTTGTTGGAGACAGTATTATTTTTATCCTTTTAAATACGTATATATTGGCTGGGCGTGGTGGCTCACGCCTGTAATCCCGGCACTTTGGGAGGCTGAGGCAGACAGATCACCTGAGGTCGGGAGTTCGAGACCAGCCTGACCAACATGGCAAAACACCGTATCTACTAAAAATACAAAAATTAGCCAGGCATGGTGGCAGGCGCCTCTATTCCCAACTACTTGGGAGGCTGAGGCAGAAGAACTGCTTGAACCCAGGATGGGGAGGTTGCAGTAAGCTGAGACCATGTCGTTGTATTCCAGCCTGGGCAACAGAGTGAGACCCCATCTCAATACATACATACATACATACATACATACATACGTATTTATTGAGACAGGGGTCTCGCTGTGTTGAAGAAGCTGGTCTCTAGCCCCAGGCCTGAAGCTGTCCTCCTGTCTTGGCCTCCCAAATTGCTGAGATTATAGGCGTAATCTCACTGCACCTGTCCACCATTTTAGATACTAATCTTGCCAAAGTTATTTTTAAAATTTAATCTCATTTCTTTGAGTGTTTCTACTTATATTTTCTAATCTTTTATGATAAATTATTTCAGCAGTTTTAGCATTCATGACTTTAATCCTTTTGTTTCTTTTCTAGTATTAGTTTAAAATGTTCCATTTCTGTTCTCTTTGTGTATCTCAGTTCTTGCTTCAATGAAAGCAAATAAAAATCCTGGCCTTGTGGAACAGCTGAGTAGTACATCCTTTTCTAAACTGGGGGAGGGTGGTTGCTTTACCCCCAGCTGTCCCAGCAGCTGCTCAGCCAGATTCCCAGATCTAGCATCTTTCAAAACATCTCAACCTTGGTAACTCAGATAAAAGTCTTTCTGAGGCATAGGTCCTCCTCTGTCAATGGCACATCTGAATTACTAACAACGTGTTCTTAAGTTATGTTATCTAGTCAGTTGATCAGGAGTTATATATACTGTGGACCCTGAAAACATTATCCCTGCATTATTGAGTAAATCATGTAAATACTGCGAGAAGGTAAGAAACACCACAAAAGCAATGTGGCATAACACTTTGTGCATTACATAGGCACCCAATACATATTGGTGATTGCCTAGTAAAAAATAGAGGGCTCTCAGTGCTGCTTACCTGCCTCTAATAAAAATGTAGGTGGTATTAAACCACAAGCTAGACCATCAGGAAGGAGGTACAAGGATAGATCCACAACCTGCTCTTTACCTCAGCAAGCTACCTGGCTTCTGTACTCCTACTTTGATTCACCTGCTGTTGCAGCAGGGTTTTAGGAGGATCCTATTTGTGTATCTAAGATTCAGCATTCATGAAGGAGCAGAAATACTTGGATTTGCCTCTTAGCTCTTGGAGCTGGAGAGTGGATGACTTCCTGCAAGGCACGATTTTTGGATTGGCTTCTCAATTATTACAGGAATCCTCAACTTTTAGAATTGCCAGCCTATTCATCTGATCTTGAAAGTGTACAAACTTACCTTCAAACAGTGTAGAATATATGCAATTCTGGACCTAGACAGAGGCAATAACCTAAAGACATTTGCAACTCATTTCTTGTCAGAACCTGTTGAGAATAGTGGTATTGATGGAAGACTGTCAAGCCCATCCAGTTCTTTAGTCTAAATAGTCTCAGTTTATCCATGACTTGAGCCATCTAAAAGTTGCATAACAAATTAGCCGGGCGTGGTGGCACATGCCTATAGTCCCGGCTACCCGAGAGGCTAAGGCAGGAGAATCACTTGAACCCAGAAGGCGAAGGCTGCAGTGAGCCGAGATCGCACCACTGCACTCCAGCCTGGGTGATCGAGTGAGACTCCGTCTCAAAAAAAAAAAAAAAAGTTGAATAACATTAATACAGCAATATTATTCAAGGTGGTTGGATTACTGGTGATTTTTATTTTCTTTGTAAACTCTTCTATTTTCCAAATTTTATACCATGGGACTGTGTTCTAAACTGTCCAGTATGAAGAAAACAAAGAACTCTGTTACTATAAAGAAAATGGTTTTCAGGTCTCTATTCAGTGGCTCTGGTGTAATAGAGCTGTATCAAGTCTTTCTTTGCAAAACTCTTTATTTCCTTTTATTTTTATTAGTTGTTCATGCTCTATGCAGTCTGTATAACCTTGGGTTTTAAATTCTTCAAGCAAATTGCAGTTCTCTGTTAGAACTTTAGTTATATTGTACTTATATTCAGTAAAGAAAATACTTAACATAAGCCAACAATTGTCAGCTTGTCCTAATTTAGTTAGAATTGTTAATATTGCCTGTGTATTTACCCAGTTCAAAGCTGGTTCCGTTGCCAGTATTTTATTTTCTATTTTATAACCAGTTCTCAATAGGCTCCAATAAGGAATAAATAATTTTTCTACCACTTACAGCAACTTTCTTTGCCAGATCCACAATATCTTCTATCAACTCAAGATGTTGTGATTTCTTCAAACTTAGAACCACAAGAATTGCTAAATTTCTCTCACTTAGATGTAATCTTTTTATTGCATACCCACCCCATCCCAGTTAAGCTGAGTCACACGAACATAATTGTCGGTCATAAATTGAGGAGCAATGACACAGTCACCCATATTAGGGCAATTTTCTAACAAGACATAATCCACTACAGTGAAACTTCCTTTGGCAAAATCATCCATGGTGCACGAGCGGGGCTTGCAGCCCATGAGCCTCAGATGCAGGCTACCACTGCTGCCACCTCCAGTTCTTCATGTCAGCCAGATGGCAGGAGGGAGCAAGTGGGCCTATTGTAGTTTTAAGAGATAAGGTCTCACTGTGTTGCCCAAGCTGGCCTTGAAATCCTGGACTCAAGCAATCTTCCTGCCTTAGCCTCTTGCATAGCTGGGACTGCAAGCATGAGCCACAGTGCTTGGCTGAATGATAATTCATAGTAGCTAAAATGTAGCAACCTAAATGTCCATCAGCAGTGAATACTTAAGCATAATGTGCTATTTCCATTCACTGGATTATTATTTAGCCTTAAAAAGGAAGGAAATTCTGATATATACTACACATTACATGAATCCTAAGGACTTATGCTAAGTGAAATAACCCAGCCACAAAAATATAAATACTGTGTAATTCCACTGACATGAAGTATATAGAGTAACCAAAATCATGGAGACAAAATAGAATAGTGGTTACTGGGAAGAAGGGCAATGGGGACTTAAAACGGCCATAGTTTCAGTTTTATAAGATGAACAGAGTTATGGAGATGGATGGTGGTAATGGTTGCACAACATTGTGAATATATTTAATAACACTGAACTGTGCTCCTAAAAATGGTTAAGATAGAACATTTTATGTTTTTTGTATTTTACTACCATTTTTTACAAGTTGAAAAAAAAGAAAATAGACTCCTGGATATAGTATTCAAATTTCTGAGCTATGCAAATATGTAAGATCTTATTCAGTCATCAGTCTTCGGTTTTCTTCCCACTTCCTTACCACTTTTCCTTTCCTCGGTAATCTTCTTACTGCTAATAATGATCTTTGGAAGCCCTTTGTAACCTTGTATTTTCTAAATAAACCCAAGGGTGAACACAAATAACTTTGCTGTGATTTAAAATAAAATAGCAATTATATCTAACCTAACAGACCTTATCAGAAATTAACTTTTTTTTTTTTTTTTGAGACAGGATATTGCTTTGTCACCCAGGCTGGAGTGCAGTGGGGCAATCATGACTCCCTGCAGCCTTGACTTCCTGGGCTCAAGCGATCCTCCCACCTCAGCTTCCTGAGTAGCTGGGACCACAGGTGGGCACCACCATGCCCAGATAATTTTTGTATTTTTTTTGTAGAGATGGGATTTTGCCATGTTGCCCAGGCTGGTCTTGGAACTCCTGAGCTCAAGCAGTCAGCCCGCCTCGGCCCCACCAAAGTGTTGGGATTACAGGCGTGAGCCACTCTGCCCAGCCAGTGACTAACTTTCTATCCAGGTTTTTTAAAGTCTGGGTGTTTTTTTGTTTCTTGGATAGCTAATCATTGGCAAAATGCAGTGAAAAAGCTGATCCAGCTCTTCTTTTCAGCCTGTGGTGGAATGTTACTTCTTCAGTGTCAGTTTATGTCTCAGAAAGAAGTAAGCCATTCTGTCTTGTAAACTTTCTGTGATAGGATGTATTTGGTTGAGAATATGGACTCTGTAGCGAAACTGTCCTGAGCTACACTAATTACTAGCTGTGTAATCTTGGACAAGTTACTTAAATGTGAAGTGCTTAGAACAGTGTCTGGCATATACAGTTGACCCTTGAACAATGCAACGGCTAGAGGCACCAACCCCCAGCAAGTCAGAAATCTACAAATAAATTGGAATTCCTCAGAAACTTAACTACCAATAACCTACTGTTTACTGGATGCCTTATGGATAATGTAAACAGTTGATTAACATATTTTATGTTATACATATTATATACTGTATTCTTACAATAAAGTAAGATAAAAAATTCCTTAAATCATAAAAGAACATTTGTTTACTATTAAGATCGAAAATATATTTACTGTCTTTTCATCTTCATGATGAGTAGGCTAAGGAGGAAGAGGTGGGATTGCTTTTGCTGTCTCAGGAGTGGCAGGGATGGAAGAAAATTCATGTATAAGTGAACCCATGTAGTTCAAACCAGTGTTGTTCAAGGATCAACTGTGCTGACTTCTCAGTAAATGTTAGCTATTACTTTGACCATGACAATTTTATCTAAGTGCTCTGGTCCATACCCAGAGTATGAGCGCATCTCATTTTATTGCACTTTGCAGATAGTGTATTTTTTTTTTTTTTTAACAAATTGAAGGTTTCTGGCAAACCTTCATTGAGCAAGTCTGTAGCCGCCATTTTTCCAATAGCATATGCTCACTTCATGCCTGTCACATTTTAAAACCTTTTCATTATGCCGGGCGCAGTGGCTCATGCCTGTAAGCCCAGCACTTTGGGAGGCCGAGGCGGGCGGATCACGAGGTCAGGAGATCGAGACCACGGTGAAATCCCATCTCTACTAAAAACACAAAAAATTAGCTGGGCACAGTGGCGGGCGCCTGTAGTCCCAGCTATTTGGGAGGCTGAGTCAGGAGAATGGCGTGAACCCAGAAGGCGGAGGTTGCAGTGAGCTGAGATCCCGCCACTGCACTCCAGCCTGGGTGACAGAGTGAGACTCCGTCTCAAAAAAAAAAAAAAAACCTTTTCATTATTATTTGTCAGTGGTGATCAGTAGTTTTTTTTGTTTTGTTTTGTTTTCGACAGAGTCTCACTCTGTTGCCCAGGCTGGAATGCAGTGGCACAATCTTGGCTTACTGCAACCTCCACCTCCTGGATTCAAGCAATTCTCATGCCTCTGCCTCCCGAGTAGCTGAGATTACTGGCATGCACCACCATGCCTGGCTAATTTTTGTATTTTTAGTAGAGATGGAGTTTCACCATGTTGGCCAGGGTGATCTTAAACTCCTGACCTCAAGTGATTCACCCGCCTTGGCCTCCCCAAAGTGCTGAGATTACAGGCATGAGCCACTGCACCCAGCAGATCAGTGATCTTTGACATTACTATTATACTTGTTTTGAGGTGCCATGAACTGTATCCATATAGGAGAGCAGACTTGAAATGTTGTATGTGTTCTGACTGCTTTGCCACATTGCTATTCCCCTGTTCTCTTTCTCTCCTCAGGCCTCCCTATTTCCTGAGACACAACAATATTGAAATTAGGCCAACTAATAACACATGGCCTCTTAAGTGTTCAAGTGAAAGGAAGAGTCCCACCTCTCTCACTTTAAATCAAAAGTTAGAAATGATTAAGTTTAGTGATTAAGGCATGTCAAAAGCCAAGATAGGCCTTTTACATCAAATAGTTAACCAAGATGTGAATGCAAAGGAAAGGTTCTTGAAGAAAATTAAAAGTGCTACTCCAGTGAACATGGGAATAAGAAAGAAAAACAGCCTTATCACTGATAACGGAGAAAGTCTGAGTGGTTTGGATAGAAAATCAAACCAGCTATAACATTCCCTTAACAAACCCTAAGCCACAGTAAAGCCCTGATTCTCTTTAATTCTGTAAAGGCTGAGAGAGGTGAGGGAGCTGCAGAAGAAAAGTTTAAAGCTAGGAGAGGTTGGTTTATGAAGTTTAAGAAACCATCTTTGTAACAATGAAGTACAAGGTAAAGCAGCAGCACATGCTGATATAGAAGCTGCAGCAGGTTATCCAGGAGAACCAGCCAGGATCATTGATGAAGGAGGCTGCACTAAACAACAGATTTTCCATGTAAATGAAACAGCCTTCTATTGGAAGAAGATAGCATCTAGGATTTTCATAGCTAGATAAAAGGCAGTTGCTTCAAGGGACAAGTTGACTCTCTTGTTAGGGGCTAATGCAGCTGGTGATTTTAATTGGAAACCAAATTTACCATTCCAAAAAAGCTTATTTACCATTCCAAAATCCTAGGGCCAGCTAGATAAAAGGCAGTTGCTTCAAGGGACAAGTTGACTCTCTTGTTAGGGGCTAATGCAGCTGGTGATTTTAATTGGAAACCAAATTTACCATTCCAAAAAAGCTTATTTACCATTCCAAAATCCTAGGGCCCTTAAGAATTGTGCTAAATCGGCCGGGCGCAGTGGCTCACGCCTGTAATCCCAGCACTTTGGGAGGCCGAGGCGGGCGGATCATGAGGTCAGGAGATCGAGACCATCCTGGCTAACACGGTGAAACCCCGTCTCTACTAAAAATACAAAAAATTAGCCGGGCGTGGTAGCGGGCGCCTGTAGTCCCAGCTACTCGGGAGGCTGAGGCAGGAGAATGGCGTGAACCCGGGAGGCGGAGCTTGTAGTGAGCCGAGATCGCGCCACTGCACTCCAGCCTGGGCAACAGAGCGAGACTCCGTCTCAAAAAAAAAAAAAAAAAGAATTATGCTAAATCTACTCTATTAATGGAACAACAAAGCCTAGATGATAGCACACCTGTTTTACAGCATGGTTTACTGAATTTATTAAGCCCACTGTGGAGATCTGCTCAGGAAAAAAGCTTCCTTTCAAAATGTTATTGCTCACTGGCAGTGTACCTCTTCACCCAAGACCTCTGATGGGAATGTACAAAGAGATTAATATTGTTTGTTGTGGTTTTTTTTTTCTTTTTAGACGGAGTCTCTCTCTGTTGCCCAGGCTGGAGTGCAGTGGCACGATCTCAGCTCACTGCAAGCTCCACCTCCTGGGTTCACGCCATTCTCCTGTCTCAGCCTCCCGAGTAGCTGGGACTACAGGCGTCCGCCCCCACGTCCGGCTAATTTTTTTCGTATTTTTAGTAGAGATGGGGTTTCACCATGTTAGCCAGGATGATCGCGATCTCCTCACCTCATGATCCGCCCGCCTCAGCCTCCCAAAGTGCTGGGATTACAGGCGTGAGCGACCGTGCCCAGCCTGTTTGGTTTTTTAAGACAAGGTCTCATTCTGTTGCCCAAGTTGGAGTGCAATGGTACAGTCATGGCTCACTGCAGGCTCAGTGTCCCTGGGCTCAGGTGATCCTTCCACCTCAGCCTTTAGCTGGGACTACAAGCACATGCCAACACACCCAGTTAATTTTTGTGTTTTGGTAGAGACACAGTTTGACCCTGTTCCCCAAGCTGGTTTAGAACTCCTGGGCTCAAGGGATTTGCCTGCCTCAGCTTCCCAAAGTGCTGGGATTACAGGCATGAGCTACCATGCCTTGCCTGAGATTAATATCGTTTTCATGCCAGATAGCAGTATTCATTCTGTGGCCCATGGATCAAGGAGTAATCTCAACTTTAGTCTTATTATTTAAGAAATATATTTCATGGCCTGGCGCGGTGGCTCACACCTGTAATCCCAGCACTTTGGGAGGTCGAGGCGGGTGGATCACGAGGTCAGGAGATTGAGACCATCCTGGCTAACACGGTGAAACCCAGTCTCTACTGAAAATACAAAAAAAATTAGCCGGGCGTGGTGGCGGGCGCTTGTAGTCCCAGCTACTGGGGAGGCTGAGGCAGGAGAATGGCGTGAACCCGGGAGGCGGAGCTTGCAGTGAGCCGAGATTGCACCACTGCACTACAGCCTGGGCGACTGAGCAAGACTCTGTCTCAAAAAAAAAAAAAAAAATATATATATATATATATATGTGTGTGTGTGTGTGTGTGTGTATATATATATATATTTCATAAGGCTATAGCTGACATAGTGATTCTGCTGGTAAATCTGGACCAAATAAATTGAAAAACATCTGGAAAGGATTCACCACTGTAGATGCCATTAAGAACATTTATGGCCAGGCATAGTGGCTCATGTCTGTAATCCCAACGTTTTGATAGGCCCAGGTGGTGGATCTCTTGAGGCCAGGAGTTTGAGACCAGCCTGGGAAACATAGTGAGACCATCTCTACAAAAAATTAGCCATGGCCCGGTGCGGTGGCTCACGCCTGTAATCCTAGCAGTTTGGGAGGCCAAGGTGGGCAGATCACAAGTCAGGGGTTCAAGACCAGCCTGACCAGTATGGTGAAACCTGGTCTCTACTAAACATACAAAAATTAGCCGAGTGTGGTGGCATGGGCCTGTAGTCCCAGCTACTTGGGAGGCTGAAGCAGGAGAATCACTTGAACCTGGGAGACGGAGGTTGCAGTGAGCCAAGATCACACCACCCCACCACACTCCAGCCTAGGCAACAGAGCTAGACTCCATCTCAAAAAAAAAAAAAAAAAAAAAAAAAATTAGCCATGCTTGGTGGTGTACACCTGTAGTCCCAACTATTTGGGTGGCTGAGGTGGGAGGATCACTTGAGCCCAGGAATTCGAAGTTGCAATGAGCTCTGATCTTGCCACTCTATTCCAGCCTGGGCATGAGAGTGAGACCCTGTCTCTAAAAAAAATAATTAAAATGAAAAAGAGCATTTGTGGTACATGGGAGGAGGTCAAAATATCAACATTAACAGGAGTTTGGAAAAAGTTGATTCCCACCCTTATTGATGACATTGAGGGGTTCAAGACTTCAGTGGAGGAAGTAACTGCAAATGTGGTGAAAATAGTGAGAGAGCTAGAATTAGAAATGGAGTCGAAGATGCGACTGAATTGCTGCAATCTATAATGAAACTTGAGCAGATGGAAGAGTTGCTTCTTATGGATGAGCAAATAAAGAAGTTTGTTTTTTTAAGATGGAATCTACTCCTGGTGAAGATGCTGTAAACATTGTTAAAATAACAAGGTATTTAGGATATTACATAAAGTGAGTTTATAAAGCAGCAGTAGGGTTTGAGAGGATTGACTCCAATTTTGAAAGACGTTCTACCATGGGTAAAATGATATCAAACAGCATTGTATGCTACAGAGAAGTCTCTTTGTGAAAGGAAGTATCAATCCATGTTGCAAACTTTATTGTTGTCTTATTTTAAGAAATGTCAGCTGGGCATGGTGGCTCACGTCTGTAATCCTAGCACTTTGGGAGGCTGAGGCGGGTGGATCACAAGGTCAGGAGATTGAGACCATCCTGGCTAACATGGTGAAACCCCGTCTCTACTAAAAATACAAAAAAAAAAACTAGCCAGGCGTGGTGGCAGGCGCCTGTAGTCCCAGCTACTCAGGAGGCTGAGGCAGGAGAATGGCGTGAACCCAGGAGGCGGAGCTTGCAGTGAGCCGAGATCGCGCCACTACGCTCCAGCCTGGGCGACAGAGCGAGACTTCGTCTCAAAAAAAAAAAAAATAAAAGAAAGAAAAGAAATTGTCGACCTGAGAAACAGCGAGATCTTGTATCGGCAAAAATTAAAGGATTAGCCAGGCATTGTGGCACGTGCCTGTAGTCCCAGCTACTCCGGAGGCTAAGGTGGAAGGATTACCAGAGTCCAGGAGTTTGTGGCTGTGGTGAGCTGTGATTGCGCCAGTGCACTCCAGCCTGGGCAACAGAGCAAGACCCTGTCTCTCCGCCGCCAAAAAAAAAAAAAAAGAAAAACGGTTTACACTTCAGTGAAAGAAAAAGAAGTTGCTATATCCACCCCAACCTTCAGCAACCACCACCACTCTGATCAGTCAGCAGCCCTCAACAATGAGGCAAGTTCCTCCACAAGCCAAGATTATGACTCACTGAAGGCTCAGATGATTGTTAGCATTTTTAGCAATAAAGTATTTTTAAATAAAAGTATGTACCTTGTTTTTTAGATACAGTGCTGTTGTACACTTAATAGCCTACAGTATAATGTAAATATATGCACTGTGAAACCAAAAAGTTTTGTATGACTTGCTTACTGGAATATTTGCTTCATTGCAATGATCTGGAACTGAACCCACAATATCTCCAAGATATGGTTATACTAAGTAGTCTGAAAATACAAAATAGTCTAGTAATAGTCTATAATACATAAATAATATATATTAATATTTTTAATTATATTTATTATCTATTAATTATTAATATATTATAAATATATTTTTATATAATATAAAATATATAATAAATAAGTAGTCTAGTAATAAAAGAATACCAGCCTGGGCAACATGGTGAAACCTTGTCTTTACCGAAAATACAAAAAATTAACTGGGATTGGTGGCATGCACTGTAGTCCCAGCTACTCAGGAGGCTGAGGTGGGAGGATCACTTGAGCCTGGGAGGCAGAGGTTGCATTGAGTCTAGATTGTGCCACTGCACTCCAGCCTGGGTGACAGAGTGAGGCCCCATCTCAAAAGGAAAAAAGAATAAAATGCTTTCCTCTACATTCTTTTTTTTTTTTTTTTTTTAAGACAGAGTCTTGCTCTGTCGCCCAGATCCGGAGTGCAGTGGTGCGATCTTGGCTCACTGCAACCTCTGCCTCTTGAATTCAAGCAAATCTCTTGCCTCAGCCTCCTAAGTAGCTGGGACTATGGCCGCGTACCACCATGCCCAGCTAATTTTTGTATTTTTAGTAGAGATGGGGTTTCACCATGTTGGCCAGGCTGGTCTCAAACTCCTGACCTCAAGTGATCTGCCCGCCTCGGCCTCCCAAAGTGCTGAGATTACAGGCGTGAGTCACCACACCTGGCCTCCCCTACATTCTTGAAGGAAAGCATTTACTTATTATTTCTTAAATTATGGTTAAATACAGGTAATATAAAGTTTACCATCATAACCATTACATTTTTTCTTTTTGCATAGAACATTTCATTGTCATGTACCCATTTTAAAGCATACCAGTGTCATCAAGTTTTTTCACAGTGTGCAACCATCACCACTATCTAGTTCTAGAATTTCATCACCCCAAACAAACTCCATACCTTTGAGCATTCTCCGTTTTCTCCTCCACTTAACTCCTGGCAACAACAAATCTACTCTGTCTTGGTGAATTTGTCTAATCTGTATATTTCATATAAATGGAACTATATAATATGTAGCCTTTTGTGTAGGCTTCTTTGATACAGTGTGTTTTCTTTTTTCTTTTTTTTTTTTTGAGACAGAGTCTCACTGTGTTGCCCAGGCTGGAGTGCAGTGGTGTGATCTCTGCTTACTGCAAGCTCCGCCTCCTGGGTTCATGCCATTCTCCTGCCTCAGTCTCCCGAGTACCTGGGACTACAGGTGCCTGCCACCACACCTGGCTAATTTTTTGTATTTTTAGTAGAGATGGGGTTTCACCGTGATAGCCAGGATGGTCTTGATCTCCTGACCTCGTGATCCACCCGCCTCGACCTCCCAAAGTGCTGGGATTACAGGCGTGAGCCACCACACTCAGCTGATACAGTGTGTTTTCTTGGTATATCCATGTTGTAGCATGTATTATACTTCATTCCTTTTTATGGTCGACTATTACCTTGTATGGATCAACCACATTTTGTTTATTCATATCATGGTAAACATTTGTGTTATTTCCATCTTTTAGCTGTTTTAAATAGTGCTGCAGTGAATATTTATGTACAAGCTTTTGTTTGAACACCTTGTTCAATTCTTTTAGATATATGCCTAGAAGTGGAATTGCTGAGTCACATGGTCGTTCTGTGTTTAGTTTATTGAGGAACTGCAAACCCAATTTCCGTAGCGGCTGCACCATCTTATATTCCCACCAGTAGATGTATGAGGGTTCCAATTTCTCTGCATTTTTTCTAGCACTCATTATTTTCCATTTTTTAAATTATAGCGATCCTAGTGGGTGTGAAGTGGTATTTCTTGGCAGTTTTGATTTGACAGTCACTTTTTCTTTTAAAATATGAAGTGTAGGTTCTGTCCATTGCCTTATATTATTAGTTATGTTTTACTAGTAATATATATATTCTGCCTTGTCTATTTCACAGTGGCCATATTCTTCTCTTGGGTATTATCTTCTATCTTTAACTAAACTATAAATTCCTTAGAGACAGGGTATCAGGTTCTAATGCTACCTGATATATCCAGCCAGGGCAGGTGTTTGTTCGTCTTACAAGGAAGACAATAGATATAAATTTTTTTTTTCTACAGCCTCGACCTCCTGGGCTCAGGTGATTCTCACACCTCACCCTCCCGAGTAGCTGGGATTACAGGCACGCACCACCATGCCCAGCTAATTTTTTGTATTTGTATTTGTATTTTTTTGTTTTGTGTGTGTGTATGTTTAATTTTTTTTTGTATTTTTAGTAGAGACGGTGTTTTGCTATGTTGCCCAGGCTGGTCTCAAACTCCTGGACAGAAGCTGTCTGCCCGCCTTGACCTCCCAGAGTGATGGGATTATAGATGTGCACCACCGTGCCCGGCCAGGCATACAATATTGTCAGCTTTTTATTTTCTCTCCCTTCCTTGACCACCATTTTCTGAATCTTTTAGCTTATGACTTTACCTCTGCATGGAATTGTCCCTGTTGAATCATCTCTTGTTAGAATTCTACTTATTCTTCTCCCTCTTTTCCTAAAGCCTTTTCTGATCAGTCTAATAAAAATATGATACTTCCCTTTTGTTTTTACTGCCGCTTGAGCACCTAGTTTGTATTAAACATTTTACTTTATCGACTTTAAATCTTCACAGTGGCCCACAAGGTGATACTCATTCTCCACAAGATATTAATGTTCAGAGAAATTATATAACTTGTCTAAGTAGTATAGGAGCTGAGATTTAAACTTAGGTCTCAGGCAGGTGCAGTGGCTCACATGTGTAATCCCAGCATTTTGGAAGGCCAAGGCGGGCAGATCAGCTGAGGTCAGGAGTTTGAGACCAGCCTGGCCAACATGGCAAAACGCTGACTTTACCAAAAATACAAAAATTAGGCAGGCGTGGTGGCACACGGCCATATTCCCAGCTACTTGGGAGGCTGAGGCACAAGAATCTCTTGAACCTGGGAGGTGGAGGTTGCAGTGAGCCAAGATTTCACACCACTGCACTCCAGCCTGGGTGACACAGCAAGACTGTCTCAAAATAAAATTAAAGAAATAAATAGGCCGGGCATGGTGGCTCACGCCTGTAATCCTAGCACTTTAGGAGGCCAAGACAGGCGGATTGCCTGAGCTCAGGAGTTTGAGGCCATCCTGGGCAACATGGTGAAACCCCGTCTCTACTAAAATACAAAAAATTAGGTGGGGTAGTGGCGTGTGCCTGTAGTCCCAGCTACTGTGGAGGTTGAGGCAGGAGAACTGCTTGAACCCAGGAGGTGGGAGGTTGCAGTGAGCCGAGAGCGCGCCACTGCACTCCAGACTGAGCGACAGAGCGAGACTCCGTCTCTAAAAAATAAACAAACAAACTTAGGTCTCTTTGACTCCAAAGCTATTGTTTTCTCTCCACTACTATTTTATGCTGACTCTTGTGGCCTTATGCATTTTGTTGTAGTTGTTATAGTTAACAAGAATCTGATATAGATTTTCGTGTCCATCCTGGTGTCTTTATCATTCTATAAATATTTGTGGAATAAATGAAAAGGGGACTTTGTTCTTCATGAACTAGGATAATTATCTTCATGGGCTAGGATATTAGCAACAGGTTTGCGAAATAGCCCTGTTTAACAAAAGAATATAAATTCAAAATCAGTCTGTTACCCACTAAATTATGAATACTTCATTCAAATTATGAGATAGATTAGGTCAACCTGCATCAAATCAGTATAGATCAGTAAGTAAGAGCTTGACTCTAGAGTGAGCCTGCCCCGGTTCTTTTCCTGCTTTGTTCTGTAAGTTACCTAACATCTGCTTTCTCATGTATGAAGTGGAGATTAGTATTTAGCATTTAGAATTGTTAGGATTAAATGAGACATTAGATAAAAGAGTCAACAACTGACTGTATAGTAAACATGCCTTAGGGAATAATTATTATTAACATTATCCATTGTCTTTCCCATTCTTTGTGATTTGATTATGATTATGTTGAGTGAGAACTTTTTCCTTGTGTGTTATTGAAAATAAGAAAGGACAGTATTTTTTCTTCTACTTTTTAAAAAATATTCTTACTATATTTAAGGATATTAGTGGCTCGATAGAGATGATCAGTGCATCTTTTATGGCAGGGAGTCGTCGCATGGTGGATGTCATGGACGTGAACACACAGAAAGGCATTGAAATGACCATGGCTCAGTGGACACGCTACTATGAGACCCCAGAGGAGGAGCGAGAGAAACTCTATAATGTCATCAGCCTCGAGTTTAGCCACACCAGGCTGGAGAATATGGTGCAGAGGCCCTCCACGGTTAGTGTAATCATTTTCTTCATATTGTCATTGTCACCAAAAGGGTTGTTTTCGGCTGGACGTTGGTAACTGATGCTTCTTATCCCAGCACTTTGGGAGGCCAAGGCAGGCAGATCGCTTGAGCTGAGAAGTTTGAGACCAGCCGGGGCAACATGGTGAAACCACATCTCTACAAAAAGTACAAAAAAAAAAAATTAGCTGGGTGTGATGGCACATGTCTGTAGTTCCAGCTACTCAAGAGGCTGAGGTGGGAGGATCACCTGAGCCCAGGAGGTTGAGGCTGCAGTGACCGGTGATTGCACCACTGCATTCCAGCCTGGGTGACAGAACAAGACCCTGTCTCAAAAATTTAAAATAAAATGCGTTGTTTTTATACTGGGAAATTTTATAACTTTTTGCACATATCAAGATTAAGCTGAAGGTAAACAAGACTATTTGACAAGAATAATTTGTATTTTTATAAAGATATATTGATATTGTATTTTGATAAGAATAACTGCATTTTCTGAAATCATAATAAATTTTAAAATTTAAAAATTTTTAAATTTATTATTATTAAAAATTTAATTTTTTTTTAAAGACAGGGTCTCACAATTTTGTCCAGGCTGACCTTGAACTCCTGGGCTCAAGCAGTTCTCCCACCTTGGCCTCCCAAAGTGCTGGGATTACAGGCGTGAGCCACCGTGCCTGGGCGTGAAATCACTTAATTTTATATAGGGCAGGATTATTCTGATTTGTATCACAGTAACTTAATGTAGGAACATTGACCTTTGGATGTAACGGAGAGGAATATTAAAATTCAACCTTGGGGCCAGGCGCAGTGGCTCATGCTTGGAATCCCAGCACTTTGGGATCCGAGGTAGGCGGATCACCTGAGGTCAGGAGTTTGAGACCAGCTTGGCCAACATGGCAAAACTCCCATCTCTACTAAAAATACAAAAATTAGCCAAGCGTGGTTGCATGCGCCTGTAATTCCAGCTACTCGGGAGGCTGAGGCATGAGAATCGCTTGAACCTGGGAGGCAGAGGTTGCAGTGAGCTGAGATCATGCCACTGCACTCCAGCCTGTGTGACAGAGTGAGACCCTGTCTCAAAAAAAAAAAAAAAAAAATTCACTCTTGACCAGGCATGGTGGCTCACATGTGTAATCCCAACACTTTGAGAGGCTAAGACAGGAGAATTGCTTGAAGCCAGTAGTTCAAGATCAGCCTGGGGAATGTCACGAGACCCCCAAAAATAAAAATAAACATTTTTATTATTTATTTATTTATTTTTTGAGGCCGAGTCTCACATTGTTGCCTGGGATATAGAGTGCGGTGGCACGATCTCGGTTCACTGCAACCTCCGCCTCCCCGGTTCAAGCAATTCTCCTGCCTCAGCCTCCTGAGTAGCTGAGACTACAGGCCACCATGCACTGCTAATTTTTGTATTTTTTTTGTTAGAGACGGGGTTTCATCATGTTGGCCAGGCTGGTCTTGAACTCCTGACCTCAAGTGATCGACCTGCCTCGGTCTCCCAAAGTGCTGGGATTACAGGCATGAGCCACCACACCGGGCCGAAAGGAACTATTTTTGTATTAGTAATCATGTTTATTTGATCATATGGAAGTATAGGAAGACAGGTGGTTAGAATTTAGCCTTCTTATTAGCCTAATGTGATTTGCTAAATAGGAATTTAGTGAGAGGGATGGGATGTAAGAATTCCAGTAACATTATTTATTTATAATTTTATTTTCTTAATATTTCTAGAATTTCATTTTATTATTATCATTATTATTAATATTTTTGAGACAGGTTCTCGCTCTGTTGCCCAGGCTTTAGTGCAGTGGCACGATCTTGGCTCACTGCAGCCTCCGCCTCCCAGGTTCAAGCAATTCTCCCACCTCAGCCTCTCAAATAGCTGGGATTACAGGGACACACCACCACACCCGGCTAATTTTTGTATTTTTAGTAGAGATGGGGTTTCACCATGTTGGCCAGGCTTGTCTCGAACCCCTGACCTCAGGTGATTCACCTGTCTCAGCCTCCCAAAGTGCTGGAATTACAGGTGTGAGCCACTGTACCCGGCCAATTTCCAGAATTTTAATTTAAAAATAACAGGATTGGCCACGCACGTTGGCTCATGCCTGTAATTCCAGCACTTTGGGAGGCTGAGGTGGGAGTATCCCTTGAGCCTAGGAGTTCAAGACCAGCCTGGTTAACATAGCAAGACCTCATCTCTACAAAATTTGAAAACTTAGCCAGGCATGGTGGCATGCACCTGTAGTCCTGGTTACTCAAGAGACCGAGGTGGGAGGATTGCTTGAGCCTGGGAGGTTGAGGCTGCAGTGAGCTGTGATCACTGTAGCCTAGCCAACATCGCAAGAATCTGTCTCAAAAAAATAATAAAATGATAAAAAATGTAAATAGAAGCCGAGCATGGTGGCTCATGCCTGTAATCCTAGCACTTGGGGAGGCCGAAGGCAGACAGATTGCTTGAGCTCAGGAGTTTGATACCAGCCTGGGCAACATGGTGAAACCCTGTCTCTATAGAAAAATTAGCCAGGCATGATGGCGTCCCCCATGTAGTCCCAGCTACTCAGGGGATTGAGGCAGGAGGATTGCTTGAGCCTAGTAATTTGAGACCAGTCTGGGCAACATAATAAGACCTTGTCTCTACTTTTGAAAAAACAAAACAAAACAAAAAAAAACTAAGCAGCAACAAGAAAAATAACATGATTGTAGCTATAAATGTAAAACTTGACCTGGTCAATACTTTACCATTATTAAGGTTGTGAAATGTCTCACTATTCCACATGAAGCCTTTTTTGTGGCATCCTGAATTTATTCACTCTGTCCCTAGTTTTAATGATAAAAATGTGACATCATTTTATAAAAATTAGAAAAATATATTAACATTAAAGGGCGGAGAAGAACCTATGAGAGGGCTCAGAAATAGAAAATTATTAAGAGAGCAGAGGCCACAATACTAATATCTTACAGGGACCTAAAACATGAAAGATTGAATGAGCTATTACCAAGCTCACATTCTAAAAGCAGGTAAGGTTTTTGTGACCTTGCTATGTAAGTAATAACGTTTATTTTGTTGATAGAATAAGATAGAAGACTTCATGTGGAATAGTCACACATTTCAAAATCTTAATAATGGAAAAGTATCGACCAGGTCAAGTTTTACATTTATAGCTAGAGGCCTGGCACAGTTGCTCACACCTCTAATCCCAGCACTTTAGGAGGCCAAGGTGGGCGGATCACTTGAGCCCGAGAGTTCGAGACCACTCGGGAGGCTGAGGTACAAGAATCACTTGAACCTGGGAGGCAGAAGTTGCAGTGAGCTGAGATGGTGCCACTACACTCCAGCCTGGGTGACAGAATGAGACCCTGTCTCAAAACAAACAAACAAACAAAAACATAGCTACAATCATGTTATTTTTGTTGTTGCTGTTTCTATTGGTAGAATTATTATTCCCCCCATAGTATATCCCTTCATTTATCTAGGTTTTTTCCAGTATATTTCACTAGTGCTTTTTTTTAAAAACCAACTTTATTGAGGTAAAATTGATGTTCAGTAAAGTGGACCCCCATTTTAAGTGTGCATTTCAGTGAGTTTTGACAAACATATTTATTCATGTAAGTAACCACCATAGTCAAAATATAGAAAATAAGCCAGGTGCGGTAGCTCACGCCTACAATCCCAGCACTCTGGGAGGCCAAGGCAGGCAGATCACTTGAGGTCAGGAGTTCAAAACCAGCCTGGCCAACATGGTGAAACCCCGCCTCTACTAAAAATACAAAAATTAGCTGGGTGTGATGGCGCACACCCGTGATCCCAGCTACCTGGGAAGTTGAGGTGGGAGAATCGCTTGAAACCAGGAGGCAGAGGTTTCAGTGAGCCATGATCACACCACTGCACTCCAGCCTGGGTGACACAGTGAGACCCTGTCTCAAAAAAAAAAAAAAAAAAGGAATATATATATAATAGCCTATTAGTAGTTCTTTTTTAATTTTTTAATATTCAAAAACTTAATCTTCATTTCTAAAAACTTAATCTTCATGTCTAAAAACTTTGATCTGTCACTTCTCACTTTATATCCTCAAGTTCTAACCTATTTGCATTTCTTAATCCTAGAGTTACATAATCTGTTTGTTCCCTGTGATCTTCACAACCTTCAGGGTTTGCCTATTCATTTATCAGATGCCTACCACATGCTAAGCACTGTCTAGGTACTAGAGATACAATGGAAAATGAGATCATTCTTGTTAGAGACTCAAAGAAAGACAAGAAAATATGCATTTATATAAACTATAGTATGAGCAGTGCTTCAAAAGTGAATAAACAGCCAGGCACAGTAGCACATGCCTTTAGTCCCAGCTACCTGGGAGGCTGTGGTGGGAGAATTGCTTGAGCCCAGGAGTTTGAGGCAGCCTAGGCAATGTGGCAAGACCCAGTCTTTTAAAATTAAAAAAATTGAATAAAGCAGGATATTGTGGAAGCATTTTGGAAGGATGACCTAATTTAGAAACTATAGGAGAATTAGGGGAAGCTCTTTGGAGGAAGTGGTGCCTAATGTTGACATAAAAGAAATAATGAAGCAAGGAGAGGGAGACCAGAATTACAGGCAGAAGGAATAGCATTTGTAAAAGTAGGTTCCGGGAGGTAAGAAGGGCAACTTTTACATGCCTATTATAGGAGCTAGCATAAAGTAGAGTTCTATGGTGAGAAGAGATTATTTAGTGCTGCCATTCCAGCAATAACTGAGAGGTAGATTTTAAAATGGCACAAATAATACATATTTGTTTGGTGATGGGGAAATAAGTTCATGGAAGGCCACGAGTTGTTTATGAATAGACTAGGTTCATGATATTGGACTTCTTACCAGTTTGGCCCTAGTTTTGTTGCAGAACAGATTATAACTGGGATCAGAGTATTTAGCAAAGGATCTATCCCAAGGCTAAAGATTAACCTAAGAAGAAAAGCACGAACATGTTACCACAAATTCTCTCTGTAGTCTGAAGATACCTAATAATACCAAAGAAAGGCAGGCAAAAATGACTGACTTTCTTGCTGCAATTAAGAAATTCTGCTTTCTGTGAATGAATGCGTGGTAAAAAAAAAAAAAAATACTCATATGTTCTGAACCCTTCCTCTCCCTATTCAGACATGGGAGCTTACAGCGTATTAAGCAAGTACTTTATTCATTATTCTGTTAAAGGCATTCCCATGGACAACACACAGGGATGGGAGATGGTGGCTACTACATTAAGAAACAGTAAATTTTATTTGAAGGAAAGAAAGGCATCCAGGGGTTATTCAATGTTCTGGGACCGGTGGATGCTTGGTTAAAATTGTTGGCTCCCTGAGCAGAAATTCTTTGAAATAGAACAGCAGGTTAACCTTAACCGTTGCTCCTCATCTTGTTTGTTTCTTCCATGTCAGTGGTGATGCTTTCTAAACACTCTCCCACAGTTAACATCTGGGTATCCTCTAGACAACTGCTTCATATCATGCACAACTGTATGCATTTGTCTCCATTCACATTATAAGGGAAGTAAGTGATCAAATACATAGATGTTGTTACAAAGCTTACCAGATACATGTTTTTTATAACCATAAGTTAGATATTTACCACATCAGCACTGTGCTGAATTCATGGTGGTTTGGCTCTCGAGTTTTACCTACCTGGAGTTCATTGGTTGAGTGTAGACACTTGAAGGCACAGGAAATGTTATAATTTAGTGTAAAATGTCGCATATTGCTTTCACTTCTCTTTTTTTTCAGCCAGTATTATTTAAAAGATTCCTGGCCGGGCATGGTAGCTCATGCTGTAATCCCAGCACTTTGGGGGGCTGAGGCTGGTGGATCGCCTGAGGTCAGAAGTTCGAGACCAGCCTGGCCAAGATGGTGAAACCCTGTCTCTACTAAAAAATACAAAAATTAGTTAGGTGCGGTGGCGGGTGCCTGTAATCCCAGCTACTCAAGAGGCTGAGGCAGGAGAATTGCTTGAACCTGGGAGGCGGAGGTTGCAGTGAGCTGAGATCACACCACAACATTCTAGCCTGGTGACAGAGCAGACTTCGTCTCAAAAAAAAAAAAAAGATTTCTGTATTCTCACATTATTTCAGAATTTTAAAAGTGTTTACATTTAATCCTTACAACATATCTTTGAAGTAGTTATCTTAGTTTTTTTGTGTTTTTGGGTTTTTTATTGAGACAGTCTTGCCCTGTTGCCCAAGCTGGAGTGCAGTGGTGATCGTAGCTTACTGCAGCCTCAAACTCCTGGGTTTAAGCAAACCTCTCATCTTAGCTTCACAAGTAGCTAGGACTATAGGCACATGCCACAATGCCTGGCTGTTTATTTTATTTTATTTTATTTATTTTTTGAGATGGCGTTTCGCTCTTGTTTCCCAGGCTGGAGTGCAATGGCACCATCTCGGCTCACCAGAACCTCCACCTCCTAGGTTCAAGCGATTCTCCTGCCTCAGCCTCCCAGGTAGCTGGGATTACAGGCATGTGCCACCATGCGCAGCTAATTTTTTTTTTTTTTTTTTTTTTTGAGACGGAGTCTTGCTCTGTTACCCAGGCTGGAGTGCAGTGGCGTGATCTCAGCTCACTGCAAGCTCCGCCTCCCGGGTTCACGCCATTCTCCTGCCTCAGCCTCCTGAGTAGCTGGGACTACGGGCGCCCGCCACCACACCTGGCTAATTTTTTGTATTTTTAGTAGAGATGGGGTTTCACCGTGTTAGCCAGGATGGTCTCGATCTCCTGACCTCGTGACCCACCTGCCTCGGCCTCCCAAAGTGCTGGGATTACAGGCGTGAGCCACCACACTGGGCCTAATTTTGTATTTTTAGTAGAGACGGGATTTCTCCATGTTGGTCAGGCTGGTCTTGAACTTCCGACCTCAGGTGATCCGCCTGCCTTGGCCTCCCAAAGTGTTGGGGATTACAGGTGTGAGCCACTGATCCCAACTATTTTTTTATTTTGAAGAGATGGGTTCTCACTGTGTTGCCCAGGCTGGTCTTAAACTCCTGGGTTCAAGTGATCTTCCCACCTTGGCCTTCCAAAGCTCTGGGATTGCAGGTGTGAGCCACTGTGCCTGGTCTATCTTAGTTTTATAGATGAGTTCGAGGGCCTCATATAGTCTTGAAAAGACATGACAGACCTGGAGCTTCTTATTCCTAAGCTGGTAGTTTCTATAGCACATTGTCAATGCAAGGCTATAAATCTATACTGGATTTTTTTCTTTTTTTGGGCTAACTTTTGGCATCTTAACTGTTCTAACAATGGTATATATTTTGCTGAGTTTATAGATACCTTCCAGACAACACCTTTTATTGGATTAAAAAATAAAACAAATTATATAAGTAGTGACATAGAAGAGAGTTCATAGTTATACACTATTGCATAATTAATGATTCCATTTTGACTAGTGCTGTCTTTACTATTATCATTTGATGGAATGATTAATCTTTATTCTCATATAACAATTATTTCTAACATGGTTGCCTAGTAATCCTAAGATTCGCCAACAGATTTTTTTAATTTGCTTATAATTAAATTATAGTTTTTTGTTGTGTATTTTAAGAAATTCTGCTTTTCTTGACTTTAAAATTATCTTTGACCCCAACCTTTCCCTTGGAGCCCAAGTGTTTCCTCCTTCTATTTAAAGGTGGATTTCATTGACTGGGTAGACAACATGTGGCCAAGGCACTTGAAGGAAAGCCAGACTGAATCAACAAATGCCATCTTGGAGATGCAGTACCCTAAAGTGCAGAAGTAAGTGATGCGCCCTGCATCTTCCTCCGTGTGCTGTGGGAGACCAAAGCAATAGCAAGGATTGGCTTCTCCCTTACGAGCTTTGCTCTGTGTCTTGAATGATTAAAAAGATGAATTATTTAAAGATGAGACTTTACAGTTCCACAAGGAAGAGTGTATGTGAGCATACCATAGCACACAACCACATGGTTAAAGGAAAAAAAACTGACATTTTAGTCAATACGGTAGAAAAAAAAAAACCTTTTTCTGATAATGTGATGACTTGAAAATGCATTACTTTTTCTCCTTCTGGAACTTGATTAAGTGGAAGATAAAGGGAGTATATAAGAGGAGAGTATGGCATTTTGGTGGGGCAGATGTACTTTTTTCCATCAGTACACTAATGCTGCTGCTTTTTTTGGGTCAGGTACTGTCTAATGAGTGTTCGAGGCTGCTATACTGACTTCCATGTGGACTTTGGTGGTACCTCTGTTTGGTATCACATCCATCAAGGGGGAAAGGTATGGTCATAGTTGTGATAGGGGTTGGAATCTGAAGTTGGTTGTATGACTTTGCTTCAGTTCATGTATACTTAATATACCCTGGAAATGAATCTGTTAGGGAATTGTCCCCATTCGTATCTGGAAAGAATTATAGATTAAGTTCACCTTCTTGGCTAGTGTTCAGTAGAAATTAGTATTCATCTAGTTCACTATCATTACACCATTGGCACAGCACTTAGTAAATCTCAATAGTCCTGTTTCTAGATTCCTGAATCAGAGTTCTCCAAATGAAGCCAAAGAAGTGATTTTAGAAGGACAAGATAATTTCTGTACTTGGAAGTATAATAAATAGTGGAAGGGAACACGAATTTTGGATAGATTCACTGTGAAATCAGCAAATTAAGATCTAAACCAACTTTCCCTCTATGTAGCCATTGGTCTGAAATATGGCCAAAGGAAGCCTTTAAGTCCTTTTTGAGGATGTAAACAGGTTTTGAAGGATTATCTTTATTCATTCAGTTATATTCCAGCTTGTGAAAATGCTTCTGAATGCTATATGAGAATGGAAATCTAGAATTAATACCCGAGGTTTATAGTATTATACTCTTGTTACTCTTTTTTCTCTTACTTGCAGTGAATGCATTTGTAAGAGAAAAGTAGGAACTAGAATGAGAATAGATAATGCCTTGTTTAAAACATGAGGTCTTGGCCAGGCATGGTGGCTCACGCCTGTAATCCCAGCACTTTGGGAGGCCAAGGCGGGCGGATCAGCTGAGGTCAGGAGTTCAAGACCAGCCTGACCAACATGGAGAAAGTGCATCTCTACTAAAAATACAAAATTAGCTGGGTGTGGTGGTACATGCCTATAATCCCAGCTACTCGGGAGGCTGAGGCAGGAGAATCGCTTGAACCCACGAGGTGGAGGTTGCGGTGAGCTGAGATCGCGCCATTGCACTCTAGCCTGGGCAACAAGAGCAAAACTCTGTCTCAAAAAAGAAACAAACAACAACAAAAAAACATGAGGTCTTGTCCGGGCACAGTGGCTCACGCCTGTAATCCAGCACTTTGGGAGGCCAAGGTGGGTGGATCATAAGGTCAGGAGATCGAGAACATCTTGGCCAGTATGGTGAAACTCCGTCTCTACTAAAAATACAAAAATTAGCTGGGTGTGGTGGCGCACGCCTGTAGTCCCAGCAACTCTGGAGGCTGAGGCAGGAGAATCGCTTGAACCCAGGAGGTGGAGGTTGCGGTGAGCCAAGATTGTGCCACTGCACTCCAGCCTGGACTACAAGAGTGAAACTCTGTCAAAAAAAAAAAAAAAAAAAAAAAAAAAAGTCTTAATCAGAACAACTATGTCTCCAAATCCAAAAGTCATTTTGTTTGCTTCAGATCCCTTTAAGCCCTGTTGATCTTAGTTACTACCTTGGACAAAACAACCTGAGCCAGTCTCTTGAAGATACTGTGCCTAATTAACTGTACTACTTAGGACTCTGGAAGCCAGACAGTCAGAGTGTTTAAGGGACTGCCTAGGTAATGAACTGAATGTCCCTCTTCTCTCCGAGTCCTGGATGGTGTATAGTCAAACCCAAGGGAAGCCTTAATGCTGTTGGATCAAGTGAAGGATAAGAAAGATCTACTGCCTTGGACCTTCTAGGGTTTACCAAATAGTCAAGTTCTATAGGCTGGGAAAATTGCTTGCCTTTCTTCTACCTGGTGGTCTTAATTTTGTACCTGTTTATCAGTTGAGGGAGACGACTGGGTCATGTCAATGGCTGTTAACAGACTAAAGTTTTTTAACTCACAGGTCTTCTGGCTCATCCCCCCTACAGCCCACAACCTGGAGCTGTACGAGAATTGGCTGCTGTCAGGGAAACAGGGAGACATCTTTCTGGGTGACCGGGTATCAGATTGTCAGCGCATTGAGCTCAAGCAGGGCTATACCTTCGTCATTCCCTCAGGTAAGCAAAAAAATTTAGCCATTTTTTTCCTTAATGAAAAAGAAATTGATGGATTACCACCAAGAATAGTTATGATGCTGGGCGTCTGCAGAAAACAACAGTGTTTCTTCCTGTCATTATGGAATAGATGCTGAGGTTTTGTTTGTTTTGTTTTCAGTTTGAAAAGGCAGTGGTTTTCCAATAAAGTATATAAGAATTGCCAGCAGAGGCTTTTCAGATATACACGTTTGGGCTCTGCATTAGCCCTAGTAATTTAGAATCTCTATAGATAGGACCTGTTCTGCAGGTGATACACAATCTATGTTGAAGAACTGCCTACTATTCTAGGGAATGGCTGTGAAGGCTGGAGTGCTCAGTCAGGGATGTTTTTGATCAAGTCATTAAATCAAAGTAAGTGCTTATAAAGATCACAGATTTTAGAGTCACAGACCTCTATTAGGATTCTGACTATGCATTTACCTGCTAGATACTACGCTTAGAGCAAATATTTAAATCTGTGTCTCATTTTGTTATAAGGAATATAAATGAGAACGCATGTAAACCAAGCTTATCCAACCTGCAGGCCACAGGCCTCATGCAGCCCAGGATGGCTTTGAATGTGGCCTAACACAAATTCATAAGCCTTCTTAAAACATTATGAGATTTTTTTTTTGCAATTTTTTAAGCTTGTCAGCTGTCATTAGTATTAGTATATTTTATTTTATTTATTTATTTATTTATTTATTTTGAGATGGAGTCTTGCTCTGTAGCCTCAGGCTGGAGTGCAGTAGCGTGATCTTGGCTCACTGCAACCTCCACCTCCCAGGTCCCAGTTCAAGCAATTCTCCTGTCTCAGCCTCCCGAGTAGCTGGGATTACAGGTGTGCACCACCATGCCCAGCTAATTTTTGTATTTTTACTAGAGACGGGGTTTCACCATGTTGGCCAGGCTGGTCTTGAACTCCTGACCTCGTGATCCACCCGCCTCAGCCTCCCAGAGTGCTGGGATTATAGGCGTGAGCCCCCGCGCCTGGTCATGTTAGCGTATTTTATGTGTTGCCCAAGCAATTCTTCTTCCAGTGTGGCCCAGGGAAGCCAAAAGATTGGACACCCCTGAATTGTAAACTATCTTGTACAGAGCCTGGTTTATAGTTGGTGCTCCAGTAAACGTTTATTATGTGCTAAGCATTTGATGTGCATTTTCTCATTTAATGCTCATGAGCAACCATAAGAGGTATTATTTATCCTGGTTTTATAGAGGAAATTGAGGCTTTGAGAGATTAAGTAACTTGACAAACCACTAAGAAGCAGAATCAGAGTGAAGAGTGTGATCTAGGGGTCTTGTACTAGTTCTCTGAGAGAGACTTACTGTAATGTGTGTTTTCAGCCACTGCCCTCTGTTCCCCTTCTCCTAGGCTGGATTCATGCTGTGTATACTCCTACAGACACATTAGTGTTTGGGGGCAATTTTTTGCATAGCTTCAACATCCCTATGCAGTTAAAAATATACAACATTGAAGATCGGACACGGGTAAGTAATCTTATATAACAGTTGCATGTGAAGAGGTTTACTCCAGTTATGATAGATGTTACAAGAGATTCACTGATGGTTTATCAAAACTTCCATTTTTCTTTCAGTTAAAATGCAGTGTTGACATTTTGGGAACACACAAAATTTTAAATTTAATTTTTTTTTTTTTTAAGACAGAACCTTGTTCTGTTTTCCAGGCTAGAGTGCAGTGGCGTGATCATGGATGATTGCAGCCTCAACCTCCCAGGCTCAAGCATCTTCCTGCCTCAGCCTCCCAAGTAGCTGGGACTCTGGGTGCACACCACATCTGACTAATTTTTAATTTTTTTCGTAGAGACTTGGTCTCACTGCGTTGCCCAGGCTGGTCTAGAACTCTTGGTTCAAGCAGTCCTCCCACCTCAGCCTCCCAAAGTGCTGGGAGGTGAGCCACTGTGACTGGCCAAATAAAAATTTTAACACGATTTACATACTCCGTTTTAGGGACTCCAATTCTGTGAGGTTTTTGGTATCTTGGATTTCTTTTTCTTTCCTTTTTTTTAAAATTTATTTTATTTTATTTTATTTTTTAGCCAACAGCATAGTGAATGGGAAAAAGTAACATTTTTTTCTTTTAATATTTGGGACAGAGTCTCACTCTGTTGCCCAGGCTGGTGTGCAGTGTCACAGTCATGGCTCACTGCAGCCTCAACCTCCCTGGGCTCAGTTGATCCTCCCACCTCAGCCTCCCAGGTAGCTGGGACTACAGGCACACGCCACCACATGCAGCTAATTTTTTTGTATTTTTTGGAGATGGGTTTTTGCTGTGTTGCCCAGGCTTGTCTTGAACTCCTGGGCTCAAGTGATCTGCCCGCTTTGGCCTCCTAAAGTGCTGGGATTACAAGTGTGAGCTACTGCATCCCGCAGTATCTTGGATTTTTATAAGGCCAGACATTTACCTCTGGTAATCTCTTGAGCCATGTGTTTCATTTTTATGCTCACAGAATTATTTGGTGTAATGGGGCTTATCAACCCAAATTTCAGAACTTTAAATTCATGTATCTTTTTCTACACTGATGACTATACTCAAAGCATCTTACTTTAATTATATAAATGTATATACTGTCTTTCTCAACTGGGGTTTCAAGAGAGAATTAAGCCCAAAATAAAATAATTTGTGTATCTTATTTTCTCATTTTTCTCTAGGATGATACACAGCTAATACCTTTCTAGATGCATAGAAAAAAGTTAATTTATTATATACAATGGATACCTTAAGGCAAGAGTTGACAAACTTTTCCTGCAAACGACCAGATAGTAAATATTTTAGGCTTCGTGGGTCATAAAGTGTCTGTTGTAACTGTTTAACCCTACCTTGTAGCATGAAATACTTAAACAAATGAGTGTGGCTCAAATAATATAAAATTTTATTCATAGACACTGAAAGTTGAATTTCAGATAACTTTAACATGTCACAGAATACTCTTAAATTTTTTTCAACCATTAAAAAATGTAAAAAACGATCCTTTTATAGTTCATGATCATGATTAGGTGTTCATGCACGTATGTGAAAGATGCCACCCTTGAACCTTGTTACTATTAATACGTCAGCACATTACCTGTCTGACCCGAAAAAAAAAAAAAAAAAGGTAAAAAACACTCCTAGTTCACAGGAATCATAAAAAGAGGCAGCAGGCCAAATCCACTAAGTGTTGTTTGCTGGCTAGCCTCCACCTTAGAGAATGAGAGCTTATTTTTTAGCAGAATTCTAATTGGTAAGGGCTGAATCATATATGAAAGTATAGATGATACTGGGATTAAACAGCAATTAGAATATTTGGGGGTTGTGATGTTTGTAAGTTACTCTCAAGTAGCTGAGCAGAATACTAAGCTAGTATGGAGATCAGCAAATGTGGAGAAATGTTAACAGTTGGAGAATTGCAGAGAAGAGTGTAGAACTATTAATGCTACTGCTCTTGAAACTTTTTGGTAGAATTAAAAGTATTAAAAATTTTTAAATAACAATTAATGAAGAATTCACAACTTTTATATGAATGGTCTTTTATATATTATAGGAATGGTCACTGACCTATGTACTGCAATAATAGTCAACCATTATGGTGCCTATTTTGCAACATTTATTTTGGTGTAGGAGTTACGTATCACTATACACATCATTGATATTATTGTTGGAGTTACAGGAATTGCCCTACTAGTAGAATTAAGAGAGGAAGCCAGTGCTTCTTCAACACATTTTATAAAAGTACATTTCTTTTTATTTGTTAAGAGTAACAAAAGTACAGTTCAGGCACAGGGGCTCATACCTGTAATTCCAACCCTTTGAGAGCCCAAAGTGGGAGGATTATGTGAAGCAAGGAGTTTGAGACTCTCCTGGGCAACAAAGCTGGGTGTGGTGGTGCATGCCTGTAATCCTAGCTAGCTACTGGGGAGGCTGAGGTGAGAGGATTGCTTGAACCTAGGAGTTCCAGGTTGCAGTGAGCTATGTTGGTGCCACTGTACTCCAGCCTGGGTGGAAGAGTGAGACACAGTCTGTTAATTAAAAAAAAAAAAGATGTCTATTCTAAAATAGGTAAATATTCTAAAATAGGGAAAATGTTTCAAAAGAAAAAAAATGTATAATTCCATAGTAAAATACTCCCGTTTAACTCTGTCATTCTTAGAGGTAATTATGTACCCATTCTAAGATTCAGTCTGAAAATTGGTTTTTAGAATGCGTTCCCTTTTTATGGTTAAAGATGACTCTTACACCTGGGTCTTATACACTGGTTCAGTTTCAGCGAAGAAAAGGAAAGTATATATTCAGTAACATAAAGTGAGCACCTTATCCCCTGCATGAAGAGTTTTCTACGTAAAGAGAAGAAAAATAAGGGAAAAAAAAAAAAAGGCCAGGCACAGTGGCTCACACCTGTAATCCCAACACTTTGGGAGGCTAGGCAGGCAGATTACCTGAGGTCAGGAAGTTGAGACCAGCCTGAGCAACATGAAGAAACCCTGTCTCTACTAAAAATACAAAATTAGCCAGGTGTGGTGGCACATGCCTGTAATCCCAGCTACTCAGGAGGCTGAGGCAGGAAAATCGCTTGAACCTGGGAGGCGGAGGTTGCAGTGAGCCAAGATCGTGCCATTGCACTCCAGCCTGGGCGACAAGAATGAAACTCCATCTAAAAAAAAAAAAAAAAAAAATTATTTCCAAAAAATGCTAACCCAGTCTTAGAAATTGATATGCGGCATAAGTAAAAAGCAATGGGGTCAGGTTGGGTATGTGGTATCTCTTGGCTATAATTAATACAGTCTTATAAGTTACGAGTAAAAACTCAAAATTTTAATGCCTGTATTTCATATTTTCTTCCTTTTTTCTTTCTTATTTATTTATTTATTTATTTATTTTTGACACAGGGTCTCACTCTGTCACCCAGGCTGGAGTGCAGTAGCATGATCTCAGCTCATTGCAGCCTCAACCTCGTAGGCTCAAGTGATCCTTCTGCCTCAGCCTCCTGAGTAGCTGGGACCACAGACGCACACCACCACACCTGGCTAGTTTTTTTATTTTTATTTTTTTGTAGAAATGAGGTTTTACTATGCTGCCCAGGCTCGTCTCAAACTCCTGGGCTCAAGCAGTCCTCCAGCCTCAGGCCCCCAAAGCCTTGGGACCACGGGCGTGAGCCACTATGCCCAGACTCTTCTTTTTTTTAAACTGTCATTATTACTCAGCTTTCAACCGATTTCCAAAGGGCTTTAGAATTTGGAGTTGTCCTGAACTCCTAATAAAAACCCTTCCAGAAAGTGTTGCTATACTTAAAAGGCTAATGGAGAGGCATAGTGTATTATATTTAATTTTAAGGGACCAAATACCTATTGGTTGTTGTCTCTCTCCTCTGTCTCCCTTAGTCAGAAATAAATTAATTTTACTTCCGTGTAAGAGAGTCATTCTTTTAGTTGTTAAAGTTTTAGCCACATAAGAAACCAGAATCAGGGTCTGGCTACTATGCATTAGAAAACTGATTGGGGCTAACTATGAAAAGTACATCTTCTCTCCTGCCTTGCCATGGGGAGAGTGATCTCCTTATTCCCCAGTGATGCCCTGTGGCCTGGTGAAGGTTTTTGAAAAGGGGCTCCTATCCAGTTCTCCGTGATTCAGGAACACTACCTGATACAGAGTTTGTAAACGGGTAGGTGAAGTCATCCCTACAATATGGGAGGAGATGGGAACATTCTCAGGAGCTGCATATTCAAAACAATATCATTTGGCTTATCCTTTTGAAATATGGCCTCTCTAAAAGAAAGCTGTATGGCCAGATATGGTGGTTCATGCCTATAATCCCAAGTACTTTTTGGGAGTTTGAAGTGAAGGATCACTTAATCCCAGGAGTTTAAGACCAGCCTGGACAACATAGTGAGACCCTGTCCGTACCAAAAATTAACCCCTTTCTTTTTTTTTTTTTTTTTTGAGACAGAGTCTCGCTCTGTCCCCCAGGCTGGAGTGCAGTGGTGCGATCTCGGCTCACTCTGCAAGCTCCGCCTCCTGGGTTCACACCATTCTCCTGCCTCAGCCTCCCGAGTAGCTGGGGCTACAGGCACCCGCCACCAAGCCCGGCCAATTTTTGTATTTTTAGTAGAGATGGGGTTTCACTGTGTTAGCCAGGATGGCCTTGATCTCCTGACCTCATGATCCACCCACCTCGGCCTCCCAAAGTGCTGGGATTACAGGCTTGAGCTATCACGTCCGGCCAAAATTAATCCCTTTCTCATTTTCCCCAATGATACTCACCGGTGGCACTTGGCAGCTGCAGCATTTTTTTTTTTTTTTTTTTTTTTTTTTTTGGAGACAGAGTTTCGCTGCTGTTGTCCAAGCTGGAGTGCAGTGGTGTGATCTCAGCTCACTGCAACCTCCACCTCCCAGGTTCAAACAATTCTCCTGCCCCGGCGTCCCGAGTAGCTGGGATTACAGGTATGCGCCACCACACTAATTTTTGTATTTCTAGTAGAGACGGGGTTTCAGCAGGCTGGTCTCGAACTCTTGACCTCAGGTGATCCACTTGCCTTGGCCTCCCGAAGCGCTGGGATTACAGGTGTGAGCCATCACGCCCGGCGGCTGCAGCATTTACCCCAAGATAACTTTGCCATGAACTATCTCGCTTTTATTATTTTCACATCACTCTAGTATACTGACTTTGAAAACAAAATATATCATTCTATTTATAGCATTCTGTTTTTAGTAGTGGTATTTCTACTTACAAAATATAGTTATTCTTGATTGCTGAAAATGTCAAATCCTAGAAAACATAGCATTCCTATGCGTGATGTTAACATCATTCTTGGGCAGGCGTGGTGGCTTACGCCTGTAATGCCAGCACTTTGGGAGGCTGAGGCGGGCGAATCACTGGAGTTCAGGAGTTCGAGACCAACCTGGCCAACATGGTGAAACCCCGTCTCTACTAAAAATACAACAATTGGCCAGGCACACTGGCTCACGCCTGTAATCCCAGCACTTTGGGAGGCCGAGGTGGGTGGATCACCTGACGTTGGGAGTTCGAAACCAGTCTGACCAACATGGAGAAAGCGTGTTTCTACTAAAAATACAAAATTAGCCAGGTGTGGTGGCGCATGCCTGTAATCCCAGCTACTTGGGAGGCTGAGGCAGGAAAATCGCTTGAACTCAGAGGCGCAGGTTGCGGTGAGCCGAGATCACATCATTGGACTCCAGCCTGGGCAATAAGCACAAAACTCTGTCTCTAAATAAATAAATAGCTGGGCACGGTGGCTCATGCCTGTAATCCCAGCACTTTGGGAGGCTGAGGCGGGTGGATCACCTGAGGTCAGGAGTTCGAGACCAGCCTGGCCAAGATGGTGAAACCCCGTCTCTACTAAAAACATAAAAATTAGCTGGTCATGGTGATGCACACCTGTAATCCCAGCTACTTGGGAGGCTGAGGCAGGAGAATCGCTTGAACCCAGGAAGTGGAGGTTGCAGTGAACCAAGATTGCACCATTGCAGTCCAGCCTGGGCAACAAGAACAAAACTGTGTCAAAAAAGAGTAAAAATAAATAAATAAATAAATAAAATTAAAATAACAATTAGCTGGGTGTAGGGGCACACACCTATAATCCCAGCTGCTCAGGAGGCTGAGGCAGGAGAATTGCTTGAACGCAGGAGGTGGAGGTTGCAGTGAGCCGAGATCCCACCACTGCACACTAGCCTTGGTGACAGAGCGAGATTCCATCTCAAAAAAAAAAATAATAATATATCATTCATGAACAGTTGTTGGCCAGAGATTCATTTGATGGATCTGATTTTTCTGAAATAGACAATCCTGATGATTCAGACCATCCTGCTGTTAGTTTTGTTTAGAAATAACTCCAAGGACAGTTTTTATATTTTATGTTCACCTTGAAAATCAATCAGATTTCCAGCCGGGCGCAGTGGCTCACGCCTGTAATCCCAGAACTTTGGGAGGCCAAGGTGGGCAGATCACAAGGTCAGGAGATCGAGACCATCCTGGCTAACATGGTGCAACCCCGTCTCTACTAAAAATACAAAAAATTAGCCGGGCGTGGTGGCGGGCGCTTGTAGTCCCAGCTACTCAGGAGGCTGAGGCAGGAGAATGGTGTGAACCCAGGAGGCAGAGCTTGCAGTGAGCCGAGATCGCGCCACTGCACTCCAGCCCGGGCAACAGAGCAAGACTCCGTCTCAAAAAACAAACGAAAATCAATCAGATTTCCTTCAGCATCAAAGAGCATGTTTATGTAAAATTAAATGAGCGCTGGCCGTGAGCTGCTCTTTTATTTTCTAAAAGGGAAATGGGTTAATAAATTAGCCAGGTGTGGTGGCATACACTTGTAATCTCAGCTACTGGGGAGGCTTTGGTGGGAGGATGATAGCCTGGGTGAAAGAGCAAGACCCTGTCTCTAAAAGTTAAAAAAAATGGTTTTTAAAAAAGGCAACAAAATATATTTAGGATAGTCCCCATCATTGGTCTTCCTCACTGATTAATCTGTGCTGATTTGTCCTTTCCTGGACTGTGATATATCTAAAGAGTACCTTTTAAAATTAGTATCCAGCTGAAATAATAATGAAAATGCTCTTTTGGGAAGAATGGAAAGAAAATAAAGACAGTGATTGATTAAGTCATATGGAACATTAATCTGGTTTGTGGACATACCATTTTGGCAGACTACAAAGTATGAGGCAGGCAAGCTGAGCATCGATAGTGGAGAAAATACCCAACCTGGTGCCCCTAGACTAGACACGGTCTGAGAGTGAGTCTCTAGTCAAACTTTAGTATTTGTAATAGCCTAATATGAACATGTCACTTCATCTCATGTCCTGTTTTTCCATGAGATTCTTTGTTCCATGGCCTTCTGATTCAGGGGCAAATATAGTAAAGCAAGAGTACTTTGCATGCCTTTTTCTCAAGTATTTTGTGTCTTACTCTTACATTTTACTCTGTCCCAGAACCGAAACTTTCATTGTTTTGATGCTTTCCCACTCAACCAAGACAGCTTCTTGGTGGTTCTAAATGGTCTTCCTCAAGTACCTTTTTTTGTTGTTGTTGTTGAGACGGAGTCTCACTCTGTAGCCCAGACTGGAGTGCAGAGGCGTGATCTCAGTTCACTGCAACCTCCGCCTCCCAGGATCAAGTGATTCTCATTCCTCAGCCTCCCGAGTAGCTGGGATTATAAGGTGTGCACCACCACACCTGGCTAATTTTTGTATTTTTAGTAGAGGCAGGGTTTCACCATGTTGGTCAGGCTGGTCGCGAACTCCTGACCTCAAGTGATCCACCCGTCTGGGCCTCCCAAGTACCCTTTATCTTCAGTGATTGTTTCTCAAGACCAACGTTTTCTAAGTTGATGGTTCTGCTTAAGTTTTTGCTTCAGATGCCAAGCTGGGTTTGCAGGTTGACTGGTGAGAGTATTTCCTGGGTTAATGATTACAGTAATTCCATTTGTTGTACTCTCTTTCCTTGAAAATCGTCATCTTTTCTCTATTGTATTCCTCTGTAGGTTCCAAATAAGTTTCGCTATCCATTCTACTATGAGATGTGTTGGTATGTGTTGGAGCGCTATGTGTACTGCATAACCAACCGTTCCCACCTAACCAAGGAATTTCAGAAAGAGTCCCTCAGCATGGGTAAGTATTCTGCCTATAGGAGCTTTGAAGACACCGCTTAGGACTGAGGGTGAGGCCCGAAATACTCAGTAGGCTGTCACTCAATATGTTCTTGGTTTTTTAATTCATCTACTTGGAAGTACCAAATTCATCACTGGAATTGAATACCAGTTACCTACCCAGATGTGAGTTAATGGCCAAATGAAATACTCTGGATCTGATCTTTGTCTGAGTTGCTATTACTTAGCTCCTCAAGAAGGATGATCAAGCCAGACACGCTGGTTCACGCCTGTAATCCTAGCACTTTGGGAGGCCAAGGTGGGCGAATGGCTTGAGCCCAGGAGTTCAAGACCAGCCTGGGAAACATGGCGAAAACCCATCTCTACAGAAACTACAGAAAATTGGGTAGGCATGGTGGCTCGAGTCCCAGCTGCTCAGGAGGCTGAGGTGGGAAGATCACTGGAACCCAGGAGGTTGAGGCTGCAGTGAGCCGAAGATCATGCCACTGCATTCTAGCCTGGGCGACAGAGTGAAACCCTGTTGCGAAAAAAAAAAAAAGAAAGAAAGAAAGATGATCAGTTGTCTAATATGCTTTTTGTTTTTGTTTTAGAGACAGGGCCTTGCCCTGTCGTCCAAGTTGAATTGCAGTGGCGTGATCATAGCTCACTGTAACCTCAAACTCCTGGGCTCAAGCAATCCCCCTCCTGAGTAGCTAGGATTACAAGCACACACCACTATGCCCAGCTAATTCTTACTTTCTGTAGAGATGAGGTCTTGCTCTGTTGCCC